>NC_134113.1:57392500-59792500 GCF_040939455.1 Microcebus murinus | reverse complement strand
GAGACCCTTCATAAGAAGAAGAATTATTAGAGATTTATAAGAAAAATATGGAAAAATTAGCAACCTAATGGAAAAATGAAAAAAGGATGACAATTTATGTCCTATTTTCCAAAAATCCAGTCTATAAAAATATGAAAAGATGCTCAAACTCTCAGGGACATGTAATCCAACTTCAGAACCTGTGAAGCAGCATTGGAGACATGCAAGATCTGGAATTTTCAGATGGAAGATGGTGGGACTGGTGCTGTAATTTCTATGAGGTAGAATCCCAAAAATGGAATTACCAGTTACATGGATACTTTTTAGGTTGTTGTAATTGTTTAGCAAAAAGGCTTAGCAATTTAAATTTCAACAATTAAAAAGTTCCTTTCAATATTGACAATATGATAGGTATAAATCTACATCTCAATATTAATTTATTTGGTATGAAACTGATTTATTTACTTGGTATGAAACAAACTGATGCAGTTAATAATTATATGTTCTTTACAAAATGAGATTTAATATTCTTTAAATTGTCTATTTTTTGTTTATTTTTGTTTGTATTTTATATTTGTATTGTTAATTTACAAGAGCATTCTGTGGATGTTAGAAATCATGCAATTGTATGCTGTTATACATTTAACCGCTTCAGGACCATGCGCACAGTGACTTTAGCTGATAGCTGTGATATGACTTTTCTAATTTTTCATTTATCAAAATAAAATTGTGAACATTTAAAAATACTGTAATGAATGGAGAGGATCAAGATGGCAGACGAGAAACACCGCCAGACAAGAGTGTCTCTGCAGAAAAGACAGATTCTAGCAGAATTTAGAAAAAAGAAGCAAGAAGACGAGCATACAGCGGACGAGGGCTGGAAGGAGGGATACCTGAAACCCCAGGAGACTCCACGGGAGGAGGCTGCGGAGGAGAACTGGAAGCTGAGACCGCTGGAACAGCCTGGAGACCAGCAGCAAGGGTAGGTGGATAATTCACCTTTCCCCTCCCCTGCATTTGGGACTGCTGGTGGGCTCCCCAGCGGGTGGAGAGACCTGCGGACACCAGCCCAGAGACGGCCGCCGCCAGCTAGCGGTGAGCCTGTAGCAGATGCGCCACCAGGCTCCCAACTCCCTCCCGGCAGCTCCGTGTGCACAGACCAGAGCCGCGCGGCAAACACCATATTGCCTCCTCCTCCCCTCCACCGACCATACCCGTGGCTGCCCAGAGAGACAATATAGCCACCAGCCGGAGGCACCTCCAGGGAACGGGATCTTCCCTTTTGGGACCCTACAGCTGACTAAGGGGAACTCAGACTGTGAGCTCTCTACCCACCAGCCCTCCCAGGTGCTGCTGGCACGGTGTTCCCAGGAGAATGGTGCCAACTCAGAGGCTGAGAGACATAGACCCAGCTTGGGCTCCCTGTGGGTGAATTGGGACCGGAGCTTCTCTCCCTGGTGGGGATACAGTTTGAACTTTGGGACACAGAGGTCAGACCTGCAGACCAGATCCCCTGCACCGAGGGCTAGCATTGCCCAGGGCACAGAAGGGATATATGTGAACAGCCTACTGAGGTGTGTGTGCCTTCAGGGGCATATCAGTGTCCTAGAGGGCAACCCTCCCCCCAAAAGGAGGCCATACGCCCAGCCCAGGTGGAGTTCCTGCCCAGGGAACCTCCCCCCTGGCATCACAGTCCGGGGAGGCCCGGTGGCATGTGGTCTGGCCTGCTGGCAGAGGCCCAGGAGTAGCTGCGGAGTTGAGGAGGGTGGAAAGATGCCAGGCCTCCTCCAGACTGCAGGTCTCAGACAGCCCCACCCCCACAAGCAGACTTTCTGGCTGAGTGGGGCCATTCCAGCACCGCCCTCACAGCTTTCCCTGGAAGCAAGGAACAGAACTTTGACCCCTGCTAACGGCCTGAGGGCAGGCTTACCCAACCCAGCTCCGCCCAGAACAAGAGCTGATAACAGAACACAAAATCAACAGCATAGCCTGTTCCTCCAAGCAAGCGCCACCTACTGACAGGGATGGCATCCTGCACAGCCTTTTCACAGGACCCACTGACTCATTATACAGGGAGTGGTCGAATCTCACCCACAGACACCACCAACGGCTCAGAAACTAAACAAGGCGTGTGAATACCCCAACAAAAACCTAAAGGAAAGAAACAACAACTGATCGACATGGGAAGAAATCAGCGAAGGAACTCAGGAAATATGAATAACCAAACGGAAAACACACCCCCAAAGAGGAGCACCAGCCCCCTAGAAACGGACAACAACCCAAATCAGGCAACCAAAATGACAGAAGAGAAATTTCGTATGTGGATCATAAGAACACTCACCGAGCTGCAACAAACAAAATAACCAACACAAAGAAACCACAAAAAGCCTCCAGGATCTAGAAGAAAAGTTCACTAAAGAAATAGTCACAATGAAGAAAAGTTTAACCGAACTCCTGGAAATGAAGAATCAATTCAGGGAACTACAAAACACAGTGGAAAGTCTCAAGAACAGGGTAGATCAAACAGAAGAAAGAATCTCAGAGCTTGAAGATAATACCCTCCAACTAATTAAAACTGTCACAGAGATAGAGCACAGAAACAAGAGAAAAGAGCAAAGCCTACAGGAGATGTGGGATTATGTGAAGAAACCTAATGTGAGGGTCATAGGGTTACCAGAAGGGGAAGAAGACAACACTCAAGGGTTGGACAAGCTGTTTGAAGATATAATAGAGGAAAATTTCCCAGGCCTTGCTCAAAACCTCGATATACAAGTTAAAGAAGCTCAGAGGACCCCTGGGAGATTCAATGCAATCAGGAAGACGTCAGGACATACAGTCATCAGACTGACCAAAATATCAACTAAGAGGCCCTTCTAAGAGCTGTAAGATGAAAGAAGCAAGTAACATACAAGGGAAAGCCAATTCGAATAACATCAGACTTCTCTAATGAGACTTTATAAGCAAGGAGAGACTGGAGCCCCATTCTCACTCTTCTGAAACAAAACAATGCCCAGCCTAGAATCTCATTCCCTGCAAAACTAAGCTTCATATATGAAGGAGAAATTAAGACATTCTCAGACAAGCAAAGTCTCAGAGAATTCACCAAGAGAAGACCAGCCCTACAAGAAGTACTCAAAACAGTGTTACGCACGGAACACCATAATAAAAACTCACCAATATAAAAACAACCAAAACCCAAAGATTAAAGACCAGATAATACAATGGCTCAAGAGAGAAATCAAAGCAACAACATCCAACCCAACAGAATGAACAGTAATCTACCTTACATATCAGTTCTCTCAATAAATGTGAATGGCTTAAACGCTCGACTCAAGAGACATAGGCTGGCTGAATGGATAAGAAAATACAGGCCAAGTATATGCTGTCTTCCGGAAACACACATAACCTGCAAGGATGCATATAGACTAAAAGTAAAAGGGTGGAGATTAGGATTCCTGGCAAGTGGAAGCCAAAAGAAGGCTGGCGTGGCAGTTCTAATTTCAGACGATTTAGTTTTTAAACCAACAAAAGTAGTGAAAGACAAAGAGGGCCATTATATAATGGTGAAGGGCACACTTCAACAAGAAGAGATAAGAATTTGAAATATATATGCACCCAACTTAGGGGCACCCATTTTCATAAAGCAAACCTTACTAGATCTAAGCAAATGAATTAATAACAACTCAATAATCACCAGAGATTTCAACACCCCACTGACGGCACAAGACAGATCCTCCAAACAGAAAATTGATAAAGAAATAATGAACTTAAACAAAATCCTGGAACAATTGGGTCTGACTGACATCTACAGGACATTCTACCCCAAATTCACTGAATATACATTCTTCTCATCAGCTCATGGGACATTCTCTAAGATTGACCATATCCTAGGACACAAAGTAAATCTCAAGAAATTTAAAAAAATAGAAATCATACCATATACCTTCTCAGATCACAGTGGAATAAAGCTAGAAATCAACCCTAACAGAAACTCACATTTCTACACAAAAACGTGGAAATTAAGCAACCTCCTACTAAATGATTACTACATAAATGAAGAAATCAAGATGGAAATAAAAATATTCTATGAAGAAAACGACAATGGAGAGAAAAGTTATCAACTCCTCTGGGACACAGCTAAAGCAGTTCTGAGAGGAAAGTTTATCTCCATAAATGCCTATAACCAAAAGACAAAAAGATCACAAATAGACAATCTAACGAAACGACTCAAAGAGCTGGAAAAAGAAGAACAGACCAACCCCAAACCCAGCAGAAGAAGTGAAATCAACAAGATCAAATCAGAACTAAACGAAATTGAATTCAGGAGATCAATAAAACACAAAGTTGGTTCTTTGAAAAAATAAACAAAATTGACACACCATTGGCTAAGCTAACAAAAAGCAAAAAAGAGAAATGTCTCATAAGCTCCATCAGGAATAAAAAAGGAGATATCACAACTGATCCCAAAGAGATTCAAGATATAATTTATGAATACTACAAAAATCATTATGCACACCAACTGGAAAATGTGGAGGAAATGGACAAATTTTAGAAACACATAGCCTCCCTAGGCTCAACCAGGAAGAAATAGATTTCCTGAACAGACCAATCTCAAAAGCTGAAATAGAAACAGCAGTTAAAAAGCTCCCTAAAAAGAAAAGTCCTGGTCCAGATGGTTTCACACCTGAATTTTAACACACTTACAAAGAAGAACTAGTACCTATCTTGCAGAAACTATTCCACAATATCGAGAAGAACGGAAACCTCCCCGACACCTTTTATGAAGCCACTATTACTCTAATACCAAAACCAGGAAAGGATGCAACAAAAAAAGAAAACTACAGACCAATATCCCTAATGAATATAGATGCAAAAATTTTCAACAAAATCTTAGCTAACCGAATCCAGACGCTTATCAAAATAATAATCCATCATGACCAAGTGGGCTTCATCCCAGGGATGCAGGGATGGTTCAACATACGTAAATCTATAAATGCAATTCACCACATAAACAGAAGCAAAAACAAAGACCACATGATTCTTTCAATAGATGCAGAAAAAGCTTTTGACAAAATTCTACACCCTTTCATGAAAGTAACACTTAGGAAAATAGGCATAGAAGGGACATACCTAAAAATGACACAAGCCATATATGACAGACCCATAGCCAACATCATACTGAATGGGGAAAAATTGAAATCATTCCCACTTAGAACTGGAACCAGAGAAGGCTGCCCACTATCTCCACTTCTGTTCAACATAGTGCTGGAAGTCTTGGCTACAGCAATCAGACAGGAAAATGGAATTAAAGGTATCCAAATATAGGCAGAAGAGATCAAAGTTTCAATGTTTGCTGATGATATCATATTATATCTAGAAAACCCCAAAGATTCAACCAAGACACTCCTGGAACTGATCAATGAATTTAGTAAAGTCTCAGGATATAAAATCAATACACAGTAATCAGAGGCATTCATATACGCCAATAACAATCTAATTGAGAACCAAATCAAAGACTCAATTCCCCTCACAATAGCAACAAAGAAATTAAAGTACCTAGGACTATACTTAACCAAGGAGGTGAAAGACCTCTACAGGGAGAACTATGAAACACTGAGGAAGGAAATAGCAGAGGATATAAGTAGATGGAAATCCATACCATGCTCGTGGATTGGCAGACTCAACATCATCAAAATATCTATACTACCCAAACTGATCTACAAATTCAATGCAATACCTATTAAAATTCCATCAGCATACTTCACACATATAGAAAAAATAATTTTATGCCTCATATGGAACCTAAGAAGACCCCAAATATCAAAAGTAATTCTAGGCAACAAAAACAAAATGGGAGGCATTAATATGCCAGATATCAAACTATACTTCAAAGCTGTAGTAATTAAATCAATATGGTATTGGCACAAAAATAGGAATATTGACCAGTGGAACAGATGTAAGAGTCCTGATATAAAACCATCCTCATGTAGTCATCTAATCTTTGACAAAGCAGACAAAAACATACGCTGGGGAAAAGAATCCCTTTTCAATAAATTGTGCTGGGAAAATTGGATAGCCACCTGTAGAAGGCTAAAACAGGACCCACACCTTTCACCTCTCACAAAAATCAACTCATGCTGGATAACAGACTTAAACCTAAGGTATGAAACTATTAGAACTCTAGAGGAGAAAGTTGGAAACACTCTCCTAGACATCGGCCTAGGCAAAGAGTTTATGAAGAAGTCCCCAAAGGCAATCACAGCAGCAACAAAAATAAATAAATGGGACATGATCAAACTATAAAGCTTCTGCACAGCCAAAGAAATAGTCATGAAAGTAAACAGACAACCTACAGAATGGGAGAAAATTTTTGGATCCTATCCATCCGATACGGGACTGATAACTAGAATATACTTAGAACTCACGAAAATCAGGAAGAAAAAAATCAAATAACCCTATTAAAAAGTGGTCAAAGGACTTGAACAGAAACTTTTCTAAAGAAGACAGAAGAATGGCCAATAAACATATGAAAAAATGCTCATCATCTCTAATCATCAGGGAAATGCAAATCAAAACCACAATGAGATATCACTTAACTCCAGTGAGAATGGCCTTTATTAAAAATTCTCCGAACAATAAATGCTGGCGTGGATGCGGAGAGAGAGGAACACTCCTACACTGCTGTTGGGACTGCAAACTAGTTCAACCTCTGTGGAAAGCAATATGGAGATACCTTAAAGCGATACAAGTGAATCTACCATTTGATCCAGCAATCCCATTGCTGGGCATCTACCCAAAAGATCCAATGACACTCTACAAAAAAGACACCTGCACTCGAATGTTTATAGCAGCACAATTCATAATTGCAAGGCTGTGGAAACAGCCCAAGTGCCCATCAATCCAAGAATGGATTAATAAAATGTGGTATATCTATACCACGGAGTACTATTCAGCTCTAAGAAACAATGGTGATATAGCACATCTTATATTTTCCTGGTTAGAGCTGGAACACATACTATTAAGTGAAGTTTCCCAAGAATGGAAAACAAGCACCACATATACTCACCAGCAAATTGGTATTAACTGAACAGCACCTAAGTAGTCACATAGGTACTACAGTAATAGGGTATTGGGCAGGTGTGAGGGGGGAGGAGGGTGGGTATATACATATATAATGAGTGAGATGTGCACCATCTGGGGGATGGTCATGCTGGAGACTCAGACTTGTGGGGGTGGGGGGGAAATGGGCATTTATTGAAACCTTAAAATCTGTACCCCCATAATATGCTGAAATAAAAAAAAAATACTGTAATGAAGACATATATGTGTATATTACCTATTCTGATTTACAAGTAAAGCTGCCTGTAAAGTAAAAAAAGCTTTCAGTGCTTTAAAGCTTTCCTCAACACACAAGAGCAAAACGGATTTGTTGTCAATGCACAGCACAAACTATCCTGCAGACTATGCGTGCTGGCTGTGGGCAAGGTTTCCCTGCCCGTGAGCGCATTACCCAAGTGGTTAATTTCAATCATATTATTTGACCTATAATTTTTTTTCAGTATTATCTTTTGCCAGTTGAGATGGTTTAATATACACATGATCAAACTGATGCTTTTTCTTTTGTCACATTCTGGCATTAATTAAAATTAAATTTTTTTTTTTGAGACAGAGTCTCACTTTGTTGCCCAGGCTAGAGTGAGTGCTGTGGCGTCAGCCTAGCTCATAGCAACCTCAAACTCCTGGGCTCAAGCAATCTTCCTGCCTCAGCCTCCCGAGTAGCTGGGACTACAGGCGTGTGCCACCATGCCCGTCTAATTTTTTCTATATGTATTAGTTGGCCAATTCATTTCTTTCTATTTATAGTAGAGACTGGTCTCGCTCTTGCTCAGGCTGGTTTCGAACTCCTGACCTCGAGGAATCTGCCCGCCTCGGCCTCCCAGAGTGCTAGGATTATAGGCATGAGCCACCGCGCCCAGCCTAAAATTAAAAATCTTAATTAATTTTTTGACTCCTTTATGTGTGATGTCATATATATTCAAGTGCACTGTTAATTATTTTTTAATTTAAAAATTTATGCCACTTACAATGTTACCTTTTCATTGTATGAATAAAAGGTAAAATTTTTTATAAGATGTCATTTTTGTGACTGAAGTAATTATTCAATAATCCATCATTTAATACTGAACTGAAATTTCTCTACTTTTATATAACAAAAAATCCAGATATAAAAATTAAGGTTACTTACTATTCTATACTTTCATAATCTAAATTGTTCTACTGATCATTTTATCTTGTCTTATGCCAGTACCATATTAATTTAATTTCATTGGCCCATATGTTTTGATATTGTATAAAGCAAGTCCTAATTCAGGAATATTTATTGTTCTATTTTTATTATGATAACATATACATAACATAACATTTATGATTTATTATTTTAACCAGTTTTAAGTGTACAATTTACAGGCATTAAACACCTTCAAATATTGTGTAACCATTACCACTATTGGTCTCCGGAACTTTTTTTTATCTCAAATGTTAACTGATGTGTATTCATGAGATTTCATTCTTCCATATTAGCTTAGAGATAATTTGTGCTATTATAAAAATTTAAATGCTGATTCCCCCTGGAGTTGTGTTAAATTAAAAGATTAAAGGTGAGCAAATTGATATTATTTGATATAATATGTTATAGCCATAGTGTAAGTTATGCCTTAGCAGTCATATTAATAGCTTTGGTTTGAAGGTGCTGTTGCTACTACAAATATCATTAATTGACTTTTACCTGTATCTTTTATTGATTTAAATGACCAAATTTTCTCATTATGTCTCTTAGTTTCCTATTATATTTTATTGTTTTCTGGGTACATAATATTGTTATCTGGAAAAATTACCATAATAACTGACTTTATTGTAGTGCATGCTATTATTTGTTGTACTATGAAGAAAGAAAAAAATGTTATTGATTAAAATATGTACAATGTTAAGATTACAGGCATTGTAAGACATATCTGCCTTGCAAAGCCATAAAAACTTGAAAAAAAAGCCTTCTATATTTTGTAACTAAAGTAGTTTCATAACATTTTTCTGATATTAATTTCAAGTTTTTATCTTATGACATTTACAAAATGACATGAGATGTTAAATATTAATGATGATTACAATGTGCGGTGTAGGTTGTGACAGAGAAAGAAAACTGTTTAAATGTATATGGTATATGCCTTATGTGTGTGTGTATATGTGTGCCTATATATGCATACACACATATATGGTTTGAATGTCCTCTCCAAAACTCATGTTGAAATTTAATTGCTACTGTAACAAAATTAAGAAGTTGCACTTTTAAGGGGTGATTATGTCATAAGGGCTCTGCATGTGATCTACCTGTCTCATATACATACAGTTAACTTGACTTAATTGGTAACACTGGTTTGGAGGTGTGATCTGGCTTGTTCTCCTGGACAATCTCTGAATGAGAGATAGTTCCCTAGCACAATTATTTTGCAAGAGGTGGGAAAATAAACATATTAGGATCTTTTTTAGCTTTAAGATCAAAAATATTTTGAGATAGTTAATCTGAATGTAATGATGATTACAAAGCTATTTAATAGTTTAGAAACTTAAGGTTCATTGATACAGTGTTTCTCAAACTATCAGTGAAGAAGGGCCAGTTTTTCCCCTCAATTTATTGGATATCTATACTTTTGTAAAATACAATAAGGATAGATTACTTAAAAAAGAAATAAAAACATTATAAATGCAAGTTAAAAATTTTTATTGTTAGATTCTACAAGTATTAACTCTGTCATATTTTTTTTTACAGTATATTAAAGTTTACTTTCAATTTCTGTAGTTACCAAACATCAAACACAGGTTGCTGATCAGTTCTAGTCTTATACTAATCACTATGCCAAACTTTCCTGATAACTTGAACCTGCAATTTCAATATTTTTCTATTTCTTTGAGAGAAATGCAATTCTTTTGATTGAGTCATTGAGTGCTTGTTTCACTTGCTTGTTCCTTAAGGTGTATATAAATGGGTTTAGCATTGGTGCAATGGAAGTGGTGAGTACTGACACACCCTTATTAATGTCCACTTCTTCTTTTGCTGAAGGTTTAATGTAAATGAAAATGCAGCTTCCATAGGTGATGGATACAACAATCATGTGAGAAGAACAGGTGGAAAAAGCCTTTTTCCTTTGTTGAGCAGAAGGAAATTTTAGGATTGTCTTGATGATATATATATAGGAAAGAACTACACACACCAGGGTCATGATGAAAGTCATCACAGCACAGGCTATGACCATCTGCTCTATGAGCCATGTGTCTGAGCAAGAGATCTTGAGAATAGGAGATGCATCACAGAGAAAATGGTCAATGACATTTGAATCACAGAACTCCAGATTTAAGCCCAGGCCAAGTGGAGGGGTTATGATTAACAATCCTCCTACCCAACAGCAGAGGACAAATCTTCTGCAGACTCTGCTGCTCATAATGGTCACATAATGCAGGGGTTTGCAGATGGCCACATAGCGGTCATAGGACATGATGGCCAGGAGAAAGAATTCTGTTGCTCTAAACAGTATGATAAAAAATAGTTGACTAGCACAAGCATTATAAGTAATGGTCTTATCTCCAGTAGACATGCTATAAAGGAATCTGGGAATACAGACAGTAGTGAATGAAATCTCCAAGAGGGAGAAATTTTGAAGGAAAAAGTACATGGCAGATTTAAGTTGAGAATTCATTAAGGTGAGGGATATAATTGTCAGATTTCCAGTTACACTCAACATGTAAGTGATAAGCAGAAATATAAATATTAAAATTTGAAGTTGTGGGTCATCGGTCAATCCCAGTAGGATGAATGTTGTTAGGCTTGTATGGTTTCTCATCACAGATTCCTGACTTCAGCCCAATCAGTTTATAAAATTGGGATCAAAAATTTTAAAACAGTGCTATTGAAATTTATGTTAATAAATACTAGGACAAAAATTCAATTAATGCAATTCAAATAGATTTTCTTTTTAGAAATTAACAGGTAATCATGTTGACTACCTGGCTATCCTGAGCTTCAACTGATCAGTGTTACATGGTTGATTGAGGGAAAGTTTTTTTCAAAATTTTTTTCACCTTGCTAAAGTTCTTATTTTCATTGTTCTTTCCATTTTCTCAAGTTTCTTTTTCAATTGATATATATATGTATACTTGTTCAATTCAATTTTAACCTTATGAGTAGAAGAGATCATTGATGTAGGTGATTTGATAGGTTGTCTGATATCTTATGCTTCTAATAATTCTTCAATACTCATAAGTTGGATTAAAAAAGCATCATCACCAGTTTCATGGCTTTGCTTGAGGTGCTGGGTCTTTATTAAATGAAAGTACAGAAGCTGAACATTTTGGCTGACTGCACAGATACTCTGTGTGCTTTTGCAATAGAACTGGGAAAACATAGCACTGACATATCCGAAGAGATTTTTATTTTAATAAAGAAAGACAGTATATTTTTACAAACATATACTTTCTATTCTTATCCATTGACAATCTCTAAGTTTCTAAAATGAACCTAATTTCTACTATTGTTCTTTCTGAAGTAGAGCACAGTGTTTTGGCATACTAATATAATGGGATGTACCATCCAGGAACATGGTAAAAATTCAAAAGCTCAGTCTCTATTCTGCTTTTATGAGCCTTGGCCTCTGGGCTCTTTATCTCTCCAGGTGATTTCTGAAACACACCAAAGTTTGAGAAACACTCAACTACAATAATTAAGCTCCACATACCAAGCTAATGTAACTACTATTGCTTATAATTACATTATGATTAGGTGAAGTTGAAATCCTGTCAGTTGCCCAATGACTGACAAGATTTTTTCCTTGACCCAACTCTATTCAGCCTCTGTTGGACTCTTTTTTTTCAACTAAGCCTCGACTTTTAGACCTCTGTGTTAACCTCTGCATCGTCCAGTCTTAGCTAGAGCCCTAAGTGTGTTGATGGTATAGGGGTGAGCATAGCTGCCTTCCTGCTAAGTCAGTTAGCCAGAATTCCCCCACTCAATATTTGATCCCCCTTCATGTCTGGACAGGTTTCTCATGCTCCACCATTCCTCAGGTGATGAGTGATCGCTTTTGCTCGCCTTCAGCAACTGCCTAATCAAGTCAGATTAGCTAGAATCCCCCTAACCTCTGCTACTTCCTCTTGCTTGTTTTCCGTCTAGTGATCCCCACCCAGTTCTAGGCTATAAATTCCCATTTACCAGTTCTGTATTCAGAGTTGAGCCCAATCTCTCTCCCCCACTGAAAATTTCATAGCAGTGGTTCCTACTTCTGTCGAGATAGTCCTCCCTTGAGTCAAGTCTTCCTTCCTGTCTTAAACAAGTATCATGAATAAGTTTTTCTTTAACACAGTCAAGGTTATTTACAATTATAAATATATTCTCAAAGGCTCTACCACTTTTATCTCATTGCTTTTGCTTCTTTTCATTTACAAAGATTTTCTGTAAAATGTAAGTTTTCATGAACTCATTGTCAGCTCTACTTTGATTTATGTAGTGAATTTTGTAGTGAAATATTGTAGTGAAATTATGCTTTTAAAAAGATCACCCCTAGCAGCCTTTTAACTAAATACAATATTCTCTTTTGGTTATGTTGAGTTGCGTGTATTTACAATTTTTGTGTGTCAAAAAGGACAGTTCAATCTAATGCTTGACCTTTCTCTTGAATTGCACCATTAACATGCTTCTTTCTTCTTTTCTTCCTTTTAATTATGCACTATTTGTTAAGTAGAGATATAAGTTTAACAAACTACCAATAATATATACTGTGGGTCTGGCATTCACATTTTTCATTTTTAAGATACTTTAAGAGTAAATATATTATAAGAGAGAAGAGTACCTAATAATGGATATAATTTAAATACTATCTATTGAGGAAACATGGGTGTAACTGCCACTTGGGAAAGGAAATAGGACATAGCATGAACCACAGAGTCCCCTTCTGTAGCCTTCCATGATTACCACCTTCTCTCTGCCTTCTAGACCTAATAAGAATTTTGATTTTGTGGTAATAACTTTCTGTTTTTTGGGGGTTTTCCAATTTTATCTGCATCCTTGAAACATGTGTTTTTCCTATTTTAAACTCCATATAAATGAAGGTATGCTGAATATATTCTTTTCTGATGTGTTTTTCTTAACATGTTTTAGAATACATTCATCTTTTTACCTGAAGTAGTTCTTTTACCTCCTGTAATCTGGTATTGCATTATATAAATACACCCAAATTTATTAATCTACTCCTTTATTGACGGATACCTAGGTTTCTGATTTGAATAATAAGAACAACATTGTTGCAAATATTCCTGAGTGCAAACATTATTTACAGTGCTTTGGTCACACGTCTTTCATGACAAGTTTTGATTGATTTTTTTCTTTCTTTTTATCAATAGCATCTTATTCCCAGAAAGTTTTTCCACTATCTTTCCCTATAGCATTGACATTTTTAGAGATCTTTCTTAATACCTCTTCTTTGCTTGCTATACATGTTTTCCCTGGGTACTTTTATCAAACTTCCTTGACATCAATTAGCGTCTATGTTTCTGAGATTCTAAGTCTCTATCTGTTGGGGTTCAGGGTTGGTAATCTTGTCTGTTCTCTGTCCTTGGTGTGTTCTTGGCCAAACAGTGACCAGACACACCAAGAGCAAGCTTGCCAAGCATAAAATGAAGTTTATTGAGGAAGGACAAGATAGATTTACTGAGCAATAGCAAGATATAGGTTTACAGAATAACAACAAGATGTAGAATGGTAAACAGATCCCTCTGTTCCAATTGATTATGGTCTGGAATCCTGTTTTATGTCTGGATTGGGCCCATATGTCACCACTGAACCACTTTGATGGTCAATGACAAGTTAATTAGCCTTAGGTTACTCTAGATCACTTTTCAAATCCTATTGTGCCTGGGCTGCTTGGCCTGTGGGCTTGAGATTCCCTGAATATTTTTACAGGTTAGTAAGGGTTCCTCCTTCCCCCAGTTGTGCAATTGCTCAAGGAAAGATTAAGGTGGGGCAGCACCAAAATGGGAGCCCACCCTTGTCCTTCTTCCAGGATGGTGGGGTGGGGCAATTGCTCTAGGCAGCACCAAGGCAAGGCACCCATTTTTATTCCCAGGAGAGTCTTGGAGGTCCCTTGCTATCTACTTAACATATCTGTAATCATAGTCACGTTCTTGCATTCTAGCCACATAGCCAAATGACTAATAGGCCCCTCAGAGTCAAATTGTGCAAAAATTTCCACAACCCATTCTTGAACTTCCTTTGTATGTTTCCTATCAAAAAATAAAGAATGAACCACTTAATAATTAATTAGCAGTATGACATGGATTCTCTGTGCAGAGCTCTCTCTCTTTCAGCCAGGTGCCTTTCCCTCTGTAGTTTACCTTATCGTAGCTATGTCACTGCTACTGTGTAGTCAATTTACATTTACAGAAAATCTTGTTCAAAATGTATATAACCAGATTCAAAGATGAGTTTATATGGGAATTAATCACATTTTTGGCAATCCATCTTTAAGTCAAAACTACATTATGCAGTAATGACATAGAGAAAAGTCTCTATGAATATTTGATCCCTAAGAATAGGCTACTCATGTTGCTAAATATAATATTTCATATAAAACATTATTTGTGCAACAACTTGGTGGAAAGCACTTACCTGCCATAAACCAAAATGATTTATTGGTACATCTCAGTGCAGTGATATATCTGGTTAAATTCCCTCCAATCAATGCCCCCAGCTTTTAATACTGACATAGTATTTCACTCAACTTAGGGTCACTTCCTTTGAAAAATCAACTAAACCACTCTCATCTAGGCAAAGTGCCTCTCTTTTGTGCCCTCTTAGAAAACTCTGTTTATTACTATCTTAGCACTCAGCAGGAATATATAATTTTGTTGAGATCAGGGAGCATGATTCATGCAAAATATATCACACAATTAGCAGAATTCCAGACTCATAATCAAATGCTCAATGAATGTTTACTCCAAGGTATAGGAATCACAAGTTTAACCTACTGATCTAAAACACACTTTTACTTTTCTCATTTAATGCGATTCCTACTCCCTTTTGAAGTACTGTCTTTGAACAACAGTTTCTCATCTCCGTGACCCAATTTGAGTTGATGTAGTTTAGTTTTGCTTTGGTGAAGTTATTTCTAATCCTGGAATTGCATTATACAATGATCTGTTTATGCTGAAAACTATTCATGACCAAAGTGATAACTCCCTTTCTCTTTCTGTCTTTATTTGTCATTCAGAGTCTTGTCTTTTTTGATGTCATGTATATCTTTTCAACATACCTTTCACTGAGATACTAAAAAAAGAAATCAAGAATTGTAATTCTATGTTTTGGTTGCTAGCCATTTCTTATTTGGTCCTAAAATATGAGTAATCACTTACTTTGGAGCTACTCAGATACTTCCTATCTGCAATCAGTATCTCAAGGTCTGTAATTTCCCAGAATTTCCTATTTGAAAAATATCCGTTGGCGATTTTGTGAATAGTTTCACTTGGTTCCTTTTGTTGTTTTTTTCCTACTGAGGTAAGGACAAGAATCAGCCCTACTTTGTGCCTAGGTTCTGCTGTTTAGCCTCAACATTTAAAACATTATATTAAACAAAGGGAACTAAATTAATCCCTGAGAAGTGATATTTAAAGACCACAAAGGGAGAAATCACAGCAGATCACATTGAGATATAGGAATAAAATGTATCTGCAGCCTAGTTACCTCCTCTCAGTTCATCTCTTCTCAACTCGCACTTGTCCTTCCTCTGTGGGCACACTGCAGAACAGTATTTTTTGTTGCATTTTTTTTTTCTCTTATTCATTTTTATTCTACATCAGTCTGAGCATTTTCTTGCCTAGATACAAAGAGGTCAAGTTTGATAAACTCAATGATATTGAAGTGTAAGGGTAATATTTCTATTTTGTAGAAATTAATGCTACTACATTGACAAGTGAATAGAGTAAGAAACTATTGTTAACATGAACAAATATGTCATTAGATTGAAGAAAGTCTATGTGTGTGTATATATATTATACAATATTATATATACATACACATACATGTATATATAATGTATCTATCTATCTATCTATCTATCTATCTATCTATCTATCTATCTATCTATCTATCTATCATCTATCTATCTATCTTCCTGTCAGGTGTTATTGAAATTCTGAAAAAGGTTGGTTCTGCGTGTTCAAAAATCATGCTACATTGAGTTAACTTCAGTTGTATTAATGTATAAACAGGCTGTCAGTTGATTTCAATATATTTATTTAATTACTTAAAATATTACTTGTGGTAAGTGCTTAAAGGATGTTTTCATAAAATATCAAAATCACCCTATTTTTTGAAGTAAGGTATCATTCTAGAATTATGAAAAGATGAGACTAAGTGACAAAGATGAACATACTCTTCTGACAGTTATACCTTCAGATAGTCATTTATCTCCCAAATTCCTCATGGTGACCAACCTAACAAGGGATGTGTCAGTGGAGATAGGTAGATGCACTGCCAATCACTCGTTGTTATGAATGCATACTCACACTCACAAGCGGAGATTTCTCTGAGTTTTCTATCTCCAACACATTTCAGAAATTTTCTCAACAAGATTTCATCTTAAATTTAAGCAGTATTTTCCTGTACTCTCCTTAAATAAAAAGGCTACAGCATTCTGGACTCCTCTCTGGTTTTCAGAGAACTTGATATGATTTCTCTTACACAATGTCACACTTAAAAAAAAATAAACCCAATCTGTAACTAAATGAGTAAACACTGATGTCATTGGAGACCCTGGTTCAGGAGTCACTAAGGAATTTATTGTGTAATTAACTTTTGGGAAAAGAAAAACTCCTAAAGGAGCACTGGGGATAGTGTTCTCAGAAATAGAAATAAACATAAGCGTCAGAAATCAGGCATGTACAAAATGCATCACCATAGAAGCTTTTAAATTAACAGGGCCCTATCTTCCTCATTTATTAATTTTTATAAATATTTTATTTTAACTGTGAGAAGTAAATAAGATAATTAAAAATATATGTAAAAACATGCATGGCAAACAGATAATTCTTGTTAATATTTTGAATATGTACTTTTATATATTCGTGTGCACTTTGATTAAGCACATTTACAATATGGGAGAACTTTATAAAAGTTAAACATAATGTGCTATTTTTAGATCTACAAACACAAAGAATCAAGCATCAGTTCAATAATTTAGATATGCTTTAGCATAAAATATTTGTGTGCATAGTGTTTAATTTATGAATACTTCATGATACAATTTGAATGTTTTGTTCCCTCTAAAACTTATATTAAAACCTAATCCTTGATGTCACAGTGTTGGGAGATGGTGTCCAGTGGAAGGTGTTTGGGTCTTGAGGGCTCCGCACTCACGAATGGAATAATGTCAGTAAGAAGGGCTTGACAGAGGATGCTCTCTCACGCACTTTTACCCTTCCACCTTCTGCCATGTAATGGTAAAGCTCGAAGGCCCTCACCAGGCACCAGAAGATTGATCTTGGACTTCTCACCCTCCAGAATAATGAGCCAATAAATTTCTGTTATCATAAATGGCCCAGTCTCAAGTATTCTGTTATAGTTGCACAAAACAGACCAAGAAATGTCATCACTTTTTTAAATAATTTATATTTTGGAATACTTTAAAAATTTTCATTAAAATGGTTGTGATATATTCCATTGTATGGACTTATTCTTTATTTTATTAATTGCTATAAATTTATTATTGATTTTTAACAATTATCAAAATTTCATAAAAAGGGTAATTTAGAAAACATTGATAAAACTTTGATCATAAACCATTTCACATGGAATTCACGGAGTATGATTGTTATTAGGATTTTGTTTCATGTTGCAAGTGCTATCCCAAAAGGGAATACTAAACCTTGCAAATGTCAAGCCCACTAACAGGTGCTTTTCCCAGCCCAGGCACAAGACACTCACCACAGTGGCCCAACTCATTGTCTCTGCTTTGCTCAAGCCAACATGGATCTTGCCCATCCTGCTGTCACAAGAAGTTCCTTGTATGAGTAAGAAGTTTTCTTTCTAATTTTCTTTGTGTGTCCGGTGTGTGTCTTGAAAACTGACCTAAAACTGGGAGGGGTCTATTTTGTAATCAAACATCAGGCCTCAGAAGGAAAACTGGAGTAGACTGTTATACTGGTGGCCCCCAATGAATCATGCCTGTTGCTATTCACCTTCTTATGTAACCTTTACTCCCATTGATCCTGAGTATTGGCCATGTTATTTGGCTTGTTTGTGTCAGTAAGCATGGGCAAGAATGACATAAGAAGAATTTGAAGTATTTGGACATTGGCATTTTCCCTTTAGGAACACTTCATATGACAGCAGTGAGTTCACCATAGCTTGAAAATGCCCTAGATTAAAAACCGCATGTGAAGGGAGGTGACCCAGCCCAGAGCCAGCACAAAACGCCAGCTGAGGTAGTGTGACACCAGCTGTGCTCCCCCAAACACCAAGATAATTGGAGCTGTTTCAGTGATATCAACTCACAACACATAGACCAGAAGACCCATCCAGCTGAACCCAGACAACCCACAGGATTATGAAAAATAATGTCAGCGTTGTTTCAAACCACTAAGTTGGAATGGTTTGTTATTAACTGATACATTTCTAATCAAAAAGTAGAACATGCCAGAAAGTACTCTTGCAGCATTTTGTTATCCACTCACTATCACCCCTCCTCCTTCCACCCAGGGCACCACTGATCTGGAATAGAATTTCTATTATAGCAGCTTATTTTTGTCAGTTACATAACTTTATATGTACAGAATCAATTAATATATACTCTTTTGTGCCTAATTTTTTTTTTATTTCAGCATATTATGGAGGTATAAACGTTAAGGTTACATACATTGCCCTTGTCTCCCCTCCCACCTTGAGTCAGAGCTTAAATTTTTTAACTAAACGTACTTTTGAGATTTATTCATATTCTTGAGGATGTTTCAAAATAATAGAGTCAATTTCTTTAACAGATGTAGTTCTATTTATATTTTCTAATATTCTTGTGAAAGCTTTAAGAAGCTGAGCATTCCCAGAATTTGTTCATTATATCTATGTTGTACAGTTTTTTATAAAGTTGTTTCTAATAGTCACTGCTGTAATTTTAGTGTCTGCATTATCTGGTAAGTAGTGATATTCTTCCTTTCATTTAATATATGAGGGCTATTCAGGAAGTATCCAGTCATTATTAATACAATTTTTCATATTACATGGCTGGATACTTTCCAGACAGCCCTCTTATTTATTAGTAGCCTATTGGTAAACATTAGAGGTTCACCAATTTTGTTAATTGTTTGAAATAATCAACTTTGGGGTTTATTGATTTTTTCCTATTAATATTAAATTTCTGCTATTTTAATTCATTGATTTCTGCTTTATCTGTATTATTTACTTTCTTATATTTATTGTGGTTTAATTTACTCTTACGTTCCTATCTTCTTGAGCTGAGAATTTACATACTTGATTTTTAAAGTTTCCACTTTAAAAATATATGCAATTAAAGCTATTGTATCCTTCCTAATGTGGAATTTTCACTTTTAATGTAATTCAATATGTAGTATAATTATTTATTGTGAAAGTATACATTGTCATAATGCATAATATAATTGCCCTGTTACATTTTTATAATTAGTATTTTCTTTGTTAGTATATTTATCTTTCACTATTGTTGAGGACTATTTTATGCATTAGTATTTTAATTATGGTTTTTAAAAAATATATGTATACTTTTATTAAGGATTTCCTTGAATTGACATTGCTATGTCACTAGAGAGGCTGTGCCATATACTAGAATGGAAGTATATTTTGGAAGTAAACACAACTTTGTGGAAATAATATTTTTAGTAATTACTAGCAATCAATATATTTGCTAGATGTATTAAAATATATTTTGTAAAAAAGCATAAAAAGTAGAAACAAAACATTTACTATTACTAGAATAGCTGCCTATGGAGGATCTGGAAATGGGGATTATAATGGATATATCCATTATGTAAATAATATAGAGGTTCTTTGAAAAATTAAAACTGGAACTACCATATCACCCAGCATTCCCTTTTCTAGGTATATACCCAAAGAAAATAAAATCAGTATGTCTAAGAGATATCTTCATTCCTATGTCCATTGCTCCATTATTCACAACTATCAAGATATGGAAACAACATAAATGTCTTTTAACAGATGAAATGAATAAAGAATTTGTGATATATTAGTATATATGTATGTATGTGCATACACATATATGTATATCTAGATCTAAATTTATTTATACATACACACAATGGAATATTATTTAGTTTTAAAAAAGGAGTAACATTTACTTGCAACAATGTGGAAGAACCCAGAAGACATTTTGCCATGGGAAATAAGCCAGACACAGAAAGAATACTAGTGTATGATCTCACTTACATGTAGAATCTAACAAATATTGTCAAATATATAGAAATAGAGGGACGGAAGGGAGGAAAATGGGAGATGTAGGTCAAAGGCTACAAACTTGCAGTTGTGGGATTAATTAGTTGAGATATTAAATGTGCAGCAGTAGGACTATAGTTAATTGTGTTGTATTACATATTGAAAATTATCTAAGAGAGTAGATTTTAGATGTTCTTGGTACACACACAAAAACATAACTAAGAAAAGTGATGCATATGTTAAATTGCTTATGCTTAGTTATTAGTTCACTATATATATGTGCATCAAAGTATCATGTCGTACATCTTAAATTGATGCAATAAAGACAGACACATCGTTTAAAATGTTTGCTCTGCTCTACAGTTATGAATCAAATTCCATGTTTAATTTCAAGTAAATGACATTCATGTTACTAACTTACACAGTTGACCCTTGAACAGCATGGGTCTGAATTGTGTGAGCCCACTTATACACAGATTTTTTTCCAACCAATGCAGATAGAAAATGTAGTATTCTCAGAATGAGAAACCTGCATATGCGGAGGGCCAACTTTTTGTATAGGTGAGTTCTGGACTTGAGTATACATGTATTTTGGTATATGTGGAAGTCCTGGAACCAATCCCCTGTGTATACCAAGGAATGACTGTATATGATTATGAATATATATTAGAGTCATTATTTCCCCTTCTAATGGTTGTCCCTTATTGTTTTCTTTGGGATTCATTCAACTTATAATTCATTAAAAATTAATTTGAAAAATAGCACTAGACACTGTTTACTTTCCTGAGACCTATGAGCATATTAAAGGAAAAAAATAGCATAATAGAGTCAAAATAGATAGGAAAGTGCAAAATATGACATCTATACCTCACTGCTGAATTATAGCTGGTTGCGTGGTATGCTTGTCTAATAGAATGTGGTAGGAGGAATATTGTGCCTAGGATGCTGGGATTGCTCCCAGGTCGGTATAAACACCCAGCTCTACTCTCTCCTGTAGCACCATAGCCTCACCACACGAGTAAGTGTGACCTAGGTAGCAGTTCCCAACCTTTTTGGCCCCAGAGACAGTTTCATGGAAGACAAATTTTCCATGGACCGGCGGGCAGGGAGGATGGTTTCAGGATGATTCAAGTGCATTACATTTATTGTACACTTTATTTCTACTATTATTATGCTGCAATATATTAAATAATGAAATAATTATATAACTACCATAGGTTGGGGACCCCGGACCTAGAGGATAAAACACCATTTGGAGGAGAGCTCAACAATCTCAGTAAAGAACCATCCGACTTCTCAGTTTGTGAATAAAGCTCTACTAGACAGCACGAGACAGCCATCCATGATGACTGTACTGTGAACAAACCCATCTGAGATCAGCTGATTGCTCCCCGGGGTTAGTATAAACACCCAGCTTGTCCAAGAATCTGTGTTTGAAGTCACTGATTTCGGAGTGATTTATTTATTGGCTGTAGCTAACTCTTCAGAATGTGACAAGAGCATACATGAGGGATACCAAACACAGGCTTCTTAGAGTACATAAGAGGGCTATGGAAGAATGCAGGGAAGAAAATCCTTGTTAGAAGTGACACCATGAACACATGTCTAGAAATTAGAATTAGGAAGTCAAAAACATTTTAGTCTGCATCACAGAAATCTTTAATGAGAAATATGAAAGATCATGAAGAATAAAATAAACAAATGTGGCAAAACTTTCTTTGAGAAATAGTGAAGTTTACATTTTTGTTCTTTAATCTTGAATCTATTCTATTCAGGAAAATAATTACAATTTCCTATTTGGTTTCTCTTCTATAACTCAAAGCTTTATTTTGCTGCTTTGATGTTCTTGATATGCTATTATTTTCATTTAGCTGAGACTTGCTTCTCCTGTTGGATTAATTTAGCTGCATTAAGGAATTAGATTTTATTCCATATTTTAGTACCAGTCTTGGTTTACCATCCTAAAGGTGGCTTTATTGTTTCAATAGAGTTTATCAGATCACTGCCACGTGGGGTATCATTTCATGCAGAGGTTCTGGTCTTTCACTTTGAAGAGAATTCAATGAATTTGAATGCCTAATCTTGGAATTTTTGAGCTTTCTTTTTCTAGCCAAATGTCTCCAGGTCTCTAAACTTGTATCTGTTCCTCTTCATTTTGTACTAATGTATTCTGGTTTTCTTAATTTTCAAAAATTATTTTGTTTCTGATTGTGAATAGTACTAATATATGTGCTATTTTCTGTAATCATTTGGATGTTTGAATTGGAAGAAGAAATGGGTCCTATTGTCCTTTCCTTTCTTCCTGTTAATTAAATAATTCAATTTTTTTTCAATGGTTAAGTATAATAGATGGAATAAAGGCAAGATCCTTATCCTGGTAATATGATCTCATGTGTTCTTGATGAGAGATGTCACTGTAGAGAAAGTCTATTTGTAATGACAAAAAAAGTGAAAAGATACTTTTGGATCCTTAATTCAATAATAACTGTGATATTATCAAGATAGTAAGAATATACTGGGGACAAGGAAGAGACAAAATAATAAAAGATGTAAGACTCCACATTTAAGGCCCCTTGGTGTATTCTGATAAATTGAATACTCAACTTCAACATTCCTTTACTTCTTTGAGATCAATGAAATTCTTTTGATTAAGTCTGTGAAAGCTTGTTTCACTTGTTTATTCCTCAAGGTATAAATAAATGGGTTTAACATGGGGGCAAATGATGTATTAAGCATCGACACACCCTTATTAATTGCCACTCTATCTTTTGCTGAAGGTTTGATATAGATAAAAATACAACTACCATATGTGATAGAAACCACAATCATGTGAGATGAGCAGGTAGAAAAGGCCTTCATTCTTTGCTGGGCAGAAGGGAACTTTATGATGGTCTTGATGATATACACATAGGACAGGACTACACACAGAAGTGTCATGATGGTGGTCAGCACAGCAAGGGCAATGATCATCTTCTCTATAAGCCATGTGTCTGAACAAGAGATTTTTAACATAGGAGAAGCATCACAGGCAAAATGATCGATGACATTGTAGTCACAGAATTCCAGGTTTAAGCCCAGGCAAAGTGGTGGGAATATGACCAACAAACCTGCTATCCAACAGCAGGTAACAAGCCATCCGCAGACTTTGCTATTCATGATGGTCACATAGTGCAAGGGTTTGCAGATAGCTACATAGCGATCATACGACATGACGGCTAGGATAAAAAATTCTGTAGCTCCAAACAAGATGCCAAAAAATAGTTGAGCAACACAAGCATCATAAGAGATAGTCTTGTCCCCAGTTGACAAGCTATATAGGAATCTGGGAATACAGACTGTGGTGAATAAAGTTTCTAAAAAGGAGAAATTTTTGAGGAAAAAGTACATGGCGGTTTTAAGGTGGGAATCCAGTAAAGTGAGTGTGATGATGAGCAGGTTCCCAGTCATACTCAATATGTAGGAGACAAACAGATATATAAAAATCAGAACTTGCATTTGAGGATTATCTGTAAGTCCTAGAAGTATGAATGTAGTTAAAGATGTATGGTTTCTCATCACTGACATACTCTTCTATTAATTTCTTGACAAACACAAATTGCATTGAATTGAGAACAGTTGTGTGAGTTCAACAGACATTAGCTACAAAATCCAATCGTTGCAAACAATAGTCATTTTCTTCTTTAACTTAATAATGACTCTTGTCAAAACTCTGGTTGATTTAGCTCTATTAATGTACGTTATATATCCTGTTAAGAGAATATTTTCTTTAACTATTATCTGTATTACAGTTCATATTTTATAGCCTCTTGTACTTTCTCATGTCTTTTTATTCATTTTTTTCTTTGTCAATTTTTTTCTGATAGAAAAGACTACCCGTGTGGTATAGTTTGATGAGTATTATAACATCCTGCTTTTGCTAATAATTCTTCACTACTCACAGGTTGAATCCAATGACTCTGCTTGACATGTTGCTTCCTGTTAAATGGAAAAACATAGCTATTAAGTTTGACAGCTGGGCAGTATGAAGGCCTGCGTATAGTATTTCAATGTTCTCCTTCATTGTTAAGACTAGGAGATTATTTTATTTTTGGTATCAGAGGAGGGTCATCTGAGTAACAACCATTACTCTCAAATTTTGCTATTTATCTCTAAATTTCTACCCTAATTGACTTTTATTCTAGATTCTCTCTGACAGAATGTGGTGCTTTTGTGTGTGGTATATAAATAATTTATATGCTACAGTTTTGTATAAAGGAATCATTAGGTAAAAACTAAAGAATGGTGAAGAATAGTATCTCGATTGTTTATGCTTTCATTATTTTTAGATAAGACTGATAATGATTATCAAGTTCGCTTTAATTACAACCAAACTAAAAATAAGTACATGTTATAAGTCATTGCCAAATTGCACTTATTCTCTTTGCTTCATTTCATCTACATTGACAGTTCTTTTACCTCTCATCTAATCATTTGGTCCTCAATCCATGATAACCTAGTCTTTCCACACATATTCTAATGCACCCTCTATTATCGAGTATATCCTTTTCCATAAAAGCAGTATATTCTTTTTAGTTGGTCTTACTGATGCATTGTACTCTCGATAATTCTTAATTTTTATACCATTTAAAATCTATTGAACCATTAAGTATAAATCTATGTGCAGACAACTCTGACACTAGTTTCTTTTGTCTACTCTAATTTTTAAAAATTCATTTTTGTAAGATACTATGATCTAGAGAATGCATAAAACATATCTGTCCAATTTATATAATCTAATTAATGATAAAACTGCATAGTTATCAGTCAGGTCAAGTAATAGTCCACAGCCTAAACCCTTTAAACCTCTGTTTGCTCATCAGTGACCATGGACTTCTTCCTGATCCCTTGAGCTAATCCAGATCCTGATTTTAAAAAATAATTTCTTTTTTTATGTATTTCTAACTATGTATACATGCTTAAACATACACAATTTTTACATGAGTTAAATTTTTTAAAATATTGTTCCAGATATGTGTTGACATTGTTATGCAGAGAAATAGTTCATTTTCATTGCTACAATCCATTTTTGAATAGATCCCAATTCATTTATTTATTACAATTTGTCAACATTAAAAACAGTACTGCTATGAACAGGGAGTCTTCCCTACATGACCACTCTTTCTTAATCCTAGATTTCTAGAATGCTAAAAATAAGAGGGATTAAATCTCTATTATTTATGCTATCAAAGTAATGCTTTTATCAGATTTACAGTTATATTTTATGATAATACATGGTTTTCCCACCTCATTTCTATACTTTTGTTGATCCATAAAGATCTCTTTAAGTCTCTTCTCTCACTTTTATACATGCTTTCTGATATTGTGTATGCGTTCAATGAATATCTAAAGGTTTGTAATTCTTAAGTCTCTGTCTCCAGACATAATTTCTATTCTGAGCTAGTGACACATACTTACTTGAATACTGGGCAAGTCTCACAAATATCTCAGAATCAACATGCTTAAAAATCTGTACAGCCTCATAGCTACTCTTTATCCAGTGTTCCCTATTGAAAACAGAGAAAAAGGTAAAGGACAAATGTTAGAATGATCCCAGTGGGATTTTGCTATGTACACAAATAGATATTGAAATAAAAGTAGGTATGTATGCATTTATGAGTATGTTTCCATGTATCTTCCCCAGCATCAGCAGGAGATTTAATGCCCAAATCTTGGTTTTTAAACATCATTATCCAGGGATCTTTAGAGATAGGTTGATTATAAAACAAGGGCAGAGAGAATTCCAAAGAGCATAAAGTATATTGTGCTACTAGAAAATAGTTATTAAATAAACAACAACAAAAAAATGACAGCATGTGAAAAAGATATAAGAACAAATCGGAAAGACCCAATATCAAAATCTGGAAAAATTTGAGCAACATCATAAATAATAAACTAGGTTGATTAAAGCTGAGAAACTGGCAAACTTTCTCTGCAAAAATCTAGATAGTAAATATTTTATGCTTTATAGTCCACATAAAATCTTTGTTTCTCATATTTCTTCCTGTCCGTCTCATCCTCCCTCTTCTTATCTTTACTGTGTAAAAGAAATTCTTCGTTGTGGGTTATATTGAACAGGCTGCAAGATGCATTTGGCTCATTGGCTGCAGTGTGCTGAACTATGTGATTACTTGAAGAATAAAATAATTACCAATTATTTCATAAAAATAAAAACAAATGGCTGAATAAATTAAAATGTGTGGAGAAGGGACAATTCTTCCTTAGAGAAGTCAGCTTTATAAATATAGAAAGAATGAGGGAAATGGGAAAGCACCTTCACAACGCTGTGGTAATAATAGCTGTAGGTGAGGTCCTTGATGGATGCAAAAATTAGGGGATATTGCACAGTTGCTCAATATCTTCCCCTCAACATTTATTAATTGCTGTGGAATACGTCTACAAATTTTTTATACTCCTTCTTCCGGGAGGTGGAACCGAATTCCCCTCCCCTGAATGCAGGCTGGATTTAGTAACTCGCTTCTGATTAATAGAGTATTAAATGAGAAAAGTAGTGAATGGCCAGTGAAGAAACTTGAAAGGCACCAACTCCAAAATCTACTACCTAAGTCTCATCTCAAGAAAACTTCAGACAAGCGCAATCTATCTTACCAGTACTCTACAGAAGTGTCAAGGACACGAAAGACAAGGACAGCCTGGGGCTGAGTCACAGGTTGGAAGAGATTAAGGAAACATGTTACCTACATATAAAGTAGTATCCTGAATTGGATCCTGCAGTAGAAAAAGGACATTAGTGCAAAAATTGGAGAAATCCAAATAATGTCTATATTTTAGTTGTTAGTATTGTATTAATGTTAATTCCTTAGTTTTAATAATTGTACTATGATTATGTAAAATGCTAAGATTGGGGGTGAGGGTTATCTGGGAACTGCCTGTACTCTCTTTTCAAATCTTATGTAAATATAAAATTCTTTCATAATTAAAAATTTAACAAAATAAAATAAAAAGTAAAAAGGGAAACTGCAGCTGCTATTCACTTTCTATATGCCAGGCAGTATGTTGTGGCAAATCTTCACATGGATTATTTGTCCAGTATTTACTCTCCTCCAATCATCTGTGCTTCTTCCACCATATTTTTTTTTGTGGTGTTGTCAGTTTTATTCCATTGATAAGTAATAGAATATTATTTAAAATTGATGTGCACAGTTAGATTTATAGATTAATTTTAATTAGCAATACCTGAATTGCATGGAGTCTAAATGTCAATATCATAACATCTACTAACAAGACCTGAAATGTTTGCACTTTTTGACCATTGAGATTACATTTGTAAGATGATGATGTCAATTATTAGAAAGGAATATTTATGTATGAAACAATTCTTCAGAATCTTTCCACCAAAGGAGGACATTAGCTTTCCACAATCCAAAATAACAAGATATCTACAAATTTGAGTGCAGTCTGTGTCCTGGTATAACTCTCTCCAATAGCGACTTCATATCTCATTCTTACCTTCACTAGCCTAATACTGATATTCCTTCTCTTTTATGGCTTTGTTGTAATCTCCACTGAAAAGTTTCCTAAAATTTCTTTGTCCAGGTTAGATACCTTTCTTTTTTGCCTGCTCTATCACACTATGTTGATCTTTATGATATCACTAAATACGTGAATATAATCTTACTGAGATTTGACTATGTCTTATTCAGTGATATTCTACAGTAACTAGTACTACTCAAAGTTTATGAAGTACTGAATAAATTTTATTGGAAAATAAATAAAGTTTATATTTACTCTTCTTACTCAGAATAAGCAATCTACATGCTCATTTATTGAAATTTACATTCTCTTTTAAGATATGTTCTTTAGCATAACTATGCTATATCCTAGACTAGGGTCCACAAACTTTTTTATTAAGGGCCGAATAGTAAATATCAGAAGACATATATGATTTCTGCTACATGTTCTTTTTCTTTGTTTTTTGAAAAAAACTCTTCAAAATGGAAAAACTATTCTTTGTTCCCTGGCTGTACAAAAAGAGGCTGCAGGTCAAATAAGGTCCACAGGAAGTAGTTTGCTGACCTTTCTCCTAGACTAACAATAAAAATATCAATAATTTGTAACTCTTTGTTTGGGTCAATAACTATTTTGTATTTAATTCTCTTTTTGATCTAATTACTTATTTAACAGCTACTCAGATATTTTCTGTCTTTAATCATCATCTGGATAGCTTGTCATTTTCCTTTATTGCTGAAATAAAAGGCATATTTATTAGAGGTTCTGGTTATATTCTGACATGAAATTTCATTTGGTTGCTTTAAAATGTTTCTTTCCTAATTAGGGAAGGGCAGATATCAGCTCACACCTGTTTTTATAAAACAAAATAAGGGAATGAAAGGTCACGGTTAGCCTATAATTTAGATTCTCCACCAGAATTCTCCTTCAGAATTTAGAATTCTGTCAGATTCTTCTTGACATCAGTTTAGGCTCATGAAAAGACAACCACAGCATTTCCAACTGTGGTATAGAAATGCATTTATTCTGCAGCCCAGGCACCTCCCCTCAGTTCTTGTCACCTGAAGTCACACATCTCTAACTCATGAGATATCTCATTTAGCCTACATGAGCTGAGGACAGTACCTTTCCTTTCAAACCCATAACTGTTTTCTTTCAATCATTAATATTCCACATTCATAAGAAAAGTGTCATGATACTAATTGACACTGATTTAGATGCAGAGATTAAAAATTGAGTTTGCATTAAAATGTGAAAGACTATTAGAGGCAGGGTTACTTATTGATAAAACATTAGCAAACAAGCCACTCAATGGAGGAAACATTTTATATATATATTACATATATATATACAGATATATATATACATTTTATATATATATATAAATTTATATATATATATTTAACTGCAATGGGTGTGATTTATTTTTAGCAACAGGAAGCACATACATTTAACCAATGACTTTTAGGACAATAAGCAAAAAAGAAAGCTATATTTCCATGTAGCTAGGGCAAGAACATCATTTATACAAATTAAATCGATATAAAATACATTATAAAGAGAACACACATACAAAAGTCATTAAGTTGGTCAGAGAGCAAAGATGTCACAGAGCACCACAGGGAGAGAACACTGGTGTGAATTCATTTCAGTTACAAAAGGATGTCCACAGTTTTTGTTACACGTTTACTGAGGTAAAGGCACGATCACTTCAACACAGTTAATGGGGAAGAATCCAGACTCCCCGTGTATCATTCCTTTATACCAGTTTTCGTCTATCTGATTGGTTAACGTAATGATGTTCTCTTCTTTAAATCCTAATTCTCCTTGGTTTTCTGGCTCAAAGTCATAGAGACCACGACAGCAGGGCTGGTCCATGGGAATGTTAGAACCTGACGTCTTTGCTGCTGCAGAGGTGGAGACTCCATTGAGTTCACTAGAGCCCCTTCTCACGGGCCTCGGCTTGTATTCTCGTCTGGGGATGCTGGATGCAGCCGGTATTCGTTTCTGTAGCCTACTCGGAAGCTCCTGCAGGATCTCCATGGTCTGTCTGTGATAGTCCAGTGCTGCTTCTATAAACACGGCCAACTGGCTGACGTGCTCTACATCATTTTCTGAAAAATTAAACATGCTTCTTTCAGCCAACTCCTTTGACTCTTCAAACTTTTCTAACGCTTGTCTGACTTCTTCATCCGGTCCCTTACTCGCTTCTTCTTATAATCGTAATCCAGGCGGCGGCCTTCCAGCTTTCTCAGGTGGTGCCCAATCTCTTTTACATCTTTATCTTGCAGTAACTGAAGTGGATCAATAAAAGTTTGCTTCACGTTAATATCACGAGTCTTTCACCTCAGCCATCAGCTTCAGGGTCTCACCAACTTCTATCAGTGCGTTGCCAAAGGTGGACTCTTCCCCCAGCCCCTCCCTGTACTTGACATGCAGTCCCCCAGCAAGCCTTCCGTCTGTGGGTACCCGGTGGTCGTCACCTGCCCTCGGATCTTCCACACAGTGTTCAGCATTCCTAGCTTAGCTCTGGATTTGCCTGAAGGTATTCGGTGGTTTTTGAGAGAATTTCTGCAATGGCTTTACTGGTAACATCTATTTTCCTTTCCATGTCCAGAAATGCGTCGTCAAGTTTTGTTCCTTCAGCACTACTTATTTTTTCACTAAATACCTTTTTTGGCTTCATCCTCTTTGAACTTTGAATGCCTCTTTGTATAACAATGATTCTGTGGTGTCATTTTCTGCTAAGTGCACCTTCGGATGTCGTCCGGGTTCTGCTATGCGAAGCCTCCTCACTCTGGGGACGCCGCGCACCCCTCAGGGTGGCCCCAGGGCCCCGCGTTGCCCGCAGGCCTCTGCTGTGCTACAGCTCCCGGAAGGGGCCCGTCAAAATTATATATTTTATATGCAGTTTTATTTATTTATTTATTTTTATTTTGGCATATTATGGGGGTACAGATTTTAAGGTTTCAATAAATGCCCTCCCCCCCTCCCCCCACAAGTCTGAGTCTCCAGCATGACCATCCCCAGATGGTGCGCATATCACTCGTTATGTATGTATATACCCGCCCCATTTAAATAAAAAGTGAGAGTGAGATTGTGGCAGAGGGTGCTTAGGGGTGTCCCCCTCAAATTACAGTACATTTAGATGACCTTTCATGTATAGATATGTACAAATAGGTTGTTGGTGACTATCAGATATTTATCACTCACATTAAAAAGCTACACTCCAGAATTGATGTTGAAACACTTCATAAAATATTAAGTAAAATAACAGATTATATTAGTTATTTTTTATACACACTTTCCTCAGAGGAAAGCATCATTCTAGAGTGCAAAATAGAAAAAGAAAAAAATATTTAAAAAAACTTACTTCTCTGATAATCGTGGCCTCAGATGTTTGCTGAACTCCAAAGTTGTCAGGAGTGAAAAAAATAATCCAGGAATATCTTACAGTGGGTGTAGGTAGATGGGCTCTGATGGCTCATTCTTATCAATCCACACTCATACTCAGAGCTTTGCAAATGCAGTTTTCACTAAATCTTCCACCATCCTCAGAAGGTGAAGATTTTCTCAGCAGAAATCCTGCCTCCACTGAGACTAGTAAATATTTTCTTTCCTCTTTGTAACTGTAAAGCAAATAGTTAAAATGGCAAGGAAACCATCTTTTACTGTTGTTGGAAAAATTGATCTTCTCTTTTCTGGCAGATGGATATATTTCTCACTTGCAAAATTGCCTTTAAAAAACTTAGGTCCAATTTTCAAATAAGTAGAATTAAAAAAATATGTCCTTGGTGACCCTATCTCAAACATTAGTAATAAATCCCTTGTGTAATTGACTTTGGGGGTAGGGCGTAGATCAGGCAGCGAGAGGAAAGTGTCCTCTGGGGCTTATTTAATCCACATTAGCATAAGAAGCAGGCTAGGTATGCCACAATAACTATCAGTTTACAAGGAAAAGGCACACTTTCTTTTTACAATTTCAACATCATTTTAGGTGTTTGTAAGATGATAAGGAATTCTTTTTCTGATTTATCAATCCTGTAAAATACAGAATTAATGGTTAAGTTAAATATAACTATTTAGATAATGAGAGAAAAAATCAGATAATATTTTCTGTTCTATATTCCAAATTTTTACTTTTCTTATAACAGTAGAAAAAGAAAAGTGATAACTATTAGTGATATTTTGTATAATAGAATAAACTTTCAGACTTTTATGATTTTTTGTTTTTATATTTATTGTTCTTATATTTATTTATGATATTCTATTTTTATATTTTAAAATTTATATTTTATTATTCATATAAATGAGTGTTTATATTTCATTTATGTTTATATTTTATTTTATATGTCACTTTTTAAGTGTTTTCTGTGTGCTTTGATTATAATATGTCTAGGTATGACTGTCTTTATATTTATTATGTTCGAGAGTTTATCAAGCTTTTTAAATTAATTAATTTTTATTTATTTATTTATTTATTTTAGCGTATTATGGAGGTATAAGTGTTAAGTTTACTTATATTGCCCATGCCCCCCTCCCACCTCAAGTAAGAGCTTCAAAAGCGTGTCCATCCCCCAAATGTTGCACATCTTACTCATTGTGGTTGTATATACCCATCCCCTCTCCCACCCTCCCGACACCCTATAAATGTTACTCCTATATGTCCACTTAGGTGTTGATCTATTAATACCAATTTGCTGGTGAGTACATGTGGTGCTGGATTTTCCATTCTTGAGATACTTCACTTAGTAGAATGGGTTCCAGCTGTATCCAGCAATATACAAGAATAGGGTAGATCAAACAGAAGAAAGAATCTCAGAGCTTGAAGATAATACCCTCCAACTAAATAAAACAATCACAGAGATAGAGCAAGGAAACAAGAGAAAAGAGCAAAGCCTACAGGAGATGTGGGATTATGTGAAGAAACCTAATGTGAGGGTCATATGGTTACCAGAAGGGGAAGAAGACAACACTCAAGGGTTGGACAAGCTATTTGCAGATATAATAGAGGAAAATTTCCCAGGCCTTGCTCAAAATCTTGATATACAAGTTCAAGAAGCTCAGTGCAAACAGGAAGATGTCAGGACATGCAGTCATCAGACTGACCAAAATATCAACTAAAGAGGCCCTTCTAAGAGCTATAAGATGAAAGAAGCAAGTAACATACAAGGGAAAGCTAATTCGAATAACACCAGACTTCTCTAATGAGACTTTACAAGAAAGGAGAAACTGGGGCCCCATTCTCACTCTTCTGAAACGAAACAATGCCCAGCCTAGAATTTTATTCCCTGCAAAACTAAGCTTCGTATATGAAGGAGAAATAAAGACATTCTCAGACAAGCAAAGTCTCAGAGAATTCCCAAGACAAGACCATTCCTAAAAGAAGTACTCAAAACAGTGTTACGCACGGAACACCATAATAAAAACTCACGAATTTAAAAACAACCAAAACCCAAAGATTAAAGGCCAGATAATACAATGGCTCAAGAGAGAAATCAAAGCAACAACATCCAACCCAACAGAATGAACAATAACCTACCTTACCTATCAGTTCTCTCAATAAATGTGAATGGCTTAAACTCTCCTCTCAAGAGACATAGGCTGGCTGAATGGATAAGAAAATACAGGCCAAGTATGTGCTGTCTTCAGGAAACACATCTAACCTGCAAGGATGCATATAGACTAAAAGTAAAAGGGTGGAGATTAGGATTCCTGGCAAGTGGAAGCCAAAAGAAGGCTGGCGTGGCAGTTCTAATTTCAGACGATTTTGTTTTTAAACCAACCAAAGTAGTGAAAGACAAAGAGGGTCATTATATAATGGTGAAGGGCACACTTCAACAAGAAGAGACAACAATTTTAAATATATATGCACCCAACTTACGTGCACCCAGATTCATAAAGCAGACCTTACTGGATCTAAGCAAATGGATTAATAGCAACTCCATAATCACAAGAGATTTCAACACCCCACTGACAGCACAAGACAGATCCTCCAAACAGAAAATTAATAAAGAAATAATGGACTTAAACAAAACTCTAGAACAATTGGGTCTGACTGACATTTACAGGACATTCTACCCCAAATCCACTGAATATACGTTCTTCTCATCAGCTCATGGGACATCCTCTAAGATTGACCATATCCTAGGACACTAAGTAAACCTCAAGAAATTAAAAAAAATAGAAATCATACCATGTATCTTCTCAGATCACAGTGGAATAAAACTAGAAATCAACCCTAACAGAAACTCACATTTCTACACAAAAACGTGGAAATCAACAACCTCCTACTAAATGATTACTTCATAAATGAAGAAATCAAGATGGAAAAAAAAATTCTATGAAGAAAATGACAATGGAGAGACAAATTATCAAATCCTCTGGGACACAGCTAAAGCAGTTCTGAGATGATAGTTTATCTTCATAAATGCCTATAACCAAAAGTCAAAGAGATCACAAATAGACAATCTAATGAAACTACTCAAAGAGCTGGAAAAAGAAGAACAGACCAACCCCAAACCCAGCAGAAGAAGTGAAATCAACAAGATCAAATCAGAACTAAACGAAATTGAAAAGAGGGAAGCTATTCAGGAGATTAATAAATCAAAAAGTTGGTTCCTTGAAAAAATAAACAAAATTGACATGCCATTGGCTAAGCCTTCAGGCACCACAAATAACATTAGCAAGGGTCAAAGTTCTGTTCTCTGCTTCCGGGAAAATCTGTCAGGGAGGGGCACTTGCTGGTGGTGGCCATCCCTGGGCTGGTGTCCGCAGATCTCTCCACCTGCTGGGGAGCCCACCAGCAGTCCAAGATGCAATGGAGGGGAAAGTTAACCTCTCCACCTACCCTTTCCACTGGTCTCCAGGGTGCTCCAGAGGTCTCTGCTTCCAGTTCTCCTCCGCAACCTCCTCCCGTGGAGTCTCCCGTGGTCTCAGGAACCCCTCCTTCCGACCCTCGTCCAATGTATGCTCGTCCACTTCCTTCTTTCTTCTAATTTCTCCTAGAATCTGTCTTTTCTGCAGAGACACTCTGCTTGGCGGTGCTTCTCATCGACATCTTGATTCAGTTTGGTGTCCCTTTTCTTGTTGTTACAGCATTCTAATCTCTGCCTTCCTTATCACATGGCCATCTTCTCGCTCTGTGTCTGTTTCTACCTCACCTTTCCACTGCATGTGTCTGTGTCCTTTTTAAAAGGACACAAGTCATTTTGGATTAGAGCCCATCGTAATGACCTTATGTTAACTTGGTTACACCTGCAAGAACCCTGCTTCCAAATAATGTTACATTTTGTGTGGTTCTGATGGTTAAAACTTCAACTTACCTTTTATTGGGGGACACAATTCAACCCTTAACAGGTGCATAAACCTATAGCATTATTATGGCTTCTTAATGAATTGGTATTTTAATCATTATAAAGTCTTACTTAATCCTTGGTAGTTTTCTTTGATCTGTAGCAGACTTTGTGTAATGTTACTATAGCCCTCGAACTTTCTTTTGGTAAGTATTTGCATGGTTTATCTTTTTCTATCCTTTCACTACCTATATCTTATTATTTTTGATGTAATATTTTGCAGATAGCATATATTTAAATAATGTTTAAAAATCAATTTTGACCACTCTGCCTTTTTCTAGGGACTGTTTAGATCATTTACATGTAGCATAATTATTAATATGGTTTTATTATTTGTTATTTTGTTTGTTCTATCTGTTTTACATTCTCACTTTTCCCATTTTCTATGTTCTTTTGGTTATTTGACCACATTTTAGTACTCCATTTGCTTATCTATTATGCTTTTTAATATGTCTTTTATATAAGATTTTTAGTAATGCTCTATTCTAGGAATAAAAATACATTTTCAGTCTCTCAAATAAATACTCTTCACTTCAAGTGGAATGTAGAATTCTGGTTCCAATTAATATCTTTGTTTCTTCCCCATTATATAGTAGTTGTCTTATATATTAAATCTAAATACACTGAGAACATGAGATGTCATAATTTTTGCTTTTAGCTATCAAACATGTTTTTAAAACTTATGAGTTTATGAATAGTTTACTATAGTTACAGAGGTATTTACCAGTTTTGTCACTCTTCATTCCTGTTTTTGCATGTTATCTTCTGGTATCATTTCCTGTTATTTCAAACAATTTTCTATAGTGGTTCTTTTAGAGCAATATTTTTGGCAGTGAATTCTTTTGATTTTCCTTCATTTGAGAATATTTTCTTTTTCTCCTTCATTCCTGAGGGATATTTTTTCTGGATGTAAACTTTGGGGTTGATATTTATTTATTTATTTATTTATTTATTTATTTATTTATTTATTTATGTACTTTAAAAATATTATGCCTCATCCTTCAGCCCCCATCTTTCTGATTTGAAATCTGCACTTATTTGAACCATTTCTTTCTCATAGGCAATGGGTCATTTTTCTCTTCTTTTTCATCTGCTTTTAAGATGTTTTATTTTTCTTTAATTTTTAACAGTGTGATTATAATATCTCTAGCGAGGTATTTCTTTAGATTTTTTAGAATTTTTTATTCTGTAAATTATTTTTTCCTAAATTTGGAACTTTTAAATCATTATTTATGGAAATGCACTTCTATGCTATACTCTTTCTTATATCCTTCTTGAAACCCACATACACAAATATTAGACCTTTTGTTAGTGTCCCACAGGTCCCTAAGGATCTGTTTTTTTTTGTTTTTTTTTTGAGACAGAGTCTCGCTTTGTTGCCCAGGCTAGAGTGAGTGCCATGGCATCAGCCTAGCTCATAGCAACCTCAAACTCCTGGCTCAAGCAATCCTCCTGCCTCAGCCTCCCGAGTAGCTGGGACTACAGGCATTCGCCACCATGCCCGGCTAATTTTTTGTATATATATTAGTTGGCCAATTAATTTCTTTCTATTTTATAGTAGAGATGGGGTCTCGCTCTTGCTCAGGCTGGTTTCGAACTCCTGACCTCGAGCAATCCGCCCGCCTCGGCCTCCCAGAGAGCTAGGATTACAGGCGTGAGCCACCGCGCCCGGCCAGGATCTGTTTTTGTTTTTCATTTTTCTTGTCTCTGTTGTTCATATTGAATAATTTCTAATGATATATATTTAATTTCACTAACTGTTTCCTCTGATATCATCATTTTGCTTTTTAACTCATTCTCTTTTCTTCCCCCCATATTAGTGTATCTTTTAGTTCTAAAAGTTTCATTTGGCTTTTTTTTATATCTCTACTTCTTTGCTGAATTTTTATGTCTTTCCATGGGTTTCATGAGTTTCACAATTGCTTATTGGAATATTTTTATATTAACTATTTTAAATCCTTTGCCAGATAATTCAAACATCTGTGTTATTTTGGTATTAGTGTTTATAGAGTGTTTTTTTCCCATGTGAGTGCAGATTTTCCTGGTTCTTTATATGGTATGTAATTTTGGATTATATTCAGGATATATTCATTCATATATGATATATTCATTGATGAATATAATATAGCAATATAAGTTAGAAGATTTACTAATTTGACATAGATGAACCTTAAAAATAACATAGTACTTGAAAAAGAACACGTAAAGCATAATTATACAAGTAGTGTGATCTAAAAGGAATATCCAGGGAGCAGCTGTGGTGCTAGCATTGTATTATATCTTAGCTTGAGTGGTAATTATTTATGTTTTTACTAATACATTAGGCATTTATATTTTATACATGTGTGTATAAATGCTTTTGCGTATGTCTTTGATTTAAAAGAAAAAAAAGTAAAGTTATTCGTGCATTTCAAAATGTCTTTTTGGAGATCAGGGATAAGGTTAACTTAAAGTTAGTATCAGAGTGGTGATAATAAAAGGCATGGTGACAACAGAGTTTACCTGAAAAAAGAGTATTAAAGATATAACTGTAGGGTACCTGTGGAAACTATAGAAACAACCCCATATAAGGTATAAATGAATGAAGACGGTGAAGAAGCATCCTAAAGAGAAGAGAATCCAGGAACATGTGGTATTATGAAAACCATAGAATGTACTTCATGAATGCACATTAACAAAGTCATTTCTCATAGGAATATGAGTTATAGCTGAGACTTTGTTTTGAATTAACTGCATTGGATAGTTAATGACACTATGAATCCCCAAATGACTCATGCATTGGTTAATTTGATTTCCATGGTTTATTCCTATATCATTTGTAGCTATAATCTATAATATACCCTTGTTCCAAGCTTTTAGAAGTTTGTCCGGGAATACCCTCTAGGTATTGGCACTTCTACTGTCTTTATATGAATCAGGGAGTGGCAGAACATATACTTGAGGGTTAAGGATGTGTTAGCTACAAGACCACAATCTATTTTCTCCCTTTCTTACTCATATCTGCGAAAGAAAGGAAGACATTGGGTAAAATTCATTTATAAATATTTTAATTAATGACAAACCTCCTGAGGAACATACTGAAGCAAGGGACCTTATCAATGGGATTTACATAGCAGGATTATTTAGTCTGTCAAGATTGTGTATTGTTCACAAACCTAGAATATTGGATTTAAGTGTTGTAGGCTTTCTGGGAAATGCTTTGTAAGGTATGTAACTAACAGAGCATAGAAATTAGATGTTCTATAACTGAAGTGGCTCTTCTTTTTAAACAATGCTCGACATGCATCACTTAAATCTTTCTTGTTAAATCCAAACCATATCATAGTCTACGTAGAAAATGATGGACATTTTATGAGAGCTACCCTTGTGAATCTTGAACCTTTCCAATAAAAGTATGCATGATCTGCAACTTGCTATCACCAGTATCTTTGGAAACTGGCTTATAATTCATGTTGAGTCTGATTTACCATGCAATATTTTGGGTGTATAAAATATTTTTGTGATCAGAATGGTGGTTTACACCCATGAATCATAATGGCTAGTGTGGTTTTGGCAAAGAAAGAGAGAATAGGAGAGAAAGGGATGAAAACACATAAAAAGCATTAAATGTCAGGATGGGTGGTATCAAATCATCCTTGGTATGAAAACAGGAGTTTGAGGGTACAAGGTTCATCAACGGAACTTCAATTAAACACCTAGAGACCTAGAGGAACTAAGTAGAAAGACAGAGACAAGAATGAACATGGAAATTAGCAGACTATTCTATTCCTTCATATGAAGAAGGAAGCTTGAGTAATAAGAGAAAAAGAAGACAAGATTTCCATTGTTGGAAAGTCTTCACATGCTTACCTGACCACCTGGGCAGAAATTCTATCATTTTCAAATTTTTTTCCATACTAGCAAAATACTTTTATTATTTTTATAGTGATGAAATAAGGAAAGTAAAGATTTCTCTTTGGGGTACACCAGAGTTAAGGAAAGTAGAAGGAAAGGGGGATTAATAGGATTTGTATGCAGTTTTGATGACAAAGTTAACAATATCAACTGTGTGCCATAAAACTCAATATATTATAGTTCCCCAAAAACACATACATAAAAGATCATAGTTTTAAAATCTATAAAAGCGAAAATATACAGTTAGAAGCCCTAACACTTATTCCATCTTTAATAAAAAATTGTCAATGTTTATATACACAAAGCAAATGTGTGTAATAAAAACCCAAGCTCAGTTTTCTTCTAAGTCATAGCTTCTGGACAATGGAGCTGTTTGTGGAAGCAGAGTTGTGTCCTCCCCTGACTCCCAAAGGCCAGATTCATAAATAAAGTCACAGGCATCTCTCTGGGGGAACTCCAAGAATCACATTTTATGTCTATGACACTGCAGCAAGTGAGGAGCCGCAGGCTGTATCACTCCCAAATTAACTCAGATGAACTCAGTTGAAATCACTGTTTAACCTGAGTAACGGTACAAATAGCTGGAGGCAAAGGTATGCTGTTCAAGAACTAGAACATTTTACAGAAAAACAGCAGCAAAACTTAATGAATCTTAACTAGCATTACTATTTTTTATTCTTGGAATAAGTAATAAGGGAGAACTTCATTAATTGTAGGTACTGCTGAATAGAAGGAATAATTTAGATCGATGACCTAAGTGACTGAAAACTCTTGTGAGGAGATGCTGCTGAAGTGATATCAGTGGCCTTACTTCAATCAGTAAAGGTTGAAGTCAGGCTCACTTTGCGAGGAATAATTTTTCTATCCCCTTCTTGACCCATAATTGAGACAATTCTTTTTATATGAGGGTATCACAAATGCAAGCAACCCTAGAAAGAACTTATGATGATGACAAGAAAGACAAACAATTTAATATTGTTAATATAGACCATGGAGTATATTGTATTAATAATAGATGAGGCCAATTTTGGGTACCTCTTATCACTTTATTTTCAGAAGGCATAAAAGATATTCAGAAGGTTGTACCTGAATTGCTATGCATGGGGTTGCATGATGAAAAAAAAAGATTTATGTGATACAAAAGAGAGGTCAGTTACAGGGAAGAAATGAAAAGACAGGGCTAGAAGTAATAATTACATAAATAGCTGAGATGTTTGGACAGTTCTTTGAGGAACAGTATACTAAAAATAGAAATTGCAGGATAACCCTGAAGAATTAATAGTGAAATATCAATTTTAGGGTTTTGAGGCAGTTTAATATCCTCTGCACATCTAAAAATATTCATTCAGATTCATTCAATTAACTTAGCCTATAAAAATCCAAATCTAGTAGAGGATGGTGATTTAGAGTGACCCAATTTTGAACAGGGTGCTAAATTTACTCTTTCAATTAAACTTATGGAATCTGAAAGAGATTCATTGAGGGACCAACATTTATATGCCCACAACTTTGTAGGATTTCTTGAAAATATTCAGAAAAAGTTACATATTAGCTGCTATCAATGTGCAAAATGGGACAAGGAAAGAAAATTATATATATATATATATATTCCATAATGCCTTAAATGAGTAGACTCATTAAAAATGGTAATTAATACACTAGTTATTCAAAAGATATGATTGATAAACACTGAAAGCCTAGAATTTTATTTAGATAATTGCCTCCTCACAGTGTGTAGAGAGCAAGGAAGACAAATATCTTACTGGAAACGTTTATAGGACCCGGAAATGTGACTGAAGGTTGGGTGGTATTGCAATTTCACAACTTTGTATATATTATTTTTAGTTTTCTTTTTCTCATGTGATTGTCTTTGGCCATATTTGAATTTGTGAGTGTCTGAGGAGGGGGATACCAATAGTTAAGGCATAATATCCATACCTTTACATTTATCTGCTTGCATTTTTAGTGATACTTTAGGGTGGGCTGTAATTTCACCCGTGTAGCCAATTTGGAGCTAAGTGTGAATGTGGCCCTTTTCGAAATGGCAAGGGAAGTTCTGTGATACATCACATATCAACTCTGGTGACAACTGCCTGGAGGGGGGACAGAGGAGGATGACCAAGCCTACTGTGACTGCCTGTCCTCTGGATGACAACTATAGCTGAGATGGAAAACCAGGCCATGAAATGTGGAAATGATCAAAATGGGCAGTAAATGGAAACAGGGGGAGGTCATGGAAACTGAGAGAATACTCTTGAGTGGTTCACAACGACTGAGGAATATTTCCAAGAGAGGACCTCAGAGGAAGAGAATAACTTAAATCTGATGCTGACTAAGGGTTGTTAATGGCCTGCAAATTCCACTGATAATTTGGAAAAGACATGATGTAATATCCCTTCTCCCCACAACTTGCAGCCAGAGGCATCATTCTATTCACTTCATGGTCATTAAATATATTTATCACTCTAGTTATTTCTCAGATGACATTTTAGCATAGATATTAATGGATCATTTTAGGGCAGGGACTGCTGAACAACTACGCTTCCTTTTATAGCTGAAAATAAGGATGATGCTGACAAGACATCTATCTGGGTATGATGGGAAGCAAAAGACTGCTATCAAATGTGAATATGGATGAAATAACTTTAAGTAAAACCAAGGAACTTTTTCAGACTGAAGAGAAGTAAATTTGGGTTTGGTAATACAGATTAGTAATGATGATGACCCTTTGTGGGTATGAAATGGCCTTAGGTGAGAAACATTATGGCATCTACAAACTAAGTTGTATTTAAGAATACAATATAATCAATTGACAGTTTCCTAGGGTGCTGCACAACTTGGAAGTTTGTATGACATGTTTCAATTGCATTCATCTTACCATTCAATTGGAAGGAAAATATGTAATAGCTTGATAAGCAGACTCCATTTTGCCAGATATTCTTTGGAAATATTAAGAGGAAATCTTGTAGAACCACCTCAAGTAGAAATAACATTTCTGTAGGCTCATTTGTCATGAGAAAAAGACTTGCCAAAACAAGTAGAGGTATTAAGGAGGCTCTCTTTTAGAAAACTGACAACTTCTGGCTATCAACTTAGGAGGAAATGAAATCATTTGTAAACGGACTTATCAAATAATGGCACAATGGGATACCATATTTGTTAACATATTGTTGTTGGAGAGAGAGCTTGTATCCTCACCAAGAAAGGACTATTGAATATTATTATCATTTAGAATCTGGTGTTGTTAAAGGTCTGTGGCCAAGAGTACCACCAGCCGAGGAAGGAGAGATGGGGGTGCACATCTATTCATATGGCAAGCCTAAATTGTAGCAGAACATCACTGAGAAGTTGGGCTTTATCACTGGTCTCCAACAGTGGTTGGGTGACTATGAAGGAAGCATATCTTTATTGCAGTACAACTGGTTGACAATGGACAAAATAGGGAAGAAATACTGTGTTGTTCCTATTAAGAGAGAAGATAGTATTGGCATACATTGAAATCAGTTTCTGTATAGAGCTGTAATGATATCTGAGACATGGTTATATCTGCAAATCAGATAAAACTCAACATTTATTGAAAAATGTCCTCAAAAGTCACCACCCTAGTTACTGGGAATATGTGGTACAAGAGAAAATGTCATAATTTTATGTGGCTTTTGTTCATTACAGAATTGAGTTTTTAGGAAATTTATTTTCATCATCTTTTAATATGAATGCATACTAATTATGTAGGCTAACTATTGTATCAAGAGGCCAAGAATGTGTATAATGGTAGATGCATGTTTTTCATGCATGCCTGATGGTTTCTGCCACCTACAATGTGGTTTCAGAGGTTACTCTGAGAATTAGCGTCCAACTGGCAAGAGAGAAAAGAGCATGAAAGTTCCCTCACATTCCCTCAATAACTTGAACATTTTTGATTTATTTGATTCCAATTTTATGTGCTGGAACTCCCAAACAAATTTATCAGATTTGCCTGTTTCTTTAATTCTTTTATTTTTTTAGCTTCATGGTGGCTAATTTATGTTTATCTGAAATAAAGGCTTGCTAGGAACTCATAATATGATCTATGCATAGGCCTGGATCTTTTTAATTGGGAAGTCATAATTATTTTTTTTTCTTAAAGTCTTTTCAATCTTATTTATTCATTTTATTCTTAATGGTTAGGGTTTGGAAGCAGTTGGATTTTCCAAGTTTGCTAAATCACACTTTTTTGCAACCTCTTTAATCCCTTTAATTCTTGCTCTCAAATCAGCTAATTCTATCTCAAGCTTACGTCTCTATTCAGACATATCTTTCTAAAAAGTACCAAATGATAGCCAACCCACACAACTTCCAACTACTTCCCCTGTGCCATTATCTCAGTAGAGCCTTAGTGTGCCTTCCAAATCAGACACATGTCTTACCAAATATTTTTCTACTACATTACATGAATTTTCACGTATCCAGTCTTTTCTCAGTTTCTCACTGCTTGCAAATGTCATATATCTTAGGTTTTTGTTATAATAGCTGACTACTCTAAAATAGATCCTGTAGACAATGGTTCAAACAGAGCCTAAATTTATTTCTTGCTCACATAAATGGTTTCTGAAGATTTCAATTTGGTGGTGATTTGGGAGGTCTTCCCATAGGATTTAGAGAAACAGGCTTTCACAAGGTCATTCATCATTAACATGAAACTTACGAAATCACTTAAGCATAAACATTTGTCTGATAGCTGAGGAAATGGCATAGCGGATCACATATTGGATATTTTTATAGGCCAGGTCTAGAAAGGGTGTGCGTACTTCCACATCTATTTATTAGCTATAAATGATAGTCACACCTAACACTGTGGAAAAGGTTGTGGGAGATATGGTCTACTGTGTTTCAAGGAATAAACAGCCAAACAGGAATTTTAGCTAGATTGTAAGAGCATGTATCCTCAAAGAATTTGATTTTAATGGAGATAAAGAATGAAATAGTCAGGGTTCACAATAAGTAAGTTTAAAGAGAAAGTATGAATATTGAGATGACTAGAGAATACATTATATAGACAAATAGTGTCCAAAGCTTTAGGTTTTGTGCCCATTTATTTTTCCTTTTAGTTAGATCCATCAACTCGTTTTCCTTTACCTTTTTGATAGAACTGCAATTTTTTTAATTGAGTTATTGAGAGCTTGCTTCACTTGCTTGTTTCTTAGTGTATAAATAAAAGGATTCAACATGGGTGAAATAGAAGTAATAAGGAGTGAAATCCCTTTATTAATAGCCACCTCGTCCTTGGCTGAAGGTTTTACATAAATGAAGATGCAGCTTCCATAAGTAATGGAAACAACAATCATATGGGAAGAACAAGTGGAAAAGGCTTTTTTCCTTTGCTGGGCAGAGGGGATTCTTAGAATGGTTCTGATGATGTAAATGTAGGAAAGAACTACACACACGAGAGTGATGATGAATGTCAACACAGCACAAACTATCACCATCTGTTCTATCAACCATGTGTCTGAGCAAGAGATCTTTAGGATAGGAGATGCATCACAGCAAAAATGATCAATGATATTTGAGTCACAGAATTCCAGGCCCAAACCTAAACTAATTGGTGGGAGAATGATGACCAGTGCTGCTACCCAACAGAAAAGGATAAATTTCTTGCAGACTCTGCTATTCATGATGGTCATGTAATGCAGTGGTTTACAGATGGCCACATAGCGATCATAGGACATGGTGGCCAGAAGAAAAAATTCTGTTACTGCAAATAGGTCTGTAAACAACAGTTGACTGACACAAGCGTCATAGGTAATGGACTTGTTCCCAGATGATATGCTGTACAAGAATCTGGGGACGCAAGCAGTTGTGAATGAAATTTCTAAGAAGGAGAAATTTTGGAGAAAAAGATACATGGGCGTTTTAAGGTGGGAATCAATCAGAGTGAGGGTGATGATGGTTAAGTTTCCAGATATACTCAACATGTAAGAAACAAACAAAAAGATAAAAAGCAGAATTTGTAGCTGAATGTCATCTGTCAGTCCCAGCAAGATGAATGTTGTTACTGTTGTTTGGTTTCTCATCCTTGATTATTGTCTCCTGCCCAATCTGTTTGAAACAATGAGAAAGACTTTATATGAGGAACTCCAGAGTACTAGCCAGGTTCTAATCTCAGGAGAAGTAAACTTGAGAGTGATTCTTATACACTTGGTTCATGGAGAAGCAAGCACATGACACATACTCATGTTTGATAACCTCCTCTTTGTGTCACACAAAATGACTACTCATATCGAATCACATATTTCATACTGCTGTCTCATGAATCAACAACCTAGCTATAATCAGTGTAAATTCAAACATATTCTGTGATAAACAGCATTGGGGGAAAAGTCTCCTTTCAATAAGTTGCTGTTAAATCACAATTCTGCCTTCCTTAACTTCTTATTCCCAGGCATGCTTTTAGTAGACAAGTGCTAAAATAAACTAACAGTGGTTTTTGTTAAGAAAATTCAAACATTAAAGTTCACATGTGTATTATTAATTAAACCGACAATGAATACTTATCACACAGCCTCAGCCCAACTTCTCTGAGGGGTGTTTAAAACATTTTAGTGGTGTATTTCCTAAAGACTCATTTCAATGTGTTCCAGTCCATACTTTTCCAGGTAAAGAATGCCTCAAATGTATTTTATATTTGTAATATTTATCCTTGGCTATATTTTCCTCCTAATGTTTGAATAGAATATCTACGTTATTTATTTTTATGCTTCCTAGGATACATCATGCTAAAAAGAATTTCTCCCCTATTTTACAAGTGGAAGTCTGGAATTTTATCATCTGGTTAATTACTTTCCTTTTAGATTTCTTTAGTAGTAAAAACCTAGTGCCCTCTAGCTAGCTGCTATACTTTCATAGTCTCTGGATCTTGAGGATTCTCTTCCTTTGTTTCCACCAAATGGTTTTCCATAAGAGCAGATTTTTAATAGTAAGATTCTAAAATGAATTTCCCTTATTTCTTTTTAAACACATTTGACAGTGGCATATTTCCACTTGCTTTATGTATTCTACAGTGGCAGTTTTGATTCAAAGTTTATTACAGAGAAATAGGAGCAAATTTGAAGTATGTTTATAGAGCTGAAGGGCCACAGCCCTGAAATTTTCTGTTTTTGGTCAGTCAGGTTTCAGTTTGAAATACACTCAGTCCACCTTATTATAAACTATAATGACATTTTGTAATATCAGGTTTAACAAAGCTAAGTCTCTTCTTAGATGTACTTCTGCTTTTCACTTCCTTTTAAAATTCCATCTACCTTATAATTGTCTCCACTTTCCTATTTCCCACTTATACATCTACTCATCTGATTTAGGACCATGTAAGCTACTCTGGAAAGGTCACCACCAGCCTCCTTGCCTCAGTCATTAAGCACAATGTAGTCTTCATTCAACTCAAACTCTCTGCTGTGAGAATGTGGACTGTCAACTTCCTAAAGTCTTTGCAGCTTAATTTCCACTATCTCACATTTTCTTGAATTTCTTATTACCACTTTGCTGTTTTCCATTCTTCTTCATGGCTCATTTTCCTTTTCTAATCTCTATGGTTGCTGGTGCACCTGAGATCTGTTATCTAGGCAACACTTTCACTCTATCTAGGAGATTCTCATAAATAAGGTGACTAGAAACAGGCTGATGATCCTCAAATTTATATCTGTAGGAAAATACATGTTACAGTTTTCTGACTTCAACGTTCAACTTATTCTTGGGTTTCTAGACTTGGAGGGTCTGAATTCAGGCTTGTCCTTTCCTATCTGAATGTCCTTAAACACTTTGCCTAACTTCTTTATCTTGTGCTTCTTTCTTATGCAAAATTCAGATAAAAATTGTATGCATAATTTTTTATACTGGTAAGTTTAGATAATATAGATATCTGTGACTACATCTGGAACATGGTGAACACTTATTACATTTATAGTGAACATTTTTATTTTGTTATCCTATTGTCTCTTACTGATAGCCCTCTAGATGTGCATATGTTAATATTTTAAATGAGGAACTATGTGTTTCTTTCCCTGTTCTCTCCTAGGAAAATTTTTACTTATGTTTCTTTTTTCTCATTTTTAGTTTATCCATAAGTCTTGTCATCTCTGTATCCATAATATCTTGTTAATTTGTTGCTTGTCTTCACGTACACACAACACTTATCTTACTCTGGTGTCTTTATCTCATAGCTGAAATATTATAAAAGCATATTAATATTTGCTTAACATTTTTGCTCCCTCAATTCAATCTTTTAAAATAAATGCAATCAGAATCATTAGTGTTAAGATTATTGTTAATCCCAATAAGAATAATTTTTCCTATTTGTTATGGAAAAATTTTGATCTATTATTAACTTTCTTTCCATACTCAGCATTTCCTTGAAACCTTTGATTCACTACTTATTGACACAGAAGTTATTTCATTTTGGCTTTAGATAAGAACGGTAAAGAGGAGAAGAAGGAACACTTACATGGGTTTTGAGTTGCACATGCATCAAACATTGAGATTAATAAAATATTTTCAGGCAATAATATTTTTATGCAGAGGAATAAGTTATAGACTGGGCTTCTCATCTTTAGAGAGTTCATGAAATGTCTTCAGTAGAGAATAAGAGAATTAGAGAATAAAGAGTTTAGTGACTCTGAATGAGGTCTCTGACTGAGGGACCCTCTGTCATCTTCCTCTGATATGAAGCCTAAGATTGGAAGGAAGGAAAAATGAGATAGATTTCTGTGGCTTCTTCTCCTTATAGAGATCTAAGGAGAATGACAGTAGGAAATAATTAGCTGCTCTCCTAGGCTTAAATGGCTTTAAGAAGTCACATAGAGTTTTCTCCTTCTCAAGACCATATAGCATAGCAAAAGGATGTTCTCATGCCTAGTGATAACATGAAAGTAAAGAACTTTAGACACTGCAACCAAAATGTCTAAAAAAAAAAAATTTTTTGTTGTTGTTAAGGGGAGGTGAACAGGTGGAAGGGGGGAGAAGAGGAAGGGTATGCACTTTCATGGTGGGTGTAGGGTGCACCACTTGAAGACTGGACACGCTTGAAGCTCTGGCAGAGCGGGGTGGGGAGGGGGACAGGGGCAAGATATGTAACCCTAACAATATTTGTACCCACAGAATTTGGGAAAAAATAAATAAATTTATATATATATATATATATATATATATATATATATGAACTTTAGACACTTCACAAGTTTTTCTGCATTGCAGTTTATCACAGGAATAATAAAAATATCTTAAACCTTACACAGAGAACAAACATATCAGAAAGTCTTATGGGCAAGGAGAAAAAGAGATACTAAAATAGACATGCACATGAGTAGATGTTTGAGGACCAGAAGAGATATGATGGACATTCCAATGAATGCCACTTCTGATGGATACATTTATTTATTTAGCACATTGGAACTATGAAATTGTACCAGGATTAAGAGGACTTTAGATTGAGGGCAGCAATGCAACTATGAGGGCATAATTCACTAGAATGAGATGGTGGGGTCTGGGAGGGCAAAAAGAAACAGATATTAAGTAAAATTAAAAAACAATGTTTTAATTATTTAGTTCAGAGTTTGTCAGTGAAGTTTTTGTAACTGCACCATGAACTTTAATCCTTTCAATGACTCCCTTTTGCACTTATCATTAAATTTAAGCTCCTTAGGTAGCATGTGAAAATCTTCCTAACATTTCCAGTGTCGGTCACACAATTTACCTGATGCACTACCTTCCTTTACATTGACATCTATCATTCTTCAAGATGGGGTTAACATTCCCTCTTACTATAGTGTTTGCTCCCTCTGGTCTGGTGTAGTTGCTGTGGCTGCTAGCAAGAGAGTGTCTATCATAGTGACAAGGGGCACAGTCTATGGAGTCAAGCCACTGGTTTCATGTTTCCAGGTTCAAGTTGCTTCACTTAACTTATCTACTAGCAGTAACCACAAAAGGCCATGCTTAAAATTGCCTGTGGAAATTCCATATGCTGGGCCTTCTTCCTTCTGTTTGTATTTATTTATTTATATGTTTATTTTTATAGAGATAAAGTCTTACTTTGTTGTCCAGGCTGGAGTGCAGTAACACAATCTTAGCTCACTGTAGCCTCAAACTCCTGGTTTCAAGTGGTCTTCCTAACTCAGCCTCGTGAATAGTTGGGATTACAGGTTTGGGCCATTATGCCTAGCTATTTTTTTTTTTTTTTTTATGAGATAGGGTCTTGCTATGTTGCCCATGCTGGTCTTGAACTCCTGGCCACAAGTGATCCTGCTGCCTCAGCCTTCCAAAAGTGCTGGGATTACAGGTGTGAGCAATTGTGCCTAGCCTTTCTGTTCTTAATGATCTCTCTCTTGTGCTCTCTAACCTGTCCTATCCCTCTTTCAAGTTTCAGTTGGGGTATCAATTCTGACAAGAATCCATCTATAATTCTGTTCTGTTCTTTTAGATTGACACTTGTAATTCTTCAAGATGGGGTTAATACTCCCTCTTACTGTTTTCATGGTAGACTCTGATTATTCTCGTCAATGCACTTGTGACTAGATTGTCAAATGGTGTTGCCAATTTTTATTTTGAACATTGTGTTCCCAGTAACAAGTGTATTTTCAGGGGCATAGTAAATGTTCGTTAAAGGTTTGTGTAAATAATAAAAGAATGAATGTCATATTTGCCTTGTACACCAAAAAGCTATCTTCTTTAAAATGATTTAATAGGTCTTTAGAATGACCTTTAAGAATATATTTTTAATATGAGCCTAATCGTAAAAATGCATTTGACATTGATTTTTTTTGACATTGCCTTTAATATTACAATTCTATATTGCTTTCTGATGTAAGAGGGAATAGATTCCATGTTTTTCACACAGTCTCTAGAATCATAATGCAGGTGCTCTCATCTTATTTGTCCTTTTTAAACCTCAGTTTCCTCAGTAACTTCTAGTTAATGGAATTATTGTGAGAATTGATTGAGATAGTCCAAGCAGAGTGCCTGGCCGATAGTAAATTAAAGCCACTACCCCTACTTCTTTCGCCTCTTCATTTTCTTCTTCCTCTAACTCCTCTTCTTCTTCTTGCTCTATAACTTGCTCTAATACTTATGCTAATGGATGAGGACACTAATCCATAGTCACTGTGCCTACTGTGTTTTCTTTCTTGCGTTCTTTATAAAGCATGTGAATTTTTGTGCCTGTAATAACCTGTTCAGTGTTCTGCTAATGAAATATTAAGGGCAGAGTTCAGGGACTCTGCAATTTGGGACATGATTTCACATTTCTTTTACAATTATCATTAATTAATTATATGAACAGCTATTTCTTTTTAGGTGTAAGGAGTCGATTTTGTAAAGAAAAATTCTATTTTCCCTCTATTCCAAGATAGAAAAGGATCTCCCATGATAAAATTAATTAGTTTGTTATATAATGGTTTCACCTATTTCTTGTAAACTATATCCTGCAGGAAACCTAGAGGTGCGTTTTCCTAAGGTTGGTGAATTGAGGCATGCTGTTTCTATTAGGGTAGTAACAAATAACAACATTAGATTACTATAGCTAGAAAAGTACCTATGGTTTATAGGCATATCTACAGAAAAGGATCACTAATCCAGGTTCAGGACGAGAAATAATTAGCTAGTAATTAGTATCCTTTTAGATAGGATCACATAGAAATTGACCCTTTTGAACCAAATGGAGAAACTTCTTAAGCTCTCTGTGTTTACCTATGGCATCCTAATTTAGAACAATGTCCCAAATTCCAAAAGCTTCCTGCCTTTCTAATCATTAATAGTTATTTTCCATGATACCCAAATATCAAATGAATGCTTTGGTAAACCAATTTACTTTAGGTGTATTTTCAAGTTAGTGTGTTTCAAGGAATATTTGTATTTGTAATTATCTGAGTGCTTATTAATGACAGCATTGCAGATAATTTGGCCCTCTAATGAAGAATATTATAGTTATAACTTGGCTTAAGATACATACAGATTGGTGAGAGTGACATGGTGTGGCAGGCCACTTCTGTTTGCTCCTCACATTATCCTGTTTCTGAGAGTGGTCATGAATTAATTCAACACGTATTTCCTAAGAACCTAGGATAGGCCTGATACTGCTGTAGATACTAAGGAAAAAAGAGTGATCAACAACTGACTCATCTCTTTACTAATGCATGTAATAAATATTTCCAATTAGCCCAATCCCTTTCCATGTAATTTTTGAAGAACAAAATAACATCAGAAATGACTACTTTCTTTTCTCGAGACACTCACATTAATTTATTGCTATCTCTGATTTTTAAACAGATAAGTATGGCATTTATAGAAATAGAATATTGGATAAAGAAAGAAAGTGAAATTACCAAACAAGAACATACTTACTCTTATGGAAGGTAACCATGGCTTTAATTGATGATGTAATGCTGATAGTCCCAAAGATAAAGCTGAATGTATAAGTGGAGTTAAATATGTGCACAAATGCCCCTCTGATGGAGACATACACATTCACAGACACTTTTTTTTTTATAGTAGATAGTGCTCTCTGAGTGGCTAACAGGCTACCATTAAAGATCCTATTCCACTTTAAACCTGGGAAACAATTTCTTAAATCTCAAAGCTGAAATAAAGCAACATTTATTTTAAATGTCTGAGAAATGTAATGTGATTTTGGAAAATTTTGAAAAATTTGATTTCTGATTTCTGTGGGCAAAGAGAAATTCTTACACTGTGAAGAAAGATGACTACTTTATCATCTTAGGCTCTTAAGGATATGCAGGAACCATTTCTGAAAACGAATAAAGGGTCCTTTGTGACCAAAGTTCAAGTGGGACTAATGAATCTAACATTCACTGATATTTGGAAAAATACCTAATAGAGTCAGCAGTGGGAACAGTGTCCTTGGAGAGAATAAGATGCAACAATTTTATTAGACACATTCCAAATGCAAAACAATAGTTGCCTGGCGAAAAGACAACGCTGGCTATTCTTCAACACAGAGATAACAAAGTGTAACAAGAGACAACAAAATTATTTTATGCCTGTGTTTTCAGAGGAAAAGATACATGAATATACTTGAAAGTAGTCAATTTCTAAGTAAAAAATGATAAATACATTTTCATATTAAAATATGAATTTGCATCATAATTGTTCTTCCTCATATTCTTTTTATGGAAAATATTATTTATTTAATAAAACTCTATATTTTAATTATTATAAATTATGTATTAAAAACTTTCTAATAATTGTTTTATACAAGCATCAGATATTTCCTTAGTATAAATTATAAGAAGTGGCAAAGTTCACTCACATTTAGAATTTTGAAGTACATTGCCACATTTTGCTTCCAACGAATAATACCATATTATATTCACAGAAGTGTATAGGTTTCTAATTCATCGTTGTTGAGCTAGTGGGAAATGAGGGAACTACACCGTATTCTTTGTTGGGTTTTGAGGCAACTAGAGAGAGAAAGTAGGGAAGTAAATGTGAAAGAATTCCATTTAACTAATTTACCAGGAAGGAAAACAATTGAGCTTAGCTTATGGATCAAACCTTTCAGGATATGCTATTCCAGCCAGAGGTAAGTTATTGGGATCTCAGGGTGAAATTCTCAAATGGATCAGATATTCTGAAATTTTTCCGGTGCATGAAAATATCTATTCCACATAAGAATTTTCATCCTAAGTTCCCACCTTCATAACCATTTACATAAAGTTTTCTTTCTGTGGATAACAGTCCTTTTTCTTCCCTACCCACTCCAGTGTTTTCTTAATCAGAATCATGATAGAATCAGCCATAATGGCTCTTTAAGAGGTTAATTACAGACTCAACAATATGCACTTTTGACAACAATATTGACCTTGACAATGATGAATGCCTACTTCGTCAGAGGAAAGACCAACCCTAAGAACTTGTTTTGGCATCATACCTTCAAAGAAAATGGGAAATATTGTGTTTCTAAAATCATATTTTATTTCATATGTGTATACATTTTCCTTCCTATCATGTTATATACCAGTACCAGTATCTATGAGCTATTTGTAACTATCTGTTTGCCTATCCCATGGCGAGTTATGCCTCACAAAATGTTTTTGACTAAGGCGTATCTATTGTAGCAAAAGAAGTAAGGCAATGGCTTGAAACCACATATATTCACTAATGTTGTCACGTACCATAATATGCAGAAATATTTGACCTTGCAGAATGATGTAGAGTCCTGTGGAATATTAAGTGGGAGGTGTACATTGTGATCTTCAATATTGCCTTGCAGGATATAATTTATGTTCAGAACAAATAGACAATGCATGTTCTAAATTTTTCATAGGTAATATATGGGTCAAAGAATAAAGAAATGGAAGAAGGTGGTTGTGTTTTCCACGTTTTACACACAATGACCCACCAAGTTTTTCCGTTAGTTTATTAGTTATTTCTTTATAACAAATTAAGCACAAACTTAGTAAACTTAAAAAACAAAATACATTTATTATTTCAGAATTTCTTTGGATCAGGAGTCCAAGTGTAGTTTAATTGTGTCCTCACAAGTAAAGTATCATCTTAGACCTCTCTACTGGGGGAAAAATCCTCTTTCAGGTTCATATGGTTGTTAGCATGATTCATTTCCAGGCTGATTTTTGAAGTGAGGGGCTCAGTTCCTTGCTGATTATAGGCTGGAGGTCACCCTTGGTCCCCTGACACCTGGCATGGGCCTCGCCAACCTGGCCACTTGATTTATTGAAACATGAAAGACAAGTAAGCAGTAGAGAGATTCTGATAGCAAGATAGAGGTTGCGATCACTTAAAACCTAATAACAAAAGTAGCATTACATCTCCTTTGCCTCACTGTATTGGTTAAAAGCCCTCACTGAAGAGGAGGGGATTGAACAAAAGTGGGAATACTAGGAGGCAGGGATCACTGGGGCACATTTTAGAGTCTGCAACAGTTACATCTTGCTTTACTGTACTCAACTGAGTAAATATTTTAATATCTGGTATCTGAAGAAGGAATATTTTAAACAGACTAACATTTGTTAATTGTATTTTATGATAACTGTTTTGAATGTCTAATGCCACCATATAAAATGTAAAAGAAAACATTAATATGTTGACTGGGGTGATTCAATCTCGTTATTAAGTGAAAATATATTTATTTGCTGCTACAGTAAAGCAGGAGGATGTATGGACAGAAAACATGTAAGGGAGACCACCTTAAATCTACCATAAGCAAGGTCAGCAAAGGATTAGATTTCTCAGTAATAAAGGTTTTGGCCACCAAGCCAAATGTAAAAAACTGAGATGATGCTAGATGAAGGAAATGCTAGTGGTAATGAAAAGTAGGGGAGAAGAAATAAAGAAATAAAATATGCACTTCTGATTAGGTATAAATTTTTTTAGTCTTTCATTTTTCAGTTTTGTCAAATATTATATTTGTTGAGGAGATGCTTTGGATAATGATAATATTATCTCATTTGCATAAAATTAAGAGAAATCATGAGGAAACCAGAGGGAGATTGAGCAGCAACTAAAGATCATGAAATTTGGGCAGGATGCATGAAATAAGTTTGATAATTAAATTTTGTCTCTTGGGTAAACACAAATGGATTCTTACACACACACACACACCTCTTACAAACAGAACATTCATTTGTGAAGTATGATATACATACAACAATGGATGTACGAAAACATATGTTATTTAATATTTTCATCAATCTTATAAGGTTGATGAAAGCATACATTTAAAATGTACATTTGATGAGTTTTGACAAAGGAATACACCTGAATTGGCCTTCATTCCAATCAAAATATAGAACATTTCTAACATCCCAGAAAGTATCCTTGTTTTTGCTTTTTTGCAATTTCCCAACACCTGCCTTAAGCAAGTGTGAATTTGGCAAAGCACAAGTTGCATTATTGTAGATAATTTTGTAAATCTAATTATGTGATATATATGCATATTAGGCCATCAAAATGATTCTCTGCCATGAATGTATTTACAATATTTTTTCCTGCCTAGTTTATTTAAAGTTTTATTAATCCTGTGTGAATTTTGATGAGAGTCAAGGTCATGTCTTTCCTGCAGAAGCCTAGAGAGGGAATATACCCTCTTTTCACCCCCTGCAGAATCCAAGGCATGGGTACATGGTTTGAGATTAGCTAATTGGATTCTCAAAACTAGTGCCTTGAATGTTAAGTGAGTGATATAAAAATGAAAGATGGTGAGATGAGATATGCTCGTCAGCATTGCTAACATCTGGCAGCAGGGGCTCAGCTCGGCTTAAAATGAAAGTTGGTTTTAGCAATAGAGAGTACTGGACAGTATCTGTGGTCTTTAGAACAGACCCGTCCTACATCTCAGTCCATCTCTGCTCATGATCACATCCCAGGCCTGATTCATTACATCTGTCAGGATATCTATATTTCCCAGTAAATCTCTTTTCTGCTTGCCTTATTCAGGGCCAGTTACTATATCAGTTAGCTTTTGCTGCAGAACAAACTTTCCTAAAACCTAATTGCTTAAACTAACCACCATTTATTTGCTTACAATTCTGTGAATTGTTGATTTGGTAAGGGCTCAGCTGGGGTAGCTGATCTTTACTCCATGGGATGCTGGTTGGGCTCACTTGAGTGGTATCAATGATTTGGTAGGGCAGCTAGGGACTAACTTATTTTGGGAAGCCCTACTTGTAACTCTGGTCATTGATGTTGGCTCTGAATAGCCCACATATTTCCAGCAGGCTAGCCAGAGCACCTTCACGTAACAGTTGTGTTTCAAAAGCAGCAAGAGGAAGGGTTAGCTTGAATGTGGAAGCCTTTTCCACACTTTATTTATATCGTTTTGCTGTTGGTCTATTCACCAGAGCTAGTCATATGGCTAAGTCCAGAGACTGTGAAAGGGAGCTATACTAAGGTATAGGTACTGAGAAATGTGAATTCTCAGTTCATTACTAAAACAATCTATTATGATTTCTATTGTTTGCAACCCTAGGGAAGCCCAAAGTGCTGTGAAAGCATGTGGGGTATTGGCTTTTGATTCAGCTAGAAATTCTTGGTTGCAAGTGTGAGACAGCCAGTTTCCAGCTGGTTACAAACAATAGACTCTGTTGGTTGATGTGAGATAAAAAGTCTGATGGTAGGGCTAGTGCTTGCTACAATACAAATCAAAAATTCATGCTGTCATTTTTTTTTTTTACTGGTTTTTCCCCCATAAGAATTTCTAGGTTCTTCTCCTCTCAGTGTGACTTTTTATTTTCATGCTGGCTCTCTTCATACTAGCAATAATTGTGACAGCAGTTTATATAAAACATCCTTGAGAAGAAAAATAGTTTGGTTCAGAGGATTTTTAGGAAAAATTAAGATCTGCCTCTGCTTGTTGAGTCATTTTAAGCCACTACAGCAGCTAGATAAATAGAGCATACTATGAGAATTAGCTTATATCACATCATTTATTCTTGGATATTAATGGATCAATTTAGGGCAGGGACTGCTGAATAACTACGCTTCCTTTTATAGCTGAAAGTAAGGATGATGCTGACAAGACATCTATCTGGGTATGATGGGAAGCAAAAGACTGCTATCAAATGTGAATATGGATGAAATAACTTTAAGTAAAACCAAGGAACTTTTTCAGACTGAAGAGAAGTAAATTTGGGTTTGGTATTACAGATTAATAATGATGATGACCCTTTGTGGGTATGAAATGGCCTTAGGTGAGAAACATTATGGCATCTACAAACTAAGTTGTATTTAAGAATACAATATAATCAGTTGACAGTTTCCTAGGGTGCTGCACAACTTGGAAGTTTGTATGACATGTTTCAATTGCATTCATCTTGAAGCAACATATGTAATAGCTTGATAAGCAGACTCCACTTTGCCAGATATTCTTTGGAAATATTAAGAGGAAATCTTGTAGAACCACCTCAAGTAGAAATAACATTTCTGTAGGCTCATTTGTCATGAGAAAAAGACTTGCCAAAACAAGTAGAGGTATTAAGGAGGCTCTCTTTTAGAAAACTGACAACTTCTGGCTATCAACTTAGGAGGAAATGAAATCATTTGTAAACGTACTTATCAAATAATGGCACAATGGGACACCATATCTGTTAACATATTGTTGTTGGAGAGAGAGCTTGTATCCTCACCAAGAAAGGACTATTGAATATTATTATCATTTAGAATCTGGTGTTGTTAAAGGTCTGTGGCCAAGAGTACCACCAGCCGAGGAAGGAGAGATGGGGGTGCACATCTATTCATATGGCAAGCCTAAATTGTAGCAGAACATCACTGAGAAGTTGGGCTTTATCACTGGTCTCCAACAGTGGTTGGGTGACTATGAAGGAAGCATATCTTTATTGCAGTACAACTGGTTGACAATGGACAAAATAGGGAAGAAATACTGTGTTGTTCCTATTAAGAGGGAAGATAGTATTGGCATACATTGAAATCAGTTTCTGTATAGAGCTGTAATGATATCTGAGACATGGTTATATCTGCAAATCAGATAAAACTCAACATTTATTGAAAAATGTCCTCAAAAGTCACCACCCTAGTTACTGGGAATATGTGGTACAAGAGAAAATGTCATAATTTTATGTGGCTTTTGTTCATTACAGAATTGGGTTTTTAGGAAATTTATTTTCATCATCTTTTAATATGAATACATACTAATTATGTAGGCTAACTATTGCATCAAGAGGCCAAGAATGTGTATAATGGTAGATGCATGTTTTTCATGCATGCCTGATGGTTTCTGCCACCTACAATGTGGTTTCAGAGGTTACTCTGAGAATTAGCGTCCAACTGGCAAGAGAGAAAAGAGCATGAAAGTTCCCTCACATTCCCTCAATAACTTGAACATTTTTGATTTATTTGATTCCAATTTTATGTGCTGGAACTCCCAAACAAATTTATCAGATTTGCCTGTTTCTTTACTTCTTTTATTTTTTTAGCTTCATGGTGGCTAATTTATGCTTATCTGAAATAAAGGCTTGCTAGGAACTCATAATATGATCTATGCATAGGCCTGGATCTTTTTAATTGGGAAGTCATAATTATTTTTTTTTCTTAAAGTCTTTTCAATCTTATTTATTCATTTTATTCTTAATGGTTAGGGTTTGGAAGCAGTTGGATTTTCCAAGTTTGCTAAATCACACTTTTTTGCAACCTCTTTAATCCCTTTAATTCTTGCTCTCAAATCAGCTAATTCTATCTCAAGCTTACGTCTCTATTCAGACATATCTTTCTAAAAAGTACCAAATGATAGCCAACCCACACAACTTCCAACTACTTCCCCTGTGCCATTATCTCAGTAGAGCCTTAGTGTGCCTTCCAAATCAGACACATGTCTTACCAAATATTTTTCTGCTACATTACATGAATTTTCACGTATCCAGTCTTTTCTCAGTTTCTCACTGCTTGCAAATGTCATATATCTTAGGTTTTTGTTATAATAGCTGACTACTCTAAAATAGATCCTGTAGACAATGGTTCAAACAGAGCCTAAATTTATTTCTTGCTCACATAAATGGTTTCTGAAGATTTCAATTTGGTGGTGATTTGGGAGGTCTTCCCATAGGATTTAGAGAAACAGGCTTTCACAAGGTCATTCATCATTAACATGAAACTTACAAAGTCACTTAAGCATAAACATTTGTCTGATAGCTGAGGAAATGGCATAGGGGATCACATATTGGATATTTTTATAGGCCAGGTCTAGAAATGGTGTACGTACTTCCACATCTATTTATTAGCTATAAATGATAGTCACACCTAACACTGTGGAAAAGGTTGTGGGAGATATGGTCTACTGTGTTTCAAGGAATAAACAGCCAAACAGGAATTTTAGCTAGATTGTAAGAGCATGTATCGTCAAAGAATTTGATTTTAATGGAGATAAAGAATAAAATAGTCAGGGTTCACAATAAGTAAGTTTAAGGAGAAAGCATGAATACTGAGATGACTAGAGAATACATTATATAGACAAATAGTGTCCAAAGCTTTAGGTTTTGTGCCCATTTATTTTTCCTTTTAGTTAGATCCATCAACTCGTTTTCCTTTACCTTTTTGATAGAACTGCAATTTTTTTAATTGAGTTATTGAGAGCTTGCTTCACTTGCTTGTTTCTTAGTGTATAAATAAAAGGATTCAACATGGGTGAAATAGAAGTAATAAGGAGTGAAATCCCTTTATTAATAGCCACCTCGTCCTTGGCTGAAGGTTTTACATAAATGAAGATGCAGCTTCCATAAGTAATGGAAACAACAATCATATGGGAAGAACAAGTGGAAAAGGCTTTTTTCCTTTGCTGGGCAGAGGGGATTCTTAGAATGGTTCTGATGATGTAAATGTAGGAAAGAACTACACACACGAGAGTGATGATGAATGTCAACACAGCACAAACTATCACCATCTGTTCTATCAACCATGTGTCTGAGCAAGAGATCTTTAGCATAGGAGATGCATCACAGCAAAAATGATCAATGATATTTGAGTCACAGAATTCCAAGCCCAAACCTAAACTAATTGGTGGGAGAATGATGACCAGTGCTGCTACCCAACAGAAAAGGATAAATTTCTTGCAGACTCCGCTATTCATGATGGTCATGTAATGCAGTGGTTTACAGATGGCCACATAGCGATCATAGGACATGATGGCCAGAAGAAAAAATTCTGTTACTGCAAATAGGTCTATAAACAACAGTTGACTGACACAAGCGTCATAGGTAATGGACTTGTTCCCAGATGATATGCTGTACAAGAATCTGGGAACGCAAGCAGTTGTGAATGAAATTTCTAAGAAGGAGAAATTTTGGAGAAAAAGATACATAGGCGTTTTAAGGTGGGAATCGATCAGAGTGAGGGTGATGATGGTTAAGTTTCCAGATATACTCAACATGTAAGAAACAAACAAAAAGATAAAAAGCAGAATTTGTAGCTGAATGTCATCTGTCAGTCCCAGCAAGATGAATGTTGTTACTGTTGTTTGGTTTCTCATCCTTGATTATTGTCTCCTGCCCAATCTGTTTGAAACAATGAGAAAGACTTTATATGAGGAACTCCAGAGTACTAGCCAGCTTCTAATCTCAGGAGAAGTAAACTTGAGAGTGATTCTTATACACTTGGTTCATGGAGAAGCAAGCACATGACACATACTCATGTTTGATGACCTCTTCTTTGTGTCACACAAAATGACTACTCATATCGAATCACATATTTCATACTGCTGTCTCATGAATCAACAACCTAGCTATAATCAGTGTAAATTCAAACATATTCTGTTATAAACAGCATAGGGGGAAAAGTCTCCTTTCAATAAGTTGTTGTTAAATCACAATTCTGCCTTCCTTAACTTCTTATTCCCAGGCATGCTTTTAGTAGACAAGTGCTAAAATAAACTAACAGTGGTTTTTGTTAAGAAAATTCAAACATTAAAGTTCACATGTGTATTATTAATTAAATCGACAATGAATACTTATCACATAGCCTCAGCCCAGCTTCTCTGAGGTGTGTTTAAAACATTTTAGTGGTGTATTTCCTAAAGACTCATTTCAATGTGTTCCAGTCCATACTTTTCCAGGTAAAGAATGCCTCAAATGTATTTTATATTTGTAATATTTATCCTTGGCTATATTTTCCTCCTAATGTTTGAATAGAATATCTACGTTATTTATTTTTATGCTTCCTAGGATACATCATGCTAAAAAGAATTTCTCCCCTATTTTACAAGTGGAAGTCTGGAATTTTATCATCTGGTTAATTACTTTCCTTTTAGATTTCTTTAGTAGTAAAAACCTAGTGCCCTCTAGCTAGCTGCTATACTTTCATAGTCTCTGGATCTTGAGGATTCTCTTCCTTTTTTCCACCAAATGGTTTTCCATAAGAGCAGATTTTTAATAGTAAGATTCTAAAATGAATTTTCCTTATTTCTTTTTAAACACATTTGACAGTGGCATATTTCCACTTGCTTTATGTATTCTACAGTGGCAGTTTTGATTCAAAGTTTATTACAGAGAAATAGGAGCAAATTTGAAGTATGTCTATAGAGCTGAAGGGCCACAGCCCTGAAATTTTCTGTTTTTGGTCAGTCAGGTTTCAGTTTGAAATACACTCAGTCCACCTTATTATAAACTATAATGACATTTTGTAATATCAGGTTTAACAAAGCTAAGTCTCTTCTTAGATGTACTTCTGCTTTTCACTTCCTTTTAAAATTCCATCTACCTTATAATTGTCTCCACTTTCCTATTTCCCACTTATACATCTACTCATCTGATTTAGGACCATGTAAGCTACTCTGGAAAGGTCACCACCAGCCTCCGTGCCTCAGTCATTAAGCACAATGTAGTCTTCATTCAACTCAAACTCTCTGCTGTGAGAATGTGGACTGTCAACTTCCTAAAGTCTTTGCAGCTTAATTTCCACTATCTCACATTTTCTTGAATTTCTTATTACCACTTTGCTGTTTTCCATTCTTCTTCATGGCTCATTTTCCTTTTCTAATCTCTATGGTTGCTGGTGCACCTGAGATCTGTTATCTAGGCAACACTTTCACTCTATCTAGGAGATTCTCATAAATAAGGTGACTGGAAACAGGCTGATGATCCTCAAATTTATATCTGTAGGAAAATACATGTTACAGTTTTCTGACTTCAACGTTCAACTTATTCTTGGGTTTCTAGACTTGGAGGGTCTGAATTCAGGCTTGTCCTTTCCTATCTGAATGTCCTTAAACACTTTGCCTAACTTCTTTATCTTGTGCTTCTTTCTTATGCAAAATTCAGATAAAAATAGTATGCGTAATTTTTTATACTGGTAAGTTTAGATAATATAGATATCTGTGACTACATCTGGAACATGGTGAACACTTATTACATTTATAGTGAACATTTTTATTTTGTTATCCTATTATCTCTTACTGATAGCCCTCTAGATGTGCATATGTTAATATTTTAAATGAGGAACTATGTGTTTCTTTCCCTGTTGTCTCATAGGAAAATTTTTACTTATGTTTCTTTATTCTCATTTTTAGTTTATCCATAAGTCTTGTCATCTCTGTATCCATAATATCTTGTTAATTTGTTGCTTGTCTTCACGTACACACAACACTTATCTTACTCTGGTGTCTTTATCTCATAGCTGAAATATTATAAAAGCATATTAATATTTGCTTAACATTTTTGCTCCCTCAATTCAATCTTTTAAAATAAAGGCAATCAGAATCATTATTGTTAAGATTATTGTTAACCCCAATAAGAATAATTTTTCCTATGTGTTATGGAAAAAAATTTGATCTATTATTAACTTTCTTTCCATACTCAGCATTTCCTTGAAACCTTTGATTCACTACTTATGGACACAGAAGTTATTTCATTTTGGCTTTAGATAAGAACTGTAAAGAGGAGAAGAAGGAACACTTTCATGGGTTTTGAGTTGCACATGCATCAAGCATTGGGATTAATAAAATATTTTCAGGCAATAATATTTTTATGCAGAGGAATAAGTTATAGGCTGGGCTTCTCATCCTTAGAGAGGTCATGAAATGCCTTCAGTAGAGAATAAGAGAATTAGAGAATAAAGAGTTTAGTGACTCTGAATGAGGTCTCTGACTGAGGGACCCTCTGTCATCTTCCTCTGATATGAAGCCTAAGATTGGAAGGAAGGAAAAATGAGATAGATTTCTGTGGTTTCTTCTCCTTATAGAGATCTAAGGAGAATGACAGTAGATAATAATTAGCTGCTCTCCTAAGCTTAAATGGCTTTAAGAAGTCACATAGAGTTTTCTCATTCTCAAGATCATATAGCATAGCAAAAGGATGTTCTCATGCCTAGTGATAACATGAAAGTAAAGAACTTTAGACACTGCAACCAAAATGTCTAAAAAAAAAATATTTTTTTTTGTTGTTAAGGGGAGGTGAACAGGTGGAAGGGGGGAGAAGAGGAAGGGTATGCACTTTCATGGTGGGTGCAGGGAGCACCACTTGAAGACTGGACACGCTTGAAGCTCTGGCAGAGCGGGGTGGGGAGGGGGACAGGGGCAAGATATGTAACCCTAACAATATTTGTACCCACAGAATTTGGGAAAAAATAAATAAATTAATATACATATATATATATATATATATGAACTTTAGACACTTCACAAGCTTTTCTGCATTGCAGTTTATCACAGGATAATAAAAATATCTTAAACCTTACACAGAGAACAAACATACCAGAAAGTCTTATGGGTAAGGAGAAAAAGAGATACTAAAATAGACATGCACATGAGTAGATGTTTGAGGACCAGAAGAGATATGATGGACATTCCAATGAATGCCATTTCTGATGCATACATTTATTTATTTAGCACATTGGAACTATGAAATTGTACCAGGATTAAGAGGACTTTAGATTGAGGGCAGCAATGCAACTATGAGGGCATAATTCACTAGAATGAGATGGTGGGGTCTGGGAGGGCAAAAAGAAACAGATATTAAGTAAAATTAAAAAATAATGTTTTAATTATTTTGTTCAGAGTTTGTCAATGAAGTTTTTGTAACTGCACCATGAACTTTAATCCTTTCAATGACTCCCTTTTGCACTCATCGTTAAATTTAAGCTCCTTAGGTAGCATGTGAAAATCTTCCTAACATTTCCAGTGTTGGTCACACAATTTACCTGATGCACCACCCTCCTTTACATTGACATCTATCATTCTTCAAGATGGGGTTAACACTCCCTCTTACTATAGTGTTTGCTCCCTCTGGTCTGGTGCAGTTTCTCTGGCTGCTAGCAAGAGAGTGTCTATCATAGTGACAAGGGGCACAGTCTATGGAGTCAAGCCACTGGTTTCATGTTTCCAGGTTCAAGTTGCTTCACTTAACTTATCTACTAGCAGTAACCACAAAAGGCCATGCTTAAAATTGCCTGTGGAAATTCCATATGCTGGGCCTTCTTCCTTCTGTTTGTATTTATTTATTTATATGTTTATTTTTATAGAGATAAAGTCTTACTTTGTTGTCCAGGCTGGAGTGCAGTAACACAATCTTAGCTCACTGTAGCCTCAAACTCCTGGTTTCAAGTGGTCTTCCTGACTCAGCCTCGTGAAAAGTTGGGATTACAGGTTTGGGCCATTATGCCTAGCTAATTTTTTTTTTTTTTTTTATGAGATAGGGTCTTGCTGTGTTGCCCATGCTGGTCTTGAACTCCTGGCCACAAGTGATCCTGCTGCCTCAGCCTTCCAAAGTGCTGGGATTACAGGTGTGAGCAATTGTGCTTAGCCCTTCTGTTCTTAATGATCTCTCTCTTGTGCTCTCTAACCTGTCCTATCCCTCCTTCAAGTTTCAGTTGGGGTATCAATTCTGACAAGAATCCATCTATAATTCTGTTCTGTTCTTTTAGATTGACACTTGTAATTCTTCAAGATGGGGTTAATACTCCCTCTTACTGTTTTCATGGTAGACTCTGATTATTCTCGTCAATGCACTTGTGACTAGATTGTCAAATGGTGTTGCCAATTTTTATTTTGAACATTGTGTTCCCAGTAACAAGTGTATTTTCAGGGGCATAGTAAATGTTCGTTAAAGGTTTGTGTAAATAATAAAAGAATGAATGTCATATTTGCCTTGTACACCAAAAAGCTATCTTCTTTAAAATGATTTAATAGGTCTTCAGAATGACCTTTAAGAATATATTTTTAATATGAGCCTAATCGTAAAAATGCATTTGACATTGATTTTTTTTGACATTGCCTTTAATATTACAATTCTATATTGCTTTCTGATGTAAGAGGGAATAGATTCCATGTTTTTCACACAGTCTCTAGAATCATAATGCAGGTGCTCTCATCTTATTTGTCCTTTTTTAACCTCAGTTTCCTCAGTAACTTCTAGTTAATGGAATTATTGTGAGAATTGATTGAGATAGTCCAAGCAGAGTGCCTGGCCGATAGTAAATTGAAGCCACTACCCCTACTTCTTTTGCCTCTTCATTTTCTTCTTCCTCTAACTCCTCTTCTTCTTCTTGCTCTATAACTTGCTCTAATACTTATGCTAATGGATGAGGACACTAATCCATAGTCACTGTGCCTACTGTGTTTTCTTTCTTGCGTTCTTTATAAAGCATGTGAATTTTTGTGCCTGTAATAACCTGTTCAGTGTTCTGCTAATGAAATATTAAGGGCAGAGTTCAGGGACTCTGCAATTTGGGACATGATTTCACATTTCTTTTACAATTATCATTAATTAATTATATGAACAGCTATTTCTTTTTAGGTGTAAGGAGTCGATTTTGTAAAGAAAAATTCTATTTTCCCTCTATTCCAAGATAGAAAAGGATCTCCCATGATAAAATTAATTAGTTTGTTATATAATGGTTTCACCTATTTCTTGTAAACTATATCCTGCAGGAAACCTAGAGGTGCGTTTTCCTAAGGTTGGTGAATTGAGGCATGCTGTTTCTATTAGGGTAGTAACAAATAACAACATTAGATTACTATAGCTAGAAAAGTACCTATGGTTTATAGGCATATCTACAGAAAAGGATCACTAATCCAGGTTCAGGACGAGAAATAATTAGCTAGTAATTAGTATCCTTTTAGATAGGATCACATAGAAATTGACCCTTTTGAACCAAATGGAGAAACTTCTTAAGCTCTCTGTGTTTACCTATGGCATCCTAATTTAGAGCAATGTCCCAAATTCCAAAAGCTTCCTGCCTTTCTAATCATTAATAGTTATTTTCCATGATACCCAAATATCAAATGAATGCTTTGGTAAACCAATTTACTTTAGGTGTATTTTCAAGTTAGTGTGTTTCAAGGAATATTTGTATTTGTAATTATCTGAGTGCTTATTAATGACAGCATTGCAGATAATTTGGCCCTCTAATGAAGAATATTATAGTTATAACTTGGCTTAAGATACATACAGATTGGTGAGAGTGACATGGTGTGGCAGGCCACTTCTGTTTGCTCCTCACATTATCCTGTTTCTGAGAGTGGTCATGAATTAATTCAACACGTATTTCCTAAGAACCTAGGATAGGCCTGATACTGCTGTAGATACTAAGGAAAAAAGAGTGATCAACAACTGACTCATCTCTTTACTAATGCATGTAATAAATATTTCCAATTAGCCCAATCCCTTTCCATGTAATTTTTGAAGAACAAAATAACATCAGAAATGACTACTTTCTTTTCTCGAGACACTCACATTAATTTATTGCTATCTCTGATTTTTAAACAGATAAGTATGGCATTTATAGAAATAGAATATTGGATAAAGAAAGAAAGTGAAATTACCAAACAAGAACATACTTACTCTTATGGAAGGTAACCATGGCTTTAATTGATGATGTAATGCTGATAGTCCCAAAGATAAAGCTGAAAGTATAAGTGGAGTTAAATATGTGCACAAATGCCCCTCTGATGGAGACATACACATTCACAGACACTTTTTTTTTTATAGTAGATAGTGCTCTCTGAGTGGCTAACAGGCTACCATTAAAGATCCTATTCCACTTTAAACCTGGGAAACAATTTCTTAAATCTCAAAGCTGAAATAAAGCAACATTTATTTTAAATGTCTGAGAAATGTAATGTGATTTTGGAAAATTTTGAAAAATTTGATTTCTGATTTCTGTGGGCAAAGAGAAATTCTTACACTGTGAAGAAAGATGACTACTTTATCATCTTAGGCTCTTAAGGATATGCAGGAACCATTTCTGAAAACGAATAAAGGGTCCTTTGTGACCAAAGTTCAAGTGGGACTAATGAATCTAACATTCACTGATATTTGGAAAAATACCTAATAGAGTCAGCAGTGGGAACAGTGTCCTTGGAGAGAATAAGATGCAACAATTTTATTAGACACATTCCAAATGCAAAACAATAGTTGCCTGGCGAAAAGACAACGCTGGCTATTCTTCAACACAGAGATAACAAAGTGTAACAAGAGACAACAAAATTATTTTATGCCTGTGTTTTCAGAGGAAAAGATACATGAATATACTTGAAAGTAGTCAATTTCTAAGTAAAAAATGATAAATACATTTTCATATTAAAATATGAATTTGCGTCATAATTGTTCTTCCTCATATTCTTTTTATGGAAAATATTATTTATTTAATAAAACTCTATATTTTAATTATTATAAATTATATATTAAAAACTTTCTAATAATTATTTTATACAAGCATCAGATATTTCCTTAGTATAAATTATAAGAAGTGGCAAAGTTCACTCACATTTAGAATTTTGAAGTACATTGCCACATTTTGCTTCCAACGAATAATACCATATTATATTCACAGAGGTGTATAGGTTTCTAATTCATCGTTGTTGAGCTAGTGGGAAATGAGGGAACTACACCGTATTCTTTGTTGGGTTTTGAGGCAACTAGAGAGAGAAAGTAGGGAAGTAAATGTGAAAGAATTCCATTTAACTAATTTACCAGGAAGGAAAACAATTGAGCTTAGCTTATGGATCAAACCTTTCAGGATATGCTATTCCAGCCAGAGGTAAGTTATTGGGATCTCAGGGTGAAATTCTCAAATGGATCAGATATTCTGAAATTTTTCCGGTGCATGAAAATATCTATTCCACATAAGAATTTTCATCCTAAGTTCCCACCTTCATAACCATTTACATAAAGTTTTCTTTCTGTGGATAACAGTCCTTTTTCTTCCCTACCCACTCCAGTGTTTTCTTAATCAGGATCATGATAGAATCAGCCATAATGGCTCTTTAAGAGGTTAATTACAGACTCAACAATATGCACTTTTGACAACAATATTGACCTTGACAATGATGAATGCCTACTTCGTCAGAGGAAAGACCAACCCTAAGAACTTGTTTTGGCATCATACCTTCAAAGAAAATGGGAAATATTGTGTTTCTAAAATCATATTTTATTTCATATGTGGATACATTTTCCTTCCTATCATGTTATATACCAGTACCAGTATCTATGAACTATTTGTAACTATCTGTTTGCCTATCCCATGGCGAGTTATGCCTCACAAAATGTTTTTGACTAAGGCGTATCTATTGTAGCAAAAGAAGTAAGGCAATGGCTTGAAACCACATATATTCACTAATGTTGTCACGTACCATAATATGCAGAAATATTTGACCTTGCAGAATGATGTAGAGTCCTGTGGAATATTAAGTGGGAGGTGTACATTGTGATCTTCAATATTGCCTTGCAGGATATAATTTATGTTCAGAACAAATAGACAATGCATGTTCTAAATTTTTCATAGATAATATATGGGTCAAAGAATAAAGAAATGGAAGAAGGTGGTTGTGTTTTCCACGGTTTACACACAATGACCCACCAAGTTTTTCCGTTAGTTTATTAGTTATTTCTTTATAACAAATTAAGCACAAACTTAGTAAACTTAAAAAACAAAATACATTTATTATTTCAGAATTTCTTTGGATCAGGAGTCCAAGTGTAGTTTAATTGTGTCCTCACAAGTAAAGTATCATCTTAGACCTCTCTACTGGGGGAAAAATCCTCTTTCAGGTTCATATGGTTGTTAGCATGATTCATTTCCAGGCTGATTTTTGAAGTGAGGGGCTCAGTTCCTTGCTGATTATAGGCTGGAGGTCACCCTTGGTCCCCTGACACCTGGCATGGGCCTCGCCAACCTGGCCACTTGATTTATTGAAACATGAAAGACAAGTAAGCAGTAGAGAGATTCTGATAGCAAGATAGAGGTTGCGATCACTTAAAACCTAATAACAAAAGTAGCATTACATCTCCTTTGCCTCACTGTATTGGTTAAAAGCCCTCACTGAAGAGGAGGGGATTGAACAAAAGTGGGAATACTAGGAGGCAGGGATCACTGGGGCACATTTTAGAGTCTGCAACAGTTACATCTTGCTTTACTGTACTCAACTGAGTAAATATTTTAATATCTGGTATCTGAAGAAGGAATATTTTAAACAGACTAACATTTGTTAATTGTATTTTATGATAACTGTTTTGAATGTCTAATGCCACCATATAAAATGCAAAAGAAAACATTAATATGTTGACTGGGGTGATTCAATCTCGTTATTAAGTGAAAATATATTTATTTGCTGCTACAGTAAAGCAGGAGGATGTATGGACAGAAAACATGTAAGGGAGACCACCTTAAATCTACCATAAGCAAGGTCAGCAAAGGATTAGATTTCTCAGTAATAAAGGTTTTGGCCACCAAGCCAAATGTAAAAAACTGAGATGATGCTAGATGAAGGAAATGCTAGTGTTAATGAAAAGTAGGGGAGAAGAAATAAAGAAATAAAATATGCACTTCTGATTAGGTGTAAATTTTTTTAGTCTTTCATTTTTCAGTTTTGTCAAATATTATATTTGTTGAGGAGATGTTTTGGATAATGATAATATTATCTCATTTGCATAAAATTAAGAGAAATCATGAGGAAACCAGAGGGAGATTGAGCAGCAACTAAGGATCATGAAATTTGGGCAGGATGCATGAAATAAGTTTGATAATTAAATTTTGTCTCTTGGGTAAACACAAATGGATTCTTACACACACACACACACACCTCTTACAAACAGAACATTCATTTGTGAAGTATGATATACATACAACAATGGATGTACGAAAACATATATTATTTAATATTTTCATCAATCTTATAAGGTTGATGAAAGCATACATTTAAAATGTACATTTGATGAGTTTTGACAAAGGTATACACCTGAATTGGCCTTCATTCCAATCAAAATATAGAACATTTCTAACATCACAGAAAGTATCCTTGTTTTTGCTTTTTTGCAATTTCCCAACACCTGCCTTAAGCAAGTGTGAATTTGGCAAAGCACAAGTTGCATTATTGTAGATAATTTTGTAAATCTAATTATGTGATATATATGCATATTAGGGCATCAAAATGATTCTCTGCCATGAATGTATTTACAATATTTTTTCCTGCCTAGTTTATTTAAAGTTTTATTAATCCTGTGTGAATTTTGATGAGAGTCAAGGTCATGTCTTTCCTGCAGAAGCCTAGAGAGGGAATATACCCTCTTTTCACCCCCTGCAGAATCCAAGGCATGGGTACATGGTTTGAGATTAGCTAATTGGATTCTCAAAACTAGTGCCTTGAATGTTAAGTGAGTGATATAAAAATGAAAGATGGTGAGATGAGATATGCTCGTCAGCATTGCTAACATCTGGCAGCAGGGGCTCAGCTCGGCTTAAAATGAAAGTTGGTTTTAGCAATAGAGAGTACTGGACAGTATCTGTGGTCTTTAGAACAGACCCGTCCTACATCTCAGTCCATCTCTGCTCATGATCACATCCCAGGCCTGATTCATTACATCTGTCAGGATATCTATATTTCCCAGTAAATCTCTTTTCTGCTTGCCTTATTCAGGGCCAGTTACTATATCAGTTAGCTTTTGCTGCAGAACAAACTTTCCTAAAACCTAATTGCTTAAACTAACCACCATTTATTTGCTTACAATTCTGTGAATTGTTGATTTGGTAAGGGCTCAGCTGGGGTAGCTGATCTTTACTCCATGGGATGCTGGTTGGGCTCACTCGAGTGGTATCAATGATTTGGTAGGTCAGCTAGGGACTAACTTATTTTGGGAAGCCCTACTTGTAACTCTGGTCATTGATGTTGGCTCTGAATAGCCCACATATTTCCAGCAGGCTAGCCAGAGCACCTTCACGTAACAGTTGTGTTTCAAAAGCAGCAAGAGGAAGGGTTAGCTTGAATGTGGAAGCCTTTTCCACACTTTATTTATATCGTTTTGCTGTTGGTCTATTCACCAGAGCTAGTCATATGGCTAAGTCCAGAGACTGTGAAAGGGAGCTATACTAAGGTATAGGTACCAAGAAACGTGAATTCTCAGTTCATTACTAAAACAATCTATTATGATTTCTATTGTTTGCAACCCTAGGGAAGCCCAAAGTGCTGTGAAAGCATGTGGGGTATTGGCTTTTGATTCAGCTAGAAATTCTTGGTTGCAAGTGTGAGACAGCCAGTTTCCAGCTGGTTACAAACAATAGACTCTGTTGGTTGATGTGAGATAAAAAGTCTGATGGTAGGGCTAGTGCTTGCTACAATACGAATCAAAAATTCATGCTGTCATTTTTTTTTTTTTTTACTGGCTTTACCCCCATAAGAATTTCTAGGTTCTTCTCCTCTCAATGTGACTTTTTATTTTCATGCTGGCTCTCTTCATACTAGCAATAATTGTGACAGCAGTTTATATAAAACATCCTTGAGAAGAAAAATAGTTTGGTTCAGAGGATTTTTAGGAAAAATTAAGATCTGCCTCTGCTTGTTGAGTCATTTTAAGCCACTACAGCAGCTAGATAAATAGAACATACTATGTGAATTAGCTTATATCACATCATTTATTCTTGGACTCAATCGTAAGAAAAACCTGGTTTTCCATTAGCCTATTTTGTTCTGCCTTACATTACCATGAAAAAAGAGAAAGGTTGCCGAGAATGGAAGAACAAAAACAAGCCATGTATATTTACTACAGTATGTGTGCCTTCCTGATAGCATCTTATCTACAAGCACACTCTTTACCCTATATATGCTTTTGTAAATTTCAGATATTATATGCTTTTTAAAACTTTGATTATTATATTTTGAAACGTCGAGATATAATTAATATACCGGTAATTCACCCTTTGAAAGTGTACATGTTTTAGTATACATGTTTTTAAAAGTGTTCAAGGATACATAGAATACAATCAATAACTCTCTAAAGCTACACTCAAATTGTATATTCCTTCAAGTCCAGTAATATTGGATAATGTCAAATTATTTTCATTAGTTGTAAATGCATGTTTTCTCAGACATGGAAACTATTATTAAATAAGGTTAGCCATATCCACCATATCCAATATACCATGGTAGAGATAGAGAAGGTGATAATGAAAATGACTTTCATTTGGAATAATGGGGAAATAATGCATAGCAGTAACTAGTCCATAAATTTTGTTATTTCCTAATGGAAATAAATAGCAAGAATTATCTGCCCCAGAACTGGAACAAACAAATTGGTCCTCAATATAGGTACCCATGGTTTAGAAATTTGGGAAGTACTCCTCATCATGTCATTTAATGTGTACATACTTGAACTTGAAGCTAAAGCTTTTCACCACAGGGATCTGTACAAAACCAACAGTTTACTTCTTGGTGGAAATAGGAATGTATGGGCCTTGAGATTTTCTGAGGAGTTAAGTAATTATAAGTTGTCAGGCAGACTTGGTATTTCTTTGGCTTTGCAGAACCTTAAATTATGGCTCTTTTTCAAAAGTGCAATATGTGCAATCATGAAAAACTTTGTATTAGGTGAAATCACATTAAAAATAACAAGAATTCCTGCATCAAAACATCACATATCATAATACAACTATTATGTGCCCATAATAATTAAAAATAAATTTTAAAAAATCAGAAAAATTAAAAATAACAATAAAAATAATACAAATTTATAAACCAAAAAGACAAGCATTATTTAAAAAATAAGTCTGTGCAAAGCAACTCTAATGAAAATACTAGCACAGTAAAATAATGTGTTAAATTCCAAATAAATAAACACTATCATAAGTATGAGACTTTACCTTGAAAAGTAGTTGGATTTAATGGTTAGTAGGAAAGAACTGAAGATACTGAGTTATGGAGACAGGGTACTTCCAAGACAGCATATTACCAAAATGAGCCATGAGAAAGAATGCTGGATAAGTCAGCATTGTTTCATGGTATTATATTATTCTATGGTTTCTTGCATTCTACTCTGATAGTGTACTTTGCTGTTACTTGGTAGTACAAAATATTAATGTAGTGGAAAAAAATTGTAAATAAACCAAAATGACTCCCATGTTTTCTTGACAATATTTCCCTATTTACTGATCACTTATGAGCCAATTCATTTCAGAAGCAAAGCCAAAGATATTTTTAAGTTAGATTCAGAATTGAACCTGAAGACTTGTGATTTATAATATCTGGCTCATATGAGTATGTTTTACTAATATCTCTCATTAGTTTAGCTGTCTCAATTTGATTGTGACCCATAGATAATTCAAATCAATAGCCAGGTGTAGAGAAACACCTTTAATCTGCCTTTAGTTTCCAGGATGGGTACCCTATTACCCTTTCATAAATTGTAGGCATTTCCCCCAGTTGCAGCAGGGAGTGCATAATGAAAATTATTTATTATGGTAGAGGGCCTACGTAATCAAACATCTGTATACGCCCATATTATTTCTTACTAGAGTTGTTTCTTCCAGACTTGACTTTCATTAACTTTGACTTGCAATATACAAAGTTCACTTTTTCAAGCTTGCAAGGCTGTAGATTACTAATTCATAGGAATTCTGAGAAATAATTTCACATCCTTTCTATCTTTTAGGTGAGTGACTTTGAAGTATGTTTTATTTTTCTGTAATATAAGACCATTTTTGAAAGCTATGTAAAGCTACTTAGAAGAATCAATCACCCTAAAATTTTTCTATGTTCCCTAATCCTCCAGTTTTACTAGGCATGAATCCTGAATTCTCAACAAAAGCCTGGTAGGCAGTGTAACCAATTCATTCACTACCATATAACAAAATTTCTAAATTTCTTCTTTCTTACCTTGGTTGAACAATTGCAATGTTTAGACCTGCCACTTCTTGCTGGCGCTCTAGGTAGCAATTTCTCATGAAGAAGAATATTTCACTTGCAAGTAACAACAAAACCTTAAATGGCTATAACAAATACATAAATATACATGCATACATCTCACATACATTTTTGGCTGTGTTCGTATAACTTTGGAATTAACCTTTCTCAGCTCAATCCACAGCTCCATCTCTGTGTGACTCACTTATCTATATGCTCTAACCTCTCTCTGTGCTGGCCTCCTACTCACGGTAGTTTCTCTGCTGGTAGGAACAGTAACAGAAGCAGTTTTAGATATTACTTTTTCACACCATATCATAGTAAGAATGTGCAGTGTATCATGCTTCTAGAAAAAGTCTTGATTAACTCTGATTGCCCTGATTTAGATCACAACTCCGAATTAGCACTATGGATTGGGTAATGGAATGCAATAATTGACAGTTTGGGATATGGGGTTCCCCACTGAAATTGGAAATGGAGAAAGTTTTCCTAAAAATTTCAATTCAACAAAGTTGTTTATTGGAGGCTTAGAAACAAAGCAAGAGGCATTTGTCAAATATTACCTATAAACGCAAACAATAGGGACTTAGAGAATAGATGAATATTCTTGACTTTGACATTGCTCACTCCTCTTACAAGATGGCTGCTGTAAATTGTATGGTGTATATCTTCACATTTCATTTCTATGTATAACAAATAATCTGTTTACCTATTCAAACTTTCATACATGCAATTATTCATTCATGCATTCATCAGATATGTACTGATTTCTGCTTTGTGCCATAACTATTGTACTTGGTGCTCAGGGTGTTGGAAAGGGATGGCTAAAATGTGTATCATCTATCTCTGCCCATTTATCATCAACATAAAATTTTATTATTCTTAAATGGAATAATGATGTATATATTACCTTTAATATTGTTTAAAAATTTTTAATATCCTTCTAAGATCAAGGTCTATACCATCTGATGAGCACTACATCTTATGCCATAATTTCCTACTTGACTTACACATTGTCAAGTGATGTTCATTTGGTTTTTTTCAACCTTTTTACTATACCAAAATAATTGCAATCAGTAGGCTTATTGGCAACTAGAATTTTGGTATAAATTCCTAGATGTGTTTTTCCAGGACTTTCAATAAATATTATTTCCAATGTTTTTAAACAAATGTTGTGTTAAAGACTTATAGAAATTTGCTATATATTTACGATATTACATCTTTTGCGTTAACTGTACCACAAAGTTATTCTTTTACTTATATTTCTTCTTTAATGTTTTTCTTTAAATTTTCTCAATTTGTTGAGTTCATTTTAAAGTTTGTTGGTTAAATCTGTCATTTTTTTAATGGGGGAGGAATTTGTGTCTTGATTAAGAATGACTTCTCATGGAAGCTAGGAAAAAAAGAATGATTTCACACCCATATAAAATTATCTGAGAAAATCACCTAAAAAGAAGGAAAAGAAATGATTTAATCTGGTTAAAGGATTATTGTGATATATTTTGTCTATCATAGAGTATTGGTCAATAATTAATTTCTCAGTAAATAAATTAATGTAAAATTAATAATTAAATGGGTATGAGGTCAACTTGATTGCTCCATAGGTTAATAAATTACAAAGTTGGTTATTGACTTTATGAAAAATAAGAAGTAGATGTTGATCTTGTGAATTGATTTGTCAATTTACATATACTTTACTTCTTAAAGAGAAATGCAATTTTTTTGATTGAGTCACTAACGGCCTGTTTAACCTGGTTATTTCTCAGGGTATATATGAAAGGATTCAACATAGGTGATATGGAAGACATAAGCACTGACACACCTTTATTAATGTTTACCTCTTCTTTTGCAGATGGTTTAACATAGATGAAGATACAGCTGCCATAGGTGATGGAAACCACGATCATGTGTGAAGAACAGGTAGAAATGGCTTTTTTCTTTTGTTGAACAGAAGGGATTCTTAGAATAGTTCTGATGATATAAATGTAGGAAAGAGCTACACACATGAGTGTGATGATGAATGTCAACACAGCACACACTATCACCATCTGTTCTATTAACCATGTGTCTGAGCATGATATCTTCAGGATAGGAGATGCATCACAACCAAAATGATCAATGACATTAGAGTCACAGAATTCCAGATCAAAACCTAAGCTAAGTGGTGGGAGAATAATCATAAATGCTGCCATCCAACAACAAATAACCATTGTTTTGCACACTTTGTTGTTCATGATTGTCATATAATGCAAGGGTTTGCAGATGGCCACATAGCGATCGTATGACATGGTAGCCAAAAGAAAAAATTCAGTTACCCCAAAGAGATCTGTTAAAAATAGTTGAGTGACACAGGCATTATAGGTAATTGTTCTGTCCCCAGTTGATATACTGTACAGGAATCTTGGAACACAAGCAGTTGTAAATGAGATTTCTAAGAAAGAAAAATTTTGGAGAAAAAAATACATGGGAGTTTTAAGGTGAGCATCCACCATAGTGAGAGTAATGATGGTCAGATTTCCAGTTACACTCAACATGTAGGTGAGAAATAGAAAAATAAAAAGCAAAACTTGCAGCTGTGGGTCTTCTGTCAGTCCCAGAAGGATGAACGTTGTTATTGCTGTGTGGTTTCGCATTATTGTCCTCTGGATTTTGCCAAATCTACATGTAAATGTCAGAGAAATTTGAACTGCAGAATTCAATGCCAAAATCAGCTAATGATACTCTTGTGCCTATTCAATTCATCCAACACCTGTAAGTTTTACCTGTTGATCTGAAAAATTTCATAGTGAAAAAATATATATACATATACTACTATATATTAGCATATTTTATAGTAAGTTGAGCTCCCCTAATCTATTTATACAGAATGCCAAATGAGATTATTTTATAAATTTTAGTTATTGAACCATAGCATAACATTTCTTTTATTAATATGCTATAGGAATATATTTATAGTGAATTAAGAATTTTAACTCCTATCTTGGATCATGTGCCTTTTTATTTGATTGCATTAAATTTATTTTTAGTTTTTAATTACTGTTCTTATGCTGCCAAATGTTTCCATCAACTCATAAGTTACATTTTTTAAAAAAATTCACTTAATTTTCATTCCTTTTCTTTAAAATTTGTGAATTGTTAAAATCCTAAAATAAAGCTTTAGATCAGGACCCACACAAGGCATTTCAGTTCCCTTGAGATGTATTTTTATTTGTTTTTTGATAGTTTTTTAATTCTGGGTTATTCACTATAAAGGAAAAACATGTTTTGACCCTGAATCATCCACATTTGTAATTTTATATGTTTCTTCTAAGCTTCATTATCTATTTATTATATCTACCCCTTGGATAATGCTGTGTAATACAATCTGATTATTTTGGTATGCTCTTTTATCACACTATGAGATAATTTTGAGTATAATAAATGAACTGCTGAAGAACATAACAGCTATATTTTTATGATTTCATTTATATACTCAGATTAGAGAAATTATAAATTATATATTATATAAAGTAGAGGTATATTATCTCTAATTTAAAAATGGGAAAGCTGAGGCACAGAGAAGTAAGTACATGGCCACTGTTGTCTAAATAATAAATGGCTAGACACACACACTCCAGAGTTCCAGATTCTTAATCATTGTACTCTGATTGTTGGTGCACATTTACTTGCATGTCTTAGTTTCCTGAAGACATGCTTCTATAGGCAATTGAAACAAAGGTAGAATAGTACCAATGCAATTTATCGTCTAAACCAAGATGCTTGAGAAGCAAAGGGGACAGTATTAGTAATTATGTTGATACAACTCGTGTAAATAGGATTATTGAGGGCAAAAACTAAATGTGTGTCACTCTATCTGCAATCCTTTATTTAATTCACGTATAATATTAGGGCTGATGGGGAGTAAAAGTTGCCATTGTGCAACTGTGTAATTCTCCCAATTTTATTCTTTATCTTTTTAGTATATTGATCTCTTAATATTTGCTCAATATTTCTTTTAGTGAAATATTAAGAGTGAAGTCTAGGGATTCTGTTATTCTGTTTTAAGATCAATAGCTAGGTGGGAGTTATTTTTTATGTAATCTCAACTATATTGCTAGATATGCACAGGTTTCTAACTTGCAGGTAATGTCTTCAGAGTTGCAAAATTTCTTACCTTTACTAAATGCAAAAGCAATCTTTAAAAATAAGCCATTTTTTTATGATTTTAGAATGTTTCCCTAAAAGTCTTGATGCATGTACTCTGAGAACTTTGAACACCGTCTTTCTTTCTTTTGTCTAACCAAGTAAGCACTGCCTTCTATTACTATACACCCAATACAATGAAGGAAGTCTTATGGTGGAGAGACATTATGATAGGGCAGGGATCTTAATCTAGACTCAGGGTGGATAAAGCTTGATAGGAAGTTAATACCATTTTGACCAGAGCATTATCACCAGAAGGTGACTTTATGGCTCACACTGAGAACCTCTGTCCTTTCTTCTTTTTCACTATCTCAATTCACCATGAAGGAGTTCTCTCGGTACTGAATTCAGGTTTGCTTGGGTCTTAAAACTACATTTCCTCTTCAGTCATCAATATCTTGCTTTTTCTGAATCCAGTCTTGCATAAATATTAAATATTTAATAATCCCATCGTATCCATATTGACTAAATCCTACATTGAGTGTTTAATTTCCAGAAAGTATTTTAATTTTGAAGATCAGAAATGAATAATAAAATCTCAGCCAATATTTCAGTCTGTTGCTATTGTGTGTGTATATACACTTAAATTTTTATTTTGCATATATGTGTGTTTATAGAGAATTTTATTTCTGAATATTTCCCACCCAGATCTGGTAATGATTTCTAGGGCCATCATTCTAGGAAAAAAATTTTATAAATGTTTGTAGGATTGATTTTTCCATCAAGTGCTAGCATTGATATTCAACATATTGATTAAGTCTAATACTTCACTTAAAGAGAGAACTATATCATTACATTTCCCACCCACTTCTCTCTTCCTGCCAGTATATATGCATACATACACTAAAAATAACTGAGTAACAAATATATTCATACTTACCCTTTTAGCAGTAAGTTATTTCATGATATCTGTTTTTAGTTTATTTGCAGATGCTCAAAATAAGAGAGAGGTTGAACAGGAATATTCCAGTGGAAACATGTGAATGCTAAGTTTTCTCAGGGAAACATATTCAACCAGAAAAGTCCCTTGAAATGACCAGAGCCACCTTTCACAGAGCTTTTTCCATGATAGGACTTCTGCCATTTTAGAACAAGAAGATATGTTCTTGTCCTCTTGGTATTAATAGCTAAAATAATAGAACACCTAGTGTTACGTGTTGGGAACACCATGAGCTATTGGCTGACAGGGAATAGTTGATCTTCTGGACTTATTGGTCAGGCAAACATGTTGGGCACTGAATATTATAACTCGTTAATTTATATATTTCATCTACAACAGAAGTCAAAAGAGTCAACAAACAAAAGAGTCCTTGGAGCCCAGCTTTAAAAGTCACTAAGGAACCTTCAATATAATCAGTTTTGGCAATCACCCTTGCATTGGCAACAATGGGGACAGAGCCTCTAGGGACAAGAAAATGCAGAAGCATCAGACACACTGTGATGGTGTTGGATAATGTAAGTCAATTGATAAGATGTTTGATTTCTTTCTTGTATTGTCTAAAGCAAAGAAACTGACATAAAAACTCTCCCTCTACTCTTTAAAAACTGATAGATATTATAAAAAATAGGAAGATTATTTTTTTAAAGATCATTTAAAAATATTTTATTTTATTTTTTTCTTTTTTATTTCAGCATATTACAGAGGCACAAATGTGAGTTTGCATATATTGCCTTTGCTTCACCCGAGTCAGAGCTTTAAGTATGTCCATCCCCCAAACAGTGAGCACCACACCCATTAGGTGTGATATACTCATCCTCTACTCCCCCCTCCCATGTGCCTGACACTCAATGAATGCTATTCCTATATGTACACTTAAGTTTTGATCAGTTAATACCAATTTGATGGTAAGTACATGTGGTGCTTGTTTTTCCATTCTTGGGATACTTCACTTAGTAGAGTGGGCTCCAGCTCTATCCAGGATAATACAAGAGGTGCTAGATCACCATTGTTTTTTGTGGCTGAGTAGAACTCCATGGTATACATATACCACATTTTATCAATCCATTCGTGTTGATGGACACTTTGGTTGTTTCCACCTCTTTGCAATTTTGAATTATGTTGCTATAAATATTCTAGTGCAGATGGCTCTTTTAGAATGTCTTTTGTTTTTTTGGGTAGATACCCAGTAATGGGATTCCTGGATCAAATGGTAGTTCTACTTGTATCTCTTTCAGATATCTCCATATTGCTTTCCACAGACGTAGAACTAGTTTGCAGTCCCAGCAGCAGTGTATAAGTGTTCCTGTCTCTCCATATCCACACCAACATTTATTGTTTTGAGACTTTTTGATAAAGGCCATTTTCACTGGAGATAAGTGATACCTCATTGTGGTTTTGATTTGCATTTCTCTGATGATTAGAGATGTTGAGTATTTTTTCATATGTTTGTTAGCCATTAGTCTATCTTCTTTTGAGAAATTTCTGTTCATGTCTTTGCCCACTTTTTGACAGAGTTGTTTGAGCTTTTCTTGCTGATTTTCCTGAGTTCTTCATAGACTCAAGTTATCAGCCCTTTATTGGATGTAAAACATGCAAATATATTCTCTCATTCTATAGGCTGTCTGTTTGCTCTTGTGATAGTTTCCTTGGCTATGCAGAAGCTTTTTAATTTGATCAGTCCAATTTATTTATTTTTATTGTTGCTGTGATTGCCTTTGGGGTCTTCTTCATAAATTCTTTGCCTAGGCTGATGTCTATAAGAATTTTTCCAACATTTTCTTCTAGAATTCTTATAGTTTTACACTTTAGGTTTAAGTCTGTTATCCACTGTAAGTTGATTTTTGTGAGAGGTGAAAGCTGTGGATCCTGTTTCAGTCTTCCATGTGTGGCTTTCCACTTTTCCCAGCACCATTTATTGAATAAGGATTCTTTTCCCCAGTGTATGTTTTTGTCTGCTTTGTCAAAGATTATATGGCTATATGAGGATGATTTTAAATCTGGGTTCACTGGTCTATGCCTCTGGTCTTGTGCCATTGCAATGCTGTTTTAGTTACTATAGCCTTCTAGTATAGCTTGAAGTATGCTAAATTGATGCCTCCCAATTTGTTCTTTTTGCATAAGATTGCTTTTGCTATATGGGGTCTTCTCTTATTCCATATGAAGCGTAGAATTATTTTCTCTAGATCTGTGAAAAATGTGTTGGTATTTTAGTAGGGATTGCATTGAATCTGTAGATCACTTTAGGTAGTATAGACACTTTAACAATATTGATTCTGCTGGCCCATGAGCATGGTATGGTTTTCCACCTGTTTACATCCTCTGCTATTTGCTTCCTCAGTGTTTCCTAGTTCTCCCTGTAGAGGTCTTTTACCTTCTTAATTAAATATATTCCTAGGTATTTTATTTTCTTTGTTGTTACTGTGAAGGGTATTAAGTCTTTGACTTGGTGCTCAGTTTGACTGTTGTGGGCACATAGGAATGCTACTGATTTGTGTACATTGATTTTGTAACCTGAGACTTTGCTGAATTTGTTTATCAATTCCAGTCATCTCATGGCAGAATCTTTGGGATTTTGTAGATGTAAGATCACATTGTCAGCAAAGAGTGATTGTTTGACCCTTTTGGAGGCTCTTGATTTCTTTTTCTTGTCTGATTGTTCTGGTAAGGACTTCCAGCACTATGTTGAATAGAAGTGGTCATAAAGGGCAACCTTGTTTGGTTCCAGTTCTAAGTGGGAATGTTTTCAATTTTTCCCCATTCAGTATGATGTTGGCCATGGGTTTGTCATATATGGCTTTTTTGACATATGTAATTTTAAATTTTATTTGAATTTTTAAAAAGAAATTTCTAATATCTATTTTGAATGCCAAGGACCAGAAATCTTCATTTTTTAAAATGTGAGACAAATCTAACATAAAGATTAGTAAATACACTATTTTTAGGAAAGCAGTTAATTTTTTCCAGCAGAATTAAATAAGAACCAGTGTCAAAAATTTTCATCTTGGGTAGTCCCTTTAGCTCAAGGTAGTCTTGTTCAAAAATGAATGACTGTTTTTATGCAAGTGTGGGAATATCTGGATGTGTGACATTTCAGCCAAACCGCATTTGAGAGGGATGATATCTTACATTTATGACACATAAAAGATGTTAGCAAACTGGCAGGCAGATCATGCAGATAACCTTAACCAGAAATAAGAGGCCATAGGGAATAGGTGGGTTATTTTTGAATTGCACAATGTGGTTTATTATATTCAGGGAGGATTGAGGTGAGATTCAAGATTTATAGAAATGAGTGGGCTGAACATAATTTCCTTTTAAATGACAAAGCAGGTGACTTCCCTATTTGTTATAAAAAACTGATGGGTTTTAATTTTCATTGTTAGTGTGAGATCTAGGTTGGATAGAAGAGGCAGGATTCCCAAAATTCATGATCTTTCAAAATTGTTTTGAGAGGTTGTTTGGAGGTTCTAGCAGGGGAGTGCAGCTACTTGTATATACTTGACTGAAGAACGACCCTCCTCTGTAGGGGAAGGTTGTCTTCTTAGACCAATTGCCAGTGCGCAGCTTCGGGAGAGGAGGGATGCACATGGAGCGGTGAGGGAGGAAAGAGACACCCACCTTGCCAGCCAGATCAGCCGAATCAACCCTGGTGATCAATGGTGTGACAGATGTAGCAGCCAGATTGCCACCACATCCTCAAAATCTGTTTTGAAATACATTCAGGGACAAATGGAGAGACTGCAGAGCCATGGACTTAACTGAATTCTTTTAGGTGACCAGGAAGTTTAAGAGCTGCTTCTTAGATATATCTGGGTAAATGAAGAGAGTGTAGGTGCATAGCAATCTATCTCTCATTATTTCTTCCCAAATGATAAAAATCATAAAAATGAAAAAGTAAATTCTACACCAAATGTGTGTAAGCTTTTTATGTAAAAGGCTAGATAATCAATATTTTTGGCTTTTTGATGCTTGAGGTCTCTGTTAAACTATTCAACTCTACTGTTGAAAACAATAGGCACTATGCAAGTGAATGGCTGTGGACATATTCTAATAAAAGTTTATTTACAAGAACATGTGGTAAATGAATTTTTGCCCTCAGACCTAAGTACTGCCTCTTGCTCTAGGATGTGGTCCTTACTCCTAAGGTACTCCTAAGTGGTAGTATTCAGCTACAAACTTGTAGTTTTTAGGAGATATTAACAAGGTCTCTTTACTTTGCCTGAACCAAAACTTCAAGCTCACAGATTACTTGGCCTTCAGCATCTTGTTCAATACTCAGCTTTGTCTCTGGTAATCCTAGACTACTCTTGCCCTGAATGTATCCAGTCAATCCCTCAGTCAAGTACACGTGGGAAACGTCACACACAGACTCCTTTTGCACAGATCCCTCCTCCTCAACCTGTAGATGCTAACCATTTCATCTGCCTCAATCTTTACCAATTTAGCTCAGAGAAACAATCATGCTGGGCTTAGTCTCTAGCTCATAGTGCAAGCTGAGTTAGTGCCAATTAGAGGCTTATTTATTGCACTACATTTCCCTTTTCTGGAGGATAGCATTTTGAGCTGCTTGTTGTCAAAAGTTTCCTCATATAGTTGATTCAGTTTTATGGTTATTTCTGGCAGAAAGCACAAACTCATACTTGTTTCTCTGACAAAACTAGAAGGAAAGTCTTCTTGTTATTTTTATTTTTTTCTGTTTGTGTGTGTATACAGAGATGTGTGTGTGCATGTTACTGTCAAACAGCTATGTTCTAACTTTTACTCCAAATTTTTAAAGTAGTAAATATTCTGGCTTGCTGGTATCCTTTGTAGGCCATATTTGTTTCCAGATTCTTGGTATTTGTTTTCTCCCTTTGGTTGCAGTATGTTTTAATTTTACTTGATTAATACCTTAAAGCAAGATTAAATGCCTCTTTTTATATTTTAAATGTTTCAGCATATCTACATGTTTAAAATAAAGAAGTTTTTCAAAACCATTGTTCCAAAAATTTCTCAGTAATCATAAATACTATTTTATCAAGTTATATAATTTATTTTTGAATAATATTTAAAAATCCAAATGAAAAATGAAGACATATTTAATTTCCTGGAAATAAATCTTCATATTCACTTAATAATAGAATTAATTAATAAAGAATTCTGTTCTTTTCACTTAATAAAGAATTCTGTTCGAGATTAAAGAAAGAAAGAAATTCTTTGATCTAAGTAGTTTCACAAATCAAGATTCAAGTGTGAGAACATTAATCTGGCTGAACTAGTTAGGACTTCCAGAAAAGATGTTAAGAAACCAATATTTCATTTTTATTTAGTTGCTCAAGTTCAGCATGCTCTTACTTGTGTAAGATAAATGCAATTTTTTTGATTGTGTCATTGAAAGCTTGTTTCACTTGCTTATTCCTCAAGGTATAAATGAAGGGGTTCAACAAAGGGGCAACGGATGTAGTGAGCACAGATACCCCTTTATTAATATCCACCTCTTCTTTGGCTGAAGGCTTGATATAGATGAAAATGCAACTGCCATAAGTGATGGAAACAACAATCATGTGAGAAGAACAAGTGGAAAAAGCTTTTCTCCTTTGCTGAGCAGAGGGGAATCTGAGAATTGTTTTGATAATATATATATAAGAGAGAATCACACCTATTAGTGTAATAATGAATGTCAGTACTGCACAGATTATAACCATTTGTTCTATGAACCAAGTATCTGAGCATGAGATCTTAAAAAGAGGAGATGCATCACAGCCAAAATGATCAATGGCATTGGAGTCACAGAATTCCAGCTGGAGGCCCATACCGAGTGGTGTGATGATGATCATCAATCCAGAGATCCAGCAGCAGAGGACAAGGATAGTGCAGACTCTGTTGTTCATGATGGTCATGTAATGCAGGGGTTTACAGATGGCCACATAGCGATCATAGGACATGGCCGCCAGGAGAAAAAATTCCGTGGCCCCAAAGAGTCCAATAAAAAATATTTGGCTGGCACAGGCATTATAAGTAATGGTATTGTCCCCAGTTGATAAGCTATACAAGAATCTGGGAATACAGACTGTTGTGAATGAGATTTCTAAAAAGGAGAAGTTTCGAAGAAAAAAATACATAGGTGTTTTAAGATGAGAATCCATCAGGGTAAGAATGATAATGGTCAGGTTTCCAATTATGCTCAGAATGTATGTCAGAAATAAGAAGATAAAAACCAAAACTTGCAGCTGTGTGTCATCTGTAAGTCCCAACAAGATGAATGTTGTTATTGCTGTGTGATTTCTCATAAGTACCTTTGATATTTTAGGCAATCTGCATCTTAAAAGTCAAATAAAAACATCTAAACAGAAGAAAAGAAATAAAAACACAAAAATGAAGAAAATAGAAAATAGAATAATGAGAATAATGAAGTCAAAAGCTTATTCTTAGAATGTATAACATTGATAAAACTTTTGTGAGAATAATCTGAAAAAAAGAGAGAAGATACAATTCATCAGGTATGATGTTATTATAGACTATATAGGTATTAAAAAGATGAAATTAAATATATTGAAAACTCTGCATATATATTGGGTAAAGTACATGAAATGAACTAATACTTTAAAAGACACAATCTATCAAGTCTCATTCAAGATGAAAATGTAACTTACATAGTTCTATATCTACGAAAATAAATGAATATATACTTAAATAATCCAACAAAGAGAACTAAGGATTGATGGATTGTTGATTTCTACCAAAAATTTTAAAACATACAAAATTTACCAGTTCTCTAAAAATTATCTTAGAAAATTGATTGTTGAAAATAAAATGTATAACTTCTGAGAGGATTTCCAATATGAAAAAATAAGACCAGAAATCAATAAAATTGAAAACAAAAAGACAATAGAGAAAAACAATAAAACCAAAAGTTGTTTTTTGAAAGAGCTGTGTAGTATTGTTGAACATCTAATCAGGGTGACAAACAGAGAAAAACAAAACAAAACAAAACACCAGCAGAGGTTAGATGATATCTCATTGTGCAACCTCTGTGGAAAATAATTTGGAGATACCTCAAAGAGCTAAAAATAGAAACACCATTCAATCCAGCAATAGCATTATTAGGCATCTACCCAAAAGAGCATAAGACATTCTATAATAAAGACATGTGCACCCGAATGTTTATGGCAGCACAATTAACTATTGCCAGGATGTGGAAACAATCCAAGTGCCCATCAAATTCATGAGTAGATTATTAAAATTTGGTATATGTATACAATGGAATATTACTCAATTATAAGAAATGACAGTGATCTAGCACCACTTATATTTTCCTGGATTGAGCTCAAGCCCATTATCTGAAGTGAGGTGACACAAGAGAAGAAGAAATGGACTTCACTTGTACTTGTTATCAAACTGGTACTGACTGATAAACACTATGGTGCTCAAATGGTGGTGGTGTTCTCCAGGGATTAGGGGGTTGTGGGGTAGACTCACAACTGACGGATGCAGTGAGCATTGTGGAGGGGAGGAGCATACCTCTAACCTTTGCTAGGGAGAGGCAAAGATATAAAATGTAATCAAAATGTTTGTACTCTCATATTTTCCTGAAATAAAAAAATAATAAAAAACATGAACAGAGGGAAAACAGAATAAGATCAAGGCAAGAATGTCAATTCTCATTGATCTTATTCAACTGCTCTAGAAGTCATATTAGCAAGATCAGGAATTAAAGAGGGGATATCACCACAGATCTCACAGATACTAAAAGGATGGTAAGGGAACATTTTGAACAACTCACAGAAATATATTTGACAACTTACTTAGAATTCTCTAATACTCTTAAGGGTGGTGTGTAAAGCAACTTAAATACTAAATTTTGATATCAAAATTATAAAAGGTAAGGGAGAAGGAGTGAAAATGGAGAGTTTTTGTATACAATTAAATGCAAATTGTTGTCAGTTTTAAGTAGACTGTTATAAGGACAAGATATTTTATGTTAACCTAATGGTAATCATGAAGCAAAACCTATAGTAGTTGCAAAACATATAAAAAGAAAGGATTCAAAGCATATCATCACAGAAAACCATTGAACCACAAGGAAATACAGCAAGAGAAGAAGAAAGAAAGAACCTACAAAACAATAAAAAAATAAATTACAAAATGGCAGTAGCAATTTTTTATCTACCAATAATTATCTTGAATGTAAATAGATGAAATTATCTGATGAAAACATATTGAGTCATTGAATGAATTAAGAAAAAACAAGTTCCAACCATATGCTTCCTATAAGATACTCACTTTAGTAGCAAGGACACACATACTGAAAGTGAAAGACTGGAAAAAGATATTCTATGCAAACAGAAACTGAAAGAGAGCAAGCGTGGCTATACTTACATTATAAAAAATAGACTACATCAACAAGTATAAAAATAGTCTTTTCATAATGATAAATAAATTAATTTGTCATGAAGACAAAATGATTTTAAATATACGTGCAACCAACATTGGAGCACCTAAATACATGAAGCAATTATTGAATGATTGGAAGGGAGAGATAGACTGCAAAATAATAGGGGACTTCAATAATCCACTTAAAGGCAATTTATGTAACCAAAGCATTTGTATCCCTGTAAAGCTCTGAAATTAAAAAAAAAAAGAACCCACTTTGAACAATAGACAGATCTAGACATAAAATCAATAAGTAAACATTGGACTTGAGTTATGCTTTAGACCAAACGGACATAACGTACGTATACAAAATACTTCATCCAACAGTAGAATAATACACATTCTTCTTAAGTGTACACAAAACATTTCCAAGATAGGTTATTTGTGCAGCCACAAAACAAATTTTAACATATTTAAAAGGATTGAAATCATATCAAGTATCTTTTCTGATGACATAAACTAGAAATTAATAATAGGAGAAATCTAGAATAACACACAAATATGTGGAATTAAACAACATGCTCTCAAACAACCAAAAGATCATAGAAGAAATAAAATTTTAAAATACCTTGGGATGGCCAGGTGTGGTGGCTCACATCTAATCCTAGCACTCTGGGGGGCTGAGACAGGAGGATCACTCAAGGTCAGGAGTTCAAAACCAGCCTGAGCAAGAACAAGACCCCATCTCTATTAAAAATAGAAAGAGATTAATTGGTCAACTAAAAATATATAGGAAAAATTAGCCGTGCATGGTGGCGCATGCCTGCTAGTCCCAGCTACTCGGGAGGCTGAGGCAGAAGGATTTTTTGAGCCCAGGATTTTGAGGTTGCTATGAGGTAGGCTGACACCACAGCACTCTAGCCCAGGCAACAGAGTGAGACTTTGTCTCAAAAAATAAATACAATAAAATAAATAAATAAAATAAAATACCTTGGGATAAACTAAAATGGAAATACCAAAAGTCATGTGATACACTGAAAGCAGTCCTAAAAGGGAAATTTATGATGATAAATGCCTACATCAAAAAAGAAGAAAAATCTCAAATAAATAATCTAATGGTATACATCAAAGAACTATAAAAAGAAGAACCAACTAAGTCCAAAGCTAGCAGATGGAGGGAAATAACAAAGATCAGAGTAGAAATAAATGAAATAGAGAATAGAAAAGTGTTAGAAAAATAAAACAACAAAACTAACAGTCGGTTTTTTGAAAAGGTAAACAAAATTGACAAATCCTTAACTAGATTACTAAGAAGGAACAAAGAGAGAAGATTCAAATAAGATCAGAAATGAAAGAGGAGACATTACAGGTGATACCACAGGAAGCCAAAGGATCATATGAAACTACTATGAGCAATTATTTGTCAAAAAATCAGATAATCTAGAAGAAATGGATAAATTTCCATACACATACAAACTATGCCCCCCTGAATGATGAAGAAATAGAAAATCTGAACAGATCAATAATGAGTAAGGACAATGAATCAGTAAGAAAAAGTCTTCCATCAGAGAAAAACCCAGTCAGTACTGGACAGCTTCACTTCTGAATTCTACCAAACATCTAAAGGAGAACTAATACCAATTCTTTTCAAATTACTTCAAAAAATCAAAGTGGAAGGAGTACTTCCATATTCACTTTAGAAGATCATCCTTAACCTGATCCCAAAGCCAGACAAGGGCACTACAAGAAAAGAAAATTACAGGACAATAATCTAGATGAACATAGATGCAAAAATCTTCAACAAAATATTACCAAACCTAATCCATGACCACATTAAAAGAATCATTCACCATTATCAAGTGAGATTTATCTCTGGGATACAAGTATTATTCAAAATATGCAAATTAATAAATGTGATACACTACATTAACAAAATGAAGGATAAAACTCATATGATCATTTCAATAGATGTGGAAAAAAGCATTTGATAAAATTTAGTCCTCTTTTATAGTCAAAATTTTCTCAGGCATTGTATTTACCTGGATATTTAGCTAGAAAGTCCTGTAATTGTGTGAGAAAACTCTTTTAGATGGTTTGTTCCAACTAAAGCCTACTCCTTTTCCTTCTTTGAGAAAAAAATGATCTCAGATAGAATTTATGTAATAAGAGGCAACAGAATTTCTAAACACTATCAGAGAGGGCAAAACCTGATTCAGCCTCATAGATAATTTTGTTTTTCTAAATGCTGTTTCTAAATAGTGGTACTGTTCTGCAGATCCACACTGGAAATATCTGCAACAGCTAAAATTGAGAAATACAGGATGGTTGTTCTCCAATGCCCACTTCCTTCCTTCTTGCAGTCATCTTCTGTTCCTTCCTTATTGCAACCTCTAGCAAAAGTCCCTGCTGACTTTGAGTATTATCCCAGGATGCGAAAGAATCTTTTGGCCTTTTCAATTATCAAATTCTGACAAATAGATTATAAAGCAAGTATAATTGATTGATTTCTGCTTAATATACTTAAAAGTATTTGTGTTTTAAAAAATATAGAATATTTTATAGATAAAATGTCAAACCAAATTTCTTTAGGTTGGGGGTAGGTGTATTTATGCATTTGAGGTTGTGTGCATATGTGTGTGTGTGTATGTATGGGCTCTCTGTTGGCAGTGGGGGCAATAAATGTTACATTTATGCCCGTTGAATTTGACTATTTTATTGCCCACATACTTTACCATAAAACAGTCTTGGGGACTTCTATTTGCTTCCATAATTAATATTCTCAAAAGAAATGATATTCAAGAAATAAAATTAATTCCTCAGATCCTTATGAACTATCCAAATTAAAATACACACACACACACACACACACACACACACACACAGAAGCTTAGAAAGGTGACAGGAAATATTTTATTTTACCAAATTTCACAAAAGAAAAAAATAGTTGGTTTGAGAGATATGAAAATACTTACTATTTAGTTTGTCATTCAGGCATTAGTTTTTGTTTTATCCGCAAATCCTTAGTGTGATTCACAACTAAACAATAATGTATTAGCAGCAATATGGATATAATTAGTCATGCCTTTTTATTGAATTTTTACTCAAAGGTAGCAGTGAAAATACATATACAAGCTATTCAAATTTTATATTCCTATGTATAACCTTTATCATGAAGGCCAATATCAAAATTTTAAATAATTAAATTTAAAATTTAAAAAGAATTATTTCTGTATAATCTGAGTGGTTAAATAGAAGGAAAGACTAATTAATGGGCAGACAGAACTAGAAATCCTCTTTAATTTTTGCAAAGTTGAGGACCTGACACAATCATCTTAATACAGAATGGGTCCCTTAAAAGTTTCACCACAGACATGGTTGAGGATGTTTTATATAGTCAACTTGTAATAGGTAGGATCAGCTAAATTAAAAAAAAAAAAGTCCTTGGCAATCCTGCTTCAAAGTAACTAATAAACATAATAGGTAATTAATATTATAGAAAAAAACAAAACAAAAGATGACTAATGCATGTAGGAATTGGGACAGTGTCCTTGGAGAATGGAAGATGCATTAATGGCCCCAAGGTTAAAATGCATTATCAGTGTAGAAAATCTTTGCCAAAATAATGACCCAAATAATATTTTGTCCTTTTGTTCATTTAAATTCACATTTCATCAATTGCTAAATACATATAGCAATTTCTTCAATGTTTATTGGTAATTTATACTTAATGAATAGAATATTACTGCCCTTTGGCTGTTTTTGAATAAATGTATTCACAAATTCCCTATCTTTTCTAAGAAATTTGTATCTTTAATGTCCTTACTAGACATTATGTTGTTGCCAGTCTTTTAAAAAAATTATTGATGGATAATATATGTACATATTTTGGGAGTATAGATGAAATTTTGATACATTCATATATGTGTTAAGATCAAATCAGAATAACTGAAAAATCCATCACCTTAAAACTCATCTTTTCTTTATGCTTATAACATTTAAACTATTCTCTTCCAGGTATTTTGAAATGTACACTAGATTATTGTTAACTATAGTCACCCTACTGATTTATTAAACTATAGGTCTTAACTGAAATTTGTACCTATTAATCAACCTCTCTTCATCCCCCTCCCTACTCCCCTTTTCATCTTCTGATAACCACCAGTCTATTATCTCTATCTTTATAATATCCACTTTATTTTAAACTCCCACATATGAATGAGAACATACAATATTTATCTTTCTGTGCTTGGCTTATTTCACTTAATATAATGACCTCCAGTTTCATCCATGTTGTTGCAAATAATGGGACTTTATTATTTTTATGGCTGAAAATATTCCATCATGTACATATACCACATCTTCTTTGCCCATTCATCTACTGATGAGCACAAAAGTTGATTCTATATTTTGTGATTGTAAATGATGTTGCAATAAACTTAGGTGTGTAGATATATCTTCAGTATATTTTCTTTCTTTAGGATATATACTCAGAAGTGGAATTACTTAATCATATGGTATTTCTGTTTTTAGTTTTTGTGGAATGAAAATACTCTTTTCCATAGTGGTTATATTAATTACGTTCCTACCAACAGTGTATGAGGGTTTCCATTTCTCTACATCCTCACCAGCAACTGTTGTTGATCCTGGTCTTTTTGATAAAGGCATTTTAACTGTGGTGAAATTATATCTCATTGTGGTTTTGATGTGCCTTTCTCTGGTTATTAGTGATGTTGAACATTTTTTCATAAACCTGTTGGCCATTCATATGTTTTCTTTCAAGAAATGTCTATTCAGATCTTTTGCCCATTTTTAAATCAGATTATTTGATTTTTCTCCTGTTGAGTTATTTGAGTTCCTTACATATTCTAGTTATTAATCTCTTGTCAGATGGGTACTTTACAAAAGATTTTTTTCCCCATTTTGTGGGTTTTCTCTTTACTTTGTTGATTTTTTCCTCTGTTGTGCAGAAGCTTTGTAGCTTGATGTAATCCTATTTGTCTATTTTGCTTTTGTTGTCTGTGCTTTTGAGTTCTTACACAAAAAACCTCTGTTTAGAACAATATCCTTGAGTATTTACCTAATGTTTTCATCCAGTAAGTTCATAATTTCGGGTCTTAGATTGAGTTTTTAATCCATTTTACTCTGATATTTATACATGGTGAGAGATGGGGTCTAGTTTCATACTTCTGCCTATGGTTGTCTATTTTTTCCCAAACAATTTATTGATAAGACTGTTCTTTTCCCATAGTATGCACATGGTGCCTTCATCAAAACTAAGTTGGCTGTAAATGCATAGATTTTTGTCTGGATACCCTATTCTGCTCCTATTGGTCTATGTGTATGTTTTCATGCCAGTACCATGCTGATTTGTCATGATAGCTTTGTAGTGTATTTTAAAGTTGGGTGGTGTGATGCCTCCAGCTTTGTTCTTTTTGCTCCTGATTGTTTTGGTTATTGAGGGTCTTTTGTGATTTCATGTAAAATTTAGAATTTCTTTTCTATTTTTGTGAAGAATGTCATTGGTATTTAGATAGTGATCTCATTGAATCTAAAAATTGTTTTGGGTAATTTGGTTAATTGGTTAATATTGACATATTAACAATATTCTTTCAATCTATCTGCATGCATTAGCTTTCCATTTTTTGTGTTTTATTCAATTTCTTCTTTCAGTGTTTTATAGTTTTCCTTGTGCGTATCTTTCACTTCTTTGGTTAAATCATTTGCTAGATATTTTATATTTTTTTGTAGCTATTGTAAATAAGATTGCTTTCTTTATTTTTTTTTTTCAGATTGCTTACTATTGGCATATATAAATGCTGTTGATTTTTGTGTGTTGATTTTATATCCTGCACCTTTACTGAATTTGTTTATTAGTTATAACAGTTTTTTTCTTTGATGGAATTTTTAGATTTTTCTAATTATAAGATCATGCCACCTGTGAACAGGGTTAATTTGACCTTTCATATTTTTATGGCATTTATTTCTTTATCTTTCCTAATTGCTCTGGCCCAAACTTCCATTATTATGTTGAATAAAAGCAGTGAAAGTGGGCATTCTTGTCTTTTTTTCAGATCTTATAGGAAAGGCTTTCCATTTTTCCCCATTCAGTATGGTATTAGATGGTTTGTTATATTTGATCTTTATTATTTTTATCTATTTTTCTTCCATATCCAGTTTGTTGAGTGTTTTTATCATAAAGGGATATTGAATTTTCTCAAATGAACATCCTCCCCCTCACACACATTTTGACATTTTATTGTCTCAATTAACATATTTATACATTGTCCTTCTCTTAACAGGTTGCCATAGCTATTATTCCTTTGATATGTTTGTCTTTTAGACTTCATACTATAGTTATGAGTCGATTGTACACTACAATCAAAATATTAGAATATTCTGGATTTATCTGTGTATTTACTTTTACTAGTGGGTTTTATATCTTTAGTTTTTTTCTTTTTGCATATAAGTTTTTTCTTTCCCTTTCAGATTGAAAAACTTCCTTTAGCATTTCTTATACAAGGCAGGCGGTGGTGAATTCATTCAGCTTTTTTTTTGTCCCCAGGGAAGGACTTTATTTATCCTTCATATTTGAACGATAGCTTTGGCAGTTTTTTTCTTTCAGTAGTTTGAAAATGTCATCCCACTTCATCCTGGTCTGTATAGTTTTTGTTGAGTATTCTGTGGCCAGATAAACTGGAGCTCTTTTATATGTTTATTTGTTTCTTTTCTATTCTTGTTTTTAGAATCCTCTCTTTGTCTTTGGCCTTTGAGATTTTGATTATTATATGCCTTCTGGTAGTCATATTTGGTTTGAATCTGTTTTATTAGATCTTATTGTGCATAGATATTTATATCTTTCTCAAGTTTGGAAAGTTTTCTGTTATTATTTCTTTGAATAAGCTTTCTAACCCTTCCTCTTGCTTAACTTCCTCTTGAACACCAGTAATTCTTACATTTGTTAATTTGAGGTAATTTTCTACATTGTGTGAGTAATCTATGTTTCTTTTTCTCTTTCTTTCTTTCTTTCTTTCTTTCTTTCTTTCTTTCTTTCTTTCTTTCTTTCTTTCTTTCTTTCTTTCTTTCTTTCTTTCTTTCTTCTCTTTCTCTCTTTCTCTCTCTCTCTCTCTTTCTCTCTCTCTTTCTCTCTCTCTTTCTCTCTCTCTTTCTTTCTTTCTTTCTTTTTATTTTTGGGGGACAAGATCTCACTCTTTCACTCATTCTGGAGTGTAGTGCTACAATCATAGCTTACTGCAGCCTCAAATTCCTGGGACTGAGTAATCTTTCTACTGAGTATAAGGAGCTGAGACTACAAACAGGTGCTGAGTAATTTTTTTATTTTTGTGGAGGTGGGGGTGTCACAACATTTTTTTCTTTTTCTTTCCTCTATGTGTTTTCAAATAGCCCAACCTTAAGGTGACTGAATCTTTCCTCTGCTTGATCTATTCTGTGTTGAGAGCCTAATGAATTTTACAATTCAGCAAATGTGTTTTTCAGTTTTAAGATTTCTGTTTAATTATTCCAATCTCTGTTAAATTTCCCTGATACATTTCTGAGTTGCTTTTTTGCATTATCATGAAGATCACTGTTTCCTTAAAACTGGTATTTTGAATTCTTGGTGAGAAAGAGCACATATCACCATCTCCGTAGGGCCAGTCACTAGTCTCCTCTCTTGTCTCATGGGGAGGTCCTGGTTCCTTTTTTGCTGTTCTTTCTTGTGGGTATATATCTATGTGTTTGCATTGAAGAATTAATTATTTATTCCATTCTTTGTATGGCTTGTTTTGGCTTTTATTGGATATGGTTGCTTGGAGATTTGTTAGGTTGCTATGTTGCTGCCTACTTTTTGCACTAGATGGTGCCTTAAGCCCATATTTGCTTCAGCTTTAGTAAAGAACTGGATCACTGCCTGTCCCAAATGGGGGCAGTCCCAAAAAGGATATCTCAGCAGTGTGGAAGGCTGGCTAGGCATTTGTGCCCTGGGGACTTGCAAAACATACCTCCTACAGCATGGTGGTGCTGAACTACTACTCTGATTTAGAGTCTCCTTGTGTGAGTTAAAGAACAGTGTTTTTAGGGCAAGGGATGGTAGCCCCACTTCTCTCCTTTGCCTCAGGGTGCTCTAAAGCATTTCTTTCTTCAGGTCTTCATGATGATTCAGTCTCTTGCCATAGATCCCAAGATGGTGAAGTTGATTGTCCACTTTGATTTCACTTTTTCCCAGTGTAGAAACCATAAGTTGGGATACAATTTTTGCACACCTGGTGCCAGGCAGATTTGGGGATGGGACAGTGCAGATGAGAAAATATGAGACTCTCATCATATTCAAAGTATTTTCATTTATCTGTGGCCCTGGGAACTGTCTAATCTTCATATTTGAGTTCTGTGATATTGCTATGATGATCTTGGCACTGTATATTTGTATTTGTGTTTTTGTGAGAAGGGAGAGTGAAGGCAGCTTGTTTTTATATCACTATTTTGGAATCAGAAAAAATCCTTTGCCAGTCTGGTATGTTAGAAATCCTATTTCACAATTTAACATTTAATTCCACTATTATCATGCCGAGATATAGAAAATTTGGTTAATATGTCATAAAATATATTCATCTTTTGATTTATTATTTCTAAATTTACCACCATTATTTGAGAGTCTTTACTGATCCTGAACGTGTCATATATTTATTTATATTTTCTTCTAATAGTTTTATGGCTTATTTTATTTATATTTACATGTATACTCTATCTGCATTATAATTTGGCCTAAAGTATGAGAATATAAAATTTTTCCCCAAGTAACTAGGCAATTTTAGTGTAGTTTAATAAAAAATCAACTATTATATTATTTTTTGTCTGATCCTTGAGTTTGCTTTTAGAACTTATCTTAATTTCTTCCATTGGATAGGAAGAAAGGCAGCCATTATTTGTTCACAAATTTTGAAGAATTTCTAAAATCCAGAAAGATTAGTTTTCCTACCTTTCCCTTCCTCAGTTTTACTCTCTATTTTTTTTTAATATTTTAAAATTTCATCATATTATGGGGGTACAAATGTTAAGGCTACGCATATTGCCCTTGCATTCCTCCCTTCTCGAGTCAGAGCTTTAAGCATGTCCATCTTCCAGGTGGTGCACATCGCACTCATGTAAGTATATACCCATCACCTCCTCCCCCTCCCACTTGCCTGGCACCCAGTAAATGTTTTTATTTTATTTTCTTTGACATTTTGGTAACATTTGATATCTTTGCCTATGCCTAGAAAAGGTTAGAGGTATGCCCTTCCCCTCCACAATGCTCACCACATCCCTAAGATGTGAGTCTACCCTCCCAACCCCCAAATCCCTTGTGAACACTACTACCATTTGAGCACCATAGTTTTAATCAGTCAGTACCAATTTGATGGTGAGTACACGTGAAGCCCACTTTCCTTATTTTGTGTCCCCTCACTTTGGATAATGGGCTTAAGCTTAATCCAAGATAGTGTAAGCAGTGCTAGCTCGCTGTCTTTTCTTAGAATTGAGTAGTATTCCATTGTGAACCTATACCAAATTTTAATTATCCACTCATGAATTGACAGGCACTTGGGTTGTTGTTTCCATATCCTTGCAATAGTGAATTGTGCTGCTATAAACATTCGGGTGCAGATGTTTTTATAATATAATGTCTTATGCTCTTTTGGGTAAATGCCTAATAATGCTATTATTATCAGACTAACAGCAGACTTCTTATCTGAAACCTTACAAGCCAGGAGATTGGGTACCTACCCTTAACCTTCTAAAACAGAACAAAGCCCAACCTAGAATTCTTTATCTGGCAAAATTAAGTTTCATCTATGAGGAAGAAATAAAGTCCATCTCAGACAAGCAATCACTGAAGGAATTTGCAAAGTCAGTCAAGCCCTACAAGAAGTTTCAGACCCACATCTCTAACTGAACAGGGCAATAGACACTCCTCAAAGTAAAATTGTCAAAGAATTAAAGTTTAGATCTCAAACTACATGATGGCTCAAGGAGTAAGACAAAGCAACAAGTCTTCACTCAACAATATGAATGGTAATCTTCCTCCAATTTCAATCCTCTCAATAAATGTAAATGGCTTAAACTGTCCTCTGAAAAGACATAGACTGGCAGAGTGGAAAAAATCCACAAGCCTAGTATCTGCTGTCTACAGGACATACATCTAACCCACAAAGATGCCTTTTGGCTGGAGGTCAAGGGATGGAAAGCTATCATCCAAACGGAACTCAAAAGAAAGCTGGGGTAGCTATACTATTTGTAGATAACATAAGCTTTAAAATAGCAAAAGTAAAAATGGATAAAGAAGGCCATTTTATAATGGTGAAAGGGAAGATCCAAGAAGAAGATTTAACAATTCTTAATATCTATGCATCCAATATAGGAGCACCAAATTACATAAAGCAAACCTTATTTAATCTAAACACCATGTTACACAACACTGGTATAGTAGCAGGGGACTTCAACACTTCACTGAATGATCTGGATAGATCCTCCAAACAGAAAATAAGCAAAGAAATAATGGACTTGAACAGAGCCCTTGATCAAAAAGGTCTGACAGATCTCTATAGAACATTCCACCCAAACAAAGTTGAATTTACATTCTTCTCAGCAGCCCATGGATCCTACTCCAAAATTGATCACATCCTAGGCCACAAATCAGATCTGAGAAAATTCAAGAAAATAGAAATTATACCTTGTATCTTCTCTGACAATAATGGTATAAAATTACAGTTCAATTCCAACAGAAACACTCAATGCCTCACAAAGTCATGGAAACTAAACAATCTATTATTGAAAAATTATTGGTTCAAGGAAGAAATTCAGAGGGAAATCAAGAATTTCTTTGAACAAAATGATAATGGTGATACTTGTTACCAAAACCTTTGGGATACAGCAAAAGCTTACCTTAGAGGAAAACTAATAGCAATTAATGGTCACATCCAAAAAACACAAAGCTTAGATACTGACAACCTAATGAATAGGCTCAAAGAACTGGAAAAAGAAAAGCAAACAACTTCCAATCCTAGTAGAAGAAAAGAAATAATGAAGATCACAGCGGAACTGAATGAAATGGAGAACAAGAGAACTATACTAAAGATCAACAAAACCAGAAGCTGTTTTTTTTAAAAGATAAAAAAATTGATAGCCCTCTTGCTAGACTGACAAGGACTTAAAGGGAAAAGACTTTAATAAACTCAATAAGAAATGAAAAAGGAGAGATCACAACAGACACCACAGAAATACAAAACATATTTGATTACTATAGAAATCTATATGCTGAAAAACTACAGAACGAAGATGAAATGGACAAATTTCTGTATTCATACAACCTCCCTAAGTTCACCCAGGAGGTAACAGATCTCCTGAATAGACCAATCTCAAGCTCAGAAATTGAAGCAGTAATTAAAAACCTCTCCAAATGGAAAAGTCCTGGACCCGATGGCTACACTTCAGAGTTCTACCAAACATACAAAGATGAACTCATACCTACTATACTACAGAAACTATTCAACACTATTGAGAAAGATGGTATTCTTCCTAACTCATTCTACAAAGCCAATGTCACCTTGATACCAAAGTCAGGAAAGGACGTAAGAAAAAAAGAAAATTACAGACCAATATCCCTCATGAATACAGATGCAAAAATTCTAAATAAAATTCTAGCAAATGGAATTCAGCAGCACATCAAAAAAATAATTCACCATGACCAGACGGGCTTTATTCCAGGGATGCAAGGCTGGTTCAACATACACAAGTCTATAAATGCAATTCACTTCATCAATAAAATCAAGAACAAAGACCATATGATTCTGGCAATAGATGTAGAAAAAGTATTTGACAAAGTCCAACACACCTTTATGATAAAAACTCTTAACAAAATAGGCAAAACTTATCAAATCCATTTATGGCAAACCCACTGCTAATATCATTCTAAATGGGGAAAAATTGAAATCATTCCCTCTTCAATCTGGAACTTGACAAGGATGCCCACTGTCTCCTCTTCTATTCAACATAGTACTTGAAGTCATAGCTATAGCAATCAGACAAGAGAGGGGTAGTAAGGGCATCCAAGTGGGGGCAGATGAAATCAAACTCTCGCTCTTCGCCAATGATATGATATTATGCCTAGAAAACCCCATGGATTCATCCAAGAGACTCTTAGATTTAATAAATAAATTTGGTAAAGTTTCAGGTTATAAAATCAATATACACAAATCAGAAGCATTCGTATATGCCAAGAACCATCAAGCAGAAACTCAAATAAAAAATGCAATACCCTTTACTATAGCCCCAAGGAAAATTAAATATCTAGGAGTATACTTAATGAAAGATACGAAAGATTTCTACAAAGAGAACTATGAAACACTAAAAAAAGAAATTGCAGATGATTTGAACAGATGGAAAAATCTACCTTGTTCATGGATTGGTAGAATCAATATCATTAAAATGTCAATATTACCTAAAGTTATATACAGAATTAATGCAATCCCCATCAAAATACCACCAGCATTCTTTACAGATCTAGAAAAAATAATTCTTCACTTAGTATGGAACCAGAAGAAACCTCGTAGAGCCAAAGCAATCTTAAGTAAGAAGAACAAACTGGGAGGCATCAGTCTTCCTGACTTCAAGGTTTACTATAAAGCAATAATAGTTAAATCATCCTGGTACTGGCACAAGAACAGAAGCATCAATATCTGGAATAGATCGGGGATACTAGGGATGAAACCATCAGTATACGGCAACCTAATGTTTGATAAAGCAGACAAAAATATACAATGGGGAAAAGAATCCCTCTTCAATAAATGGTGCTGGGAAAACTGGTTAGCTACATGCAGAAAATTGAAACAGTATCCCTATCTCTCACCTCTCACAAAAATTCACTCAAGATGGATAAGAGACTTAAACCTAAGGCATGAAACCTTAAGAAAGAAGACGTTGGGAAAGCCCTATCAGACATTGGTCTAGGCAAAGAATTTTTGAGGAAGAGCCCCAAGGTAATCACCACTGCATCAAAAACAAACAAATGGGATCTGATCAAATTAAAAAGTTTCTGCACAGCTAAGGAAACCATCATTAGGTCAAATAGACAATCTACAGAGTGGGAGAAAATATTTGCTTTCTGATAAAGGTCTAATAACAAGAATCTATATAGAACTTAAAAGAATAAACAAGAAAAAAATCAAACAACCCCATCAAGCAATGAGCAATGGAAATGAACAGAAACTTCTCCAAAGAAGACAGAATGATGGCCTGCAAACATATAAAAAAATGCTCAACATCTCTAATCATTAGAGAAATGCAAATCAAAACCACAATGAGATACCATCTGACACCAGTGAGAATGGCTTGTATCAATAAATCCCAAAACAACAAATGCTGGCGAGGATGCAGAGAGACAGGAACACTCTTACACTGCTGGTGGGACTGCAAATTAGTGCAACCTCTGGGGAAAAGAATTTGGAGATACCTCAAACAGCTAGAAATGAAATACCATTCAACCCAGCAATAGCATTGTTGGGCATCTACCCAAAAGAGCATAAGATATTCTACTATAAAGACATCTGCACCTGAATGTTTATGGCAGCACAATTCCTAGGGATGTGGTGAGCATTGAGGGATAGAAGGGAATACTTCTAACCCTTCATAGGGAGAGGCAATGGTATACAATGTACCAAAATGTCAAGAAAAACTCCAAAACTTTTATTGGGTGGTGGGCAGGTGGGAGGGGGGATGTGGGGAAGGGTGTATACTTACATAATGGGTGTGTGCGCACCACCTGGGAGTTGGACACGCTTGAAGCTCTGGCATGGTGGGGGGGAGGGATGGCAAGGGCAATATATGTAACCCTAACAATATTTGTATCCCTATAATATAATGAAATAAAAGGAAAAAAAATAAGTAGAAGTAGTAATATTTGAGTTAGGTACTCATATACTGTTCTCCTACTGATAGATTCATATATTGTAGGAAAAAATTCCTCAAAATAAATCATTGTGGTATCTGTGATCCAGAATATGTGTCTTCATGATTGTTTTGAAATGATTATTTTTAATGTTACAAACCTAATGATACTTTATATCATCATGCTTCAAACAATAAACCTATCATTTTAATTAAATGATAAACAAGGCCAACTGGCTGTTTTGGACATTTTCTAATCTTCCCTGTTTTTCCTTATGGACACTATCCCCTGAGATTTCTCATAGAGAAGCATTCACTCTTTTAAATTAATTGGAAAGTATTAAATATTTCACAAGTTTCAAGCAAACCATCTCAGTTTTAATAATCTTTGAGAAGGTTTGTGAGGTAGTAACAGTTGGATTTAAATTTTTAAATATCTTATAATTTATCTGATATTAAAAGAGAAAATTATTAGAAATATTTATTGTCCACGACATAAACTCTACTATGTAGTTAGATTCACGTGAGAGTGAAGAAAAATTGGATTACAAAACATTCACAATTTGGATTTCTGTTTTGAATTAACCTTAGATATTATTTTATGTTAAATCTCCTGCTGAAAAATTAAATATTATTTTCCAGTGACTATATTTGCCTTTTATCATGATTGCTCATGTATTCCAGAGAAAAAAAGAGAGATACCAACATATACTGCTAATGGTAAGTAACATAGTGGTGTGACTTTTCTTTCAAAAATAGAAGATGTAAGTTACACACAAAAAAATAACAGTGATTCAAATATGGTACTTTATTATTTCTCTTTTAGTAAACCATTAATAATTCTTCATTTATATGTTATGAATTGATGAGTGCAAGAGCATGAAGTTTCATTTATGCACTGCACCTGCATTTTTAATACTTTAGGAATTTAAATCAGACACTACACTACAGAATTATGTAAGAAATAATGCTTATTCTACTGTTTATTGTACTGCTGTCTAGATAAAGAAACTTAAACAATTTTAGAAGTTGATCTAACATAACAAGGTCAAAAAGATATTTTTCCTGGAGAATTGACTTCACTGGTTTTATATATTTTAACAAATAGAAAAAAAATAGCTCTTTGTAAGTGTTGATTCTGATCAATACATGTGAACAATCACAAGTTATCACTGATGATTATTGATTGCCAAATTTGCTCTGGTTGAAGAATAAATGTCTGCTTTCTGGTTTTGAAATTACTCTAATATTCCCACTGAATCTACAGAAATATTCAATGTATTTTGTAGAAAAAGTATATGTTAGAGCACAGACGTATTAGAAAATGAACAGTACCAAATTGAGATAAAATCAAGGAAGAAAAACTAAATTGTCTATGGTTCTCTCATCTACCATTTCTACTAAAGCCTGGAAATAATTCATTGGAAAATTAGTACAAGAGGAGAAGTTAACATTGAGTTTCTGAATTCATATATGAGATAATAGGATAAATCGTAGAATACTATATATTACATAACATAGTTTATTTTTTTCTCTCAAAACTTATGTTCTAAGTTCATTTGGAAATAGTTTAGCTATTTTGTAAATTGATAATAAATGTTTGATTAAAAGGAAATAGAGTGCATCACTACTTTTTAGTTGAAAACATGACTCTAAAATATATAATCAATTTCTGAATTCATTATTAGTTTTTGTTATTATTAAATAACAAAATAGAGATTAAGAAAAAATATTGTATTTGATTATTTCCTTTGCTAGATGTTAATAATGACTGGATTAATTTTATCAAAAATATAAATGCACTATAATTTAATATCTCATTATAAAAATTTTATTTTTAATCACAGTTTTTATTTCAAAATATTAAGGGGGAGCAAATGGTTTTGTTTCATGGATAGCTTTCATAATGTTTGAGTCAGGGCTATTAGTGTGCCCATACCTGAAGGGTGTTATTGTATGCGTTAGGTAGACTTTTGCATACATTTGCAGAAATCATAGCTACATGAATAATATGTAGGCATTTATAAAAGATAAAATCCACTTATGCAAACTTCTTTGGAAATTTTAATCTAAAATATGCTTGGAATATTTTTCATGAGAATGAATACTCTCAGATGTCCTTACTTTCACAATGTTATTATATGAATGAATAAATGATTTAAAGAATTGTTTATTTATTTCTTTATTTTTATTTCAGGAAATTATGAGAGTACAAACATTTCAGTTACATTTTATATCTTTGACTCTCCCTAGGAAGGAATAGAGGCATGCCCTTCTCCTCTACAATGCTCACCGTGTCCCTTAGCTGTGAGTCTACCCCTCCAACCTTCTAATCCCTGGAGAACACTACCATCATGTGAGCACCATAGTGTTAATCAGTCAGTGGCAATTTGATGGTGAGTACACATGGAGCCCATTCTTCTGATCTTGTGTCACCTCACTTTGGATAATGTACTTAACCTCAATGCAGGATAATATAAGCAGTGCTTATATTATATAATATAGCTCACTGTCATTTCTTAGAATTGAGTAATATTCTATTGTAAACAGATACCAAATTTTAATAATCCACTCATGAATTTATGGGCACTTGGGTTGTTTCCACATCCTGGCAATAGTGAATTGTGCTGCCATAAACATTCAGATGCAGATGTCTTTATTATAGAATGTCTTATGCTCTTTTGGGTAGATGCCTAATAGTGGTATTGCTGGATAGAATGGTATTTCTATTTTTAGCTCTTTGAGGTATCTCCAAATTAAGAACAAACTGGGAGGTATCAGTCTATAAGACTTCAAGCTGTACTACAAAGCTATAATAATTAAAACAGCCTTGTATTGGCACAAGAACAGAGACATTGATCCTTGGAATAGGACTGAGATTCCAGAGATAAAACCATCTGCATACAATAATCTAATCTTTGATAAAGCAGACAAAAATATACATTGGGGAAAAGAATCTCTTTTCAATAAATGGTTCTGGGAAAACTGGTTATCTACATGCAGAAGAATGAAACTGGATCCCCACCTCTCATCTCTCACAAAAATCAACTCAAGATGGATTACAGACTTCAACCTAAAGCATGAAACCTTAAGAATTCTGGAAGAAGATGCTGGGAAGATCCTTTTAGACATTGGCCTAGGCAAAAAATTTATGAAGAAGACCCCCAAAGCAATCACCGCAGCCAAAAAATAAATAAATAAATGGGATCTGATCATTAAAAAGCTTTTGCACAGCCAAGGAAGCTATCATTAGAGTGAATAGACAGTCTACAGAATGGGAGAATTGTTTATTTTTAAATATTTGGATTGTTTTGTATGTTTCACTCTTAAACCATAACATAACATTCAGCTGTTACATAATATGGGAGTTCAATTATTTGGTTTTTGAGAAAGAAAAATTTTACCTCATACATTCTAAACATGCTTTTCATTTTAGGAATTTGTTTAACTGTTCCTATTCCTGAACTATCTTATGTTTGTTATACTTTTAGTTTATTATCTTGCATATTCTCAGGGCTGATCAGATCAGTAGAAAGTAAATCTATTTTATCTACCAATCAAATCTTTAATTGAATTTTATAATGTGCAATTTCTCTTTATAATATTAATTGGTTACAGATTTCAGGATAAATGTTTTGAATTTATTGAAGTTGGAACATAGATTTTTGATAATTCTTTTAGTTTTCATAATAGCTATTTTCTGCTTATATTTTATACTTTGCTAATTTATAGTTGATTATTTCCTCAGGAGTTTGTTGTTCTACCTCTCAATTGCTAACTTTATTTCCATAAGGATGGCCAGAAATTGCTCTTATAATTTTAATTTTTTTATTTGTCCGTTTCTCATTTCCGATATTGTTTTTATCCCACAAAAATATGTTTTTTAAGGATTATCAAAGTTTTCTGTTTTTTAAATATTTTACATAAATAATATGTACTTTAAAAATACTAGGAATTGTATTCTCACTATATAAAGAGTTATTAATGGAATTTCTAAAGAATATATTAGCTACAGTTTAATTTCAAACAAATCAACCATATTTGTATCCTAGTGAATGAGTTTTATAAGAATTTGAAAAAGATGTGCAAAATTTTAATAACATAAACAACATCATTTAATTTGCTAATATTACATCCGTATTGGGATAAAAAATCAATTGGATGAGCAGCATTATTTACTCTTCTCTTAAAGTTTGGAAAGTTGTTAGATTTATTACTCTGCAGTAAAATAAAATTTAACAGTATGTTTTAGTAATATTAAATATCAGTTAATATTACTAAAACATATCAATAGTATGTTTTTAAGCAAAGGTGCCATAAGCAGAATTTCTTATAATTTTTCCTGTTACTGTTTTACTTCCCAGCATCTTAGAAGCAGACTTGAAAAAAATTCAACATGCAAACATTTGCATTTTCAGAACTGATGCTGCAATATGAAAATAGAAAGCTATGTTTAACTACAAAACTGTGATTTTTATAAATTATATTATTTATTTCATAATACAAATGGAATATCTTTCCAATACACAGAAGACCCACTAGTATCAACAGATTCCAGTGATTAGGGAACACTTGTTACACCTGTAGTTATTTGAAGCTTGAAACAATAAAAAACTCTGACTACCTTTTTAGTTTTTATAAGTGTGGGTCGCTTTGTTGGTTATTAAGCAGTTGCTAGATATTGATATGTTCCATATACATCTCATTTAATCCTTATAACCAAGGTCAAAGCTATCTTACCTTCTTTTAATAAATAAAAACTAATGTAAGGAAGTTAATTAATTTTCCCAAGACCTTATAACTAGAAATAAGTGATAGAGTAGAAATTCCAAAAGATCTCTCTGACTTAAATATAAACTAGTAATGTAGCCATATTAATTTTTCTTATTTTCTGTTCTTTTTGTTCGTGACACTCAGTTTAACATTTAAAAATTCATTCTTGTTTTGTTTTGTTTTTTTTTTTTTTTGAGACAGAGTCTCACTTTATTGCCCAGGCTAGAGTGAGTGCCGTGGCGTCAGCCTAGCTCACAGCAACCTCAAACTCCTGGCTCAAGCAATCCTGCTGCCTCAGCCTCCCAAGTAGCTGGGACTACAGGCATTCACCACCATGCCCGGCTAATTTTTTGTATATATATATATTAGTTGGCCAATTAATTTCTTTCTATTTATAGTAGAGACGGGGTCTCGCTCCTGCTCAGGCTGGTTTCGAACTTCTGACCTCGAGCAATCCGCCCGCCTCGGCCTCCCAGAGAGCTAGGATTACAGGCGTGAGCCACCGCGCCCGGCCTAAAAATTCATTCTTAACAAAAAATCTGTCCAGACGTTAAGAGTGGATTGTCTTTTCCTCAGTAGCCATTAATTTGTTCTTACATCCATAGCCATATAAGAAATTTTAAATCTAGTTTCTAATTCCTAACAGGCTCCCACCCTTGCTACACTTCTGCACTATTACTCCTTAGTTTTTATCATTGGCAATCTGATACTGTGGAAACCTTTAATTGCAAACATAAAATACTATCACAATGCTGTTGTCCCATCCAAATCATTACACACTTCCTACACCAGTACTTCCTTAAATTAATAGACACTGATTAGATTTATGAGTGATTGCTGGCGACCTGAGGTAATAGATAATGTGACAAAATTTTGAAGTCCTAAATAGATTCTTTCTATTTAGTAGGTCATTAAATATGAAATGTCTGGTTTTGAATCAGAAGTGTAGTTTATTATATCTCAAACAAGAAGCAGTACAATTAATCAAAATATGCACCTAAACTATCAGCACAGTTTTGCCATCTTAACAGTAGGTTGTTTATGCCAGCAGCGAAGGAGACTGGAGAGCTACTGGCAATGAGATCACAAAGGCACTTTACACAGCTTGTTGAGAATTGAATATTTTTCCTGCAAGAAGTGGTCCAAAGCTGGAAGAAGTATAGTCAGTTGGCACAAGGTCTGGTGAACATGGTGAACGACAGAGAGTTTCCAAGTCCAGCTGCTGTAGTTTGAGCAGTGTTGTTTGTGTGACATGTGGTCAAGCGTTTCCTTCCAAGAGGATTGGCCTGCCTCTCTTGACCAATCTCAGCTGCTTAATCACAAGCATCCTCATCATTTCATACAATTGGTTGCAGTAAACATCTGCTGTAATGGATTGACCAGGTTTCATAAAGCTGTAGTGGGTAATACCAATGCTACATCACCGAACAGACACTACCATTAGGTTTTTTAGATGAATTCTCAGTTTTGGACTGTGTTTCAGCACTTCATCTTTATCCAACCATTGTGCCCAACATTTGCAATTGTCAAAAAGAATCCATTTTTCATTACGCATAATAATATGGTGTAGAAATGGTTTGCCATTATGTCATGATGACAAAGAAAGGCAAACTTTGAGATGATTTCTCTTCTGACTATCATTTCATTCATGTGGTACCCATCTATCCAGCTTCTTTATCTTGCCCATTTGTTTCAAACGGTCCAATATGGTTGGAATAGTAACATCAAACCTTGCTGCTAATTCACGCCTAGGTAGAGATAGATTTGCTTCCACTACAGCTTTCAGCTCACCATTATCCACCTTGGTCTCAGGTTGCCCACGTGGCACATTTTCAAGATTAAAATCACCAGCACAGAACTTCTTCAAACCATTGACGTACTGTGTATTTAAAAATAACATGAATTTTTGATTTATCTATGGTCTCACAAAAATTGCTCTAAAAAAATTTGAAAGATAATCACAAGCCACACTATGTGCTTTCAAAACTGAGGATGTACCTTTACAATAAAAGTAAAACAAGAAGTCTCAAAGTGAAATGTAAGAGAAATCAACTGTCAACCTTAGTACTTAAGGAAATAGGACATTTCATACTTAATAGCCTTATATTTATCTTTGGTAAATGTGGCTATATATGCTTAATATTCAGTTTCTATTTTCCTAGATTCAAGTAGTATTTATTTGATGTGATATAAACTCCTATACTTTTGGGGGTCATCTTCTGTGTCTTCATCAGTAGTTGATAAAGAAATTGCAAGAGGCTACAATGGGGCACTAAATAAATATCACTTTAATATAAAATCTAAAGTTTGATATTTTTTTTAAAATTTCAGCATAAGTTTAAGGCATGAAACCCTAAAACTCCTAGAAGAAGATGTTAGGAAAACCCTTTCAGACATTGGCCGAGGCAAAGAATCCTTGACGACCCCCAAAGCAATCACCGTAGCAACAAAAATAAACAAATGGGATCTGATCAAATTTAAAAAGCTTCTGCATAGCCAAGGAAACTATCATTAGCACAAATAGACAACCTACAGAAAATATTTGTTCTATGAAGTTTGAGAATTTAACTGTAGGTCTTAATTCATTATACTGGTATAATTTTCTTTTGATGAAATTCATAATTTTAAAATGAATGAATTATTTTGAATGTAAAACCAAGATCTCTAATTTTTTAACAACTGGAAAATTTTGGAATTAATTATAATTATTTGGAAGAGTGAAAAAAATCAGCTATTATGGGTTTTACAGATCAATTTTCAAAATATTTAATAGTAGACTGTTACAGTTCTTTTAAACTCTTCATTCACAGTTTCTGTTGCATAGTTCTACATTATATCTTCAACATCCATGGAGTATTGCTTCTTACACAGATATGTTTATGAATATGGATCCTTTCATAAATCTTTTCCTGGATTTTAAATATACTCATGTAGTTTCTGATTTTTGTATCTTTTTATCTTTAGAATTTGGCTGAAATGACAAAAGAGAAATGAAGAACCATACAAGGCAGATAGAATTTATCCTTCTGGGACTGACAGATAATTATCAGTTACAGATTATAATTTTCTTATTTCTACTTCTTAATTATATGCTGAGCATTTTAGGGAATTTGACCATCATTGCCCTCACTCTGCTGGATTCCCAACTCAAGACCCCCATGTATTTCTTCCTCCGTAATTTCTCTTTCCTGGAAATTTCATTCACAACTGCTTGCATCCCCAGATTCCTAATAACCACTGTAACCAAGGAAAAGAACATTTCCTATAATGGTTGTATATCTCAGTTGTTTTTTTACATATTCTTAGGGGTTACAGAATTTTTCCTCCTGACTGCTATGTCGTATGACCGGTATGTTGCCATCTGCAAACCTTTGCATTATGCATCCATTATGAGCAACAAAGTCTGCCATCAGCTTGTACTAAGTTCTTGGGTAACTGCATTCCTGGTCATTTTTCCTCCACTGATTTTTGTTCTTAACCTAGAATTCTGTGCTTCAAATATCATTGATCATTTCATTTGTGACATTTCTCCTGTCCTTCAACTTTCTTGCTCAGACACACATTTACTGGAACTGATTGCTTTTTTCTTAGCTGTGATGATACTCATTGTCACACTGCTTTTAGTAATTCTTTCTTACTCTTACATCATGAAGACAATTCTAAAATTCCCTTCAGCTCAGCAAAAGAAAAAAGCCTTTTCCACTTGTTCTTCTCACATGATTGTTGTCTCCATCACTTATGGTAGTTGTATATTTATCTACATAAAACCATCAGCAAATGAAAGAATTACTTTAAGCAAAGGAGTAGCTGTGCTCAATACATCAATTGCCCCTTTATTGAACCCATTCATTTATACTCTGAGGAATCAGCAAGTGAAACAGGCCTTTAGAGATGCAGTTAGAAAGATATGTTCTCCTTCAGACTCTTGAAATAATTAACATGAAGACATAAAAGGAATTTTGAACAAAACACTAATTTGACTCTTCTAAATAATTGCTATGTCATATTTAATTGTTTGTATTATTTTGGCTTGCCTGAGACTCAAAACTATTGTGATTCTGTTTTATTCTGGTTTGAACTTTCTGTTATTCAATATGCAAACTTTTCTATGTCAGAAATAAAAAAAATTGCAAAATTCATTTTCTGTAAAAGCATGTTGAAATAAGATGAATGAGGGGTTTTGGCTATATTATAGGATATATATTTTTGAGGACCTGGATTTGTTAAATAACATGAAGAAATGTACTTTGTTTTATTTAAAAGCCATGATTATAAAAGTCTTAGATAAATCAAATTTTGTTATTATTAAATATGCTTAAAATATCCAAGAGAGGCCGGGCGCTGTGGCTCACGCCTGTAATCCTAGCTCTTGGGAGGCCGAGGCGGGCGGATTGCTCAAGGTCAGGAGTTCAAAACCAGCCTGAGCAAGAGCGAGACCCCGTCTCTACTATAAATAGAAAGAAATTAATTGGCCAACTGATATATATATAAAAAATTAGCCGGGCATGGTGGCGCATGCCTGTAGTCCCAGCTACCCGGGAGGCTGAGGCAGAAGGATCACTCGAGCCCAGGAGATTGAGGTTGCTGTGAGCTAGGCTGATGCCACGGCACTCACTCTAGCCTGGGCAACAAAGTGAGACTCTGTCTCAAAAAAAAAAAAAAAAAAAAAAATATCCAAGAGAGCTTATTCTTTAACAAGTGATATAGAAAATTGTTTTGTAAAGTGTCAATTGTCAACATAGTAAGAAAGCAATATTTCCTTTGAAGTGAACCATACATTTCATTTGTGTGAGATTTACTATTTATGCTGAACAGCTTTTTAAATTTGCAGTAGAGAATAAAATATGATTTCGTATATATGTAGTTGATTCTACACACAATCTTTTTCAAGACCATATAAGTGGGCTTGGCGCAGTGGCTCACGCCTGGAATCCTAGCAATCAGGGAGGCCGAGGAGGACGGATTGTTTGAGCTCAGGAGTTCGAGACCAACCTGAGCAAGAGCGAGACCCTGTCTCTATTAAAAAATAGAAAGAAATTAGCTGGACAACTAAAAATATATAGAAAAATTAGCCGGGCATGGTGGCGCATGCCTGTAGTCCCAGCTACTCGGGAGGCTGAGGCAGGAGGATTGCTTGAGCCCAGGAGTTTGAGGTTGCTATGAGCTAGGCTGATGCCATAACACTCTAGCCAGGGCAACAGAGTGAGACCCTCTCTCAAAAAACAAACAAACAAACAAACAAACAAAAAACCCAAAAAACCAAAAAAGAGCATATAAGCAAGTTTAATCTCCTGACCATATCAATAATGTATTGAGTAAGTGGGAATATCTGATGAATTTTATTTCCTGTTACATAATTATTAGTTTTTAATTCTGTATTCATTTTCAAAGTAAATTGTATAGAATATAAATATCTTAAAATTTAAATAACTTTAAAGATAAAATTATGTTTAATTTCCTCCAAACTAGGGGTATAAAATTATGTTTTCTTTTTTTCTCCAAAGTGTCAGCTCTTAGAACATGTATATACCACATTCTATTTTTTCTGATGACTATGTGGTTATGCCATTATACCAATTGATTTATACCATGGTGGTGATTAAGCTACTAGCACAAGATTATCTTTCATATATGTCACCAGAATTTTTTCTTATGTATGCATATAATTAGTATGCATTTCCTTAGTCAATATTCCTGGAAATATGTGCCTATTAATTTTAATAATAGTGAGAAAAGACAACATGAAGGGATCAAATAAAATCTATTACTAGATTATTGGCAAACTCTGATCTTCAGAATAAATTACAAGACGATAACACAAAATTAAAAAGACAAATTATTTCTCAAATATCAAGACAATGATTGTTGCTGTCATTCTGTCTAAAAGAACTGGAAAGGATAAATGCATAAGATAATGTGTTGAAGAAACTTCCCATAATTTTTTGTTATTACTAGAAAGACACACATAGGTTCAAAGTCTTTAAAGGGATAGAAAAAGGAAAAGCCACACAACAGTTTTTTTATTCATATTATATGCAATCACTGTACTGTACTATTCAATATAGTCATTTGGAAAATTAATTTTGTTTAATTTACTCTGCTTTTTCTCTGGGAATATTTTTATGTGGTACTTAATTCTCTCATGGAAGCTCAGTTTTGAAAGATCAATTTACTGAAAAATAAATTTTTTCATTTTATTAAAATCCCCAGCTGAAATTGTGAGTTTCTGTATTTTCTCCTCTTATTCTTTTTCATCTTTGCCTTAGATCTGTCAGTGTTGTATTATTAGGAATATACAGGTATAAAATCTGTGTGCCTTAAAGTTGTATGAACCCTTTTATCATTATGAAATTTTACTTTTCATCTCTAGCAATATACCTTGCCTTAAAATCTAGTGATTTTTTTTTTTTTTTTTTGAGACAAAGTCTCGCTTTGTTGCCCAGGCTAGAGTGAGTGCTGTGGCGTCAGCTTAGCTCACAGCAACCTCAAATTCCTCGGCTCAAGCAATCCTATTGCCTCAGCCTCTTGAGTAGCTGGGACTACAGGCATGCGCCACGATGCCTGGATAATTTTTTCTATATATATTAGTTGGCCAATTAATTTCTTTCTATTTATAGTAGAGACGGGGTCTCGCTCTTGCTCAGGCTGGTTTCGAACTCCTGACCTCGAGCAATCCGCCCGCCTTGGCCTCCCAGAGTGCTAAAATCTAGTAATATTAACATAGTCATGTCACTTTCTTTTGTTTAGTTTTGTCATCTATGCCTTTTGATTCCATCCTCTTATTTTCAATTGCTCTGCGTTCTTATACTTAGTCTATTATAATAATAGACATTTAAATTGGTTATGATAATGCTTGCCTTTTCATTATAGTGTTTATTCTAATAATATTTTATTTTTATCAGAAATTACAAAATAATTATTGTTCCAATGATTATATTATAATTGGTTTTACATCTACCATCTTGTTTGTTGTTTCCTATTTGCCTCAGATGTCCATTCCTATTATTACATTTCACAGTGGGGTGGAGAATCTGGGGCCTTGGGCCACATGTGGCCTTCCGGATCCTTGAGTGCAATCTTTTAACTGAATTGAAATTTTACAGAGCAAATCCCTTTTAATAAATGTTGTGAAGTTTGGATTCAGTTGAGTCACATGTTATACTCCAGGCATATTTTAAACAGATTTTTGAAAATTATTTTTGCATTCTTTTACATTTACCTTTTGTCACTCTTAATGCCCTTGGCAGTTGCATGCATTTTCATTTGGGATCATTTTCCTTAAGCTACAACAACTTTCTCTAATGTTTCTTACTGTGAATTTATGCTGATAATAACATTTAATTGCTTTTGTTTATTTTGCCATTCTTTTGATAGATATTTTCTTGGGTATACAATTCTTTGTTTGCTGCTGCTTTTCTTTCTTTCATCACTTTGAAGTGCTACTCCATTATCCTTTGGCTTCTAGTTTGTACTCAAGAAGTTCACTGCTTGTCTGGTAGTGCATGATAATTTGTATAATTTCTCTGAATGCTTTTAAGATTTTTCTAGGTCTTTGGCTTCTAACAATTTGATAATGGGGTACATAGCTATGATTTTGTTTGAGTCTTGGTGGGTTTTTTTGAGCTTCGTAAATTAGTAGATAGATATATCTTTAGCAATTTTGAAAATTCTTTGGTCATTATCTCTTCAAACATTGCTTTATTGCTTTGCCATGTTTTTTCTCATCATTTGTGGGACTTCATGTATGTTAGAAAGTTTGCCTGTGTTTCACATATCTCTGAGCCTCTGTTTGGTCCTTTTTTTTTTTTTATCTCTCTGAATTTGAGATTATGGATTTTTCCTATTAACCTGACTTTAATTACATCAAATCTATTATATCTTCATCTGTTTCTTGTTTAAACCACCCTCAAATGTTTAATCTCAAATATTACATTTTTTCCTTTTAGAATTTTCATTTGATTTTTAAACATGAATTTCCAATTTATTTTTAATTCTATGTTTCTTCTATTTTGTTTGCCCTATTCTACCTACATCTCTAAAATGTTTATAATAGTTATTTTAAAATGTTTGCCAATAGGCTCCCAGTCTGAATCGCCTGGGGACTGTTCTTATTTTTATGTTTCTAATTTCTGATCTCTCTAAATCATTTCTTTTAATTTTTCATTAGTTGACAGATACTGTGGTTAAAATTTAATAGGCTTATAATGAAGAAAAAATAATGGAGACATTTCAGGAGTCCTTTGCATTTGTGATAGTTTGTCATTGTTTACTCAGATTGAATGTTCTTAGGTCAAATGAATATTAAAACTGAAGGTCCTGTTGATAATAAGTGTGCTTCCATGTTTGTGGGGACATGATAATTGCAGTTTTATTTCATCTTCTTGCTTCATATCAAAACATAAAAATCTTACATAAACTAGAATAGGACAGATTATGGTGCATAAAATCTATTTCATAAATTATAAAATGTTTAGAAAACTTAATTTTTTTCTTTAAAGTCAAAGCAATTGAAAAAACAAGTATAAGCAGAAACATGATCGACTAAAGAGTCTTTTTGGAGAGAGGGAGGAGGAGAAGGAGGAGAGACAGAGAGAGATAGAGAAAGAGAGAGAGATCTGTGCCAATTCATATACTTCCAATTAGAGCATATTGTCTCATCCAACCCCCACCAATATTACTCTGCAGCCTGAAAAGCAGAAGTGTAGTGGATTGAACATGACTTGCAATCAGAAATCAGGCTCCATCATTTTCTGTCTATGATATATTGGCCAATTTACTCAATCTTATTTTTAATTTCAGCATATATAACACATATTTACAGTATGGGTAAGGGTATTAATCATGATGTTTGCAAAGAGTTTGACACATCATTGGTAGTCCAAAAATGGTAGTTATTTTCAAAATGATACCAATAGAAATAATATGAAAGAATACTGCAATTTCAAAGCCTACTTTTAATATTTAAAATAAATAATTCCTGAGTTTGTAATTTAATACAAGGTATTTTTCCAACTTTCCTTTAAGAATTTAGTCTTTGGATTATTTGTTCACCTGTAGAAGTAATTCTTTTAGATATAATAATTAAAAAGGGAAGAGCACTATCAGTAGAAATTCATTTAATTTTTCTTTGTTTTCTTGAGAAGCAATGAAATATATTTAATATATTAATAGCTACTATTAATAGCTTAAAACTGTAACCTCTTTAACTTGTGAATATTTCCTTTAATTGTCCTTTATATATAATTCTAATATTTATTCTCATTTGTAGTTCCTCATTTTTTTCTGTCTGTTTTGTATATCCTCAATATCTACTTAAATCCTTTCATTGCATCTCTGTTGATGTAAATAGTTGTCTTATTTCATGAGCACTTAAATTTTGGTGTTCCAATTTGCTCTTATGTATCTACTCTTATTTTATAACTCATAATAAGTGACTTTATGTTTACATTTGTTTTAAACTAAACATACATCTTTTAAGTGAAGTTCCCTCTCATGTAACTTAAAGAAAGAACTAATGTGTCTTACTAGTGATAGTGATGTTTCCATTTGTTCAATTCTAATTAATCCTAAACTACTATTAATATATCTATTTGTAATTATTTTAATTGGCCCAGAATGCCTTATTTGGATTAATTTATATTTAATATATTTCTAGTGTGTTTTCTACGTTTTGTTTGATTCTTGAATTTAATATATTAATTTTGATGGTGACTTTGTATTACAGAAACTAGTACTACTCCTACACAAATTAACTTCTAGAATTAAGAAGAACTTAAGAATTATTATTTTCTTTTCTTCCCTAGAATAATGAAGATAAGACTCAGGTGAGAGGTGCAGAAAAATGTAATTTCTTAGGAATATATTTTTTAGTTTCACAGCAAGGGAAAACACTATGTATGGGGTTGTTTTGAAAGAATAAGTAGTTTGATAAAAATGAGATCCGGATGCAATATTAAATGTTACTGAGAAGGTTAATATGACTGAATAGTATGCAGAACAAAATGAAGTAAGTTAGAAATAGGACAATATTTAGGGAATTTCCTTTTGTCATTTTACTCTCATCAAAACTTCTACTTCTTTGAGAGAAAGGCAATCATCTTTATAGAGTCATTGAAGGCTTGTTTCACTTGCTTGTTTCTCAAGGTGTAAATGAAAGGGTTCAACAAGGGTGCCACAGAAGTAGTGAGCACAGACACTCCTTTGTTTATGGCCACCTCATCCTTTGCTGAGGGCTTGATATAGATGAAGATGCAGCTTCCATAGGCAATGGAAACCACAATCATGTGGGATGAGCAGGTGGAAAAGGCTTTTTTTCTTTGCTGAACAGAGGGGAATCTCAGAATTGTTCTGATTATGTATGAGTAGGACAGAATCACACAGACTAGGGTGATAATGAGTGCAAATACAGCCACAAGTATAACCATCTGTTCGATTACCCATGTATCTGAGCATGAGATTTTTAGGAGGGGACCTGCATCGCAGCTGAAATGATCAATGGCGTTGGAGTCACAGAATTCAAGCTGGAGCCCCAAGCTAAGTGGTGGGACAATAATCATCAGTCCAGACACCCAACAGCAGAGGACTAATAAGGTGCACACCCTGTTGTTCATGATGATCATATAATGAAGGGGTTTGCAGATGGCCACGTAGCGGTCATAGGACATGGCTGCCAAGAGGAAAAATTCTGTTGCTCCAAAGAAAATAACAAAGAATATTTGACTTGCACAAGCATTGTAGGTGATGGTGTTGTCCCCAGTTGATATACTGTACAGAAATCTAGGAATACAGACTGTGGTAAATGAGACTTCTAAGAAGGAAAAATTTCTGAGGAAAAAGTACATAGGAGTTTTTAGGTGGTGGTCCACCAAGGTGAGGGTGATAATAGTCAGGTTCCCTGTTACACTCAACATGTAGGTGAGAAATAGAAAGATGAAAAGCAGAACTTGCAGCTGTGGGTCATCTGTGAGTCCCAGCAGGATGAAAGTTGTTATTGCTGTGTGGTTTCTCATCACTGACTTTTGATGTCTAACCAATCCTCATGTAAAAATCAAGATTTATGACGAGGGAGATATTCAATTTCTGTAGCAGAAGGCTATACACGCAGAGGCCAAACCAGTCTACATTTATTTTCACCTTTCACATAATAATCAATATCTCCACTATTACAATAGTCTTTCTGAATTTTTTATATAAACAGTGGAGATTTCCTTTAGAATTCATGTTATTGTAAAGCAGTCCAACTTTTTCTTTGATCATTCCTTGCCTCACAGAATTTACAAATGCATCTGATTGTAGAGCATTACGTGGATGAGATTTACAAATGGGTCAGAAAATGAGGAGGTCATTTTATGGGTACTTAAAAGTTCTTTGTCCAAGACAAACTCTGGATATAAGAGATATACAGGTAATTAAGAACACAAATTCTTTTCAGTTGTTATGATCCAAGGATTATTTTAAGGGAAAGATAGATGCATTTCTCCTAGAAAACAAACAAACAATGATATAACACTGGACTTTCCTTGGTCTCTTTGTTTTCCTTTGTTGGCATTCCTCATACTCAACACTATGGCACCTATAGATGGTTTGATATACAACTTTTTTATCTATAGTATGAGAAAAACTTGGGTTAAGGTATTTACAAAAGGAATATTCTCACATGCTGTCATTTTACATTCAGTTAACTGACTGCAGTTCCTTTTCTCTCAAAGCGCCAGAAACTAATCTACAGTTAACACGACTAAATATAGTCTTCTAGGCTGTGTCTTTCTTCATTATATTAATAATTTATTTAAAAAGACATGAGTATCTCCTTATTATCTTACTTTACTCAATTTAGGCTTGTTAACCTTTTGTGTCCTCAATTTCACTTCCACTTCCTCTAGTTTTCTAACTCCTACAAAGACCTCATTACTGTTGAAACTAAGGGCACAGTTCAATTTTTATCTTGCCTGGCATTGCCATAGCATTGAAAAACAATATTTCAATCATTATTTAAAGGGGTTCCATGCCATCATTCTGATATTTTTCCTAGTTGCAAATCTTCTGTTTTAGTGTCTTTTTTTCTAGTCTCTTCTCTCTTCATCTGTGAGATACTGATATTCCCTAATAATCTGTCTCCTTCTTGTTTTCTGTTTGCCATTCTTCTTACTCTCTACTCTCCAAGGGTGATGCCACCTATGCTATGCCAATTGACCATTTATGTGATTAATTATCATTTATTACCATTATCACTTAACTAATTACCATTAATTACCATTTATGTGATGTATTTCAAAGACCAGCTATATCTTTCATAAAAAGCATCCTTAAATATACAACACAAATTGGATGTTCCACAGACATCTCACTTACTATTAATACATGCTCTAGGTAGTCGTATTCTAAGTCTTCTCTTCCTTTGGTGTTATTATTTCTTGATATAGTTTATCTCTTTTGTGTAGACTTCAAGGCTTTTCATGGACAGGACTTTCATTGATTTTCCATTTTATCACTTGCCATTTTCTTACCTTTCTTCCTTATGACATAAGTTCCATTAACATTGACTCCCAATTTTTCATATTTTCTACATGATATCTCCTCTGCAGAGGGGAATCTTTTGACCGAATAATGTCTATTAGTCCTTCAGGATTCCGCTTTGGTATCAACTCCTCAAGGAAATTTTCATTTACTCACACAGATAATGTGAAATTATGGTCCTATGTTCTTTTCAAGTACCTGCTACTTACCCTATCTTGGAATATATCACGTTGTATTATATTCTGCACTAGACTTACATTTTTCTTTTATGTTTCTATTAACTTATTTAAAGTGGAGACAACATCTTGTACAGTCATATTTTCTTCGATATCTGGCACATACAGAGTTCTTAATAAATTTAATGATGAAATAAAACACAGTTGTCTATGTACTGAAAGTAAGATATATTCCTTCATGCCTGGTCCGGTCAGTTGGTTCAAAGTGCTCATGCTCACATCTGTTTCAAACTGTGCTGTCATTTTGAGTGCATTCTTAAACAAAAGGCCTGAGTAGTTCCAATTCTAAGCTCTGCAAATTCTCTTTTTCTAGTATCTTTTCCAGAGTTTTTCTTTGGCCTGTGAACTACTCTTTACCCTTAATATTATAATTCTTTATCTGTTTTTGTTTTTATTGTTGTCGTTTGTACACTTGTCTCTGGTAATCATCTCTCCCGCCCCTTCCTTGTTAGGTACTTAGAATTGTTTTAGAGACTGAGGTTGTTTTACTTTCTACTTGCATTTCTTTTTCTAAAGATTCTAAATTCTAAAGATTTATTCCTCTTACCTGAGTGATTGTGGGTTATCTTATTTCACTAAAATAAGCCGGAATTCACATAGATCATATGCATGGATACATCTAAGAATTTCAAGAATATCCCAATATTCTTAGGATCACTGGATCTTTAGGGTCACTAGAAAATTAACTCTAAGAACAGAGGCTTTGTTCTTTCTCTGTTATATCCTTTGTTGGTACAGAAACTGCCTAACACATACATGTGTTCGATAATTTTTGAATGAATGAGTTCATATACTTTATCTTAATTTAACTTAACATATTTTTATCTTTTAAAAAGTAAAATTTTTTAAAAAGTTTTTTTTAAAAGTGTAAAAATTAAAAAAAATTATTTTAAAGTTTCAGACAATACTGATAGGTAGAAGACTCATGTTGCAATGTGAAGATGATTAGAATTACTGCTATATTTATGATTATTTTCTGGGTAGAATCTTTTTTTTGTTGTTGGTTTAAATAGTTTATTTTTCTACCTATATCCTAAAATCCATTTCTTTCATACCAACATTCCCAGTACATTTACTAATTAATGTAATTTGTAAGTAATTAGTGAAATAGCCTTTTCATATATAAAATATTAAATTCATTCATATCTTTTTATAAATATTAGAAAGTTCATTTAGATGTCCAGCTCTACATGCTACCCAGGACCAAACTCAGTGAATAGTGTTTGTAGAGAAACAAAAATACTTAGCATAGAGAGAAATTACTAAATTTACTTTTTGTAACAGAAAAATAATATCATCACTCTTTTTTAGGCTGGAATAGTCATAAAGTCAGTAAAGTATTATTCAGTTTTTCCTAAAGTATCACAGCATTATAAGTTTCTCAGGACCCAACATTTTTGAAATAAAGAACACACAATCCTACATTATCAGGGGATTTCTCCTTTTGCACTGAGTGGAAGCCAGGTACAGGATGAGATAAGGGATACATGGGTAGGAAAAGTTTAGTTTTAAAAAACTTCTCTTTTCTGGTAATTCTGCTACCCTCCAGGAGGTATAATCATGGTTAAGATTCTTTGTTATATTGGAATTCTCAGGAGTTTCGAATCAGACACAGTGAAAAAATAATTGTCAATATTTAATGTTATAAAAATATTACTCATCCTTATATTTTCTAAAATAAATAAGCAAACAGTAATACTTTTGAGAATACTGGTAGATTTAGAAAACAACTTACAAAATGGGAGAAAATATTTGCAGAACATATATCTGATAAGTGACTAATTTCCAAATTACATTTAAAATCTCCTACAATATAGTAGCCAAAAAAAAAGTGATTCAATAATATGGCAACAGGTGTATTAAAATATGCTCAATATCACTAATCATTAAGGAAATGCAAATTGAACCACAATGAGATATCACCTCACACTTATTAGGATGGCTTTTACAAAAAAAAATTAGAAAACAAAACAAAGATAACATTTTGCGAGTACATGGAGAAATAGAAACCATTGTACACTGTTGGTGGGAATGTAAAATGGTACAGCCACCATAGACAACACTATAAAACGTTCCACAAAAAATTTCAAATATGACTAGTATATGATGTAACAATCCTATTGCTGGTTATATATGCAAAAAAACAGAAATAAGGATCTCAAAGAACTATTTTCACTCCCATGTTCATTGAACATTGTTCACAATAGCCAAGATATGGAAACAACCCAAATGTCCATCAACAGATTATTTGGTAAATAAAATCTGGCATTTAAAAACAATGAAATATTTTTCAGTTTTAAAAAGAAGAAAATCCTGTAATATGTAACTATATAGATGAACATAGAAGATGCTATGCTTAGTGAAGTTAGCCAGCTACAGAAGGGCAAACACTGCACGATTTCACTTATATGAGGTATTTAAAACAGCCCAACTCATAGAAGTACAGAATTAGAATCTTAGTAGCCAGAGGATGAAGGGATGGGAAAATGGGGAGTTGCTGTTCAATAGTTACAAATTTCAGTTATGCAAGATGAATACATTCTAAAGATCTGCTGCACAACATGCTGCCTATAGTTAGCAACAATGCATTGTGCACTGAAAAAGTTTAAGAGGGTAGATATCACATTAAATTTTATATTAAGAAACTCCTAAAAACTAAAAAAAAGGAAAACGAAAAATAAAAACCCACTAAATTGATGTGCTAAATGGATGCACAAATAAACTCTGAGGGTAATGGATATATTTATTACCTTGATTGTGGTGATGGTTCCATGGGTGTGTGCATATGTCCAAACTCATCAAATTTAATACATTAAAAATGTGCAGTTTTGTATATATATTATACTTTAATAAAGCTGTTAAACATGTATATACTGAGAACCATAAGACTAAATAAATTGTAACTTCCATAACTGTTAACAGGTTGTGGCACATACTGCAAAGTAGTATTTGACTCCACACCCACTGGTCTTAGTTGTGTGTGAATAGGCTATTGGTGGATCACATCTACAGGCATTAGGTCAACAATATCATTTGGAAAGGAGACAAAATGCTTATTCTGAGTGACTTAAAGACAAAATTTACCTGCTTAATTACTGGACTTCTACTTTGCCCTTTTCTCCTTTTAACCTTCCCACATGATCCTTTATCCCAACTTTAACCAGCCTCTTATCTCTTTTTTCTCTTCAGAAACACAATATTTTAAATTCTTTTTTCATTCCTTATATTATATTGACTAAGTGTGAATATATTTTCTTTTTCAGAAAACAAGTTGTGACAAAAGTAAAATTTGCCTCCATAGCCTTTGTTCTTTGTACTCCTCTTCCTAAATTCCAAACCTCCTTTTGCCTGATTCCTCGAGGTATACTAGCTGTGTGCATTTATTGCATGCAGTGCTTCATACTGATAGTCTCTTCCCCTACTCTTCCCAAGGAGTTAAACTGCTCTGCATCCTTTTCTCTCTTCTCCATCCTTTTGGGGTACATCTGCTTAATTCTATGAAAGGACTTGCTTTCACCTGGCTATTGCAAAATATGAAGCAAGCTAGTTTAAATTTAACTATTCCATACAATGTCTATTATTAACCAGGCACCAGACTAAGCTCTGTATTATAAAACTCATTTGATTTATAATAAAATTTTCACTGTAGTGTTTATCTAATGCTTTACTATTTTCTTCCAGAAATACTTGCATTTGACTAAGTTGTTTAATGTGTATATTTCTCTGAATTAGAATCATCAAAATTATTTGTCACAAATACAGATTTCTGAGACTCAAAGCTTAATAAAGTTTAGCGAGGCAGTAAGTGAGGTCATATGAATGATGCTTGTGAATAAATTAGAAATTAGAATAATTGCAGTATAATGATTTAGTTTCATATGCGTATTTACATGTAAGAATCATCTACACAATTAAGGAAATTTGTTGTTCAACCTCAACATCATCTATATTACCCATCAGTGTTGTTCCTTATATCATTAAAAAAACCCCACCTAATTTATATATTTACATTACGATTTCAGACACAAATAAGGATGACAACATAGTAATTGACATATTTGCATTATTGGTCTCATTTTGTTGACATCATCTCTCACCATTATGTGCATTCCTCGGGAAGAGGAAATGACACTATTTCTAGTCATGGAGCAATAATTGCTCCTTGTCCTCAGCCAGCATTGATTATTTATAATGGTAGCTATGAACATATGTCTTATCTGAAAACAGTCTCTAGGGTTCTTGCTATTTCTCCATGACTGAATGAAACAGTATCTCCCCAGGAGATACAAATTAGTTTGTTATATGAATGATTTTTTACACAGTTTGCATTTTAAAAATGACTGCAAAGATCATGAGTCCTCTGGGTCTGGGAAAATAAATTCCTTCTTCCTATGGACATGTGGTCTTATAAAATCTCATGAGGTATCTATGGCAGGGCCCTCCTTGTTTTAAAGGGACATCATAGGGACATGGACACTTTTGCAAAAAACCTAATGGACATTTCTTTCAAGGACAATGGTGCAGACCTGGCATTACTAAGATGAAGACATTAACAAAGCATACTGGCCAATACTGCAGGCGGTCACACACACTTCTCAGTGAAACTCTCAAGGTTTTTCAAAAAATCCATAAAACTAAAACTGTTTCTTTTGATGACCCCTCTGTCCCCCAAAGACTGGGCTCTTTGCAAGCCTCTCACATCATCTTATTCCAGGAATAAACAACAGAATTCTTTGTTTTCAAATTCTCTGAGATTTTCCATATCCCCTCAATCCTCTTTCTTTTATGAAAATCCTATTTTTGACTTTGTTAGATAAAATCAATTTATTAATGATTTCTCTTTTATACAAGTAAAATAGTGTGCTGATAATATACTATGCCTTATTCTTTGATTTTGGTTTATTTAAGAACTAATTATCTCCCAAGTATTTTAAGGACACAAAAAGTGCAATAAGTAGAACAAAATATGAAGTAACTAAGGGTTGGCATCCTTTCCGTCATCTAAGGAGATACTTTTCCCTCTGAACACACGCCAGGCAAAAACTGTCTCAGTGAAATAATAGTCTTTTCCACCTTGATCATTTTCTGCAGTGCATGATGAACAACAAATAAAGGCCTATCAATAATTTGTCTCACTTAGATATTAAAGGAACATTTTTGTTGAACTAATAAGAGGAATTGTACTATTTCTGCTTAAACTTTTAATCATAAAATAACATTTACAATTTAGAAAATGTTAAAATTGTAATCAATTTAACCTATTTTTAGAATATATTCCAAGGATTTGTGTGCCTTTATATTACACTGCACAAATTATCACATCTGTTACTACACAGGGATGCATAAATATATGCTGTCTATGACATTAGTCTTATCAAAGGGTTGTTTAATAGTTTCAAAGCCTGTCTACCACAGTTTTCCACATTAAAAAGTTGAAACAAAATTAATTAACAATATTACAGAAGAATATACAAACAAATATTTCTTTATCTTATCTCTCAAAAGAAAAAGTAATTGTCATATTGACCTTACAGTACTTACTCTTTTGAAAATTTTTCATAGTTTCAGGTGGTAGCTCTCTAGTGAGTTTACCTGTGTTGTGTTAAGACAGACCTGACTTTGTGCTAGTTTAAGACCATTTACTTTACAAGCATCTTCTGGAGTGTTGAGGTCTCCTAGTTTCTCATTTTCACATCACATAGAAGTTCTCTTTAGAGATTCTTTCTTATTTTAAAACTTGGAAACATTTCCTTTGGTCTCTGTCATGATGGGAAGAAAATTTAATGTAAGGGAGAACAAAAGAATTTCTTTTGGTTTGAGAAAAGTAGATGCTCTGATCTTTCCGAGCAGGGAGTTAGATTTTCTACACATAAAATAACAATATTTATGTTTTCTGCTTTATCTCTTGGAGCTGCACTGGGATCACCTGAATTAATAAAGTAAAAGATCCTTAGTGACCATGTTCAAACATCACTAATGAACTGTCTGTGTAATTTACTTGGGCAAGGTAACCAAAACAGATGGCAGCAGAGAGACAATTTCCTTTGAGACAGTAAGGCAGAACAACAGTATCAAACAGAGGCCAGATTGCCCATCCTAATGAGAAAAATACTGCATAAGTCTGATTCAATTTCTTATACTTTCTAAGGATATGGAGACATCTTTTTATTAATAATCAAAATATTTGGCCTAACCTAATCCCTCATGCTATAATATTTGGTAAAATATCCACTATGCATAGAAATTACTATGTATATGGTGATATTACAAAATTAATTCATATTTTGTTATTCACAGGATAATATATGTACATTTGAAAAACAGAAGAACTTGCATAGGTCAGACATACTATTTATTTTGTGTACAATGACATGTAACACCATTGTTACATGCATGACTTGCAAAAATAGTTCACACAATTAAGAACCACTATTTTAATGTATTACTGCTTTGAAATGTTTGCTTCTGACATTTTAATACATATATTTGAAAGCAACATCCCAGGCCAGGCACAGTGGCTCATGCTTGTAATTCCAACACTTTGGGAGGCCGAGGCGGGAGCATCACTTGAGCCCAGGAGTTGGAGACCAGCCTGAGTAACATAGCAAGAGTTCATCTCTATAAACACCACCAACAACAACAAATAAAAAGCAACATCTCAAACTGTGAATGGTTTCAAATCACATAAAATTAGGTTTTGGAGGGCCACTTAGAAGGTGTGTTTCTTTAGGTCAGTAACAAAGGGAAATGAAAGTCACATTTATGAACAGGCCCCCACAGACTTTTGCTTCCTTAAAATAGTAGTACCTGCCCGTCCAAAGGTGTGAGGATCAGAGGAAGGTTATAGCTTGAGGGATTTTGTGTATGATTTGCTGATTTTTGTGTTAGAGTGGTTGTTTTTTTTGCAGGCCCTAGTTAAATATATCCCTAAGCTTTTTTTTTTTTTGTAAGTATTATAAAAGGGGTTGTTTTCTTAACACTTTGTTGTTAGTGCATAGAAATGCTATTGATTTTTGTGTGTTGATTTCATATCATGTAACTTTAAGGCATTCATTCAATTAGTTCTAATAGGTTCTTTTTTTTTTGGTGGAGTCTTTAAGGTGTTCTATAATTAAAATTTAAGTTCCTCCTTTCCAATTTGGATGTGTTTTACCTTTTCCTCTTGCCTAATTGCTCAGGCTGGGACTTCCAGCACTATATCAAATAGCAGTGGTGATAATGGACATCATTGTCTTGTTCTTGATTTTAGAGGAAAAATTCACATTTTCCTGGTTGAGCATTATGTTAACTGTGATTTGCCAGATGTGGCCTTTATTGTGCTAAAGTACTTTCCTTCTATACCTAATTTGCTAAGATTCTTATCATGAAAAGATGTTCTATTTATGAAACTCTTTTTCTGCATCTATTAAGATAATCCATCATTCTATTAATGTGGTGTGTCTCCTTTATGGATTAATGTTTGCTGAACCATTCTTGCATCCCTGGGATAAATTGCCCTTGATCATGGTGAATGAAACTTTTAATGTGCTATTGAAAACTATGGTTAGTATTTTTGGTGAAATTTTTATATCTACGTTCATCAAGATACTGGTGTTAATTTTCTGTTGGAGTGTCCTTGTCTGACTTTGGTATGAGGGTAATACTGGGCTTGTAAAATGCTTGATTTTGTTTTTTATTAATAGCTGGTGTTATAACAGCACATTTAGTTTTAATGTCTTATAGCAAAAGCAGTTTGTAAAAGAGGAACATAGGTGGACTTCTACTAGGTAATTGCAGAATTCATTTTTCAGTTACAGTTATTTAGAAAGTATTCCTAGATATTAGACTGCCCACTCAAACATACATTAATTTAATCTATTTTCAACTAAAATGAGCATATAATCAATGGGACAAAAGGCAAGCTTTTAAACAAAAGTTTCAGGAAAATTTGCTTAACAAATTTTAAAAGACTATACCACTTCATATCATAAAAAAAGTTGAAGTACGCTGGCCACGGTGGCTCACGCCTATAATCCTACCACTCTGGGAGGGGGAGGCGGGTGGATCGCTCGAGGTCAGGAGTTCAAAACCAGCCTGAGCAAGAGCGAGACCCCCGTCTCTACTAAAAATAGAAACAAATTAATTGGCCAACTAACAATATATAGAAAAAATTAGCTGGGCATGGTGGCGCATGCATGTAGTCCCAGCTACTCAGGAGGCTGAGGCAGGAGGATCGCTTGAGCCCAGGAGTTTGAGGTTGCTGTGAGCTAGGCTGACACCATGGCACTCTAGCCTGGGCAACAGAGTGAGACTCTGTCTAAAAAAAAAAAAAAAAAAAAAACCTGAAGTAGATTAAAGGATTATCTTAAAGATAAAGCTCTAAAGCTAATGAAAAAATTAAAAAAATATGGAGACATTTAAATAAGGTACAGATCTATAGTTAGGACACAAGAAACACAAGCCATATTTAAAAATTGATGAATTTGACTTCATGAAAATAAAAAAGAAATGGGTGTTGAGACAATCTATTAAACTGAAATTCAATATTAAGAAAATCAGAAGGCAAACTACAAACTTGGAGGATTTGAAATATAGTGAGTATTTTCTGTCTTCCTAACATAATTCATTTGGTACAGAGATCAGTAAGATGATGTGAAAAATATGTAAAAGTATAATAAAACAAACAGGATTTGATTTAAAAATTTAATGTAAGAATAGGAAAAGAAGCAGGAAGAGATAAACTCTGGGTTTATGGTTTTATAAAGTATGTTATTGAACAAATAAACAATCAGGTAGAAAGCAAATTCGGTAGGAGGAAGAAGGTGAAACTTTCAGTTTTTGAAACTTGGTCTTGATGTGCAGTCACGTATGTATATAGAAATATAGTTAGGATATTTGCCTTGGAAGTTCCAAATATGATATATAGAAGGATGGCTTGTGGGGACAATCTCCATAAATGTTGTTATGACTAGGATAATCATCTTTTATGTGGTTCTGCAAAGCAAAGATGAGATAGTAGGCTTATTTGAGGTTGTTTTGTGGGTAAGAGCCAAAAAAGAATTTGGTTATGCTATCCACTACCCAAGCTACCTCTTTATGATAAAAATTAGAAAATCAGATATTTAGTCCTTAGGCACATGATAAAAAGTAGGTTAATCGTAGATTTAGAAGTCATTACCTCAAAATATAGTATTAAACTCTGTGATACAACATTAAAAGAGAGGATATATAGCATGAGAGCATAAAAATATTGTCAACAATTTAGTTACAGAAGACAAATATTTAATGGTTAAACTGGGAAAAGAATGTTCTAAACAAGAGAAGAGAGAAGAAATGTGGTGTTCTTTAAATCTAGGGATGAAGAATGTACTAAACAAAGTGATTATATCATTAAATAATAATAAATATTTACTGAGTTCCTGAAACAAACACTTTAAGTGACCTAATTCACTCTCTTCAAACAAATAAAAAAATCCCATGAGTTATAGTGTATTAACCCAATTTGACAGTTTATAAACCAACTGAGATGGAAGATTAGCTTGCTGCAAATCACTTAGGTATAATTAGCTGCATCGTTAACAGAATAAAATATCATAGCCATATTGATTCAGTACAATCTAGTGAAGAAATACATATTGTTTGGGTTATGTGGATTTATCACATGGCCTGAGATAGAGAATCCCAGGTCCTGCTCAATAAAGAGTCATAAGACTCGAACCAAGGTCTCTGATAAAAGAGGAGGTGGAAGGGCTGGACAAAACAAGCTAGAACCAAGATGGCTACAAATTAATAAAAATGACCTCTGTACCCCCATAAAATGCCGAAATAAAAAATAAAAAAAATGGTATATATATATATATATATATATATATATAAATGACCTCAGGTCGCCCTCAGTGCTCATTATACCTTGCTTATAATGCATTAGCATACTGAAAGAAATTCCCACCAGTGCCTTGACAGTTTATAAAAACTATGGAAACTCCTAGAAGTTACCCCATATGGTTTAAAAAGAGGAGGAACCATATTTTCCCACTCCTTTCCCAGAAATGCTATGAATAATACTTCCCCCACTTAACATAAAATTAAATTAAAAATATATTAATAAAAAAGAACCCCAGAAACTCGCAAGGGACTACTTTCTGTTGCTTTGAGAGAGAACCACTGTTCTGCTTATGGAGCAAGTCTTAGTTCTGTTTTTTTGTTACATCAATAAACTTGCTTTTGCTTTAATCTGTCAGCTAACTCTGTTGGGGGCTGATTCTGGTGTTGTGCCTTATGCTAATCATTCACTATAGCCTGTAATGTACATGTGCTGCCTGACACAGCAGTAGGCAGCATTTTCTTCAGACATGGTTGCTGCCTCATGACATGATAAGAGGCCTGAGTTTCTGCACATAAGCAAATGTTGTCCAGCTCCCACACGGAGGTCCCCTGTGGTGGGAGACTGGAGGCCATAAGAATAAGAAGAACTCTCCCAAGAACTGGCCCCCGATTGATAGTTGGTAGTCAATGACGGGTAAGACTCCTCTTGGGAGGGGCGAACTAAGACAGGCAAAATCGTGGGAGCCAGGGAGGAGCCACCACCTGGGATTGAGAACAAGAAGCATTTCAAATGGCTGCATTATTTTATGTTGCTTATCTTGGCCTTGGCTTTTGAGCTATGTCCAGCACCTTAATTTAAGTAACCGTTTGAGGTTAAGAGCCTGGGACCATTGTTTCCTTGTGAAACAACTCCAGAATTGATGGTTATCGCTGCTATGCTCAGTTTTTCATATACAAGGAACTAACCTTGGGTCTGAGGGGTATAAAAATAAAGCAACTGGTGTATTGGACACTCGAGTCATTTCATGTCCTTGTGCGTCTGTGTCATTATTTTATGTTCTGTGTTCATCCCTGTCCTGTAATTGGGCCACGTCATAACTCTTGAATTCTTTCCTGTGCCAAGCCAAGAACTCAACTTGGCCTTCAGGTGGACCTAATCTTGGGGTCCACATTCCTGTATCAGAATGATTTATCATGTATCTTCATGTCTAGTTTAAAAAAATGAACTATGATATTCATTTTCTATACCATCCTATTGTTCACAAATTCTCAGCCGCCTTAGTATGCAGATGCTAAGAATAAGCCTTCCTTCATAGGGCACATGAATATTCCAGCCTCTAGTAATAATTTTTAAGTGATTAAATGTATTCATACATATGCTTTGTATATTTGACTGTCTTTTGATTATGATTGGTAGGAATCTAAATCTGATAGAATATGAAACTCAGGCAAGGCATAAGGCCATTCCTTCACTCTCATAAACTTATCCAGGAGATGCCACCCTTTAAAGAGTTTTGAATGCACTCTTGGTGGCTTTTCCCTTTTGTCTCTGTATCTGCACGTAGCCATGCTTACTATACAATTACATTGGCCAAGTGGATTTAGCTGATATAAATTTAATGGCATTTGATTTACCCCAAAACTATTTTCCTTTTACTTTCAAGCAAGAGTAGCTACCAGCCCTCAACTTGACCTCTCAAAGAACAATGTGACCCAGGCAGACTGTAAAAAGAAGTTAACAATGGGAATGATAATAGCTAACATTACTAAGCACTTTCAGGATGGCCAGCAAAGTCTCCAGCTTGTAAACAACAGAGCTAGAGCACAAACTCAAACAGTCTAAATCCAGCATGCATAAACTAACCAACACAGTGTGGCTGAGAATAATATAAGTGACCCTCTTAGATCAAAGAGATGGTCAGTGATTAACACCTACACAAAAATGGGCCAATCAACTCTTTTCAACTGACACTTCTATTGGAGTTGGTGACTAGGAGTCTCTATTCATCGTGTCATGAATTAAAAAAAATAAATGGTTTTATCTTGAAATAAAAGGTATATTTTTAATAAAAAAGAATAAATGGAAACTTCAAAGTGCTGTACTATTTATATGACAAAAGAGCATCTGTATTAAGAAATAAGAAAAGACATTTTCTATATCATCTCAGCTATAAGAAACAATGGTGATATAGCAACTCTTGTATTTTCCTGGATAGAGCTGGAACCCATTCTTCTAAGTGAAGTATCCTAAGAATGGAAAAATAAGCACCACATGTACTCACCAGCAAATTAGTTTCACTGATTAATACCTAAGTGCACATATAGGAATAACATTTATAGGGTGTCTGGTAGATGGGAGCGGGGAGGAGGGGATGGGTATATACATTCATAATGAGTATGATGCGTACTGTCTGGGGGTGGACACACTTGAAGCTCTGACTGGGGGGGGGAGGAAAGGGCAATATATGTAACCTAAACATTTGTACCCCCATAATATGCAGAATTAAAAAAAATAAAGTGCATTGATTAAGGAAAAAATAAAGATATGATAGAGAATAACAGGTAGAGACAGAAGCATGAAAAAGTGAGATTGAGCAAAATTAAGTCATAGCATGTATAAGCCTTTTTTTCTGACTCCTGAACTAAATGTTATTTCCCACAACTTGCAAGTCTTCCTATGATTATCAATCCAATACATCTTTTTTTCATAAACTGGTTTTCTTTTTAACTCAGTGTTTATATATCAGTTATTCCGGTGTTCTATAACTTTCCCTTAACTGTCATTTTGAAGGAAAAAAATCCATAAAAACAATGGGTGTTTGTGTGTATGTGTTATATATTTTTATGTATACAAATATATTTTTATGTATACAAATATATATTTTATGTATACAAATTGACACAGAGATACAAATGCATATGTAAGTACATACATATGCATGTACATTCCTACATTCACTTATGTGATTTAACAGCTAAAGAGATATAATATCATGTTCTGTTTAAATAAGTTGGGCAGTGATAAATATCACAATTATTTTATTTCAAGTGTTGTATACATTAATATAGGAAGCGACTTGAGTCCTTCCTTTGAATTATCCCATAAGAAAGTGGATCAGATAATTACCTAATGATATTATACAGAAATTCACAGAAAGACTTGTAACATATGAACATTATATTAAAGTAGTGTGAGTAGTTGTATTTCTGAGAAGAGATAAAACTAAGAAGACAGAGAAGAACTAAAAAGTAAAATGTATTAATTCTTTGGTAAAAAATGTGTTTGTGTTTAAGTTATAAATTGCATTCACATCAATTTTTTTGAGGAAAGTGTTTTTCTCACAGCATCCTTAAATGCTTGTTTCACCTGCTGGTTCCTTAGAGTGTAAATAAATGGATTCAGCATAGGAGCAACGGAGGTATTGAGCATAGCTACCCCTTTTGTCAAAGCAACCCCTTCCTTTGCTGATGTTTTCACGTACATGAAGATGCAGCTTCCATAGGAGATAGAGACAACAATCATATGTGAGGAGCAGGTTGAGAAGGCCTTTTTTCTTTGCTGAGCTGAGGGGATTCTCAGAATTGTTCTCAGGATATAAGTGTAGGAGAGAATTATTAATGTCAAAGTGGACATGAGAGTGAACAAAGCTAAAATAAAACTCATGAGCTCTAGAGTACTGGTGTCTGTGCAAGAGATTTGCAGTACAGGAGCTGAGTCACAGGTAAAGTGGTCAATGACATTGGAATCACAGAAATCCAGCTGTAAGCCCATGGCCAGAGGTGGGAAAATGACCAAGAAACCAGCCAGCCAAGAGCCGATGACAAGCTGGTAACAGATCTTGTTACTCATGATGGTTGTGTAATGTAGAGGCTTGCAGATAGCGACATAGCGGTCATAGGACATGGAGGCCAGGAGGAAAAACTCTGTTGATCCAAGGAAGATAAAGAAAAATAGCTGAGCTGCACAAGCATTGTAGGATATGGATTTGTCCCCAGTTAGAATGCTGATCAAAAATCTGGGATTACAGACAGAAGTAAATGAAATTTCTAAGAAGGAGAAATTCCTGAGGAAGAAATACATGGGGGTCTTCAGGTGGGGATCCAGCAGGGTGAGAGTGATAATAGTTAGATTTCCGGTAACACTCAGTACATATGTGAGAAATAAAAACAAGAAAATAACAACCTGTAGTTCTGGATTATCTGTCAGACCCAGAAGGATGAAACCTGTTATGGATGTTCTATTTTTCATTTCTGGTGGTTGATTTCCGTCAGATCTTACTAATAAAATCAATCATGGAAAACAGTAAAACAATGAGTTTAAAGACAATCATATATATTTACACAAATATTTTCAAGTATTCTTGTATTTTAACGTGAAGAAGCTGGGACTTTTAAAATAGTCTCTCTCTATATTACCCATTTTCTATAATTCTTTCATATCTTTCAAGATATGTCTTTAAGGCTTAATATTGGTGTTTGCTACATGTTTACTCTATCTTCATATATTACATTTAGTTTTGGGAAATTTACTAATTGAACATAAAGACTTCTAATGCTTCACTACTTAGCTAAAATACAGCAGGCATTATGTTTTTCTTATTTCATCGTTGCCAGGAATAAAAATTCTGACTGATTACAGAAATCAATGATCAACCCAATTTTGTACTGTAAATTCTAAATGTCTGTTTTTGTGAATTAGCCACTGCAACCTCTTTTAGTTTATTTTTGCCCCTAATAAAAAAAATCAATGTGTAAATCATTCTAATGTTGTGTTATAAACATGTAAACAATGGTTTATATAAATAGTATTCAATTTTTTTTCTAATACACTACACATTTATTTCTGGATAACACTGGAGCCTCCTAAATTTCTATCTTAATTCTTGATTTTTTAAAAAAGATGGTCTCCTTTTTTGGGCCATTTCTTCTGAAATCTCCAGCTTCCCATCCTTTCATCCATCTTTCTTTCTCTGATCTGACTGTTCATCTTCTACCCCCTCCCCCTTGCACTTGCCCCAGGAAATTAAAATTTTGTCTTTTCTTATTTTGAAGAGCAATGCTATATTATTTATCTCACTCTGACTCAGGCCAGCTGTAAGCTCTGGATTGCTACAACCATGAATCTATAAAGTCCATGGCAAAGCAAAGAGAGCTCACTTGGTGAGGATTTCTGTTTCCAGCGTTTTAAAGGAGCAACTTTTTCTCCCTGCACCATATGCATATAGCTCCCACATAGTTGTAATCACAGTGTGTGTACACACAGATTCGTGTTCTACTTTCATTTGATGTTATTTCATCAAAAGTGTATACAGATAAATTTGTGTTCTACTCTCGCTTTCATTTGATGTTGTTTCATAAGTAGTTTTCTCATCATGAATCTTCTCTTTAGAAACTCTTTAATTCCATCATGTAGAGATGGCATAATTGACTTATTCGTTTCTCTAATGTTGAACATTTAAGACATTGCCTTTCTTTTTTTCTTTTTTTTTTTGAGACAGAGTCTCACTATGTTGCCCAGGCTGGAGTGAGTGCCATGACGTCAGCCTTGCTCACAGCAACCTCAATCTCCTGGGCTCAAGCAATCCTGCCTCAGCCTCCCGAGTAGCTGGGACTACAGGCATGCGCCACCATGCCTGGCTAATTTTTTCTATATATATATTAGTTGGCCAATTAATTTCTTTCTATTTATAGTAGAGACAGGGTCTTGCTCTTGCTCAGGCTGCTTTCAAACTCCTGACCTTAAGCAATCCGCCCGCCTCGGCCTCCCAGAGTGCTAGGATAACAGGCGTGAGCCACCACGCCCGACCTTTTCCTTTTTTTTTTTTTTTTTTTTTTTGACTAGGGAAAAATATTATAAAATATTTGAAAATAAAGGTCTCTTTCTTTCAAATTATTTTCCTGAAAATAAACCCCCAGCAATATGTGAAATGGGGGAAGAGGAGGAGTTTACATTTTTTATTGCCCTTGATATATATTGCTAAATTTTACACAATAAGATTATAGTAATATTATCTGATTTCAAGACTTATTATAAAGTTACAGTAATTACTACATTGTTGTATTGGCTCAAAGATAGACAAAATGCATTAATGGAACTAAACAAAGTCCAGAAATAGACTCCTACATCTATGGACAATTGATTTTGACAAAGCTGCAAAGACAATTCACTGGAGAAAGGATAGTCTTTTCAACGAATAATGCTGGGATAACTTGGATATCTACTTTAAAAAAAATAAGCTTCAATTCATATTTCACATCACATATAAAAGTTATCATGCTGGAAACTCAGACTTGTAGGGGGAGGGGGGGAAAAAAAAAATAAAAAAGATGGTCTTTCATTAAAATATAATTTAGGTAATGTTTTTCAGTTGATTGTTTCAAAATCCCTAATAATATTTTTAAATGAAGTTAGATATCAAATGGCATAGTCAGAAAATATTTTAATGAAGTACATGAATACTTTATATATGAAAATTAGATATGAAACCAGCAAATACTTTACATATGTTATTTAGTAAGTATCTTGGACACCCTCACCAATAATATGTATGAGATTTTTCTAAGCTATATATGTATCAATATTAAGGAAAGCATGCTTTTTTTCAAGTATTTCAGATACTTACTAGAAATTACTATTTAAAATTGTTCAACATTTTAGTTTATTGAATTAACTATTATATATGTGAGATAGATAAAAAATAAATGTACCAGAGGAGAATGATCAATGTTGTATGGTCAACAGAATGGAATGAATAGAAGCTGAAATATTACATAAAAATTAATTGAAAATACTTACTTATTTTAAAATTTTGATGCTTGGAGGTTAAATATTGAATACAAAATAATGAGCTCAACTCTCTTAAATCAAAAGTCATGCAGTGAATCAATGCTACATGGAGAAATAACTGCTTTTTTGCAGATTTCCTCATAAAGATCTTGATTTTTCATCTAAAAAAATCCAATGAAATAGTTTCCTCATGTTTTCCCCAACATTGTCCAAAATCTGGAATCTTCAAATATTCTACCCACAATCTTAACATCAAGTCTTTAGATACAAATTTTGCATTATAAAGGAAAACAATTTCTAGAATTACTTTTGAATAAGCTATTCTGACATTTCACAGAGGACCGTTTCCATTAATTTTCTGTAGGAAAAAATTACACATAGCACCTTTAATGGGTTTTCCATACATAATTTCTGAAATATTCATTAAGGCAAACAAATGCTTAATGACTTTTGGGATAAACAATAACAGAGCACTAATGAATCCATGTGCAAGCTCAACTCTGGCAATTATATTTTAATTGGTGGTTATGGGACCTGTGTCTTTGGAGAAGATTGAGAAAATTATCAATTTGGATGTTAGCCAGGTATTTGGGGAGGAGTGAAGCCTAGCAAAACTAAACTAACATCCTCTGTTTTTCATTTCATATGATCCCTGTATCATCCTTAAGACTGTAGGAAAAATCTTAAAATTAGAAAGGCAAAATGAACCAGAGGTCTATGAAGGAAAAGGTACCTGGTGTAACAATTCATGAAATAATGTTGAAATCACTGAAGACTATTGAGATCTACCATTACATCTAAAGCTTACATTGGGAATGTTGATCCTATCATCAGTTGAGCTAAGTAACTAGTATTCATTTAAAATTAGAAGAAACTCCAATTTCACCTTTATATTTCTGTATTATTTTCACTATATGAGTATAAGCCCCCCAAACTAGCTAGCCTGGCTCACAAACTCCTGGGCTCAAGTGATCCTCCTGCCTCAGCCTCCCGAGTAGCTGGGACTACAGGTGCATGCCACCACAATCGATTAATTTTTTCTATTTTTAGTAGAGAAGCAATCTCATTCTTGCTCAGGCTGGTCTTGAACTCCTGAGCTGAAGCTATCCTCCCGCTTTGGCCTCTCAGATTGCTAGGATTACAGGCATGAGCCATGGTGCCCAGCCTATTTAATTTTTTTTTTAAGAGACAAAATTTCACTATGTTGTCCAACTGAAGTGCAGTAGCTATTCATAGGGAAGATCATAATGCACTGTAGCCTGGAACTTCTAGGCTCAAGTGATACTTCTGCTTCAGCCTCTGAAGTAGCTGGGACTACAGACACAGGCCTACAAGGAGTACTCAAAACAGTGTTATGCATGGAACACCATAATAAAAACTCACGAATATAAAAACAACCAAAACCCAAAGATTAAAGACCAGATAATACAATGGCTCAAGAGAGAAATCAAAGCAACAACATCCAACCCAACAGAATGAACAGTAATCTACCTTACCTATCAGTTCTCTCAATAAATGTGAGTGGCTTAAACTCTCCACTCAAGAGACATAGGCTGGCTGAATGGATAAGAAAATACAGGCCAAGTATTTGGCCTGCTGTCTTCAGGAAACACATCTAACCTGCAAGGATGCATATAGACTAAAAGTAAAAGGGTGGAGATCAGTATTCCAGGCAAGTGGAAGCCAAAAGAAGGCTGGCATGGCAGTTCTAATTTCAGACGATTTAGTTTTTAAACCAACAAAAGTAGTTAAACACAAAGAGTGTCATTATATAATGGTGAAGGGCACACTTCAACAAGAAGAGATAACAATTTTAAATATATATGCACCCAACTTAGGTGCACCCAGATTCATAAAGCTAACCTTACTGGATCTATGCAAATGGATTAATAGCAACTCCATAATCACCGGAGATTTCAACACCCCACTGACAGCATGAGACAGATCCTCCAAATAGAAAATTAATAAAGACATAATGGACTTAAACAAAACTCTGGAACAATTGGGTCTGACTGACATTTACAGGACATTCTACCCAAAATCCACTGAATATATGTTTTTCTCATCAGCTCACGGGACATTCTCTAAGATTGACAATATCCTAGGACACGAAGTAAACCTCAAGAAATTTAAAAAAATAGAAATCATACCATGTACCTTCTCAGGTCACAGTGGAATAAAAGTAGAAATCAACCCTAACAGAAACTCACATTTCTACACAAAAACGTGGAAATTAAACAACTTCCTACTAAATGATTACTTCATAAATGAGGAAATCAAGATGGAAATAAAAAAATTCTATGAAGAAAATGACAATGGAGAGAAAAGTTATCAAATCCTCTGGGACACAGCTAAAGCACTTCTGAGAGGAAAGTTTATCTCCATAAATGCCTATAACCAAATGTCAAAAAGATCACAAACAGACAATCTAATGAAACGACTCAAAGAGCTGGAAAAAGAAGAACAGGCTAACTCCAAACCCAGCAGAAGAAGTGAAATCAACAAGATCAAATCAGAACTAAACGAAATTGAAAAGAGGGAAGCTATTCAGGAGATTAACAAAACAAAAAGTTGGTTCTTTGAAAAAATAAACAAAATAGACATGCCATTGGCTAAGCTAATGAAAAGCAGAAAAGAGAAATCTCTAATAAGCTCCATCAGGAACAAAAAAGGAGATATCACAACTGATCCCAAAGAGATACAAGATATAATTTATGAATACTACAAAATTTTTATGCACACAAACTGGAAAATGTGGAAGAAATGGACAAATTTCTAGAAACACACAGCCTCCGTAGGCTCAACCAGGAAGAAATAGATTCCCTGAACAGACCAATCTCAAGAGCTGAAATAGAAACAGCAATTAGAAATCTCCCTAAAAAGAAAAGTCCCGGTCCAGATGGCTTCACACCTGAATTTTACCACACTTACAAAGAAGAACTAGTACCTATCTTGCAGAAACTATTCCACAACATCGAGAAGAATGGAAACCTACCGGACACCTTTTATGAAGCGAATATTACTCTGATACCAAAACCAGGAAAGGATGCAACAAAAAAAGAAAACTACAGACCAATATCCCTAATGAGTATAGATGCAAAAATTTTCAACAAAATCTTAGCTAACCGAATCCAGACGCTTATCAAAAAAATAATCCATCACGACCAAGTGGGCTTCATCCCAGGGATGCAGGGATGGTTCAACATATGTAAATCTGTAAATGCAATTCACCACATAAACAGAAGCAAAAACAAAGACCATATGATTCTTTCAATAGATGCAGAAAAAGCTTTTGACAAAATTCAACTTCAACACCCTTTCATGATAAGAACACTTAAGAAAATAGGCATAGAAGGGACATACCTAAAAATGATACAAGCCATATATGACAGATCCATAGCCAACATCATATTGAATGGGAAAAAATTGAAAGCATTCCCACTTAGAACTGGAACCAGACAAGGCTGCCCACTATCTCCACTTCTATTCAACATAGTGCTGGAAGTCCTGGCTACAGCAATCAGACAGGAAAGTGGAATTAAAGGTATCCAAATAGGGGCAGAAGAGATTAAACATTCACTCTTTGCTGATGATAGGATATTATATCTAGAAAACCCCAAAGATTCAACCAAGAAACTCCTGGAACTGATAAATGAATTTAGTAAAGTCTCAGGATACTAAATCAATACACAGAAATCAGAGGCATTCATATACGCCAACAACAATCTAATTGAGAACCAAATCAAAGACTCAATTCCCTTCACAATAGCAACAAAGAAACTAAAGTACCTAGGAATATACTTAACCAAAGAGGTAAAAGACCTCTACAGGGAGAACTATGAAACACTGTAGAAGGACATAGCAGAGTATGTAAACAGATGGAAATCCATACCATGCTTGTGGATCGGCAGACGCAGCATCATTAAAATATCTATACTGCCCAAACTGATCTACAGATTCAATGTAATGCCTATTAAAATCCCATCAGCATTCTTCACAGATATAGAAAAAATAATTTTACGCTTCGTATGGAACCAAAGAAGACCCCAAATATCAAAAGCAATTCTAGGCAACAAAACCAAAATGGGAGGTATTAATATGCCAGATATCAAACTATACTGTAAAGCTATAGTAATTAAATCAATCTGGCATTGGCACAAAAATAGGAATATTGACCAGTGGAACAGATGTGAGAATCTTGATATAAAACCATCCTCATATAGCCATCTAATCTTTGACAAAGCAGACAAAAACTTATGCTGGGGAAAAGAATCCCTTTTCAATAAATGGTGATGGGAAAACTGGATAGCCACTTGTAGAAGGCTAAAGCATGACCCACACCTTTCACCTCTCTCAAAAATCAACTCTCGCTGAATAGCAGACTTAAACCTAAGATATGAAACTATAGAATTCTAGAGGAAAATGTTGGAAACACTCTCCTAGACATCGGCCTAGGCAAAGATTTTATGAAGAAGTCCCCAAATGCAATCACAGCAGCAATAAAAATAAATAAATGGGACATGATCAAACTAAAAAGCTTCTGCACAGCCAAAGAAACAGTCATGAAAGTAAACAGACAACCTACAGAATGGGAGAAAATTTTTGCATCTTATGCATCTATCTGATAAGGGGCTGATAAGTAGACTAATGGCCAATAAATACATGAAAACATGCTCAAACTCTCTAATTATCAGGGAAATACAAATCAAGGCCATAATGACATATCACTTAACTCCAATAAGAATGGCTTTTATCTAAAAGTCCCCAGACAACAAATGTTGTCATGGAGGGGGAGAGAAAGGAACATTTATACACTGTTGGTGGGACTACAAACTAGCTTAACCTCTATGGAATGTAGTATGGAGATACATCAAAGAACTCAAAGTAGACCTACCATTTGATCCAGCAATCCCACTACTGGGTATTTACCCAGAAAAAAAAAAAGACATTTTATAAAAAAAAGACACCTGCACTTGAATGTTTGTTGCAGCACAATTCACAATTGCAAAGATGTGGAAACAACCAAAGTTTCCATCAGTACATGAGTGGATTAACAAAATGTGATATGTGCATACCATGCAGTTCTATTCAGCCACAGAAAACAATTGTGATATAGCACCTCTTGTATTATCCTGGATAATATCCTGGAACTCATCATATTAAGTATCCCAAGAATGGAAAAACAAGCACCACATATACTCACCATCAAATTGGTATTAATTGATCAACATCTAAGTGCACATATAGTAATAACTTTCATCAGGTGTCTGGCAGGTAAGAGATGGGAAGAGGGGATGGGTATATACACACCTAATGGGTGTGGTGTACAACATCTGGGGGACAGACACACTTGAAGCTCTGACTCGGGTGGGGCAGGGGCAATGTATGTAACCTAAACATTTGTACTCCCGTAATATGTTGAAATAAAAAAAAAAAAAAAAAAGAAAGAAATCAAAGTAAATGTAATGTCTTCCCAGGCTTGACAGCCAAGATTATATGATTTTGTGTGCAGTAGTAGTATTATTCAAGGTAGCCATCATTCTGTTTCCTCCGTTTACAGTACATTTGGGGGATTTATTGAATGAATAAACAAAAGGCAACATGGAGATTAGTGTTCTTAAAACCCAGGGAATGAAATGGTAGTCTGTATGAGCCCACAATTTAAAATAAAATATTTAGATGGTAGTGACATAAAAGCAAAGCAGAAGATAGGAAGATTTACATATTTACAAAGGGAAGAAACTTCACAGTGGAGTAATAGACATTGGCAGTCTCTAAATGACAGTAGACTATTCTGTGATCAAATAGGTTTATCTTTATTTTTGTTTTTTATGTTTCATGCCCAAATTTCAGGCTTTATGTCAATCTTTTTAAACTAACAAATGACAATTGATTATTCTTGTGAAAATAAGAGTTTTATACAAAATAATAGTGTTACAGAGAAATAGGGCGAGTGAATGTTTCAGGGGAGAGTTACAATTAACGAGAGTTACAATTAATTTTTTTTTTACAATTAAGGAAAATGTTAAAAATTCATTATGATGTTCTAGACCTGGGCCAGATAAGATGTCAGGATTGTCTTTAGGGTTTTACATTTTCTACTGACTGAAAATATAGAAAGTCTGATCATAAAATCATTACCTTCTATTCATTAGATAATTATTTTTTGACATTTATTATGTGTTGAACTCACCCCTAGGTTCTAGGAATATAGTCAAGATAAAAATAGATGTTTGCATAGTTTTTACATATTCTGGAACAGTGTTAGAAGGCTACATTATTTGTGAAATCTCAGAATCCCTTCCTCATATCCCATGCAAACAATTTTCCCACACACATCAGCTTATTATTCTCTGTTTTTATATAAAAAGATATCTATATATCCCCTTTACACTAGTTATTTTGAGACATATTTAGCTGCTGTTTAATCCAGGATCTCCACAAAACATATAAATAGTCCAAATTAAATGAAAATTGGGATGGTTTAATGGTCATTATACGCTAGACACTTCTTGAATAAAGATTTTCAAGTATTTAATGTTTCTTTAGAAGACATAAAGTTTTAAAATAAAGCTGTAGCAAAATTATTAAAGGTACATAATTAAGCAATATGGAGTGCATATGAAGCATATGAAGAAAGATGCTATTAAAGTGTAGTAGTTTTAAGTTCAAAGTATATCACATTAAATTGTCAATAATCAAAGCTGAGAACTTGAGTAAATATCATAAATAAATATGCTTATGTTTTAATGCAAAGTTTGTTATAATATTACTTATGTGAAGTTATCTGCAGGTCAAAATACTTTTTAAAAGCCTACATTTAGGAGAATATATTATTTAAGAAAGACACGTGGGAAATTGGTTTATAGTGTATGCAGAAAAAATAAATTGAGGAATAGAGTGAATACAATTTTAGCCAATCATCTAATGTAGTACTTTTTGTTCAGAATTTTGAGTACATAGGGTAGTGCCAATAGTATTAAGTCTTTAGAAATCTTAGCAGGCAATTATTTTTTAAAAAGCGATAATTTAAATTTAAATTATAAAAACTTACAATTAAAAAATTATACTTAAAATTAATTAATAGTAACTATTCAAAACTCATTGATTATCAGATTTAATAATGATAAATTTATAGGGAAAAGAGTTAATAGATTGAAATACAATTTTATTTGTCAAACTGTGTATGAATTACAAAAATAGGTTGCTTATGGACATAAGTTTGGCAAAAATCAACAAAAATATTCTATAATAACCTATTGGGTATAAATTTACATTAAAGTTTATAATGTCTATGACTTTGGTTTTATTTATTTATTTATTTTTTGGATGATGGGTTGTTAAACATTTAGAAGCATATCATTTCTTTTTGCCCATAGGCATTGAAGGATTTGGACTTTACTGACTAAAACATTGCTTGAGTCATATCTCCATCAATAGATGCAAAGCAAACTCAGATTTACATAGAATCTCCAAAGCAACTACTGGAAAAATGAAAAGTTTTGTAATGCAAAGAGAGAAACAAAAGCATAATTCTTGAATAGCAGGGACATTCAGCCCTATGATGTCTAAGAGTGTCTAATATCCTTCCCAATTCTAACTGAAATCATTATCAATGTAGCAAAGCACTTTCTACAAGCAGATATTGTAAATCTTTTTAGTAATATGTACAGATGAAAATATTATATGGTTTTTTAGACATTTAGGCATTCATAGTCTCAGATTGAATGTGTTAATTTTCACCTGTTTACTGTGTTTAACCTTGTTTCTATAAACAGCTGTTGGGAGAACTCATTTTTTAAATTGGAAGAAAAGAGAATCCAAGAACTGGTAGTTCTAATATTAAGGAAACGTGTTCTGATAGTAAATTAAATGATTTCATGTGTTTGTGCACTGGAAGAAGACAGGAAAGAAGCAAATAGGACGAATACTAAACAAAGTTTTATTTTTATAAGTGTATAGCTATAATTAAGAACATATTACAGGAAAGACTTATGTCAAGGTGTGGACAATGTAAACATGCTTAATCCCACAGATTTCAACACCCACAAAAATAACTATTTTTTATAAAAGAGTGAAACTATACAACCACTAGAAAACAATTTAGGGTATCATCAGTGTACCAGAAATTTTGAGTTACCTAGGAAATAGAATGCATAGGGCTTTAAATTGATGGAAATATCAAAAGAGAGAAAATTGGATTTTGGGAAACCAAAGACAAGCCAGATTCTTTCCAAGGGAGCCTCATATGAGCTCTGGGCTCAGAATCAGCAAATTAACTAAAAAGAATGATTTATGGCAAAACTATCAGTTTAGTTCATTAAGGGTACCTTGTGGTGAGAATATTGGGGCTGACAGATATATCACAACCAGACTTGCGGTGATTCTAGAATTTGGATCAAAAAGCATTAAGCAAGATATATTATAATATTAATGGATGAAATTCATAATGAAGATATATAACACAAAATAGAGTAAGTCAACATTTATAATGCAAGAAACCAAAGGAAATACAAGGAGAAATAGAAACATACTAGAGGTAGGGGACTTTACCTCATAGCAGAGCTTATCTTAGTGGCTTATCTTATCTTTGAGTTTATTTTAGCATATCTGTGATTATGCACTGGGATAAATAACTTTTCAGAATTGTTTGATGAGAACTTTTATTTAGTTTTTTGCCTGGAGTCCAAAGAGAAAGTCTTTCAATGATTGTTTAAAACCAAGTTCTGACATTCTTGTTAAATGGCATTGTCATGTATGTAACATTAAGTCATTCGTACTGAGAATATTTTCAAATCATGTTAATATAAAAAGATAATTGAGCTAAATAGGCCAAAATGGAATAAATGAAGAAGAAAACCCGAAGGAAAAAAAGAAGTTGCATTTTAATACTGGATGGAGAAATAGAACAATGTTAGTATAGCGTTACAGTTAAGTTTCCATTTAAAATTCAGGATCTAAATTTCTTTTTTATTAAAATTTATTTGAGAAGCATTTTTTTGACCAAGTTCTTAAAGGATTGTTTTACCTGCTGGTTCCTTAGGGAGTAAATAAAAGGATTTAGCATTGGAACAACAGAGGTATTGAGCACTGCTATACCCTTGGTCAAAGCTACTCCTTCTTTTGCTGAAGTTTTGACATACATGAAAATGCAGCTTCCATAAGAAATGGAGACAACAATCATGTGTGAAGAACAAGTGGAAAAGGCCTTTTTTCTTTGCTCAGCAGAGGGAATTCTCAGAATTGTCTTCAGGATAAATACATAGGAGAGAATCACTAATGTTAAGGTTACCATGAGAGTGAATACTGCCAAGACAAATCCCATGAGCTCTAGGAGTGTTGTGTCTGTGCAGGAGATCAGTAGCATAGGAGAAGAGTCACAGGTAAAGTGATCAATGACATTGGAGTCACAGAAATCCAGTTGAAGCCCCATGATCACAGGGGGAAAGATAATGAGAAATCCAGCTAGCCAAGAACTAATTACAAGCTGGATGCAGGCTCTGCTATTCATTATTGTTGTGTAATGCAATGGCTTACAGATAGCTACATAACGATCATAGGACATAACAGTCAAAAGAAAAAATTCTGTTGAGCCAAGGAGTATGAAGAAAAATACCTGGGCCATGCAAGAATTATAGGAAATTGTCATATCCCCTGTTACAATACTGACCAGAAATCTAGGAATACAAACTGTTGTGAATGAGATTTCTAGAAAAGAGAAATTCCTAAGGAAGAAATACATGGGCATTTTTAGGTGTGAATCTATCAGAGTGAGGGTGATAATTGTTAGGTTTCCAGTTATACTCAGTATATATGTCAAAAATAGAAATATAAAAATCAAAACATTTAGCTTTGGGTCATCTGTTAATCCCAAAAGAATGAACTGGTTCTGAAATGTGTGATTTTTCATTTTTTATTGTTGACTTGTGCCAGATCTATAATAGAGAATGAAAAACAATGATTTAGTGAGTACAGGGTTATATTTTATCACATCTGCTGGATTAAGAAACATATAAGGCCTATAAAGTAGATCTACCATTTGATCCAGCAATTCCACTACTGGGCATCTACCCAAAAGATCAAAAGTCACTTTATTAAAAAGACACCTGCACTCGAATGTTTATAGCAGCACAATCCACAATTGCAAAGCTGTGGAAACAACCCAAGTGCCCATCAATTCATGAGTGGATTAATACAATGTGGTATATGTATACCATGGAATACTACTCAGCTTTAAGAAACAATGGTGACATAGTACCTCTTGTATATTCCTGGATACAGCTGGAACCCATTCTACTAAGTGAAGTATCTCAAGAATGGAAAAACAAGCACCACATGTACTCACCAGCAAATTGGTATTAACGGATCAACACCTAAGTGGACATATAGGAGTAACATTTATCGGGTGTCGGGAGGGTGGAGGGGGGAGGAGGGGATGGGTATATGCAACCACAATGGGTAAGATGTGCAACGTTTGGGGAATGGACATGCTTGAAGCTCTTACTCGAGGGGGGAGGGGAACACGGGCAATATATGTAACCTTAACACTTATACCCCCATAATACGCTAAAATAAAAATAAAATAAATAAATAAAGAAACATATAAGGCCTATAATAAAACAAACTAGACCCAAGTTGTACTGAATTCGGAAAATATATGTTAACCATGCACAAATAAAAAAATCTGGTAGTTGTCTTATAGCTCATTAGTCATTTAATATAAAGTGAGGTATTTGATAGATCTAATAGATGCATCTGTATAATAAAAATATACTTACCAAATGTGTTTTACTTTTTTAAAAAATGACCTTATATGTGTAAAAGCTAGGCAAAAACTTTAAAATGTAAAATATTCTTTTATTTTTTAAAGATACGATAGCAATGACCACATCTTCTGATTTTCTGAAAATAATGTATTTTGACACATTTTTAGAGTTGTTTTTCACAATTTTTAAAGATATTTAATGTTAGTCTTGTCTATATAGAGAATTGATAAGAAATGAATGAGAACCATCAAAACTAATATTTATATAATCCTAAGGAAAGAAACAATTTTTAAAAGTTTTACAAACTTGTCAAAATTTTTACTCTTTGAATTAAATAATTCATCATTTTATAAAAGATATCATAACAGCCAAAGTTAAAGGATCTAGGTTATAAATTGGTTATAAAATGGAAAAAATAAATGAGGCAAAAAATGGAAACATACTTACAATTATGTAATCCCGTGTCAGGTCCTAGTTTGACTGCTCAAGCCCAAATGCTGAATTGCTTTACATTATTGAGTGTCAATATTTGATGTTTTACTTTTGGAACGTTTCATAGTCTTCCCAACCTATTTCTGCCTTGATTTTCTTAACATATCAACACATTTATTTAGTGAGTAGGCAAAATTTGGCAAGAGGATCCTGGTTATATACAGTAAAATGGAACCCATTGTGGGACTGAATCCAATAGAAAATTCTGGTTTTTATTCCTGAAATAGGAGAGGCCCTGACAGGAAGGTGACATCATCCCAGTTGCTGTTAGAAGGTGCCACAGCCAGACTCTAGCAGAGTATCCAAGAGGTCCTGCAACTGGTTATCAAAGAAAGAGTTGGTGACACACTGACAAATCTGGGTGTCCCAATCAGTGGGATGAGTCTGAAGCTTAGATAGTATTACAAAATTTTTCATTGAGTAACATTGTCACTGGTACTAATTTATTATTTAGGAATAAAGCTAGAGGCTGTGGAAGTGGAAAAGGGCAGCAGCAAAATGAGCAGTTTGCATTTGTTTACAGTGCAGGAATTCAGACCAGAGATCAAGGTTTCCTGGAATGTGGATAAGAGAGAGAGAGAGACAGGAGAGGAGAGAAGAGGGGAAGAGAGGGGAGGAGAGGAGGAGAGGAGAGGAGAGAGAGTAAGGGGAGAGAGGGAAGAAGGAAGAAAAGGAAAGAAAGAGAGAAAGAAAGAAAGAAAATCTGGGATCTTCGTCAGAATCTGGGAAATACTTACAGTGGAACAGGCGAACAGAGAAGATACAGTCGTATATTTTCCTAATCAATTAAGTGAAGCTCTTAGTTCATACGAAGGAGAGGGCCCAAATTATGAGTGAAAATAAAGAAATAACAGCTATGGAAAAGACATGAGCTGCAAGGCCTATGAATGAAAATGGTTGGAGGTGTATGAGGAATATCCAAAGTTGTACAAGACAAAGCCAGACATTTAGTATGTCATTTCCTCCCAAATTTTCATTAAGATAACAAAATCTTATTACACTTATACTCTGGATGCTAGGAAAACCTACCGATATTTTATTTTACTTGTGTCTCAATAACTCTTGTGAAAGAAATATGGGTTGTCATCTTTTTTATTCGGTCCTTACCTCCCAGCAAGAAAGCTTGTTTTTTTAAATATGCTCTCCAAAAGAAGCAGACTGATAGTAATCTGCTTTTTCCCCCCTCCTTCAAAATATTCACAAGAGATACTTGTAGGAAAACAGAATTAAAATGTCTCTGGAGAGAGATGGTAGTGGTGACTGAATTGTGAAGTTAAATTCAATAATTTTAATTATGTATCATTTGCAAATAATTTTTTTTTACAATTAAACATCAGAGAGGTGTACAATGCAAACAACAATAATGAGGAAATAATAGTCTTAGAATTATCTTGGAGTTCATATCGTCAATAATTTTTTAATCTGAGATAATTATTTGCCAAGATAACAAGATCCAATAACACAAAAACATGTGAAGAAGCAGAAAATAGCAAGAGGAAAGGGCCACAAGGATATGAAATGCACTATTCAAATGTTTTATTGGTTAATAAAATCATATTGAGCACCTTTTTTAGGCAAAATATGGGTAGTAGATAGGCACATCATTTAGATACAATAAAAATTGAGAGAGTATAATATGAACGTAATACTCATAAAATTGATTACCTAAAGAACTCCTTAGGTATTGTTTGTTTCACATTAGAAAATAAAGCAAGCAAAGATTATATACCATTTAATCATATTTGTCTAATAGTTCTTATTAGACAATTTTGTGTCAGGCACATTGTTTTCAACTACTGAATTGCTTTATTCTCACTTTTTGTTTTCTTATAGTATATTTTTTATGGGGACTGGATTCAAATTCTTTTTGAAGTTAGAATTATGTTTGTGTTTACCTGGATGTGCTATAGCAGGTGAATCTATAAGACGGGGGGTGACTTAGGCTGTTTGTCTTATTTCAAGAGAACTTTCCATAAATGGCAGTAGTTTTAAAGGAAAATAATGCATTTATTTCTTTTCTGATATTCTGTAAATGTTATATTCAGCATATTTCAGTTTTAGGAGCCTTTTCTTGTTTTGTTTTTTAACTTTCACCACCTAGCTCCCAGGAAAATATCTTTTTTCCAAGACGCCTAGCAGTTAGAATTTAAGATAATACCCTTGATCTTCAACTCTTGGTGTTTACAGCCTTGTGTAGTCTCTTCTCTATGAGTGTGGGCAGGGCCATGGCTTACTTCTTTTTTTTCTTTTTTGAGACAGAGTCTCACTGTGTTGCCCAGGCTAGAGTGAGTGCCATGGTGTCAGCCTGGCTCACAGCAACCTCAATCTCCTGGGCTCAAGCAATCCTGCTGCCTCAGCCTCCCGAGTAGCTGGGACTACAGGCATGCACCACCATGCCCGGCTAATTTTTTGTATATATTTTTTTAGTTGGTTGATTAATTTATTTCTATTTTTGGTAGATACGGGGTCTCGCTTAGGCTGGTTTCGAACTCCTGACCTTGAGCGATCCGCCCGCGTCTGCCTCGCAGAGTGCTAGGATTATAGGCGTGAGCCACCACGCCCGGCCAATGGCGTACGTCTAACCAATGAATATTGCCATGCTGCAAGATGGCAAAGATGATGTAATTTCACTCTCATGATTATGATATATTATAAAAGACTCTTGCTGGCTAACTTTCTATAATGTTTTCCTCCATTGCTTGCTCTTGAGAAACAAGATTCCATAAATTCTACAGTTATAAAATATGTTATTTTGCTGACAACATAAGTAATTTTGGAAGTGAACCCATCCACAGTTAATCCTTCATATAAAAATCCACCCCTCAAGACACCTTGATTGCAGCTTTGCAGAACACCCAGCTAAACAGTGCCCAGGTTTCTGATTTAGAGAAACTGTGAGACAATACATGTGTGCCCTTCTGGAGGTGCTAAGTTTGTGGTTATTTATTATACAGGATAGAAAACTAGTATAAGGTACCTAACTCTGCCTCAGAAGTTATGCCTTAAAGAAAGGCAGTTCACATCTTGTAAGCTTTCTAATCTCTTTTCTTTGGACTCCTTAGTAATTAGCACTCTGATGCACCAACTTCATTATTTTTTCCATCTAATAACAACAAAGAGATGAAACTTCAAAGAAATGAAACTTCATTGATATTATCAGTTTTTATTTATTTATTTATTTTTTCACATGTAAGACTCCAATTAACTTTCCTCTAATCACAAAATTCCTGCATTACTCCTTGCTTTGGTGTGTGGTCTTGGAGATGATTTTTCTAGTTGTTTAGTGATGCTCAGGGCTTGGGCTATTGGTAATCTTATTTATTCTTCTTTGTACTCTATTGTTTTTAGAAGATGTGTGGAAAGATTTATATTTAGGAAGCCATAATTTTCCTAAAGAAACTAGGACTTGAAAAAGCATTTTCCCCCCATCTCTTCATCTAGAAAAATGGTAGGAAAGAAGTAGATTAGTAAATACATGGTACGTAGTAAAGGTTTTTCTTTTGATAAATTACCCCAATAAAAACTTTTACCCATATTAAATCTTAAGAAAAACAACTTTAGAAAGAGCAGCATACTCTAATATAGTAACTGTCTCTCAGACAACAAAAACAAGTTCTTCACCAAAATGAAGGGCAAATTGTCATTGCTTCTATTCTTTGGGTAATATTCATTGCCCTTATAGTTCAGTGAAAAATCTCCATCTAGTATCCTGAAGAATGATGTTTAAGTTATAAAATAAATAAAATAGTTAGAAATGGAGAAGGGTAGCAGAGAAAGGAAAACATATGAATACTTGCTACTGTACTGTTTTTCTGCAATTGTTTATCAGGCCATCATTGCTATATTACTGAAGATTTTCTTATGGTGTGCTCATTAACAAACAACATCAATGTTTCAATTTCTTAAAACGAAATTATTTCTCCTTTCCAACACATGTCAAGTGCAGGTTGGCTAACGACTCTCTTTCACATCTTGCTTTATTTAGGACTCAAGTTAATATAATTTAAATATCATCAGTACCATCAGGAATAAAGTAAATTAGAAAATAATGTGAAGGCTATTATATAATTCCATTTGCAAGTGACACACTATTTCTGTTTATATTTCATGGCCTAAAGTAGTCAATTATATCTATAATAATGAATAGAAAGAAATAAAATCATGCCAAAGTAAAAAAATATGTTAATTGTTATTACCTTTCGTCTTCAAACCCAGCATTTACTACTTAGCTCTGTGATGTTGGGAAGCAGACACTGCAAATTACATTACCAAATGTCTTTAGCTATCAGGTTGCTGATAGGCACTGTCAATGAGGCACTATAGGAAAATTAGAAAGTGGGAGACAGGAAGGGAAATTATTATTTTTTTCTTTTTGTCCCTTGGTCTGAGTATCTGTCTGATGGCTCTAGCAGTGGCAGTTGATTTCCTAGAGGCAGTTGGTCCCAAGCTTCAGCTTATTTCATCATCCTCAGATGTGTAAGCAGCAACAGGCAGTGCCCCCCTTTTCAGAGATAAGAGACTAACTCTGTGAGGCCCCTCCACTGAGTTCCCAGGAACAGAAGGAATCCGCACAGTATCACATCCTCATAAGAGAACCAATTCCACCTAGGATTTACTCCAAGCTCCTGAATTTTGGAAATTAATCCCTTTCCCCAGAGTAGACAATCTAAATGACCAAGGTAAAAACAATTAGCTTTTTGTGATCTGTCCTCAGCAGTTTTATACTACACTTTCTTTTTTTCAAACCTCATTCTTCATGAGATAGTTATTATCTCTGGGTAACTTCAGTCTTGTCTTGTCTTGTCTTGTCTTGTCTTGTCTTGTCTTGTCTTGTCTTGTCTTGTCTTGTCTTGTCTTGTCTTGTCTTGTCTGTCTTGTCTTTTCTTTTCTTTTCTTTTCTTTTCTTTTCTTTTCTTTTCTTTTCTTTTCTTTTCTTTTCTTTTCTTTTCTTTTCTTTCTTTTCTCTTTCACCTTTTCCAACTTGAGAAACAAGTTCCTTGTGTGAAATTTCTCTGAGTAATATTTCCCCTTTTCTTTCTGGGCCTTAATTGATCCAGAGAAGAAAGAAATATTGGTGAAGAGCAGAAATAGCTACCATATATGGTTTTTGTGCATCATCCTTTTATTAGCTGTAATATTACCCCTATGGCATTGGCCCAGACTTTAGCAAAAGTATGTTTAGTTACTAGCTGGAGAAATTTAAAAACCCATCATATTGAGGGTTTTGAACTTATAATAATTTTGACAGTATTAATTTTCAGTGAGCTTCAATAAAGATACCACAGAGTGTGATTTTCACATGGGGTTCACTTCTTGAATCTTTGGATTGCTTCTGTTTTTTAGCACTTCAAGAAATTCTTTGAAGTTATTGCTTTGAATATTGCTTCTACCCTGTATTCTTTCTCCTCTTCTTCTGGGATGCCACTTTACATGTATACTAGAACTTTCTACTATGCTCTATATGTGTCTCATTCTCCATTTCCTTATTTTCTTTCTTTATTTTGTGTATTTATTATTTACCTGTTTTCAAATTTACACTTTCAGTCTTCAGCTGCTATTAAAGTGATTTACTGTGTTCATCAAATTACATATTATGTTTAATTCTATTAAGTTTATTGATTTCTTTATATAAATTTAAAATCTATTGCAATCTCAAGATTTTAATAATTTTATCCATTTTTTCTATTTCCTTAAACATATCAATAATAAATATTTTATGATCATTGTGTCCTAACTCCCATATCTGCATCATCTGTGATTTTGTTTCTATTGTCTTTTATTGTTCTTATAACTCTATATTTTTGATTGGTTATTTATTTGTTTTGAATGCTAGACATTTTTAGAAAGCTTTTATGCTTCTGATAGGTTATTATTTTAACCTATAAATGAGGCTGATACAGAGATAAACAAGGCTGCTAATTTAATCCAAACCAATTCTTTACAGCTTTAAAATAGGGAAAGGGTCTTTAATAGTCAATTTGGCCACTTTTCCCAAATCCATTAGCTTATATACTTTTCACTCCAAATCTGGTGGGCTGTCAATAATTTTCTTGATTTACTTGACCCATAGAAGCAGGTCTTTACCAGGGTCAAGCCCAGATTCTCATTTCTGGCCAAAAGTCATATATAACAAATGTCCCCAGTGACGAAAAACACCTATAGATACTAGTGTCATCTCTGAGTTTTTCCTTTTTTGGAATTTTAATCTCTCTAGTTATCATTGTTTCTACAGTCATCTGTTATCTTTAAACAAAAGGTGTTCCCCTGCTTCACATCTGGCTTTCTGCTGAACTGCTTGCCTTGCTTTCTTCAAAAACTTCAGGAGTGCAACCAGAAATTAAGACAAAATCTTTCATGTATTTCTTTACAAGTTACACTATTGTATATGACTTAATAAATCTATTTTCTTTAAAATTTATTTTATTCCATATCATTCATAATAAATTTGCTTCCCTTATCAAATTCCAATAAATATTTCATCCTTCTCTGCTGTTTCAAAGCTCATGTGAAGAGGATATTTTAATACATAAAAAGTGAAACATTTGTGCCTGTTGAGTATTTAAATTTTAAACATTCTCTAAAATATTATTGATATTCCACAGAGAAATTATCTTTCCATACATATATATTAGTCAATTACTTATATTACTCTCTGTAGAAAATCTCTTTAGTTTCTTCTGTTACTAATTCAATTTGGTTTTTCATCAGTCTTTACATTTTAATATAGCTTTCTTAATAAAGAATAAACATAAAAGATTTACTTTTCTTATTTTCCTATAACTTTTTATTATATTTAATGTAGGAATAAATCATCTCCATGGCTTAGAGGACATGTTGACAAAAATCTAGATATTTTTTTTCTAAAGGGATTTTATTTAATTACTTTGCATTATTAGATACTTTCTAAAAATTCAGTTATGCCATTGTTTTCCTGGATGTTATGTTAGTATATAATAAATATTTCATGCATGAGGTTCTGTGGAGAATATAAAAAATAAATGTTTGACCTAAAAATACATATTATGAGGCAATTTGTTAATACTTAGTAATTAGATGTTACAGACAATGTTGTCATTAGATAGATGTCAATGTTCCCATCTTTATTCTTCTTTTGGAGTAAAGAAGGAAAAACCTCTAGATTTTTTTTTTCTTTCTTTAGACCAGTCTCATCTCAGACACTTTGAAAAGCCTGCAGTTTTTTATACAGCCTTTAAATCCTACTATAAGGAATTAGACTCCATTTTAGCATCAACATTTCAGGTTTCCCTATAGATACCATAACTAGACTTAATTAACGTGGCTATTTTGTTTTTATTTTTAGAGTTAATGATGAAAGTTGTCAATTAGTAGCTTCTCCACAAGAATCCCCAGAGCTCTGTATTAGTTCTGAGTAAATATACTCTTTATTACTAAGGAACAAAGATACATTTATGGCGCTGTAGAGACAAAACCTTTTTATTCAAGAGAGAATGAGAAACTCTGGGTATTGACCAGAATTCTTAAAAAGCAACAAAATTACTATTTTGATCCTAATAAATAAATTAGGTTTCCAGATTTTAAGTTAGACTGAACTCAGACATTATTCATTTTATTTGTAGGAAAATCAGAAAAATGTTTTTGAAAATATCACATCTAAGCTGATGAGAGAGAGAAAGAAAGATCCACAAATGTTTGTTATTAAATATCCCTTGATTTTAATGTGAATAAGTTCTCGTTGAATGTAAGAAGATAGAAAAAATATGAATTAGAAAGAAACATATTTTTTGAAAAATGATTCATATTACATTTTTGGTTAATGATACAAAGAAAAATTTCACAATGCATCAACATACAAAACCCTTGTCAAGTTCATGGAAAGTAAGTATTTTTAGTATTTTGTAGTTTTGTGTACATAGCAAATGCTATGTAATCCATTTTATTCTGAAAGTGTGATCATAAGATTAAACTAATTAAATGTAGAACTAGAAAAAGAAAATATTTGTCTAATTCACTTTTAAAGATTCAATGCACATATCTTAAAGAAGATCTAAATTTGTTTATTAGAATAGCATTATGAACAATTTTTATTAAAAATTTGACTGGTATGTTTTCCTTTATTGTTAGTTAAGGATTGAGTACTTTAATAGCACCAAATGTAAAATATTTCTTACATTGATAAAGTTACTCATGAAATTGAAACAGACTAAACAATTGAGTTAATAAACTCCAAATTTCATGTAAAATTTTGAACTCATATTTATATACTAATTTTGAGATTTACACAGTACTAAAATTCATAAATGTTCTTTTTTTGGAAAAATTTCTAATTAGCAGTACCAAACAACCCCAAAACTAATCATAAATCTATTATCAGAAAATAAAAAAAAAGATTTAAAAAAGATTACCATTTAAAAAAGTTTATTTAATATACAAAAATATACAGAGAAGATATATTTCACTAAAAGGAACTGAGATTATTTTGACAATAAAGGGATTAACTAAGATAATCTAAAAATGGTTTTTTTGTGGATTTAGTTAAATTACAGTTATGTGTCAGTATTTTGGACAAAACTTTAAAGTAGAGAAATGTGCAGATACTTGTAACAGGAAATAATATAACCATTCTTTCCCAAAGTAAAAAAGATGTGAAAAGAGAATTAGAAAAATGAGTGTACAGAAAAAGAGATAAAATAAATGGAATTAAGCCTGGAGGAAAGCAAAAAAAGTATATGTGTTTTAACTGAGTTACTTAATTCTTCATATCACTTTTTAAAAAACCAGTAACATAGTAGTTTATTATCATTATCAAGTATTATGTGCTGTACATAATTGTATGTGTTATACTATTTTTAAGGGGTCATTTTTTTTTCTTTTTGAAATTTCAGACTATTAGGGGTTCACATAAATTGCCTTTGCACCTCCCTTAGTCAAAGGTAACAAGCATGCCCATCCCCCAGATGATGTGCACCGCACCCATTAGGTGTGAATTTAGCCATCCCCTCCGCTTCCCTCCCACCTGCCTGATCCCTGATGAATGTTACTTTATTTATTTATAAATGTTACTCTATTTATAAATGTTACTTTATTTATTTATTTAATTATATGTGCACATATGTGTTGATCGATTAGCACCAATTTAATGATGAGCACATACAGTGCTTGTTTTTTCATTCCTGTAATACTTCACTTAGAAGAATGGCTCCAGCTCCATCCAGGATAATACAAGAGGTATTAGTTACCCATTTTTATGGCTGAGTAGTACTCCCTGGTATACATATACCACATTTTATTAATCCACTCATGTATTGATGGGCACTTGGGTTTAAATTTATACTGAGTGAAGACTTTTTAAACAGATAAATCATTTATTTTTTTCCAGATCTGATGGAATTCACAAGAAATTTAACCATGAGAAACCATACAATGGTGACAACATTCATTCTTCTAGGACTGACAGATGACTCAAACTGGCAAATTATAATTTTCATTTTTCTATTTCTAACATATTTACTGAGTGTGACTGGAAATATGATCATTATCCTGCTCACCTTGCTGGATGTCCAACTTAAAACACCCATGTATTTCTTCCTTCGGAACTTTTCCTTTTTAGAAATCTCATTGACATCTGTCTGCATCCCTAGATTCCTGGTCAGCATAGTGACTATGGATAAAACTATTTCCTATGAGGCTTGTGCAACACAATTATTTTTTTTCATTTTTTGGGGTGCATCACAGTTTTATCTGTTGGCTGTCATGTCCTATGACCGCTACGTGGCCATCTGCAAACCCCTTCATTATGCAACCATTATGAGTAACAAAGTCTGCAACCAGCTGGTTATTGCCTCTTGGTTGGCTGGTTTGTTAACAATCTCTCCAGGACTTATTCTGGGCTTGAGATTGGAATTCTGTGATGCCAATATTATTGACCACTTTATTTGTGACTATTCTCCTGTTCTGAAACTCTCCTGCACAGACACCCGGGTCATAGAATTGTTAAGTTTCATTTTAGCCATTATCTCACTCCTTACTACATTGACAGTGGTCATGTTTTCATATGCAAATATCATAAAAACAATTCTGAAGATCCCTTCTGCTCAGCAGAGGAAGAAGGCTTTTTCTACTTGTTCCTCCCACATGATTGTTGTCTCCATCTCTTATGGCACCTGCATTTTTATGTATATTAAACCTTCTGCAGAGGAAAGGGTATCTTTAAACAAGCAAGTAGTAGTACTCAGCACCTCAGTTGCACCTGTATTAAATCCTTTTATATATACCTTAAGAAATAAGCAAGTGAAACAAGCTCTGAAGAATTTAGTAAAAAAATGTATGTTTACTACTTTGAAATAATAGTTTTGGCTTTTATAAAAGATTACCACTCAAGTTTATTAAAAATTGTAGCCTAGATGAGCTACCCTTCAACATATCTCTTTTAAATTTTTGTATTATGATTTAGTAAGTAAAGTCACTCAAAAACAGCTATTTTATCTACTCTTGGAGTTTTATCATGGTAATGATATTTTCTGTATCCATGATGTTGTCTTATGCATTGCTAGAATGACTTCATTCTTTCAACTTAATTATCTTTGTTCATCTTTAGAATATGAACTCATTTTGGAAATCTAATACCTTTATATTTTCCTAACATAGATATGCCCAGAATATAGATCACTTTTTAACTCTTTAAATATTAATTTGATTTTATAAATCTCTAGGAAAGATTTCTTTCATATATCACATAATGTTAATGTTTTACTAAATTTGTGATGTTTCCAGAAACATAATAGTGAACCTACCAAAGGGGGCTTTTTCATTTAGTAAAGAGGACTGGTACTGAAAGCTAATTTAAAGAGCCTAAGTAGATTATCTCAATGTCACACAGCAAGTAAATGTTAGATCTTAAATTTGTATCTAGATTTTAAAATTCAAATCCTGTACAAGGAACAAGTAGGCGATATGGACTTTTTATGTGAATACACTGGCATTGAACTGAAAAAATAGTTACCTTAAAACTATTTAAAAACCCGTCCTCAGAGGCAGAGAAGATTGGCTCTGTATAACTCTAGACACACAACTAAATCCTGTGTTTGGGTTTTCAAAATATATATTCTAACTCATACAGAAGTGTTTCACATCTTGCAATGTGCCATATTTTCTCTTACTAGTATGTCTTTACACATATTCTTTTCTCCCTCTGCTTCCTTTCTATTCCACATACTGTGCCGTAAATATTCATTAATGTTCTTCTAGGCTTAAGAAACCACTCTCTATTAAGAGATACTTTTACTCAGTATGTGTGAGTTTCTGTGTCTCTACACAATTATTAAAAAGGAATATATACATATATATTAAATTAGACAATCTAATGAGCAAACCATGCATTTGAGTGGTATAAATTTAATTTCTTAGACAGCAACTCTGTCATTTCTCCTTTATCTGGATTAATTTGTCTTTATAGCTTATAGTAATAAAAGTATTTGTTATTTATTTGTTTCACACATAGAACGTAAGCTCAGTGAAAGTAGGGGCTGCAATATGTTCAACACACTATTGTCAAAGCTGAGCATGGGATCTGGTACAGAATGATGCTCAATTATAATTGTTAACTAAATGCCAAGTCCAGAATTCTCATATCTTTAATTTAAAGAAATGTTTTAACATCATTCTTTAATATACTTTGTCAGAAATTTTGAATAGTTTCATGTTTTTTGTTAATGTAAACAATAAGACATGTTTTCTGTTTATAAGGAATGCTATTTATTTTAATAAAGGTTACCATTATTTCTTTTTAATTATGTTTTTAAATTTGGTCTAATAATATTTATTTTTAATTTTTGTGTTTAATTATTACATGTTGTTTATCATAGTTTAACATAAGATATAACATAACATATTTCCATATATATCTATGTCTATCATCTGCTTCACATCCATCTCCTCTAACATCTGTCTTTCTGTATATTTGCAGCTATATCTCACTTTTATAATCCATTCTTCTGGGTAGTCATCTGTGATTTTTCTACCTTAGCACTGCTTATATTCTATCCTGGAGTAATATTTAAATTCCACATTTTTGACTCTCTCTTATTTGTTTTACACACTCATTTTGGTCATTTAAAAATGTTCTAAATTTTGAGAGAGATTTTAATTTTTTCTCCTCTTAATCACAGCTTTAATGTGCTGCAACACCAGAGATATGGATTTTCTTTTATGGATTTGACTTTTATTTCCATAATAATATTATAAGATTGTCTATGTCTTTGTGGATCTTTCTTACATTATCTATCTTTTTAAAGCCTTTTCTTATAATCTTGTTTTATTTTTAGTATTACTGCTATAGATTGCTTTTTTATAGGGCTTGGTATTTTACTTTGAATAAAATCATATATATATATATGTAGGTATATATATACACATACATACATAATTTTTAAAATAGTGCTGAACTTGCTGAAGAATCTCAAACTCTCTTCTGGATTTGGGATTTTTCAGCAATACCTTTGTCTTTGAGTGTGTATTTTCTTTTTAAAATTTATTTTATTGATAAATTTGATATTTTTGTGAGAGAAAATAGGTTGTCAGGAATAGAGAACCAAATCATAAGATGGTACCCTTAGAAAATACAAGCTCCACATAATAGAGTTTGGCTTTAATTAGGAACTGTGTGGACTATGTGGGCTGTATATTTAAGGTTAGCCTACCGAGGAGTGCCAGCCTGTGGAAAGGAGGTAAAAGGGAAGCTTGAGAGAAAGGGATGTGTTGAGGCTGTTACTTTAGAGCTAAAGATCAGTAATTCCACCTAAGGCAGGCGAAAGACTTACTACCTTCAGTAGTCAATAGAACTTAAGGAGATTTTAATTTGTATCAGGAATTAAAGCTAGCTTGCAAGAAATAGCTTTTTCTTTTTCATTCTTCTTTCCCCCTTTTTCTCTTGATTTCTTTTCCTTTTATATTATTATCTTATTTCCCTCCTCCCTTCCTTCCTTCCCCCTCCCTCCCTCCCTCTCTCTCTCCCTCTCTCTTTCTTGAAAAGAAAGAGTGTGCTGGATGGCAGCTATTTTTCATACATTTTCTTTCTTCTCATTTTTTATAGGTTTTCTATTACATTTTCCTTTATATTTCTCCTTTCTTTACTCTTTTCTCACAGCAAAGTTTCTAAAGGTGTATACTTGTAAGACAGTATATTTGTTACTGTTTTTTGTGTGTGACATAGTCTGCTATCCCCTGTGCTTACTTATTTGATCTTCTGAATTAAAGGAATCAATTAAAAATAGAATCATCAACATGGCATATGCCCAATATTTTTCCTCCAAATCTTGTGATGTGTGTGCTGTATCTATCAAAATCCAATAAATCACCACCACTGTCCACCATACATGCACTCTTTTTATACTTTCTTTTACAGACCATAGCCATATGTATTGGAGATGCATGATCATGTATTCAAACATAACTCTATTTCACATTATTAGAACACATCAGGGCAGAAAAAAAGGCTTTCAATTTGTTAATTAAAAACACAACAAAACAAAATGTCTTTTCCTCTGAATCTGGAGACAAAGGATGGAAAAGTTTGAAGTGTCTTTCTAGTATTTTCAGGGAAACTCAATTTCTTGAAGTGATTCCTTCATAGGTTTCATACTGAGGATTACTATTTTTATTTTCTTCTTTCTTTTTTATATTTAGCTCTTTTATAATTAAAAATTCACCTTACATTTATTTAGTGGAGGTTGTTCTAAAATTCTTGTGTTAGATCCTCTTCCCTGTGTGTGTGTTTTATGATTCTGAGAGTTGTCATCATATAGTGTTTATCCCCAAGTGTTCTTTACTTATGGACATAGAGACTTCAGAAGACAATTTTAATCAGCTTCTTTCTTTCTTTTTTTCAGGGGGAGAGGTAAATCTCTCTCTATTGCCTGGGTTAGAGTGCAATGACATCATCATAGTTCATTGCAACCTCACACTTCTGGGCTCAAATGATCCCCCTGCCTCAGCCTCCTGAGAAGCTGGGACTACAGGTGTAAGCCACCATGCCCAACTAATGTTTGTAGTTTTTGTAGAGACGAGGTCTCACTCTTGCTCAGGTTGGTCTCAAACTCCTGACCTCAAGTAATCCTCCCTCTCTGGCCTCCCAGAGTGCAATGTTTACAAGCGTGAGCCACCACACTTGGCCTAGCTTTAGCTTCTTCTACCTAACTGTATCAATTAACATATCTCCATCTTTTTATCTTCCAAACTTACTGAAGTATTTCATTTGATATTGTTCCCACTAACGTTCTCTTCTTCAACTTTCATGCACTTTCCATCATTTGTAATATTTTTCTATAGATTTTCAGGAGTGTAAATAGTCTACAATGTAAATTTTGTGCTCTTTAACTAAAATTTCCTGAGTTACTATTTTTTCTGATAATTCCTCTTTTATTGAAACTTGAAATCTAATAAAGCAATCTGTATATTTAAAGGCCTGATATGTAATTTGTGGGCTTATTTTTTATTACCACGTCCATTATAAATGCCCAAGTCTATGTTACTCTTGCATCAGCAGAATTGTAAAGGCTCTTCAGTAGGGAAATTATACAAGTGAAAATGATATACTGCCTCTTTTACAAAGAAGTTATGAGCATATTAGTTATTTTCACAAAGGTGAATTTAAAGAAAAGCAGAAATATTAGGGGAGTTAGTCCTGTTTTTGACAGATAAATCTATAATTTTACATATGCATGCTATCTTTGGCAATGAAGAATTGAAGTAATATCTGTGAAGTCCTGAAAGGTTGTTTCCCTACTTTGTGTTTTACCATATGAGTTTATTGAAAAAAATACTAAATTTGTAAAACTATTCAATTTTCAGTTTCTCAACTGATTTAAAAATAATTAATTTATTTCTGGTGCTCAATAAAAGCACAAATCCTTGATACTTTATTGGATGTAAATAAACATATAATAAAAATGAGTCTATATTTGGTAGGAAGAATCATAGGGAATGTGGCATGAAATTATCAATCCTAGTTTAATCTTAAATACAAAAATAAATCAGTCCTGAGTCTATTCTTATGCTAAGTAACATCCAACAACACAATATTTATGTTCGGAAAATGATCTAACAAAAAGTTACATCATTTTAAGTCACCATAAAATGACTGATGTATTTATTGATTCAATAAATATAAGTATATTTATTCATTCAATATATTATTATTAGTCATTCTAGCATCTGAAAATATAGTGTTGAACATGCACACAAAACTATATAAGATATAAAAGAAAAAGTATAACATAATAAACTATGTCATTACTATTTTTATAAGCCAAGCACTTGATCATGTGATTGAATTGCCTCTTCACCATTTTTAATATTATAGTTATTTTAAATTAGATACAAATTATATCATATAAGTTATACCTTTATTACGTGTACAGTTTAATGAATTTTATCAAGCATATGTACATGCATAAGGACAAGGGGGAGTAGTTTAGTCTGATAATTAATAACTTAAGGATAATAAATATTAATAAATATATTCTAAAATTATAGAATCAGATTTACAGTAAAATTTAATAACTAAGCTACAAGTTTATTACCCCAAAAATGATTGTAACAAAGAGAAGATTATCTGAAAACTATTATCTCATTATTTCTGTTATTTTCCTAGGGAAAAGCTTGATTCAATAGTAAAACACATGTATTTCATTGAATAAATTTAAATAAATATGTAGGTTTTTTTTTTGGAAATCAAAGGAAAAAAATCCCCAGACATAGAAAATACTAAGGAATGCACACTGTACTTAAATAAAAGCATTTTTAATTATGTGGCTTTGGGAGACACTACCTAGATGACTAGGAATGATTAAAAAATAATGAAAGGACTCTTTTAGTGCATAGCTTTAAACAGATGAAGAAAACATTGTTCCTCACTTCTGACAAGATAAAAAGCTTATAAACTGTGAATGAATGACTTTTCTAAATTCATGAAAGAATTGAGGTTTCAGAGAAAATAACTAACCTGAATTTTAGAAAGAGGCTGGTACCAGCAGGAAGAAATAGGACCCAAATAATTGCTTATTTGGCATTAATCACCTCATCATCATATAAGTCTATAATAAGATTGAGCATGTAGCCAGAAATATTTAACAAATTGCTAAATGAGGGCGAGCATAAGAGTGTGGAGCTATCTGGGGCAAACAGAGAGGGATTTGGATTCTCCCAGATGTTTGCTCCAGGAAACTAACCAGGCAGGAGTCTGAGAAAGCGCTCTCTATGGTGCTGGAAGACAGGGCAAAAGCAGCCACTGCAAAAACTCCTCCCAGATCCATTCCTTTATATCCTTTATGAAACAAAACCAAATCTTCACAGAAAAACAGCAAAAAATGTAGCCTATAGGCAGCTGTTGTGGGACAAGAATGTCAGCCACCTATGAAACTCTGGCAAGATCCATCTCCCATATTTCCATTAAAAACCAAAGCCTCAAACTTCAGAGAGTGGAGCCACAAAACTACAGCTTGAGGGCATTGATGGAAATCTATGCAGTTTTTCAGAGAGGACTAGGGAGAAAGGATCTGAACCTCTAGAAAACAAACAGAAATACATGCTAGATCCAGCACTGTATCTGGATAAGAGGCAGAGACACTTGTGAAGTCCAAATCCTGGAGAATGAGGTTTACATTACTTCCCAAAGACTAAGGCTTAATTAGAACATCAGGGAATGCCTCCTATCTCTGCAGTTCCACCTCACACAATGCTAACAAGGATTTAGTTGTTGTAACAGTTATAAAGAGACAGAAGAGCTGTAAAAGACAAATTCTCTTTGTGGACAGTGCAAAGAGAAGAGCCAAAGTCAAACAGGAAGATCCAAGCCAAGTGGGGACAGATAATCAGAAAATCCTCTGGCAAAAAATCCACACAATAAACACAAGTATCACTATAGCAATTTGAATATGTGGTGACTGAGAGTAATCATAGCAACAACAAATTTGGAACAGAGCCCAATCCTAACTAGATTAATACAAAATGCTCTGAAAAAATTTTCGAAGAATTAATGACTGAAAAATTTTCAACATTGATGACAGACACAAATTCATGGACATAAAAAAACAACATAAAAATATCAATAGGGTTCCTATACACTAATAGTGAACTATCTGCAAAATAAATCAAGAAAGAAACTTCACTTATAATAGCTACTAAAAATAAAATACTTAGAAATAAATTTAACTAAGGAAGTGAAAGAGCTTTACATCAAAAACTATAAATATTGATGAAAGAAGTTTAAGAAGACACAAATATATAGAACAAAGGTTTTCATATAGAAGAAAGATGTTCATGAATTGTATGAATTAATATTATTGAAATGTTCATACTACCCAAAGTGATCTACAGATTCATTACAATTCCTATCAAATGCCAATGATATTCTTCACAAAGAAAAAAACTTCTCAAATTTATATGGAATCTAATATTTTTTCCCATTCTGTAGGCTGTCTATTCACTCTAATGATAATGTCCTTGGCTGTGCAAAAGCTTTTTGATTTGATCAGGTCCCATTTATTTATTTTTGTTGCTGCTGTGATTGCTTTGGGGGTCTTCTTCATAAATTCTTTGCCTAAGCCGATGTCTGAAAGAGTCTTCCCTACATTTTATTCTATAATTCTTAAAGTTTCATGCCTTAGGTTTAAGTCTGTTATCTATTGTGAATTGATTTCTGTAAGAGGTGAGAGGTGAGGATCCAGTTTCAATCTTCTGCACATAGTTATCCAGTTTTCCCAGCACCATTTATTGAAAAGAGATTCTTTTCCCCAGTGTATATTTTTGTCTGCTTTGTTAAAGATTAGATGACAATATGCGGATGGTTTCATCGCTGGATTCTCAGGCCTGTTCCAAAGGTCTGTGTCTCTATTCTTGTGCCAATCCCATGCTGTTTTGGTTACCATAGCCTTACAGTACAGCTTGAAGTCTGGTAGATTGATACCCCCAGATTGTTCTTTTTGCTTAAGATTGCTATGGTTATATGAGGTCTTTTCTGGTTCCATACAAAGCATAGAATTATTTTTTAGATCTATAAAGAATGATGATTGTATTTTGATAGGGATTGCATTAATTTTGTAGATCACTTTAGGTAGTATGGACATCTTAAGAATGTTGATTCTACCAATCCATGAGCAAGGTAGATTTTTCCATCTGTTTATATCTTCTACAATTTCTGTTTTTAGTGTTTCGTAGTTCTCCATGTATATGTCTTTCACCTCTTTCATTAAATATATTACTAGATAATTAATTTTCTCTGAGGCTATTGTAAAAGGTGCTCCATTTTTTATTTGAATTTAGGCTTGACTGTTATTGGCATATAAGAATGCCTCTGATTTGTGTGTATAGATATTGTACCCTGGGACTTTACTGAATTCATTTATCAATTTCAGGAGGCTCTTGGTTGAATCCTTGGGGTTTTCTACATATAATATCATATCATGAGCCAAGAGTGAGAGTTTGATCTCTTCTTCCCCTATTTGGACACCGTTAATTCCCCTCTCTTGTTTAATTGCTCTAGCAAGGACTTTCAGCACTATGTTGAATAGAAGTTCTCTACACATCTGATAAAGGGCTGATAACAAGAATCTACCCAGAACTAAAAAAATTTCAACAAGAAAAAATCAAACAACCTCATCAATAAATGGACAAAGGACAGAACAGAAACTTTTCAAAAGAAGACAGAATAATGGCCAGCAAACATATAAAAAAATGCTCAACATCTCTAATCATTAGGGAAATGCAAATCAAAACCACAATGAGATATCACCTAACCCCAGTGGGATTGGCTTTTATCAAAAAATCCCAAAGCAACAAATGCAGGCAAGGGTGTTGAGAGACAAGAACACTCTTATACTGCTGGTGGTACTGAAAATTAGTGCAAACTCTGTGGGAAAGAATTTGGAGATACTTCAAAGAGCTAAAAATAGAAATACCATTTGATCCAGCAATAGCACTATTAGGCATCTACCCAAAGGAACAACATTCATTCTATAATAAAGACATCTGCACTCGAATGTTTATGGCTGCACAATTCACTATTGCAAGGATGTGGAAACAACCCAAGTGCCCATCAATTCATGAGTGGATTAATAAAATATGGCATATATATACAATGGAATACTACTCAATTATAAAAAATGATGGTGATCTAGCACCTCTTATATTTTTCTTGGCAGAGCTTGAGCGCATCCTCCGAAGTGAAGTATCACAAAAATGGAAGAATAGGCACTACATGTACTTGCTATCAAATTGGCAGTGACTGATCAACACTAAGGTGCTCACACAGTAGTAATATTCTTTGTGGGTCGGAGGCATTGAAGGTGGGTGAACTCACAACTAATGGACACAGTGAGCATTTTAGGGGGGAAGGGCACACCTCAAATCATAGTTTGGGTGTAGCAAAGTCATAACATGTAACTAAAATATTTGTACCCCCATAATATCATGAAATTAAAAAAAATTTATATGGATGGGAATATAAATTGGAATTTATAATATGGAATTACAAAAGACCAAAGCAACTTGAGCAAAAAGAACAGAACTAGAGTCTTCACGTTACCTAATGCCAAAATATAGTACAAAGCTAGAGTAATCAAAACATTATGGTACTGACATAAAATAGATGTATAGACCAGTGGAATAGAACAGAGAGTACAGAAATCAATCCATGCATTTATAGCCTACTGATTTTTTTTTTCCGGCATATTATGGGGGTACAGATTTTAAAGTTTCAATAAATGCCCTTCCCCCCCTCCCCCCACAAGTCTGAGTCTCCAGCATGACCATCCCTCAGATGGTGCGCCTATCACTCGTTATGTATGTATATACCCACCCCCCTCCCCAATACTCTATTACTGTAGTACCTATGTGTCCACTTAGGTGCTACTCAGTTAATACCAGTTTGCTGGAGAATATATCTGGTGCTTGTTTTTCCATTCTTGGGATACTTCACTTAGTAATATGGGTTCCAGCTCTAACCAGGAAAATATAAGATGTGCTATATCACCATTGTTTCTTAGAGCTGAATAGTACTCCATGGTATGCATATACCACATTTTATTAATCCATTCTTGAATTGATGGGCACTGCTGATTTTTGACAAAGATGTCAAGAACAAACAATGCCATGTAATAAAAAAGGTTATGACAGATACATTTTGAGATACATTTTGTGTGAGCATTACATAGATTTAATATTCCTTATTGTTAAAGGAAATTATTTTTTGATATACTACACTGTGAACATTAAATGAATATAGTTTATTGAAAGCCTCTAAAAACATGCATTCTAACATATATCTGATACATTTCTCACCAAACCTCACATTAGCAATCAAAGTTTCATTGTTTTGTAATACTTCAAAGTAACATTTTACCTTAAAGCATAATATTACTCTTGGAAAGATTCATAGCGATTTTCATATATGTATATTTATCATTTACAGTCAACTTCTTCAAATATTTTTTATTGATTCAGAGGGTCTACTTTGCCTTACTTTCTTATTTTCCACTCCCTCTCTTCTTTTCTCTCTCTCTGCCTCCCACCTTCCTACTCCCTTCCTTCCTCTCCCTCCTCTCTCTCTCTCATTATCATGTAAATTTTACCACATACACACACACATACATATATACACACACACTCATTTTATATTTATTTTGTTAACATTTGTATGTTGTTTTTCCACACTCCTAATTTTCACTTAGCATTTCTGCTACTTGTTATAATCTTACAAAAGCAAACTGACATTGTCTCACTTCTTTACAAGTTGTTTCTATAAAATATTCTTAATCAAATAAAATTATCATTTCATTTTTGCTTTGTGGTAATATTATGTTAGAATCTATTTGAAAAAAAATGTAAGCCACTTCATGAAAGCCCAATGGTAGTAAACAAGTAAGTGCTTAAGGACACTGTCTTCTATGAGAAAAAGTATTTCTGTCACGGACTTAGAAAATATGTAAAGCTCTTTACATTAATCTATATATCAGGCCAAGTTGAAAATCAAGAAATGAAGCTCAAATCCACTTAGCCTGTATCTTGTCAGACTCACAGTTATTGTCCCAAGACAATTAATTTTCTTAATGATACATTGGAGTTGGGGGACTCATTAACTGTAAGAACTGGGCTTGAACACATTTTTTACAGTTCTAAAATACCTCTAAAAGTCATTTTACTGGATATAGGTGAGGGGAGTAGAACCTTATGTGAAAGACACAATAGAAAGATAAGGATAGTATTGTAAGTTTACTAATGAAGGACAACTAGTGCATTAGTAATTCATATGTCATCATTTGCAAAACAATTTATAAGGAGGCAATATCACCATTCTAGACTCTTAGTTTGTCATTTACTTCATCATATTAATAGGAAAGGCAGTTTTGTATCAATTTAAAGAATTTGAACACAAATATTAATCTTGTCAGCATAACAATTTGTCTTTATGGATCATGCTTTTACCTTTAAAATATTATTGGCAGAAACAGAAAAATTTCTCAGTTAAATAATCTATATTTTAGGAAATATTACCAAGCAAAATATAAGGTAAATGCCATTTCTTCATTTCAATTGTACTTTGCTATTCTTTTCAAGGAAAACTAATATAAAAATTAACATATCCTTAATTCAAACAACAGAGATAGTATTTCTGACTGTACATTTTATCTTAAATTTCTATTTAATGATTTCACACATTTTAACTACAATATTTATTGATAAATACAAGCAGGCATTTTGATAATACTTATAGTTTTATAACATGTTTTTTCTGGTGACACTGAAGAAAGAATTTTAGAGATATTAATTAAGATATATATCTTATATATTTCTTAAAAAATAAATTTTATATTTGAATGTAGTTTTTAATAAGCTTCTTAATTTATAGCCCTTTCTATTTTAAGGGTGAATTCATAATATAGCCTTTAAATGAGAAACACTAGTGATTATTGATTTACCTAAAATATAGTTACACAGATGAGAGATCAAACACTTTCTCTATAACTTAATATAATTAAGTCTTGGTTTAGCCTAATTAGATAAAGAGGTGTTGATAATATATAAATATATGTAACTAAAGGAGTGAAATGAGGTGTTTAGAGAGAGTTAATTTAGAGAAGGGTATAGAGCTTTTCTTTCAGCTTTGCTTTCTTTAGGGGTACATCGTGCACATAATCACATTCATTTCTTTGAAGAAAAGATTATCCTTTGGACCATGCTCTTAAAGGCTTGTTTCACTTGTTGATTTCTTAGTGTATATATGAAGGGATTCAAAAGAGGAGCCACTGAAGTATTAAGCACAGCTACTCCTTTGCTTAAAGTCACCCTTTCCCTTGCAGAAGGCTTTATGTACATGAAGATGCAACTACCATAAGAGAGGGAAACAACTATTATATGGGAGGAACAAGTGGAAAAGGCTTTTTTCCTTTGACTCATAGAAGGAATTCTCAGAATTGTCCGGATAATGTTTGTATAGGAGAGAATAACTAATGTCAAGGTGACCATGAGTGTTACCACAGCTAAACAAAATGCCATGAGTTCTAGAAAGTGAGTGTTTGTACAAGAAAGCTGCAGAATTGGAGAAGAATCACAGATAAAGTGATCAATTATATTGGAGGCACAGAAATCCAACTGCAGAAGAAGGATTATTGGTGGAAAGATGATCAGGAATCCTGCAAGCCAGGAGCTAAAGACAAGAAGGATACAAACCCTGGTGCTAATGATGGTTGTGTAATGAAGAGGTTTGCAGATGGCTACATAACGGTCATAGGACATGGCAGCCAGAAGATAAAATTCTGTTACCCCCAAGAAGATGAAAAAAAATAGCTGAGCCACACAACCATTATAGGAAATGGCTCTGTCTCCTGTCACGACGGTCACAAGGAATCTGGGAATGCAGACAGATGTGAATGATATTTCTAAGAATGAGAAATTTCTAAGGAAAAAATACATGGGGGTCTGCAGGTGGGGATCTGAAAGGGTGAGGGTGATAATGATCAGGTTCCCAGTCACACTTAGCATGTAGGTAACAAGAAGAAACACGAAGAGTACAATCTGCCACTGTGGGTCACTTGTCAATCCAAGAAGAATAAAGTGTGTTACTGCTGTGGAATTTCTCATTATTTTCTTTCTTTATAAAGGTATTCTGTATTTAAGCTGTAAAATAGGTGAAGAAATAAGAAAGTTATAACATCAGTAAAGAAATTTGGTAATTTTTTTGGTATGCTGGCTTATTTCATTTATTGCAATGCCCTCTAATTTCATCTATGATGTCACAAAAGAAGCAGTATCTCCTTTTTTAAAAGGCTGAAAAACATTCCATGCATATAGCTAAGCATCTATCTATCCATATGTCTCATATACATACATCCTAATATCTATCTATCTATATCTTTATTTTATCTTATTTTTTGAGACAGAGTCTCACTCTGTCACCCTGGCTAGAGTGTTATGGTGTCAGCTTATCTCACATCAACCTCAAACTCCTGGGCTCAAATGATCCTTCTGCCTCAGCCTCCTGAGTAGCTGGGACTACAGGCATGTGCCACTATGCCCTGCTAATTTTTTCTATTTTTGGTAGAGATGAGGTCTCACTGTTGCTCAGGCTGGTCTTGATCTCCTGAGCTCAAACAATCCTCCCTCCTCACCCTCCCAGAGTGCTAGGATTACAGACATGAGCCACCTCGCCTGGCCGTATCTGTCTATCTCTTTAAAGGGTACAAACATGTCCTTCTGTTGGATCAATAAATCTAGAGATCTAATGTACTGTGCAAGGACTACAGTTAATAATATTGAACTGTATAATGAAAGTTTCTTGAGCAAGGAGATTTCATGTGATCTTACCACAAATAAAGATAACTATGAAAGGTGGTGATGAATAGAATAATTCGCTTGACTATAGTAATTTTACTAAGTATATGCATGTCAAAGTATTATGTTGTGTACCTTAAATATATACAATACAAAAGTTAGGAAAAAACACACACTCTTTAAAAAGTATTACCTTTTGCTTTTAGAGAAAAATGATTTCATAGTACATAGAAACAAAATACTTTTAAAAAACTGTTTTATTACCTCATATATTCATTGTTCCTGTATTTTCTTCATTATATTCTCATATATTTCTGTTTAAGTCTGTCTTCTGAATGTTTCAGTGTATTCCCTGAAAATAAGAAAAAAGAAATTAAAACTTCTGAGATTAAAACATTTTCAAATAAAACTCTTAAGTTATTGCCAGCATACTACAGTACTCTGTGAAATTTTTTTTATTTTTTTCCTCTTCATATGTTTTTTTGTTTTGCTATTTTGAATAACCCTTTTTCTCCTCCTCCATTCAGACTTTTATAGTCTACGATGACAACTCAGTCATCCAAAGTAATGTGTTTCTGTTAATGTTATACAGAGAGGTTTAATGGGTGGGAGAGCAGCCCCAGTGCAATTTCAATGTTTGTACTGCAAGACATTCCAGTTTTAATTACTAATCTGTTATAGTGATCTCTTGTAAAATTGTAAATGTATTTTTTTAATATATTTTTTTACCACTTAGCTATCATAAGTCTACTCTCTGATATATAAAACAGTACTTAAGTATTATAAAAAGTACTGATTTTATTTTTATAAACTGCAAGTGCTCTTACTTGCCTTATTTCCAAAATGCTATAGCACTTCCGTAACATTGCTTACTCCCTTCTTGAGGGATGCTAAATAGGAATAGGTCAACATTCAGGTAAGTTTTGAGCAGGCAATAAATATTTTCTTTTTTACTATTTTTTGCTTTTGATATCACTCTCGGTATTATATGGAATTTGTTTACCTTGTTGTTCATGTTTGAAGTTATTATTAAAGCTTTAAATATACTGTCATCTAAAATAAATTTTTAATACTTAAATATCCAGACAGTCTGCCTAAGTCTGTAATGTCTCATTTGTTTTCTATATTCTTCATAGATGTCAGAGCTATCAAATTGAAAAACACTTTCTCAGGATTAGTGCACTAATTTAATATGTGAATAAATTTGTTCAAAATTTTACCTGTAAAATTTCCGGGATGGATATATTTCCCCTTTCCATTATCTGCTCTTTATGGTCAAATGATATGCAGCTTTTTGTCTTTTGCCTTAATAGGATGAGTGCTAATCTTCGCTATGCATAATATTCACATTGTGAAAAACTAAAACATAAAGTATATCTTCTCAGTATTAAGGTATATCAAATAAACGTTTTTTTGAATATTGTACAAACTTGATTCCATGGTGTCCTGATGTTGTTTATATTACAAATGATTATTACCAGATGTCTAGATAAGAACAAAAATTCATGTAGTTTTATCAATCATACAATATTTATGCTACAATGTACAAAAATGTTACATGAAACTTTTGACATAGTATTTTTTAAATTTTTCTTTTATTTATATATTTCATATAAACTGATGGTTTAATTTTACTTACATATAATATATACACAACTTAATTATATAAAATATAAATATAAGCTATTAAAGCAAAAACTATATTCCTAAAAGAACATACTTACTTTTATGATAAATATGACTAGTTTAGCCAATGTTATTTCTAATTGCTTATTAATTTGCCTAAACATAAGTACTTTGGGATTTTTTAAGAGTCTTTGTAATGTTTCTCCTCTATCATATTTGTAACCAAATATCCAAAATATTAATAATAAAGGATAATTCCAAGAGGTTCTCTACAAACATTCACAAGAAAAGCATACGCCAACCCATTTCTATACATTGACTCAAACTTTTAGGGTCTGAGGTCTCAGGATATCTCATCTATCACCACTGATACTTGAAATATGTTAGTTTTGAAATTAATGTCAATGTAATATCCTTCCAAGCTTGATGGATAAGATGATATGATCTTCTGTGCAGAAGTAATGTTATTCAGGCTAGCCATAATTTTATCTGCTCTATTTACAATGGACTCAGGGGAATTAGTTGAATGAATAAACAAAAGATACTGTGGAGATTGGTGTTCTCAAGATACCAAGCTCTAAATGGTAGTCCAAATTAGTGTACAATTTAGAATAGAATACTTAGGTGATAGTAGCCTGAAATCAGGGCAGAAAATCCAGAAGGATTTATTTACATTTTCATAATAATCTATAACTTCAATAGAAGAAACGAAATCATGAAGCAATAGAAACTGATAACCTCTAAATGGTGATAGACTAAGCTGTGAATAAATGGATTTTTTATTTTAGGGAAATGTTAATAATTTACCCTCATATTTTGGAGTGGGCCATACTTCTACATCATAAAAGATATCAGACTTGTTTTTAAGATTTTTCTTTCCATTGACTGATAACATAGAAAACTGGATCATGATTATAATTTACCATTTGTCATTTACCAAATCAATTTCAACCATTATCATTACCAAAATTTACCAAAATCATTTACCATGATTTACCATCATGATTATAAATTTACCATTTATTCTTTCAATAACTACTTTTTGAATGTTTATTATGTGTTGGGTTCAGCATTAGGTTCTGAGAATGATAAAGATAGCTCTTTACATAGTTTTTACTTCATACAGAAGTGAAATGTGAAAATTATACATTATTTTTGAAATCTCAGAATCCCTTCTTCAAATTCAAGGCAAGCAATACTTTCCTGCACAGGTCATCTTATTATTCACTATTCTGATATGAAAAAAACATCTGAATAGCCTCTTTATATTATTATTTTGAGACATACTTAGTTGACATATAATCCAGGAGTTTCATAAGCCATACAAATAGTACAAAATAAATGAAAATTGGAATTATTTAATGATCTTAAGAAGGTAGATACTTTCTGAACAAATATTTTAAAATGATTTTTATATCTTTGTAAAACATAAAGTTATGCAAGTTTTTATACAATAAAAAGAGCTAAGCAATACAGAGAACACACTAAAGGAAAAAAAACCTACTAAAGCATGACAGCTATGTTAAACTCAAAGTATATAATATTAATTTATCAATGATTAAAATCAAGAACTTGAGTAAGATGCCATAAACATGCTAATGTTTAACTGTAAACATTGTTGCAACAGCATGTGTATGATACTTACCTGTAGGCCCAAAATATCATTTAAAATTATACATTATGAGGAACCTGTTATTAAATAAAGAGAAGTAGAAATTGCTTTAATACACATAACCTCATCTTAACTTGATTATATCTGCAAAGACTCTATTTTCTTTTTCTTTTTTTTTTGAGACAGAGTTTCCCTTTGTTGCCCAGGCTAGAGTGAGTGCCATGGCGTCAGCTTAGCTCACAGCAACCTCAAACTCCTGGACTCAAGCGATCCTGCTGCCTCAGCCTCCCCAGTAGCTGGGACTATAGGCATGTGCCACCATGCCTGGCTAATTTTTTCTATATATATTAGTTGGCCAATTAATTTCTTTCTATTTATAGTAGAGATGGGGGTCTTGCTCTTGCTCAGGCTGGTTTCAAACTCCTGACCTCAAGCAATCTGCCTGCCTCAGCCTTCCAGAGTGCTAGGATTGATTACAGGCGTGAGCCACTGCTCCCGGCCTAGACCCTATTTTCAAATAAGATCCTATTCATAGTTTCCAGGTGGACATTAATTTTTGAAGGGCACAATCAAGCCAGTAAAATGTCTCAAAACAAATAATTCTAATAACACTTTTAAATAATAACATATATCCCCCTTGAGCAAAACAAAATCTTTAGCAGAAAAGCTTTTCTATCAATATTTTCAATAATGTGTTATAGGAACATGCATAATAATTTATAGAATATAAGTAATTAAATCTGCTAAATTAAGATTGAATAAATAATTTGAATTAAGCAGTAATTAAATCTTATAATACATCTTTTAAAAACAAACTCATTGAAGATTGTCTTAAACTTGTGGTATGTCATAATAGTTTACTGGTGATAAGACCTATATGTTATATTTTAGCTTTAGTTTATTTTAAAATTCATATCTAGGATCACGTTTTTCCACAATGATTGAAGTGGTACTATTTATCAGTTGATTATCTGATATGCATGATAAAGGAAATAAAATGCATGAATATTTAGTATTGGTCTTTGTTTTACAAAATTGAGAATAAAATCTAACAAAATGAATGTTAAAACTATAAACCAGGAACAAAAGAGAAATGAAAAAAAAGATGGGTAAAATTTATCTATAGCATGTTAATAAATTTCTTTCTGCTTTGTGTATCCAATCCATTTGATTTTATCTTCTAGAGTAAATAAGGCAACACTCTTTAGTACACCTTAATGGCTTCTCCACTAAACAGATACACTATCTTACAATATATTTTCCCCTAGCATGGTTCTGTTTCTTACATACCTCTGATTTGAAAGAGGCAAATAAAGTAAGCTAATTATCTGGGTAGAAATAGAAAATTTCTAGGAACCATAGCAGGAGATTTTATCTATGTATTTCCTAATGGTGAGGTATAATTAATTTAAAAATCCACAGAGTTTTAGGAGAGAAACAGAATTTACAGAAATATTTTCTTATTTAATAAAATATTTACAAGAAAAATTCAAGAAACTGATTTTAGATATATAGAAAAGGTAAATGAAGAGTAATAATGAGTATACACAGATTTTTTTCTATAATCTTACTTCTTTATGGTTGTACATATTGAAAAATAATTATAATCAAAAAAGGTAGAATATTTTAGTGGCTAAAAAATGTGGTTAGGAATATTGGCTTAGCCTGATTTGTGAAATTGGTTCTGCAAGGTATGTTTAAGAGATAATCTTGCTGATGACTCTACAATGGAAAAATTCCTTAGGAGCCCATTTCTGTTGGATGGAGGATCATTGAATGATGCCACTGCAAAGCTCTGTTAAAACCTATACGCTGGTCAGAAATCAAGGGACTGTGGTGTCTGTAAGTTAAATAATTTTTCATAAATAAGGAGTCAGTGGACATGTCTTTGAATAAGAAGATGATGTAGAAATAGAGTGTGCCTTTTTAGGAAATCATTCAAGGACACTAGGATGGTTTCTTGCCTTTAGGAAGATGGGATTAAACATTTTTAAAATATAACTTCTTATTTTGCAATAATTTTAAACATATGCAAGTTGTAAAAATAGTGTAGAGACCTCCTGTATACTTTTCACTCAAATTTCACTAAATGCAAAATCTTATATAACCATAGTACAATTATAACATTTAGAAACTAACTCAGATATAATACTATTGACTAAATTATAGATTTTATTTGGATTTTTTCCCCATTTTTCTATTACTGTCCCTTATCTATTTGTGGATCAACCCCATAATTCACATTGCAGTTAAAAGGAAGCGGTGTTCCTTAATTTTTTCCCATCTGTAAAAGTTTCCAAGTCTTTGGGTGAGATGCTCTGATACTATGTAAATATCCACTTTCTTTTTAAAATTTGATTCACTAATATTTTAGCATTCTACAGTGATCTTACCTACAGCAATTATTACTGTGTTTTTCAGATGGTGTTTTGTAATTTTGTCATTTCTTCTATATTTATTAATTGGCTTTCTTATATGAGAAATAGTTATTCTTTTCCCACCTTTGATTTAATTATTCAATCATTTATTTATAACCATATGCACTAATAAATATTGATTTTGTTTTTTGCTTTATAATCTGAAACTATTTATTTTGTTTTTCAAATTTTTTAGTTTTGATCATTGGCTACTCTTTCAGGTTGACTCCTGAGACCTTTCAATCTGACTCTAGTTTTTTGTTTGTTTGTTTGTTTTTGAGGTCTTCCTAGGTCTGTCAGTGGACAAAGATGGGAAATCTGTGTATGAACACTAATCCAGGGACACACACACATGCATTTATGTATCAACACAGACCTGTTGTGTTTCTATGTGTACATAGAAAGAAAGTTGATTCTTATTATTTGTGATAATTATGTTCCATAAGGTCTCCACAGGCACAGAAATAGCAATATGAACTCTTGCTTCTAGGGGAAATAGAGGGTTATAATAGATTCCTGTAAGTCTTTGGTCACAACATTTTTATCAACCAAATCCATTTGTTGTTATATAGGTCATATATAATTTGTGTCATATAGATTAATTTTCCGTAGTCCTTATAAAACAGGCCAGTCTCATCAGCATTGAAAACTTGCTCTTTTATGTAAATATTTCTCTATATGACATACAGCAGGCATTTAAAAAATTTCTTCCATAGCCTTCTGATTTGTAGAACTCACCTCACCAGCAATTTTAACATAGTTTACACTTTGTCTCCTTTTGAAACATGTAAACCAGCACACACTAGCTGCAGAGTTTAGCATTTCCTGACTGTGGGTAACATAACCATCAATTTCTTTGGCTTTCAGCCCCAAAGCAGTGCTGTGCCTATTTCTAAAAAGTAAGTTTTCATTCTGATGCAGGAAAGTGACTCAAAATGCTGGGAGCCACTTGAAGTCCAAGTGAGTCCTTGACTTTACACAAGAAAGAATTCAAGAGTGAGCCAACAGTATAAAGTGAAAACGAGATTTATTCAGATACTATAGAAAGTCTACTCCACAGACAGAGCAGAGGCTAGTTCTCCCTGCAGAAGAGCACCAGCCAGCCCCATGGTTCCTTTTGACCCTCTAAGCAATGGCTTAATTATAGGCTAAACAAGAGGAAGAATTTTCACAGAAGGGGTGGTGTTTTCCTAGAATCAGGTGACACCCTCTATTTCTCCACCATCTTGGTTCTAACCAGTTTGAGCTTGCCCTACCTCCATCTTGTTTTGATCAGGGTAATTTGAAACTTTGTTTTGGGACTTCCTGACTCAGTTAGGTAATGCTGCAGCTATGGCCAAAGCAATGCCCAAAGCAGTGCTCAAAGCAGTGCCCAAAGCAGTACCTGTCAGTTCCCTGTCTCAATTTCATGAATCCACAAATTTAACTGGTTTTCATCTTTACCACAGTTTCGTCATGTACTAAAGTTGTTACTTTAGCGCTTTTAGGGGAATTGTAACATACAGACTGATGAATTTCCCCTTCCTTTTTCTGGATGCACTGTGTTGTTGATTTATTAACATTGAACTCATGGCCAACAGTCCTGTAAGTCATGATGGAGAAAAGCTTATCTAACGTGTTTTTCTTCATAAATCTTATGAAAGCCTTTTTGTTCCTGAGAAACATAGAGAACACTTTAATACTTCACTTGAGGGCCATTTTAAGCACAGAAATCACTTACAAACAAACATGAAAATGTGACATTCAGTGGACCCTGAAAAGGGCACTTGTTTAAGGTAGGAGAGCTGAAACAAGAAGCAGAGCATTATCTTGTCTAACCTCAACTGAGACTGTGTAGGATGAATAACTCATTTTTTTTTGATGCTCTGTGCATGTCCTAAATGATTGTGAAAGTGACTCAAATAATGATTTGGGGGCTACAAATACACTTTATACAGTAGGTCTCTTTGCTTGAAAAATGCTCATAGTCTATTAGTAGAGATAGTCAAGAAAAATAAAGTTCTAGTACATTGTGAAAATTGCTATCACATGGGTAAGCATACTGAACCATTCCAAGATGCTTATGTGATCCTATGTGACTATAAAATATAGCAGTGAAGGTCCAATTATATAGATGGAGAAAAAAGGTGACTTAGGCTTGGGAACTTTGGTACAAGGAACCTGATATCAGAGAGAGATGTAGGATATGATGAACACCAAAGAGGTTTAATTAAGAATACAAAGGTTTACTGTGTCTCAAATCAGACTGATGGAGAATGACTAAGTAATATCTATGAGTGAGATAATGAATTATGAATTACATATTCTATAGCTATGGCTGAGGTTGGTGGTATGGATAATTCAGTGTTCAGTTAAAAAATGACATAATCTTGCCCATAAGACACAAAGGAAATAAGAATATACTGAAAGTACACCATAGTTATCATGCAGGTACATATTACTTTTGGCATTAACAATAGAAAGGTTGGGGAGAGAAAAATGGTGGAGTAGGGGTGCCCTCCTGGCTCTCTGCTCCCAGAGCGAAAAGTGAAGAAAGTGGATAGCCACACTCGAGCGATCTGCACTTCCACGAGACCAGCTTCACAAGCCTGCAGACATCCAACAGGAAACGGAGGAATAAGACCATTTGCAGCCTAGAGCAAAGGTGAACCGATCATTCTTCTGCAAAACTCGGGGATTCGGAGGCACACAACAGGGAGGGAGCGAGGTGCGGTTTAAGCCGCTGCCGGCTGGCAGTGGCGCCAGCCCTACCCGGTGCTGAGAAACACCCCCTCCTACACCGAGCTCCACTTCCATGTAAGCCAGGAGGTGCCTGAAGTTGGTGAGAAGTGGCAGCGTGGGACTAAGCCGTGTAGAGAGGAGACTAGAGCAGGGAACACGCTGAGTCCGCCAGAGCACACAGCAGCAGCAGTTTAAGGTGGGGGAGGGTCTGAGCGCAGCAACCGCTCTCCGCGCAGCAGGAACCAGAGCCCACTCGGGCATCTCCCTGCAGAACACTCCCAGATCAAGGTTAAGGGGAGTTTACACAGAAGGAGGCTTTGACTTTGGATATAGAGGAGGTTGGGGATAGCACTGAGAGGTCAGAGTGCGCAAAGTTAGACTCCTTGATCCATTAGGACCCCCCTCCCTCTGCCCCTCCGGCACCGCTCCAGCCCCTGCATTCCCGCGCTAACTTGGGCTCAGGGTTTGGAGAGGAGGTGCAGAGAGAGCGCTGGTGCGCGCCAATGCTCCACCAATTTGATATTGGACTGTCACTTGCTGCACAAGTGGCACTGACTCTGTTCTCAGAGAGTGGACCCTGCCTGGACAAGGCAGTGCTACAGGGGAGATTGCCCTTGTCAGATTTAAGGCAGAGAAACATTGCCTTCCACACTCTCCTGAAACCCGGAGGCCCACCCTGGGCTCCAAAGTCTCTGTCCCAGCCTTGGGGGCGGAGCTGAGATAGAAACTGTTCTAATTCCTGCCGCTTACCTCCACCTGGGTAATTAAAGAGACAAAAGACAGGGATAGGTGGGTCCCATTGACTGCCTGCCTGCTTCTGGTCAGTCTCTCCCTGCACAGGTCTCCTGCACTCTGTCCAGAGTGCAGAGCCCGCCTGGGCAGGGCTGATCCTTGTGGGAGACTGCCCTTAGTGGCTATAAGGCAGAGAGACTTTACGTCCACCACGCTCCAGTGTCTTGTGGCTGAGCCTTTGGCTCCAAAGTCTCTGTCCCCGCCTTGGGGGCAGAGCTGAGATAGGAACTGTTTCCATTCCTACTGCTTATCTCCAACTATGCAATTAAAGAGACAGAAGACGGGGATCCGTGGGTTTGGCTACCGGCCTGCCAGCTTCAGGCCAGTCTCTATCTGCACAGGTCTTCTGTGCTCGGTGTCCAGGCCGTGGAGTTTGCCTAGGCAGGGCCGAGCCTGAGAGACGTTACGACCCACACACTCTGGTGACTTTGGTCTGGGCCTTCGGTTCCAAAGATTCTAGCCCCGCCTTGGGGGTGGAGCTGAGATAGGAACTGCTCCCATTCCTGCCATCTATCTCCACCTGTGTAATTAAGGAGGCAGAAGACAGGGGGCCCCCGGAGCAGCCCGGAGACCAGCGGGAAGGGTAGGGAAATTGACTGTTTCCCCTCCACTACATATCGGACTGCTGGCTCCCCAGCTGGTAGAGAGACCTGCAGACACCAGCCCAGTGACGGCTGCCGCCAGTGAGCAACACCACCTACTGGCTCAGAAACTAAACAAGGTGTGTGAATAACCAAACGAAAACCTAAAGGAAAGAAACAACAACTGAGCAAAATGGGAAGAAATCAGCGAAGGAACTCGGGAAATATGAAGAAACGAACAGAAAACACACCCCCAAAGAGGAGCACCAGCCGCTTAGAAACAGACAACAACCAAAACCTGGCAACCAAAATGACAGAAGAGGAATTTCCAACGTGGATCATAAGAACACTCACCAACCTGCAAGAACAACTCAATAACCAACACAAATAAACCACAAAAAGCCTCCAGGATATGGAACAAAGGTTCACTAAAGAGATTGACACAGTGAAGAAAACTTTAACCGAATTCCTGGAGATGAAGAATCAACTCAGGGAATGACAAAATACTGTGGAAAGTCTCAAGAGCAGGGTAGATCACACAGAAGAAAGAATCTCAGATATTGAAGATAACACCTTCCAATTAAATAAATCAGTCACAGAGATAGAGCAGAGAAACAAGAGAAAAGAGCAAAGCCTACAAGAGCTGTGGGATTATGTGAAAAAAACTAACGTGAGGGTCATAGGGTTAGCAGAAGGGGAAGAAGACAATACTCAAGGGCTGGACAAGCTTTTTGAAGATATAATAGAGGAAAATTTCCCAGGCCTTGCTCAAAATCTCAATATACAGGTTCAAGAAGCCCAGAGGACCCCTGGGAGATTCAATGCAAACAGGAAGACGTCAGGACATGCAGTCATCAGACTGACCAAATTATCAAATAAAGAGGCCCTTCTAAGAGCTGTAAGAAGAAAGAAGCAAGTAACTTACAAGGGAAAGCCAATTCGAATAACACCAGACTTCTCTAATGAGACTTTACAAGCAAGGAGAGACTGGGGCCCCATTCTCACTCTTCTGAAACAAAACAATGCCCAGCCTAGAATCTTATTCCCTGCAAAACTAAGCTTCGTATATGAAGGAGAAATAATGACATTCCCAACAAGCAAAGCCTCAGAGAATTCACCAAGACAAGACCAGCCCTACAAGAAGTACTCAAAACAGTGTTACACACGGAACACCATAATAGAAATTCACGAATATAAAAAAAAACCAAAATCCAAAGATTAAAGGCCAGATATCTCTATGGATCAAGAGAGAAATCAAAGCAACAACATCCAACCCAACAGAATGAACAGTAATCTACCTTACCTATCAGTTCTCTCAATAAACATGAATGGCTTAAACTCTCCACTCAAGAGACATAGACTGGCTGAATGGATAAGAAAATACAGGCCAAGTATGTGCTGTCTTCAGGAACACATCTAAGCTGCAAGGATGAATATAGACTAAAAGTAAAAGGGTGGAGATCAGTATTCCAGGCAAGTGGAAGCCAAAAGAAGGCTGGTGTGGCAGCCCAATTTCAGACGATTTAGTTATTAAACCAGCAAAAGTAGTGAAAGACAAAGAAGGTCATTATATAATGGTGAATGGCACACTTCAACAAGAAGAGATAACAATTTTAAATATATATGCACCCAACTTAGGTGCACCCAGATTCATAAAGCAAACCTTACTGGATCTAAACAAATAGATTAATAACAATACCATAATCACCAGAGATTTCAACACCCCACTGACAGCACAAGACGGATCCTCCAAACAGAAAATTAATAAAGAAATAATGGACTTTAACAAAACTCTGGACCAATTGAGTCTGACTGACATGTACAGGACATCCTACCCATCCTACCTAGGATGTCCTGGGATGTCCTACCCAGGATATCCTACCCAACGTATAATCCGCTGATTATACATTCTTCTCATCAGCTCATGGGACATTCTCTAAGATTGACCATATCCTAGGACACAAAGTAAACCTCAAGAAATTTAAAAAAATAGCAATCATACCATGTATCTTCTCAGATCACAGTGGAATAAAAGTAGAAATCAACCCTAACAGAAACTCACATTTCTACACAAAAACGTGGAAAATAAACAACCTCCTACTAAATGATTACTTCATAAATGAAGAAATCAAGACGGAAATAAAAAGTTCTATGAAGAAAATGACAATGGAGAGACAAGTTATCAAATCCTCTGGGACACAGCTAAAGCACTTCTGAGAGGAAAGTTTATCTCCATAAATGCCTATAACCAAATGTCAAAAAGATCACAAACAGACAATCTAATGAAACGACTCAAAGAGCTGGAAAAAGAACAGACCCAGCAGAAGAAGTGAAATCAATAAGATCAAATCAGAATTAAAGGAAATTGAAAACAGGGAAGCTATTCAGGAGATTAACAAAACAAAAAGTTGGTTCTTTAAAAAAATAAACAAAATTGACACGCCACTGGCTAAGCTAACGGAAAGCAGAAAAGAGAAATCTCTAATAAGCTCCATCAGGAACAAAAAAGGAGATATCACAACTGATCCCAAAGAGATACAAGATATAATTTATGAGTACTAAAAAATCTTTATTCACACAAACAGGAAAATGTGTAGGAAATGGACAAATTTCAAGAAACATACAGCCTCCCTAGGCTCAATCAGGAAGAAATAGATTCCCTAAACAGACCAATCTCAACAGCTGAAATAGAAACAGCAATTAAAAATCTCCCTAAAAAGAAAAGTCCTGGTCCAGATGGCTTCACACCCAAATTTTACCACACTTACAAAGAAGAACTAGTACCTGTCTTGCAGAAATTATTCCACAAATTCGAGAAGAATGGAAACCTACCAGACACCTTTTATGAAGCGAATATTACTCTGATACCAAAACCAGGAAAGGATGCAACAAAAAAGAAAACTACAGACCAATATCCCTGATGAATATAGATGCAAGAATTTTCAACAAAATCTTAGTTAACCGAATCCAGATGCTTATAAAAAAAATAATTCATCACAACCAAGTGGGCTTCATCCCGGGATGCAGGGATGGTTCAACATACGTAAATCTATAAATGCAATTCACCACATAAAGAGAGGCAAAAACAAAGACCATATAATTCTCTCAATAGATGCAGAAAAAGCTTTTGACAAAATTCAACACCCTTTCATGATACGAACACTTAACAAAATAGGCATAGAAGGGACATAACTAAAAATGATACAAGCCATATATGACAGACCCATAGCCAACATCATACTGAATGGGGAAAAATTGAAAGCATTCCTACTTAGAACTGGAACCAGACAAGGCTGCCCACTATCTCCACTTCTATTCAACATAGTGCTGGAAGTCCTGGCCACAGCAATCAGACAGGAAAGTGGAATTAATGGTATCCAAATAGGAGCAGAAGAGATCAGACTTTCACTGTTTGCTGATAATATGATATTATATTTAGAAAACCCCAAAGATTCAATCAGGAAACTCCTGGAACTGATCAATGAATTTAGTAAAGTCTCAGGATGCAAAATCAATGCACAGAAATCAGAGGCATTTGTATACGCTGACTACAATCAAATTGAGAACCAAATTAAAGACTCAATACCCTTCACAATAGTAACAAAGAAATTAAAGTACCTAGGAATATACTTAACCAAGGAAGTAAAAGACCTTTACAGGGAGAACTATGAAACACTGAGGAAGGAAATAGCAGAGGATGTAAACAGATGGAAATCCATTCCATGCTCGTGGATCGGCAGACTCAACATCATTAAAATGTCTATACTACCCAAACTGATCTACAGATTCAACGCAATACCTATTAAAATGCCATCAGCATTCTTCACAGATATAGAAAAAATAATTTTACGCTTTGTATGGAACCAAAAAAGATCCCGAATATCAAGAGCAATTATAGGCAACAAAACCAAAATGGGAGGTATTAATATGCCAGATATCAAACAATACTACAAAGCTGTAGTCATTAAAACAATCTGGTATTGGCACAAAAATAGGATTATTGACCAGTGGAACAGATGTGAGAATCCTGATATAAAACCATCCTCGTATAGCCATCTAATCTTTGACAAAGCAGACAAAAACATATGCTGGGGAAAAGAATCCCTTTTCAATAAATGGTACTGGGAAAACTGGATAGCCACTTGTAGAAGGCTAAAGCAGGACCCACACCTTTCACCTCTCACAAAAATCAACTCACGCTGGATAACAGACTTAAACCTAAGGTATGAAACTATTAGAATTGTAGAGGAAAATGTTGGAAACACTCTCCTAGACATCGGCCTAGGCAAAGAGTTTATGAAGGAGTCCTCAAAGGCAATCAAAGCAGCAACAATAATAAATAAATGGGACATGATGAAACTTAAAAGCTTCTGCACAGCCAAAGAAACAGTCATGAAAGTAAACAGACAACCTACAGAATGGGAGAAAATTTTTGCATCCTACGTATCCGATAAAGGGCTGATAACTAGAATATACTTAGAACTCACGAAAATCAGTAAGAAAAAAATCAAATAACCCTATTAAAAAGTGGGCAAAGGACTTGAAACGAAACTTTTCTAAAGAAGACAGAAGAATGGCCAACAAACATATGAAAAAATGCTCATCATCTCTAATCATCAGGGAAATGCAAATCAAAACCACAATGAGATATCACTTACCTCCAGTGAGAATGGCCTTTATCAAAAAGTCTCCAAATAATAAATGCTGGCGTGGATGTGGAGAGAGAGGAACACTCCTACACTGCTGGTGGGACTGCAAACTAGTTCAACCTCTGTGGAAAGCAATATGGAGATACCTTAAAGTGATACAAGTGAATCTACCATTTGATCCAGCAATCCCATTGCTGGGCATCTACCCAAATGATCCAATGACACTCTACGAAAAAGACACCTGCACTCGAATGTTTATAGCAGCCCAATTCATAATTGCAAGGCTGTGGAAACAGCCCAAGTGCCCATCAATCCAAGAATGGATTAATAAAATGTTGTATATGTATACCATGGAGTGCTATTCAGCTCTAAGAAACAATGGTGATATAGCACATCTTATATTTTTCTGGTTAGAGCTGGAACCCATACTAGTAAGTGAAGTATCCCAAGAATGGAAAAACAAGCACCACATATACTCACCAGCAAATTGGTATTAACTGAGCAGCACCTAAGTGGACACATAGGTACTACAGTAATAGGGTATTGTGGAGGGGGGAGGGGAGAAAGGTCGGTTATATACATACATAATGAGTGACATGTGCACCATCTGAGGGATGGTCCTGCTGGAAAATCAAACTTCTGGGGGGAGGAGGGAAAGGGCATTTATTGAAACCTTAAAATCTGTACCCCCATAATATTCCGAAATAAGAAAAAAACAACCAATAGAAAAGTTGGCAGATTATGAGTTTCTTTAGCTAATGTGATTTTTTTGTGTGGTCTGAGAGATTTAAGTTTATTTCCAAAGAAGTAATTATCTCCTGAATGTTTGATTTTCTGTGGTATGTTACTTTGGGCAGCATTTTCCATAAGCCAAGTTTGGGACTTTGGCTATGCTCATTTAGTACTTTGTGAAGAAATGAATAATATAAATAATGTTTAATTCTGAAATTCTAAGTTTCACTTGTATGTATTTATTTTCAAGGTTTCTACCTCCACAAAAAGTTGGTAAAATAGCTTAGTTGGTGGGGCGTAGACCTGATTTAAATCACTATTTTGTTATCTATTAATTATATGTGATTATTTCCTGTGATCTCTATGCTTCATTTTTAGAAGGAGAAAGAATATCCACTTACAGAAACTGTTAAAATCTTAGAGGAATAGATAAAACATTTAACACAGTTTAAAATATAATATTTATGTACAAAAGTGAGTGTTTTATAGCATATTTTGGTTTGCATAATAAATTGAATCAATAAAATTAGCCCTTCCCTAAAAGGAATGAAAAGGAAGTAATTGCTGTTTTTTGCTTTCTATTTATTTTTTCATAATTCACCATATGCCTCTGTCCTCACTTTTACAGCTCTGTGTTACTTGCAATCATGATTCTCTTTGCCAAGAATATCCATTAATTATATTTATTATATTTACTGGAAATCCTTCCTGGATAATTCTGATATTGTGAGCAACCCTATCTTTTACATTGGCATAGCACTTGGTATATGCTTTTATATAAAAATTAATTCTGTATGTAAATGTATACCTTTTTAACTGTCACCTGAAGTCCCATGTGGTAGAAATGATATTATTCTATTAATCCAAATTGCTAACACATACTTGCAACCAAGTTGCTTTAAAAATATTTTTAGAATAATATATGATTGAATTTTCACAATCATATAAGAATTACAAAGAGTTATACATGGAAGATTCTTATTCTCTTTATAGAAAACTATAAATATTCACATGTAGATACTGAGTTAAAAATAGTATATGCATAATACTTATTTTATTACTTTTCAGATAATATAATAAAATATTCAGTATGCAGTAATTGTTTCGACTTTTCTGTTCATTTTGTGGATGGACTTCAATTGTTTTCTGGATGTGAAGTTAAAAAATAGTTGAAACAGTTTGGCATCTCATTGAAATCTAGGGTGTGTTTGGTAACATAACTTCTTTCAGATAGACCTGGGAGAGTGATAGATATCGAGTGGTGACACAACAAAGTGAATCTCCATGCTGGGAATCGCTCAAAGTCCTAGCTGGTCAAGTCCTTGGCTTCATATAAGAAAGAATTCAGGGGTGAGCTGACAGTATAAATTGAAAGCAAGTTTTATTCAGAAAGTATAGAAAACCTACTCCACAGAATAGAGGCTCGTTCTCCCTGCAGAGGAGAGCAGGCCCCATGGTTCCTTCAGCCCCTCTATTTAAGCAAAGCCTTATTATGGGCTACACAAGGGGGGAGGGGGATATTCATGTTATTTCTTGGAAAGGGCAGTGTTTTCCTGGAATTAGGGTTACACCCTCCTTTTGACTATATATGGTCAAACTGGATGTGTCATGGCATCAGGTACATGGTGGGAGTGGGAGGTTTCCTTAGAAACTTTTAGGGTAATTTTATGGTAACGATGGTATAATGAAGCTGTAATGTCAAGGAGCAGGAGATTTCTACACCATCTTGGTTCTAAGAAGTTGGAACTTGTCCTGTCACCATCTTGTTTTGATCAGGGTAGCTCGAAACTTTGTTTTGAGACTTCTTGACTCAGTTAGGCAATGCCTGAACAATTAGACAATGCATGAGACTGTGCCTAGAGCAAAGCCTGAAGCATTGCCTGCCAGTTTCCTGTCTCAGTGATACATGAGTCATAGTGAGTAGAACAATCCATGATTCATGATAAAGATTGGAGACAGAGAGAGATACAGGGGAGAATTTTGTGTCTGTTTGAAGACCATCATAATCTTATTTCCAGTAACTCTTTTTAATTAAGGAATAATGTGATTTTTTTTAATAACACACAAGATTATCAAGAAATATGTAAGAGTATAAATAAGAGTGAAAACTAAGATGATAGCCAAAGCAGACAACATTTTTCAAATGCATGTGATTTTAGGGCTAAAATGAATTTTTGTGAAATCGATTATAATTCTACTAGGAGAAAGGGTGGGAAAACTGACATTCTATATCTTTGTCAATGATAACATTACCTGGTTTATAGGTTGTTTAGATTAAAATTATTGCATTGATCAAATTAAATTTTAATTAGGTATTATTTTTTCTCCTCACTGGAATTTGAGAAAATTTAAGGCAAGAGGCATATTTTCATCACTACATCTTCAACACCTGTCATAAGATAATTAAGTATAACTAGAATGAGTTAATCATACATTAGAGAGTCCTTTAATACTTTTAGTATTTAATATGAATTTCTATTAAGAAATTATTATAAATGAAAGAGTGCATAATACTCACTAAGAGGTTTTATGCAATAAATTTTGCATATGACTTGCCTAATACAAAGTATAGTGTGTAGAATATTATGATAGGAGATGTTATTTCTCTTCTCTTCTTCCAAATAGCCTAAAGGTATTTCTAGACTCTCAGGTTAAATTTCAGTTCTCTGGAAAGCTGAACTCTTACTGGTTTATCTAAATTTCATGCATTTTCCTTGATGCTTTAAAAAATTTTCTCCTCTCTGTTTTTGTGTTAATTTTTAGAGTTATTGAATATACCTAAAGAAAAATACCACTGACCAAAAAAGAATAATTGTTGATACCTCATAAAGTTGTTAGCAGAATTAAATGAGCTAATACATAGAAAAATATTGCAATATGTATGCAATGTAGTCATTGCTGAAAACCTTCATCTTCTGCCCTCCTATTACTACTTCTCATTATTGTCATAATTAATATTATTAATATAATAATTTGAGTACATATGACTTTCTAATATTTTCAAAAATTGAAGTGGATATTTGTAATTTTATTCCCACCCGCTAGTGATTGTGGTTATTTGATTTCACAGAAATGCAAAATAGAATCAAATTTCCTAAAAACATTCATTTCTAGTACCTGGTGACAATGAAAAGTTCCAAAGTCCACATCTATCCTGATATTCTCTTCATCAAACTAAATGCCCTATGTGTCTCTTCCAAAGCAGACCACTTCTATTCAAAACCATAATCATTAACCAGGATTTTTCACTTCATCCAAATACATGTGAATAAAACACTTTAATGTTCATAAAATTATGAAGAAATATTCAAATTTATCAAATTTATTGAATGCAATGTGGGGAAAATTTTAATATGAAAATGGCAAAAACCATGTATAACTACACCAAAGCAAAGAGTGTTTTGAGAGCGTATGCATAATAATAGAAAGCATTTACAAGAGCTTTATTCTTTTAACATTCTTTCATTTACTAGAAGAAAACATAACCTTTTGGATGGTGTCCTTAAAGGCTTGCTTTACTTGCTGGTTTCGCAGGGTGTATATAAATGGATTCATCATGGGAGCAACAGAAGTATTGAGAATAGCTACTCCTTTGGTCAAGGATGCTTTTTCTTTTGCAGAGGGATTAGCATACATGAATATGCAGCTTCCATAAGAAATGGAAATGACAATCATGTGAGAGGAGCATGTAGAAAATGCCTTTTTCCTCTGAGTAGCAGAAGGAAGTCTCAAAATTGTCCTGATGATGAACATGTAGGATAGAATGATTAATGCCAAAGTGAAAAGCAGAATCACTATTGCAGAGTAAAAGCCAATCACTTCTAGGAGCCATGTGTCTGAGCAGGATAATTGTAACAAGGGAAAATAGTCACAGGCAAAGTGATCGATGACATTGGAGCCACAGTAATCTAACTGGAGAAAAAGAATAACTGGTGGAAAGATATTTAAGAATCCTGCCAACCAAGCAGAAAAGACAAGCAATATGCAGACTCTCTTGTTCATGATGGTTGTGTAGTGCAGGGGTTTGCAGATGGCTACGTAACGATCATAGGACATAGCAGTTAGAAGGTAAAATTCGGTTATCCCCATGAAGATGAAGAAAAACAACTGAGCTGTACAATTATTGTAGGAAATAGCTTTGTTTCTGGTGATAATTGTGCCCAGAAATCTAGGGATACAGACAGTTGTAAAGGTTACTTCTAATACAGAAAAGTTCCTGAGGAAGAAATACATAGGAGTCTGTAGATGGGAGTCCACCAAGGTGAGAGTGATGATGGTCAAGTTTCCAGTGATGCTTAATATATACATGATAATTAAAAAGAGAAAAATCACAATCTGAAGCTCCGGGTCATCTGACAGCCCTAGAAGAATGAATTCTGTGGGCACTGTGTGGTTTTTCATTGCTGGTCTTTATTTTTCCCCTTTGAAAACAGAAAATGTATGTTCCCCCCTATAAAATTATAAAGAAAAAATAAAGCAGTATTGAGGATAGCATATAATATTTTAAAAATCGCTATAGTTATGAGATTTAAAAAATCTCTATAATTACAGTCCTTGCTCTCACAATTTCAGCCTAGAAAAATGCTTACAAGTTCTCTGGGTAAGAATGAGCATACATCACCTGGTCCAATTCTTTTTCATTTTCCAGAGGAGTAAGCTGAGGCCCAAAGATGGAAGGTGACTCATCCAAGGTCACAAAGTAGGTTAAAGGTGAGATAGACTATATGTCAAGACTACCCACTGTCAGGCTACTGCCCTTCCCCACTCTTCCAAGATAGTTCTCCATTCTTAAAGAAAGATATGATCGTGGTAGGGAGGCAGCCATTCCACAAGAGACTATAGCAGAGACTGAAAATACAAATGCTTTATCTGTAAAAGATTTTAAAAAACCCCTGTATTTTCTATCAGCAACCCTCTCCAATTCCCATTCTACCTTTCATTCAGGTAATAAATATTATCTGATGTTAAAAATCAATCTCTCTTCATTGAAAATACACTATTATGGGCCATGGATAAAAAATTCTGGTGCTAGCATTTAAACAGAAGCTAATTCTTTTAATGTTTCTTCAAAATTAAGCTTATAACTGATTTTAAAAATATTTAAAAACATATGAAAGTATTGTAATTGATTTTTTTCCTTTCCTCAATGTTATAAAAAAAGAACCTGTAATGTAGCATAATCTAAAGACGGAATTTGAAAATTTACAGAGCTTATTTAGACTGACCTTAAAACATGATATTTTGAGAAACTCAGACCCACAAAGTTTAGGAAACTTTCACAAGGTTAAACAACCAATCACCATAGTAATCATCTCTTTGAAAATACATGTTTATCCATATCTATGTTTTGTTGGCATTCTCTTCTAGATAACTGAAGGGTTTGATTGATGCTATTATCCTCCATGCCTCCTTTTTTCCCCTCTTCTAGCAAAAGATGCTAGAAGAAGAAAGGGAATTTCTGTTGCTAAAACAAATCATTATCTAGAAACATTTGAATTCATACAAAGCACAGTTCAGCTTTTTATTTGCAATATTGCTATAGCAAATGAACAAGTAGATTGTGGAAATAACATTTATTGGGAATGATTTTCTTAATAATAAAAAATTATTTAACTTTTAATATTATAAGAGTTGTAAGCCCACAATCATGTGCAAATAGTATTTCAAAACATAAAAATAAAGTAAAATAATATATATTATATTTAAGAGTAACAAATTTACTTACTTCCTGATTCTTCTTGATAATTTACTCTGAAATTCTACCATCTGGCTTTCTTAAATAGTCATATAATTTCAGAGCTGGCAAATTGATTTGGCAATTTATTTGTATTTTCAAAACAAGTGTGGTGATTTAACTTTTTCATGGCTTTCAGAAATTATAGCTCTTCTTATTTCCATAATATTGGACCCACAATATCCTTAATTTCTGATATTATAAAATTGTTGAAACATTTTATTATATTACAATTAATTCTTGCTTTGCCTCTCTCATACAAGATCCTCTCTCATATAAACACAGTTATACCCAGATTAACTAGTAAATTACTCTACCATTTTCTGCTTTCCATGTAATAAACAGTTGTTAAAACATTTGCCTTTACATTTACACAAACATTTTAAACAAATATTTTGTAACCCTATATATCCATAAAATCTAAGTAATACTTCTCTTAGCCTTCAGAGAATGTTACATTTTCCTGAAAATGCTAATTTGAACAATAGAAAATAAGGAATGTCCCTCTCTATGCATGTTATATAAATGGAATTGGACTTATTTTATCTGTGTCTTTTTTGTTGACTCATGGGAATTCATTAAGTAAATAGAGAGTGCCAAGGTGAGCCATCATTAAAAGATACAAATAAATCATTGACATTGGTCTCTTTATAAATATTGATAAGAAAATATGAAAACATAATTATTGATATAAATGAGGCATATAGACAACATATGATATTGGGTGTATAAAAGTTTGATTTAGAATTTGATTCCTCTATAATTGTAAAAGTCCATATTTTTCTCTTAGAAATTCAGGAGAATTGACATGTTTATATCCTTTAAATTTTGGCAACTCAGAAAAGATATCTTTATGCCACAAAGAGATGGTAGAAAACACTGCTTTGGATTTTTAGTATTACTTAATAGTCTTCTGAAATGGATAATATTAAGAACCTATGGAGAGTTCTATACCCTGTATTGCTTCTTTGAATTTAGGGAAATCCTTCCCATACCATATGACTAATGTCATAGCAATATTTGATAAAAATTGCATTTATTGCCTTCTGCCTACTTACCTTTACTGTGTCATTTACTTTTGTTAAATCTTTGTTTATAGTTGCATTTATGACATCTTCTCATTGAAAAAATATTTATGAACCAAAAAAATAAATATTTGAAACTCTGGGATTAAATATTTTTGACATATTCATTTCTTACTATTCTGCATTGGAGATGCAAGTTTCATGAGTAGAAAACTATATACTCATTTACTATATATATCACATATATGTAATATAAATTTGATATCTAATAATTTCTCCTTATTTTTTTCAAAGGTATAAATATGGACATACAACATGTAGCATTTAATCCCAGAAAAGCTGATCACTAATAGAATTGAAAGTTGAGACTATTTGAAAGAAGAAAGGAAAGGAAACAGGAAATAATGAATAAACCACTAGTTAACACATAAAACAATACAGAGGTATTGAGATATGTTGAATTTATAATTGATGAATTTTGAGATAGGCATTGAAATTATAATTTTGACATATTTATGTAGATATGTTGAAAAGTATTGGGTACTTATGAAAATTATACTCCTTTGCTTTTGTTTTTTATCCAAATAGTTACCATTTCATATTTTCTTTCATAAACTTTTTAACAGTAAAACATATAGCAATTATTTTTTGAGATTTATGGCTACAAGGCATTAACTAAACATTTAACTTATTTCATTTTTCCAAACAAACAACAAAAATCTATGAGGCAACTTATATTCATATAAAGAGCTGGATGAAGAAAAAAATGAGTTGTCTTGTCTCCATCATTATAGCTGTATTTGTGAGCAATGTAGTCTTTACTGATTTTTTAGAGGCAAAACACCAGCATATATTTAAATATTTAACTTTAAAAGAGACTTCCAGGAAAATTTTCTTCCCATTGGGAAACTCCTCATTTCTTCAACTCCAGTAAAACATTTCATTTCTTAATTTCTGTCACCTTCATTATTATTTACAAGATAAGAAAGCTAAATGTATCAGGAAAAAGCTCACTGAAATGGGAACGCCTCCAAAATTGGAGCCATTGGAGTTAAATCTGACAGATTTCTGAGTTTCCTCCCTGGCTCACATTCATGTTTTCTGACCTACTGCCTCTCTTCTGAAGCCACAGATAACAAACTCTTTGCCATGTCCATCCTCAGATATTAGAGACCACAGAGGGTGCAGAGTAGGAATTCAGTAGACTGGAATTATACTGTGGGCTATGAAAGGCAAATTGTATGAATATCTAAAATAAAACATTTTTTTCCACAGAACATTTTTTCCTTGAACATTTCTCCGATCTAAATCTGCTTATTATTTTTTCTATATTCTGCTTTTTTTACCCATACTATGATTTTATATTTTTCCTTTTATCTAGGTCTTGTCATTTGCTGCAAAAATGGATGAACCTTGAGAACATTATATGTGAAATGAGACAGTCACAGAAGGACAAATACTGTTTGATTCTACTTACATGAGATATCCAAAGAAGCTAATAACAGTTAATAATACTGTTCATTTAAAAATTTTTAAGTGAGATCTCATGTTATTTATTTTTTACCACAATAAAAATGTGAAAAAACCCTAACTCTCATAGAAAATATGAAAAATTGAAAAAGGTATTATCAGATATTCATTATTTCCTGTTGTGCATGTGTGTGTGTGTGTGTGTGTGTGTATGGATATTGATATTGGAGTTCCATTTTCCCAACAATTTTAAGCACTTATACAGCTCTCCTTAGCTCCTCATCTATATTTTTCAAAAATGCCCCCTCTTAATTATCCTTTAGGTTTGAATCAAATAGAACTTCCTCTGAGCAAACTTGATTCCTAGTCACAGTGAGCCAATCTATATGTACCCGCAATAGTATTAATAATAACTAAATATTTATATTACAAAACTCCATCTATATATTTATATATTTATGTATTTGTTTTGGGATTAAAGAAGTGAAGGATGTGCCATCCTAAAATACGCCAGACTGGTATATTAATTATTTAGAGTTAAAAGCAATGGAGAAATTTTAGTTTCAGGTTAGTGAGCTGACCTGTCTCTTCCTACATGCAGCTAGCCATAAAGATTCCTCTGGGAGGGAACTGTTGCCATAGTAGGGTAAGAAGATAGCCCTTATCACCAGAGACTGGGAATTGGAGACTGCAATGGACCTAAATAAATATACTTAATGGAGTAACCTTTCTCTTCCACTAGTTTTACACCCCTGTATGTCTCCTAGTGACTCATCTAGAAAATTTACTGCCCCAGGCAGATTTTCTTTGTCCTGTCATTTCTTCCCAAATTTATCATTCTTTCTCTAAATACCATAAAGGCATCTTGCTTTGGCCACTTCTTTGAACTTCACTCTCTTGTGAAGATCCCCAAGTACATGTAAAACTAATAAAATTTGTGTACCCTTCTCTTGTTAATCTGCCTGGTGTCAATTTGTTTTCTAGATCCAGCTGAAGAGCCAACATAAGAGTTTAAGGGGAGTTATAGGTGATCTCTGACTCCCCTACAAAACTATAATCCTAAACAGAAATTAAACTCCTTTAGGCAAAACTCTGGCATAGTTTTGGATCTGCACCATTGCCTAACACAGTCACACCACCAGGTGGATATTCAATACATATTTTATGAGTCAATGACTGAATTAAATAACTGTAATCTTATAAAATGAAAACTGGGGTCAATTGGTCAAAATATCTAGGAAAAAGATATGTAAACTGATATACTAGAAACAATTATATTCATTGACATCCATAGACAAAACAGAAAAAAACAATTTTATAAATTCCTAACTTTCTGGAATTTTCAGAATTTCTAAGAAGTTTTTAAATCTAATGTGTATACTTAATTTGCAGAAAGTGTCTCCTTGCTTAATGAGTGTAAAAGTGGGAACAATTAAAATTATTTAGTATCTTCTAAAATAATCAGAAAATATGTTTTAAAATAAATCTTAAAAAATTAATATAAAATATGACTGAAAAAAATAAGTCAACTTAATTCAGTGGAAGAACAGGTTTAAGATATGGCATAAATCAGTCTAATGGAGGAGAAGATAGCAATGGGAGCTCTGAAGGAATTTTAATCCCTGAGAGAGGACCACTCTGTTTTCAATGAGAGTTTTTGCCTTATGCATAAAGATCTTTTTGATATCCACAAAATCATATTAATGGATAATAATTAATAAGCTATTACCTGCCAGTCATTTGAGTTCTCTAGGATAGTCCCTCCTTATTTATGTGGGACATGTTCCAAGACCCCCAACGGATGCTTGAAACTCACAGATATACTGTGCGTAAATTTCTTTTCCCTTCTTCACAATTTCACAGATAGGAGACTTGTTCTTACCATAGGCCTTACCAACTTCAGCCAACGATTGTTTTCTTTCCTTATTAAGTTGAGAACTTTCACCTTTTTACTTAAAGGCTTGTCTTTGGCATATTCGAATTGCCAGCATTACTACTCTTGATTTCGAGGCCTTTGCTACGCAACAGTTGATCTGAGGGCAAAAGGATGATTCATGTCCTTGAGACAGAGCAGAACAGCTGAAGGTTTCATCATGTTATTTACAACGATGTGCAATTTAAAACTTATGAATTTTTTATTTCTGGAATTTCCCATTTAATATTTTCAGACTGCAGTGGCTGTAACCATGGAAAGCAAAACTATGGTTAAGAGGGACCTATTGTATATGTATTAGGTATCAGATATACATAAGTTTATGAGAAAAACAAGGCATAAGAAAATGACTTCCTCAAGGAACAAAGTTCTTGGGAAGGACCAAGTCTCTTTCCTAAGAGCCAAAGTTCTTGTCACAGGAGTGACATGCTGAGGTAAAAAACTTCACACCATAAGAGTGAAACTATAATGACAATAGTGAGTCCCTCCAGTCTTGATTCCTTGTTGAATAGCAAATTACATTGGTCTGTACCCAGATAAATGGAGAAGAAGCCATATCGTTTCAACTTGTATTTAATTAGTGCAATTGTCCTTGCTGTTAATATTTATTTTATTCAAAAATTTTCTTCTTATTATTTTTTATTTCAACATATTATGGGGGTACAAATGTTTAGGTTATATCTATTGCCTTTGCCCTACCTGAGTCAGAGCTTCAAATGTGTCCATCCCCCAGAGGGTGGGCACTGCACCCATTAGGTGTGAATATACCCATCTTCTCCCTTCCCCTCCCACTTCCCAGACACCTGATGCATGTTCTTACTATATGTACATATAAGTGTTGATCAATTAATACCAATTTGATAGTGAGTATATGTGGTGCTTGTTTGCCATTCTTGGGATACTTCACTTAGTAGAATGGGCTCCAGCTCTATCTAGGATAATACAAGAGGTGCTAGATCATTGTATTTTGTGGCTGAGTAGAACTCCATGGTATACATATACCACATTTTATTAATCCACTCATGTGTTGATAGGCACTTGGCTTGTTTTGACATCTTTGCAATTGTGAATTGTGATGCTTGAAACATTCTAGTGCAGATGTCTTTTTAACATTATTGGCAACTTTATTGACGGCTGCTTGCAAGAATGACTGCCTTTGCCTGTTGGGATGGCAGTTGCTCCAAGCTCTTGAGAGCCAGATAAAGCCATGGGTTCACAACAAAATATGAGCCATTCATACCATAGGCTTTGCAGGCACTAATGTGGCATTTGAATAACATTTCTTGCCTATAAAATAGTATCCATATAGTTTATAATTGATCTTGCAGTAAACAAATAACATCAAAACTGAAGTATCAGCTTCAAAGGCTAGTGTGTCTAATTTTCTTAAGTTCTTACTGATGGCAAGTTGAAGGTCAAGTATTATAACTCAAAAATTCAACAAACAGTCCTCAACTCATTTAATGAAGAAGATTATGTATCCTGTTTGCTAATTATTGATCTGAATGCACAAAATTGAAACAATATTTTGATGTACACCCAAATGCACATATATTAATAATACTTTTTTCTTTTTGCTATAGTGGCACAGATGTAATAGTATACTTAAGAAAAAGATTTTAATTTAATAAGTTTGATCAGTATCACAGTTTTTGTCCAGACATGCCAGGTTAAAAGCATAAAATCTAGTCATATTATTTGTGTGACAGCATTGATCAATTTGTTTAGCAACTGGAAAAAATTATTACTATGTATGTCATAGAGAGTATAAAGAAATAAATGAGTTTATGTACTTAGTAATATGTCTGACATTTGCAAGTGCTAACTAGATGTTAGATATTAGCGGTGTGCCTGTTTCTCTGAAGATTTGATCTATTGTATTTTTTACCTGTTATTTCTATCATGGCTGTTATCCTGGTATAAGAAATAAAAATAACAATTAATTTATCTTCCTTATTGCTGTGATTTTGTAAATTATTAATGAAGTAGGCAAACCTATTATTTAGATCTTAATATATTTATGCATCTTACAATATATTTTTTTCATAGAGATATAACTCTATGAATATTTACTTAGTTTTTTTCCTCTCACTAGATCTGTGTAAAGGTAAGAAGAAATCTTTTCCATCACTGAATTGTTTCTTTAGTAGACACATTCATGAATAGATAAATAAGTAAATAAATGGCATATCTGTATTTGAAACTATTTAAAACATAGGCATGTGTTAATCCCTAAAATATCATGAAGATTAAGTTCCTCAGAGAGATATCCCATGTTAATTTCTTATATTTGAATGATTTAATTTCCATATTGTAGCAGCAGATAGTTGAGAGTAAAAGATTAAAATTATTTGAATATATTAAAATCTTATAATTAAAATTTCCATTATTTCATAAATATTTCATTTTTTTACATTTTATTTTGTAATTTACAGTAGTATGCAACTTTAAAAATAAAGCATGTTAGACAAAGTTTACAAAGATAATATTGTTTGGAAGAACATTAGAGAAAAGTGGACATTTAAATACTACCACAGTACAGCCAGTAATCAGTGACTTATACCGCAAGCCAAATGATCAATTATTGAGTTGAGGTTCATGTAATTAAAATAATTACAGTGCATCCTAAATTTATTTTTATATTTTCAATGAGAAATTTACTTTACAAAGAAATATTAATAGTAGTGGCATGTACTACATTTCACAAAGTGTAAAGGTCTATATTTAAAGTACAATGCAATAGAACATATCGCCTTTGGGAACTGAATTTAATGGACAGTGATACAGAACATGTAGGGATTAAAAATTTGTTATATCATTGTCAATATTAATCTTGAAAATACAGAAAAATTTAAAGTTTGAGACTCTATGTTTGAAGTACATCATAACATATGTGCCATTTAGCAGCTGATAAAACAGAACTAAAACAACTTTACCATTTCATACATTTTGAGAAAATTCTATAGGGTAAATAAATTTTACTATATCTTTAAGTAAATCAATGAACAATGCCCTGGAAAAATGAGTATGGAAATGGAAGAAATGGACTGGGAAAAATATCAGATTAATTATAATGTGGCATATAAAAAAACTATATGAAAGCGAGGATATTGATACAGATACTCAGAAATTTCAAGATTGTACTTAATTGCTTTTTATAGTGTACTTTAGTTTTGACAAAAATTTCATTTCTTTGCACAAAACACAACTTTATGGACCACATCTTTGAAAGCTTGTTTTACTTGCTGGTTCCTCAGAGTATAAATGAAGGGGTTCAGCATGGGAGCAACAGAGGTATTGAGAATAGCTACTCCTTTTGTCAGTGATGCCTTTTCTTTTGCAGAGGGATTAGCATACATGAATATACAGCTTCCGTAAGAAATGGAAATGACAATCATGTGAGAGGAGCAGGTGGAGAAAGCCTTTTTTCTCTGACTGGCAGATGGAATTTTCAAAATAGTCCTGATAATGTACATGTAAGATAAAATCACTAATGCCAAAGTGAATAGCAAACTAACCAAAGCAAAGTAAAAACCAATTATTTCTAGGAGCCATGTATCTGAGCAAGATAGTTGTAAGAGGGGAAAATAGTCACATGCAAAGTGGTCAATGACATTGGAAGCACAGTAATCCAGCTGGAGGAGAAGCATAAGTGGTGGGAAAATGGTCAGAAACCCACCCAACCAGGCACTCAGCACAAGCAGGGTGCAGAGTTTCCTGTTCATGATGGTTGTGTAATGAAGGGGCTTGCAGATGGCAACATAGCGGTCATAAGACATAGCAGTTAGAATGTAAAATTCAGTCACTCCCATGAAGATAAGGAAGAAGAGTTGGGCTGCACAGTTGTTAAAAGAAATGGTCTTATCCCTGGTGATAATTGCCCCCAGAAACCTAGGGATACATACAGTTGTGAAGGAGATTTCTAAGAAAGAAAAGTTCCGGAGGAAGAAATACATAGGCGTCTGCAGATGGGAGTCCACCAAGGTTAGGGTGATGATAGTCAGGTTTCCAGTGACACTTAAGAGATATGTGATAAATAAAAAAAGAAAAATCACAATCTGAAGGTCAGGATCATCAGAAAGGCCTAGGAGGACAAACTCTGTGATTACTGTGTGGTTCATGTCTTTCTTTGTCTCTCTCTTCCTCTTTCTCTCTCTGTCTCTCTCTCTCTTTCTCCTTTTTTCTTCTTTTAAAGATATTTAGGTAGAAAGAGAAATAAAGAGAAGAGATAAAAGATATAATTCATCCTGATTGAATATCATCATCTCATCATCATTGATACAATTCTAAAATATCTTCTATAATCTATGACAATTTTGTTTTGAATATTTTGTTTGCAGTATGCTTTAATATACATTTCTGGGTACAGCTTATATTCTAGTTCTCTTATTTTAAATCTAGCAGAAGAAGTTAGGAAATCTTCATAAAGTAAGCCACATTATGAGAGATGGTGAATAAAATCCATAAATCTTGCATTGGGCTCAATTTATGCAAAATATCATCACCTTTTTTTGTTGAAACATGAAACCCATGTTTGTCTTTCTTTTTCCATTACGTATATATTAAAGGATACTACCACCTAAAAACAAAATGGCAAAAGGAAAAATTAGAAAATTAAAGTAACAAACCCGTACTCTTTTAATAAGAAACTAAAGATTTTTAGCAAATAAAATACTTGTATTTTAATAATCAATTATATAATTTAATTATTAATTTTATTTTAAATATTAATATTTTGTTCTAATTGTCAAGATAATATGAGAACACCTATATATATTATGCATATTTACTACAGATATAGTAAAAAGGTAATTATTTTATCTAACAAATAGGAAGATATTTACTTATTCGTTTATTGGATTGTCTTATATGTCCATCAGAATCTTTAATGTTCGATGTGTTCTATGACTTACAAGAAATTTGTGTGTGTGTGTGTGTGTGTGTGTGTGTGTGTATATATAGAGAAGAGGAGAGAGAGAGAAGCACATTTTTATTTTTGAGCTTAAAGGGACATGCAATATTAATCTATCTTTCATTTTTCTCTGATGCACAAATTGGAAAAATAATTACTTGCCTTAGATCTTAGCAGCAATGTCAGTCGGATTGTAGCACAGTGCATTTTCCATTTGAATATCCTCCCTCCCTATTAAGTTTTATGGAAAAATGTTTCATCCCCTAGTAATTTTATCCCACATGAGATCACTTCTCTTTATGGATCCACTCATCCATAAGGATATCCAGAAATGTATAGGAAAAACTTTCAGAGTCATCCTAACCTGTTCAGTGAATCCCTAGCTATTCAAACACAGTGCAGATATACTATTCTGTAGTTTTGGTTGCTAAAATCCTGACCACTGCTTCCTCTATATTTTAGATGGTAAAATTTCTGCTCTGAAGGATAGAATGTAAAATCATTGTTTCTCCTCCAGATACTACCAATGTTCACACTAATCAAATTTGATTTATTTTTCTCTATTTTATAATGATTAATATTTCAGGAAATAAAAATGGAACAGCAATATCTTTAGAAGATGTGGAAATACACTATGTTCCTCTTCAATGATGTTGATCTAGAAGGTCAACAAAGTAATATTTAAAGAGAAAACAGAGAGAGATATGACAATATTGGGTATTATGCCCTGGCTTCCCTCTGGTTTATTTACATCTAAAATACTTCAAGTATATTTGTTTTGACCTCAAAAGATTTCATCTCCTAGGAACACGGCACAGTCTAGGCCACATGTCTGCCATATTGTAGACCATGAGGGATTTCTAGAAGCCATTCTTAGATTTCCCAGTAGCCTCCTAACTCTTCTTCTCCATGGTCACTCTCCCTTGAGAATGGTTACATGCATCTTTGTATCCCACGAGGGGCCTAAAATGTTTTCTATAAAATATTGACTTATAGTAATTATATAATATTTCATAATTATATAATATTTCATGAGTAATAAAAATAGCTAAGAAATCTACTTTTTTATAGCTAGAACTCTTAATGTAATCAATCATTAACCATCTTTTGAAATACAAAAGTCTACATATGCCTTTTTTATTGTTTATCCTTAGGGTTTGTGAAGTGTTGGGGCATCAAAAAGCAAAAGATTATTCCATAATACTAAGTTAAAGAATAACTATTATAATGCATATATTGTGCTCACAATTTTTGAAATGCTATTACATGGGTTAACTAATTTAATTTTCATTACAAATTGTAACATTTAACTGCAATGTCCATTTTGTCTGCCATATTGTTCATCTTGGCCCTTCCATTTATTTACCACCTCTTTAATGAGAAACACCACAAAATGACAAACTTTTATTTCTGTGAAATTCTGGTTAGTAGATTATAGCTAATTATTTTCTTTAATGTTTCCCAAAGTGTTGGCAATAAAATGTATATAATCAGATAAGCCATGTATTTGATATATAATTATATAAATTAATAAAACTCATTAGGAATTACTTTATCCAAAAAAGTGCTATATACTTAATAACATAATTAAACATGTATTTAAGATAAAGATATGATTATGAGTCTATATGATCAAATAATATTTTATTTTCAACTTTACTGAGGTATATTTGACGGATAAAAATTTTTGTATATTTAAGGTATACAATGTGATGTTTTGATATAAATATATCTTGTGCATCAACTAATAAAACAATACTAATACAGAGCTACATCATGGCTGGTGCAAGTTTGTGAATTACTTGTTGCTAAACAAGAACTTAGTAAAGGGGCATTTTGTCAGATGTGTCTCTGCATCACAGTGAGTGTTACCCTTATCCATTTAGCTCTTATTAATTGGTTTTGTGGAAATAGTAAAAATGATGCTATGTTTTTATGATAAAATCCCAATATTAATAAGGAGCAAGAAATTCCATCACTATTCATGGAAAGCAAATGTGCAGTAGTGTCTCACTTGATTGCATCCTACCTCTATTGATTTTCTTGAGTTGCTATTTAGATTTTAGAGGCTTAATCCAGGTTTAGGTTTAGGTCTCTGTTGTTGTTGTTCAAAACTACTCCAGAAAGGGAATTAAAAAAAAAATACTTACCAGTTAGTAGTGACCAATGGCTAGATCCATTTGTTTATAATGTGCTACAAAATGGTTATACTCTAAATCTATCATTTACCATTTGCTTATTCATTGTTATAGATCATATAGAAAAGCCCAAATGGGCCAGGCGCGGTGGCTCACGCCTGTAATCCTAGCTCTTGGGAGGCCGAGGCGGGCGGATTGCTCAAGGTCAGGAGTTCAAAACCAGCCTGAGCAAGAGCGAGACCCCGTCTCTACTATAAATAGAAAGAAATTAATTGGCCAACTGATATATATAGAAAAAATTAGCCGGGCATGGTGGCGCATGCCTGTAGTCCCAGCTACTCGGGAGGCTGAGGCAGAAGGATCGCTTGAGCTCAGGAGTTTGAGGTTGCTGTGAGCTAGGCTGACGCCACGGCACTCACTCTAGCCTGGACAACAAAGTGAGACTCTGTCTCAAAAAAAAAAAAAAAAAAAAAAAGAAAAGCCCAAATGAATGCTACTTTATTATTTATTCAGTATTCCAAGTTGGTTCTCTAGTATCTTTTTGCACATATTATTGTAAACACATGGATTTATAATTTTTGTTTTAGTACACATTAGTGTTTGGCATACATATATATTTTTTTAATTTTTAAAACTTTTATTTTTACTTTTATTTTTTGAGACAGAGTCTCGTTTTGTTGAATCAAGATAAGAATCTGGGCACTATTTATGATGATTTTTATGAGGTCAATCATTTGTTCTAGGTATTTTCAATAGACAGTACCAGCAAACACATCATTTTTATTATAAAATAATTTATGAGTGCATACTAAAACTTTAAATTCAAATTTTGGACTGCAGGACTTTTATATACTTCATTTTAGCTTTTTATTTGTATTTCTTTTCTCTCATATTAGAATCCAGGGTATAATATTAATTTTCCTTTCTCTTTTTTCCACATTGTGCATACAACAGTATTAGAATAACACTGATAGCACTGCCACTCACAATATCATTCCTGCTAATAGTTTAAGATTTTTTAACTATTCTCCTTGTGCTTAGATTACATCCCACATCGATGTACAGCCCAATTACTGTATTATAAATCAGTTGAATAATTCTGTTCATGTGGTTACCTTACCAACTAATTATATACTTAATTATATTTAATTAACTTAAGTTTTATTTTTTTCAAGAATCCTTTTAAAAAAATTTAATGTATCTATAATTATTAAATATTAACATGGGTCCAAAGTCAAATATTCAAAACTAGTTAGATTTCAAAAAGTCTACCTTCAAACATTGATCCTTCAGACCTATTCCATTGACTGTAGAAAAAAATTTATATGTTATGTCTTACTGTTCCTTGTTTTTTTATTTTTAATCATAAACAATTACATGTGCAAATTAATATTTCCCCTTCTTAGAGAAATGTTTTTCCCATTTTATTTAATCAACATATTTAATATATCCTGAAGATCATGATACAAGTGTATAAATATATCTCTTATCCCTTTTACAGTTGCAGTGTATGAATATACTGTAGTTTATTCAAAAAGTCCACTAATAATGAAAATGTTTTTTCCTTCTAGTCTTGGTATTACAAATAGTCATATAATAAATGGACTTGTGAATTCTCTTTTAATAGTCATATAATAAATGGACTTGTGAATTCTCTTTTAGTATTTTTTGGCATTGTTTCCCTAAAATAATTTCCTAGAAGTGGGTTTTCTTGTCACTTAATAAAGGAATATGTGATTTTACTAGATATTATCAAATGCCCCATCGAGTGACTACTTCTCCACAGCTTCACCAACAGAAAATGTTGCCACATTTTGCCAATAAACTAAAAATAATTGATAGATCAATGCAGTTGTCCTATGGGGAGTGAGATAGAGACAGTTTTTTAAAAAAATTAAGCTCTATTTGTGTTTGTCATTTTCAAAAATATTTCATTTTGACTCTGATCCAATTTTTTATAGTTTTTTTTTCCCTCTATGTTTAGAAGGGACATAAAATATTGTTTGTAAACCAAGTTGAAAATTGTGTTCTGACACAGAATTATGTTTTTATTTGCCTATGATATCTTTGGGTATGACATTAAAGGATATTTTATTGTGTTAAGAATACTTAACATGAGCTCTACCCACTTAGCATATTTTAAGAGTGTAATACGTTATCTCTAATTATAGGAACAATGTGCAACAGATCTCTAGAGCTTATTCATCTTGCATAGCTGAAATATTATTCTCAGTAACTAGCTATTCCCCATTTCTCCCTCACCCCAGCACTTGGTAATCATAGTTCTATTTTCTGGTTATATAAGTTTGGCTCTTTTAAATACCTCATATGAATAGAGTCATGCAGTATTCATCCTTTTGTGACTGGTTTATTTATTTAGTATAGTGTCTTCAACTTTCATCTGGCCAAAAGCCAGAGAGAGATCCTTCAGTCAGAGGGGGATGAGCAACCTGAACCTCACTTCTGTCTGCTAGACTGTGGATTCCAAAATGCCCATTTTTCATGAGCAGGCTCTTTGGCACGGTGGGACATCTGCACTGCCCCTACTCCAGGATTTCCTAGCCACCTGGGAAATAATCACTGACCCCTTTTGTGATGATGTTTGTGCCAGCCTTTGGGGGGCCTGGATGCAGCCTTGCCTGACTCAGCCCCACCTGGCTTTGCCTCCATCCCATCAACCTTGGTGGTGGCAGATAACAAAAAGGGGACTCTTGGGAGGTCCAAGGCCCTAGTCCAGCAGCTGGGACATCTGAGTGCTTCTTCTGATAGACTAGGGCTGGGCATAGCTCCCACAAACAGCACCATATCTAGCTCTCTCCTGCCAGCACCATCATCTACTGGCAGGGAGTTTCAACAAGTACAGCCAAATTCATTATGCTGACTCAGTTGTACAAGGCTCCACCAACTCCTACCCACAAGTGCCACCCACTGGTATGGGAACAAAACTGAATGTCCCAATGTAATTCTTATTGTTGAAGGCACAAGTCTGGGGAAAGAGGCAAGATTCTGGAGACCCCCATGACTCTCTCTCAGCAGGAGGCAGAAAATCTGCCCACACATATGGTACATCACCACTACAACCCACAAATAAGTAACATTGAGAAAACCATCAAGCTGAAGCTCTCTATTACTAAGGGATTTATTCAGAGCTTTGACCAGATGAAAGTACACACAAACAAAGCCAAAGGTTCTTACCTAACATACACTATAGTTCCATGCTTAAGAGAGGGAAAAAAGTCACACCTAAACAAAAGTAAAGTCAAAAACAAGAAGTGGCAGCTTCTCCACATGAAAAGGAACCAATGTAAGAACTCTGGCAGTATGGAAAAACAGAATGTAACAAAACACCCAAAGGATAACACTAGCTCTCCAGCAATGGAATCTAACCAAAAAGGAATTTTTGAAATGTTAGATAACAAATTCAAAATATGAATCACAAGTAAGTTCAAAGAGATCAAATAGTAAGTTGAAAACCAACACAAAGAAATAAAAATGATAATTTAGGGCCTGAATGAAAAATTTACTAAAGAGATTAATATTTTTTAAAAAACAATGGAACTTCTGGAAATGAAAGACTCAACTAAGGAATTAAAAAATATAGTTCAAAGCTTTAACAACAGAGTAGACCAAGCAGAAGAAAGAATTTCAGAGATTGAATATAAGGCATTTGAATTAACTCAGTAAAAAATAAATTTTTAAAAATCAAAAGAAATGAATAAAATATTCAAGAAACACACTATTATGGAAAATGCCCAAACACAATAATTATAGGTATCCCTGAGGGAGAAGAAGAAATAGCAAAAAGCATGGAAATCCTATTTGAGGGAATAATGAAGGAAAATTTCCCTAGTCTTGCTAGAGTTTTAGACATCCAGATATAAGTCAAACTCCTAAAAGATTTATTGGAAGAACTGAAAGTAGATCTACCACTCAATCCATTGAAATTATGAGAACACACACATCTTGCCTAAATTCTCTAGACACTTATTAATTAATGTGTTATGTAGAATGTAGCAAAATTTTGGAAAATTTGCCTTGTTGTGAAGTTTTATTTGCTACAAAACTTAACCTTAAATTATTTTGTTCAGGTATAAAATAATTCGGATGCATGCACTGTTTCAAAGTAATCCAAATCTCTTTGAAAAAGAGATCTATGAATTATTTTTTTAAGCTAATGATAGGCAGAAAGGAACTTAGTTTCTACTTAATTGCAGTTAATGAATTTTTCTTAGGAATTTAAAGTGTATTTGCTATTTTTAATGAAATCTACATATGTATGCATGTATCTATCTATCGATCCATCCTCTACTACTCTATATAGAGAGATATTATAGGATTCAGAAATATGGAGACCTACTTAGACTTATACCTAAAAAAGTGCATACTGATAATGGCATATATTTCTTTACTAATGGGTTAATTCTGTGAACATACTCAATTCAATCATAATTAAAAATATTTCTTGTTTTTCAAATAAATGCATTTACCTTTTTGTTATATTAGCTGGTGTCTTTTCACATATTTCCTAGAACATCTATAACAGAGAAAGAAATTTCCATAAAAATAGGTGAAAATTGTAAAACCATATTTTCTTTGTATACCACATGAAATACCAATATTTATAAGCCATTCCAACATGTATGGTTATCACTTTATTTCCTGAATAAAACTGATGCATAATTTTAATTATAAAAATATTATTGAAGAGTTTGTGATTTAAAAATTATTCAAAGGAGGGAGTCAGAATGACACAAGACAAGAGTTTTAAATGGAATGTGACATATATAAACAGATATGAATGAAAAATGTTAGAAAAAAGAGTTGAACAAGGAGGTAGAGGAGCCATTTTGATTAGAAGAAGCTGTTTAAAACTCATATTTATGTTTTAGATTGCCCCTTAGTGTGCCCCTAATCCATCACAGTGCATCATTTTATGTACTTGTGAAAAAATCCAGTTTTCCCTGCCATGTTCATGATGGCTTGCTTGACTTGCTGATTCCTTAGGCTATAAATAAAGGGGTTCAGCATGGGAGCTATTGAGGTGTTTAGTACAGCAACTGCCTTGCTCAAAGATACTCTATCCTTTGCTGAGGGCTTAATGTACATAAAAATGCAGCTGCCATAAGAGATGGAGATGACAATCATATGGGAAGAACATGTAGAAAAGGCCTTTGTCCTCTGACTAGTAGAAGGAATTCTCAAAATCGTTTTCATGATGTGCATGTAGGACAGAAATATTAATGCCAAAGTGAACATTAGAGTAAACACAGCACAGGAAAACCCCATTATCTCCAGGAATTTTGTGTCTGAACAAGAAAGTTGCAGCAAGGGAAAATAATCACAGGTAAAATGGTCAATAATATTAGATCTACAGTAATCAAGCTTTAAGAGTAACATGAGTGCTGGGAATATGATTAAGAATGAAACCAGCCAAGAAGCAAAGACGAGCAGTGTACAGATTCTTCGACTCATGATGACCGTGTAATGTAGGGGCTTACAGATGGCAACATAGCGGTCGTAAGACATGGCAGCCAGAAGATAAAATTCAGTGACGCCCAAAAGAATAAAAAAAAATAACTGAGTTATGCAATTATTAAAGGAAATGGTTTTATCTCCTGAAATAATGGTACCCAGAAACTTGGGTATACTGACAGTTGTGAATGAAACTTCTAATAAGGAGAAATTCCTGAGGAAGAAATACATGGGGGTCTGGAGGTGAGAATCCAGCAGGGTAAGAGTGATGATGGTCAAGTTCCCAGTGATGCTGAGCAAGTAGGTGATGAGCAGAAAGACAAAGATCACAACCTGCAATTTTGGGTCATCCGACAATCCCAGGAGAATAAACTCTGCTATTTTTGTATGGTTTCTCATTCTTCAGTTGCTTATTTTTTTTCATCTGCCAGACCTATAGGAAAAAGCAAAAAGAACAAACTTGAAGAGTTGTGGATTAACAAATATCCAAGTATGGGGCTAGAATTTGTCTGGAACAGTGTGCCATATTCATCTTAAGGGAAAATTAACAGCCCTTCAGGTATGATTACAATGATCCTTTAATTTCCTCTCTTTTACAGGTAAAAAAAACTCTTTAGTTAAAGCAGGTTAAAACGGTTCAGTATCACACACTTTGAAGTGGTAGGGCAGGGATTTGTCATCAGAATTTTCTGACTCCAAATACTTCCTGTTACCTTTCTGAGACATGCCTACAAGGGCCCTTCCCAATGAGGACCACATTTGTGTCATTGCACCAATCATTGTACAAGTTTCCCCTTTATATAAAAGCCTAATTCTCAAAAATGGGAAAGATACTTGATTTATTTTTACAATGAATATTTCATCCTTAGCTATGTATCAACTTGTGCTACACTTAGCTTTTTCAACTCCTGCTACTACTTCCTTTGAAAGCAGTGATACTGAAGCTATTGCTATGAGCAACTTAAGATGTTAGGGGTAGAAGAGAGAAAGAAGTAGAAAACAATGTAAGCTAGTAAGGACTTAAAACTGAAGTTTATTGCATGTGAATTCCTTGCAATATTTAATGATCTTGCAGCCTACCTATGTATCACTTTTAAGACCTTTATTCTTATACAATCTATTTTGTCATCTAGTTCAAATAATACATGTTATTATTATTAGTGTTTGAGAAGAATGTCCTCAGTTAAAGAGATAGATAAGTGCTCCCCAAGAAAGCTTGTTTAATAACTTAATTTATTTATTTGCACTTTTAAAAGGTAAGTTTCATTTTTCTGAATAAAGTTTAAGTGATATTGGCATAGATATTTCCATAGGAAAGAGTGAGGATATCTAGTTTTGAATTCAATCCACTTACTAGGAATGAAAATTATTTAACATATCTGTGCCTCAGTATCCTCATCTATAAACACATGCTTTCTTCCTCTGTACATAAGTTCATTTTATAAGCTTGCTGTGAGCATTAAAACTGTTAATATATGTGAAGCATTTAGAAAAATGCTTGATAGTTAATGAAGGCCATAAGAAGCTTTGTTCTATGGGGAAAATGTTCCCTAACCCCTAATCTGAAAATCTCTGGATTAGAATGGTGTCCTACATATAAGGCTATGTCTTAGATAAATAGTAATAAATATATTTCACACCAAGAGAATCACATAAGAACAATAACAACAAAGAAACAGGGAAGAAGTCACTGGGTTGTACAGTACCTGTCAGGCATTCTAGGCGAGTGAATCTTACCTTTGTCCTTCTTCCTTGTGTAGATGGTGCTGACCTCTCCCTTCATGGTGTATCTGCCTCTTCCACCTCATCAGCACCCCCAAACACACACACACAGACACACACCCCTAATATTGTGGGTAGCACATTGTAATGACATCCCAAATCACCTACTTTCTTATCGTCACAACACTGTGTTTAAGACCCATTGTATGCATTCCCTAAGAACCTCATACTCATTCTTCCCAACCCATCCCCCTTGTATTGTACTAAATTCCCCTGTGAATTCCTCTATTACTCTGTACGTTTTTGAGGGTTCGAACAGGATCTTATCTTCAAAGCTGTTTCAATATAATCCCGTGCTTAGTATTGTTATAGTGGGTTTAAAAAGAACATTCATTTAATTGATTAATTAATTAGTTAATTAATGTTGAGTTTGTTGTTGAATCACATGTTGCCATCAGTTAAAGTTTTATATTTCCTGCTAATATTTTAGACTAGATATTGCTTAGGTTTTTATCTTTGTTTTACAAGATATATTTTCTTGCATTATATATTTTATGAGGTGTGTTTACACACTTGGCCCAAATTCCTTGTATACAGTAAATGTAAAACAAAAGTTAATGCCTTTTGTAACAATCTGGATGGAACTAGAGACCATTCTTCTAAGTGAAGTATCACAAGAATGGAAAAACAAATACCACATGTACTCACTATTAAATTGGAACTAATTAAATCAATACCCACATGTACCTATAATAGTAAAATTCAACAGAAACCAAGGAGGTGGGAGGGCAGAGGAAGGAACAGGTAAACTCACACCTGATGGGTACCTAAGCAAGCTACGTTGGTGATGGGCACACATACAACTTTGACTCAAACTGCACAAAAGCAAATCATGTAACCAAACATTTGTACCCCCATAATATTCTGAAATAAAAAAAGAAAAAAAACCTCAAAGGGTATGTAAAGTAAACCACATTTTATTTATAAATAAAGGTAGAACAAACTTCATAAAGTATTATTTCTAAATTACTTTCCTTAAATTTCTTTACAGTTCATCATATCAATTCACTTTACTCCTGCCCAGTACCATCACTCTTATTACATCAGGGTTTATTTTTCATTAAAATCCCAAGTTTTTCATAACACCTTGAAGTTACTACATTTTCATCATATAGATAAGATTCAGTTTCAATTTTGCAGGTGAATTTTCAGCAATAACTTACTGACCTCGTAGTCTCAGAGTTTTAAAAATATATATTATATTATTTCTTTTTTTTTTTTTTTTCTGAGACAGAATCTTGCTCTGGCACCTGGGCTAGAGTGTGGTGACATTAGCCTAGCTCACAGCAACCTCATATTCCTGGGCTCAAGCAATCCTCCTGCCTCAGTCTTCTAAGTAGCTGGCACTACAGGCATGTACCACCATGCCTGGCTAATTTTTTGTTTTACGTTTTTTCCTGTTTTAGTTGCCCAGCTAATTTTTTCTATTTATTTATTTATTTTTTTAGTAGAGACGAGGTCTCACTCTTGCTCAGACTTGTCTCGAATTCTCGACCTCAAGCAATCCTCCTGGCTTGGCCTCCCAGTCTTAGGATTACAGGCGTGAGCCACCATGCCAGGCTGTATTGTATTATTTCTGTTCTATAGTGACTGATGTACCAATGCACTGTATTACTAACCTTATTTCATCTTTTTTGCATATCTATTTTCCTCTTAAATTTCCTGTTAGTTTTAACACTTTTCTGAATAATAATGTCATGACTCACTCTTTTTGCTACTGATCGCAGCTCTGATGGAATGTAGAAAGAGCTGTGAAGGAAGGTATAACTAGGTATTGGAAGGGTTCATGTGGGTATCCCCCAAATGAACTGTATTCAAAATCCAAGAAACTTTAGCAGTAGCTGATCCAATATCAAGAATTGGGGGTGATATACTATGCTTTTATATAAAAGTGTTTATGAAAATTCATTGAATTATATTCATATATCAATGTAAAACAAACTTGATAAAATTTATCAGTGTGTATAGTCCTGAGGAAATTAAACTGCAATATTTAACATGGCATACATGCTTTCTAGAGCCTCAAAAGATCCCAAGGTTATCTTGGTATAGAGATCCAAGAATATCTCCAAGCATCTAACTCATCATTTCAGATTTTTATTTTTGAATACAGATCCATGTTTTCTCCTGGAACAACATTGCTTATGTTATGAAGCTTTCCTTCTACTCATTTCATCCAAACTACTCCTTACTTGCTTTCTAAGGATTCTTGCGACGTATTCTTAGAGGCATTCAAAATGAAAATTAACAGTGATATTTAATATTTGTTAATGACGATGGCTATGAAACATCTTCAGGGCTTTCATTCTCAAAACATTCCTATATACTGCCCTTCCTATGATCAAATAAATACTAATAACAACTTTCTAAATAAACTACATAAAACATTGACAATTTCTTTGATGCCTAGGTGAGAAAGGGACATTGTATTAAAGGTTTTGTGAAGTATGGAGAATCTAGGTACAGGGCTTTGAAAGCCTGAGATAGAGACCTTAACTGGTTCCATTTTATTTCTTATGTGTGTGTGTGTGTGTGTGTGTGTGTGTGTGTGTGTGTGTGCGCGTGCGGCCTGTGTCCATACCTTTTTTTTTTTTTTTTTTTTTGAGACAGAGCCTCACTCTGTTGCCTGGGCTAGAGTGCTGTGGCATCAGCCTAGCTCACAGCAACCTCAAACTCCTGGGCCCAAGCATTCCTTCTGCCTCAGCCTTGGTGTAGCTGGGACTACAGCCATGCACCACCATCCCAGGCTAATTTTTTCTATGTATATTTTTAGTTGTCCAGCTAATTTCTTTCTATTTTTAGTAGAGACAGGGTCTTGCTCTTGCTTAGGCTGGTTTTGAACTCCTGAACTCAAGCAATCCACCTGCTTCGGCCTCCCAGAATGCTAGGATTACAGGCATGAGCCACCACGCCAGGCCTTGTGCTTTGGATTTAATGATTTTTTTGTGTGTGTTTCAGTGTGTTGAAACCTCCCTTAGTAATGCAATTACTTTGAAGGTCTAATTTATTTCAACTCTTTCTGTATTTACTCAATTCTTTCTTCTTCAGTTAAACCTTTTTAGAGGTCATTAGAAAAATTTCACAGGTCATATTTCAAAAATGTGTATTTTGTTTATCTCATTACCTTATTTTTTAAATTTTTTATGAATTTAAAGAAATTGAGAGTTTAGGTTAATACATCAGAGAAAATAAAAATTATTTAGTTTAGTGTTATGAGCAATAAGTAGCTCAGCTTCATAATCACACTAAAATACACTTCTGGCACTGCTCAATCATTGCAGACTGTGGGGCACGGCACAAGAATTCCTTTGAGACCTTCTGCTGGCCTGAGTAAAACAAAGACTCCTCAGGAGAACCACTGAATGGTTGGAAGAATTTTTTATTGTTGTTTTCAAACTGTTTCGATCATTTTTATAATGATTTTTGATGACTCTTTCCCTGGAGAAATATAAATAATTAATATATCTTCATTTCAATAATAATAGGCAGTTTCAATTCTCAGCATTCTTACCCGTATGCATAGAAACAAATTAAGGGAATAGTGAAATCATCAATCACACTTAATAAATATTCCATAAATAGTAACATTCATGCTGAATATCTACTCATAATATCATGTTTTCAGTTCATTAATTATCCATTTACAATTTGAACAAGGAAGAAAAAGAAAATAAATTAATAATAAACTTATGCTATTGGAACACTATTTCTTATTTATGACATTAAAAGGTCAATTTATTATCATAAAAAGCATACAGAATTTGCCATTAGAAAGGCCTGAATTAAAAATACAAATGGTCCATTTAGTGGATTTATGAGTTTGTATGCATTGCTTAATCTCTTTAAACTTTTCTGTGTTTAAAATAGAGTCTAAATTTCAAGAGTGTTTTTGAGAATTGATATAAAGTAAATATGTTTTTAATGAACCATGTGGCACTTAGTAGAATGCTGTATTATTCTAAGCATAGCTGTATTATTTATTTTATTTTTTCTTTTAGTTGGAATTAATTCCCAACTCTGGGAAGGATATTCATAATAATTGTGATTTATTAAAGGTGCTATTCTAATGACAAATGACTTTAATATTTCATTTCATTTAGCTTATCCCTTATAACACACTTATGAAACTTTCATCCTTACACTCAAATGAAAAACTGAGATTCAGAGAGATTATGCTACTTAATTCACATAGCTAGGAAATGTCAAATATAATCTCAGACTAAAAATTAAAGGATCTTCTCTTAAACATGGTACTACATAACCTGTATTCAATTAAAAACACAGAGATAGTAATTTCCTGCTTTTAATTAATAGGGAATGAATAATTTGATAGAATAAAACACTAATCCTTTTTATATATTTTAATGTCAAGTTTCAAAGTATAACCCCCCAAATTTCCTATTTAATTTGATGAAAAGTTGAGCTGTTGAGTAATGAAACAATGCTAAGATTTGCAAGACTTCCATTGCCTTCTATGCGTCTAACTTACCTTGGACTTTCATATAGTTTCAATAATACTCGGAATGAATGGAGATTTAAAAAGTTTAGCAAGTATCATTGTTGTAATCCAAGGAAACCAGCATTTCTGAAAACATTATTTCTGTTTCCTATTGAACAAGTTTGCTTCCTGTTGTCATTGCTTTTGTCTTAATTTTCTCATTCTATCCAGAGTTCATATATTTCTCTGACTAGAGAGTGGGAAAGGAATAAAAATGTAAAGTAGGAAAAAAGTATCATAAAGTATTTTAAGACTGTCTGGCATGGTTTCTACATAGATTTGAAGTAGCACAAGCTACTTAATGTTTTATCTATTCTCTCTGCCTCTGGCCCAAGGGACTAATTCAGTGAATCAAAATTGCCAGAATAAGAATGTACACAAAACACTAAGGAATATAAAATGTAATACACATTAGTATTTAAATTGAAAAAGGAAGCTTGGGGGACAGTGTCCAATGAGACAGAAAAGAAAATAATAACAAACAATAAAACTAACTGTCAAGGTTTTTTCCATGGACATCATTTTTTCAGGCAGAAATAATAACCAAATATCTTATTTCCTAATGCAGATCGCTAATAATATGATGTTTTAAAAACTGGCAATCTACAACATTGTACTGAATACATCAATTTTCTATTATTTTTAATCTGCCTTCTGATAACTTTTACTACCATAAAACTGCTAACTATATATATATTATATGTTATATATATTATTTTCTCTCTCTCTATATATATATATATTTTCCTGCTCATTCTATTGCTTACCAGCAACGGCAGTTGAAGATTTCTTGTTCTGATTGATTAGTGTTATAATTTATATGCCAAGTATAATTTTAGGAGTTAGTACTTTTTCTGACTAGGCTATACTAGTATAATCATGCCAAATGGGATAATATCACTAAAAATAAGCCTGTAAAATTGTGCAGGTCTTTAGTAAAACCTATGCAAAATTTGAAGGTCTTCACAGAATTTCCCCATTGTATAAAAATACTGCAAAGACTAGCGTTTGATTTTTTTTTTTTAATTTAGGCTATCATATTGGCTACTATAGCTCAGTGACTTTAGGCAAATTACCAATATTTCTGAACATTAATTTACACATCTACAAAAAAGAGATAACCATGTCTATGTTGCAATATAGCTATAAAGATTAAATAAGATACAGTAACAGACATATGTATTCCAGCATATGGCACAGAAGAAGTGCTCTCTATAGAAGAGCTAGTATTTAGGAAATTCCTTTCCTATTTTCAGGTTACAAAAGAATACTGATGACTGCCTAAATATTTATCTTTTTTATTTCCAAAACTAAATACCTATGAATAAGGAGAACACATAAGACTAGACATAGCACATGCCTCCAGCATAACTAGGAAATAGAAAATATCATGAACTTCAAATTACTGTTAAGTAGGAAAATAAATATCCAAGTCCATTAGAGGAGTGGGAAGAATCAGACAGATATGCCAAGAATATGTTTGTTGTAGATATTTATTTCATATATTGTAGAACTTTTAAAAATAAATTGTTATATTAGCAAAACAGAAGAGAAATTTTAAGATTAAGTATATTGAAAGTGTTTACACTTTTAAACCATTATGATATAAATCATCTTTACTATTCAGAATAACCAGCAAAGTGGTTTATATTCTAGAACCAATGGTTTTTCATTCAAAATTATAAATCAGTGATTACATTGAACCTATGGATAGTTTTAAAGGAAGACACAATTTAGTCACCTTCAGGTTAAAAAGAAAGCTGAAGATGAGCTCGGTAATGCAAGTACTGTAACTGTGAGAGGGAGGTGGAAGGAAGAAGAGAAGGTAAAATTTCAGTTTTCCTTTCTTAAACCTTCACAATGGCATTCATTCATGTGAACATATGTTTTCATTTGTTTCTATGAAACACTATTTTATGAACCAAGATTTTGAAAGCTTCTTTTACTTGCTGGTTTCTCAGAGTGTAAATAAAAGGGTTCAACATGGGGGCTATTGAAGTGTTGAGAATAGCTACACCTTTGGTCAATGATGCTCTTTCTTTTGCTGAAGGCTTGACATACATGAATATGCAGCTTCCATAAGAGATGGAGATGACAATCATGTGAGAGGAGCAAGTGGAGAAAGCCTTTTTCCTTTGACTGGCAGATGGGATTCTCAGAATGGTGCAGATGATGCATATGTAGGACAGAATCACTAATGCTAATGTGAACAGTAGCGTAACAAAAGCAAAGTAAAAACCAATCATCTCTAAAAGCCATGTGTCTGAGCATGAGAGTTGTAAAATGGGGAAATAGTCACAAGAGAAGTGATCAATGACATTGGAAGCACAAAAATCCAGCTTGAGGATAAGCATGAGTGGTGGGAAAATGGTCAGAAATCCTCCCAGCCATGAACTAAGGACAAGCAGGGTGCAAATTTTCTTGTTCATGATGGTGGTGTAATGAAGGGGCTTGCAGATGGCAACATAGCGGTCATAAGACATGGCAGTCAGAAGAAAAAATTCAGACACACCCATGAAGATAAAGAAAAATAGTTGAGCTAAACAGTTGTTATAGGAAATGGTCTTGACTTTAGTAATGAGTGTCACCAAAAATCTGGGTATGGAAACACTGGTGAATGTAATTTCTAAGAAGGAGAAATTCCGGAGGAAGTAATACATAGGAGTCTTTAGATGAGAGTCTGTTAGGGTGAGGATGATGATGGTTAGGTTTCCAGCAACACTTAATATATAAGTTATAAATAAAAATATAAAAATTACAACCTGAAGCTCTGGGCGGTCTGATATGCCCAAGAGTACAAATTCTGTGATCATTGTGTGGTTCCTCATAATATATTTTTTTCTTTCAACAAAATCTATTGGTGAAAAATAACAAAAATGAATAAGTGAAATGTGAAGAAATTGAAATTTTAAATGTTGCAATTAACAGCTCCAATGAAATAAAGCAATGGATCTTTATCCTTGTAAGAGTTTCTGCAATATCTACTCATTTCCATTAAAGAAGAAAAATTGTATGCATCCTCTACTGAAAGGAAACTTGTATTCATAGATCTATGTTAAAAGTCTCCTCAACAGTTATTTTACATAAAGCCTCTACTAATAATCAGATTTTCTATATGTGCTTGTATCTATGAATTATACACCTCTGCAACAATATTTTTGAATTATGTCTGTAGTTTGGATATTGAGACATTTTCAGCACACAAAAGATTGTGTGTTTTTAGGAGTGAAATATCTAATCTTTAGTTTGAATTCTGATGTCATTTGCAAACTTACATATTTTATTGGTGGAAATTGATGACCTAATCACAATTCCTGAGATTACTAGAACTATGATTATTTTTATCCTTAATATATATTCTTTTAAATATGACTGACAGAAATAAATGTGTTAGAAATCACAGAATATAGTTAGTAGAGTTTCTGTGGTTGTAAACAAGAGAATTCTTAATTCATGGAAAAGAAAGCAGAAGCCAGAGAAATTAATTAATGCATAGATAAAGCTCAATAATATAGTTCTACAACATACTAATCAATTCATATCATTTTTTTTTTTTTTTTGAGACAGAGTCTCGCTTTCTTGCCTAGGCTAGAGTGAGTGCTGTGGCGTCAGCCTAGCTCACAGCAACCTCAAACTCCTGGGCTCAAGGGATCCTCCTGCCTCAGCCTCCCAAGTAGCTGGGACTACAGGCACGAGCCACCATGCCCGGCTAATTTTTATATATATATATTAGTTGGCCAATTAATTTCTTTCTATTTTTATAGTAGAGACGGGGTCTCGTTCAGGCTGGTTTTGAACTCCTGACCTTGAGCAATCCGCCGGCCTCGGCCTCCTAGAGTGCTAGGATTACAAGCGTGAGCCACCGTGCCGGCGGAATTCATATCATTTTTATGTTTGTTATTTAAATTATAAATTGACCTTTTTTTTTTTTTTTTTACTAAATTCACTTAGTCTTTTTACTTTAAAAAATACCTGAGGACAAGAAGGAACTCATACGGAGTTTTTTGATACCAAAATATTGCATTGACTCCTTCTTGAAACTAAATAACTAGAATAAATAAAAATTTCCTTTAGGATTTACTTTATTAGAAACCACAATGCTCTAAAATGTAATCTATGTGACCTTCATCTGTCTTGTTCTCCCTTTATTCTTAACAAACAGCATTCTGCCTGTGCTATAAGTTCAGTATTTGTCGTATTACTTTCTTTTTATAGCATGAACAGGGTCATTCAGGTGGTGATAAGGATCGAAGCTGTTATTGTGCATTTTTTCTCCTTTTTATTTTATTTTTCTGACAATCAGCATCTCTTCCCTTAGGAATATGCACATTTTTCGTCATTAACATATCAGCAAAACTGGTAGAACAAAAGGCAGAGATTTTCACTATGGTTTTAACAATGGCTGGAACACTTTAAAATGTAAAATAAATAATAATAAATATATTAATGATAATTTGGGGATTCCTGCAATTTATTCCAACAAAATAAACTTTTGGCTGGGAGAAAGACAAAAATTTATCCATTTGTCAATTTATTGACAAATATTGAACATACATTCTGATATATCTGATGATACCAATCAGAAATATATTTGTAGATTTAATCATTGATTTACTTAAAATATGAAATTTAGTGCTTTTGAAATAGGCTTAGGGAGACTGTTTTTTGTCATTTAGTTTACCCTTTCCTCTGTCTATTATATGAAAGCCTCTCATATTGAGAATATTGGTTGAATTGCATATAAGATTTTTAATAGCCTGTATTTTCATTAATGCAAAAAATCAATTCCTCTTTTATATTTCTATGCAAACATAAATATTGCTCTGTTCTGAACTCCAAGAAGCTACTATTACAATCCTGAGAGTTATTTTAAGTTAATTTCTAAGGGATACCTATTTAAGAAATAGGAATGTAAAACATCTCAAAGCTCTCTGAATAAGATAAAGATTGAACACTACATAGAGATAACATAAATTTTACCTTCTCTGGTCACCATATAAATCCCTGAGAAACTAAAGTGAAGAACAGAAGGATGCAAAGAGAGATCAGTTCACCAGATATAGTGATGTCATGGCATACCTTTCTGGAAAGACAAGCAATATAGCAAGATAAACGCACAGTGTACCAATGAGTGTACACAGTCAACGAGGTTTCCTTTGGCTGTACTTAATTTTCTTAATATGCACATGGCACTCAGTCTACACTCAGGAGATAATTTATTCTCAATTCCTTTGGGATTGGTTAAATCCAGGGCTGAACTACTCCACAGTGGACCTTTCTTTGAGGGTAGTATCAGTGTTTTTTTTATTTATATATCTCCACCAGCACAGACCAGAATGAATAACTAAAGAAAATATTTTAATATCTTCAAAAATCAGAAAAGTACTTGAAATTCAGCTTTTCATTTTTTAATTTTAAAATTAACATATACTTAAGGTTATGAGACAAGTGTCACAGTAGTATATAGTGACATATGGAATGGCCCTATATATCCAACCAATCTCCATTTTCCCTCAAATCTTCAAATATACCAGTATTAAATATTTATAATGTATTTTACCAGATATTTTTTCTATATATTCACCCACAAATACAGTCACATTTACACACTCAAAGAAAAGTTTTTTTTTTTTTGTACAGCAATGCAATTTTACTACACAAAATATTTTGCAATTATTCTTTTTTTTTCCTTAGTTAACAACACATAATGGATAACATTCCTTGTCAAACTATCCCAACAGAAATCATGCTCTTGTAACAATTGCATAGAATACCGGGGGGACTTACATACTTTAAGAATTTCATTATAGATTAAGTCTTATGAAATTATGTTGTTATCATTTTTATTTTTTTTTTTATTTTTTATTTATTTATTTATTTATTTTTTTTGAGACAGAGTCTCGCTTTCTTGCCTAGGTTAGAGTGAGTGCCGTGGCGTCAGCCTAGCTCACAGCAACCTCAAACTCCTGGGCTTAAGTAATCCTCCTGCCTCAGCCTCCCGAGTTGCTGGGACTACAGGCACGAGCCACCATGCCCGGCTAATTTTATATATATATATATATTAGTTGGCCAATTAATTTCTTTCTATTTTTTATAGTAGAGACGGGGTCTCGCTCAGGCTGGTTTTGAACTCCTGACCTCGAACAATCCACCCGCCTCGGCCTCCCAGAGTGCTAGGATTACAAGTGTGAGCCACCGCGCCCGGCCTGTTGTTATCATTTTCACATCATTAGTTACAATGCTACAGTGCATGCTTATCACTCATTTGCATATGCACAAATATTGGTATGAAATTTATGTAAGCACTACATTTTGATAGATACTTCAACATTTCTTCTCTAAGAATGAACACTTTGTTGTTCTATCAAATATTGTTCATTTTATCTAGCTATATTTTTGTACCCATTAACGATCTCGACTTCATAATAAACAAAATAATTAAATTAAATTGAAAACAAACATTTTTTAAAAGAATGAACCCTTCACATTGCAGCCTAACCAACACTAGGTATTATAAGTTACTTAAAAGTTATACAAACAGATATAAAAATTATATCACAATTAATTTAATAATGAAAACCAGATAACAGTGTCTGGGGTTTGAGGTTAATGAATTATAATTTCTTTCAAACTTGCAACATTTATTTAACCCTTATGAGCATCAGTTTCCCTACCCACAAATAGTCCTAACTCATAGAATAGTATAAACATTGAATGAGATAATCTATAAAAGTGCTTAGCAGAGTAGTTCAGGTATAGTAAATACTTAGTATATAAATGTTATATATTTTTTAAATTTCATATTTACCAATAAATAGAAACATTTAACTTTTTAAATATTCAATATTCTTGTCACACAAATACCTACCAATAAGCTTTGTTTATATTCCATTGGATTTACTATTTTATTTATTAGTAGGAGATATTATGAATATAAACCTTTGGTGTGTCTTATCTGTTGCGACATGTTTTCAGAACCTACCATTACTTTTTAAATTTTTTTGAGGTGGTGCAATACAGAAAGATTGGACAGCATATCGTGAGTTCTTGGTAGCCTATTTTTCTTAGGACATCCTTTCCTACTATCCCAAATTTACATAATACGCTTTTGCTTTTTGCATTTACATCTTTAATTCATCCAGAATTTATTCTTAGGTGAGAAAAAATAGATTTCTTTTTGTTGCTTTTGTAATGGATAGCTAACTTCCTCAACTCTGTTAGGCTAGAGATAATTTGAGAGTGGCCAATGAGTTACTAAGAGCACCAGTGCTGTGTTATCCTATGTTAATAACATTTCTAGTCCAGAGTTCTCACTAATAAGATCTACATGCAGTCTTTCGGCTGGGAATGAAAGTGAATCTATTGAAATATAACGGTGATTTGAGAGACTCATAATTCTCACTTTTTAGGTAAAAAAAAAAGGTTTCTTAGACTCAACATAATGCATATGATTTTTATTACTTTTTATTTTCTTTTTTATTTTATATATATATATATATTTTCTTATTTTGGGATGTTATGGGGGTACAGATTTTAAGGTTTCAATAAATGACCATTCGCCCCTCCCCCCACAAGTCTGAGTCTCCAGCATGACCATACCCCAGACGGTGCGCATCTCACTCATTATATATGCGGATAACCACCCCCCTTCTCCCTCTCACCTGCCCAATACCCTATTACTGTAGTACCTATGTGTCCACTTAGGTGCTGCTCAGTTAATACCAATTTGCTGGTGAGTATATGTGGTGCTTGTTTTTCCATTCTTGGGAAGCTTAATTTACTAGTATGGGTTCCAGCTCTAACCAGGAAAATATGAGATCTGCTATATCACCATTGTTTCTTAGAGCTGAATAGTACTCCATGGTATACATATACCACATTTTATTAATCCATTCTTGGATTGATGGGCACTTGGGCTGTTTCCACAGCCTTGCGATTATGAATTGTGCTGCTATAAACATTCGAGTGCAGGTGTCTTTTGTGTAGAGTGTCATTGGATCTTTTGGGTAGATGCCCAGCAATGGGATTGCTGGATCAAATGGTAGAATCACTTGTATCGCTTTAAGATATCTCCATATTGCTTTCCACAGAGGTTGAACTAGTTTGCAGTCCCACCAGCAGTGTAGGAGTGTTCCTCTCTCTCCGCATCCACGCCAGCATTTATTGTTTGGAGACGTTTTGATAAAGGCCATTCTCACCAGAGTCAAGTGATATCTCATTGTGGTTTTGATTTGCATTTCCCTGATGATTAGAGATGATGAGCATTTTTTCATATGTTTGTTGGCCATTCTTCTGTCTTCTTTAGAAAAGTTTCTGTTCAAGTCCTTTGCCCACTTTTTAGTAGGGTTATTTGATTTTTTTCTTGCTGATTTTCATGAGTTCTAAGTATATTCTAGTTATCAGCCCCTTATCGGATGCGTAGGATGCAAAAATTTTCTCCCATTCTGTAGGTTGTCTGTTTACTTTCATGATTATTTCTCTGGCTGTGCAGAAGCTTTTTAGTTTGATCATGTCCCATTTATTTATTTTTGTTGCTGCTGTGACTGCCTTTGGGGACTTCTTCATAAACTCTTTGCCTAGGCATATTTCTAGGAGAGTGTTTCCAACTTTTTCCTCTAGAATTCTAATAGTTTCATACCTTAGGTTTAAGTCTGTTATCCAGCATGAGTTGATTTTTCTGAGAGGTGAAAAGTGTGGGTCCTGATTTAGCCTTCTACAGGTGGCTATCCAGTTCTCCCAGCACCATTTATTGAAAAGGGATTCTTTTCCCCAGCATATGTTTTTGTCTGCTTTGTCAAAGATTAGATGGCTATATGCGGATGGTTTTATATCAGGATTCTCACATCTGTTCCACTGGTCAAATATTCCTATTTTTGTGCCAATACCAGATTGATTTAATTCCTACAGCTTTGTAGTATATTTTGATATCTGGCATATTAATGCCTCCCATTTTGTTTCTGTTGACTAGAATTGCTTTTGATATTAGGGGTCTTCTTTGGTTCCATATGAAGCGTAAAATTATTTTTTCTACATCTGTGAAGAATGCTGATGGGATTTTAATAGGTATTGCATTGAATCTGTACATCAGTTTGGGTAGTTAGACATTTTAATGATGCAAGTCTGCCGATCCACGAGCATGGTATGGATTTCCATCTGTTTACATCCTCTGCTATTTCCTTCCTCAGTGTTTCATAGTTCTCCCTATAGAGGTCTTTTACCTCCTTGGTGAAGTATATTCCTAGGTACTTTAATTTCTTTGTTGCTATTGTGAAGGGAATTGAGTCTTTGATTTGGTTCTCAATTAGATGGTTGTTGGCGTATATGAATGCTTCTGATTTCTGTGTATTGATTTTGTATCCTGAGACTTTACTAAATTCATTGATCAGTTCCAGGAGAGTCTTTGTTGAATCTATGGGGTTTTCTAGATATAATATCATATCATCAGCAAACAGTGAATGTTTGATCTCTTCTGCCCCTATTTGGATACCTTTAATTCCATTTTTCTGTCTGATTGCTGTAGCCAGGACTTCCAGCACTATGTTGAACAGAAGTGGAGATAGTGGGCAGCCTTGTCTGGTTCCAGTTCTAAGTGGGAATGATTTCAGTTTTTCCCCATTCAGTATGATGTTGGCTATGGGTCTGTCATATATGGCTTGTATCATTTTTAGGTATGTCCCTTCTATGCCTATTTTATTAAGTGTTCCTATCATGAAAGGGTGTTGGATTTTGTCAAAAGCTTTTTCTGCAACTATTGAAAGAATCATGTGGTCTTTGTTTTTGCTTCTGTTTATGTGGTGAATTGCATTTATAGATTTACATATGTTGAACCATCCCTATATCCCTGGGATGAAGCCACTTGGCCGTGATGGATTATTTTTTTGATAAGCGTCTGGATTCGGTTAGCTAAGATTTTATTGAAAATTCTTGCATCTATATTCATTAGGGATATTGGTCTGTAGTATTCTATTTTTTTTGCATCCTTTCCTGGTTTTGGTATCAGAGTAATATTCGCTTCGTTTAAGGTGTCGGGGAGGTTTCCATTCTTCTCGAATTTGTGGAATAGTTTCTGCAAGACAGGTACTAGTTCTTCTTTGTAAGTGTGGTAAAATTCGGGTGTGAAACGACCTGCATTAGGACTTCCCTTTTTAGGAAGATTTTAAATTGCTGTTTCTATTTCAGCTCTAGAGATTGGTCTGTTCAGAGAATCCATTTCTTCCAGGTTGAGCCTAGGGAGGCTGTGTGTTTCTTGAAATTTGTCCATTTCCTCCACATTTCCAGTTTGTGTGCATAAAGATTTTTGTAGTATTCATAAATTATATCTTGTATCTCTTTGGGATCAGTTGTGATATCTCCTTTTTTGTTCCTGATGGAGCTTATTAGAGATTTCTCTTTTCTGCTTTTCATTAGCTTACCCGATGGTGTGTCATTTTTGTTTATTTTTTCAAAGAACCAACTTTTTGTTTTATTAAGCTCCTGAATAGCTTCCCTTTTTCAATTTTGTTTAGTTCTGATTTGATCTTGTTGATTTCACTTCTTCTGCTGGGTTTGGGGTTGGTCCCTTCTTCTTTGTCCAGCTCTTTGAGTCGTTATGTTAGATTGTCCATTTTGTGATCTTTTTGACTTTTGGTTATAGGCATTTATGGAGATAAACTTTCCTCTCAGAACTGCTTTAGCTGTGTCCCAGAGGATTTGATAACTTGTCTCTCCATTGTCATTTTCTTCATAGAATTCTTTTATTTCCATCATGATTTCTTCATTTATGAAGTAATCATTTAGTAGGAGGTTGTTTAATTTTTACTTCTTTATGTAGAAATGTGAGTTTCTATTAGGGTTGATTACAACTTTTATTCCACTGTGATCATTTTTTTAAATTTCTTGAGATTTACTTTGTGTCCTAGGATATGGTCAAACTTAGAGAATGTCCCAGGAGCTGATGAAAAGAACGTATAATCAGTGGATATTGGGTAGGATGTCCTGTAAATGTCAGTCAGACCCAATTGTTCCAGAGTTTTGTTTAAGTCCATTATTTCTTTATTAATTTTCTGTTTGGAGGATCTGTCTTGTGCCGTCAGTGGGGTGTTGAAATCTCCGGTGATTATGGAGTTGCTATTAATCCATTTGCTTAGATCCAGTAAGGTCTGCTTTATGAATCTGGGTGCACGTATGTTGGGTGCGTATATATTTAAAATTGTTGTCTCTTCTTGTTGAAGTGTGCCCTTCACCATTATATAATGACCCTCTTTGTCTTTCACTACTTTTGTTGGTTTAAAAACTAAATTGTCTGAAATTAGAACTGCCACGCCAGCCTTCTTTTGGCTTCCACTTGCCAGGAATCCTAATCTCCACCCTTTTACTTTTAGTCTATATGCATCCTTGCAGGTTAGATGTGTTTCCTGAAGACAGCACATACTTGGCCTGTATTTTCTTATCCATTCAGCCAGCCTCTGTCTCTTGAGAGGAGAGTTTAAGCCATTCACATTTATTGAGAGAACTGATAGGTAAGGTAGGTTATTGTTCATTCTGTTGGGTTGGATGTTGTTGCTTTGATTTCTCTCTTGAGCCATTGTATTATCTGGCCTTTAATCTTTGGGTTTTGGTTGTTTTTATATTTGTGAGTTTTTATTATGGTGCTCCGTGCGTAACACTGTTTTGAGCACTTCTTGTAGGGCTGGTCTTGTCTTGGTGAATTCTCTGTGACTTTGCTTGTCTGAGAATGTCTTTATTTCTCCTTCACATATGAAGCTTAGTTTTGCAGGGAATAAGATTCTAGACTGGGCTTTGTTTTGTTTCAGAAGAGTGAGAATGAGGCCCCAGTCTCTCCTTGCTTGTAAAGTCTCATTAGAGAAGTCTGGTGTTATTCGAATTGGCTTTCCCTTGTATGTCACTTGCTTCTTTCGTCTTACAGCTCTTAGAAGGGCCTCTTAATTGATATTTTGGTCAGTCTGAAGATTGCATGTCGTGACATCTTCCTGTTTGCATTGAATCTCCCAGGGGTCCTCTGAGCTTCTTGAAGTTGTATATCGAGATTTTGAGCAAGGCCTGGGAAATTTTCCTCTATTATATCTTCAAATAGCTTGTCCAACCCTTGAGTGTTGTCTTCTTCCCCTTCTGGTAACCCTATGACCCTCACATTAGGTTTCTTCACATAATCCCACATCTTTTGTAGGCTTTGCTCTTTTCTCTTGTTTCTCTGCTCTATCTCTGTGACTGATTTATTTAGTTGGAGGGTGTTATCTTCAATCTCTGAGATTCTTCTGTTTGATCTACCCTGTTCTTGAGGCTTTCCACTGTGTTTTGTAGTTCCCTGAATTCATTCTTCATTTCCAGGAGTTCGGTTAAACTTTTCTTCATTGTGTCTATTTCTTTAGTGAACTTTTGTTCTAGGTCCTGGAGACTTTTTGTGGTTTCCTTGTGTTGGTTATTGAGTTGATCTTGCAGGTCGTTGAATTTTCTTATGATCCACATTTTAAATTCCTCTTCTGTCATTTTGGTTGCCTTATTTTGGTTCATTTCTGTTTCTAGGGGTCTAGTGCTCCTCTTTAGGGGGTGTGTTTTCCATTTGGTTCTTCATATTTCCTGAGGTCCTTCACTGATTTCTTCCCATGTTGATCAGTTGTTGTTTCACTTCTTTAGGTTTTTGTTTGGGTATTCACATGCCTTGTTTAGTTTCTGAGCCGGTAGGTGGTGTCTGTGAGTGAGATTCAATCACTCCTTGTATAATGAGTCAATAGGTGCCGTGAAAAGGCTGTGCAGGATGTCCTCCCTGTCAGTAGATGGCGCTTGCTTGGAGGAACAGGCTACGCTGTTGTTTTTGTGTCCTGTTATCAGCTCTTGCTCCTCTAGAGAGGCACTCTACTGTCTCAGGTGGTGGGTGGGTCCCTGGGACTTCCAGGTGTGTCCTTTTCTCCCCCTCAGTGAGGGCTGGTCTAGGAGAGAGTCTGGGTGGAGCTGGGTTTGGTAAGCCTGTCCTCAGGCACCACCAATGCCTTTAGCAGGGGTCAAAGTTCTGTTCTCTGCTTCCAGGAAAAGCTGTCAGGGAGGGGCTGGAATGGCCCCGCTCATCAGAAAATTTGTGTGTGGGGGTGTGGCTGTCTTAGACTCGCAGTCTAGAGCGGGCCTGGTTTCTTTCCACCCTCCCCAACTCCGCAGCTACTCCTGGGCCTCTGCCAGCAGGCCAGACCACACGCCACCAGTCCTCTCTTGACTGTGATGCTGGTGGGGAGGTTCCCTGCACAGGAACACCACCTGGTCTGGGCGTATGGCCTCCTTTTGGGAGGAGCGTTGCCCTCTAGGATGCTGATCTGCCCCTGAAGGCACACACACCTCAGTAGGCTGTTCACGTATATCCCTTCTGTGCCCCGGGCAATGCGAGGCCTCGGTGCATGGGATCTGGTCTGCAGGTCTGACCTCTGGGTCCCAGAGTTCAAACTATATCCCCACCAGGGAGAGGAGTGCCAGTCCCAGTTCACCCACAGGGAGCCCAAGCTGGGTCTATGTCTCTTAGGCTCAGGGTCAGCACCAGCTCCTGGGATCACTGTGCCAGCAGCACCTGGGAGGGCTGGCGGGTAGGGAGCTCACAGTCTGAGTTCCCCTTAGTCAGCTGTAGGGTCCCAAAAGGGAAGGTCCCATTCCCTGGAGGTGCCTCTGGTTGGTGGCTGTATTGTCTCTCTAGTCAGCCGTGGGTAGGGTCGGCGGAGGGGAGAAGGAGGCAATATGGTGCCTGCCCCTCGGCTCGGGTCTGTGCACACGGAGGTTCCCCAAGGGATTTGGGAGCCTGGTGCCACGTCCGCTACAGGCTCACTACTCGCTGGCGGCGGCCGTCTCTGGGCTGGTGTCTGCAGGTCTCTCCACCCGCTGGGGAGCCCACTAGCAGTCCCAGATGCAGGGGAGGGGAAAGGTGACTGAGCCACCCACTCTTCCCGCTGGTCTCCGGGCTGCTCCGGCGGTCTCAGCTTCCAGTTCTCCTCCGCAACCTCCTCCCGTGGTCTCAGGTACCCCTCCTTCCGGTCTTTGTCTGCTGTATGCTTGTCTTCTTGCTTCTTTTTTCTAATTTCTGCTAGAATCTTTCTTTTCTGCAGAGACACTCTGGTGGTGTTTCTCGTCCGCCATCTTTATCCTTATCCAATGCACATAATTTTAACATGGCCAAGATCCTATAAGATTTATCTCCCTCTTACTATTTCAGACTCACTTTATACCATCTACTCTCACCTCTCCCTTTTTCTATTTCAAGGTGTCTGTGGTTTTTATTTGTTTTGATAAACTGATACTTTCTCTTCTCCTTCAGGACATTTATATATATTCTTTTGGCTGCTGTAATTGCTTCCTCAATTCACTTCTATTCATGCATCAATTCTACTTTAATTTTGCTCTCTTTACAGCAGTGTTCTTTGATTTTTCTAAAATTCTCATGTTTCCATAATCCCTTATGCTTTATCATTACAATAGTAATCCTATTTTAATTGCTAAGCAGATGTCATCCTTGCTGGATTGTGAATTATACAGTGTAAGTTACTCATGTGAATATTTGAATTTAAACATGACTTAATTACAATTAAATAAGATTCAAATTGAGTTCCTCAGTTTCACCAATTATAATGCAAGTTCTCAATAGTCAAATGTGGCTAGTAGCTAATGCATTGAACAACATAGATTACAGGACATTTCCCTTAATGGAAAAAATTATTTTATACAGTTCTGGGGAAGCAGTTATTTCTCCTTTTATTACTCTTACAGAATTAACTAAGTACATGACATCTTTTGCAGAACCTAGCCCATGTGAAATCTTTGTTCTGAACACATTAGATTGTTCACCATTATAATTGCTAGCCATTCTCTCTTCTCTCTCTCGTTCTCGTTCTCTCTGTCTCTGTCTCTCTCTCACACACACACACAGACACACCCACACTCTTAAGGTTTCATGTAAATATTAGGAAATCTGTGAAATCTTTCATGTTTGCAAAGCCAGAATTAATTGTTCTCTCCTTTCTGCTCTCCTAACATATTATATTGTCATCTTACTCATTTGCGATTACTTGTGCACATTTGTTTCTATTAAAAGCTATCTCACCTTGATACAATGGGTCGTGGTCAATCATAGTTATGTATCTGTGTCAGGTAGAGATATCACAGCACCAAACTTGATTGTGATGTATTATATTATCCGTTTTACATATTACTATATTTGAATTACTGATCAAATTTTCTTAAAAATGTTGGCATCTATGCTCATGAGAAGTATCAGACTGTTATTTCCTTTTCTTGTGATTTATTTTTCTGGTTGCAAATAAGGGTAATGCTAGTCTCATAAGTTGGCACATTTTCTCTGCTGTTCTGTTTTCTAGAAGAGATATATAGATTTGTATTAATTTCTTCCTTAAAACTTTGATAGCATTCACCAGTGAAGCCATCTGATCCTGATATTTTATTTTTAGAAGAATTTTAACTACACATTCAAATTATTTAATAGATAAAGGAATACTCAAGTTAATATGCCTTATTCAGTGAGTTTGGGTAATTACATCATTAGGAATTGTTCCATTTCACCTGTAATCAAATATAGGAGTATGTGATATTTGAAACACTCTCTAATTATCCTTTTTATGTCTGTGAGATCATAGCCACCCATTCTCTTTCTTTCGTGATGCTGGTAATTTGCATCTTTTAAAATATTTTCTTTGGTTAGCCTTGCTAGATGTTTATCAATTAAATTAATTAATTAATTAATTTTTGAATACTTTCTCTTCTCTTCTTGGTCTAGCTAGTGGTCTATCAATTTAGTTTATCATATTTAGAACTAACTTTTCTTTGATTCATTGTAATTTTTGTGTCAATTTTATTTAGTTCTGCTCTGATCTTTGTTATTTATTTTCTTCTCCTAGCTCTAGGTTTGGTTGGCTCTTCTTTTTCTGTTTCCTTGCGGTATGACATTGGTTTTCAATTTGTGCTTGTGTTGTCTTTTTGATGTACATATTTAGTGCTATGAACTTCCCTGTCAGCATTATTTTTGTTATATCCCAGAGATTTGGGTAGCTTGTGTCACCATGTTCATTCAATTTGAAACATGTTTTCATTTCCATCTTGATTTTGTCATTAACCTAGGGATTTTTCTGCAGTAGGTTGTTTAATTTTTATGTACTTCTGTAGTTTTGAGAGTTCCTGTTGGAACTTATTTCCACTGTGGCCAGAGAAGATACATGGTATGATTTCAATTTTTTTTTCTGGATATACTGAGACTTCTTTTGTGGCCTCACATATGATCTGTCTTGGAAAATGTTCTGTGTGCTGATGAGAAGAATGTATGTTCTATGAATTTGGGTGGAATGTTTTATAAATGTCTGTTAGGTCCATTTATTCTAGAATTCGTTGTTTCCTTATTGATTTTCTGCCTCAGTGATCAGTCTAGTTTTGTCAGTGATATGTTGAAGTCTCCCACTATTACTATGTTGCTGCTTATTTCTTTTCTTAGGTCTAATAGCACTTGTTTTGTGAATCTGGGAGCTCTACATTATGTGCATATATATTTAGGATGGTTACATCTTGTTGAATAGGTCCTTTAACATTGTATAATGGACATCTTTGTCGGTTTTTACTGTTGTTGATTTAAAATATATTTGATCTGATGTAAGAACAGGTACTCCTCATTGCTTTTGGTTTCCATTTGCATGGAATATTGTTTCTTTACTGTTTACCTTGATTCCATGAGAATCTTTATGAGGTAAATGGCTTTCTTGAACATAGGAGATATTGGATTGTGGTGTCTTTTTTTTTTTTTTTTAATCCATTCCAACAATCTATACTTTTAAGTGGGGCATTTAGACTGTTAACAGTGAATCTTAATATTGATATGGTGGATAATGTTTCAGTCATTATGTTGATTGCTACCTAGTTGCTTTGTATTCTCCCTTGTGTTACTGTTTTATAAGAATTGTGAGGTGTTACTTTTGGGTGATGTTACTCTGGTGAGTATCGACCCTTTTTTTTTTTTTATATATTTACAGCCCTTTTCATCGTTTTTTATAGGGCAGGTCTACTGGTGACAAATTCTCTTAGTGTTTGCTCTACTGGGAATAATTTTATTTCTCCTTCACTTATGAAACTTAGTTTTATAGGATACAAAATTCTTGGCTGGCAGTTATCCTGTTGAATACTAAAGATGAAACCCCAGTCCCTCAGGCATGTAAGGTTTCCTCAGAGAAGTCTGCTCTTAGTCTGATGGGTTTTCCTATGTAAGTTACTTGATGTTTTTGTCTCACAGCTTATAGAATTGTCTTCTTTACTTTGCATTTGGCCAGACTGATGAATGTACTCCTGAACACAGTGGTTTTAAGTCCTGGGAGTGTGAGAATCCCAGGCCCATAGACCCATTAATAGAACCCTTGAGTCTGAGCACTGACTGAGACCAGGAGAAGCATGCAGGTCTCTGACTGCCTGGTCTCTGACTCCCAGCTGCTGGGAGTTTTGCTGCAGTTCAGTGGGGAAGGAGAGAAGAGGAAAAATGCCACTCTATGTGGAAGAAGGTAGGTGGCCAGCTCTGTGAAAAAGTTGGCAGGGATGGACTTCCTGGTCCAAAATCCCCTTGGTTCTATCCCAGCCCACTCCCACAGCAGCAAAACTGCAAGCTGGAGCACAGGAGATAACCTGGGTTTCTGTCTCCTTCCCTGGCCAGGCAGCCAAGCAGTAGCAGATTCAGGGAAGGGCTCAGAGCACTGTTCCTTAAAATATACATTGATGCTATAAATTTCTCTTTAATCATTACATTAGGTTTATCCCCAATTTTTGATATGGTATATTTTTCTTTTCTTTTTTATGAATTTTGATATATTTAGGGGTAGAAATGTTTTTTTGTTACATGGATGCATTGTATAGTGGAGAAGTCTAGGCTTTTAGTGTATCTGTCACCTGAAGAATGTGCCTTGTACTTGAGAGATCATTTTTCATCTGGCATACCTGTCCCACTTCCCTTTGTGTGTCTCAAATTCCATTATGTCATTCTGTATAACCATGCATACCTATTGCTTAGCTCCTAGTTATAAGTGAGAGCATGAAGTGTTTGGTTTTATGTTCCTGAGTAACTTCACTTAGGCTAATGGCCTTCAGTTCCAACCAAGTTGCTGCAAAAGACACTATTTTATTCCTTTTTATGATTGAAGATTATTCCATGATATATAGATACCACATTTTTTTTTTAACTACAATCAGTTGATTGGCACTTAGGTTGGTTCCATATCTTTGCAATTGTAATTGTGCTGCAATAAACATCAAGTGCAGGTGTCTTTTTATAAAATGACTTATTTTCCTTTGGGTAAATCCCCAGTAGTGGGGTTGCTGGATTGAATAGTATATCTACTTTTATTTTCATGTAATTTAAGATATTTTTATTTTTTCCTCTTTTATGCATGGGTTATTTATAAGTGTTTAATTTTCAAATACAGTTTAATTAATTCCTAAATATTAGTGAATTTTCTAATTTATTTGTATTATTGATTGCTAGTTTAATTTCACTATGGCCTAAGAATGCAAATTACATGCTTGCTAGTTTTTAGATCTGTTCATTTTATGGACCACAGTTTTATCCATCTTGGTGAGTGTTTCATGTTCCCTTGAGAAGGATTAGTTAACTGACTACAGTAAGTGAGACATGAAGATAAAGAAAAGCAAAATAACATAGTATTTATCGTAAAAAAATCTCAGTCTTGGAGAGCCTATAATGATATAAATATAATCAGTCATCTCTATGAACAGAGAATAAATAGGATAGGTAATTCTGCTTTCTTTATATATAAAAAATTGAATATTAGAATTTAAGTGAATGTGATCAGGCAGAATCAATACTTTAACCTGAGTTTATGAACTGAAAATTCAGGATTCTTTTTATTATAATCAAGCATTTTGGTGAAATTATAGGATATACACTGCTAATTGTATAACCCTGTTCAAAACAGGGTTATATTCAGATGGAATTGTGTAGAATGATAATCCTAAATTTTCACTGACTATTAAGTTCTAAATTTATTGTAATACAGACAGGTGACACATTCATTTTGTGATTTCAATTTCACAAAGTTTTCATATTTGATTATTCCTATATTCATTATTAGAAGTCATAAGCATTTAAGATAATTAGCCTGTCTTTACAAAAACTAGCAAATACTTTTCTTCTTTTGGGCATTCACTTATCTTGTTTTGCACAGAAGTCGTTGACTAAGATACCTTATTTGTTTGCACCTATCAAGAGTTCCAATTTTATTCAAAATATGACAAGTAACATTAAACAACTCTTCATAATCTGTAATTTCAAACTTATTTAATCCTCATTAAACATATAATAAACTTAACATCAGTATAATATATATGCACATATAAAAGTACACATTCTTTTTATATAGAATCATATATTTCATGAATCAAACACATAACTTTTCCTTCACTCTGATTCCATTCTATTCTACTTTATACTATTGTTAATGGTTGGGAATATTAGTTAATTTCACATTTCACTAATATCTCAGAGTTATATTGCCAAAGAGTGTTAACTTCTATACCTCTCCATTTGATACTCATTTACACACTGACACATGTGTTGCTGGTTATATATATACATAGATAGAAACAGAGAATATTGGGGGAAAAGTCATAGCTGTACAGAGGTAAGATATTTATAATAATTCAATTAATTAAATATATTCCATTAATCATACATGTTTCAGTTAAATTATGTCTGAGAACACTACCAGTTTCTCACATAAGTGGAAAAGAAATATTTAGACTTATAGACTAACAGATTATGGAGATGAATTTAATCATTGATTAATCCCATGATATTCTTATTAGGTATGTAACTTATTAATTGAATTGAGGTTTTATTTTCATTATTTTATTAATATAAAACACATTGTTTTTATAAATTAAATTATAAACAATATGTATGCTATTAGGTGCCAGAGTGTACACTGGAGTAAATGCAAGTAAAAAGATAACCACAATGATCATTTAATTGTATATTAAAATAAGTAAATTATTAAAATTTGACATTTATATATAAGTACAGTATATTATTGATTAGACCCCAGGGGAAGGATTTAGTCACTGTGTTTCAGGGTGTCATGCAGGTTTAAAAGAATAAGTATTTACTAGAGTGAGAAATGGAAAATTGTATTCCAGGAAAAAATAAACTCTTCTGAGTCCTATTTTCAGTGAAAAGCAAGGGTTATTATTTCTATGCATTGCAGAGGATGATTGCATCATGGAAAAGAATTAAGAATGGTCAAATAAAATCATTTATAAATTTCTGTTATTTTTTTATGAGATAGAAAATTATATAAGACAGACATCTGTTGTGAGAGAAATAAATTTTAATAACATAAATTCTTCTATTTAGCAACTGCGCACAGTATGCCAAACATTATAAGTATATTTATATTTTATGTATTTTGTTGATATTCACATGTACTAGGCAATGTTCTCAGTGATATGAAGAAAACCCCATGAACTTGGCAATTTTTTCACTCATTTCCATGAAGCAGATGAAGAAAGAGGCACAGAGAATTTTTCTTTTTTCCTTTTATTTATCATATTATGGGGGAACAAATATTGTTAGGGTTACATATATTGTCCCTGCCATTCCTCCCCCCACCTTGACAAAACATCAAGCATGTCCAACCCCGAGGTGGTGCGCATTGCACCTATTTTGTAAGTCTATATCTTTCCCCTCCTCCCCCTCCCATCTGCCTACCTGCCGATAAAAGTTTTCTATTTTTTTCCTTTTTTGACCTTTTGGTTACATTGTATATCTTTGCCTTTCCCTATGAAGGGTTAGAGGTATTCCCTTCTCCCCCCCTCAAATGCTTGCCACAACCCTAAGATGTGTATCTCTCCCTACCCCAAACCCTGGTGAACACTATCACAATTTGAGCACCATAGTTTTAATAAGTCAGTACCAATTTGATGGTGAGCACATGTGGAGCCCATTTTCTTGATCTTGTGTCACCTCACTTTGGATAACAGGCTTAAGCTTAATCCAGGATAGCATAAACGGTGCTAGCTCACTGTCATTTCTTAGAATTGAGTAGTATTCCATTATGAGCATATACCAAATTTTAATTATCCACTCACGGGTTTACAGACACTTGAGTTGTTTCCATGATCTTGCAATAGTGAATTGTGCTGCCATAAACATTTGGGTGCAGATGTCTTTGTAACAGAATGTCTTATGCACTTTTGGGTAGATGCCCAGCAATGCTATTGCTGGGTCGAATAGTATTTCTATATCTAGTTGTTTGAGGTATCTCCAAATTCTTTTCCACAGTGGTTGCATTAAATTGCAGTCCCACCAGTGGTGTAAGAGTGTTCTTGTCTCTCCATCCTTGCCAGCATTTATTGTTTTGGAATTTATTGATACAAGCCATTCTCACTGGTATTAAATGGTATCTCATTGTGCTTTTGATTTGCATTTCTCTGATGATGAAAGATGTTGAACATTTTTTTTATATGTTTGCACGCCATTATTCTGTCTTCTTTGGAGAAGTATCTATTCATTTCCATAGCCCATTTCTTGATGGGGTTGTTTGATTTTTTCTAGTTTATTCTTATAAGTTCCAGATAGATTCTGGTTATTAGACCTTTATCAGAAGTGTAGAGAGCAAATATTTTCTCCCACTCTGTGGGTTGTCTATTTTCACTAATGATGGTTTCCTTAGCTGTGCAGAAACTTTTTAATTTGATCTGATCCCAATTGTTTGTTTTTGATGAAGCGGTAATGAGGCACAGAGAATTTAAGAAATTATCTCAGGAGGGGAGGATCAAGATGGCAGACGAGAAACACCACCAGACAGAGTGTCTCTGCAGAAAAGACAGATTCTAGCAGAAATTAGAAAAAGAAGCAAGAAGACAAGCATACAGCAGACGAAGGCCGGAAGGAGGGGTACCTGAGACCACGGGAGGAGGTTGCGGAGGAGAACTGGAAGCTGAGACCGCCAGAGCAGCCCGGAGACCAGCGGGAAGAGTGGGTGGCTCAGTCACCTATCCCCTCCCCTGCATCTGGGGCTGCTGGTGGGCTCCCCAGTGGGTGGAGAGACCTGCGGACACCAGCCCAGAGACGGCCGCCACCAGCGAGTGGTGAGCCTGTAGCGGACGCGGCACCAGGCTCCCAAATCCCTTGGGGAACCTCCGTGTGCACAGACCCGAGCTGAGGGGCAGGCACCATATTGCCTCCTTCTCCCCTCCGCCGACCCTACCCACGGCTGACTAGAGAGACAATACAGCCACCAACCAGAGGCACCTCCAGGGAATGGGACCTTCCCTTTTGGGACCCTACAGCTGACTAAGGGGAACTCAGACTCTGAGCTCCTACCCGCCAGCCCTTCCAGGTGCTGCTGGCACAGTGATCCCAGGAGCTGGTGCTGACCCTGAGCCTAAGAGACATAGACCCAGCTTGGGCTCCCTGTGGGTGAACTGGGACTGGCACTCCTCTCCCTGGTGGGGATATAGTTTGAACTCTGGGACCCAGAGGTCAGACCTGCAGACCAGATCCCATGCACCGAGGCCTCGCATTGCCCGGGGCACAGAAGGGATATACGTGAACAGCCTACTGAGGTGTGTGTGCCTTCAGGGGCAGATCAGCATCCTAGAGGGCAATGCTCCTCCCAAAAGGAGGCCATACGCCCAGACCAGGTGGTGTTCCTGCGCAGGGAACCTCCCCACCAGCATCACAGTCAAGAGAGGACTGGTGGCGTGTGGTCTGGCCTGCTGGCAGAGGCCCAGGAGTAGCTGCGGAGTTGAGGAGGGTGGAAAGAAACCAGGCCCGCTCTAGACTGCGAGTCTAAGACAGCCACACCCCCACACACAAATTTTCTGATGAGCGGGGCCATTCCAGCCCCTCCCTGACAGCTTTTCCTGGAAGCAGAGAACAGAAATTTGACCCCTGCTAACGGCATTGGTGGTGCCTGAGGACAGGCTTACCAAACCCAGCTCCACCCAGACTCTCTCCTAGACCAGCCCTCACTGAGGGGGAGAAAAGGACACACCTGGAAGTCCCAGGGACCCACCCACCACCTGAGACAGTAGAGTGCCTCCCTACAGGAGCAAGAGCTGATAACAGGACACAAAAACAACAGCGTAGCCTGTTCCTCCAAGCAAGCGCCATCTACTGACAGGGAGGACATCCTGCACAGCCTTTTCACGGCACCTATTGACTCATTATACAAGGAGTGATTGAATCTCACTCACAGACACCATCTACCGGCTCAGAAACTAAACAAGGCGTGTGAATACCCAAACAAAAACCTAAAGAAGTGAAACAACAACTGATCAACATGGGAGGAAATCAGTGAAGGAACTCAGGAAATATGAAGAACCAAATGGAAAACACACCCCCCCAAAGAGGAGCACCAGACCCCTAGAAACAGAAATGAACCAAAATAAGGCAACCAAAATGACAGAAGAGGAATTTAACATGTGGATCATAAGAAAATTTAACGACCTGCAAGATCAACTCAATAACCAACACAAGGAAACCACAAAAAGTCTCCAGGACCTAGAACAAAAGTTCACTAAAGAAATAGACACAATGAAGAAAAGTTTAACCGAACTCCTGGAAATGAAGAATGAATTCAGGGAACTACAAAACACAGTGGAAAGCCTCAAGAACAGGGCAGATCAAACAGAAGAATCTCAGAGATTGAAGATAACACCCTCCAACTAAATAAATCAGTCACAGAGATAGAGCAGAGAAACAAGAGAAAAGAGCAAAGCCTACAAAAGATGTGGGATTATGTGAAGAAACCTAATGTGAGGGTCATAGGGTTACCAGAAGGGGAAGAAGACAACACTCAAGGGTTGGACAAGCTATTTGAAGATATAATAGAGGAAAATTTCCCAGGCCTTGCTCAAAATCTCGATATACAACTTCAAGAAGCTCAGAGGACCCCTGGGAGATTCAATGCAAACAGGAAGATGTCACGACATGCAATCTTCAGACTGACCAAAATATCAATTAAGAGGCCCTTCTAAGAGCTGTAAGACGAAAGAAGCAAGTGACATACAAGGGAAAGCCAATTCGAATAACACCAGACTTCTCTAATGAGACTTTACAAGCAAGGAGAGACTGGGGCCTCATTCTCACTCTTCTGAAACAAAACAAAGCCCAGTCTAGAATCTTATTCCCTGCAAAACTAAGCTTCATATGTGAAGGAGAAATAAAGACATTCTCAGACAAGCAAAGTCACAGAGAATTCACCAAGACAAGACCAGCCCTACAAGAAGTGCTCAAAACAGTGTTACGCACGGAGCACCATAATAAAAACTCACGAATATAAAAACAACCAAAACCCAAAGATTAAAGGCCAGATAATACAATGGCTCAAGAGAGAAATCAAAGCAACAACATCCAACCCAGCAGAATGAACAATAACCTACCTTACCTATCAGTTCTCTCAATAAATGTGAATGGCTTAAACTCTCCTCTCAAGAGACAGAGGCTGGCTGAATGGATAAGAAAATACAGGCCAAGTATGTGCTGTCTTCAGGAAACACATCTAACCTGCAAGGATGCATATAGACTAAAAGTAAAAGGGTGGAGATTAGGATTCCTGGCAAGTGGAAGCCAAAAGAAGGCTGGCGTGGCAGTTCTAATTTCAGACGATTTAGTTTTTAAACCAACAAAAGTAGTGAAAGACAAAGAGGGTCATTATATAATGGTGAAGGGCACACTTCAACAAGAAGAGACAACAATTTTAAATATATACGCACCCAACTTATGTGCACCCAGATTCATAAAGCAGACCTTACTGGATCTAAGCAAATGGATTAATAGCAACTCCATAATCACCGGAGATTTCAACACCCCACTGACGGCACAAGACAGATCCTCCAAACAGAAAATTAGTAAAGAAATAATGGACTTAAACAAAACTCTGGAACAATTGGGTCTGACTGACATTTACAGGACATCCTACCCAATATCCACTGATTATACGTTCTTCTCATCAGCTCATGGGACATTCTCTAAGTTTGACCATATCCTAGGACACAAAGTAAATCTCAAGAAATTTAAAAAAATAGAAATCATACCGTGTACCTTCTCTGATCACAGTGGAATAAAAGTTGTAATCAACCCTAATAGAAACTCACATTTCTACATAAAGAAGTAAAAATTAAACAACCTCCTACTAAATGATTACTTCATAAATGAAGAAATCATGATGGAAATAAAAAAATTCTATGAAGAAAATGACAATGGAGAGACAAGTTATCAAATCCTCTGGGACACAGCTAAAGCAGTTCTGAGAGGAAAGTTTATCTCCATAAATGCCTATAACCAAAAGTCAAAAAGATCACAAAATGGACAATCTAACATAACGACTCAAAGAGCTGGACAAAGAAGAAGGGACCAACCCCAAACCCAGCAGAAGAAGTGAAATCAACAAGATCAAATCAGAACTAAACAAAATTGAAAAAGGGAAGCTATTCAGGAGCTTAATAAAACAAAAAGTTGGTTCTTTGAAAAAATAAACAAAATTGACACACCATCGGGTAAGCTAATGAAAAGCAGAAAAGAGAAATCTCTAATAAGCTCCATCAGGAACAAAAAAGGAGATATCACAACTGATCCCAAAGAGATACAAGATATAATTTACGTGGGCCTGGCTCGGTGGCTCACGCCTGTAATTCTAGCACTCTGGGAGGCCAAGGCAGGTGGATTGCTCAAGGTCAGGAGTTCATAACCAGCCTGAGCAAGACCCCGTCTCTTAAAAATAGAGAGAAATTAATTGGACAACTAAAAATATATATATACAGAAAAAAAAATAAAATTAGCCGGGCATGGTGGCACATGCCTGTAATCCCAGCTATTCAGGAGGCCGAGACAGGAGTATCTCATGAGCCCAGGAGTTTGAGGTTTCTGTGAGCTAGCCTGACGCCATGGCATTCACTCTAGCCTGGGGAACAAAGTGAGACTCTGTCTCAAAAAAAAAAAAAAAAAAAGGATATAATTTATGAATACTACAAAAACCTTTATTCACACAAATGGAAATGTGGAGGAAATGGACAAATTTCAAGAAACACACAGCCTCCCTAAGCTCAACCAGGAAGAAATAGATTCTCTGAACAGACCAATCTCAAGAGCTGAAATAGAAACAGCAATTAAAAAGCTCCCTAAAAAGAGAAGTCCTGGTGCAGATCATTTCATACCCGAATTTTACCACACTTACAAAGAAGAACTAGTACCTATCTTGCAGAAACTATTCCACAACATTGATCAGAATGGAAACCTCCCCGATACCTTTTATGAAGCGAATATTAGTCTGATACCAAAACCAGGAAAGGATGCAAAAAAAAAAGAAAACTACAGACCAATATCCCTAATGAATATAGATGCAAGAATTTTCAACAAAATCTTAGCTAACCGAATACAGACACTTATCAAAAAAATAATCCATCACGGCCAAGTGGCTTCATCCCAGGGATGCAGGGATGGTTCAACATATGTAAATCTATAAATGCAATTCACCACATAAACAGAAGCAAAAACAAAGACCACATGATTCTTTCAATAGATGCAGAAAAAGCTTTTGACAAAATCCAACACCCTTTCATGATAGGAACACTTAAGAAAATAGGCATAGAAGGGACATACCTAAAAATGATACAAGCCATATATGACAGACCCATAGCCAACATCATACTGAATGGGGAAAAATTGAAATCATTCCCACTTAGAACTGGTACCAGACAAGGCTGCCCACTATCTCCACTTCTGTTCAACATAGTGCTGGAAGTCCTGGCTACAGCAATCAGACAGAAAAATGGAATTAAAGGTATCCAAATAGGGGCAGAAGAGATCAAACATTCACTGTTTGCTGATGATATGATATTATATTTAGAAAACCCCATAGATTCAACAAAGACTCTCCTGGAACTGATCAATGAATTTAGTAAAGTCTCAGGATACAAAATCAATACACAGAAATCAGAGGCATTCATATACGCCAACAACAATCTAATTGAGAACCAAATCAAAGACTCAATTCCCTTCACAATAGCAACAAAGAAATTAAAGTACCTAGGAATATACTTCACCAAGGAGGTAAAAGACCTCTATAGGGAGAACTATGAAACACTGAGGAAGGAAATAGCAGAGGATGTAAACAGATGGAAATCCATTCCATGCTCATGGATCGGCAGATTCGCATCATTAAAATGTCTAACTACCCAAACTGATCTACAGATTCAATGCAATACCTATTAAAATCCCATCAGCGTTCTTCACAGATGTAGAAAAAATAATTTTACGCTTCATATGGAACCAAAGAAGACCCCTAATATCAAAAGCAATTCTAGTCAACAAAAACAAAATGGGAGGCATTAATATGCCAGATATCAAAATATACTACAAAGCTGTAGTAATTAAATCAATCTGGTATTGGCACAAAAATAGGAATGTTGACCAGTGGAACAGATGTGAGAATCCTGATATAAAATCATCCTCATATAGCCATCTAATCTTTGACAAAGCAGACAAAAACATATGCTGGGGAAAAGAATCCCTTTTCAATAAACGGTGCTGGGAAAACTGGATAGCCACCTGTAGAAGGCTAAATCAGGACCCACACTTTTCACCTCTCAGAAAAATCAACTCATGCTGGATAACAGACTTAAACCTAAGGTATGAAACTATTAGAATTCTAGAGGAAAATGTTGGAAACACTCTCCTATACATATGCCTAGGCAAAGAGTTTATGAAGAAGTCCCCAAAGGCAGTCACAGCAGCAACAAAAATAAATAAATGGAATATGATGAAACTAAAAAGCTTCTGCACAGCCAAAGAAATAGTCATGAAAGTAAACAGACAACCTACAGAATGGGAGAAAATTTTTGCATCTTATGCATCTGATAAGGGGCTGATAACTAGAATATACTTAGAACTCATGAAAATCAGCAAGAAAAAAATCAAATAACCCTACTAAAAAGTGGGCAAAGGACTTGAACAGAAACTTTTCTAAAGAAGACAGAAGAATGGCCAACAAACATATGAAAAAATGCTCATCATCTCTAATCATTAGGGAAATGCAAATCAAAACCACAATGAGATATCACTTAACTCCAGTGAGAATGGCCTTTATGAAAACGTCTCCAAACAATAAATGCTGGCGTGGTTGCGGAGAGAGAGGAGCACTCCTACATTGCTGGTGGGACTGCAAACTAGTTCAACCTCTGTGGAAAGCAATATGGAGATATCTTAAAGCGATGCAAGTGATTCTACCATTTGATCCAGCAATCCCATTGCTGGGCATCTACCCAAAAGATCCAATGACACTGTACAAAAAAGACACCTGCACTCGAATGTTCATAGCAGCACAATTCATAATTGCAAGGCTGTGGAAACAGCCCAAGTGCCCATCAATCCAAGAATGGATTAATAAAATGTGGTATATGTATACCATGGAGTACTATTCAGCTCTAAGAAACTACGGTGATATAGCACATCTTATATTTTCCTGGTTAGAGCTGGAACCCATAGTATTAAGTGAAGTTTCCCAAGAATGGAAAAACAAGCACCACATATACTCACCAGCAAATTGTTATTAACTGAGCAACACCTAAGTGGACACATAGGTACTACAGTATTAGGGTATTGGGCAGGTGAGTGGGGGAAGGAGGGTGGGTATATACATATATAAAGAGTGAGATGCGCACCGTCTCGGGGATGGTCATGCTGGAGACTCAGACTTGTGGGGGGAGAGGCGAATGGGCATTTATTGAAACCTTAAAATCTGTACCCCGATAATTTGCTAGAAAAAAAAATAAGAAAAAATAATAAACATAATTACCTCCCCCCCAGAAAAATATTAGTTCAAATTTTTAAGGGTAATCCCCGATCATAAGGAGAAAACAGTTAAGGAATATCAATAGAAAATGGATCCTATCACCAAAAAATCAAAAAAATATTGAAAAATTTGAAACTGAAAGAAAACATAGTATCTATAAGAAAACCCACACTGAATAATCCTTAAACTAGGTTAGAAACTATAGAGGAAAATAGAAGTGACCAGAAGCAAATAAGATGAAACTACACAAACTGAAGTAAAGAGGGAAAAAAATTCTAAAAAAAACAAACAACAAGTCCCATTGATCTGTGGAAAAATATTAACAAGTTCATTATAGGTGTTATTGAAACATCAGAAGATGATAAAAGTTGTGTCTGGAAAAAAAATGAAGAAATATTAGGTTAATTTATTCCTAGCTTCATGACAAATATAAAGGTACAGATGTGAAGCAGCTCAATAAAGGCTAAGAATGACAAACATCAACAGTCATTTTACCAAGGAATTGCATATTTAAATTAATTCTTACAAGAGTCATCCTGGCAGCAAATTTGCATCATTTTCCAGGGTACTTACTAGGGTGTTTAGATTCTGTGTATCCTGGAAATACTCCCATCTCAATTGCATAATATAAATTCAAAACATTATATCATAAAAACTCAGTTCAAAATACACAGAGTTTCATTAATCGTATTCATGCTGTAAAATGAATGTGATTATTGCAATTTTGGCCTGGTTTAAAAGCCGTAATACAATGTTCCGTTGCGGCTCTTTCCATTGAGAGGCTGATTTTATTTTTCTATCCCTTTGAATCTGGCCTTGGGTTTTGCTTCAACCAATGGAATGTGGCAGAAATGATGGTGTGCAGCTTCTGAGCCAGAGTCAATAGACTGTGCACTATCTTGTATTGTAGACATGACATGTGAGAAAACCAGCCTGATCTAGTCTCCTTGAGGATAAAATGCAGACGGAGGCTCAAACATCTTAGATATTACAGCCGAATCCCCAGACAACCATTTAGCTGGATTTAGGAGCATGAAGGAGCATAGGTGAAAAATGTAGAGTTACCACCAAATTGGACCAAAGATTTATGAGAATTAATAAATCATTGTTTTCAACTACAAAAAAAAAAAAAGAAATTTTCTCAAAATTACCGGGTTTTAACTGTAAAAGTCAGGATGACTTGACAGATACTTCCCTTAACGAATATGCTATACTCTCCAAGCTACATAACTTCCTTGTATTTTAGTTTTGGTGATCACTATTACCAAAAAAAAAGGGGGGGTTATCAAGCAAGAAAGGATATGAGATTACCGTGTCCTAATCAACAGTGACACTTAGTGAAGAAAAGAACTGCAGACGTTAAAACGATCAGTGGATCCCATTGTTAAAAGAAAAACTTTATACAAGTTAAATTTAACAGAAGTTAATTGAGCAACAAGCAATTTGTGAATCAAGCCACCCTCAGGACAGGTTCAGAGTGACTCTGGGGCTGCAGCATAGTCAGATAACATTTATGGACAGAAAAAGAAAAGTGATGTATGGAAAAGAAAAGTGAAGTACAGGAACAATTGGATTGCTTACAGCATGATTTGCCCTGTTTGAACAGGGTTTGTGCAGTTGGCCACCTGTGATTTAGCTGAAACTCTGTGATTGGTGTAAGAATAGGTAATAGTCTGTTTATACTTGCAGTGAGGTTACACTTCACTATGTATGAAGAAGCCTTTAGGCCAAACTTAAAATATGTGAGAAGGTATCTTTAGACTAAATTTAGCTAACACTACCAAAAGAGAAAAGAATGAGATTAGTCCTTTTATCCTCAGGACATGATGCAGATGATGAGTCTTGAAGACTGTAATAAACAAAACAAAACAAGATGTACATTAAGAACCAATTTATGGCTAAAAAGAGGTACTGAACAAAACAAGAAAACATTAATGAAATCTTTTCACATGTAACTTTCTATTTTCCTTTTGCATAAATATCTTGAGGTATTTACTTGGGAATAGTAAAGAGAAACTTTCTGAGTATATGAGGGAAACTAATTGTTTCCCTTTGGCAGTACTTTTTGTTTTAATTGAGGTAAAATTTATGTAACAAAAAGTTCACCATTTGATTCCTTTCAATTGTACAAATATGAGGTTTTTAGTATATTCACAGTATTGTATAACAATCACAATGTATAGTTCCAGAACATTTTTATCATTTCAGAAAGCAAATAAACAGTCATTCCCCTCCCCTCAGTGCAGGCAACTACTAAACTACGTTCAATCTCTACACACTTGCCTCTTATGAACATTTCACATAAATGGAGTCACACAGTATGTGAACTTTTGTATCTGGCTTTCTTTACTAGCATAATGTTTTCAGCATACATCTATGCATGAACCTTGCATCCTGTATAAACCATGTATGTAGCATGTATCAGTGTTTCATTCCCTTTTATGAGTGAATAATATCTACAGTGTTTATATGTATGCATATACATAGATATATGTATACATACTAGATTTTGTTTTTCCATTCATCACCTGATAGATATTTGCATTGTTCCCACTGGCCATTATGCAGGATGGTGATATTGACATTTGTGTATATGTTTTTGTGTGAACCTATGTTTTCAGTTCATAGAAGTAGAATTTCTGGGCCGTAGCTCACTTTGTATTAGCTTTTTAAGGACTGCAAAGCTGTTTTCCATAGTAACTACATTAGTTTACATTCCTACCAGCAATGTATGAGGGTTCTAATTTCTCTACATCATTAACACACACACACACACACGCACACACATGCATATACAGTTGCCATTCTAGTGGCTGTACAGTGCTGTGTCATTGAGGTTTTGATTTGCATTTCCCTAATAATTAATGATTTTGACTATCTTTTCATGTACTTGTTGCCTATTCTTATATTTTCATTGGAGAAATGTCTATTCTACTTCTTTGCCCATTTTTTGTTAAGTTTTTAGTTTTATTGTTGAGTTGTAGGAATTATTTCATATAAATATAACCAAAGTAGTGCAAGACTTGTACAAAAAAATCTACAAAAAATGTTTAAAGACATTAAATAAATCCTAAATAAATGAAATGAAATCCCATATTCATAGAATGGAAGACTTAATATTGATAACTAAGGCACCTATACTCTCCAAACTGATCTATAGATTCAGTGGAAGCTTTATAAAAATTTCAACTGCTCTTTTGGAATAAATGGACAAGCTAATCCTAAAATCGATACAAAATTACAAAACCATAAAGAGCCAAAACATTGTTGAAAAAGAGGAACAAAGTTGGAAGACATACTTTCAAATTTTAAAACTTAGTACAAGTCTACAAGTGGTATATGTATACCATGGAATACTAAAAAACAAAAAACCAAAACTTACTACAAGCTATAGTAAGTATAATATAGTAGTATACTACAAGCTATAGTAGTAAGTTTTTAGGTGTGAAAATATTGTAACAATAGACATATAGATTGATGGAATGGAATTGAGAATCTAATAATAGACCTACACATTTATGGTCAATGGAAAAGTGGTATATGTATACTATGAAATACTAAAAACCAAACAAACAAAAAACCAAAACTTACTACAAGCTATAGTAAGTATAATATAGTAGTATACTATAAGCTATAGTAGTAAGTTTTAAAGTGTGAAAATATTGCTTCTTAAAATACATCTTGTTTTGTTTTGTTTATTGCAGTCTTCAATACTCATCATCTTCTTCATGTCCTGAGGATAAAAGGACTCATAGGATAAAAGGATAAAAGGGTGCCAAGATCATACAATGGGGAAATAATAGTCTTTTCAACGAATGGTGTCAAAGAATCCACATGCAAAAGATGAAATTTTACTTCTACCTCACACCATATAAAAAATAAACTCAAAAGAAATCAAAGACCTAATTGTAAGAGCTAAAACTGTAAATTTCTTAGAAAGAACTGCAGGTACAAATCTTTTCAACCTTGGGTTAGGCAATGATTTCTTAAACATGACATCACCTCTCACCTCTCACAAAAATTCACTCAAGATGGATAACAGATTTAAACCTAAGGCATTAAACCTTAAGAATCCTAGAAGAAGATGTTGGGAAAACCCTATCAGACATTGGCCTAGGCAAAGAATTTTTGAGGAAGACCCCCAAAGCAATCACTGCAGCAACAAAAATAAACAATTGGGATCTGATCAAATTAAAAAGTTTCTGCACAGTCAAGGAAACTATCATTAGAGCAAATAGGCAACCCACAGAATGGAGAAAATATTTGCTCTCTACACTTCTGATAAAGGTCTAATAACAAAAATCTATCTAGAACTCAAAAGAATTAACAAGAAAAAATAAAACAACCCCATCAAGAAATAGGCAACAGAAATGAACAGAAACTTCTCCAAAGAAGATAGAATAATGGCCTGCAAACATATAAAAAAATGCTCAGCATCTCTAATCCTCAGAGAAATGCAAATCAAAACCACAATGAGATACCACCTAACCCTAGTGAGAATGGCCTGTATCAAGAAATCCCAAAACAACAAATGCTGGCGAGGATGTGGAGAGACAGAAACACTCTTACACTGCTGGTGAGACTGCAAATTAGTGCAACCTTTGTGGAAAAGAATTTGGAGATACATCAAACAGCTAGAGACAGAAATACCATTCGACCCACCAATAGCATTGTTATGTATCTACCCCAAAGAGAATAAGACATTCTATTATAAAGACATCTGCACCTGAATGTTTATGGCAGCACAATTCACTATTGCAAGGACATGGAAACAACAACCCAAGTGCCTGTCAATTCATGAATGGATAATCAAAATTTGGTATATGCTCACAATGGAATATTACTCAATTCTAAGAAATGACAGCGAGCTAGCACTGCTTATATATCCTGGATTAAGCTTAAGGCCATTATCCAAAGTGGGGTGACACAAGTTCAGGAAAATGGGCTCCACATGTACTCACCATCAAATTGGTACTGACTGATAAAAACTATGGTGCTCAAATGGTGTTAGTGTTCACCAGGGATTGGGGTGGGGGGTGTAGACCCACATCTTAGGGATGTGGTGAGCACTGTGGAGGGGAAGGGCATACCTCTAACCCTTCTTAGGGAGAGGCAAAGATATAAAATGTAACCAAAATGTCAAAAAAATCCCAAACTTTTATTGGGTGTTGGGCGGGTGGGAGGGGGGAGGAGGGGATGAGTGTATACTTACATAATGAGTGAGATGAGCACCACCTGGAGGACAGACATGGTTGAAGCTCTGACTCCGTGGGGGTGGGAGTAGGGTGGGGGCTGGCAAGGGCAATATATGTAACCTTAACTATATTTGTTCCCCCATGATATGATGAAATAAAAAGAATTAAAAAAATATATGAAACCAAAAACAAAAGTAATAAAAGAAAAAAGATAAATTTTACTTTATTAAAACTAAAACTTTTATGCATCAAAGGACACTAGGAAGAAAGTAAAAAGGTAACCCAGAGAATAAAAAAATCGTAAGTCATATATCTACTAAGAATCTACTAATTTTTAAGAGCATATTGGAAAGCAAACTGTGGGGAGAGATTTTCAGGGCTTTGAGTATAATAACATTGACTATCTCCCTTATATTTGCCATGGAAAATAAGATGGTTAATAGGTTTGGCTTAAAGTTATAAAACAAATCAGAGCACAAATCTAAAATTAAATTATTTCTATTCAAGGTCACATGAATAATGGCTCAATTATCAATCACCTTAGATATTTTTACTTATATTCTCTGATGGCTTTTTGTATATAATATGTAACTCTATATATTTTAGGAATCTCTTTGTAGGTCATTATTTTCTGACAGGATATCAGTGATACTCCTTTTTAAAAATACATTAAATATATGAGTATTTGTGCAGAAGTGAGAGGAGAGGGATATCCAAGAAGAATGATTTTTAAAATCTCATTTCATTTATTCCAAATACCCAGATGTTCAACAGTTCCCCTCAGTTTGGTTTCAATATCTCTGGAGCCATTTCCTTGAGCTTCAGATTCATTTCTGTTATTGCATTTCAACTCTCAAAATAACTCATTAGCCCTCTAACTTGTATCACTAACTCAAAACATCTGTGATCCCATTCTCAACATATTTAACAAAGAAATATTTATAAAATAGACATCCAATTGCATAGATTCTTTAAAAAAATCCCAAACTCTAATGTGAACCATCTGCCTCAGAATCACCTTAGATCAGTTTACATTTCCAGAACGTACTCCAAGTGAATTATAAAGATATTTTAGGGATGAGAACATGGAATTTGTATTCAAATAAGCTAAGCAGGTGGGTGATTCTTATTTACTCTGAATTTCAGGTCTATAGACATACCAAATTAAGTGCTAGTATATTACAGGACATACGAGCTTTTAATGACCTGAAGCTAGCCTTTTTTTCTTGCATTATTGCATATTATTCCAGCTTAAATAAACTTTCTCTCCAAGGGCAGCTAAAATTTATTGAGATTTCAGTCTGGGTCGGATGCAGATCTAGAATCACTTTATGCATACTACCTCATTTCATTTTCAAATAGCCTTATAAAATAAAGATTATTATTATGATGATATCCATTTAATAAATAGGAAAACTTAACAACAGACTTTCAGAAACTGGATCAAGTTCATATTTAAATCCTAGCTGACTGGCTCAAAAGCTACACTCCAAATTGTCATGCTTGTGATACTAGCTATTGACATTTTAGGTATGTTCTAGTACCCCAGAGGTTGTGCATGTTGTTAAACTCAAGCCAATTACATTCTTTTACTGTTTCTTTCCTGTATATCACAACTTTCACAAGAATTGTCATTTTCTGAACTGCATTTCTGACTCGCTAAAATAATTAAATGCTCATTATTATGCTCCCACAATTCTGTATATAGCTGTATCATAAAAAAATTACACAAGTTGATCTTTATTGGTTTCCTTATTTGTCTCCTCCACTTCAAGCTGGAATCTTAATGAGAAATATATATATATATATATATATATATATATATATATATATATATGTCTAGAGTAGTGGCTGGGATAGGGTAAACCTGTAATATATAGAGGTTAAATTAGCTAACTAATTACATTTAATCATATGAATTAATACATGATATGTTAATATGTAATTAAAATAGGTTGTTTGAGGGGATTTTATTTTGTCTTTTGAGGAAATTAATGCCGTGTCTTGGAGAGTAAATTAAATTTAACATTTGTGTTGAAACTTGAGGATAGGACTCTTACCATAACACAGAAAGGAGTGTTAATCATAAAGTGAAGTAGGAAAAGTAAATCATGCTGAAAGGTTTGGTTAAAATGTTATGAGAAGGTTAATTAATTCAAGGACAAATTAAGTAAAATAAAAACATGTAAAACATCTTACTTACTTTTTTCTGCAAGATTTTAAGATTAATGTTTCTTCATTTTTTGAAATAAAAAAAAATCTTTTGGAGTGTGTCCTTGAAGGCTTGTTTCACCTGCTGATTCCTTAAAGTGTAAATGAAAGGGTTTAATAAAGGGGCAACAGAGGTATAAATAACTGCTACACCTTTAGATAAAGTCACCCTTTCCTTTGCTGATGGCTTCATATAAATAAAGATACAGCTGCCATAAGTAAGGGAGACTACAATCATGTGAGAAGAACAAGTAGAAAAAGCCTTTGTTCTTTTCTGAGCAGAGGGGATTTTTAGAATGGTTTTGATAATGTATGTGTAGGAAAGAATCACTAACAACAAAGTGACAACCAGTGTTACAGCAGATAAGACAAATGAAATCAATTCTAGTAAATGAGTGTCTGTGCAAGAAATCTGCAGCAAAGGGGATGTGTCACATATGAAATGATCAATTACTTTGGAAGCACAGAATTTCAGTTTCAGTCCCAAGATCAAAGGTGGAAAGGTAATCAAAAAGCCAGCTGTCCATGAACTGAGTACCAGTTGGTAGCACACTTTGTTGCTCATAATGATCGGGTAATGTAGGGGTTTGCAGATAGCTACATAACGATCAAAAGACATGGCAGCCAGTAGATAAAATTCGGTGACTCCTAATAAGAGGAAAAAGAATAACTGAGCTGCACAACCATTGTAGGAAATGATCTTGTTTTTAGTGACTATGGTTATCAGGAATCTGGGAACACAGATTGTTGTCAATGAGATTTCCAAGAAGGAGAAATTTCGGAGGAAGAAATACATTGGAGTCTTGAGGCGGGGATCCAGTAGGGTAAGGAGGATGATAGATAAGTTGCCCATCACACTCAACATGTAGTTTAGAAAGAGAAATATAAAAATGACAATTTGCAAATGTGGGTCATCTGTCAATCCCAGCAGAATGAACTCTATCTCCTTTGACTGGTTCATCATTTCAGATTTGAGTCCTATTAAATAAACAAAGGAAAAGAGCCCCCAAAGCAGAAACAACAGGATTTTTAAAAGCTACAGACACAGGAAAAACAAGTTCAGAAATGTAAACAAGTTTAAAAGGCTTATTCAGTTTGATAAGGCAGATGATACTTAAAATTATAGCAGAGATCAACCTAAGCATCTTCTCATTGACTGTTCCATTTAAGTTAATGTTATCTTTATAACAATAGTAAATTCTTTCTTTTCTTCCCTTTTAAACTTTAAAGGTAATTTAAATTTTGGATGATCATTTCCAAATGAATTCTTAAATGTTCTAAATAGAGAGAATGTAAGTATTACTGGGAACATATTTTATGTGTATATTTAATAATGTATTGAAAAATATCTAGACAATTCTGCCAGTATTCACTTACAAGGATTATTCAAAAACCCTTAGCTCAATAAAAGACTTTTAAAATATTTTTAAAAGAACATATAAAAATATTAACAGTTACATATTTTCTCCATGATTAAAATTTTCTGGCATGTCGTTGTTTTGCAACGTAGTCTTCTCCACTGTAGTCTACTCCACCAATGTAGTCTTCTCCACTATTCCTTCATCTTATTTCCTTTATTACTTTTCTCTGATTTCAAATGCATCATTCTTCTCATAATCAATTGCATTAAACTTGTTTCCATATGATCAGAAAGTATTAAATATTACATTTACATGAAAATGGAAAAAATATGTCAATTCATGTATCAGTGGAAATTACTTGGCTTTTACTGAAGAATTGCCTTCATTATGATCTAGGTATTTACTCTAAATTACAATTGACATAATATATGCAGGACATGTTGGTATAATTTTTTCCCTATGGGAATATGGTAGAATGAAAAGTCAAATAATAAATGATAAATATTCTCATTTTTATAATGTTATAAAATATTCAATTATTTCAAAAGGAAACTTAATTATAATACTATTCTTGAGTAGCTTTCAGAGAAGAGATGCATTCTGGATATTATATGCATCTGTTTATACTTACCACTTTCACTCACACTTACTGAAATCAGAGGACCCAGATTTTATAGTTCAATTAGAATCCTCTTTCATGCCAGAGATACATATACTATTTTTTCTTAAATATTTAAACCTAGATAAACATTTTATTTTAAAAAAATTCTAATAAAAAGGTGATGCTCTAAGCACAATAAATACGTTTTGAGAAATCTCTCAGATAAAAGGAACTCAAATTTTATACAAAGAATTGCTGTTTCAAATTGCAGATTAATAACAGCTCCAGTTTTATCATTTTGCTCAGTTTTATCATTTGAAGTGACTCAAGGGAATTAGTTGAAATAAAAAGAAGGAAACAATGCCCTCTGGAGACTGGTGTTCAGGATGTATCAATTAAGTAAAATAAAGAAAACAAAACAAAACAAAGAAAGAAGTAAATTAAAACCATTGTGAATTGCTTTGACTGCAAAACTGAAGGGACATTCTCCCCCTCAAAAGACATTAGAAATGATTTAAATTCCATACAAAATGCCAACAAGAACTTCAGATATTGCAATGCCCTGGAAAAATTCTACTGGTAAGAGGGTTCACCCCAAATAGGAAACTTTCTTTTTCTTCCATTGCAAAATATATTAGGATTTCATTAATTTGATTGTTACTCACTCCTAAATTGGGGAGGTTTCAGTATTTATATGCTTCCCATTTATTTTTATTTTGAAACAATAAAACCTAAAGAAAAATTATAAAAATACAAGAAACTTGTATTCCTGAGCAATTTGAAAAGCCCCATCTCCTGCTTAATACACTAATGCATTTGTACTACAAAAAAGAATGTTCTACTACAAAACCGCAATGCAGCCATCAATATCAAAACATTTATATATGACTGATATTAAATATGACATGATCTTATATATAGAAGATCCTAAACACTCTTCCCTCCTCGATAAAAAACCTGTTAGACTAATAACAAGATACAAAATCAATGTACAAAATTCAGTTGCATTTTGTACACTAAAAATAAGCATTCTAAAAAGGGAAGGAATTAAATAATTCTATTACAATAGCTTCACAAAAATAATAAAATACTTAGGAATAAATTTAACTAAGGAGTTAATCTTGTTAACTAAAAAGTATGAAACATTGACAAATGAAATTTAAGACGACACAAATAATTGGAGAGATATCCCATGTTCATGGATTAGAATATGTAATATTGTTAAAATATCCATACTAACTCAAACTAATTAACAAATTCAAAGCAAACTCTATCAAAATTACAATGACATTTTTTACATAAATAGTCCATATTTCTTGCAGCATTATTCATACTACTCATGTCCAAAGACAACTATACATAGATAGATAGATAGACATATACATACATGTGTGTATACATATGTTTCTATATATGTATCTGTGTATGTGTGTATCCACATGTGGTTGGTAGCTATCTTATGTGTTATTGGGCAGTGCAGACCTAAGTAGTCTTCTAAATAGTCTGTTAGAATAGAAAGAGGCAAGTGATATCCAAATAATTTTAATGGAATGATGATTGAGGTTGAATTTAAGGATGAAGTTCGCCTTTTTCTAGTACATATGTTGATGAACTTTCCCAAACATATGTAGTCATACAACCACCACCACAATCAAGGCATAAAACGTTCTTATCATCCTAAAATGTTCCCTCATGACACTTCTGTAGCAATACCTTCTTCTCACCCTCTGTCCCTGGAACCACAGATGAGTTTTCTTTCTGTCCCTATAGTTCAGTCTTTTCCAGAATTGTATAAATGGAATCATATACCATTTTTGTGTGATTACAAACCATTTTGTATAAGCTTCTTTCACTTAGCATATTGTTTTTAAGATTAATTTGTGTTTTTTATTTATCATTAGTTTATTCCATTTATGTGTAAAACCAGCTTGGGAATTTCCAGTGTTGCCCCAGAAAGTGAACTGCTGATGTTTCTGTTAAATATTTCACTGATTTTTCTAAATCACTTGTAATACTCCTCTGGGATACTTTCTCTTCGGCTTTTATTTACAGTGGTGTATTTTATTGCCAACAATTAGTGCTTTTGTAACTTTGATCCCCAGAGAAAATTTTATTTTATTTCTATAGATTCTCTTGAGTCTGTAGTAAGTAGACAGTGATAAAACGGTAGCATTTTATAAGTGTACAGTTGGCGACATAATATTTCTTTCTTGGAAGAGTTGTTTATCTTTCATCAGATGATTTCCTTATTTTAGTTTTCATTTTCCAATTTTTATCTTATTTCATTTTAAAGAACATATATCTACTTTGAGGTTTTGAGTGATGGCAATCTCAAATGTAAGAATAAAATTTTACAAACTTCAACTTATTGGGAATAAAGATGGATGTACATTGAAATTATTAATACCTGAGTCCCAAGTTTCATAGTGAGTATGAATTTGAGGAAATATTGAAATTCTTTACCGAAATACAATATGTACAAATTGCCTCTCTCCACAAACATTATTGGTAACAAATCTCCCCATTGCACAATAAAATAAGGTCATAAAAATGAGTAAAATTGTTATTAATTATGTTAGCATACATCTCTTCCATGAACACAGAGGGAAATGAATAATAGATCCAAAAAGGTAAGTCAACTATATTTTAAACTTAACTCTAAATCAGAAATTAAGGCAAGTGCACAGTAAGTCCAATTCAGGGTGTTAAATTTGACTACTGAGGTTTCATATTTTACAAACCTTTTTTAATGGGTAAATAATTTTATGGTTATGTACTAATAGATGCTGTGACCTAGTCTATGCATATGATGTTGCATCTATGCTTTATTTTTCTGATTGTCTTTGTGAATTATGTATTTCTCTGGGTGAAGCGATATGGAAAAAATACTGAGCAACTCTTTTCTAGAATTTGAGATAACATAGTTCTAGAGCAGTTTTTTAGACCCACATGGTATAGAAATTGTTTGACTAATTCCTAGAAAACTTTTCAAATCAGAAGTAGAGCAAAAATGGGAGTATTAGAGATAACAAGGGCACAAATACTTATTTTTTACAATAAAGCTTGTGACCACTTAGCAGCTGAAGCCTGCAAGTCTACAGTTGTCATTTAAAAATATTAAATCTAGTCACTAATATCTGTTATAGAAAATTACATTATGCTTGCAAAATATTAGTGCTATTTTTATGCAAATGAGCTTAATAAAGTAATACATGGAAAGTATAGCAATATTAATAAGATAAATGCAAAAATAGGCAACAAAGAGAGTTCTTTAGCAATCTATTTCATTTAAAAGTTTACACATAATGCATAAAGTGAAGTAGACAGACATATTTACTATAACAAGGGGATAGTAAACATGGAACTAAATAGAATTCTTATATGCAAAAAGGAAAGGAAGTAATATTTTTTCTGGGATAGTCAATATAAAGAATATTAAAGAAACAAAGCAAAATATTAATATATTAATACAATTAATGATACAGAGCCAAAATTATGTGGCCACATTTCAAAAAGTCTAATTGAAAAGAACACACAATATTTTCAATTAAAATTTATAACTTTTTTGTGTTTGTCATGCTTCAATTTGTTTTATTTGTCTTACATGCTGGTTAATTACTGTCCAATACTGAATATCGGAAAGCCAATCAAGAAAATTAATAATAATAATGGTATACTATCAGTACAAAGAAAACTTCAAAACAACTGAAACTTGAATCTCTAACTACTTATTGGAAATCAATACTGCCTTAGTCAGTGACCAGCACAGGAATTATAATATAACTCTAAATCCTGGTTTTGAAATATTATCCTGATACTCAGTTAAAGAGATAAACCAGCTTAGTGCAATTTGCACAGGTATGAAAAAAATAATAGAAAAATAAATTTTAAGTAATTAATATGATTTTATTTAAACTATACATATGGAGTTCACCTAGCAGTGATAAGCTCAAATGTATATTAGCCAAATATACATACGTTATTCTAGTTGTAGGGGGAAATTTGTGAGGAATGTTATAAAGAGAACTAATAGATTAGAAGGAATTTTGAATTAACCTATGGCATGTAACTATTTGTCATCTGCAATTTCATTGTATTTTTCCTATTTATTTATTTATTTCCTAAGCCTTTTGGAGAAGAGATCACCTACAATTTTAGATTGGAGAAATCATTTGCGTATGAGTGGGTTTTAAAATCTATTTCTTTTTCTGCTTTGGGAAACTAATTTTGTTTTTATTTCCCTGTGTAGATTTGATAAAGCTCACAAAAAAGAAATGAAGAACCTAACAAGGGAAATAGAGTTCATTCTGGTGGGATTGACAGATGATCCCCAATTGCAAATTGTGATTTTCCTGTTTCTGTTTCTCAACTACATGCTGAGCCTTATGGGGAACTTAATCATTATCTTCCTTACCCTGCTAGATCCTCGTCTCAAGACTCCAATGTATTTCTTCCTCCGTAATTTCTCCTTTTTGGAAATCATATTTACAACAGTGTGTATTCCCAGATTCTTGATAACCATTGTGACTAGAGACAAAACCATTTCCTATAATAATTGTGCAGCTCAATTATTCTTTATCCTTTTACTGGGAGTTACTGAGTTTTACCTCCTGGCTGCCATGTCCTATGACCGCTATGTTGCTATCTGCAAACCACTGCATTACCCAATCATTATGAGCAGCAAAGTATGCTATCAACTTGTACTTAGCTCTTGGGTAACTGGATTCCTAATTATCTTTCCCCCATTAGTCATGGGACTCAAGCTGGATTTCTGTGGTTCCAAAATAATTGATCACTTTATGTGTGAAACTTCTCCTATCCTGCAGATCTCTTGCACAGATACACATGTCCTAGAATTGATGTCTTTCATCTTAGCTGTGGTGACACTTGTGGTCACATTGATATTAGTGATTCTCTCTTACACTTGCATCATTAGGACCATTCTGAAATTCCCTTCTGCACAACAAAGGACCAAAGCTTTTTCAACCTGTACTTCCCACATGATCGTTGTCTCCATGACTTATGGTAGCTGTATCTTTATGTATATTAAACCATCTGCAAAAGAAAGAGTGACTGTGTCCAAAGGTGTAGCTTTGCTGTATACCTCAATTGCCCCTTTATTAAATCCCTTCATTTATACTCTAAGGAACCAGCAGGTGAAAGAAGTCTTCTGGGATGTATTACAGAAGAATTTGTGTTTCTCAAAAAAAATGTTTTAAGAATATATGAATTACATCCTTACCATAAAAACTGGAAAAACATCTTTCATGTATTTATTTTAATCACGTTTTTCTACCTCATCAGCTATCTTATGTAAGAGATTATCTTGAAGAATTTTCTAATTCAGTTCTACCCTTACATTCTATTCTTTCTTATGAAACATTTCACACTGCTACAATAACTTCCTTCAATTCCTTAATCCAAATTTAAAATAACATCTCTTTATGGCATATCAGTTTCCAGAAACCATGACTTTGAATAAAATGTGTCTTGTGTAACTTACTTTATGTAATTTGTTAATGAAGTCACTTTATGTATATTTTACAACTATCTTATTCGGAACTTTATGAGGGGTCTAATCCTTTTAAAAAACTTTCATTGCTTAATGAATATAAACAGATAAACCACATATAGTCATGCATTACTTAATTATGGGAATAATTATGAGAAATGCATCATTATGCAATTTCACTGTGCAAACATCATAGACTGTACTTACACAAACTTAGATGGTATAGCCTATGATACACTTAGGCTAAATGGTAAAGCCCCCTGCTCTTAGGCCAAAAACCTGTACAGAAATATTACTGTACTAAATACTATAAGCAATTGTAACGCAATTGTAAACATTTGTATATGTAAAAATATCTAAACATAAAAGATACAGTAAAAATATGGCATTATAATTGTATGGGACCAACTTATTTATTTATTTATTTATTTATTTATTTATTTATTTATTTATTTATTTATTCTCTTTTCAATGATTTTTTTATTCCAGAATATTACACATGTACAAATGTTTAGGTTACGTATATTGCCTTTGCCCTGCCCAAGTCAGAGCTACAGGTGTGTCCATCCCCCAGACAGTGTGTACCACACCCATTAGGTATGAATATATCCATCCCCTCCTTCCCCTGCCAACCTGTCTGACTCCTGATGAATATGTGCATATCAGTGTTGATCAGTTAGTACTAATTTGATGGTGAGTATATGTGATGGTTGTTTTTCCATTCTTGTGATACCTCACTTAGAACAATGGGCTCCAGCTCTATCCAGGATAATACAAGAGGTGTTAGTTTACCATTGTTTTTGTGGCTGAGTTACTCCATGGTATATATATACCACGCTTTATTAGTCCACTCATGTATTGATGGACATTTGGGTTGTTTCCACATCTTTGTAATTGTGAATTGTGCTGCTATAAACATTCTAGTGCAATATAAAATGTCTTTTTCCCTTTGGGTAGATGCCCAGTAGTGTGATTTTTGGATCAAATGGTAGTTATACTTCTTTGAGGTATCTTCATATTACTTTCCATAGAGGTTGTATTTGCAGTCCCACCAGCAGTGTAGGAGTGTTCCTATCTCTCCACCACACCAACATTTGTTTTGGGACTTTTTGATAAAAGCCATTCTTATTGGAGTTAAATGATATCTCATTGTGGTTTTGATTTGCATTTCCCTAATGATTAGAAGTGTTGAGCATTTTTACATATGTTTGTTGGCCATTACTCTGTCTTCTTTTGAAAAGTTTCTGTTCATGTTCTCTGCTCACTTTTTAATGGGACTATTTGATTTTTTTTTGTTTTTTTTTGCTGATTTTCATGAGTTCTATATAGATCCTAGTTATCAGCCTTCTATCAGATATACAGCATGCAAATATTTTTCCCATTCTGTACGTAGTCTATTTGCCCTACTGATAGTTTCTTTGGCTGTGCAGGAGCTTTTTAATTTGATCAGGTTCCATTTATTTATTTTTGTTGATGCTGTGATTGCTTTTGGGGTCTTCTTCACAAATTGTTTGCCTAGGCTGATGTCTGTAAGAGTTTTTCCAATACTTTCTTCTAGAATTCTTATGGCTTCATACTTTAGGTGTAAGTCTGTTATCCATTGTGAGTTGACTTTTGTGAAAGGTGCGGATCCTGTTGTAGTCTTCTACATGTGGCTATCCAATTTTCTCAGCACCATTTTTGAATAGTGATCCTTTTCCCCAGTGTATGTTTTTGTCTGCTTTGTCAAAGATCAGATGGCTATTTGAGGATGATTTTATATCTGGGTTCTCTGTTCTGTTCCATTGGTCTATGTCTCTTTTCTTGTACCAGTACCATTCAGTTTTGCCTACTATAGCTTTGTAGTATAGCTTGAAGTTGTAGATATAGCTTGAAGTTGTAGATGCCTCCTAATTTGTTCTTTTTGCTTAAGGTTGCTTTAGCTATCCTGAGGTCTTCTCTGGTTCCATACAAAGCATAGAATTATTTCTTCTAGATCTGCAAAAAATGATGTTGATATTTTAGTAGGGATTGCAATGAATCTGTAGATCACTTTGGGTTGTTTAGATATTTTAACAATGTTGATTCTGAGCATGATATAGTTTTTTCACCTGTTTATATCATCTGCTATTTCCTTCCTTAGTGTTTCATTGTTCTTCCTGTAGAGGTCTGTCACCTCTTTAGTTAAATATATTCCTAGGTATTTTATTTTCTTTGTTGCTATTGTGAAGGGTATTGAGTCTTTGATTTGGTTCTCAGTTTGACTGTTGTTGGCATATAGGAATGCTACTGATTTGCATACTTTGATTTTGTAACCTGAGACTTTGCTGAACTTATTTATCAATTCAATAGCCTCTTGGCAGAATCTTTGGGGTTTTCTAAATATTAGATCCTATCATAAGCAAAGAGATCTCTTCTGCCCCCATTTGGATGCCCTTGATTTTCTTCTCTTGTTGTGATTTATATATTAATAGATGGTTCTGAAAAACAAGGAGTCCTAGAAAACCCAAATATAAAAAGTTGTTCAAACAAGATGACAGAGTAGAACAATTCTAATTTAAAGGCAGAAGATATTAATAATGTAAATAGGAAGTAAACATTTTGAGACTTCCATTCATTGTTGATTAATTTAAAAATATTTTATTGAATGACTACACTACATTAAATTCTTTGTTAGGGAATAATGAACAAAATGTTCATTTTGCTTGAACAATGCTCATAGTCCATTAGTAGAGATAGTCAAGAAAAATAAAGTTTCAGTACATTGTGTAAATTGCTGTCATATGAGCAAGCATACCGAACCCTTCCAAGATGCTTATGTGATACTATGTGACTAAAAATTTAGCAATGAAGGTCCAATATAGACCTTCCAATAGAGATGAAGAAAAAAGGCAACTTGGGCTTGGGAACTTTGGTACAAGCAACCTGATTTCAGAGAGAGATATAAAGCATGATGAATACTAAAGAGCTTTAAATATTTAAGGATAAAAAGATTTACTGTGTCTCAAAGCAGACTGATGGAGAGTGACTAAGTAATATCTATGAGTGAGATAATGAATTATGAATTGTGAATTATGTATTTTATAGCTATGGCTGAGGTTGGTGGTGTAGGTAATTCAGCGTTTAATTAAAAAATGACAGAATATTTCCCATAGACATGAAGGAAAATAGAATACACTTAATGTGCACTATAGTTATGTTTAATTCTGAAATTCCAAATTTCACTTGTATATATTGTTTTACTAATTTTATTTTATTTTATCATATAATGGGGGTACAAATATTATTAGGGTTACCTATATTGCCCCTGCCATTCCTCCCCCCACCCCCTGCCTTACTAAAACATCAAGTGTGTCCTACCCCCAGGTGGTGTGCATCGCACCTATTTTGTAAGTATAAATTCTTCCCCTCCTCCCCTCTCCCATCTGCCTACCACCCAATAAAAGTTTGTTTTTTCTTTTTTTGGCCTTTGGGTTACATTGTATATCTTTGCCTTTCCCTAGGAAGGGTTAGAGGTATTCCTTATCCCCCCCAATGCTCGCCACAACCCTAAGATGTGTATCTCCCCCTCCCCCAAACCCTGGTGGGCACTATCACCATTTGAGGACCATAGTTTTAATCAGTCAGTACCAATTTGATGGAGAGTAGATGTGGATCCCACTTTCTTGATCTTGTGTCACCTCACTTTGGATAATAGGCTAAGCTTAATGTTGGATAGCATAAGCTGCTAGCTCACTGTCATTTCTTAGAATTGAGTAGTATTCCATAGAAGCTGTCTCCATTCTTGCCGCTTATCTTCACTTGTATATTTTTATTTTGCAAGGTTTCTACTTTCCACAAAAAGTTGGTACAATAGCTTAATTGCTGGGTTATAGACCTCACTTAAATCACTATTTTGATATGTATACATATTGATGATATGTGATTATTTCCTATAACTCTCTATGCCTCATTCTTTAGAAGGAGAAAAAATACTCACTTAAAGGAACTGTTAAAACCTCAGAGAAACAGATAAAATATTTAACATAGTTTAAGACATAATATTCACATATGAAAAGTATTTGTTTTATAGCATATTTTGCTTTGCATAGTAAATTGAATCAATAAAATTAGCTCTTCCCTAAAAAGCATGAAAAGGTAGTAATTGCTATTTTTTCTTTCTATTTATTTTTCATAATTCACCATATACCTCTTCCCTCACTTTTATAGCTCTGTGTTATTTGCAATTATGATTATCTTTGCCGAAAATATCCATCTAATTGCATTTACTATATTAACTGGAAATTCTTCCTGTTTAATTCAGATCTTGTGAGCAACCCCATATTTTACATTGAAATGACATTTGGTATATGCTTTTATAAAAAAATTAATTCTGTATGTAGATGTATACCTTTTTAACTGTCATATGAAGTTCCATATAATGAAAATGATACTATTCTCTTAGCCCAAATTGCTAACACATACTTGCAACCTAGTTGCTTTAAAAAAATTTTTTTAGACTAATATATGATTGAATTGTCATGATTATATAAAAATTATAAAGAGTTTATACCTGGATGATTCTTATCATATTTATAGAAAACTACAAATATCCACATATAGATATTGAGTTAAAAACAGTATATACATAATCACTTATTTTATTACTTTCCAGATAATATCTTAAAATGTTCAATATGTATAATAGTAATTGTTTTGATTTTCCTGTTCATTTTGTGCATGGACTTGAATTGAGAAATAAACCCAGTGTTTCTGGGACGTAAAATAAAAATACTTGAAACAGTTTGGCATCTTCTAGAAATCTAGGATGTGTTTGGAAACATAACTTCTTTCAAACAGACTCGGGAGAGTAATAGATATGGAGTGGTGACATGGGAAAGTGACTCCCAATGCTGGGAATCACTTGAAGTCTTAGTGAGTCTGTGGCTTCATGCAAGAAAGAATTCAGGAGCAAGCCAACAGTATAAAGGGAAAGCAAGTTTTATTCAGAAAGTATAGAAACTCTACTACTGCCCAAACAGGGTACAGGCTAGTTTTCCCAGTGGAGGACTAAAGAAACAGGCCCCATAGTTCCTTTAGCCCCTCTATTTAAGCAAAGGCTTAATTATATGCTAAACAAGGGGAGAAATATTCACATTATTATAAGCTAATCAAGGGGAGGAATATTGACATTATTTCTTGGAAAGGGGCAGTGTTTTCCTGGAATTAGGGTGACACCCTCTTTTGACTAAATATGGTCAAATGGTAAGTGCAATGGCATCAGGTTCATGATGGAAGTGGGTTTCCTTAGAAATGTTTATGGTAATAATAGTATAATAAAGCTATAAGGGCCCGACGCAGTGGCTCACACTTATAATTCTAGCACTCTGGGAGGCCAAGGCAGGAGGACTGCTTGAGCTCAGGAGTTCGAGACCAGCCTGAGCAAGAATGAGACCCCATCTCTACTATAAATAGACATAAATTAGCCAAATGACTAAAAATATAAAAAATTAGCTGGGCACAGTGGTATGTGCCTGTAGTCCCAGCTACCCAGGAGGCTGAGGCAGGAGGATTGCTTGAGCCCAGGAGTTTGAGGTTGCTGTCAGGCTGACACCATGCCACTCTAACCCAGGAAAGAGAGCAAGACTTTGTCTCAATAAATAAATAAACAAACAAACAAATAAAGCTATAAGGTCAAGAAGTGGTAGATTTCTCCGCCATCTTGGTTCTAACCAGTTGGAACTAGTCCTATAACCATGCTGTTTTGATCAGGGTAACTGGAAACTTCGTTTAGAGACTTCCTGGCTCAGTCAGACAATGCCTGCACAGTTAAGCAATGCCTAAAGAAATGACTGAAGCATTGCCTGGCAGTTCCCTGTCTCAGTGGTATTAATATATGGATCAAAGTGAGTAGAAGAACAATCCATGATTCATCATACAGATTGGAGGCAGAAAGTGATACTGGGGAGAATTTTGTGTCTCTTTGAAGATCATCATAACTTTATCTCTAGTAACTCTTTTAATTAAGAAATAATGTGATTTTTTTATGACATGCAAGATTATCAAGAAAGACATAAGAGTATAAGTAAGAGTGAAAATTAAAGTGATAGCCAAAGCTATCACATTTTATTCAATGCGTGTGTGATTTTTAGGGCTAAAAAACCCTACATTTAGCAATTATTGTGAAATTGACCATTATGCTACTAAGAGAAAAGGCAGGACAACTGACATTCTATACCTTTGTCAACGATAATATTACCTGGTTTAAACGCTGTTTAGATTCCATTTGTTGGATTTATTAAATTAAATTTTAATTAGGTATTATTTATTCTCCTCAATAGAATTTGAGAAAAATTTAAGGCAAGAACCATATTTTTAATCACTGCATCCTCAACACCGGCATAAGATAATTATTAATAAGTATAATAGGAATGAGTTAATAATACATTAGAAGGTCCTTTAACAGTGCTAGTATTTAATATAAATTTCTATTAATAAATTATTACAAATGAATGAGTGAATAATACTCACTAAGCAGTTTAATACAATAAATTTTGCTTATGATTTGCCTAATAAAAGTACAGTATGTAGAATATTATGATAGGAGATGTTATTTCTTTTCTCTTCTTCCAAATACCCTAAAGGTATTTATGGACTCTCAGATTAAATTTTAGTTCTTCACAAAGCTAAACTCTGAACAGCTTATCAAAATTTCATGTATTTTCCTCGATATTTTTTACAATTTCTCTTCTCTATGTTTTTCTTTTAATTTTTAGAGTTATTTAATATACCTCAAGAAAAATACCTCTGACTCAAAAAGGATAATAATTATTGATACCTCATAAAGTTGTTGGCAAAATTAAATGAGACAATACATAGAATATTATTAGAATATATCTGCAATATAGTCATTGCTGAAAATCTTCATTTTCTGTTCTCCTATTATTGCTTCTCATTATTACCGTAATTAATATTATTAGTATAATAATTTGAATACATATGATTTTTCTGACATTTTCAAATATTTAAGTGGATATTTACATTTTTCCCACCCACTAGTGATTGTGGTTATTTGATTTCACAGAAATGCAAAATACAATCGAATTTCCTAAAAACATTCTATACATTTCTATCAACTGGTAAGAATGAAATGTTCCAAAGTCCGTATCTAGCTGACACTCTCTCCATCAAGCTAAATGCCCTATGTCTCTTCCAAAGCAAACCACTCTTATTCAAAATCATAATCATTAACCATTTTTCACTTCATCCAAATACATGTGAATAAAACATTTTAATGTTCAGAAAACTATGACAAAATATTCAACTTTATCAAATTTATTGATTGCAATGTGGAAAACATTTTAATATGAAAATGGAAAAAAAACCACTCATATATAATTATACTGAAGCAAAGAGACTTTTGAGAGAGTATGCACAATAGAAAACATTAACAAAAACTTTATTCTTTTAGCATGCTTTCATTTACTAGAGAAAAACATAACCTTTTGGATGGTGTCCTTAAAGGCTTGCTTTACTTGCTGGTTTCGCAGGGTGTATATAAATGGATTCATCATGGGAGCAACAGAAGTATTGAGAATAGCTACTCCTTTGATCAAGGATGCTTTTTCTTTTGCAGAGGGATTAGCATACATGAATATGCAGCTTCCATAAGAAATGGAAATGACAATCATGTGAGAGGAGCATGTAGAAAATGCCTTTTTCCTCTGAGTAGCAGAAGGAAGTCTCAAAATTGTCCTGATGATGAACATGTAGGATAGAATGATTAATGCCAAAGTGAAAAGCAGAATCACTATTGCAGAGTAAAAGCCAATCACTTCTAGGAGCCATGTGTCTGAGCAGGATAATTGTAACAGGGGAAAGTAGTCACAGGTAAAGTGATTGATGACATTGGAGCCACAGTAATCTAACTGGAGAAAAAGAATAACTAGTGGAAAGATATTTAAGAATCCTGCCAACCAAGCACAAAAGACAAGCAATATGCAGACTCTCTTGTTCATGATGGTTGTGTAGTGCAGGGGTTTGCAGATGGCTACGTAACGATCATAGGACATAGCAGTTAGAAGGTAAAATTCGGTTATCCCCATGAAGATGAAGAAAAACAACTGAGCTGTACAATTATTGTAGGAAATAGTTTTGTCTCTGGTGATAATTGAGCCCAGAAATCTAGGGATACAGACAGTTGTAAAGGTTACTTCTAATACAGAAAAGTTCCTGAGGAAGAAATACATAGGAGTCTGTAGATGGGAGTCCACCAAGGTGAGAGTGATGATGGTCAAGTTTCCAGTGATGCTTAATATATACATGATAATTAAAAAGAGAAAAATCACAATCTGAAGCTCCGGGTCATCTGACAGCCCTAGAAGAATGAATTCTGTGGGTACTGTGTGGTTTTTCATTGCTGATCTTTATTTTTCCCCTCTGAAAAAAGAAAATGTATGTTCCCTCCTATAGAATTATAAACAAAAAATAAAACACTGTTGAGGATAGTATATAACATTTTCAGTGTCTATAATTATGAATAATCTATGAAATATTTTTAAAAAAACTCACGTGCTTTCCATCAGCATCTCTCTTCAATTCCCATTCTACCTTTAATTCAAGTAAAAAATATTATCTGATGTTAAAAACCAATCTCTCCTCATTGAAAATATACTATTACAGGCCATGGATAAAAATTTTTGGTATTAGCATTTAAACAGAAGCTTGTTCGTTTAATGTTTCTTCAAAATTGAGCTTCTAGTTGTTGTTAAAAATATTTAAAAACATGAAAGCATTCTAATTGATTTTTTGCCTTTCCTCAATGTTATAAAAAAGAACCTGTAATGTAGCATAATCTAAATACAGAATTTGAAAATTTACAGAGGTTATTTAGGCCTACCTTAAAACGTGATATTTTGAGAAACTGGGTCTCACAAAGTTTAGGAAACTTTCACGAGGTTAAACAACCGATCACTATAGTTATCATCTCTTTTGAAAATACATGTTATCCATGGCTATGTTTTGTTGGCTTTCTCTTCTGAGGGGTTCCATTGATGTTATTATCCTCCATGCCTCATTTTTCCCCTTTTCTAGCAAAAAAGCCAGAACAAGAAAGGGAAACTTCCATTGCTAAAACAAATCATTGTGTAGAAACATTTGAATTCATGCAAAGTGACATTCACCTTTTGTATTTGTGATATTGCTATGGCAAATGAACAAGTAGATTGTTGAAATAACATTTACTGTGAATAACATTTTCTTAGTAATAAACAATTATTTAATTTTTAAAATTATAAGAGTTGTAAGTCCACAATCATGTGCAAATACTATTTTCAAACATATAAAGTAGAATAATATGTATTACATTTAAGAGTAATCAAGTTACTTACTTCCTGGTTCTTCTTGATAATTTAGTCTGAAATTCTACCATCTAACTTTCTTAAATAGTCATATAATTTCAGAGCTGGCAAATCGATTTGGCAATTTACTTATTTATTTTTTTGTACTCTCAAAACAAATGTGGTGATTTAACTTTTTCATGGCTTTCAGAAGTTATAGCTCTTCTTGTTTCTATAATATCTGACCCACAATATCCTTAATTCATGATTTTATAAAACGTTGAAACATTTTATTATATTACAATTAATTCTTGCTTTCCCTCTCTCATACAAGATCCATTTATAAACACAGTTATAACCAGATTAACTAGTAAAGTACTCTTCCATTTTCCTCTTTCCATGTAATAAACACTTGTTAAAACTTGCATTTGTAACCCTATGATCATATATCCTTAAAATCTAAGTAGTGTTTCTCTTCGCCTTCAGAGAATGTTATGTTTTCCTGCAAATGCTAACGTGAACAATGGAAAATAAGAAATGTCCCTCTCTATGCATGTTATATAAATGGAATTGGACTTATTTTATCTGTCTTTCTTGTTGGCTCATGGGAATTTATTAAGTGAACAGAAAGTGCCAAGGTGAGGCATCATTAAAAGATAAAGATAAATCATTAATATTGGTCTTTTTTATATATATTGATAAGAAAGTGTAAAAACATAATTATTGATGTAAATGAGGCATACAGACAACATTTGATACAGGGTATATGAAAGTTTGATTTAGAATTTGATTCTTCCATATTGTACGAGTCCATATTTTTCTCTTAGAAATTCTGGACCTATCTTCAGGAGAATTGGCATGCTTATATCCTTTAAATTTTGGCAACTCAGAAAAGAGTTAGTAAAGAGATAGTAGAAAATACTGTTTTGGATTTCTAGTGCTACTTAATAGTCTTCTGAAATGGACAGTATTAAGAACCTATGAAGAGTTTTATGCCCTGAATTGCTTCTTTGAACTTAGGGTAACCCTTTCCATGCCACATGACTAATGTCATAGCAATATTTGCTAAAAATTGCATCTATTGCCTTTTGACCTCTTCCTGTCACCGTATCATTCACTTTTGTTAAATCTCTGTTTATAGTTGTTTACATGATATCTTCTCATTGACAAAATATGTATGAACCAAAAAAATAAATATTTGAAAATCTGGGATTGAATATTTTTAGCATATTCATTTCTAAATATTCTGCATTGAAAGATGCAAGTTTCACGAGTAGAAAAATATACACTCATATACTATATATACATATATGTAGTACAAATTTGATATTTAATATTTTCTCCTTATTTTCTTCAAAGGTATAAATATGGACATATGGCATGTAGCATTTAATCCCAGAGGAGCTGGTCATTAATAGAATTGAAATTTGAGAATATTTGAAAAAGGAAAAGAAAGAAAGCAGGAAATAATGAATAAATGACTAGTTAATACATAATACAGAGGTACTGAGATGTGTTGAGTTTATAATTGATACATTTTGAGATAAGCATTGAAATTATACAGTCAACATATTTATGTAGAAATGGTGAAAAGTATCGGGTACTTATGAAAATTATATTCATTTACTTTTGTTTTTTTATCAAAATAGTGATAATTTTCATATTTTTTTCATAAATTCTTTAACAGAAAAACATATAGCAATTATATTTTTTGAGATTTATGGCTGCAAAGCATTGACTAAACATTTAACTTATTTCATTTTTCCAAACAGACAACAAAAATCTATGAGGCAACTCATATTCATATAAAGAGCTAGATGAGGAAAAAATAAGTTTCCTTATCTCCATCATTATAGGTGTATTTGTGAGCAATGTACTCTTTTTTTCTTTAATTTTTTTTATTTCAGCATATTATGGGGTAAAAATATTTAGGTTAAATATATTGCCTTTGCCCTGCCCAAGTAAGAGCTACCAGCATGTCCATCCCCCAGACAGTCTGCACCACACCCATTAGGTGTGAATATACCCATCCCCTTCTCCCCCTGCCAACCTGCTCAACACCTGATGAATGTTGCTACAATATGTGCACATAAGTGTTGATCACTTAATACCAATTTGATGGTGAGTACATGTGTTGCTTCTTTCTCCATTCTTGTGATACTTCACTTAGTAGAATGGGCTCTGGTTCCATCCAGGAAAATACAAGAGGTAATTAACCATTTTTTATGGCTGAGTAGTACTCCATGGTATACATGTACCACATTTTATTAATCCACTCATGAATTGATGGGCATCTAGGTTGTTTCCACATCTTTGCAATTGTGAATTGTGCTGCTATAAACATTCGAGTGCAGAAGTGGTCTATTAACCAAAATGTAGTTATGTGGCACATGATTGTATTGCTAGACAGTATGTAATTAGTCTTACAATAAAGGACTACAGAAACATCACGGGGAAGATAGGATAGTGTCTATGGAATTTAAGAGATAAGGGAGGCTTCTCAGGAGAAAGTAATAATTATGCAGAGGCTAAAAATATACAGAAGGAAAGATTACTGAGATAAAAACATATGCAAATGAAACAGGTGTTAGATAACCACATGCATTTAGAGAATTAGTGAATGGTTAGAGAAGAGCTTTGAGATATTCAGCTAGGTTTAGTAAAAATTTTATCACACACTCACAGGGATATTGCATAGATTATGCAAACTTCTTTTTTTTTTCATTTTCTTCTTTTTATTTATTTCAGCATATTATGGAGGTACAAATTTTAAGGTTTCAATAAATGTGCATTCTCCCATCCCCTACAAGTCTGAGTCTTCAGCATGACCATCCCCCAGATGGTGCACATCTCACTCATTATGTATGTATACCCGCCCCCCTTCCCCCTCCTACCTGCCGAATACCCTATTACTGTAGTACCTATGTGTCCACTTAGGTGCTGCTCAGTTAATACCAATTTGCTGGTGAGTATATGTGGTGCTTGTTTTTCCATTCTTGGGATACTTCACTTACTAGTATGGGTTCCAGCTCTAACCAAGAAAATATAAGATGTGCTATATCACCGTTATTTCTTAGAGCTGAATAGTACTCCATGGTATACATATACCACATTTTATTAATCCATTCTTGGATCGATGGGCACTTGGGCTGTTTCCACAGCCTTGCCAATTATGAAATTGTGCTGCTATAAACATTCGAGTGCAAGTGTCTTTTTTGTAGAGTGTCATTGGATCTTTTGGGTAGATGCCCAGCAATGGGATTGCTGGATCAAATGGTAGATTCACTTGTATTGCTTTAAGGTATCTCCATATTGCTTTCCACAGAAGGTGAACTAGTTTGCAGTCCCACCAGCAGCGTAGGAGTGTTCCTCTCTCTCTGCATCCACACCAGCATTTATTGTTTGGAGACGTTTTGATAAAGGCCATTCTCACTGGAGTTAAGTGATATCTCATTGTGGTTATGATTTGGATTTCCCTGATGATTAGAGATGTTGAGCATTTTTTCATATGTTTGTTGGCCATTCTTCTGTCTTCTTTAGAAAATTTTCTGTTCAAGTCCTTTGCTCACATTTTAGTAGGGTTATTTGATTTTTCTTGCTGATTTTCATGAGTTCTAGGTATATTTTAGTTATCAGCCCCTAATCAGATACATAAGATGCAAAAATTTTCTTCCATTCTGTAGGTTGTCTGTTTACTTTTATGACTGTTTCTTTGGCTGTGCAGAAGCTTTTTACTTTCATCATGTCCCAGTTATTTATTTTTGTTGCTGCTGTGATTGCCTTTTGGGACTTCTTCATAAACTCTTTGCCTAGGCCGATGTCTAGGAGAGTGTTTCCAACATTTTCCTCTAGAATTCTAATAGTTTCATACCTTAGGTTTAAGTCTATTATCCAGCATGAGTTGATTTTTGTAGAGGTGAAAGGTGTGTGTCCTGCTTTAGCCTTCTACAAGTGGCTACACAGTTTTCCCAGAACCATTTATTGAAAAGGGATTCTTTTCCCCAGTGTATGTTTTTGTCTGATTTGTGAAAGATTAGATGGGTACATGAGGATGGTTTTATATCAGGATTCTCAGATCTGTTCCACTGGTCAATATTCCTATTTTTGTGCCAATACCATATTGATTTAATTACTACAGCTTTGTAGTATAGTTTGATATCTGGCATATTAATACCTCCCATTTTGTTTTGTTACTTGGCCTATATTTTCTTATCCATTCAGCCAGCCTATATCTCTTGAGTGGAGAGTTTAAGCCATTCACATTTATTGAGAGAACTAATAGGTAAAGTAGATTATTGTTCATTCTGTTGGGTTGGATTTTGTTGCTTTGATTTCTCTCTTGAGCCATTGTATTATCTGGCCTTTAATCTTTGGGTTTTGGTTGTTTTTATATTTGTGAGTTTTTATTATGGTGTTCCGTGGGTAACACTGTTTTGAGTACTTCTTGTTGGGCTGGTCTTGTGTTGCTGAATTCTCTGAGACTCTGCTTGTTTGAGAATGTCTTTATTTCTCCTTCATATATGAAGCTTAGTTTTGCAGGGAATAAGATTCTAGGCTGGGCATTGTTTTGTTTCAGAAGAGTGAGAATGGGGCCCCAGTCTCTCCTTGCTTGTAAAGTCTCATTAGAGAAGTCTGATGTTATTCAAATTGGCTTTGCCTTGTATGTCACTTGCTTCTTTCGTCTTATATATCTTAGAAGGGCCTCTTTAGTTGATATTTTGGTCAGTCTGATGACTGCATGTCGTGACGTCTTCCTGTTTGCGTTGAATCTCCCAGGGGTCCTCTGAGCTTCTTGAACTTGTATATCGAGATTTTGAGCAAGGCCTGGGAAATTTTCCTCTATTATATCTTCAAATAGCTTGTCCAATCCTTGAGTGTTGTCTTCTTCCCCTTCTGGTAAGCCTATGACCCTCATATTAGGTTTCTTCACATAATCCCACAGCTCTTGTAGGCTTTGCTCATTTCTCTTGTTTCTCTGCTCTATCTCTGTGACTGATTTATTTAATTGGAGGGTGTTATCTTCAGTCTCTGAGATTCTTTCTTCTGTTTGATCTACCCTGTTCTTGAGGCTTTCAACTGTATTTTATAGTTCCCTGAATTGATTCTTCATTTCCAGGAGTTCGGTTAAACTTTTCTTCATTGTGTCTAGTTCTTTAGTGAACTTTTGTTCTAGGTCCTGGAGGCTTTCTGTGGTTTCTTTGTGTTGGTTATTGAGTTGTTGTTGCAGGTCCGTGAGTGTTCTTATGATTCACATATGAAATTCCTCTTCTGTCATTTTGGTTGCCTGATTTTCGTTGGTGACCATTTCTAGGGGTCTGGTGCTCCTCTTTGGGGGTGTGTTTTCTGTTTGGTTCTTCATATTACTGGAGTTCCTTCGCTGATTTCTTCCCATGTCAATCAGCTGTTGTTTCTTTCCTTTAGGTTTTCGTTTGGATGTTCACATGCCTTGTTTAGTTTCTGAGCTGGTTGATTATGTCTGTGTGTGAGATTTGACCACTCCCTGTATTATGAGTCAGTAGTTGCCGTGAAAAGGGTGTGTAGGATGTCCTCCCTGTCAGTAGGTGGCGCTTGCTTGAAGGTACAGGCTACGCTGTTGTTTTTGTGTCCTGTAACCAGCTCTTGTTCCTGTAGAGGGGCACTCTAGTGCCTCAGGTGGTCGATGGGGCCCTGGGATTTCCAGGTGTGTCCTTTTCTCCCCCTCAGTGAGGGCTGGTCTAGGAGAGAGTCTGTGCAGAGCTGGGTTTGGTAAGCCTGCCCTCAGGCACCACCAATGTCGTTAGCAGGGGTTAAAGTTCTGTTGTCTGCTTCCAGGATAAGCTGTCAGGGACTGGCTGGAATGGCTCTGGTCAGTCAGAAAGTCTGCATGTGGGGGTGGGGCTGTCTGAGACCCACAGTCTGGAGCAAGCCTCACTTCTTTCCACCCTCCCCAACTCTGCAGCTACTCCTGGGCCTCTGCCAGCATGCCAGACCACATGCCACCAGGCCTCCCCTGACTGTGAATCCAACGGGGAGGTTCCCTGCACAGGAAAGCCACCTGGGCTGGGCTCACAGCCTTCCTTTGGGAGGAGGATTGCCCTCTAGGATGCTGATCTGCCCCTGAAGGCACACACACCTCAGTAGGCTGTTGATGTACATCCCTTCTGTGCCCCGGGCAATGCAAGACCTCGGTGGACAGGATCTTGTCTGCAGGTCTGACCTCTGGGCCCCTGAGTTCGAACTATATCCCCACCAGTGAGAGGAGTGCCAATCTCAATTCACCCATGGGGAGCCCAAGCTGGGTCTATGTCACTCAGCCTCAGGGTGTGCCCTGTTCTCCTGGGATCACCATGCCAGCAGCACCTGGGAGGGCTGGCGGGTAGGGAGCTCACAGTCTGAGTTCCCCTTAGTCAGCTGTAGGGCCCCAAAAGGGAAGGTCCCGTTCCCTGGAAGTGCCTCCGGCTGGTGGCTATGTTGTCTTTCTGGGCAGTCGCGTGTAGGATTGGCAGAGGAGAGAATGAGGCAATATGGTGCCTGCCACAAAGCTCAGGTCTGTGCACACAGAGGTGTGCTGAGGGATTTGGGAACCTGGTGCTGGTCCGCTACTGGCTTACCGCTCACTTGGGGCCCATCTCTGGGCTGGTGTCTGCAGGTCTCTCCACCCTCTGGGGAGCCCACCAGCAGTCTGAGATGCAGGGGAGGGGAAACTTGGCCAATCTACCTACCCTTTCCGCTGGTCTCCAGGCTGCTCCCTCGTCCTCTGTATGCTCGTCTTATTGCTTCTTTCTTCTAATTCCTGCTAGAATCTGTCTTTCTGCAGAGACACTCTGTCTGTTTCTCGTCTGCCATCTTGATTCCCTCCCCCCTATGCAAACTTCTTATGTCTCAGTTTCTCCATATGTAAAGTAGGAGAAATAACCCATACATCATTGTTTATTAAATATATGCTATTAATACTCTTTGCCACTTGGTAAAGGATAACACTTAAATATTTGACCAATTGTGAAAGTGGTACGACTTATACTTGAGTGCTGATGAAGGTAGAAGAGGTTGAAGGGTCAAAACATAAAGGGACCTGTTCACCAGAAGATTATTTTGGCTTTAAATCTACTATATCAGTAATTTTCAAAGGTTTTGTTTGTACGAATCACCTATATAGTTTAATAATTGAAATTTGAAGTTATCATGCTTAGTGCTTCTGAGTCAATATGTCTTGGATACAGTTAATGTATCCTATGTTTAATATACAGCCCAGGTTATTCTGAGTTTGTAGTCTTGGCATTTCCAATCAGAGGGAGAAATCATTGAAAGTGTAAAAAATGTAATGTGTACCTCTTTTTTAAGGGAGATCACTCTTGGAAACAATATTCAATAGGGCCTGTTTTAGCATCAGGGGGATGGGTAAGGGGGGCATTATTATAAACTATTTATACATTTTATTTTATTTTTTATTTTTATTTATTTATTTTTTTCAGCATATTATGCGGATACAATTGTTAAGGTTACGTATATTGCCTTTGTTCCCCCTACCCCCTCGAGTCAGAGCTTCAAGCGTGTCCATCCCCAGTTGGTGAGAATCACACTCATTATGTATTTATGTACCCATCCCCTCCCCCCACCACCTGCCCAACACCTGATAAATGTTATTCCTATATGTCCACTGAGGTGTTGATTAGTTAATACCAATTTGCTGGTGAGTACATGTGGTGCTTATTTTTCCATTCTTGGGTTACTTCACTTAATAGAATGGGTTCAAGCTCTATCCAGGAAAATACAAGAGGTGCTATATCACCATTGTTTCTTATAGCTGAATAGTACTCCACGGTATACATATACCACATTTTATTAATCCACTCATGAATTGAAGGGCACTTCGGTTGTTTTCACATCTTTGCAATTGTGAATTGTGCTTCTATAAACATTCTAGTGCAGGTGTCTTTTTCATAGAGTGACTTTTGTTCTTTTGGGTAGATGCCCATTTTAAATCTTACTATATATATGTGACAGTGGGTCTATGATATAGGTTAAGAATCAGAAATATTTAGAAGAATTTAGAGATTTTATTAAACTTTTAGATTGTAAGGAAAATTAAAAAGGAGAAATTGAGTCTAATTCTCCATTTCTACTCTCAACACATATATATTAATCAATTTTAAGGAAATGTTCTATAGTTGTATCAGAAAAGTTTTCAGTCACATAGAAATTTCCAAAATGAATAGTTAGTTACCCGAAGAATCACGTTTCCCAAACAGATACGGTGTCAAGATGAAGCAAGATGAAAAAAGAAACAGATACTTTGAGGAGCTTTATTATTGCTGTAATCATTATCTGTTGCGTTTCTGGATTGATAGATATTGAAGTATGCCTAAGTTTCTAATTATTTGTTTCTTTTTTTAAATAATTCCTAAAGTCATCCACTTATCCCATTGGAAAATATTGTAACGTCATATTTTACCTTTAACCTCACATATTCTCTCTTCCTTTCAGTCCCTCCTCCCTCCTCTCAGCAAAGTTTCCTGGGTTTTGGTTTAATGTTAAAAAAAAAATCTGTGTGGATGCAAAACTTCAGCATGTTTGCTTGATTGTATATTTTATTTTATATGAGCTTTGGAAATCATGCTAGCGGTTTTTGTTCAGTAATGAAATAATAGTTTATTGATTTTAAGTATTTTACTAACTACTGTAACATAAAATAATAATCAGAGCTTCCTGCCACTTAATCACCAGATACTTGAAGTTTCTTGCCACAAGACAGAATCTTCACTCTGTTTTGAGTGTGATCCTTGAATGCTGATGTTCTAATATCTCAGGCCCTGGAATTTCATATCCACTCACTTTCCTAGTAACTACCAAAAAATATTCCCTAGTTAAATTGACTAGGGGAGTTATATTCTCATGTCCTCAGCACATTCCTATGGTATATTTTCAATTGGACCTCCCTGGAGTACATCCCAAGTGGGAGAATAGAATTGCATGAGACCTAAAATCAATTATTACTTTGGCCTTAATCAAATTTTAGTCTGTAGTCACAGTGATTCTGACAATTACATTTTACTTTTGAATTGAGACAATCCTTTCATGTCCTCTAGAGGAAGAATTTGCTCCAAAATTTTAATTTTATTTTGTTATGATAAAAGTTAAAATTTTATTATGTTATGATAAAAGAGTGTGGGGAGATATAAGGAGGGAGAGAAAGAAAAGGATGGGGAGAGAGAGACAGGAAGAGAGAGATTTGATTCCAACTAGATGAAATTTAATTTTTTTCAAAAAGTCTGAAATAGCCTAATTTTTATATCTACATTAATTCTTCTTCATTCTTTATACAAATCTCTTCTCCACTTTCTGAAGCCCTAAATTATATCTTTATATGTAAAATTATGCCATTGTTTGATTTTCAGTATAAAAATGTCCTGTCATGTATTCATTTTCTCTCTGAGGAAACTCAGTCCCCATGATCTCAGATAACTTTCCTAAGAAATGTAATTGGTTAATGATGTAAGACTTTGATATCCAGGACCATCAACAAATCTGAATTTTTATCACCATTTTCCAATCACATTTTTCAAGCCTGAAAAATGACTTTTTCTAGAATACGTAAAAAAGTCAAAATATAATGATAATATTTAAGCAGTAAATTAGCCAAAAAATATGCAAATATGGGAAATAAGCATTTAAAAGGTGATCAACATCTTTAGAAATTATAGAAATGAAATTAAAATCACCATGAGATACAAGGATACACACTTTGGAATGGTTAAAAATATAAAAAAATGTTTACCATTACAAGTGTTGGCAAGGCTGTAGAGCAATTGAAATTCTTATACACTGCTGATGGGAATGTAAAATTATACAGCTATTTTAGAAAGCGGTTTGGCATGTTATTAAAAAGTTAAACATATACCTACCATATAGACCAATCATTACACTCACAGGTATTTATCCAAGAGAAATGAAAACATATGACCACACAAAGATTTTGTAGTCAAATGTTCATAACAACTTTAGTTATAATAACCAATACCCAGATACAATCCTAATGCCTATTAAAAGGTAAATGGATAAGTAAGTTGTGGTTAAACAATGAAATTGAATATTAGTCAACAATAAGAAATAAACTGTCTATACAGGCAATGGCATAGATGGATGTGAAAATAATTAGCCTGAGTGAAAGAAACCTGGTTAAAAGATGGCTTATTATTTCATTCATATAATATTCTATAAATGCAAACTGATTGATTTATACTAACATAAAGCAGATAAGTGATTCCTGAAGGATTGAGGACAGAGGTGTGGTAAGCAAAGATACAATGTTGCATTAAGGAACTTCTGGTAGTGGTGTTCATTACCTTAACCATGGTGATGTTTTAAGTTTTATATAATTCTTAGAAAATATGAAATATTTTACACTTGTCAAAGCTTGTAACATTGTACATTTTAAATATAAGAAATTTATTGCATACAATACCTCAATAAAGTTTTTAAAAAACATATTAACCTGAAATAAATCATCATAGTGAATAAATGCTGCATGTAATAATTATATGTTTTTTGTATACAAGACCCAACTGTTTCTTTTAAAATTCTTATGAAAGAAATCCTGTATTGTTTCTTATCAACATAATGTCCCTAAAATCATTAGCTGATATAAGGTTTATTTCTTAGTCTTTCTCTCAATTCCTTTTCTCTCTAGCAAATTTATGTTAAATTATTCTGATCCCGAGAATTAAGGCATGGATTCTTTTTCTCTGGCGGAACTAGTGTGGGTCTGCATGTTCAATAATTCAGCAATCTTTTAGCCAGGAAAGGTACAGTTTCTTTGTGCAAGTATTTCATCTATTAAAACTTGGCTTCAGAATGGGGAAGAATCATATCTTTTCTCCATGCTACTTCCATTTGTTTGTGGTTTTAAAGTCAATACTGCCATCTTTTTGTAAGCACTGTATAAATGTATCTGGTCCCAGTTGTTGGTGACTCTCTTTAGAATCTGAGATTCTATGCTTCATAATAAGGAACTTTACAGCAATTCATGGGAAACATGAAATTCTCATTTAGCAATCAAATTTGCAAGCTATTTTTATTATTAAAAGTATGACTACTACTATTATCATTGAATGTTTCTGAGAAACTTAGACTATTAAAAACGTTTTTTTCAAATGATCTACTTGTAGAATTTTATTTTTCATTTTTTTCTATATGCCTCATCTTTACGTATTTCAACCTCCCCTCTCCCAAGAAAATAAACAAGATTACTATTTAGATCAATAAAAGAGTAATCCTGAATTGGAGCATTTTATTCATTTATAAGGGTCATCACACAATTAAAATTAGTTTAACTATGGAGAACGTTAAAGAAGTCTGCCTAGAGTTTATGAAGACATAGGGCAAAGATAAAACATTTGCCTAGAGTGCCAAGTCCACTTGGTCCTAACAGTGTCCTCCTGTAATAGAAAGTATCTTCAATTTTTTAATAGCTAAAATTTAAATTCCTATGGTTAACTGATTCTGACAGTTTTGATGCTGTAAGAGGTGAGAAGTAAGCAAAAGAAGGTTTATGAAGGAAAACGTGCCTGAAGCTTTAAACTCATAAGATCCTCTATTATATGTTTAAGATTCAAATATACCTCTTCTATTATGACACTTCTTGTATGGACCTCACTCTCTATAATCAACGAAACTATAAATATTTAATTCCAGGAGCACGTTTGCCATGCCCACTTCTGTAAGTGTCACAAGTTCTTAGAGCTCTATTTGTTGAGGGAATGAATGAATGAATGAATGAACAAATGGGCAAGGTTCTCTTTCTGGGCTCTGGGATTTGTTGAGTTAAAAGAATTTATCCTAGAGGACATTGTAGAGGTCTTATCCCTGGGACATAAATCCAGATCTTAACATCTAGATCTGTTTTAGCCTCATGGGAAAATGAAATTATTTTAATAGTAATACATTTTCCTGTTTATTGCTTCTTTTCCTAATTCTTCCCTTCACCAGAAACCTATTTACTTTGCTGTGAAGAAACATGCTTTCTAAATAGGGTACCAAAGGTTTACAAATAACATGAATAGATTTCATGTATTTAAGCATCTATAATGGTCAGAATCTTCAAATAGCCCTATATCAAGGGGTTAAATTGAATAAGAAGGTGACAATGCATCTTATTTCTCCTAACCTGTTTACAACATTGACATCACTCTTTGGGTAGAGCCAGTAATCAAAGCAATAATTTGCAATTTCTGAGACCATGACTTTGATTATTTTAAAAGAATCTACATGGAATCATACTTTGCAAACTCAACATTACACATGATGTTTATTGTTCCCTAAGAGCAGAGCCTAAACTGGGAGTCCTTTTCCTGGAGTCCCCTTCTCAATGGGGTTCTAATTTAAAGTTTGTCAGTGAGAGGACTTGGTGAAAAATTTGGAATTTGGAAGAGATGCAGAGGCTATTTTTCTCCAGAGGTGTTTGTAGTCAGTTTGAAGAGCAAAGCAAAGGTAAGATCCATAGTAACTTCTCACTCATTGTATTATAACTACCTGCTATTCTGCTAAGACTATTGGTAAGCACTTTCTCAGAAATTACTGAAAGTCATTGCCACTTCCTCCTAAACTTTTCTGAACCATTCTCTTCAGCCTTAGATGTGAAATCTCTAGCATTAGTTTCCTCAACCTTGTTTCTGGTGCTCAAACTTTTGCTCCCTCAGCTCTTAAAAAAAGTTGAGTCTTGGAGTTTGCTACATAAAAAGAGTAGGAGTTAATCTGGGGCTGAAATGGGTCCCTAAAATGAGTAAAAACTGAAGGATGGTGTTTATCCATATGTGTCCTTCTTCTTTTCCTCTAGGGAAAATTTCTGAAGCCCCACTGCCTTGGAGTAGAGTCATCAGGACATAGGGGAACCACTCCTTCCAATTAATTCCCTTTTGTCAGACAGCTTATTTCTTAAGGACATTTTGGGAGGATAGAGGCCTTCATTGGTATCTAAGGATATGAAATGTAATCACTTTTCACACTGATCAAAGTAAATGATTCAGTTACATGAAGATATTCCTCAGAGAATTAAAATACCTAAGTATTGGAATAAGGGAGTGAAAGCTAAGTATGACAAAAGGACATTAGATATTCTACTAAATCATATGAGCAAAAAAGAATTAACTGTGGATGCAGGAAACAGCATGAGTGAACCTCAAAAATACTAGATTTGACATGGTGTGGTTTCCTTTATCAGAAATTTCAGAAAATGTGAAACTAACCTATGGGGTCTAAAAGAACACCAATGTATAGCTCAACCCAATGGCAGATGGAGGTGGGTTTGGGGCAAGAGGATGACTGGGAAGAGACATAGGGAGCTGTTTAGTATGTTGTAAATATTACCTATCTTTATTGTTACATGAGTGTGAATATTTGCCCAAAAGCTTTGGTTTAAAATGATTGTTTGCTATTGTATGTCAAATATACTTAAATGACCTGGTGAAAATTGACACAAGTAGGATTGATTAGGATACTTTTAATTTATAAATTATTTTAAATATATGGAAAGTTTCCCAGATATAAGTAAACTATACCTTACATTTCTTTCATGGATTGTTAACACTTATAGGCTTTGGAGACTATAGAGTAACATAAGCTATTAGACCCAAACCCTGGAGTTAAATTATTTCTATGTCAAACAACAAGTCATAATCCCTACAAATACCATATTCTTAATCATTGCAACTCCCCAGAATAGGTTTCCTACAGAAACCTATTCCTACAAAAATCTATTCTGTGGGATCTAATTTATTTACATATTTTATACCTCTGATTACAGCATTCTTGTAATAAGAACTTCCTTGTTCATCTTTCAAGGTCTATGATAAGTGATGGTTTCTCACAGAAGGTTACTTTGATCTTTAAAATTAATAAGATTTTCTACCTCTTTTCTATCAAAGCATCTATTACGTTACATAATAATTACCAGGTTATGTATTCATCTCTGACAGTGTCAGCAACACAAAATACTTAAGAACAGGTGCAATGCTTAGCAATTAACACACATATATTAAAATGATTATGTGAGTATATCTAGCAAGGTTCTTTTACAAAGCATTCAGGACATAAAACTGCCATTTATGAGAAGAGATATCCCTAGGCAAAGATAGAAATTAATATTCTCGATTGAAGAAGGCAGTTTACTACTAGAAAGTAGGAAGATGTACTCAAAAAGAAGAACATAGAAGGCTGCAGAGTACAGAGAGATTTAATAAACCTAATATGATAAAAATCCACAAGGGGAGAAATGACAGAGATTTGAACTAACATAATTGAAGACTGTATTCAATTTTTGCATTCATGTTCCAACAGTGTGTTATCTAGACCCAAATTTTGTCTCACTCTTTTGAAAATAACAAAATCTTTGCAGCGTATCTTTGAGAGCTTCTTTCACCTGCTGGTTCCTTAGAGTGTAAATGAAGGGGTTGAGTAAAGGGGCAACAGAGGTATTCAGCACAGCTACTCCTTTAATTAAAGTCACCTTTTCCTTTGCTGATAGTTTCATATATGTAAACATACAACTCCCATAAGTAATAGAGACAACAACCATGTGCGAAGAACAAGTGGAAAAGGCCTTTGTTTGTTGTTGAACAGAAGGAAATTTTAGAATGGTTTTGATGATGTATGTGTAGGAGAGTACTACTAACAATAATGTGATGACAAGCGTCACCACAGCTAAGATAAAAGCTATCAATTCTAGGACATGTGTATCTGTGCAAGAGATCTGCAGAATAGGAGAAGTGTCACATAAGAAGTGATCAATAGTTTTGGAAGCACAGAAATCCAGCTTGAGCCCCAAGACCATAGGGGGGAAAATGGTTAGGAATCCAGTTGCCCAAGAGCTGAGTACAAGCTGGTAGCATACTTTGCTACTCATAATCATTGGGTAATGCAGTGGTTTGCAAATAGCAACATAGCGATCATAGGACATGGCAGCCAGGAGGTAAAACTCAGTAATCCCTAATAGAAAAAAAAAGAATAATTGAGTTATACAATCAGTGTAGGAAATTGTTTTATCTCCAGTCAGAATACTCATCAAGAATCGTGGAATGCAGGCTGTTGTGAATGAAATTTCTAAGAAGGAGAAATTTCGAAGGAAGAAATACATTGGAGTCTTGAGATGGGGATCCAGTAGGGTGAGGAGGATGATAATTAAGTTCCCCATCAGGCTTAAGATATAATTAAAAAATAGAAAAAGAAAAATCACGATTTGTAGCAGAGGGTCGTCTGTCAGTCCAAGCAGAATGAACTGTATCTCCATTGTTTGGTTCTTCATTTTTCTTTTGTCCCTTCAAATCCATAGAAAATAAAAACTAATATCACAAGTAAGAAAAGATATTTTTTTCATTCTCAGCTATAGAACGTTCCATATTCAGAAACTTATGTTCAAATATTTTACAAATCAATTTAGAGTTCATCAAAATGAACATGTCCTCCAATTCATCATTCATGTTTACAAGAATGCAGAGAGATTTTTCTCTTGTGCAGGGTTAATTCTTACCACTTTACAGGAGGCTTGTCAGTCGGTTCAAATGTAGTTTCATAATTTGGTTAGTATTAATCTATAATCCATCTTTCAAGCACTTTATCCCAATTGGCTGTTAAACATTTAATATTTTTGAATTTCTAAAATTAGCTAATATCTCAAGTAATTTGTTACTTAAGATATTTATTCATTCATCATCAATTCCACTTTATATTTTATTTACTTAATTTTTTTTACTTTTCTTCAGGTTTTCTAACTCCATCTGATTGACTACTTGTATACTTTATCAACTGCCTTTAGATTCAACATTAAAATTACTAACTTTCCAGTAAGCCATTAACAATGCCTCAATTCTATATGATAGAAATAAAACAAACAGAAAAACTAAAATTAGTCCTCATGTATTTTATGTTCCTTTTTTCTTTCTTCCACATAGAATGGTCTCCTATTTCTTTCTTATACAAATATAGTAAGAAGCTATGTATTTTTATTTTAGATATAGAATGATTTTGAGTGATAGTTGCAGTTCTTGTTAGTGACTAGTGTTGCAGTTACATTCCATAGTTACTGTTTATAATCTGTTTATTGTTCACTATTTTCTTTGCACTAAAGAAAGGTTTCTTTGTCTTAGCCAATTTTCAGAATTGCCAGACAACATTCAAAAGGGCTTTCTTTTATTTTCTTGTTATCCTTTTGTATATATATATGTATATGTATATATATATATATACATATATATATAATAGAAAAAACATATAATAGAAAAACCTATAATAAAAAACCTATAGTAGAAAACCTATAATAGAAAACCTATAATAGAAACCTATAATAGAAAGAAATAAAATGGCACATAAGTGACTTTTTATTTTTGATTAAATTTTTAAAAATATTTCTCTGCTTTTCTAGATAACTTGATATTCTTTTATGTACACATATTCTTTTTAAAGTTACTGAATTCCTAGGATCTTTGTTTTAAACATATCTGATTGTTTTCTACCAGTCTTAATTTGTATATCCTTCATAATAATATGTTAATGCATGCATAATAGTTCTTACAACATAAAAATATTCCTATATTTTTATCTCTTGGGGTTTTTCATTAATCATTCTTTCATCGTAATAAAATGTACATGTAATGTATATGCATATGTATTTTAATACATAAATACATTATAATAATACATATTATTTGTAATGTAATAAATATAAATTTATCTTTTGTTGGATTCTGTGGAAATGTCATGATGTGGCAGACTAAATATAACTAGTAAAGACATCATTTCTTTATTTCATCATTATTCTAGTAATTGCAATCTTAGTTTTGCGAAACACAATAGCTAGATTTATCCTTTAAATATAAATGTTTTTTAGATTTTCTTAAAATTCAAATTGTATTTCTGCATCAAAACATCACATGTATCCTACAAAGATATGTACCTATTATGTACCCATAATAATTAAAAAGAAAAAGAAAAAAATGTAAAGAATACCTGCTCTCTAATTTTCTCTCCATGATTCATCTGATACTACTGTAAGCTCATAGAGATAGATTGAGATAATGAATTAGAGACTCATTTGCATATCAAAAAATGCACACTACTACATTTTATGTATTTATGTGTACATGTATATAATAGATATTTTCACTTCTTTGTCTTAAAAAATTAAATAAACAAGACAATTTAAGAAAAAATTTAATTCCTAGACTTGGATTTCCAAAGTTCTTCCCTAACTTCTGTTTCAGAAAAAGATCAGTTAAAAATTATCTGACTCGAGGGGGGAGGGGAGGCAAGGGCAATGCATGTAACCTTAACGTTTGTACCTCCATAATATGCTGAAATAAATAAATAAATAATCAATCTTACCAAAATAAAAAAAAAAGAAATTATCTTACCTTACAACGAATATATTAAATTTGCTTTTCTGTTATGGTGCAGGGTGAAATACAAAGGCTAACAAAATTTAGGATGATTATAATAATTTCAAGACATCATTCAATTATTTAAAAGGATATGATTTAAATAAAGATGAAATGTAAGAATTATTTATGTTTCAAAATACATCCTGCTTCTACTTAAGTTCATATTCACTATACATATCAGGATTCAGATACTAACAAATCCTAATGTATCTCTATCATTCTTTCATGTCTTGTTAAATTTTCCAAAAGCTTTAATCAATATTTAACTAAATGAGTTATACCAAAAATTAAAACCTAGGTAAAAGAACAACCTTTAAGTAGAGAAATTTAACATACCTCATGCTTCTAATTAAGCTATAATTTTATAATGTTTTTGTTTTTGCTCAACAAAGACACAAGGGAATCTTTTGAAATCAGAAAGCAAAAGAAGGTGGAAAAGGTTTTCCCTAGAGACTGCTGTTCAGAAAGTACTATTTATGTATACGTAAAAGCAATCTACATTGTTTCTAAAATCTAGAAAATATGCAAAACAAAAGAATCAATTTTTTTTCACAGTACTGAGGCAATATGAGAAAATCTGCTGGACTGGGTTTTTGTTTAAAAATTCTTTTTTGTTACTTTCAATAAAAAATAGTGAAAATTAAAAATGTATCTATAGTAGGCTTGGATATTGCAGATTAAAACTTAAAATGAGGGTTTTAATTGTAAACTGGTAAAACACTGCCTGAGTATTCAAGTGTTATATGAAATTTTTATTAAAATAGCTCAGTATAAAAATTTGAAATATAAAGCATTAAATTGATCTGCAAAATATAGACAACTATTTTATACAGAACTGAGTTGGGGAATATTCATGATAAGTCATGTGATGTGGACCTTCACACTCTAATTTCATGACTGACTACAGAAGACTAAGCTAAAGAATTTAGCATGAAACAAATCAGTTTTTCTTCTGAAATTCAAAGCAGTAGTCACTAATGATGAGAGGAGAACTGAGTAGTACATAGCTTTCAGTGGATATTCTGGTTTGGAGTGGCAAAATGTGGGGTTATTTATTTATTTATTGCTGTAATAAAATGTGTTCTACAAATCTCTTCCCATAAACCTCAGTAAATTCTAGCAATGCCTGAAATTTTCATGATAATTGTGTAGTAATTTTACTTTTTCTGTCTAACATATTAATTAGGAAACAACATCCTAACTTTTGCATTTGGACTGCCTGGCTGTTGGTGGGTATGTAAAATGGTATAACTGCTATGGAAAATAATAATGAGGTTCCTCAAAAATTAGAAAATAAAATTACTATATGATTACAGCAATCCCAGCTCCAGGTTCTGGGTACATATGCAAAAGAATTGAAATAAGGATCTCAAAGTGATACTTGTACTCCCATGTTAATTGCAGCATTATTCACAATAGCCAAAATATGGAAATAATCCAAATGACCATCAACAAGTAAGTGGATAGAGAAGTGTTGTATACACACATAATAGATTCAGCATTTAAAAGGAAGGAAATCTTGATTTGTGACAATATAGATAACGCTGGAGGACATTATGCTAAGTGAAATAAGCCAGTCACAGAAAGACAATTACTGCATGATGCCACTTATATGAGTTATGTAAAATAAAATTATAAATAACAAAATTATTCAATACACACATTTTTATGAAAAAAATCATGAAATAGAATATGTCCCAGTGAAAATATTTTCTGCTTTTTAAGCTCTGATCATTACATAGAAATTAACATCTAATAGTTTCTTCCCTAAAGTTAGAACATCTCTTTAAGAGAAGGATTTGATACTTCTACTGTCCTGGTTTCACCAATAAAAGATATATCTATATAGGAATATGTCTATATTTATGTCAATCAGTATATGTATATTATTCACATATATATATATCTAACATAGATCAGACAAATAATTTCCGAAAAAATATATTGAGTTAGCATTGATCTTATTTAATAATCATTCATAAGGCATTTTCAGCTAGATTCAGAATATCCCAAGTGAATTAAAGGGAGTCTTGAGGGGTATGAAAATATCAATTAAATGTTGTATTTCATTATCAACTTTAAACCAATAAGATACATTTTCTTTCAAACATAATTGAAACTTTTGCAAATGTAACTTCTCTCAAATAGAAATTAAATGACTAGTGTCTACAGAATATACTTTAAAACAATTATATGCATATTAATATACATTTTTAAAGATGAACATCAGCAATGGTGATTAATCTCTGTTACAATTTCCTTTAATTTTTTAAAATAGAATATATACCAATAAATTGGTAGTATAACAAAAATTTAAATAAATATTAGTTTTTAAGTTTGTTGTAACTGATCACAAATAAGTATAATAACCTCTGTGTTATACGACACATCAAATGTAATTTAAATTAAATAATATTTTACAGTCTATACTAACTGGAATTATTAAAAAAGAAAATATACATATGGAAAAACTTAAGCTCAATTTCTTTCAGATATCTAGAGGAAAAGGAAATAAGATAAGAAAAAAAAAACACCTTTAGTAAAGAATAGAAAGAAAATGATCTCTTGTAGACCAAAGATTTTTGTGAAAAAAATAAAGTTTGAGAAGACATAAAAGATAAATATCAAAGCAATGAAAAGAAAGAAAAGGAAGAGATTATATCTTGGAAGGTACTACTGAATACATTGATAATATTTGAGTCTCTTTTATTCATTTCCTTTATATAATGCAATAGAATGTTCATTTCTTTGAGAAAGTGGTAACCCTATATATCAAATTCATAAAGGCTTTCTTCACTTGTTCATTTCTTAAGGTGTAGATGAAAGGGTTCAAAAGTGGAGCAACAGAGGTATTGAGCACCGAAATTCCCTTTGAAAAAGATACTCTTTGTTTGACCGATGGTTTAACATACATGAAGATGCAGCTGCCATAAGAAAGCGATATCACAATCATGTGAGAAGAACATGTGGAAAAAGCCTTTTTCCTCTGACTGGTTGAAGGGATTTTTAGAATTGTCAGGGCAATGTAAGTATATGATATTATCACCATTATCAATGTGACCAAGAGTGTCACTAAAGCTGAAACAAATCCCATCCTCTCGAGGAGCTGCGTATCTGTGCAGGAGAGCTGCAGGAGGGGGGTAGTGTCACAGTAGAAATGATCAACAATGTTGGAGGCACAGAAGTCAAGATTTAGGCCCAGGAGAAGTGGCGGAAAGATGACAAAAAATCCAGCAAGCCAGCATCCGAGGACAAGCTGTATGCAGATTTTGCTGCTCATGATGGTCATGTAATGCAGGGGCTTACAGATGGCAACGTAGCGGTCATAGGACATGGCAGCCAGCAAGTAAAATTCTGATGCACCAAGTAGGAAGGCAAAGAACACTTGAGTGACACAGCTGTTATAGGAAATAGTTTTGTCCCCAGTTGCCATAACAACTAGGAATTTAGGGATGCATGTAGTTGTATAGGAAATTTCTAAGAAGGAAAAATTCCTAAGGAAAAAATACATGGGAGTCTTAAGGTAAGTATCCACCAGGGTGAGTGTGATGATGATCAGATTGCCAGTGATGCTTAGCAAATAGGTGAGAAGCAGGAAGATAAACAACACGACTTTCAATTCTGGATTATCAGTCAAACCTGCTAGGATGAACATTGTCACTCTTGTACGGTTTCCCATTACAGTCCAGCTCTGAAGAGAAAAAGCAGTCATAATCTCTATGGAAAAATGACAATGATAACTAGTGGCTAAGCAAAAGTCAGCAAAGTGCTGTTTCAGATAGAGCAATACAACGTTCATTCATGTTTTAAAGATAGTTATGCTAGGAAGAATAATAGTTTGTATCTCCATAGTATCTGGATAGAGAATTAAAACTTTATTTCCAAAGAACAATCTATATAATTGGTAGTAAAGGTTCATTGGTATTATGTGAATAAATTAGAGGGAAATTAAAAGAAATTAAGGGACGGAAAAAGGCTTTTTCTCTCTTGATAGTATGCAAGAGTTTGGATGGTATGCCATTTCCTGTTCAATTAAAAAAGTTTACTTGAATAAAATTTTAAAAATTTACATACAAACTCCCAAATAAGACCTTACATTAGAAGTACATGAATCAATATTTTGCATTTAACACACACACACCCCTTCAGCCATGATCAATAACCAGGGCTAGTACACCTTTACTAATAAAAGTCAAATGCCTGATTCTTATCTCATTTACTTTCATGGCTAACGAAATTCAATTTCAAATAAGTGAAACTAAGTCACAGGGAAAACTTTCATTTGCTATTCCTTTCCTGTCACTACTTGCATCACCTCAACCTCTGTTGTTACCCCCATGCTTCCCACACTATACCCCAATAGCAAATTAGCAGGAACAGTCAACGCCAGTGCACGTAGCAAGCCACTTCAGTTTTCCTCTCAGGTTATGGTTTTGAGAATGGACCAGGTAAAGTGAAAAGTGGGATACAAGAATATAAAAGCAGATAGAAATATATAAATAGGGGTTTGGAAAGTTGTGTGTAATAGAAAAAGTAAACACATAGCTATATGGAAACCTGAGAAGAATTTTAGATATAGGATAATGAGCTAGAGTAAAAAAATCAAAAGAAGATTAAAATATGTAAATTAGTAAAAATTACAAGGGAGAAAATATTTAGCAGTGAAAATTCTCTCCATCTGCTTATATTCTTTACACTTACATGTTTTTTCTTTGTCTAAAATAGAGATTGAAAACACGAACAATTTTTAGTTTAGCATGGCCTAAATAGAGGAGTATTTAATAAATGTCAAATGCACTATGAATCACAGAGCAGTGCTAAGACGAATTTTATTAATAAGAGTCATATATTTCCCTATCATAAGGATATTCAAATAGCCAGCTGACATGCAATTAAAGAGCTGTTAATCATAGATAACTCTTTTCTACATACAGCATATATTAACAGAGATGGTGAGATTAAGAAACAAATTTGTTCAGATTCGCAGAGCTAGTAAATTGGAGATTAAGAGATTGAAATTGAAAGACTATATTTCCCAAAGTTGTTCCCTTAAAGGCACAAAATTTGGTACAAGCATTTTTATGCCAGATTATAGTGCATTTATTAAAAAAAAAGATTAATGATATCTCAAAGGGAAATTTTCTTCCTGGGTATCTTCATCCTCAAACAGATAAAATGATTAAGTATTTGTGATGTGCATAGCATTATATAAGGCAATGTTTTCTGTCTTGAGAATATTAAGGTAACTATTTATAGCCTCTAAAACATACATTGAAGAAGGAATGCACATAATAAATAATAAAAATATAAAAACAAATAAAAGTTGTTTCCAATAATATCTTGAGAAGTTTACAGGAAGAAATTTGGATTCTAAGATAGGCCTTAGAGGGAGATAGGGAAATGAGACAAGGTATTGCTAGGAGAAGAAACAGCCTGAACAGAAATGAATTGAAGAGTACATGGATGACTTCATTAGAAACAATGAAGAGAACTTTGCTGTTGAAACTATGTCTTTTAATAATACAGACATACATAAGTGAAAAGAAATGACTGTTATTTTTCCTGGACATTCCTTTAACATTCATATAATTGTGGAACAATCTGTCACAAAATTTTCTTTATTTATACAAATTTCCTCAATGGCAACCATTGTATGAATCTAGAATTTTATCTTGTCAGATCATTCCTGAGTCCAACTTCAACAATCAAGCACACCAACTACCCTCCAACATGCACAGTAAAAATAATAACTTTACATTATGAAACCATTAGGAATTAGGTTATGAATGCAATTTTGTTTGTTAGATATTGCGAATGTCAAAAAATTTTTAAATGACAAGACATTTTGATTCTAAATTACCACTGCCTTCCATTTGTCTTTTTTTCTTACTGTTTTCCCTAAATCAAAATTTAAAAACTTGGAAAAAGAAAAAGTTAATGCTTTGATGGTTAAAATAGAAGAAACATGCATTACAATATATCTAACAGGAAGTATTGTCTTTAACTTTAATAAATATTAATTATTTTTATCTTCTTGAGTACTAAATCAGTCAGCCAAAAAAAACCTTCAAATGTAAACATTTATCTTAAACACAAAAAATATCTTTAAAACAAATAGACACAGATTTCTTCAAACAAAATAATCTGTTCTTAAACCAAGCACACTGATACTCCATTACTTTGAATGAATCTCACTCTACCCCACCATCAGTGGTTTTCTCACCTATAAATGGCAATCCTGGAAATTGTTTGATTAGCTGTTTAATTGGAGTTAGACCAGTGTATTAAATTTCTCCTTTATTATAATTTGCTTAGTTGTGTATTGAATCCTTTTCTAATTAATATTACCCACAGTTCCATATAATATTAATCCCATGCGGTTTCTATGCTTTCTATTCCCTGAAGGAAAATATCTGAAGATTATCACAAATTATCAGGAGAATACGAGATCCAGGAATACCACTTCCCAAAATATTACCCTTTTTTTATGTGTGTTATACAAGTGTTCTCCCCGGGCACTAAATATTTTTAAAAATAAAATATTTATTTAAAATAAACCACCTTAAACTATGTCTCTAGAGAGTTCAGTATAATAATTCAGCATAATATGTGTTTGCCTTCCCACATATCCATGTTTTGAAATCCCAGATATATAGATGAGGATTTGAAAACACGAAAAAAAAAAGATTATTTTATGTAGGAATAAAAGATGAAAATATAAAATGGAGAACATAGCCTATCATAGACAAAACTGGACCTCAAGCTAAATGCACCATTATGAATTCACTAGACATACCTGAACATGTTATATATAAATTTCAGTTTCTTTTCTGTAAACTATCTTTTCTGCAGTCTTTGGAATGTTATCTAGTATCAGAAACTTATATTTCATAGTAAGTAAGCATCCTTCACTTTTGTATTAATAAAATATTCTATGCCCTAGGCTTCCTTGCAACTTGTTGTGACCATGTGGCTAGATTTTGGCCAAAGGGTGTAAATGAAGATAATGTGTGCAACTTCCAGGGACTATCCTTTGATTAAAAGGGGGTTGTCCTTCTCCTCCTCCTCTTTACCTCATAATGCAGATGTGATGGCAGGCCATTCAGAGTCATGAGTGAGCAAATACACTAGGAATGGCTCATCAACAAGATAGAATTTACCCAGGTCCCTGACACCACTGCATGCCTACCAGCACAAAACCACAAGAATTTATGGAAAAAGTTCAGCTCCCAACCTGAACATTTATGAGATGAAAATGTTTATTTTCTTTAAACCGCTGTGATATTTGTCTTTCTCATATTCTACTAAATTTATGTTATTACCCCAAACTAAGAAGGTTCTGAATTTTGACCCTACCTATAGCCTGATGGGTTAGCCCACCCATATTTCATATATGCTGATGGAAAACACAAATCTGCTGGGTCAGAGACAGAGGACTGTTTTACTCACTACATAGCAGGCAACAGAAGCATCATGTTCTCATCAGTTCCTCTTTTGCCTTAAATCCCATGAGGGTCATTATGGAGGGAAACCCTAATAGATGTTTCTTCGAAAACCAATGTTTAGTAAATTCCCAAACTTTTAAAGAGACTGCTAGGAAATATGCCTAACTTTGCCCCACTAGGAGACATTATCTTTAATATGCTAGTCAGAAAAAAGAAATCTAATCTTCCCAAAGGGAAACACTGTTTTTATCTTCCAAATCTGTTTGCTGCAAAACATTCTTGAATGGATAGTTCAGGAAAAGAGCTGTCACAAGACATGTGAAAGTGAGTGGAGAATTCCTCCCAACAAATCTGCCCCTTACATGACTCTGTTGACCTCTCTGTTTAATATTCATGTCTTTTTAAATCATTCTTAAGGTGAAAGTCACAGTGTTTTCAGAAGGGAGGCAAGCTAGTGCCTTGCCTCCACACAAGCAGTACAAATATAATGATGTATGAAGTCCCATGGCAACTGTTTATTCTTTTGTGGGGAGCCACCCAAGTTAGACCTAATTACTTACATTACAGGTTAGTATTACCTCCAACATCACCTTCTGGCTGACTGGCTCCTAATTCAGGCTGGGAGGTCCAAGATCAAGAGACATCACATGGCAAGGAAATGTGTATATGATATAAGAGAAAAAGGGGATAGAAATTTACTGGGATAACTAACCTACTCTCACAATAATGGCATTAATCCATCCATGAGGGCAAAGTCATCATGACCTGATTGCCTCCTAAAGGTCCTCCCTCTTGACAAGTGCACTTGAATGTTTATTGTAGCACAATTCACAATTGCAAGGATGTGGAATCAACCCAAGTGCCTATCAATACATGAGTGGATTAATAAAACATGATATGTGTACTATGGAGTACTTCTCGGCCATAAAACAAATGATGAACTTTTGTAGCAACCTGGATGGAACTTGAGACTATTCTTCTAAGTAAAGTATCGCAAGAATGGAAAAACAAATATCACAGGTACTCAGTATTAAATTGGAACTGATCGACAACACCCATGTGCACATAGACTAGTAAAACTCAATGGAAACCATGCAGATGGCGGAAAGTGGGGACTGGTAAATTCACACCTAGTGGGTACAGTTCATGCTATCTTGGTGATGGACACACAAATAACTTTGTATCAAACTGCACAAAAGCAAATCATGTAACCAAAACTTTTGTACTCCCATAATGTTCTGGGAAAAAATAAAAAAATCATAAAAAATAAAAATATGTATTTTTTCTAGAGTTTATAATATACATTTTAAACTAATCTGAGTCCACCTTCAAATAACACTATGCCACTTCTTATGTGGTGTGGGTAACATAAAGGAGTTTTTCCAATTTTTGTCTCCTCTCATGTGTAACATTGTTGTTATTCATTTTAAATATCACCCCATATATTGTTACTGCTATTGTTTTAAACAAATGATTATCTTTTAGATCTCTTAAAAATTTAATCAATTTAAAAATATTTATTTTTTCACCTTTATTTCGTTTTTCTCCAATGCTCTTCTTTTCTTTGATTCACTAGTATACTGATTCCTGTTTATATGGTGGTAAGGTGGAGGGGGGTGGTATCAGGGCATTTCATAATCTTTCAAGTAAGCTGTAGCCATTTAGTGGGCCTCTGTCTCTGGACTGTGATCTTCACAGGTATTTCTCCAATGGTATATGTATTTTCCTCCCTGGTCCCTACCCTCCTGCCTGGCTACAGCATTCCCAATTTGCATTCTTAAAGACATGACACCTCCTCCCTTTGGTGAGACAGGAAGTCTAACAAGGACACAGGGGAGGATGCCATTCATCTAGATGGGGTAAACTCTGGCAAATCTTTTCCCATGGAGAATGAATGGGCCTTTTCTATGGAAAAGGCTCTGGGTGTATTTTACAGTAATTACTCTTCCCTTCACTTACCAGGAACATAATAGCTTATTTCCCAAATATTTATCATGAGAACCTGCTGGGGTTACTTAAGGTAAAGCCCATAAATGTGTTAGGGATCCCCTAAGATTATAGCCTCCAAGAGTTTCTCATTCTCATTCTCACCCACACTCAACCCTCAGCAATTTATCAAAATTAGTATATAAGTGTTCCTACTCATTTATTGTTCCTGTGGCTTCTGTTTCAGCTAATCAGATCTCAGATATGACCCCCTGGATGCAACTCTCCAGAATTTAGGGTGTCATTTTTTCCTACAACCTCAGCTTTCTAATGGGTCCAAGAAAATTCATTGGTTTTCAGTGGTCCATGTTTTTTCTTATCATAAGGAAGTAAGTGACAACTTTCAAGCTTTACCAGCCTGTGTTAAAACTAAAGTCCTTGGCACATTTACTTTTCATTTCAAGCAGCCAGATGTCTGTGTGTAGGTCAAATAAACTTCCTATGTTTTCATTATGCCCAAAGCCCTCTACTGGGTTTGGGGAATTCTTGACCCTTCTTCCTTACATTTAAAGGAATGAGTAACAACTAAAAATACTTCTCAGGTGGCTAGCTCCAATCCCACCTGCTGGCCCTCCATTTCACTAACAGGGAGGACAGTGGGGAACTTTGACTCTCCTCACTCACCACTTAGGCAAGAAAATCCATGACTTGAACCTGGGGAATCTTTTAAATTTCTGACATTGCCCATGGAATATCCCTGTGCCTTCCTTTTCCTGAAAATCATCTGTCAGCATTTCATCTTTTTCATGAAAATTGTCAAGAACTGGAAGGGGAGTAACAGATTAGCCAGCCACACTTTCGTAGATGCTGACAGAAAGCACAAGACACCTGGGTCAGAAACAATAGATGCTGTTATTCAGGGCATAGCAGAGAGCATGAGCTCCTTATTTGCATGGGTTCCCCTGGCCTCCCAATCCCCGGGGGTTGCAACGCAGAGAATTCCCACATGGATGCTACAGACACAGTCTGTGTCACAAGTCCATATCACAGTTGAAAAACCTGGAGCTTAGGAAACCCCCATTATTTTAAAGATATTGTTAGAAAATCTGCCCAACCTTGCCACATTGCGAGACATTTTCTTTATAATCCTAGTCAGGAAAAAAATCTGCTTGCTGCCTATGAGGCAGAAATTATTTCTATCTTTCAAAGCTGAATGATATAAAATATCTTTGTAAAAATAATCCAGAACAAGAGCTAATACAATATGTGTGGAAATACCATGGAGAATTGCAACCCAAATGTCATGACTATTTGGTATCACAAGTGGTTGCATGGCATAGATACTTACAGAGGGGAATTTGGAATTAGTTTTGTCATCTTGACGCTTCGGAAGACAGTGCTATGAAGATAAAAAAATGGAATATTAGGAGTCCACGGAATGAAGTATTATCACTTGGAAAAAAACTTGTATTAAAGATGACCTTTCTCAAACTGGATGTAGGAGATAAAAAGCAATGTGATAAACATCTGAAATGTAAATACTACACATGCTATATCATGGGAAGGCTATTTCCAACCACATTGAGGATCTTAAAGAAAGAAAATGACAAGTTTGTGGCTTCAAATTACTAGATTGAGTTATGGTCAGCAAACCACAGCATTCCCATGACTATCCATAATATATTTATTATCTCTTTAAATCCTCATGTCAGTTGTTGCTGAAAACAAAGGTAGGCTCTGATCTTGCAGTTTGTTGTATAGCAACATCAGTTAAATTTACATCCTTACCAGATCGCTTTTGTGAAAGTTCATTGATTAGAAATTGAGGTGGGGCATACCAATTAGGGAATTGTAGATAGATATAGATATGTAAGTAGATATTAAAATATTTCAAATATTTCTGATTACTTCAAGGAAAAATCACACTGAAATTCATTGTCTGCAAAAGCTATCCCACTTACTGTATTTTTTGACATGAATGCCATCTTGCTTAAAGAATAATGGCCACACATATTGTAGCTAACTTTAAAAGAAGATTTCAGGTATCCTCTTATCACTTGACTAGAAATACTAACTACCTCCATGTTAATAAATAGTCATATCCAGCATGATATCCAGGGCCAAATAAAAATCAGACCTCAAATGAGAAGACCTGTATATTGCAATAATTTACAAATTTACACTGACAAAAGCCTGGGGATTATACATGACAATAGAATCTTAGGATAATATTCCAAAGAGAAAGTAAATACAATTTTACACCAGGGTGAATTTATTAATATATTTTAGTGATTGTGGATTTAATGGAAAATCTCAAGTTTTTAATGGATGATGTAATTTTTTGTTCCATTGAACAACTATAACTTGGAATCATGAGTATTTGTCCCTATTGAAGAATTGCCAAAAATACCTATTTTGATGAAGAAAAATAAATCTAAGAATGTAGGATGGTGATGATATGGAACAATTTTATCATGTGCAATTCACTTACATATTCTTTAACTATGTAACTGGAGAAAACCCAGAGGAAAATGTTTTCTCTGAGATATTGCAAAAGGGGGTTTGCTAGCACCTTTAAAAAGTATTGTAACCACTGGTCTGAAATGAAGACTTTATTAAAATAAATTCCCCGATTTCTTTGGAGATGATGGATCATGGGAAGACAGAGGTTATGTTATGGTACTTAACTGATATTAGCAAGTTGAGTGTGGTTACTGATTGGTTAGTAGTAGTCTAAAGTAGTTACCAAAATTACATGACACACTTTGGTAGTGAATAACAGATCATGGAGTTCATACGACTAAAACAAACAGGCAGCCCTTTAAGTAATTAATTGGTCTATAAAATTGAAAGAGCTCTAGGATGAATGAAAGGAAGAAGGATTCAACCATTATAATGGAGTGAGAGCTCCTTATCTAATTACAAACTTTAGTCATTTCTTAGAACCAGAACCCATGAAGTAAGTTATCTTTGAGGAAGGGTCATACATTGATATTAATATCTAAATTTTTCTCTAGTCTTCCTCAAAGCATATATGGTCCTTTCCCAGAAAAACTGTTCAATGAAGATAGAGAAACATGGATTTTTATGGGTTGTTTGACTTCATTTCTGAACTAATCTTAATTACAATGAGTATAGAATGCCAGTGTGTTCACTTATAAGAGTGGAAGATAATTGGGTTAGAAGAAGGTTTATTGATAAGTTGTCAATGTGTGCTACTCTGTATTGCAGTGATTCTAGTGCATGTGCAAAAATATTCCTGTGCATATAGTTTTAAAAGATATATTCAGGACCAAGTAGAAAACCATGAAGTCTCCTTCATTAACAAATAATAAATCTAAAGCATCATTATATTCTTGGTAATACTTGAGACCTTAATGATACCATTAAAAACTTATAAAAGGAAGAAGCAGAAGTGGTGATTTATCCCACATACCAGTTCACCTCAAACATTTACCTCTCCCAACACAGATAAACTTTAGAAAATGACAAGGAACACATAAGCTAAATTAGGTGATAACCTCAATTCTAAATGTCTTTTTTCAGTTTTGGCCCATTTATTTGAATATATCAAAATAATTCCAGCACTAAATATCTAGTTATTGATTTAATGAATGCATTTTTATGATTCAGTAGAAACCAGAAACATATCACATAGCTAATCAAATAAAATAGTACACCTTCTTACTCTAGCCCTTTGCTATTATTTATTCCATGGGCCAGCAAACTACAGCCCATGGGCCAAATATAACCCACGGACTGTGTTTGCACAACCTTTCATCTAAGAATTTTGTTTTCTTACATTTCTCAAAGATTGTTAGAAGAAAAAGGAGGAGGAAGAGGAAAAGGAGGAGAAGCATATACATGTATGATATGATAATAATCATTTAAAAAAGTTATAACAAATACAGAATCAGAACTTTTCAGGTAAAATATTTTTAAAAGAGAATCATGAAATTTTATTTTATAAGTAAATATATACAAATTTTCCCTTTTCTATGGTAACAGTTAGCCATCAATAATATGCTTTCTTGAAGATATCACCCATTACTCTATTCCAAAATAGATGGTATTTTAGCAAAAAGTGGATAACTAGCCAGCTTTCAAAAGAAAGTTGAAATAAGTGAGGAACTTGAAAATAGATTGTCAGAAGTTCTCACCATATTTTTTATTACTGAAAATTATGTAGACAGATTAAATATAAAAATGCTCATCTACCTATTAGAAAATTTGGAAACAATCATTTTAATACTTTTTGAAATTTTCTAATTAAAAAATTTGTGTGCTTTTAAAATATTATATAAAAATGAATAATCAAGACAGATGTGTAACATCAGAGAAGATAGAAGTATAGTAGCTCTATGAACTCAACAGTCTTAGAAAAATATTCATTGAGGAAATTTACACTAGTCTTTAGGGGAAATTCTTTCCTTCTGACACACTGAGCTATAATACCATTCAAAGGAAAAGGGTAAAAACATTCTTCTGTGCACATGATCAGCCAGTGTATCTAATTTTAATGTTTGAATCATTTAATTTGAAATATAAGGCACTCTATAGATCCCATACAGCCTTAATTTTATCTAAGATATTCCTTAAATCTGCTGAATTCTCTAAAATGATCTTAATGTTCTTTTGCATTCTAAATGCTATATGGGCAGAGATGGATTTTCACTTTGCTAACAATACGTAAGACATTTTCATGGGCTTTAAGGGACCATTTTTTGTTTGGTTTTGTTTTTTGACATCAGCAAGTTATTTAATCTGTATATGCTTTATGTTTTTATGCATATATTAGCATGGCAATACCTGTCCTACAGAGGTCTGAAGATGGATCTGATAATACATTTCACAAAACCTGGCACATGATAAACAAACAATAAATGTTAGTGATAATTTCTATCTGATATCTGCAGTGGTGGTAATGCTTTAACCCCTTAAATTTTTAAATCTGTTTCTGAGATTACACTGTATCTCTAAGTCTGGTTAAAAATTTGAAAGTATCAAACCATATAATTAAAGAAATGCCATTAAGTTGATTTGCTTCAAAATTCTGCTAAACAATGAATAAGAAAATCAGATTTAGCATTCTACATCCACCAATAATAATGAGCTCATTAGGTGATCAAATCTAGGTAGTGTATTAAGCTCTCTATAAAATATATAACAAATTGAATCTCTGAATTCCAGAACAGTGAAAAAGGGAATGGAAAATCTGAAGTCCCACTTTATCTGCCTCTGAGAGAATTCTGAGGGGAAATTGATAGAGGTTCCAAATATATAAACAAACGATTTTGACCACAACCAAGAAATATCTTTTCTATGGTTCTCTCAGACTGAGGGAAAAATATGAGTGAGAGTTAGGCTTTGGAAATTAGGCAGGTCCCAACAAAAATTAGGCAGGTCCCATTAAAAGTGAACAAAAGAGGTAATATTATTTTCAACACAGGTATTGGAGAGCTTTGTGACACACTCCACTCTTCTTGTTTGATTTAACTCATAACTTTAGCAGTGTCATTAAAACGATTCACTTCATTGAGAAAATCTCAATCTTTTTGGTAATGTTCTTAAAGGCATCTTTCACTTGTTTGTTTCTCAGGGTATAAATGAATGGATTCAACATGGGGGCAACAGAAGTACTGAGCAGAGCTATCCCTTTATTTAAAGACACTCTTTCCTTTGCAGAGGGTTTCACATACATAAAAATGCAGCTGCCATAGGAAATGGACACGACAACCATGTGGGAAGAACATGTAGAAAATGCTTTTTTCCTCTGCTGCGAAGAAGGTATTTTCAGAATAGTCTTGATGATATTTGTGTAGGAGAGAATCACTAATACCAGTGTAACCAGGAGAGTTAAAATGGCAGAGAAAAGCATCATTAATTCTATTATGTTTGTGTCTGTGCAAGAGAGCTGCAGTATAGGAGAAACATCACAGAAGAAATGATCTACAGTATTGGCTGCACAGAAATCAAGCTGCAGACCCATAAGGAGTGGTGGAAAAATTATTAGGAAACCAGCCAACCATGATGCAAGGACCAGCAGGTTGCAGACTCTGCTGCTCATGATGGTCGTGTAATGCAGGGGCTTGCAGATGGCCACATAGCGGTCATAGGGCATGGCAGCCAGGAGAAAAAACTCAGTTGCTCCCAAGAGAATAGTGAAAAACAGCTGTGCTGCACAACTGTTGTAAGAAATGGTCTTATCACCTGTTGCCATACTAACAAGAAATTTGGGAATACAGACAGTCGTAAAGGAGACTTCCAAAAATGAAAAATTTCGGAGGAAGAAATACATGGGTGTCTTAAGATGCAAATCTAGTAGGGTGAGGGTGATGATGGTTAGATTCCCAGTGACACTCAACATATACGTGGATAACAGGAGAAGAAAAATGACCACCTGTAATTGTGGATCATCTGTCAGCCCAAGAAGAATGAAAGTTGTCACTGTTGTGTGATTTCTCATAGTTGATTTCTGTTTTTAAAAAAATAAAAAGAAAAAATTAGAACTGAGGAAGGAAGATCTTCACGAGACACCCATTTTTCTTGAGATTATCCATAAACACACTTCTATATACACCCAACCTATTTTAATAGCAGCCTATAAAATTTTGCTTATATAATTTTTACTCAAATTTTTACTAACTAAATGCAAATGTTTGAGTTTCTTTTCTTAAGCTCCATAAACCTAAGCATTCCAAAGGGATAACATGTCTCATTGATAAAGCCGTAAAAATGTAAAAGCAAACACAAAAACTGTTGTAATGATTTTACTTTTAACTCTTTCGTAAAATGATTTTTTGTTCCAAAGTATTTACTTTAAATTATTTTACAGGACTCTTTGCTAAACAAATCTTTTTTCTCTGTGTTTGGTACTCTTTTTTCCTTTTCAAAATAGGCTTTGCTATTCTCTAAGTCACATTTGAGCTAGGGACCCTCTCTCTTTTAAAATTAGCATAAAATTGGCTTAAACATCACACAGTGGGAGTTCAATAACCTCACCAAACTTCTGAAAGCTCTTCAAGATTTACATATTCTTGACCACTTTTAGTTCTGCTTTTCTGTTTTTGTCTAAAGACGAATTTACTTTCATATCACTCACCTTGGTTGTTCTCTTTTCTCTGATATATACTGGAGAATATGGAAGTGTATCCTCATGCACGGTAATTGTTTTGTTTATATACTATGTTCACAGAATATCTGTAGTGTCATGACAGACTACTTAACAATAAAATGTTAGCTGGCCATCCCAGGTAGTTTTCATACTGGTTGTCATGGTAGTCTCTTGCCTTTTCTTCTGTATCTGATTCACATCTGCCCGCTCTGCTCTTTCCTTTCAAGTTCAGCACATAATTCAAAATTATGTTAACTTTTTGATTTTACCTTGTTTTTTTTTTTTTTTTGCCTTCTTCCGGAACATATTTAGGTCCTCATATTTACCTCCTAAAAAGTTTATCATATCATCAAATTATTCTAATAATGACAGCACTTTTCCTAAGAAGAATATTGTGTTATTTGTTAAATTGTATTTGAACCATATTACATTTTGTATGTTCCAGCTCTCATGTTAAAAAAATGTACAAACATCTCTAGTTAATACAAATGATTATGAGATAACTGAGATTGTGTCTCAAACGGCTTCATTTCTTTTTTTACTTTTTTCTTTCCTTTCCTTATTCTCTCCAATTGATCATTTTTCTAAAAATGTCTATATCCTGGCCATTTAAATATAATCCATACTCAGTAGGGAGATTTTTTAAAGGTTACAGTTTATATTTAAGGTAAAAAAAAAAACCACAGGAAATCCTCAATCAACAAAAGATGAGTTATCTAAGGTGGCAGAGTATAAAATCATAAAGGGATTCATATGTATACTGTCTAGCCTCAATTTAAATTACAACTAAAAAATGATTACAAACTACTTGATAGCATTAGTTTGCTTCTTAATTCCAAAATGTTTTCTAGATGATAGTAAAAGTGATATATTTCCACCACCATTATAGTTCCAAGGGCATCTGTGGCTGTTTTGGCAATATTTAAGTAAGATAAGAGATTCCTTTAGGGTATGAAAATTGGATTTCACATGAAATGTTTAAATTCCATTGAATTTAATATGACTGCTTGAATATATATAAAAGAAAATTTCCCAAGTTCAGAAAAAAAATCCATTTTCAGTGTCATGTTTCATAATATTCATAACTATGGTGCATCCTAGAGGTATATGCAGTCATAATTATAGGAGGGAAATGCATTTATTAAAATACATTTCTTGTTTCTGTTGGATACTGTGAAGATCTGATCAAAACTAGATTTCTACAAAGTGAAAGGTTCAACTGTGTTTCATAATACAATTCATTCTTTCAGTATAATTTTCAAAATGGTCAGCTTAATGCTTACTCTGTAAAACAAAAATTAGCTATAACTTTATGCCATACTATTGCAATGGTTTTACAAAGAAATAATTTATTTTCTACAGCTTCATGCAACAAAGTTATTATGATTAGACTAAGTACATAATTTATTCCAAACCTTAATTTATTCAGTAGCAATTTTTTCCCAATTGTCTTCTTTTGATGTGAGTCTTAGAGCAGAGGCAATTTCTCAATGTTGCATCTCCATCACATATTTATGTTGCCTAAACTCATATTTCTATCTCACATTCTCATCTAAAAATACACTAGCATCAGAAACATATGCTCAGGTGTGGAAGCCCAAAGATTTTATCATAAAAATCTTATCTAGTTTCATTTCTTCTCATGATTTTTATTAAAAAGAGGCAATATTCTCCAATTTATGTTAAATTTGAAGCATATTTTCCTTGGTTATGCACTATATATGTGTGTGTGTGTGTGTATTTAAGTCTTGAAAGGAAAGGTAAAAAGAGAAAATTTCAGGCTTATTGTTTACTCTAAGATGTTTCCAGCCGATGTGAGAAACAAATAGCTTATTTTGTGGTTTTTAAGATTGCAGGAACTAAAATCTTTTTTGTACACTGTGCCACTTGTCCCAAGAGGATTAACTGACTTACTAATTTTTAAAAATAAGGACACATTTCCCTGGAGACCATTTGTACTAGGATATTTAAAATACATTAAAATTATTTTATTGAGTGAAGAAAATCCTATAATCCGTAAATTCATGTTTAAAAACAAGACAAAAACTACTTTTCAAGGTAGCTATATGTTATAAAATATAAGGTGGTTTTAATGAAATCTAAGTCAGTTTACATGTCCATGAAAATAAACATTTTAGACAAGAAAAATAAAACTCTTAGACAAGAAAAATTAAACTCTTCAGATGTATTTAATAAGGGGCTAATTTTGTACTTCCTTAGGTTAAGACTCTGAAGGCTGTCATTTTGAGTAGCAGACCTAGAGACTTAATCAAGTTCAGAATTGAGAAAGACAATATGTCATCATTGACAAAGAAAATAGTATATGGGATGATATTACCATTTCAGGGTAAGAATCATAAAGATTTGAATTGAAGGGAAAGAAGGCCAATATGGAATTTCTCAGGACAGATACATGAGAGTCAAATGTGTTTGCACCTGCCAAGAATCCATATTCAATTTATAGAAAATTTTTTGCTGATTCTATGTAGAAATTAAATTTCCAATATGTTTACCTTTGTACACTTCCACTACTAAGTACTTAAACTAATATGAGCTGCCATAGCAGATACATTTTAAAAATCATTTAGACGCTAGAAATTTAAAACATTTTAGTGAACAGTAAAACACATACAGAAAATGAAATTATACAGCCTGGTCATTTTTCACAAACTGAACATACCCATGTGAGTAGCACTCAGATGAAGAAATAGGAAGTTGCCAGTAATCCAGAATGCTTGCTCCTGTTTCTTTCTGGTCATTATCCCTTTAAGACTAATAACTTTCTAAATTCCAACAGATCAGACTAGTTTTGCCACTTTCAAGAAAGTAAAAATTATTTCCTTGAAATTTAAAGTCAAATATGCAGTATAGATGGTGGGGGTGTGTCTGTTGTTTAGCGGGGTGAGATGGGGGTTTTGTTCTCTATGCAGTCATTCAGAGAGGCTACCTAATTAACATTATATGCCACCTTGGATGCACATCTACAGATAGCAGATGAAGGAAGACAGAGTGGAGAATCACATGGGAGGTTTGTATTTCTAGGCCTGGAGGTGATTTTCATAATGGTCACTCATATTCCATTAACAAGAATTCAGTTACATAACTGCACTTAAATGCAAACAATCAGGATACTTAGTCTAGCTGTGGGCAGCAGGAAAAGTTTTGTGACTAGAGGACCAGTGTCTGCTACAACTGCCATCATTCTAATCCAATCTACCATTACCTTCCACCTGGATTTAATAGCCTTACAAATATTTTTTTGCCTCCTTCCATTATTCAATCTATCTTCTATAAAGAATCTAAAATTATGCTTTCTAAATTTTAATTCAGATTATGCCACATCTGTACTAACATTAGGTCACAAAACCTATTTGAAATGTAGATTATGATTAGCCAGTAAAAAGTCCCATGGTATAGTCCCTCACCACTGACCCTAACTTCATGTCCTTCTACTTTTTCCTCATTTACTGTGTTATCCATTGTAATACAGACTTTCTTTCCATTCCTCAAGCTCTTTGTCACCTCTCTCCCTACCTGCATCCTTGCTCCACCTCCAAATTCCAAGCCTCAGATTAAATAGCACCTCCACAAAAACGTCAACTTGAGGAGGAGACCATATGTGAGGAGGCACTTCCCTTCCTTAAAGTCTTATCTCAGGCTTTTATTCTTCTGAACACAATCAACATTGATTACTACTTGTCATTTCTTTACCTTTTTTCTCTCCTGTCTTGATTCTTCTACAAAATTCTAAGCTGCATCAGGGCGGAGACTGTGTCTGTTGTATTATTCATCCATATGTACTCACGATCTGGAATATCCCTCATACTAAATAGGAAGTGAATAAATATATTTTTAAGAACAAAAATAGTTGAATTATTCTGCTATGAAAGCAACTGAAGTTTATTCTGAAATTCTGGAAAAGGTGAAATAAGAAATAAGGCATTGTCACTGGCTAACACAGCATAGAGAGAGGAAGTCTGGGTAGTGCGCGTGGAGGGAAATCGGGGGAGTCAGAGTGTAAGGCAAGCTGAGTTTTAAATCTTTAATTCAGGATATCATCTATATGAAAATCTTCTGATATAGCTCTTCCAAACTGTCAAAGAAAATAACGAAAACTTAAAATTAATACAGTAATTCAAACTTATGCAATTCTAAAAGTATTTGAAAATAATGTTAGGGTAAATATGAAAAATTCATCCAAGTGTTATGTCACAAAGCAGCAGTCGTTTCACAATTGAATAAAATGATCTTCAATTTCTCTTTAATTCCTTTCCTTGTCTTAGAGAAACCAAATACACATTATCAAGAAAACTGCTCATTATGACTGTCTAAGCAGTTTTGTGTGAACAAAGTGACTTAATAACTCCTCTTGCCCAAAATATTATTTAATTAGGTTTATTATTTTGTTTTTATTAAAGGTATACATATACCACGTTCAAAGGTCAAAAATTCTATAACTCTTAGTGAAATTAGTAGCCTTCTGCTCCAGCCATCATCCTCCATAATTCCTGCTCCCCAGAGACTTACACTGTTGGCAATTTTTTTTCCCTTTTACATGCAATACTATTTCTTAACTGATATTTTTAGTTGTATATTAGTTTTGGGCTTTCATGTATGGAATATAAGCATTTTATTTCTTACACCTCCTAACCAGCCCTCCTAAACACACTTCTTTTGTTGTTGTTGCTGTCTTTTCATTGTATTTTTCATGATCATTTTCATTATAATCGTTAGTAAATTTGTATTCTAATTTACATTGTTTTGACAATGTAGATATATTTTTCCAGCTAAGTCAATCTTGACATATATTCTGTTTCTCTATTTAACAATATTTTGTTTCCACTGGGCTTATTTTTCTCATTAAAATAATTGCATCATTATTTATATACTCTTCAGGATTCCCTTCTCAGGCTAGCCAGCAGAAGTGCAGATATACTCTTTTTTTTAGGGTTTTATTTTTATTTTTTTTATTTTAGCATATTATGGGGGTACAAATGTTAAGGTTACGTATATTGCCCATCTCCCCCTCCCCCCTAGAGTCAGAGGCTCAAGCATGATCATCCCCCAAACGTTGCACATCTCACTCATTGTGTTTGTATATACCCATCCCCTCCTCCCCCTCCCACCTGCCCGACATCCGATAAATGTTATACCTATATGACCACTGAGGTGTTGATCTGTTATTACCAATTTGCTGGTGAGTACATGTGGTGCTTCTTTTCCCATTCCTGAGATACTTCACTTAGTAGAATGGTTCCAGCTCTACCCAGGAAAATACAAGAGGTGCTATTATCACCATTGTTTCCTAAAGCTGAATAGTACTCCATGGTATACATATATCACATTTCATTAATGCACTCATGAATTGATGGACACTTGGGTTGTTTTCACAACTTTGCAATTGTGAAATGTGCTTCTAGAAACATTTGAGTGCAGGTGTCTTTTTCATACAGTGATTTTTGATCTTTTGAGTAGATGCCCATTAGTGGAATTGCTGGATCAAATGGTAGATCTACTTGTATTGCTTTAAGGTATCTCCATATTACTTTCCACAGAGGTTGAACTAGTTTGCAGTCCCACCAGCAGTGTAGGAGTGCTCCTATCTTTCCGCATCCATGTCAACATTTATTGTTTGGGGACTTTTTGATAAAGGCCATTCTCACTGGAGATAAGTGATATCTCATTGCACTTTTGATTTGCATTTATCTGATGATTAGAGATGTTGAGCATTTTTTCATATGTTTGTTGGCCATTATTCTGTCTCCTTTTGAGAAGCTTCTGTTCATGTCCTTTGCCCATTTTTTTATAGGGTTGTTTGATTTTTTCTTGCTGATTTTCCTGAGTTCTAAATAGATTCTAGTTATCAGCCCTTTATCAGATGTGTAGCTTGCAAAAATTTTCTCCCATTCTGTGGGTTGTCTGTTTGCTCTTGTGACAGTTTCTTTGGCTATGCAGAAGCTTTTTAATTTGATCAGGTCCCATTTATTTATTTTTGTTGCTGCTGTGATTGCATTTGGGGTCTTCTTTGTAAATTCTTTGCCTAGGCCAATGTCTAGAAGAGTGTTTCCAACGTTTTCCTCTATAATTCTAATAGTTTCACACCTAAGATTCAAGTCTGTTACCCAGCGTGAGTTAATTTTTGTGAGAGGTGAAAAGTGTGGGTCTTGTTTCAGTCTTCTACCATGTGGCTATCCAGTTTTCCCAGCACCATTTATTGAATAAGGATTCTTTTCCCCAGTGTATGCTTTTGTCTGCTTTGTTGGAGATTAGTTGGCTACATGAGGATGGTTTTATATCTGGGTTCTCTGGTCTGTTCCACTGGTCAATGTTCCTGTTCTTGTGCCAATAAAAAGCTGTTTTAATTACTATAGCCTTGTAGTATAGTTTGAAGTCTGGTAAATTGATACCTTCTTTTTTGTTTTTATTGCCTAGGATTCATTTTGCTATCAGGGTCTTCTCTGGTTCCATACGAAGCGTGAAATTATTTTTTCTATATCTGTGAAAAATGATGGTGACATTTTGATAGGGATTGCATTGTCTCTGTAGGTCACTTTGGGTAGTTTGGCCATTTTAACAATGTTGATTCTGCTGACCCATGAGCATGGTATATTCTTCCACCTGTTTACATCCTCTGCTATTTCCTTCTTCAGTGTTTCATAGTTCTCCCTATAAAGATCCTTTACCTCCTTAGTTAAATATATTCCTAGGTACTTTATTTTCTTTGTTGCTATTTTGAAGGGAATTGAATCTTTGATATGGTTCTTACTTGTACTGTTGTTGGTGTATATGAATGCCTCTGATTTCTGTGTATTGATTTTGTATCCTGAGACTTTACCAAATTCATGTATCCATTCAAGAAGTATCTTGGTTGAATCCTTGGGATTTTTTAGGTATAATATCATGTCATCAGCAAAGAGTGAGAGTTTGATCTCTTCTGCTCCCATTTGGACACCCTTAATTCCGCTCTCTTGTTTGATTGCTGTAGCAAGGATTTCCAGCACTATGTTGAATAGAAGTGGAGATAATGGTCAACCTTGTATTGTTCCAGTTCTAAGTGGGAATGCTTTCAATTTTTCCCCATTCAGTATGATATTGGCTGTGGGTTTGTCATATATGGCTTGTATCATTTCAGATATACTCTTAATAGATTCATATACAGTAGACAGACTCTTTCTTTCCTTTACTTTTTTCTCAGCACTGTCAGTCCTGGAATTATTTTTATTCCCTGCCATCATAACTGGCTGATTTCTAGAGCTGCATTACAGTTGCACAACTGTTATGTCCAAAGTGATCTTTTCTATAATTATGAAGATTACTTTTAACTTCCCCCTGTTTCCAAGTGTTGATACAGATGTCGGGGGTATTTAAGCTTCCTTCTTTAAAGAAAGCAAATAAAAATTATCAATGCAAAATTTATGAATACTGAATTAGGAAAAAAATAAATTTTATTTAGAATGAAAATCATAAAATATCACAAATTTAATTAAGCTATTGAAATAATAAAATCCAGAAGATTAAATTTTATTAACTACCTGTTATACTCCAATACTTTTTCCTTAAATTTTTGAGTATATTGCTTAATGGTATGTTCATAGTTTTATTGTATTTTGTTAACTAATCATTTTAAAATGTAAAAATCAGTTGCATTTAGTAGATATACAATGTTCTTCAGCCACCACCTATAAATTCCAAAATATTTTGATCACCCCAAAAAAAGACCCATGGCAAATGTCAACCTGCTTTGTCTCTATGAATTTACCTATTTTGGACATTTTATATGGATGGAATCAGAAATCATATAATGTGTGACCTTTTATATCTGGATGTTTTCACTTAGCATAATGTTATAAAGATTCATCTATATTGTAATATGTATCAGTAACTTTCTCTGGTTGAATAACATTCCACCACATGCATATATTACATTTTGTTTATTCATCTGTTGATGGACATTAGGATTGTTTATACCTTTTGGCTATTACAAATATTGCTGCTTTGAAAAATAGTGTACAAGTATTTATTTGTTTGAGTATCTGTTTTCAACTCTTTGGGTATATAGCTATGAATAGAATTGCAAGATTATATTGTAATTCTGTTTAACTTTTTTAGAAACTACAAAACTGTTTTCTCCAGTGGCTATACCATTTTGTACTCCCACCAACAATGTATGAGCAATTCAATTTTCCCACATCCTCACCAACACTTGTTTATTTCCTTTTTGTTGTTGTTGTTATAGTCATGCTAGTGTGTTTGTAGTAGGTTTTCATTGTGGTTTGGATTTGTATTATCATAATAACTATGACTGTGAGTATCTTTGCATGTCTTCATTGGTTATTTGGAGAAATTGTCCCTACAAGTACTCTTAAAAATTATGTATTTTTTGTTACTGAGTTATAATCAGTCTTCATATACTGTGATTAGAAACTTATGAGGTATATGATTTGCAAATATTATTCTCCCATTCTTTACACTTTCTTGAAAATTTTCTTTGATACATATTTTGAATTTTAATGAAGTAAAATTAATTTTTTCTTTGTTGCTCATGCTTCTGGTGTCATATCTAAAAATCTATTCCCAAATCCAAGTTCATGAAGATTCACCCTGTATTTTTCTGAATGTTTTATAGTTTTGGCTCTTAAAATTAGGTCATTGATATATTTTAGTTACTTTTAGTACTTAGTTACCTTAATTCAGTGTGAAAGAGAGGTCTAACTTCATTCTTCTCTGTGTTTCAGTACCATTTGTTAAAGAAACTATTCTTTCCTCACTGAATGGTCTTAGTACTCTTGTAGAAAAGTAGCCATAGATGTGTGAGCTTATTTCTGCATCCATCCCAGAAAAATTCTATTCTACTTTTCTATACATAGATCTTTATGCCAGTACCACTATTTTTTTTCATTAATGTAGCTTTGTAGTAAGTTTTGAAAGTGGGAAGTGTGTCCTACCACTTGTTCCTTCTTTATAAGGATTGATTTGATATTCATTGTCCATTGCACTTCCATGTACATTTGAAGATTGGCTTTTCCATTTCTGAAAAAATATGCCATTGGAATTTGACAGAGATTACACTGAATCTGTAAATTGTTTTCTGTAGAGGCAAGGAGGAGTAGGAAAGATGGTGGTAGAAGTCAAAAGCTTATATTATTTATTCTATTGGCATTTTAATAATCCATAAACGTGGGATGTCTATCTACTTATTTACCTATTTAACTTTCAACCATGTTTGTAGTTTAGAGAATACAAGTCTTTCACTTTCTTGGTTAAATTTTTTCCTGAGTATTTTGTGTTTTGGATGATATTGCACATTACATTGTGTTCTTAATTTCCTTTTCAGATTATTCATGTTTATGTACAGAAATACAAATGATTTTGGGGGAGTTGATTTTGTATTTGGCAACATTTATTAGTTTTAATAGTTTTGGGTGGATTCTTAGGGATTTGCTGTAAAAAAGATTATGTCTTCTGAGAATAGAGATAGTTTTACTTCTTTCCTTTCCAATTCAAATGTGTTTTATTTATTATTTTTCCCCTAATTGCTCTGGCTAGAACTTCTAGTACAATTACAAATTACAGTGATAAAAACGCACATTCTTGTCTTATTCCTGATCTTATCTTAGGGTTAAGGACATTTGGATTGTTTCTACCTTTTGGCTATTGCAAATAATGCTGCTTTAAACAATAGTGTACAAGTATTTGTTTCAATACCTGTTTTCAATTATTTGGGTATATACCTAGGAGTAGAATCTCTCCCTCTGCCCAGGTCTGACTGTGGCAGCTGCTGTGATGCTACTCAGGTTGCAGTGGTTTTACTATTGGGTTGGTGAGATGGCAGCAGCGGATACTGACACCCTGGCCTGAAGGCACTTGCTCTGCTCAGATCCCTGGGAAGTGGCTAGTGGGGTTTGGGGAGGGGGTATGGCATGCAGTCACAGTGCATGGGAGAACATCTGCCCTCCCTGGTCCCTCCCTGGCCTTGTAGGTATAATGGGGAGGTGATTGCAGGGGAGCCAACCCCTCTTGAGACCTGGTACTTGAGGGCAAAGAGTGCAGAATGGCATCTGTTACAGTGACCTGGGGCCAGAAGCTGGCAGGATATACATACCCACAGGGGATCCCACTGTGCCTACTCTCAGGTATAATGCTGCTGCACAGTCTCCAAGCAGCTCCCTGATCAGTTAGGATGCCTGCTGTAGTCAGGGAGCTCTCTCACAACTTGGGTTGCAGTGTCCACTGGGGGAGTGTGGATCCCCAGGGATCCCTCCCCTGTACCATGCTTCATAGTAGGAAAATTTCAATTAATGAGTCAAGGATGAGTCTGACAGATATGATTCTTACCTTCATTATCTAGAGTAAATTATGTATCTTTTGTCATTTAGCCATTTCTATATAACAGATCTCCCCAACTTAGTGTGTTAAAGCACTAACTATTTCCAATTGCTCTTAAGTTATGGGTCAGCTAGACAGTTCTGCTGGGTTCTGAATTGGGTTCTCTCACATTTTTGAGAATCAGCAGGCAACAAGCTGGTCTAGAATGGAGTCTATTGGGATGAGTCAGCTCTGCTTCAGAACAACTCTCTTGTTCCATCAGGGTGGCTCTGGCTTGTTCTCGTAAGAATCAAGTGGGTGCCAGAGAGAGAGAGAGAGAGAGAGAGAGAGAGAGAGAGAGAGTATATGTGTTCATAGTTTGTTGACTCTTACATTCTGAATGGTGGAACATTCCCTCTGTCACATTCTTTTTGCAAAAACATATTCTTCTCTATATATACTTCCAGATTCAAGGGATAGGGAGATAGACACCACCCTGTTGAGAGAAACTGCAAAGCCACATTAAAAAGGCATGGCTGTACCACATAGCTCATGACTAATCACCTGAGTACTAATCACTTATCTGGGTGCTTAAAACAACAGCAATTTATCCTCTCACAGTTCAGGAAACCAGAAGTCTGGAACTGAGATGGTAGCATGATATCTATTTCTTCTGAAGACTCTCAGGGAAAAATCTGTTCCAAGCCTCCTTATGGCTTGGGGTGATGGCCAACAACCATTGGTGTTCCTTGGCTTATAGCAACATCACTCCAATTTCTATCTACCTCCTTCTTCATGTGGCTGTCTTCCCTGTGTGTCTTTAAGTTTCTGTGTTCCCAAATCTCTCTCTCCTTATATAAGGAAACTAGCCACTGGATTTAGGGTCCACCCTTGTCTAGTATAACCTCATCTTACATCGATTGCATTGCAAATGCCCTATTTCCAAATAAGGTCACATTCACAGGTACCAAAGGTTAGTACTTCAATATAGCTTTTTGGGGGATACAAACAATCCTCAGCAGTGATCCTGTACATTTTATGGAAGATGATTAAGAGAAATAAAATACCATGAATATCTATAGGCTATAAACACAGGCTGTAAATTTATGAAAAAATATTAATATAAAAGCTCAATCCTTTGTGTGTAAGAATAAGAGAAAATACCAATTAACATGAAAAGTAACTCAGTTTCTTCATGGCCTTTTTACCCTCCACTGTGCATGTTCCTATGTCAAACACAAGACATTCCTTATCCTTTGTTGTTGTCAAATTTAATATCTTATAGTTTTAGAACCATCTCTTTTATAAATGATCAAAGTGATTATCAAATAGTTTCTAGCTTGACCAAAATCAGTAAGATAGTGAATAAAAGAATCAGAAAGGGTATCTAGGTTTTCTTACCACACACAGAAAAGGACAAGTATATGAGGTAATGTATATGTTAAAATAGCTTGATTTAGTCATTCCACAATGTATGTGTATATATATATCAAAACATTGTGTTGTATACTATAAATATATACAAGTTTTACTTGTAAATTAAAAATAAAAAAAAACTTTTAAAGAAAAGAAGGAACTAAGATTAGTGTTTCTTCTGCCACATTTGATTTTGTTTTATTCATATATGGTTTTTATTCACAGTAAGATTGTAAATTAGTTGAAATAATTATCTTGTTTTTTCTTCTATTAGCCATTTTTCCACAAATTTGCCCATGGTTTTATATAGAAAACAAATCCAACTTATCTGAAAATGGACATACCATTATCATATTTAGGTTCTCATCCAAAGACTCTTTTAAAAATTGTTTCTGCACCCCCTCCAGACACTCACAGAGAATTCATGTCTAATTTATGATCAAGAGGGAGCCCTGTCTCTACATACCATGATGATGATGATGACATGTGTATATAAATTATTTTCCTGTAGAATTAGAATACCTTCCACAAGACTTACATATGAACCATTTTGACTGAACTTAGAAATGATGTATGTTTCTTGATGTCTGGTTTTATATCTATCAGAATTCTTCATCGCCAAAAAACTGAAACTGACTCTTGCTGACTTATACAGGAAAAAAAATGTTGAGAAGATATTGATGAGGGCACAGCACAGAAATTGGGAAGAAAAATGGGTGAACAATCAGAACTACAGTGACAATCCAAAAGCATACTCCAGAATCTGTGTAAACATAATTTTAAATGTAGTGGCACATCTAAAATCTGTATGCACAGCGTAAGATTGCCCTACTGGCACTGGACATCAGGCCCCACCACTGCCACTTCCATCTTGGTTGCTCCTGGACACTGGGAATCACTGGCTCCATGTGAACCCCTACTGCCTCATTTCCTTGCATTATAGCACATTTTAAAATCTGATTATTTGAACTTAGGTTACATGCTCACAAATTAGCTGTAAGGAAATCTGGTAAAATACATTATCTGACCTTCTCATCTTCTCTATAGGAAATGTCTCTGCCTTCTACTAAGCCTCAGATAGTGAGTTCAAAGGCTAAGCAACACCCCCTGTGATGATTGTCCACTCCTATCTGAAAAAATTGAACAGTTATAGCACAATGAGAACTCACAGGACTTCATAATAAACTTGTGCAGAAATGATTACTTATGGCTGAGAAATAATTTTTCACTATCATATTGATACTGAGTGCTTGATTCTGAATTCAAGTTAACAGGTAACTGACTACCATGTTTGTGAGTTTCATTCCACAATTAAATCCTATTATAACTTATTTTACCCAACTTTTATTCTCTCCACTATCAAATATTCACAATGCTTACTGTCAATATTCATTTATAATAGGAGTTTATAAGTGTTTATTCCTTTATATTTTTGTAGCATTGATTTTGGCAACTGAGAATTTTGCTTTATCACTTCATTAGATAATTTTATTTTTCCTAACTAATTTTACTTAATTTTTTTATCTCCTAACCAAATTTAAAACTCCTTTAGGACAGTTTTATTTATTGCATGTTAAAATATAAATATAAAGGAACATTATACATCGGATTATATTCACTAATTAAACTTCACTGCCACTGAGATAAACTGAAATGAAATTTTTAAGCTGCATTGAAATATAAACAATGTTGATTTCTTTTTATTCTTGCCTCAGCTCCCACATATGTGACAGTATTGGATAATATGTACACTAGCTGATCTTCAACTAATATTCAACTAATTCTTATATTAGCTGTGACAAATTTGAACTTTGGAAGCATCCTTAGACACTCAAACTTAAGGACATTTAGAAGAGATACTTCAAGAATTGGTTGTAAGTGATAAGATGGGACATACATTTAGAAGTGGCCTACAAAATTGTAAACTTAGGAAGGACGTTTTGAAAAGTATTTTTTTCACTAAAACCAAAAAGTCAGTCATATCACCATAAAAACAATGATGATAATATTTGTTCCAAAGAGAGACTCTAGAGTTACTGTTAGTTATGAAAATTTTAGAGGGCACTTATTTGGGATAATAACTCACCAAATAAATGTTTTCAATTATCGTTTTGGATATACTAATGACATTATTAATTAGCTGTTGGAAATTTTAAGAAAAAGATCAACTTGTAAATTGAGGCTAAAAAAAATTAAACAAACAAAAAGTGAGTTCCATGAAGACTTTGTGGCTCATCAATTTTAATAAAACTATTTGAAGTACAGTTAATTATATTATCAATTACCTGCTAAAAGTCCTGGAGTATAAATCACACAGGATATGCAATAGATATATGCCTCATTAACATCTCCTGTTTACATCTTACAGAAAGAAATAATTCTACATTTCAAATAGTATATAGTATATATAGGATATGCATAACTAAAAGATACTATTCAATATATAGCACCCACTCCATATTTTCTATATTATTTTGAGAATAATATCAAACACTCAGAAAGTGTTTCCTGTGTGTCAGGAATACTCATAAGATCTTTTCAAATATTACTTATTCTATGTTTACTGTGCTAATTTGTTAAACACATACATATGTACTACTAAATTGATTTTACAACCTCATAACCTACTCATAAGTCATATACAGCTGGTAGAAAACATTGCAAAAGAATCTTGACAGATAGAATTACACTTAGTAACATTAATTCAAGTTAAAAAATTCAAGTTAAAGGAGAAATATTTAAAGGAACAGATTTTTTCTGCCTCAAACTTCCATTACACTCAATGGATATATACTTCAGCAAATCAAAATTAAACTAAAATAGTCACTGTAAGTTGCAAATTTGTAGTTGCTTTCAAGCTTTCCTGAAAATTGACAATGAATGATGGACCTTGGTTACTGCTTGAAGATGACATTGTACTATTAAGAGAAACATTGGCTAATGAAGACTTAGAGGAACTTATATCATTGTACATGTTTCTTATTCAAAGCCAATATATGTGCTTATGTTACTGGAAATATAAAATACTGTCCAAAATTAAATTTGATTCAATCTCATTTTGTCTTTTCCATTGTTTTGAAAGCCAAATAATCATGTAGGAGGTGACAAAATGTGACCAGAGATTTTTACAAGGTTAATATATTGGATTTCAAATTCCGAAGAGTATGGGTTCAAATTATTGTGGCTATTTCGCAATAACTTTTTTCTTGTCAAGTTACTTGCAGTTTCTAATCATAATTTGTCTTTTATGAAAAATAAAAATATAAAAAGATTTATCTCTTGAGTTGTTGCAAGGGCATGTGTTAAAGGCAATGCTTCCATTAATCATGTTTCCTATTATTATTACTCTTTTGTTTTACTATGTTGTTTAAAGTCTAAGAATAGGGAATTACTAACTAAGTAATGGCTGATTTAGCCAAGAACCAAAAAAGTCCAGAATCATGTCACCAAATATTAATACTAAGGTAATTGTATTAAATAAACTTATTTAAACATGCAATCCATATAAAGAACTTGCATCATTAATTCTTGGCATATACTAAACTCCACCATTTATCCATTTTAAAAAAAAGTCATTTAAAACACATTACATGATTCATCTTTGCATCCCATTAGCTGCAGAATATATGTGGTTTATGGTAGGTATTTTCATTTCCCCTTCATAACTGTTTTTACCCTTCTCCATCCTGCTCTGTACCTTAGAAAGCTCGCATTTATATACTGCATTAAAGACATTCTTGCTCCCTGTGTCATATTTGGTTTGACAGAGAACAGAATCCAGCAATAGGTTGGAGAGAGTCAGAATAAAATAAGCTTTGTATGGCCACCTTCACAAAAGAACAAAGATCTTGTTAGGTGACTTTTTTTTTTTTTTTTTTTTTTGGTAGTTGTAGCATTCTCCTGGTTCCAGTTAATACTCTTCTTTCTACCTTACGTTTCAGGCCAAGAAGTATGACATTTCCATTGTATGGACTGTTTTAAAATAGCTCTCTCACAAAGATTTTCCTCATTATCTCAATTGGAGAATACCATGTCTTTCTTGCTAGGACCCTGACTGATACACTGAGATGCATCTACCACAGTAAATGACACTGATGAAATACGAGCAACTCTTCTACTCCTTCCTTTTAAGCTTTTGTTAGCGGGTTCTGTTGCTCCTACTTTGTTTTAAAACTTCTACACAATAGGATTCAAAATGCATCTAACTTCTGCAAGACTTTTCTAGTGATTGCCCTCTTGACTGCCCCTTTTACTTCATTATTCCTTAGGCTGTAGATGATGGGGTTTAACATAGGGGTGATGACAGTGTAGGACAATGACACTAGCTTTTTGCTTTCAGGGGACTGGTTGGATTTGGGCCGTAGGTAGGTCAGGCTGGCTGTTCCATAGAAAAGGGATACCACAATGAGGTGTGAGGAACAAGTAGAGAATGCCTTCTGGCGACCAGAAGCAGAAGGCATCCTCAGAATGGTTGTAATAATGCGGGTGTAGGAGACCAAAATGAGGGAAAAGGGAAACATGATAAACAGGAGTGTGGAAGCAAGCGCTTGCATTTCATACATGGTTGTATCTTCCGTGACTAGTTTCAACACTGGAGGACCATCACAAAAAAAATGGTCTACGGTGTTTGGTCCACAGAAAGGAAGGGCCATCATCCAAGCTGTCTGCAGCATAGACACAGGAACACCAGACATCCAAGAGCCTGCAGCCATCCACAGGCATAGAGATCTGTTCATTATGACTGAATAACGGAGAGGGTTACAGATGGCCACAAAACGATCATAAGCCATCATAGAGAGAAGAAAACATTCAGAGCTGCCAAAGAAGAAGAAGAAGTACATCTGGGTTCCACAGCCCACAAAAGAGATGATTTTCCTTGGAGACACTAGATCCACCAGCATCTTCGGTACCATGACCAAGGTGAAACAGACTTCAAGAAGGGATAAGTTTCGGAGAAAGAAGTACATCGGTGTTTGAAGAGCAGGATCCATCATGGTAACTGTGACAATAAGAAAGTTGCCCAACAAAGTAACTGTATAGATGGCCAGGAACAAAACGAAGAGGGAAACTTGCATCTCGGGGTTGTTTGTAATACCAAGAAGAATAAATTCAGTGACTCTGGTGTGATTTTCACAAACCATATCTTAGATAAGTTTCTCTCTAAAAATCAGAATATGTGCATCAAAGGGTATTCAACAAATATAAATATAATCTCAAAAGTAATAGTATCATCCATAAAACAGATCTCTGTTCTCAGTTGTCTTACCCCATCTGTTTCTCTGAAGGAGAGAGAATGTTTAAAATAAGGAAAAAGAAACATTTTGCATGAATATTACTAATTGCTTATCACCTTGGTGCAGCTCTTGTCTCATCAGCAGTCATAGTCTGTAGCTCATATTCTTCATCACAGGCATGCTCCTGCAGGATTAAGTAGAAAGAGTTTAGACTGATAATAATTAAAAAAGAGAGGAGAAACACTGCCAGACAGAGTGTCTCTGCAGAAAAGACGGATTTATTCTAGCAGAAATTAGAAAAAAGAAGGAAGAAGACGAGCATACAGCAGACGAGGGCCGGAAGGAGGGGTACCTGAGACCCCGGGAGACTCCATCGGAGGAGGCAGCGGAGGAGAACTGGAGGCTGAGACCACCAGAGCGGCCCAGAGACCAGCGGCAAGGGTAGGTGGATTTGCTGTTTCCCGTCCCCTGCATTTGGGACTGCTGGTGGGCTCCCCAGCGGGTGGAGAGACCTGCGGACACCAGGCCAGAGACGGCCGCCGCCAGCCAGCGGTGAGCCTGTAGCAGCCGTGGCACCAGGTTCCCAATTTCCTCCGGGCACCCCCGTGTGCACAGACTCGAGCTGCGCGGCAGGGCCATATTGCCTCCTCCTCCCCTCCGCTGACCCTACCAGCAGCTGCCCAGAGAGACAATACAGCCACCAGCCAGAGGCACCTCCAGGGAATGGGACCTTCCCTTTTGGGACCCTACAGCTGACTCAGGGGAACTCAGACTGTGAGCTCCCTATGCGCCAGTTCTCCCAGGTGCTGCTGGCACGGTGTTCCCAGGAGAACAGTGCCGACTCAGAGGCTGAGAGACATAGACCCAGCTTGGGCTCCCTGTGGGTGAATTGGGACCGGAACTCCTCTCCCTGGTGGGGATACAGTCTGAACTCTGGGACCCAGAGGTTGGACCTGCAGACCAGATCCCCTGCACCAAGGGCTAGCATTGCTCGAGGCACAGAAGGGTTATACGTGAACTGCCTACTGAGGTGTGTGTGCATCCAGGAGTGGATCAGAATCCTAGAGGAGGCTATGGGCCCAACCCAGGTGGCGTTCCTGTGCAGGGAACCTACCCGCCAGCATCACAGTCCAGGGAGGCCTGGTGGCTTGTGGTCTGGGCTGCTGGCAGAGGCCCAGGAGTAGCTGCGGAGTTGGGGAGGGTGGAAAGAAGCAAGGCCCGCTCCGGACTGCTGGACTCAAACAGCACCACCCCCACACCCAGACTTTCTGGCTGATCAGGACCATTACAGCTTTTCCTGGAAGCAGAGAACAGAACTTTGACCCCTGCTAACAGCCCAAGGGCAGGCTTACCCAACCCAGCTCTGCCCAGAACAAGAGCTGATAACAGGACTCAAAATCAACAGTATAGCCAGTTCCTCCAAGCAAACGCCACCTACTGACAGGGACGGCATCTTGCACAGCCTTTCCATGACACCCACTGACTCAATATACAGGGAGTGGTCCAATTTCACCCACAGACACCACCTAACGCCTCAGAAACTAAACAAGGTGTGTGAATACCCAAACAATAACTTAAGGAAAGAAACGACAACTGAGCAAAATGGGAAGAAATCAGTGAAAGAACTCAGAAAATATGAAGAACCAAACGGAAAACACACCCCCAAAGAGGAGCACCAGCCCCCTAGAAACGGACACCAACCAAAATCAGGCAACCAATATGACAGAAGAGGAATTTCATATGTGGATCATAAGAACACTCACCCAGCTACAACAACAACTCAATAACCAACACAAAGAAACCACAAAAAGTCTCCAGGATATGGGAAAAGAAATAAACACAATGAAGAAAAGTGTAACCGAACTCCTGGAAATGAAGAATCAATTCAAGGAACTACAAAATATAGTGGAAAGTCTCCAAGTTATCAACTCCTCTGGGACACAGCTAAAGCAGTTCTGAGAGGAAAGTTTATCTCCATAAATGCCTATAACCAAAAGACAAGAAGATCACAAATAGATAATCTAATGAAACGACTCAAAGAGCTGGAAAAAGAACAGACCATCCGCAAACCCAGCAGAAGAATTGAAATCAACAAGATCAAAGCAGAACTAAACGAAATTGAAAACAGGGAAGCTATTCAGGAGATTAATAAAACAAAAAGTTGGTTCTTTGAAAAAATAAACAAAATTGACACACCATTGGCTAAGCTAACGAAAAGCAGAAAAGAGAAATCTCTAATAAGCTCCATCAGGAATAAAAAAGGAGATATCACAACTGATCCCAAAGAGATACAAGATACAATTTATGAATACTACAAAAATCTTTATGCACACAAACTGGAAAATGTGGAGGAAATGGACAAATTTCTAGAAACACACAGCCTCCCTAGGCTCAACCAGGAAGAAATACATTTCCTGAACAGACCAATCTAAACAGCTGAAATAGAAACAGCAATTAAAAATCTCCCTAAAAAGAAAAGTCCTGGTCCAGATGGCTTCACACCCGAATTTTACCACACTTACAAAGAAGAACTAGTACCTGTCTTGCAGAAACTATTCCACAACATCGAGAAGACGTAAACCTCCCCGACACCTTTTATGAAGTGAATTACTCTGATACCAAAACCAGGAAAGGATGCAACAAAAAAAGAAAACTACAGACCAATATCCCTAATGAATATAGATGCAAAAATTTTCAACAAAATCTTAGCTAACCGAATCCAGACACTTATCAAAAAAATAATCCACCACGACCAAGTGGGCTTCATCCCAGGGATGCAGGGATGGTTCAACATACGTAAATCTATAAATGCAATTCACCACATCAACAGAAGCAAAAACAAAGACCACATGATTCTTTCAATAGATGCAGAAAAAGCTTTTGACAAAATTCAACACCCTTTCATGATACCAACACTTAAGAAAATAGGCATAGAAGGGACATACCTAAAAATGATACAAGCCATATATGACAGACCCATAGCCAACATCATACTGAATGGGGAAATATTGAAATCATTCCCACTTAGAACTGGAACCAGACAAGGCTGCCCACTATCTCCACTTCTGTTCAACATAGTGCTGGAAGTCTTGGCTACAGCAATCAGACAGGAAAATGGAATCAAAGGTATCCAAATAGGGGCAGAAGAGATCAAACTTTCACTGTTTGCTGATGATATGATATTGTATCTAGAAAATCCCAAGGATTCAACCAAGAAACTCCTGGAACTGATCAATGAATTTAGTAAAGTCTCACGATACAAAATCAATACACAGAAATCAGAGGCATTCATATACGCCAACAACAATCTAATTGAGAACCAAATCAAAGACTCAATTCCCTTCACAATAGCAACAAAGAAATTAAAGTACCTAGGAATACACTTAACCAAGGAGGTGAAAGACCTCTACAGGGAGAACTAAGAAACACTGAGGAAGGAAATAGCAGAGAATGTAAACAGATGGAAATCCATACCATGCTCGTGGATCGGCAGACTCAATATCATGAAAATGTCTATACTACCCAAACTGATCTACAGATTCAATGCAATACCTATTAAAATCCCATCAACATTCTTTACAGATATAGAAAAAATAATTTTACGCTTCGTATGGAACCAAAGAAGACCCCGAATATCAAGAGCAATTCTAGGCAACAAAAACAAAATGGGAGGCATTAGTATGCCAGATATCAAACTATACTACAAAGCTATGGTCATTAAATCAATATGGTATTGGCACAAAAATAGGAATATTGACCATTGGAACAGATGTGAGAATCCTGATATAAAACCATCCTCATATAGCCATCTAATCTTTGACAAAGCAGACAAAAATATATGCTGGGGAAAAGAATCCCTTTTCAATAAATGGTGCTGGGAAAACTGGATAGCTACCTGTAGAAGGTTAAAACTGGACCCACACCTTTCACCTCTCACAAAAACCAACTCACGCTGGATAACAGACTTAAACCTAAGGTATGAAACTATTAGAACTCTAGAGGAAAAAGTTGGAAACACTCTCCTAGACATCGGCCTGAACAAAGAGTTTATGAAGAAGTCTCCAAAGGCAATCACAGCAGCAACAAAAATAAATAAATGGGACATGATCAAACTACAAAGCTTCTGCACAGCCAAAGAAATAGTCATGAAAGTAAACAGACAACCTCAGAATGGGAGAAAATTTTTGCATCCTATGCATCCGATAAGGGACTGATAACTAGAATATACTTAGAACTCACGAAAATCAGGAAGAAAAAATCAAATAACCCCATTAAAAAGTGGGCAAAGGACTTGAACAGAAATTTTTCTAAAGAAGACAGAAGAATGGTCAACAAACATATGAAGAAATGCTCAACATCTCTAATCATCAGGGAAATGCAAATCAAAACCACAATGAGATATCACTTAACCCCAGTGAGAATGGCCTTTATCAAAAAATCTCCAAACAATAAATGCTGGCGTGGTTGCGGAGAGAGAGGAACACTCCTACACTGCTGGTGGGACTGCAAACTAGTTCAACCTCTGTGGAAAGCAATATGGAGATATCTTAAAGTGATACAAGTGATTCTACCATTTGATCCAGCAATCCCATTGCTGGGCATCTACCCAAAAGATCCCATGACACTCTACAAAAAAGACACCTGCACTCGAATGTTTATAGCAGCACAATTCATAATTGCAAGGCTGTGAAAACAGCTCAAGTGTCCTTCAATCCAAGAATGGATTAATAAAATGTGGTATATTTATTCCATGGAGTACTATTCAGCTCTAAGAAACAATGGTGACATAGCACATCTTATATTTTCCTTGTTAGAGCTGGAACCCATACTACTAAGTGAAGTTTCCCAAGAATGGAAAAACAAGCACCACATATACTCACCAGCAATTTGGTATTAACTGAATAGCACCTAAGTGGTCACATAGGTACTACAATAATAGGTTATTGGGCAGGTGGGAGGGGGGAGGGGGGCGGGTATATACATACATAATGAGTGAGATGTGCACCATCTGAGGGATGGTCATGATGGAGACTCAGACTTGTGGGGGGAGGGGGGGAAATGGGCATTTATTGAAACCTTAAAATCTGTATCCCCATAATATGCTGAAATAAAAAAAAATGAATCATCTGCTAATTTTTAAATGATTCAGGATGCAGTAAAGGTAAACCATGGGCTAATTTGACTTCCTAATCTTTGATTTTATAAATCACATTTCCACTGAATGGAGTACATTTTATACCATTCCATCCACTGTGTGCACACATATACCAACACACACATACAAGCACAAGAGTAACTTACTAAATAAACATAAGTAAATGAATAAACATAATAATATGAATATAAGTTCATTGCCTTTCTGTCAATGGCCTTGTCAATTTATATGATTTTATATTGCCTCTTAAGCCATGATATGACTTCACTGATCCCACATTTCTTACCATGTGTGTAGTTATAGTCATATTTAAGTTGAACATCACAAAAACTTCTGAACAAATATGACTTGCACTAATAAAATCATCCTCCCAACACCCATCTCAACTCACATACTTCAAAACAGTTCTGCTCATGACTATTCATATTCTCCAAAACTACATGATCAGAAGTGGAAGTTAGTCACTTACTATTGTATGTCTGCCAATACATTTGCTTATTGCTGTTTCTCAGCTGATCTGGTCATAAATGTAATAATACAACTATTATGAACTCAAACACTATATCTTACTCAGAATAAAATATTTTGACCAACAGTAGAATTACACAAAACTTTTTTCTGTACAAGTCATTCTTAGTAATAGTATATCAAACATTACCAATTGAGAAGGGTCAGGAAGGGAAAGGCAGATGGCTGCAGTGCGGTCGGTGCTGAGATGACGACCTTAGTGCTGGATAATGGAGCCTACAACGCCAAAATCGGTTACAGCCGCAAAAATGTCTCGGTCATTCCTAACTGTCAGTTCAGCTCAAAAACAGCACGTCTTAAAACTTTTATGGCTAACCAGATAGATGAAATTAAAGACCCTTCTGGACTCTTTTACATCCTTCCTTTTCAAAAGGGCTACTTGGTGAATTGGGATTTTCAAAGATAAGTTTGGGATTACTTTTTTGGAAAAGAAATGTATCAGGTTGATTTTTTGGATACTAATATTATTATCACAGAACCATATTTTAACTTCACTTCAATTCAAGAATCAATGAATGAAATTCTATTTGAAGAATACCAGTTCCAAGCAGTATTAACAGTAAATGCTGGGGCTCTCAGTGCACATAGGTATTTCCGAGATAATCCTTTCGAATTATGCTGTATCATTGTAGATAGTGGATATTCCTTTACACATATAGTTCCTTATTGCAGAAGTAAAAAGAAAAAAGAAGCAATTATTAGGATAAATGTTGGAGGAAAACTCTTAACCAATCATCTAAAGGAGATCATATCTTACAGGCAGCTACACGTTATGGATGAAACACATGTGATTAATCAAGTGAAAGAAGATGTATGCTATGTGTCTCAGCATTTTTATAAAGATATGGATATTGCAAAATTGAAAGGAGAAGAAAATACAGTAATGATAGACTATGTTCTGCCTGACTTCAGTACCATTAAGAAGGGCTTTTGTAAGCCAAGGGAAGAGATGGTTTTGAGTGGAAAATATAAATCTGGGGAACAAATTCTTCATCTGGCCAATGAGAGATTTGCTGTTCCAGAACTACTCTTTAATCCTTCAGATATAGGCATTCAAGAAATGAGAATTCCGAAAGCCATTGTCTATTCAATTCAGAACTTACCTAAAGAAATGCAGCCACATTTTTTAAGAACATTGTTTTGACAGGAGGAAATTCCCTTTTCCCAGGATTTAGGGATCGCGTTTACTCAGAAGTTCGATGTCTTACTCCAACAGATTATGATGTTTCTGTTGTTCTGCCTGAAAACCCTATCACTTATGCGTGGGAAGGTGGAAAATTGATATCAGAGAATGATGATTTTGAAGATATGGTGGTAACCAGAGAAGATTATGAGGAAAATGGACATAGTGTCTGTGAAGAGAAATTTGATATTTAAGAAACAATTCTGAATGAAAGTCTTGACTGGTTATGACTGAAAGGCTTAATTTCAGTGTTCCTTTTAAAGGAGGTTAAGGAACTGTGTTACCTTTCATTCTAAGATAAAGCCTTGAATTTATGTAAATCCTTTGATCCATTGCTAATTTTCAAAGGCTTCTTAGCTAGGTTATTACTGTAAAATGTAACTCAGCCCATATTTTCATTTAGGAGCTAGACTACCATAACAGTGCTTATGCTGTTTCTGAGAGTAGGTTATTTTTCATTAGAAGATGAAAGAGTGAATGCATTTTAGGTTTAATTCTTTATAGCTGAAAGCATAGACTTCACTGTCTCACTGGTCAGGTTTCCTTAGAAGGCAGTTTTGTGTGAATATAACTAGGAATTAGTTGAAGTGTTTTCACAGTGAATTGATTTATCTCTCTTAGAGCTAAGTATTTTATTTAAAAAATTTTATTTATACGTATTAAAATTGGAAAGACTAAACTTATGGGTGTATAATGTTTATTTTTTACTTAGACTAAGTTTGAAAGGATGGAGACTAAAGTGGATTTAATAAAGTGTGTTTTGTTAAAAAAAACAACAACATTACCAATTGCAAGAACATGTGTTGGAAAAATAACTTCTTACTGGACCTGAGCTTAATGATGTTTTATTAATTTTTTTCAAATATTGAAATTGAGTAAATATTGGTTCAATTATTTTATAATACATATTTCTAATTTAATTCATAAAATATTGGATATTTTATTTTATAGTCAAAGTAATATTTAAAATAGATATCCCCTCTGGAATTAAGATGCTAAAAGACCACAGCCTATAGAACCATTCCAAAACAAGTGACTTATTTAAAGAAATCTATGTTTTAATTCTATTGTGAAGATACATGCTATGGTGACATCTCACTGGTCTCTTTTGCATATTGTAAGTTCTCAAAACAATGATCTCAACAGCATAAGGACAGGAACAACTCTGGTGATCTCAGGGTGTCCATGCCCCTATAAGTACCAGAATAGTAAGTGACAGATGTAACAGTGATTGCAACCAAAACACTCTCACCACTACTGCATCACCATCCTTATTATCATCAGGAGTAGCAACAACAGCATCATTATTCCTGGAGCAAAATTCATGAAAATTTTCATATGCACTATGTTCACCAACATTGTGGAACAATTCTAAATTTGTCATGGCTCTAAAAAATACTCCATCATTTGTTCTATAAAAGAAAATAAGTGAGTTGATGAAAGTATCAAGAGTTTATAATACACTTACAATATTTAGTGTATCCTAAAATGTCCCAACCAATACTGCCTCTCAATATTCTAATATTGACAGTGAAAGGAAGCAATATTGGGATGAATGGCTGGTCTTTGAATTATAAGATTATAGTATACCATTCATGTGAAATATGACTAAGACTATCAAAAAATGGTCAGATTCTTGAATTTTTAATAACTACTATTGCACATTTTCTACTTTACCTGAGAACATTTAAATTTAGTAAAAATTTGAAGAACTAGAGGCTTATAGTGTCACAGAATATACCTCCAAATATCACTCTCAGTATTCTATGTCCTAAAAAGCCTACAGATTATATTGCATATATTTTCTAAAGAAGATTTATCAGCTGTGGTGCTGCAATCACTATCACAAATTTATTCTGAAGTCTTTTTATTAAAACTTGCAAAATGTTAAGTTGCCATGATTACTATAGAGCTCTAGAGAATATACTGTTTTACTTGTTGCATGGTATTTTGTATTTTGATAATTTAATGTCACTTAATAAGTCCACTAATTTAGTTGGCTATGTCTTAATAAAGCCAAAGAATTTTTTTCAGAACCCATTAAGATGGCCAACTTTGATCTTTCTCTTAGAAAATAGACTTTACCTCTCATTCTAGCTAGCTCCCTCATGAGTACATGTTTTCTCATAAAAATGATTATGTATTAATGTATCAGTGTTGGAATACTATGTGAAGCTGAGATCATAATTTTGTCTAAGTGGAATACAACTTCTAACAACCCTAAAAGTAAATGAATAAATAACCTCAGTAACTGAATTGAAAATGCTTTGTGTGATTCTAATCCACAGCATTTCTTCAATACACAACTATTGTTTTCTTAAATACTCTTTTCTTTAGCATTCTATAGCTTTCCAGACAGAATAAGGACCTCATTACCTTTGATTCTTTTTATTTTAATAAAGTATAATATTTTTATTATTAAACAAGACCCTTTTATTTATTTTTCTTAGAATGTTTTTGTAATACACAGATGTACAAATAAAACCAGGTGTTTAAAGATTTGAGGAACAAAACAAATAAAGAAAGGTGTGGATATAGATATATCTTACCAAATAAAGCTGCATATTTCTTCTTTAATTAGAAGTTTAATAAATTTTTTCAGATATACAATATTTTCTGATAAATGTTAACCAATGTTGAAATCAATTGACAGCTCAATCTTCAGAATGAAGCAAATACTTTAAACAGACTAACATGCTTTGCATTGGCACTAAATGGTTGCTATATTTTAGTAATAGTATTTTGAAGTGTGACTGTCCTTGGGGAAATGATCCCTAGAACATTAAAAAGGACTGGTTTAATTATACGACTATTTTTATCTCATGGGGAAAGATACAGAATGTTCATGGAATGGCAAATATTTCCTATAAGTCATGACTGCAATTCAATATGTGTTACCCAATAATAGATATTTTGTGGAGGGACTAATGGATGCACTGGTCGAATGTCTTGGGATTACAACAATTAATATGACAATATTATGTGATGGGCATAAATTTTAATTTTCACTCTAAGATTTTTGTGTTTTGGGGGAATAGAGTTTGGTTCAATATTGATAAGAAAAATTTATACCATGCCCTCGAAATTTCCATGATTTTTAAATTTTATTTTTAACTCATTTTTAAAAATTTTATTATTTTAAGCATGTATTTCATAATAATCTTTTTTAAATGATTAAATGCATCAAATTAAGCTGATAATTGGCATGCATTTTATTGTTGTCCTATATCTTGGTTTGGCTATTGGTTTACTACAAGAACACTGTAAACAATATCAGAATTCCTATATTATTCTATGATAGTAGTGCCTTATGATGTCTAACATGGTTACTGTCATAAAAAAGTGAGCACTTTTTTGTAATCCTTGAAATTGTTCATATTTGGAATTTTTGAGGTTAGTTTAGAGAATCTAAAGAAATAACATTTTACTTTGACGTGTTATAGTCAACTAACAAAACAGTTGTTTCATTACAGCTAAACTTGTTGCAGAAACATTTCTTATAAATAAATAAAAACTTAAAACAGTTACAAAATAGCACAGTGGGAATAATTCCAAAAAATTTTTAATGAAATCTCTGGGGCGTACAAAAAGCCTTGAAAAGGACCTAAGAGTTTCAGGTCAATCTACTCATGAACAGCACAAACAGGACCTTTAACCAATAGCTAAATGGGAAGGCTCATAACTTTCTAATTTTACTACCTTCTAGATAAGAAAAAGGATAGTAGGGTCCCACACACCCCTCAAGTCCTGCATTAGAGAAAATTAAATAAAAATTTCTCAACCCTTACTTTCTCTATAAACAAAATAACAATAGTACAATAAGTTAAAATCTTTAAAATCTTCCATTGGGTACACCTATCCTTAAGACAAGTAAAGCAAATCTCTATTTCCAACAAAAATTTAGAGTATAAAATGTATCTATCTTTATTCATACCTATACCAACTAAATAAATATGCACCACACTGAAGGAAACATTTGTAATATCAGGCAAAAAAATAAAAATAAAAAATGATGCATTACTGAATCAAGCATTGAGCTTTAGTTTTGCTTTCAAACATTTATTTTATTTGATTTTTTTGAATGATGATACTCAGCTTTATTTGTTTTTTTAAATTTTAGCATATTATGGGAGTACAAGTGTTAAGGTTACGTATATTGCCCATGCCCCCCACCCCCCTACAGTCAGAGCCTCAAGCGTGAACTTCCCCCTAACGTTGCACATCTCACTCATTATGTTTGTATTTACCCATCCCCTCCTCATCCTCCCACCAGCCTGACACTCGATAAATGTTATTCCTATATGTCCACTGAGGTGTTGAACCGTTATTACCAATTTGCTGGTAAGTACAGGTGGTGCTTGTTTTTCCATTCTTGAGATACTTCACTTAGTAGAATGGGTTCCAGCTCTACCCAGGAAAACACAAGAGGTGCTATATCATCATTGTTTCTTAAAGCTGAATAGTACTCCATGACATACATATACCACACTTTATTAATCCACTCATGAATTGATGGGCACTTGGGTTGTTTCCACAACTTTGCAATTGTGAACTCTGCTGCTATAAACATTCGAGTGCAGGTGTCTTTTTCATAAAGTGACTTTTGATCTTTTGAGTAGATGCCCATTAGTGGAAGTGCTGGATCAAATGGTAGATCTACTTGTATCACTTTAAGGTATCTCCATATTGCTTTCCGCAGAGGTTGAACTAGTTTGCAGTCCCACCAGCAGTGTAGAAATATTCCTATCTCTCTGCATCCATGCCAACATTTATTGTTTGGGGACTTTTTGATAAAGGCCATTCTCACTGGAGTTAGGTGATATCTCATTGTGGTTTTGATTTGCATTTTCCTGATGATTAGAGATGTTGAGCATTTTTTCATATGTTTGTTGGCTGTTATTCTGTGTTCTTTTGAGAAGTTTCTGTTCATGTCTTTTGCCCATTTTTTGATAGGGTTGTTTGATTTTTCTTGCTGATTTTCCTGAGTTCTAAATAGATTCTAGTTATCAGCCCAAATTGTCTCCCATTCCGTGGGTTGTCTGTTTGCTCTCTTGGCAGTTTCTTTGGCTCTGCAAGAGCTTTTTAATTTGATCAGGTCTCATTTATTTATTTTTGTTGCTGCTGTGATTGCCTTTGGGGTCTTCTTCATAAATTCTTTGCCTAGGCCAATATCTAGAAAAGTGTTTCCAACGTTTTCCTCTAGAATTCTAATAGTTTCACACTTAAGTTTCAAGTCTGTTACCCAGCGTGAGTTGATTTTTGTGAGAGGTGAAAGGTGTGGGTCTTATTTCAGTCTTCTATATGTGACTATCCAGTTTTCCCAGCACCATTTATTGAATAAGGATTCTTTTCCCCAGTGTATGTTTTTGTCTGCTTTGTTGGCTATATGAGGATGGTTTTATATCTGGGTTCTCTGTTCTGTTCCACTGATCAATGTCCCTGTTCTTGTGCCAATACAAACTTGTTTTAATTACTAAAGCCTTGTAGTATAGTTTGAAGTCTGGTAAATTGATACCTTCTTTTTTGTTTTTATTGCCTAGGATTCATTTTGCTATACGGGGTCTTCTCTGGTTCCATATGAAGCGTAAAATTGTTTTTTCTATATCTGTGAAAAATGATGGTGACATTTTGATAGAGATTGCATTGACTCTGTTGGTCACTTTGGGTTGTATGGCCATTTTAACAATGTTGATTCTGCCAACCCATGAGCATAGTATATTCTTCCACCTGTTTACATCCTCTGCTATTTCCTTCTTCAGTGTTTCATAGTTCTCCCTGTAGAGGTCTTTTACCTCCTTAGTTAAATACATTTCTAGATACTTTATTTTCTTTGTTGCTATTTTGAAGGGAATTGAGTCTTTGATTTTAGTTCTCACTTGTACTGTTCTTGGCGTACATGAATGCCTCTGATTTCTGTGTATTGATTTTGTATCCTGAGACTTTACCAAATTTATTTATCAATTCAAGGGGTGTCTTGGTTGAATCCTTGGGGTTTTTTAGGTATACTATCATGTCATCAGTAAAAAGTGAGAGTTTGATCTCTTCTGTTCCCATTTGGATGCCCTTAATTCCGCTCTCTTGTCTGATTGCTGTAGCAAGGACTTCCAGCACTATGTTGAATAGAAGTGGAGATAAGCTTGTCTTGTTCCAGTTCTAAGTGGGAATGCTTTCAATTTTTCCCCATTCAGTATTATATTGGCTGTGGGTTTGTCATATATGACTTGTATCATTTTTAGGTAAGCCCCATCTATGTGTATTTTGGTGAGCATTCTTATCATAAAACAGTGTTAAATTTTGTCAAATGCTTTCAAGGCATCTATTGAGAGGCTCATATGGTTTTTGTTTTTGCTTCTGTTTATATGGTGAATCACATAGATTCACAATAGATTTACGTATGTTGAACCATCCCTGCATCCCTGGGATGAAGCCCACTTGGTTGTGATGGATTATTTTTTTGGCAAGCTACTGAATTCGATTGGCTGGGATTTTGTTGAGAATGTTTGCATCTATATACATAAGGGATATTGGTCTGTAGGTTTGTTTTTTTGTTGCATCATTTCCTGGTTTTGGTATCAGGGTTATGTTCACTTCATAAAATGTGTTGGGGAGGTTTCCATCCTTCTCGATGTTGTGGAATAATTTCTACAGGATAGGCACCAGTTCTTCTTTGTAGGTGTGGTAAAATTCAGATGTGGAACCATCTGGTCCAGGACTTTTCCTTTTATGAAGGCTTTTTATTGCTGTTTCAATTTCAGTACTTGATATTGGTCTGTTCACGAATTCTATTTCTTCCTGGTTGAGCCTAGGAAGGCTATGTGTTTCTAAGAAATTGTCCATTTCCTCCATATTTTCCAGTTTGTGTGTATAGGGGTTTTTGTAGTATTCATAAATTATATCTTGTATCTCTGTGGCATCAGTTGTAATTTCTCCTTTATTGTCCTGATAGAGCTTATTAGAGATTTTTCTTTTCTGCTTTTCATTAGTCTAGCCAAAGGTGTCTCAATTTTGTTTATTTTTTCAAAGAACCAACTTTTTCTTTTATTAATCTTCTGTATGGTTTCCCTGTTGTCAATTTCATTTAGTTCTGATTTGATCTTAATGATTTCATTTCTTCTGCTGGGTTGGGGTCAGTCTGTTCTTCTTTTTCCAGCTCTTTGAGATGATTCATTAGGTTGTCTATTTGTGATCTTTTTGACTTTTGGATATAGGCATTTATGGAAATAAACTTTCCTCTCAGGCCTGCTTTAGCTGTGTCCCACAGGTTTTGATAAGTTGTGTCTCCGTTTTCATTTAGTTCAAAGAATCTTTTGATTTCCCCATTTATGAAGTGATCGTTCAACAGAGGGTTGTTTAGTTTCCATGACTTTGTGTAGAAATGGGAGTTCCTGTTAGGGTTGATTTCTACATTTATTTCATTGTGGTCTGAAAAGATACATGGTATAATTTCTATTTTTTTAAATTGTTTGAGACATGCTTTGTGTCCTAGGATACGGTCAATCTTAGAGAATGACTCATGAGCTGATGAGAAGAATGTATATTCAGTAATTTGGGGTAGAATGTCCTGTAAATGTCAGGCCCATTTGTTCTAGAGTTCTGTTTAAGTCCATTATTTCTTTGTTGATTTTCTATTTGGAGGATCTGTCCTGTGCTGTCAGTGGGGTGTTAAAGTCTTGGCTATTATGGTGTTGTTGTTTATCCATTTGTTTAGATCAAGTAGTGTTTGCTTTATGAATCTGGGTATAATGAGGTTGGTTGCATATATATTTAGAATTGTTATGTCTTCTTGTTGAACTGTACCCTTCACCATTATATAGTAACCTTCTTTGTCTTTTTTTTTTATTTTTTTATTTTTATTTCGGCATATTATGGGGGTACAGATTTTAAGGTTTCAATAAATGCCCATTTCCCCCCCTCCCCCCACAAGTCTGAGTCTCCATCATGACCATCCCTCAGATGGTGCACATCTCACTCATTATGTATGTATATACCCGCCCCCCTCCCCCTTCCCACCTGCTCAATACCCTATTACAGTAGTACCATGTGTCCACTTAGGTGCTACTCAGTTAATACCAGTTTGCTGGAGAATATATCTGGTGCTTGTTTTTCCATTCTTGGGATACTTCACTTAGTAGTATGGGTTCCAGCTCTAACCAGGAAAATATAAGATGTGCTATATCACCAATGTTTCTTAGAGCTGAATAGTACTCCATGGTATACATATACCACATTTTATTAATTCATTCTTGGATTGATGGGCTCTTGGGCTGTTTCCACAGCCTTGAGATTATGAATTGTGCTGCTATAAACATTCGAGTGCAGGTGTCTTTTTTGTAGAGTGTCATTGGATCATTTGGGTAGATGCCCAGCAATGGGATTGCTGGATCAAATGGTAGATTCACTTGTATTGCTTTAAGATATCTCCATATTGCTTTCCACAGAGGTTGAACTAGTTTGCAGTCCCACCAGCAGTGTAGGAGTGTTCCTCTCTCTCCGCAACCACGCCAGCATTTATTGTTTGGAGATTTTTTGATAAAGGCCATTCTCACTGGGGTTAAGTGATATCTCATTGTGGTTTTGATTTGCATTTCCCTGATGATTAGAGATGTTGAGCATTTCTTCATATGTTTGTTGGCCATTCTTCTGTCTTCTTTAGAAAAATTTCTGTTCAAGTCCTTTGCCCACTTTTTAATGGGGTTATTTGACTTTTTCTTCCTGATTTTCGTGAGTTCTAAGTATATTCTAGTTATCAGTCCTGTATCGGATGCATAGGATGCAAAAATTTTCTCCCATTCTGAGGTTGTCTGTTTACTTTCATGACTATTTCTTTGGCTGTGCAGAAGCTTTGTAGTTTGATCATGTCCCATTTATTTATTTTTGTTGCTGCTATGATTGCCTTTGGAGACTTCTTCATAAACTCTTTGCCCAGGCCAATGTCTAGGACAGTGTTTCCAAATTTTTCCTCTAGAGTTCTAATAGTTTCATACCTTAGGTTTAAGTCTGTTATCCAGCGTGAGTTGGTTTTTGTGAGAGGTAAAAGGTCTGGGTCCTGTTTTAGCCTTCTACAGGTGGCTATCCAGTTTTCCCAGCACCATTTATTGAAGAGGGATTCTTTCCCCCAGTGTATATTTTTGTCTGCTTTGTCAAAGATTAGATGGCTATATGAGGATAGTTTTATATCAGGATTCTCACATCTGTTCCACTGGTCAATACTCCTATTTTTGTGCCAATACCATATTGTTTTAATTACTACAGCTTTGTAGTATAGTTTGATATCTGGCATATTAATACCTCCCATTTTGTTTTTGTTGCCTAGAATTGCTCTTGATATTCGGGGGTCTTCTTTGGTTCCATACAAAGCGTAAAATTATTTTTTCTATATCTGTAAAGAATGTTGATGGGATTTTAATAGGTATTGCATTGAATCTGTAGATCAGTTTGGGTAGTATAGACATTTTGATGATATTGAGTCTGCCGATCCACGAGCATGGTATGGATTTCCATCTGTTTACATCCTCTGCTATTTCCTTCCTCAGTGTTTCATAGTTCTCCCTGTAGAGGTCTTTTATGTCCTTGGTTAAGTATATTCCTAGGTACTTTAATTTCTTTGTTGCTATTGTGAAGGGAATTGAGTCTTTGATTTGGTTCTCAATTAGATTGTTGTTGGCGTATATGAATGCCTCTGATTTCTGTGTATTGATTTTGTATCGTGAGACTTTACTAAATTCATTGTTCAGTTCCAGGAGTTTCTTGGTTGAATCTTTCGGGTTTTCTAGATACAATATCGTATCATCAGCAAACAGTGAAAGTTTGATCTCTTCTGCCCCTATTTTGATACCTTTGATTCCATTTTCCTGTCTGATGGCTGTAGCCAAGACTTCCAGCACTATGTTGAACAGAAGTGGAGATAGTGGGCAGCCTTGTCTGGTTCCAGTTCTAAGTGGGAATGATTTCAATATTTCCCCATTCAGTATGATGTTGGCTATGGGTCTGTCATATATGGCTTGTATCATTTTTAGGTATGTCTCTTCTATGCCTATTTTCTTAAGTGTTCGTATCATGAAAGGGTGTTGAATTTTGTCAAAAGCTTTTTCTGCATCTATTGAAAGAATCATGTGGTCTTTGTTTTTGCTTCTGTTGATGTGGTGAATTGCATTTATAGATTTACGTATGTTGAACCATCCCTGCATCCCTGGGATGAAGCCCACTTGGTCGTGGTGGATTATTTTTTTGATAAGTGTCTGGATTCGGTTAGCTAAGATTTTGTTGAAAATTTTTGCATCTATATTCATTAGGGATATTGGTCTGTAGTTTTCTTTTTTTGTTGCATCCTTTCCTGGTTTTGGTATCAGAGTAATATTCGCTTCATAAAAGGTGTCGGGGAGGTTTCCGTTCTTCACGATGTTGTGGAATAGTTTCTGCAAGATAGGTACTAGTTCTTCTTTGTAAGTATGGTAAAATTCAGGTGTGAAGCCATCTGGACCGGGACTTTTCTTTTTAGGGAGATTTTTGATTGCTGTTTCTATTTCAGCTGTTGAGATTGGTCTGTTCAGGGAATCTATTTCTTCCTGTTTGAGCCTAGGGAGGCTGTGTGTTTCTAGAAATTTGTCCATTTCCTCCACATTTTCCAGTTTGTGTGCATAAAGATTTTTGTAGTATTCATAAATTGTATCTTGTATCTCTTTGGGATCAGTTGTGATATCTCCTTTTTTATTCCTGATGGAGCTTATTAGAGATTTCTCTTTTCTGCTTTTCGTTAGCTTAGCTAATGGTGTGTCAATTTTGTTTATTTTTTCAAAGAACCAGCTTTTTGTTTTATTAATCTCCTGAAGAGCTTCCCTGTTTTCAATTTAGTTTAGTTCTGATTTGATCTTGTTGATTTCAATTCTTCTGCTGGGTTTGGGGTTGGTCTGTTCTTCTTTTTCCAGCTCTTTGAGTCGTTTCATTAGATTGTCTATTTGTGATCCTCTTGTCTTTTGGTTATAGGCATTTATGGAGATAAACTTTCCTCTCAGAACTGCTTTAGCTGTGTCCCAGAGGAGTTGATAACTTGTCTCTCCATTGTCGTTTTCTTCATAGAAGTTTTTTATTTCCGTCTTGATTTCTTCATTTACGAAGTAATCATTTAGTAGGAGATTGTTTAATTTCCACGTTTTTGTGTAGAAATGTGAGTTTCTGTTAGGGTTGATTTCTAGTTTTATTCCACTGTGATCTGAGAAGTTACATGGTATGATTTCTATTTTTTTAAATTTCTTGAGATTTTCTTTGTGTCCTAGGATATGGTCAATCTTAGAGAATGTCCCGTGAGCTGATGAGAAGAACGTATATTCAGTGGATTTTGGGTAGAAAGTTCTGTAAGTGTCAGTAAGACCCAATTGTTCTAGAGTTTTGTTTAAATCTATTATTTCTTTATTAATTTTCTGTTTGGAGGATGTGTCTCGTGCCGTCAGTGGGGTGTTGAAATCTCTGGCGATTATGGAGTTGCTATTAATCCATTTGCTTAGCTCCAGTAAAGTTTGCTTTATGAATCTGGGTGCACCTAAGTTGGGTGCATATATATTTAAAATTGTTATCTCTTCTTGATGAACTGTGCCCTTCACCATTATATAATGACCCTCTTTGTCTTTCACTACTTTTGTTGGTTTAAAAACTAAATCATCTGAAATTAGAACTGCCACACCAGCCTTCTTTTGGCTTCTATTTGCTTGGAATATTGATCTCCACCCTTTTATTTTTAGTCTATATGCATCCTTGCAGGTTAGATGTGTTTCCTGCAGACAGCATATACTTGGCCTGTATTTTCTTATCCATTCAGCCAGCCTATGTCTCTTGAGTGGAAAGTTTAAGCCATTCACATTTATTGAGAGAACTGATAGGTAAGGTAGATTACTGATCATTCTGTTGGGTTGGATGTTGTTGCTATGAGTTCTGTCTTGAGCCATTGTAATATCTGGCCTCTTATATCTTTGGGTTTTGGTTGTTTTTATATTCGTGGGTTATTATTATGATGTTCCGTACGTAATGCTGTTTTAAGTACTTCTTGTAGGGCTGGTATTGTCTTGGTAAATTCTCTGAGCCTTTGCTTGTCTGAGAATGTTTTTATTTCTCCTTCATATATGAAGCTTAGTTTTGCAGGGAATAATATTCTCGGCTGGGTATTGTTTTGTTTCAAAAGAGTGAGAACGGGGCCCCAGTCTCTCCTTGCTTGTAAGGTCTCATTAGAGAAGTCTGATGTTATTTGAATTTGCTTTCCCTTGTATGTTACTTGCTTCTTCTGTCTTACAGCTCTTAGAAGGGCCTCTTTAGTTGATACTTTGGTCAATCTGATGACTGCATGTTGTGACGTCTTCCTGTTTGCATTGAATCTCCCAGGGGTCCTCTGAGCTTCTTGAACTTGTATATCAAGATTTTGAGCAAGGCTTGGGAAGTTTTCCTCTATTATATCTTCAAACAGCTTGTCCAACCCTTGAGTGTTGTCTTCTTCCCCTTCTGCTAACCCTATGACCCTCACATTAGGTTTCTTCACATAATCCCACAGCTCTTGTAGGCTTTGCTCTTTTCCCTTGTTTCTCTGCTCTATTTCTGTGACTGATTTATTTAATTGGAGGGTGTTATCTTCAAGCTCTGAGATTCTTTCTTCTGTTTCATCTACCCTGTTTTTGAGACCTTCCACTGTATTTTGTAGTTCCTTGAATTGATTCTTCATTTCCAGGAGTTCTGTTACACTTTTCTTCATTGTGTCTATTTCTTTTCCCATATCCTGGAGGCTTTTTGTGGTTTCTTTATGTTGGTTATTGAGTTGTTGTTTCAGCTCGGTGAGTGTTCTTATGATCCACATACGAAATTCCTCTTCTGTCATATTGGTTGCCTGATTTTGGTTGGTGTCCATTTCTAGGGGGCTGGTGCTCCTCTTTGGGGGTTTGTTTTCTGTTTGGTTCTTCATATTTCCTGAGTTCTTTTGCTGATTTCTTCCCATGTCGATCAGTTGTTGTTTCTTTCCTTAAGTTACTGTTTGGATATTCACACACCTTGTTTAGTTTCTGAGGCGTTAGGTGGTGTCTGTGGGTGAATTTGGACCACTCCCTGTATATTGAGTCAGTGGGTGCCATGGAGAAGCCTGTGCAGGATGCCGTCCCTGTCAGTAGGTGGCGTTTGCTTGGAGGAACAGGCTATGCTGTGGATTTTGTGTAAGCCTGCCCTCAGGCCGTTAGCAGGGGTCAAAGTTTTGTTCTCCTCTTCCAGGGAAAATTGTCAGGGCGGGGCTGGAATGGTCCCCCTCAGCCAGAAAGTCCTTGCCGCTGGTCTCCGGGCTGCTCCGGTGGTCTCAGCCTCCAGTTCTCCTCCGCAGCCTCTTCCCGTGGAGTCTCCCGGGGTCTCAGGTACCCCTCCCTCTGGCCCTTGTCCGCTGTATGCTCGTCTTCTTGCTTCTTTCCTCTAATTTCTGCTAGAATCTGTCTTTTCTGCAGAGAGACTCTGTTTGGTGGTGTTATTCATCCGCCATCTTGCTCCACCCCCTCACAACTCTTTCAAAGAGTTGTTATAAAACTTAAATTTTGTTATAAAACCTAAATTGTCATACATGTATCTAACAAATGGCAAGCACTAAAATATTAGCTGCTATTATTAAATTATCAAAACTATTTAAATATTAGTTATATTATTAATGCTATTATTATCATAAAGATGAGCTGAATACTGTTACAAGTGATGGGCAAATTTAAACTCTAACGAAAAATACTTTGTAATAAAAGTACAATAAATCTTTATCTCAAATCAAATATTATAAGGACAAGGTCTTAATATTATAAACATGTTTATTTGAAATTGTTCTGAAACCACCCTTTTCAATAAAGGGGTACAAGACAAGAACTGTGGTAAAGGCCTAAACTTTACAAAGACACAGGTATAGCTGTCCCTTACTTTGCTTTCCTATAATTGTTAATCAGGAGTCACTTACCTGATGGTCATAAAGATTTTTAACTTTCTTTGTAGATAGCATCACATTTTCAAGACCTAAAGGTAGTTTCTGAGATATCTTCCAGGTCCCACATTCCACTGAATTGGCTGACCAATCCAGACCAGCAGCCCATCCCAAGAAACTGATTCAACTGGAATTGTGACCCCAACCCAGAAACAAATTCAACACATTTTGTCCCAATTGCCTAATCCTTTGCTCACCAAACAGTCTTTAAAAACCTTGTATCCCAAATTCTCAGGAAGGTGGATTTGAGGAATTCCTCCCATCTCCCCTCTTAGTGCACAGTGGAATTAAATTACTGCTGTAACACCTGCTGTCTCAGTGCATTGGCTTCTTCTTGGGCAGCAGGCAATGAACCTGGTTGGGTGATAATAGTTCTACCACAAAACACTCATTGATGTTTTAAATTAAAATTTTAATTAAAAATTAAGTTTATAACATTTTATTTCCAAAATGTGGGAATGAAAAGCTGTATGTTAGGTGGCTTCTTCATATCAGCTGTTAAATAGGCTCATGGTTCTTCCATCTTAAAAACATAGTGAACCACAATAATGAATAATCTTGTCTTGTCCTTTCTTTTTCTCTTGCTATTACGCTTTTTCATGCCTTTCATGGTCAGATCTCTCCAACATGTTGCTTCTATTTGTTTTATTCATTTTTATAAATTCAGTTTACTCAAAAACAACTTAAATCTGGTTTGTGCTCTTCTTTCTCCTTAACTTTTTTTTCTGAAGTCATCAATGGCCAATGTGGAGCTAAAAATCAATAGATAATTAGAAGTTCTTTTCTTTTCACCACTTCTCAGAAATGTTTGGCACAGTTGATCACCCCCTTCTTAAACATTCTCTTTTCTTGCCTTAAAAAATACTACACTACCAAGACGTACCCTTTCATCTCAAGTTGTTTTTTTTTTTTTCCAAACAAATTCTCCTAGAGAAAGATGTGAGATTTCATCATGAGATCTGGGGTTCACATTTTGTTCATTTTGTTGTTATTGATGGTAGTGCTCAAACTCATCTGGCTATTCTCTCACCAAACATTGTTGTAACTTACCCAGTTGCTCAGGCTAAAAGCAGATCTGAGGCAGCATGGGAGAGGACTTTTGACTTTTCTCTCTTTAATATCCCACATCCAATCATGTATCCAGGTTATTTTTAAATATCATCCTCTGATTTTAGAACCAGATTGAGAAATAGACACAATACAGAGTCCAGGTGGGGATTAAAGTATAGAAACATTAATAACTTTTGTTGTTTTGTAGGTATTTTACTATTAAAAAATCAAAGAAATATAGCTATGTACTTAGCCTAAATCTAAAGCTTTGTGGGGAGGGTTTGCAAAATATCACTGATCATGCACAGTGCGATCTTTTGCTGCAGTGTTTCAGGGATGCCATGCCATCAAACAGGACACATGTCTTTCTTCATTCCATTCTCAATGTGGTAAATTCATTGCAGCAGTGCCGCCATGCTGACTGGAGAGCACTGTCCCCCAAAATACAAAGCTTTACTTCTCTGAGGCAGCATGAGAAGTTAAAAAAGTAATTTTTCCTATAAGCATTTTATTAAAAGGGAGAGGTACTGTCTAAAACTCCCATCTTCTGGTTTTGCAAGGGAATTGTGGAAGAAGGAAAAAGCAACTCTAAAACAATAGCTTCAAAACTGATCTGTCAACCTCCATTTTTACTCCCCTTTTTACCTTCCCCAATGAATTTGCCATATTGATCCAACAGAATAAAGAAGATGTGTTCTGACTGAAGCAATGGGGATCATTGAGAATGAACAAGCTTTTTATTTCTTGAGGACAGTACAAGGAAAATAAACCCTTAAAGAATATTTTTCATAACTTATTTTGATTAATTCTGTTGGAAATTTGGAATTGTCCTCACCAAGCCTATTTTTCAATGCTTCTAACAATTGAATTATAAATGGTGAATAAAGTGAATGCTACTTGTGGGGTTTATGGAGTCAACTATGAGCCCTGCACTGTACCTACCAGTATCACAAAGATCTGAGTTGTCCTTATCCATTTGAGAAGCTTAAGAAAGATTACTATGGCAAACATCCATAAAGTTTAATAATTATTTCAATTTCATAATGGGTACAAACTAGAAACTTTTAGTTTATTCATTGAAACTTAAGTGTTGTGACTGATAGCAATAGATTATTTCTGGAAATAAATTTAAAAAATTAAAAGCAAATTGCACATTGAACATTCATTTTTCTTGTTTTAAATATTTAATTCTTTCTTTTATTTCAGTATATTACAGGGGTATAAATGTTTAGGTTACATATATTGCCTTTGCCCCACCTGAGTCAGAGCTACAAGCTTGTCCATCCCCCAGATGGTGTGCACCGCACCCATTAGGTGTGAATATACCCATCCTCTCCACCTCCCTCCCACCTGTCTGATACCCAATGAATCTTTTCTTTAAAAAAAAATATATTCCTCTTGAGACAAATCTGTGTGTGATTAAGCTGTGTGTGGATGAAATCCCTATGGTCTCTACTAAGAATAAAAACACTGCCTATTCTATCACCGTGTTATAACTTGGAATTGTAGGAAGTCTAGGAGCCCAAGAAGGAAAATAGTTTACCTTGTGGTTCTAGGTATGTTCTCCTATGCATAATTGCCTGTAAAATTGCATAGAGGTTATGGAAAGGAGATTGTGTTGGTTTTGGTTCCCTTGTATCTTAACTTCCTAATCATTGGCTTATTCTGTTCAAATCGAAGTAAGTAAAAATATGTATATAAATGTATAGATAAATGGTTGGAAATGTACTCCTTTTTAAATCCCTAAGTGTATCTTTGAGGAGGATTATAGAATTTAGAAGATCAAAATATAGCACCTTTATATTTTACTCTATAGATGTAGTTTATATGTGAATACTTCATAATTCTAATATCTTTATATAATACATAACAACTTGTGGATATAATTAAAATGGTGATAAGACAAAACCAAAAAATCTCAGCATGTGTTTTTTAAAAACCATGGTTTTCTCTAAATGTCTGTGAAAATAGCTTAAGATCCACAACTCAAAATCAGGAAGGAAAATGTATCTCATTTAATTGATTACTTATTTAGAAAGATTTCACAGAAGAAATCCAGGTGTCTAGGTACCCGTCTCAGACCACCGATTCTAGGAGAGCTCCTTTGCTATAGTTTGATAGAGAGCTGTGTTAGGTGGCTGGATTCCAAGGTATTATCTTCCTTCTTTGTTGTCTTCACAGATGTCTAGCTCTGAGCCCATAATGGGTGGAAACCAGTCCCTCTGCACCAAATTCACATTTGTGGCTTTTTCCTCTCTAGCAGAATTGCAACCAGTACTCTTCATTGTGTTCTTAATCATCTACTTATTTACCGTGGGAGGAAACCTCATTATCATCTGCCTGATCTGGGTCGCCCCTTCTCTGCATACTCCCATGTATTTCTTCCTAGTGAACCTCTCCTTTTTGGAGATGTGCTATATCACCAGTGTGGTGCCTCAGATGCTGGTGCACCTGCTGGTCGAGACCAAGACTATAAGCGTGATAGGGTGTGCAGCCCAGATGTACATATTTACCATCTTGGGACTGACAGAATGCTGCCTGCTGGCAGCCATGGCCTATGACCGCTTTGTAGCTATTTGTTGTCCACTTCATTATGCTCTCCTGATGAGCCCCCATGTGTGTTTGAAATTGGCTGCAGCATCTTGGGTCACCGGGGTGGTGGTAGAGTCAGCCCAGACCACCTGGATCTTCACTCTGCCCTTCTGTGGCACAGGAAAGATTCAACACTTTTTTTGTGATATCATGCCTGTAGTGAAACTGGCTTGTGTGGATACCTCCCAGAATGAGATTGTGTTGTTTGCTATTTCTGTGATCTTCATTATGAGTCCCTGTTTCCTCATTCTGTCCTCATACATGCGCATTCTTGTGACCATCTTGAGAATCCCTTCAGCAGCCGGCAGACGCAAAGCCTTCTCCACTTGTTCTTCTCATATCCTAGTTGTTTCTCTGTTCTATGGCACCGCCTTGTTCACTTATCTGCAACCTAAGACTGCACACACTCCAGAAACAGACAAAGCAACTGCACTCATGTACACAGTGGTCACACCTGCCCTGAATCCTGTTATCTATACCTTGAGGAACAAGGAAGTGAAGGAAGCTTTGCAAAGGGTAACACAAAGGAACCCTCTTAGACAAGTGGCCTAAACCAGCCATAGTAGCTGAAACTTATGCTACTGTATAGAGAGGTTAACCAAGACTTTATCATTCCTCTATCAGTATATCTTATATTAAACCATTTATAGCTGACAACCAGGAAGCACTTAGATTTACACTACATTTTTCCATGCTCATAAGCAAAAGGGCACTATACAATAGGAGCATTCAATGGTGTCATCATTCATTTATTCAACAATATTTACTAAGCATCTCTTTCATTGTGCCCACTATTTTTTCCTTCTCCAGTGGTGTGAAACTTCAGTATGTTTCACACCAATTTCCTGAAGAAAATGATATATTCTTCTTGAGAAAAAAATGAATGGGAAATAGTACAGTTTTGCTATAAAATATAAGCTGTTAGAATTTAAATTCACAGGTAGACTATGCTCCTTTAATCACTCTGCTTTTGATACATCTTAATAATCATAAATCTTAAATGGTCAACTGTTAACAAATAATGATGAGTGATGTACACTATAAGACAACTTTAAATATTTAACTTGTAAATCCAGTGAGGGATCTTGGTTCTTTATTCAAAACTAGATTCTTCTCTTGCTCTTATCCATCCGTTTTTCTTTGTCTGTTTTTCATATGAATAAAGTTTTAGAGAAACTTCTGCCTCTGTGACATTCAATCTTATTGCACCTATTGTGAACTCTGTTTAAACATATCAGTTTGAATATGATCTCCTTTTAGCGCTGTCCATATATTCTAGCTAATTAACTATATAATTTTGACTCTTTAAATAATAAAGAACAAGACTTCTGTAAGAGACTAAAAAGAATAACTTTTAAACAATTGTTGTTTTTTTAAGGCAAACTTAGAGAAGAGAGGTGACAAAAATTAAATGTTCAGTGACATTTTACCAACATGAAAGTTAACCTTTGATTTCATCTTAGTGTTGATATCTTAGAATCAAACCCTAAGACAAGTGCAATTCATTTATTTGAAAGGGGCTCAAAAGTGGGGAAATGATACAGAAAAAAGAAGACGGCCAAAAAGTGGTCCATTATTATGTTGGGTTTTATAAATGGCCACTAAAATTAATCTTGTGAGGGAAATAACACAAAACGCAATCCTAAAACTTATTGTTCTCGACTTCTAGAGAAGTATTCCTCAAAGGTTTATGCTAGAGAGTGTTAACACAACACTTGTCTGCTCCTGACTCTTGCAGACTTCTGGAAATGCTCTCAGGTACACTGTTTCAGATGTTTGGCAGCTGGAAAGCAACTGGCATTAAACCTTGAAATGGTAAGAAGGGTTGAAGGGATAAAGGAGGGACACTGTCAGTAAAAGCCACAAGTTTATGGTATTTGGTGTACTTGTATTTGTAATATTAAAAGAGGGTGAAGTGTATGTATATATGATAAAGAATTGGTTTAAATACTCAATAAGGATTTATATCTCAAGGATTATTTTTCTCTCTTTCATTTGCTAACTCTGGAGAGTGGAAAGTTAATTCCCAAAGGCCAGAGTTGGAGTTGTATATCACAGATACACATTTTACAAGCGAAAAACATGTCATGCTATGTCAATTCCTTCCTGTCATAGCTTGCCTTTTTCTTGAACCAATGATTTATTTTTTAGATGTCTAAAGCTATTTTCTTTCTTAGAGTGAAGTAAAGTTCTAATTTTTTCACTTTTCACTTGTGAAAAAATTTTTCACAAGTAAAAATTTGACATTTTTAAATTAATCAGTGAATGGAAGACTCTAGGTTCAAGTTGCAAGAATATATTCACAAAGAGTACATTTCAACATGATCATTTTTCAAAATTATAAGTGTAACACTCTTCATGGCCCATTACTTAAACAAAATATAATCAGTCAATTTCACTTAGTGCTATGAGAGAAAAAGGAAATATATAATCAGCTTTTAAAGTATTTTTTCATTAAATAATTATAAAAATGATAAATATTTTGATGTTTTATACAAGGTAGTATGATAACATTTGATTTGTTTTTCAAATTAAACACCTTGATTGTCTTAAAAGTAAAAATATATATACATTTTTTTGCACACTGAAAAATATTTTCAGGCCACTTTTTGTTTGTTTTCTACTGCTACTGTTGTTTTGGCCATGTAGTTTCACTGGCTAGGAGGACTTGGATAACTCCTTTAAACATTTTTCCTTAAAAAACACTCCCTTTATAGTTAGCATCAAAAATATTTTGAGGTTTTTCTCTATGGAATTCTGTTCAAAATATGTTTCATTTTTTAATATGTTTTAACATGATCCAATAACAGAAGAGCCAATTATTTTCTTTTTGATAATGCTTATATGTTGTCACGATCAAATGTTTCAAGCATTCTTTAAAATGCCCTAATACTACATCATCACACTAACAATTAGTTGTTATAAATAACTTTATTACTATTGGTAAGCTTTTATAAAAAACAGCGTATTTTAAATTATTTTGAAACATTCATCTGCACTCAGAAATTGATTTTTTCTGTAAGAAAGTTAATTATATTTTTAGCAATTGTAAGTCTACTTACAGACATAATCTAGTGTTCTACATGCCCTGACTTTGAATTCTGAAGTAAAATCAATTACTTAAAATATTATCAAGAAGTAAGTTAAGTCCTGTGAACATAAATATAATATAATCATAATTTGGGCTCTCAAGTCCTGAGAAATAGTTTGTTGTTGTTATTTTAATGATTATTTAAATATACTATTCTCTAGTGGGAAACATCTAATATTTTTATTGTCAATGTTCAAGAATAGCCAGAAATAAAATACCTCAAGTGGGTAGAAAGTAAAGAAACGAGATTTGATAACCAAAAATTGACTTCACATTCCAGGATATGATCAAATTTATACCCATATCATCATTCATTGATCCTCTTGGTTATCTTGTAGTCAATATTTGGGGTAAAAATTACATAATTATGTGCCTGTATAATTATATATATATATATGTATATATATATATATATACACATACACACACAAACATAAATATTTGCTAGGCTTATAAAAATATAGCACTGTTATACAAGTTTTTTTTCAATTTATCTGATTTTTAAATTGCAGTATTTTTTCCCAATATTCCAATATTCTTCTGAATTGAATGAACAATATATTACTTTACAAAAATTATCATTTCAGTCAAATTTTCATTCAGGTCATAAGTCTCAGGATAGTGAGAACAACCTGGAATATTTATCAATAGAATTACAACTGGAAAAAATATACCTGGAGATTTTAAATTCAGCATCTGACCATCACTAGCAGTAGAAGCTGAACAAATATAGCATTTTCTGTGACTGAACAACAAGAAAGTGTGTTCTCTCCTGTTGAGAAGTGAGTACTTGGGATCCTATATGGGATTGTACTGTACCTTAGGTGAGGGAAACTTCAGAATAATGGAATAATTGCAGGCTCCATAGGCACTATCTGCATAATAATAGCACCTCACCTTTTCCAAAGCTGTTTCTTAATTATCTCTAAAACACATAACACATCCCTCACTCATGCATGTGTATACTCATGCACACACACAAGTCCAACAGCTGCCAGTCATCACTAAGTATCTGATCTGTAATATTATTTTATTTTCACTTTTTTGTTGTTGTTGTTGTTGTTGTTGTTGTTTTTTTGAGACAGAGTCTCACTTTGTTGCCCAGGCTAGAGTGAGTGCCGTGGCATCAGCCTAGCTCACAGCAACCTCAATCTCCTGGGCTCAAGCAATCTTACTGCCTCAGTCTCCCGAGTAGCTGGGACTACAGGCATGTGCCACCATGCCTGGCTAATTTTTTCTATATATATTAGTTGGCCAATTAATTTCTTTCTATTTATAGTAGAGACGGGGTCTTGCTCTTGCTCAGACTAGTTTTGAACTCCTGACCTCGAACAATCCACCTGCCTTGGCCTCCCAGAGTGCTAGGATTACAGGTGTGAGCCACCAGGCCCGGCCCTTACTTTCACTTTTAAATACATACTGCTCTGCAAAACCACTTAGAAAAGCTTTATCATTGCTGTTTACTTACCAAACTATTATGAAATCCATCCTTGTGGCAGAAGTAATATTTCTGGATATTCTCAAATTCCAAACCCCTGGGATTCTAGAATGATGTTAAAGTCCCAGAAGAGAAATGAAAGAAATATGTTTACCAAACTTATGTCACAATTTATTGCTTGTACTTCAAAGCAGTTCCTCCCCAATTTAAAAGTTTAAAGAATAATTTCCGCATGTGCCATGAGAGACAAATCAATATTGGCTGTTGGTTTAGAAGAATGTGGAGAGGTTCCAAAAAGCAATCTCAAAAAGTACCCTACTATCAATTGTATGGAAGGAAGATGTATTTAGACCTGGAATTTGAATAATAAAAAGTATGGACATCAATGAGATATTTTCCAAATGCATCCCAACTTCTCTGAGTGTGCTGAGCAACACTCAGCAGTTGAGCAACACTCAGCACTTAGCTCCCTCAGGTTAAGACTTCTTCACATAACCATTTCCACAACCAAAATTGACTTTAAATACAAAAAAATTCCAGTAATCAGTACTTCCACAAACCTCTAAAATGATAAAAGAGACTTAATATTACAATTCTTATTCCATGTTTTCTTAAGATGTTTAAAGCATTTTTAAAATCATGTAATAAAGATGATATTATATTCACTAGAACTATAGTTTTAAGTATGTGGTAGGTCTAGAATGGAGTTTTTCACTTGTTTGGCAATTTCACATGAGGATAAAGATGAAAGAAAGGAGTATTTTAAATTCTAAAAATGACTGCAAATGAGTGACCAATAATTGGGTTTACCAAAAAGGTAGAACATCACCTAGCCACCTACATGTATCCATTTGTAAATGAGAAAGACTAGAGAGGGTACGAAGTAATTAGAACTGTTGTACTTGTAGAATTGCCATGTCCACAAGGAGATGGGAAGGGAGTGATATAAGTATGCCAAATTATATTTCTGAGATGTGGCACCTGTGACCAACTTAGGTATTTCCATCTTAGTGAAGCTTTAAATGACCAAATGTTTAAGACAGAGTGTGGCTTGTATAAGCTGAAATTTGGGAGGATCTGTCAACATGAAGTTTAGGACCACTTCATATTCAATTATTACTACGTTTGAGGTTCACTGGAGAAATCTTTAAAAGCAAGGTATGAAAAAAATGAAGTAGAGAGTATTTGAAAAAAATATATCCAACTCAGATATAAATCTAACAAAAATGTATACAGGATCTGTATGAGGAAAACTACAAAGCTCTGATGAACAAAATCAAAGAATAACTAAGTAACATGTACTCGCTATTGAATTGGTATTAATTGATCAATATGTATGTGCACATATAGTAGTATGTCATCAAGTGTTGGGCAGGTCAGAAGGGAGAGAAGAGGATGAGTATATTCACACCTAAAGGGTGCAGTGTGCATCATCTGGGGGATGGACAAGCTCTGACTCGGATGGGGCAAAGGCAATATATGTAACCTAATATTTGTACCCCTGTAATATGCTGAAATAAAAAAAAAGAATAAGTAAATGGAAACATATTCCATGTTCATGAGTAGTAAAACTCAATATTGATAAGATGTCAGTTCTTCCCAATTTCATCTATGGATTCCACACAATCATAAACAAAATCAAATCAAGTTATTTTGAGAATATCAACAACCTTATTCTAAAGTTTATATAGAGAGGCAGAAGACCCAGAATAGCCAACACAATATTGTAGGAGAAAAGCAAAGTTGGAGAACTCACACTACCTTACTTCAAGACTTATTATAAAGGTACAGTTACTAAGACATTGTCTATCGGAAAAAATGAATAGATGAATAGATAAATGTAACAGAATAGAGAGCCCAGAAACAGACTCATATAAATGTAGTCAACTGATATTTGACAAAGGAACAAAAGGCATACAATGGAGCAACGATAATCTTTTCAACAAGATTTCAACAAGATGCTGAAGGAAATAGGCACAGGCAAAAAACGAAACAAAACAAGAGAACCTAGACACAGACACAGACCTTATATACCCTTCACAAAAATTAACTCAAAATGGATCACAGACTTAAATATAAAATGCAAAACTATAAAACTCCTGGAAGATAACATAGAAGAAAGCTTAGATGACTTTGGTTATGGCAATGACTTTTTATATATAACATCAAAGACATAATTCATGAAACAAATAATTGATAACTAGACTTCATTAAAATTATAAACTTTTGTTCTGCAGAAGATAATGTTAAGGGAATGAGAAGACAAGGTACAGACTGAAAGAAAATATTTGCAAAGATACAACTTATAAGAGACTATAATTCAAAACATACAAAGAACTCTTAAAACACAACAATAGGAAAACAACTTGATTAAAAAATGAGCCAAAGACTTTAACAGACACCTCATCAAAGAAAATATATGCGTGGAAAATGGAAATATGAAAATATGTTCCACATCATATGTTATCAGGGAGATATACCTAAAACAATGAAATACCACTACACACCTATTAGAGTGACCAAAATACAGGCAGTGATAACAGTAAATGCTGATGAGATGTGGAGCAACAGGAACTCTCATTCATTGCTGGAGGGAATAAAAAATGGTACAGCCACTTTGTAAGACAATTTGGTGGTATCTTAAAAAAGTTAACATACCTTTACAATATGATTCAGCACTTTATCCAAGGAAGTTAAAAACTTATATACATACAAAACTTGCACACAGATGTTTATAGCAGCTTTATTCATAATTACAAAAACTTGGGAGCAACTAAGATGTCTTTCAGTGGGTAGATTCAGTGGATAGATTAATGATGGTACATACAGGCAATAGAATATTATTCTGTGCTAAAAAGAAATGAGCTATCAAGCCATGAAAAGATACGTAAAACTAGTGAAATCTGAATAAGGTCTGTGGATTATACCAACTGTGTCAACTTCCTATTTTTAACATTGTACTATCATTATATAAGACCTTACCATTGAGGGAAATTGGGAGATAGGTGCACAAGACCTCTCTGCACTATTTTTGTAACTTCTTGCAAATCTATAATTATTTAAAAATAATAAAAATGTAAATGCTCCTGGCACATTGTTAGTGTCCAATAAATATTATATAGTTTTATTTTTTTAAAAAGATATGAAAGAAATGTATGTGCTTATTACTAAGTGAAAGAAGCCAATCTACAAATGTTACATACCGTGTGATTACCACTACATGACACTCTAGAAATGTAAAACTATGGTCATAGTACAAGAGCAGTGGGTGCTAGGGGTTAGAGGTATGGGGGAAGGATGAATATCAAGAGCACATAGGATTTTTAGAGTAGTGAAAATATTTTGTATGTTACTGTAATGATAGGTTATTATACATTTGTCCAAGCCCATAGAATGTACAATAAAAAGAGTAGACCCTAATGTAAACCATGGACTTTGGGCAATCATGATGTATCAATATAGGTTCATCAATTATAACAAAAATACCACTCTGGTGTGGGTGGTGTTGTTGATAATGGGTGAGGCTATGAATGTGTGGGTGCAGCGAATATGTGGGATATCTTTGTATCTTCTGGGTGCTTCCTGGTAATAAATTTGCCTTTTTCTCTCCCTCATTTCTGACTTATCAATTCACTGAAGGACATGGGGTCTAAATGCTGTTAGGGATTGGCTGAGCTTTGAGTTAAACATGATTGACAACCTTAAAATTCCAATTCCCTAAATTTCAACTAACAGAGATCTAAAAGTTGTAGAAATTGACAAAGATATAGTTGAGAGATACAAAAGGGGTAATCAAGAGAACAAGATTAAATAGTTATTGGAAAAAAGTAAAGCCATTTTATAGTTTTGTTCCTAAAAAATTTAACATTTTGTTACAAATGTTTTATTTTATTACTTGAAAGTCAGTTGCCCACATAGCATTTATGTTATATCATGGCTTAAGTAGAGATTTGAATGACTAGAATCCTCTATCCTCACATCATTTTTCAAGCATGAGAATTTATCAAAAAATGAGTACCTCATTAATAGCAAATAGTTAAACACCCTTCTAATTAGTATACTGAACTATACATTCATAAAATATAATGTACACAAAACCTATTTACTTAAACTTCAGAGGTCTTCCTCTTTTAATACTCTAGAAATTTCCAACTCTTTTAGGAAGAAAATCCCTAGAGCACACTGAAAATATGAAACAAAAACTTCACTTTTTGATGAAGAGAATGTTTGCCATTCTGAGAGCACACTTCAGGAAATGGCTACATTTCAAAAAGCAATGGAAAAAGGATAGAGGAAGAACAGCCACTAGGCATAATTGAAATGATAAAAGTGTGTCTTTTTTTGTAGAAGTTATTAATGAAATGCTTTCCGCAAAGCTTTCAAAGAGAGTTAGCACTATTAAACTTATTTTGTCTTTAAAAAAATTTAGACAACTCCTTCCGTAAATGATCCATAAGAACATAAAAACCAATCCCTGGGTTTGGTTCCAATAGTATCTGTGTTCCAATAGTATTTACTATACTCCCCTAATTTGTGTTGATTGCAATATCGTAAGCACTAACATCCCACACTACCAATTTGAAATTTGAAATCCAGATTCAAATTGATATCTCACTTGGAAGTTTAAGACATCTCAAACTAGTCATGCTTAAATCAAACTTATGAGTGAGCCTTATCTTAAAAAATATGTCAGAATTTTCCATTCTATATCTTAGCACAAATTACTTCACCATCCACTCTGTTATGGAAGAAAACAAATCTTGAAATTGTCTCTGCTTAACATATCTCTCTTTGTCACATATATTCAATCTGTCATAAAGTAATAACAATTCAACACCTAAACCTTGTGAAAATACATCTACTTTTCTTTATTTCCACTGGTATAGTCCAAACTTTTATTATTTTTAAAAAAAAATTAACAAAATTTGAGCAAAGACCAGAATTTATTTTATTTTAATTTTTGAGGATATATTTTTAATATTTTTTTATTTTTTTTATTTCAGCATATTATGGGGGTACAAATGTTAAGGTTACACATATTGCCCATGCCCCACCCTCTAGAATTTATTATTTTTGACCCTTTAGTTAATTAATCTCCCTGCATCCACTAGGATGTGCTCTGCTCAATCTGTTTCAACATACAGTCACGCTGATAGTTTCAAAATATAAATTTTATTATGGCACTATCATGTGTAAGTGTATTCAGTAGTTCTCATTGTTCTTAGGAGAAAGACTAAAACAATTGTCATGGCCAAAATGTCCCTGTATAATTTGGTTCCTTTTTGCTCTCACCAATACCATCTAGTACCATGCGCTCTTTGGTCTAATTTTGATGACTTTCTTTCTGTTTCTTGAATATTGTCCCATCATCTGGACAATAAACATGCTATTTCCTCTCCCTAGAATATCCCTCTCCAAGAGCTATCAGCTTTATCTAATTAATCCATGTTCTTCCTTCACATCTCAACTTCAATAATCACTTATTTTTGAAAGATTTCTCTGGCCCCCATGGCTACATTTTTTTCTTCCTATTACATATTTTATGACAGTGGCTAACTTTCTTTTTCTCATAAGTTTCTTTTCCATATTTACTATGATTGGATTGTATATTTATTTGGGTTTCTTTTATTAATATCTGACTGAACTTCAATTAATTGTAGATTCCTGAAGAGAGAGACCATGACTTATTACTATATCCCAAAACGTAAGTCAAAGCCTGACAAGGATATGTATTCAATTAATTGCTAAAATTTGACTAATTAAGTGAATGAATGACAGTTATTTTCGGGGTTTTTAGCCCATTTGAGAGATTCATGTATATATTGCTTCTCCAAATTGCTGTTATTACTCCACAGATCTTTTCTGACATCTTTCTACACATGTAATTGAGCAATTATAGAATGTATTCAGTCATTAAATATAAAATGTTTGATTTCAAATCAAAAGTTTAGTTTATTATATCTCAAACAAGAAGCAGTACAGTAGGCCGGGCGTGGTGGCTCACGCCTGTAATCCTAGCACTTTGGGAGGCCGAGGCGGGTGGATTGCTCAAGGTCAGGAGTTCGAAACCAGCCTGAGCGAGACCCTGTCTCTACCAAAAATAGAAATAAATTAATTGACCAACTAAAAATATATATACAAAAAAAAAAATTAGCCGGGCATGGTGGCACATGACTGTAGTCCCAGCTACTCGGGAGGCTGAGGCAGTAGGATCGCTGAGTCCCGGAGATTGAGGTTGCTGTGAGCCAGGCTGACGCCACGGCACTCACTCTAGCCTGGGCAACAAAGTGAGACTTTGTCTCAAAAAAAAAAAAAAAAAAAAAAGAAGCAGTACAGTTAATCAAAGTATGCAACTAAACCATCCACACAGTGTTGCCATCTTAACAGTAGCTTGTTTATGCCAGCAGTGAAGAAGCGTGGACAGAGAGTGATGATGAAATCGTGAAAGACATTTTCAACAGTTTGTTGAGAATTGAATATTTTTCCTTACAAGAAGTGGTCCAAAGCCCAGAAGAAGTGGTAGTCAGTTGGCACAAGATCTGGTGAATACGCTGGATGCCAGAGAGTTTCCAAGTCCAGACTCTGTTGGTTGAGCAGCATTGTTTGTGCGACATGTGGTCAAGTGTTGTCTTACAAGAGGATTGGGCTGTCTCTATTGACCAATCTCGGCTGCTTAATCACAGGCATCCTCATCGTTTCCTCCAGTTGGTTGCAATAGATATCCACTGTAATCAATTGACCAGGTTTTATGAAGCTGTGGTGAATACCAGCACTGGACTACCAAACAAATACCATTAGCTTTTTTTAATGAATATTTGGTTTTGGACTGAGTTTTGGCACTTCATCTTTATCCAACCATTGTGCCGCAATCGTCAACACTTGCAATTGTCAAAAAGGATCCATTTGTCATCCCACGTAATAATACAGTGTAGAAATGGTTCATCTTTATGTCTTGACAGCAAAGAGAGGCAAGCTTTGAGACGATTTCTCTTCTGATGCTCATTTAATTTATGTGGAACCCATCTATGCAGCTTCTTTACCTTGCCAATTTGTTTCAAATGGTCCAATAGTATAGGAATAGTAACATTAAATCTTGCTGTTAATTCATCCATAGATTGAGATGGATTTGCTTCCACTACAGCTTTCAGCTCACAATTATCCATCTTGGTCTCAGGTCGCCCATGTGGCTCATTTTCAAGATTAAAATCACCAGAATGAAACTTCTCAAACCATTGATGTACTGTGCATTCATTAGCCACATCCTTCCCAAACATTTAGATTTGATATTTCAAGCTATCTGTGCTGCATTTGTTCCACAACGGAACTCATATTCGAAACAACATGAATTTTTAGCTTATCCATGGTTTCACAAAAATTACTCTAAAATATTTTTGAAAGATAATCACAAGCCAAACCCTGTGTTTGAAAGAATGAGGATGTACCTTCACAATAAATATAGAACAAGAACTGTCAACATGAAACGTCAGGGATATCAACTGTCAAACTTAGTGCCTAAGGAAATTGGACATTTCATATTTAATAACCATAATAGTATAGATCTTGACATCAAACTATCTGTTCATAAAATGTAAGTAGACACTAATAATTAGATCTCATATTCATTTAACACTTACTATGTGCCAGGCATTGTGCTGAGTGTTTTACAAAATCTATTTGCTTTATATCTCACAATACCACAATGAGGATATTATTATGCCCATTATAAAATGGAAAAAACTGAGGCACAGAGAAGTTAAGACATTTAGCAATGTTTCACCTTTTGCAAATGATGGATTCCTACTCTTAAATATTATACTATTTTATATATATATCATTTTCCCCTTCAAATTATACCCTCATCTCCACTGTCCTTCAGGGTCGCCAATTAGAGGTGACTGAACAATGCACCTGTTCACTTCCTGCTTCTTGGAGATATGGAGCAAAATCTTTGTAAAACAGGTTCAGATATTTTTATTTTTAGTTGATTGTTCATATAAAGTCCTCCACTATGTGTTAAGATGCATGTAGCAATGAGGCCTCCACAGGGAAGTTGCATAACTTATTCACAAATATCCAGGGACTGATTAAGCCTGGTCCCAAATATAATTTTCCTACTAATAATGGAAGCAGTGGATTTAGGAAGTTTAAACCCTGGAAATAAACTGGCTAGGGTGATGAAAGTTTTGTAAGCATGAAAAGCAAAAAAAAAAAAAAAAATTAATGAAGAGGGTTAAGAAAAAAACACAGACATAGAATATTAATTCAGTCATATGGCATTATTGTACCTAACCCCATTCCATACCCCAAATCAACTAATCAATTTGTGTTTTGAGTTTCAGAGGTATCATATAAAATGAAAAATATATAAAATACATAAGCTATACCTTTGCTTGATAACCCTCCTACCATGGATTATAGAAAAGAAATTTATTCTATTTACATTTCACTATTCTTTTATTTTTGCATCCTTTATTACTCCTAATGTCAAAGGCATTTTTTGGATTTTTGTCACCCTAGCAGCCATTGTCACTTTGCCTCGCTTTTTGTTAGAGAAACACACTTTGCCAATCCTGAAACTACACATTAGCAGCATAGAACATGGGATGGGCATGTGCCCAAGAACTCACGAAGAGTTGGGCTCAAAATTTGATACACAACTCAGTAAGGTCCAATCTAACTAACTTTTGAGTTTTCACTTAAGCAAACAAGAGGAAGGCGTTATCTTTGCCATTAGACTTGAATTTGGGAAGATGTAACTCTGGACTTTCTAAGGCCTGTAGCACAAGGAAAGAGAATACCTTGAGAGTAATATCAATGGGAGAAACACACTACCTGAAGCTGTGTGTATCTTCAGTCATGATGACACAGAGGCCTAGGAATCCAGCTTTGGTAATATACTGGAATTTTCTGTTACATAAGATAATAATTTCTTCCTCCTTTTATCATTTGCTTACATCATTCCGAGTTGAGGTGCTTCTTGTAACAAAAATTTGGCTATATAATTATTCCAAAGCAATTTTAGCTGAAGTTCTAGAGATTTAGGCAGTTAATATTTTTACTTCATTTTTTTATTCTTCTAGAAAAGATTAGTTATTACTATAAATTCTTCTTCTAGTCTGACATATCTTTATATAATTAGAATGTTCAGTGATTTTTCCTACAAATTTCATAAATTAAAATGAACTTGAAAAATCCATTATTTAAGAAGAAAAATCTAGTATTCATATATTCTTTAAGAGTAATTTAAAAATGATACAAATTTCTTTAACAAATATAATTCATATCTTATGAGATAAACAATCTTGAGTCATTCATTTGTTGGGCAGAATTCCTTACGATTTTAATTTTATTTTATTAGATTTTTCTATTTTGCTAAGAAGGAAAAGGTTAGACAAATTATATAATGCAAAAGGAATCTTTGTGATAAAATTCCCTGAACTGAAGAAAAATTTCCCACATACACAAACCAAAGTATATAATTAGTTTCTAGACTCTTTTTTAAGATGGAGATACATGTATTGTTATTATGCTTTAATTTTCAAATTGTTTAAATAATGCTTAAGATTCCAAAAATAATGTCTTCTCATTTTCTACACACAGTTGCCACTACTTAAAATCAAGTGACAAACATGTTAATAATTATTGATACTGATTCATCTGGCAACATTGGTAAATCTGGTTATAATGATAATTACCCAGAATAAGATTTTGTGCACTTAACACATTTTCACCAAATTATACATGTTTTCAATTTAAGCAATACAATCAATTTAAGTTACTAATTTTCAAATAAGTGCCTTGTAAGAAGTGAAATAACTATGTAACTATAGTCACACCCAACAAATTTGTTAAAGAAATTCAAAGGTAGCTTATTTTACTGTTTAGGGATACGATAGTGACATGACCAGGAAAAGCTTGCTAACAGTGCCATCTGTTGGACAGAACTTATAGTGACTGTACCTGAAGGTATGTCAGATACATTCACTATAAGAAATGCCATGTCTAAACATTTTTAAACTTAAAGAAAAAAATCTGACACTTTGTGACATTTTAGCCCTCAAGATAGTGTAACAAATGCGATTTTATTCAAAGTATTATATTTGCTTAAATTATTTAAAATATACAAAGAGAAATAGTATTATTTTCTCCTTTGCTCCTTCACTTTGTGTTATTTGTATTCAAAATGAATGTGTCACATATGACTCATTTTTTGTCACCTAACTCTATTTTTGTCTATAGCATTTATAACTCCTGGCATCTCTCTCCCAAACAACTTATAAACTTCTTGAGAGGAGCAGCAGCTTCTGTCATAGCCATCAGTGATTTCCACAATATTCAGTCCAACAGGTCCATGGATGTATCCCCATCCTGAAAGGAGGGCCTGGACAGCACTAAATAAATGAATGAATAACACTGTGTCAAATTCTAGATATCACTACATTTGAAAGGCCCACGCAATATAGTAGACTAAGTTCACACAGGTGGCCAGAATTGTTACATATGACCATGACAGATAAAATTTGACTGAAGTCATCATGGAATGTGAATATTATGCAAGAAGACTGATGTCATTGCTATTATGTATTTAAAGGACATATAGATTATAATTTGAAACATGGAAGAAAGCCATAGGAAATCACCTTTCTGCTCAGTATGAGGAATACTTTTCTAACAAGCAGAAATGGACTGTTGTCAAGAGTATAAAATTCTCTATTGATGAAGTTATTCAAGTGGATTTTAATTGGTTATTTATTTAGGAAGTATATAGGTAGGATTTACTTTGAATTAGATCAAATTATTTAAGGCATATATACCTATGATGTAATAAAACACAAAAGCTTTTGCCTTTGAATGTATTGAAATTTAAAATGTCAATTTTCTTCCTCCTCCCTGTTTCTCAACTCCTATCTTTAGGTGGAATATGGTTTCAAGTCTTTTAGCGGAATATTTATATACATGAATGCTAAAAGATAGAGAACTATAGTTAAACATTTTTTGAGAATAATCAATATATCTGTTCCATAATCATCTAATAATCATCAAAACTAAAGTTCTCTTATTTAACTAAAAATAGTAACAAGAATATCTATCCACTTTAGGGAATATCTTTACAATTTAAAACACTACCTCTCACTTAAAACAGTTAGCATAGTGCCTTGTTTTCCTTTTTAATTATTCTGAAGATCTATGTAGAAAGACTCTCTTGCACTGTTTTAGGTATATTGGAAACAGATTCAGCATTCTTAACATTTTACTCTTTTCATTCATATGTACCAAAAATTTTGGTCATCACAGTCAAAGAATTCTCAAATTATCTTCCCAGAGTTATCCATTTGTGACAGGAGGAAAACGTATTTTTTTTTTCTTTTTTTTGATTAGATATCAAGGTATGAATGGAAAACGTATTTTTAAAGACAACTCACTATAATAATAAATGTCTTTGAGAAGACTTGGACAAGGATATTTTTGGTAGCCATTCCTTAAAGCCTCTGTATACTCAATTGTTGTAGGTTGCTTGTGATTTTTATATTTAATTTATATCAAGTATAATAAGCATTAATGGTAACATTAATTTATTATTCTGCTGCATGGATGCTAATAAAGTACTAGCTGAGAATAGCACATTATACCACAGTGTCTAATGTAATTCAAAACAAAACTATTCAGTCTAATCAACCAAGCAATAGCCATGAGGCAACATGCTTGTAAGGTATCTACACACCTTATGTGAACTGAATATAAATTAAAGTATATTAACTGAGTGAAGTAAAGATTATGACATGTTTATCTGACTAATTAATGCAAATATCTTCTAAAACCACTCCAATAAAATTATTTAATTGTATCTTGCCATTCAAACTGATTTGCCTTGCCAAGGAATTGGGTACATTATCATTTTACATTTAATTGTATTAGTTAAAGAAAAAATGTAGTTCAAATTTGTCTACAAAGAAGGCAGACAGTTTTGAAAAGAGTTTTTATTTTTCCCATTTATTCTAGGTTACGTCTAAACATAACATTAAGTTAAACATAATGAATAATATAAGAACAACATTTTCACTGGAAGAATAATAAATGTAAATTAGTTCTAAACTAACTTTCAGCGATTAAGGAATGTAAAATGGGATAAACTAGAGCTATAAATTATTCTTTCAAACAGATTTAGTAAAGAAAATAAAAGAGAGGTGTGGTTAAGGGCAGATGTAATTCTCCAAGGAAAGAATCAGAATATTGTGTTTGCACACATTTTAAAGTTACTTTTAACATTTGGACTCTCTGGGAATTAATCTAATAATGTTGACATCCACCCAAGAGATTCGTATGATGCATGTGTATGTGTTTGTGTGCATTTGTGTAAGACAAGTATGAAAACTTAAAGGAAATGCTTGTCTCTGACCCTATATTTTTTCACATTTAAAGTACCACTTAAAACTATTTCAAGCTTGAATTGCACTGTAATCACCCATTCAAAAGAGTTCTTAAGATTATTTCTAATTTTGTTCCTTAGTAAATTCACTTTTTAATAGGGCCCAATGAGACTGATTAAAATTGTGGGTTAAGCTATACAGGCTTTATTTAAGGTAATTCATGGCAAGATACAAAAGTTTCATTCCACCAGTGGGAATCATCTGATTGCCCTGGAGCAACGTATAGCTAATTATGGCAAAACCAGATCAATTTGTAAGTTTGAAATATTAGCTTCCTTATACCCAATTAATACATTGAGACCAGTGAGGTCCCATCTTCATATTAACCTTCTCAAAGGCACAAATCTATCTCTCTTAGGTCTCCCCCTAACTGACACACTTAATTGTGAAAATGAAATATTATTTTAAGCATCCATTGGGAATCACACTATTTGGAAACCATCAGAGTAGAGCTGGCTCCAAACTTGCTACTCTCAGAATGACTTCATCTTTAATTAAAAATATTTGTATAAATATTCTCCAAAGACAAAAGTGATTAATGGCAATAATAAAGGAATGCTATGTAAGTTTCTGATTGGTCTCTAGGGTTTGCTGCATTAAAGATATAAATTTATGTTGACTCCAATGTAGGTAAAAAAGATATCTTGGAGTGATTTTCTTTGCTCCCATAATTAAGATGAGACCTCCTTCTGAACAACAAAAAAAGTTAATCAGAAAATTTCCTCATCAATTTTATGAATTCTCAGGATTAAAGAAGGAAAAAAATTAATTCTTACAAAATATTTTTCTCTTATCTCATCTAAATATGAACTAAGTAGTGTGAAAAAAAGCAGGATATTTGGAATGAGGGGCATTGGATTGTAGTGGTGAATTTGTACCAATAAGAAGTGAAGGTATGGGCTCATCATTTTACATTTGGCATCTCATTTTTAAATTCTTAAGAATTCTAGCCTTATATCTCAGAATCTTTTAAAGAATAAATTAACGAATTCATGCAAATTAATGCATACTCTATATTCTATTCCATTCCCCAGGTTGAACCACATTCAACTCAAATTACCATTATATTTTAAAGAAAACAAAACAAAAAACTAAAACATGAGATTTATTAATTTGCCATGTTTTTCTTTTTCAACCTGTTTCTTGGTTCAGTACACAATAAGAAAAGAGTAATGAAAATATATCATTTTGAACAGCATAGTAAAATATGTATTAATTCTTTAAGCTATAAGGAGAAATTGATGACAATAAAAACTGTTATGGAGTATTTATGTATGTCTCTCATTGACAATAGGGCAAGTGAAAAAATTAATAATAAAATATAGAAAATAGGAAACTTCAATGTTTTGTGTTACCTAAATATTAAATAATTTACCATACAAATAAAACACATTTTTAAAAAATCCATAAAAATCTATGAGTTTAATCACATATTGTTAAAATGATAACACGTAGATAAAAATTTAGGATAAATATTGAATTTTCTGAAAAAAATTATAGTTTATTAGGAAAATAATTACAAATGGAGAAAGGAAAAGAGAACCAAAAATTTGAAAACAAAAGCAAAGAAAACTTTCTAAAGGGCTTCTAAATCTAATGGTTAATTAAAAACCTATAGTTTCAGATAATTATGAAATAATTTTATATAGTTGCATGTATAGGATTATATAATGAAAATATGCCAACACCAAAAATACTATAAATTTTAAACACTTTTATTTTATAAAAAATAAAAATAAAAAATAAGCTAAATATTGAATTCAGGAAAGAAAATAATAATAGTAAGAATAGAGAATTGTTGTGGTTTCCATTAATGAACTATCTTTTTTCCCTAAGTCTATATATTCCCAAAGTGCCCTGAGTCCAATTAGCTTACATTAAAGATGGAAGGCAAAGTACCAAAGTTGAAAGGTATGGTGAACAAGATGATATACCCCAGTGATACAATATAACAACAAAATTTCAGAAGGTGAAATAAGATTTTTATATTTCTCAATGTTTTTTGTAATAATAATGTCAATCACTTAACAGAGGATGTATTTTATATCTTAAAATACCTCATTGCTCATAAAAATTATCTTTATTTATGAATGTATGTGTGTATGTATCTTTATTTAATTATTTATATCATTATGAACTTATCAATTATACATAGAAGTCAATTAGAGAGGTTCCGAATGGCCAAACTTATGACAATTTGAGTATCAAAATTGATAATAAAATAGCTTAACCATCTGAATAATATAGGATGTCAGGCTAGACTGATCTATTTTATTAATTCCATCTGTATTTATTTGTTTAATTTCTTTAAAAAGAAATAATGCTTAACTTTATATAGGAGAACCCTAGCAAAAACATCTGCTTTAAGTGACTAAATAAAAATTATCAAGAAAGTGACAGGATGCATTTATGTGCCACCTGCTCTGATAACATAGGAAGGTAGCATCACTTGTGGGATATTCCTGAAAAAGACATATAAAGTGAATCTAATCATGAGAAAATGTCAGAAAAATACAAATTGGTGAATATTCTATAAAGTACCTGGTCAATGATCTTCAAAACTGTCAATGTCATGAAAATTAAAAAGACTGAGAAATTGTTCCAAACTAAAGGAGACTGAAGAGACGTGACAACTAGATGCAATATCTACTTCTAATACAAACCCTTTTGCTATAAAGGATGTTACTGGGAAACCTGGTGCAAATGGAATAGAGTCTGAGGTTTAGATTTATTACTTCATGTAATAACATTGGTTCTCTGATTCTGATGGTTGTATTTAGGATTAAGTAGAATGAACTTTGCTAGAAAATAATCATCAAAGTATTTAGGGGTCATGGTGCAGTGAATGTTCATAGTTTTATGCAGCCTCAGCATCCCTCTTGAATATAAGTTGAACTTTTTATACCAGAAGCAGGGCTCAGTCACCATCGACACACTTGCTAGCTCTACACCTTCTTCTGGTTCCTCAGTGTGATCAATCCAGATATCTACCTGTAATGGGAACAACACAACAAAAGTTGCTTCCTGGTCATTATAAGTAGTACATCACACCCAAATGGCTCAAGTAAGTGTCCAGAGATAAGAACTTAGAGGCATCTTTCCCACCTAGCAGACTGGGCTCTCTGCTTTCCTGCTGCCTCACAGGGACCCCTACGACATAAGCCCTCAAATTTAAAGTGACCCACACCCAATTCTTCAATACACACTGCTAGTTTCTTCTTTCTGTCTCCTTGACTCTTCATTACTGCCTTACATGACCTGGAGACAGAGGAAAGAACTCCCAATTATTGATCCCTCCTTGCTCAAGATTTATAAGTAATAAATCCTTTGAACTTATTTCCTATTGTGGTGGTATATTGAATTTGCACATCTTAAGAACCCAGGCTCCACTCCATGCCAGGTTTTGCCTGGGACACCAGGGAGAACACAACAGCAGACAGACTCTCAACACCAACACAATGGTAAGGAAGGTATAAAGTGGGCACAGGTCAGACAAGAGCCACAGGAGCATCTGCCAGTATAAGCAAGTTTTCTGTGTAAGAGACTCCTGGTCATGGGTCAGACAACTAGGCATTAGGCCATCCACCAGGTAAAAGAATTATCCTGTGAAAGGCACACTGGAAATACTCACAACCAGCTCCACTTCATTTTCTGTTAGAGCAGGATAGCTAGCAGCTCTGGTACTGGAATCCCAGTTTAGCTAGAGGCCCTCATGGGTTACTATATACATAGCTTACATCTTAAATGGTCTATAGCAGTGATCCCCAACCTTTTTGGCACCAGGAACTGGTTTCATGGAAGACAATATTTCCATGGACTGGGTCGGGGATGGCTTCAGGATGATTCAAGTGCCTTACATTTATTGTGCAGTCAAGCCTCTCTGCTAATCATAATCTTTATTTGCAGCAGCTCCCCAGCACTACCATCACCACCTCAGCTCCACTTCAGATCATCAGGCATTAGATTCTCATAAGGACTGTGTGACCTAGATTCCTCACATACACAGTTTATAGTTGAGTTCATACTCCTATGAGAATCTAATGCAGTCACTGATCTGACAGGAGGCAGAGCTTATACAGTGATGTGAGCAATGAGGAATGGCTGTAAATACAGATGAAGCTTCTCTTACTCACCCACCTCCACCTTCTGCTGTGTAGCCTGGTTCCTAACAGGCCATGCACCAGTACTGGTCTATAGCCTGGGAGTTGGGAACCAAAGGTCTATAGGGGAAAAAATTCTTTGTACTATTCCTACAAAACATATATTATATACTTTCTTTTCAACTTCCTTTTATCCACTTAACAATGTATCATAGAAATCATTTTATTTTTGCAGAAATTTTCTTTTGTTTTATTACTTCATAATATAAGATGCTGTTTGTTTTTAATTATATATAAATTAAAATAAATTTTGATTTTTCTTTTGTCTGTCTTTAATATTCATGTATAAGATTTAATATGTTGTTATTATACCTATAGATTATGTATTATCATTGATGATATGTTTTTTATATGTATATACTACAATTTATTTATTGTACTCTTGATGAACATTTAGGTTACATTCACAAATGGTGCTGCTATTAATATTCTGTGTATATATTTTGCAAATATATGGCTATATTTCTGTTGGCTTAATGAAGAGGAAAAGAATTCTTAGTCATAGGGTACATATATATTTATATTAGTTAATATTATCAAACAATTATAAAAAGAGGTTTCAGTCATTTTATGATTATGAAAGTCTCAGAAAAACAGTAGAGAAAGTAAAAGACAGAAAAAATATTTGAAGAGAACATGGCCAAATTCTTCCAAATTAGAAAAAAATATATGAATTTATTAATCCAAAATGCTAAAACAAACTTGAAGCAAGATAAACACAAATAAACCCACTTCTAGACACAACATAATAAAACTGTTGAAAGTCAAATACTAAGAAAGTTTTTGAAAGCAATCAGATAAAATCAAAGAAAACTTGACATGTTACAAACAAAGAAACAAAGACAAATTAATGGCTGATTTTTTAAAAGACTATAGAAGCCAAGAGATGTTGCAAAGAAGAGGGGGAAAACTGTAAGTCAAGAATTCTATATATAGCAAGCTATCCTGTAAAAATAAAGACAGTATTTTTAAATTTCAGACAATCTAATATTCAATATTTCTATATGTAATACATGTGACTACAATGGCACTGAAAAAAGAGGAAAGTGATAGAAATACAATTTAGAAGGTTCTTATCATTTATTGATAACAGTTGTATGTATTTACTTTAACTGAAGAAACAAATATATGGAAATAAAAGGTTGGAAAATAAATATGCAAAATATAGGAATATGGAAGTTTGACAATATTAATATCAGATTAAAAAGACTCCAATACAAGTTGTTTTGCTAGAGCCAAACAGGGACCCTTCAAAATGATAAGTGGCACAATAATGTAGTAAAATTCAACAATTATAAATATAAATGACCCTACTAACAGAATATGAATGTATAAAACAAAATCTGAACAGGCACAAAGGGGAAAATAACTTAAATTGCAGTGATAGATGGGAAATATACATCTTTCGTTAAAATATAAAACAAATGGAAAAAATTAGTAATGACATAGAAGGTCTGAATTATGGTATCAATTACTTTAGTCTAACTGACATGTATACAGTACCACATACAAGTATTCTCTCAAAAACATTATTTTAAATTACGTATAGAATGTTGACCAAAATAGATAGTATCCTGAGCCATATAAAAATTTTAATACATTTTAAAACAGCTGAATCTTCCAGGGTATGTTTTCCTATCACAACATTTAACTAGAAATCAACAAAAATAAGACATTTAGAAAATCCCCAAATAGCTGAAATAAACAAGTTTTATAAGTCAATGAGTCAAAGCAAGAATAAAAAAAAAATTTAAAAATCAAATTGGACAATATTGAAAAAATGTCATACCAAAATTACTTAGATGAAGCTAAAGTAGGGCTTAAATAAAAATTTATACCAATAAATTCATAAATAAGAGTAAAAGAAAAATTTGAATATAGTTATTTAAGCTTCTATATTAAGAACCCAGGAAAAACAAAAGAAATTAATGCTAAATAAGTAAAAGGAAAGGAATAAGATAAAATCAGAAAAAAAAGAAGAGAAGAAATCATTGAAATTTTAAAAAGTAGAGAAAATTATTATATAGAAAAACTTTTTATGAATACAAATACAATGAATAAAAATTTATTAAAAACTCTAGTCAAATGAAGATGACAAAAAGTACCACAAATTAAGGAATAAGAGAACATTATTACAGATCCACAAATATTAAAAAGTTATTATGAATTACTACAAACAGCTTAGTGCCAAAAAACTTTTGTGACACAAACAAAATTAAAAAAAAAACCTTAAAAGACAAAAATTCTCCCAAGTTTACTAAAAAAGGAATAGATATTTAAGATTCTGGGAAGATGATGGCTTGGAAAACACCAAAAATCTATCCATCTTCCTACCTAGAGAACAATTGGCATTGTCAGAATCTGTCAGATGTAATTAATTTGGAACTCTGGAGTCTATTGAAGGCTTGCAACTTCCAGGGAGAAGGCCTGTGTGGTGAACTGTGGTTATTTTTGGTTACTTTCAGCTCTTGGCACAGTAGCAGCTACCTATTCCCCACCTCTTATCCCCATGACAAGCAGTGATGTACATGTTTCCTGGAGCAACTTGCACACAACTTGCAGGAGTCAAGGTAGTCAAAAAAGACATCCTCCAAATAGCCAGGATCTATGCTATAATTACTAAAAGCTACCTCTAGTCATGCAGGTAAGGACAATGTGACATGGCCATTGTTGTTGCACCTCCCCTTTCCCTAAAATGACTTCTGGAAGATTTAGAGGGCCAGCACATTTTCCCTTCCCCTCCCCAGTAAGTTTTCTTTTTTTCTCTATTTGGGAGCCAAACCTGAAAGGCTAGGACATTTCACAACAACTAGATACATGAGGGAAATTAGAAAGTCACCACACATGTTCAGGGGAAGGTACAGGTTTATAAAAACCAGAAAAAATAACCTATAGGTGTCACTTCATGCTAATCCTTCGAATAGAGATATCCAAAAACAAAAACAAAAACAAAAAAAAAGCAAAAGCAAAAACAGAAAAACAGCAAGCTCTGAGTAAAAGAGAAAATCTAACTTCTAGAGTTAGCACATTATTATATTTAAATGTTCAGTTTTCAACAACAACAACAAAATCACAAGGCATAAAAGAAACAGAAAAGTATGGACCATTCAAAGGGTAAAAAATAATGCAACACAAACTTTCCCAAAAACAACATGAAAGCAGCTCCACTAAACAAATATTTTAAAACAACTGTCTTAAAGATGCTCAAACAACTAAGGCAGACATGGAAAAAATCAAGAAAACAGTAGATTAACCAAATGGAAATATCAATTAAAATATAGAAAACCTAAAATAAACCAAAAAGAATTTCTGGAGTTGAAAATTAAAATAATTAAAATGAAAAATTAATTAGAGGGATTCACAGGCAGATTTGAGGAGACAGCAGAAAGAATCACTGAATTTGAACATAGGGCCATAGAAATTATTGAATCTGAGGAACAGAAAGAAAAAAATGAATAAAAGTGAACAAAGCCTAAGAAACCACCAAGACACTATCAAGCAGAAAAACACATGTGTTATGGGAATCCCAGAAGGAGAATATAGAAAGGGACAAAGAGAATATTCAAACAAAATAATGGCCAAGTCTTCCCAACTTTGATAAAAGACATGAATATAAACATATAAGAAGCTTAACTCTAAATGCAATGAACTTAAAGAGACTCAACTAAGGAATATTACAATCATACCATTGAAAGCCAAAGAGAGAACTTTGAAAACAACAAAAGAGAAAAGACTCAACACATATGAGGAACCCTCAGCAATATTAAAAGACTTCTTATCAGAAAGAAGCCAGAAAAAAGTAGGCTGATATATTCAAAGTGCTAAAAGAAACAAAGGAAAGAAAGAAAAAGAAAAACCCAAGAATCCTATAGCTGGCAAAACTGTTCTTCAAAGTGAGAGAAAAATAAAACATTCCTAGATAAATAAAAACTGAAAAAACCTCATAATCACTAGACATGCCCCTGCAAGAAATGCTAAAGGGAATGCTACAAGTTGAAATATAAAGACACTTGGCAGTAACTCAAAACCATATGAAGAACTAAAGATCTCAGTAAAGGTAAATACATGGGGAATTATAAAACTAATATTATTGTAACAATATTAGGTAACTCCAATTTTTGTTTTCTACATGATATAAGAGAATAATACATGAGAAAATTATTAGTCGTGGCCAGGCTAAGTGGCCCAGGACTGTAATCCCAGCACTTTGGAAGACAAGACAGAAAGATTTCTTGAGGTCAGGAGTTTGAGACTATGCTATGAGGTAGAACAACACCCTGTTACTACAAAAAACATTAGCCAGGTATGGTGGTCCACATCTGTAGTTCCAGCTACTCAGGAGGCTGAGGCAGCAGGGTTGCATGAGCAGAGGAGTTCAAGGTTCCAATGAGCTATAATGGCATCACTGCTCTCCAGCCTGGGTGATAGAGAAAGACCCTGTTGTTAAAAAAAAAAAAAAAAAAAAAGAAAAGAAAAGAAAAGAAAAGAAAAGAAAAGAAAAGAAAAGAAAAGAAAAGAAAAAGAAAATTATTACTCTAAAAGCTAGTATTATTGTAATTTTGGTTTATAATTGCAGATGATACAAACAAGTGGAAAAATATATTATGCTTATGGATCAGTAGAATTAACATTGTTAAAATGTCCATAGAACTCAAAGTGATCTACAGATTTAATGCAATCCCCATCAAAATACCAACGTCATATTTCACAGATCTAGAAAAATTAATTCTATGATTTGTGTGGAACTAGAGAAGAGCCTAAATAGCCAAAGCGATCTTAAACAAAATGGACAAATCTGGAAACAACACATTACTAGACTTCAAACTATACTACAAGGCTATAGTAACCAAAAGAACATTAAACTGGCATAAAAATAGAAACATAGACCAGGAACAGGAACCAGAAATAGGAACAGAACCAAAAACCCAGATATAAAACCATTTGCATACAGTCAACTTATCTTTGACAAAGCAGATAACAATATACACTGGGGAAAATAAGCCATATTCAATACGATAGTCACATGCAGGAGAATGAAACAAGATCCATATCTCACCACTCACAAAAATTAATTCATGATGAATAAAGTACTTAAATCTAAGGCATGAAACATAAGAATTCTAGCAGAAATATTGGAAAAACTCTTTTAGATATTGGCCTAGACAAAGAATTTATGAAGAAGACCACAATGGCAATTATAGCAACAACATAAATAGATAAATGAGACTTTATTAAATTAAAAAGCTTCTGAACAGCAAAGGAAATAATCAATAGAGCAAGTAGACAAGCTACATAATGTGAGAAAATATTTTCAAGTTATATATCCAATAAAGGACTAATAATCAGAATCTACGAAGAATCAAGCAAATTAACAAGGAAAAAAATCAAAGAGCCCCACTAAAAAGTGGGCAAAAAACATGAACAGAAGCTTTCCAAAAGAAGATAGACAAATGGTCAATAAGCATATGAAAAAATACCCTGATAATGTTTTGAAATTTAAAGAAAGACATACTAAAATGCACATTTTCAATTCTTCACATATTGTGATTTTTTTATTGCTTTGAGAATTTCTTGTAATATCACTGGATTATTTATAGTGAAATTCTCATTATAGTATATTTGAATCTCTCCTTTTAGAATTATTAATATGAGTTCCTGTGCTATGGTTAGTAATCTGAAGCCAAGATTCTGGTAGACAAATGAGATAGGAGTCGTGGGACATCTTACATATGTTTAGTCTCTGGTATTTAATTGCTTGGTTTTGGTATGAAACCACTGATCTTCTGTGCATTATTTCTCCAAGTCTAGAAACTTAGTTTCACGCTTTCACACTTCCTAGGAAATAAATCTCAAGTCTTCTGTGGTATGAGAGAATCAATCATCTAGCATGAGGATGTGAAGGAAGAATCCAGACAGAAATAGCATATTTGTAAGCATGGTTCTCGAAAATTAAATCACAAAAAATAATAATGACCAAAATAAGCTATAAATTTCTTTCTCTTTCAATAAATTAAGGTTAAAAGGGCAGGAATTGTGAAGTTGTACATTGGCTCTACAATCATCAACCTATTCCTTCTAATGTGTTTTTCCATACCTTTCAACAAAGGGATACCATATTGATGTTAATTACAATTATCACCTTGGTATTTGCCACCTCCTCCTTACAAAAAGGTATAATTTACTTCTCCATATTTTGAATCGAGGATAATCTTGTGAATGATATTGACTTATATAATACGGTTACATCAATGTATCCTTTTTATAGATTATGGATTTAATTTTCTAAAATTTTATAAAGAATTTTTAGATCTATGTTCATGACACATACATATGCTATCAAAATAGTGTGGGCCTCATAATTAGTTAGGATACATTAATTCTGCTTCAGCTCTGGAGGAGTTTGGATATAACTGTATTCTCCTAAAAATATACTATTTGACAGGATCAAAATATTAACTATTGGGTGATAAATATGACCAATATGTAAGCCTTGTACATTAAAAACAGTTAGTAGAATGAAAAAACAAGCCACAGCCTAGGAGAAAATACTTGCATAGTCATATATGATAAATGACTTATCAAAATATACAAAGAACTCTTAAAAATTAACAATAAGAAAATAAATAACTCAACTAAAAAATGGGCCAAAGAACTTATGAGACACTTCACCAAAGAAGATAAATAGATGGCAATTAAGCATATAAAAAGATACTCCAGATCATATGTCATCAGGAAAAGGCAAATTAAAATAACAATGAGATACCACTACATATCTATTCTAATAGTCAAAATCCAGAGCACTGATAATACCAAATATTGGTGAAGATGTGTAGCAACAGGAATAATCATTCACTTTTGGTGGAAGTGCAAAATGGTACAGCTACTTTGGAAGACATTTTGGCAGTGTCTTACAAAACTAAATTTACTCTTACCGTATGATCCAGCAATCACACTCATTGGTATTTACTCAATGAAGTTGAAAACATATGTCCACACAAAAACCTGCACACAGTTATTTATAGCAGCTTTATGCATAATTTCTAAAACTGGTAGAAAGAAAGATGTCTTTCCACAGGGGACTGGAAAACTATAGTACATTTAAACAATGGACTCTTATTCAACACTAAAAAGAAATGAGATATCAGGCCATAAAAAGACATGGAGGAAGCTTAAATGAATATCAGCTTGTGAAAATCCAATTTAAAAGGACTAAATATATTGTTATGAGACTTTTTGATAAAGACTATTCTCAGTGGAGTTAAGTGATACCTAATTGTGGTTTTAATTTGCATTTCCCTGATGATTAGAGATGAGTATTTTTTTATATACTTGCTGGCCATTCTTCTTTTGAAAAGTTACTGTTCATGTCCTTTGCCCACTTTTTGATAGGGTTGTTTAATTTTTTCTTGCTGATTTTCCTGAATTCTATATAGATTCTAGTTATCCTTCGTTTATCGGATGTGTAGCATGCGAATATTTTCTCTCATTCTGTAGGTTGTCTGTTTGCTTTAGAGATAGTTTCTTTGGCCGTGCAGAAGCTTTTTAATTTGATCAGGGCCCATTTATTTATTTTTGCTGCTGTGATTGCCTTTGGGGTCTTCTTCATAAATTCTAAATGTCGACGTGAATACAGAGAGATAGAAACATTCATACACTGCTGGTGGGACTGCAAACTAGTACGAGCTCTGTGGAAAGTAATATGGAGATACCTCAAGGAACTACAATAGAACTACCATTTGATTCAGCAATCCCATTACTGGACATTTATCCAAAGGAAAATAAGACATTCTAGAAAAAATATGTCTGCACTAGAATGTTTATAGCAGCACAAATCACAATTGCAAAGATGTGGAAACAACTCAAGTGCCTATCAATACATTAGTGGATTAATAAAATGTGGTATATGTATACCATGAAGTTCTACTCAGAAACAATGATTCTACAAGAAACAATGGTGATTTAGCATGTCTTGTATTATCCTAGATAGAGCTGGAGCCCATTTTACTAAGTGAAGTATCCCAAGAATGACAAAACAAGCACCACATGTACTAACCATCAAATTGGCATTAAGTGTCCCATCAAGATCCCATTTTTGCTTCAAGTCAGCTGAGAAAAACCCACAGCTGCTGAGTCACAGACTGATCATGACACTGTGATTTTCAGTCAGGACAGAGAATGAAAGTGAGGGGGAACTGGGGAGCCCTACAACCTTTGTCCAATCCCACACAATGTACAATACCAAGAGTAAACCATAATGCAGACTATGGACTTTGGGTGAGAATAATGTGCCAGTGTGGGTTAATCCATTGTAAGGAATTTGCCACTCTGACTGGGGATGTTGATGATGACAAAGGCTGTGCATGTGTGGAGGCAGAAGGCCTATGGGATAGCACTGCACTTTCCTCTGGATTTCCTTCGACCCTAAAACTGCTCTAAAACAACAGCAACAAAAATCTAGAGAACATATCTAAGAAAAATTAAAGAGGATCTAAATAAATGGAGAGCACCATAGCGATAAACTGGAAGATTCAATATTGCTAAGAGATCAGCTATACCCAAATTGATCTATAGATTCAACTCAATTCAAATCAAAATACCAAAAAGCTTTTTTTAATAGACATTGAAAAGTTTACCCTCAAATGTTACATAGAAATGCAAAGGACTTAGGATAGTCAAAGTAAATTTGCAAAGAACAAAGTTGAAGGCCTCAAATCTCCGGATTCTAAGGTAACCTATAAAGCTACAGTAATCAAAGCAGTGTGGACTTGACATAAAGGTACCCAAACAGACCAACGGAAGACAGAGATCAGAAGTACATCCACACTTATATGGACAACTGATTTTCTGCAAGATCAAAAAAGCCATTCATTAGAGGAAAAATAGCCTTTTCAACAAATAGTGCTTAAACAAATATCCATTTCCAAAAAACAAAAACCAAAACTAATATATTCGTATCCTTCATTACATATAAAAATTAACTAAAATGCATCAAAGAAATAAATGCAAAATCAAAAATTAGAAAATTCCTTGGAAACATAAGAGAAAATATTTGTGACCTTGAGTTAGGCAAGAATTTCTTAGATAAAACACAGTAGAGCTATTTATATAAAACAAATGATAAATTTGACTTTATTAAAATTAAAACCTTCTTATCTTTGAAAGACATGATTAAGATAAACAAAAGACAACATATTCAGATAAAATATTTGCAAATCACTTAAATACATAATTTGTAATTTTAAAATCTCAAAAAATGTACAATATAATGAAATTTGACAATGATTTGAACATATGCATCATCAAAGCAAATACATGAATTTACAATAAATACATATATTCAACACCAATAGTTATTAAGAAAATAAATTAAATCAAAATTTTATTCCTTAATTCCCAATATAAGCAAATATCAAGCATAAGCCAAGTGGGAACGAAAATTATAAACTGACCACACATTAAAAATAAAGATGGTTACAAATGTTAAAGAGAAAAAAATTTAAACAGCAAAGTAGAAGCAACAATATTAATAAGATAGTAAGTAGGATTTGGGGGAAATGATTAAGGACACACAGAATGATACTATATTTTAGTTTTAATACATTTGGATTTTGAGTATACAGAAGGAAATTAATAATAATCTGTTTTTTCTGCTCTCTGGGCATCTTTGGACCACATATGGACATTAAATAAAGCTGGTAGCTAACTCTATGGTTCCCTTCCATCCCATATACCTGTAATCTTCAACCCAAGGTAATATTCCGATTCTCTTGTTAATAATTCAGTTGCTATAATTTAACATATTTTGCATATGTATACATTCCTAATTATTTTCATTTTAGTTGTGTTTATCTTAGTTAGAGGTTTCACATACAGAATTTTATATAATTTATTTATACAATTTCCCCTCAAGAGATGTAACTTAATTCCCCACCCACTAAGTGTGAGCTATATGTAGTAACTTGCTTCCAAAGAATACAGTATGGAAAGGGGAAAAAAGTAATTATATAGAACAGAAACCTGATAAACACAATATTTGCCTGATACTAAATGTTAAGATCATTAAGGATAGATTATATTGATAGTATTTATCCTTAATATGATGTGTTAGGGGACGATCAAGATGGTGGACGAGAAACACCGCCAGACAGAGTGTCTCTGCAGAAAAGACAGATTCTAGCAGAAATTAGAAAAAAGAAGCAAGATGATGAGCATACAGCGGAAGAGGGCCAGAAGGAGGGGTACCTGAGAACCTGGGAGACTCCACGGGAGGAGGCTGCCGAGGAGAACTGGAAGCTGACCCCCGGAGCAGCCCGGAGACCAGCGGGAAGGGTAGGTGAATTTGCCGTTTCCCCTCCCCTGCATCTGGGACTGCTGGTGGGCTCCCTAGCAGGTGGAGAGACCTACGAACACCAGCCCAGAGGCGGCTGCAGCCAGCTAGCGGTGAGCCTGTAGCGGACGTGGCACCAGCTCCCAACTCCCTCTCAGCACCTCTGTGTGCATAGACCCGAGCCCCGCGGCAGGCACCATATTGCCTCCTTCTCCCCTCTGCCGACCCTACCCGTGGCTGCCCAGAGAGACAATAGAGCCACCAGCCGGAGGCACCTCCAGGGAATGGGACCTTCCCTTTTGGGACCCTACAGCTGACTCAGGGGAACTCAGACTGTGAGCTCCCTACCTGCCAGCCCTCCCAGGTGCTGCTGGCATGGTGTTCCCAGGAAAATGGTGCAGACTCAGAGGCTGAGCGACATAGACCCAGCTTGGGCTCCTTGTGGGTGAATTGGGACTGGAAATCCTCTCCCTAGTGGGGATACAGTTTGAAATCTGGGACCCAGAGGTCAGACCTGCAGACCAGATCCCATGCACCCAGGTCTCACATTGCCCAGGGCACAGAAGGCATATACGTGAACAGCCTACTGAGGTGTGTGTGCCTTCAGGGGCAGATCAGCATCCTAGAGGTCAACCCGCCTCCCAAAAGGAGGCTGTAGGCCCACCCAGGTGGCGTTCCTGTGCAGGGAACTTCCTCGCCGGCATCACAGTCCGGGGAGGCCTGCTGGTGTTTGGTCTGTTCTGCTGGCAGAGGCCCAGGAGTAGCCATGGTGTTGGGGAGGGTGGAAAGAAGCTAGGCCCACTCCAGACTGCGGGTCTCAGACAGCCCCACCCCCACACACAGACCTTCTAGCTGAGCGGGACCGTTCCAGCCCCTCGCTGACAGCTTTTCCTGGAACCTGAGAACAGAACTTTGACCCCTACTAACCGCATGGGTGGTGCCTGAGGGCAGGCTTACCCAAACCAGCTCCCCCCAGAACAAGAGCTGATAAGAAGACACAAAAACAACAGCATAGCCTGTTCCTCCAAGCAAGCGCCACCTACTGACAGGGACGGCATCCTGCAGAGCCTTTTCACGGCACCCACTGACTCATTATACAAGGAGTGGTTGAATCTCACCCACAGACACCACCTAACGGCTCAGAAACTAAACAAGGCGTATGAATACCCAAACAGAAACCTAAAGTAAAGAAACAACAACTGACTGACATGGGAAAAAAATCAGCGAAGGAACTCAGGAAATATGAAGAACCAAACGGAAAACACACCCCCAACGAGGAGCACCAGACCCCTTGAAATGGACATCAACCAAAATAAGGCAACCAAAATGACAGAAGAGGAATTTCATATGTGGATCATAAGAACACTCACCGACCTGCAACAACAACTCAATAACCAACACAAAGAAACCACAAAAAGCATCCAGGACCTAGAACAAAAGTTCACTAAAGAAATAGACAAAATGAAGAAAAGTTTAACCGAACTCCTGGAAATGAAGAATCAATTCAGGGAACTACAAAATACAGTGGAAAGTCTCAAGAACAGGGTAGATCAAACAGAAGAAAGAATCTCAGAGATTGAAGATAACATCCTCCAACTAAATAAAACCTTCACAGAGATGGAACAGAGAAACAAGAGAAAAGACGAAAGCCTACAAGAGATGTGGGCTTATGTGAAGAGACCTAATGTGAGGGTCATAGGCTTACCAGAAGGGGAAGAAGACAACACTCAAGGCTTGGACAAGCTATTTGAAGATATAATAGAGAAAAATTTCCCAGGCCTTGCTCAAAATCTCCATATATAAGTTCAAAAAGCTCAGAGGACCCCTGGGAGATTCAATGCAAACAGGAAGACGTCACGACATGCAGTCATCAGACTGACCAAAATATCAACTAAAGAGGCCCTTCTAAGAGCTGTAAGGCAAAAGAAGCAAGTGACATACAAGGGAAAGCCAATTCGAATAACACCAGACTTCTCTAATGAGACTTTACAAGCAAGGAGAGACTGGGGCCCCATTCTCACTCTTCTGAAACAAAGCAATGCCCAGCCTAGAATCTTATTCCCTGAAAAACTAAGCTTCTTATATGAAGGAGAAATAAATACATTCTTAGACAAGCAAAGTCTCAGAGAATTCACCAAGACAAGACCAGCCCTACAAGAGTACTCAAAATAGTGTTACCCACGGAACACCATAATCAAAACTCACGAATATAAAAACAACCAAAACCCAAAGATTAAAGGCCAGATAATACAATGGCTCAAGAGAGAAATCAAAGCAACAATATCCAGCCAATAGAATGAACAGTAATCTACCTTACCTATCAGTTCTCTCAATAAATGTGAATGGCTTAAACTCTCCACTCAAGAGACATAGGCTGGCTGAATGGATAAGAAAATACAGTATGGAAATCCATACCATGCTTGTGGATCAGCAGACTCAACATCATCAAAATGTCTATACTACCCAAACTGATGTACAGATTCAATGCAATACCTATTAAAATCCCAGCAGCATTCTTCACAGAGATAGAAAAAATAATTTTACCCTTCGTATGGAACCAAAGAAGACCCCGAATATCAAAAGTAATTCTAGGCAACAAAAACAAAATGGGAGGCATTAATATTCCAGATAAAAAACTATACTACAAAGCTGTAGTAATTAAATCAATATGGTATTGGCACAAAAATAGGAATATTGACCAGTGGAACAGATGTGAGAATCCAGATGTAAAACCATCCTCATATAGCCATCTAATCTTTGACAAAGTAGACAAAAACCTATGCTGGGGAAATGAATCCCTTTTCAATAAATGGTACTGGGAAAACTGGATAGCCACCTGTAGAAGGCTAAAACAGGACCCACACCTTTCACCTCTCACAAAAATCAACTCACGCTGGATAACAGACTTAAACCTAAGGTATGAAACTATTAGAATTCTAGAAGAAAAAGTTGGAAACACTCTCCTAGACATCTGGGTAGGCATAGAGTTTATGAAGAAGTCCCCAAAGGCAATCACAACAGCAACAAAAATAAATAAATGGGACATGATCAAACTACAAAGCTTCTGCACAGCCAAAGAAATAGTCATGAAAGTAAACAGACAACCTGCAGAATGGGAGAAAATTTTTGCATCCTACGCATCCGATAAGGGATGGATAACTAGAATATACTTAGAACTCACGAAAATCAGCAAGAAAAAATCAAATGACCCTATTAAAAAGTGGGCAAAGGACTTGAACAGAAACTTTTCTAAAGAAGACAGAAGAATGGCCAACAAACATATGAAAAAATGCTCAACATCTCTAATCATCAGGGAAATGCAAATCAAAACCACAGTGGGATATCACTTAACTCCAGTGAGAATGGCCTTTATCAATAAGTCTCCAAACAATAAATGCTGGCATGGATGCAGAGAGAGAGGAACACTCCTACACTGCTGGTGGGACTGCAAACTAGTTCAACCTCTGTGGAAAGCAATATGGAGATACCTTAAAGCGATCCAAGTGAATCTACCATTTGATCCAGCAATCCCATTGCTGAGCATTTACCCAAAAGATCCAATGACACTCTACAAAAAAGACACCTGCACTCGAATGTTTATAGCAGCGCAATTCATAATCGCAAGGCTGTGGAAAAAGCCCAAGTGCCCATCAATCCAAGAATGGATTAATAAAATGTGGTATATGTATACCATGGAGTACTATTCAGCTCTAAGAAACAATGATGATATAGCACATCTTATATTTTCCTGGTTAGAGCTGGAACCCATACTACTAATTGAAGTTTCCCAAGAATGGAAAAACAAGCACCACATATACTCACCAGCAAATTGGTATTAACTGAACAGAACCTAGGTGGTCACATAGATACTACAGTAATAGGGTATTGGGCAGGTGGGAGGGGGCAGGGGGCCGGGTATATACATATATAATGAATGAGATGTTTACCATCTGGGGGATGGTCATTCTGGAGACTCAGACTTGTGGGGGAGGGGGAAAATGGGCATTTATTGAAACCTTAAAATCTGTACCCCCATAATATGCCGAAATAAAAAAAAATATGATGTGTTGACAATGATACTTCACCTCAGTGGTCTTCTTTCCAAAAATGCATAACCACAGTCTAACCATGAGAAAAACATCAGGCAAAATTGAGTAGAGGGACATTATGCAATACCTGACCACTACTTCTCAGAACTGTCAAGGCTGTACACGGGAGGATTGCTTGAGCCCAATAGTTTGTATCTAACCTGGACAACATAATGAAACCCCTTTTTTTTGTCTCAAAAAAAAAAACAACTGTCAAGGTCATTAAAAATAAAGTAAGTCTGGGTAGTGTCACAGTCCAATGGAGGCTAAGGCATCATGACAATATAATGCAATGTGATATACTGGAAAAGTTGCTAGGACAGAAAAAGAACAATAAGGAAAAAATCTAATGAAATTCAAATACAGTATAGACAAAAAGAATTTCTGTATATAATCTTTGAAATTTATTTTTCCCCTTAATATATTGTTGCTTAATGTTCATTGTGTATGTATCTATAATTTTGTGTCATAATAATTCTATCATGTAAATATATCATTTATCATAATCAATAATCCTATTGGTGAACATTTGATTTATTTCTGGAATTTTTATTTTGTTAACTATGCTTCTATAACATTCTTATACATAACTCCTCCAGCACATGTGCAAGATCTTCTCTTGGATATCGGCTCAGGAGAGGAATTGCTGGGTAATAAGTCACATAAGTAAATGCCCTACCATAGGAGATAATGATAAGCTCATCTGAGATTATTTTCATTTATTAATAAATGCAAGGTAAAATACAGTCTGTAGACCACCTTCAGATTCAATCTTGTTTTTTCATTACACCCCTAAGAGCCTTTTTTGTACACATTTCCTAGTCATCACCATATAATTTTAATGCCATAAACATACTGCATAAGTTTGTTTTATGTATGTATAGACAACAAAATATGATACCCAAGAAATTATACTCAAAGAGAATAAGATTTTTCTACCACACACAAGAAGTAATCTTTTTCCCTTTTATAGTCGATATTGCCCCTGCTAAGAATGCATGCTATAGACCATATATACTCCAGTATTGGCATGGTCAGATGTTTTCATTTCTTTCCAATTGAATGGTAGCTAAATGGAATTGTGTTGTAATCTTGATTTCTATTTCTCTTATAGAAAACATCCCAATAAATTTTGTTGTGTACTCTTGTGTGAAATGTGTGTTAATCAATTTTTCCTATTTCATATAGGTTAGTTGTGCCATTATTATAGATTTGTAGTAATTTAATATATAATCTTCTTAGTTGTATGCATTGTGAACACATTCTTTTGGCTTGTATTTTGTACTTTTGCTTTCTATAAAACATCTTTCAATGGCCAAACTAATTCTTAATTCTACTCCATTTGCATGTACATATCTTTTCTTACATGGTGAATGCTCTTTGTACATTCTGGAACAATATTTTCTGTTGTATGACTAAACAATTTTATAATTTTCCACCAAAGTCTTATATATCTTTGTCAAATTATTCGAAATTGTTGATAATCTCTGATTGCACATATAAATGGTATAATCTGTTAAATTAAATATTGTACTTGTTTACTGCTATCATGTGGACATGCAATTGATTTTTGTACATTAATCCAAACATCTTTATGAACTCTTCTTTAAATGATCATATAAATGACAGATTAATCCCACATTTTATCCCTTATGTTTTTCATTTGTATTTGCATATTACACTGGCTAGACTTCTGATAGAATGCTGAACTGCATCAGAGATAATAGATATTCTGTCTTTTTCCCATTTAAAAAATATTTCTGATATTTTCCCATTTAGAATTTATATTCATTCAGTTTGTATATATGTTTTATCAGGTAATGAAGCTTAGTTATTTTCTAAATTTCTAAATTTTCTAAATGTTACTAAGTTTTAGGATAGCATTAAAATTTATCAAAGGTTCTTCCTCTAGCTTTTGAGATAATAAGTTTTTAAATCTTTTAATCAGTTAACATGGTGAATGTGACTCTGCATTTTCTAACATTAAACCATCAGTGTCTAACTGGCATAACTACAACTCATCCAAAGTAATCCACCTTTGTTATATTTAATACACTGTAAGACTCATTTTTATAATATGTAAGAGAATAGGAACTCTTTGCTTGAATTCATGATGTATTTACAAAATGTAATATCTTGGCAAGCAAGCATTATAAATTCCGCCAAAAAGGTTTTTTGAGTTTAAATTCCCAGAATTTAAGTTAATAAAACTAGAAATCAATAATAAAAAGATATTGTCTAAATATATCATCTATATTGAAATAATAAGTCTTATCTAAATAATTTATGAGTGAAAGCAAACATTCAAATTAAAAGAAAATTATTTATAAAATCTGAAAATAAAAATAAGTTACATTCAAAATGATGCAAAAGTTTTATACATATTTCAATAAAATAAAAACTGAAAATAAAATAACTAAGCATTCAACATGTGAATACAGAAAGAGAAAGCTAATAAAACAAAATCTCAGAAAAATAAATTAAAATAATTATATCAATATGCAGATCTATATACAGATATTATATTAATACATTTAATGCATGTATTAATTTAGTTGTAATGTTTTGGTGTTATAGTTTTGAATACACTTAAGCAAAACAAAAGAAAAACACAAACTATGTAATAACTAGACATCACATCATAAAATACTTTGAAAATAATGATATGGAACTCAATATTCTAGTGGTATAAAGTCAAACCATTTGGCAAGTTTAAGAGACAAAAATAAGAATAAATTTTCAGGATTCAAAGTAAAAAGTATAGACATAGAAAGGATTAAGTTATTATAAGATATGTAGGCTATAACATTTTATTATATAATTTTAATTAAATATTATGATTTGATTATTTTAGTTTATGATATTAATATTTTTAATTATTAATATATAAGAAAACATTTTAAAAAATTACAAAAAAGAAAACATTTTATCTATAGCATTAATTTTTCAAATCTAGAGGAAAATAGGAATTTTCAGATCAAAACATAACTAATGAAATGACCCATAAACATAAATAGAAACTAATTATATTAATAAGCATAAATAATACTAGTTATTTTTCAAATATTTATTATTAAGATCCTCATGACAAAGTAGTTTTACTGCAGCTATGACGTTATTTATTTATTTATTTAGCTTCTGGATGAAATCATTACTATCTGGATGACTTAACAATATTATTGGTATAATACTTGGCACTACTCCTTTGTATAATTATTTGGCAAAGCCAGTAATTTATATTACCATAGCACTTCTAATTCTCATTTGCAAAGATTGAACAATGGCCAACTTGCTTATGATCTGGATAAAACAAAGAAGATAAAACATTCAGTAGTGTCTATCTCCATTTGTCCCTTTCAAATAGACAGATAAACAGGTACATGTTCATATAAATATATATATATATATGTTTATATATATATATACATACACACACCCACACACATATATACATACACACAGATATTGTGTTCATAAATATAATGTGTATACTAATGCATCAAATTGGTAGTACTGTATTTTAGCTACAATTCTAAATACAGCTAAGCCAGATGAAACAAGAATAACAAATCTATGTAATATCTAGATATCACACTATAAAATTATATAGAAATATGAAAAACCTATATTAATTTTTAATTGACTTTTAAAAAGACTTATTGATGATACAAATGAAAATAAACTTTACCCTGACAAACTTTTCGATATCTTTCTTTGAAACTATTCTATAGCAAATTGTTGATAGTATTGATTTTCATTGATTTTACAGTTTTATAGATGGCTAGAGGTCAATTAAAAGATATTTTTCTCATCATTATCCTTTTTAAAGCATTTTTCACCTCTCTATTTCTTAGGCTATAAATCAGAGGATTTAACATAGGGATGATAAGAGTATAGAATAAAGCTACAATTTTGCTTTTCTCTGGTGAGGAGATGGCCCCCGGTTGAGCATACATGAAGAACACAGTTCCATAGAATAAACTTACTACCACCATATGGGAGCCACAGGTGGAGAAGGTTTTACTCCTACCATGGGTTGAGGGGATCTTCAGGACAGTGGAGAGAATATAAGCATAGGATACCAGAATGACAGCTACGGTGGTGAGGATGATGAGGGCAGAGAGAATAAACAGTACAATCTCATTCACAAAGGTGTCAACACATGAGATCTTGATCAGGGCTGGGACATCACAGAAAAAGTGGTCCAGTCTGTTCTCCCTACAGAAGCGCAAACTAAAGGTGAAACCTGTTTGTATCATGGAGTTGATGCATCCACAGGTATAGGAGCCAATCACCAAACGAACGCAAGCCTGCTGAGACATACGTACATTATAGAGGAATGGTGAGCAAATGGCTGAGAAGCGGTCATATGCCATCACAGCCAGAAGAAAACCTTCAGTCCCAACAAAAAGAGCAAAGAAAAAGAATTGTGTTGCACAGCCATTGTAAGAAATTTTCTTTTCTTTGGACAAGAAAGTAGCCAGGGTTTTGGGAGCAATGACTGTGGAGTAGCAGAGATCTAAATAGGACAAATTTCTGAGAAAGAAATACATAGGCGTGTGAAGTCTGGAGTCTATTTTAATGATGACTAACATGCTGGTATTTCCCAACACAATGACCATGTAGAGAAGCAAGAAAAGTAGGAATAAAAGAATCTGTACTTGTGGAGATGATCTGAATCCCAGCAGAATAAACTCTGTCAACTCTGAGTAATTCCTGTTCAGCTCACTCTTCATAGCTGAGATCAATCTGAGAAAATGAGAAGATTATCATGAAGCCTGTGGAAAGGCTTGATCAATTTTTGATTCCTGAAGTTCTCAATGAAAAAAATAAAATGCCAACACAAATTGGGATTTTCTTAGCAGTGTATCTGATGGAATAGCTTTACACTTGAAGCATCCAAACTACAACCAAAATAAGATTGTCTAGGTTCTTTCTAATATATTTAGTTTCTGTATGATATGAGAAATGTAATGGGCAAAGGATGTTTTGGGCAGTGAGGTTACGTCATTTTAGGCCACTTGAGAAGAGCTTTGAAATGAGATGAATTGAGTTCACATTCATCTCTTTCAGTATAAAAGAATCTAAGATAAGTATCTACACTTTCAATGCCTCAAAAGTTCTCCTCTTCCAAATGGGAAGTACTAATAATATCTACTTTATTAGATTGTGAGGATTATGTGAAATTGGATGTGAAAAGCCAGACTCAAACACCTTAAAATTATAAAACTTCATCAAATAAATAAGTAAACAAGCAGACATGCAAAGTGCTTTGTGCTTTAGGAATGGAAAATTGGGTGAAAACGTAGATCAGTTCCTTTCCCCACCCCAAGATGAATTTAATGTGGATCTCTTAAAACATTCTGCTATGTAAAAATATTAGGAAACGTGGGGTTATAGTTTAAGGATGCTGAACGAAGCACCAGTCTTAAAGTTATCCAAAGTGATTAATCAAACTCTTACCATGTACACTAACTACACTGCTCAACTTCTATTTCCTATTTAATTTACTACAAATCTCTAAATGCTAGTTGTTTTCTTTTTGGCATCAAAACTCTAGCGTGTTTTTTCTTTTTACTGTCTTAGATATATGAATTATTTTCTTTATATAGAAGCACTACAGATAAAGTATAAGATTAACTTCCCATAAGAAATTTTCTCACTTTATATATTGTTAATAAACACAAAACATTAATGCAAATAAGTAAGGGGAAAATTCTATGTTACATAGGTTATGCTTTTTGTTCTTCTATAACAATTAATGCTTAATATCAAATACTAAAGAGGGATACAGATACATTGTCATCAATAATTTTAATATATATGAAAAGTTAAATTCAAGTGGAAAAGAGAAATGTTGTTATAATTCTGGAGTTCCATTACTTTATTTAATTTCTGAACTAACAAAAAAAGTTGCTTCAAGAAATTTATCATATTTGAAGTTAATATTTCTATTTGGAATTTTTTATAAAATTAGAAGTACGAAAAAGTCAGAAGATGTGAAACTGATTTAGCTTCTTTTATGAAGTCAAAATATGCTATTGGTTAAAAGCGTGGTGTTTCAATTCATATAAATCTGGCTTTTAATCCATGCTCTGCCACTCACTGGCTGAGTAATCTTGGACAAATTATTTAAATTCCATGAGCCTCTGTTTGCTCATCAGCAAAATGTGGTTTAGAATATCTGTGTTATAGGATTGTTGTAGCATAGATTAAATTAAACAATATCTATAAATTAAAAGAAATATGTAGCACCTGGGAAATAGAAAGTACTTAATAAATAATTGATATATGACAAAATGAGCAGAAAAAAATGTTTTGCTAAGTTTCAAAAACTATCTTCAGAAATATTTATGCTTTTAAAAACCAGTTACCTTTCTTGAGATCCAGCTTATTCCACAAAAAGTCTCCTTGAAAGATTTCAAAACTTTATTGTTCTTGTAAAGGAAGCTTTGAGAAAAGTGTAATTAATTACAAAATTGCTTCACAGTATATATACATTTATTCAAGTATCTGAGTACACTCAGTAAATAGATCTATTTATTTATAAGTCTCCTGTACCTCTTCCTTATTAAAACCAAAAGAGAGTCTCAGACTGGGTCTTCAGTTTGAAACCAGAGAAAATATTATTATTTATTTCAGAACTGAAAGTCAGAATTCCTCCTATATGCCATCTGCCATAAGTCCTAAGTCTTTTGATCTAGCCATATAGTTATTCTTAAAACCAAGAAAGCAAATTAGAAGAATATATTAAAATGTGAGGTCTTTTTTGAAAAATAAAAAGGGCCCTGGAGGGCAATTAGGTCAGTGTTTGCCAAACTTTCCCATACCTCAGAGTCATCTGGGAGGTTTTGTTTTGCTTTGCTTTTAATACTGATTCCTGGGTAACACCTTATTCTTAATTAATCTGAATATTGAAAAATGTCTATTAGTGAGAAGTATTCATTTATATTTTAAGATTCCCAACTGACTCTAATAAAATCAATCCCTATAGAAGTGAAAGTTTGTAAAAGTTTTAGAACCAGTGAATTAGGTCTTTTTATTGCTTCCAGGCAGAACAGCAGTTTATCACTCAAAGTTACTCAGAGTCTCTGGAGGCTGAGACAGGAAGATCATTTGAACTCAAGAGTTCCAGACCAGCCTGAGCAAGAACCAAGACCCTGTCTCTACTAACAAAATAGAAAGAAATTAGCTGGACAACTAAAAACATATAGAAAAAATTAGCTAGGCATGGTGACACAGACCTGTAGTCCCAGCTACTAAGGAGGCTGAGGCAGGAGGATCACTTGAGCCCAGGAGTTTGAGGTTGCTGTGAGCTAGGTTGACATCACAGCACTCTAGCCAGGGCAACAGTGTGAGACTCAGTCTCAGAAAAAATAAAAAAAGGTATTCAAAGTTATTAATGGTTATAGAGAATCTTCTAAAAGGGAATTCCTCACTTTTCATTGCATTATTTTACAAATATCACAGAAATTTCGGTCTTTATTCAACCAAGTATGTAATAAACTTTACCCATGTCTTGTTTTTCATATACCAATGGACTCAAAGACAAGTTGATTACACTTATTTAATGGTAATCACTAAATGTTACTGATATAAACCAGGTTCACCACCACTCCACCTATCCACGCTTGCTTCCCAGGTATTCCTTTATTATATACATATAATTTTTTACCTTATACATCTAGTTTTATCTTGATTTCTAAAAGAGCTATTAAAAATAGCATAAAAAGAGAAAACATATTTTATATAGACTATGGGTTCTTTATCTGGAATATTTGAAGGAACTTCTAAGATTTCGTGTTGCCCTGGTAATTAAAAATAAAGTTTTGTACATTTATATAATATATAAGTTTCATGAATTATATCAAATTCTAAAAATCAGTTCTGACCTAAAATGATTAGGAATAAAATGACAACTGATATACCCACTAAGTCAAAAATAATTGGACAAGTAAAACGAAGTACATATTCCCTTTCAAATTGGCAATGTATCTTCTAATATGCATCAGTTAACTAATATAATGCATGGTATATAATTGATATTATATTTAGATTATTATTTATTTTTAAAATTTATGTGTGTGCTGAAAAATATATTTTATAAAATATAACAGGTACCAATTACTTTAAAATTCTATAGCACTTCTCCTATACCAAATTATGGTTATTCCATTTTCTTCATTTTTCTGAATTGTTCCATTTTCTCAAATTGTTAACTGAGTCATACCTTCTTAAATCTATATCTTATACTAAGTTTGACAGTTGACATATCTGATATTTCACTTTGACACTTCTTGTTTTATATTTATTGTGAAGATATATCCTACCTTTCGAATGCACATTTGGGCTGAGATTATATTTCAAATTTTTTTAGACCAATTTTTATGAAACATTGGATAAGTAAAAAATTTGTGATATTTTCATTGATGGTTTGAGAACTTCTGTTCTGGTGAATTTAAATTGAAAATAAACCATGTAGGTGACCTGAGAACAAGGTGGATAATGAGCTGAAAGCTGTACTGGGAGCAAATCCATCTCAACCTAAGTGTGAATTAGCAGTGAAGTTTGATATTACCATCCCAACAATATTGGACCATTTGAAATGAATCAGCAAGGTAAAGAAGCTGGATAGATGGTTTCTGCATGAATTAAATGAGCATCAAAAGAGAGATTGTCTCAAAGCTTGCCTTTGATTTCTGTCAAAACATAAAGGCAAATCATTTACACCATATTCATTATGTATGATGAAAAATGGACAATTGCAAGCATTCAGCACAATGGTTGGACAAAGATAAAGTGGTAAAACCAAAACCAAATATTCATTTAAAAAAGCTAATGGTGCCTGTTTGGTGGTGAACCACTGATATTATCTACTACAGCTTCATGAAACCTGATCTGTCCATAACAAGGGATGTCTACTATAAGCAACTAGAGGAAATAATGAAGATGCTTGCAACTGTGCAGCCAAGCTTGGTCACTAGAGATAGGCCAATCCTCTTGCAAGGTAACATTAGACCACATGTTGCACAACCACTGCTGCTCAAACTACGGCAGCTAGATTTGGAAACTCTCAGTTATCCACCATATTCACCAGACCTTGCATCAACTGACTATCACCTCTTCCAGGAATTGGATTACTTCTTGCAAAGAAAAATATTCAATTCTCAACAAGCTTTGGAAAAGGTCTTTTATCATTTTATCACCACTCACTTTCCAGGCTTTTTCATTGCCTGCAAAAACAAGCTACAATTAAGATGTCAAAATTGTGTTGATAGTTTAGGCGCATATTTTGATTAATTGTACTGCTTCTTGTTTGAGATATAATAAACTATGCTTTGGTTTGAAATTGGACATTTTATATTTCGTGACCTAATAGAAAGCCATAGTAATCAAAACAGCATAGTAATAGCATAAAAACAGAACCATACACCAATGAAACAGAATAAATAGTCCATAAATAAGTCTAAATATATACAGTCAACTATTTTTCAATAAAAGCACCAAGAGGACACAATGAGAAATGCATCATCTCTTCAATAAATGGTGGTGGGAAAACAGAATTTTCAGTCAAAAAGAATAAAATCGAACCCTTATATTAAACTGTTTATAAAAATAAACTTAAAATGGATAAAATATCTGAATGTAAGACCTGAAACTGTAAAATTCCTAGAAGAGAACATAGGGGAAAATCTCTTTGACTTCAGTCTTGGCGATGATTTTTCTGATCACACCAAAAGTACAAAACACAATCACAAACACACATAAAAACACAAATAAAGAAATGGAACTACATCAATCTGAGAAGCTTCTATACAACAAAAGCAACAGTGAAAAAAACTGAAAAGAAAACCTATGGGATGGGAAAACATTATTGCAAACTACATATCTAGTAGGAGGTTAACATCCAAAAACTTAAAGAACACTTACAATTCAATAGTGGAAAACCAGATAATCCAATTTAAAAACGGGCAAAGATCCTGAACAGACATTTCTTTAAAGAAAACATAAAGTATACAACAGGTATGTGAAAAAGTACTCAACATCATAAATCATATCTACAATATATATTAAAATTCCTATGAGGTATCACCTCATACACATAAGAATGGCTATTATCAAAAAGACAAGGGATAACCAGTTTTGGTTAAGGTGTGGAGAAAAACACGACCTCAGTATACTGTTGGTGAGAATTTATAATGGTACAATCATTATTGGAAAGTATTGAAAACAGTGTGAATATTATTGGAAATAACTTCTTCTTGCTCTATTTTTGATATGAGTTTAGAAGTATTGGTAAGAGTTCTTTATTGAGTGTTTGGTGAATTCAGTTGTGAAGCCATATGGTTTAAGGCTTTTCTTTGTTGGAATATTTGTAATTACTTCTTTAATCTCTTTGTTTTTAATATATTTAACCTTTCAATTTCTCCCTGATTCACATTTGGTAGGGTATATTTTTCCATAAATTTACTCATTTCTCTAGGTTATACAATTAGTTGGCATAAAATTATTCATAATACTCCCTTATGAACCTTTGTATTAATGAAGCATGTGATGTAGTGGGAATACTTTCTTTTCTGATTTTGTCTGTTTGAGGCTTCTCTCTTTTAAGTAGTTAGTCTGGCTAGTGGTTTGTCAATTTTGTTTATTTTTTTCAAAGAATCCACTGACTTTTATTGATTTTTTTTAAAGGTTTTTCTCTTCTCCATTGGATTTATTTCTGTTCTGATCTTTACTATTTCCTTACTTCTGCTATGGTTGGGCTTAGTTTGTTCTTCTTTTTCTAGCTCCTTATGGCATAATGTTAAACTATTTATTGGAATTTTTATTCTTTTTCAATGTTGGCATTTATTGAGATAAACTTCTCTCTTACAACTGCTTTTGCTGAATCCCATAGGTTTTGATATGTGGTGTTCCATTGTTGTTTGTCTCAAGATATTTCTTAATTCCCTCTTTGATTTTATCTTTGTCCCATTGGTTGTTCAGGAGCATGTGTTTCCACATATATGTGTATCTCTGAGATTCCTCCTGTTATCAATTTCTAATTTCATACTATAAATATTATATTATGAAACAATATTAAATATGATTTCAATCTCCTTAAATTTGTTCAGATCTCTGTTTTAGCCTACTATATACAGTTTACCCTGTCAAATGTGTCATGTACACTAGAAAAGAATGTATATTCTGTTGCTGTTGGATGAAAAATTTTATATATGTTTGTTAGATCTATTTGGTCTAAAGTGCAGTTCAAGTTCAATATTTCCTTATTAATTTTCTGTCTGCTTTATCTATCCATTGTTAAAAGAGAGTATTGAAGTTCCCCTACTATTATTGATTGCTGTTTATTCCTTCATGTCCATTGATATTTACTTTATATTTGTATTTTAAACTTGTAGTCAGCAGCCTTGTTATAACCACTTATTACTTCTAGAAGAGTATTTTTTGCTGATTCCCTTAGATTTCATACAGAGCCACCATGGTCATCTGCAAGCAAAGATGGGATTCCATTAATAAATACCACATATTTAGTGCCTTTTTCTTTGACATATATTCACACATTTTTAATAGAGTTAAGAGTAGCTTGAATTATTTTATTTACCCAGTTTTCTATTTATTTATCATTAATTATCCCCAAAACTATTGTCCAAATGTCTAACTTTTCTCTTGGTATGTTTAAACATAGTAGGTTGTTAGACAAGATGTATAAAGCAAAAACCATAGAAAAGACTAATAGATTCAACTCCATTAAAATTTTAAAACCTTGTAAAAGACACCAAAAAAGGTGAAGACAACCCACACGGTATAAGTTATTTATTACATAGACGACACACAAAGGGTAAGTATACAAAATATATGAAGAACTTGTATAAAACAAAGAGGAAAGGATTAAACTAACCAACAAGAAAATGTGCAGAACATATGAACAGGAAAAATTTAACAAACAGCAGTTGCTTCTAGGTTGAATGCTGCCTGAACAGACAGGAGAGAGGGTAATGCTTTACTCTACTCCCATTTCTCTGAGTTTGGCACCATGTGTATGTATCACTTTTTCAGAAACACATAAAAAGTTTACTGAAAATAAAAATAAATAAAGGAAAATAAATTATGTTTTATATTTAGTCACATGTATTAAAGTACATTATATTTTCCTATAGGATCCTGTCATTCCTGAGATATACAGAGACACTATAGAACTTTTTCTTTCCTTCCTTCCTATCTTAACATAGGACAGGACATTGCTTCCAAATACAGTTGTATGTTGAACAAAGCTTAGCAGTTTTATGGAGGCAAGGAACATTTCCAATACTGTTTCTCACAGCCTTCCATACACCTGTGCTAGGTAAGAACTGCTGTTCAGTAAGTACTCGATAAATTTAATTGAGGTGATACGTATTTTATCCTTTTTTCATTCGTATCTGGTAATGTTTTTAGATGTTAAATACTCCTTTTGCTTCTTGTTCCTTGACTAATCTCTTTCCTAGAATACTGATTAGAGTTTATTACAACAAACTGAGGACTGAATAATTATTTACATTCACTTTAGTCAACCATTGCTATGACAACTTTGAAAGACTCTAATTATTATTCCTGAGTCTTTTTAAAAACAAAATCTCAAAATTCTTCAAAATCTGGAAATACATTGTTTTTTTTTCATATTTAATTTGCTTTCACAGAAATTCTTTCCTTGTTTTGTCAATTTGGTCTTGAGAGAAGAGATTGACTCTGGGAATAAAATAATGTTGAAGTTGTTCTGTCCTGAGGCACTGAAGAAAGTATGTCACGCAGTTATCAAAGAGGAATTCAAGATCTTTGGATCACCACTGGCTGTCATCAGGGTCCCAGATACGAATGTGGAAGAAGGCAGTTTTCACATGGTAAGAACAGAATTTATCCAGTTCTTTTCAGATCTCAAACTTTATTTTCAGCTCTTCTAAGTGGTATTTCATTAGTTTTAAGCAATCTTCCCTGCAGCATTTCATTCCTCCTTTTTCACGATATTTTTTATCTTTTCCCTGATTGCTCAAAATGTCCTTTTCAATGTGAGAGAAGGATAGCTGTCCTCTTTCTTCTTGAAAACCATTTCCTTCGTTTGCATGCTCGGGTACAAGATAAAATGGCTGTCGTCTTAGTTTGGTCTTAACTTTTGCTCCTAGCCAGTTATTGATAGGCACGCCTTAATGGGTGCTAGAAGGCCAGCTACTTTTTGATTCCAAGCCAGGGTGATATCCTCAGATATTGCTTCAGGTTTTCTAATGAGAAATGTTACAGCAGGGCTCCCTTTATATTTCCTCTCCACAATGATATCTGCATCTTCAATATTTTTAATTTCCTCCTTAAAGATTTTCCTAAACTTCAACAGCATCTTAGAAGCTGATAATATTTCCCCTTTAAAACTTGACTCAGAGGATTTCCTTTCGGATTTCTTTTGACCTTCACAAAGTAATTGGCACCACTGTTGTGATATTCTTCTAGCTCTACTCTAGGGACTTCCATTTTAACTTTAAAGATGACGTCAAATTCATTGGTGTAGAAATCTTCACATGCTCTGGTAGCTCCAGGTGCGCAGCAGCGCGACGCCTTTGAATGGACTTGCAGTTCTGCAGTCTCCGCAGTAGGTGGTGCACGACCCTGTCCACTACCCGCTGCCCGTGGAGGTGTCCGGGCGGCTCAGCCTCAACTAATCCAGCACCGCTCACAGCTTCCAGCCCCCAGGCGCCGCCTCCCAGCAGGCAGGCGAGACTCCCAGGCAGAACAGGTGGGTGGGAGCTGGGAACCTTGGCGGACCTGGGCCGGGGTCTCTGCTCCCCAGAGCAGCGCGCAGCCCTCTGGCGGCCAGATCCAGCCCTGGGCGGGGGTGGCGCTGAGACCGCGGGAGGTTCCAGAGATTCAGTGTCTTAAACAACAAAAGTTTGTTTCTTTACACTTACGGAGGCTGGAAGTCCAAAATCTATGTGCCAGCATGGGTCGTTTTCTCCAAAACCTCTCTCCTCAACTTGCAAATAGCTGTCCACTTGCCGCCTCCTCACATGGCTGTCCCTCTGTGTACATGCACCCCTACTGTCTCTCTGCACCCCTATCTCCTCTTCTTATGAGGACACCAGCTAGACTGGAGTAATGCCCACCCTACAGTCTTATTTTAACTTAATTACCTTTTTGAAGTGTCTGTCTTCAAATACAGTCACATTCTGAGGTACTGGGGGTTAGTGCTTCCTTTTGAGGGGATACAATTCTGTCCATAACACATTTGTTTCCTTATCTGGTGTTATTCAACTAGCTAGAAATTTCAGCACAATATTTAAAAAGATAAGGTGAGAGAAGACATCCTTGCCTTGTTCGTGATCATAGTAGAAAATTTCTATTTTCTTGGCATTAAGTATGATGTTAGCTGTGGCTTTTCTATACAAATTCTTTATAAAGGTGAGGAGGTTTTCACTTTATTTCTGGTTTCCGAGAGCTCCTGCACTATTTATCTGTTTGTACCATCATCACACACACTTATTTAATTAAAAATTGGGGAGATACAGCTTCTTCGCTGCACTCTCCTCATAGTGAGCAGTTAATGTGTTCTGTGCATTTTACCTACAGTTTTTCAAATCTGACTTTTTTCATTGACATTGACATACTTTAAGCCCACATCAATATCAGAAACCACTGTGGCAAGTTCCTTTACTCCAATCTAATGTCCTTTAAATCTATCTCCCACACAGCCCAAGAAGAGTTTCAAATATTACCAGCCACCTTTTTCAGCACCCTGCCCCATCTTGTGATTTTTTATTAGTACTTTTGGCACAAATCTTTGGACTGTAATGTATGCCAAAATATTTGACCATCTCAATTAATTATAAACTCCCTAAAGAATTAGGCTATTTATCCCGGGCCTACAATAAGGCCAGTACATATCACACAAGTTTTCAGTAAAATTAATCAAATAAATAAATAAATTTAGAGGGATAGATGAGTAAATTTTGGATTACACTCTATTTTGATGACTCTCTCAATTCTATACCTTCATTCAATATTGCTTAGCAAACACAAGACAAAACTGTGAACATCAAAATTGAGAGAATGATTGCTGGAAATATTTTCAGATTTCTGTCTCCCACTTTAGTTCTTCATATTGGGATCCAGCGACTAGCAGTGCCTCAGAGCACTCCATAATGCTGGAATATATAATGTTCCAATTTAATGTATGTAGTGAAACTTGTTTATTTCTTCCTATTTTTAATTAATCTCTAACACATAAAAATGTTTGATCAAGGTAAAAATTTAATAAGAACATGCTAATGAAATTAGTTAAAAATTAGAAAAGTATTTTATTTATTTCAAGATATTAAGGGGGTACAAGTGTTTTGTTACATGGATCCATGTATAATGCTGAACTCAGGGCTTTTAAAGTGTCTGTCGACAGAATAGTGTTCATTGTATGCAATAGGTAAGTTTAATCCCTCATGTCCCTCACAACCTGCTCCCTTCTTGGTTTCCAGTGTCCTTTACAACTCTTTGTGCCCATGTGTACCCATTGCTTAGCTTCCACTTTTTAGTGAGAACATGGAGTACTTGTTTTTCCATTCCTGAGATACTTCACTTAGGATAATAGTTTCCACTTACATCCAAGTTGCTTGGAGAGACATTATTTCATCCATTTTAATGGTTGAGCAGTACTATATGATACACACACAAACACACAAACACACCATATTTTCTTTATCTACTCATGAACTTATAGTCACCTAGGTTGATTACATAGCTTTAAAATTGTGAATTTTGCTGCAATAAACATTCAAATACCAAACAAATGTTTTATTTTTAAAAATCTGGGCATCTTTGTTACTTATCTATGATTATTTATGGGAGGAATGGGCAATTGCAAAGACAAACACTAGATAAAATTTTGTTAAAGCAGTATAATAAAAGAAAATATAAAAGTATTGTTCAATGGTATTCCATAAGAATCAATACTTATAAATTCTAAAGAATCAATACTTATAAATTATAAAATGTGTTATAAGAGACAAGTGGGAGGGGTCGTCAATAAAAATCCTCCACTAATAGGACATTTCCAATATCCAAGACTTTCACAATTGACAATGTCTCGGAAGGGAAGTAAAATATGCAAAGAGTACATCATCTGGAAAAAGGGTCTGACAGTATTTTTATGACATTCAGGGGAATCAATTTCATTAATGGCTACAAGGGGTATAAAATAAATAGCCACAATACAACTGAAGAAAGAAAAATACTACTCACAGAATAGTATTTTTCTTCTCTAGAAGTTTTTTTATGGCTTCTTTGACATCTTTGTTCCTCAGAGAGTATATCAAAGGATTCAACATGGGAGTGACTAAAGAGTAACACAAGGAGGCCACTTTGCTCAGTTCAGGAAATCTGTCAGGAGTAAGATACATAAAAAAGACAGCACCATACAGCACACTCACTACTCCGAGGTCAGAACTGCAAGTTGAAAAGGCTTTCTTACGTCCCTCTGTGGAACGTATCTTGAGGACTGTGGACACAATGTACATGTAAGAAACAATGATGACTATGATGGTGGGCAAGATAATGACAGAAGATAAGGAAAAGGATATCATTCTGTGGATAAAGAGGTCTGAACAAGATAGTCTCCAAAGTGGACGAGTATCACAGTAAAAGTGATCAACAGCTCGAGAAGCACAAAAGGATAAAGTAAATGTCATGCTGGTCTGAAGAACTGAGCTGATGCAGCCACAAAAATAGGAACCAGCCACCAACTGAGTGCAGAGACGTGTTGACATCTGAACAGAGTAGAGGAGAGGGTTGCAGATGGCAATGAAGCGGTCATAAGCCATGGCTGCCAGGAGAAAATCCTCAGTGACAATGAACAGGGCAAAGAGAAAGAATTGTGCCACACAACCTGCAAAGGAGATGGACTTGCTTATAGACCAGAAATTGATCGTAGTCTTGGGTGCAATAACAGACGAATAGATCAATGAAGGAGAGATTGCCTAGGAAAAGATACATCGGTGTGTTCAGCTGAGAATCAGTCTTAATAATGGCCATCATGCCAACGTTCCCTAGAAGGATCATGGAGTATATAAGCAGAAATAGCAGGAAGAGAAGAATGTGAATCTCTGGGCGGACCCTGAAGCCTATGAGAATGAAGTCAGTCGTTTCTGAGTGATTACTTGCTCCCCTGTCAGCCATGGCAGAGACCTGCTGAGACGCGCAAGGCAAAATAAGCAAATGAACTCTTGGCTTTGCTCCTAACATTACACATAATCTCTTACACAATTGGGATTTACAAGCTATTCTTTTTTTTTTTTATTTCGCCATATTATGGGGGTACAGATTTTAAGGTGTCAATAAATGCCCATTTCCCCCCCTCCCCCCACAAGTCTGAGTCTCCAGCATGACCATCCCCCAGATGGTGCACATCTCACTCATTATATATGTGTATACCCACCCCCCTCTCCCCTCCCACCTGCCCAATACCCTATTACTGTAGTACCTATGTGACCACTTAGGTGCTGTTCAGTTAATACCAATTTGCTGGTGCATATATGTGGTGCTACAAAGCTATTCTGTAATCATAATTCATTTTATCTCATAGATGTACTATATCTTATACTAAAGCCAACCCACTGATGTTAAATACTATACAAAGATTAGTTGTTTTCCTTAGTTCCCTTAAGTGGTGGAATTTGGCCTTTTGTCTCTGTATCTAATACAATGCCTTTCTACCCAAATATCTTTCACATTTACAAGTATCACTTCTCTATACATTTCCCATTCATAATTTACAGAATAACTTCAACATCGTGAAGCAAGGGCTGGAAGAGAGCACAAATAAATGAGTATCTTACATTCAGGAGGCATGTTAGGTAGTCTGGAGATATTTCCAGATTAAGTAGTCAAGGTTAGGAAACTTTAGAGGCTTAACTTTAGAGGCTTAACTTTGGAGGTTAATGTATGAACAAATGTAAAGAATTTTAAGAACTACTTAGGAGGTATAATTACCTTTTAGAAGTCACAGAAACTGATTTCTGATGAAAGTTATATACCTACTAACATAAAAGGTGGGTATATAACAAAAGTTATTAATACTCACATTTTAGGAAATCTCTTCCAGATAGGCAATCAAAACCTGTTTATAAAGAAAATTTCCCTGCAATTCAGGATCCCAAGACTCATAGCTCTTTAAGAAGAGATCTACAGGTAGTCAAGATAAGAGTCACTTTAGAAATTAATACTGTAAAATATACATATAGGGAATTTTGATTTCATTCTTATTTACTGTAAAGACAACATTCATAGCCTTGATTAACTCATTCGTTAGACAGTTCAAATAGGTTTTTAACTCCTTATATTAACAGTACAATCCAATTTTTCTCTCTCCACAGTGTTTTAAACGCTGTGGAGAGTGTATAGACCATTGCCTAGACTTAATTGTGTCTAGGCAATAATGATAACAAATCTTTATGTGTTGCTGTTTACATGCCAGTTACTTTTCTAAATGCTTTTAAAATAGTTCATTTAGTCCATACATTAATAATATGAGGGATGTATTATTAAATTCCTATGTTTACAGATAAAGCAATTGAGGTACAGAGAAAAAATGGCTGTTGAAATTCACCTACTAGGATTAGAATCAGGATTTTCAGCCAAAAAACTTGGCTCTAGATCATTACTAATGATTACTAATGATCATTACATGCTCTTGATCATTACTAATGATTAATTACTACACTATTTCACATTTTGATAGAGAGCACTTCCTGTTCCTTTAACTGACTTACTTTTGCTTGTAATTTAATTAAAGTTTCTTATCTTCAAAATAAATCCTCTAATCCTTCACCCCAGATGAAAACATCTCTTCCAAAGATATCACTATATTTTGATGTTAATATGAAATATTAAACATTCTTCAGTTGACCATAACTTTCTTAAAATCAACATCAGCCTGGTGTCCATATATTGCTGGCATTTTGTTCTGTGTCTGGCAAATGACAATCAATATATAGATAAAATTTGGATGATAATGCTTATGTAGAATCAGCGACAAGGATGAATGTACGTAATATGACAGTAGTAAGTTGGACTTTCAGACTGAGTTAGATCTCGTTCCAGTTCTGCTTTTCTCACTTTCTAAAGGAGCTTCAATAGTTACTTATGCCTTCTATGCCACTGTATCTTCATATATAAAGGAAGATGGTGTAAGAATGATATATCCTTCAAAGTATTCTTAGGGATAGAAAATGACATATGTTTATAAATCATTTAGCACCATTTATGGCAGAGTAAGTATTCAGTAAATGTTAGCCATTATTATTTTATTATACATTTCAGTGCTTGGTTCACCCCATGATTCACACCAAAATAATTAATGCTAACTAGCCAGAAAGTTAATAATATGTATGTGGTCCTTTTTGGATAAACCATTCTAAGGTGAGGAAATGAAGCAAAGAAACTGTTAATAGAGGAGAAAATAAAAAAATCTGAGAGAAATGGAATATTTTGCCAGAGAATAAAAATGATTCAGAGAAAAATTGCATGATGTATTGTCATTTTGTAAGACTGTATTAAATGTTTAAAATGAAATATTTTATAAGCTCTATTGAAAAGTAAGAATTCAAATAATTACATTACAAAAGACTACAATATTAGTTAGATCATATTTTGGTTCTGAGAAGATAGGCGATATAAGAAGTGAAAAAGGTCTACCTGAAGTCATCATGATATATCACTTTTTGAAAAATAAAATATTTTGTTAATCTGCCTTTAATCTTGCATAGAGGCAAGGATCCAGGTTATTTTAATTTTCAAGATTAATTTTTATCAAACTCAATGCAAACTAATGAGTTTCTCCACACCCTTCAACAAAGGGATACCATATTGTTGTTAATTACAATTATCACCTTGGTATTTGCCAGCTCCTCCTTATAAAAAGGTATAATTTACTTCTCTATATTTTGAATCAAGGAGACCCTTGTGAATTATATTGATTTATATAATACGGTAACATCGATGTATCCTTTTTTATATATTATGGATTTAATTTTCTAAAATTTTATAAAGAACTTTTAGATCTATGTTCATGACACATACATATGCTATCAAAGTAGTGTTGGCCTCATAATGAGTTAGGATATATTACTCTGCTTCAGCTCTGGAGGAGTTTGGATATAACTGTATTCTCCTAAAAATATACTATTTGACAGGATCAAAATATTAACTATTGGGTGATAAATATGACCAATATGTAAGCCTTGTACACTAAAAACAGTTAGTAGAATGAAAAAACAAGCCACAGCCTAGGAGAAAATACTTGCATAGTCATATATGATAAATGACTTATCAAAATATACAAAGAACTCTTAAAAATTAACAATAAGAAAATAAATAACTCAACTAAAAAATGGGCCAAAGAACTTATGAGACACTTCACCAAAGAAGATAAACAGATGGCAATTAAGCATATAAAAAGATACTCCAGATCATATGTCATCAGGAAAAGGCAAATTAAAATAACAATGAGATACCACTACATATCTATTCTAATAGTCAAAATCCAGAGCACTGATAATACCAAATATTGGTGAAGATGTGTAGCAACAGGAATAATCATTCACTTTTGGTGGAAGTGCAAAATGGTACAGCTACTTTGGAAGACATTTTGGCAGTGTCTTACAAAACTAAATTTACTCTTACCGTATGATCCAGCAATCACACTCATTGGTATTTACTCAATGAAGCTGAAAACGTATGTCCACACAAAAACCTGCACACAGATATTTATAGCAGCTTTATGCATAATTTCTAAAACTGGTAGAAAGAAAGATGTCTTTCCACAAGTGAATGGAAGAATTATGGTACATTTAAACAATGGACTCTTATTCGACGCTAAAAAGAAATGAACTATCAGGCCATAAAAAGACATGGAGGAAACTTAAATGAATATCAGCTTATGAAAATCCAATTTAAAAAGACTAAATATATTGTTTTGAGACTTTTTGATAAAGACTATTCTCAGTGGAGTTAAGTGATACCTAATTGTGGTTTTAATTTGCATTTCCCTGATGATTAGAGATGAGTATTTTTTTATATGCTTGCTGGCCATTCTTCTTTTGAAAAGTTACTGTTCATGTCCTTTGCCCACTTTTTGGTAGGGTTGTTTAATTTTTTCTTGCTGATTTTCCTGAATTCTATATAGATTCTAGTTATCCTTCGTTTATCGGATGTGTAGTATGCGAATATTTTCTCTCATTCTGTAGGTTGTCTGTTTGCTTTAGAGATAGTTTCTTTGGCCGTGCAGAAGCTTTTTAATTTGATCAGGGCCCATTTATTTATTTTTGCTGCTGTGATTGCCTTTGGGGTCTTCTTCATAAATTCTAAATGTCGAGGTGAATGCAGAGATAGGAACACTCATACACTGCTGGTGGGACTGCAAACTAGTACGAGCTCTGTGGAAAGTAATATGGAGATACCTCAAGGAACTACAATAGAACTACCATTTGATTCAGTAATCCCATTACTGGACATTTATCCAAAGGAAAATAAGACATTCTATAAAAAAGACGTCTGCACTAGAATGTTTATAGCAGCACAAATCACAATTGCAAAGATGCGGAAACAACTCAAGTGCCCATCAATACATTAGTGGATTAATAAAATGTGGTATATGTATACCATGAAGTTCTACTCAGAAACAATGTTTCTACAAGAAACAATGGTGATTTAGCATGTCTTGTATTATCCTGGATAGAGCTGGAGCCCATTTTACTAAGTGAAGTATCCCAAGAATGACAAAACAAGCACCACATGTACTCACCATGAAATTGGTATTAACTGTTCAACACTTAAGTGCACATAGAGTAGTAACAGTCATCAGGTGTCAGGCAGATGGGAGAGGGGAGGAGGGGAAGGGTATATTCACACCTATGGGTGCGGTGCACACCAACTGGGGGATCCACACACTTAAAGCTCTGACTTGGGTGGGGCAAAGGCAATACATGAATCTAAATGTTTGCAACCCTGTAATATGCTGAAATAAAAAAAATTTTTTAAATAATAAATAAAAATTAAAACACTACATACTGTATGATTCCAACTATATGACATTCTAGAAAAGGCAAAACTGTGGAGATGGTAAAAAGAGCAGTGGTTGCTAGGAGCTAGGGATTAATAGACAGAGCCCAGAGGAATTTTAGGACAGTGAAAATACTCTGTATAATATAAAGATAGACATATGCCATTTTACACTTGTTTCATCCTTCTGAACCTGAATGGAATCTCCCCAAAAACAGCAGTAGGGAATTCCAACAAGGAAATGCCCAAAACTGTCTGGAGATGAGGCTGGTTGGAGTCCAAAGAAAGAAGCACTAAATGCCAGGGTGATCAGTCCAAGATATTTGTTTGAGGAACTTACAGTCGTGGCCCGATTGCAGGACGGGAGATGAACACATAGGACATAGACATAAGACACAGACACAACAGAGTTGGCTGCAGTCCCAGAAAAATAAAGTACACAGACACAAAGATGGTTGAAGACTGCAGCACCTTAAAGCACCAGTCATTTTATTTTCATACTGTTTAATTGAGCAAGCGCCCCGCAGCTATTTTCTCATGCTGGCTATTTTCCCATGCTGGCTATTTTCACAACTACTTTTTGGTACGTGACTTCCCATGGCCAATAGCACCTGTTTCTCCAGTCAAAGCACAAGACATGGCCTTTGATGCTTGGTACCGTTTGCAGATAACAAACAACCTTGGCTTGAGCACGAAACCACAGGTCCTTGGCCATCTTGCAACGTCTGGCACTGCATGCAGGATAACAGACAACCTTGGCTTACATGAGAGACCACAGGTCCTTGGCCATTTGCCCAGAGGAACAGTTCTCTCTGCTGGTCAACAAGTCACCTCCTGCTAATTGTGGGAACAAGCAATGAGCTCCCATTCTGCTGACTTAGGGTCTTGGCCAATCTGACTCAGGGACGGCTTGCTTCAACTTACAGAGTGCTGCATCGGTCCTCATGATGGTCAGCAAGATAAAAAGACTTGTGCCTAAATATGTCTGCAGCAGGGATGTCAGAGTATGGAGTTTTTATGAAGGTTTAAACAATTTGGCTTTGGGTGTAGGGCCAGTTTCTTTCAGTGTTTTGGGCAACAACCCTGATACCTTTCTTGGTGCCTGGGAATGTTCAAGGTCCCATTTTTGCTTCAAGCCAGCTGAGAAAAACCCACAGCTGCTGAGTCACAGACTGATCATGACACTGTGATTTTCAGTCAGGACAGAGAATGAAAGTGAGGGGGAACTGGGGAGCCCTACAACCTTTGTCCAATCCCACACAATGTACAATACCAAGAGTAAACCATAATGCAGACTATGGACTTTGGGTGAGAATAATGTGCCAGTGTGGGTTAATCCATTGTAAGGAATTTGCCACTCTGACTGGGGATGTTGATGATGACAAAGGCTGTGCATGTGTGGAGGCAGAAGGCATATGGGATAGCACTGCACTTTCCTCTCGATTTCCTACGACCCTAAAACTGCTCTAAAACAACAGCAACAAAAATCTAGAGAACATATCTAAGAAAAATTAAAGAGGATCTAAATAAATGGAGAGCACCATAGCCATAAACTGGAAGATTCAGTATTGCTAAGAGATCAGCTATACCCAAATTGATCTATAGATTCAACTGAATTTGAATAAAATACCAAAAAGCTTTTTTTAATAGACATTGAAAAGTTTACCCTCAAATGTTACATAGAAATGCAAAGGACTTAGGATAGTCAAAGTAAATTTGCAAAGAACAAAGTTGAAGGCCTCAAATCTCCGGATTCTAAGGTAACCTATAAAGCTACAGTAATCAAAGCAGTGTGGACTTGACATAAAGGTACCCAAACAGACCAACGGAAGACAGAGATCAGAAGTACATCCACACTTATATGGACAACTGATTCTCTGCAAGATCACAAAAGCAATTCATTAGAGGAAAAATAGCCTTTTCAACAAATAGTGCTTAAACAAATATCCATTTTCCAAAAAAACAAAAAGCAAAAACAAATGTATTCGTATCTTTCATTACATATAAAAATTAACTAAAATGCATCAAAGAAATAAATGCAAAATCAAAAATTAGAAAATTCCTTGGAAACATAAGAGAAAATATTTGTGACCTTGATTTAGGCAAGAATTTCTTAGATAAAACAAATGATAAATTTGACTTTATTAAAATTAAAACCTTCTTATCTTTGAAAGACATGGTTAAGATAAAAGACAACGTATTCAGATGAAATATTTGCAAATCACTTAAATACATAATTTATAATTTTAAAATCTCAAAAAATGTACAATGTAATGAAATTCGACAATGATTTGAACATATGCATCATCAAAGCAAATACATAAATTTACAATAAATACATATATTCAACACCAATAGTTATTAAGAAAATAAATTAAATCAAAATGTTATTGCTTTATTCCCAATATAGGCAAATATCAAGCATAAGCCAAGTGGGAACAAAAATTATAAACTGACCACACATTAAAAATAAAGATGGTTACAAATGTTAAAGAGAGAAAAAATGTAAACAGCAAAGTAGAAGCAACAAAATTAATAAGATAGTAAGTAGGATTCTGAAGAAATGATTAAGGACATACAGAATGATACTACATTTTAGTTTTAATACATTTGGATTTCAAGTATATAGAAGGAAATTAATAATAATCTGTTTTTCCTGCTCTCTGGGCATCTTTGGACCACATATGGACATTAAATATAACTGGTACCTTATTCTATGGTTCCCTTCCATTCCATACACCTGTATTCTTCAACCCAAGGTAATATTCTGATTCTTTTGTTAATAATTCAGTAGCTATAATTTAATATAGTTTGCATATGTATACATTCCTAATTATTTTTATTTTAGTTGTGTTTACCTTAGAGGTATCACATACAGAATTCCATATAATTTATTTATAGAATTTCCCCTCAAGAGATGTAACTTAATTCCCCACCCACTAAGTATGAGCTGTATGTAGTAACTTGCATCCAAAGAATACAGTATGGAAAGGGGATAAAAGTAATTATATAGAACAGAAACCTGATAAACACAATATTTGCCTGATACTAAATGTTAACATCATTAAGGATAGATTATATTGATAGTAATTATCCTTAATATGATGTGTTGACAATGACACTTCACCTCAGTGGTCTTCTTTCCAAAAATGCATAACCACAGTCTAACCATGAGAAAAACATCAGACAAAATCCAGCAGAGGGACATTATGCAATACCTGACCACTACTTCTCTGTCAAGGCTGTACATGGGAGGATTGCTTGAGCCCAAGAGTTTGTATCTAACCTGGACAACATAATGAGACACCTGTTGTCGCAAAAAAAAAAAAAAACAAACAAACTGTCAAGGTCATTAAAAATAAAGTAAGTCTCGGAAGTGTCACAGTCCAATGGAGCCTAAGGCATCATGACAATATAATGTAATGTGATATCCTGGAAAAGTTGCTAGGACAGAAAAAGAACAATAAGGAAAAAATCTAATGAACTTCAAATACAGTACAGACAACAGGATTTTCTGTATATAATCTTTGGGATTTATTTTTCCCCTTAATATATTGTTGCTTAATGTTCATTGTGAATATATCTATAATTTTGTGTCATAATAATTCTATCATGTAAATATACCATTTATCATAATCAACAATCCTATTGATGAACATTTGATTTATTTCTGGAATTTTTATTTTGTTAATTATGCTTCTATAACATTCTTATACATAACTCCTCCAGCACATGTGCAAGATCTTCTCTTGGATATCTGCTCAGGAGAGGAATTGCTGGGTAATAAGTCACATAAGTAAGTGCCCTACCATAGGAGATAATGATAAGCTCATCTGAGATTATTTTCATTTATTTATAAATGCAAGGTAAAATAGAGTCTGTAGACCACCTTCAGATTCAATCTTGTTTTTTCATTACACCCCTAAGAGCCTTTTTTGTACACATTTCCTAGTCATCACCATATAATTCTAATACCATAAACATACTGCATAAGTTTGTTTTATGTATAGACAACAAAATATGATACCCAAGAAATTATACACAAAGAGAATAAGATTTTTCTACCACACACAAGAAGTAATCTTTTTCCCTTTTATAGTCGATATTGCCCCTGCTAAGAATGCATGCTATAGACCATATATACTCCAGTATTGGCATGGTCAGATGTTTTCATTTCTTTCCAATTGAATGGTAGCTAAATGGAATTTTGTTGTAATCTTGATTTCTATTTCTCTTATAGAAAACATCCCAATAAATTTTGTTGTGTACTCTTGTGTGAAATGTGTGTTAATCAATTTTTCCTATTTCATATAGGTTAGTTGTGCCATTATTATAGATTTGTAGTAATTTAATATATAATCTTCTTAGTTGTATACATCGTGAACACATTCTTTTGGCTTGTATTTTGTACTTTTGCTTTCTATAAAACATCTTTCAATGGCCAAACTAATTCTTAATTCTACTCCATTTGCATGTACATATCTTTTCTTACATGGTGAATGCTCTTTGTACATTCTGGAACAATATTTTCTGTTGTATGACTAAACAATTTTATAATTTTCCACCAAGGTCTTATATATTTTGTTAAATTATTCCTAAATTGTTGATAATCTCTGATTACACATATAAATGGTATAATCTGTTAAATTAAATATTGTACTTGTTTACTGCTATCATGTGGACATGCAATTGATTTTTGTACATTAATCCAAACATCTTTATGAACTCTTCTTTAAATGATCATATAAATGACAGCTTAATCCCACATTTTATTCCTTATATTTTTCATTTGTATTTTCATATTACACTGGCTAGACTTCTGATAGAATGCTAAACTGCATCAGAGATAATAGATATTCTTTTTCCCAATTAAAAAATATTTCTGATATTTTCCCATTTAGAATTTATATTCATTCAGTTTGTATATATAAGTTTTATCAGGTAATGAAGCTTAGTTATTTTCTAAATTTCTAAATTTTCTAAATGTTACTACGTTTTAGGATAGCATTAAAATTTATCAAAGGTTCTTCCTCTAGCTTTTGAGATAATAAGTTTTTAAATCTTTTAATCAGTTAATATGGTGAATGTGACTCTGCATTTTCTAACATTAAACCATCAGTGTCTAACTGGCATAACTACAACTCATCCAAAGTAATCCACCTTTGTTATATTTAATACACTGTAAGACTCATTTTTATAATATGTAAGAGAATAGGAACTCTTTGCTTGAATTCATGATGTATTTACAAAATGTAATATCTTGGCAAGCAAGCATTATAAATTCCGCCAAAAAGGTTTTTTGAGTTTAAATTCCCAGAACTTAAGTTAATAAAACTAGAAATCAATAATAAAAAGATATTATCTAAATATTTCATCTATATTGAAATAATAAGTCTTATCTAAATAATTTATGAGTGAAAGCAAACATTCAAATTAAAAGAAAATTATTTTAAAAATCTGAAAATAAAAATAAGTTACATTCAAAATGATGCAAAAGTTTTATACATATTTCATTAAAATAAAAACTGAAAATAAAATAACTAAGCATTCAACATGTGAATACAGAAAAAGAAAGCTAATAAAACAAGAAAAATAAATTAAAATAATTATATCAATATGCAGATCTATATACAGATATTATATTAATACATTTATTGCATGTATTAATTTAGTTATAATGTTTTGGTGTTATAGTTTTGAATACACTTAAGCAAAACAAAAGAAAAACACAAATTATGTAATAACTAGACATCACATCATAAAATACTTTGAAAATAATGATATGGAACTCAATATTCTAGTAGTATAAAATCAAACCATTTGGCAAGTTTAAGAGACAAAAATAAGAAAAGATTTTCAGGATTCAAAGTACAAAGTATAGACAAAGAAAGGATTAAGTTATAAGAAATGTAGGCTATAACATTTTATTATATAATTTTAATTAAATATTATGATTTGATTATTTGAGTTTGTGATATTATTTTTAATTATTAATATTTAAGAAAACATTTTATCCATGGAATTAATTTTTCAAGTCTAGAGGAAAATAGGAATTTTCAGATCAATACATAACTAATGAGTAATGAAATGACCCATAAACGTAAATAGAAACTAGTTATATTAATAAGAATAAATAATACTAGTTATTTATCAAATATTTATTATTAAGATCCTCATGACAAGGTAGTTTTATAGCAACTATGACATTATTTATATATTTATTTTGCTTCTGGATGAAATAATTAATATCTGGATGATTTAACTATATTATTGGTATAATACTTGGTATTATTGGTATAATAATTGGCACTACTCCTTTGTATAATTATTTGGCAAAGCCAGTAATTTTTATTACCATGACACTTCTAATTCTCATTTGCAAAGATTGAACAATGGCCAACTTGCTTATGATCTGGATAAAACAAAGAAGATAAAACATTCAGTAGTGTCTAGCTCTATTTTTCCCTTTCCAATAGATAGATAAATAGGTACATGTTCATATACATATATATATATATATATATACACATACACACACCCACACACATATATACATACACACAGATACTGTGTTCATAAATATAATGTGTATACTAATGCATCAAATTGGTAGTACTGTATTTTAGCTACAATTCTAAATACAGCTAAGCCAGATGAAACAGAAATAACAAATCCATGTAATATCTAGATATCACACTATAAATTTATATAGAAATATGAAAAACCTATATTAATTTTTAATTGACTTTTAAAAAGACTTATTGATGATACAAATGAAAATAAACTTTACCCTGACAAACTTTTCGATATCTTTCTTTGAAACTATTCTATAGCAAATTGTTGATAGTATTGATTTTCATTGATTTTACAGTTTTATAGATGGCTAGAGGTCAATTAAAAGATATTTTTCTCATCATTATCCTTTTTAAAGCATTTTTCACCTCTCTATTTCTTAGGCTATAAATCAGAGGATTTAACATAGGGATGATAAGAGTATAGAATAAAGCTACAATTTTGCTTTTCTCTGGTGAGGAGATGGCCCCTGGTTGAGCATACATGAAGAACACAGTTCCATAGAATAAACTCACCACAATGATGTGAGAGCTGCAAGTGGAGAAGGTCTTACTTCTGCCGTGCACTGAGGGGATCTTCAGGACAGTGGAGAGAATATAAGCATAGGATACCAGAATGACAGTTGTGGTGGTGAGGATGATGAGGGCAGAGAGAATAAACAGTACAATCTCATTCACAAAGGTGTCAACACATGAGATCTTGATCAGGGCTGGGACATCACAGAAAAAGTGGTCCAGTCTGTTCTCCTCACAAAAGCGCAAACTAAAGGTGAAACCTGTTTGTATCATGGAGTTGATGCATCCACAGGTATAGGAGCCAATCACCAAACGAACGCAAGCCTGCTGAGACATACGTACATTATAGAGGAATGGTGAGCAAATGGCTGAGAAGCGGTCATATGCCATCACAGCCAGAAGAAAACCTTCAGTCCCAACAAAAAGAGCAAAGAAAAAGAATTGTGTTGCACAGCCATTGTAAGAAATTTTCTTTTCTTTGGACAAGAAAGTAGCCAGGGTTTTGGGAGCAATGACTGTGGAGTAGCAGAGATCTAAATAGGACAAATTTCTGAGAAAGAAATACATAGGCGTGTGAAGTCTGGAGTCTATTTTAATGATGACTAACATGCTGGTATTTCCCAACACAATGACCATGTAGAGAAGCAAGAACAGTAAGAATAAAAGAATCTGTACTTGTGGAGATGATCCGAATCCCAGCAGAATAAACTCTGTCAACTCTGAGTAATTCCTGTTCAGCTCACTCTTCATAGCTGAGATCAATCTGAGAAAATGAGAAGATTATCATGAAGCCTGTGGAAAGCCTTGATCAATTTTTGATTCCTGAAGTTCTCAATGAAAAAAATAAAATGCCAACACAAATTGGGATTTTCTTAGCAGTGTATCTGATGGAATAGCTTTACACTTGAAGCATCCAAACTACAACCAAAATAAGATTGTCTAGGTTCTTTCTAATATATTTAGTTTCTGTATGATATGAGAAATGTGAATGGGCAAAGGATGTTTTGGGCAGTGAGGTTACGTCATTTTAGGCCACTTGAGAAGAGCTTTGAAATGAGATGAATTGAGTTCACATTCATCTCTTTCAGTATAAAAGAATCTAAGATAAGTATCTACACTTTCAATGCCTCAAAAGTTCTCCTCTTCCAAATGGGAAGTACTAATAATATCTACTTTATTAGATTGTGAGGATTATGTGAAATTGGATGTGAAAAGCCAGACTCAAACACCTTAAAATTATAAAAACTTCATCAAATAAATAAATAAATAAGCAGACATGCAAAGTGCTTTGTGCTTTAGGAATGGAAAATTGGGTGAAAACGTAGATCAGTTCCTTTCCCCACCCCAAGATGAATTTAATGTGGATCTCTTAAAACATTCTGCTATGTAAAAATATTAGGAAACGTGGGGTTATAGTTTAAGGATGCTGAACGAAGCACCAGTCTTAAAGTTATCCAAAGTGATTAATCAAACTCTTACCATGTACACTAACTACACTGCTCAACTTCTATTTCCTATTTAATTTACTACAAATCTCTAAATGCTAGTTGTTTTCTTTTTGGCATCAAAACTCTAGCGTGTTTTTTCTTTTTACTGTCTTAGATATATGAATTATTTTCTTTATATAGAAGCACTACAGATAAAGTATAAGATTAACTTCCCATAAGAAATTTTCTCACTTTATATATTGTTAATAAACACAAAACATTAATGCAAATAAGTAAGGGGAAAGTTCTATGTTACATAGGTTATGCTTTTTGTTCTTCTATAACAATTAATGCTTAATATCAAATACTAAAGAGGGATACAGATACATTGTCATCAATAATTTTAATATATATGAAAAGTTAAATTCAAGTGGAAAAGAGAAATGTTGTTATAATTCTGGGGTTCCATTACTTTATTTAATTTCTGAACTAACAAAAAAAGTTGCTTCAAGAAATTTATCATATTTGAAGTTAATATTTCTATTTGGAATTTTTTATAAAATTAGAAGTACGAAAAAGTCAGAAGATGTGGAACTGATTTAGCTTCTTTTATGAAGTCAAAATATGCTATTGGTTAAAAGCGTGGTGTTTCAATTCATATAAATCTGGCTTTTAATCCATGCTCTGCCACTCACTGGCTGAGTAATCTTGGACAAATTATTTAAATTCCATGAGCCTCTGTTTGCTCATCAGCAAAATGTGGTTTAGAATATCTGCGTTATAGGATTGTTGTAGCATAGATTAAATTAAACAATATCTATAAATTAAAAGAAATATGTAGCACCTGGGAAATAGAAAGTACTTAATAAATAATTGATATATGACAAAATGAGCAGAAAAAAATGTTTTGCTAAGTTTCAAAAACTATCTTCAGAAATATTTATGCTTTTAAAAACCAGTTACCTTTCTTGAGATCCAGCTTATTCCACAAAAAGTCTCCTTGAAAGATTTCAAAACTTTATTGTTCTTGTAAAGGAAGCTTTGAGAAAAGTGTAATTAATTACAAAATTGCTTCACAGTATATATACATTTATTCAAGTATCTGAGTACACTCAATAAATAGATCTATTTATTTATAAGTCTCCTGTACCTCTTCCTTATTAAAACCAAAAGAGAGTCTCAGACTGGGTCTTCAGTTTGAAACCGGAGAAAATATTATTATTTATTTCAGAACTGAAAGTCAGAATTCCTCCTATATGCCATCTACCATAAGTCCTAAGTCTTTTGATCTAGCCATATAGTTATTCTTAAAACCAAGAAAGCAAATTAGAAGAATATATTAAAATGTGTGTTCTTTTTTGAAAAATAAAAAGGGCCCTGGAGGGCAATTAGGTCAGTGTTTGCCAAACTTTCCCATACCGCAGAGTCATCTGGGAGGTTTTGTTTTGCTTTGCTTTTAATACTGATTCCTGGGTAACACCTTATTCTTAATTAATCTGAATATTGAAAAATGTCTATTAGTGAGAAGTATTCATTTATATTTTAAGATTCCCAACTGACTCTAATAAAATCAATCCCTATAGAAGTGAAAGTTTGTAAAAGTTTTAGAACCAGTGAATTAGGTCTTTTTATTGCTTCCAGGCAGAACAGCAGTTTATCACTCAAAGTTACTCAGAGTCTCTGGAGGCTGAGACAGGAAGATCATTTGAACTCAAGAGTTCCAGACCAGCCTGAGCAAGAACCAAGACCCTGTCTCTACTAACAAAATAGAAAGAAATTAGCTGGACAACTAAAAACATATAGAAAAAATTAGCTAGGCATGGTGACACAGACCTGTAGTCCCAGCTACTCAGGAGGCTGAGGCAGGAGGATCACTTGAGCCCAGGAGTTTGAGGTTGCTGTGAGCTAGGTTGACATCACAGCACTCTAGCCAGGGCAACAGAGTGAGATTCAGTCTCAGAAAAAATAAAAAAAGGTATTCAAAGTTATTAATGGTTATAGAGAATCTTCTAAAAGGGAATTCCTCACTTTTCATTGCATCATTTTACAAATATCACAGAAATTTCGATCTTTATTCAACCAAGTATGTAATAAACTTTACCCATGTCTTGTTTTTCATATACCAATGGACTCAAAGACAAGTTGATTACACTTATTTAATGGTAATCACTAAATGTTACTGATATAAACCAAGTTCACCACCACTCCACCTATCCACGCTTGCTTCCCAGGTATTCCTTTATTATATATATATAATTTTTTACCTTATACATCTAGTTTTATCTTGATTTCTAAAAGAGCTATTAAAAATAGCATAAAAAGAGAAAACATATTTTATATAGACTATGGGTTCTTTATCTGGAATATTTGAAGGAACTTCTAAGATTTCGTGTTGCCCTGGTAATTAAAAATAAAGTTTTGTACATTTATATAATATATAAGTTTCATGAATTATATCAAATTCTAAAAATTAGTTCTGACCTAAAATGATTAGGAATAAAATGACAACTGATATACCCACTAAGTCAAAAATAATTGGACAAATAAAACAAAGTGCATATTTCCATTCAAATTGGCAATGTATCTTCTAATATGCATCAGTTAACTAATATAATGCATGGTATATAATTGATATTATATTTAGATTATTATTTATTTTTAAAATTTTTGTGTGTGCTGAAAAATATATTTTATAAAACATAATAGGTACCAATTACTTTAAAATTCTGTAGCACTTCTCCTATACCAAATTACGGTTATTCCATTTTCTTCATTTTTCAAAATTGTTCCATTTTCTCAAATTGTTAACTGAGTCATACCTTCTTAAATCTATATCTTATACTAAGTTTGACAGTTGATATATCTGATATTTCACTTTGACACTTCTTGTTTTATATTTATTGTGAAGATATATCCTACCTTTCGAATGCACATTTGGGCTGAGATTATATTTCAAATTTTTTTAGACCAATTTTTCTGAAACATTGGATAAGTAAAAAATTTGTGATATTTTCAAATGTAAGTTCTGTCATGGGAACAATGCTGCACAGACAGCTTGAAATATCAATGAAGCATTTGGGAAGGATTTGGCTAATGAACACACAGGACACAGATGACTTGAGAACTTCTGTTCTGGGGAGTTTAATCTTGAAAATAAACCATGTAGGTGACCTGAGAACAAGGTGGATAATGAGCTGAAAGCTGTACTGGAAGCAAATCCATCTCAACCTAAGTGTGAATTAGCAGTGAAGTTTGATATTACCATCCCAACAATATTGGACCATTTGAAATGAATCAGCAAGGTAAAGAAGCTGGATAGATGGTTTCTGCATGAATTAAATGAGCATCAAAAGAGAAATCGTCTCAAAGCTTGCCTTTGATTTCTGTCAAAACATAAAGGCAAATCATTTACACCATATTTATTATGTATGATGAAAAATGGATTCCTTTTGACAATTGCAAGCATTCAGCACAATGGTTGGACAAAGATAAAGTGGTAAAACACTGTCCAAAACCAAATATTCATTTAAAAAAGCTAATGGTGCCTGTTTGGTGGTGAAGCACTGATATTGTCTACTACAGCTTCATGAAACCTGATCTGTCCATAACAAGGGATGTCTACTGTGAGCAACTGGAGGAAATGATGAAGATGCTTGCAACTATGCAGCCAAACTTGGTCACTAGAGATAGGCCAATCCTCTTGCAAGGTAACATTAGACCACATGTTGCACAACCACTGCTGCTCAAACTACGGCAGCTAGATTTGGAAACTCTCAGTTATCCACCATATTCACCAGACCTTGCATCAACTGACTATCTCCTCTTCCAGGATTTGGATTACTTCCTGCAAAGAAAAATATTCAATTGTCAACAAGCTGTGGAAAAGGTCTTTCATCATTTCATCACCACTCACTTTCCAGGCTTTTTCATTGCCTGCAAAAACAAGCTACAATTAAGATGTCAAAATTGTGTTGATAGTTTAGGTGCATATTTTAATTAATTGTACTGCTTCTTGTTTGAGATATAATAAACTATGCTTTTGATTTGAAATTGGACATTTTATATTTGTGACCTACTAGAAAGCCATAGTAATCAAACCAGCATGGAATAGCATAAAAACAGAAACATAGACCAATGGAACAGAATAAATAGTCCATAAATAAATCTAAATATATACAGTCAACTATTTTTCAATAAAAGCACCAAGAGGACACAATGAGGAATGAATCATCTTTTCAATAAATGGCGGTGGGAAAACAGAATTTTCAGTGAAAAAGAGTAAAATTGAACCCTTATATTAAACTGTATATAAAAATAAACTTAAAATGGATAAAATATCTGAATGTAAGACCTGAAACTGTAAAACTCCTAGAAGAGAACATAGGGGAAAATCTCTTTGACTTCAGTCTTGGCGATGATTTTTCTGATCACACCAAAAGTACAAAACACAATCACAAACACACATAAAAACACAAATAAAGAAATGGAACTACATCAATCTGAGAAGCTTCTATACAACAAAAGCATCAGTGAAAAAAAATGAAAAGAAAACCTACGGGCTGGGAAAAAAATTATTGCAAACTACATATCTAATAGGAGGTTAACATCCAAAAATTTAAAGAACACTTACAATTCAATAGTGGAAAAACAGATAATCCAATTTAAAAAGTGGGCAAAGATCCTGAACAGACATTTCTTTAAAATGTCTGTTTAAAGAAAGCATAAAAATGTACAACAGGTATGTGAAAAAGTATTCAACATCATAAATCATATCTATAATATATATTAAAATTCCTATGAGATATCACCTCATACCCATAAAATGGCTATTATCAAAAAGACAAGGGATAACCAGTTTTGGTTAAGGTGTGGAGAAAAACAGGACCTTAGTATACTCTTGGTGAGAATTTATAATGGTACAATCATTATTGAAAAGTATTGAAAATAGTGTGAATATTATTGGAAATAACTTCTTCTTGCTCTATTTTTGATATGAGTTTAGAAGTATTGGTAACAATTCTTTATTGAGTGTTTGGTGAATTCATTTGTGAAGCCATATGGTTTAAAGCTTTTCTTTGTTGGAATATTTGTAATTACTTCTTTAATCTCTTTATTTGTTTTTAATATATTTAACCTTTCAATTTCTCCCTGATTCACATTTGGTAGGGTATATTTTTCCATAAATTTACTCATTTCTCTAGGTTATACAATTAGTTGGCATAAAATTATTCATAATACTCCCTTATGAACCTTTGTATTAATGAAGCATTTGATGTAGTGGGAATACTTTCTTTTCTGATTTTGTCTGTTTGAGGCTTCTCTCTTTTAAGTAGTTAGTCTGGCTAGTGGTTTGTCAATTTTGTTTATTTTTTTCAAAGAATCCACTGACTTTTATTGATTTTTTTTAAAGGTTTTTCTCTTCTCCATTGGATTTATTTCTGTTCTGATCTTTACTATTTTCTTACTTCTGCTATGGTTGAGCTTAGTTTGTTCTTCTTTTTCTAGCTCCTTATGGCATAATGTTAAACTATTTATTGGAATTTTTATTCTTTTTCAATGTTGGCATTTATTGAGATAAACTTCTCTCTTACAACTGCTTTTGCTGAATCCCCATAGGTTTTGATATGTGGTGTTCCATTGTTGTTTGTCTCAAGATATTTCTTAATTCCCTCTTTGATTTTATCTTTGTCCCATTGGTTGTTCAGGAGCATGTGTTTCCACATATATGTGTATCTCTGAGATTCCTCCTGTTATCAATTTCTAATTTCATACTATAAATATTATATTATGAAACAATATTAAATATGATTTCAATCTCCTTAAATTTGTTCAGATCTCTGTTTTAGCCTACTATATACAGTTTACCCTGTCAAATGTGTCATGTACACTAGAAAAGAATGTATATTCTGTTGCTGTTGGATGAAAAATTTTATATATGTTTGTTAGATCTATTTGGTCTAAAGTGCAGTTCAAGTTCAATATTTCCTTATTAATTTTCTGTCTGCTTTATCTATCCATTGTTAAAAGAGAGTATTGAAGTTCCCCTACTATTATTGATTGCTGTTTATTCCTTCATGTCCATTGATATTTACTTTATATTTGTATTTTAAACTTGTAGTCAGCAGCCTTGTTATAACCACTTATTACTTCTAGAAGAGTATTTTTTGCTGATTCCCTTAGATTTCATACAGAGCCACCATGGTCATCTGCAAGCAAAGATGGGATTCCATTAATAAATACCACATATTTAGTGCCTTTTTCTTTGACATATATTCACACATTTTTAATAGAGTTAAGAGTAGCTTGAATTATTTTATTTACCCAGTTTTCTATTTATTTATCATTAATTATCCCCAAAACTATTGTCCAAATGTCTAACTTTTCTCTTGGTATGTTTAAACATAGTAGGTTGTTAGACAAGATGTATAAAGCAAAAACCATAGAAAAGACTAATAGATTCAACTCCATTAAAATTTTAAAACCTTGTAAAAGACACCAAAAAAGGTGAAGACAACCCACACGGTATAAGTTATTTGTTACATAGACGACACACAAAGGGTAAGTATCCAAAATATATGAAGAATTTGTATAAAACAAAGAGGAAAGGATTAAACTAACCAACAAGAAAATGTGCAGAACATATGAACAGGAAAAATTTAACAAACAGCAGTTGCTTCTAGGTTGAATGCTGCCTGAACAGACAGGAGAGAGGGTAATGCTTTACTCCACTCCCATTTCTCTGAGTTTGGCACCATGTGTATGTATCACCTTTTCAGAAACACATAAAAAGTTTACTGAAAATAAAAATAAATAAAAGAAAATAAATTATGTTTTATATTTAGTCACATGTATTAAAGTACATTATATTTTCCTATAGGATCCTGTCATTCCTGAGACATACAGAGACACTATAGAACTTTTTCTTTCCTTCCTTCCTATCTTAACATAGGACAGGACATTGCTTCCAAATACAGTTGTATGTTGAACAAAGCTTAGCAGTTTTATGGAGGCAAGGAACATTTCCAATACTGTTTCTCACAGCCTTCCATACACCTGTGCTAGGTAAGAACTGCTGTTCAGTAAGTACTTGATAAATTTAATTGAGGTGATACGTATTTTATCCTTTTTTCATTCGTATCTGGTAATGTTTTTAGATGTTAAATACTCCTTTTGCTTCTTGTTCCTTGACTAATCTCTTTCCTAGAATACTGATTAGAGTTTATTACAACAAACTGAGGACTGAATAATTATTTACATTCACTTTAGTCAACCATTGCTATGACAACTTTGAAAGACTCTAATTATTATTCCTGAGTCTTTTTAAAAACAAAATCTCAAAATTCTTCAAAATCTGGAAATACATTTTTTTTTTCATATTCAATGTGCTTTCACAGAAATTCTTTCCTTGTTTTGTCAATTTGGTCTTGAGAGAACAGATTGACTCTGGGAATAAAATAATGTTGAAGTTGTTCTGTCCTGAGGCACTGAAGAAAGTATGTCACGCAGTTATCAAAGAGGAATTCAAGATCTTTGGATCACCACTGACTGTCATCAGGGTCCCAGGTACGAATGTGGAAGAAGGCAGTTTTCACATGGTAAGAACAGAATTTATCCAGTTCTTTTCAGATCTCAAACTTTATTTTCAGCTATTCTAAATGGTATTTCATTAGTTTTAAGCAATCTTCCCTGCATCATTTCATTCCTTCTTTTTTCACGATATTTTTTATCTTTTTCATGATTGCTCAAAATGTCCTTTTCAATGTGAGAGAAGGATAGCTGTCCTCTTTCTTCTTGAAAACCATTTCCTTCGTTTGCATGCTCGGGTACAAGATAAAATGGCTGTCGTCTTAGTTTGGTCTTAACTTTTGCTCCTAGCCAGTTATTGATAGGCACGCCTTAATGGGTGCTAGAAGGCCAGCTACTTTTTGATTCCAAGCCAGGGTGATATCCTCAGATATTGCTTCAGGTTTTCTAATGAGAAATGTTACAGCAGGGCTCCCTTTATATTTCCTCTCCACAATGATATCTGCATCTTCAATATTTTTAATTTCCTCCTTAAAGATTTTCCTAAACTTCAACAGCATCTTAGAAGCTGATAATATTTCCCCTTTAAAACTCGACTCAGAGGATTTCCTTTCGGATTTCTTTTGACTTTCACAAAGTAATTGGCACCACTGTTGTGATATTCTTCTAGCTCTATTCTAGGGACTTCCATTTTAACTTTAAAGATGACGTCAAATTCATTGGTGTAGAAATCTTCACATGCTCTGGTAGCTCCAGGTGCGCAGCAGCGCGACGCCTTTGAATGGACTTGCAGTTCTGCAGTCTCCGCAGTAGGTGGTGCACGACCCTGTCCACTACCCGGTGCCCGTGGAGGTGTCCAGGCGGCTCAGCCTCAACTAATCCAGCACCGCTCACAGCTTCCAGCCCCCAGGCGCCGCCTCCCAGCAGGCAGGCGAGACTCCCAGGCAGAACAGGTGGGTGGGAGCTGGGAACCTTGGCGGACCTGGGCCGGGGTCTCTGCTCCCCAGAGCAGCGCGCAGCCCTCTGGCGGCCAGATCCAGCCCTGGGCGGGGGTGGCGCTGAGACCGCGGGAGGTTCCAGAGATTCAGTGTCTTAAACAACAAAAATTAGTTTCTTTACACTTACGGAGGCTGGAAGTCCAAAATCTATGTGCCAGCAGGGGTCGTTTTCTCCAAAACCTCTCTCCTCAGCTTGCAAATGGCCGTCCTCTTGTCGCCTCCTCACATGGCTGTCCCTCTGTGTACATGCACCCCTACTGTCTCTCTGCACCCCTATCTCCTCTTCTTATGAGGACACCAGTTAGACTGGAGTAATGCCCACCCTACAGTCTTATTTTAACTTAATTACCTTTTTGAAGTGTCTGTCTTCAAATACAGTCACATTCTGAGGTACTGGGGGTTAGTGCTTCCTTTTGAGGGGATAGAATTCTGTCCATAACACATTTGTTTCCTTATCTGGTGTTATTCAACTAGCTAGAAATTTCAGCACAATATTTAAAAAGATAAGTTGAGAGAAGACATCCTTGCCTTGTTCGTGATCATAGTAGAAAATTTCTATTTTTTGGCATTAAGTATGATGTTAGCTGTGGCTTCTCTATACAAATTCTTTATAAAGGTGAGGAGGTTTTCACTTTATTTCTGGTTTCTGAGAGCTCCTGCACTTTTTATCTGTTTGTACCATCATCACACACACTTATTTAATTAAAAATTGGGGAGATACAGCTTCTTCGCTGCACTCTCCTCATAGTGAGCAGTTAATGTGTTCTGTGCATTTTACCTACAGTTTTTCAAATCTGACTTTTTTCATTGACATTGACATACTTTATTGACATCATTATGAGAAACCACTGTGGCAAGTTCCTTTACTCCAACCTAATGTCCTTTAAATCTATCTCCCACACAGCCCAAGAAGAATTTCAAATATTACCAGCCACCTTTTTCAGCCCCCTACCACATCTTGTGATTTTTTATTAGTACTTTTGACACAAATCTTTGGACTATAATGTATGCCAAAATATTTGACCATCTCCATCAATTATAAACTCCCTAAAGAATTAGGCTATTTATCCCACGCCTACAATAAGGCCAGTACATATTATACAAGTGTTCAGTGAAATTAATCAAATAAATAAATAAATTTAGAAGGATAGATGAGTAAATTTTGGATTACACTCTATTTTGATGACTCTCTCAATTCTATACCTTCATTAAATATTTCTTAGCAAACACAAGACAAAACTGTGAACATCAAAATTGATAGAATGATTGCTAGAAATATTTTCAGATTTCTGTCTCCCACTTTAGTTCTTCATATTGGGATCCAGCGACTAGCAGTGCTTCTGAACACTCCATAATGCTGGAATATATAATGTTCCAATTTATGTATGTAGTGAAACTTGTTTATTTCTTCCTATTTTTAATTAATCTCTAACACATAAAAATGTTTAATCAAGGTAAAAATTTAATAAGAACATGCTAATGAAATGAGTCAAAAATTAGAAAAATATTTTATTTATTTCAAGATATTAAGGGGGTACAAGTGTTTTGTTACATGGATCCATGTATAATGCTGAACTCAGGGCTTTTAAAGTGTCTGTCGCCAGAATAGTGTTCATTGTATGCAATAGGTAAATTTAATCCCTCATGTCCCTCACAACCTGCTCCCTTCTTGGTTTCCAGTGTCCTTTACAATTCTTTGTGCCCATGTGTACCCATTGCTTAGCTTCCACTTTTTAGCGAGAACATGGGGTACTTGTTTTTCCATTCCTGAGATACTTCACTTAGGATAATAGTTTGCTTTTCATCCAAGTTGCTTGGAGAGACATTATTTCATCCATTTTTATGGTTGAGCAGTACTATATGATACACACACAAACACACCATATTTTCTTTATCCACTCATGAACTTATAGGCACCTAGGTTGATTACATAGCTTTAAAATTGTGAATTTTGCTGCAATAAACATTCAAATACCAAACAAATGTTTTATTTTTAAAAATCTGGGCATCTTTGTTACTTATCTATGATTATTTATGGGAGGAATGGGCAATTGCAAAGACAAACACTAGATAAAATTTTGTTAAAGCAGTATAACAAAAGAAAATATAAAAGTATTGTTCAATGGTATTCCATAAGAATCAATACTTATAAATTCTAAAGAATCAATACTTATAAATTATAAAATGTGTTATAAGAGACAAGTGGGAGGGGTCGTCAATAAAAATCCTCCACTAATAGGACATTTCCAATATCCAAGACTTTCACAATTGACAATGTCTCGGAAGGGAAGTAAAATATGCAAAGAGTACATCATCTGGAAAAAGGGTCTGACAGTATTTTTATGACATTCAGGGGAATCAATTTCATTAATGGCTACAAGGGGTATAAAATAAATAGCCACAATACAACTGAAGAAAGAAAAATACTACTCACAGAATAGTATTTTTCTTCTCTAGAAGTTTTTTTATGGCTTCTTTGACATCTTTGTTCCTCAGAGAGTATATCAAAGGATTCAACATGGGAGTGACTAAAGAGTAACACAAGGAGGCCACTTTGCTCAGTTCAGGAAATCTGTCAGGGGTAAGATACATAAAAAAGACAGCACCATACAGCACACTCACTACTCCCAGGTGAGAACTGCAAGTTGAAAAGGCTTTCTTACGTCCCTCTGTGGAACGTATCTTGAGGACTGTGGACACAATGTACATGTAAGAAACAATGATGACTATGATGGTGGGCAAGATAATGACAGAAGATAAGGAAAAGGATATCATTCTGTGGATAAAGAGGTCTGAACAAGATAGTCTCCGAAGTGGACGAGTATCACAGTAAAAGTGATCAACAGCTCGAGAAGCACAAAAGGATAAAGTAAATGTCATGCTGGTCTGAAGAACTGAGCTGATGCAGCCACAAAAATAGGAACCAGCCACCAACTGAGTGCAGAGACGTGTTGACATCTGAACAGAGTAGAGGAGAGGGTTGCAGATGGCAATGAAGCGGTCATAAGCCATGGCTGCCAGGAGAAAACCCTCAGTGACAATGAACAGGGCAAAGAGAAAGAATTGTGCCACACAACCTGCAAAGGAGATGGACTTGCTCATAGACCAGAAATTGATCATAGCCTTGGGTGCAATAACTGACGAATAGAAGAGATCGATGAAGGAGAGATTACCTAGGAAAAAATACATCGGTGTGTTCAGCCGAGGATCAGTCATAATAATGGTCATCATGCCAACGTTCCCTAGAAGGACCATGGAGTATATAAGCAGAAATAGCAGGAAGAGAAGAATGTGTATCTCTGGGCGGACCCTGAAGCCTATGAGAATGAAGTCAGTCGTTTCTGAGTGATTACTTGCTCCCCTGTCAGCCATGGCAGAGACCTGCTGAGATGCACAAGGCAAAATAAGCAAATGAACTCTTGGCTTTGCTCCTAACATTACACATAATCTCTTACACAATTGGGATTTACAAAGCTGTTCTGTAATCATAACTCATTTTATCTCATAGATGTACTATAGCTTATACTAAAGCCAACCCACTGGTGTTAAATACTATACAAAGATTAGTTGTTTTCCTTAGTTCCCTTAAGTGGTGGAATTTGGCTTTTTGTCTCTGTATCTAATACGATGCCTTTCTACCCAAATATCTTTCACATTTACAAGTATCACTTCTCTATACATTTCCCATTCATAATTTACAGAATAACTTCAACATCATGAAGCAAGGGCTGGAAGAGAGCACAAATAATTGAGTATCTTACATTCAGGAGGCATGTTAGGTAGTCTGCAGATATTTCCAGATGAAGTAGTCAAGTTTAGGAAACTTTAGAGGCTTAATTTAGAGTATGAACAAATGTAAAGAATTTTAAGAACTACTTAGGAGGTACAATTACCTTTTAGAAGTCACAGAAACTGATTTCTGATGAAAGTTATATACCCACTAACATAAAAGGTGGGTATATAACAAAAGTTATTAATACATTTTAGGAAATCTCTTCCAGATAGGCAATCAAAACCTGTTTATGAAGAATATTTCCCTGCAATTCAGGAGCCTAAGACTCACAGCTCTTTAAGAAGAGGTCTAAGATAAGAGTCACTTAAGAAATTAATACTGTAAAATATACATATAGGGTATTTTAATTTCATTCTTATTTACTGTAAATACAATATTCATAGCCTTGATTAACTCATTCGTTAGACAGCTCAAATAGGTCTTTAACTCCTTATATTAACAGTATAATCCAATTTTTCTCTCTCCATAGCGTTTATAACGCTGTGGAGAGTGTATAGACCATTGCCTAGACCTAATTCTGTCTAGGCAATAATGATAACAAATCTTTATGTGGTACTGTTTACATGCCAGATACTTTTCTAAATGCTTTTAAAATAGTTCATTTAGTCCATACAATAATAATATGAAGGATGTATTATTAAATTCCTGTATTTACAGATAAAGCAATTGAGGTACAGAGAAAAAATGGCTGTTGAAATTCACCTACTAGGATTAGAATCAGGATTTTCAGCCAAAAAACTTGGCTCTAGAATCAATGCTCTTGATCATTACTAATGATTAATTACTACACTATGTCACATTTTGCTAGGGAGGCCTTCCTGTTCCTTTAACTGACTTACTTTTGCTTGTAATTTAATTAAAGTTTCTTATCTTCAAAATAAATCCTCTAATCCTTCACCCTAGATGAAAACATCTCTTCCAAAGATATCACTATATTCTGATATTAATACAAAATATTAAGCATTCTTCAGTTGACCATAACTTCCTTAAAATCAACGTCAGCCTGTTGTCCATATATTGCCGGCATTTTGTTCAGTGTCTGGCAAATGACAATCAATATATAGGTACAAGTTGGATGATAATGATTATGTAGAACCAGTGACAAGCATGAAGGTACATAATACGACAGTAGTAAGTTTGACTTTTAGACTGAGATAGATCTGGTTCCAGTTCTGCTTCTCTCACTTTCTAAGGGAGCTTGGATAGTTACTTATGCCTTCTATGCCACTGTATCTTCATATATAAAGGAAGATGGTGTAATAATAATATATCCTTCAAAGTATTCTTAGGGATAGAAAATGACATATATTTATAAATCATTTAGCACCATTTATGGCAGAGTAAGTATTCAGTAAATGTTAGCCATTATTATTTTATTATACATTTCAGTGCTTGGTTCACCCCATAATTCACACCAAAATATTAATGCTAACTAGCCAGAAAGTTAATAACATGTATGTGGTCCTTTTTGGATAAACCATTCTAAGGGGAGGAAATGAAGCAAAGAAACTGTTAATAGAGGAGAAGATAAAGAAATCTGAGAGAAATGGAATATTTTGCCAGAGAATAAAAGTGATTCAGAGAAAAATTGCATGATGTATTGTCATTTTGTAAGACTGTATTAAATGTTTAAAATGACATATTTTATAAGCTCTATCAAAAAGTAAGAATGCAAATAATTACATTACAAAGGACTACAATATTAGTTAGATCATATTTCAGGTCTGAGAAGATAGGAGATATAAGAAGTGAAAAAAGTTTACCTGAAGTCTTCATGATATATCACTTTTTGAAAAATAAAATATTTTGTTAATCTGCCTTTAATCTTGCATAGAGGCAAGGATCCAGGTTATTTTAATTTTCAAGATTTACTTTTATCAAACTCAATGCAACATTACTTATCATTATTAATATTAAATACTAATTATTACTCACTTGACAATGATGTCATTAAGATCAAACTCAACTTGTTCATTGTATATTGTCACTATAATGTTCTATATCTGGCAAATGACAATCAAACAATACATATTTATTATATAGATAAAAGTTTATAATGAGCATGCAGAATTAGAAAAAATACTTAATAAATTTATATCAGAAATATTATAAATGTCATAGCCTCATAAACATTAATAAATTTAGGACTGAATACACTTACATCTGGAAAAGGGAGTTTTTCCCAGAGAAGTCAACAAACAAGTAGTCAGCTTGACACTGATTATTTGTCAGAACCTTACATGTTTTAAATGTTACTTTTACCTTGTACTCTTTGGTAGTTTGTGAAATTCTGTTAAAAATGAAGCTGCAGAATTCCAATGTTTTCTTGTTTACTGTTTAATTCTAGAAAGGGTGAACATAAAGTTGTTTAATGACTACGCAGACTGAAAAATCATTATTTTACGATAAAATGAACGCTTCTCCCCAAATTCGCGTGCATTACCCCAGCTTTACATTTTTGCCATACAAAACTGTCATCCTCTTTGCTCTATTTAGAAAACTGTCCTTTCCTTTAGTAGTTGATTTCTTGAAAAATTCTATAGTCCTTTTTAGAAGAGAAATAAGGTGAATATTGCAAATGTTGTTCTAGCAAAACTGAAATAATTCCAGAATTATATTCTATACCTATGCAAAGTAAGACTGAAGAGCCAATCCACAGGATAGTCTGTATCCTGCATTCTTAGATGCTTTATGATTTTAAGGAAGAAGATCAGATTGCCATGTATATGCAAGTAGAGGCCCTGAGCCATTTGGAATCTCTCATCAATTGCCAAAATATTAGCAGCAGTTATCGGTAAGGGCTTTGGTTTTGCTATGACGTTGCAACTTTTTCAGATAATTGCAGCATTGAGATTTCACTTACCTAAAGGGAGATAATACCTCTGGGAAAGAAGAAACAAGTCAATTACAAAGGTTTTTGCTAGGTTCCACTAGCAAAATCCATGAGGAACTCAAAGGCTTGAGATTTAAAAAACAAACAAACAAATACCTATTTCAACTTAAAGTACACACAAGTTTCTTTCCTTCCTTGTGTGAATCATTGGGGACAGACCAAAATAAACTTCAATTTTAATGTCTTCACTGAAAAAGGAGAATTTTTAATTAATTATTACACTATAATTTTTGGTAAACAAATAGAAACAGATATGAAAGAAAATGGCAAAATATAATTTATAGAAGAATTATTAGTTCTAGTTATAAATATAATTTAATTCTTTTAAATTCCATTCAGCCAAAACTCTCCCTGATTATGTTTTTAGCCATATTTTTCAGTAGTAATTAATTATAATAAATGGAATAACATGAACATCATATGGAGCAAAGCCCAACAATTCTCCTCTAATTCATCAAGTAAAGGTTAAATAATGACTGACTGACTCTAACATTGGATTCACTTTGGAATTTTAATTGCTTGAAAGTAGTTTATCAACTTTGTCATGAATTAAGTTAATAATTTCTCATAAGTCTTTATATGTATATTTCAAAATAACTTAAAGGACTGTTCTATATCAGCCAAAATTCATAATTTATATTTGACAAAAGTTAAGTGTTTAAGCTAACTGCTATTAATGTATAAAATAGTAAAGAAAGGGGAATGGATAAAAAGGGAGAAAATAATAGTGGCTCATAAAGTCTTCATATATGCAGCTGATCAAAGGCAATAGTTATATTTTTCCATTTCACTTTCCCTTTGGTCTGAATAACAGCCTCAATATATTGAAGTTATTTACCTGGTAGGGTGACAGAAACTTCACTGATGAAGGTTCTGAGACCTTGTAGTCCCACCTGTGTTAAATGGTTGTGGATCATTAATAATTAGTCATGGAAGTACTTGAAGACATCCTGGAAAATTCCCTGGGTTACTGATATATATTTTTGCCTGTCTCCTCCTTTTGCTAGTAAGAATCAGTTACTCAAAAAATACAAAGCATTTATTTTACCTGTTGGTCCAGCTAAATGCATGTGTTTAGGAGGCAGCCTCAACTTAGAGTTCATGTTAGCAGTTACTGTTAAAATTATCCATCTGTTATGTAGTAAGAATAATAATGCAGCAGAATCCAAGCTCATTGGGAAATCAAGGAAAAATAGTTGAAAAATCTATAGATTTTGTAGCAGTGGTTGCCATTTCCACTTTGAACCCTTGTAATTGGACCTATAGTCTGATTATGAGAGAAATAGACTCTTAGTTAATAATGAAAAGCATGGGTTATATCCTATGTTACAATTACTCAAGTTTATAAAATGATGACATCCAGTTTGACTAACAACCAAGTTTTCAAAAAGGGAGTCCACCATTCGATGAGTTCATCTGATCCTGTTTACTTGGTGCATGATAATTCTATTGAATTTCCTGGGTATGAGTGCTTTGCCTACCTTCTCTTATAAAATGAGTGCTTCATGCCATAGCACTAGTGCCACATGGCATAATAGTGAATGAGACATTTGTTGATTACTGATACGGTGGTATTAACAGAAGGAATGTAAGCAGGAAAGGCAAAATGATATCTAGAGCAGTATCTGAACAAGTAGGTATTTCTCTTGGAAGAACACCAAAGCAATCAGGCTGAAACAGGGTGGCTGGCTGATAGCCCTGGTTATGGGATGTTTATCAGAGACTTATTTTTGATGACCGTTTTCAGGAAACTAGATACTTAGCATTGGTGGTTTCGAGGTTAGCCTCTATTGAGAAATACATGTTGAGTTCTATTGCTTCCACCATTTTCTATCATTGATGAGAACCCAAAGAATGAGCAGTGAGCTGAATGGAAAAGAAGTCATAAAAGAATAAGTCATTGCTTTTCCTAGATTACCTAGAACTTTCTCCACATCTGATATGATGTAATTTACTGAGCATTTTTATGGGAAACTAATATTCCCACATTTTTTAACCATTCACAAAGTCCTTATATACACAGCCGGTCAGTGGCAATTGTTGATATTTATCCATTCCATGACCACCTTCTCAATTATCCCTCAATTTTATAGAATCAAAGTTCCTAGATATCCAGCTAACTATTAGCTCACTGCCACTAAGCCTGTGTAGGTATGTGTATTGGGTCATATACCAGGCACTAGAGCACCAAGACATGCAACTTGAATTTATGTCCATTAAGAATATGTTTCTTGGCAGTGCAGAAATTTTTAATTTGATCAGATCCCATTTGTTTATTTTTGATGTGGTGGTGATTGCCTTGGGGGTCTTCCTCATGAATTCTTTGCTTAGACCAATATCTGATAGGGTTTTCCCAACATCTTCTTCTAGGATTCTTAAAGTTTCGTGTGTTAGGTTTAGGTCTGTTATCCATCTTGAGTGAATTTTTGTGAGAGGTGAGAGGTTGGGATCCTGATTCACTCTTCTGCATGTTGCTAACCAGTTTTCCCAGCACCATTTATTGAAGAGAGAATCTTTCCCCCATAGTATATTTTTGTCTGCTTTATCAAAGATTAGGTTACCATATACAGATTGTTTCATCTCTGGAATCTCAGTTCTATTCCAGATATCAATGCTTCTATTCTTGTGCCAATACCAGGCAAATTTAACTATTATTGCTTTATAGTACAGCTTGAAGTCAGGAAGACTGATGCCTCCTCCCATTTTGTTCTTCTTATTTAAGATTGCTTTGGCTATATATGGTTTTCTCTGGTTCCATACAAAGCGAAGAATTATTTTCTCTAGATCTGTTAAGAATGCTGGTGGTATTTTGATGGGGATTGCATTGATTCTGTAGATCACCTTAGGTAATATTGACATTTTAACAATATTGATTCTACCAATCCATGAACATGGTAGATTTTTCCATCTGTTTCCATCATCTGCAATTTCTTTTTTTAGTATTTAGTAGTTCTCCTTGTATAAATCTTTTGTATCTCTCATTAAGTATACTCCTAGGTATTTAATTTTCTTTGGAGCTATAGTAAAGGGTATTGCGTTTTTGATTTGAGTTTCTGCTTGATGGTTCTTGGCATATATGAATGCTTCTGATTTGTGTATATTGATTTTATATCCTGAAACTTTACTGAATACATTTATCAAATCTAGGAGTCTCTAGGATGAATCCATGGGGTTTTCTAGATATAATGTCATATCATCAGCTAATAGTGAGAGTTTGATCTCATCTGCTCTGACTTGAATGCCCTTAATACCCCTCTCTTGCCTGATTGTTATAGCTAGGACTTCGAGTACGAGGAAATGATCATTAGAGCAAATAGACAACCCACAGATTGGGAGAAAATACTCGCTGTCTACACTTCTGATAAAGGTCTAATAACAAGAATCTATCTAGAACTTAAGAGAATAAACAAGAAAAAATCAAACAACCCCATCAAGAAATGGCAATGGAAATGAACAGAAACTTCTCCAAAGAAGAAAGAATAATGGCCTGAAAACATATAAAAAAGTGTTCAACATCTCTAATCATTAGAGAAATGCAAATCAAAACCACAATGAGATACCACCTAACCCCAGTGAGAATGGCCTGTATCAAGAAATCCCAAAACAACAAATGCTGGTGAGGTTGCGGAGAGACAGGAACACTCTTACACTGCTGGTGGGACTGCAAATTAGTGCAACCTTTGTGGAAAAGAATTTGGAGATACCTCAAACACCTAGAAATAGAAATACCATTTGACCCAGCAATAGCATTGTTGGGCATCTACCCAAAGGAACATAAGTCTCTCTATTATAAAGACATCTGCACCCGAATGTTTATGGAAGCACAATTCACTATTGCACAGTCATGGAAACTACCCAAGTGTCCGTCAATTCATGAGTGGATAACTAAAATGTGGTATATGCTCACAATGGAATATTACTCAATCCTAAGAAACAACAGTGAGCTAGCACCGTTTATGCTATCCTGGATTAAGCTTAAACCCATAATACAAAGCGAGATGATACAAGATCTGGGAAAGGGGCTACACATCTACTCGCCATCAGATTGGTACTGACTGACTAAAACTATGGTGCCCAAGAGCCGGTAGTTTTCAACAGGGAGTTGGAGGGGGGGAGACCCACATCTTAAGGAAATGGCGAGCATTACTGGGGGGAAGGGATTACCTCTATCCCTTTTTAGGGAGAGACAAAGGTATACCTTGTAACCAAAATGTCTGAAAAAAAAATCTGTAATTGGGAAGTGGGCAGGGGGAAGGGGGAGGAGGGGAAAGGTATGTACTTACACAGTGGGTTCAGTGAGCACCATCTGGAGGCTGGACACACTAGAAGCTCTGGCATAGCGGGGTGGGGGAGAACTGGCAGGGGCAAAATATGTAACCCTAACAATATCTGTACCCCCATGATATGAGATAATGAAAAAAAAAGAATATGTTTCTTACCCAGTGTCCTTCAAGGAACACTTCTGAGTTGAACTTGTTTGGGCAGTAGTCCACTTCCAGTTGGTGCTTATATTACATGCAGCACCATATATACAGCTGGATCATTTCATTTTTCTCCAGAAACTGTGACTAAGAAATGTCACATATGATTATAGATGTAGGTGGAAAGAAAGGTGTCAATGCAGCAGGAGCAGGTACACTGGATACAGGAGCCATTCACTCATTAAAAATTTACTTCTGACTGTAAAATACACTTGAACCAGACATCATATATGCAACTTTCACAAAAACAATATATATTTAATCAAAATAGAAAATTCTGAGCAGTATATAAAAGAGAAAATGGGAGAAATTAAAAATTAAAAATATCTCATGCTAACTATCAGATGCAGAATGTTTTATATGGACATCTAGCATAAAGTTATTTCTATTTCACAGAAGGTGCTGCAGAGAATGAAATACACATAAATGATATTCGACTCACTTAATACACATGTTATAACCTAAATGGCAAAAAGGGATTAGGAAAGAAAAAGAAAAATCAAAAAGTATTTTGAGACAAATTAAGGAAAACACACAGAAAAACTTATGAGATATGGCAAAAGCAATTGTAACAGGGAAGTTTACAGTGATAAAATGCCTACATGAAGAAAGAAGAAAGATGTCAAAAAAACAACTTTGGACCCTATGGAACTAAGGAAAGAGGTACAAACTAAGACCAAAGGAGGCAGAAGGAAAAAAATAATAAAGATTACAGCAGAAATAAATAAAATCAAAACTGAAATAATAGATTAAAAAGATAAACAAAATTTATAAATATTTAGCTAGACTAACCAAGAAGAAAAGAGAGAGGATTCAAATAAATAAAATTACAATGAAAGAGGGTACATCACAACCGATGCCACAGAAATAGATCATAAAAGGCTACTATGAACAATTATATGCCAACAAAATAAATAAAATGAATGGATAAATTTATGGGATCATACAACCTACTAATACTGGATTATGCAAAATAGAAAATCTTCAACAAACCAATAACAAGAAGATTGAACCAATAATCAAAACATGTTCCAACAAAGAGAAGCCCAGGATGACATGGCTTCATGGGTGAATTCTACTATACATCTTTTTAAAGAAGTATTACCTCTAAGGGCAAGGCAGGTAATAGCCTGCCATGCCAGGCTGGGGAAAAGAATTTGGAGATACTTCAAAGAGCTACAAGTAGAACTACCATTTCATCTAGTGATAGCACTATGAGGCATCTACCCAAAGAAACAAAAGTCATTCTAGAATAAAGACATTTGCACTCGAATGTTTATGGCAGCACAATTCACTATTGCAAGGATGTGGAAACAACCCAAGTGTCCATCAATCCATGAGTGAATTAATAAAATATGGCACATGTATATAATGGAATACTACTCAATTATAAAAAGCCAATTATTTTCCTGGCTAGAGCTTGAGCCCATCCTCTGAAGTGAGATATCACAGAATGGAAGAATAGGTACCACATATACTTGCCATCAAACTGGCATTATTTTTTCTATTTTTTCACTTTTCTGAGCAGCATGCATTTCTAAATGCATAATTGAGTGATAGTTACAACAACAACAAAAAAAGATCTCCAGATAATATAATCTATATGAATCTATAATGAGTGGGACCAACTTAAATTTAAACTAAAGAATACACAGCTCTATTATATAGTACTTAAGATTAAGGCAGAGAAGGGCAAGATAGCAGACCAGAGACATCACTTGCTGGACAGTCCTGGAAGATAGCTAGGGATTCAGAGGACGGAGAGGGCAGAGAAGAGCAGCTCAGGTGTAGATCATTGAGAGAAGTGCCAGATCCTGCTGGGAACCTCATGGAGAAAAATAGTGAAGCAGAGAAGGAAGAAGATAAAGGAAAAAGGTATTGGTGAGGATCGAATCCAGAGAGGCTGAGAGCCCGGTGAAGTGGTGAGGGGGCTCCCTCTTTTCTTCCCATGTGCCTTTGATGACCAGTGGTCTACCAAGTTTCTTGGAGGCTTTTCCACCCCCAGGAGCCCAAGTACTGTGACAAACATGGAATAGTGTGGAGAACTTGTGTGACCTCAGAGATTGGGCATCCCATGCAGCATTCCCCTCCAACGAGAGTGACCTGAGAGGCCAGAGAGCCAGCCAACTCAAAGTATGAATTATTTTTAAAAAACTATAAAGAAAGTTCTAAACTTTGACCCTCCTGGGCACATTTATCCATGATATTATCTATACGCAAATATAGATCTATAGATAAGAGGAATTAGTATATGAAGCTGGTGTAATGGATATTTCAGCTCTAAGTGCAGAGATAATATAGAATGTAGATGATATACCATGATCTAAAATCCACAGAGGCAGTGGCTAAACACCTGTCTCACAATTTATGACACATCACTGACATAGAGCTTGCTAAAGAGAGGACATCTGCAATAGGAGAGCAGGACCAAGTTTCAGTTCTCTTTCTTTGCTAGGAATTCTTCTCCTCCATCTTTCTAACCTTCCATAATTAGAGTGAAGAAAGGAAAGAGAACACAAAAATTCTGAAATTTTCCTTGTCATCTCATAGGTTTCAGGATCAAGAGGCTATAGTAATGGCTCAATTTTCAACCTCCCTATATAACTAATTTTTGTTCTATAACTGCAATGTCAATCACTAAAGAGGCGGAGGCTACTTTTTACTGAACTTGTGATGTTAGAAGATGTAATATAAGCAGAGACTTGAAAAATCACTTCCATATTTATGATTTTCTCTTTTTATCTCCCTTTTCCATTAGAATATGCCTGTTATAGGGTGTGACACATGGAACAGAAGAGATTTATCTAACTTATTCCAAATGAGACCATCCAAGATCAATGAACACATAGCAGACCTCTAGTCATGTGAGTGAGCCCAGCCAAGTCAGAGAACAGTCCAGAAGAATGCAGCCAAAATTGCTGATTCATAGTCTTTGAGTAAATAAATGTTTATTGTTTTAAAACACTGGATTTGAGGGTAGTTTTTATGCAGTATTTTTACTGACACATAGTCCCTTGATAGTTTTGACAAAATAGAAAATCTAACTGTAAACCTACCCATTCATTGCTACCATTAAAGACTCAAAATAGAGATTTCTTCTGATACAAAAGATGTTTGGATCTTAGATAGTGGCCATGTATTATTATAAATTTCATTAGTAAATGGCATGAATCATAGCTACTTTGCATAAGTGGTCTCTTTACAAGAATAAAACCCATAATATATAATATGTAGCTATCCATCTAGCATATACTTATAATTTATTTTACTCTCTATAAGTAGAATACACTGGAAGCAGTTTGCTTTTGTATGACAAAGATAGCAATAAACTTTTAGTATGTTGCTTTAGGAACAGATCAGCTCCATGACTTGGTACTAAAATTTAGTTAACAGGCATCTTAACTGCTTCATCTTCAATAGACTTACACTATTCCACTGTCTTAATAACAGCAAGCTTATAAGACTTATAGGGCAAAACCTTTTAGGTGCTTTAGAAGTCTTGGTAAAATTAATGTATGCCTAGTTAGAGTTAGAGTGTGTAGAAGAATACAGGGCCTTCCAACTCCATAAACTTTTTGAGGATTTATAGCATGATGAACTATTTATCCAAAATGAAAGAACAAATTCTTGGGCTCCCTAAAACTAAGAGAGAAAGGTATCAGTTGGTGGGCCTCTTTGTATGATAGACAACCTAAGCTACCCACATGGTCCAGGCTCTGCTATTTGGCTTTTCTGATCTTGTAGATAAAATGAAGCTACAACTTTTTATAGCTGATCAAAATGCTCCAGGAAGCCTATGATGTGACCCAATAGTATTTCACATATAAAGAACCTTAGGTTTTGAAGCAAAGCTTTGTCTCCCTGAAAAATTTTGGGGAAAATTTCTGGTTTTCAAAAGGGCTCTAGTGGAGTCCGAAGGCCTGCTTATCAGGCACCAGGGAACCTTGCATCCCGAACTGCCTTCCTGGGACGGATGCTATAAACTAAACCACAAAATCGGCCATTTCCAGAAATACTACATAATCACACAACACACACACATTTTTTTCTCTATTTAGTGGGACTGGAATCTAATAGGGCCTAATTTCATGAGTAATTTCTGAGCAAGTTATTCACACCCCCAGTTTGCATGCTTCTGCCACACAGCTGGCTCTTCCTAAAGCCATTTTGAAGGCCTCTTTGAAAGTTCCTTATGAAAATTGACTGAGAAAAAAAAAAATCAAGCTGCTTTCCAGGTGCCTTTCTCTTCTCAAGTACCTGACCACCCAACAAAAGAAATAGCCTTACTATATTACACAATAATTTATTGAAAATCCCATCACATATCCATGTAGGAGACAAGTGAAGTAAGATAAGCAAGCTATCCATCATGATCCAATTCTTTTCTCTGATTATATAACCAGTGCATGGTGCTGTTACAATGATAAGCAGAACACATGGTTCTGAGGAACAAGGAGTAAAAATATCAGTGGTATTGCTCATTTATACCTAAAATCCATTTTAAAATATCAAGTTCCTATCTCTAAAGCTCCAAGTTTTGTTGGGATTTTAATAACCAATGAAGAAATCTTCCACCAACAGACACAGAGTATTTCAGTTTAACTGGAAGCAGCAATTAACATGTCTAGGGATTTTAGATTTCAAATGTCAATAAATGAAGAAGTGGGTTATGTTTTAGGCTGAGGTTATTAATTTTGAACGCTAAGGAAAATAGGAGCTCAAAAGATCATCCATGTCACATTCTTTTATAATATATCCAATGGTGTAATGAACACTATGTTGGATATATTGGACATCAGACATTGACATAAGAAGAAGGTATTCTAAGTAGCTGAGACACATTTCAGAGTTGCCACCCCACCAAGCAAAGCGAGGCAAAGTCAAACCATGGCCTTTTGGTCAGTTTCAAAAATAAAGACAAACATAGTTACTTATTTTTATTATGAATACATGTTGGGCCATATGTTATGTTCACTTTCCTTTTTTCTATATTTACAAAAAGTTATGCTTTTGTTTGTTTTGATAGACCCCAGGATAATTGTTTGCTGTCAAAAACAGAAATATCTTTTGTAAATGGACATGTTAGGGTTCGCTCCCTACGTGTTGGACTGTAGGGAGCGAACAGAATATCAGTCTTCCTGATATTAATTTCTCCTTACTAAAAATATTCTTGTACTTCTTATTTAATCATTTATTTTAGAATAGTTTTAGATTTCCAGAAAAAGTGCAAAGATAGAACAGAGAAGTTCTACAAACCCCTTGCCAAGTTTCCCATGTTATTAACACCTTACACTACTGTGGAACATTTGTCACAACCAAGGAAGCAATGATGGTATATTACTACTAACTAAACTCAATACTTGATTCAGATTTTACTATTTTCCCCCTAATATCCTTTTCCTGTTGCAGGATTCTGTTCAGAATTCCATCCAGAGCACCACGTTAGTTTAGTTCTCATATCTCCTAGACTCCTCTTGGCTCTGACAGTTTCTCAGACTTTTCTTGTTTTTGTTTTTTTTTATTATTATTTTATTGTTTTTTTCCTTTTATTTCATCATATTATGGAGATACAAATATTGTTAGGGTTACAAATATTGCTCCTGCCCCCTCCTTCCCCCCAAAATGTCCAATCCCCTGGTGGTGTGCATCACACACGTTATGGAAACATACATCTTTTCTTGTTTTTGATCACCTTGACTATTTTGAGGAGCACTTGTCAGATGTTTTATAGAATGCCTCTCAATTTGTTTTGTTTCTTTTTTCTGGTGTTTTTCTCTTGGATAAAGTGAAAACATGGGGCTTGGGAGAAAGACCACAGAGATGAAATGCCATTCTCATCATATCATAGCAGCACATATGCATTATTAACATGGCTTATCACTGATGATATTAACCTTGATCGCCTGGCTGAAAGAGTGTTTTCTAGGTTTCTCCATTATTGTTATTTCCCACACCTTCCATACTCCACTGTCTATAAAAACTTCACTAAGATCATCCTATACTCAAAGGGCAGAAGATACACCTCCTTGAGATTTGAAAGTATCTCACACATTATTAGTAATTCTTATGTTAGAAAATACACCTCTTCTCCCACATTTATATATTTAATCAATTATTGTGTATTATAAACTCATGTATATTATTGTATACTTTGGGTTATAATCCAATATTGTGTTATTTAATTAATTGCTCAAATTTTCCAGCTTTGTCCATCGGATATTCTTTCAAATTAATTCCTGCGTCATTTTAAAATACTCCATCTTTTTTGTTTTAAGAGACTCCTTACTCTTTGGCACTACAATACGCTTAAGGCTTCTTGGATACTCCTTGCCCTCACCTGAGAGTCAGCCATTTTTTCCAAATATTTCTGTTTCCTTTTATTAGGGAGTGGTATTAAAAACTAGGGCGAGGCATTAGGTATGCTTGTTGCTATTGGGTTGTCATTGCTTCCAGACTCTCTACAGACAGCTAGAAAATACACATGCTAACCCATGTATACATTCATATCTATGATTATTTCCATCTATTTCTATATTAATCTAAAATAAATTTGTATTGATGTCTCCAACCCTAATACCATACCACATGGTTCACTCTAGTCTTCTCATTTGCTTATCTATAATTTTCCATTCCAACAGATAAATCTGGTAGTCTTCACAATTCACCACTTATCCATTTACTTGTTCAATACCAGTATACATGCACAACAGGTCCACTACTGTAAACCTGTACCCCTGTGAGAAACAACATTACCAGCCAGAGTACTGTGTTTATGCACTATTTTTATTGTATTTAGTCTCATAGTTTCTAGCCAAAAGCTGTTTTCCAAAATTACTTAGGCCAGCACCTTTCCCTTCTCTTTTCAGTGAGCTTATGTCATACATTTGTACTGCAGTGTGATTTTGTCAGAGTCTGCATTTCAGCCCAGGATCCCCTGATTGCCCACTTCATTTATTAAAACTTGTATACATAAGGTTCAATCTTTGGGCTGTGAAGTTCTATGAGATTTGACAAACATATGGTGTCATATATCTACCTCTACAGAACTACAGAGATTATTCTCAACACTCCAAAAATTCCCTGAGGCTTCTCTAGTCAAACACTACTTCCTCCCCAAATCACTGGAAACTACATATCTATTTTCATTTCTTCTAGTTTTGTCTTTTTCAGAATATCATATAAATGTAATCATACATTCACTCAGTAAAATGCATTTAAGATTTATCTATATTGTTGCATGAATTAATAATTTGTTCCTTTTGTTTCTAAATAACCTTCCATTGTATGAATATACCGCAGTTTGCTTACCCATTCACCTATCGAAGCGCATCTTTTTTTTTATTATTATTCAGAATATTACAGGGGTACAAATATTTTGGTTGCATGAAATGCATTTGCCCCACCCAAGCAGGGCTACAAGTGTGTCCCTCCCCCATACAGTGCGTTCTGCTTTCATTATTTGTGGTCTACTCCCCTATTCCCCCCCACCCCCGACAGGCACCCAATGAGTATTACTACCACGTGCACCTTAGTGTTGGTCAGTTAGTATCAATTTGATGGCAAGGACAGGTGATGCATGTTTTTCCATCCTTGTGATACCTCACTTCGAAAGATGGGATCAATCTCTATCAAGGATAATACAAGAGGTGCTAGATCACCATTGTATTTTGTAGTTGAGTAGTATTCCACAGTATACATATACCACATTGTATTAATGCCCATCCATTGATGGGCACTTGGGTTGTTTCCACATCTTTGAAATTTTGAATTGTGCTGCCGTAAACATTAGAGTGCAGATGTCTTTATTATAGAATGTCTTTTTTTCTTTTGGATAGATGCCTAGTAGTGGGATTGCTGAATGAAATGGTATTTCTATTTTTAGCTCTTTGAGGTATCTCCAAAGTACTTTCCACAGGAGTTGTACTAATTTGCAGTCCCACCAGCAGTGTAAGAGTGTTCCAATCTCTCCATATCCATGCCAGCATTTGTTTGTTTTTGATTTTTTTATAAGGGGCATTCTCACTGGAGTTAGAGATATCTCAATGTAGTTTTGATTTGCATTTCCCTAATGATTAGAGATGTTGAGCACTTTTTTATATGTTTGCTGGCCATTAGTCTGTCTTTTTTTGAAAAGTTTCTGTTCATCTCCTTTGCCCATTTATTGATGAGGTTGTTTGATTTTTTTCTTGTTGATTTTCTTAAGTTCTATATAGATTCTTGTAATCAGCTTTTTATCAGATGTGTAGAAAGCAAAAATTTTCTACCATTCTATAGGTTGTCTATTCACTCTAATGATAGTTTCCTTGGCTGTGCAGAAGCTTTTAAATTTGATCAGGTCTCATTTGTTTATTTTTGTTGCTGCCGTGATTGCTTTAGGGGTCTTCTTGATAAATTCTTTGCCTAGGCCAATGTCTGAAAGAGTCTTCCCAACATTTTCTTCCAGAATTCTTAAGGTTTCATTCACTCCTCGAAGAATATCTTGATTGCCTCCAGGTTTGAGTGATTATGAATAAAGTTGCTATAAACATTCATGTGCAGTATTCATGAACATAATTTTTCAAATCAGTTAGGTAAATACCTAGAAGCACAAATGCTTGTTTTTACAGTAATTCTACACTTAATTTCTTAAGGAACTGCCAAACTGTCTGCTGGACCATTTTTCATCCCCAAAAGCAATGAATGAGAATTCTTGATGCTCTACATCCTCGCCAGAATCTGATATTGTCAGGTTTTTAAATTTTATCCATTTAATAGGTGTGCCAATATGCCTTTAAGATTAACATAGTCAAGGGTCCAGCTAGCCCCTAGTATAGTGCAGGCAAAGTATCCCAAATTTGGTCTGCATGCTACTCCCTATCAGAAATTACATTTACAGAAAAGTAAAAAAAAAAGTTAGGAAATTCCTGACGTTTTCATGTAGCACACAGTTAGGACGGATTCTGGTAGCAGATTCTTCAACTGTTCATGCTTCTTCATTCTTTGAAATGTGTTGGTCTCTACCAAATTACAAGGCTTTTACTCTAGCTTTTCTCTCATTCAATGTGCTCCACATACTCTTCCAATATATGCTACTTACTTACACTAGCCGATTTTTCAATTTTTACAAACTAGTTTTTCAATTTTTACAAACAAGTAAACCTACCTGGAATACACTCAATAAAACAAATGAAGAGGGGATGTTTATAGTTGAAGTTCAGATAGCTGTGAAATAATATTAATTGATTGATTGGCAATATTGCTAAGGAATGAATTACATCCATTTTTGAAATGTAAAGTCACATTCAGTATAGTACAAAAAGCACTTTTGTACCTTGAGAAAAAATTTTGTTGTCTTTAGTTAAGGAATTTTCCTAACTGGAATATATAATATATTGGAAGAGGAGCATATTTTTATTAAGAGTTTGTTAGATACAAGGATACTTCTGCTTTACCATTCCTCATCCCTTCCTATGCTGCCCCTCCTTTTGTACCCTCTAAAAGGAGCTGGGATAATATTCACTATGATCATTGATACCTTTCAAAAACTGTATTGACAATATTGCCATATTCTGATATTATATTAATAGAAGCGGGCAAACACACATGAAATAATACAACACATTTTACAATATCCCCTCACTTCTGCATCTTCCCATCAACATGACAATTTTATCTCATCAAACACATGTCATATTTGGAGATTTGAAGTACTTACAATTTGCATTTGAAAACATACCCTTTAATCAGGAAAATCATAGCTATGGGGCAACAAAATACTACTCAAAAAAGATGTAAATGCCCTTATTAAAGTTCAGCACCAATACAACAAATGTTTAGAAGACAAAGAGATCACATATAATTTAAATATCAAATACATAGCAGTAAAAGTTATGAACATACATTGCAACTATCAAAGAAAGCAAAATTATCAAGTACTAACTGGTGAAAATTGTCTGAAACAATTTTGTAATTTTGCCCCCTCAAGATAGGATATCAATACTAAAGACTTTTCCTTCGTGAATTAGGGTATCCAGTTTTTAAGATATTGTATATAAAATATTTTTCTCCATCTCTTTGATAGGATAACAAATCAGTAACAATCAATACTAAAAATAATTAACAATAAAATACAATTAAACACCAATGGTTTACTGAGTTGTTCTGTTAAACTCATGATGGCACAGGAAAAATGAAAACTTATACCATGGATTTTATTCAAGAATTACAGGCTTACAATCAAGTCACTATGAATAGATTTTATAACAGAATTAAATATTTCAACTCAAAAATTATCCTTCCCTGGGTTGGTGCTTCTGCTAATCATAAGACAATATGCATTCTGAGTTTAACATCCTTACCAGACCAACATTTCTGCCCAGCATTTCAATAGGAAAAGAAGAAATAAAATAAAATAAAATCTTTCTCCCACTATCTTAAAGTTAAACCAATTAAGAGTAAGAAGTATATTTCTTTTAATAGAATGACTGCAAATTTTATTCATGCCCAAGATATCTATATATAACACTGTTCTTAAATAAGAGTGAATGATGGATAAGTATTTCTCCTTAAATGAAAATAATTCATTTGTGGAATTGCCAACTTAAGGGATCCTTAAGTGACTCAAGCTCAACCCCATATTAAAAGCAAATCAAAATGAAAGAATCAATGGGTCCATTATTGAGGAAATCATAAGATAGTATAATTAGAATAAAGCTTTTTTGCTCCATAGGATTTTTCTCAGAGCTTGCTTGACATCCTTGTTTCTTAATGAGTAGATCAGAGGGTTTAACATGGGTGTGACCAATACATAAAATACTGAAGCCACTTTGCGAAGTTCAAGATTGCTTGTAGATGTGAGATATACAAAGGAAACAGTCCCATAAAGCAAGCTTACAACCCCCAGGTGGGAGGTGCAGGTGGAAAAGGCTTTCTTTCTCCCTTCGCTGGAGGGGATCTTCAAGACTGTGGCCACAATATACATGTAAGATACTACAATAACAACTATTGTGGGCAAAATAATGAGGACAGCCAAACTCAGAGATACTACCTTATTGACAAATAGATTAGAACAGGAAATCTTCTCAACTTGATAAGAATCACAGTAAAAGTGATCAATGACTCGAGATGCACAGAAAGACACCGAAAATGTTACGCTGACTTGGAGGATGGAACTCACCCAGCCACAGAAATAGGAGCCAGCAACCAGCTGAGTGCAGAGGCGTCTTGACATGTGCACACTATAAAGAAGAGGATTGCAGATGGCACTGAAGCGGTCATAGGCCATGGCTGCCAGGACAAACCCCTCTGTTATAATGAACAGGGCAAAAAGGAAGCACTGGGCAGCACAACCTGCAAAGGAGATTGTCTTTTTCTCAGACAGGAAGTTGACCATGGCTTTAGGAGCAATAACAGTGGAGTAGAAGAGGTCAATGAAGGAGAGATTGCCTAGAAAGAAATACATTGGTGTGTTCAGCTGGGAGTCTGTCACAATGATTGCCATCATACTAATGTTCCCCAAAACGATCATGCCATAGACCAGCAGGAATAGGAGGAAGAGGAGAACGTGGAACTCTGGACGGACCCTGAAGCCTACAAGAATGAAGTCAGTTTCATCTGAATGGTTGCCTGCTCCCTTGTCACCCATGGTAAGAACCTGCTAGGAGTTACAAGATAAGATTAAAAATTGAATTCTCTACCTATATCTTGGTGTCATAAAAATATCCATTTTTTGTTGTAGAAGATGAAATGCGTGCTGTCATCTTTTTTTTCACTCAATTCTCTTACGTGTGAATTGTTGTACCCTTTTATAGAATCTGAATATGAGATACATTGAGATTGCCCATCATCACAAAAATATGTTATGAAGTTCATCATTTTCTAATGTGTTTCTCTAAATCCTGTGCTCTTTCCATTATAACAATATGCCTTTCACTCTTAGAGCATTATTCCTTTATATCGGCTCCTCACTTGATTTACATGGTAAATTTAATAAATAGTATCTGAAGGTTTTGAAAGATGTATAAATACTTGTTCTCATCTTTAGATTTAAAACTCTACGAATAGACATGAGGCATTTATAGAGGTCAATACAATATTAACGGTTTGTGATAGTTTGAAATAGGTTACCAAGGGATTTAGTTGAGTATTCTGAATTAAAAACTTTAAAAATAGGATACATTGTCAGCTTCTTGAAGTGAACAAAGTTCAGACATGCTACAAGGAGAATTCCATGAATCTTACAAATCTCTGTACTGATATGTCAAGAATCCAATTTAATCTTAAACTCCCATGCAGCTGGAGAAAAGGAAACTTCAAAACAATGAATTGGCCAAATTTTTGGTTAGGAAAAATATTATCAGTTCTGAAAGCTAATTTTATGATATCTATATTTAGAACAAGATTTATAAACGTAATGGCACAGTCATTTTTTTCTGTTATTCAGACTTTTACCATCCCACTCTTAGCAGATGGGAGAGATTATGTGGTTTATCAAAAGCAGCAAATAACCTAAAAAGTGTTATTAATATTTTTGGTTTGGCATGAATGGCAGAGTCACCATAAGTAGTTGCCTATCGTTCATATCATCCCTCACACACCTGACCTTTCTATTTTTTTTTTTTTTTATCTTCCCCCGAGTCCCTCGGCTCCCACTGCTGTCTTCATCTTCTCATTACCTGATCTTTTTCCTCTACTCCCAAAACTAATTTTTCTTAAAAGTTAGCAAGTTAGTTAGCAAGAGGAGAAAACTGGTAACAACTCAGTAATGTGATTCTTAGATCTCTTCTCTACCTCACAGCTCCTGTTCCATATTGAAATACACTTAAATAATATTAATTAAATTTCTTGTCCAGAAAAGCACTAGGTGCCCATGTTAACTTCTACAAAGATAATTGTACTTAAATATTACCATAAAACTAGAGATAAAGCAATGAAGATTTAACAAAGGAATTTCAGTCGCTCATCATGAGATACAGATGATTAATAAAATAAGGTAAAAATCAGAAATTTTTAGAGTAAATGAGAAGGCCTTGTCAAAACTACCAAATTCATTCCGCACAACTGGATATTTGGTGGTAAGTATTTTAGCAAGAAATTTTCTTTTTTTTTTTTCTGGCTCCCAGTTTTATTAATCAAATTACAAAATATTGTCTGAAACTATATCTCTCAATATCCAGAGATCAGGGATTAATTGTTTTGAGATTAATGTTTTGAAAATGATAATATGTATTCATTTAGTCATTCATTTAGTCACTGTACACTTGTTGGCTACCTACTCTATGCCAGCCAGAATAAGGAAATACACAAGTATTAGAGATCAGTTTTGTCTCAAAGTAAAAATGCATTGCATTTTTCTTTCTTGTCCACCTTCAATTTATTATGAAATAACCAGTATGTTGTGATCTGCTCTTCAAGAAAAGGGATATTATTTTTTAAGGTACATACAGGGTTTTATAAAAATTTTGAACAGGCAAATTTTACCAACTATAAAATAATTTTTATTTGATAAAGCACACAAAAAATACTGATGGATGACTAATTATTTCACTGAAATAAACAAATTTATTGTATCTCTTACCTGAATACCTTTCTTTACGTCTATTGAGCAATTTTCTACTGGTAGATGGAAGGATACAAAATTTGTTGTTCTAGAAAGACAGAAAAGTTTGTAAAATATATAAAGGAAATTAAAGACAATGATAAAATTAAGCATAATAAAAAATAAAAGTTTAGCACAAGATATAAAAACCTTGTTTTGAAATATGTAGTTTTCATCTCAGTTTTAGGCTTTTCTTATAGGTTAATAATATCCAATTCTTCAACTAAGAATGCTTTTTCATTTCCTTAGCAGTGTTTTGCCTAAAAATCCCCTGTAATTATGCACCCATTTCCAGAGAAAAGAGGATGGAAGAGGGGATCTATTAAGGCCTCTTCCAGACCTATGAACATTTCTTTATTGAAACTGAAAAAAATGCCGCTGAACCTGTAGAATCATACTACACGAGCATTCCTCTCCTCTGTGTGGCATATTTTATAAGCCTTAGAATGAGAATGATGAAAGCAAAGTGGAAATTTAAGTAGGACAAAGATAAAATCACCAGTGAATAGTGGTAGTCCTGGATGTACTGTGGGAATACAGCAGGAGGTGGTGCCATTAGTTGGCTCTATTGCAACTATTTCTGGTAATTATAGCATGGATTGGTAGAAAGGGACTCCTCTGGGGGGAGATTATAATAAGTCAATTATGGTGATAACAAGGGAAAGTTCCAGATTCATCCTAAGAGGGTCACATAGGAAGAGACAATAAGAAAACAATAATATCTACCCTTATTGCTTACCTTGAACCATCTCTGGGTCTTTTTAGAAACAACTTCTCTTTAGAATAATTTGCTTTAGATCAAGATATTCTATTTTATGTAATTTTCATTTATCTGTTTAATTTATACCTCTACATTCACAATGAATTTATCTATTGCTTCTTTTACATGGCAGCTCATAGTCTTATGTTCTCTAGATTCATTGTTCCTGTTTTCTTGTGGGACAGTAGGCTCTATAGAGTGAATTCTATTTTGCATATTATATCATAAAACATATTACAGACCATGTCACCAGTGTATCCATAATTAAAATTAATGACCAAGATTCAATTAATAAGTTAATCTATTTGAATATAAGTGGCAACAATTATCTCAAGGCCTTATCACCTCTGGTAGACTGAATACTGTGCTTCTAGCCAGACCACAAGTTTGAGGGTCCAGATATCAGAATCTCACTGAAATACAAGAAGTAATGAAAGAAGTAATGAGCTTGAAAGACATAAACATGTAGAACTATAGTCATTCTTAGTCTACCATATACTAAATTCCAGTTATCAAAAAATTAGAACATAGGCTTGACATGGTGGCTCACGCCTGTAATCCTAGCACTCTGGGAGGCCGAGGTGGCCGATCGTTTGAGTTCAGGTGTTCAAGACCAGCCTGAGCGACAGTAAGATCCTGTCTCTACTAACAAAATAGAAAGAAATTAGCTGGACAACTAAAAATATATAGAAAAAATTAGCCAGGCATAGTGGCACATGCCTGTAGTCCCAGCTACTCAGGAGGCTGAGGCAGTAGGATTGCTTGAGGCCAGGAGTTTGAGATTGCTGTGAGCTAGGCTGACACCACAGCACTCACTCTAGCCAGACAACAGAGTGAGACTCTGTCTCAAAAAAAAAAAAAAAAATAAAGAACATAAATGTACAAGATAAAAATGACTAGATACAATTTTCTTTAGCATACTTATCAGCTAGCTATTACAAAAATAACGTATAGAGAACCACAAAGCCTCAATGTCATTAACCTGATGTTACTGAGGTCATCAGTAACATCTGCTGATCTTGACTATGAAGTACCTGTCGTTGGTCAGTTGACTTGCCTTTGCTGGGATGACTGAGGCAACTTGTCTCTTCTCTGCATGTGTCTTCTCTTCCATTAGGCAACCCTGAGCATCTTCTTATAGTCATGGTTCAGAGGGACAAATAAAACCAGAAATGCACAGGCACTTTTCAAGCTAACATCTCGTTGGCCAAAGAAAGTGATAAGGATAAATCAAAGAATAGGGCAGAGCACCCTTCCCTGAGTTCGAAAGCACAGCAAAATCACATAGTAAAGAGCATGGACAAAGGGAGGGGTGAATAGCACCATTTCTTTCCAATTCAGGGCAATGTCTTGAAATGGAGCCCAGCTGGCCTGTTTTGAAAGTTCATATGGGCCAGACTTTCACAGCCCTTTGTTAGGGCTTACCATGTGGTCCTTGCACAGACTTACTATTATAGTGGGTAAAACCTCTCCCAGTTTCAGCTACTATTCTCACAATTGTCTACCATACTTTCCAGGGAATATCTGTTGGCTATTTTGAGTTTGTCTGTTCTTATGTCTGTTAGAAATCTCATTTCTTCCATTTGCTTTCTCCCACACAGATGACAATAATATTAGGTTTCGAGATTGGTGGTGGTTTGTTCCCACCTGCTTATATTTAGAGGTCGATTAGTCATACTTTGTCATCTAAATTCACTGTAATATCTGTGATATTTCATTTTGCTCTCTCTGGTTGTTCTGTTTTCATGTCCATATTTGGGAAATCTAATAACTAAGCTGCCACTGCTACCACCATCGTCCCAGAAGCTAGGTTGTAAAACTTTTTTTTCTTTTTCTTTTTTTTTTTATTTCAGGATATTATAGGGGTACAAATTTTAAGGTTTCAATAAATGCCTTTCCCCCCCTGCCCACACAATGGAAACCTTTTTTAACAAGCACATCTTGATATTACAGGCTGGTTGTGGAAAACAGCATTTTGGTCCCCATGACTTTCATTCTGTGGTGTCATGTCTGTCTATGGTTATATTGTTACATGGCAAGAGGCACTTTGTAGCTGTATTTAAGATTATTAAATAACTGATCTTAATAGAGGGATACTGTCCTAGATTATCTGAGTGTGTCCAATGTAATCACATGAGCCCTTAAAAGCAGAGAGGAAGCCAGAAGAAGCAGTTAGAGAGATTCAAAGCATATGTGTTAGTGACCCACTCTCATTTCTGATATTGGTATGTTGTGTTTTCTCTTTTTTTAAAAAAAGGTTTCAATTTTATTAATTTCCCAAAGAAACATCTTTTAGTTTCATTGATTTTCTACTTTCTATGCCATTGATTTTAGCTCTGATCTATATTATATCTTCTCTTCTGCTTACTTCAGATTAATTTCTTTTATTTTTTGGGGGGTTTTTTTGGTTGTTTGTTTGTTTTTATTTTGTTTTGTTTTTTGCTTTTATAGGGTGGAAACTGAAATAATTGATTTGAGATCTTTCTTTTCTAATATACACCTTTGACCTGAAATTTCTGCCTATACACTGCTTTACAGCATTCCACAATTATGATATGTTGTGTTTTTATTTTCATTCAGGTCAAAATACCTTCTGATTTTTCTTCTTATTTTTTATTTGACCTGTAGTTATTTAGATGTGGTGTGGTATTTTCTTTTCAAATATTTGTAGATCTTCCTAACATTTTTCTGTCATTGAGGCTGATTTGATCCCACTGGGATCAGGCAACATACTTTTCATGACTTATATACCTTTAAATTCATTGACACTTCTTTTATAACCCAGAATACAATCTATCTTAGTAAATGGTCCAGGTGCACATGAAAAAAAATGTATATTCTGCTGTTGTTGAGCAGAATGCTCTATAAATGTCAACTAGGTCAAGTTGGCTGATGATATTGTGCATTTACCAATTTTATGTCTACTCCTCTATCAATTATTAAGAAAAAGGTTTGAAATCCCATATTATGCATATGTACACCTGCCCCTTCGTCTCTGTGAGTTTTGCATCTCCAGATTCAACTACTCAAGGGTTGAAAATGTAGTTGGACATACAATGGGTGCATCTGTACCAAACATGTACAGACTTTTTTCTTGTCATTATTTCCTAAACAATATAAAATAACAACCTTTTACATAGTATTTACGTATATTAGGTATTATAAGTAATATAGAGATTATTTAAAGTATATGAGAGAATATGCTTTTATTATAGCTAAATACTATACTTTTTATATAAGGGTCTTGAGCTTTTGTGGATTTTGGTATCCACAGAAAGGTCTTGGGATTAATCCTCTACAGATGCCAAGGTATGACTATATTTGTTCATTTCTCCTTACACTTCTATCAGTTTTTGCTTGTATTTTGAAACTTTACCATAAAATGCATTAACATTTAAGATTATCCTTTTGCTCTGATTGTTCATATTTCCAGAGTTCTTTCACTGATTCCTTCTTATCTGGCCTCTCGATCCAGTCCTGGATGTACTGGGTCTGGCTTGTGGGCCTGTCCCTGGGACCTCAAATATCAATCTCTGACTGTGCCAGGGAGACAAGTGCTGGCCCCAAGTTGCCTATGGGGTGTTCAAGCAGGTTTGATGAACTTCTTGGGTGTGCCTATGTCCTGCTGTCTTTGCATCTTCCCAGGAATGTGAATTATGTTGGATCCCCCAGCTTCATCTCTAATAAGGTGGGTGGTACTTGTAAGTACAAATTAGCCACTCCTTGCTTGCTTGAGTTGGAAGATGCTATGATGAACTGTATAGTTGTTCTCCCAGTCATTGGTTGATGTTTATGTGAAAGAGCCAGTTGCCAAGATACTCTTTTGGGACCATGGTAGACTCTGGTCCCTCAGCTGGAGCATTTGCATGGCCCAAGCTTTAGGAGGGACCCTATAACTCCCAGGGGGGTTGCTTGGTCTCCACCACCACTGAGGTGCGGGGAGGAGCAAGGCAGTTAGTGGCTGGGTTGCAGGAGCCTAAAAGGCATTGCAAAGCCTTGGCAGGGCTCAGAAGTTGCTTTTCCGGCCACCAGGGGGAGCTGCTGGTAGGAGGGTCAGCTCTCCTGAGGAGCTCTCCAAACCAGGAGGGCTATTTCCAGAGGAGGGGCCTAAACACTTTAGTGCCACCACTCTGGGCTGGGATTCTTCTGCCTTTATCCAGTAGCACAATTTTTCTGCAGGGAAGGGCGAGCACTCCCCCAAATCGCCACTCCTTGGAGCCCCACAGTACACTCCTGTCAGTTCAGTCCATGTGTGCTCCCTCATTACCTGAGTCCAGCTCTCAATCCTCTCCCCAGTCTGTGTGTCTGACCTACTAGTGTGCATCTCCATGAAACACCAGCATGCAGGGACTTCCAAGATTGTGCATCTTTGTTCCACAACAAGTCCTTAAAGGAAGAGGTTTAGGCCCCACTATCTGTGGGGACCTCAGCCTGAAACATGCACTCATGGGAGAGAAAGGGCTCCTCCTGAACTTGTCTGCTGAAACTGCTCTCCCTGTAGTAATGAGTGGGGCGAGAGGCCACAGAACCTGGTCAGCAAGTGTGCCTGAGTGTGAAGCATTGGGCTGTCACGGAACCAGGAGCTAGACTATGCCTCTCCAAATGCCACTCCCTTATCTAATATGGTGGTTCTCCAGCAGAAGGGATGGCAGCACTCCCAGATGCCCAGATCTCCATTCCTCAGCTCCGCCACACTTTCTCATCAGGTATGTCCATAGGGGCTTCCTTGCCATCTGAGTCCAGCTCCCAGACTTCTCCCCTGGGTCCCCTACACCCCTCTCATGCCTGGGGGGCACCTGGACTGGCTTGCTTATCTGAGCCATTGGCAAGAGACCCTGAGAAATGCTGGTAGGCAGGAAGTTCCCAAATTGTACACCCCGGTTCCACCACAAGTCCTCAAGGGAAGGAGGTGGATCCCACTCTCCATGGAGACTTCAGCCAGGGATGTGTGTCCCCCAGAGAGATGCAACTGTTTGTGAACTTGTGAGCTCAAACTATGCTCACAGTTGTAATGGGTGGGGGAGAGGCTGTGGCTCCCAGTCAGCCCAAGCTCAAACTGCTTTCTCAGTTGCAGTAGACAAAGGAGGAGCAGGGCAGGAAGTGTCTGGGTGGGAGAAAGCCAGAACTCTGGCTTCTCATGGCACTCTCCCAGGGGTAGCCCTTTACTGGCTGCCCAAACTCATGGGATGCACTGGTTCACCCTACTATTACTTATTCGCTGCCATGCCTGGGCTGGTGGAGGGTGAAAAAGCCTGCAGTAAACTTAGTGTCCCACTGTTCACCCAAGGCACATAGGAGGAGGTGGGGAATCCTCCCTTACTCTTTCACTGGGCTCTGAGCTCTCTGGGTTTGCTCCTTGCCAATATCGTCTCCTCTTTATCTTCTTTCTTAGTTTTGCAATTTTCTCCATATGGTCTCCAGCCATCTCTGTGATCCACACCTGAGCTGCAATTCTTCCTTTTTCTCTATCCGATATTTGACATCATGCCTTCCCACCACGACTGTCTGACAAGCAATGTCTCTAATCAGCCATCTTGGACATCTATCAAGAGCTAGAATATTTATATAGTCTCAGAGTAGTCAATCAAAATACTTATTAGGGGCCAGATGTAGTGGCTCACACCTGTAATACTAGCACTTTGGGAAGCCAAAGTGGGAGGATCACTTGAGGCCAGGAGTTTGAGACCAGCCTGAGCAGAGAGCGAGACCTCATCTCTACAAAAAAATGTAACAATTAGCTGGGCCTGGTGGTGTAATCCTTTACTCCCTGTTGCTTTGGAGGCTGAGGCAGGAGGATTGCTTGAGCCCAGGAGTTCAAGACTGTAGTAAGCTGTCATCACTCTGCTGCACTCCAGCCTGAGCAGCTGAGTAAGACCTTGTCTCTAAGAAAAAAAAAAAAAAAGAAAAAGAAAAAAATATTTATTAATTACAAAAAGAAAGGCAAACTTTTCAGGGGAGAATGATGGCAGATATTATTTTAATCAAGTGATCAAGTAAGCATTACCAGTTATGGGACAGATGAAAATTGTGTGCCTCCTGAGAGAACACAATATGAACACAGCACCACTTGTGTAACAGTCCTGCCAAGGGTACATACTTGAACCTGATCATAAAGAAACAAAAGAAAAACACAAATTGAGGGGGCATTCTATAAAATAACTGGCTTAATATAAAGAAAAAAAATCAAGGTATGTCAAAGAAAGACTGAAGAATTGTTTCATGTTTAAGGAGGCATATATATAACAACCACGTACAATATGTGATTCTAAACTTTTATTATAACTACTCCTTTTACTATTAATATTAAAGAGACCTTTGGAACAGTTAGTTATTTCAAAGGTTTAGATGGCAGTAAAGTAATCCTGATGCTGAGTACTGAAATACTGGAGGAACAGAGCTTGTCTAAAGTCCATTCTGGAGCCCATCTCACGTGCTGCCTGCTCTCAGTTGTCAGCTGTCTCCCACCTGTGACTCTCAGGTAAACTTTGGTCCTCTGCCCATTTTTCAGTGGCTACTGAAACTACTGTCTTCCCAAACCATGAAGTTAGCACCCTGAACTTAAGGTAGAGATAATTTCTTGAAGATTCCATGACCCTTTACTACCTGTCCCTTAGTTTCCCACAGCAACACTAGCATACTCCTATTTTGCAAAGCAGTCTTTTCCAAAGGGTTAAAGGAAACAGAAAAAGAGTATAGAAATGTACTTAAAATTTGATGCTAGACCTCACATTTTAAAAATGTCTCTCAATCAACTCACCATGAAATTTGTCACTGCTATATTTTTGCCAGTGGCTCTCACCTCTGCTAATGGTTTTGTGTGATCTTCATCTCCCCTTATGATCTCTCTGTAACTGCTAGATCATGCTGAGAAAATATTTTTAAAATCAAGCCCAGTATTATTTTCATTCCATTGTCTACCCCAAAGGAGACTTTGAGGCATCCATTGCATATCTCAAAATTAATTAAGAGACAAAAGTGTTGTTGACTGAAGATTTCTGCTTTTGGCCATATAAACCTCATGACAAATCTTCAAACTTCTCATTTTTTAACATTAACCAAGTGAAATTCCTAGGTAGGACTCTCTCTCCCAGACCAGACTAATAGAGAAGCACTGGAAAAATGCTGTATATTCCCACCCTCCTCAGAGTTAATAAAATTAATATAGAATTTCTTTGTTTTAATATTTTAAAATATTAAATAGAATATTTTAAAGGATATTTCCAAAATTATCTCCAACATCATATTAATAAACTCCTAAAGGTATTTTATTAAACCCTTAATCAAATAAGAAGGCTTACTTTCATAATTATATAATTTACCCTGATTAAGTATCCCCTGATGTGTTAGGAAATCTTCCATTTGGCAGTGACTAACAGAACAACCAGCAACTTTCAAATTACCTGTGATGTGTGATGCTTCTCTCTAAGAACATTGGTGGAGAGGGGATAAAGTTAAATGGTCGCCCAGATATCAGGGGTAATAGTGGAAGATTTGGTTTACAAGACAGTTGCAGCTTTGGCTTATTAGTCAAAAAGATTGATGTGGTATAGTGGTCTCCACCTATAGTTAGTTAATCATGGGGTATTAGGAATGAAATAAGTGTGTAAGAGAGAGAGAATTGATCTGATCAACAGAGACATAACTAAAGCCACCATGATTCAGAACAAATCCATCTCCCAATTCTGACATAGTCACTAGAATGAAGAACTGTGCATACCCTTGAATAAGGACCCCATTCTACTACCAAATGTGTAAACTGAAATTCTTCCAACAAACTTTCTTTAAATATTTTGGTGGCTAATTTATAGGTGACCAAACACTGAAGAAAAGTATATGCCTAAACATTTTGTGGACTTATTGGGATATTTAGATCCTGTCTCAGAATTATCATGAACTCCTAAGGACCCAGAATGTCACCCAAGCTGGTCATCAGAATGAAAGATTAGAAAGGGCAAGACAGGGAATGACTTTTACCATGGAACCTCAAAATCCATAGTGTGTTTCCACTTCCTAAATATATATATAATTGTAGTATGAGGCTGAAGAAACTGGTAACCATATACATTTGATCCATGACATACAGTAAGAACTAATAAAGTGATTAGGGCCAAATGGAATTTAGTGGAGCTTCTTATCAAATTATATGACATGTGATACAGATCACAAGAGGAATAGCAGAGAAGAGTGCCACCAGCAAAGACTAAAAAAATAAATTCAACACTTTCTTTGCATTTATTCTATAGTTTGACCAATGAAAAGATAGGGTTCTTGAAAGTCACCTTAGTTTATTATAATTTAATCAAATGATGAGTTTAGGTGTAGTTAGTAAAATAGATGCGATCCTTCTTGGAGCAAAAAAAAAACTACTTGGTGCTTGAGAATATATTTTGAAAATATGTATCTGAATCATTTTCTCCTTTGTGCTAAACATAAAACAACACAATCACTTTGTTTTTACCTGACAACAACAGAAATCCTGCCTCAATTTATTCTCTGTTCTCATATAGTCCAAAAGGTAAGGAAGAAGCTGTACTCTTTTGTTAATTCTGCATCATTTAAAATAAGGAAAAATAAATATCTACATTTCCCAAACTCTTCAACAGACTATTTCTTACATCTTATTTAAATATATTTTAATGGGATATGTTCCCATTATGCCTAAACTAGTTATCAATAAGAAAGAATGAAAACACTAGAACAAAAATAAACTAAAGATGTTCCACTGATGATAGAAACTTTTCAGAAGAAAGAAGAAAGTGTCTACCATACAGGCAAACAATAGTGTCTAGTATACTACAGGTAGCTCACAAAACTAAGACCGTCCAAAGCACAGATCATTTAGGGGTGGAGATTAGAATAAACTCACTAAACATAGAAGACTGAGCATCTGAGATCAAAGGCAAGGGAACATCAAATATAAAAGAGAAGTAAGAAATGTATAATAAGCACTATGAGCTGTTGGCTACTTTCGCAAAGAAGGACTGTAGGAAGGTTCAAACATTTTAATATTTGATTGAATTGTATTGTTTTTTCATTCATATGTAAATATAGATATATTTATAAATTTTACTTATTGATTATAGTACTGATGATGAGAGTCAGACCTACCATTGGTGTATAGATTACAGAATATTAAGACAGGATATTCAACTAATTAATAGAGAAATGGCAATCAACCAGGGATCTTAGACTATGAACTGAATAGAGCAATGAACAATATTTTGGGTCATAGTTTTTAGGGGATAGAGTTACAATAGTTTGTATAGATTTGAATAGACATTATGTTAGAGGTTGGAAGTTTGGGAATTGTATACGTGGAAACAAGTATACAGAATTTGTACAGTAAAATAAATGAATGTTTAGGAGAATTGTTGATTTGATCTATTCACCATAAAATTTCCCTTATAAAAATCACCCTATTTTAGAACAATTAGCTTTTTGTAGCTGTCTATAGGTTATTGGAGCTTCAATTAAGAGGCTCACCCTCCCCAAGAAAATCAGTGGACACATGCTTAAAACTAGAACTCTTAAGTCTCATTCACTGGAATTAAAATTTCCAACAGAGGGAAAAAGAGTCTGAAATTTATTGAAGTAAATATTTCTAATAGTGTGGCATTTAACAAATTTGGATTCTGCTTGAAAATTTTTTCTCTTGGAATGTTCAGTAGAAACTCATCTTCTTCCTATGCAGCCAGAGCTAAATAATATTCATATGTATTTTTTTTAAAGTGTACAATTTAATAAATTTTGACATATTTATACACACACAAAACCATCGCCATAATCAAGATAGTGAACATATCAATCACCTTTGCATGTTTGCTTGTGCTGCTCTGTAATCCTCCCTCTCTCCCCACCCTGGCACCCCCTACCAGTCTCCAGGCAACCACAGATCTGCTTTCTGTCACTGTAGAGCCTTTGCTTTTTCTAGAATTTTATATAAATGGAATCATATATTACATGTTCTTTTTTTTTTATTTCGGCATATGATGGGGGTACAGATCAGAGAAATGCAAATCAAAACCACAATGAGATATCACTTAACTCCAGTGAGAATGGCCTTTATCAAATATTCATATTTCTAAATATTTATCTGTTACTCAAGTCATCCAAAATTAATTTATGTAGTTTTTCACAAAAGAAACCTAACTATAAGATATCTGTTGAGGAAACTGATGCCAGATATCAGAGGGCCAAAAGCTGTGAATAAATAGATGCTTTTAAAATGTTGATAAAGAAAGAAGAAATTATTTCAAAAATCTAGAAGCCATATTCTGTAAAAGTAATATGGAAATCAATCTTACGTTAAAGTTTTTGTTTTTGTTTCATTGTTTTGTCTTTTCTTTTTTAACAAAATTGGAATAATTAGGAAGTGATTTGAAATTGATTCCTTTTTTCGTGTTGTTTTCAGTTCTAGGACACCCTGCTTTTTTTCTTAACCCATATCTTTCATCTTCCTCCTCTCCCTTTCCAACTCCTAACAGTAGTTTTGTCCTCACTGAGATCACTAGGATAATAGCTTATAACATTCAGAATTTTATTTATTTTAAAACCTATACTGGTATCCTGAGATTCGGCAAAGTGACATCCCATTCTCAATTTACAAGAGTAAGAATAACATAGTCCAATACCAATTCAACATTAAAACATTTTACAATACCTTATCAGTTTAGCTACTCTAATCGCCATAATAATTTTAACTTCACAGTAAGGAATTGAAACTATCTTAAGGTAAGGCAAATGGAGCATGCTCTGGGTAGTAGCACTCAATGTTTAATTTAGTAATTTTAACTTACATTTGTAAAGTTTAATTTGGTGCTTATCTTTTGCAACTATCTGAGTCAAAGAATCTAAGCATTCTAGTAATGAAATGAATTATTATAAATGCTCTCACCAAAGTTCTGCATTGATGTACTAAATATGGTAAACATCAACAAAATACCAAATTCAAAGACAGTGCCACACATTATGTTACAGAACAATCAATATATGTTCAGTACAAAAAGTTGTAACCGGGGAAGATGAAACAACGCAGTACAAACATGATAAGAGTGTTTGAGATGCCCATTATAATCTTCAGCCTTTTGAGATTGTATCACAATATTAATTTTTTTTCACATGGATTTTGGTATACAGTTTTAAAGTCCCCTCTAAACCACAACTTAGGATATATAGGATATAGAATGTGATCTTCAAACTCTCTTGGATGGAGGAACAAAAGCAATCCATACATCATTAAAAAACAAGAAGAAATTACTTTCTCAATAAAAACCAACAAAATGTTGATATGACATTGGGTTGTCCTGATGGAATCTTGATGGCACAAGTAACAAGAAAGTTATAAATTAGGCACCACTTTTCATACAAAGCATGTGAACCCTGAAAAAATGTACCAAGGAAAATGTTTATGGCAACTAAAAGAAATAGGAGATAGTGGAATTTAATACCTTCAAAAGCATTCTGCCTTGGATTTTCAACTTTTTCAGATTTCTTTGAACATTTGGAGTGGTTTAAGTACTGCCATTTGTGAGGTTATGTACTGGAATACTGAAATCTGTTATGGCTACAAAACACAGAATGCAATTCACCATATTTAAAACTAAAGCAAATGGATCTAGGCTACATTTTTATCCAATATGTTATTGCCTTTTCCCCATAGTCCTTAATAATCTACACTTGTTAGATATATCAAAGAGTGACAATCTAAGGCTAATGGGCATTCAAAGGAAATAAGTAAACCTAAGCCTAAAAAAAGGAATCTTCCAGACTAATAAAAATCTATACCAAAGATCAGTTTCCAAAATGAATTAGTTTCCTATTTTGCTCTCAAGTGGTATTTTTAAAAATTAAGCATCAAGAAAAATGGTAGATTGACAGGTTTAAGAATGAGTGGTTGATTTATTATATAACCTTAATTTATTAAGTCTCTTAGCTTCCCTCTTTATCTCTTTGATAAAAATAATTATCTGTAAGTCCCTTCTCCTAATAAAATTCAATGTACAAAGATGCATGCTATTGTGCATGCATCAAAGGAGGTTTGCTATCTAAACAAAAACAGAAAAAAGATCTTATTTTACAGAAAAAAAACTTATTTTAGGTTTTCACAATGCCAAGCTATGGACAAAACTGAAAGTTGTATTTTATTTCTTAAGTTTAATTTTTGTCTATGATAACATTTTCTAGATGTAGGGATTATAATTGTTTATCTGAAGCAATACTTAAATGACGTGCAGAACAATAACTCTAGCATAACTTTTTCTTAAACCTGGCTTCCCTTGCTACCTGTCAAAGCTTTGGAATGGTCTCTCAACTACCCTTTTTATCAATTGACGTTTGACATTTAGGACTAATCACATTTTTATCATACCATAATCAAACTAATACACACACATATATAGGAACAAACACATATATGCATGCACATATAACTGTTCATAAATGTCTTATAAGGTCCTGTGATATTTTTAACTGAGATTTTCAAGGTGATTTCATTTCAATATAGAACTTTTACTTTGCATATTTATAACCAATAATTGATATTACCCAGAAAATAGAGGGCATGAGCTAAAAAACATAAACATCATAAGATGTTTTCATTACATTAGAGCAAAGCAGGGATGACTGTAGTTTAGAGAACACTAAACAATATGTCTTGATATAAAACAAATCAAAGCAATTTTTCCATGTTTGTTCTTCTTCAGCCCCTTTAATTTGACAAAGAGCACTCTGGTTATTTTTCCTTTCCATTTTTTTTCATCATGTACATTTACTATCACATCTTTGGCCTGTCATCAAAACAAAACAAAAAAGTACCATTTATACAATGTATCAGTTGCATGAAAACCAGTTGAGACACACAGTTTCCAAGTTAATCATTACATAAAGTATTTTCTCTATCTAAATTTTACTTAGGCATACAGGAAAGAGAAACAACAAAATCATATACTTCTCCATCCACCCAATCTCAAGAAAGAAAAGAGAATGACAAATACATAACTGTTTGTGGAAACACAGCAAATTTTCATAAATGTCCAAAACTTTCAAATTTAACATTGCCTTGAGTAAAAAGTGAGTAATTTATTTGGAGCATACTTTATAGGAAAGTATTTCTGCTGTGGAATAGAAGAGTTAAGGGATTTTTTTCTTTTTTAAAAAATGAACTTAAATACCTAATATAGATCAGGCAGGCAAAATTAATTGATGCTAGAAACAGTAAAGCAAAATTTAGAGCAAAACTTTTTTCTTCCATAAGACTTTTTTCATGGCATCTTTAACATCCTTATTTCTTAGAGAGTAGATTAAAGGATTCAACATAGGTGTGAACAAAATGTAACATACGGAAGCCACTTTACGGAGTTCAGGATTATTTGGAGGTGTGAGATACACGAAGGAGACAGTTCCATAGAGCAAACTTACAACCCCCAGGTGGGAGCTGCAGGTAGAAAAGGCTTTCTTCCTCCCTTCACTGGAGCGGATCTTTAAAACTGTGGACACAATGTACATGTAAGATACTACAATAACAATTATTGTGGGCAAAATAATGAGGACAGCCAAACTAAGTGACACCATCTTATTGATAAAGATATTGGAACAGGAGATCTTTTCAATTGGGTTCGAATCACAGTAGAAGTGATCAATGACTCGGGAGGCACAGAAAGACATGGAGAATGTTACACTGATTTGAAGGATGGAACTGACCCAACCACAGAGGTAGGAACCAGCCACTAACTGGATACAGACACTTCTTGACATACGGACAGAGTAGAGGAGTGGGTTACAGATGGCAATGAAGCGGTCATAGGCCATGGCTGCCAGAACAAAGGCCTCTGTTACCATGAAAAGTGCATAAAGGAACAGCTGAGCCACACAACCTGCAAAGGATATGGTCTTTTTCTGAGAGAGTATGTTGACCATGGCTTTGGGTACAATAACAGTGGAGTAGGAGAGATCAATGACGGAGAGATTTCCTAGGAAGAAATACATTGGTGTGTTCAGCCGGGGATCAGTCACAATGATGCCAATCATGGTAAGGTTCCCCAGAAGGACCATCCTATAAATAATCAGGAATAGCAGGAAGAGGAGACTGTGAAGCTCTGGACGGACCCTGATGCCTACAAGAATGAAGTCAGTCACATCTGAATGGTTGCCTCCTCCCTTGTCACCCATGGCAAATTTCTGCTTCAAGGTATAAGAGAAAGTCAACACATAAACTTTCCACTCTTTCTCTATTATCACAAATAACACTTAATATTAAAGAGGACTTTATAGTCAACATATGCCTTCATTTCCTTTATCTCATTAAGTTTACACACATTGAAAAAGAGAAGATGAGAGATACTTTGACTTGCCTAAGGAAGCACAACTGGCTAGCAAGGGAATTTGGACTGAAGGTGAAGTGTTTTGTATCCAGACTGGTATTAATTTCAACACAATGTAGTTTTATACTTTTTTATTTCTCTCTGCCTTATCTTATAAGATGGTTTATGAGATGCCATTTGTGATTGAGATGGCAATTTCAAAATATTGCCTGTTAAATTCCTAATACTAAGAAAAAGACTCTTCCTTTGTTTTTAATTCATTATTTAATATTCATTTCCCTTTAATGACCCTTTGATTAAATAAGTAATAAAAGAACAAATAAATAAATATTGGAGGCCGGGCGCTGTGGCTCACGCCTGTAATCCTAGCTCTTGGGAGGCCGAGGCGGGCGGATTGCTCAAGGTCAGGAGTTCAAAACCAGCCTGAGCAAGAGTGAGACCCCGTCTCTACTATAAAAAACAGAAAGAAATTAATTGGCCAACTGATATATATATAAAAAAAAAAATTAGCCGGGCATAGTGGCGCATGCCTGTAGTCCCAGATACTCGGGAGGCTGAGGCAGAAGGATCACTCGAGCCCAGGAGTTTGAGGTTGCTGTGAGCTAGGCTGATGCCACGGCACTCACTCTAGCCTGGACAACAAAGTAAGACTCTGTCTCAAAAAAAAAAAAAATAAATAAATAAATATTGGAAAAGAAAGCTAAAAAGTACATACCAAGGTCACGTGAACTTTCTACCAAAAAACATCTTACAACTTCAAATAAATTACCAGAGTTAATTGTCTTACTTGGAGAGCTTTTAAAATGCAATGAATCTTCAGCTTCTGGAACTAGTCTAATTTTATTTAAGTGCAAAAGTAAGATGTGAGTCATGACTTTATATTTTTTATTCTGTGAAGTTCATTGATCCTCCTTTTTTTTCTTATATAAATCTGTCAAGAAATCCATGTCATCTCAAACTTTTCTGAATTCGAGAAAAAATTAGAAGGTTTAAAGTAAGGAAAGAGTCAAAAATGTTGATTAAATAAAGAATATATTAGATTAGATAGTAAATTTTATTGAACTCAACCTGATGGTAAAAGCTCAATAGTTTTTTTTTTTTTTTTCTTTTCATTTTTTTTTTTTTTTTTTTTGTCACACAAGCCTTCCAGAGAAGCTCAATAGTTTTAAAACTAAATAAGTATTAATTTCTTAAAAACATCTAAATTAATCTATTTGGATTTGGATGACCTGTTAAGCAACCAAAACAATTTTGGTTACTTTGTAATATTTCTGGGTTTTTAATTTTTGTATGAAACAACACACTCATTATAAATGAAGTTGTCTAGCAATTAAGGGTGACCCACATCTTTTCTTCTTTGGTGGCATTTAAACCAGATGTCATTCATTCTCCTAAGAAGTGCTATGGAAATTAAAAACCAGAAGATGTCTTTGCCAAAATTGAAATAAGTGGTACACTAGCAATCAAAATAGAGAGTATTCAGAGTTTCTCTTTGACTCTTCATCCTCCCTCAGTTGTAAGAAGTTTACTTTTTTTGTTTTCTTGTATTCTACAAAAGTCCCTCAGATCACAAAACTTTCATGATCTTCTTTGCATCTTTCATGTTACCTCTCTCAACAACTTTCTTCAAAAAGGATATGACATCAACTTGTATAAATTCCAATCAGCAAAAAAAAAATTACTAAACAGAATAGTATTACTATTTTCAGTCTCTATCCTTACCCTAACTGTTCTATGATATATTTGAAATCCATTCAAATAAATTTATGTTAATTTGGTTTTATTGGGGGAGATGAATTAGGTTTATCAGTAGGTTAACATACATAAGGATAATTAAATTTTATTCTAAAACTAACAGAATTAATCTTTTAAGGTATAAAGCTGAATAGAACAATTTCAAGTATCAGCCATTATTTATTGGTTTGGAATGGGAAAAGGAGGTCTGTTATAATAAGAGAATAGGAAGAACTTCTAAGACAGGCTAAAATAATTTCACATATCTTTTTCTTCTGCAATGAGCCACAAGTTTGTGACTTAACTAACTGAAGTGTGGTGATCATTTCACAATGTATATGTGTAGTAAAACATCAAGTTTTACACCTTGAGTTTATACAATTTTCATGTGTCAATGATATCTCAATAAGGCTGTTTAAAAAATCAGGCTTTACAGGCCTTGTCATTTTATCTTGTTTAAAAAGAAAAAAGGAAGAGGATGCGGAGAGAGAAAATGAGAAGAAGGGGCGGAAAAAAATCTCCAGTTCTTATACCAAACAAATGCTACTTTTTTGAGCCTATATCAATGAAAGCAGCATATTAATTTTTCAAGGGTAATCCATGTTCATCTGTCTGATCATCCATTAATGTGTTTAGTCAATATTTTTAAGCATCTATTCTGTGTCAAGTATAGTGTTTGGCACTAAAAATGAAGATGAAGAATTAAATGTAACATTGACTTATGATGTGATATGATGCATGATGTGAAATGTCTATTACAACATAGTTACTACCTTTTATTCTAAATGGCCACCAAGCAAAAACACTCACTACTAGCTTTTTAAAGAACACATTTTTTAAAATGCTAAACTGAAAATGATAAAACTTTTAACTGAGAGGTTCTATGAGCACAGTAACCTTAGGATAGGCAGACTTTTGCAAGCAATACTGACTTTACATAATCCACGCTATATTCTGGCCATATTGTGTCATGATTTTGGGTTCAGAAAGTGCTGTTAATGTATCAGTGAGGATGAGCTGATGTTTCTAACCTAGAGGAATGGACTATAGTACAGTAATATTCTTTCATGCAAAATTATAGAACATAAACTATAAAAATGTCTATCTCCACAATGAAGAATTTTAAATGAAGAGCCAGTTTAGGCTTGAAATAATTGAAATAGAGACAATAGAGAATTATTATGATTGTGAGGTTTTCTAAGCAGTGAAACAATAAAGATTGACATTTTAGAATATACATCGCCAGGACTATATTTTAAGCATCAAGTATAGTCTCAATCTGATTTAGCCATTATTTTTCTTCAAGCAATGAAATATGAGTTACTGAGGTTTATTTTCACCTTGATATTCTTAAATTTATGGCATAGCACATTTTAAAATACAAGAAAAACATATTTTAAGCAAATTGAAAGTGTTCTTGGCTGTCTTATTATATTACTGAAATAGATATGATTGTTTTATAATTATTCTTACCTGAATTTATATTTCTTTTCTGTCTTGTGAACTTTTTCACGTGAAACTAGAGTTCCAAATTATTTATTTCATTCTAGAAAAGAAAATATATTTGAAAAATAAAAACTATCAATGAGAATGTCAAAATGAAATATCTCACATAATGTTTAACCCCCAATAAAATAGCAACCCTCATAGACATGGCATGACCATGTTCTTAGTGGCCTTGCCTAGTTTCATAATTTCCCATTACCTGTTATTAATGTTTACTCTTTCTTGAATATAATTTTGTTTGGAAACCTGTTGTAGTTGTCTTCCTGAATACAGGGTGAAGTTGATGGACTAGGAATCTTTTTAGTTTTCTCAGAGAAGTATGGGTATTTCTCTACCAAAATTGAATAAGCACCAATGAATCTATGAAATCAAACTGAATGACAATCTCTCACCTCCATGCTCACATGTTTCACAGGCCTTAGAATGAAGATGGAAGCAAAATGGAAATTTAAGATGAACAGCAAGATTCCCTGATCCCTGATGACCTACAAAAATAGTAGCAGCTAGAATCTATGGTAGTCTCAGTTTTTCCCAATCCCATAAAACTATTTCAGAGAATTGCAGCATAAAGTTTTTCAGAGTTTGGAGAAAGAAGTTCCTCTGAGAGAGAGCTAAAAAATAAGTCATTATAATTTTATAACAAGGTTAAAATCCAGGGCCATCCCATGAGGACTATATGAGGAGCAAACGCTAAGTGTGGTTTCTTTACTTGTTGAATACTCTTGGGATAATCACAAAGTTATTTTGGACAAGACTCCTTATTAGAAAGTTTTTTCTTTATGTTAAGCTAAAATTTGCTCCTCTGTAATTTCTACCCACCTGACTGTCAGAGCCTCTACCTAAAATCCTGCTTTCTGAAGCTACACTGAATACTTCTATTTTATCCTCTGACGTCCTTTCAAAATTCAAAAAGACAAATATATATAAATAGTCCCATAGTCTCCAAATTTCTGGATTTAGCATTCTTAATTTCTGTTAGAATCTTTCAGCAGCAATTGAACCATTTCTGTCTTGCTAGTGTCCTTGTCAAAAATTCTACTGGTACAATTGGACATCAGGCTAGATAAAATCTATCCAGTTGAAATATTAGTGCTTAATTACTTGCAATTTATACTTCTTTTAAAGCACATAAAACTTAAGGGTTTTTTTTCATGTTGCTCCTTACTAATCTTTCAGTCAAAAGAAACCTTAGTTTTATTTTTGTTTATGTTTTATTTTGGTCTTATATGAATTGCTGCTAAGTCAGATGGTCCCTATTCTTGTTCTGTGATTTCTCCTGTATCATCCTCTCTCATTCTGACTACCCCTTCCCAGTTTTCAGTATTTTATATTTAACATTTTTTTACCTTTTGGGCTGTTATTTTTATACTATATTTCCATGTTACAAAAATCAGTATAATATATTTGTGGGCTCCTCATATTTTATTAGTGAGTGCTGCATGGTTTGGGACATAAGAAAGTTTTATTACATTGCTTTCTAAGTTTCATTGAAACAATTTTTGAACATTTGAACATAAATAAGTCAAGGTTGTTTGAGAAAGCATACCTCCAGGCTAATAAACATCAATTAATCAACTTAAGAAATGTATACTTTTTGAACCACTGTAAATCTAACCTTTTATTCACAAAGACTATAAAATATCTTTATTAAAATAAAGTACATCTTATGGTAATCTTTTTTTTTATTTTTTTGAGACAGAGTCTCACTTTGTTACTCAGGCTAGAGTGAGTGCCGTGGCATCAGCCTAGCTCACAGCAACCTCAAACTCCTGGGTTCAAGCAATCCTACTGCCTCAGCCTCCCAAGTAGCTGGGACTACAGGCATGTGCCACCATGCCCAGCTAATTTTTTGTATATATATTTTTAGTTGGTCGATTAGTTTCTTTCTATTTTTAGTAGAGACGGGGTCTCACTCAGGCTGGTTTCGAACTCCTGACCTTGAGCGATCCAGCCACCTCCGCCTCCCAGAGTGCCAGGATTACAGGCGTGAGCCACCGCGCCTGGCCTATGGTAATCTTCTGAATGACTAGTACCTTAATCAGAAGAAGGTTTCAACTCACATTTCCTGATTCTAGACTCACCAATAACTTTGTCAAATATAAGAAGATATTGAAGCAAATTATCAGATATAAACAGAGCCTTGTGATGTGTATGTATAACTATAAAATTAATATAAAAATAAACTTTTATGTATTAATCATTTTGTCTATGGACATATTCAGTTGTCATCTCAGGAGCTGTTCATCTGTGTGAGCCAATTATCATAGTTCTATTCACAAAGCTAAGCATCCAGACAACTCAGTGAGCTTTTCACAAGCTAGCTTCACATATAAACACTTTCCAGCCTGACTTCTACACATATATCTAGCTTCACACCCTAGCCCTCCCTCTCCTTCTCCTCATAATCAGTCTCAGCATACTATTTCCATCGCCTGAGTAGACTTTGGAGATCCTTGGCTCCCTGCTGTTAATAATACATTCTTTTACTAACCTGAGTATCTTTCCTACACCTTTATTTTTACTGTAGTACTGAAATTCCTTATTGATACCATCAAAAATACCTCTTAAATCTTCCTTGGTATGTTCATTTACCATGGTAGTTCAAAATATTGCCTTTAATATGAATTTGACATAAAGAGATTAAAATGAGATGCTTATTTGCAAGTTCTATTAGCATATCAAACAACTCATGTCAACCCCTCTCTATCCTGACTTAGTGCATAGCTATGAATATGAAAGACAGGAGGGAATATGAAGAGCAATTGCTTCCTTAAAGATAACAAACTTTCATCAATTTAAGGCATCCTATTGACAGGATAGCTGTTGAGAAAATTGTGAAAAAAATTTAGGTTGTGTAGAACGAAACCAAGAAACTGTCTGTTCAATACTTGACTGAAATCTCTTGTTAAGTAAGTGTTCTTACTGCACACAAACAGAAGAAAAAGAAAAGAAAACAGGAATGCAATTGTGTTTTTAAAAAAAGAAAAAGAAAAGAAAATTATTTCCTAACCAGGAAATATATGATCCTTTTTAGTGTTAGAATCTGAAGAAAGTCATCTTTTTTTCCTCCACATTGAATTGGGAGCTTAATAGTTCTTTCCTTTTGTATTTCTCCTTTTAATACAATAGAATATCACATTTTAAAACATATTTTGTCTATTAATATAGACAAATTTTGTCTATATTAATAGACAAAATAAACACTATATTTTTTTCATAAAAAAGGAAATACCATTAATAGCAATGAGACAAATAAGCCAGTACAAAAGGCGAAAATGTGTTACTCTTACGTGCTTGCCCTTTCAACCATGAAACACACACATCTGGTTCCCTGTTCTCTCCATCTTGTCCAACACGGGTGCAGACGCACACACACACGCACACACACACAGACAGACACACACACTATCTGCATTGTCTAATAGTGACAACTTAATGGGCCTCTATCTCAGTTGTCAAATTTCCATAAGTGATAACAATGTATTTTCTACTTTCTAAGATAATATTTTTAATCTAGGACCTCAAAATTATCCTAAGTTTTATCCTTCTTTTCTTATTTTCACTGCTATAGTGAAAACCCAGATTTGGAACCTTCTCACCTCAATTTAAATGTGATCTTTTTAATAAATCCTACATTATTTTCTCGTTCTCCTTAGCATTCTTTTTGTTTTTACAGCTTCCAGATTTGTCTTTCTCAAGCATTATTTGAATCATGTCATTTCTTTCTTATGAGAATTTATTAGTTTCCAATTTCCTATTTAGCAAATTTGGCTTTCTATTACTCTCCAAATTATAACCTCCATGAAATCAAATGCGATGCCTCACTTTGGATCCATTCATATTGCTCAATGTAGGCTCACTATCTTGATTTGTATTATAAATTATATTTCTCCTTGAGTCTAGCTCTAAATCCTACCGACATCTGAGATCCAGATCAGAGTAACCATTGTCTTGCTACAGCAGCCAACTTTGCTATCACTTCTTTGTATTCTCTTTTAATATAATTACACTCATCCCTGCATGGGGTAATACCTATGTATACCTTGATTATTTCATGCATGTCATTTTATATTTCCAACTGAATTTTTAGCTACTTGAAGATGGAATGTATTGCTCTGCATGACCCTGTAACACTTACCACAATTTGTAGTGCATCATTAGTGCTCGTTTATTTTTTTATAGACTGATTTCATTTATAGTTCATTCTAAAAAGAGTTTGGGAGCAACTCGCAGCAACAGCAATGACAAAATAATCTATTAAATTTATTGAAAACTCAACTTCTGTCAAGCAGTTTTCCAAGCACTTTACATAGATTACATCTTTTAATACTCAAAACAATTTTATATACTAGTTTCAACTGCTTAAGTACTCTTTTTTACCATGATAGAGATGATAATACAGAAGTGCAAAGAAATTTAATATCAAGGGGTGGAACCCAAATCCTAATCCAGAATTCTGGCTTCACAAATAATATTCTTAACCATTAAACAACTGTATAATATTTAGAATTTGCAGAATAAAAATGACACTGTCACAAAAACCAACAGAAAGACTAACACCATATATACTGACTAGAATATTTGCTATTATTCAGCTTCAAGAACCCCCTTTGTATTTATGGCAACCAGGGCTGAATAAAAATACATTTGTTTCATTCTTTTCTTTTTTACTTTTCTGAGAAGCATGTTTTTCTAAATGCCTACTTGAATATGTTGGATGTAAAAAAAAAAAAAAGACCTTCAGATAATAGAATGAATGGGACCAACATAAATTTAAAATAAAGAATATACAGTTATATTAAACTTAAGACTGAACTGATGTGACAGAGGCCCTGAACTGTAGTAAAAATAAAATGCAAAATGGAGACACAAACAACATAGACACCATCTCTGGCAGATAGTAGGCGATCACCAAAGGTTTATATAATTACCAATAAAAAAATTATGGTTAGATTAGGCAGTTTTCCCCACATCTAAAGTAAAAGGCCAATGAAAAGACATAGAAAACTAATAATAAAAAATAGTATAACTAATAAATAAAACTAATGAATTTTAAATCTATATATGCTGCATAATTTGCTTTGATTTTAAAAAAGTGTTTAAGTAGATATATACAGAAACATTAATGTTAATAGTAAATATCTAAAAAATAAGTTTACACATGTAATTTGTATTTCATATTTTCTGTAGAAACAATTTTTACACAAGAAACTATTTAATAGTGCAGCAATTAAAAGTATTTGAAAAACAAAAGAAAGTTGCTGGCTTTGACCTTCCTGACAGATTTATTCATGATATTATCTATACATAAATATGGATCTACAGATTAAAAGATAGGATTAGTATATAAAGTTAGTGTTATGGATATTTCAGCTCTAAGTAGAGATGATATAGACCACATATCAAGAAAGATGGTAGACTGGGATGTAAAATCCACTAAGGTGATGACTAAACACCTATCTCACAATTTATAACACATCACATGCATAGAGCTTGCTGAAAAGAGGACATCTGTAAATAGGAGAGGAGGACCGAGCTTCATCTCTCTCTTTTTTGGGTAGGAATTCTTCTCTCCCATCTTTTTATCCTTCCATAATTAGAGTGCAGGAAGGAATAAGGAGAACAAGGAAATTGTGGTTTGAAGGATACTGTTATTAGGATCTACCATCACTGTTCTCCTGGCAAGTAGATCTTAAAAAGTGACTATTTCACTAATGGTTTTTTTGTAAATTCTTTGAAAATCCCCCCCAATTCCTGAGTCTCTCTTCCTATTGGTTCTCTTGGTGATAATAATTACTTCGAATTCCTACTAGTTACTTAGTTTTTCCTCGGCATTTAGAAATCCTATGGTATCACCGGCTTCTCTCCATTAACATCTAGCATGAGCTAGAACTGCCTTTGGAATATGATATTCTTGTGGTATTTCACCTGGAAGTCGATTTTCATCTGTAACAATAATTGTATCTACTCTCCACATGCTCCTTGTGTAACACAGAAAATCAATAGTTTTTTTTTAACTCAATTGTATCTGCATTTTAAAAATAAGAAAGATAGCAAACTTTAAAGACTGTTTTGTTATAGAAACTGATGATTCTCTTTTTTTAATTATGAAGAAAAAATAATTTTATTCTTTGAATCTGGAGTCTATTATTCACATTGAACACATCCTTTATAAGTAATATCATTAGAGGTGGCTAAAATAAACAATTTTATATTATAGTCATTAAGTAAGTTTAGTGTCAGTAGAGATTGTCCAGGAGCTTTTTCAGCTTTAGAAGTTGGAGATGAGTTAGCACGAAAAAGTCACTGGATGCCGGCAAGATAGTCTATAAATCATTCAGAGCATTTGAATTGGAACTAAACAACATGGAAGAAACATGCCTCCCAATCACTAGTGCTCTTACAACTTCTCTCTTTGATCTTTTAACATTTGCAACTACAACTCAAAAACTTCCTTCATTATTAGTCCCATCAAACAAGCCCAGAATCTCCCCATTGGGATTTATTATACTCCTACTGTTTTCAGACAGAAAATAGTTTGCCTTAAGATTTAAATTTAATGAATTTCTTAGTAACTTTTTTTGCTCCGTTTGGCATGGTGCCTTGCAACCTAGTCAAGTTGCTTCCTAATTGTCATTATAAAAGTAGAAGCAAAGCCTTCAAGACCATGATTAAGTAAACATTACCTATGAAAGACTTTTCAGTCTGTCAATAACTTTTTCTCATGTTGTTTTCTTTTCCACAAAGCAATTGGCAAAAAATTAGGTTTACTTGATCTTTAGAAAAACAGATGTTTCTTTTGAACTTAGAAAGTTCTATACTATCTCATTATTTTTATCCCCAGGCTAGACATGGATAGAAACATGCTTAAGAACGGCCATACTGATTCAGAATTTACGAGAATTAGACATACATTCATATATATGTGAACCATTTCAAACAAAAAAGGCTCACAGAAGACTAGACACAATACTTAAAGAGAAAAACACTGAGTCTTTATGGTAAAATTTAGAAACATCTACACTACAGAGAAATTTGTAAAAACCCTTCAGAAATTGAGTAGATGATCTTAAAAGGAGCAAGAATGATATTGCCATCTGACTTCCCAAAGGCTACACTGAAAGAATTGAGTCAAGAACTTAGACCTAAAATTGTATAACTTAAATGCAAGAGTGCCATAAAAATATTCTGATACATAAGGCCTAAGAAATTTAGCCATAATAAATGAACATTTTGAGAATTCTTGGAAGAAGTATAAAGAGGTAATATAGCATAGCAAAGAATAGTAAGTTTGAAATTCAGCTCTACCATTTAATATTATATAATGAGCTAAAATAAGACATTTAACCACTTTCAACTGCAATTTCTTTATCCCTAAACCAGGAATAATGGTAGTATATATACTAAAGGGCTATGATAATTAAATGAGCTAATGTATTTCATACATTTATGATACTGCTATCACAATAGCATGCATTCTATTAGTGTTGTTTATAAAACCCTACAACCGACATCATAATTATTGGTGAAAAGAAGATAAATGTATATGGATTGGTCAATAAGGAGTTTAAATGTCTTTATTCACAAATGATAAATTTTATATATTAATACAAAAAACCCCAAGGATTTCACCCCTTTGACCCCCACAAAAGCTGCTAAAACTAAAAGATAAATTTAGCAAGATCTTGGGATATAAAATTAATATATAAAATAATTTAATTCTATATACTAACAAAAATAATTGCAAAATAAAATTGAATAAAAATATCATTTATAATATCCAAATAAAGAAGAAAATTAGGTTTAAATTTTATTAAAGATGTTTAAGATTTCCCACACTTAAAACTATAAAATATTACTATGAAAAAAACCTAAGTAAATGGAGATATATGCCATTTTGTAGATTTAAAAAGTCAATATTGTTAGGATGTCAAATTTTCCAAAATTTATCTATAATTTAACATGATCTTAATAACAATTCTAACAAGATATTTTTTAAATGGCATTTTATTTACACTACCTAATTTCAAATCTCACTACAAAATCACAAAAATCCGACTATGATATAAAACTACAGTAATTAAAGTATTACCATAGGAGACCAATGAACTAGATGAGAGTTGTAGAAATAAATCCAAATATACATAGTTTATTGCTTTTCAACAAATGTTCCAACACTATTCAATGGAACATAGAACAACCCTTTAAACAATTTATGATGAAACAACTGTATAAATATGTGGAATAAAATTAACTTTGATCCTTACTTTATACCATGTAACAAATTAATTCAAATGAATAATTAATTATTCTACATCTAAAATTAACATTGTCAAACCTCTGAAAGAAAACATAAGACAATATTTTTGTGGCCTTGTTGTCTGTCAAAAATGTCTTAGAATTTTAAAATAGCATTAATTATAAAATTTTTAAAAATTGTGAATTATAATTAACCAAAATCAAAATATCCTGCTTTTCAGAAGACACCATTAATAATATGTAAATACAACCCACAGGCTAGTAGAAAATACATATTTCTGACAAATAACCAATATCCACGATATGTGAAGAAACTTCTACTGTTGCTATAGTTTGGATATTTGATCCCTACAAAATTCATGTTGAAATTTGTTTCCCAATGTTGGCAGTGGGGCTTAAAGGGAGAGGTGTTTGAGTCATGAGAGTAGAGCCCTCATGAATAGATTAATGCTTTGAGGAGGGCAGGGAGTGAGTTCTCACTCTAATAGTTCCTACAGTGCTGACTGTTTAAAAGAGCTGGCGCCTCTCCTCTCACTTTCTCTTGCTTCCTCTCTCACCACGTGTCTTTGCACATGCTGGTTCCCCTGCACCTTCCAACATGTGGAAGCAGCAGGAGACCCTCACCAGATGCAGATGTTGACCCCATGCTTCTTGTACAGCCTGAAGAGCCATGGGCCAAATAAACCTCTTTTCTTTAAAAATTACCCAGCCTCAAGTATTTTTTTATAGTAACACAAACTAAGACAACTATTTAAAAATAAACTCCAAATAAACTAGACACATCTATTTGAACTGAGTACTATTGAAGAATAATCCTGATGTAACAGCACCAGTGTGCCATATGAAACCTCCTCTCAGCCTTCTTCCAGTAGACATACATCACTAACACAGACTAAGAGCCTAAATGTGAAATGAAGTAACCAAACATTCTTGGACATTGTCAGATACTGGTTCCTAATTACTATAAATTTCTGAAGACATAAAATATGCCTGTGTTCCATTAATCAGATTTTGGGTTGTGAGATGATGAATGATATTTTGATCTGTATTATCTTTGTCTTCAATGGAACCCTAAAACTATCCAACCATTCTCCACAGTTTCTAAGATAATAATTAGAAGTGATACCTCAACAACTGATAGGAAAAAAAATGTTGAACAGTGTTACCCTTCCTGTGATGATCAGGAGGTTATTTCAGACAGAGGAGTCAAGTAGCATCCTGTTTGAGATGTAAAAAAACCTCTTGGATTCCAAATTTCCACAGGCAGAAACCAGGCTGAAAAAGCTATTGAGATGTTTATAAGGATCATTTTATCAGAAGTAGCCAATGACTATGATGGAAAAAGGAGATGTGTCAAAGGATGGAGCTGTGGCCAACAGTAGCCTGGTGAGCCACTTTTAGGAAGAACATTACGTTCCTCCTTGCAAGGTTTGACTAATGCGATTTCAAAATGGACCAGTATTGCTATGTGCTTCTCATTCTTTCCCTATTCAATGGAGAATGTTCATGCTGCCTCTGCTTTGCCACCATATTTTGGGTATATGGGTACAGATAAGTTGTCTTTGTTATTTAATAGGTTTCAGGATCAAGAGACTACAATTTTTCAAATTTTCAACCTCCTTATATAACTACCCTTTTACTCTGTAACTTTGCAATTTCAACCACCAAAGAGGTGGAGGATATCTCTGTGCTAAACTTGTATGTTATAAGATGTGATACAACTTGAAAAACACTTTCACCTTTTTTCTTTTCTATTTTTCTCTGCTTTTGCCATAAGAACATGCCTGGGGAAGCCTGCTGTTGAATAAAGTACACGAAGCAGAAGGGCTTCTTCTAAGTCTTTCCAACTGAGAACATCCAAGATCAATGAACCCATAGCAGACCTCCAGTCATGTGAGTGAGCTTAGCCAAGACAAAGAGCAGCCTAGCAGAATCCAGAAAAAAATTGCTGATTTATAGTCTCTTAAGTAAACAAATGCTTATTGTCTTAAGCTACTCAACTTTGGGGTATTATTAAGCAGTATTTTATTAATACAGAATCCCTTGATATTTTTGACAAAATAGAAAATCTAAATGTAAACCTAATCATTACTGCCACTAAGGACCCAAAATAGAAATTTTGTCTGATACAAAAAAAGGTTGAATCTTAGTGACTATGGATTACTATAAATTTTATTAAGAAATGAGTCTAATTATAGGTACCTTGCATAAATGCTCTCTCCCTACAGGAATAAAATCCACAATATCTAATATGTAGCTGTTGAGCTATCATATGCTTTAATTTTTTTCCATTTTTCATAAGTATACCACACTGGAAACAGCTCGCTTTTGTGTGACAAAGATAGCAATAAACTTTAATATTCTACTCTAGGAACAGGTCAGCTCTCTGAAATGACACTTTAGTTTATAGGAAAATTAACTGCCTCACCTTCAGAGGACAGCATGCTCATCCACTGTATTGATGCGTTAACTTTAAAAGACGTAGACTGCAAAAGATATCAGGTGTGTTTTAGAGGTTTTGGTAAGATAATTTTTTACCAAATTAGAGCTAGAGCATATAAGGAAAAAATGGGGTCTTTAAACTCCTTAAACTTTCTGAGGATTTTTAGCATGCTGAACTATCACATCCAAAATGAAAGAACAAATTCTTGAGCCCCCTAAAACTGAGGGAGAAAGGTGTCACAGTTGTGGACCACGTGCTTAGATGAGCCATTAAGTGGCCAGTAGGTCTTCCACAGAAACTCAAAATGCCCATACACAAATCATCCACTTGTACTTTACTGAAGAGAACCAATTTTGCTCAAGATGGAAAGCTTTTTAAGGCACAGTGACTTTATACAGAACAAAATGTTTAAGGCTTCTTTTTCTCTGAATGAGGCCATTGGAACTCCAAGGACAAAGACATAGGCATAAAAGAACAGCTACACTATCCTATCTTCTCCAGACCTCTACTTTGGCTTTATTAAACTTTGAAGAAGAGTTAGGAGATAAAAGTGATGTAAGTGAATATCTTCCTGAATATATTTCTGAAGTACCTTGATCGATACATTAGCACCTATATTTCTAAATCAATATTTGTAATGTACCTAGATAGGTGCCCAACACATAAAAATCATTGAATATATGTTAACTCTGTTATTTTTGGTACAATACATGGTTATTCAGTGCCCACTAGCAGTAATTCATCATGTGAGAGCTCTCTATCTAGTGGAATGTGTGTGGAATGTGGTATTGAACAATGTCATTTCTGAAAACTAGTTTGGAAAAAAAATTGGATAGTCTGCATGGTATAAACATTTTGTATCCAATGTTTAAGAACTTTAAAGATCATCAACTATTAAATTATTTTATTTTAAAATCTCTTGTTTTTATATATGTAGTTATGATGTGTGATCACTTATAGGTTCAGTCAGTAGAAAAAAAGCTTAAAGATAGGTACTGTATCCTAAATTTTTCAAATATTAAGCAAATGTCTGTGTTCCTTTTGGAGAAACTAGCAACATATTTTATTAAAATAAATCATAAAATTTCCCAATAAACTAGTGCATGAAGATAGTTCAAACTACCACCAGGTGGCAGCACATCCCCATGCTAACACCAGTACTTGGCCTAGTGAGTGGTCAGAAAGAAATCATGGTGGCCTCCTGAGTAAGTTGTTCCCATTAAATCCTAAATGTTTGATATAGGAAGAACTTCAGGATCAACTTAGCCCAAATTTCTCTTTATATTCCAAGAGGAAGCTGAGTTTCTGAAAAATTAGATGATTTGTCCAAAGTCAAAAAATAGTGACAGAACTTAGAACTTGATCTTCTAGTTCCCAGGGCAGACTCCCTCACAGTATTCTAAACCTTCATCATATACTTCATCTACCCCATACCCTCTATGGATTATTATTTCTAACAGAAATGATACTATGTAATGATAAAATATGTAAACTGAGCAGTGAGCAAATTTTTTCTTAGGTCCTTCTAACCTTTTTCTACTTCCAGCTCTCCCTGACCTAACACTCTCCTTTCAGGACCTTTCCACTTTCTAACCTCTCTCTCTCCACAACATAGGAGAGATTCTGATATCAACAGTCTTTTACATATTTTGGCTTAACTTCATTGGTTTAACTATAAAATTAATAGATATCTTTCCTATTAAAGTAATATTAGGCTACAGAAGAAGATAAACCTTTTACTTGACTTCAAAATAAGATTCTCCTTAAGGCTAAACCCATTCAGATGACAAACTTTCCTGGTTTTCCTGGACCCAAGAGATTTCCCAAGAGGTTTCCCAAATTTCAGTTCTAAAAAGGCAAAGTCCTGAACTTGGCAACCAGAATAGCTGGTCACCTTAGTTTATTTATATGGGACTGGGGGGTTGTGGCATGATGTTCAATGTGATGGACTAGACAAACCAAAATGCATCTGACCATCCCCTTTTCTCTCTCCTGCTCTCTCTCACTTTAGCTCAGCCAACATAGAAAGCACTACTATATATAAGGGACTGCTATGGTTTGAATGTTTATCCCTGCAAAACTCATTTCTTGGAAACTTAATCACCAATGCAACAATGTTGGGAGGTGGGGGGCTAATGGGAGACGTTTAGGGTCATGGGAGTGGAGCCACAATACAAATGACTTTGAGGAGTGGGTTTCCCTTCTGCTCCTGTGCCATGTGAGAAACAACATTGCTCCCCTCTGGAAGAGGGACCATGTAGGGTACCCTCTTGGAAGCAGAGGTGGGGCTCTCACCAGACACCTGCCCGCACCTTGATTTTGGACTTCCCAGCCTCCAGAACTGTGAGAAATAAACTACTGTTTTAAATAAATTACCCAGTACCAGGTATTCTGTTATAGCAGCACAGAACAAACAAACAAGATAGACACTATGCCAAGCCACAGGAATGCAAGGACAAAATATAGTACCTCTACCCTAAGTAGGGTAGCAAGCATATGCACAAATAAGATTCCTGAATAATATTTTTACTACATCTGCTTTAGGAAAATTCCCACACCAACTTGGCTTATTTTATAACTATAGCACATCAAACATGTATACACCATTTTCATGCTTATCTCTAACAAAGCATAGTCATTTTTTCAAAACTGTAGAGAACCTGTAATAATAGCTAACTTTTGCTAAATTCTTACCAATTTTCTAGATTTCTGCTATGTGACTCTAACAATAACCCTTTGAGGGAAAATCTGTTACTGTTTTCATGCTTCAACCAGTAAATTGAAGCCTTAAAGAATATGGGTAACTTACTCAAGATCACACAATTAATAGTGGAAAAGTAGGTTTCAAGCCCAAATCTGCTGACTCTAGAGCCTGTGCCCTTTCCCACTTCATAACACCACTTCTCACCTAGAGTGGATCTTGTTCTGTCTAGAACTTTCTGTATTAATGGAAATGTCTTGTGTCCTATATCTGCTGTGTCTAAGAGAGTAGCCACTAACCAAAAATAACTATCAAATATTTGAAATATTGACTTATGTGACAGAGGGACTGAATTTTTAATTTTATTTCTTAGAAATCAATTTAAATAGTCACACGTGCTGATGGCTACTGTATCAGACAGCACAGGCACAGGTCTGTATTATATCATGTGGTATATTAAAGAATATCACCGTAGAATAATGAAAAGAGAATGGACATTAGTGCAGGCTGTTCGGTCTGCAATCCCTGCCCATACCGCTGAACCAGCTGTGAGAATTAGAGTAACATTTTTTTCCTTAAATCTTTCTGAGACTCAATTGTCTCATCTATAAAATGAGGATAATTATAACTACACCAGACTATTACTGTAAGTTTTAAAGAGATAGATGTTAGTATTTGGCACTAATAATCACTAAACATGTTTCATTTGCCCCTTAAAGGTCTAAAAGTGGTTGCATAAGCTCCACTTCGCACTTCTTCCAATATTTGACAACCAAAGGCAGACAATTCTTCTGTATCTCTCCCACTGTGATATAATTTTGTTTTTTTCATTGCATTATCTCTTTAGAATTGTTGGCATTAAAATTAGAATGACAGATGTAAAATACCCCACAGTTATCTCAGTGACCAGAGCATGGTAATGCTCAACAAATGTTTTTGCCCCCTTGACTCCCTCAGGCAGGACTTAAAATAATTTGTCTTTTAAAAACCCACAGAACACCCTTGATGGAAGGGGTGGGGGTGAGTAACTTTTACTTCTCTGAGGTCAAAGGATAACTGAATTCTCACTTTGGGCTCAGGCATATTCAGTAAACAAGAGCTATACTGTCATTTGATACATGAGTATATTTTAGAGTGGTTGAAAAAAAAAGTGTGATCTGTGGGAAAGTACCTGGCTAGTAATGTGAAAAGGCCAGGCTCTAGTTTTATTTTGATCCTAGTCTGTTCTGTGGTAAGTCACTTTCTCATTCTGTGCCTCAGATTTCCAAGCTGGGAAGTGGGTAGAATCACTTCCAATTTTCTCAGAATTCTGTTAGGATTAAGTTCTTTAAATATGTGAATCCTCTTATTAGTATAACTTACATTTTCATATTAATAATTTATCTTGATCATCTACCATAGCATCATACATTATATAAATTATATTTTAAAACACTTTTATAAACTGTAAAGCATTAATAATTATGTGAAACAGAAAATATCATCCTCGTTTTACCAGTCTGGAAATGGATTTTCAACAAATTGATTTATCTATACCACACTCAAGTCCAAAATCTTCAACCATACAAATCACTAACTTTATCATGCCCTTTCATAGAAACATGTGTAGCGAATGAATTTAGTAGGTTTAGCCTTTCACAAAAGTATGATTAATGCTTCCCAAGAACTTGCTTGAATGACAAGTTTTACAAGTCGCTGGACTCCAGCTGAGTGGGGACTGGTCAGGGAATGTGGGCTGGTGGACTGGACTATCTGGCTCCTGTTCCTCCTTCCTGTTCTCCCTCTGTCTCTGACAGACATCCTGCAGAGAAAGAAGTTGAGGACCAGTCTTTGCAAGCTGTAGTTCCCACTGCAAGCCACCAGGTGGCCACCCAGTCCGGTCCTGTTGGGGCTGGTGTAAATGGCTTGGAGGGCTGAGGATTTTCATAGTTAATGGCCCCAGAGGGAGGTGGGTGGGCCAGGGCTGCACGTGGGGGAACAGACTCTCAACAGCACGGCTAAGCCCTGAGGTTTAATCACTTGTTCATAAGTAGACTAGGAAACAAAATCACCGCAGACCCCTGTCCTTTCCACATCCTGGTCATTCCTGCTGCTACAGGATCCTTCACTGGGACCCCCGACATCCAAATATCAGGGGTCTATTAGGATCATTCCAGCCCTTAAACATTTTAGAAATCATGTCTCAGAACTCAAGAATCAGGTTAAGGTCTCAGCCCTGGGCCGAAGGGAGGTGTTGACCCCATCCCAGAACCTATTAGATCAGGAAAGACCCCTGTTTGAAGTTACAAAAAGAAGCTGGCCAGGAGGACACAGCAGGGACAGAGTAACCTACACAGAAGCTTCTGAGGGTAGTGGGGAACATGGAAAATAAGACTTTGTCCAAGAAATAAGCTTTTTATTTCTTATTTGTTTCCTTAGCCCAAATTTGCAAAAGCCTGGCTATAAATTAACCCATGATATTTATACCACCCTTGGGTATTTTCTTCCACCTGGTAGGAAAGTCTGACACTCAGCCCTCCTGGTTTCTCCTCAGTGGCTCCTTCCTCAAACTGTTGCTGCTGCTGAGTCGTCTGTCACCCTCCCAGCCACTGCAGCCCTCTCTGGACAGCTGAGCTCCCAGCAAGCTCGGGCCCAGGCCCAGGCCCAGGGATGGATGCTGTAGTTGCAGAAGGGTCTCTGCTAACTTCGGAGAGAAGAGATGGAAGAAAGAGGCTCATTTTAAACTTCACAGAAGTAAAGAAGACTCTAGACAGGTTGGTTCTAATTCAAATAAATATGTACGGGACAGATACTATGAGTAAGACACTATTTTTAAAAACTAGTCCTTGCCCCACAATAATCACAAATTATGCCCTTAATGAAGGAGTTAGAAGAAACTATAGAATCTGTAACACTTTACCAATCAATCAATACATGTTAAAGATCATTGAATAAAAGCACTTTAACTTTATACATGAATAAATTGAGATACAAAGTTGGAAGATGAAAAGGTATTTAAATTCACTGTGTGTGTGTGTGTGTGTGTGTGTGTGTGTGTGTGTGTGTGTGTGTGTAGTGAGGGGGGAGGAAAATTCCTCTTCACCCCCAGATGAAAGACCGACTCACAATAAGGCATATTAATAAGAGAAAGAGATTATAAATCTATTTACCCTATGCATGGGGATAATAACAGAATGATTATTCAATTTCCCAATGGGGTCCAAAAGTAAATATACCCTCATTTTAGAGTAGAGGGGGAGATAAGGAATATAGGTAATTCTGTTGAGGGGCAATAAATGGTTACTAGGGAGGAAAATAGATCCTTGGGAAAATGAATGGATTAATGGGAGATACACATTGACTTGTAAATGATTCTCTTTATGTATATACCCGCCCCCCCTCCCCCCCTCCCCAATACTCTATTACTGTAGTACCTATGTGTCCACTTAGGTGCTACTCAGTTAATACCAGTTTGCTGGAGAATATATCTGGTGCTTGTTTTTCCATTCTTGGGATACTTCACTTAGTAGTATGGGTTCCAGCTCTAACCAGGAAAATATAAGATGTGCTATATCACCATTGTTTCTTAGAGCTGAGTAGTACTCCATGGTATACATATACCACATTTTATTAATTCATTCTTGAATTGATGGGCACTTGGGCTGTTTCCACAGCCTTGCAATTATGAATTGTGCTGCTATGAACATTCGAGTGCAGGTGTCTTTTTTGTAGAATGTCATTGGATCATTTGGGTAGATGCCCAGCAATGGGATTGCTGGATCAAATGGTAGATTCACTTGTATCGCTTTAAGGTATCTCCATATTGCTTTCCACAGAGGTTGAACTAGTTTGCAGTCCCACCAGCAGTGTAGGAGTGTTCCTCTCTCTCCACATCCACGCCAGCATTTGTTATTTGGAGACTTTTTGATAAAGGCCATTCTCACTGGAGTTAAGTGATGTCTCATTGTAGTTTTGATTTGCATTTCCCTGATGATTAGGGATGTTGAGCATTTTTTCATATGTTTGTTGGCCATTCTTCTGTCTTCTTTAGAAAAGTTTCTGTTCACCATCTGAGGGATGGTCATGCTGGAGACTCAGACTTGTGGGGGGAGGGGGAGAAGGGCATTTATTGAAACTTTAAAATCTGTACCCCCATAATATGCTGAAATAAAAAAAAAAAGAAAAAAAATGATTCTCTTTAGAAATTAAATTAACCTGAGAGACAGGTATTATCTTTAAAATTAGTTGGGCTAGATCTGGTTGCCTTTTTCATCCTCTTTCCTGCAATATAGTGAGACAACATGAAGGGAAAGGAAAGATAATTCTTCTTGATGGGTCTGTTTCTATAGAGATAGATGGAAAGTCCCTGCCTGCGATGCCTGCCGCTCTTTAAGGGCCTTTAATTCAAAATACTCTTTATACCAAGGAACCATATTTTGGGGTGAGATTCCCTGAACTCCTTCAATATATATATTGATAGGGAAGAATATTTTTCCTTGCTAGAAGTGGTCCAAAGCCTGGAAGAAGTGGTAGTCAGTTGGTGCAAGGTCTGGTGAATACAGTGGATGACAGAGAATTGCCAAGTCCAGCTCGTGTAGTTTGAGCAGTGTCATTGTGTGACATGTAGTCGAGCATTGTCTTGCAAGCAGATTGGCCTGTCTCTATTGGCCAATCTTGGCTTTTAATCATGAGCATCCTCATCATTTCATCCAATTGGTTGCAGTAGACATCCACTATAATGGATTGATCAGGATTCATGAAGCTATAGTGGATAATACCAATGTTAGACCACCAAACACACACCATTAGCTTTTTACAATAAATATTTGGTTTTGGACTGTATTTCAGCACTTCATCTTTATCCATCCAAAGGTTTGTGATTGTCAAAAAGAATCCATTTTTAATTGCACGTAACAATACAGTGTAGAAATGTTTCACCTTTCTGTCATGACAGCAAAGAAAGGCAAGCTTCAAAATGATTCCCTTCTGACACTGGTTTAATTCATGCAGAATCCATCCATCCAGCTTCTTTACCTGGCCCATTTGTTTCAAATGGACCAATAGTGTTGGAATAGTAATGTCAAACCTTGCCATTAATTCACATGTAGATTGAAATGGATTTGCTTCCACTATACCTTTCAGCTTATCATTATCCACCTTGGTCTCAGGTAGCCCACATGGCTCATTTTCAAGATTAAAATCACCAGGCCAGGCACGGTGGTTCAGACCTGTAATTCTAGCACTCTGGGAGGCCGAGGCAGGAGGATTGCTCAAGGTCAGGGGTTCAAAACCAGCTCGAACAAGAGCGAGACCCCGTCTCTACTAAAAATAGAAAGAAATTAATTGACCAACTAAAAATATATATACAAAAAATTAGCCGGGCATGGTGGCGCATGCCTGCAGTCCCAGCTTCTTGGGAGGCTGAGGCAGGAGGATCGGATCACCTGAGCCCAGGAGTCTGAGGTTGCTGTGAGCTAGGCTGACACCATGGCACGCTAGCCTGGGCAACAGAGTGAGACTCTGCCTCAAAAAATAAAATAAAATAAAATAAAACAAAAAATAAAATCACCAGAAATTCTAAAACCATCAATGTATTGTGCATCCACTAGCCACACACTTCCCAAACACTTGGTTGACATTTCAAGCTGTCTGTGCTGCTGTTTCCATGACGGAACTCATACTCAAATATAACACAAATTTTTTATTTATCCATGGTTTCACAAGCATTGCTCTAAAAAAAAATTTGAAAGAATCAAAAGCCAAAACATGTGCTTGAAAGACTAAGGATGTACCTTCACAATAAAAGTAAAACAAGAAGTGTCAAAATGAAGTGTCATAGTTATCAACTGTCAAACTTAGTACCTAAGGAAATCGAATATTTTATACTTAATAACTTAATACTATTTAATCAATAAGAAATTTCTTATAATTTCTAAACAAGAAGTATTCTAATAAGATGCTGTTAAAGAATAAGCACCAGTCAGGCTAAAGGAAGGGACATGGTTATTCTTTATCTAAGTTCCTCAAATCGAATCAAATCCAAGAATCAAAATCTGAGCTGCTGGGTCTGTCCATTCAGCCACCCTCTGATCCAACTCCCAGCCCCCATCATCCACCCACGTTGCACTTGGAAAAATCACCTAGGCCTTGAGCTAATCTCCACCTCGAATTTACACAAACATCTCAAATTAGCAAGAATATATCTGATTTTGTATTATCAAAGTTTTTCCTTATAAATACATCAAATTTGGATTTTAAAATACAGTTATACAGTAAATCACGTATGCTTGCTTTGCAAAAAGACTGGGTGAGGAAGTGAGAAGTAAGGGCTATGCACAAGGTATATCTAGCAAAATTTTAAAAGTACAAGATGTCAGGGGACAAAACAAAAACAAAACAAAACAAAATTACATATAGATAGATAGTAATTCTAGTGAAGTTCGAAAGTAGTGTGGGAATATTGGAAGCAAGCCATCAAATGAAGTCTAAAACCAATTGTCAAATCTGCAGATATTTTATCTGCACAATGCCGAACATTTTGGCTCTTCGAACATTGCCGAGTAACTATTCAATTTTTAAAAAATCCATCCAACTATGTCCAACAGAACAAAGATAAACAAATGATCTGCAAACTTGCATGATGTTCCCCTTGCTTGTGGAATTTGGTGTACAGAAGTAAAAGGAATGAGGGGTCTATTTCTGCCAAGTTCATGCTAATATCCTAAATGCTAATATTCAGAATGGCTAGCTATGAGATTTCTCTCTCTCAGTTTTCAGAACCTTGGAAATATGAAATTCTCCCCAAACAAAATTGTCTGTGGCCCAGACTAGTAACTATGTTGTTACTCCCTCATCCTCTTTTACCCTGAACCACTGCCTGTCCCTCTTGGTCTCTCCTCTATTTTCCTATCCCGTTCTCTCTCAGGCATATGTGAAGGGCTGGAAACTGCCCTCCCCAATCCCTGTCCACACAGGAAGAAAACGAACACAAGAGAGCAGAGCTATTCCCCCAGGGCTCCACATGGCTGATTTCCATAGGAAACAATCAACTTGATTCTGGTCTGATTGTTCGAGTGTAGAGGCTGGATGAGAGGGAGGTGGAGGTAGCCCTGAAAGGGGCAGCCCTGCCCACCCCTCTAATGAGAGTCAGAACTGCGACTGGGATCATGACAGATGGGCTATGAATACCAGACTGGCACCTTGAAAAAGTTTCTCATGGGCCTGCAGAGGGATAGGAGTAGAGTCCAGATCCGGGCACAGAACACTGATGAGCCATTCTTGCCTCCAACCCTCTCCCCATTCATCAAAGAGGCAAGGAGCCCATTTGTATCTCCCTATCCCAGTTTCGGCAAAAATATATCACTCTAAAGCAACTCGATGAACTTTCCTCCAGGAAACACTGGTTTGTTAAGAGCACCTTCACCAAATGGACCATTCCCAGGGCCAGGATGCAGCCATCCCCCGATATTGAATCTTGTCACTTCTCTGTGTAAAAGTGTGACTATGTCTCCCCATGACCAGCAAGAACAAGTCCAGACACCTTGGGCTGATTCTATTTGGTCATAGTTTACCTGATCTCATCCTTATTCAGCCTCCTCTACATGCACAAAATGTCCACCAATCCTGTACACTGATCCCTTAGAACATTCCTTAGTCCCAGAGCACCCCAATTACTTTCAAGCTTGTGTTTTGCACTGCTATTCTCACTGCTTAGACTGCTTCTCTCTATTTTTGCTACTTTATGTACCACTTAAATGTCTTTATAACACTGTCTTCTCTCTGTACAAGCCTCCTTTGTCTGTGTCATGTAGTACTGAGTCAATACTTATATTTTAGCAGGTATCACAATTTTTTTGAGGTTATGTAATGATCTGTCTTCTTAACAGACATAAATATCCTTGAAGGATTCATCAGGGCCTTATATCTATTTCAAGACTAGATCTTAGTGACAGTTTTAAAAAATGCCTGTAAAATTGAATTTCTTAATTACATCCATCTCTCGAGAGCCTAGATGTCTTTGGAACATAGGTTGTGCTGTGTTCTTTTAAATTCCCTTTACTTTCATGGTACTGTGCTTCCCTGAAAATAAGACAGGGTCTTATATTTATTTTTCCTCAAGAAGACACCCTAGGGCTTATTTTCAGGGGATGTGTTATTTTTTTAAGTACCGTACAACAATCTACATTTATTCAAACATAGTTCAGTCGTCTTCGTCTGGAACATCATCATAACTCTCCAAACCCTGAATTCCATCCTGAATTTCTTGCATCTCTATTTCCTTTAGAACCACTGGTCCCAATCTCTCATGTCGAGCAATAGAGCTCTCCTGGGGCAGATGAGAAGGGCTGCTCGTCTTCTTTACCGCTCTGCGAGGAAATACTTGGGTTGTGCAGATACACTGCGTAGCCACACCCATCAGTAGGTCTTATTTTCATTGTAGGGCTTCTATTGTGCAAATGCTTAGAAATCCTGCTAGGGCTTATTTTATGGGTAGGTCTTATTTTCGGGGAAACACAGTAGGTCTGCAAAGCATAAGGCATCTTATACAGTGGATGGTTAATAAATGCATATCTGCTTGGAGACTACCATTTGGTTGGTGACTTCTGAGTGGCAGCCATTGTATGTATACAGTATAACCTTTATTCTCAAAACCATCCTAGGCAGGTCACACCCCTCTCACAATTTACAGATGAGGAAAACTGAAGCGTCGTTGTGAAGCCTGCTCATTACCACTCAAGAAGTGACTGTTAGAAGTGACTAATTCAACTCTAACACTTTCTTCATGGATTCCTGTGTTCTCTCTGAGGTCATAGATTTACAAAGGAATTTATTCTTTATTTGCTGCTATTGTGCTTTTCCTGTGCCTCAGAGAAAGGGGAAGGAGATATGAGTCTTTCGCAGAAATTTCTGATTGCTTTGAATAACATGTAATGCGAATTTGAGGAAGAAAATAAATGAGAACAAAATGTTCCACTTTCAAACTGAACTCTTTCTCTATAGAAGAGGTAGATAAGTTGTAAGCATTGCAAATTTATGAGCTGTTTAAAAATAACCAGAGGGAAAGTGAATTATGAAATAATTGTACACAGAGAAGTATAGGGAAAAGAACACTGTTAGGGAGCGAACACTCTTGTGTTATCACTTTTTCATCCCATAACTACATCTAGGGTCATAAACATTTTGTTAAATATCTCACAACTTTACCTTACTCACCTTACTTACTAGTCCAGTTGAAGGAATTGGCCTAGATGAATTTATAGTCATATAGATATATGATTGCCTTAAGTTCCAGTCTATTATATTTTAGTCACCTCCAATATATTTTAATGATTTAGAAAGGGGAGATTAGAAATGCCTGACCTATATAAAGTAAGCATTAAATAAGTGTCTTTTGGATTGCTAAAAGCAAAGGTAACAACATTTACAACTGATCCAAGTAAGTTGAGGGCACCAGAAGGTTAACAGTTATTTTTATGTTTCCTTTAAGAGAAGTAAAGAAACTGGGTCCAATTAAAATAGAAATATTTGGTGTTGGGCATCTAAGAGGAAATGTGGGTGAAGGGAAATTCAACAGAAAGAACAAAACCCCAGAAGGAACAGAGGAAGTATGGATAGAAAGAAAATAAATTCTATTTCAGAGCTGTCAGAGCACCTATAGATCCAGTATCCCTAGCCCCACCCCAGCTTCTCAGGATGGAAAGAACTTCACTGTATGAAAAGAAAAAGAAATCCTCTCACTCTTAGAGCTTTTGAAAATAAAGAAGAATAAAGGGGGTTAGATCCTCATCTGAGCCCTATTTTCTGCAAAGCTGGATGCATTAGATGCTAATCCCCTAGGCCTTAGGGGGCTGCCACACTCAGTCTATGACCCCTAATCCCCTCTTATGGGTCCCCTTGAGTAAGTGATACTGTGCTAACTGCCTGGATGGGACTCTGGCCACATCTGGTCCCAGGACCCTCTGCTCTGCATTGAAATAGAAGGATGGATAAACAATTTGGACTTTCTCTTATTTTCCCTTTGAAGGGTACAACCTTATTACACAAAGTGCTGAGCTCCTGACTCAATTAGTCTGTTAATGTGATTATATGCTAATCTGGGCTTTATTTTGCATCTGATTTTCATGTTATTTACTTGATTTTAAAATAACCAGTGGCCCTGCTGTCTGTGAGTCTCACTGCCTAATAGGGGGCATCAGTCCTTACTCCCTAACCACGTGTGGGAGTACCTGTGTGAAGGTGCAGGCCTAACTCCCTTTGCTGACAGTTTATAAATCCCCAAAACGTTGGTTCAGTCTCTGACATATGTTTATCTATTGAAAGAAGAAAGAAAATTTTTAGACATTTTTTAAAAAAAATTCTCTAAAGAAATCTGGGCCTGTGGTATTATGGATGATTACTATAGAGTTTTTAAAAATGTTTCTGTTTTTGATAATTTTGACAATAATAATAAATACAGCAAATACATATACATGCACAGTATATTCATAAGAGATCTATAAGGAAGATAATATTATTATACCCGTTTTACAGATACCAAAACTGAGGCACAGAGAAATCTTGTATGTTCAAGATTACATTGTTAGTAAAAGGTAGAGCTGGGATGAAGGATATCTTTTATTACTTCTTCACTGAAAGTTAAAAATTTAAAAATGTACATAGGATGTTACCACACTGGCATTTAGATGGAATATTGAGAAAATCTTGTCTAAATTCATACGAAATTTTAGGAAAACCAAATATCGTGATGGGGCTTCCCAAGCTTACAGTTTCAATTAAAAGATCTCAGGTAAGGCCGGGCGCTGTGGCTCACGCCTGTAATCCTAGCTCTTGGGAGGCCGAGGCGGGCGGATTGCTCAAGGTCAGGAGTTCAAAACCAGCCTGAGCAAGAGTGAGACCCCGTCTCTACTATAAATAGAAAGAAATTAATTGGCCAACTGATATATATATAAAAAATTAGCCGGGCATGGTGGCGCATGCCTGTAGTCCCAGCTACCCGGGAGGCTGAGGCAGAAGGATCACTCGAGCCCAGGAGTTTGAGGTTGCTGTGAGCTAGGCTGACGCCACGGCACTCACTCTAGCCTGGGCAACAAAGTGAGACTCTGTCTCAAAAAAAAAAAAAAAAAAAAAAGATCTCAGGTAAGAATAATTATAGTTGGGTCAAGGAACAGGGGAAGAGCAAATAGCATGGCAAAAAATAGAACAAAACAAAAAAACTTCATTTTAAAAAATTCACTTTGTTTCTTAATTGGCTTGTTCAATTAAAACTCTTTCCTCTTTGGAAAGGGAAATTAGCCAAAGGAGCAAGAAAGAAGGGTAACAATGAGGCCAAAGAAGGCAGAGAAAAATAATCTGTCTCAAATAGTTATTTATTTTTCTCAGTAAACCTGAATTTAATGACTACTATTTAATATATGCTTAAGATGGGTTTGGTACAGAAAATATAGAATAGAGATTAGTAAAAACAATAATCCCTGAAATCAAAGAGTTTATAGTATAGTGAAAAAAATAAAAATTCTGGAAAGGTAGAGTATGATAGATTTCGTTGAGAGAGTTACAAAGCACAATGGATGCTTAGGAAAGAAAAACAGATCACAAATCTCTATGAGTGTTCTGGGAGTGAATTCTGAGGAAATACCCTTTCCTTGGACCTTGAAAAATGGGTAAAGTTTTGGACTACAGAGACAAAAGAAGAATGAATGCCCATGAAGCTCCTTGGCAGAATGTGTTGGGATTCCAGCAGAATGAGATTTGTCTCAAAATCCCAATGACAGGCCACTCATGGCCTGAATCCATTCTATTTAGGAAGAAAATGGAGGAGGATTAAAGGTGAGCATCAGAAGACTGGATAGAGAAGAAAAAGTCAGAGTCGTGAAGGCTCTGGGTGTACCTGAGACTCCACCCAGCGAAGGGGAATGAGGAAATCTAAGAAAAATTTCTTTCCTCCAGCCCTATCATCAAAAAAGACAAAATCTAAAAAGTGAATACTTTTCTGCCTTTAAAAAAATAAATCACTGATATGAGTACCCTTCTTTCCTCATTGTGTTCAGTACGGTTTTGTCCAGCCTCTAACGGCAGACCTTGCTAGCACAGATGGGGCCTTTCAGCCCAGCCTGAGCTTCTTTTCTCCGGCTAGCACCAGACTCCAGCCAACACAAAACTCCCCTCTAATTGTAATTGAATCCACACTTTTATAGTTCATTACCTCTCTGATAGATTAGATTAGATTAGATTAGGCTGAGCTGTGGTCAGTCCAGCCCTCAGCCCAGGTCTGAGCACAGAAAAAGGGAGGCAGCCTCAGACAGAAAGAAGGCTCCTGACACAGTGATCTGTCTTACTTCCCAGCCGTTAATCCATTTCTCTCCATGACAACAGCCCCTCCCCGTACTCCCTGCCCTATGCACACACATCTCCCCTTTGGGGATCAAAGGTTGAGACTCTATAAAATCAGAAAATTAAAGAGATGCATAGACCCTAAAGATGATCTACCCTTAACCAATTCATTTTGAAAATGAGGAAACTGAAGCCCAGATAAAGAAATAAATTCCCCGAAGTCAAACAGCAGAAAACCCAAATGTGGTGGCCATGGAAATGCACCACTCAGATCTTCTGCAAGAGAACTTCCTGCTGGGAGCATAGCTGACAGACAGGGCCAGCTTTGCTTCCTCTGACCCACCTCCTTATATACAGTGCGGCAGCATTACCCCTGTGCTGCTCCCAGCCAATGACCAAGCGCACCACAGGTCCTCCGGCATGCAGGACTCCTTCAACAGACAGTTTTGGCTTAGGACTCCCCACTGGCATGCCCAGAACTTTCTTAGAACTATGCTGCAGTCTGGGTCTCTTCCTGCGCAGTCCTTCCTTCCTCTCTCCTTTCATAGGTATCAGACCTGCATGATGATCTGAGCACTGCTGCTCATGTTCCCCTTTCTTTATCCTTCATAGGCATTTCTCCCCACAAAAACTCTCACTTACATAGTCATATCTTGGTGTCTGTTTCTCAAATATCCAAATTGATATACTCTGTCTCTTGCCTCCCAGTTGAATGACACCCTTTCTTCCCACACAAACATAGTTATGTATTTTTTCAGTGGCTTTACCATAAGAAGTCCTCTCTGTAGATCTATATGAAAATAGTCTTTGCTTCTTCCTTTCATATTCTTTCTTTAAGGAAGATTTTCTAGAAGTCATGATCATTTTTACTTGGGTTCTCATTTCCCAAGGTCACATGTAAGATAACTTCAAATAAGTACCCCCAGGCACAAGTGGAAAGATGTTCGTTTCTAGATACCTTTGGCCATGGAACCATAAGTTATGCAAGAGTATCATTCCAAACTCTTGTGGGATACTTTTATGCTACTATTTCATAGTCAACCTGTTTCATCCCTTTAAACTCCCTATTAATACACTGTCTTCCAAAGAACACTGCCCTGATGCAATTATTGGAGTGATTGGGTCAGAATTTAAAGAAAGGATTATTCCTGTACAAATTCTGATTAAAATGGGCTCCCCCAACCTCAGCAGGAAAGATTAACAACTGCCCAATCTCCTACAGCCAGCAAGTCTTCATAAATAACTCCCAATCTCTCTACTGTTAGTTTATCTGCCAAGGATTATGCTGAGAGGCTGCTCCTAAAACCTGTATTAAAATAACCACAAAGTATAGCCGCCCTCTCGTTCCTGGCAGCTGTTGAGCTCAAAGCAAGGGACCTAGAAATCTTTCTCCCACCAAGCCTGGAGGGATGGGAGTATATAGTAGGGTAGGGAGGAGAGTATAGGACACTGCCTACATCTGAAGGTGCAGGAGGGATATGAGTTGTATTTACTTACTGGGTACAACTGGGAAGGTTAGGGGAGCTCTTTAATGGAAAACACCCCAACATAGTGGGGAGAACAGGAAACTTGTAATCAAAAGACCTTTATTCAAAACCAAACTGTGCCACTTTTCACTTATATTCCTAGTTTTCACATCTGAAAATGAAACTAATACTGACTGTATTACTTGTCTCACACTGAGAATGTGCTATGATTCATGTATTAGGTTTCAGAAACTATAACCTGCTTGTGGAAAAGGTTGTTGATGTTCTTTCATATTTGTTTTTCTGTTATAAGGTGAAGCCAGGCATATGGCCGCACAGCACCCCTGCAGCTACGCATGGTCCTGTGACTAAGCTCAGGTCATTGATACGCAGTAACTTACAGGCCATGCTCTTATACTGCACGCACGCACGCCCACCCTCCCCTCTCTCCACCCCAGGCCCAGTGTCTGTCCTTCCCTCCAGGTGGAATGTGACTATGAAAGCAGCATCTACAGCAACCATCTGAGAGAGGGACAAAAGCTACGTGTTTAAATGGCAAAACAAAATTAGATAGAAGGATCCTGAATCCCTGATAACTGTGTAGTTATTCTACCATTTCTGCTCACACTTTCCAGACTTTTTATAAGAGAAAAATAAGCTATTGCACTTATGACACAATTATTTTACATTTCTTTGATTCAATAACTAAGCTGATATTTTAATTTCCTAACTACTACATAACTCTATAAATATAAAATATTATTATTCCAGTAGCTGCCCATGAGCAGGGATATCCCAAGTCCCTATAACTGACATGATCCTATAGTAGAGTTCCAAGTTTTAGCCTTTAAGCTGAACAGCTTCCATTAACCAGAGCACTGCTTTCATTTTAATTTTAGTTTAAGTTAAAGAAAAATGTAATAGTATCATTTTGAAGTGACACTGCATCCTGAGCACATGATATGGGACTCTCAAATCCCTTCACCCCACCTTTTCATAAGTGGTTGAGCTCTTTAACTCCCAGAATCGCCCTGTTCTTTTCTCATACAACTCAGTGTCTCTTCCCTCCTTCCTCTGTCCTTTGCTAGCAATGAATCTTCCTACTTTTTTCTCCTCCGAAACATTTTCTGATCTGTTAAATGAATAAACCTCAGTCTAAACCCTTGGGAAACACTATATTTAAGCTATCACTGAGGTTTTCACCAAAACTGCAAAGTCTAGAGCAGCCATGCCTACTAAGTAAGAATCTGCTGATGTAGCCCTGGAACCTGCATCTTTGCAAGCTCTCTATCCTCCACACACACACAAGCACATAAGCAATTCTGATGCATGCTAAAATCTGAGCATTACTGAACTCTCAGAAAGGCATCCATAATTAATTTCCATTTTCCACTGTCTAAAAGTAGGATTTCCACCGAACAATCTTAGGGGAAAATACCACAATATTGGGAAAAGGGAGGAGGGTGTGAGAGGGGGAGAGCATGGAGTAGAGAAGTAGGCATAATTATCAACAAATTTCAAATTTCCGATGTCATTAAGTCATACCTAATAATCCTTATATAAAAAATGTTTGTCCTAGCCGGGCGCGGTGGCTCACGCCTGTAATCCTAGCTCTCTGGGAGGCCAAGGCGGGCGGATTGCTCGAGGTCGGGAGTTCGAAACCAGCCTGAGCAAGAGCGAGACCCCGTCTCTACTATAAATAGAAAGAAACTAATTGGCCAACTAATATATATAGAAAAAATTAGCCGGGCATGGTGGCTCATGCCTGTAGTCCCAGCTACTTGGGAGGCTGAGGCAGAAGGATTGCTTGAGCCCAGGAGTTTGAGGTTGCTGTGAGCTAGGCTGACGCCACGGCACTCACTCTAGCCTAGGCAACAAAGCGAGACTCTGTCTCAAAAAAAAAAAAAAAAAATGTTTGTCCTCATGTCTAACTTTAGTACCTCTGGAGGAAGGTTAAACTCCCTCCTTTGCTATAGTCCTTCAAGCCACTAAGAACAACAGGTTACTCTTTGGGCCTTAAAGGAGCGTAGAGTTGCTTCCAGGCCAAGGGATGTAATGGGGAGGCTAGAGCTGCCTTCTGGACGTGCCCTCAGAGGCAGATGCCATTTCCTCTGGAAGCATAGCACATTTGCTGGCAAAGGAAACCTCCCTCCAGGGCAGGCAAGGGAGGACAATAGAGCCACGTCACCACCCACCATCTGTCGTGAAAACAGACACCAGCTGACAGGGAGGGAAGCTCAAAATCCTGCTCCCACCCCCACATCAACGTCAGCAGCCTCCCTGCCTGACCTCCTGAGTTGGTGGCGGGGAAAGAGAGGCAGGGATTAGCCTGAGGGGCCTATCAGGATCAAGTTCGGGGTCACCCTGCCCAGATTGCTACAGTTCTCTCATCAGAGCCCCAGAATCATCAAATCTTCACTCTCATCTATGAGATGAAAAAACAAACCACAGCCGATAAGCAGAGATCAGTGTACAAGAGCCCAGAAAAGCAATCCCATTTCTCGTGGCCAGATAGTCCGCCCTGTCTCTGGATGCCCAAGGCCCCAAAGGGACACAGGGACATGGGGAGGCAACCTTGGATATCTGGCAACAGGAACAATTTAGCACTGTCAAGGCAACAATCAGACTGAGCAGAGGATAATATAAATAGAAGTCCCAGAATAAAGGTGAGCTCCTAGAGAAAATGCATTTAGAGCTGCTCCCAGGGGAAAAGGCTTGGCTTTTCAGTGAATATTTTATGCATTATTGTATAGTAAAAAGAGGCAGGAGTCCTAGATTTTGCTGCTACTACTTAAGTATGTCCAAGGACAAGTTCCTTCCTTGTTCAAGAACTCAGTCTTCTCTTATACAAAATTATGAGATTGGTTGAGATCTCAGGGTGTCTCCTCTGATTCATGAGTCGCACAAATGCTCAGGCAGAAGCTCCTAGAATGAAGAAAATACACTTGAAGGGTCTGAGACAGAGCCAAAAAGTCCCAAGATCTTAAGAAAATAGAACAATTTCAGCCCTGTCCCTGGTACAACAGTGCAACACCTTTAACTTACAAAGCAGTCTCTGATCTGATGAGATTAGATCCATACAATAGACCTCTGAAGGAGCTAGAACATTACTGTTACTCTCATTGGTCTTAAAAGATGCTAAGAAAGGTTATGTAATGTAGCCAGGCTACAAAGTGACCAAAAGAGGAGCTGTGTCCAGAAGGCAGCAAGATTGACACTCAAAACATAGCAGGTTCCACTGAGTCATGGGTTGTCTGAGACCTTGACCAAGAAGGCCTTAACATTGCACTCAGCTTGAGTAAACTTTAGACAGGCTTATTCCTGACTTTAGGTCCCTGACCTCTTTGTTCTTAGAGCATTTTATTCAGAAAACTTATCAGTTTAAATTCTTTCTCTGCCCCTTTGAGATATAAATCTTTTTAAAGTCCTTTTGCCAGTTCTACCACCTAGAAATGTCTTTCTGAGAGTCCTGGGAGCCATCCTTCTGAAATATAATTATCAAGGAAGATAGTGCCCCTATCTCCCTGTCTCTGTGGAAGCCTAACTCAGTGGGCAACTTGCTTGCTACAAGTTGCAAAACTTCTACTTTCTTAAAGATATGAGAAGCTTATCTTTCCTTTGGATAAATTAGCAAGCACAGATGATTTATGATTTCCTTCTAACGTCTCCCAGGATTTTTCCACTATCTCACCCCAGAGCTTAACACTCTTCCCACCCTTTGCTTCAGAGGAGTTGAGCTCAGACTGAGTTCTGGCCCCTCTCCCCTATTGCAATAGCCTTGAATAAAGTCGTCTTCCTTACCTACTTAACTTTGTCCAGGGCAATTTCTGCTTTAACAACCTTCTCAGTAATTTGCTGCAGCTAACTCCATTTCTCTTACATTGAGTTCATAATCTGTTACACAAATAAAATTTATGAATGAAGCTTTTCATTTATTCTACAGATATTTATTAAGCATATGCTATACATTAGACATTGAGCTAAGTCCTGGCTTGGCTATTAAAATATCATATGTTTAAAGTAAGGGTGAGTATAATCTATGACAGATTCTTTAAAAGTTAAGCCAAGATTTTCACCTCTTAGCATACATGGACAATGCCTAAGAGTCCACTTAATCAATTATCTACTGAATTTAGAAATTACAAATTACTTCTCTGCACCAGAATCTTTGTTAGATACAGAGAGATACAAATATATGAAAAAATAAAATAATGAATCATCTCTCTGCCATCCAAGTGCTCACAATGAAGAAGAGGAAACAAATACAGGCACAAATCACTTTAACCCAAGGAGAGAGAATAAATACCAAATGTATCACAACAACTTCTTCATTAACACCTGGCAAAATTAATGCTTCTCAAAATGTGGAGGGTCCTGCATGTACAAAGAGCTATTCCATATTCTGACCCTAGTCACTAAGGGTTAGGTGAGTAAAGAATGTACACACAGATAAATAAAAACATTAAACTCAGTCTTGGATAGATGTCAAGTTGTTTGCTTCACAGAGAATTCAGGGCATAGACTAAGATTTGAAGATATGCTAAAGAAGTCCTGCGTATAAAAGGGGCACAATGTGGGGAGACAGTAGAGGTGTGAGGGATTGCCCTTTTATTAACAACTTTGTAATATGACCCTTTTTCAGACCTGGGGAAGCGAGAGTCCCTGGGAAGCACATTGTTGGCATTCATTCTGTCACGTCCTAGTTGAGACTGTAGTCATGATATTTCAGCTGCAGAGACCAAAGGTACCATGAGATTCATTTTTTAGTTCTCATTTCTCTAATTCACTTTCTTAACTTCCCACCCCCTATTAGGTTTTCAGGTGAGTGAGAGGAATTTAATTTTAGGAGAATGTGGGAGGAGTACTTTACAGCTTCATTGGATTTCTGTGTGTACAAAAGTTTTGCTTATCTATTAAACTTAATTCAGGTAAACAGAAAAGAAGAATAAATATTTCCAAATGCAAATACTTTGGAGTACCAAATATTATAAGATGAGCAAAAGAAACAAAGTGAAACAAAGCAAAGAAATAAACCTGGGGTCAGGAGGGTGTTAAAGAAGTACCATGGTATAATCTATGGTGAACAAAAGAAAATCTAGATCACAGAGTTTCCCAAATTGTCTCCAAAACTTACTTTTGTGTCTTAAGTTTCTGCCTCCTACATATAAGGAATAGAACAATATGAAATTTTATAATATGATATCTAAAACCCAGAGGAAGTATCAGATTAGTGGGGAAAATGGCTAAGAATCTAGAAAGGCCTGTGGGGGAAGATGAAGGGTAAAGAGAGCATAGGAGTCTAAAAGGACTCATTATTTAGCAACCAGTAAGTAAAAATATATATCTCAAATGATTGTTCATTTTGCAATGGCAGGAGGAAGCAAGATGTATATATACATTCCCATACTAGCTATTTTCTAAATTGAGTCCAAGCCCCATAATGTGTACACAAAAGAGCAAGTGAGTAGATAGATGATCGGTGGATATAAAATTAACTGATTAACTGGTGTCCAGGTGGCTCCACGTTTCTGATGGACATCCTTGGAAGTATCTGGCAATAGTTTTAGAGCCACAGTGAATATCAGAGGAATGGAGTTTCAGACAAGAATTTGATCACTGAGGAACAGAGCAGAGAGCCTACATTAATAGAAAATCGGGTGCAAAACAGAGGTATTTGGAAACTGGAGAAAGGAGGGGATTCAGGCATAAGTATTAAATCAGATTACCCAAAGCAGAAAAAGCTCAGAAACCAGAGGGTCTCAATGAAACACATGCAGAGGTTCATTATTCTTTTTTGGTTTTTGGTTTTTGAGACAGAGTTACTAGATAGAGTGCAACGGTGTGATCATAGCTCACTGCAACCTCAAAGTCCTGGGCTCAAGGGATCCTCCCACCCTGGCCTCACAGAGTGCTAGGATTACAGGAGTGAGCCACCACACCCAGCCTATTATTGGTCTTGACTGCTGCTAGACCTGATCCCAGAGACTAGGGAGTGAGGAGCTTGTAAATAGGCATTATACAGACAAAGATGTTCAGGGCAGAGAGGCAGAGAACCACATAGACCCTCACCTGAATTAGAAATCAGGGGATTTGGTTCTAAACCCAGCCCCTGCTCTGACTGTGTGATGTTCACCCCTTTCTTTGTGTCTCTAAGCTGAAAGAGTCCCCTTCCAGCTCTGATAAAGCATTGCAGCAAAAATTTGTAAGTGCTGTTATCAGCAAACAGCCTAGGACTGGGATGACTCTCCTGGTCTTATTTAAATCTCTCTCACCCCTAGACAGAAAGCCTTAAGAAAAAATATGCAATATCTAATCTAAACTCAAGAAAAGATGAGACATTCATGACTGTGATAAGAAAGTTTTACTAGGCAGTCAAACTCAGTCAGAGAGGGCTGCTGTGACTAATACAGATTCCCCAGAGAATCAGAGCAGACTGATTTTAATTTATATGAAAGAAGAAGCTACAAAACAAAAATGCATTCAGCTAATGCTGTTATCAATGATCAGAATAAACTTGGAAAAATTACATCCACTTTCTGGGCCTCAGCTCCATCATCTGTAAAATAATGGCTATCATAATTAATTTCTAGGACTCCAATAGAATCAAGAAAAATCTTCCTTTAGTTTGCTTTCCATCACCATTAAGTCATAGAAATGATAAGTTGCCAACTGTTTATTATGTGCATTAGTTTATTTAATCATCGTAATAGTTATTTGAAGGAGGTACTGTTATTATACCTCTTTTACCAATGAGAAAATTGAGTTCCAGAATGCTAAATAAGTTGCTTAATTTCTTACAACGAGTAAAGGGCAGAGTTAGGATTCAAGCTCAGGAGTTGGCAGATCCCACAATACTTCTCCAAAATTGATCTCATGGAAATGACCACCCTCCCTCCACCACGTCCCACCCCAGTTTTCTGATTTTACTAGGTTGTATGCCTGGATGCAGTTAATTTGCAGAAAGCAGTCACACCAATGAGTCTGGGATTGCCTACTTTGACATATGTGGCATGGGGTGCAAGTCAGGGCTTCACAATAAGAGCAGTCATACCTGATCTCGCCTCCCTGCATCCAGCGAGTCTTATGTCTTATGCGGTACTTTCTATTTGTCTGAGAACTGAACTGACTCTTTTTTTACCCTAGCTCATGCCATGACACACACACACACACACACACACACACACACACACACACACACACACACACACACACACACAGAGAGAGAGAGAGAGAGAGTTTAAAAGGGAAATACATTTTCTAGAAGAGAAGCACATGGAATCACTGAGTTAAATACCCTAGTCATAGTATGAGAACAAAAGAGATGAAGCTAAATGTGAGAGAAGACACCGGACATAGAGGTTCCCAATAGTAACTGTGGTGCATCCCCACTCCCACCCATGCCTTTTCTCCTAGCTGCCCACAGATACACACAAGCTCAGCAGGGCCAGCCTGAGAAAAGTCTTAGAACATTCCCTATAGCTGAGTTCTAGACCTAGTCTAGACCCAGCTCTCCTATTTGTAAAGTCTATGACTTTTAACAAATTATCTAAACTCTCTCTGTCGTTACTCCTAAAGTATTCCTGGTCCTAAACAACTTGAAAAGATATTCCATATATTCCCCCATGAAATAACCCCAGTCAGGGATGGGAGGTGGAGTATTATTTCCTGGAGGAACTCATCATTATACCAGAACTATGAGGCAGTGGCTTGTCCATAGAAGTTAATTTATCCCAGATCTTTGGGAGGAGATCTTACGAGGAAGGTGTGGTCTATGACACATTCTGGCCTCCCTGATATTAGGCTGGAGGAGCAGAATCAGATGGCATTGAGTGCAATGAGCTATGAAATGAGAGATGATTCTTGCTATGGTCTAACTGTTTATGTCACTTCCAAAATTCATATGTTGGCACTTAATGCCAAGTGTGAATAGTATTAAGGCAAAGAGCCTTTAGAAAGTAATTAGATCATGAGGCCCTTGCACTCATGAATGGAATTGATGCCCTTATAAAAGAGGCTTGAGGGAGCCTTCTTGTCTCTCCTGCCATGTGAGGACACAGCTAAGAGGCCCAACTTTGAACCAGAGAGAGAATATTTACCTGACGTTGAATCTATTGGTGCCTCGATCTTGGACTTCACAGCCTCCAAAAATGTAAGCAATACCTTTGTGCTGTTTGCTAATTACCCAGTCTAAGGTATTTTGTTAAAGTAACCTGAATGGACTGAAGACAAAGCCCGATTGCAAACTTGGAAGAACTGGAATGAGAACATAAACATGAGGAGCAATTTTCAGGAGGATGCTTATAGAGGGATATGATGTAATCCCCTGTACCCTCATTTCCCATATGTCCTAGGAAAAGGAGGCCTTTGCAAGGAAAGTAAAACACTGACACTTTAGTAGTGCAATGCACACTGGTTTGATCATTCATGCACTCAACCTTGTCATCCAGAGAAGAAAGGAACTAGGCATGCACCAGGCAGTGCCCAGGACTGACAGTCTGACTCACTGTTTACAGTCTCACTGTTTACATACATTGCCTATCTTTCAGAGTTGTTATGAGAATAAGATCAATAGAAAGCAAACATTGTATCAATGAGAAAATTTTGAAATTAAACTAAAAATTACATTAGCCTTATATTCTATTTATTCCTTCAACAATCAATCATTGAACACCTAGGAGGTACCAAACACTATGCAGATGACTTGTAATACCGTTAGTTACTGCATATTAATTAACACGATGTTAGAAGCCAACTCTTGCATGCTAGAGGTCAATAATATTATTGATACAGGTGTCTATGTTGTTTGGAAGTAGAGGAATAGCTGGAAATAGTACCACAATGCTTTCTTTGAAACTCAGACATTTTTCCTGATCTAACTAAATGTCCATCACTAAAATAAGGACCATCCCTGGCTGCCTAGAAAAGCTGCTGTGATCTCATCCTTCCCCTCGACCCCAGCCAGATGAACATAGTGATCCCTCCCCTGGAGAGGGGTCATAAAGGCGAGATATCTAAAGTGTAACAGTTAGAAAGTGATGCCTTGGCCCTGACTTCAATCCTTCTCCTGTAGTTGAAGGTCGCCCCTTCCGCATTGTCCCCATAGAGGTGCAGCACAGCAGGTCATGCTCCTCTAACAGCCTTCGGAAATGTAAGGCCCACTGTAAGGCTCTTCTCAGCAGACAATTCTCTGGGTTCTCACAAACTTTATTCACCACTCTCCTTTTCAAATTTTTCTAAATAAACTTATAATTTTATAACAGTTCTTGATCTGTAAGAAAAAAATGTGAAAATAATATAGGAAGTTCCCATATGCCCTGCACCCAGTTTCCCCTTTTATTAACATCTTATATTAGTATGTTTTGTTTGTTATAAATAATGTATCGATATGGGCAGATTATTGAGTAAAGTCCACAGTTCATTTGAATTTCCTTAGCTTTTACTTGTTTTCATTTTTTCTGTTCCAGAATCCCACTCAAGATACTACCTTATATTTAGTCGTCATGATTCTCTAAGCCCCTCTTGGCTATAATGGCTTCTCAGACTTATCCTGTTTTTGATCACTTTGACACTTTTGCAGAGTACAGGTCAGATATTTTGAAGACTGTCTCTCAATAGGAATCTGTATGATTTTTACCTCATGATTAGACTGGGGATTTTTTTATAGGAAGATCACAGAGGCAAAGTGCCATTTTCATGGCATCATCATCACATCACAACAAGGTTATATTGATATGGTGATTTATTATGACTTACCACTGTAGCTGTTGACCTTGATCATCTGGTTGGGTAGTGTTTGTCAAGTTTGTCTGCTGCAAAGTCACTCTCTTTTCCCTTTTCCATAATATACTTGTTCAAAAAAGGTCACTATGCACGGTTTCCACTTAAGGAGTGGAGAGTTATGCTCCAGCTCCGTGAGGGCAGAGTATCTACATGACTTATTTGGAATTCCTCTGCACAGGACATTTGTCTATTCTCCTCCATTTATTTACTTATTTATTTAATCGCTTATTTATATCATAAAGACCTGTAGATTTTTATTTTATACTAGGTACCACCCCCCACCCTTTTTATCCCCATCCTTAAAACCAAGAACACAAATCTAAACCTTTTTTAGAGTCTACAATAGTGATTTTCAAAATGCTCTGCAGGGAATTTTGTACCCTGTAAATATATACAACCATTATGACCCAAGGTAATCAAAAATAAGAAAAATTTTTGAAAAATAAAAATGAAAATTCAAAAATACAAAATGAAGTGGAGAGGTGAACAGAAGAAGGTAAAGACCGATGGAAGAGATGACAAACAAGCTAAATCTGGTTATTTCTACTCCACTCTTTGAGAAGAATATATCTACTTTTCTTCCTCCTAAGATTTCTTCCAAGAAAAAATTTATAGTGTAAGTTTATATAACACTTATTAAAATCTCAGTAAATGCCATCCCAGGAAATGCCCTCGTTTTCCAGAGGAAACCTGAGCAGAAAGTGACTTGCTGAAGGCTATTTAAGTAGTAGAGCCAGAGCCTGGTAGTGTTCATTCAAATGCTCATGGCAGGAGGATACCAGTAGGCCTTTTGTTTCATGGAAATAGCTTTAAAAAGACAAAATTCAATCTACGTCATATTGATGTCTCTTACAGACTTGCGCTCCAAATTAATTTTAATACCACCTTGCATTTCTCTAGAACTATGCTCAATTATTATTGGACTAGTTTTCTCAGGCAGAGAAACACAGAGATTCGTCCCCCTCCCTTCCTATTTTCCAGATATGGTTATTGAGGCATAGGAAAATGATGTATGTACAACCAAAATCACAGTTGATGTTAATGGAATAAAAATATTTGGAAAGCTATGTCAGGGAAATTACAGATATACAGGTAGGGTTATTTTAGGAAAGCCTCAATCATTCTTTACAAGTAAATAATCATTCTTCAAAAAAAGAGAAAAGTGCAGTCATTCTTGAAAGAGAGAGAAAAATGAGGATGATTTGCTTTTGAAAAGTCTGCATTTAAAAATTTTTCAATACAGAAGTCATTCAAATGATAAATTAACTGCTACCCATTAAAAAGATAACTTGGTTTACAGAACCACATTTATCGACACTTCACTGGGGCAGGTATGGGAAATCTCTGGGAGGAGGGCTATGCTTAGTGACCAAAGGTAGGGAAGAGGCAAAGGCAGGGGAAGCTGCTCTTACCTGGGGTAGGGATACATTTCCTCCTACCCAGAACCACTAGCTTCCAGCTGTTATCTACCTTTATAAAAACTATTCTCTTGCCCCAGGGAATCACCAGTTGTCTATTTCTGACCTCTGGGTACAATTCAAATCTGAGACTGAAAGCTGAACATTTGATTCTGTGTGCTCCAAGTGAGGCAGCAGCCTTCCCCAGAGGACAAATTATGGAAGAGTTTCCCAATTAGTTACTTGGCTACCTCCTTGAGCCAACATGAATATGCAGGAGGGACTAAGATCCCACAATCCCTTCTGCTGGGACCTGGAATAGAATCACCAACATCAATCTCCAGAGTGAGGTGTTCCCTGCATTTCATTTTTATATCTCCCCCACACTCCAATCAAGTGTCCAAGACCTTGTGGTATCAGATAAGGAGCAAGGAGAATGATGTCTAAGTCTTCAGACCACAAGTTTAGAGTAGAATCCTGACTGGAGATCTTATTCAGACACATTAGTGCCTTGAGGAGGCTTGGAGTAAATAGTTTATAAACCAGACCTATTACGGGGATGCAATTCATTTTAGCAAGTGTCACTTTTGCCAAATAAGAAGGTCCATGGGCTTCAGAGTGCAGGATGATGTAAAGGGTAGCATGAATGTAAAACAAAAGAAAATGCAGAAATGTTCCATTAAATGGAACTTCTTCTCCTAAGTAGGAGAATCACTTATTACTTGGCATTGGTATTGCTGCCATTGCAGGTGAAGAGAAGGCATGATTGTGAAGAGTTTAAATGAGAAATGAAAGAATAAAAATAATGATCTTTCCATCTATCCCTCTACTTTCTTAGTGGATGGATTCACTAAGATGGATCTCTACTTACTCCATCCCTTTACAGATAGGAATTTCCTTTTTTACTTCTCTGAATTCAGTGAGAAGACATACAGTTTTCCCTCTTACAATTAGGAAATTCTTCCTAATATGTAAACTTCTCTATTCTCCCATTCAGTGCCTGTGTCCTTGACTTCTATGTTATCTTTAGACTTAATATTCTATTAATAAAATTTAATTAAATATTTAGCAAACTTTAGTAGAAAGATCATGTGATATAAAACCACAAAAATCAAGTCTTGGCTCTGCCACCTGTTGGCTGTGTGGCTCTGGACAAATAATAAACTCAAAGTCTCAGTTTCCTAATCTGTAATATGGGGATAGGATCCCTGCAATGGCTTACTATGAAGATCAAACTAGATGAAATTATAAGGGTAAACTTTCCGAACTGTAACTGTCTATTGATAGTTGATGTATAGTATTCATTCATAGTTTCAATGTGTCAAGCACCAAACTAGGTTTGTTGGACACCACCCACCCACCACAATGAGGGAAGAGTAGGATCCATGCTATGGGAGAGGTACTGAAGGGGCCAAGAAGGTAAAGGAGATGCCGGAATTGAGAACAGCCATCTTGTAGAATAGAGCTGTGAATGATCGGATCAGCATTTGTAGAGCTCAAATAATGTGGTAGTGTACGTTTTGCAGAGGGAGGTAAGAAGAAATGTTCTGAGTTGCAATTTTGCATTTAAGTACACTGCTTTCAGGAATTCAGAGGCTGATAGCACATAGGAGGTCTGACGGAGAAGAGATATGCGTAGGAGTGCAAATAGCCCAGAGAACAGATCAAACTGCTTTCTCTGGGTAAGGCTGCTCCTAGCCATGCTGCTTGTACAGGCCCTAATAACTCCTGAGAGGGGGAGGTGGAGTCTGTGGGAGGGGACAGGAAACCTACGGAAAGAGAGAAGTGGGTAGTGATAACAAGCCCGGCTGTTGAGTATTCCAGCACCTGCCAGGGATACCCTGGGGACTCCAGGCCTGCCCTGCTGGGGCCCAGCTGTCACCGGGTCCTCATGACATCGAACAATGGGCGGTTGAGAGGTCAGGAGGGAATAGGGCAGGGAGGACAATGAGATTCCGATGCTATAGAAAGAGGAACAATTGGGACAGAGAGAGAGAAGGCAAGTGTTTTGGAACTGTGTAGGATTTGGGAGTGGGGGAGGCAAATGTGAGGATAAAATTAGAATGCCTGGATTTTTATGGGGGTGTTGGGGAATGAGGAGGAGAGAGTCTATCCTTGATTATTCTGCTCAGAGCAGAAAAGGTCAGGTTGGCCAGGGAACAGGCTCTTTTGTTCCCGACCTTGGGTTTGGTCTGTCAGTAACACTGATCTGCTCTGCCACACGAGTCTGATCTTGTCTAGCTCAGTCATTTATTCTTCTGTCCACCCAATGAATATTTATTTAACTCTTGGCATATATCAAGCTCTTTGCAAGGTACCAGGGACAGCGATCTGTGATTTATCTTCCTACTACTGACGAGCTAAGACTTTCAGGGGAGACAGATTTGGAAGCAGTATTTCAGCAGAATGAGTTAAATGCTCTGCTGGTAGAGGTGTGAGCAAAATATTTTGTGGGGTTGATAAAAGGATCTATTATTTCACAGAGTAGGAGAACTTCACCCTGCCTGGGAGATGTGTGTATTGGGAGCAGAATCAAAGAGGCTTCTCAGGGTAAGCGACATTTCAGTTGTGTCTTGAAATCCACGTACAAGTTTGACAGGCAAAGCTAGGAAAGGCAGGAGAACTGGTAGGACATTCCAAGGAGAGAGAATAAATTAGTTTGGAATCAACTAGGAAAACACTTGTCCAATATGGTCCTGGTGCTTCCAGAGGATTAGACTGATCTCAAGGCTCAAAATAAAAACTCTAGTGTGAGCACTATATGGAGAGCTCCTGTTTCACATATGTTTGCAGGAACTGGCATCTTCCTGGTCTCTGATAGTTCTTGGTAGATGACTTCTTGAGTGATATTTTTAGAAGGAAAAAAAATTCCTTTATGTTAATTCACATCCACTAAAAAGGATATAGACATCAGCGCAGCAAAAGTGACATGGATCAGGCCTTTTGAGAAAACCAGTTCAAAATCTTAAACACCCTGCAAAAGTGGGTTACCCCAAATTTAGATTTGAGGAATGGGGGAGGTATTATGGGAGAAGAGCCACTAGGTGGGGGTACAACTGGTTGGGAGGGAAGAAAAGCAGCACTACTGGCATATAAGGGGCTGGGTGAGATGGCTTCTGAAGGGCATCCTTTTCCCATGATGCCAACACCTGGTCATTTCCTCATAAATTTCCATCTAGAGCCCAGAGCCTGGATATTGCCTTCTTCTTAAATGAATAGTCTAAGTTCTTGACAGAGACTGCCTAGAGTCCTCTGTCATGATGGATTCTGAGGCATGTCCAGGCTCAGTAGCAAGGAAAACCATGCTTGATTAGTGATGTGTGTCAGGGGGGCAGATACAGAGAAACTGGAGGAATATTTCACATATTTCCCATACCTGAGTACATTCCCACAATTTTGAGATAGAAAATAATAAATGAGAATCTGTGGAGGTAAAGAGATCTGACTCTCTGGAGAGACAATGTAAAGCTGTGTTATCCATTGTGTAGTCTCTAGCCATATGAGGCTATTTAAATTTAAATTAATGATCATTAAATAAAAATTTAAAATTCAGTTCCTCGGTTGCACTAGCCAAATTTCAAGTGTTTAATGTTATAGAACATTTCTATCATGACAGAAAGTTCCATTGGACAGCTTTGGTTGTAAGTTATGGATAAGAAGGCAGGCTCTGAAGCCAAACTTCCAGGATTAAACTTCAGCTCTGACACTGGCTAGTTATGCAGCCTGGTAGTGTCTCAGATCTCATGATGCTGCAGTAAGAATCACATTATTTCAAGTATGCAAAAGATTAAGAATATCTCCTTGCACCTGGTTAGTGCTCACTTAGCATTAGTTATTATGATAATTACTAGCCCAGGTTTATGTAGCAATCTAAGAGCATAAATGGCTAGTTAGTTAGGTCCTGATCCCTAATGGAGCTCTTCCTCTGGATCCATCAGCCTGCTTTCAATACTGAGCATCATTTCACATTCAGAATGCCCTCTCGTTGTCCTCCCACAAACCTCCCTCTTTGCCCGGTTCCCTTATTTCTATGCAGTGGAATCTCCCATCCTGGCAACCCAAGGTATTACCCCATGCTTGCCTCTCCCTCCCTTTTGCCTTGCCTGATGCCCACTTTCCCTGGGAATCCAGGCTTCTAAGAACAGCTGCAGCTGCTAGCCCTGCTTGCAGCTGCTGCTCAGAAACAGGGCAACATGGTTCAGCGGTGCTCCCTCACAGGACTGATTTTTTTTTTTCATTTATCCTTGAAAATCTTGTTGGACTGTGCCAACTGTGGGCACCGTATCAGCTGCCCCCTGTCTGTCCCTAATGCTTCTGCTTAGGGACCCTTTGTACTCAGACTCCAGCTGAGTCACACACTCCAGATTGCAACCCAGTAATTCCTTCTGATGGTTTTAGTTATTATCCAATACTGCTTGTACCATCATGGATCACCTTTTCTCTTACTCTGCCTCTGTTTCCACCAGTCCAGTGTGATGGCAATTTCACCCACATAGGAGTGACTGATATCAATGATGATGATGATGACGATAATAATTACTATCAATTATTGAACACCAGGCTTCATGATACACATATTATGTCAGTTGTATTTACTGTCACAAAAACCTTGCAAAGTATTATTGTCATCATTTTGCAGATAAAGATTTTGAAGTTCTAGGAGTTTATGAAACTTGACCAGAATCAATGGTAGTATGTGGAAAACCTAGCATTCACACAGAGTTTGTTGGATTCACAAGCCCAAAATAAATCATAAGGCTGTGGAAGCTAGCGACATTTGTTCATCCACATCATCATTAGATGGTGTTTTATTTGCTGTTTAAAGAAGATATATCCAGTGACCAAATGGAAACTTTCAGGTTACAACATAAGTCTTCATGTAGATGGTAAAACTTGGGAAACATATAGCTTTTGTTCTTCTCCAAAATGTCATTGTATTGGTTTTCTGTTGCTCTGAAGACAGATAGCCAGGGACTATCCTCAAGGAGGCTTGGTGGAGAGCATGGTGGTGCCCAGGGTTTGTGCAGCAGGAATCAATACACATGGCTCCCACCGGAGACTCAAGAGGCAACACAGCTGCCTATTTCCTGACACAGACCTCACCTTCCCCTCACTGCCATGGAGTCCGCTGGCCCTCTGCAACAGTATCTAAATTTGCTTGAGATGTCCCAGTTGAAGAAGTTATACCCACAATCCCTTTATCTTGCCTCAATTCTGTTCTTTTAGACTCCTTCTTGTGGCTTCTTGCTCTCTCCAAGTCTCACTCAGCCTTGATGTTGACTTATTTTTATTTCTCTGGTTTCATTTCTAAAACTCTTCATTTCTAAAAATGTCTTCAACAGTTTTTTACTCATTTCTGTATTTTCCTCTGTGTTATTTCAACTGTCCACTCTGGGTTTGTCTAAATAGAAAATATTTAAGCCAAGTTTTTGCTATATTCAATAGTTTAGTGGATATTGGGTAGACAAAACTCTTGAAGTGTTTAGTCTCTTTTATTCGTACATATATGTGTGGAAATATCAGCTTCACTCTTAGGATTAATTGTCATGATTCCCTAAACTACAAGAAAGGAAGGTAATAATTGCAGGAATTGCAATAATTGCAGGAATACTCTATAAAGGCTTTATCAAGGAAGACTCTCAGTGAGGCCTTGAAGGATGGATACTGTTTCAGTAAGTGAAGATGGAGGAGAGAGCCCTCTAGAGAAAAGGCATAAGGTTGGGGGCAATTTCACTTCTTATTGATTAGAGGAGCAGTAATTGGAGGATCAGAGGGGCAACATACAATTTTCTATAGGGCCACAAAGGAAAGTAGGGGGAGTAGGATGGGTGGGTTCTGAGGAAAGTGAGAGATGGTTTAATGGTGCATATACCTAGAAATGTAGACCAAGTCCAGTTGTGAGGAAGTTAAATGTTAGGTTGGGAAGTTCAGCTTTGTTCTATAACAGTCAGAGAACCAATGCAGGTTTTTGACCAAAAAAATGACATGGTCATGGCTTTATTTTAAGATGGTCAATCAAGATGGATTTGTTGAAGGAAGGAGACATTAGGTGCAAAAACATTGGAAGTTTGGAAGAACACTACTGCTTGAGTCTAGACAGATAGACCTGAAGTCCTGAATCAAGTCAGGGGCAGTGAGAATGAGAATGCACGAGTGGGAGGTAAGGAACACAGAAGGATAACACGTGGTACATTCATGCGCGTGCTGTTTTAATCTCTGTGTCTACGACTCTTTATCATTCTTTCTATATGGGCCTCTCTGGAGCTCTGACTCTCCCCGATTCGGATTCCCTCAGTACCTGTCTGTGACTTTCTCTTCTTTGTGCAAACCCAGACACTATGGTCAGTTTGCCAGATTATTTGTCAGCAGCTAGGGGAAGGTCTAGGTCCTTTCTTCCAGAGCTTCTGTTCAGGTGGGAAAACAGCTTGCCATGGACCTGCTTAGAGAAAGAAAATTTCAGGACTGCCATTCAAGCCTGGCCTGCTGCTCCTAAGCTTGTCTCCTTTGCTCTTCTAATACTGAACAGTTCTGAATCCCCCTGGTCCTCCATCTGTCTGCATGTGTCCTAGATCTCCCTGGGCAGGGATTAAGTAATTGTGCCATTCCCATGAGCATGCTCAGGGGTCTGGCAGGAGGGAAGCTGCCGGCTGGCAGCAGTAGGCTGAGCAGGAGCCAGGGGATACTCTGCTCTAGGAGTCCCTAAGCAGCTTGCGGCTGTGCCTGGCCCTCAGTGGGCCAGCCACGTGCCTGCCTGCCCTGGATCTGCCTCAGCTCAGAGGAGGAAAGAGCACAGACTTAGATCAAGGAAGAATGTTTACTATTAGCAGACTGTCCCTCCAGATCCAGCCTAACTGAAAATACAAACCCCTCCAAACTTCCTTCCTGCTTCTCTGCATCCACTCTTCTCTCAGTGCCCGACCTTCTAGCTCAGTTATTAACACTGAGTTAATAAAGGAAAACATTTAGCCTACAGACTTGCCAAAAATTAAATGATCCAAAAAGTGTCTCCATTTGACTTCAGAGTGCATTCAAATATGTATATTCTACATGTACCAAAATGTATGTATTCAGATATACATATCTTCAAACATATATATGCACATACACATGAACACACATATACACATATATACCTTCATGTATCTTTGTTCAAATGTATAGTCATTAATATATGTATCTACACACACATAAAAAACAAAAATTAGAAACATGTCAGCTGGCATGAAGAACCAAGCTTTATATGAAATATTTTTCTTCACTAGTCCTCAACATATATTATTCATATGGATAACTGAGAATTCACTGTATTTGCAATCAAGTAAACAGTATAGTAAGCATCTCCCTATTCTTTCCCATTGTGGAAGAAAAAAGGGCAACTGCACAATTCTAGGAATAGCACTATTTCTCAATTTGGCTTTTGATAAATTTATTTTAGCTCAACATAGATTATGGGCCTTTTAATTGCCAAACATATTGCAGTAGTTGTCTCTAGAGAATAAATTCATTGCCTAGAAAATTGCCTTCTAAATTGATAACAAATTGAAAGCACCCTAGTTTCTTAAAATAGCTGACCAGCAATTGTAAAACCACAGAAGACGTCCAAATACTACTTTGATTTTAATGTTTTGTAGTCTATTCTTGCTTCATTCATCAGATTTTGTTTAATTATTCATTCACTCATTTTTTCCCAAAAATAGTTGTATCTGTTTCTCTGTCAGAGTGAAAATGAACATTGGCTGCTCATGGAACTATGAAAATATTAAGATAAAACAAACTTCAGTAGTCTAATGGCACAATCACCTCACTTTATAGATGAGAAAACAGAAGTTCAGAGATTTACATGACTTCCCATATTCTCATATTTATTTATATGTTTCTACAAAGGTTTCTATAATATATGGAAGCTATTACATTAGCTTATTTTGAAGACTAACTCAATCTAGAGAACCTAACTTTGTGACTTATGCATGGGGAGGAAGTCCAATAAACAGCAATTCAGCAATTTTCTCTTCCTTTCTTTGAGTTTTTACTTACTGTTTTCTCAAATTTTCTTCCATTCACATTTAGTAAATTAATCCATTTACTGACAGACATACAAGGTATTGCCCAAACATCATTATCATCATGTGTATTATGGCAGTCACGATGGAGTTCATTTGATTTTATGATCAACTGTCTCCTTGGCTACTAAGCATCTGCACCAAACCTTGGTCATTTTCTTTTCTGTATTTAATGTTTGTAGTAATTCATTTTAGCCATTTTAGCAAAGTAACTGAGGTTTTTGCAAATTTAATTAATTTAACCAAGTTTATTTAATCAGTAAGTTATCCAGAATTATCATAACAACCCATAAACCCCATAAAGCAAGAATTTACTTATAAATAAACAAACAAAACAAACTTACACAAATAAACAAAATTACATTAGAATCATTTTCATAGACTTTCCAAGTCATCTTCACGTTCTTGGATGAATTTTTTTGTATCATTAAATATTATAAATGGCATTTCTCTCATCAAAAAAAAAAAAAGAATCATAATCTCTGACTTAAGTCCTAACTAATAGCTTGGCCTACAAGTCAATAAATGTCTCTGAGTATCAGTTTCCTCCTCTGCCAAACAATATTTGTAATACTTGAACCACTTGTCCCCCATTGCTGCCAATATTGAAAGATAACTGCAAAAGTGCTTTATCAATTTGTAGTCTGACTGTAAACCCACAACACAAGCTCATATATTCATTTCTATATTCCCAGCCCTTGGCTGAATGCCTGGCCCAGAGGAAATGCTCAAAAATTATTTGTAAAATTGAATTGAAATCAAGTACATAGTGCTATATATTTGTGAGATAATCATATTCTTTTTCTACGTTATCTTAACCCAGACGACAGCAAAGAGATACCACACGGCTCTGTAGCTCCATGTTAGTTTCTAGAAAAGAAAGCAAATTTCAGTGTTTCCTATTTTCAAAATTCAGAACATTTTCCTTTGGGGGTTTCTGTTTAAGTTGTCCCTGTGATGAGTTGCAAAATAGTATATCCAATGTATAGATTACCAGTCAATATTGGCTTGGATTTTGGTGTTGGCTCTAGTCCATGATTTACTGTATAAATTCAAAGGATCTGCTGTTCTCTCTGGTTCTCAACTGCCTCATCTGTTCTCACCTACTTCCAATAATAATAGCAATAATAGTAGCATAATGCTTCCCTGGTACCAAGAACCTAAGATAAACACTTTGCTAGCAGTATCATTTGTAATTCTTGTATCAACTCTGAGTTTGGTAGTATTGTATGCCCCTTTTTTAAAGAAGGAGATTGAAGCAGAAATGTCAAGGAAATTGCCTAGGACTACTCAGCCAGTTACCTTCAAATCCTAGCCTTTCTGATCCAAGCTAGAGAATTTCTAAACTGAAGAACTCCATGGATTCCTTAAACCTGCTGCTGTCAGCATCAGTACTCCCCCAATCATATACTGGAGGGAAAGAGAAAAGTTAACATGAGTATAATCAAAAATAAGGAATAGCAACATAGAAGGTAATAATTACCACTTATTAAACACTTGCTAAATGCTTTAGATGTTATCTCAATTAATTTATCATAGTAATCCTGTGAGGAAGGCATTGCTATTTTGCTATTTTTAATTCAATCATTTCACATTATATAATGCATCAAAAGATCACTCTGTACCTTATAAATATGTATAATTATTATGTATCAGCTAAAAATGATAAAAGGAAAAAAGTGAAAAAATATATTAGCACCAATAAAAATACTTTTTGTTTATAACATCAAAAAAATTTGAGGAACCTGAAACTTTGCAGGTTTAATCAATCTAATAAAGGTTATTCAGTCATTAAGTAGCATAGCTAAAATATCATTTATTTGATTCTAAAGCCAATGCTTGTAATTACTGAGCCAAATTATATTTCAAAGTTATATGGATTTAAAAGAAAAAACAAGCACCACATGTACTCACCACCAAATTGGTACTAAGTGATCAACACTTATATGCACATATGATAGTAACACTCATCAGGTGTCAGGCAGGTGGGAGGGAGGTGGAGGGGATGGGTATATTCACACTGAATGGGTGCGGTGCACACTGTCTGGGGGACAGACAGGGTTGTAGCTCTGACTCAGGTGGGGCAAAGGCAATATATGTAACCTAAACATTTGTACCCCCGTAATATTCTGAAATTTAAATGAATAAATATGAAAAAAGAAAGAAAATAAAGAATCTTGAAAATAAAATGTTTCTATGTTGATAGATGATTTTATTATTTTTATATATCTAATTTCCTGTTAAAAAATTTGTTAAACACTATAGATATGTGAGATGACAATAAGAAATGGATTTAAGCCCTCTGAAGGATGAGCACTTTCAATCAACAAGGCACTGACCTGTGATCTAGCCTAAAACTACATGGTCTACACAGGCAAAGTCCAACAGAAAGTTCAGCTTTTCTCAAAGGAAACATAGCTTTTTTTCAGATCTTATTTCAGAGGTTATGCATGGGTCAGTGAAGCATAGACACCACAGGGTGTCATATACAGTGGACAATTTAGGGCTGTTAAACAATGACTCCACTTCCACCAGCTCCAGCATTGCATGGATAGGACATCCTCATGTGCCTACCAGGCAAACAACCACTTACAATCATTTCAAATCTTGTGGATAAAACAAATAGCTCAAATCCTGATTCCACCATTCACTAGCAATGTGAGCTTGAACAGATTACTCTGTGCTTTAGCTTCTTAATCTGTAAAATGGGAATAATAATAATGATTACCTTAAAGAAGTGTCTTTAGGATTGAAAGAATTAGTATGTGTAAGTCACTTCTAAAAGTGACATTACTAGTAAGCATCTAATAGCTGCTAGATGGGATTATTGTTATCTGTCAATTTATCTTTGTCCTTCTGAAACATTCTTTGCAAAGTAAACATTCTCTTAATAAGTATCAAATGACATGTGTACATGATCATTCACTCAGTATTGCAAAAGATTGAAAAAATCTAGATTATGTAATTTAATTTCACAAAATATGATATTTCAATGTGGAATACTAGCCAACTATAACAAAGAATTAAGAAACTTTTTATTAAATATGAAAATACCCCAAGATTTGTGCTTAAATATAAAGAAAGCAATATGCAGAACTGTGATATATCATTACCATTTGTTAAAAGAAATGAAAGGATACTATACCTTGATATTTGTGCCTAATATACCTAATATTTGTTTATATATGTATAAAAGGTCTCTGATAACTAAAAAACTAAATCTTTTTTTTGAAGTAGTTTCTACCTGGAGAGTAGGAACTGGCAGATGAAAGATAGTGGTGGGAAGATGACTTTCGCTCTAGATTTTTTTTTTCTTAGATATTTAAACCAAGTTTCTTCTTTGATTAACCAACTCTGCTTTATTTATGTTTATTATTAACATTATTATTATTATTTTTTATACTCATCATTTTAAGCCCGTAGGAAGGGACCCTGGAAAGTTTTAACTAAAGAAAACTGAAAGAAAAATTTTAAGAGAAGAGGTGCTAAAAAACATACTTCATAATTTTTTTAAAAGTTGGTAAGCACCACCTAAATTTTGGATAATAGTCCATCTCCTTTTGGTACACCTCTCTGAGGTGTCATAGCTTAGACTGCCCATAACTCTCAAGATCTGTAAACTGTAAGATTTTGTTTCTTAACTGCAGATTCTGTAGTTGGTTGTGTGGGTGGCAGAGACTAGCACTTCTAGACTTCTAGCTACTTAGTTTAGACCTTTCAAATCTTCAGGCAAGATCAAGTGAAATACGGGATGTGTAAATCCTCCTGGAAGGCCAGCTTGTGCTCTGCTAGCTGCTTGTAGGACATAGATCCCAAGAAAATGAATAAAGGAGAGTGAAGAAAAGTTTTGAAGACTAACAACACAACACAATGTCTAATAAGACTCACAGCTTTATTTCTGCTAAAAAAAAAAAAAAAAGGAGGATAAATGGTCTTTATAAACAAAAGATTTAAACAATTGCTTTGCTTTATCTACAAGAAAGTCTTCAGAAGAATGAGGAGATTACCCTGGGTTGGAGAGCAGGCTATTTCCAAGCATATTGCATTACTAAATTTTAATTCAATTATAAAATCCCTCTACACAATCTCAGGGATGCCTGATTCATGAGTATTATATTCTCCAAAGACATAAACAAGATTCCCAAAAAACAACTCTGGCTCATTTTAGATGGAAGGAAAAAATCTAAAAACATTAACTTGCATAGCCATTCAAATTATTGCTGCTTTTTGTAAAATTATTACAAGTAATTTTTACTAATTTCCTCTTTTCCTTTCACTCCAAAACTCAGGATTTCCTAGCAAAATTATGAACTACTTTCCAAATGAAGCTTTAGGGAAGGTTTGCAAGCACATCTATGGGGCCCAAAGAATTTGCATGAAAGGAAGGGAGAAATAAATTAAATAAATAATATCTAATAAATAACTCAGAGGACATTCATTATGTACAAACTTAAATGCCAGAAAATTCTAACTTCAAGGATGGATCTTCCCACAACCTTTCATGAAGATAAGTGCCAGTATATAATCAGAAAGCACTTAGGATGGCATTTAAGTCATTTTACTTGCCTCTTCCCTCTGGAGCAGATTGCAATGAGGGGAACCATTTGGTGGCTAGTGGGTTTAAGGTCTCTCTGCAAGGCTGCTTTCAAGGGGATTTACAAACCAAGGGTGCAAAATACAGCAGGGTAAGTGCTGCAAGCAAAATGGGAAGAAAATAAGTTAGACTGTAAGGAGATAATAAATAAGAGGGATAAAAAGACAAGATATACATGTAGTTAGGCAGATTTTAGGAGACAGCTGAGCTATAGGAAATGATATACTAATCTGACTTATCAATTTATATTCATTGGCCTTGTTGGTGTACTCTTCATAGTAAACCTATTCTCTTTGGGAGGAACAGAACATGATCCACCACCATGTAGGCTCTGGTTTGACTAAAATAATTGTCCTTGCAGATTGAAGAGTATAATAAAATTTCTCAGATCTTATTTTTCTGAAAAAAAAAAGATAATTTTGACAAAGTTAGTATTGCTATAAAGGAAAGAGGAGTTACATGGAGAAAAATCAATATTCTGCAGATTGGGTTAAACTTATGATGAAGACATCGTTGATAAAAGTATTCACTGACTTTGGATTTTATTTCTACATCCCTAAATCTGGTTACTTGAAATGTTATGTACAATAAGTGATAGCAGATTATATTTTAGAAGTGAGAAAGAGGTAACAAATGGAGGAGATATAATTGCATATATGTTGGAAAAATTCAAGCTTGGTCAATAAATTGGTGCTTGTGCTTCTAGAAAATATATTGGTGTGGAGAGAGATCAGTAGTTTTAATCACATTTACTTTACCCAAATGAAATTCATCTTGCTAAAAAAAATAATCCAGTGGTTTTTCTATTGGCAAGTGTGAACTGGACAGAGTTTTTGAACTATGGTAGTTAGTATAGACAATAGCTATTTTATTGCTTCTTAATCTAAACCTGGGTCACGTGCTGGTTCCAATAGCAGCACCTGAGTTTCATCTGAATTTTCAGAATCTGGTTATGGAGGCCATGAAATGGTCTAGATGACTCCTCTATGTTCCATTATTCATAGGAGTCTGAGTGTCAGTGACTTCCTTGCCCTATTTCTAGTACTGAGAAAAGTGATTTGAAATATTACCAGCAATAAATTTGGCATGAGGCCTCCATTACGATTCTCAAATAACTAAGGAAGATATGTTTAACTCTCAGTCCAGTGAGAAGTAGAGTTAATCTCTTAAAGAACAGCCTTTGTTATTCACAGTGACAGCCACGTTAGAATTTTAGCCTCTGGAAGTGACTCTCAGATAGATGCAAAGAAGTCCTGTCATTAAGTCCAAAAAATCTTTACATTCTGAGAAGCAAGAGACATGTACTTTGTGCTCCCTTTGCCAATTCCATTTGATCCTTCCATGAGTAGCATCCATTTCCTATTATTGCTCTTTCAGTTTCAAGAAATTTATGAGTGATCACCAAAAGTTATAGAATTTTAGGACTGCAAAGGACTTTAGAAATCATCTATACTCAGAATAGCTGCCTGTGTCTTATATTGCCAGCAAATAAACAAAGACCAGAAATGGAAAATCCATTGGCATAGATTATTCCATGAGTTTTTGGCACCACTGGCATAGAGCTCAGGTCTTCTTTTCCATTTCCATAAGGTTAGAAGTCATCATATAGTTTCACTTGAGAACCCTCTAAAACAATCAATACAATGTGAGAAGTTGATGAGAAAAGAAGGTGATAGGTGAAGGAGGGCCTAAATGGACTAGGTCTATTGTGTTTGATGTATATCCACAGGGTTCCTTTAAGGTCATTGAATCTTCAGCTCAACTACTTGAATTACGGGAAATGTCTCCACATCATTCTCTGAAATGATGATCTTACTGCCCTACTCAGTGAAAACTGTATTGAGTTGGGTCCCAATGCCATGGTGGGGGTAGGAGTCATAGGACATGTCTATGGGAACATCATAGCGGGGGGTACCAGCCTGAAAGGAAGTTGACTGCACATGCCCTGAGGTTAGACTTGCAGAAGGGTAATGTGGCATGAAGCTGTAGGATTTTTCTAGGTCAGGAGAGCCATCTTGCTTCAAGGAGAAGTTCCCACTGATGCTCAAGGGTGGAGTGAGTGGGCCCTCATAAGGGGGTGTACCACAGTCAGGTGGATGGGTCCCAAAGGATGATTCTCCCAAACTCTTGAATACTTGAGGCTTGAGATGAAGAAGATGTGTTTCCATATGGCCATAAGGAGGGCTGGGGAGGCCTGGAGACTGATAGTTGAAGTTGTGGACAGATATGGCAGAATCACAAAGAGGAGATTTCTCCTCATGCTTCTCCAGGAGGACAGATTGAGGGCCCAGTTGGAGGCATCCAGCCACCAGGTTGCTTGTAGGCTGAGAGAGCCCTTTGCAGAGCATCTCCACAAAGCCCTTCCCTTCAGGTGTCTGGCCAGTCTCCAGAACTTCAGATAAAGCCCAAATATAGTTCCTGGCCAGTCTAAGAGTCTCTATCTTGGAAAGCTTTTGAGTTTTAGAGTAGCATGGCATGACTCTCCTCAGGTTGTCCAGGGCATCATTCAGGCCATGCATCCGAGTCCGTTCTCTAGCATTGGCCTTGACTCTTCGAGCCCTGAATCTCTCAAGGCGTGCTTTGGTCATTTTCTTTTTCTTGGGACCCCTTCTCTTAGGTTTCTCCCCGTCTTCTTCCTCATCTTCCTCTTCTTCAATACTGTCATGCTCTTCAGTTAAGCTGCCAAGCATCCCATAGGCATCTGGTCTTCTCTCCTCCTCCTTCATCTCGTTTTGAGAACCCAGACCTTTGTCCATCCAGGATGGTGTGTTGACCAGCTCTACCATGTCCTTGGATTTCACATAAGTTTTTGCCATTCTGGAAAAGGGAAATATCAAATGTTAATTCCTATGAATATCCTATTTAATTTAAAACTAAACTTTCTTTTTAAACCTTAGATACAGAGCACAGACTTTGCATTGAGATTTCACTTAGAATTATCCTGTCCAAGTCTCCAAATCATTCTAAATGATTAATACAACACAAAAGAAACACCCAGGGTATTCATCCAGTTATGGCATATTATAAGAAAAGAAACTATAGAAAAAGAAAATTGACTTGATTATTCATTGCAGTGCTAGTGCCTAAATCTTTTTGTCCTTAGGTTCTTTGCCTCATGTATATTTTATATAAAAATAACTAGTATACCAGTCCAGACATGTATTTTTCTTTCTTTGCAGAATTCAGATCACAAAGGAACATAAATAGGTGGGCATCTAAATTATTTTCCAAATAAAGAAATTTCTGAAAGTGAAAGAGAGTGCTAAAATAATTACTATTATATAATATTTATATAATGATAATTACTATTTAAAAATGAAAAGCATATAAAACATTTATGGTATAAATAAATAACTAAATTGTTATATATTTACACCATAAAATAAATGAAAAATTGTAGCAAGATCGTTTAGACTACTCTGTATGTATTCTACAAAGGATGATTAAATCTATCCTATAATTTCCCATGTTTCCCATTGGTACTCCCAACTGGTAGCTTCAAGTATCTTCTTCAAGTTGGCCATGGCACAACTGTTAACAGACATGATCATGTCTGTTATACCACATGATCATTGAACATTTCTCTTACCATTGCCAGAGGAGCATTTTGTTTTTCAGTAAGCATATTGTGTTCTGTCTAGTGTTAAGGTGTTAGAGGTGTTAGCAACATGATGTCTTTAAAGGATCAGGAAAAGAAAGGAGAGTTATCCCTGATCATCTTTCAAATTTATTCATATGTTAAAGTGAGAACTCTTTTCATTTGTACATGCATCTGGCACTGTCAAACAAGACCATGGCAATAGCTACAAGTACAAGCCAGTGGTCTACCAAACCCATTCAAGATTATTTTAGTGCAACTATTATAATAATACTTTATTAAAAATGAAAACTCTGAAATAAAATGCTACACAATACAGAATATAGTGACTGCAAACTAAGTGAGGACTCTTTCAGGCAAACACAGAAGTAGCCTGACCACTTTAATTCACTTGCCTAACAGTTATTATGTAATCAGAATTATCCATATGAAACTTACTATTTAAAAACTATCTAAAAGCCAAAAGAGACTAGTGGTTTAGTAAACATTTTGCATTCAATTCTGGAAGGGTTTAAATTGTTTTAAAATTTATTGAGCAATTTGTAGGTATATAGTTTAAGAATAAACTCCATTGAGGCATCCCAGTTTACCAGCAAATCTTTGAAATATTAAACCCTCTATCGCTTTTGCCTATGAGAAACAGAACATAATTGGTTTTTAATCTTTGGTTTTTTTTCTTTTTTTCTGATTTCAGAATATTATGGGGTACAAACATTTTGGTTACATGTATTGTTTTTGTACAGTTTGTGCCAATGTTATAAGTGTGTCCATCACCCAGATAGTGTGCATCATACCCGTTAAGGTGTGAAATTACCTAACTCCTTCTTGCCCCTCCCACCTGCTTGATTTCCATTGAGTTTCACTATCATATATGCATGTAAGTGTTGATTGATTAGTTCCAGTTTAATAGTGAGTACATGTGGTGTTTGTTTTTCCATTCTTACAATAATTCATTTAAAAGAATGGTCTCCAATTCCATCCAGATTGTCACAAAAGTTATTAGTTCCCCATTTTTTATGGCTGAGTAGTACTCTGTGTACTCTGTACACATTTTATTAATGATCTCATGTATTGATGGGCATTTGGGTTGATTCTACATCTTTGTGACTGTGAATTGTGCTACAATAAACATTATAGTTCAAGTGTCTTTTTTGTAAAATGGCTTTTTTCTCCTTTTCTCCCCAGTAGTGGGATTGCTGGATCAAATGGTAGGTCTACTTTTAGCTTGAGATATCTTCATACTACTTTCCACAGAGGTTGTACTGTTTTGCAGTCCCATCAACGGTGTCTAAGTGTTCTCTTATCTCTACATCCACACCAGCACCTGTTGTTTTGTGACTTTTTGATAAAAGCCATTCTCACTGGAGTTGGGCAATAACAGATTTAATTCTAAGACATGAAAGTATAAGAATTCTGGAAGAAAATGTCAGAAAAGCTCTTATAGATATTGGCCTAGACAAAGAATGTATGGAGAAGACCCAAAGACAATCACAGCAACAACAAAATTAAATAAATTGGATCTGATCAAATTAAAAAGCTCTGAACATCCAAGGAAACAATCAATAAAGCAAACAGACAACCTAAATAATGGAAGAAAATATTTGCATGCTGTATATCCGATAAAGGGCTAATAACCAGAATCTATAAAGAACTCAAGCAAAACAGCAAGAAAAAAATCAAACAGCCCCATTAAAAAGTGGGCAAAAGATATGAACACAAGCTTTTAAAGATATGAACACAAGCTTTTCAAAAGAAGAAAGACTAATGGCCAATAAACATGAAAAAATGCTCCAGGTCTCTAATCATCAGGAAAATGTAAATCAAAACCACAATGAGATATCACCTAACTCCAATGTTTTGTGATCTTTGAAACTTGGCCCTCAAATCAATGAATGCAGGGATTAGTACATAGCTTTTAAAAATATAAATATATGATTTGATTTGTTTCTGGTAATTGGAGCTTGTTTTCATTGTAACCTCATTTACCTCTTATAAATAATTAATGTTACTGCATTGCGAAAACAGCCTAGGTTTCATGTTAATCGGCATGGAAATCATGTCAGCTTGACTTACTCACTTAATAAGGCTTCCTGGGTAAGCAGCTTTATTGAAAACACACATTGGAACCTATTGGTCAACTGGCTGCCCAAGCCAACTCAGAAAATCCCACTTTTAATATGGATGATGGAGCTTGTGTGCTGAGCTGCACTTCTAACTCCGGCAGATATCCAGAGGGAGGGTAAAGGACCTAATTAACTTTCTGTTAAAGTAACACAGATCTTCCAGGGGCAGGTGTACTCTGAGGCCAAAGAGGATGGAATGGGTTTGGGAAACCTAATGCTTCCCATGTAATTATAACAACATTTGTGCAGCATTTTAAAGTTTACAGAGCACTTTTGCATCCATTAATTCCTATGTTCCTCATAGCAAAGCTTTGAGGGAGATAGGGATTACTATGCTCATTTTATAGTCAGGTCACTTTGGGTCAGGTAGTTTAAGTCATGGAAATGCAAAGACAAAGAGCTGGTAGAGCAGGACATAAAACCAGTTCTTCTGATTTCAAATCTTAGGTTTTATGTCTTTTTCTCTTTTCCACTACAGCTACAGGAAGGAAAAAAGGCACTTTGACTTCAGAAGATGTAGATCAATAGAACTAAATCAACAGCAGTGACCATTATCTAAAGGGAGGCTTGTTTAAGTGTTCTCCAAGGTTCCTCTTAACTTTCATATTCCAGTGTTCTTTCCTCTTCCAAATTTTTTTTCCTGTTGCTTTCACCCCTTTATTTCCCCCCACTTCCTTTTTCTTCTCCTCCCCTTTCTGTTATCTTCATTATCATCATTGTCACTGGGTCCTGCTTACATGCATGGAGAGGAAAGAAGGAAAGTGCGAGAGAGGAGAGTCCCCTGGATCTGAACACCATCTTTGCCTAGGTATTTGGTTTTCTTCACCATCCCCACCTCTGTACCTCTGGACTCTTGTCAAGATCTGAATATTCACCCCCATCAGTAAGTGGGATTGGGAGGATAGAATAGACCACCCTTTACCTTTAACATATTTGATGGTTCCTGTAAGAGTCAAGGAGCTGCTTTCAAATCAGTGTGTTAGTAGGTAGGAAGGAAAAGAACCAACAGGCTTTAGCTAAAACAATGAGAAGGGTGACCGATTTTCACCTTTGTTCTCTTACTAATCATGGAAAGAACAGAAATGGCTCCAGTGTAACTTCCTCTGTTCATAAAGCCTTCCCATAGGCACTGGTTCATTAGCTCTAAGAGAATCTTATGAGTATATGGTGTGGTTTCAAAAAAGTGGAAGCTGTAATAACACAGATGTGAACTCTATTCCACATTCTTCTAAATCCTGTTTGTTGATTTCAAACACTTTATGTAAGCTCTCTATGTTCTTCCATTTCCTCTTTGGTAAAATAGGAATGGATATATTTTATGTGATTCTTGTAAAATACACAAAAATATAAGAAAGGATTTTATAGTTTTAAATCCTATAAAACATTATCCATATGTGTATTTTGTGTTTATTCTTGGGCTTTCTTATCTAGTCTATTGGATCACATTTGTTTGTTCAAAATTAAAAATTGTTTCTCACAGGTGAATAATGAAAATGGACTGTACTAACTAGTGTATATCTTATTATCTAGATGTTACCTCCTCTGATTGGCTCAGAGACCATCTGACAATTGTCCAGTAGCCTGACCTTTTCCCCATGGCAGGCTAGATAGCACAGACTCTGGAATCAGATCACCTGGGTTCAAATTTCAGCTCCACTACTTACTAGATATGTGAACTTAAGCAAGTTTCATAACCTTTATCTGCCTTAGTCTCCTCCTCCTTAAAATGGGAATAGTAACAGTCCTACCTCATAGGATTATTGGGAACATTAAATGAGTTAATTTATTTGAAGTACTTTGAATAGTGCCATACATGATAAATTTCATGTAAGTGTTAGTACTATTATCCCTAAACTTCGTCATGAATTTTTCTGACCACTTGGACAAGAATAGACATAATTGGACTCTATTCTTAACATTGATTTCATGTCAACAAATACCAATGGCTTCATTTCAACATACATTTAAAAAAATTCCCTGATATTTCTACTCCCTTCACCTCCTAATGAAAGTAAATATCAAATATCTTGTTCTGCTGCAAAAGGTAAGGAAACCAAATTCTATCTGCTGCCTCCACTAGATGGACTACAACTCTTCCATCATATCAAAGAGGAGTCACCTTCCAATCTTCCACTCTGTTTTATAATTGGGAGAAAATAATTGGTTGGACACTCCTATTCAGTTGCATACATTTTCAAGTTCATGAAGCTCCTGGTAGAATATAGGCAACCATTGGCACTTGAACATCTTTACCTTTGATTCAACAACATTGGGAATATGATTTTCCTGCCAAAACCAAATGGCAGAGATCTGAGGAGACTGTCAAATGTCTCTCAAATGGAAGGAAAGCCAAGACTCCTCAAACATGCAGAAAAAAAATTCTCTGACTTTTTCAACCTAAATATTTTCAAGACATCTAAAAGGTTAGCAGGGAAAAGAAGAGACAAACATGCAGTTTTATATTTGAGTATTGAAAACTTGTGTTATGGTGTTCTAAGTTTCGATCAAAGAAACCACCAGGGTTCTCCTAGAACAGGTACCTAAACCTAATGTAGCCTATTGAGGAGCCATCTCAAGTGTGTACTGGAAGAAGCATGAGACTAAGACCTTCTTCCACCACTCGCTTGTTAAATGAGCACAGAAAAATATTTTAATTCTTTTACCCCAAGATCAAATGGAAATAACATTTTTGTCTTTTCTACCTCATTTAGAAATTTTCACACAAGGCAAAGAGTTAATGCAAACACAAGTACTTTGTAAAATTGTTATGCAAATGTAAGGGTTGGCAATTGTTTTAAAGACGCTGTGTGGGAAAGTCTGTAGAGCTATCTCACAAAGTATCATGATATACCATCTTAAGGTTTCCTCAATTGTTAGAAAAGAATTAACTCTCAAAATATACAGGAAGTAGACTCCAATATGACAAAAATCAATGAATACTTGCTATGGGGGCAGAATCCAGCCCTTTCGCCCTCCACATGCATACACATTTTGATCTTATATAGACCATTTTAGTGGATTTTCTTATACACCTACATGATATAACAGAATTCTCTTCTTTCTTTAGGATCCATTAGTGAAATTTCAAGTTTAACTTATTCTATTTAATTCAAAATATATCTTCCACTATTTTCATTTTTTAACCTGTTCTATCAGTGTTTGCTTAGGTAATGATTGTAACTACCCAATATTTTTACCACTGGGCCCAAAGTCATTGGCATTACTACCATGTGGAGCTGTTCTGGAATTCTTCCTACACTTTTACTATTTTTGTTTGTTTGTTTGTTTATCATGGAGAATTTTCAACTGATTAATAAGTAAGGGGCATTTTTATGTGTGTTTGTGATGGCTGGACAAGGTCTTTCCTCTTAAAAGCTGATGATAATCTCTTTGCTTCCTGATTCTATACTCTAAATACAACAGGAAGAGGACTAATCCAGCCCAGTTGCTAGGGAATCTAAGGACCAGATAAACTAATTTCTTTGCTCAGAGTAGCACAGTCTTGGCACTGAAAAGACAGAATACAAACCAAGGTGCTCACAAGTTGCACTACTTGGGAAAAACCAGTTAAGCTGTTCTGTACTCTTTCTATCTAATCTTTTATACTCTATTATTCCCCCTTTATTAATATATGCATGTGCATGTGTGCATACACACGTATTTTATACAGCAAAATCAATCATACTTGAGTTGCCATAGCCCAGATCTTATAGTGAACTTTGTAAACAGAAGTTACTCAGTCTTTCAATTTTCCCTCCATGTCCTTTAGCATTTCATCTCTGGTTCCTCTGTCAAAAAATGAGGGAGTGCATTTTACATTTGCTGGTATATTCTGCATACACTTTTTTTTGTGAGCAAATGATGGGTGTGAAGCAGAGGAGGAAAAATATACTTGGACTATCTTTCTCTTCTGATTTCCCATTGAAAGAGCTGGAGGAAAGTAAATTTCCCCCACTCCATCCCAATCATTCAAGGATTTTTAGCAAACCCATGGGTAATGGTGAAAATCTACCCCTATGGCTTCCAATATCTCCCATTCTTTATTCTATTTTCATTTCCCTTCATCCCCTTCCACTCAATGCATGGCCCTAAAATACTGTGAGCAGAGTGATATATTGGGTCAACTCTTCCAATCCACTTGCTGGGCCACCTTGGAAAAGCAGTTAAACTTTTGAACGTTTTTCAGCAATAGTAAAATGAAAGAATGAACTTGACAGGAATCAGGGAGGAGAGAGAATCATCTGTAATCTCCACTTTTTGAAAATGATTCAGAATATCTATGAGTTTCACTTTGCATGGCAGGTGCTATAAAATGTAATAAAATTATTAAAATTCAGTGTTATGACTCCCTCTGCTTTTGTGTTCAAGTTTTCCAAATCCTATTTCCTCCCTCCTTAGCCCAGAAGACACTTACTTCACCCCAACCGCTCCTCTAAGTCTGTGGGAACTTCCCAGAGAAACTTTAGTAGCCCCCTTACCACCCGGTCCGCTGGCTCACCTCTGTCACTGGCAGTTCGTGGAGTAAACTGTGAATCTGTGTCCTGGAGGACAGTCAGAGAAGCCAAGTTCCCCAGACCGTCCAGACGGTGGGAGAAAGAGGTACTTTCAGCGATCCATGTTAAACCTGATTGCTATCTCTTAGAGATGCCACCGGGTCTGGTTTCTCTGACTGCTACTTATTCTACTCCTTCTTTGGAGTTCTGTGCTCCTCAAGGACGCCTTTGGGCCGATGAGTCCGTTGCAAGTGGTTAGGTCGGTCTTCAGTACCTCTTCTCCCTGGTTAGCTCCCCGGAGTGGGGCTTTCAGGACCACAGCCTCTGGGCAGCTCCTGCGCTCTGGCCTGAGCCTCTGCCTGGCTGCAGTTTTGATTGCTCTCCCAGCTGACCAGGGAGGAGTGAGGCTGCCCAGATCTAACTCCACCCCTTCCCCAGCCGAAAGACACGCCTACTTCAAAGGGCTCCTCTGGCCAGGTCCAGCTTTGACACGCGTTTATTTGTTGTTTGTTTGTTTGTTTGTTTAAACAGGGATGGGGCTTGTTGGAAGGGGAATAGGGAGAAGAGTTGCTGGCTTTGAGGGGTAAAGAAAAAGGAATGGAAACGTTTGTGGTTAAAAAGGTAAGAAATGGGAGTGGAGCAGGGTGGGTAGAATGGAGAAAAAAAAAACTGAAGATAGATTTGGAGAGCTAAGAAGGGCAAATGAAACTGCTGGCCCACGTCTGAAAATAATCAACAGATAAGAAAGGCACATGTGGAGGACTCAGCACCAATGACTGCTACCTTACCCGTGGGGATTGCTGTCTTTGGCTTTTAAACTCCAAAGTTCTATTTAATAAAAGTAGAAGGAAGAAGTATCTGCCTCTCTCTTGTTTTCAACATATTGAATATGTTCCCATTAAAATTCTTGTGTTTTAATTTGTGAATATAGATGAAGCTATATCTATGTGTCGCACTGTTCTTTCAACTTTCTGTTCATTTGAAATTATAAAAACAAAAAGCAAATGAATAAAACCCTTCACCTTAAGGACATTTAGCTCCTTGAATTACAAACTGGGATCTAATATTATTTTTCAAAAATACATCATTAACCATTTCAGGCAGAAAAAGTCCACCCATTACGAGGTGAAATTAAGTTGCTGTCAGATGAAAAGAAGACTACATCTGCAACAATTTAAATGTATGAACGTGCATACTACCTTATTTAAAACTTGACCAAGGGAAAATAAATAATTGTGAGTTCATTTAAAGATGACAAGGATTTTGCAATCATCTGTTTCTAAGGAGGAAAAAGAAAGGTGATTGGGTTAAGCAAACGGCTGAATAATCTTGAGTAAGTCAACTTTATTCTGGGCATCAGTTTTCCCATCTGTAAAATGAGCTGATTGCTCAAGTGTTTTTCATCAGTAGCATGATAGTGTTCTGGTGCAAGCACAACTTATTATTTATTTATTTATTTATTTATTTTGAAATCGACTTGAAGGAAATTCCCCAGACTTTTTGATAATCACTTGCTCTACCAATATAACTCGCATACGTATCCAACAGAGATGAAGAGCTATAAATATACCTGTGTGCAAGGAAAGGTACAGACAGTTAAAAGATAATTTTACTGCCAATAAAGTTGGAAAAAATGTCTTAGATTTGAAATAGTTATTCTTTAAAAATTTTGATATATGTATCATGTGACTCTCATTCTTCACAGAAAACCAGAGAATAAAAATAACACTTGTTTTTTTAGTTTTCATACGAAGTTTTTATTTTCAGCAAACCTTTCTTTAATCTCTAACTAATCTTTTTTGTATGCCTAGCCAGAAAATATCTGCTCATCAAAATAAACTTCATTTTCAGAATAATTAAACAGCACATGAGAGGAATGGTAGATTTCTGAAAAGCAAATCAGAATCCATTCCTCAGCCACAGGAACTTTATCTATGGGTAATGTGTGTTTAGGGTAGAGGTACATAATAGCTGTTCAATGAGCACTTACTGAATGAATCAGTCTTTTGCTTTGTGTTTTCAAAGCCATGTTCATGGATATTTAAAAGTTGATGGTATTGGTGGTGTTGGCATCTTGCCTGTGAAATTTTTAGGGGCAGGGAGGAATAGCGGATTAGCAGAAAGGTGAACATATTGAGACAAAGATGAGGGTGGGGACAGAACAGGGCTCCTTGCTTTCTCTGACAGATGTAAGAGACTGGACACAATAGGATTAGCCTTCAGAATACATTCAATTGTGCGTGTGCATGTCTGTGTGTGTGTGCGTGTGTGTACATGCACACTCCTGCAGCCTTGGGAGGGATTTGAGGACACCACATTTTCTTTAAGAGCTGCCTTTTGCAGAGGGATGGGTGGAATCTATTTCATCAGGGCTACCCTTGTCACAACTCCTTGACAGTTGTACAGTTGGCTGTTCAACTCTGAGAGGGCAGGAAGGGGCAGGAGGGGCGTATGCTGCCAGCAGAGGAAAGGGGTGGTGACTGCCCTGAGAAAAGAGAATACATAGCATTTGCATTCATTCTCCTCTCCCCACATGGTTCCTGGGCCAGAGGGCCAGTCCCTAGCCCTTCCTTCTTTCTCTGCTGCTTTTTGTAAAGCTCTGAGCTAACCTGTTAGAACCATCTGCTGAGTGGGGAAAAGGAGACCAGCACTCCGTTGCTGGCCCACAGGCCTGACGCCCGGGAGCCATTGAAGCAGAGAGAAGGGAGGCAACAGGCAGATTTATGGGCAACAATCTGTTCCCCCCCAAGGCCCCTCTGCCTGGAGACAGCCTGATAATCCATCAACCCCACTAATGAATTAATTAGTATTCCCAGTAATCCTGACCCCCAAAGGAGACTTGCCCATGGGCCGCTAAGGGGAGGGGGAGCGGGTAGAAATTGCCTTCTTCAGCCAGACACTGAAGACCTGGGCCCAATGTCTGCCTTTAGGCCCCAGAGTGCTAAGCTGCAAGCCACAGATCCTGTTGCTAAGGGTCCCCAGATGTCTCTCTTTCTCACCTTCCCTTGGGAGATCACTAGCTTCTGCTGAATTAAAACCAATACCACCAACAAATGGAGTCCAGAGACATAAATCAGGAATTATAGAAAGTGGGAAGGTAGACTTCGAAGAAAGAAAGGATTCAAGCTGCCCATATTCAGTATAAAACTTGAGCGTATCCTAAAGCTGCTCTCCAAGGTTTAGGCACTGGGACCTGGGACAGGGTTGGGGTGGGGTGAGGGTTGGGGGGAGAAGATAAAGAAAACAGTCTCTCATTTCAAGAAGCTCAGTGCTTTAGTAGAGAAATGATACAAATTCAATAATAGTTGTGAAACATATTAAAGAAAATTGATTTGTGGCATTGATTCTCTCCTGAATAAAGACTCAAGCAAAACGCAGAAGTGTCAGCTGAGTTTCTGAGTTATCTGGAGGATGGCATCAGGGACATTCAGTAACCCTCCCTTAGATCTGAAAAATGCTTCATTCTTTTCAAAAGCTCTGAGATATAAAGGGTGGGGGAAAAAAAAGCTTAGAAGTAAGGAAACCTGTGTTATAAATCTGCCTCTGTGTGGCCGTGAGGAGTGACCTAACCTCGCTGGGCCTCATGTTCCTCATTAGTCAATAATCAGGTTGGATTATGATCTCTCAGGTATTTTCCAGCTCTAACATTCAATGATGATGACATAGTTAAATGTCACAATTCTGCTTTGAGGATATAATAGGTTGGAATAGGTTGAACAGGTTGGAATAATGCCAACCTGTTCACAGGTATGCAGACTGAGTTCCCAGGTTTGAATACAGCAATAGAATAGGTTAGTGACAAAAGTAGGTCTAGAAACAAGGTAATAAATTTGAGTGTCCTCTTTGTATTTAGAATACTGGTCCATTTTGGAAAGGACACTTGATTCAATCTTCTCCCACCCCATTCACTGAAGGTCTGAGCATTTGCGCACTGACAGAGTATGCAAAGTGACTCCTTCCAGCTACACAAAACTCTCTGAATTTGTTTAAATTAGTAAACTTCTGTACTTTTAAAAATTCTATACCATCTGCCTTGAGGACCCTTCTCTGCACTTGCTATCCCCAATTCCTAAGAGCAAAATCCTCCAGGAGTCAATTAAATTCTAACATTGCCATCTACTAACCATGTGACTTCAGACAAGTTATTTATCTCACTGGGCCTCAGTTTCTCCACCTGTAAATTGTAAATTCTCCATCTGTAATGTATGCAAAGGACCTACTATAGGATTTGGCACTTAACAAGTGACCCATAAGTGGTAGTTTTTCTTGGAATTTTGTCTTTAACATTTAAATATGATTTTTCATCCCTTAGAAATCAAAGAAACCTAATATAAGGATTTCCTTTAGAGATCCTGACTTTGTGCTCCTATCTCAATCCAAGTATTCATTTATCACAATAATGATCCCAATATTATTAATTTACCCAACAAGTATATTTTATGAATATATAAAGCCCTAGGCACTGTATAAGATTCTGCAAATACATAACTGAATAAAACTCCTTATTTCTAACCAACTTTCAGTATAGTAGCAGAGGCAGAAAACTAAATATATAAATGTAATCCAAAAATTCCAATTCTCTGTGTTTGACTTCCTAACATAATCACATGTGTGCCCAAGGAGTCATTGTGGGATAGAGATGGTAATTAAACTATTCTTTTTAATAGTGAAAAAGTACCTTATCAATACATTAAGTAACCACTGGGTTAGCCAAGCAATGGAATACCATGGAATTTGTAAGAGATGGTCTATATATACTAGCAAGAAATGTACTTACTAAATGTACTAACATGCAGTGGGGGGAAATGCAAAAAAAAAAAAAAATTGGAAAACTACAGGTTCAATATGATGCACTTAATTTAAAAAATGTGCATACATACATTAAGTAATACATGTATTTCAGAGATATATGTCTGATTATATATATATACACACACATACACACACACAAACTGATAACATGTGTCTTTATCTTGAGATATCTCAGAACTGATGATATAAAGTAGTTTGAGCATGGGTAATTATCAAAGGAAATTGTTTTCTTTTTGTACAAGTATAAACTATTCATATACAGTTGTTTCTCAGAATGGGCAAGGAATTGCTTCCAGGACCCCAGCATATACCAAAATTCATGCAACTCAAGTCCCACAGTCTGCCATGCGGAACTCACGTGTGCAAAAAACCCATACATGCAGGTTTCATATCCTGTGAATACTGTATTTTCAACCTGAGTTTGGTTGGAAAAAAATCTGTGCATAAGTGGATGCACCCAGTTCAAACCTGTGCTGTTTAAGTGTTAGCTGTATAACTTGTGAAGGTGAAATTGGTTTTAAAACACAATTACAATATGCTATCTTTAAAATCCTATTCCTCACTCATTTCCAAACTTATTTTCAGGAAGATATCTGATAGCCACTGCCCACAACACCAACAGCATATATGGAATACATATGCTGATATGACTCTCCCATGAAAAGATCACTACACTAGCTCCCACCAACTCCACTCTTATACACTCAGCCCCAGGAGCATTTGCCTAGTTTTAGGAAAACATTTTAAGTTGAATTTAAGAGGCTTCAATCATGTGGTTCTTAATTCCTGAGAAATATCTGATGAAGGACAATGGGAATTGCCTGAGAATCCAAACTTAATTTATACTACTGCAAAAAAAAAAAAAAAATAGGATGAAGAGATGAATAAAACCAAGTATTACTCTCAAGATGCCTTCATTGTTCTGGGAGGAACAAACAGAGCACTGGTGGGCACTCTCAGATCAAAGTCAAAGAGCTACCACTACAAGTGGGCATGACAGCATTGTGAGGACAGTCCCCTTGCATCTGTGAAAGCTTTGAGTGGTCTGCTCCATTAGGCCAGTGTTCTAATCAGGTCACCTCTCCTAAGCATTCATCATTGAGTGAGGTAGAAGCCAATGAGAAGAAACTAATTACTAACTGTAATAATTATAGCTAATCCTTATAGAACACTTACCATATGTCAAACGCTGTTTTAAGTGCTTTGCATGTATTAATTTATTTTGTGATCACAATAGCCTTATGAGTTAGATATTCTTCTTCTTATTATTATTATTATACCCATTTTACAAATGAATTAATGGAATACAGACAGGTTAGGTCATTCGCCCAAGGCCACATGGGCCTAGTATGTGATTGGTGCTGGGGTTTAGATAAAAGCAGTCTACCTCCACTATACTATATTGCCATCCTCAATCAGGTGACTGATAGTTAATTAGGAATCCAGAATCTATTCTACAATGCTCCAGGAGGGACACTGAAAGTAAAATTATTAACCTTAATCTTTTTGGTGACTCTGCCTGAAGCAGCTCATCTGCATTGCCCAGGATACAACCAGAAGAACCATATTTTGCCCACAATATGCTTGCCTGAGATTGCATTTAAGGAAAGACTTTTTACCACCACAAAGGATAATGCAATATGGGGGTATAGTAGTATCTTGGTCCCTAGAAGCTCCTACAATAGGAACATACTTTCCACTCATCTGGCCTTCCCTGAGCCCCACCTTACCCTAGAGCTCATGTTTTAAGACACTACATCATGAATCTAGAGCATAAAGAATAACCTCTCTCATGAAAATAGAATACAAAATCTTTTAGGATTTGAGCCAAGCAGTGTTGAAAGGAGACCACTGTAGAAGCTAGCCACAGAAACAGGCCTTATACTGGTCACCAGCCTGAGAAGCATCTTCTAGGTAAGGTTTCCCATTGTCCCACTAATTTTAAGCTAAGAAAAATAGCAAAAGAATGTGAGAAATGTCCACATAGCCCAGTTTTCAAATTCCAGCTTTCTGCTTCTACAATAAATGATCCTTCAACCACAAAGGTATAGTTGAAATTCTCAGACACTTCACCTCTTCTCCACCCACGCATTCATTCAGCTAGAACTATTTTAATTTCTAGACACTTTAAGCAGGTATAAATTAGGAATGCGGAGAGTAGGGCAATGCAGAGAATACAAAGAAGTGCTAGCCCTTTGGAGTTTCAAAAGTATTTTAAGACACCAGAATTACAGCATGAGGGAAAAGGTAAAGATAAACGAGGAATGACATTTGCTAAGAGTGTGTACCATATGGTTGTTGCATCAATAGTCTGCATATCTCATCTGCTTTAGAAACACATACAGCCAGTATTTTCTGAATTTTTACATCAAATTGAGAGCATTACTTCATTTATTTACCTGCATTACCTCATTACATTTCTGCAACAACTCTTTCATATGGGTGCTATTATCATCACTTTTTTTTTAACAGATGAGAAGAATGAGGTCCATTAATTCATCTATTCAATAAATATTTGAGTGCTTCCTATGTGTAGTAGGCACTGGGGGGGTATCAGTGAACAAAACAGAATGAGTAACTTGTTCAAGATCACACAGCCAGGAAATGATTGTTGTACTAAGGGGCTTATTTCTATGCCCCTTTTATTTATTTTGAGTATTATTCTATTCCTTTTATCCTTTGAGCACTGGAAGGATGGATTTGAATAAAAATAGAATAAGTTAATACCCTATTCTAGAATCCCATCACCTCCGAGGAGGGAAGTAATAGTCCTAGGTACTTATCATACAGAGGGATTCTACATGGCAAGTTCTCCTGCCCTCTCCCCCAAAACGTACACACACATACAGAGGCAATACATAACTATGGGTTACATGCTGATTTTGTCATCTATAGGGTGACCATGAGTTCTGGTTTGCTTAGTATAGTCACAGTTTGCACCTGTTGTAGATCAATTAAGGCCTATTATTTTTAGAGCCTCTTTCATTTTTAAAGGTCCCAGCTTGGGTGTACATTATATGGTCACCTTACCCACGTCATGCATTGAAGTACCAAACTTGCCCATTCTTGGACTTTCAGACCTAGCTCTCCCTGGTTCATCCTAGTTTACTCCACCATCAGAGGAAAAACATCTCTCATCCTCCCTAGGCTGGAAAGGAGTGGAGTTAGAGGGATCTAGAGATACTGGGAGCTCAGGATTTTATAAATAAAAAAAAGATTAAAATGCTAATTGGAAAAGATAAAGTGAGGGAAAGGAGGTAAAAAGGCAATAACAAAAACAAAACCTCCCTATATCCCACCCTGAGACTCTAAAAAACATACCCTCAGGCCCTCTCCTACTACCTTTACCCATATGAATCCAGGAGTTAGAAGCCCAAATCCAGCTTTAAGGGTGAGAGTTGTTTTTCCCCCAGGCTAGAAGGGATTTAACATCTTTAAAGGCTAAATTAAGGCTCTGAATATTTTCTGTGAGTGCCAGCTGAGGCCAGGCTTAACCACTGCACTATCCTCTAGGAACCTCTTACAATAATTTGTGGGGAGATGTTACCATTTATCGTTATGGCTGTTGGTGGAGTTTTTGCCTGTATATTGTCCCCCACTCCTCCACACACAGTTATTTATTTGCAGTATTAAGGATTGGGTCTTGCCTAGACACTTGAGAATGAATGAAATGCCCAGTGAGTCCCCTGAGACCTTAGGATATTATGGCTCTCTGACTCTCCCTGACCACATCTTCCCCCTTGCTCCCCAACTGCTCCAGAAAAACTGCTTGGGATGTGGCTTCCTTTCCTCTCCCTAACCCCTTTCTTTCTCTCTCTTCTTGTGGCTCAAAGGGATCTCCACCTCCACCCCAGCCCCCTCCCTGTGGGCCCTCTCCCCCTTCCCTTCTTTCCCTTCTTTAGTGCACATGTTCCTCGATTTGATTTACTTCTGTATATTGTGTGGCTTTGCAACCGTTGGTCCTCGGAGAGCGCTCAAAGGGAGCACTCCATCTGTCAGCCTTTCAGCATCCCCTCCCTGGCCCCCAGCCACCAGCCCCTCCCCTTCCCCTGCCCCTTCCCTGTGGGCAGTTTCTAAGGGAGCTGTGGACGATTTAGGTAAACTTCCCTTTCCCCACTTCATTCCCTCTCAGCCCTCACTGGAGGCCTCTATTTTCCCTGCTTTCCCCTACCCTCACTCTTGCTGTCCCCTCAAGGAAAGCCTTTGAAGTCACAGAAGTCGATGAGAAAGTACAGCCCGATGAAGTCGCTCCCCTACTGGGATGCCTGATGCTATATAATTAAGACTTACTGATGGAACAGTGCATGGGGTTATTGGTAAATTCAGGATTAGGCACATTGATGGTAGGGAGCAACGGTGCAGAAAACATTAATCGGCAGATAATCCAAAATTATATCCCACTCAACAAATATCTATTTGTTCAAATCCTATGAGGTGCTGAGGGCACAAATGTGAATAAAATAGGAAACACTCCAGGGATTCCAGAGTTTCATAGTCCAATGGAGGTTAGTCTTACATATGAATAAATTTAATAGAAGAAAAAAATATGAGTACAAAATGTGCCCTAGGACTCTACGAGAAAGTGTCTCATGGCTCAGGGAATGGTTCCATAAGGAAGTGGGATTGGAGCTGTGTTTTGAGACAGATGCAACTTTCAACTGTATTCCCATTAACTCAGCACCAAATATGAACTGGATATTTATGTGCATTTTTCTCTAAAGCTTCACAGTAACCTATTTTATATACCATGCATAAGTAAACTCATGGGGATTACAGTAAGATGAAAACTTAGGTGTTTGTGTTTTTATTTTTTGGTGTGGGGATTGTGAGAATTGGGAAAAGCCAGCAGATTTTCTTGTTCTATCATTGTTGACAGGAGTTGATAATGCAGTGCTTTGTTTTCTGGGAAAAGTGTTGGGTAATAGTGCTGGCTTTTAAGATTCTAACCATTTTGAGCCATAGAGAATAGCAAACCCATATTTATGAAGAGCTCTAAATGTCTGCCTTATACTTATTTTTTTCTCCCTTGGGCAGAAAGCACAGATTATTTTGTGGATGGGAATAAAAGGAAAGATAAAATACCCATAGTGACTTGAATGAGCCACCCACTAAGGTGGCTTGACTTACATAACTAGAGCTTATCGGGAAACAAACAAAACTAAACTAAAGTCACATTAGAGTTAAGATGTGACTATAATCCTTTGATTCCATAATTTCACCTCACATTCTTCTATCTAAAGGAAACAATCTATGTTGAGAATTATCCTTGTGTACAAGTAAACTCACTCCTGTGTTATTTGTGTAAGTTAAAATAGGAAGTAACTGAAATAGGCTCAGGAGGATCATTAATTCAATTTAGGTGAGTTTATAAGATGAGTCTATCTTTTACTCACAGTGTTTACAGTAGATATATGCAACACAGAAATGGCATAAAGTAAATAAAAAGAACATAATATACAAAATTATGTATACAATATGATCACAATTCCCTACAATGTATACTAAGAATTGAAATCTTTTTATACTTATACAATTTACTTTCTACATTAACGTAGCTTCACTATTCCAGAAGCTCTTGGCCAGGAGAAAAATATGTCTGAAATAACTTTATTTTAGGAATTCAGCCAAAAAGAAAACCATTTAAGTAAACATTAATGACTGGTTACCATCTAAGACTCTTTTAAATTCTCACATCATAATTCTTACCTCTCCCAATCCTACACTATCATATTATCATACTTATGCAGTCCTGCTCATCCTTTACATTAAAAAATTCTTCTTAAGCTATGCCTGAAAACCTTATAAATACCTTGACTCCTGTCTTTTTTCATAAAAAATAATAGTAAGACTCTAATCAGACAGCGATCTCTCTTGCCATAGTAAGCAAGAAATTCAGCTTTGTCTTATCAACAAGTTATTTTGGTAACATTTTTGGAAACTTCACATTTGGAAACATTCAAAGAAAAAAGGCAAGAAATAAATACACCAGATTTTTTTTATTTCAGCATATTACAGTAGTACAAATATTTAGGTTACATATATTACCTTTGCCCCACCAGAGTCAGAGCTTCAACGTGTCCATCTCCCAGACGGTGTGCACCACACCTGTTAGTTGTATATATCCATCCCCTCCTCCTCCCTCCCAACACCTGATGAATGTTACTACTATATGTGCACTTAAGTGCTGATAGGTTAATACCAATTTCATGGTGAGTATATGTGGTGCTTGTTTTTCCATTCTTGTGATATTTCACTTAGTAGAGTAGGTTCCAGCTGTACAATAGATTTTTAACAATAATTATCACTTAGGCAGTAGGCTATGTGTGATTTTAAATTTTGTTTATTTTTACAGTAAAAAGGTATCTTTTACCAGTTTAAATAAGTTAGTAGTCAAATGTATAATTCTGATGAAACCCTTCAGGTTTCTTGAGACATATTCCAAACCATTAGAGCACAGAGAACATTAAACTCATTTTGAAAGCAATCCAACATGATGGTGCAAATCACAGAATTGAAAAATCACAATTCTATCTTCCTTCTGTGTAACTCTATATGATCATCTGACTCTATATCATTATGCTCTAAAGCCATCTTTGCAAAAAGTGATGATGTCCAAATATGTACCTTCAGCCCAGATCACACCCTAGACTCCAGACCCATATATCCAACTGCCAACCTGATACCATCAAATAGTGACTAAGATGTGTCTCAAACTTAGCATGTCTAAAGCTGACCTTGTGCTCTTCACCCACATCTCTCATCCTCCAAGCTTCTCATTCTCAGTTGTTATTGGCAACCTCCTCTTCCCAGGCCAAGAGCTCAAGGTCATTCCTGAGTGCTCTTTCTCTTACACTTCCAATCCATCAACACATTTTTGTTGATTCCATATTCAAAATTTAAGAATCCCACTAGTTTTGCTACCACCCTGTCTGAGCCACTATCATCTTTCACCCAAGGTATTGTCTCCTCACTGGTCTCCCTGCTTATGTCCTTGATCTTTTCAGCCTATTTTCAACACAGCAATGAGAGTGATATTTATGTCCCCCTTTTGCTCAAAAGTGCTAACAACTTCACATTTTACTCAGAGTAAAAGCCAAGGTCCTTACAATGACAGACAAGGCTCTACACGTTCTGTGCCCCCTTCCCCTCCTATCACTCTGACCTGATCTTGCACCCTTTTTGGCTTGCACATGCTACTCCAGGATCACTGGCCTCTTTGCTGTTTCACAAAAATCCTGGTCCTATCTCAGGGCATTTGCACTTGCTGTTCCCTCAGCCAGAAATGCTCTTACCCCACGTGGTCACATGCTCTCTCCCTCATCTACAACCCTTTTTTATCTCCAAATTAGATTCCAATTAGATTATTCTGCCTCCCTACAAACAATTTCCATTGTTTGTTTGTTAAAGTCTCATTCATTTTTTTAGTCAATGCCGTATCTTCGATAATTTTCCTTCCCAGGCTGAATCAGCCTTCTGTCCTTACAGTAAATGAAAGCAGCACTCATTTTTTTTCTCTCTATCATAGCATTTGTTGTGTGCTGTGTCATTAATGCTGTTTACTCATTTCTTCTACAGAATGCAATCTCTTTTTATGCTGAAAATTTGTCTTACTTTTCAGTGTAATTCCCTGCAGCACATTTATTACATGTGTTGAGCACAACTGTGGTTATATCAACAATCACCCCATTATTGATGTGACAACCTGACGTCATTGCACAATTTTTTACAAAGCATTTTTGATGGCCAGGCACTGTTCCAGGGACTGGAAACTAGTGGGAGAATTGGACCTACAAATTTCTTTTCAATTATGTGATATTATTCATGATTATCTATGTTTAACTAAAAACTAGAAAATTATATTTTATAGCTATTTTCAGAAAAAAAAAACCTCCTGATATTTAAAGTCAAAATGGTCTAATTTGTTTTCAGCCTGTTCTAGATTCCTCCAATGATAAGAGAAATCCTACTTCTCTTTTCCAGTGAGAAATCTTTGTTGAGAATTCTTTATTCAAAATAAATATCTTTGTCCTAGTCCTCAAGGAGTTTGTGACTTTTAAATGCTTAAAATACTGTACAAACAATTGGATGAAATGTGTTGTAAAGAGTATATACAAGCATGGGAAGAGAAAAGAGTGCGAGGCTAACGAATTCATCCAAAGAGTTAGCTAGAATGCAAAAAGGAAAAAGGAGAATGCCAGAATGCCTTAAAATAGGAAGAAAGATGTAGAAAAGGAAGTGGAGTGAGTTCTCGCCTCCATGCCTTTTTCCAGAACTCCCCCATCACCTCCCTTGTTTCTTTCTCCTGGATGTTTTCCTTTCTCCAAACATCTCTACTCCTCTCCACATCTTGTTGTTGGATAAGTCATCCTGTGGCTGGGGTGGATGTGTGTAAGGGGGAAAGTGGCTAAAAGATCAGTGAAGAGATACAGGGAACCATTGATGAAGGAGCCAGTCTAGTAAACCACTCATACCTGTAGCATTTTCAAAGTTAGGTAAGAAACAAATTACGTGTTCCTTTTCCATATTCTGAAAGCAATGCAGTTATATGAGCACGTAATAATTTGGATTGCTGTTGTAATATTGTTGTATTGTTGTAGCTGTAACATCAATGAGCACCTGGTAAAGTATTTTCTTGTGGAATATATTCAAACTGCTTTTAGTCCATCAGTTAGCACTGTGTGTGCCTGCTCTGAATCAGGTCCTAGGAAAATGGTTACAAAGAACTCCTATAAGTCATCTTTATTCTTAAAGAAATGAGAAAGAAAATTGGCATGTCATGAGCCAATTTCACACCACTTTCTAATTTAATATTCAATATAAACTGTGAGAAAACGTTATTGTGTCTTTCACAGTAAGGACACTGAGATGCTAAGAAGAACATTAATGACCTAATGTGCACACCTGTTAAATGCTATGGCAGGACTCTGACTCTTGTCTACCTGACTGCAAAGTTCATAATCTTTTCACTACTTACAATGATTGGTAAGATAGATAAGGAAGGAAGGAAATGTTTTAAAGACAGAATAAGAGATAGAAATATGCCCATACAAGGTATGTGCTTAGGAAGTGGCAAAATCTTCAAGGGCTGTGAAATTTCAGACCTACATCATTTCATTCTTATACACTCAGTGGTTTATTCTGAAGATGGGTCTTTAAAACAAACCTATTTGGTCCACTATCCCTTTCTGAGAATAGTGGTTCATCCTCCCTGCAATGATAATGTAGGCCTTGGGCAAAATTTGAAACCCTACAGGGTCCAACTGATTGGACCAAGGGTCAGAGCAGAACTTGTGTAGGTTTTATGTAGAGCCCAATCCTGTCTGAAGGGACCTACGGCAAAACTCTACCCAGTACAAACACTTCATCTTGGATGTTGGTCAGGGGCCCTCATCAGATCCTGTCTTGGGAAGTGGAAACACTGGATATACACAGAAGCTGAGTTATGGGACTTCAAGTTGCTTGCTTAACCACCCCACTCTCTGTCTCTGTGCATCACTGTCCTGGCATCCCTGGGACTCAAAATAATTAGAGTGCTGCTGTCATGTCCTCTCAGGCTACCTCACCTCCCCACGTAGCTTATAGTAAGCCCAGACTAATAAATATTTCTGTGAATCTTTCCTTACCACCTGAAAGATGCTCCCTGCAGCAACCTTAAAGATAGCTAAGCAGAGAGAAGTGAAGGCCTCAGGATGGGTAAGTGGCATGCGTGTCAGTGCAGTACTTGGCAACAGGACCTGCACAGAGCTTTGCTGTGCTGAATGTACTTTTCCATCTATTCATTCATTCAACGGATCTAAATTCAGCATGCCCACTAGGCCAGCTGTCGTGCTGAGAGCTGAGAATATGTGAATGAGTAAGACAGAATCTCTTCCTGTTGGGATTTATATTTCACAGGGAAGTCCGGAGATGGAGATGGTGCCTGTGCCTGCTCTGGGCGGGAAGGAGCGGGGATGGGTGGGCCATTTCAGCCACTGAGGACAGGGCTACCTCCCACTTCCCTGTTTCCATGTCACACTCACTAACTGCTCAGGCCCAAGTCACAAGTCCATAAGATATAGTCTCAGCTGACACCAGGAGAGGTAACCACAGAGCCTGCCACTATCTAATCCAAGCACACTTCTCACATCTCACCATTCACCACTTTGCTTCTGAATATTATACTCTATAGCTACAGGAAATTCTTCACACTTCCCTGAGCTATTCATGCCCTTTCCATTCCTTCATGCCTCTTCTCATGTTATTTCTTCCATAGGGACATCTTCCCTTAAATCACTCTTCTAGATAATTCTTATTTGATTTTCTGGAATTAAACCTTAGTTCAATTACTCCCACCCCTAGGAAACTCTTGATACACCTAGGAAGAATTAGTACTTATTAAAAGTTAAATTGTGAGTTTTTGTTTCCCTCAAAAGAGATATACTGTCCTAAAAAATCTTCCCTGCCCACCTATTAATCCTTCTGCCCCCACTATGCTATTATGTTTTATTTTAAGTCATATTATTCCTGAATACATTCTTATACCTTAGAATGTGACTTAATTAGAAAACAGGGTTATTGCAGATGTAATTAGTCACACTGAAGTGGAGTGGACCCTAACCCAATATGACTGGTGTTGTTATAAGAAGATGACCATGTGAAGGCACAGAGAGAATCCCATGTGAAGACAGCCTAGTGGGGTGATGCATCTGTAGGCCAAGAAATGCCAAGGATTGCCAGCAAGCCACCAGAAGCTAGGAGGAAGCAAAGAAGGGTTCCCTTACCAGCTTCAGAAGGAATGTGACCAGCTAACACCTTGATTTTGGATTGCTAGCCTGCAGTAAATAAGCCACACAATTTTCAGTACTTTGCTAATGGCAACCGCACCCATAGGGAAGGAAGACAATGCCCCTCCCCTGGGCTCTCATCACATTCTTTCTAATTATCTATGTATTAGTCTCTTTTCCTCTAGACTGAGTTCCTCAAGGAGAAGGACCCTCCTATTCATCTACCCTAGGTCATCTCTAGAATAGTGCTTGATATGGGCTGAGAAATTGGCACCAAATGAACAAATGATGAATGACAAGGCAGAGAAGGTCACTGAGTATAAGGGAGAACATCACAGATTCAGTCAGAGGTTTACATTTATTTTTAGAAATTCCACTGCCAGAATTTTTTGCTTCAGTGCTTTGGATATATTAGTTTCTTCCTTAAATGCACCTCCAAAGGAAATGATCACACAAGAATCAGACAATTATTTATGGGAAGGATTATTGCAGATAAATCTGAGAAGGGAAGATGATAGCAAAGGAAAGGTCCTAATTGGAGTAGCCCATGTCTTTCAGAAACAGATCTGCTTTCCTTCAGCCAAGAAGACATGAATCTGGATCCCAGGAAGCTCCAGACATAAAACTCCTCAAAACTCGTCTCTGGATACTCCTTTGGTCTTATCCCTTATACTTGCTGGTCATGAAATTGTTATGCCTTCCTTGCCTCTGTATCTTTCATCTCTCTGCCCAGAATTGTTCTGTTCACTTTACTAGCCTTCTGAACAGTGTTTCAAGACTTCACTCAAGGATCAAGTCTACAGTAATGTCTTTTCTAATTCCTGCCCAAGCCTACACTGCACTCTGCAGATGTCTTGATTTCTGTACGTCTACACATATTTACACCCATGATGAGGCCCTGATCTTTTTCAAAGTAGGAAGTATGCCCTTACATCTTTAACACCCATGACACTATGTGGCATATGTTAAGTGTACAATAAATGTTTGTGGAATAAAGAAAACTTTGTCTCTAGGCAAATTGAAACTTTTATTATGTTCCAGCCATAAATAAGGAAAGATGAAAGTTAGAGATAGGCTTTGAAACAGTGTTCTGTAAGGTGAGTAGCATTCTTTGCATGTAAAACAGAAGTAAAGGATGTCAGTGATTGTCACTGTAGGACAAGTGGCAGTAAATATTTGGAAGAAAGAAAGGAGAGGCTAGGAAGTAAAGAGGGATTCACAAGGGTGTCCAGTAGAATCTCATTCTTGAGAAAGAAAGAGTTCCATGCCATTTTCTCCTCCTTGGCCTGATGAAGGTGGTCAGGCCCAGCTGAGTGGACCTGCAGGAAAATGGATGGAATGTAGGAGGGTTCTTTGGGTAAAACTCTCTTCTCTCATTTTGGTGTAATCTAATTCAAGGGGCCCAGATAGGTTGGGGAGGACAAAACCACCCAGACAAGAAGAGTCAAATATCCTCAGCAAATATTGGCAGTGCTCATTTACTCTTTATTGGCCCTGTACCCCAAAGGTGGGGGAAGACAATTCCAACCAAGAAAATATAATTAGTCAGCCTGCTGGTTTGGGCTCTAATTTAATCTGGGCAGCTGTGCCAGGAGCTTGTATTAGCATGACACTGGGAGGCGGAGAATATAATTACTGAGCAATAGAAAAGGGGAGGAGACGTGGGATGGTGACCAGTGCGTGCCTGTTAGAGGATGAAGTAGGGGGAGGGGGATGTGAATGGAGGGTGAGGACTCATTTGGGAGAAGAAAAAGGAAAAGGGCTCTGTCAGTGAGTGGACGGTGACTTTAATTCAGCTTTCGAGAAATTATGTGTGCAGTTTGTGTGTATGAGGGTGTGTGTGTCGGTGTGTGTCTGTGTTGAGGGAGGGGGATTTGTAGCTAGGGGCTGGTCTACTCTGCATGACAAAGGTGAGTTTGAGAGTTGATGGATGGGCCTTGTGGGTTACCCCTTAGGGGATGGATGAAGAGTATTGGAGCAGGTAATGGCTGAATTTGGGACAAATATCCTTAGATACTTTTTCAGTGGCTCAGTCTAAATGGGAGAAATGGAATAAAGATTTGAAATTTGCACACTCCTTATCTCCTTTTTGTTTCAGGCATATGAAGGGGGATTAAAAGAAGACTTCTTATATGATTTCATTCATACTGAAAAGCTACCAGCTACTAATTTACTCCCAGGTTACTTACTTTAAGTTAGGTGCTGGGTTAAGCAGTTTACACTTACTGCCTGAAGTAGTATTTACAAAGCTCAACAAAGTATTAGGTATTATAATCCCCATTTAACAACTGGGGAAACTGAGGCTCAGATACATTAAGTAAAATGTCCACAGTCACATAGCTAGTAAATGTTGAAGGTATGATTCAAATCCAGGCCTGTCTGACTCTAAGCACTATGCTATTTATCAGTAACCAAAAATATGTACCATTCTCTCCATGTGTATATGGGGAAATCAAGGCTTAGCATGGTAAAGCAATTGGCATTAGCTCAAAATGTGGGTTAGTATCAGAACTGCAAATAGAACTTGGATCACACACAATACTGCCTCTTTGCTAGAGGACATACAGAGGGAAATGGAGAGAATATTGTTTGCCAGGGAAAGAGTTGAATATCTAGAAAGAAATGGAGAGGAACTGGATTTTCTCACCCTCAACCCAATGCTCTTTCTCTCTAAGTGGAAAATGTGTGATAACAGCTGGATTCTCTGCTCACTCACTGTGTACGAGGTGATATACTGCACCCTACATTCCCCTTTTCTTTCACTCCCATATCCCTTTGAGATAGGCATTATTATCACCCCACGTTGTATGAGATGACTAAGTCTGCAGAACTGTGTAGCTTGCTCAGACTGAAATAGCCAGTTAATGACAGCGGGGATTCAAATCCAGACTGCCTGTTCTCTGTCACTGCCTCCATGCAGAATGCACTGCCCCTCCAGGCATTATCGCATCCCTCTAGGTGTCCAAAGGGGCCTGCAAGGTCTATCTACCCATGAAATGACACAAAACCTTGAAGGTCCATAGATATCTATTTTTACATCAAGCCTAAGTCAGCCCCACTCAGAGGTCTGCTGTTATTTTGGAGACTGAGTAGACAAGTAGAGCTTTGTCTTTATCCTCAGAGTTAACTTTCTTTGCAGCTTTTAAACTTTTCCCTTCCCTGCAAGATCTCCAAAATCATTCTCTGCCCTCCCCTAGCTGTCTCTTGTCTTATAAGAAAGAGTAGAGCAGAAGCCCATTTTCTTCTTTCCCTTCACACCTTGAAAGTTTCTCCTTTAGCTCTCTTTTTCCTTCCTCTGGGGCTGTAGAGCCACTGGGAGCAAGAAAGGGAGAGAAGCAGCTTTCTTTCTCCCAAAGGAGGACAGGAAGGAGGCTACAGTTTCAGCCCTCTGGAAACCCGAATTAGCTGGAGGAGAAGCCCCCCCCCTGCCTGCTCATCCTGCTTGTTCAGCTGCTCAGCATCTGCCCTGCACCCAGGAGTGGGTCTTCTCTAGGGTCCCTGCCAATCTCCTGGGCTCTGGCAGGAGGAACCAGAAAGGGCGCAGATGTGCCCTGCCTCCGCAGCCTGCAGGCATCACTGGGCAGCCTCACAGCTCATGTCCAGGAAGCCAGAAGCATCATTTTGATTTCATAGGTCTCCCCACTCCTGACATCCTCCACCCCATAGCTTTCAATCCTCATATCTTCTCCCTCACTCCCCCAGATGTCCTCAGGAGAGGGCACAGGATAAAATGAGAAAGATCTCTTGATCGAAAGTGAAAAGGCTTGGCTTTCCCACTAGCTGTGTGGGCATTTACCTTCACCTATCAAATGAGATGAATGGCATCTGCTCTATATTTCCCACAAATTGTCATGACAATATGAGAAAAATGTATATTAAAAATATGGTTATAAGACAATGACAAGAATTGCTTTTAGTATTGTCATTGCAATCAGCAGAGTTATAAAACAGCAGAAATGATACAGTTTCAAAATCAGAGAGATCATGGTTTAAATACTGGCCCTCTACAGAGACTGCTGAACCTCAGTTTCCTCATCTGCTTAATGGGAATAACAGTGCCTGCCTTGAAGCGTTCCTGTGAGATTAAATGAGAGAACGTATAGTGAAATAACTAGAAGAGAGAGCTTAATCTGTTTGTTTTCTCCCAGATTCTAACGTGTCCAAAATCCAATCCACAGCTATCTCTGCACTCATGGTTGAGCCATTGTGCCTTGCACAAGAGTACCTGCCAAAGGGAACAAAGAAACCCCAAATAAGTGATCTGAGACTGGGCTACATCAGCCTGGAAGAAGGGCATCTATTTCTCCTCCCTCTAATCTACCAAGATTCTTGTGTGCTAGGCTCCGCACTAAAAGGTTTCCCGGAGCAGGTTAGAACTTTAGTATTAGAGTCCCAGATAGAAGGAAGCACTACAATGTATAGGAGTAGAGATAGTAAATTCACATAAATAGACACACACACACACACACAGTTTCCAGAGAGATATTTCTAAATATGGCTCTGATTTTAACCTGCTTAACTCAGTATATTGACAAAATACCAAAACTAGTAGGTAAAAGTTGAAAGTTTGATACGAAATAGGGTATTTACATAGTTTTAAAATATTTAAAAGTACTTATTAATTTAAAAAGGAAAATTATAACTTTATAGTCAAACGAAAAGGAGAATATCACCTTCTGTTACCAATAATAAGAAAACTGGTATCATGTGCTTTCCGACATGATGCACAGAGGATCTATGCTCACATGTAGTAAACCTGACAAAATTTAATCCAAATTTAATCCCATGAACCGCAGACAAATCGAGTTGAAGGACACTCTACCGAACAGAAGCATTATGCTCTTCAAAAATGTCCATGTTATGAAAGATAAAGGAAAGTGGAGGAAGAATTCCAGATTAAAGGATACTAAAGAGACATGAAAACTATATGCAATGTGTGATCCTACACATTATTAGGAAAATATAGAAATTTGAATAAGGTCTGCAAATTAGATAATATTGCATCAATGTTAAATTTTTTGTTTTGATAATTGTACTGTACTTATGAAGATCATTGTTTTTGTTTTTAGGTAAGGGGTAAAGGGGCATAATATCTATAACTTACTCCCAAAACTTTAGGAAAATGAGATGTTATAGTAAAGCAAAATATTAACAACTCTGAATCAGAGTGACAGGTATACAAGAGTTCTCTTTAATCTTCTTACAAGTTTTCTGTAAATTTGAAATTATTTTTTAAAAAAATTTCAAAGTTAAACAAAGTTCAAACCCCCAAATATGACATTCCAGGATTTCTTAGATCTGATCTCAATTTATATTAAGTGTCTTAGGTTCCAGTCATTCTTTCTCATTATAAAACTCACAAGATAGCCACGTTGTGCTACTTAATTTTTCCCAAACATACTCTGTACTTTTCCATCTTGGTATTTATGCTCACTCAGATCTCTCTGCCAGGACAGCCTTCCTTTTACAAATCCTTATCCTTTTGAAATCTTATTGAACCTGGACATACTTAATTAAAATTGATCAATTTAAGAAAAAAACCATCAGTTGCCCATTTAGTCCCTAAATCCGTCCAACCTCTTGTGATTCAAATCAGACAAACAACAGTTGTCCAGATAGTGCATATCTGGGTTAATTCATTCGTCTGGGTTAGGTCAACATTCTGGGCAAGGGCTAGTCTCAGATTCCTACCTGTGTAACGCCAGCTTAGAAAATGGATGTAATCTGCCACCTGGTGGTTATTAGAAGTACAGTCATGCACCGCGTAAGTGACGGTTCTACTTAAGAACGGACTGCGTATACCACGGCGGTCCCATAAGACTATAATGGAGCTGAAAAATTCCTATTGCCTAGTGACATCATGGCCTTCATAATGTCATAGTACAACACACTATTCATGTGTTCGTGGCGATGCTGATGTAAACAAGCCTTCTGCACTGCCAGTCGAATGGAAGTATAGTACATAGTGTTATGTACAGTACACAATACTTGATAACGGTAGGTCCTTCACGAGGTATCCAGAAGAAGGCATTGTTACCGCAGGAGATGACAGCTCCATGCATGTTATTGCCCCTGAAAGCCTTCCAGTAAGACAAGATGCGGAGGTGGAAGTCAGTGATACTGATGCTCCTGACCCTGTGTAGGCCTAGGCTAATGTGTGTGTTTGTGTCTTAGTTTATTAAAAAAAATAGTTTAAAAATTAAAAAAATAAATTAATTTAAAATAGAAAAAAGCTTATAGAATACGGATATAAAGAAAATATTTTTGTATGGCTGTACAATATGTTGTGTTTAAGCTAAGTGTTATTGCAAGAGTCAAAAAGTTAAAAAAAATTAAAATGTTTATGAAGTAGAAATGGTACAGTAAGCTAAGGTTGATTTATAACTGAAGAAGAAAATTCTTACAAATTTAGTATAGCCTAAGTGTACAATGTTTATAAAGTGCACAATGGTATACAATAATGTTTTAGGCCTTCACATTCACTCACCACTCACTCACTGACTCACCCAGGGCAACTTTCAGCCCTGCAAGCTCCATTCATGGTAAGTGCCATATACAGATGTACTGGTTTTTTATTTTTTTATACTGTATTTTTTTCTGTACTTTTTCTATGGTTACAAATGTTTAGAAGCACAAATACTTACCATGGTGTTACAATTGCCTACAGTACAAGAGCAATAGCCATACCATACAACCTAGGTGTATAGTAGGTTGTACCATCTGGGTTTGTGTGAGCACACTCTGTGATGTTTGCACGACAAATTTGCCTAATGATGCATCTTTCATAATGTATCCCTGTCTTTTAGCAACACATGACTGTATATCAGTTTCAAGGTTCATCTGTGAGCACAGAAGATTGCAGGGTGGAAAAAGTCAGAAAGAGACACAATCTCATTTAATTCATCAGTTAATCTGTGGATCACAATATCCACTTTCTGAATTGTTTTGAGGATTAGAATTAAGATATATTAATCATTTTCACAGAGTATGACAGCTAGTATTTGAAACATAAAATATTTTACAGAGAAGAACCTTAAAGATCATTTATTTTTATATCAGCATTTTATGTTAAGGAATCTGAAATCCAGAAGAGAAACAGAGCAAGGCCCTAAGTACAGGCTTTTTCACTCCTCACCCCTTTACCACATGTAGGTCAGAAGAAACAGGTTCAATGCGAGTAGAGTGAAAATTATAGTATGTAGCTGGAGAGTACTTGAAGTCATGTAAATCTCCTCCACACTCACCCTCTCACCCGCTCCTACCTTCTAAGGTAGGCAGGGCAAGCTGTAGCAGGGCTGTGGCCTGGACAGGTGCCTGAGAAAGAAGAGATGTTTCCACCTGTAGAGCGGACCGAGGTTTGACCTTTGCAATTTGGGTGGGTGGTTACACTTCAGTTTCACTTTCTATTGTATGTGATCACTTTCAGATTCTCTCTCTGTGCTTCTCTCTGATTCAGTCTCTCTTCTTTCTTCTCCTCCTCCACCTCTTCTTCCTTCTCTTTCTCTAAACCTAGCAAAGAGAACTCTCCTTGGAGCTGAGACTCCTGACAGACAAAGCTCTGGGGTGGCACATACACCATCTCCCCTCCCGAATATTCCCCTCTGATCAGAAAGTGATGACGGTTGTCCCACTTCCTCTGATTAACTGACACAACACTTAGGAAACACTTAACGTCTTTCCAGAAACCCTGATCTGTTCTCTGTGGTCTATCATGGGGTTCTGCCCCACGCCCACTCCTGCCCCTATCTATGTCTAGTCTGCCCACCAGGGTCTCTCGTCCACTGTGCAGTACAGTCTAACCTTGGTGGAGTGGTCTCAGAGCTTTAGGGCTTCCCTTTTGTGGAGATGACAGAAGAACTTATCCTTTTAAAGAAGCTGCCCCTTCCTCCAACCTGTGACCTCCTTCCTCACCCTAACCCAAGTTCTCATGTTCTGCCTCTAAATTCTAATTTCATATTTACTCACCCTACCTATTTTCCCTTATACCAAATCTACAACCGCCCCTAGATTTTACCTGCTGTTGTGCCTTTTAATGACTATCCTTTCTAAGGTTTTAGAGCACTGGGTCTAAAGAATCAAGCTTTAAATGTTCCCCAAATCCGTGAGGTCACTAACCCTGACACTTGCTTTGGAGTTTCTCTAAAATTGCTATGGTCTGAATGTTTGTGTCCACCCAAAATTCATATGTTGAAATCTTAACCCCCAAGTGACGGTATTAGGAGGTGAGGACTTTGAAAGGTGATTAGATCATGGGAGCAGAGCACTCATGATTGGAATTGGTGCCAATAAAAGATCCCTCAGGAAGCTGGCTCATCCCTTCTACCATGTGAGGATGCAGTGAAAAGATGGCTATCCATGAACTAAGAAGAGGACACTCACCAGACACCAAATCTGCTGGCATCTTGATTTTGAACATCCAGCCTTCAGAACTCTGAGAAATAAATTTCTGCTTTTTATAAGAAACGTCGTTTATAGTGTTTTGTTACAGCAGTTTGAACAGACTCAGATAAATATTCAACTCATCTTAAACACTCTTTCCCCTAAACATTTTGACTACTTTCAATTCCCTTCCCTCTTTATTTCTGTACCGCCAATTATACTGTTGCTATGAGTGTTTGCTTTATACCAGGTGCCTGGTATAGAGAGAAACTCTGCTAGATGCCTTCTGTTTTTCTAGGTAGAGAGACCAAGCTGAACCACATTTTTTATTCCTCAAGTCCATGGGATTCTTCTCTACAGATTTCTATCTAGCCCCAAAAGACCCCGATTCCCACCCTACTAGATCCTCATATCTCTTCTCCTCCACTGCACTTAACATGTGCATCCCCTGGGCCTCAGGCTCTGTCCTCCCCAATGGGCTCATAAAACACTCAGCACTCAACACATGAATCAAGCCTGAGACCTCAACAAGGCCCTGCTCTTCTGAGTTAAACAGGCTTGGTCAGAAGAAAGAGGGAACATGAGCTCACCAGGAAGTCAAACAATCCTGTGTTCCTACACATCTGAGAATAACAAAAGATATGAATGCCATTATTTAATCTAGAGAAGATGGAACTGAAGGTGGTAGTGAAAGAAACTTCCCCCTAAATAATTTCCTTGGAATGCTCCTCAAAAAATAATAAAATCTATAGACGTATGGGAAATGCAATACACCCCCTTCTAGGAGAATCCCAAATCATATCAGCTAATTTAAAGCTCCAAGAAGCTGTGCCTTAAAAAAACAAGTTTGTCTTTTCTTAACCCTATATTTCTCAAAATTACTTGGTCACGCTAGAGAGTAAGCCCACTGAGGGATACTATTTTATATTGTTTCTCTTAGTATCTCCCTTCTCCCTCCAACCTCCTATCTCCACCTCCGTGGATCTAGCTCATTTCTGGCACTCAGAAGGGACTCAAGAAAATACAATTTGAATAGAATTGTAATCCAGATCTCTGAAAGAAAGAGGCCTGAGACAGATTGTTCTTCTGTTCCACTGAACTTTTAAATAGGGAAGATACAGCCAAACAGAAGGAAGAACTTCCCAGCATTGAGTGGAGTGATTCAGGAGAATGGGTGTTCTAGAAAAGTTAGAGAATCTCATTCTTAGAATCCTTGACATTTAGGATATAGAAGCATAGAGGAAGACAAGATGACTTCAGTGGACTCTTTTCTGCCTGGAGAAAGCACAGAAATCATTGCTTTCTCCCCTACAACTCTATATCCACTCTTTCTCCCCACCTTTGTTTCTTTGGTACAAGAAGGAGAAAAACTCACTCAAGCTCCCACCTCAGCAATTTGGAGGAAAAGACTCCTGAAGAAAATGGGCTTTTGCAAACCTCAGGACCTGAGAAGAAGAAGGCTGAGAGCTGAAATGGAAGCAGATGACTCGCATCTGGGCCTGGGCAGAGGGGCCCAGCTGCTCGGCCCAGAGCAGGGGCTCTGAGCAGCAGCTTCTCTGTCATGGGACAGCCTCCATGGACAGCTGTCCTGGCTCTGCCCCAGGTCTGGGCAACCTGCCAGCCGAGCTCTCAGTTCTGCAGCTCCAGAACTTGTGCCCCAACTCCAGCCCATCTGCTTGACAGGCACATCGGTGCTCAGAAACTGTTCTTATTTGTCACTGTGAGCAGGTTACATATCTGGAGGATAATATCATTCAAAAGCAGTTTTTACTTGGCTTGGTAATAAACAGAAGTTCTTTGAAATATGTTTTCTATTACCTTTGTAATGATTTCTTACCAAATATCTGTCACTTGATATTTTATTTTCCATAATAAATCACATGAAGTTATGATGGGGTAGAGAAAAATAGGCTGTGTAGATGTTATGGATTTCTAAAGCCAAAAGAATCTTAGAAAATATTTCTCTATTTGTCAGAAGAAGAAACTGATAGCTAATGAAATTAAGTGCCTATTATATACCTAGTTTTAAAGTCAGATGACTATTTTATTCCCTGTTCAGTGTTTTTACTAAATTCCATAAAATACGAGGGAAGGGAGGAGTGTTGGAATGACAAAAAATAAGCCACCTGATAAGCCACCAAACAGCTGAGTCGCACAGGCAGTAGAGAGCTAACTCATTGTCTCAGTTATTATAAGAGGTTTTTTTTTTGTTTGTTTGTTTGTTTTGAGACGGAGTCTCACTTTATTGCCTGGGCTAGAGTGCTGTGGCATCAGTCTAGCTCACAGCAACCTCAAACTCCAGGGCTCAAGTGATCCTACTGCCTCAGCCTCCTGAGTAGCTGGGACTACAGGCATGTGCCACCATGCTCGGATAATTTTATATATATATATTTTTTAGTTGGCCAATTAATTTCTTTATATTTATAGGAGAGATGGGGTCTTGCTCTTGCTCAAGCTAGTTTTGAACTCCTGACCTTGAGCAATCCTCCCACCTCGGTCTCCTAGAGTGCTAGGATTACAGGCGTGAGCCACCACGCCCAGCCTATAAGGGTTTTTATTTGCAACCAAGGGGAATAAGATCTCATAAAACTTTCTGAAACCCTGAACTGCATTCTAGTACACAAAGGACAAGTGGTTGTGTTTTCATGAAGTACGTGGAAGAGAAGTTCAGGTGTCAAAGATATAGAGGGACCTACTGTTTTCAAAGGATGGGGAAGGGAAGATGAGAAAAAGAGCAAGAGAAAGAGCAAGGAGAGGGGGGAAGAGAGAGAGGAAGAAAGAGAACACTGCACAACTGAGGAAGAAGACAAACATAGAGGAACACCCTGGACCTCCTTCTCCTCCTAGGAATCATATAGTCTTCATCTTTATCTTTCAGTAGCATTTCTTTTTTTAAAAAAAAATACAAATAAAATTTCTAGCAATTGCATGCAAATGGCTTCTTTAATGAATGAGTTAATTTAGATAGACACATAGCATGCTGGATAAATTGAAAACATTGTATTTCAGGTCTTAAAAATGAGCTGCAATTTGTTGAGCATTTTTTTGTGAGGTGGGCCTTGGACTAAATACTCTATATTCTTTTATTCCCATAACGTTGTAACCACTCCTTCAGGAAGATTATTCCCATTTTGCAGACTAGGAAACTAGGCCTCGAGGTGTTAATGTGTCCAGGACGACAGAGCCACTCAGTGCCAGAGTCTCGTTCCACAGCCTCCTCTTCTAACCATGAAGCTATCGATGTTAGCAAGGGGTTTGCATTATGGCCAGCATAATTATTCCTAGTGCTGAACAATCTCATGCCTTCAAAAGCATTCAGCATCGTTAGCTGTCAGACACTAAATACTGGTATCCACTTCCCATCTCCATGGAAATTAAAATTCCCTCAGATATTTTCAAGCTCCCTATAAAGATGGCATTCTTCCTGTTCCAAACCTATCAAAAACAACTGTTAAGGAAAATATTGAATTGAATTCCAGAAACTTAGGGTTAAAAAGAATTCTAAGAGTTCCATTAGTTTAGTTTTTACAGTTTATTTGTATAGAAAAGGAAAGTAATGAAGAGAACCAGGGAATGCTGGGTTTAGTTTTTTTGCTTGTTGACTCTGAGGTAATTCTTAAAAAAGCATATATTTAGCATCTACTATGTCCTGAGAAACATGTTAGACATTTTCATCACTATGTAAAAGGAATGTGGTAGGGGGTGTTAAAAGAGAAACAGAGAAAGTTATTTTCCTCATATTATACTTGAATAAAATAACACTTAGAGAATTTGATTTGCTAAGCAGGAATTTTATTTAGGCTTCTTTTCACAAGTATAGCTATACTGTGGGTATTCAATGCAGTTGACCTATAGGTGATCGGAAATGGAATTTGGGGACTTGGTTTTTTAAAAAAGATTTAACTATAGTTGCAGCCATAAAATTAGAAAGAAGAGAATGAACATGTGAAAATCAGTCACAGTTAACACATTAGAAAAGTGCCTTGTAGAAAAGATCTTGTGACAAATATTTGTAAATGATGCAGAGAAGGAAACAGAATAGGAGAGAGAGGGGAGGTATCGGGAATGGAGCAACATCAGAGAGGAAGGAGTAGGAGGAGGAGCTGGAGGAGGGGCGGAATGGTCAGCAGTGCCAACTGCCATGCAGGGGTGGAAGAGATTGAGCTCAGGGGGAGAAACCTTTAAGAGCTCAAGGAGACTTCTTGGAACTGAAAACCAATAAATTGAAGACATCTCCAATGTGTAACAGATTTTTAAAGTCCAGTTTTGAAAACTTTTGGAGAAAGCAGTCATTTATTACAAAAAAACCCCCAAAACTTTGAAGTGGTTCAAACATAAAAACAAAATGTTAAGAAACTAACACAGGAAAAAAACAGTATGCAGTATTTGAAAACAAGCTTCTGGGGAATTTACCAGCATATGAGAGAGTTACAAAAACAGATCGACTTTGGCTCAGGGCCCTCTCAAATGTGTGACAGGGCTGTTAGCATCTTCTCTGAGATAAATATGAGATAATTTTTGAGAACAAGCTTTCCCAAATTTAGACACCTCTCCTCCTGAGGACAGAAAGCTTTCTTAGCAGCAGTAGGACTCCAGTTATATGGGAGGAAGACTTTCCCATACACACATTGTTAAATGAACGGTACCTTTCCCTTAATAGGAAAAGATCTCCAGTTGTTTTGGAAAGACTGAGGCGGCCCCTGGAAGGACGGGCTCCCTAGCTGTGAGCACGGTGACTACGTGCTTTGCTCTTAGTCAGTCTCCTGAGCTGGAGCAGAGGATGTGGCTGAGGTTGGAGGTGGGGACTGTGTCTGCGTGTGGATGTGTGCATGTGTGTGCTCATTTCCGTTTCCCCTTTTGCGCAGGCAGTTGAATGAGGATAGAGAGAAAGGCGCAGTCCACAACATGATCCTTTCTCGGTGCACTCACCTCTGTCTCCACACCTGGGAGGGCCTCCGCCCGGCTTTGAGAACTGCTTTGCCTCGACAGGTAAGTGCAAATTTTCCCCCAGTTTTAAGGCTCTACTGATTTAGGACGATGCTAGGAGAGAGAAGGAAACAGGTCAGAGAAGAATCAGCCTGCCAAGAAAAGGGAAAAATCAGGAGAAAATCTCCCACCTCGTGGACATCAACCTCAAAAACTTGCATCATTGCACCTATCAGAACGATGAGGCCCCTTTTGTTTCTTTGTTTTCTCCTCCCTAGTACCAGAGAGGTAGATAATCTTGCTAAGGTTGCAAAACATGGGTTCCCTTGATGACTTGAATAAATATTTAGGATTTTTGTTTACCTTTCTCACCTGAGAAGTTTCTCTCTGTGTCTTGCTGAACTCATTGTTGCTGCAATTTCAATCTAATTATTACTTGGAAAAGTTCTCAAGGAAAAAGTTTCCCAGTTTCATTGCAAGTCTAATCTTAGTGTCCATAGCTCCAACTACTGGGAATACTTGGCCTAAATCAATTTTGCTTTCTGTGGGTATGACCTCTATCTTCAAAAGCTGTAGAAGAAAGTTGTTGCCATAAACTGCAGTAAGATACATCAGGGTCAGCTATGAGGGAGGATTTACATAATTGAATGATGCCAGGCCAAATTAACTGGGAGGCTCAAGCTAGACAATCACTTGTCAGGATTGGTTTACAGGCTTCACATCTCAGAGATGGAAAGATGGACATGTTGGCCTCCCTGTGACCTACATCATACTGGGGACATCTGTGCTCCTCCAACACCACTTGTCTCAGTGGTAGCCAGGCTGAGCATGTCACCACCTACATGAGTTTTGGGGACGCTGGAGGGGTGCAAAGATCCTCTATACTGGGGCTTTCCCATAGCTCTGCTATGCTGCTGAGCTCACCAGTGGGTGGAGGAGAAGAGGTGGGTCCCCAGAGCAGAGCAAGGACAAGATCAGAGAGTTCCACAGAAGTGGCTTGACAATACTGTGAAGATTTAGAAGAGATACCCTGTGAAGTACTAGTGACTCTGTCTACCACAAATGGCTCTGAGTAGGAAGGGAAGGGGACTTTCTAGACAGTACAGAGAAGTGCCTAGGATAGGAGCTTGGAGATTGGAGGCTTTCAACTTGTGTGTCCAAGCTTCAGACTCAACAGTTTCTCAGCCTGAGTGGTTAGACATAAAGATCTGATGTGCTCTCTTGCAACATGAAGCATTAGTAGAAAGAGGGGAAGCCAAGTGTATTGTCTATCTCTACTGAGAATATTATCAGAAATAACAAGCTGGAGATATAACAGAAGGATAGGAAGAGACCTAACACACATGATTCTTATTCACATGCACCCCAGAGAGTTTAGAAACTATTTACAACTCTACTGATAACATGTTCTCATACGCTTTTGGGCCTCTGAAAGTTAAGATGGAATCCTGTGATTAAGCATTGTGTAGTGGACATGGAAGCCTAACATAGGCATTCTCAGTTCAAGGTTTATGATTTGGATTCTAATAGAGAATGGAAAGGAAGTTTGAGCTCAGCCTATATCATCACTCACAAGGTGAGTGATGGGCTACTCTGGGTTACAGTAAGGGAAAGAGATCAAACATTGATTTCCATTTAAACTGTTCTGTTTTCTGCCTAAGGGGACAAGGTCAAAGTGGGTGTTCCAGTATCCACAATACTCTGCCCAGCCACACCCAGACCTAATCAGCATGGTTGAAGCACAGATTTTGGCTTGAGAATAGAATTCAATCAAATGAGCAGAGAGAGGAGGAGAAGAGTGTGTGCAGACATTGTGAAAGAAAAGGGAGAAAGAATAAAGATGAGTACATTAGGGAAAGAGCCTCATTACCAATGATATAGAACTGAAGAATTAAAGATATGAATTCACGGAGCTAACTCAATGGTCAAGAAATATGCTTACTCTTCCTACTATCTCTAGATGAAACCATATATAAACCAGCCCAGATGAACTATTATTTCTCATTCTTAATGCCTTTATTGTCCTTCTAAATGAAAACATTTGAAGTCTTCCAGCATTGAGAACACAAGACTACTTTTTTTTCCAAATGCACAACTTTAATGTTTCCTGCAGCAGTTTATAAGCTGTCAGTAAAACTCATCCACATCATGAAAGTGGATGTAAGAAAGAAAGGGAAGGAGAGAAAGGAGGTCTTAGATGGTCTTCTTTCAGGATTTATTCTGCTAAACTTTTTTGTGAGAGGAAGCATATGAAAAAGGCAGGGAGAAGGAGTTCTACTGATTAATTGGCATTTTTCTTGCTATTATTTACCAAATAACATCCTCTCTTTTCCCTGAAATAGACAATAGAAGTTCTGGAAATGTTTCCTTAGACAACAGAAATATTGGAATGCTCAAACGTTATACTTGGGGTACTTTTTGTTCTGATGATCTTCCAGATTGCAGTGACATGAAAGAGGGTTGGAAGTTAAGAAGACATTTCTTATCTATGCAGGAATGTGAAAGCCTGTTGCAGGTTGCAGGTATGGAGAATGGAGGACAGTCCACCTGGCTTGAGGTGGAGTTTGTCCAGTCTGCAAACAGAGAAATGTTAGTTGTTCTGGGATTTCCCACAGTCCTTTGCAATGGTAGCAAATTGTATCTTGGCTGTGGATGCAGAAGTCTTGTGGGCCACATCATGGAAACTCCATTTCCTTTTGTTCTCCTCCCACGCTGGTTCTCACTCTCAGACCCAATTCTCCAGCATTGTTTGGGGCATAGGTACAATACAGATAGAAGAGAGGAGAGATCTGTCTGATACATGTCCCTACAAGGAGGCCCAGAGCCCTGAAGACAAACCTGTGGCTGGGTCTTAGAAACCAAGAGTAGCAAGAGGAAGGCTGCATAATATAAAGGAAGAAAGCACATATCTGGGACTCAGAACTTGTAAGTTTAAGTCCCATTTACAACCACTAATATTCTTTATGACCCAGACAAGCCTCATTCTCTCTCTCCCTCTCTCTGATTTCCTGAACTACAAAATGAGTGACCAATATTAGATGATCTCTCTGATCCCTTTGGGCATTAGGTAAGAATGCAGGACTTTTCATTGCTTATTTTTCATCTCTGCTTAACAGCAACATTCCTCTTTCACCATCTTCCTTCTTTCCTTATTCCTTAAAATGTTCCAACTCTACTGAGCAGCTTAGATGGAGAGCAGATTAATAGTAATTATACCTATCATTTATTAAGGACCTTCTTAATACATCAGGGACTTAATATACATTACCTGGCTATAACCCCCAGTAACACACGAAGTTTGGTACATCATCTGTTTTGCATATGAAGAAACTCAGGTATAGAGGAGACAAATATTAATAATTTTACCAAGGACACATATGCAGTAAGTAGACATAACTGATTCCAAACAAGGCTTATTCTAATTCCAAGCCCCAAGCTCTTTCTATGATTTTTTGTTCTTATGAGTTTCAAAATAATACTCTGGAATTTAAAGAAAAAGAAACATTGATCATTTTTAACGGACTCCTTAAAAATATCCCCATGGTGAAATATCTGTAAGCAGAACTCATATTTGGCTTATACTTATGAAAATATTAAAATATGTCTATATTAAATTGTAATAAAAATCCATTGTTTCAAGCCTTCTAAGTTCTTCTCACCAATCCAGCTCTCTCAGTTCCTTCCACAAGATTCCCCAGACTAGCCCTCAAAATTCAGTGCCACACCAGCCATGAACTGGACAGGGCCCAACCACAGGGCTGCGACTGGTGTCAGCTCTGATTGGTCTGTGCTGCCCCATAGCCATGGTTAAATGGCCTGAATGCCACAGCAGTTTGAGAGTAATGTGGAATCCCAGGCAGGCTTTCTCCTCTCAACTAGAACCTAGGTGAGCCCTTGTTAAAAGAAAACACTCTGAAGCCTAAGGAAGGCTAAACTGCTTCATAGTCACCTAGTTGGAGTCAAGAAGGAAAACCATGCTAATAGCACAAGCAAAGCAATGCTCCCTTCACCAAGATTGTCACAAAACCAAGTATATGCAGTGGGCTTATGCTGCCTCTTTTCTAAACTAGACTGTGAAATGGAGAGTTTAAAGAGCACGTTAAATTGAGAATTTACTAAAACTGTCTCTCTCTTTTCCTTTCTCCCAAATTTTATTTACTGACAACACTTGGATGGCAATATTGGGCTATTTTCTTATTCTATGAGTCGGTGAAAAGACTATAAAATATGGAGTAAGACCAACTTGAGTTTAAATCTCAACACTACAAACTCCTAAATATGTAAATTTGAACAAGCCATATATCTCTCAGTATCAGTAAACAATAATTAGCTCAAAAGTGGTTGTCAGGATGAAGTGGAGTAGTTTTCAAGAAGGTCTCATGGATAAATATGTTGCTCTATACACATCAGTTATTATGAGTACCGATTGCTCCAACTTCCCCACGTCAATGTATAGTGAGTCTCTGACTGCCTCCCTTAGAAAACAGAGACTAGAAGTAGGTGATGTTCTCGAAGTAGTAATAATGACATACACTTAAAGGTTTTCTGCTACCACTACAGCTATAGCTTCTGATGATAATTTTTGTTGAAAGATACTCATTTCACAGCTCTTAAGCAAGTGCCTAATCGTAAACCACTAGAGAAGATTTCTCTTATCTAACCTGAATCCTGTCTGCTACAATTTCTGCTTTTAACTATAGCATCCTCAGAACAAGAATTCTCTCCTACTTGTCACAGTCAGATTCCAAAACCCTTGACAGATTGTGGAGAAGGATTTAGGGAATGAACCTCTAGAAAAATGTAGAGATGAACAAAAGACAAGGGGCTAGAAATGGTGACAGAGGGTGAAAATAAGTTTTTGGGTGATTCAGGCAAGAAGTAATAGCACCAGTGTCAAGTTTTTGTTGGATTAGCAGAAAAATTAGAGAAAAAAATATATGCAGGCTTCAGACTCTCATCCTCATAGAGGATAGATTAAGTTATATAACACAAACCAGTATCAAGAAAGATGATGGTCAGATTCCAGAAGGAACTTTTTACTAAGAAATGAATGAAAACTTGGAATGAAAAACTCTGAAAAAAATTTTAATAATAGGACAATTTGATAGTTTAAGTTTCATAAATTTAGTCAGACTTGGATGACCCCTTTGTCATATCAACAAAGGACTGGAGAGACTAGGCACCAAGCATTTTCCTTCTTCACTACAAGCTGTGCAAAATGGATATGTCAGGATCCAAGGCCATGAGGAAAGGCAGAAGCACCTGTCCTGTGACATATACCAGCTGGGATAATAATTTTCCAACACCAAGGTGATCCTTGCTCCTCTGCAGGTATAGCATCTGCTGAGCCGCCTCTTTTGAAAAGCACGGTGCTATGTTCTGTGATGGGGTTTAGGGGAGAAGGTAAAAGGAAGGGTGTGCAGTGGCCAGGGGTTAGCTTTTTACTCTCTTGTTGAGTATGTGCAGGTATGTGTGATCGTCACTAGAAATGGTTCAGAGAAAGGAGATGACTTGAGTAGGCCTTTAAAGGGTAGATAGAATTTGTTTAGGTGGAGAGGAAGGTAGGCGAAACCGTAAACTCAAGCAAAGAAGCAGAACATTTCAAGCAGTGCTGGGCAATGAGCAATACCTGACGGACTCCTCTCACCCGGTTCCTCTACAGCCCCCCTCATCCAGGCCCACCACGTTCCTGGATCAGTGAAAGCTGCAAGTCCAGGAACTCGGTAAGTCAGTGTTCGTTTGAAAGGGAATTTGCTAAGTGGGAAGTAACTCCAGAGACCATGGGACTATTTCTTAATTTTTATAGGAAAAACTATATAAATGCATTTTCTTTTACAGGTACTATTCCTATATATATTTCAAACTCAGCTAAAAGGTATAAAAATAAATTCATAAACATTGGCATTGAATGTAAATTTATGCCATATTGAATCTCACCAATTCATTTTCTAGAGGATAAAAGGGATGCCCAAATAAAAAACCTAGTTGATTTACCAGAAGTCAATTAATTGGACAAAAAGTTTGTAAGAATATCCAATCTCCTGATTTCTAGGCAGTACTCTTTTCACAGCATCAACCTCCATTGTATTATAGGCCTATGTTTCTGTATAACTTATTTGAAGGAAACATTCCATGCCTTTCTCTCTATTGCAAGGCACCCCAAGACCTACGAAGCTGCTATCTTGACATCTGTGCGTACCCGTCCTTCAATTCTCTCTAACATACTCTTTGCTGATGTACTTGCCTGATAATTGTTTGCTGCTTCCTGCAGATTTCCACAAAAATATACCCAGTTTCTTATCTCCTGGCAGTAAGGCTTCCTTCTGTGACCACTAACCAGATACTTCTGTTTCTCCCTGCCTCCTAATATTGCTGTACATAACACCCCATGAAAAGGTCTCTACAACCCCAGTGTGTCAGAGGTTGGGGAAAATTTATTTCTTCAACTCCCCAGTCCCATCTCCAGTATGCCACAGTTGTGAAGATTAGCTTAAATCCACTTTATATCTTTTCTCTCACACGTGAAGTCATTGTTGCTTTTTTTCTTTTCTTTTTTTGGAGAGAAGGTCTTGCTCTGTTGCCCAGGCTAGAGTATAGTTAGTGGTATCAACATAGCTTGCTGCAACCTCAAACTCCTGGATTCAAGCGATCCTTCTGCCTAAGCCTCCTAAAATGCTAGGATTACAGGCATGAGCCACTGCATCAGGTCCCACTGTTGCTTTTCCAAGTAAAGAAATTATTCCATTTTCACCCAAATTGCCCAGAAAATGGTTGTCATCCTCAATGAACACTTAACCTGCCTAGCCTTTTTGTTGCCATAACTGTAATAGCCATTTATTTGTAAGCTTTCTTTTGAACTCCAACCATTAAGGATTTTGTTTTTGTAGCCCTTTTCCTTTAGGTGCTTACGTCAAGTAAAACCTCTGCACGTAAGGACACAGAGACAGACAGCAAATAGGAATAATGAGGAAACTGTAACTTCTGCTGTCAATCATCGAAACTCCTAGAGTAAAAACAAGTCATAGAATAACCCTCTCTCTTCTCTCCAATTTTCAGCCTAACACATTTTTACTTGCTTAGCAAGCACATATTAAACCCTTATTATTACAGTGTTGAAGCTGATCTCCCTGCACGCGTCTCTCTGTGATGGCTCTGTAAGGCACAGGGCTCCTGTTAGGAACAGTCACCTACTAAACATTCATTTATTTAGAGAATAAGCATTCTGCTAAGTGATTACAATTGTAACATTTTGTTTTAGGCATTAGGAACACAGCAGTGAACATTCCAGACAAAAATCTCTGTCCTCTTGGAGCCTACATTCTCATCTAATCTAAACAATAAATTAGGTAAATAATTAAAATATAAAGTGTGTCAGTGAGAAGCACTAAGAGAAAAAAAGTCAAGCAGGGAAGAATGTCAGTGAAAGTGGTTAAGATAGGCTGCAGAAGCCAGGCCCGGCTTCATGGAGGAAGTTGGTGAAGAGCTGGACTTTGCAGGTTGAGTGTGACAAAGACTGAAGGAGAGGAGGGGACGAGAGTGGGGAGAAGAGTGTGAGAAAACTTGAGGCTAAAAAGGAGGAAAGCACTTTCAGGGGGTGGAGACAAAATTAGCCTACATGGCTGTGATATATTTTCAAAGTTGTGGGAGGAATATAAAATATATTCATATCACAGAGGACATTGAAACCCTCTACCTGCATCTCAGTTGGTGAGATTTTGGCTCCCTGTGCTAGGCATTATGGGGACCCAGCTCTATGGCACATCCAGAAGTTTGTAGTATTAGAAGAATCAAATGTAGGGCTGTAATGTCCCCATTGACAAACTGAGACCAGCGAAAGTGATTGAATTTTCCAAGGTTATACCATTAATAAGTAACAGAGTGAAGTGTGGGAATCAGATATTTTTCCCTCCCTCCCTCTTTCCCTTCCTCCCTTCCTCCCTTTCTTCCTTCCAGCCCTCCTGCCCTCCTGCCTTCCTTTTGAGTTCTCTTAACCACCAGAATATGTTCTCGTGAGCTGAAGAATCCTTGTGACTTAGGTGGTGTCCATTTCCTTTGGGAATTAAAGACAATAGGCAAGTCAGCCTTCGACATTTTCTTCTTTGGGCTGACTAGAACCAACCTACTAAATATTTTGGAACACAGGACTAGGTAAACAAACTCTGATCAAGGCATTCTAGACATTTCTCCTAAGTTCTATCTAGTGGCAGCTTCATATCCTTTTTTATCACATCACTACAGCTCTACCCAAAGGACAGAAAGTCATTCTGCTACCCCTCTTTGTGGCTTCTTTATGAATTCAGTGATTTAATTTCACCTAAAAGAAATAAGCAGTGGGCAAAGGGCCAGGACTCAGGGTTAACAAGCAAAGTTTCATAGTGCTAACTGCTGTCTTGCCTGGGAGAAAAATATGGCTTGAATTGGGCCTGCAGTAAAAGAATTTATATCAGACAACAGTAAATATGATTATCTTTCTGTGGATGTTTTGTCTGTTGCAAGCTGAAGCATCTAAAACAATTTTATTGCCCTAGGAATGCATTTTATGTTCAGGATGTTCTTTTTAAAAATAGCTATTTTAGTGCCTAAATTGTTGAATGACTCACTAATGGTTTTGTTTTTAAGTGTTAGAAGAACAGAAGTCTCTGGAAACTGGCACTTTTCTTATTTTTTTTTCTTTTTATTTCCCCTTATTCTGACAGTTAAAAGTGTAGCTCTGAAGATGAAGCCTTTTATGGCAGCTCGAGGGAGTAGAGGGATAAGACAGTGAGAGTCATAGTTCCACTCCTACTTACTCAGCATGGTGGGATGTGAGTGTGGCCGGCGGGGAAGAGCTAGCAAGACAGACTATGAGCAATGAACAAACATTAACCTCAAGCCTTTTTAAGCTCTATCTGGACAATTGAATGATTCTTCCCCTCTTTGTTCCTCTTTGAATATGTGCCTAGTATATATGGCTAGTGCCATCATTATATGTCTTTTGGAAGCATACAGAGGTGTGGTTTAGACAGTGTTAGATGAAATATAAATTTATAGGATCAGTAATTGCATTGATGAACTCAGTAATGAACTCATGTGGAAACATGAATTGACAAATTAGAAAGTGATCCTCTGGAAGGTGTTGGCTGCTAATTGCTCAAGGCAGTTTATTTTTTATTTATCATAAAATTTTTTTTTCTGAGAAATTCTATGTGGATCCCTAATACATAAAAAAGAAAACAAAGCAAATCAATAAGCAGAACCAAACAGAACCTAAAATTATGGTAACTGAAGTGACATCTGATTGTGGGACCTTAGAAAAGCTATTTAACCTTTGAGATCTTAAACTTTTTCATATATCATGATGAGGATAAAATAAAGTGAATTTTATAAATTATAAATTTAAAGATATTGTAGTTGTAATGGAAAATCCTAGGAGACAAAATCCTTAAAGATTAAGGAGAAATGTTTTCTAATATAGCATTTCAGCTACCATGAGAAGTAGAGATTCTTTAAATCAGAAGAGCTTTCTCAATGTCCCTTAAATCATATAATGTTTGAAGCTTTCGGACTTACTGGTTTTAAAGACTTGCTGTGCTGTTTAGATTTTTCAGAGCATTTCCTTTCTAGGGGGAAGACAGAGATGGGCTGGGCATCTCCTCCTAGCTCTTGAGTGGGCAGAGAGGTCAAGCTCCTTTGTGGAGAGATAAGAAGACTTGGTGGGGAGTGAGGGGCAAGCCTGAATGTGGTGGTTTCTGAGCAGAGGATGAGGGAGAATCAACCATTTCTTTCAACTCTCAGAAGAGCATCACTGAGGCAGGAGGCCCTGGAGTCTGCGCCAGGGCCATGGAGGCCTCGGTGCTGAGCCCCACGTCCTGGGAGAAACGGCGGGCCTGGCTCCGTCAGAGCCGCAACTGGCAGACCCAGGTCCTGGAAGAGGAGGCTGCAGCCGCCCTGCAGGATGTCACAGATCCTGAGCCTTCCAGCCTGGATGACGTTTTCCAAGAAGGTAAGAGACTGTTAGACATCAGACAGATGCCTACGCTGTCTTGCAGAATGAGACAGCAGGCACAGGTCTGCAGAGTACAGAGTGTGCACAGTGGGGCCCTTGTTTGGCTGGGCCCTCAGAGAGGCTCATTTTGACTGCTTTAAATGAGTTTAAGGGAGGAGACAAAAGTAATACAAGACATGAATTATGTGAGAAAAAGACAGGCATAAAATTAAGGGAAAGAAAGGGGCATATTTTTGTACCATCCCGAGACATTTCTTTAAGAACCCCGGGCTAGGGGCTCCCTATGAATGCTTTAGGGTGTTACTATGCTGTATGTGTAACAAGATTATCCTCAAGCTGGATGCCTAGGCTGTGGCCATAAGGCTGTCACTAGCAAGCTGCATGACCTTTGAGAGTCACTCACCTTCCCAAGACACATTTGTCCGATGAAGTAGTAGGACCTTTCCTACACTCTTCTCAGAGCTTCTCTAAGGTTCAGTCCAGACCACTGACATAGGAGTAAAACAAAAATTCTAATAGAAATAAACCCATCCTTGCTTCTTTGGTAGGTAACAAAAAGCACCAACACAAGATTGGGCCTTTTTATTTATTTATTTGATTTTTTTTTTTTCAAAGGAGAAGGATCACACTATTCCCAAAACTTAGGGAAAAGAGAGCTGGGGCCTAACATCTTAGAGACTTTCCAGGTTCCTGGGAGGAAGGGAGAAAGGAGGGAGAGAGAAAAGAAATATCCACTATTGTTTACATTGTATATGGGTATATTCCTCTCATATCTTAAAGAGAAGTTTTATGGGTGAAGAAAGACTCATGGTGTACCTTATACAAGAATACACTTATGGAATGGGATTCATTGCAGGCAAGAGGTCTGTTTCCTTCAGTTCTCACAGTGATCTGGTGTCTGACTTTTCTAGGGAATCCAATCAATAAGATTGAAGACTGGCTACAGGACTGTGGGTAAGTGCTGGACAAGCAATGGGACTGGGTGTGGCTGGTGGCTGGACATGCTAACAGACACAGATCCAGGGAACTCAGATCCAGGGAGATCAGGCTTGAATTGGGCCAAAAGATTAGAAGTGGGTTGAGATGGTGGTTGGCAGGGGGGTGGAAGGTGTCTGGAGTGAGCTGGTAATCAGAGTTGCGAATCAAGTGCAACTCCGAGCTGAGGCTAAGTTAGACTGGAGGTCTGGGCGTATAGACTGGATCTGGTCTGAATCTAAGAATGGGTGGAAATCCATATCTATGGGGAATGGCTGGGCTCAGTTCCAGATCCCTGTCTGAGGCTTTCCCATTCAGACTGGAGTGTTACATTGTGTAACAGAAGAAGAGGAGTTAGAAACCTGAGCATTCTCACTGAAGTGCAGTTCATCACTGTGTTGTTTGTTTCTACTGCAGAATACGGGAGGGGCTCAGGGCTTACCACAGTCATTCAAAGCAATAGAGAACTGGAGCAGCACTTGAGAGCAAAGCATCATCTCTTTCCTCAGAAACACTTTAAATTATGAGACTCCACGCCAACAGCCTATCCCATTTTGCTCTCAGTCTGCCCAGACACAAAGGGAAGGCTTCAGTGGCCTATTTAAGCCTAATTATTTGTGTGACAATGAATACTCAGAATGTATAACTCCTGCCTGCCTGCTTATTTTCCTTCCAGGAATGTCTCAAGCTTTATATAGTCTTTAATCTAAACTCGATTATTAACTGACATAAATAAACCCATTGTTGCCTATTTGGTAGAGAATAAATAGCACTGAATAAATAGCACTAGGAAGGCAATGCCAGGACGCAGTTATTTTGTGTTTGTGTTTGTTTTGTTGTTTAAAAAATATATTGTCCTAATGTTATTCACAATTCTTTCAACTCAAAGTCAATAGATGGTTCTCAAAATACAGAAAGAAAAGGGATGGTAATAGAAATATTTGCAGGTTTCTGTGAGAAACCTAGGATGAGAACTGTCCTAGGATTGAAAATGCTTTATTGGACATGTACAGAAGAAAGAGTTGGCTCACTTAATGTCTTTTTCTCATTAACTACTCTTGAATGTTACCAATTCACATCAACAATTACCAATTGCTCATTTGCTGTCTCATTCTCTGAACAACCTAGAAAGATGATAAGTAGTTTAAAATGTGCCTCTTGAGTACAAACATACTGCATTCTAATTGAAAAGAATAAATTCATAGAAATATAAGATTATAAACTCTAGAAATCACCTCCCCACCCCATGCTCTATAAAGATAAACTTTGAACTGAAACTTATGATGAAAAGGTTATAGGGTGAGTGAAAAGACTCCAAGATTTGAGCCTACTTCTTGTGCCTATGTAACCAACTTTAAGCAAATAATTGAAATTATTTCCATTACAGACTCCTGATCTATAAAATGAAAGACTAGAATAATAAATTTCACAAATGTTTTGTGAAGTGTTTGAGAGATATGTGTGTATGTGTTTTATGCTCTGTAATAATGTGTTAGTGGTGAGGTTTGTAAAGGAGGAGCTTTATGTCTGCTTATAATTACACAAAATAAGTCTGCTTGTCTATCTATCTACCTATCTACTTCATTTATCAGGAAAAAAGATACATACCAACTCTTATATTAGTTACCTCTGGGAAGGAAAACAGTAGGAAAAAATGTTGTTGAAGCTGCAAGGGAGTTTCAGCTTCAGTCCAGCTGCTCATCACACAAATATCTAATTATTGAGACAACGAAGATTGCCAAGGAAGAATGGAATTTTTAATATGTCATATGTCTTGTTGGGAGAACAAGAGAAGCTGCCTCAAATCCAATCCATATCTCTAACTAATCTAAAGATCACGGGCTTTTAAAGGAAGGGCCAGGGTTGTGGTTTAACTAACAAGGTGTTAGTGCATTGGGGGCAGATTGGAGGGATGGTGAATCTTGGCATCAGGAAGTCTGCCCAGAGGACTTCAGAATCTCAGCTCCTTTGTCTTACAGAAAATTCACCATTTCTGGGAAACAACTCAAAAGGTCAAGTAGTTAATTAAGAGAGAGGATTATAAAAAAAATATAGGGGTCATTGAAATTTGTTCATGAGGCCAATTACAAGAATAGAAGTAAAATAAGACTTTAGTTATGTATTTAATATTTTATTTATTTTTTATTGTTTTATATGACATATTTTTTAATATTTTATTTCTTTCTGAAGCAAATATGGCAAAATGTCTACATGTGTGAAAATAGGGTGACAGGTACAAGGGCTTCTGCTGTATTTTCTTTACTTATCTGTGTTTTGAAAAAATTTCAAGTATTTAAACTTCAAGAGGTCATTAGAAAGTTTATTAACATGCATCTGTCTTTGAAGGGGAATTGTTAGATTAAGAAAATATTTCCAATTTTTTCTATTTTCTAATTCTCTCTAGTAAGATATAATACTTTTTGATTATAAGGGAAAACCAGAAAAAAATTAAAGGATAACACTGATGATGCTTGATGATAGAATACACTTGACTTTTTTTTATATATATATTTTTTTATTTCGGCATATTATGGGGGTACAGATTTTAAGGTTTCAATAAATGCCCATTTCCCCCCCTCCCCCAAAAGTCTGAGTCTCCATCATGACCATCCCCCAGATGGTGCACATCTCACTCATTATGTATGTATATACCCACCCCCCTCCCCCCTCCCACCTGCCCAATACCCTATTACTGTAGTACCTATGTGTCCACTTAGGTGCTACTCAGTTAATACCAGCTTGCTGGAGAATATATCTGGTGCTTGTTTTTCCATTCTTGGGATACTTCACTTAGTAGTATGGGTTCCAGCTCTAACCAGGAAAATATAAGATGTGCTATATCACCGTTGTTTCTTAGAGCTGAATAGTACTCCATGGTGTACATATACCACATTTTATTAATCCATTCTTGGATTGATGGGCACTTGGGCTGTTTCCACAGCCTTGCAATTATGAATTATGCTGCTATAAACATTTGAGTGCAGGTGTCTTTTTTGTAGAGTGTCATTGGATCATTTGGGTAGATGCCCAGCAATGGGATTACACTTGACTTTTGATAATAGAAAATGAATAACATAAAGGAAAAACAACACATTCTAAGATGACATTCTGAGTTACAACAGTCTTCAGTTCTTAGGGTGCCAAGACCATAGAGGAAAGAGGATGAACAAGAAATTCACATTTTCTGGTTGTCCATCCACTCTGTTGTCAGGTGGCCTAAGAGACACTTGTCAAATTTTGTTTCAATACCATATAGTTTCCACTTTATGATGTCAAACACCCTCCAGTAGCCAGAAGATTTTCTGTTCTGATAAGTTCTCCAAGAAAGTCTACCAACATCTTGGGCAATTTAATGTCAATGTCTCTCAGTGTCTAATCTGCTATAGGATTAGATCATGCACGCCTTTACAAACTATGCCTCTCCTGTTTCCTTTCTTCCTCTAAGCTCTCAGGGGATTTTTCAGGACATAAATATGTTGCTCATGAATCATCAGAGGTGGATTTGAAAGCTCTAAAGTCATCTTTGTGGACTTCAGCTTAAATCTCTGTGGGCAGGCATTAATGGAATCTGCTACAAGCAGCTAAAAATGGCCACATGCTGCTTCTCACAGTCCAACCCCCTCCCTACTATTTGTTTATAAATTTGTTATACAAGAGGAACAACACCTTAGCTCTTTGGTTACAGACTTGAAATGATGCTAAGGGACCTTTCAGTGTATGAGAAGAAGGGAACAGCTATAAATCTAGTTCCTAGTTATTGAGTCTATGGCTTATGCAATAACCAGTGAATGGCCTGGGACTTGGGTGCTTGGGTGATGGCCGTGAAGTTTCAAGTTTCAAATCATCATGCACTGTGAGAAGTCATCAATAGATGCAGGCCCATGTCCAGACTGTGATGGTAGTTCCCACATACACATAGAAAAGCCTGCTGCCCCAAAGCTTATCCTGGGCTGGTCCTGTAAAAGAAAATAGAGGCCAGGTGTGGTGACTCACATCTGTAATCCTAGCATTCTAGGAGGTCAAGGCAGGAGAATGGCTTGAGGTCAGAAGTTTGAGACCAGCCTGAGCAAGAGCAAGACCCCATCTCTACCAAAAATACGAAAAATTAGCCAGGTGTCATGGCTTGCACCTGTAGTCCCAGCTACTTGGGAGGCTGAAGCAGGAGGATCACCTGAGTCCAGGAGTTGGAGGTTGCAGTGAGCTACAATGATGCCACTGCACTCTACCCAGGGCGAGAGTGAGATTCTGTCTCAAAAAAATAAATAAATAAAATAGAAATACCTGGCAGGACACAACTAGAAAAGAGAAATGTGGCATGAGCACCCAAAACAAATTTGTGTCTAATGAATAGCAGTGAGTTTTACTTTGGACTAATAAGGAATCTTATCAGCGATTTTTCACATAAATTTTATGTAAGTATAGCATACATACTGGTAGCATTTTTCTATTTAAGATAAATTGTACGTAAGTATAATATACTTAATGAAAAATAAATGACTGTTAAATACATAGCTCAATGAATTTTCACACAGGGAATAAACCCATGAAACCTGAAGCAAACCATTGCCAGCACTCCATAAGCCCCCATTCTGGCCCATTGCATTCACTACTCTGCTTCCAAGAGTAACCAATACCCTGACTTGCAGCATCATAATGAAGTTTGGGATTCCTTTGAACTTTATATAAACAGAATCATACAATATAGAGTGTTTTATGTGCATTTCTTTTGCTTAGCATCGTGTTTGTGATGTTCATTCATGTCCTTGCATGCAGCAGGTCATTCTTTTTTATTGTCATGTAGTATTGTACAATTATCATACAATTTTTCCATTCTACAATAAATGGAGATCTAGAGTTTGGCTTCTATATCTGGGTTATCATAACTAGCATTTCTTTTAGAGAAGATATACAGGCATTTGCATTAGGTACAACCTAGAGATGGAATAGTAGCATGTTTTAAGAATACGTCTAGTAATAGTAGGCCTTCATAGTTGTATTACTGTGTAGCTACAACACAAGCTTTAAATGCAGTAGTAAATCCCAATGTTCTAGTAGTTGACTACGTTAGTTATCATAGTATTTTTATCAGTAATAATAAATACTAATTTCTATTAACATTTTAATATTATATATTAACATATATATTCATAGTATTATAACATATTTAATGTAATTATATATTAGGTACAGAAGTATTCTAGTTGTATTGTCAGAGTTACCCATTCTTAATTAGCTTGGATATCGTTTCGTGATAAACCTTACTGTACCATCTTTTTCCATTAGTACATATAAAAATTTAGATTTTGGAAAACAAGGTTGGTTTTTTCACTATCAAAAGGAAGGTACCAGCAAAAGATATGTATACATGTAATCATTTATTTTATAAAATTTAGGCACAATTTTATCTACAGATGTTCAATTTATAAGCCTATTCCCATTACTAAACATTTCATGAAGTGATGTTTCAATAACCTGAGAATTGTCTGAATCACTTGAGACAGATAAAGAAGAAGGATTCTTTAGGACCAGCACCCAACGGATGCACTTTGATTTCCTTGCTAACTCACTTTTCCAACCCTTCTCCCCTCCAGCCTCTACTTGAGATTACATTTAAAGCATCATGTACAATTTTCATTTAAAAACTTTTATGAAAGTAATCGCTAAAAAATTCACAACATATCACTGCTCGAGGTGGACTTAGATAATGATAATATCTAGGGATCCAAATCCCTGTACATAGTATTTGAGAACTAAGAGCCACAGTGAGCCAGGACTGGAATGAAGATGTCCTGCTCCCAGTTCAAAGCTTTTTCACAGAATACTTCACTCACCTGTTTTGGCCAGAGAAAATGCATTCTTTGTTTATAAAACTGAGTTGTCTCTCACTACCATTTATGCTGATTTCCGTTTGTTCTTCTGGTGGAGATGGTAAATGTTTGATAAGACCATATCTCAAAATTTTAAAATATCTGTAACCAGAATGCAATTTCTGCTGTTTCCTGAAAGACATGATATTCAGCAAGAACATGGTTCAGAGAGAAGAAAGGGGATGTGGGGAGATAATGTGACCTCCTAAAAATTGTAAGAAAACCTAGATGTTTAGAATTTATGGTACCCATGCCCCTGTTTCTATAAATGTATTTCTCCAGTTTTGCTTCTATACTCTTTCTTTTCTGTTTTACCTAAAGACTAAAGAATTATTGTTAAGTTGACTTTAGATGATGTGGCCAGGACACCAGTAGCATGATCTAAAATATGGTACATTCCAATCCCACTCCCCTGACTACATCTATGAATTCGTCAGTGAAGTAACTACTCTCACTTAGTTTTATCCAATATATAAGCAAATTAAATACTACTGACTCACATTGGAAAATAATATGAACATGTGGGAGATATCTGATGAAAGGCCTATGGGAAAATGTAGTGACTTCAAACTATAAGATTGTCTTGGGGTTTTAGATACTCTGAAGAAGGACTTTCTGAGGAATCAGGACAGTCGATCTACAATGGTGAGTATAGGTTCTGTTCTTCTGTTGCTCTTCTACTTGGAGAATGACAGCTGTGTGTGTGTGTATGTTTATGCACATGCACGTGCATATGCATAAGAGTGCTTGAGTGTTTTTAAACTGTCTGCAAAACACCCTTTAGTGGTCACAAGGCAGTCCAGAAAATCCAGAAGAAAAGTGCTGGCTCAGAGCCCACAAATATTCTAAGCTTATCATCTGCTAGTGGTTGCTCCGCTACTATAGTAGCCACTGCTATGGGAACAGAACTTTAAAAAATGTGTGTGTTTATATGTGTATATTTGTGTGTGTGAGTACACACCCCTATGTGTTTACTATTTGGCAGAGGATTGTATACATGGCTATGTGACATGGGGGCAGGTTAGCTATAGGTGAGTGTGATATATGTGTGATTATGTTTATAAATGTGATTTCTGAGGTGGTATATGTGTAGTTGGGGGTAGTTTTGCAAACATGGATATCTCATATGATTGTGTGGTTGTTCAGGGGCACATGTAGATGTTCATGTATTGGAGGGGGAGGGTGTACATGTGTGTATGTTCAAGTCTGATTTTCTGTGACCTTCACTTGGTTATTTGACAGAGTGCTCCAGCCATGGGACCAGCTTTGAAGATGACTTGACCCTTGGAGCAGAGGGTGAGTGGCACAGTTCTCTGAGGTTGGGCTGAGGGAAAAAGATATACATTTGACAAATTAAGGCTAGGATGGAAGAGGAAAATTTCAGAAACAAACAGCCCATCCCTGGGATCTTATCTATAGGAACAGAGCAGTCTCATTATGATGTACTGTAAAACACAGAAAGCATCACATGCCCAGAAACGTTTTTTCAACAACTTATGGTAACTTTCACTGATCCACCACTGGAATTTTCCTTTAGCCCCTGGGAAGGTGATAACATATAAAAACACCATAACATTTGTTGCCCAAACACCTTTGAGACTGTTTTCTATATAGAGAGCCCAAAGAAGTCTGAGTACTGGGCGTAAGAGAGAAACTGCACTGCTTAAGGGCTTCAATAAAGGGTGGAGACACAGCAACCTACCTACCAGTGTCTCCTGGGCCTGTGAAGACGGTGGTGTGTCGGGAGCACAGGCCTGAAGGACTGGATGGCTCCACCCTCCTCAGGACAGATGGGCTCTTGCCTGGACACCAGTCATGGGTCAAAAGTTCAGCAGCACAAGGCCAGTCGTTCCCTACCATATCTGTCCCTACTCCAGGGCTATGCTTGATTATCTTGAGACTCCATTTAAGAGCAGAGTTCATGGAGTTCAGCTAGCCTGTGGCAGAGGGAACGAGGAGGCTGAGTTTCAAGTTCAGAGGAGCAACTTCAGTGATTTTCATTTTCCCTTCTAACTTGCTCTTTGTCTTTCTATTCCTTGTCCAGCCACGCTGCTGGCCGCCAATGGCAAACTCTTCTCCAGGTAAGTGTTAGGTTCAGCCAGGATGGAGCCAGAGTGAAGTGGGGTAGGTTTCAGAGTCAAAGAGATTAAAAACAAAAAGTTAAAGATTCACAATAGAGTGTGAGATTTTCCAACCAGCAATGAGGGCACAGACTGTTTCCTCTGTAGGTGATTCATAGGTGCCAGAAGAGGGTGAATATGCCCAGCAGGGATGCCTTGCAGCCAGGGTGCAGACTGGGAAATGATTTATATGACACCCACTTTGGTCTCTACAGGAGTTTCCTTAACACAGGCAGGCCTTGCCAGCTACTTGATCTCGGCTGTAGTTTGGCTTCCAGCAGCATGACTGGGGGAACCAACAAGACTAGTTCAAGGTAGGTACTCATTTCGGCAGGGTGGGAGCATGAGGAAGATGAGAAGCAAGGAGAAAGGAACCCATAGTGCACTGCCAGAGGGGAATGGAACCGCTAGTGTACCTCTCAAAACCAGATTTTGAATGTCCTTATTGACTCATTTTTACCTTCAGGGTAAAAACTTTTACCTTCAGAGTTCTATGATCCCTCCACACTTATTGCTTAGTTGTCCCACTCAATCACAAGTTGGTTGGCAAGTTGCAAAGCACCTGGCAAAAAGCAGATTCACCATAGCAAATGCAAGTGGAAACTAAGTAGTTAATAACACAACCACACAATTTCTTTGCATTTATACTGCTTTTCACTTTTCAAAACCCTTTCATATTTGCTTCAATTTTTATCCATCTGCAATAAGTAGTTCAATGTACTGTGCTACAATTTTATTCAGTTTTTATAACTAGGGCTGTAATTTCCATGTTTCAGACACAGAATTTAGGTTCAGAGAAGTGAAAGCTTTTCTCAAAAGCTTTTCACAGTGCAAGGCAGAGAAATGACCAGAAAGGAATTTTGATCTCTTGAGAGTTTTAGTTCTGTATTATCATATGTCTCAACATTGTCACCTGTTTATGGAAACTGACTCTTTTCAGCATCTCAGAGATTCTGGACAAGGTGCAAGAAGATGCTGAAGATGTCCTCTTCAGTCTGGGCTTTGGCCAAGAAGACCAAAAAGACACTTCTCGGATCCCTGCCCGATTCTTCACCGCCCCCTCTCAGGCCAAGGGCATTGACTTCCAGCTCTTCCTGAAGGCTCAGGTGCGGAGGATCGAGATGGAGGACCCCTGCCTCATGCTGGCCAGTGAGTGTCACCACAGACACCCGCTCTTCCTCTCCGGAGCATCACAACAGGGTTCAGTGGCTCAACATCCCCCTTTCTCTCACTTAGCATCACTTCGCCCTTTTCTCTTGTGTCCATTTCCTCTTATGTTGTCTTAAGTGACGATGGAGAATGCTAATGTCACTTCTTTCTCTTAAAGAAACAGTCTTCAAGAGACCTCAGACCTAGTGCTTCCTTCAGGTCTTCTCTGCTTTAGCTGAATCAAATCAAAACAGTGTCTTTAAATCTTATCCCTGTTTTCTATTTCCAAGTTGGAATATCTACTTGGGATGGGAAGTCAAGGAAATCAAGAAAAGGGTCCCTGAGTGTCCCAAAAATCTAAATGAGAGAAACACTAGTAGGTAAATTATCACCTTCCCTCTGAATTTTGTGCTTTGGGGAGGCTTTTGACAGGAGAGATTTAAAAGGCAATTTTCTAATGAGCCCCAGACTCACCATCTTCAACCCTTGTACCCAGGCAGGTTTAAGCAGGTACAGACACTGGCTGTCACTGCTGATGCCTTCTTCTGTCTCTACTCCTATGTGTCTAAGACACCTGTCCAAAAGTTCACACCATCCCACATGTTATGGAATTACAACCCAACTGATGTGCCATCCATCAGGATTCTGGCCCCAGAGCCCGAACCCCACTCACCCAGAGAGCGTCTCCGGAAAGCCATCTCCAAGATGTGCCTGTACACATGCCCCAGAGGTCGGCTATCACCACCCTACAACACTCCCAAAAGGAACAGTTTGGACCAAGTGGTGTGGGAAGTAATGGACAGAGTGAGAGGTGAAAAGCTCATCGTCCAGCAAGACTCTGAGTTTGGGCAAGGCAAACCGGAAGATCCTATGAACCCTATTAGGGGTACAAATCTGCCCACTTCTCCCTGTCCATGTGCCCTCTGCTCTAAAGAGGAAACACAGCAGGGGGTGTCCACAGTGCTACCATCTTCACAAACTCTGAATTCTAATTCCAAGGTACTCCATTACATACGTTCTCCACCCACAGCAGATCCACAGTGGAGCACAGACTCTGCACAGGTAAGAAGAGAGCTGTGGAGTCTGCAGGCCACCAATAAGGAAGTCCATTCAGCCAAGGATGAGACTTTCTGGAAAATAAAGAGCAGAGCAAGAAAGAGCCTGTTTCAGAAGTCCATGGTCAGGAAGGTTAAGTCACTGGACCTGTCCATCATCCAGCAGAAGTGGAAGCAGAGCACAGACAGACCAGAACTGCATCAATCTTTAACCCAGCAGTGGCAGGACACTTTTGACTGGGAGGAGGTGAGTGAGTTAGAAGTGATGGAAAGTCTGGAAGAGAAAAGCTATAGATTCTTTCCCAGATGAGGAAGAGTTAGGACCTCTGGGCAAAGGAAATCCAGGTTCCCTGTCTTCACCAGATACATCACTTTTTGAAATAAATTCAGCAACTTTTGGTAGTGGATTAATGTAGAGGCAGAAAGAGAAATGGCCCAATTTCCTTAAAAGCAGTCAGGTTTTCAGAGCTGCTTTTGTAATACTTACCTGATCTGATCTCCATTGAAGGTTCTCACTAAGCACATCCACCCCTACTATTTGCAGCGATCCTCAAAAGAGTACAAATGGAGGTCAGTTTTACACAAAGCTAAATGCCATTAGATAAAATGTTTTCTCCAACCCTTGACAAATATGTAATCATAAAGACCTGGAAGAGCAGGGTCCATCTGGAATTCTCAGATGCTTAGGACTTCTGTGCTAGAACATGGCAGTGCGGGGCAGAGCTATTCCCCAGCTCTGGGCAAGAATCTATAGCTTTTCTCTGTCCCCTTCTCTTCCCATGCCCATATCTGTCCTGTGCCTTAAGGGATCTTGCACTCCCATGTGTGGGCACCCCAGCCTGCACTTCCAAATGCCACAAGCTCCTACCCACACAGCCAGCCAGCCATTGGTCACTATTCAGGCCCAGAGCTGTGTACACTAGTGGAGAGCTCAGCCCTCTACAGAACAGACATCAGGCAAAACCAATGCAAGTCCCTGCAACAGGCTTGGGGCCATTTGACCAGCAGATTTTGCAATTCTGGGTAACAGAGCATATTATAGAAGAGACATTGCAGGGCCCAGGTGGGCACATCCTCTGAGTCCACCAACTCTTTACTGTGTGGACCCTCTAAAATTCAGGACTCCTCTTGCCTGGGTCTATGGAAGGTACTACTGTCAAATGTTGGGATCTCTCAAAAAAGCTTCCAAATCCTTGCCACAAGGAGATGTGATTATTTGCAATACCATTGGCGTGTGTGTCACCTGTCATGGAATGTGGAGCTGCATGTCAGCTTCTGCCTTTCTCACTGTTGTGTCCCTGACATGACAGAAGAGGCCGAGTCTCCCAAGTACACTCAACCTCTTCCCCTACAGCTACCTGCCACCACGCACCTTTCCTTGCTCCCTGCCCCACTGGCTCTGACTGAGTTCTGTGGGATCTTGTTTACAGGTGCAGAGCCACAGTGAAGAGGAGCAGAGCCTCTGGCCAAGCAGACCCACACACCCCCACTGCTATCAGGCATTTGCTGGCCAAGATTCATGAAGTAAGTGGGCGTGTCTTCAGGCAGTGATTCTCAAACCTGCGTGCACATTATAATTACCTGGGGAGATTTTTTAAAAAATACCCATGATAAAGGGTCCCACATCCTATAATTCTGATTTATTTGGTATGGCATGATAACCAGTGACTGATTTTTTAAGCTCCCCAGGTGATTCTATTATGACTGGGAAACACTTCTCTAGACCAGTGGTGCTCAGATAAGCATCACAATCACTTGGAGGGCTTGTTAAAATAAAACGAATCCCAGAGTTTCTGACTGAGTAGGTCTGGATAGGGCCCAAATATTTGCATTTCTAACAAGTTTCCAGGTGATGTTGATGCTGCCAGTCTGGTGATCACAGTCTGAGAACTGCTGTCATAGAAGAAATTCTGCGGAACCTTAATATTCAAAGTATAGTCTAGACCAGTAATATTAGCATCACCTGGATTTTGTTAGAAATGCACTCTCAGAGGAGGGAGGCAAGATGACTGACTAGAGACACTGGTCACCAGATTGTCTCAGAAAGAATAAAAAGTTTTAGTTTGAAGAAAAACATAGCTCAGGTGTAACTCTGAGGGAAAAGTGCCAAATCATGTATACTGTGTGGCCATCACATTCAAAATGACTGAGCAAGTTGAGCAATGAATCTGCATCAAATTTTGCTTTAAGCGTGAACATTCCTCTGCAGAAACGATTTGGATGACTCAAAAGGCTTTGAGTGAAGCACAAATAAAAGTGTGGCATAATGCTTCAAAGGTGGTCGAGAATCTATTGAAAGTGATCCACGGCCTGCAACAAGCAGAACACCTGAGAATGTTAAATGTGTACAGGTTAGGTTAAGAGATGCTGGGAGAACTGTATGAAATCCCAAGGTGCCTACTTTGAAGGACACTGAGGCACCTTTGTCCGATGCACAATGTTTCTTATATCTTCTCCAACAAATGTCTCTATTTTTCATATTACATGGCTGAATACTTTCCAGACAAACCTCGTATATTCGCATATACATGTATATGGACTATATATTTACATAAAGTTTCAACACTTTATAGGGAGTATATAAAGGCAATGTAACATATTAAAACAACAATAATAATTTTGCTGATGAATTTTAGTAAAGGTAATCATGGGCATTAAATATTAGGTTAGTTTTTAAAAAAAGCAATCCTGTGAGCTTTTTAAAAATAACTATTTCCACCCAATAGAATTAAATACAAATCTCAGAGATTGAGAGCTGGCATTGGTGTTTGTTCTTCTTTTAAAGCTTTCCTTATGTGTTAGTTACCTATTGCAGCATAACAACCACCCAAAATGTACTAGCTCAAAGGAATTATTCATTGTTTCTCATTTTTCTCTGGGTTGACTGGTAGGATCTGTTGCTTGACTCACCTATGTTCATGTACGCTGCTGCATTTGGCTGCTGGCTAGTTTGGAAGGTCAAAAGTAGGCTCACCCAACATGTCTGGGATCTTGGGGCTGAAAGTCAGCTGGGTTCTCTCTCCACGGGAATGCATCATTCTTTAATATCTAGTCTTTCTTACATGGAAATTTAGCAAAAACCAAAGTTTCAATGCCTATTTTTAAGGATATACTAGAAATTGCACAACCTTTCCTCTGCTATATAGTATTGTTCAAAGCAAGTCACAGAGCCAACCTAGATTCAAAGGAAAGGAAAACTGACTCTCTTTTTTTTTTTTATGAGATGGCAAAAAGTTACATTGTAAAAAGTCAAGTGCGGTGGAAGGGCTACTGTGGCCATCTTTGCAGACAGTCTCTCACAAACAATGACTCTGGTTCCACCATGAAGGGTAAGGACAACCAGTTTAATTAAAGGGCTTTATTCTGCACATTTTTAAAAGACTCAGTGCAAATAAGCTCTCATTCTAAAGCTCATTCAAACTCAGCTGTGGAATTCAAAATTTGAAAAGGAAATTCACTTCTAGGTTTATCAAATTCAAATAGAAAAGGTGAGATATAGATTTCACAGCTAGGTTTCCAATAATTGAATTTACTCTATAATGCAAAGTTCTGCTTAAGTTTTGTTTGTCCAGGAGATGTCAGCCTTGCACAAGAAAAATGTCAAGATGTCCGGCTCTGCAGGCTACCTGCAGGATCTACATGGTTATCCTTTTCTAGGCAATCTATGCAATGCCCAGAACACCAGTTTTTCTCACAAACTTGTCCCAACTTTTACTAAAGGTTAGTACTTAAAAATATTAGATTTGAATTACTAGGCAAAAAGTATGGTTAGAAGTTACACATTTCAGGTATGTACCTAGATTCCATTTTCTGCCAGTGATGGCATTGCAATAGGAGAGATTATAGTCAGAAATGTTGAATTTTATTGGCTCTAAGGCACACATTTTGCCAAATTTTAGCATGTCCTAAAATTGGTGATGTCAACCAATTTAGTTGTCCTCTTTTTTTTTTTTTTGCCTCCTTACGTGTAATGTAAAATAATTACACATAATTATGAGTCTTACAAAATATGGTTTACCAAATTCAATAAAATACCATAACTTGAGGAATTAAATGCATGCAGTCTCTCAAGAAAATCAGGAAAATATTTTGTAGATTTTCTTTCTATGTTTACCTTAAAGAATAGATATCTTCTTTGCTGACACAGTCTTTAGCTAAGGCAAGCGGTCACAGTGATTAATTCTTTCCAAAGGTCTATGCATTTGTTTAATCATCTTTTCACAAAGCTGTAAACCAACTCCTCTGTCAACCCACTTGTCTCAACCCACTCCTCTATCATATTTTAAGAGATCACAAGAAGGGAGATAGCTGTGAAAACAGCTCAGTACTGCCAATATTAAAGCCTGTGTGATGAATATGGAAGCGGGGAATTCTTTTTTGTTTTTCTTTTTTGTTGTTATTTTTTTTAATTTCAGCATATTATGGGAGTACAAATATTTAGGTTACGTATACCTTTGCCCCACCTGAGTCACAGCTTCAAGCATGTCTATCCCCCAAACAGTGCACACTGCACTCATCCCCTCCTCCCTACTTCCATCCGTCCGACACCAGATAAATGTTACTACTGTATGTGCACCTTAGTGTTAGTCGATTAATACCAATTTGGCAGTGGGTACATGTGGTGCTTGTTTTTCTATTCTTAGGATACTTCACTTAGTAGAATGGGTTCCAGCTCTATCCAGGATAACACAAGAGGTGCTAGATTACCATTGTTTCTTATAGCTGAATAGTACTTCATGGTATATATATATACACCACATTTTTTAATCCACTCATGTATTAATGGACACTTTGGTTGTTTCCACCTCTTTGCAATTGTGAATTGTGCTGCTATAAACATTCTAGTGCAGATTTCTTTTTTATAGAGTGTCTTTTGTTCTTTTGGGTAAAGGCCCAGTAATGGGATTGCTGGATCAAATGGTAGTTCTATCTGTAGCTCTTTGAGGTATCTCCATATTACTGTCCATAGAGGTTGCACTAGTTTGCAGTCCCACCAGCAGTGTAGGAGTGTTCCTATCTCTCCGCATTGATGCCAACATTTATTGTTTCGGGACATTTTGATAAAGGCCATTATTTCTGGAATTTTTCATTTAATATTTTCAGACCATCGTTGATCACAGGTCACTGAAATGGTGACAAGCAAAACCACAGATACGGAAACACTACTGTGTCTTCTTTTCTCTTCCTCGGCCTCCCTTTATCTGTACTGTCTTGTTGTTTTGGCTGTGAGAGGCAGAAAGACAAGCTAGCTGCATTGCATAATGCCCATTTTCTGACTGGTAGTTCAAATGGATCACCAAGACTATTTTCAAGGCTGTCAAGCCACACAACTTCAGGTATCAGCACTCACATAGAAATTTAAGTATTGCTTCTGGACATGTGCAGAGCAGAGGCTCTGGCTCCATCCACATGACTTACACAGCCCTCCTGATACAAAGAGCTTCTAGCCATTATACCTTATAGCACTTTCAGAGATATTTCATATGTTTTATAATCATATAGAGGGATAAATCCATTTTATACTCAAAAAGACTCAGAGAAGGAAAATAACTTAACAGGATCATGCAACTAGTTAGTTAGTATCAGAGCCAGAACTAGAACCCAGGTCTCCTGACTTCCACGTCAATTCTCTTTCCATCAGAGCCCACAGCCCCAGATGAGCAGGAGTTCAGACTATTACTGTGGATCGGAGCAAGCCTCACTACCTATACTTGAATCTGACCTTCATTAACTGGGTGCCCTGGCCCTTTGAGCTAAATAGCAATGCCTCACCACCTTTGTCACCACTGGATTTTGCTTATCTTCTTATAAACTCACCAGCAAGAGGAGTGTTATATGGATTAAGCAGGAATGTTCACAGGAGACTTTGAGCTCCTAGTTTAGTGTAAGACATTACAGGAAAATTAACAATTTTTATTGTTAATTTTATTGTTAATTTACTTTTTATTAAATGCCATGAAGACACAGAGAAATTAATTTCCCAGATGATGACATTATTATTATTATTATTATATTTTTTTTTGTAAAAAAGATATGTGTTGGCAAGGTTATGGAGAAGAAGAGTCTGGACAGATGGGTAGAGGTTGAACACGGAAGGGTGGTTGGGGAGTAGAAAAAGAAGAAGCAGGATATTCATAATCTAGGCAGAGAGAAATGAAATGTCATAATGTCTTCAGAAACTACACTTGTTCCTAGCAGGAGAAAGTCAATATGTGGGAGAAAGATCAAAAGTGAGAATAAGAAAGATAGATAGAAATCAGATTATGAAGTAAAATCTTTTATGTTATGTCAAGTTTTTTTATTTAGTCTAAAAAAATAGGAAGGCATTGAAAAATTTACGAAGAAAGTTATATGATTAGAATTGTCTTTTAGAAAGATCATTTGGGCAGAGATATGACAGATAGGTTGAGTAAGGGGCCAGTGAAGTAAGGAAAATAGAAATCTACCACAGAAATCCAAGGAGAAATGTGATGGTCAAAAATAAGATGAGAGCACTGGGAATGGAGGGGAGGAAAAGCAGGATTTTGAGATATTTAGGAGGTAAAATGTTTAAGCCTACAACCAGTTAGACTTGTGTTTGAGGGAGAAAAAAAGGGATGAGAAAAAGAAACATAGGGCAACTTCCAGGTTTTTTCTTGGGCAACTAAGTGGATATTAATGTCCTTTTATTAAGAATGAAGTACAGTAAGAGTAACAAGTTGGAAAGCAAACATTTAAAGTATAATTTTCAAAAAGGCAAGATAATGACTCTCATGCAAACATAAGATAAACATGTTCAAAGATTTTATTTAGCTCATTAATTAATAAAGATACCAGCAATATGTTTAAATTGGGCCAAAGAGTATTTGAGAAGCTAGTTTATATACATAGACAACTTAATAGATTGCCAAGTTACATACAAAACTGGTTAATATTCAATGACACCATAAACTGTATCTCTGGGATTATTGGTTCCACTGGACAGAAATTATTTGCATCATTACCCAACATAAACCTGCAAGATACACTTTGCCGCTACAGAGTTGTAAAATTGCCCTGTAAATAGAAAGTCAAGACTAACACTGCACTGAAAGAATATCTGCTTATCTTGTTGGCCTATTTTCAAGTTTAGAACAACTTGATGAATTCAGATTTAGACAAGGGTAAGTTTGAGGTACTTGTGAAATACTAAAATAAAGAACTTTGTGTCTTAGTCTGTATTCTATTGCTATAACAGAATACCATAGGCTGGATAATTTATTTAACAAATAAATTTATTCCTTACAGTTCTGAAGGCTGGGAAGTCCAAGGTTGAGAAACCTCATCAGTTGAGGGTTTTCTAACTGAATCGTAACATGGCAGAGGACATCACAGGGCAAGAGAGCAAGAAAATGCCATCTCAGATCTCTCTTCTCCTTTCTTATAAAGCTACCAGTCCCATCATGGGGCCTGCCCTGATGACCTTTTCTAGTCCTAATTACCTCCCTAAGCCGCCACCTTTTAATACTATCACAGTAGCACTTAAATTTTAATGGGAGCTTTAGAAGGGACACTAAAACCATAGCAATCCATAAGTCAGCTGGGTATATAATGAGAAGAGAGGTTTCTGGAGTTCAAGGCTTACTTATAATAGGTGAAGGCATGAGAAAAGATAGTTCACCCAGAGAAGATATGCAGAGTCAGAAACAAGTCAACAAGAAACCCTTAGAAACATTAATATTTAAGGTTTGATGAAGAAAAAGATATTCATAAAGGAGCAGCTATTTTGATTGGAAAAAGAAAGTTGCAAATAAAAGACAAGTTAAGGTTGTCTCAAGAAAGAGAGTGTAGCATTCAGTAACATATGCCATAAAATATCCAGTTGGAGAATGCAAAGGTATGATTGTATCTGCAGCTAGATGATGATTACTAACCTTGATAGGAGTATTTTTATTTGTGTGATGGGATCTTAAAATATTAGTATGAAAAGTGAATAGGAAATTATGGAAAGAAAGTAGATAAAGAGATCAAGACACTCCAGGGAGTGCTTTTCTGCCTCCTCTCCCCCAGGATGGGGAAAGTTTAAGTATACAGTCAATATTTCCTGAAGGGAAAGAATCATTAGAATGGGAGAGGCCATGGCTCCAGAGGGAAGGGTGTGGGGTCACTGGAGAACTAGGATGAGTTGAGACACAAAGCACCTTTTGAGGGTGCAGCCATAAAGTAGTGCTATGGATCTTTGAGATTAGAAGAAAGGAAAAATGATAGGTGTGAAGACAGTTATATTGGTCATCTGGAGAGGAAGTCAGTAATTTCTGCCTATTGGATTCTCTCTTTTTCCTATGGGAGTCATCACTAAAAAGTGTGAGGCAGGGGAGCATAGGAAAGATTTGAGAATCCCATTACAGAGAAAGGACAAGAGAAACATTTATTAATAGAAACATGATATCTGAATATGTGAATAATGTTAGGCTCAGCCCAAGGTGCAGAACATGAATTAGTCGGGATTTGGTGATATTCTCCAACAGTGCTCAGCAATTCATGCAAAAGAACGTAAAAGAATAAAAATAAAAGTATAGATGTGTACTTTTATAAGTGTAAAACGATATAACTTTAAGTATAAAAGTATTCTTTTATAGGTATTAAAGAATAAGAGATAAACCCTTCCAGGAATCTCAACTCTGCTGCTGCTGCTGCTGCTAATAGCTTCAAATGTTACTTAGAGCAGTAAGAAACATTTCCACAGGTGGAGTACACAAATTCCTACCAACCTCAGTACCTAAAGTTGTTTCAAAAGTGTGTGATGTGTTTCTCTCCCATTCCCATTGCAGGCTTTCTCAGCCACCACAACAGCACATGCTCTGACAGGCAACAGCTTCAGGGAAGAGCCTAATTCCCACCTCTTCTTGCAGGAAATTGCACTGCCCTCAACATCCAGCCTCTGCTCCTTGGCCCTCCAAACCCTTGGACTCAGTAGGAGAAAGGCAGCATGGTGCATGGGAAAGAAGACCAGGCTGAGAAATCTGGAGTCCACATCTTGAAGCTGTCACAAGCTGCATGCGTGGAGAAAGGCCTTAGGCATGTCACTACATTTCTTGCACATTATTTTTTCTCTGCAATGTGAGTATTAGAGTATTCATATATGGACAATAGTAAACAGAACAACGACTTAATTTTCTCCCAATCTTTGACATTGCTGAGAGGAGGATCTAGGATGATCAAGTTTAGGGAACAAGGTTTGCCACTGGGATGCTCTCAAAGGGCACACACAAGCAAAGACAGGAAGAAGAAATCTCACCTGTCTCTAAAACTATGATACAACCTGCAGCGAGATTCCCTCAAAAACTCCTTCCATCCCTATGTGCTCCTAATTGAATTCCAGAAAATCATCCATGACACCAGAGTCCCATTTTTCTTCTTGAGGCCTCATGTGAGGAGATTACCAGGAACTCTTAAATCCAGCTTCTCTCTCAACCCAAAATTTTATACCTTCATAGGGAAAGAGATGAGTGGATTCAGGGACCCTCCTCTTGGCCATTGCAAAAAATATACAATATTTCTGCTGGCAGAAAACAATACAAATAAAAATATTTTTTTAAATCAAGTCAAGTTCTGAAAGGTAATTAACAATGGTAGTCTGCTTTGGAGGGAAAATGTTTTGTCATCTAACAGGGCTTGAGCACATACAGTGCTCTTGTAGGTAGTGTGTGAGTACAGAGCACCTTGGACATATCCCTCAAAATGTTAGTAGAATTGGAGAGGTAAGAGATACACATTTTAAGAAATTTATTACTCTACTGCCTAATAAATCATAAGACAATAATGACCAGAAGATATAGGTTTGAGAGGATTTGCGGGAAATCATAACCATGAATGTTAAAGAAAAAAATTACACCACACATGATGAGCAGATAGAAGTTGATTTTATTCTGCTACTATTGCCAGCATTAGAGGAGGAGGCACTAACTCAGTGTGGATACCTAGCTAGGCAGAGACAAAGGGCTGGAGAGTTTGTGTTTACCGACTGGCCTTTGACCCAAAGGAAAAATAAATTCTCCTCTACCTTCATGATAAAAGATACAAATTGGAGAGAGTCCCCCACCCCCACCCCAAGGTTCCTATTTTTCCCTTCCACAGAAACTGGGAGTTAGGGGCACTGTCTTCCTTGATGTTCACATTTCAAAGAGCTAGATCTCAGGTCCTAGAAAAAGACACCTTCAGGCTATAAAACTGGAAAGAAGCTAAGAGAAGATTTTCATCTCAAGAAATAGAGAAAGGACACAGAATAAATTTTCTAAAGTAGACGCACTAAGGGATGCCAAAGGGTTTGGTCGAGCTGAGGGGAACTTTAAGGCCATCTTTCTTGGTCACAAGAGAGAATGGGAGCATCTGAGATTATTTCATCCAACGAACCTAAGAGACTAACAGCATATTTGATCCCACCTGCAAGAGGAATGGGGCTGGGGCTGCAGAAGGAGGCAATCTCCACATCCAGCTTCACCAGAGCTATTTCTAAATACAGGCATGGATAACTGGAATGCATCTGGGAGTATGTCTGTCGGGAGGTAGGCATCTCATTCTGGAGGTAGGGTACGAACCTCCTCTGTGCCCTAGAGGCGTCCTCAGTATTCAATCTCTTAGACCACATGGTCCATGAGGAGTGGCTGATGGACCTGCATAGGCAATACCAGGAAGGGGAGAAAAATAATGCATTCTTTCTCACCCTCCCCTGCCTGTCAACCTCCATGAGGCAGATTCTGAAGAATTGAGATATGAGTCAGAATCTCTTACAGGTTATATTATCAGTCTGGAGAACAAAGGCTTCCCTGCTCCTCTCTTGCCTAGCTCTCTCTAGGATCTGCCTGAGCTCGACCTCCTCTCTTTGGATACCAAGGAGGACCAGGCCCCTCTGACAGCCTCCTCAGCCACAAATTATCCTCATGTGGGGGTGGGAATGTCAGAGCTCCAAGGGCACCCATTGGTCATAGCAGAACAACTGGTAATTGTCCCCAGCCTAATCTGCAGTTCCATCTTCTTTTGGATGTGTGAGAGAGGAGCTGGTGGATGACAAAGTTGCTGCTCTGTTTAGCAAAAATGGATTAGATGCTTGAGAATTCAGTGGCTCCTTCAGTGGAGCACAACACCAGGAGACTCAGTAATGCTCTGGATTGTGCGCTTGTTTACAAAGTGGTAAACTGAGGCTGTAAAGTAAGTTGCCACACCCCTGGAAGCTTAGCAGAACAGGGTCTACTATTTCCATTCCCAACAGGAAAAGTAAAGCCTGAAATCACAGAATTATCACAACTCAAAAGAGCTAGCTCAGTTGTCTGATTGTAATGCATGAAAGGCTCAGTGAGAGAAAAGAAAGGAATGGGAACAAGACCAGCTAGAGCTTGGGTCCCTGGTCATTAGCTGGGTGCTCCTTTCTTTTACATCCATTTTCTGTGTTGCTCAAGCTTTCCCCAGTTCCCCACTGTCCTCTCTCTGTGCAGATTTATCTCTGCCATGACTTCTCCCAGCCCAGACTGCTGTCCTGCCTTACCTGAAAGCCCTGCATAAGGAAGGGAAGCCAGTCTGGGAGATAAGGCACCCACAAGAAACAGGCTAGAGCTCATATGTGCTGCCCCCCCCCAAAAAAGTGACAAGTATACATATACAAATCGGAGTTCCTAAGTGAATTCTGAGGAAAGGCTAGGGAAAGCCAGGATCATCACAGGGAGCTGGTTCCAAGGAAAGTAACGTGGGTGGAGAATGTTTTAGGAGATGGCTTTCTTTAGCTGCAGAAAGACCTCTGGAGGCTGCTGGGTGGAAGAGGGCACTGGGAACTGCTGGAGTGGGGAGCGAGGATCAGAGATATTAAACTGGCTTAGAGAAGATATAAGCTGTTAAATTAGATAGGCAGGAGGCCATTAGTCTGAGGCTATGTCTGTACATTGAGTTCTTCCCTACAAAACTGCAACCTAGTTTAGGACTACGGGCATATCTCAGAGATATTGCAGGTCTAGTTCCAGACCACTCGCAATAAAGCAAATTTCTCAATAAAGCAAGTCATACAAAGTTTTCATTTCCCAGAGCATATTGTACAGGCTAAGAGAAAACTATCTCTTTGCCCTCTGAAGGTTTGGTGAAAAATTAACTGACAAAGGGCAAAATAATTGGAGAAAAGGCATATACATTTATTAATGTGACCTGAAAATCATGCCCCTCCAGATAGTGGAGATCAATACAGAGTGCTTTCACTGAGTCACAAGTCAAGATATCAATGACATAAAACAAGACAAGAAGGTGTTACTAAACCAAACTGAGGACTGCTGACCCAGGGCAGCAAAGCCAAACAGTGAAGCTGAGAGTTGCAGCAGGAGGACAAGACTTTATTTATTGCAGGACAATAAGCAAGGATTGCAGGAAGCTCATGCTTAAGATCCAAACTCCCCAATGGGTTACAAGTCAGGCTTTTTAAAGGCAAGGTTACATTTTAGGCAGGCAAAACAACAAATCAATACATGGAGGTTACACATTGGCCTGGCCCAAAAAGGCAGGATATCCTGAAGTTGGATGGGGAAGGGAGTGCACAGGTGAATTCAGAGATTCTGGGATTGCTAAAAGGAATGTTAAGATGGGTATGATGGCCCTTCTGGGAATTTTAGAACAAAAAATGGAGACCATAGTCCCATACCTCAGTTCCCTCAGAAAAGAAAAGAAATAAAAAAGATCAGAGGAGGGCGGAGAAAGATGGCGGACAAATAACACCGCCAGACAGAGTGTCTCTGTAGAAAAGACAGATTCTAGCAGAAATTAGAAAAAAGAAGCAAGAAGACCAGCATACAGCGGACGAGGGCCGGAAGGAGAGGTACCTGAGACCCCGGGAGACTCCACGGAGGGAGGCTGCGGAGGAGAACTGGAGGCTGAGACCACCGGAGCAGCCTGGAGACCAGCGGCAAGGGTAGGTGGATTTGCTGTTTCCCCTCCCCTGCATTTGGGACTGCTGGTGGGCTCCCCAGCAGGTGGAGAGACCTGTGGACATCAGCCCAGAGACGGCCGCCACCAGCCAGCGGTGAGCCTGTAGCAGACGTGGCACCAGGTTCCCAACTTCCTCCGGGCACCTCCGTGTGCACAGACCCGAGCCACACGGCAGGCGCCATATTGCCTCCTCCTCCCCTCCGCTGACCCTACCCACGGCTGCCCAGAGAGACAATACAGCCACCAGCTAGAGGCACCTTCAGGGAACGGGACCTTCCCGTTTGGGAACCTACACCTGACTCAGGGGAACTCAGACTGTGAGCTCCCTACCCGCCCGCCCTCCCAGGTGCTGCTAGCACCGTGTTCCCAGGAGAACGGTGCTGACTCAGAGGCTGAGAGACATAGACCCAGCTTGGGCTCCCTGTGGGTGAATTGGGACCGGAAATCCTCTCCCTGGTAGGAATACAGTTTGAACTCTGGGACCCAGAGGTCGGACCTGCAGACCAGATCCCCTGCACCAAGGGCTAGCATTGCCCGGGGCACAGAAGGGTTATACCTGAACAGCCTACTGAGGTGTGTGTGCCTCCAGGGGCGGATCAGCATCCTAGAGGGCAACCCTCCTCCCAGGAGGAGGCCGAGCGCTCAGCCCAGGTGGCGTTCCTGTGGAGGGAACCTCCCCGCCCGCATCACAGTCCGGGGAGGCCTAGTGGCTTGTGGTCTGGCCTGCTGGCAGAGGCCCAGGAGTAGCTGCGGAGTTGGGGAGGGTGGAAAGAAGCGAGGCCTGCTCCAGACTGCGGGTCTCAGACAGCCCCACCCCCACACCCAGACTTTCTGGCTAAGCGGGACCATTCCAGCCCCACCCTGACAGATTTCCCTGGAAGCAGAGAACAGAACTTTGACCCCTGCTAACGGCCTGAGGGCAGGCTTACCCAACCCAGCTCCGCCCAGAACAAGAGCTGATAATAGGACACAAAATCAACTGCATAGCCTGTTCCTCCAAGCAAACGCCACCTACTGACATGGACGGCATCTTGTACAGCCTTTCCACAGCACCCACTGACTCATTATACAGGGAGTGGTCCAATATCACCCACAGACACCACCTAACGCCTCAGAAACTAAACAAGGTGTGTGAATACCCAAACAATAGCCTAAGGAAAGAAACAACAACTGATCGACATGGGAAGAAATCAGCGAAAGAACTCAGGAAATATGAAGAACCAAACGGAAAACACACCCCAAAGGAGGAGCACCAGCCCCCTAGAAATGGACACCAACCAAAATCAGGCAACCAATATGACAGAAGAGGAATTTCGTATGTGGATCATAAGAACACTCACCCAGCTGCAACAACAACTCAATAACCAACACCAAGAAACCACAAAAAGACTCCAGGATATGGGAAAAGAAATCGACACAATGAAGAAAAGTATAACCGAACTACTGGAAATGAAGAATCAATTCAGGGAACTACAAAATACAGTGGAAAGTCTCAAGAACAGGGTAGATCAAACAGAAGAAAGAATCTCAGAGCTTGAAGATAACACCCTCCAATTAAATAAATCAGTCACAGAAATAGAGCAGAGAAACAAGAGAAAAGAGCAAAGCCTACAAGAGCTGTGGGATTATGTGAAGAAAACTAATGTAAGGGTCATAGGGTTACAAGAAGGGGAAGAAGACAACACTCAAGGGTTGGACAAGCTGTGTGAAGACATAATAGAGGAAAATTTCCCAGGCCTTGCTCAAAATCTTGATATACAAGTCCAAGAAGCTCAGAGGACCCCTGGGAGATTCAATGCAAACAGGAAGACGTCACGACATGCAGTCATCAGACGGACCAAAGTATCAACTAAAGAGGCCCTTCTAAGAGCTGTAAGACAAAAGAAGCAAGTAACATACAAGGGAAAGCCAATTCGAATAACATCAGACTTCTCTAATGAGACTTTACAAGCAAGGAGAGACTGGGGCCCCATTCTCACTCTTTTGAAACAAAACAATGCCCAGCCTAGAATATTATTCCCTGCAAAACTAAGCTTCGTATATGAAGGAGAAATAAAAACATTCTCAGACAAGCAAAGGCTCAGAGAATTCACCAAGACAAGACCAGCCCTACAAGAAGTACTTAAAACAGCGTTATGCACGGAACATCATAATAATAACCCATGAATATAAAAACAACCAAAACCCAAAGATATTAAAGGCCAGATAATACAATGGCTCAAGACAGAAATCATAGCAACAACATCCAACCCAACAGAATGAACAGTAATCTACCTTACCTATCAGTTCTCTCAATAAATGTGAATGGCTTAAACTCTCCACTCAAGAGACATAGGCTGGCTGAATGGATAAGAAAATACAGGCCAAGTATATGCTGTCTTCAGGAAACACATCTAACCTGCAAGGATGCATATAGACTAAAAATAAAAGGGTGGAGATCAATATTCCAAGCAAACAAAAGCTAAAAGAAGGCTGGTGTGGCAGTTCTAATTTCAGACGATTTAGTTTTTAAACCAACAAGGTAGTAGAAGACAAAGAGGGTCATTATATAATGGTGAAGGGCACAGTCCAACAAGAAGAGATAACAATTTTAAATATATATGCACCCAACTTAGGTGCACCCAGATTCATAAAGCAAACCTTACTGGAGCTAAGCAAATGGATTAATAGCAGCTCCATAATCGCCGGAGATTTCAACACCCCAGTGACAGCACAAGACAGATCCTCCATACAGAAAATTAATAAAGAAATAATGGACTTAAACAAAACTCTAGAACAATTGGGTCTGACAGACATCTACAAAACATTCTACCCAAAATTCACTGAATATACGTTCTTCTCATCAGCTCACGAGACATTCTCTAAGATTGACCATATCCTAGGACACAAAGAAAATCTCAAGAAATTTAAAAATATAGAAATCATACCATGTAACTTCTCAGATCACAGTGAAATAAAACTAGAAATCAACCCTAACAGAAACTCACATTTCTACACAAAAACGTGGAAATTAAACAACCTCCTACTAAATGATTACTTCGTAAATGAAGAAATCAAGACGGAAATAAAAAACTTCTATGAAGAAAACGACAATGGAGAGACAAGTTATCAACTCCTCTGGGACACAGCTAAAGCAGTTCTGAGAGGAAAGTTTATCTCCATAAATGCCTATAACCAAAAGACAAGAAGATCACAAATAGACAATCTAATGAAACGACTCAAAGAGCTGGAAAAAGAAGAGCAGACCAACCCCAAACCCAGCAGAAGAAGTGAAATCAACAAGAACAAATCAGAACTGAACGAAATCGAAAACAGGGAAGCTATTCAGGATATTAATAAAACAAAAATTTGGTTCTTTGAAAAAATAAAAAAAATTGACACACCATTGGCTAAGCTAACGAAAAGGAGAAAAGAGAAATCTCTAATAAGCTCCATCAGGAATAAAAAAGGAGATATCACAACTGATCCCAAAGAGATACAAGATACAATTTATGAATACTACAAAAATCTTTATGGACACAAACTGGAAAATGTGGAGGAAATGGACAATTTTCTAGAAACACACAGCCTCCCTTGGCTCAACTAGAAAGAAATAGATTCCCTGAACAGACCAATCTCAACAGCTGAAATAGAAACAGCAATTAAAAATCTCCCTAAAAAGAAAAGTCCCAGTCCAGATGGCGTCACACCTGAATTTTACCATACTTACAAAGAAGAACTAGAACCTATCTTACAGAAACTATTCCACAACATTGAGAAGAACGGAAACCTCCCAGACACCTTTTATGAAGCGAATATTACTCTGATACCAAAACCAGGAAAGCATGCAACAAAAAAAGAAAACTACAGACCAATATCCCTAATGAATATAGATGCAAAAATTTTCAACAAAATCTTAGCTAACCGAATTCAGACACTTATCAAAAAAATAATCCACCACGACCAAGTGGGCGTCATCCCAGGGATGCAGGGATGGTTCAACATACGTAAATCTATAAATGCAATTCACCACATAAACAGAAGCAAAAACAAAGACCACATGATTCTTTCAATAGATACAGAAAAAGCTTTTGACAAAATTCAACACCCTTTCATGATACGAACACTTAGGAAATAGGCATAGAAGGGACATACCTAAAAATGATACAAGCCATATATGACAGACCCATAGCCAACATCATACTGAATGGGGAAAGATTGAAATCATTCCCACTTAGAACTGGAACCAGACAAGGCTGCCCACTATCTCCACTTCTGTTCAACATAGTGCTGGAAGTCTTGGCTACAGCAATCAGACAGGAAAATGGAATCAAAGGTATCCAAATAGGGGCAGAAGAGATCAAACTTTCACTGTTTGCTGATGATATGATATTGTATCTAGAAAACCCCAAGGATTCAACCAAGACACTCCTGGAACTGATCAATGAATTTAGTAAAGTCTCAGGATACAAAATCAATACACAGAAATCAGAGGCATTCATATACGCCAACAACAATCTAATTGAGAACCAAATCAAAGACTCAATTCCCTTCACAATAGCAACAAAGAAATTAAAGTACCTAGGAATATCCTTAACCAAGGACATAAAAGACCTCTACAGGGAGAACTATGAAACACTGAGGAAGGAAATAGCAGAGGATGTAAACAGATGGAAATGCATACCATGCTCGTGGATCGGCAGACTCAATATCATCAAAATATCTATACTACCCAAACTGATCTACAGATTCAATGCAATACCTATTAAAATCCCATCAGCATTCTTCACAGATATAGAAAAAATAATTTTACGCTTCGTATGGAACCAAAGAAGACCCCGAATATCAAGAGCAATTCTAGGCAACAAAAACAAAATGGGAGGCATTAATATGCCAGATATCAAACTATACTACAAAGCTGTAGTAATTAAAACAATATGGTATTGGCACAAAAATAGGAATATTGACCAGTGGAACAGATCTGAGAATCCTGATATAAAACCATCCTCATATAGCCATCTCATCTTTGACAAAGCAGACAAAAGCATACGCTGGGGAAAAGAATCCCTCTTCAATAAATGGTGCTGGGAAAACTGGATAGCCACCTGTAGAAGGCTAAAACAGGACCCACACCTTTCACCTCTCACAAAAACCAACTCACGCTGGATAACAGACTTAAACCTAAGGTATGAAACTATTAGAACTCTAGAGGAAAAAGTTGGAAACACTCTCCTAGATATTGGCCTGGGCAAAGAATTTATGAAGAAGTCCCCAAAGGCAATCAAAGCATCAACAAAAATAAATAAATGGGACATGATCAAACTACAAAGCTTCTGCACAGCCAAAGAAATAGTCATGAAAGTAAACAGACAACCTACAGAATGGGAGAAAATTTTTGCATCCTATGCATCCGATAAGGGACTGATAACTAGAATATACTTAGAACTCATGAAAATTAGGAAGAAAAAATCAAATAACCCCATTAAAAAGTGGGCAAAGGACTTTAACAGAAATTTTTCTAAAGAAGACAGAAGAGTGGCCAACAAACATATGAAGATGCTCAACATCTCTAATCATCAGGGAAATGCAAATCAAAACCACAATGAGATATCACTTAACCCCAGTGAGAATGGCCTTTATCAAAAAATCTCCAAACAATAAATGCTGGCGTGGTTGCGGAGAGAGAGGAACACTCCTACACTGCTGGTGGGACTGCAAACTAGTTCAACCTCTGTGGAAAGCAATATGGAGATACCTTAAAGCGATACAAGTGAAGCTACCATTTGATCCAGCAATCCCATTGCTGGGCATCTACCCAAATGATCCAATGACACTCTACAAAAAAGACACCTGCACTCGAATGTTTATAGCAGCACAATTCATAATTGCAAGGCTGTGGAAACAGCCCAAGTGCCCATCAATCCAAGAATGAATTAATAAAATGTGGTATATGTATACCATGGAGTACTATTCAGCTCTAAGAAACAATGGTGATATAGCACATCTTATTTTTTCCTGGTTAGAGCTGGAACCCATACTACTAAGGGAAGTATCCCAAGAATGGAAAAACAAGCACCAGATATATTCTCCAGCAAACTGGTATTAACTGAGTAGCACCTAAGTGGACACGTAGGTACTACAGTAATAGGGTATTGGGCAGGTGGGAGGGGGGAGGTTGGCGGGTATATACATACATAATGAGTGAGATATGCAACATCTAGGGGATGGTCATGATGGAGACTCAGACTTTTGGGGGGAGAGGGGGAAATGGGCATTTATTGAAACCTTAAAATCTGTACCCCCATAATATGCCGAAATAAAAAAAAAACAAAAAGAAAACACTATGCAAATTGGACAGTCTTCTAGGAGATGGTTCTTACTGGGAGCTCACTCTGTGTCCTCCACAGAGGAGATAGCCGGCAGACAGACTTAGGGCAATGATTGACTCATTGAGGAAGAAAGATTAAGCATGTATATCTGTTAGGGTCCACTTAGGAGATAGAGGCCCCACAGTGCCTTAAAAGGAATTAGTTCAATATAAAAAATTACTAAAGTCTAATAAAAGAGCCACTATGAGGAAACTACTTGAAACCCCAGGCCTAAAAAAGAATGTCCAAGAAAGGACAACCATGGACAGGGGCCTTCTCCCTAAGACAGGAGCTCAGAACTCATTGGAGAAGCAGCCTTCCACATAGCAGAGAAGTTTGCTGCTTTGCCCTGGGTGGAGCTAGTCTACAGCAGCTGGGCAAGCAGAGATCCACCACCTAGAGAGGACACGTGGGAACAGACAATCAGTAAGTGCGGACTTGTGTGTGAGGAGGGGATGTGGGCTCAGGGTGTAACTGGGTCTCCTGGGACCTGTGACAGTTTTCAGGTCTTATTTGGCTGAACTTATTAGATTTGAATAATATTATGCTCAAATTGTCTGTTTTTAATATTGTTATTTTCAGTGGAATCTAAAATTTAATTGTAATGTATCATGTGAATATATAAAATATACTCAGAGATAATATCTTTTTTGATAAAATAAACAGCATTACATATATTTGGGATATTGTAAGAAAATTAGACTGGGTCTTCCAAACATCTATAAACATCTATACTCCATTTTTGTGGCAACTGTCAAATATTATGTAATATATTTTATTTAAAGCCATGTATTTTAGGCATAAAGCATGTTATGCTTCTGTCTCCTTCTATATATGTATATACTACATACTTGTATACGCAATTAAAAAGTAAAATTAAGTACATAATGTATCTCCAAAATTTTTACCACTGCTCTTTCCCATCACTAGATTACTTTTGGATTTTCTTTATAAAAATCAAAATAGAAGTGTAGGTACCGAAAAAAAAATAAAATATAAAGGGGAAAATTCCAGACCTACCAAGACAGTAAGATAATTGCCATTATTATTTGGTAAGTATATATTCCTAAAACATATTTTGCATATATGAGCACACATGTAGTTATTTATCCATACTCCTTCATGCCTAATATTCTTTACTATCATTGCCACAACTACCAAAAGTAAGAGTTTAGTAAATTTCTCCATGTTTCCATTATCACTGGCAAATATGTGTAGATGCCAATGACCATATATTTGTGTCCATGTAGTTAAAGATGCTGTTCAAAAATGTCATTAAGTTATAAACCACTTTGTCTTGTTTGTACACTCAACACAGCTACTTAAAATTCTAAGTCAGTCCCTGTATATCTGTTTCATCCTTTTCAGTGGCTTTTATACTTTACTCTAGTAATTCCTGCTTTTATCCTTTTAAAGACTCTGAGTTTATCAGAAATATTAACATATTATCTCATATAAAAATCACAGTTTTCAATGTAACGTATGTTTTAATTTGCTTGTAATATGTTATTAAATCTTTGAAATTCAAATAGAGCTATCACTTTTTAAATATTTTCTATAGTGAAGAATGTGTAAGAGATGCAATTGGGTCATGTTATTCCTGTGACAACTTAACATTCCTCCATGCAAAGATCATATCTACTGTTAATCCCCAGATTTAACCAAGATCACAAACCTGTCTTAGTCATCACTGCACACGCAAATTGGGAGCATATGAAAAAGGCAGGCGGGCCCTGAGAGGAAAGCAGCAAAGAAGCCCCACCCTGAGGAGAGGTCTTAGCATCAGAGACTCAGTCCATCCAGACCCCTCACTGGTCAGCACGCGCCACACAGAAGGTGGGACCACCTGTTTAGTCCGGGACCTGGATGGGCAAGGACACATGGGCTTCAACAAAACAAGATTTAACTGAACACAGACCAGCAGTTGGATTAGATATTACGTTTTTAGAAAAAGAATTGAGATGAAGGAAAGTCCTAGCATAAAGGGGGCAAAATAGAATTTTGTGTTAGGTCCAAAAGGTAAGATTTCTTCCCGTGCTCACACCAAGAGAGCTGAGGCACACACAGGGCTGTGCAGTGAGTGTCCAACATTAAAATCTGAATGTGTGCACCATGCAGGATATATAGACACAGTGTGTCTCTACTATTTATGAATACATGTGACTTCTGTCACATATCATTGCCAATCAATCTAGACTTCATTATTATGTATTTGAGTAAGCCCTCAATGTCTATCAAACTACAGTAAGCCCCAAATTTCAGGTATACTTGATTCTACATTCCTCATAGTACTTATCATTATCTGATATTTGCTTGAGTCTTTCTGTGTTATCTCTGATTGTTGGTTTCCGACCTCCCCTCTCAGTAAATAAGTTCTATGAGTTAACAAGCAAAAAAGTTGCTTTATTCTACACTATGACACAAGACCTAGAAGAGTGCCAAGCGCCTCATCAGTTCTTGATACATGTGAGTTAAATAGAAAAATCAATAAATGAATGAATGCAATTCAAATTCATATAATAAAAATAAGACAAAGAGGGAATACTTTATTAAAGTATTGGGGAGAGATAATATGTCTCTGACACATAAGAACTCAGCACAATGTTGATGAGATTGTGAAAGGTAAAAACTCAGGCCATGATTGTGAGCTAGAATATAAAATAGACAAGAAAAGTTTAGGAAGGCAGGAACACTATAACAACAGTGAACTAGGGAAAGGAGTCACACTCAGTACTCTATTGTCATTGAAACCTGGATATACAAAGACTATATATATATAAAAAAAAAAAAAGACAACAGTATGCACTCAGAGGTGAAGGTAGGAGGTCCACAGCCAAGTGCAGCACAGTCATTACTCAGATGTCATTAGTAACCACACAAGTTACTTTCTGTAATGAAATCCACGTGCCCTGTTCATTATTTTACTCTCAGGAAAGTTCTCCCTTGAAGCACAAAGTTTTTCCACTATTGGTTTTTCATAGATAAAGAAAAGAACTTCCAATCTTTCTCCTACTTATCCTTCTTTTCCTAGTACTCGGTCATCCAGCTCACTGCTGTGTACCCATTTCCCATCATCGCCTGTCTTCTTCCCAGTAATTTCGAAGGATACTCAACATGGGAAACCCAGCACAAACCACAAAATGCTCTTGCACGAAGTGAAACAATTAGAAGAGTGACATTTCTCACTTTACTTTTCTTTTCCTGTCTTTATGAGACTATCACACTATTTCCTCTTCCTATATCATTTCTTGCATTCTTTTCCATTTTCTAAATTCTCAGCTCTTCCTCTGTATCTAAATGTCTTTCTGTCTCTCTCATACTCAGTTGATCCATTGGTCCTATCAGCCTTTACCCCATCCCAAGCTTTACTAACACACTTTCTTCTTTATTTATATAAATTTTGAAAGCTATATGCAATACTCTCAGGCTTTCAAGACTTGCTTCCTGGAAAATTGAACATCATTTCATTCTGTGAGTCTCTTCACTAACACTTTGTGAAACATCCTTTAAAATATATTGTCAAGCTCACCCTGGAATACTTAAAGATAACCACCTTCCTCCTCCTCACCTCTCTCTACCCTCACACTTACCAGGTCAGTCTTTGATGATCACCCTACCGTTCTGGACTTTGACAACTCTTATATTGCAAGAATACCCTTCCTGACATATTGCATCTGTACTGTTCTAAATATGGTGCCAGACTGAACTTGATACATTTAATGGAGCCTCTTTCTCCCTGCAGTTCACCTCCCTCTGGCCTAACACTTACGTTACCAGTCTTTGATCAGCACACATGTGGGATATTTACTTTGCATATTGTGCAACATTTATTCAGAAACTTACAGAAGCTTCTAGGAAATTCTGGTAGTTTTTACCTGGCATAACTTGTGATCTACTCAACACTATTGTCAAAGAAAGTCTTTCTGATAAAATAAAGATTCTGGAGTGATGGAAATTGATGCCAAAACCTCAAGAACAGATCCTCTCAATAGATATTATTCAATATCCCCTAAGTAGAGCTCTGGCTGGGAATGCGTAACTTCAAGTTAAGTGTGAGAAATCATCAAACAATCCCCAAATGAGGAATATTTTCTTTATTTAAAAAGGGGATGGAAATGTATTCCTCAATTTGTCAATGTCATCAAACACAAAGACAGCTTAAAAATTGTTGCAGGATAAAATTAAGTTATATGAACTGAACAGTGTGGTTTTTGATGAGGATTTCCAATTAAATTATGGAAAAAATAGGCAAGTTCACAAATATACAGTAATGGAATTTAAAACCAAAGTAAAGAAAAGATGGATGTTTAAAAGAATGCTTATAGGGAAATTAGAGATTTATAGAGAAAACAATAAATACTAACCACTGATTCACTGGATACACTAAAATAAATTCCAAATAGATAATTTACCTACATAATACATATAAAAATGTATTTACAGGGGGTCCGAAGTTCAAGTGACTATAGAGAACTGAGAGGTTGAGGTGGAAGGAAAAGCCTGAGGAACACAGGAATGAAGGAGTAAAGTTCAAAGGGGACATATTGACGGATTCAAGGCACTGAGGATAAGAACCAAGGTGGTGAGAGGATAAAGGGGAAACAGAAGCAATAAGAAGAGAGATGCCTTGAGGAGCAAGTTTTGGAGATTTTTATAAGTTTCCTAAGAGGCCAATGAAATTCTAAATTAGCTTCACAAAAATCCTGCCAACAAGAAGGAAGTGGACAGTCTGGTGGAACATACAGGCAACAGGAGTTCAAGAAGGAAGGTGCAGCCAACTGAAAAGTTTCCATGGGAGAGACAGGAGAAAATAGACAGAACAGAGAGTCCCCTGAAACACCCATGTAAATTTTCCTGCTCAAGAGAAAGATCCAGGAAGAAAACTTCCAGCCTAGGGAGTCAGAAATAATCCCCACTCAAGACAGAGAGCAAGAGCCAGGAAAAGAGACTTCTGGCCCAGCAGGCACCTTCCAAACAAAGAAGCCTAGGCCTCTTCCCCAGCTCCTCTTTCCTGGGACTCAAGTAGTGTCTTATAAACAGTTGCTTATAACCTCAATTCTCGCAAACAAATAAACTTGGGACTCTAATGCAGTTTCTTGAGTATTCTCAGAATCTTAAGCATCAAAACCTGTCATTATCAGTTTCAATGAACTGTCATCCAGAGTAAGGGCTCAGGAATCTGACTCACCAATGATCACTGTTCAGTCAGAATTGAAGATAAAAGCTTGAAAGGCACATATGTAAGGGGGAGAGACAGGGGATACAATGGTGACTCTGATTCTATTCAAGTCACAGGCACCATAGCTATTAAAGAAAAAACTATTTCTGTTAAAGAATGGTAAAGTAAACTTTATTCAAGGGAGAATTATGATTCGAATAAGCACCACTGCAGTGGATTTCACAACATGTAAAAAGGTGGATACACCATGACTAAGTACAATTTTTTCTAAGAATGCAAGATTCCTTCAATATATGAAAGTCAATCAATGTGATTTATTATATTGAAGCAATAAAAGACACAAACCGTGTAATAATAGCAGGAAAAGCATTTGACAAGATCTATATCATTCATGATAAAAGAAAAAGTGACACTGAACAACATAGGAATAGAAGGAAACTTTCTCAAGCTCATAAAAGACATATACAAAACACATGCCCCTAACATTATATTTAATGCTGAAAGACTGGATGCTTTTTCATTAACATTAAAAAAAAAAAAATTTCCACTCTTGACATTTCTACTCATTGTTTTAGAGGGCATAGAAAGGGTAAATTGGCAAGAAAAAGAAGTAAAATCTATCAATATAGAAAAGGAAGAAATAAAACTATCTCTATTTGTAGATGGCATGACATTGAATATATAAAATACTGAGTATTCCAGTAAAAAAATAAATTTAGAACTAATGAGCAAGTTCAGCAGTGTTTCATAATATGAAATCAATACTGAAAAATCAATTGTATTTATAAACACTATCCATGTACAATCCAGAGTGAAGGTAAGAAAACCACTTCATTTAAAATAGCATCAAAAAGAATAAAATACCTAGAAATAAGTTTAGCAAAAAAAAAATGTGTACTAGTTAATTTTTGGTGTCAGCTTGATTGGATTAAGGAATATCTAGAAAATTGATAAAGTATTATATCTGGATGGATCTCTGAGGATATTAACATATGAGCCAGTGGGCCGAATTGAGGAAGATCTACCCTCCAATATGATTGGGTACCACCCAATTGGCTGGTGGCCCAGACAGAACAAAAAGCACAGGAAAGGCAAATTTTCTTTTTTTCTTTCTTTTTCTTTTTACTTTTTTTGAGACAGAGTCTTACTCTGTTGCTCAGGCTAAACTGCCATGACGTCAGACTAGCACACAGCAACCTCAAACTCCTGGGCTCAAGCAATCCTTCTGCCTCAGCCTCCCAAGTAGCTGGCACTAGAGGCATGTACCACCATGCCCAGCTAATTTTTTCTATATATTTTTAGTTGGCCAAAAAATTTATTTCTATTTTTAGTAGAGACAGGGTCCTGCTCTTGCTCAGGCTGGTTTCCAACTCCTGACCTTGAGTGATCCACCCGCCTTGGTCTCCCAGAGTGCTAGGATTATAGGCTTAAGCCAGGGCACCCAGGCGTGAAAGGCAAATTCTCTTTCTCTCTCTCTCTGTCTCAATATATCAGATACTAACCACTATGCATGGGTTTGCCTCATTCAGGTGCCAACCCAGTTAGAAGCAGAGAAGTGGAAGAGAACTTGTGAAGTGCCTCTCACAACACACACCTCATTCAAATTATCAGGAGGAAACCGTGAGTCCATGATACCAGAGTAAAGAGGTGCCCAGTGAAAGAAGCAAACCAAATCTCCAAGTGGATGGGCTACCTTTAAGGTTATTAAAAGTATCTGTTTAAGAAGAAGGAAATGTAATCCTAGCACTCTGGGAGGCTGAGGCAGGCGGATTGCTCAAGGTCAGGAGTTCAAAACCAGCCTGAGCAAGACCCCGTCTCTACCATAAAAATAGAAAGAAATTAATTGGCCAACTAATATATATAATATTAAAAAATCAGCCGGGCATGGTGGCTCGTGCCTGTAGTCCCAGCTACTCGGGAGGCTGAGGCAGGAGGATCGCTTGGGCCCAGGAGTCTGAGGTTGCTGTGAGCTAGGCTGACGCCACGGCACTCACTCTAGCCTAGGCAAGAAAGCGAGACTCTGTCTCATAAAAAAAAAAAAAAAAAAAGAAGAAGGAAAAATGAAAATGCTGATATCTTTGATAAGCTTTCTTTGGTTATTTGTCTTATCTATAGGATGGAGGACAACTCCTTAGTGAGTGAGTATTTCCAGGGTTATCACATTTTCTGCTTAACTGTCTCACTACTGAGTTTGCCATCCTAAACCTGTGCTCAGAGGTCCCATGTTTCGTTCTTGCCCAGCCCTGAATGAGACATTACGTACAAGGTGACAGTAAAGACCTGCAATCCTACCAGTGTCATAGATGCGAAGCCAGGTAAAATCTCTCTTATCGGGTATCTTCCTTCATTTTGCCTTGTCAATCCTCACAGTTATACTTGTTGGTTAAGCCCCTTTTTCCACCTGGTAATCTAGTATATTATTTATTTTTGTAGATCTATTTCCAAAACGTTGCAATGGCATTAATAAGTATAAAACTTTCATCTAAAACAATGCCCAAATTCAGCAGGAAGAAGCTCAATGACTACATCCTCCTCCTCCCAATAGATATGGAAGGGTAAAATTGATAGTGCAGAATACGTAACAGAGGTAATGGCCTGGAAAAGCGAAAAATGTTTTACACGTTGTCTCTTTAAAAACCATCCCCACAATTTTTGGGAATGAAAACCTTCACCCCTGCCTGAGGCCAGTAATAGAGGAGCAAAACCAGGTCCTTTGTTCTTTGTACCACAGGTGATGGCTCAACAGAGGTCACCTGTTTTCATCAGAGGTGGGGTTGAACAGGAACAGCAACCCCAAACGGGAAAGTCCTTTTGAAAGCTCTGTATTTCTGCTTATAGGAAGGACTGCGGTACTTGAAGACGGGGGTCTGCCATACTTCTCATTTTGCTGGCATATAAGCTCCCCTTTCATTCTCAAATCACTTTTCCTTATTCTTCTGATGCAGCCTTGAGGACAAGTGCTAAATTTTTGGTAAACGTTTGGTATCCTGTGGCTTCCACACTAACTCTGGTTTTGTGTATGCAGAAGCAATATTATGAATTCGTCTTTTTTTTATTTCAGCATATTATGGGGGTACAAATGTTAAAGATATGTATATTGCCAGTGTCTCCTTGGCCCCCTCCAGTCAAAGCTTCAAGCGTGTTTGTCCCCCAGATGGTGAGCATCACACTAATTACGGGGTCTTTATTTTTCTCACTTTGTCACAGTCACTAAATGACATTGTCTGATCTTCGTGCTTTGTAAGATTGTTTGTGTCCAACAGGAAAGCACCACTGCCCAGCAGGCAGCACCAGGTCACCTTCTCACAACTCCAAAGCCTGGAAGTGTCAAGGCAGTTTCCAGATGTCAGGAGCTGCTTTCCTGCTCACTTGTTAAATCATTGCAGATAAGAAAAAATTCTGTGTCACTTCATAGAGGAGTGTGTGGAATGAAACTGAACATTTGTCCTTGCTTTGATTAGCATATTCATGCTGGATAAATCTCTGGACTCTAATAGTATTTCCAAGATCAGTGTTTATTTCAAATTATGGAATAAAGATATGGAAAGTCCAAATATTAACAGGAACACAAGGAAGTACAAGGTAAAATTTGAAGTGTCTGTCACTGGGATTGTCTAAACATTGGACAACTACCCTACCACCTCTAAAAATTCCATCATTTTGTCTTATTCATTATTATTATCAATTCAAAAGGAGATAAATTGATGAGATGAGGGATATATAGAAGGCAAGGTAAGTAATTGGATATTACCAAAAGTTTGTCAAAAGGCCCAGCCCCTCAGGACCAGATTCAGAACACCCAGGCTGATTCTACCTCAAAGAAATCGAAAACGGAAAAACTGATAGATGTCCTGAACACAAAACCAGTAATCTGCAAGAGAAAAAAATATATTGTCATGAGGTTTGCACAAAGGATGAAGAATCTAACTTTATTTTTTGGACTATAAATAGTTACTAAATGTCAAATATCACTGAATTCAGTGGATTCAAAAAGAATATGAGATTTTAAATCCAAGAAGATAAATGATCAATTCTTGTCCTTAAAGAATTAGGATATATTCCCTACATAGAAGCCCAAGTAAGGTGGACAATTAGAGAGAAATGGAAGCCAGCTAATGCATATGGGTTTTCCCTATAATATGGCACAAAGCAATCCTCTTATAAGGGAGAACTCTGCATTTTCTAACCCATGAAACAGATTATTAGGGATATTGCCAATCATTGGCCCAGACATGAAAAATATAAAGCAAAATTTGAAGATGAAACCTCGGGATGTCAATTATTTGACCATCATTCCATCCCTTTTCTTATTGCTCATGTCCTCAAGGGAAAGTTTTTCATTGTAACTTTTCCATTTACACAACTTCAGAATATTTATTTCATAGAGTGACTGTGAGATTGAAATTCCAACAGTGGCTGCATATGTTTAGATTCAACTAATCTTGTAGTCAACGCTATGTGAAAGTTGAAAAGCAGGGAAAAATGAACCAAGAACAGTAAAACTATACCTCATGCTTAATGGATTTCCAAATTCCCAGAAATATCCTAAGTCATATTCTAAACAATCTGCCCCAGGAAAGATCGTACAGTTTACCCATTGTTAAGCTATTTTCTATTTTAAGGAAATGCTCACAAGAAAAAAAAAATTGTCTGATTTGATAAAAATATAAAACATAATCCATTACCTTGCCACATAAAGGCAGATAATTTGGTCTTACCAATGATGTTTCTATTAAATAACAATTATCCTTAATAAATGCTAACATTTCAAGATCCATCCAGATAGTATTGGAAAACTAGGAGTAACAAGCTCATGACTCCTCTGATATTTATGTGTTGACTTGATTTAAAATGCACGAGAAATTCAAAAACAATGTGAGGAAAACAGGGCGTTCATCTTATCTTTCCCTTCCTGACACCAAAAATATAGTCTCTGGGGAATAGAGAACCCAGGAAATCCAAGACTACAAAATGGAAGCAATTAGATGGAATGATCTTACCTTCTGAAAGGTTGCAAATATAACCAGAGGTATCTGCATTTACAGCAGCAGGGGAGGTTTCTTCAGGGGCAGCTGAAATTAGGAAGAAAACTTCCAGGTAAGACTTTGACTCTTCTGCAGGGAATACAATTTCTCCCACCCTGGAGTGGACCTTCATTTTTCATCCTCAATTCATTTCTGCATATGTCATCAATTCTGTCATACCAGTAGCATACCTTCCCATTTACCTCTTGCCTTATGTTCCCTGCACTGTCTTCACTAGGACAGAAAGAATTTGGGATTTCCCTCAAAGAGCAATGGCACTGACAGAAGTGATAGGCAAGTACTTTCTCCCACCCTGAGCACAAAATACCAAGTCCACATGTGGTGCTATCGACAGGACTACTCCCAGAGCAACAAGAAGATTCCTACTTGGTTGACATTCTGATGGCATCCACGGAGCAGCCTAGGACTGCGAACGTGCCATTGCAGCGTGAATGAGGACAAGCAGAGGGATAATTTCTAGTCGAGAAGAAGAGGAAGATTAAAAAGATGTATCCAATCTTAGAGTCGTATTTCCTATCTTAGCTGTAAAATAACTTCTGTCACCTTCTAGCCGGAAAGAAGTCATATTTATCGCACGCTTTGTGACAATTCAGAGGAGTTGTCACCTATTAGAAGAGTAATAGTGAGAGCCACGTTTGATTTAATGGGACAAATTGGTACACTTCTGGCAATAAGAATGAGCACATGCCCCATGAGTTATTACATGTTAAAGGACCTTATTAACAGGTATGAGAGTTATGCTTCCCTTGACCTTACACTATTGCTACTGACAAAGCCTAGGAGTCAGATTCCACATTTCTGAGTTAAACCTCCCTCAAGAACTGGATAGCTCCATCTCCAAACCCATTATTCAGCCATGCTGTCTGAGACCTCTTCAGAAAAAGAATACTGTTAAAACGGGATCCCATGTAGGGGTCTAAATTCTCCTCTATATTTTATCCCTCTACTCACACTCATTCAAATGACAATGGGACTTGTGCATTCCATGGGAAGGCATCAGAATGTCAGGTTACCATGAATTCACTTATTGCTCCTGGGCAGTAGTCCTGTGAGTAGCACCACATGTCACTTGTTTTCTGTGCTCATGCCTAGGGCAAGGAACATGCCTATCTCTGCAGTTGTTGTCATTGCCCTTGGGGGAAAATCCCAAATTCACTCTTCCCAGCAAGGCCAACAAAGGGAAAAGTGAAGATAGGGCATGTGGCCCACAATGAGATGCCTAGTTGGAGTCAATGTCCTTTGACCAATGGATGCAAATCTCCAAACTGTGGAGGATGAATATAGAGATCCTCATAACTCATACATGAACATAACACACACAGCATATAATGCACAGGACCCTTCGAAAGAAACCCAAGAATGACCAGGGACTTTGATCGACAACCTTGGTTTTCAGGTCAGAGAGAGGAAACAAACATTACCCTTAGAATTAGACATTATACACCATTAGAAAAGCAAACTCAGAATCCTACTTCTACCAGACCCCTGTATTCCACATTCCATACACCACTTTCATTTGCAGTCCAAATGCTTCATTTTATATCACTTTTAAAATTACAATCTCTTACTTTATTCTGTGACCCACTGGTCTCTGTTTACAGTAGCAATATTCAGTCCTTCAGTTTATTAAAGACTTTACACGCATCAGCCAAAAATTCTCAGGCTTCAACATCACACCTCATGAACTAGTGCCACTGTCTGAGGAGCAATGAGGAAGTCCACAATTTACATAAGTCTATGTCCTAGATTTTGTATTGTCTATCAACATATAAGATATAAATAGGTTAACTGTGTGCATAATGCACGTTAGTATAAGGAATACAGCCTTCTCAGGCTTCTGTTTGGGATTCGTTACAACTTAGAATAGCCACATGCAAGCTGATTATATGCCATGAGCTGGAAATGGAAAACAGTCATTGCAGGAAGGAGATGAAGTTCAAGTTCAGTCTCACCAGTAGCAGAGGTGTCAGATGGAGCAGCTGTCGCATCCTCTGAAAGAGAAGAAGGAAAAATAGGATGAAAGATGATAACCAGTTGTGAGGTGCAGGGAAGAGAATGTGGACAGTATTTAAACTTTCACAATGGAAGAACCTCAGTCCTTGGTGCAGAAATTGAAGGTGAACACATGCACAGGTAATGTAAAACACGTGAAATACCATAGAGAAGTAACGTGGTCATATGTCCTTTAGTAAAATAAACCTCTGATTACCTTCTAAACTTATTTTATTGACAATAGCAATAAAATTGTATTCTATGGTTATTAAGATTTGACTGAATTAGGATATTCCTATGGGAGGAATCAACTCCACCTTGTACAGCCAGTCAAAAAGTGGTAGAACAAATTAGGGGAGTGGATGTAAGGAGGTGCAGCATTCTAGGCACCTGCAAGTACAATCAGCAGAGAGTGGCTATTTTTACGGACTACTATTTCAAACCTCATGTTTAGGTAAGTGTCCTTACTTACGGCCAGAGAGCAAGATGGTAGAAACTCCCACCAGTACTAGCATTGCCAAAAACTTCATGGTGGTGAATTGAAGACCCAGGAGCACAAACAAGAATGCTTCGGAGTCCAAGGGTAGGCAAATGCTGACTCCAGGATTCCACAGCCTGACAATATATAGGCAGAAAACACCAATGAGAAGCTGCCAGACCAGAATCTAGGATGGTTAATGCCAGAAATTGTTGTGGCACAGAGAAACAACTAGAAAATCAACAGCATTGCTAGAGGCCTTTTGGAAAGGTTTTGAGTTCAGATCCTTGATTCAACTCAAGACTTGTGCATATTAAATATTTTCCAGGCAGTAACTTCACTTTCAGGCTTCCTCTTACTTGTGGGGTTGAGTGTCTCCATGAATTCAATCTCTTCTGTCAAGGTAGGGATGACTTCATTATCAGACGTCCTGATATCTGCAGTGCTCCTTTCATAGACATTAGGAGGTAGAAACTTACAGAGTGCTTAACCTTCTGTCTCCTCATAAGGGAATAATTAGGGCAGAGCAGCCTAGTCCAAAGACCATCCTGTGTACATCAAGCTGTGTATTCTTCAAGCCATGGGTACCTCCTGTACGTGTTGTTAGGCTCATCTGACACTGATACACAGTGAGTCCAATACTTATCTAAAGAACAACATTTAACCTCCCCAGTTTAAAGCAATTATTGTGTAAATATTTTAGATTAGAGGTTAAGAAGATAGAAAACTGAACTAACATTTGTCAATTAGTGCATCCAATGAATCAATTCATTCACTCAACAAGTATTAATTGAGCATTATTATGTGACAGGAGCAATGCTGGACATTTGAGAAATAGCAGAAGGTAAAGTACAAAAAAACTTCATGACATGTATCATATTGTATATTTCATAAATTAAGAGGTCAGAAAAGGAAAAAGATAATGCCTTATATTTGAGGTGATAAAGTCTAATAGAAAATAAGAAAGAAAAAAGGGAGTAATGTTGTAGATGGAAAGTGGGGTGTAATTTTAGATAAGGTGACCAAAGAGGGCATTAGTGGAAAACATGGCCTTTGCACAGAGATTTAAGAGGCTGAGAAATCAACCATGTAGTATGTTTAGATAGTGCATTGGGAAAAAACACAACGTGAGTGCACGTGCATTATTGTCTTCCAGGTTTCTCCGTTGCTGTTGAGTAGAGCCAGCACTGCACCAAGGCATGCCCAACTACACGACCTTTGTTGTAATGGACCCAAGATACTAAGTAAACACAAAAAAGGAGATAAATCCCCACATTTACAGCATAACCAAGTGATATACCCAATCAAGGCTTCCGAGGGGTGCTGTACGTCTGGAATGCCCAGAATGATGAGGAATTCACTGTGTATTAAAGACTTCCCTGTTGTTCAATGTCTCTCATTGCTCCAAAGTTCTTCCTGTTCATACAGAGTATATCTTTTTCTTAGATCTCTATTAGCTGGGATAGCACTAAACATCTATCTATTTCTCTGTTTATTGGATCATCTACCTGGAAATAACAGTCAATTCACTTGCCAAGAGATGCTATAGGGTCACCATCAGTTGAACGGAAAAATGGAAAATGAGAGAATTGTCTTGAACCTCTGAAAGGCAAGCATGTGTCCTTGTCATAGTCAATCTCACATCTGCCATGAAGCATTGAGTCGTCATAACATGGTGAGGAGATAGTGTAAAGCAATGCTAAAAAAATCAAATAAAAGCATATTCTCAATGGAAAGGCAAAGGGAGAAATATTAAAAGGACATAAAGACAAGGAAGAAAGACTTACATGACAGATATTTTCTGATTAAAGATAACATGAAATAAATCCTATATCTAGTCACACAAAGCCTCCAGAAAAAAAAAAAGACACAAATTGGATGCTATTCTAGGGGATGGTTCCTTACTGGGAGCTCACTATATGTCCTCTTCAGTGAAGAGAGCCAGCAGACAGACTTACCTAAGGCAGTGATTGACTGGTTGAGATTAAACATGTATATCTGTTAAGGTCCACTTGGGAGAGAGAAGCCACACAGTGCCTTAAAAAGAAAAAGTTTGATATAAAGAAATACTAAAGTCTAATAAAAGAGTATGAGGAAACTACTTGAAAGCCCAGGGATAAAGAAGAATGTCCAAGAAAGGACAACCATGGACAGGGGCCTCCTCCCTAAGGCAGGTGCTCAGAACTCACTGGAGAAGCAGCCTTCCGCATAGCAGAGAAGTTTGCTGCTTTGACCAGGCTGAAGCTGGTCTGCAGCTGCTGTGCAATCCGAGATCCATCACCCAGAGAGTACACGTGGGAACAGACAATAGTAAGTTGTAGCCTCGGTGTGCAGAGGGGAGTGGGCTCAGGGTGTAGCTGGGCCTCCTGGGACCTGTGACAACTTTGAGGTCTTATTTGGCTGAAATTATTAGATTTGGATAATATTATGCTCAAATTCTCTGTTTTTAGTATTATTATTTGCAGTGGAATCTAAAATTTAATTGTAGTGTATCACGTGAATATATAAAATCTACTCAGAAATAATATCTTTTTTGATAAAATAAACAGCATTACATATATTGGATATGTTGTAAGAAAATTAGACTGAGTCTTCCAAACATCTATACACATCTATACTCCATTTTTGTGGCAACTGTCAAATATTATGTAACATAGTTTATTTAAAGCCATGTATTTTAGATATAACAAAATGTTATCTGTCTCTCTCTATATATGTATACACTACATACTAGTATATGTAATTAAAAAGTAAAATTAAGTACATAATGCATCTCCAAAATTTTTTACCACTGCTCTTTCACATCACTAGATTACTTTGGGATTTTCTTTATAAAAATCAAAATAGAAGCGTAGCTACAAAAAAGGGGGGGGGCTCCAGATCTACCAAGACAGTAAGATAATTGCCATTATTACTTGGTAAATACACATTCCTAAAACATATTTTGCATATATGAACACACAGTTATTTGTCTATACTCCTCCATGCCTAATACTCCATACTATCACTGCCACAACTACCAAAAAGTAACAATTAAGTAAATTTTTCCATGTTTCCATTACCACAGGCAAATATGTGTAGATGCCAATGACCATATATTTGTGTCCGTGTCCTTAAAAATGCTGTTCCAAAATGTCATTATGTTATAGACCACTTTTTCTTGTTTGTACCCTCAACACTGGTACTTAAAATTCTATGTCAGTCCCTGTATGTCTGTTTCATCCTTTTCAGTGGCTTTCATAATGTACTCTAGTAATACCTGTTCATAGGGATACAGATCATTTCAATTTTTTGCCTTCACCAAATCATGAAACCATTGATATGCTTTTAAATGGACCCTAATTTACAAAGGTACTATATCTATGTTATATATCTCCAGAGGTTTTTCAGTATTATCATATGAATATATGTGTGTGTGTGTGTGTGTATATATATATATATATATATATATATATATATATATATATATACACTTTGATACATGTTATCAAACTGGTTTCAGGAAAGTCTCCAAGACTTAAAATAATAGAAACAAATAGTAAGAGCATATTTTTATGGCCACTTCTCAGTGAGCAGTAAATATCATCTCAATGTAATTATGCCAATCTGATAGGTTAGAGGCAATATTTGTTATATCAATTGCATTTACTTGATTACAGTAAGTTTGAGCATATTGCATATATTTGAGAACTTGAATTTCCTATTCCAAGATATCCATATTCTAATCTTTTTATCTATTGTGTTACCTGCTTGTATCTTCTTACAGACCCTGAGATTATAAGAAATATTAACATATTATCTTGTATAAATATCAGTTTCCAATCTAACATTTTATTTTGTTCATAATTTTTTATTAAATCTTTGAAATTCAAATAGAACTATCACTTTTATTATAATTTCTATAGTGAAGAATCTGTAAGAGATGCAACTGGGTCATGTTATTCCTTTGACAAGTTGATATTCCTCTATGCTAAGAACATATCTACTGTTAATCCCCAGACTTACCCAATGATCACAAAACTATCTCTAGTCATCCCTGCACGCGCCAGTGGAGAGCATATTAAAAGGGCAGACGGGCCCTGAGGGGAAAGCAGCAAAGAAGCCCCGCCCTGAAGAGAGGTCTTAGCATCAGAGACTCAGTCCATCCAGACCCCTCACTGGTCGGCACGCGCCACATAGAGGTGGGAGCACCTGCTGCAGTCCTGAACTGGGATGGGCAAGGACACATGGGTTTCAACAAAACAAGATACAACTGAACACAGACCAGCCAGAGGTTTAGATATTGAATTTTTAGAAAAAGAATTGAGGTGAAGGGAAGACCTGGGATAATTTGAGGCAAAATAGAATTTTGTGTTAGGACCAAAAGGTAAGATTTCTTCCTGTGATCAGGTCAACAGAGCTGAGGCACACACAGGGCTGTGCAGTGAGTGTCCAGCATTTAAATCTGAATGTGTGCACCACACACGATATATACAATAAGGTTGTTTCTACTATTTATCAGTACATATGATTTCTGCCAAATATCATTGCCAATCAATCTAGACTTCATTATTATGAATATAAGGAAGCCTTAAATGTCTATCAAACTACAGTAAGCCCCAAATTACAGATATACAACTTGATTCTACTTACCTCATAGTACTTATCATTATCTGATATTTGCTTGTCTCTTTCTTTATTTTCTCTGATTGTTGGCTTTCTACCTGCCCTCTCAATAAATAAGTTCTGTGAGTTAAAAAACAAAAATTTGCTTTGTTCTACACGATGACACAAAACCTGTAAGAGTGCCAAGCACCTAGTCAGTTCTTGTTACATGTGAGTTAACTAGAAGAATCAATGAATGAATATATGCAATTCAAATCAAAGAATAAGACAAAGAGGGAAGACTTTATTAAACTATTGGGAAGAGAGAATATGTCTCTGAAACATAAGAAGTCAGCACAATGTGGATTAGATTGTGAAAGGTAAAAGCTCAGGCTACGATTGTGAGCTAGCATATAAAATAGACGAGGAAAGTTTAGGCAGGTAGGAAAGCTATAATCAGAATGAACAAGGAAAGGAGTCAAACTCAATACTCTTATTGTCACAAAATCCTGGATGTACAAAGAATATATAAAAAAATAACAACAGTATGCACTTCGAGGTGAAGGTAGGAGGTCTACAAGCAAGTGAAGCACAGTCATTACGCAGATGTCATTAGTAAACAACACAAATTACTTCCTGTAATGATATGCACATGTCCTGGTTCATTATTTTACTCTAAGGAAAGGTCTCCCTTGAAGCACAAATTTGTTCAACCATTGGTTTTTCATAGTTACGGAAAAGAACTTCCAATCTTTCTTCTACTTATCATGCTTTTCCTAGTACACGGTCATCCCCCTCACTGCTGTGTACCCATTTCCCATCACTGCCTGTCTTCTTCCCACTAATACTGAAGGCTCCTCAAAGTGGGAAACCCAGAACAAACCACAAAATGCTCCTGCATGAAGTAAAACAATCAGAAGAGTGACATTTCTAACTTCACCTTTCTTTTGTGGTCGTTATGAGACTATCACACTCTTTCTTTTTCCTATATCATTTGTTGCATTCTTTTCCTTTTTCTGAATTTGCAGCTTTTCCTCCTCTTTTTCTAAATGTCTATATGTCTTTCTAAAGTTCAGTTGATTGCCTGGTCCCATCAGCCTTTAGCACACGGCTATAACTGCTAACACGGTTTCTTCTTTATTTACATAAAATGTGAAAGCTATATGCAACATTCTCAGGCTTCCAAGACTTGTTTCCTGGAAAACTGAACATAATTTCACTCTGTGAGTCTCCTCACTAACACTTTGGGAAACATTCTTTCAAGTACAGTGTCAGGCTCACTCTGGAATACTTAAAGGGAGCCTCCTTCCTCCTCTTCACCGTTCTCTACCCTCACACTTAGCAGATCAGTCTTTGATGATCACCCTACCCTTCTGGACATTGACAACTCTTGTACAGCAAGAGTCTCCTTCCTGACATATTAAATCTGTATCATTCTAAATTTGGTGCCAGATGGACCTTGACACATCTAATGGAGCCTCCTTCTCCCTGCAGCTCACCTCCCTCTGCCCTAACACGTTACCAGTCTTTGATCAGCACACATGCTGGGTATTTATTTTGAATATTGTGCAACATTTATTCAGAAACTTACATAAGCTTCTAGGACATTCTGGTAGTTTTTACCTGGCATAACTTGTGATCTAGTCAACACTCTTGTCAAATAAAGCATTACAGTCTTTGATAAAATAAACAGATTCTGGGTTGATTGGAATTCATGCCAAAACCTCAAGAACAGAGCATTTTATTAGATATTATTCAATATCCTCTAAGTAGTGCTCTGGCTGGAAAAGCATAAGTTGAAGTCAATTGTCAGAAATAATTAAATAATCCCCAAATGAGGCACACTTTATTTATTAAAAATGGGGATGGAAATGTATTCCTCAATTTGTCAATGTCATCCAAAACAAAGATAGCTTAAAAATTGTTGCCAGATAAAATACAGTTATATGAACTAAACAGTGTGGTTTGTGACAAGGATTTACAATTATACTATGGAAAAAATAGAGAGGCAAGGTCAGAAATATACAGTGATGGAATTTAAAGCCAAAGTAAAGAAAAGATGGACCTTTAAAAGAATGTTTACAGGGAAATTGGAGATTTATAGAGAAAACAATAAATACTAACCACTGCTTCACTGGATACACTAAAATAAATTACAAATAGATAATTTACCTAAATAATGCATATAAAAATTTATTTGCAGGGGATGTGAAGTTCAAGTTACTGTAGGGAACTGAGCGTTTGAGGTGGAAGGAAAAGCCTGGCAGGAACACAGGGATGAAGGTGCAGAGGTGAAGGGGAACATATTGAAGGATTCAAGGGAGCTGAAGACAAGATCCAAGGTGTTAAGAGGATAAAGGGGAAACAGAAGCAGTAAGAAGAGAGAAGCTTTAGGGAGCCAATTTAGGGAGATTATAATAAGTTTCCTAAGAGGCCAATAAAATTCCAAATTAGCTTCAGGAAAATCCTGTCAACAAGAAGGAAGTAGACAGACTGGTGGAGCATATAGGCAGCAGGAGTTCAAGAAGGAAGTTTCACTGTAACCAAAATGTCTAAAAAAAAAAAAATTGTTAATGGGAGGTGAACAGGTGGAAGAGGGGAGAAGGGGAAGGGTACCACTTTCATGGTGGGTGGAGGGCGCACCACTTGAAGACTGAACATGCTTGAAGCTCTGACAGAGCGGGATGGGGAGGGGGGCAGAGGCAAGATATGTAACCCTAACAATATTTGTACTCACAGAATTTGGGGAAAAAAAATAAATATATATATATAAAAAAAAAGAAGGAAGTTTCACCCTACTGAAAAGTTCCCATGAGAGAGAGACAGGATAAAATAGACAGAAAAGAGAGGCCTCTCAAAGAGCCAAGAAAATTTTCCTGTTCAAGACAAAGATCCAGGAAAAAATCTTTCTGCCCACCTGGTCAGGAATATTCCCCACTCAAGACAGAGAGCAAGAGCTAGGAAGAGAGACTTCTGACCCAGCAGGCATCTTTCAAACAAAGAAGCCTAGGCCTCTACCCCAGCTCCTCTTTCCTGGGACTCACCTAGTTTCTTATAAACAGCTGCTTATAACCGCACTTCTTCAAACAAAGAAACTTGGGACTCTAATGCAGTTTCTTGAGTATTCTCAGAATCTTAAGCGTCAAAATCTGTCCTTATCCGTTTCAATGAACTGTCATCCACACTAAGGGCTCAGGAATCTGTCTTGCCAAAGGATCACTGTTCAATCCGTCAGAATTGAAGATAAAAGATTGAAAGGCACACATGTAATGATGAGAGACAGGGGACACAATGGTGACTCTGATTCTATTCAAGTCACAGACACCATAGCTATTAAAGAAAAAATTATTTCTGTTAAAGAATGGTAAAGTAGACTTTATTCAAGGGAGAATTATCATGATGGGAATAAGCACCACTGCAATGGGTTTCACAACATGTAGAACATAGGCTACACCATGACTAAGTAGAATTTCTCCTAGGTATGCAAGGTTCCTTCAATATATGAAAGTCAATAAATGTGAATCATTATATTAAAGAAACAAAGACACAAACCATGTGATAATAGCAGGAAAATGATTTTACAAAACCTATAACATTCATGATAAAACAGAAAGCAATGCTGAACAAGATAGGAATAGAAGGAAACTTGTTCAAGCTGGTAAAAGACATATACAAAGCACATACCCCTAACATTATATTTAATTGTGAAAGACTGGAAGCACTTTCTTTAAAATCAAAAAAAATAATTTCCACTCACTGTTTTAGAGCATCTAGAAAAGGAAATTTGGCAAGAAGAAGAAATAGAAGCTATCAATACAGAAAAGAAAGAAATAAAACTACCTCTATTTGCAGATAACGTGACATTGAATATATAAAATGCTGAAGAATCCAGTAAAAAAAAAATTTAGAACTAATAAGCAAGTTCAGCAATGTTTCAAAATTTGTAATCAATACTAAAAAATCAATTGTATTTATAAACACCATCAATGCACAATCCAAAGTGAAAGTAAGAAAACTATTTTATTCACAATAGCATCAAAAAGAATAAAGTACTTAGAAATATATTTAACAAAAAAATGTGTGCTAGTTAACTTTTGGTGTCAGCTTGACTGGATTAGGGATTGGATTAAGGAAACTGATGAAGTATTATTTCTGGATGGGTCTGTGAGGGTGTTTCAGAAGAGATTACCATATGAGTCAGTGGCCTGAAAGGGGGAAGATCTACCATCAAATGTGGTTGGGTAACACCCAATTGGCTGGGGGCCCAGACAGAACGGAAAGGCAGAGGAAAGGCAAATTATCTTTTTTATTTTCTTTTCTTTTTTTCGTGACAGAGTCTTACTCTAATTGCCCCGGCTAGACTGCCGAGACGTCAGCCTAACTGGCTGTAACCTCAAACTCCTGGACTCAAGCAATCCTTCTGCCTTACCCTCCCGGTTAACTGGGACCACAGGTATGAGCCACCATGTCCAGCTAATTTTTTCTATATATTTTTAGTTGGCCAATTTAATTATTTCTATTTATAGTAGAGACAGGGTCTCACAATAGCTCAGGCTTGTTTCGATCTCCTATCCTTGAGTGATCCACCCACTTAGGCCTCCAAGAGTGCTAGGATTCCAGGCATGAGCCATGGTGCCTGGCCAAAAAAGGCAAATTCTCTTCCTCTCTCTCTCTCTCTTCTCAATGTATCAGATACCCAGCACTATGCCTGAGTTACCTCTTTCAGGTCCCACCCCAGTTAGAAGCAGAGAAGTGGAAGAGAACTTATGAAGTGCCTCTAACAACACACACTGCATTCAAATTCTCAGGAGGAAACCTTGGGTCCATGATACCAGAGTACAGAAGTGTCCCATGGAAGAAGCAAACTAACTCTCCCAGTGGATGGGCTAGCATTTAGGCTATCTAAATGCTAATATCTTCCATAACCTTTCTTTTGTTATTTGTCTTGTCTAAGGATGGAGGACAACTTCTTAGTGAGTTTTCCTGGGTTATCACCTTTTCTGCTGAGCTATCTCACTGCTGAGTTTGCCATCCTAGACCTTGTTTGATGCATGTATTCCTGTATATGATTTCCAAATTTACAGAAGCCAGTCTCTCTGATCACTGACAGGGTGCAACTAATAGCCCCATGCTCAGAGGTCCCATATTTCTTTCTTGCCCAGCCCTGTATGAGACATCACATCTCATACTAAATGACCTTGGCTGACCTTGGTGCTTTGTAAGATTGTTTGTGTCCAACAGGAAAGCACCACTGCCCAGCAGGCAGCACCAGGTCACCTTCTCACAACTCTGAAGCCTGCAAGTGTCAAGGCAATACAGGAGGTGCCCCACTTCTCACCTGTAAAATCATTGCAGATAAGGAAAAAATTCTGTGTCCTTTGATAGAAGAGTGTGGTGGAATGGAACTGAACATTTGTCCTTTGTTTTGATTAGCATATTCATACTGGATGAATCTCTAGCCTCTAATAGTATGTCCAAGATCAGTGTTCATTTTAAAATATTGAATATATATATAGAAAGTGGAATAATTAACAGGAACACAAGGAAATACCAGTTAAAATTTGAAGTGTCTGTCACTCTATTGTCTAAACATTGGACAACTACCCCACTACACGTAAAAATATATCATTTATATGTTATTCATTATTATTATCAATTCAAAGGAAGATAAATTGATGATATGAGAGATATATACCTGGCAAAGTAAGTAATTGGATGTTATCAAAGGAAGGTTTGTTTTAGCCCAGCCCTGCAGGACCAGATGCAGAACGCCCAGGCTGATGCTACCTCAGCCGTATATCTTAAAAATGAGAAGATCTTCTTAGCACATATCAAGAAATCTGCAAGAGAAAAAAATATATTGTCATTAGGTTTGCACAAAGGATGAAGAATCTAACTTTATTGTTTGGATTCTAAATAGGTACTAAGTGCCAAATATCACTGAAATCTGTGGATTCAAAAGGAACATGAGATTTTAAATCCAAGAAGATAAATGACCAATTCCTATCCTTAAAGAATTAGGATATGTAACCTGAAATGAAAGCCCAAGTAAGTTGGACAATCAGAGAGAAATGGAAGTCAGCTAATACATATGGGTTTTCCCTATAATATGGCACAAAGCAATCCTCTGATAAGGGAGAACTCTGCATTTTCTCACCCATACTACAGATCATTGAGGAAAGTGCCAAGCAGTGGCCCAGACATGAAAAAGTAGAAAGCAATATTTCAAGAGGAAACTTCAGGATGTCCATTATTTGACCATCATTCCAATCCCTTTTATTATTGTTCATGTTCTCAAGGGAAAGTTTATCATTACAAATTTTCCATTTACACATCTTCAGAATATCTATTTCATAGAGTGACTTTGAGATTTAAATTACAACATGTATGTGAATTTTAGAACACAGTGGCTGCATATGTTTAGATTCAACTAATCTGGTAGTCATTGCTATGTGAAAGTTGAAAAGCAGGGAAAATAAACCATTATCAGAAAAACTATACCTGATCCTTAATGGATTTCCAAATTCCCAGAAATATCCTAAGTCATATTCAAAAGAATCTGCCCCAGAAAAAAATCATAAAGTTCACCCACTGTTAAGCTATTTTCTATTTTGGGGAAATTCTCACAAGGAAAAGAAGAATTGTCTGTTTCAAAAAAATATAAAACATAATCCATTACCTTGCCACAAAAAGGCACATAATTTGGTGTTAGCAATGATGTTTCTATTAAAGAACAATTATCCTTGATAAATGCTAACATTTCAAGATCTATCCAAGTAGTATTGGAAAACTAGGTGTAACAAGCTTATGGTTTCTCTGATATTAATCTGTTGACTTGACTTAGAAATTTGAAAACAGTGTGAGAAAAACAGGACGTTTCTCTTATCTTCTCCCTCCCCGACACCAAAAATATAGTCTCTGGTGGAATAGAGAACCCAGAAAATCCAGGAGTCACATAAAGGAAGCAATTAGATGGAATGGTCTTACCTTCTGAAAGGTTGCAAATATAACCAGAGGTATCTGCATTTACAGCAGCAGGGGAGGTATCTTCAGGGACGGCTGAAATTAGGAAGAAAAGTTCCAGGTAAGACTTTGATTCTTCTGCAGGGAACACAATTTCCCCCACCCAGGAGTGGACCTACATTTTTCATCCTCAATTCATTTCTGCATCTGTCATCAATTCTGTCATAACTTTGGCCTACCTTCCAACTTTCCTCTTGACTCATCTTCCCTGCACTGTCCTTGCTAGGACAGAAAGAATTTGGGATTTCCCTCCAAGAGCAATGGCACTGACTGAAGACATAGGCAAGTACTTTCTCCCACCCTGAGCACAAAAGACCAAGTCCACATGTGGTGCTATCCACGGGACTACTCCCAGAGCAACAGGAAGATTCCTCATGGCCTGACATTCTGATGCCGTCCACGGAGCAGCCTAGGACTGCAGACGTGCCACTGCCGCTTGAATGAGAAGAAGCAGAAGGATAAATTCTAGAGGAGAAGAGGAAGAAGATTCAGAAGATGTATCCTATCCTAGAGTCATATTTCCTATCTTAACTGTGAAATACTTTCTGTCACCTTCTAGCCTGAAACGATGTCATATTGATCGCACGCACCCTTTGTGAAAACTCAGACTGCACATAATAGAGGAGTGATTGTGAGAGCCGCATTCGATATAATGGGACAAATCAGTACACTTCTGGCAGTAAGAATGACCACATGCTCCATGAATTACTACATGTTCAAGGAACTGAGTAAGAATTATGAGAATTATCATTCCCTTGATCTTACATCAAAGCTACTGACAAAGCCCAGGAAGTCAGACTCCACATTTGTGTATTAAACCTCCCTCAAAAACTGGATAGCTCCTTCTCAAAACCCATACTTCAGCTTGCTGTCTCAGGCCTCTTCAGAGAAAGAACACTGTTAAAACGGGACCCCATGTAGGGATCTAAATTCTCCTCTAAAATTTATCCTTCTACGGACCATCATTCAAGTTACAATGGGACTTGTGCAACCCGAGTTTATTCTGTGGGAAGGCATCAGAATGTCCGTTTACCAGGAATTCACTTATTGCTTCTGGGCAGTAGTCCTGTGAGTAGCACCACACGTGGACTTGGTCTTCTGTCTTCATGCCTAAGACAAAGTACATGCCTATCTCTGCAGTCATTGCCATTGCCCTTGGGGGGAAACCCCTAATTCACTATTTCCAGCAAGAATCAGGAAGGGGAGAATGAAGATAGAACACTTGGCCCACAGTGTGATGCCTGACTAGAGTCAATGTCCTGTGACTAAAGGAGGAATGTCTCCAAACTGTGGAGGATCAAAAGAGACAGGTTCGTAACTAATACATGAACATGACACACACACAGTATACAACACACAGGCACCTTTGGAGAAACCCAAGAATGACCAGGTGGTTTGATCGACATCCTTGATTTTTAGGTCAGAGAGGGGTAACAAATATCACCCTTAGAATAAGATATTATACACCATTAGAAAGAGCAAACTCAGAATCCTTCTTCTACCAGACCCCTGTATTCCACATCCCACACACCACCTTCATTTGCAGTACAAATGTTTCATTTCATATCACTTTTAAAATTACAATCTGTTATTTCATTCTCTGACCCACTGGTCTGTTGCTTACACTGGATATATAAATTCAGTCGTTTGGTTTATTAAAGACTTTCCATGCATCTGCCAAAACTTCTCAGGCCTCAACATCACACTTCATGCACTTGTGCCACTGTCTGAGGAGCACTGAGGAAGTCCACAATTTACATGAGTCTATGTCCTAGATTTCATATTGTCTAACAATGTATGAGAGATAACTAGGTTAACTATGTTCACAATGCACGCTAGTATCAGGAATACAGCCTTCTCAGGCTTCTGTTTAGGATTCCTTACAACTTAGAATATCCACATGCAAGCTGATTATTTGCCATGAGCTGGAAATGGAAAACAGTCATTGCAGAAATCAAATGAAGTTCAAGTGCAATCTCACTACTAGCAGTAGTGTCAGATGGAGCAGCTATTTTCGTATCTTCTTGAAAGAGAAGAAGGAAAAATAGGATGGAAGATAAACACCACTTTTGAGGGTGGAGGGAAGAGAGAATTTGGACAGTATTTCAACTTTCACAATGGAAGAACCTCAGTCTTTTGTGTAGAAATTGAAGATGAACACATGCACAGGTAACGTAAAACACATGAAAACCCACAGATAATCTAACATGTGGTCATATTTCCTTTCCTGAAATAAACCTCTGATTACCTTCTTTTTTTTTTTATTACTTCATATTATGGGGGCACAAATATTGTTAGGGTTACATATCTTGCCCCTGCCCCCCCCACCTCACTATGCCACAGCTTCTAGTGTGTCCAGACTCCAGGTGGTGCACACTGCACCCACCGTGTAAGTACATACACTTCCCCTCCCCTTTCTACCTGCCCACTGCCTGATTACAGATTTTTTTTTCAGACATTTTGGTTACAATGTATATCTTTGCCTCTCCCTAAAAAGGGATAGAGGTAATCCCTTCCCCCCCACAATGCTTGCCACATCCTTAAGATGTGAGTCTCCCTCCAATCCCTGTTACCTTCTTAAACATATTTAATTGATAATAACAATAAAATTGTATTCTATGGTTATTAAGATTTGACTGAATTAGGAAAATCCTATGGAATCAACTCCACCTTGAATGGCCAGTCAAAGCAGTGCTAGAACAAGTTAGGGGGGTAGAGGTCAGGAAGTGCATCATTCTAGGCACCTGCAAGTACAATCCGCATAGAGTTGCTATTTTTATGGACTATTCCTTCAAACCTCATGTTAGGTAAGCATCCTTACTTACGGCCAGAGACCAAGAAGGTGGAAACTCCCACTAGTACCGGACTGCCAAGAACTTCATGGTGGTGAATTGAAGACCCAGGAGCACAAACAAGAATGCTTCAGAGTCCAAGGGCATAACCCAATGCTGACTCCAGGATTCCACATCCTGACCATACATATGCAGGAATGCCAATGAGGAGCTGCCAAACCAGAATCCGGGATAGTTAAGGCCAGAAAAGGTTGTGGCACAGAGAAACCACTGGAAAATCAACAGCATAGAAAGAGGCCTTTTGGAAAGGTTGTGAGTGCAGGTCCTCGATTCAACTGAGACTTGTGTATATTAAATGTTTTCTAGGCAGTAACTTCTCTTCCAGGCTTCCTCTTAATTGTTGGCTCGAGTGCCTCCACGAATACTAGCTCTTCTGTCAAGTTAGAGATGGCCTTATAACCAGCCTTCCTGATATCTGCAGTGCTCCTTTTAGAGACATTAGGAGGTAGAAGGTTACAGAGTGCTTAACTTTCTGTCTCCTCAAAAGGGAATAATTAGGGTAGAGCAGCCTGGTTAAAAGACCATTCTGTGTCAGACTGTGTATTCTTCAAGTCATCGGCTCCCGCCTGTAACTGTTGTTAGGGTCATCTGACACTGGTACACAGTGAGCCTAAGACTGATCTAAAGAACCAAATTTAAACTCCCTAGTTTAAAGAAATTATTGTGTAAATATTTTAAAATAGAGATCAAGAAGATAGAAAACTGAACTAAAATTTGTAAATTAGTGCATCCAGTGAATCAATTCATTCACTCAACATACATTGACTGAGCATTATTATGTGGCAGGCAAATGCTGGACATTTTAGAAATAGGAGAAAGCAAAGTACAAAAAAACTTCAGGACATGTATCCTTTTGTATGAATTCATACATTAAGAGGTAATGAAATAAAAAAGATAATGCCTTATATTTGAGGTGATAAAGTCTAAAAAAATAAGAAAGAAGAAAGGAGAGTAATGTTGGAGATGGAAAGTAGGGTGTAATTTTAGATAAGTTGAGCTAAGAGGGCATTAGTGGAAAAGGCAATTTCTTCATATAAATTTAAGAAGCTGAGAAATCAACCATGTAGTATGTTTAGATAGTGCATTGGGAGGAAAGAAATTGTGAGTGCACGTGCTTTATTGTCTTCCCAGTTACTCTTCTGCTGTTGAGTAGGGCCAGCCTGCACCAAGGCATGTCCAGCTACTCGTGTTTTGTTGTAATGGACCCAAGCTGCTAAAAAAACACGAGAAGGGGGGTAAATTCCCACATTTAAAGCATAACCAAGTGCTGTACTTAATCAAGGCTCCCAAAGGGTGCTGAAGGTCTATAATGCCAAGAATTATGAGGAATTCACTGCTTACTAAAGGCTTCCTTGTGGGTCAATGTGTCTCATTGCTTCAAAGTTATTCTTTATCATACAGAGTATATCTTTTTGTTGGATCTCTGTTGTCTGTGATAGCACTAAAAATCTATCTATTTCTTCTGTCTCCTCAAAAGGGAATAATTAAGGTAGAGCAGCCTGGTCCAAAGACCATACTGTTTACATCAGGCTGTGTATTCTTCAAGCCACGGGCTACCTGCTGTATGCTTGTTAGGGTCATCTGGCACTGGTACAGAGTGAGTCCCATACTTAAATAAGGAACCAAATTTAATATCCCTAGTTTAAAGCAATTATTGTGTAAATATTTTAAATTAGAGGTTAAAAGGATAGAAAACTGAACTAACATTTGTAAATAACTGCATCTGATCAATCAATTTATTCACTCAACAAATACCGATTGAGCATAATTATGTGGCAAGCACAATGCTGCACATTTGAGAAGTAACAGAAATCAAAGCACAAAAGATATTCATGACGAGTATCATATTGTATAATTCATACATTAAAAGTTAAGGAAAGGAAAAAGATAATGCCTTATATTTGACGTGATAAAGTCTAATAAAAAATAAGAAAGAATAATAATGTTGGAGATGGAAAGTAGGGCATAATTTTAGATAAGGTGAACAAACAGGGCTTTGGTAGAAAAGGCAATTCTTGTGCAGAATTTAAGGAGCTGAGAAATCAACCATGCAGTATGTTGAGATAGTGCACTGAGAGGAAACACAATGTGAGTGAGTGCACGTCCATTATGGTCTTCCAGGTTTCTCCGCTGTTGTCGAGTAGGGCCAGCGCTGCACCAAGGCATGTCCGTTTACTACAGGTCTTTTGTTTTAATGGACCCAAGCTGCTAAATAAACACATGAGAGAAGTAAATCCCTCATTTACAGAATAATCAAGTGCAGGACGCAATCAAGGCTCTCGAGGGGTGCTGTACGTCTGGAATACCCAGAATGATCAGATATTCACTGCGTATTAAAGGCTTCCTTTGCAGTTCCATGTCTCTCCTTGCTTCAAAGTTCTTCTTGTTCATACTGAGTATATCTTTTTGTTGGATCTCTGTTAGTTGGGATAGCACTAAACGTCTATCTATTTCTCTATTTATTGGATCATCTACCTGGCAATAAAGTCAATTCACTTGCCAAGAGATGCTATAGGGTTGAATCAGTTGAATGGAAAAAGAGAAAATAAGAGAATTGTCTGAGAAAAAAAAAAAAGAGACAGAGAATTGTCTTGAACCTCTGAAAGACAACTAGGTGTCCTTGTCTTAGTCAATCTCACATCTGCCATGAGGCATAGAGTTGTCATAACATGGTGAGAAGTTAGTATGAAACAATGCTAGAAAATGAAAGAGAAGCATACTCTCAAGGGAAAGGCTAAGGGAGAAATATTAAAAGGAGATAAAGATAAGGAAGAAAGGCTTCCATGATAGATATTATCTGATTATACCCAACATGAAGTAAATCCTAGAGCTAGCCACACAAAGCCTCCAATAATAATAATAATAATAATAATAACACACTGACACAAATTGGACATCCTTCTAGGAGTTGGTTCCTTACTGGGAGCTCACTGTGTGTCCTCCACAGAGGAGAGAGCTGGCGGACAGACTTAAGGCAATGATTGACTCATTGAGGAAGGAAGATTAAACATGTATAGCTGTTAGGGTCCACGTAGGGCTTCTACTGATGGAAGCCTTACAGTGCCTTAAACAGGGGAAGTTTGATATAAAGAGGTACTAAAGTCTAATAAAATAGTAAATATGAGAAAACTACTTGAAACCCCAGGGCTAAGGGAGAATGTCCAAGAAAGGACAACCATGGACAGGGGCCTCCTCCCTAAGGCAGGTGCTCAGAACTCACTAGAGAAGCAGCCTTCCGCATAGCAGAGAAGTTTGCTGCTTTGACCAGGCTGAAGCTGGTCTGCAGCTGCTGGGCAAGCAGGGATCCATCACCCAGAGAGTACACGTGGGAACAGACAATAGTAAGTTGGTGTCTGAGTGTGCAGAGTGGATGTGGGCTCAAGGTGTAGCTGGGCCTCCTGGGACCTGTGACAGTTTTCAGGTCTCATTTGGCTGAAGTAATTATATTTGGAAAATATTATGCTCAAATTGTTTTTAATACTATTTTCAGTGGAATCTAAAATTTAATTGTAATGCATCATGTGAATATATAAAATATGCTCAGACTTAATATGTTTTTTGATAAAATAAACGGCATTATATATATATTGGAGATGTTGTAATAAAATTAGACTGGGTCTTCCAAACATCTATAAACATCTATGCTCTCTTTTTGTGGTTACTGTCAAATATTATGTAATATATTTAATTTAAAGCCAGGTATTTTAGGTATAACAAAGTGATATCTCTGTCTCTCTCTATATACATACACTACATACTAGTATATGTAATTAAAAAGTAAAATTAAGTACATAATGTATCTCCAAAATTTTTGACCACTGCTCTTTCCCATCACTAGATTACTTTTGGATTTTCTTTATAAAAATCAATATAGAATTGTAGATACAAAAAAGGAAAAAACAAAAACTCCACACCTACTAAGACACTAAGATAATTGTCATTATTACTTGGTAAATATATATTCCTACAACATATTTTGCATATATGAACACATATAGTTATTTTTCCATTCTCTTCCATGCCTAATATTCCATACTATCACTGCCACAACTACCAAAAAGTAACAGTTAAGCAAATTTCTCCATGTTTCCATTATCACAGGCCAATATGTGTACATGCCAATGACCGTATATTTGTGTGGTGTCCTTAAAAATGCTGTTCAAAAATGTCATTACGTTATAGAACCCTTTTTCTTGCTTGTGCACTCAACACTACTACTAAAATTCTAAGTCAGTGCCTGTTTGTCTGTTCAATGGCTTTCATAATGTAGTAATAGCTGTTCATAGGGAATCAGATCATTTCAATTATTTGCCTTCATCAAATCATGAAACCATTGATATGCTTTTAAAGGGAGCCTTATGTACAAAGGTACTATATCTATGTGATATATCTCCAGAGGTTTTTGAGTCATATCATATGTATACATGTACTTTGAGAGATGGTATCAAACTGGTTTCACAAAAGTCTCTAAGAATTAAAAAAATAGAAAGGGATTGTAAGAGCATATTTTTATGGTCATTTCTCTGCTAGCAGTAAATGTCATCTCAAAGTAATTATGCCAATCTGATAGGTTAGAGGCAATATTTGTTATATCAATTGAATTTACTTTATTCCAGTAAGTTTGAGCATATAGCATAGATTTGACAACTTGAATTTCCTGTTCCAAGATTTGCATATTCTAATCTTTTTAACTATTGTGTTTCCTGCTTTTATCCTTTTAAAGATTCTGAGTTCATAAGAAATATTAATGTATTATCTTTTATAAAAATCAATTTCCAATCTAACGTATATTTTAATTTGCTCATATGTTATTAAATCTTTGACATTCCAATAGAGCTATCACTTTTATTATAATTTCTTTAGTGAAGCATGTGTAAGATATGCAACTGGGTCATGTTATTCCTGTGACAACTTAACATTCCTACACGTAAAGATCATATGTACCGTTAATCCCCAGATTCCAAGATCACAAACCTGTCTCTAGTCATCACTGCACACGCCAGTTGGGAGCATATGAAAAAGGCAGACGGGACCTGAAAGGAAAGCAGCAAAGAAGCCCCGCCCTGAAGAGAGGTCTTAGCATCAGAGACTCAGTCCATCCAGACCCCTCACTGGTCAGCACGCACCACACAGAGGTGGGAGCACCTGCCGCAGTCCTGGACTGGGATGGGCAAGGACACGGGGGTTTCAACAAAGCAAGATACAACTGAACACAGACCAGCAATGGGATTAGATACCGAGTTTTTAGAAAAAGAATTGAGGTGAAGGTAAGTCTTAGCATAATGGGAGGCAAATAGAATTTTGTGTTGAGATCAAAAGGTAAGATTTCTTCCTGTGCTCACACCAAGAGAGCTGAGGCACACACAGGGCTGTGCAGTGATTGTCCAGCATTAAAATATGAATGTGTGCACCACGCAGGATATAAAGACACAGTGTGTTTCTACTATTTATCAATACATGAGACATCTGTCACATTTCATTGCCAATCCACCTAGACTTCATTATTGTGTATATTAGGTAGCCTTGTATGCCTGACAAACTCAAGTAAGCCCCAAATTGCAGGTATACAACTTGATTCTACTTACCTCATAGTACTTATCATTATCTGATATTTACTTGTCTCTTTATTTTCTCTGATTGTTGGCTTTCTACCTGCCTTCTCAATAAATAAGTTCTATGAGTTAAAAAACAAAAATTTGCTTTGTTCTACACTATGACACAAGACCTAGAAGAGTGCCAAGCACCTAGTCAGTTCTTGATACATGTGACTTAACTAGAAGAATGAATAAATGAATGAACGCAATTCAAATCCATATAATAGGAAAAGACAAATAAGGAAGACTTTCTTAATGTATTAGGAGAGAATACGTCTCTGAAACATAAGAACTCAGCATGAAGTGGATGAGATTGTGAAAGGTAAAAACTCAGGCTATGATTGTGAGCTAGCATATAAAATACACAAGGAAGGTTTAGGCAGGAGGAACCCTATAACCAGAATGAACTAGGGAAAGAGTCAAACTCAGTACTCTTATTGTCACAGAAACCTGGATGTACAAATAGAATAAAAAAAAAATACAGCAAGCACTTGTAGGTGAAGGTAGGAGGTCCACAAGCAAGTGAAGCACAGTCATTACTCAGATGTCATTAGTACACCACACAAGTTACTTCCTGTAATGAAATCCACATGTCCTGGTTCATTATGTTACTCTAAGGAAGGTCTCCCTTGAAGCACAAACTTGTTCCACCATTAGTTTTTCATAGTTAAGGAAAGGAACTTCCAATCTTTCTCCTAATCATGGTTTTCCCAGTACTCGGGCATCCCGCTCACTGCTGTGTACCTATATCCCATCATTGCTGATCTTCTTCCCACTAATATTGAAGGCTCCTTAAAGTGGGAAACCCAGAAAAAAACCGCAAAATGCTCTTGCACAAGGTAAAACAATCAGAAGAGTGACATTTCTCACTTCACTTTTCTTTTCCTGTCTTTATGAGACTATCACACTATTTCTTCTTCCTGTATCATTTGTTACATTCTCTTCCTTTTTCTGAATTTGCAGCTCTTCCTCTTTTCCTAAATGTCTCTCTGTCTTTCTCATACTCAGTTGATCAACTGGTCCCATCAGCCTTTACCCTGCCCTAAGATTTGCTAACACAGTTTCTTCTATATTTACATACATTTTGAAAGCTATAAGCAACATTTTCAGGCTTTCAAGACTCGCTTCCTGGAAAACTGAACATAATTTCACTCTGTAAGTCTTCTCACTAACACTTTAGGAAACATTCTTTCAAATATAGTGTCAGACTCACTCTGGAATACTTAAAGGGAGCCTCCTTCTTCCTCTCACTTCTCTATACAATCACACTTACCCAATCAGTCTTTGATGATCACCCTACACTTCTGGGCGTTGATAACTCTTGTATAGCAAGAATCCCCTTCCTTACATATTGAATCTGTATCATTCTAAATTTGGTGCCAGACTGACCTTGATACATCTAATGGAGCCTCCTTCTCCCTGCAGCTAACCTCCCTCTGCCCTAACACTTACATTACCAGTCCTTGATCAGCACACATACTGAATATTTACTTTGCATATTGTGCAACATTTATTAAGAAACTTACATAAGTTTATTGGACATTCTGGTTGTTTTTCCTGACATAAATTGTGATCTATTCAACACTCTTGTCAAATAAAGCATTACAGTCTTTGATGAAATAAATAGATACCGTGGCGACGTGAATTCATGCCAAAACCTCAAGAACAGATCTTTTCAATAGATATTCTTCAATATCCCCTAAGCAGAGCTCTCGCTGGTAATGAGTAACTTAAATCCAGTTGTGAGAAATCATCAAACAATCCACAAAAGAGGAATATTTCATTTATTAAAATGGGGATAGAAATGGATTCCTCAATTTCTCAATGTCATCAAACACAAGGACAGCTTAAAATTTTTGGCAGGATAAAATAAAGTTACATGAACGGAACAGTGTGGTTTGTGATGCGGATTTGCAATTACACTATGGAAAAAATAGAGAGCAAGTTCCCAAATATACAGCGATGGAATTTAAAACCAAAGTAAAGAAAAGATGGACTTTTAAAAGAATGCTTATAGGGAAATTGGGGATTTATAAAGAAAACAATAAATATCAGCCACAACTTCAGTTGATAAACTAAAATAAATTCCAAATAGATAGTGTATCTTAATTATACATATAAAAGTTTATATGCAGGGGTCTGAAGTTCAAGTGACTGTAGGGAACTTGGGGGTTGAGGTGAAAGGAAAAGCCTGGCAGGAACACAGGGATAAAGGAGTAGAGTTGAAGGTGGACATACTGACGGACTCAATGGAGCTGAGGACAGGATCCAAAGTGGTGAGCGTATAAAGGGGAAACAGAATCAATAAGAAGAGAGAGGCCTGGAGGAGTCCGTTTTGGGAGATTATAGTAGGTTCCTAAGAGGCCAGTGAAATTCCAAATTCGCTTCAGGAAAATCTTGCCAAGGAGGAAGTGGACAGACTGGTGGAACATATAGTCAGCAGGAGTTCAAGAAGGAAGTTTCAGCCAACTGAAAAGTTTCCATGAGAGAGAAAGGAGAAAATAAACAGAACAGAGAGTCTTCTAAAAAAGCCAACAAAATTTTCCTGCTCAAGACAAAGATCCAGGAAAAAACTTACAGCCCAGGGAGTCAGGAATAATCCCCACTCAAGACAGAGAGGGAGAGACAGGAAGAGAGACTTCTGACCCAGCAGGCACCTATCAAACAAAGAAGCCTAGGCCTCTACCCCAGCTCCTTTTTCCTGGGACTCACCTAGTTTCTTATACACAGCTGCTTATAACCGCACTTCTTACAAAGAAACTTGGGAAACTAATGCAGTTTCTTGAGTATTCTTAAATCTTAAGCATCAAAACCTATCCTCATGAGTTTCAGTGAACTGTCATCCAGACTAAGGGCTCACGAATCTGACTCACGAAGGGATCACTGTTCAATCAGTCAGAATCAAAGATAAAAGATTGAAAGACATACATTTAAGGTTGAGACACAGGGAATACAATGGTGAATCTGATTCTATTCAAGTCACAGACACCATAGCTATTAAAGAAAAAATCATTTCTGTTAAAGAAAATAAAGTAGACTTTATTTTAGGGAGAACAATTGTGATGGGAATAAGCACCACTGCAATGGATTTCACAACCTGTAATACGGAGGATACACGAAAACTAAGTAGAATTTCCCCTAGAAATGCAAGGTTCCCTAAATATATGAACGTCAATAAATATGATTCATTATATTAAAGGAACAAAAGACACAAACGATGTGATAATAGCAGGAAAAGCATTTTGGAAAACCTATATCATTCATGATAAAAGAAAAAGAAATGCTGAACAAGATAGGAATAGAAGGAAACTTTCTGAAGCTCATAAAAGACGTATATGAAACACATACCCCTAACATTATATTTAATGGTGAAAGATCTAATGCTTTTTCTTTAACATCAAAAAAGAAACTAAATTTCCACTCTTGACATTTCTATTCATTGTTTTTTTTTTCTATTCATTGTTTTAGAGGGTCTAGAAAGGGTAATTTGGCAAGAAAAAGAAATAGAAGGTATGATATAGGAAAGGAAGAAGTGAAACTATCTCTATTTGCATATGGCATAACATTGAATATATAAAATACTGAGGAATCCAGAAAAAAAAAAGTAAAACTAATGAGCAAGTTCAGCAATGTTTCACAATATGAAATCGATACTGAAAAATCAATTGTATTTATAAACACCATCAATGCACGATCCAAAGTGAAAATAAGAAAATCACTTCATTTACAATAACATCAAAAAGAATAAAATACTTAGGAATAAATTTAGCAAAAAAAAATGTACTATTTAATTTTTGGTGTCAACTTGACTGGATAAAGGAATATCAAGAAAACTGAAAAAGCATTATTTCTGGATGGGTCTGTGAGGAGATTAATATATGAGTCAGTGGGATGAATTGGGGAAGATCTACCCTCCAATGTCGTTGCCTACCACCCAATTGGCTGGGGGCCCCGACAGAATAAAAAGGCAGAGGAAAGGCAAATTATCTTTCCTTTTTTTTTGAAACAGAGTCTTACTCTATTGTCCGGGCTAGACTCCCGTGGCATCAGCCTAGCTCACAGCAACCTCAAACTCCTGGGCTAAAGCAATCCTTCTGCCTCAGTGGCCTGAGTAGCTGGGACTACAGGCATGCGCCACCATGCCCGGCTAATTTTTTCTATATATTTTTAGTTGGCCAATTAATTTCTTTCTATTTTGAGTAGGGACAGCATTCTCGCTCTTTGTCAGGCTCATTCAAACTTCTGACCTTGAGCGATCCACCTGCCTTAGCCTCCCAGAGTGCTAGGAATACCGGCATGAGCCATGGCACTGGGTCAAGAAAGCCAAATTCTCTTTCTCTCTCTTGTCAATATATCAGATACTAACCACTTTGCATGAGTTTGCCTCTTTCAGGTTCCACACAGTTAGAAGCAAGGAAGTGGAAAAGAACTTATGAGGTACCTCTAACAACACACACCCTATTGAAATTCTCAGGAGGAAACCTTGGGTCCATCATACAAGAGTAAAGAGGTGTCCCATGGAGGAATTGAACCAAATCCCCCAATAGATGGGCTACCATTTAGACTATCTAAAGTATCTGTTTAAGACAAAGGAAAAACAAAAATGCTGATATCTTTGATAACCTTTCTTTGGTTATTTGTCTTGTCTGTAGGATAGAGGACAACTCCTTAGTGAGTGAGCATTTCCTAGGTTATAACCTTTTCTGCTGAGCTGCCTCACTGCTGAGTTTGCCATCCCAGACCTCGTTTGGTGCACATATTCCTGTGTATGATTTCTGAATTTACAGAGGCCAGTATCTCGGATCACTGACAGCATGCGACTAATAGCCCCATGCTCAAACGTCCAATGTTTCTTTCTTGCCCAGCCCTGTATGAGACATTACCTACAAGGTGACAGTAAAGACTCACAGTCCTGCCAGTGCCTTAGATACCAAGCCAGGTAAATTCTCTCTTATCGGGTACCCTCCTTCATTTTGCCTTGTCAATCCTCACAGTTTTATTTATTGTTTATGCCCCTTATTTCACCTGGTAATCTAGAATATTTTTTATTTTTGTAAATCTACTGCCAAAACTTTGCAATGGCCTGAATAAGTATAAAAATTCCATCTGAAACATTGCCCAAAGTCAGCAGGAAATAGCTCAATGACTACATCCCCTTCTTCCCAATAGATACGAACGGGTAAAATTCATAGTGCAGAATATGTAACAGAGGGAATGGCCTGATAAAGGGTAAAATGTTTTACATATTGTCTCTTTAAAAACCATCCCCATAATTTTTGGTAAATAAAACCAGCACCCCTGCCTAAGGTCAGTAATCAGAGACGTAAAAAAATGTCCTTTGTTCTTTGTACCACATTCGATGGCTCAACAGATGTCCCTGTCTTCGTCACGGGTGGGGTTGATCAGGACCAGCAACCCCAAACTGGAAAGTCCTTTTGAAAGCTCTGTATTTCTGCTTATAGGGAGGACTGTGTTACTTGAAGACATGAGTCTGCCATACTTCTCATCTTCTGGCATATAAACTCCCCTTTCCTTCTCAAATCACTTTTCCTTATTCTTCTCATGCAGTTTGGGGACAAGTGCTGAAATTTGGTTACAGTTTGGCATCCTGTGGCTTCCACACTAAGTCTGTTTTCATCTATGTCGAATCAATATTATGAATTGGTCTTTTTTAAATTTTAGCATCTTATGGGGGTACAAAAGTTAAAGGTATACATATTGTCCCTGTCCTCCCGGCCCTCTCCAGTCAAAATTTCCACCGTGTCCATCCCCCAGATGATGCGCATTGCACTAATTATGTGGTCTTTCTTTTTCTCACTTTGTCACAGTCACTAAATGACCTTGTCTGATCTTTGTGCTCTGTGAGATTGTTTGTGTCCAACAGGAAAGCACCACTGCCCAGCAGTCAGCACCAGGTCACCATCTAACAACTCTGAAGCTTGAAAATGTCAAGGCAGTACCCAGATGTCAGGAATTGCTTTCCTTTCTCACCTGTTAAATCATTGCAGATAAGAAAAATTCTGTGTTACTAGATAGAGGAGTGTGGTGGAATGAAACTGAACCTTTGTCTTTGTTTTGATTAGCATATTCATGCAGGATTAATCTCTGTGCTCAAATAATATTTCCAAGATCAGTGTTCATCTTATTTTATTGAATAAATATGTGGAAAGTCCAATTATTAACAGGAACACAAGGAAGTACCAGTTCATAATTTGAAGTGTCTATCACTTGGATTGTTTAAACATTGGACAACTACCCCACCACCTCTAAAAAATATGTCTTTTTTATGTTGTTCATTATTATTATCAATTCAAAGATAGAAAATTGATTAGATGAGGGATATATAGAAGGCAAGGTAAGTAGTTTGATGTTATCAAATGAAGGTTTGTTATGGCGCAGCCCTGCAGGAACATATGCATAAAACCCAGACTGATTCTACCTCAGCTACATCAGAAATATAACCAGACGTTCCCTGCACATGCCTGGGCAACTGAAAAAGAAAAAAAAATATTGTTATAAGGTTTCCACAAAGGATGAAGAATCTAACATTATTTTTTGGACTCTAAATGGGTACTACGTGTCAAATATTACTGAATTCAGTGGATTCAAAAGGAACATGAGATTTTAAATCCAAGAAGATAAATGTCCAATTCCTGTCCTTAAAGAATTAGGATATTTAGCCCTACATGGAAGCCCAAGTAAGTTGGACAATCAGTGACAAATGGAGGTCAGCTAATTGATATGAGTTTTCCCTTTAATATGGCACAATGCAATCTTCTGATAAGGGAGAACTCTGCATTTTCTCACCAATACTACAGATCTACACCTATACTATAGCATTGGCCCAGACATGAAAAGGTATAAAGCAGTATTTGAAGAGGAAACCTCAGGATGTCAATTATTTGACCATCACTCCAATCCCTTTTCTTATTAACATGTTCTCAAGGGAAAATTTATCATTGTAACTTTTTCATTTACACAGCTTCAGAATATCTATTTCATAGAGTGACTGTGAGATTTAAATTACACATGTATTTTAGAACAAGGAGGCTGTGTATGTTTAGATTCAACAAATGTTGTACTATGCTATGTGATGTACAATGTGATGTACTATGCTATGTAAATGCTATGTGAAAGTTGAAGGACAGGAGAAAAGTTAACCCAGAATAGAAAAACTATACCTTGATCCTTAATCAATATGCAAATTCTCAGAAATATCCTAAATAATACTCAAAACAATCTGCCCCAGGAAAGATCATAAAGATCACCCATTGTTAAGCTATGTTCTGTTTTCAGAAAATTATCACAAGAAAAAAAGAATTGTCTGACTTAAAATATATATAAAATGAAGAGCAAGGAATCAAGATGGCAGACGAGAAACACTGCCAGACAAACTGTCTCTGCAGAAAAGACTGATACTAGCAGAAATTAGAAAAAAGAAGCAAGAAGACGAGCATACAGCAAACAAGGACCAGAAGGAGGGGTACCTGAGACCCCGGGAGACTCCACAGGAGGAGGTTGCAGAGGAGAACTGGAAGCTGAGACCGCTGGAGCAGCCCAGAGACCAGTGGGAAGAGTAGGTGGATTTGCCATTTCCGCTCCCCTGCATCTAGGACTGCTGGTGGGCTCCCCAGAGGGTGGAGGGACCTGCGGACACCAGCCCAGTGATGGCCGCCACCAGCTAGTGGTGACCCTATAGCGGACGCAGCACCAAGCTCCCAAATCCCTCAGGGCACCTCCGTGTGCACAGACCCGAGCAGCGCCGCAGGCGCCATATTGCCTCCTTCTCCCGTCCGCCAAACATACCCGAGGCTGCCCAAAAAGACACTATAGCTAACAGCCAGGGGCACCTCCAGGGAATGGGACCTTCCCTTTTGGGACCCTACAGCTGACTAAGGGGAACTCAGACTGTGAGCTCCCTACCCGCCAGCCCTCCCAGGTGCTGCTGGCACAGTGATCCCAGGAGAACGGTGCAGACCCTGAGGTTGAGAGACATAAACCCAGCGTGGGCTCCTGTGGGTAAATTGGGACCAGCACTCCTCTCCCTGGTGGGGATATAGTTTGAACTCTGGGACCAAGAGGTCAGACCTGCAGACCAGATCCCGTGCACCGAGGTCTCACATTGCCCTGGGCACAGTGGTGATATACGTGAACAGCCTACTGAGGTGTGTGTGCCTTCAGGGGCAGATGAGCATCCTAGAGAGCAACCCTACTCCCAAAAGGAGGCCGTACACCCAGGCCAGGTGGCGTTCCTGCACAGGGAAACTCCCCGCCGGCATCACAGTCCGGGGAGGCCAGGTGGCGTGTGGTCTGGCCTGCTGGCAGAGGCCCAGGAGTAGCTGTGGAGTTGGGGAAGGTGGAAAGAAGCGAAGCCCACTCCAGACTACCGGTCTCAGACAGCCCCACCTCCAGACACAGACTTTCTGGCTGAGCAGGGCCATTCCAGCCCCTCCCTGACAGCTTTTCCTGGAAAAAGAGAACAGAACTTTGACCCCTGCTAACGGCATTGGTGGTGCCTGAGGGTAGGCTTACCCAACCCAACACCACCCAGACTCTCTCCTAGAACAGCCCTCACTGAGAGGGAGAAAAGGACACACCTGGAAGTCCCAGGGCCCCATCCATCACCTGAGGCACTAGAGTGCCTCCCTAAAGGAACAAGAGCTGATAACAGGACACAAAAACAAGAGTGCAGCCTGTTCCTCCAAGCAAGCACCACCTACTGACAGGGAAGGCATCCTGCACAGCCTCTTCACGGCACCTAATGACTCATTATACAGGGAGTGGTCGAATCTCACCCACAGACATCACCTACCAGCTCAAAAACTAAACAAGGCGTGTGAATACCCAAACAAAAACCTAAAGAAGGCCGGGTGCGGTGGCTCACGCCTGTAATCCTAGCACTCTGGGAGGCCGAGGCGGGCGGATTGCTCAAGGTCAGGAGTTCAAAACCAGCCTGAGCGAGACCCTGTCTCTACCATAAAAATAGAAAGAAATTAATTGGCCAACTAATATATATAATATAAAAATCAGCTGGGCATGGTGGCTCGTGCCTGTAGTCCCAGCTACTCGGGAGGCTGAGGCAGCAGGATCGCTTGAGCCCAGGAGTTTGAGGTTGCTGTGAGCTAGGCTGACGCCACGGCACTCACTCTAGCCTAGGCAAGAAAGCAAGACTCTGTCTCAAAAAAAAAAAAAAAAAAACCTAAAGAAAAGAAACAATAACTGATCGACATGGGAAGAAATCAGCGAAGGAACTCAGGAAATGTGAAGAACCAAACGGAAAACACACCCCCAAAGAGGAGCACCAGACCCCTAGAAACGGACACCAACCAAAATGACAGAAGAGGCAACCAAAATGACAGAAGAGGAATTTCGTATGTGGATCATAAGAACAATTACCAACTTGCAAGAACAACTCAATAACCAACACAAAGAATCCACAAAAAGCCTCCAGGACCTAGAACAAAAGTTCACTAAAGAAATAGACACAATGAAGAAAAGTTTAACCAAACTACTGGAAATGAAGAATCAATTCAGGGAACTACAAAATACAGTGGAAAGTCTCAAGAACAGGGTAGATCAAACAGAATAAAGAATCTCAGAGATTGAAGATAACAGACTTCAACTAAATAAAACTGTCACAGAGATAGAGCAGAGAAACAAGAGAAAAGAGCAAAGCCTACAAGAGATGTGGGATTATGTGAAGAAACCTAATGTGAAGGTCATAGGGTTACCAGAAGGGGAAGAAGACAACACTCAAGGGTTGGACAAGCTGTTTGAAGATATAATAGAGGAAAATATCCCAGGCCTTGCTCAAAATCTTGATATACAAGTTCAAGAAGCTCAGAGGACCCCTGGGAGATTCAATGCAAACAGGAAGACGTCACGACATGCAGTCGTAAGACTGACCAAAGTATCAACTAAAGAGGCCCTTCTAAGAGCTGTAAGACAAAAGAAGCAAATAACATACAAGGGAAAGCCAATTCGAATAACATCAGACTTCTCTAATGAGACTTTACAAGCAAGGAGAGACTGGGGCCCCATTCTCACTCTTTTGAAACAAAACAATGCCCAGCCTAGAATATTATTCCCTGCAAAACTAAGCTTTGTATATGAAGGAGAAATAAAAACATTCTCAGACAAGCAAAGGCTCAGAGAATTCACCAAGACAAGACCAGCCCTACAAGAAGTACTTAAAACAGTGTTACGCACGGAACTTCATAATAATAACCCACGAATATAAAAACAACCAAAACCCAAAGATATTGAAGGCCAGATAATACAATGGCTCAAGACAGAAATCATACCAACAACATCCAACCCAACAGAATGATCAGTAATCTACCTTACCTATCAGTTCTCTCAATAAATGTGAATAGCTTAAACTCTCCACTCAAGAGACATAGGCTGGCTGAATGGATAAGAAAATACAGGCCAAGTACATGCTGTCTTCAGGAAACACATCTAACATACAAGGATGCATATAGACTAAAAATAAAAGGGTGGAGATCAATATTCCAAGCAAATAGAAGCCAAAAGAAGGCTGGTGTGGCAGTTCTAATTTCAGACGATTTAGTTTTTAAACCAACAAAAGTAGTGAAAGACAAAGAGGGTCATTATATAATGGTGAAGGGTACAGTCCAACAAGAAGAGATAACAATTTTAAATATATATGCACCCAACTTAGCTGCACCCAGATTCATAAAGCAAACCTTACTGGAGCTAAGCAAATGGATTAATAGCAACTCCATAATCGCCGGGGATTTCAACACCCCACTGACGGCACGAGACAGATCCTCCAAACAGAAAATTAATAAAGAAATAATGGACTTAAACAAAACTATAGAACAATTGGGTCTGACTGACATTTACAGAACATTCTACCAAAATCCACTGAATATACGTTCTTCTCATCAGCTCACGGGACATTCTCTAAGATTGACCATATCCTAGGACACAAAGAAAATCGCAAGAAATTTAAAAAAATAGAAATCATACCATGTACCTTCTCAGATCACAGTGGAATAAAAGTAGAAGTCAACCCTAACAAAAACTCACATTTCTACACAAAAACGTGGAAATTAAACAACCTCCTACTAAATGATTACTTCATAAATGAAGAAATCAAGACGGAAATATAAAAATTCTATGAAGAAAATGACAATGGAGAGACAAGTTACCAACTCCTCTGGAACACAGCTAAAGCAGTTCTGAGAGGTAATTTTATCTCCATAAATTCCTATAACCAAAAGACAAGAAGATCACAAATAGACAATCTAATGAAATGACTCAAAGAGCTGGAAAAAGAAGAACAGACCAACCCCAAACCCAGCAGAAGAAGTGAAATCAACAAGATCAAATCAGAACTAAACGAAATTGAAAACAGGGAACCTATTCAGGAGATAAATAAAACAAAAAGTTGGTTCTTTGAAAAAATAAACAAAATTGACACACCATTGGCTAAGCTAATGAAGAGCAGAAAAGAGAAATCTCTAATAAGCTCCATCAGGAATAAAAAATGAGATATCATAACTGATCGCAAAAAGATACAAGATACAATCTATGAATAGTACAAAAATCTTTATGCACAAACTAGAAAATGTGGAGGATATGGACAAATTTCTAGAAACACACAGCCTCCCTAGGCTCAACCAGGAAGAAATAGATTCCCTGAGCAGACCAATCTCAACAGCTGAAATAGAAACAGCAATTAAAAATAGAAAAGTCCCGGTCCAGATGGCTTCAGACCTGAATTTTACCATACTTACAAAGAAGAACTAGTACCTATCTTGCAGAAACTATTCCACAACATCGAGAAGAACGGAAACCTCCCCGACACCTTTTATGAAGCGAATATTACTCTGATACCAAAACCAGGAAAGCATGCAACAAAAAAAGAAAACTACAGACTAATATCCCTAATGAATATAGATGCAAAAATTTTCAATGAAATCTTAGCTAACCGAATCCAGACACTTATCAAAAAAATAATCCACCACGACCAAGTGGGCTTCATCCCAGGGATGCAGGGATGGTTCAATATACCTAAATCTATAAATGCAATTCACCACATAAACAGAAGCAAAAACAAAGACCACATGATTCTTTCAATAGATGCAGAAAAAGCTTTTGACAAAATTCAACACCCTTTCATGATACGAACACTTAAGAAAATAGGCATAGAAGGGACATACCTAAAAATGATACAAGCCATATATGACAGACCCATAGCCAACATCATACTGAATGGGGAAAAATTGAAATCATTCCCACTTAAAACTGAAACCAGACAAGGCTGCCCACTATCTCCACTTCTGTTCAACATAGTGCTGGAAGTCTTGGCTACAGCAATCAGACAGGAAGATGGAATCAAAGGTATCCAAACAGGGGCAGAAGAGATCAAACTTTCACTGTTTGCTGATGATATGATATTGTATCTAGAAAACCCCAAGGATTCAACCAAGAAACTCCTGGAACTGATCAATGAATTTAGTAAAGTCTCAGGATACAAAATCAATACACAGAAATCAGAGGCATTCATATACGCCAACAACAATCTAACTGAGAACCAAATCAAAGACTCAATTCCCTTCACAATAGCAACAAAGAAATTAAAGTACCTAGGAATATACTTAACCAAGGAGGTAAAAGACCTCTACAGGAAGAACTATGAAACACTGAGGAAGGAAATAGCAGAGGATGTAAACAGATGGAAATCCATACCATGCTCGTGGATCGGCAGATTCAATATCATCAAAATGTCTATACTACCCAAACTGATCTACAGATTCAATGCAATACCTATTAAAATCCCATCAGCATTCTTCACAGATATAGAAAAAATAATTTTACGCTTCGTATGGAACCAAAGAAGACCCCGAATATCAAGAGCAATTCTAGGCAACAAAAACAAAATGGGAAGCACTAATATGCCAGATATCAAACTATACTACAAAGCTGTAGTAATTAAATCAATATGGTATTGGCACAAAAATAGAAATATGGACCAGTGGAACATATCTGAGATTCCTGATATAAAATCATCCTCATATAGCCATCTAATCTTTGACAAAGCAGATAAAAACATACGCTGGGGAAAAGAATCCCTTTTCAATAAATGGTTCTGGGATAACTGGATAGCCACCTGTAGAAGGCTAAAACAGGACCCACACCTTTCACCTCTCACAAAAACCAACTCACGCTGGATAACAGACTTAAACCTAAGGTATGAAACTATTAGAACTCTAGAGGAAAAAGTTGGAAACTCTCTCCTAGACATTGGCATGGGCAAAGAGTTTATGAAGAAGTCCCCAAAGGCAATCAAAGCAGCCACAAAAATAAATAAATGAGACATGATCAAACTATAACACTTCTGCACAGACAAAGAAATAGTCATGAAAGTAAACAGACAACCTACAGAATGGGAGAAAATTTTTGCATCCTATGTATCCGATAAGGGACTGATAACTAGAATATGCTTAGAACTCACGAAAATTAGGAAGAAAAAATCAAATAACCCCATTAAAAAGTGGGCAAAGGACTTGAACAGAAATTTTTCTAAAGAAGACAGAAGAATGGCCAACAAACATATGAAGAAATGCTCAACATCTCTAATCATCAGGGAAATGCAAATCAAAACCACAATGAGATATCACTTAACCCCAGTGAGAATGGCCTTTATCAAAAAATCTCCAAACAATAAATGCTGGCGTGGTTGCGGAGAGAGAGGAACACTCCTACACTGCTGGTGGGACTGCAAACTAGTTCAACCTCTGTGGAAAGCAATATGGAGATACCTTAAAGCGATACAACTGAATCTACCATTTGATCCAGCAATCCCATTGCTGGGCATCTACCCAAATGATCCAATGACACTCTACAAAAAAGACACCTGCACTCGAATGTTTATAGCAGCACAATTCATAATAGCAGGGCTGTGGAAACAGCCCAAGTGCCCATCAATCCAAGAATGGATTAATAAAATGTGGTATATGTATACCATGGAGTACTATTCAGCTCTAAGAAACAATGGTGATATAGCACATCTTATATTTTCCTGGTTAGAGCTGGAACCCATACTATTAAGTGAAGTTTCCCAATATTGGAAAAACAAGCACCACATATACTCGCCAGCAAACTGGTATTAACTGAGTAGCACCTAAGTGGACACATAGGTACTACAGTAATAGGGTATTGGGCAGGTGGGAGGGGGGAGGTAGGGGGGTATATACATATATAATGAGTGAGATGTGCACCATCTGGAGGATGGTCATACCAGAGACTCAGACTTGTGTGGAGAAGGGGGGAATGGGCATTTATTGAAACCTTAAAATCTGTACCCCCATAATATGCCAAAATAAAAAATATATAAATATATAAAATGTAATCTGTTACCTTGCCTCATAAAGGCACATAATTTGGTCTTACTAATGATGTTTCCATTAAAATCCAATTATCCTTCATAAATGTTAACATTTCAATCCATCCAGTTTGTATTGCTAAACTAGGAGTAACAAGCTCATGGCTCCTCTGATAGTTATTATTGACTTACATAGAAATGCACGAGATATTTGAAAACAGTCTGAGGAAAACAGGGCATTTCTCTTAGTTTCTCCCTTCCTGACACCAAAAATATAATCTCTGGGGGAATAGAGAACCCAGGAAATCCAGGAGTCACATAAAAGAAGCGATTAGATGGAATGGTCTTACTTTCAAAAACGAGGCAAATATAACCAGAGATATCTGCCATTACAGTGTCAGTGGAGATTTCTTCAGGGGCAGCTGAAATTAGGAAGAAAATTTCCAGGTAAGACTTTGACTCTTCTGGAAGAGTCAATTGGAACACAATTTCTCCCGCCCCGGAGTGGGTATATATTTCCCAACCTCAATTCATCTCTGCATCTGTCATCAATTCTGTGGTACCTTTAGCCTTCCTGCCTCCTTTCCACTTTCCTCCTCTTCCCTGCCCTGTCTTTGCTAGGACAGGAACACTTTGAGGTTTTCCACCAAGAGCAATGGCACTTACTGAAGAGATAGGCAAGTACTTTGTCCCAGGCCTGAGCACAAAAGACCAAGTCACATGTGGTGCTATCCACAGGACTACTCCCAGAGCAGCAAGGGGATTTCTCCTGGCCTGACACTCTCATGCCGTCCACAGAGCAGCCTAGGACTGCATGAATGCCATTGTAGCATCAATGAGGACAAGCAGAGGGATAAATTCTAGGAAGAAGAGGAGTAACATTCAGAATATGTATCCTATCTTAGAGTCATATTTCCATCTTAGCAGTAAAATACCTGATGTCACCTTCTAGCCTGAAAAAATGTCATAGTGATCTCACCCTTTGTGACAATTCAGCCTGCACCTTTTAGAGAAGCAATTGTGAGAACCCATTCAATATAATGGGAAAAATTGGTACACTTCTGGCAATAAGAATGAGCACATGCCCCATGAGTTACTACATGTTAAAGGAACTGAGTAAGAGTTATGAGGATTATCTTTCCCTTGACCTTACACCAGAGCTACTGACAAAGCCCAGGAGTCAGATTCTGCATTTGTGAGTTAAACCTCCCTCAACAAATGGATAGCTCTGTCCCCAAACCCATACTTCAGCCATGCTGCCTCAGGCCTCTTCAGAGAAAGAACACTGTTAAAACATGACCCCATGTAGGGGTCCTAATTCTCCTCTAAAATGGATCCCACTACGGACCATGATTCAAGTTACAATGGGAATTGTGCAACCTGAGCTTATTCCATGGGAAAGCATCAGAATGTCAGGTTCCCAGGAATTCACATATGGTTTCTGGGCAATAGTCCTCTGAGTAGCACCACATGTGGACTTGGTCTTCTGTGCTCATGGCTAGGACAAAGTACTTGCCTGTATCTGCAGTCGTTGTCATTGCCCTTGGGCCAAACCCAAATTCACTCTTTCCCAGGAAGGACAACGAATGAAAGGATGAAGATAGGGCATGTGGTCCATAGTGTGATGGCTGACTAGATTCAAGACCCCATGACCAAAGGATGTCAATCTACAAGCTGTGGAGGATCAAAGGAGAGATCCTCATAACTCATTCATGAACATGACACACACACAGAATATATCGCACAGGACCCTTTGGGAGAAACCCAAGAATGACCAGGGGCTTTGGTCAATGACCTTGGTTTTCAGGTCAGAAGGAAAAACAAACATCAGCCCCGGAATTAGACATTATACACCATTACAAAGAGCAAACTCAAAATCTTCTTCTAACAGACACTTGAATCTCATATCCCACACACCACCTTCACTTATAGTTCAAATGCTTCATTTTATATCACTTCCAAAATTACAATTTGTTACTCCATTCTGTGACCCACTGGTCTCTTGTTTACAATGGCCATATATTCAGTCCTTCATTTTATTAAAGACTTTGCATGCATCTGCCAAAAATTCCTAGTGCTAAACGTCACACCTCATGCATTTATTCCACTGTCTCAGGAAAGCAGAGAAGTCCACAATTTACATAAGTCATATATTAGATTTCATATTCTCTAAAAATATACAAGAGACAAATAGGTTAACTTTATTCACAATGCATGTTAATATCAGGAATACAGCCTTCTCAGGCTTCTGTTTAGGATTCCTTACAACTTAGAATATCCACATGCAAGCTGATTATTTGCCATGAGCTGGAAATGGAAAACACTCATTGAGGAAAGGAGTTAAAGTTAAAGTACAGTCTTACCAGCAGCAGAGGTGTCAGCTGGAGCAGCTGTTGCATCCTCTGAAAGAGAAGAAGGAAAAATAGGATGGAAGATGATCACAAGTTGTGGGGGTGGAGGAAAAAGAAAATGTGGACAGTATTTCAACTTTTACAACAGAAGAACCTCAGTCCCTGGTACAGATTGAAGTTGGACACATGCACAGGTAACATGATACACGTGAAATCCCATAGAAAACCTAACATGTGGTCATGTTTACTTTCCTGAAATAAACCTCTGATTACCTCCTTAAACATATTTTATTGACAAAAAAAAAATTGCATCCATGGTTATTAAGATTTGACTGAATTAGGAAAATTCTATGGGAGGAATCAACTCTACCTTGAATGGCCAAAGTAATGCTGGAACAAATTAGGGGAGTGGAGGATGGTAGGTGCAGCATTCTAGGCCCCTGCAAGTACAATCCTCACAGAATGGCTATTTTTATGCACTATTCCCACAAACGTCATGTTTAGGTAAGCATCTTTACTTACAGCCACATAGCAAGAAGGTAGAAACTCCCACCAGTACCAGGACTGCCAACAACTTCATGGTGCTGAATTGAAGACCCAAGAACACAAACAAGAATGCTTCAGAGCCCAAGGGTATAGCCAATGGAGACTCCAGGATTCCACATCCTGACAATATATATGCAGAGAGCACCAATCAGGAGTTGCCAGACCAGATCCAGGATAGTTAAGGCCAGAAAAAGTTATGGCACAGAGAAACCACTGGAAAACGACAGCATAGCCAGAGGACTTTTGGAAGTGTTGTGAGTGTAGATCCTTGATTCAACTCAAAACTTGTGCATATTAAATATTTTCCAGGCAATAACTTCTCTTCCAGCCTTTTTCTTACTTGTGGTGTAGAGTGCTTCTATGAATTCGAGCTCTTTTGTCAATTTAGAGATGGCCACATAAGCAGCCTTCCTGATATCTGCATGCTCCTTTCATAGACATTATGAGGTAGAAGCTTACGGAAACCTTAACCTTGTGTCTCCTGAAAAGGGAATAATTAGGGTAGAGCAGCTTCATCAAAATATGATCCTGTGTACATCAGGCTGTGTATTCTTCAAAAACTGGCCAACTGCTGTATGTAGGGTCATCTGACACTGGTACAGAGTGAGTCCCATACTTAAATAATGAATCAAATTTAATATCCCTAGTTTAAAGCAATTATTGTGTAAATATTTTAAATTAGAGGTTAAGAGGATTGAAAACTGAACTAACATTTGTAAATAGCTGCATCTGATCAATCAATTCATTCACTCAACAAATACCAATTGAGCATTATTATGTGGCAAGCACATTGCTGCACATTTGAGAAGTAGCAGAACTCAAAGTACAAAAGATATTCATGACATGTATCATATTGTATGATTCATACATTAAGAGTTAAGGAAAGGAAAAGGATAATGCCTTATATTTGACCTGATAAAGTCTAATAAAAAATAAGAAAGAATAATAAGGTTGGAGATGGAAAGTAGGGCATAATTTTAGATAAAGTGAACAAACAGAGCATTGGTAGAAAAGGCAATTCTTGTGCAGAATTTAAGGAGCTGAGAAATCAACCATGCAGTATGTTGAGATAGTGCATTGAGATGAAACACAATGTGAGTGCACGTGCATTATGGTCTTCCAGGTTTCTCCGCTGCTGTTGAGTAGGGCCAGCACTACACCAAGGCATGTCCAACTACAGGTCTTTTGTTTTAATGGACCCAAGCTGCTAAATAAACACAAGAGGGAAGTAAATCCCACATTTACAGAATAATCAAGTGCAGGACGCAATCAAGGCTCTCGAGGGGTGCTGAACGTCTGGAATACCCAGAATGATCAGATATTCACTGAGTATTAAAGATTTCCTTTGCGGATCCATGTCTCTCCTTGCTTCAAAGTTCTTCTTGTTCATACTGAGTATATCTTTTTGCTGTATGTCTGTTAGCTGGGATAGCACTAAACGTCTATCTATTTCTCTATTTATTGGATCATCTACCTGGCAATAACAGTCAATTCACTTGCCAAGAGATGCTATAGGGTCACCATCAGTTGAATGGAAAAAGAGAAAATGAGAGAATTGTCTTGAACCTCTGAAAGACAAGTAGGTGTCCTTGTCATAGTCAATCTCACATCTGCCATGAGGCATAGAGTTGTCATAACATGGTGAGAAGTTAGTAGGAAACAATGCTAGAAAATGAAAGAAAAGCATACTCTCAAGGAAAAGGCAAAGGGAGAAATATTAAATGAGATAAAGATGAGGAAGAAAGACTTCCATGATAGATATTATCTGATTATACCCAACATGAAGTAAATCCTAGAGCTAGCTACACAAAGCCTCCAAAAAAAACCAAACAAACAAACAAACAAAAAAAAAACCACACTGACACAAATTGGACGTCCTTCTGGGAGATGGTTCCTTACTGGGAACTCACTGTGTGTCCTCCACAGAGGAGAGAGCCGGCAGACAGACTTAAGGCAATGATTGACTCATTGAGGAAGGAAGATTAAACATGTATATCTGTTAGGGTTCACGTAGGAGAGGGAAGCCCCACAGTGCCTTAAAGAGTGGGAATCTGATATAAAGAGGTACTAAAGTCTAATAAAATAGTAACCATGAGGGAACTACTTGAAAGCCCAGGGCTAAGGGAGAATGTCCAAGAAAGGACAACCATGGACAGGGGCCTCCTCCCTAAGGCAGGTGCTCAGATCTCACTGGAGATCTGAGCACCTTAGGGGCCTCCTCCCTAAGGCAGGTGCTCAGATCTCACTGGCTGCTTTGCCCAGGATGAAACTGGTCTGCAGCTGCTGGGCAAGCAGAGATCCACCACCCAGAGAGTACACGTGGGAACAGACAATAGCAAGTTGGTGCCTCAGTGTGCAGAGTGGATGTGGGCTCAAGGTGTAGCTGGGCCTCCTGGGACCTGTGACAGTTTTCGGGTCTCATTTGGCTGAAGTTATTATATTTGGAAAATAGTATGCTCAAATTGTTTTTAATATTATTTTCAGTGGAATCTGAAATTTAATTGTGATGCGTCATGTGAATATATAAAATATGCTCAGACTTAATATGTTTTTTGATAAAATAAATGGCATTATATATATTGGAAATGTTGTAAGAAAATTAGACTGGGTCTTCCACACATCTATAAACATCTATACTCCGTTTTGGGGGCAACTGTCAAATATTATTTAATATATTTAATTTAAATCCATGCATTTTAGCTATAGGAAAATGTTATATCTGTCTTTCTCAATATATGTATACACTACATACTAGTATATGTAATTAAAAAGTAAAATTAAGTACATAATGCGTCTCCAAAATTTTTTACCACTGCACTTTCCCATCACTAGATTACTTTTGAATTTTCTTCATAAAAATCAAAATAGAAGTGTAGGTAGAAAAAAAATAGGAAAAATATCCACACCTACCAACAAGCATTAAGATAAATCCATTATTTCTTGGTTAGTATATATTCCTAAAACATATTTTTCATATATGAACACACATATAGTTATTTATCCATACTCCTCCATGCCTAATATTCCATACCATCACTGCCACAACCACCAAATGTAACAGGTAATTAAATTTCTCCATGTTTCCATTATCACAGGCAAATAAATGTAGATGCCAATGACCATATATTTGCGTCTGTATCCTTAAAAATGCTGTTTAAAAATGTCATTATGTTATAGAACACTTTGTCTTATTTGTACACTGGACACAGCTACTTAAAATTCTAAGTCAGTCCCTGTTTGTCTGTTTCATCCTTTTCAATTACTTTCATAATTTACTCTAGCATTACCTGTTTATAGTGATTCATTCAGATCACTTCAATTTTTTGCCTTCATCAAATAATGAAAACATTGAGATGCTTTTAAAAGGAACTTATGTACAAAGTTTCCATATCTACGTTATATATCTCTAGAGGTTTTTGAGTCGTATCATATGCATATATTTACTTTGATAGATGTTATCAAACTGGTTTCATAAAAGTCTCGAAGAATTAAAATAATGGAAACAAATTCTAAGAGCATATTTTTTGGCCATTTCTCTATTATCAGTAAATTTCATCTCAATGTAATTATACCAATCTGATAGGTTAGAAGCAATATTTCTTATATAAATAGCGTTTACTTGGTTACAGTAAGTTTGAGCATATTGCATATATTAGACAACTTGAATTTTCTTTCCACGATTTGCATATTCTAATCTTTTTATCTGTTTTGTTTCCTGATTTTATCCTTTTAAAGACCCAAGGTTTATAAGAAATATTAACATACTATCTTGTATAAAAATCACAGTCTCCAATCTAATGTGTTTTAGTTTGCTCATACTATGTCATTAAATCTTTGAATTTCCAATAGGGCTATCACTTTTATTATAATTTCTGTAATGAAGAATATGTAAGACATGCAACTGGGTCATGTTATTCCTGTGAAAAGTTGATATTCCTCCACCCAAAGGTCATATCTACCGTTAATCCCAAGATGTACCTAAGATCACAAGCCTGTCTCTAGTCATTACTGCACACGCCAGTTGGGAGCGTATGAAAAAGGCAGACGGGACCTGAAAGGAAAGCAGCAAAGAAGCCCCGCCCTGAAGAGAGGTCTTAGCATCAGAGACTCAGTCCATCCAGACCCCTCACGGGTCAGCACGCGCCACACAGAGGTGGGAGCACCTGCCGCAGTCCTGGACTGGGATGGGCAAGGACACGGGGGTTTCAACAAAGCAAGATACAACTGAACACAGACCAGCAATGGGATTAGATACCGAGTTTTTAGAAAAAGAATTGAGGTGAAGGTAAGTCTTAGCATAATGGGAGGCAAATAGAATTTTGTGTTGAGATCAAAAGGTAACATTTCTTCCCGTGCTCACACCAAGAGAGCTGAGGCACACACAGGGCTGTGCGGTGAGTGTCCAGCATTAAAATATGAATGTAGGTACCACACAGGATATAAAGACACAGTGTGTATCTACTATTTATCAACACATGTGACTTCTGTCACATATCATTGACAATCAATATAAACTTCATTATTATGTATTTCAGGAAGTCTTCGATGGCTATCAAACTAAAGTAAGCCCCAAATTGCAGGTATACAACTTGATTCTACTTTCCTCATAATCCTTATCATTAACTGATATTTGCTTGTCTTTTTCTTTGTTGTCTCTCATTGTTGGTTTTCTACTGGCCCTCTCAATAAGTAATTCTATGAGTTAAAAAACAAAAAATGCTGTTTTATTCTACACTATGACACAAGACCTAGAAGAGTGCCAAGCACCTAGTCAGTTCTTGATACATGTGAGTTAACTAGAAGAATCAATGAATGAATGAATGCAATTCAAATTCATATAAAAAGGATAAGACAAAGAGAGAAGACTTTTCTTAAAGTACTGGGGAGAAAGAACAGGTCTCTGAAACATAAGAATGGTGCAGGATATCAATGAGATTGTGAAAAGTAAAACCTCAGGCTATGATTGTGAGCTAGCATATAAAACAGACAAGGAAAACTTAGGCAGGCAGGAACCCTATACCATTGTGAACTAGGGAAGGAGTCAAACTCAATACTCTTATTGTCACAGAAACCTTGATATACAAAGAGTATTAAAAACAACAACAACAACAACAACATGCACTGGAGGAGAAGATAGGAATTCCACACCCAAGGAAGCATTAGCTTCCATTAGTAAATCACACAAATTATCCCCCATAATGAAAGCAACGTGTCCTGGTTCATTATTTTACTGGAAGGAAAGCTCTCCTTTGAAGCACAAAGTTGTTCCACCATTGGTTTTCCATAGTTAAGGAAAAGAACTTCTAATCTTTCTCCTACTTCTCATTATTTCCTAGTACTCGGTCATCCATCTCACTGCAGTATACCTATTTCCCATCATCGCCAGTCTTCTTCGAACTAATGTTGTGGCTACTCAAAGTGAGTAACCCAAAACAAACCACAAAATGCTCTTTCACGAAGTGAAACAATCAGAAGAGTGACATTTCTCAATTCATTTTAATTTTCAATATTTTAAGAGACTATCGCACCGTTTCTTCTTCCTATATCATTTGTTGCATTCTCTTCCTTTTTCTGAATTTGCAGCTCTTCCTCTTTTTCTAGAGGTCTCTCTGTGTTTCTCATACTCAGTTGATCCATTGGTCCCATCAGCCTTTACTCCTTCCCAAGATTTGCTAACACATTTTCTTCTATATTTACATAAATTTAGAAAGCTATATGCAACATGCTCAGGCTTTCAAAACTCATTTCCTGGAAAACTGAACATAATTTTGCTCTGTGAGTCTCCTCACTAACACTATGGGAAACATTCTTTCAAATATAGTGTCAGGCTCACTCTGGAATACTTAAAGGGAACCTCCTTCCTCCTCCTCACCTCTTTCTACCCTCACACGTACCAGATCAGTCTTTGAAGATCACCCTGCCCTTCTGGATGTTGACAACTCTTATATTGAAAGAATCCCTTTCCTGACATATTGGATCTGTATCATTCTAAATTTGGTGCCAGACTGACTTTAATACATCTAATGGAGCCTCCTTCTCCCTGCAGCTCACCTCCCTCTGCCCTAACACTTACCTTACCAGTCTTTGATCAGCACACATGCTAGATATTTACTTTGCATATTGTGAAACATTTATTCAGAAACTTACATAAGCTTCTAGGACATTATGGTAGTATTTACCTGGCATAACTTGTGATCTAGTCAACACTCTTGCACTCTTGTCAAATAAAGTCTTTCTGATAAAATAAACAGATTGTGTGGTGATGGCAATTCATGTCGAAACTTGAAGAACAGATCTTCTAAGTAGATATTACTTAATATCCTCTAAGTAGAGCTCTTGCTGGGAATGCATAACTTGAAGTCAATTGTGAGAAATCATCAAACAATCTACAAATGAGGAATATCTTATTTATTAAAAATGGAGATGGAAATTTATTCCTCAGTTTGTCAATGTCATCAAACAGAAAGCTTAAAAATTGTTGCAGAATAAAATTAAGTTATATGAACATAACAGTGTGGGTTTTGACAAGGATTTTCAATTTGACTATGGAAAAAATAGAGAGGCAAGGTCACAAATATACACTGATGGAATTTAAAATGAAAGTAAAGAAAAGATAGACCTTTAAAAGAATGCATATAGGGAAATTGGAGATTTATAGAGAAAAAAATAAATACTAAGCACAACTTCACTTAATATACTAAAATAAATTCCAAATAGTTTACCTAAATAATACATATAGAGTTTATTTTAGGGTTCTGAATTTCAAGTGACTGTAGGGAACTGAGTGGTTGAGGTGGAAGGTAAAACCTGGCAGGACACCTGGCAGGGATGAAGGTGTAGAGTTCAAGGGGGACATACGGATGGATTCAAGGGAGCTGAGGACAAGATCCAAGGTGGTGAGAGGATAAAGGGGAAACAGAAGCAATAAGAAGAGAGAAGCCTTGAGGAGCAAGTTTTGGGAGATTTTAATAAGTTATCTAAAAGGCCAATGAAATTCTAAATTAGCTTCTTGGAAAATCCGGCCAACAAGAAGGAAGTGAACAGACTGGTGGAGCATATAGTCACAGGAGTTCAAGAAGGAAGTTTCAGCCAACTGAAAAGTTTCCATGAGAGAGACAGGAGAAAATACACAGAACAGAGAGGCCTCTGAAGAGGCAAGTAAACTTTCCTGCTCAAGACAATGATCCAAGAGAAAACCTTCCTGCCCAGGGAGTCAGGAATAATCCTCACTAAGGACAGAGAGCAACAGCCAGGAAGAGAGACTTCTGACCTAGCAGGTACCTTTCAAACAAAGAAGCGTAGGCCTCTACCCCATCTCCTCTTTCCTTGGACTCATTAGTTTTCTATAAACAGCTACTTATAACGTGGCTTCTTGCAAACAAAGAAAGTGGGAAACTAATGCAGTTTCTTGAGTATTCTCAAAATCTTAAGCATCAAAAATCTATCATTATCAGTTTTAATGAACTTTTCTCCAGAGTAAAGTCTCAGGAATCTGACTCACCAAAGAATCACTGTTAAATCAGTCCAAATCAAAGATAAAAGATGGAAAGTCACACATGGTAAGGGTGAGAGACAGGGGATACAATGGTGACTCTGATTCTATTCAAGTCACAGACACCATAGCTATTAAAGAAAAAATTATTTTTGTTAAAGAATGGTAAAGAAGACTTTATTCAAGGGAGAATTATCGTGATGGGAATAAGCACCACTGCAATGGATTTCACAACATGTAAAATGGTGGATACACCATGACTAAGTAGAATTTCTCCTAGGAATGCAAGGTTCCTTCAACATATGAAAGTCAATCAATGTGATTCATTCTATCAAAGGAAGAAAAGATACAAACCATGTGATAATAGCAGGAAAATGATTTCACAAAACCTGTATCATTCACAATGATAGACAAGCAATGCTGAACAACATAGGAATAGGAGAAAACTTTCTCAAGCGCATAAAAGACATATACAAAACACATACCCCTAACATATTCAATAGTGAAAGATTACATCCTCTTTCTTTAACATCAAAGAAAAATTTCCACTTTTGACACTGATACTTATTGGTTTTTTTGTTTTTGTTTTTGTTTTTTTTTTGAGACAGAGTCTTACTCTGTTGTCTGGGCTAGAGTGCCATGACATCAGCCTCGCTCGCAACAACCTCAAACTCCTGGGCTCAAGCAATCCTCCTGCCTCTCCTTCCCAAGTAGCTGGGACTACAGGCATGTGCCACCATGCCCAGCTAATTTTTTCTATATATTTTTAGTTGGCCAATTAATTTCTTTCTATTTTTAGTAGAGATGGGGTTCTCGCTCTTGCTCAGGCTAGGTTGGAACTCCTGACCTTGAGCTACCCACCCACCTCAGCTTCCCAGAGTGCTAGGATTACAAGCATGAGCCACCAAGCTCAGCAATGAATGGTGAATTCTCTTTCTCTCTCTCTCTCTTCTCAATATTTCATATACTAACCACTATGCATGAGTTTGCCTCCTTCAGGTCCAACACCAGTTAGAAGCAGAGAAGGGGAAGAGAACTTATGGAGTACCTCTAACAACACACACTTCATTCAAATTCTTAGGAGTAAACCTTTTTTTTTATTTCATCATATTATGGGGGTACAAATGTTAAGGTTACGTATATTGCCCATGCCCCCCCTCGTACCTCGAGTCAGAGCTTCAAGTGTGTCCATTCCCCTAACCTTGTACATCTCACTCATTATGTTTGTATATAACCATCTCCTCCTCCCCATTTCCCACCTGCCCGACACCTGATAAATGTTATTCCTATATGTCCACTGAGATGTTGATCTGTTAATAACAATTTGCTGGTGAGTACATGTGGTGCTTGTTTTTCCATTTTTGAGATACTTCACTTAGTAAAATGGGTTCCAGCTCTATCCAGGAAAGTATAAGAGGTGTTATATCAGCATTGTTTCTTAAAGCTGAATAGTACTTCATGGTATACATATACCACATTTTATTAATCCACTCATGTATTGATGGGCACCTGGGTTGTTTCCATACCTTTGCGATTGTGAACTGTGCTGCTATAAACATTCAAGTGCAGGTGTCCCATTTGTACAGTGTCATTTGATCTTTTGGGTAGATGCCCAGTAGGGGAATTGCTGGATCAAATGGTAGATTTATTTGTATTGCTTTAAGGTATCTCCATATTGCTTTCCACAGAGGCTAAACCAGTTTACAGTTGACAAAATTCAACACTTTTATATGATAAGAATGCTCAACAAAGTAGGCATAGGTGGAGCCTACCTAAAAATGATACAAGCAATATATGACAAACCCACAGCCAATATAATACTGAATGGGGAAAAATTGAAAGCATTCCCACTTAGAACGGGAACAAGACAAGGTTTCCCACTATCTCCACTTCTATTTAACTTAGTGCTGGAAGTCCTAGCTACAGCAATCAGACAAGAGAGCAGAATTAAGGGCATCCAAATAGGAGCAGAAGAGATCAAACTCTCACTCTCTGCTGATGACATTATATTATACCTAGAAAACCCCACAGAGACTCCTTCAATTGATAAATGAATTTGGTAAAATCTCAGGATACAAAATCAATACACAGAAATCAGAGGCATTCATATACGCCAACAACAGTAAAAGTGAGAACCAAATCAAAGACTCAATTTCATTCAAAACAGCAACAAAGAAAATAAAGTACCTAGAAATATATTTAACTAAGGAGGTAAAAGACTTCTACAGGGAGAACTATGAAACACTGAAGAAAGAAATAGCAGAGGATGTAAACAGGTGGAAGAATACACCATGCTCACGGGTCAGCAGAATCAACATTGTTAAAATGTCTATGCTACCCAAAGTGACCTACAGAGTCAATGCAAACCCTATTAAAATACCATGATCATTTTTCACAGTTGTAGAAAAAATAGTTTTATGCTTTGTATGGAACCAGAGGAGTAAACTTGAGTCCATCATACCAGAGTAAAGAGGTGTCCCATGGAAGAAGTGAACAAAATCACCCAGTGGTTGGCCTAGCATTTAGGCTATCTAAAGTATCTGTTTAATAATAAGGAAAGTGAAAAAACTGATATCTTTGATAACCTTTCTTTGATTATTCGTCTTGTCTATGGGATGTAGGACAAATCCTTAGTGCGTATTTCCTGGTTTATCACCTTTTCTGCTGAGCTATCTCACTGCTGAGGTTGCCATCCTAGACCTTGTTTGGTGCCCTTATTACTGTATATGATTTCTGAATTTACAGAGGCCAATCTCTGACCACTGACAGGGTGCAACTAATAGCCCTGTGCTCAGAGGTCCCATGTTTCTTTCTTACCCAGCCCTGTATGAGACATCACATACAAGGCGACAGTAAAGACCCTCAGTCTTGCCAGTGCCTAGATACCAATTCAGGTAAAATCTCTCTTATCAGGTACCCTCCCTCCTTTTGCCTTGTCAATCCTCACAGTTGTATTTGTTGTTTATGTCCCTTATTACACCTGGTAATCTAGTATATTATTAATTTTTGAAAATCCGCCAAAACTTAGCGATGGCATGAATAAGTATAAAACTTCTATATAAAACATTGCCCAAATTCAGTAGGAAGTGGCTCAATGACTACATCCCCCTCCTCCCAATAGATACGAATGGGTAAAATTCATAGTGTAGAATATGTAACAGAGGGAATGGCCTGAAAGAGGGTAAAATGTTTTATACATTGTTTCTTTAAAAACCATCCCCACAATTTTTGGGAATTAAAACCTGCACCCCTGCCAAAAGCCATTCATCAGAGGGGAAAACCATGTCCTTTGTTCTTTGTACCACAGACGATGGCTCAATGGAGGTCACCTGTTTTGATCAGAGGTGGGGTTGAACAGGACCAGCAACCCCAAACTGGAAAGTCCTTCTGAAAGCTTTGCATTTCTGCTTGTATGGAGTACTGTGATACTTGAAGACGTGAGTGTGCCATACTTCTCATTTGCCAGCATATAAACTCCCCTTTCCTTCTCCTCAAACCACTTTTTCTCATTCTTCTGATGTAGCCTTGAGGACAAGTTCTGAATTTCTGTAACAGTTTGGTATCCTGTGGCTTCCACACTAACTCTGTTTTTGTCTATGCAGAAGCAGTATTATGAATTGGTCTTTTTTTTATTTCAGCATTTTATGGGGGTACAAATGTTAAGGTTATGTATATTGCCCTTGTCCCCAATCCCATGTCAAGTCAGAACTTCAAGCATGTCCATCCCCCAGACAGTGTGCATCGAACTCATTATATAGTCTTTCTTTCTCTCACTTCTTCACAGTCACTAAATGACCTTGTCTGATCTGGGAGCTTTGTGAGATTGTTTTTATCCAACAGGAAAATACCACTGCCCAGCAGTCAGCTCCAGATCACCTTCTGAAAACTCTGAAGCTTGGAAGTGTCAAGGCAGTACCCAGATGTCAGGAGCTGCTTTCCTTCGTACCTGTAAAATCATTACAGATAAGAAATAAATCCTATCTCCCTTGATAGAGGAGTGTGGTGGAATGAAACTGACCATTTCTCCTTTGTTTTCATTAGCGTATGCATACTGGATGAATGTCTTGCCTCCAATAGTATATCCAAGATCAGTATTAATTATAAAATATTGAATAAATATATGAATAGCCCAATTATTAAGAAGAACACAAGGAAGTACCAGGTAAAATTTGAAGTATCTGTCCCTGGGATTGTCTAAACATTGGACAATCACCCCACGACCCCTAAAAAGTATATCATTTATATGTTATAATTATTGTCAATTCAAAGGAAGATAAAATTGATGAGAAGAGGGATATACAGAAGGCAAAGTAAGTAATTGGATGTTATCAAATGAAAGTTTGTTTTGGCCCACCCCTTGGGGGACAGAATGCCCAGGCTGATTCTGCCTCAGCTGTACATCATAAAAATGGTAAGATCATCTTAACACATTTCCAGAAATCTGCAAGAGAAAAAAATATATTGTCATGAGGTTTCCACAAAGGATGAAGAATCTAACTTTCTTTTTTGGAATCTAAATGGATACTAAGTGTCAAATATCACTGAATTCAGTGGATTCAAAAGGAACCTGAGATTTTAAATCCAAGAAGATAAATGACCAATTCCTGTCCTTAAAGAATTAGGGTATGTAGCCTGACATGAAAGACCAAGTAAGTTGAGCAATCAGAGAGAAATGGAAGTCAGCTAATATATATGATTTTCCCTATAATATCGCACAAAGGTATCCTCTGATAAGGGAGAACTCTGCATTTTCTCACCCATACTACAGATCATTGAGCAAACTGCCAAACATTGGCCCAGACATGAAAAAGTATGAAGCAGTATTTCAAGAGGACACCTCAGGATGTCAATTATTTGACAATCATTCCAATCCCTTTTCTTATTGTTCATGTTCTCAAGGGAAAGTTTTTCATTATAAATTTTCCATTTACGTATCTTCAGAATATTTATTTCAGAGAGTGACTGTGAGATTGAAATTACAACATGTATGTGAATTTTAGAACACAGTGGCTGCATTTGTTTAGATTCAACTAATTTAGTACTCCATGCTACGTGAAAGTTGAAAAGCAGGGAAAAATGAACTAAGAACAGAAAAACTCTACCTAATCCTTAATGGATTTCCAAAATCCGAGAAATATCCTAAGTAATATTCAAAACAATCTGCCCCAGAAAGATCATAAAGTTCACCCATTGTTAAGCTATTTTCTATTATCAGGAAATTCTCACAAGGAAAAAAAGAATTGTCTGATTTGAAAAATATATAAAACATAATCCATTACCTTGCGACATGAAGGCACACAATTTGGTATTGCCAATGATGTTTCTATTAAAGAACAATTATCCTTGATAAATGCTACTCTGTAAAGATCCATCCAGGTAGTATTGCTAACCTAGGAGTAACAAGCTCATGGTTCCTCTGATATTTGTCTGTTGACTTGACTTAGAAGTGCATGAGAAATTTGAAAACAGTGTGAGGAAAACAGGGCTTTTCTCTTATCTTCTCCCTCCCTACCACCAAAAATATAGTCTCTGGGGGAATAGAGAACCCAGGAAATCTAGGAGTCACATAAAGGAAGCAATCAGATGGAATGGTCTTACCTTCTGAAAAGTTGCGAATATAACCAGAGGTATCTGCAGTTACAGCAGGAGGGGAGGTTTCTTCAGGAGCAGCTTAAGTTGGGAAGAAAATTTCCAGGTAAGACCTTGACTATTTTGCAGGGAACACAATTTCTCCCTCCCTGGAGTGGACCTACATTTTTCATCCTCAATTCATCTCTGCATCTGTCCTCAATTCTGTCATACCTGTAGCCTATCTTCCCACTTTTCACTTGCCTCATCTTCCCTGCACAGTCTCTGTTAGGACAGAAAGAATTTGGGATTACCCTCCAAGAGCAATGGCACTGACCAAAGACATAAGCAAGTACTTTCTCCCAGGCCTGGGCACAAAAGACCAAGTGCACATGTGGTGCTATCCACAGGACTACTCCCAGAGCAACGAGGGGATTCCTCCTGGCCTGACATTCTGATGCCGTCCACGGAGCAGCCTAGGACTGCATACGTGCCATTGAAGCATGAATGAGGACAAGCAGAGGGATAATTTCTAGTGTAAACGAAGAGGAAAATTAGGAAGATGTATCCTATCTTAGAGTCATATTTCCTATCTCAGCTGTAAAATACCTTCTCCCACCTTATAGCATGAAAAGAAGTCATATTGATCTCACACTTTGTGACAACTCCGAGGAGTTGTCACCTAGAGAGTCACATTTGATATAATGGGACAAATTGATACACTTCTGGCAAAAAGAATGAGCACATTTTATCTTTCCTGGACCTTACACTAGAGCTACTTTTTCTTGTTTGTGTACTCAACACTACTACTAAAATTCTAAGTCAGTCTGCATATCTCTGTTTCATCCTTTTCAGTGGCTTTCATAATTTACTCTAGTAATACCTGTTTATAGGGATTCAGATCATTTCAATTTTTGCCTTCATCCAATCATGAAATCATTGACATGCTTTTAAATGGAGCCCTATGTACAAAGGTTCTATTATCTATGTGATATACCTCTAGACATTTTTGAATCATATCATATGTATATATTTACTTTGATAGATGTTATCTAATTGGTTTCACAAAAGTCTCCAAGAATTAAAATAATAGAAACAAATTGTAAGAGCATATTTTTATGGCCATTTCTCTGCTATCAGTAAATGTCATCTCAATTTAATTATGCTAATCTGATAAGTTAAAAGCAATATTTGTTATATCAATTGCATTTTCTTGATTACAGTAAGTTTGAGCATATAGTATATATTAGACAACTTGAATTTCCAATTCCAAGCTTTGCATATTCTAATCTTTTTATCTATTTTGTTTCCTGACTTTATCCTTTTAAAGACCCAGCGTTTATAAGAAATATTAACATACTATCTTGTATAAAAATTACAGTCTCCAAACTAACATATATGTTTTAGTTTGCTCATACTATGTCATTAAATCTTTGAAATTCCAATAAAGCTATCACTTTTATTATAATTCCTATAGTGAAGCATGTGTAAGACATGCAACCAGGTCATCTTATACTGGTGACAACTTAACATTCCTCCATGTAAAGATCATATCTAATGTTAATCCCCAGATTTACCCAATGATCACAAACCTGTCTCTGGTCATCCCTGCACACGCCAGTCGGGAGCATATTAAAAAGGCAGACGGGACCTGAGAGGAAAGCAGCAAAGAAGCCCCGCCCTGAAGAGAGGTCTTAGCATCAGGGACTCAGTCCATCCAGACCTCTCACTGGTCGGCACGCACCACACAGAGGTGGGAGCACCTGCCGCAGTCCTGGATTGGGATGGGCAAGGACACATGGGTTTCAACAAAACAAGATACAACTGAACACAGACCAGCAATGGGATTAGATACTGAGTTTTTAGAAAAAGAATTGAGGTGAAGGGAAGTCCTGGGATAATGGGAGGCAAAATAGGATTTTGTGTTAGGACCAAAAGGTAAGATTTCTTCCCGCCATCACACCAAGAGAGGTGAGGCACACACAGGGCTGTGCAGTGAGTGTCCAGCATTAAAATCTGAATGTGTGCACCACACACAACATATAGACACAGTGTGTTTCTACTAATTATCAGTACATGGGACTTCTGCACATATAATTGCCAATCAATCTAAACTTAATTATTATGTCTTTAAGGAAGTCTTGAGTGGCCATTGAACTAAAGTAAGCCACAAATTGCAGGTATACAAGTTGATTCTACTTTCCTCATAAAACATCATTATCTGATATTTGCTTGTCTCTTTATTTTCTCTGATTGTTGGTTTTCTACCTCCCCTTTCAATAAATGAGTTCTATGAGTTAAAAAACAAAAAAAAAAAGTTGCTTTGTCCTACACCTAGCACACAAGATTTACAAGAGTGCCAAGCACCTAGTAAGTTCTTGATCATGTAAGTTAACTAGAAGAATCAATGAATGAATGAATGCAATTGAAATTCATAGAATAAGAATAAGACAGGCCAGGTGTGGTGGCTTACACCTGTAATCCTAGCACTCTGGGAGGTGGAGGCGGGTGAATTGCTTGAGGTCAGGAGTTCAAGACCGGCCAGGGCAAGAACCAGACCCTGTCTCTACTAAAAATAGAAACAAATTAATTGGCCAATTTAAAATATATAGAAAAAATTAGCCAGGCATTGTGGGGCACACCTGTAGTCCTAGCTACTTGGGAAGCTGAGGCAGAAGAATCGCTTGACCCAGAGTTTGAGGTTGCTGTTACCTAAGCTGACACCAGGGCACTCTAGCCCAAGCAACAAAGTAAGACACTGTCTCAAAATAAATAAATAAATAAATAAATAAATAAAATAAGACTAAGACAAAGAGGGAAGACTTTATCAAAGTATCGATGGGAGATTATAGGTCTCTGAAACATAAGAACTCAGCATGATGTGGATGAGATTGTGAAAGGTAAAAACGGAGACTATGATTGTGAGCTAGCATATAAAATAAGGAAGGTTCAGGCAGGCAAGAACCTTATTACCTGAATGAACTATGGAAGGAGTCAAACTCAATAATCTTATTTATTGTGAGAGGAACCTAGATATCAATACAGTTAAACAAAAAACACCATGTACTAGTAGGTAAAGGTAGGAGGTCCACACCCAAGTGAAGCACAATGATTATTCAGATGTCATTAGTACATCACACAAGTTACTTCCTGTAATGAAATCCATGTGCCCTGGTTCATTATTTTACTCTAAGGAAATGTCTTCCTTGAAGCAGAAGCTTGTTCCACCATTAGTTTTTCATAGTTAAGGAAAATAACTTCCAATCTTTCTCCTACTTATCCTTCTTTTCCTAGTACTCGGTCATCCAGCTCACTGCTATGTACCCATTTCCCAAGATCGCCCGTCTTCTTCCCACTAATGTGGAAGACTACTTCAAACTGGAAATACAGAATAAACCACAAAATACTCTTGCATGAAGTGATACAATCAGAAGAGTGACATTTCTCACTTCACTTTTCTTTTCCTGTCTCTATGAGACTATCACACTGATCCTTCTTCCTATAGTATTTGTTGCACTCTTTTCCATTTTCTGAATTTGCAGCTCTTCCTCTGTATCTAAATGTCTCCCTGTCTTTCTCATACTCAGTTGATTTATTGGTCCCATCAGCCTTTATCCCATCCCAAGCTTTGCTAACACACTTTCTTCTTTATTTACATAAATTTTGGAAGCTATATGCAACATTATCAGGCTTTCAAAACTCGTTTTCTGGAAAACTGAACATAATTTCACTCTGTGAGTCTCCTCACTAACACTTTGGGAAACATCCTTTCAAATATATTGTCAGGCTCCCCCAGAAATAATTAAAGGGAGCCTCCTTCCTCCTCCTGAACTCTCTCTACCCTCACACTTACCAAATCAGTCTTGGATGTTCTCCTAGCCCTTCTGGATGTTGACAACACTTATATTGCAATAATCCCTTTCCTGACATATTGGATCTGTACTGTTATAAGTTGGTGCCAGACTGACCTTGATACATTTAATAGAGCCTCCTTCTCTCTGCAGCTCACCTCCCTCTGCCCTAACACTTACTTTATCAGTCTTTGATCAGCACACTAGCTGGATATTTACTTTGCATATTGTGCAATGTTTATTCAGAAACTTACGTAAGCTTCTTACACATTCTGGTAGTTTATACCTGGCATAACTTGTGATCTATTCAACATTCTTGCCAAATAAAGCATTACAGTCTTTGACGAAATAAACTGATTTTGGGGTGTTTGGTATTCATGCAAAAACCTGTAGAACAAATCTTTTCAATAGATATTATTCACTATCCCTTAAGTAGAGCTCTAGCTGGGAATGCATAACTTGAAGTCAATTGTGAGAAATCATCAAACAATCCACAAATGAGGAATATTTCATTTATTAAAAATGGGGATGGAAATGTAGTCCTTAATTTGTCCATGTCATCAAACAGAAAGACAGCTTAAAAATTGTTGCAGGATAAAATAAACTTATATGAACTAAACAGTGTGATTTGTGTTAAGGATTTATCATTAGACTATGGAAAAAATAGAGAGGCAAGTTCACAAATATACAGTGATAAAATTTAAAACCAGGGTAAAGAAAAGATGGACCTTTAAAAGTGTGCTTATAGGCAAATTGGAGATTTATAGAGAAAACAATAAATACCACAACTTCACTTGATACACTAAAATGAACTCCAAATAGATACTTTACCTAAATAGTACATATAAAAGCTTATTTACAGGGGTTCTGAAGTTTAAGTGACTGTAGGGAACTGAGGGGTTGAGGTGGAAGGAAAAGCCTGGCAGGAACACAGGAATGAGGGTGTAGAGTTGAAGGGGGACATATTGACGTATTCAAGGGAGCTGAAGACAAGATCCAAGGTGGTGAGAGGATAAAGGGGCATCAGATGCAGTAAGAAGAGAGAATCCTTAGGGAGTCAGTTTGGGGAGATTATAATAAATTTCCTAAGAGACCAATCTAATTCCAATTTAGCTTCAGCAATATTCTGCCAACAAGAAGGAAGTAGACTGGTGTCGCATATAGTCAGAAGGAGTTCAAGAAGGGAGATTCAAGCAACTGAAAAGTTCCTGTAAGACAGACAGGAGAAAATAGAAAGAACAGAGAGTCCTCTCAAAGAACCAAGAAAATTGTATTGCTCAAGACATATCCAAAATATCCAGGAAATATCCAGGAAAAAAACTTCCAGCCCAAGAACTCCGGAATAATCCCCACTCAAGACAGAGAGCAAGACCCAGGAAGAGAGATTTCAGGCCCAGTAGGCTTTGAAACAATGAAGCCTAAACCTCTACCCCATCTCCTTTTACCTGGGACTCACCTAGTTTCTTATAAACAGTTGCTTATAACCTCTCTTCTTGCAAACAAAGAAACGTGGGACTCTAATGCAGTTTCTTGAGTATTCTCAGAATCTTAAGCATCAAAATCTGTCCTTATGAATTTCAATGAACTGTCATCCAGAGTAAGGGCTCAGGAATCGGACTCACCAAGGGATCACTGTTCAACCAGCCCAAATCGAAGTTAAACGATTGAAAGGCACACAGGTAAGGAAGAGAGACAGGGAATACGATGGTGACTCTGATTCTATTCAAGTCACAGACATCATAGCTATTAAAGAAAAAACTATATATGTTAAAGAATGGTAAAGTAGACTTTATTCAAGGGGGAATTATCGTGATGGGAATAAACACCATTGCAATGGATTTCACAACATTTAAAACGGAGGATACGCCATGAGCAAGCAGAAGTACTCCTAAGTATGCAAGGTTCCTTTAATATATAAAAGTCAATCAATGTGATTCATTATATTAAAGGAACAAAAGACACAAACCATGTGATAATAGCAGGAAAAGCATTTGAAAAAACCTATATCACTCATGATAAAAGAAAAAGCAACACTGAACATGATAGGAATAGAAGGAAACTTTCTCAAGCTCATAAAAGTCATATACAAAACACAAATCCCTAACAATATATTTAATTGTGAAAGACGGGATGCTTTTTCCTTAACAACAACAAAAAAAACATTCCCACTGTTGACACTTCTACTCATTGTTTTAGCGGGTCTAGAAAGGGTAATTTGGCAAGATTAAGAAATAGATGCTATCAATATAAGAAAGGACAAAGTAAAACCTCTATTTGCAGATGGCATGACATTGAATATATAAAATACTGAAGAATCCAGTAAAAAAAATTTAGAACTAATGAGCAAGTTCAGCAATGTTTCAAAATATGAAATCAATACTAAAAAATCAATTGTACTGATAAATACCATCAATGCAGAATCCAAAATGAAATTAAGAAAACCACTTCATTTATAATAACATCAAAAAGAATAAAATACTTAGGAATAAATTTAGCAAAAAAATTTTATTAGTTAATTTTTGGTGTAAATTTGACTGGATTAAGGAATATATAGAGAACTGATAAAGCATTATTTCTGATTGTGTCCGTGAGGGTGTTTTCAGAGGAGATTAACATATGAGCCAGTGGGCTGAATGGGAGAAGATCTACCCTCCAATATGGTTGGGTACCACCCAATTGGCTGGGAGCCCAGAAAGAATATAAAGGCAGAACAAAAGTAAATTCTCTTTTTTCTTTTCTTTCTTTCTTTTTTTGAGACGGAGTCTTACTCTGTTGCCCAGGTTAGACTGACAAGATGCCAGCCTAGCTTGCAGCAACCTCAAACTCCTGGGCTCCAGCAATCCTTCTGCCTCACCCTCCTTGTTAACTAGGACCACAGGCATGCACCACCATGTCCAGCTAATTTTTTCTATATATTTTTAGTACACATGGGGTCTCTTGCTCAGGCCAGTTTCAAACCCCTGACCTTGAGTGATTACAGGCGTGAGCCATGGTGCATGGCCAAGAAAGGCAAATTGTCTTCCTCTCTCTCTCTTCTCAATATATCATATACTAACCACTATGCCTGAATTGCCTCTTTCAGGTCCTACCCCAGTTAGAAGCAGAGAAGCGGAAGAGAACTTATGAGGTACCTCTAACAACACACACCTCATTGAAATTCTCAGGAGGAAACCTTGGGTCCATCATACCAGAGTAAAGAGGTGTCCCAAGGTAGAAGCGAACCACATCACCCAGTGGATGGGCTAGCATTTAGGCTATCTAAAGTATCTGTTTAAGAAGAAGGAAAAATGAAAATGCTGATATCTTTGATAATCTTTCTTTGGTTATATGTCCTGTCTATAGGATAAATAGACAACTCCTTAGTGAGTGACTATTTCCTGGGTTATCACTGTTTCTGCTGAGCTGAATCACTACTGACTTTGCCATCCTAGACCTTGTTTTGTGTACGTATTCATGTGTATGATTTCTAAATTTATAGAAGCCAGTCTCTCAGATCATTGACAGGGTGCAACTAATAGCCCTTGTCAGAGGTCCCATTTTTCTTTCTTGCCCAGCCCTGTATGAGACATTACCTACAAGGTGACAGTAAAGACCCACAGTCCTTCCAGTGCCTTAGATACCAAGCCTGGTAAAATATCTCTTACCGGGTACCCTCCCTCATTTCACCTTCTCAATCCTCCCAGTTGTACTTGTTGCTTATGCCCATTTTCCCACCTCTTAATCTGGTATATTATTAATTTTTGTAAATCTACTGCCAAAACTTTGCAATGGCATGAATAAGTATAAAACTTCCATTGGAAACATTGTCCAAAGTCAGCAGGAAGTATCTCAATGACTACAGGCCCCTCCTCCCAATAGATACAGAAGGGTAAAATTGATAGTGCAGAATATATAACAGAGGGAATGACCTGAAAAAGGGTAAAATGTTTTACACATTGTCTCTTTATAAATCATCCCCACAAATTTTGGGAATTAAAACCTGCACCCCTGCCTGAGGCCAGTAATCAGAATGGCAAAACAATGTCCTTTGTTGTTTGTACCACAGGCTATGGCTCCATGGAGGTCACCTGTCTTCATCAGAGGTGGGGTTGATCAGGACCAGCAACCCCAAACTGGAAAGTCCTTTTGAAACCTCTGTATTTCTGCTTATAAGGAGGACTGTGGTACTTGAAGACATGAGTCTGCCATACTTCTCATCTGCTGCATATAAACTCCCCTTTCTTTTCCTCAAACCACTTTTCCTCATTCTTCTGATGCAGCCTTGAGATCAAGTGCTGAATTTCCGTAACAGTTTGGTATCCCATGGCTTCCACACTAACTTTGTTTTTGTCTATGCAGAATCAATAGTATGAATTGGTCTTTTTTTTCTATTTCAGCATATTATGGGGGTAAAAATGTTAAGGTTACCTATATTACCCTTGTCCCCATTCCCCCTCAAGTCAGAGCTTCAAGCCTAACCATCCCCCAAATGATGTGCATCACATTCATTAAGTGGTCTTTCTTTTTCTCACTACATCACAGTCACTAAATGACCTTGTCTGATCTTGGTGCTTTGTGAAATTGTTTGTGTCCAACAGGAAAGCACCACTATCCAGCAGGCAGCACCAGGTCACCTTCTCACAACTCTGAAGCCTGCAAGTGTCAAGGCAGTTCCAAGATGTAAGGAACTCCTATCCTTCTCACCTGTTAAATAATTGCATATAAGAAAAAATTCTGTGTCACTTGATACAGGAGTGTGGTGGCATGAAACAGAACATTTGTCCTTTGTTTTTTTTTTTTTTGTTTTTTTTTTTAATTTTTTTTTATTTTGGCATATTATGGGGGTACAGATTTTAAGGTTTCAATAAATGCCCATTTCCCCCCCTCCCCCCAAAAGTCTGAGTCTCCATCATGACCATCCCACAGATGGTGCACATCTCACTCATTATGTATGTATATACCCGCCCCCTCCCCCCTCCCACCTCCCCAATACCCTATTACTGTAGCACCTATGTGTCCACTTAGGTGCTACTCAGTTAATACCAGTTTGCTGGAGAATATATCTGGTGCTTGTTTTTCCATTCTTGGGATACTTCCCTTAGTAGTATGGGTTCCAGCTCTAACCAGGAAAATATAAGATGTGCTATATCATCATTGTTTCTTAGAGCTGAATAGTACTCCATGGTATACATAGACCACATTTTATTAATCCATTCTTGGATTGATGGGCACTTGGGCTGTTTCCACAGCCTTGCAATTATGAATTGTGCTGCTATAAACATTCGAGTGCAGGTGTCTTTTTTGTAGAGTGTCACTGGATCATTTGGGTAGATGCCCAGCAATGGGATTGCTGGATCAAATGGTAGATTCACTTGTATCGCTTTAAGGTATCTCCATATTGCTTTCCACAGAGGTTGAACTAGTTTGCAGTCCCACCAGCAATGTAGGAGTGTTCCTCTCTCTCCGCAACCACGCCAGCATTTATTGTTTGGAGATTTTTTGATAAAGGCCATTCTCACTGGGGTTAAGTGATATCTCATTGTGGTTTTGATATGCATTTCCCTGATGATTAGAGATGTTGAGCATTTCTTCATATGTTTGTTGGCCATTCTTCTGTCTTCTTTAGAAAAATTTCTGTTCAAGTCCTTTGCCCACTTTTTAATGGGGTTATTTGATTTTTTCTTCCTAATTTTCGTGAGTTCTAAGTATATTCTAGTTATCAGTCCCTTATCGGATGCATAGGATGCAAAAATTTTCTCCCATTCTGTAGGTTGTCTGTTTACTTTCATGCAAAAATTTTCAACAAAATCTTAGCTAACCGAATCCAGACACTTATCAAAAAAATAATCCACCACGACCAAGTGGGCTTCATCCCAGGGATGCAGGGATGGTTCAACATACGTAAATCTATAAATGCAATTCACCACATAAACAGAAGCAAAAACAAAGACCACATGATTCTTTCCATAGATGCAGAAAAAGCTTTTGACAAAATTCAACACCCTTTCATGATACGAACACTTAAGAAAATAGGCATAGAAGGGACATACCTAAAAATGATACAAGCCATATATGACAGACCCATAGCCAACATCATACTGAATGGGGAAAGATTGAAATCATTCCCACTTAGAACTGGAACCAGACAAGGCTGCCCACTATCTCCACTTCTGTTCAACATAGTGCTGGAAGTCTTGGCTACAGCAGTTAGACAGGAAAATGGAATCAAAGGTATCCAAATAGGGGCAGAAGAGATCAAACTTTCACTGTTTGCTGATGATATGATATTGTATCTAGAAAACCCCAAGGATTCAACCTAGAAACTCCTGGAACTGATCAATGAATTTAGTAAAGTCTCAGGATACAAAATTAATACACAGAAATCAGAGGCATTCATATACGCCAACAACAATCTAATTGAGAACCAAATCAAAGACTCAATTCCCTTCACAATAGCAACAAAGAAATTAAAGTACCTAGGAATATATTTAACCAAAGAGGTAAAAGACCTCTACAGGGAGAACTATGAAACACTGAGGAAGGAAATAGCAGAGGATGTAAACAGATGGAAATCCATACCATGCTCGTGGATCGGCAGACTCAATATCATCAAAATGTCTATACTACCCAAACTGATCTACAGATTCAATGCAATACCTATTAAAATCCCATCAGCATTCTTCACAGATATAGAAAAAATAATTTTACGCTTCGTATGGAACCAAAGAAGACCCCGAATATCAAGAGCAATTCTAGGCAACAAAAACAAAATGGGAGGCATTAATATGCCAGATATCAAACTATACTACAAAGCTGTAGTAATTAAAACAATATGGTATTGGCACAAAAACAGGAATATTGACCAGTGGAACAGATGTGAGAATCCTGATATAAAACCATCCTCATATAGCCATCTCATCTTTGACAAAGCAGACAAAAACATACGCTGGGGAAAAGAATCCCTCTTCAATAAATGGTGCTGGGATAACTGGATAGCCACCTGTAGAAGGCTAAAACAGGACCCACACCTTTCACCTCTCACAAAAACCAACTCACGCTGGATAACAGACTTAAACCTAAGATATGAAACTATTAGAACTCTAGAGGAAAAAGTTGGAAACACTCTCCTAGACATCGGCCTGGGCAAAGAGTTTATGAAGAAGTCCCCAAAGGCAATCACAGCAGCAACAAAAATAAATAAATGGGACATGATCAAACTACAAAGCTTCTGCACAGCCAAAGAAATAGTCATGAAAGTAAACAGACAGCCTACAGAATGGGAGAAAATTTTTGCATCCTATGCATCCGATAAGGGACTGATAACTAGAATATACTTAGAACTCACGAAAATTAGGAAGAAAAAATCAAATAACCCCATTAAAAAGTGGGCAAAGGACTTGAACAGAAATTTTTCTAAAGAAGACAGAAGAATGGCCAACAAACATATGAAGAAATGCTCAACATCTCTAATCATCAGGGAAATGCAAATCAAAACCACAATGAGATATCACTTAACCCCAGTGAGAATGGCCTTTATCAAAAAATCTCCAAACAATAAATGCTGGCGTGGTTGCGGAGAGAGAGGAACACTCCTACACTGCTGGTGGGACTGCAAACTAGTTCAACCTCTGTGGAAAGCAATATGGAGATACCTTAAAGCGATACAACTGAATCTACCATTTGATCCAGCAATCCCATTGCTGGGCATCTACCCAAATGATCCAGTGACACTCTACAAAAAAGACACCTGCACTCGAATGTTTATAGCAGCACAATTCATAATTGCAAGGCTGTGGAAACAGCCCAAGTGCCCATCAATCAAAGAATGGATTAATAAAATGTGGTATATGTACACCATGGAGTACTATTCAGCTCTAAGAAACAATGATGATATAGCACACCTTATATTTTCCTGGTTAGAGCTGGAACCCATACTACTAAGTGAAGTATCCCAAGAATGGAAAAACAAGCACCAGATATATTCTCCAGCAAATTGGTATTAACTGAGTAGCACCTAAGTAGACACATAGGTGCTACAGTAATAGGGTATTGGGCAGGTGGGATGGGGGAGGGGGCGGGTATATACATACATAGTGAGTGAGATGTGCACCATCTGGGGGATGGTCATGATGGAGACTCAGACTTTTGGGGGGAGGGGGGGAATGGGCATTTATTGAAACCTTAAAATCTGTACCCCTATAATATGCCAAAATAAAAAAATAAATAAATAAATAAATAAATAAAATAAAATAAAAAAATAAAAAAATTTTAAAATATTGAATAAGTACATGGGAAGTCCAATTATTAACAAGAACACAATGAAGTACTGGGTAAAATTTGAAGTGTCTATCCCTGGGATTATCTAAACAGTGGACAACTACCCACTACCCTAAAAAAATATATCAATTTTATGTTGTTCATTATTATTATCAATTCAAAGGAAGATAAATTAATGAGATGAGGGATATAGAGAAGGGAAGGTAAGTAATTGGATATTATCAAATGAAGGTTTATTATGGACCAGCTCTGCAGGACCAAATGCAAAACACCTAGGCTGATTCTACCACAACCATATTTTGAAACAATATGAAGATTTTCTTAGCAAATATCCAGAGATCTGCAAGAGAAAAAAAAAGATATTGTCATGAGGTTGCACAAAGGATCAAGAATCTAACTTTATTTTTTGGATTCTAAATAGATACTAAGTATCAAATATACCTGAAATCAGTGTACTCAAAAAACATAAGATTTTAAATCCAAGAAGATAAATGACCAATTCCTATCCTTAAAGAATTAGGATATGTAGCCCTACATGGAAGCCCAAGTAAGTTGGACAATCAGAGAAAAATAGAAGTCAGCTAATACATATGGGTTTTCCCTGTAATATGGCACAAGGGTATCCTCTGATAAGGGAGAACTCTGCATTTTCTCACCCATACTACAGATCATTGAGCAAAGTGCCAACCAATGGCCCAGACATGAAAATGTATAAAGCAATATCTGAAGAGAAAACTTCACGATGTCAATTATTTGACCATCACTCCAATCCCTTTTCTTATTGTTCATATTCTCAAAGGAAAGTTTTTCATTGTAACTTTTCCATTTGCTCATCTTCAGAATATTTCTTTCAGAGAGTGACTGTGACATTTAAATCATAACATATATGTGAATTTTAGGACACAGTGGCTGCATATGTTTAGATTCAACACATGTTGTAGTCAATGCTATGTGAGAGTTGAAAACCAGGGAAAAATGAACCAAGAGCAAAAAGCTATACCTGATCCTTAATGGATTTACAAATTCCCTAAGTAATATTCAGAAAAAGATGACCCAGGGAAGATCACAAAGTTCACCCACCGTTAAGCTATTTTGTATTTTTGGGAAATTATCACAAGAAAAAAGGAATTTTCTGATTTGAAAAAAATATAAAACATAATCCATTACCTTACCACATAAAGCCACATAATTTCGTCTTACCAATGATGTTTCTATTAAAAAACAATTATCCTTAATAAATGCTAACATTTCAAGATCCATGCAGGTAGTATTGCTAAATGAGGAGTAACAAGTACATGGTTCCTATAATATTTATCAGTTGAAGTGACTTAGAAATGCACAATGGCACTGACGAAAGGCATAGGCAAGTACTTTCTCCCAGGCCAGAGAACAAAAGATCAGGTCCACATGTGGTGCTATTCACAGGACTACTCCCAGAGCAACGAGGGGATTCCTCCTGGCCTGACATTCTGATGCCTTCCCACTGAGAAGCCTAGGACTGCACACGTGCCATTGCAGCGTGAATGAGGACAAGCAGAGGGATAAATTGTAGAGGAGAAGAGGAGGAAGATTCAGTAGATGTATCCTATCTTAGAATTATATTTCCTATCTTAGCTATAAATTACTGTCTGTAAATTCTGTCACCTTCTAGCCATAAAGGAGTCATATTTATCACACCCTTTGTGACAACTCATAGGAGTTTTCACCTATTAGAGGAGTAATTGTGACAGCCACATTCGCTATAAAGGGACAAATTGGTACACTTCTGGCAATAAGAATGGTCATATGCCTCATGAATTACTACATGTTCAAAGGAACTGAGTAAGAGTTATGAGAATTATCTTTCCCTGGACCTTACACCAGAGCTACTGACAAAGCCCAGGATTCAGACTCCACATTACTAAGTTAAACGTCCCTCAATAACCGGATAGCTCCATCTGCAAACTGATACTTCAGGCATGCTGCATCAGGCCTCTTCAGAGAAAGAATGCTGTTAAAACAGGACCCCATGTAGGGGTCCAAATTCTCCTCTAGAATATATCCTTCTATTCACCCTCATTCAGGTGACAATGGGACTTGTGCAGCCTGAGGTTATTCTGTGGGATGGCATCAAATGTCAGATTACCACGAATTCACTTATCACTTCTGGGCAGTAGTCCTGTGAGTATCACCACACGTGGACTGGGTTTCTGTGCTCATGACTAGGACAAACTACTTGCCTATCTCTGAAATCCTTGTCATTGCCCTTGGGGGGAAAACCCAAATTCAATTTTTCCCAGGAAGGGCAAGGGAGGGAAAGATGAAAATAGGGAGTGTGGCCCACAGTGTGATGTCTGGCTACAGTCAATTTCCTATGACTAAGGATGCAAGTCTCCAAGCTGTGGAGGATCAAAAGACAGATCCTCATAACTCATTCGTGAACATGACACACAGCATGTAATGAACAGGACCCTAAGGTAAAAACTCAAGAATGACCAGGGGTTTTGATTGACAACCTTGGTTCAGGTCAGAGAGAGAAACAAACATTACCCTTAGAATGAGATATTATACACCATTAGAAGGAACAAACTCAGAATCCTTCTTCTACCAGACCCCTGTATTCCACATCCCATGCACCACCTTCATTTGCAGTTCAAATGCTTCGTTTTATATCACTTTTAAAATTACAATCTGTTACTTCATTCTGTGACCCACTGGTCTCTGTTTACACTGGCCATATATTCAGTCCTTCAGTTTATTAAAGACTTTACATGCATCTGCCAAAAATGCTCAGGCCTCAACATCATACCTCATGCACTTGTGCCACTGTCTGAGGAGCAATGAAGCAGTCCACAATATACATAAGTCTATGTCCTAGATTTCATATTCTCTAACAATGTATAAGACCTATATAGGTTAATTTTCTTCACAATGCATGTTAGTATCAGGTAATAGAGTAATACAGCCTTTTAGGGCTTCTGTTTGGGATTCCATACAACTTAGAATATCTACATGCAAGCTGATTATTTCCCATGAGCTGGAAATGTAAAACACTCATTGCAGGAAGGACATGAAGTTCAGGTGTAGTCTCACCACTAGCAGCAATGTCAGATGGAGCAGGTGTTTTTGCATCCTCTGAAAAAGAAGAAGGAAAAATAGTGTGGTAGATTATCACCAGTTGTGGGGTGGAGGGAAGAGAGAATGTGGACAGTATTTCAACTTTCAAAACAAATTGAAGGTGAACACATGCACAGGAATGCAAAACACGTAAAATACCATAGAGAACCTAACATGTGGTCATATTTCCTTTCCTGAAATAAACCTCTGATTACCTTCTTAACACATTTTATTGACAATAACAATAAAATTTGTTCCCTGGTTATTAAGATTTGACTGAATTAGGAAAATCCTATGGGAGGAATCAACTCCACCTTGAAAGGCCGGTTAAAATAGTGCTGGAACAAGTTAGAGGAGTAGAGGTCAGGAGGTCCAGCATTCTAGGCACCTGCAAGTACAATCAGCAGAGGATGGCTATCTTTATGGACTGCCCCTTCAAACCTCATGTTTAGGCAAGCATTTTTACTTATAGCCAAAAAGCAAGATGGTAGAAACTCCCACCAGTACCAGGACTGCCAAGAACTTCATGGTGGTGAATTGAAGACCCAGGAGAACAAACAAGAATACTTCAGAGCCCAAGGGTAGGCAAACACTAACTCCAGGATTCCACATCCTGACAATATATAGGCAGAGAACACCAATGAGGAGTTGCCAGACCAGAATCCTGGATAGTTAAGGCCAGAAAAGATTGCAGCACAGAGAAACAACTGGAAAATCAACAGCATAGCCAGAGGCCTTTTGAAAGGGTTGTGAGTTAGGCTCCTTGATTTAACTGAAGACGTGAATATTAAATATTCCAGGCAGTAGCTATGCTTCTAAGCTTCCTCTTACTTCTGGGGTCAACTGCCTCCATGAATTCGAGCTCTTCTGTGAAGTTAGAGATGGCCCCATAACCAGCCGTCCTGATATCTGCAGTGAACCTTTCATATACATTTGGAGGTAGAAGCTTACGAAGGGCTTAACCTTCTGTCTCCTCAAAAGGGAATAATCAGGGTAGAGCAGCCTGGTCCAAAGACAATTCTGTGTACTTCAGGCTGTATATTATTCCAGCCATGGGTTCCCTTCTGTAGATGTTCCTAAGGTCATCTGACACTGGGTATAGAGTGAGTTCCATACTTATCTAAAGGACCAAATTTAAATTCCCTAAGTTAAACCAATTATTGTGTAAATATTTTAAATTAGAGGTTAAGAAGTTAGAAAACTGAACTAACATTTGTAAATTAGTGCATCCAGTGAATAAATTCATTCATTCAACAAATATCGATTGAGCATTATTATGTGTCAGGCACAATGCTGGACATTTGAGAAACAGCAGTAAGCTAAGCACAAAAATACTTCATGATATGTATCCTTTTTTATGAATTCATAATTTAAAAGGAAAGGAAAAAGATAATGCCTTACATTTGAGGTGATAAAGTCTAATAAAAAATAAGAAAGAATAATAAGGTTGGAGATGGAAAGTAGGGTGTAATTTTAGATAAGGTGACCAAAGAGGGGATTAGTGGAAAAGGCAATTTTAGCACAAAATTTTAAGGAGCACAGAAATCAATCATGTAGTATTTAAAACAGAGCATTTTTACATGTGAGTACACGGGCATTATGGTCTTCCAGGTTTCTCTGCTGTTGTTGAGTAGGGCCATCCTTGCACCAAGGCATGTCCAACTACTGGCCCTTTGTTATAATGGACCCAAGCTGCTAAGTAAACACAAGAAGGGAGGTAAATCCCCACATTTACAGCATAATCAAATGCTGTACCCAATCAAGGCTCCAGAACGGCCAAACATCTGGAATACCCAGAATGATGAGGGATTCATTGTGTATTAAAGACTTCCCTGTGGTTCAATGTCTCTCATTGCTTCAAAGTTCTTCTTGTTCATAAAGAGCATATCTTTTCTGTTGGATCTCTGTTATCTGGGATAGCACTAAACATCTATCTATTTCTCTATTTATTGGATCATCTACCTGCCAATAACAACCAATTCATTTGCCAAGATATGCTATAGGGTCACCATCAGTTGAATGGAAAAAGAGAAAATGAGGGAATTGTCTTGAACTTCTGAAAGGCAAGTAGGTGTCCTTCTTATAGGTAATTTCATATCTGCCATGAGGCATAGAGTTGTCATAACATGGTGAGGAGTTAGTGTAAAGCAATGCTAATAAATGAAATAAAAGCAAGGGAAAATGCAAAGGGAGAAATATTAAATGAGATAAAGATGAGGAAGACTTACATGACAGACATTATCTGATTATAACCAACACGAAATGAATCCTATAGCTAGCCACACAAAGCCTCAAAAAAAAAAAAAAAAAAAAAAAAACCTGACACAAATTGGTCGATCTTCTAGGAGATGGTTCCTTACTGGGAGCTCACTGTGTGTCCTCCACAGAGGAGAGAGCTAGCAGACAGACTTAAGGTAATGATTGACTCATTGAGGAAGGGAGATTAAATATGCATAGCTGTTAGGGTCCACCTAGGAGATAGAAACCCCACAGTACCTTAAACAGAGGAAGTTTGGTATAAAGAAGTACTAAAGTAAAAAAAAAATACTAACTATGAGGAAACTACTTGAACCACTGGGGATAAGGGACAATGTCCAAAAAAGGACAACCATGGACAGGGGCCTCCTCCCTAAGGCAGGTGCTCAGAACTCACTGGAGAAGCAGCCTTCCACATTGCAGAGAAGTTTGCTGCTTTGACCAGGCTGAAGCTGGTCTGCAGCTGCTGGGCAAGCAGTGATCCACCATTTATAGAGTACAGGTGGGAACAGATAATCAGCAAAGGGGCCTGAGTGTGCAGAGGGGGTGTGGGCTCAGGGTGTAGCTGGGCCTCCTGGGACCTGTGACAGTTTTCAGGTCTTATTTAGCTGAAGTAATTCGATTCGTAAAATATTATGCTCATATTGTATGTTTCTAATATTATTATTTTCAGTGGAATCTAAAATTTAATTGTAATGTATTATGTGAATATATAAAATATTCTCAGAGATAATATCTTTTTTGATAAAATAAATAACATTAGATATATTGGGGATGTTGTATGAAACTTACACTGGGTCTTCCAAACATCTATAATCATCTATACTGTCAAATATTATGTAATATATATTATTTAAAGCCATGTATTTTAGGTATAACAAAATGTTATCTCTGTCTTTCTCTATATATGTATATACTACATACTAGTATATGTAATTAAAAAGTAAAATTAAGTACATAATTCCTCTCCAAAGTTGTTTACCACTGCTCTTTCCCATCACTAAATTACTTTGGATTTTCTTTATAAAAATCAAAATAGAAGTGTAGGTACAAAAAAAATGGGAAAACTGCAGACCTACCAAGACAGTAAGATAATTGCCATTATTACTTGGTAAGTATATATTACTAAAACATATTTTGTATATATGAACACACATATAGTTATTTATCCTTACTGCTCCATGCCTAATATTCCATACTATCACTGCCACAACTACAAAAAGTAACAGTTAAGTAAATTTTTCTATGTTTCCATTAAAGGCAAATATGTGTAAATGTCAATGACTGTATATTTGTGCCATGTCCTTAAAAAAGCTGTTCAAAAATGTCATTATGTTATAGACCACCTTGTTTTGTTTGTACACTCAACACTGCTACTTAAAATTCTAAGTCAGTCCCTGTATGTCTGTTTCATCCTTTCCGGTGGCTTTCATAATTTACTCTACTATTACCTGTTTATAGGGATTCAGAGCATTTCAATTTTTTGCCTTCATCAAATAATGAAACCATTTATATGACTTTAAATGGAGCCTTACTTACAAAGGTTCTATATCTACATGATATATCTCCAGAGGTTATTGAGTCATATCATATGTATATATGTGTTTTGATAGATGTTATCAAACTGGTTTCACAAAAGTTTACAAGAATTAAAATATTAGAAACAAATTGTAAGAGCATACGTTTATGGCCATTTCTCTGCTATCAGTAAATGTCATCTCAATTTAATTACACCAATCTGATAGGTTAGAAGCAATATTTGTTATATCAATTGCATTTACTTGATTACAGTAAGTTTGAGCATACTGCATATATTTGACAACTTGAATTTCGTATTCCAAGCTTTGCATATTCAAATTTTTTATGTATTATGTTTCCTGCTTTTATCCTTTTAAATACCCTGAGTTTATAAGAAATATTAAGATATTATCTTGTATAAAAATCACAGTTTCCAAGTTAACATATATGTTTTAATTTTCTCAGTATGTGTTATTAAATCTTTGAAACTCAAAAAGAGCTATCACTTTTATTATAATTTCTATAGAGAATCCTGTGTAAGGCATGCAACTGGGTCATCTTATACCTGTGACAACTTAACATTCTTTGATGCAAAGATCATATCTAATGTTAATCCCCAGATTTACTCAAGATCACAAACCTGTCTCTAGTCATCCCTGCACACACAAGTTGGGACCATATTAAAAAGGCAGACGGGCCCTGATGGGAAAGCAGCAAAGAAGCCCCGCCCTGAAGAGAGGTCTTAGCATCAGGGACTCAGTCCATCCAGACCCCTCACAGGTCAGCACGCGCCACACAGAGGTGGGAGCACCTGCCGCAGTCCTGGACTAGGATGGGCACGGACACATGACTTTCAACAAAACAAGATACAACTGAACACAGACCAGCAATGGGATTAGATACTGAATTTTTAGAAAAAGAATTGAGGTGAAGGGAAGTCCTGGGATAATGGGAGGCAAAATAGGATTTTGTGTTAGGACCAAAATTTAAGATTTCATCCCGTGTTCATATCAAGAGAGCCGAGGCACACACAGGGCTGCGCAGTGAGCATGCAGCATTTCAATCTGAATGTGTGCACCACGCACGATATATAGACACAGTGTGTTTCTACAATTTATCAATACACATGACTTCTGTCACATATCATTGTCAATGAATCTAAACTTAATTATTATGTATTTAAGGAAGTCTTCATTGTCTAGCAAACTAAGTAAGCCACAAATTTCAGGTATACAGCTTGATTCTACTTTCCTCACAGTACTTATCATTATCTGATATTTGCTTGTCTCTTTCTTTATTTTCTCTGATTGTTGGTTTTATACCTCCCCTCTCAATAAATAAGTTCTATGAGTTTAAAAAATTTGCTTTGTTCTACACTGTGACACAAGATCTAGAAGAGTGCCAAGCACCTTGTCAGTTCTTGATATATGTCGGTTACCCAGAAGAATCAATGAATGAATGTAATTCAAATTCATATAATAAGACAAGAGGGAAGACTTCATTAAAGTATTGGGGAGACAGAATATGTCTCTGAAACATAAGAACTCAGCATGATGTAGATGAGATTATAAAAGGTAAAAACTCAGGCTATGAGTGAATGTGAGCTAGCATATAAAATAAATGAGGAAGGTTTAGGCAGGCAGGAACCGATAACCAGAATGAAATAGGGAAGCAGTAAAACTCAATACTCGTATTGTAACAGAAACCTGCATGTACAAAGAGTATAAAACAAACAAACAAAAAACGGCATGCACTTGGAGTAGTAAACCACACAAGTTACATCCTGTAATGAAATCCAGGTGTCCTGGTTCATTATTTTACACTAAGGAAAGGTCTCCCTTGAAATACAAACTTGTTCCACCATTGGTTTTTCATAGTTAAGGAAAAGAACTTCCAATCTTTCTCCTACTTCTCATTTTTTTCCTAGTACTAGGTCATTCTGCTCACTGCTGTGTACCCATTTCCCATCATTGCCTGTCTTCTTCCCACTAACCTTGAAGGCTACTCGAAGTGGGAAACCCAGAACAAACCACAAAATGTTCTTGCACGAAGTGAAACAATCAGAGGAGTGACTTTTCCCACTTCACTTTTCTTTTGAGGTCTTTATGAGACTATCAGACTGTTTCTTTTTCCTTTATCATTTGTTGCATTCTCCTTTTACTGAATTTTCAGCTCTTTTTCTTTTTCTAAATGTCTATATGTCTTTCTAATACTCAGTTCATCTATTGCTCCCATCAGCCTTTACCCCATCCCAAAATTTGCTATACAGTTTCTCCTTTATTAACATAAATTTTGAAAGCTATATGCAACATTATCAGGCTTTCAAGACTTGCTTCCTGGAAAACTGAACATAATTTCACTCTGTGAGTCTCCTCACTAACACTTTGTGAAAAATCCTTTGAAATATAGTGTCAGGCTCACTCTGGAATACTTAAAGGGAACCTCCTTCCTCCTCCTCACCTCTGTCTACCTTCACACTTACCAGATCAGTCTTTGATTATCACGTACCCTTCTGGACATTGACAACTCTTATATTGCAAGAATCCCCTTCCTGACGTATTGGATCAGTATTGTTCTAAATTTTGAGCCAGACTAACCTTGATACATTTAATGGAGCCTCCTTCTCCCTGCAGCTCACCTCCCTCTGCCCTAACACTTACCTTACCAGTCTTTAATCAGCACACATGCTGGATATTTACTTAGCATTTTGTGCAACATTTATTTAGAAACTTACATAAGTTTCTTACACAATCTGGTAGTTTATACCTGGCATAACTTGTGATCTATTCAACATTCTTGCCAAATAAAGCATTATAGTCTTTGATAAAATAAACAGATTCTGGGGTGATGGGAATTCATGGCAAAACCTCAAGAACAGATTTTTTCAATAGATATTATCCAATATTCTCTAAGTAGATCTCTGGTTGTGAACACATAATTTGAAGCCAATTGTGAATGAGGAATATCTTATTTATTAAAAATGAGGATGGAGATATATTCTGCAATTTGTCAATGTCATCAAACATAAAGACAGGTTAAAAACTGTTGCAGGATAAAATTAAGATATATTAACTGAACAGTGTGGTAGGTGATGAGGATTTACAATTACATTATGGAAAAAATAGACAGGCAAGTTCACAAATACACAGTTATGAAATTTAAAACCAAAGTAAAGAAAAGATGGACCTTTAAAAGAATGCTTATAGGAAAATTGGAGATTTATAGAGAAAACAATAAATACTAACCACAACTTCACTTGATCACTAAAATGAACTCCAAATACCTAGTTTACCTAAATAGATGGTTTACCTAAGTAATACATATAAAAGCTTATTTACAGGGGTTCTGAAGTTCAAGTGACTGTAAAGAACTGAGGGGTTGAGGGGGAAGGAAAATCCTGGCAGGAACACAGAAATGAAGGTGTAGCAGTGAAGGGGGACATATTAATGGATTTAAGGGAGCTGAGGACAAGATCCAAGGTGGTGAGAGGATAAAGGGGCATCAGACGCAATAAGAAGAGAGTAGCCTTGAGGAGTCAGTTTTGGGAGAATATAATGTTTCCTAAGAGGCCAATGAAATTCCAAATTATCTACAGCAAAATCCAGCAAACAAGAAGGAAGTGGACAGACTGGTGGAGCATATAGTCAGCAGGAGTTCAAGAAGGAAGTTTCAGCCAACTGAAAAGTTCCCATTAGACAGACAGGAGAAAATAGACAGAACAGAAAGTCCTCTCAAAGAGCCAAGAAAAGTTTCCTGCTCAAGACAAATATTCAGGAAAAAAACTTCCAGCCCACAACGTCAGGAATGATCCCCACTCAAGACAGAGAGCAACAGCCAGGAAGAGAGACTTCTGGCCCAGCAGGCACCTTTCAAACAAAGAAGCCTTCGCCTCCACCCCAGCTCCTCTTTCCTGGAACTCGCCTACTTTCTTATACACAGCTGCTTATAACCTCGCTTCTTGCAAACAAAGAAACTTGGGACTCTAATGCAGTTTCTTGAGTTTTCTCAGAATCTTAAGCTTCAAAATCTGTCCTTATCAGTTTCAATGAACTGTCATCCTGAGTAAGAGCTGAGGAATCTGACTCACCAAGGGATTACTGTTCAGTCGGTCCGAATTGAAGTTAAACGATTGAAAGTCACACAGGTAAGGGTGAGATACAGAAATATGATGGTGACACTGATTCTATTGAAGTCACAGACAAGATAATTGTTAAAGAAAAAATTATTTTTGTTAAAGAATGGTGAAGTAGACTTTATTCAAGGGAGAATTACCATGATGGGAATAAGCACCACTGCAATAGGTTTCACAACATGTAAAATGGAGGATACACCGCAACTAAGTAGAATTTTTCCTAAGAATGCAAGGTTCCTTCAGTATATGAAAGTCAATCAATGTGATTCACTATATCAAAGGAACAAAAGACACAAACTATGTGATAGTAGCAGGAAAATGATTTGACAAAAACTATATCATTCATGATAAAACAGAAAGCAATGCTGAACACCACAGGAATAGAAGGAAACTTTCTCAAGCTCATAGAAAACATATACAAACTCATATGCTTAACATTATATTTAATGGCCTAACATATGCCTAACATTATATTTAAATATAATGTTATGCCTAACATTTATATTTAAAGACTGAAAGAATGATTTTTCTTTAACATCAAAAATAAAATGTCCACTGTTGACACTTCTACACTTTGTTTTAGAGCATCTAGAAAGGGTAATTTGGCAAGAAAAAGAAATAGAAGCTATTGATATAGGAAAGGAAGAAGTAAAACCACCTCTATTTGTAGATGGCATAAAATTGAATATATAAAATACAGAAGAATCCAGTAAATTAAAGCCTGCACCCCTGCCTGCAGCCAGTAATCAGGGGTGCAAAACAATGTCCTTTGTTGTTTGTACCACAGGTGATGGCTCAATGGAGGTCACCTGTCTTCATCAGAGGTTGGGTTGATAAAGACTAGCAACCCCAAGCTGGAAAGTCCTTCAGAAAGCTCTGTATTTATGCTTATAGGGAAGACTGTGGTACTTGAAGACGTGAGTCTGCCATACTTCTCATTTGCCAGCATATAAACTCCCCTTTCCTTCTCCTCAAACCACTTTTCCTCATTCTTCCAATGCAGCCTTGTGGACAAGTGCTGAATTTTTAGTAACAGTTTGGTATCCTATGGCTTCCACACTAACACTGTTTTTGTCTATGCAAAAGCAATATTATGAATTGGCCTGTTTTTTAATTTCAGGATATTATAGGAGTACAAATGTTAAGATTATGTATATTGCCCTTGTCCCCCCAGCCCTCTGGAGTCAGAGATTCAAGTGTGTCCATCCCCCAGATGATGCACATCACACTCATTTATGTGATCTCTCTTTTTCTTACATTGCCACAGTCACTAAATGACCTTGTCTGATCTTGGTGCTTTGTGAGATTGTTTGTGTCCAACAGGAAAGCACCACTGCCCAGCAGTGAGCACCAGGTTACCTTCTCAGACCTCTGAAGCCTGGAAGTGTCAAGGCAGTTCCCAGATATCAGGAGCTGCTTTCCTTTCTCACCTGTTAAATCACTGCAGATAAGAAAAAATTCTGTGTTGCAATATAGAGGAGTGTGGTGGAATGAAATTGAACATTTGTCCTTTGTGTTGATTAGCATATTCATACAGCATTAATCTCTGGGCTCTAATAGTATTTCCAAGCTCAGTGTTTATTTTAATTTATTGAATAAATATATGGAAATTCCAATTATTAACAGGAACACAAGGAAATACCAGGTAAAATTTGAAGTGTCTGTCACTTGGACTGTATAAACATTGGACAACTACCCCACTACCCCTAAAACATATATTATTTTTAATTATTTTTATGTTGTTCATTATTATTATCAATTCAAAAGAAGACAAATTGATGAGATGAGGGATATATAGAAGGCAAGGTAAGTAATTGGATGTTATCAAATGAAGGTTTGTTTTGGCCTAGCCCTACAGTACCAGATGCAGAACACCCAGGCTCATTCTAACTCAGCTACCATGGATAAATCACCAGATCTTCCCTGCACATGACCAGGCAACTGCAAAAGAAAAAAATATATATTCTCATGAGGTTTCCACAAAGGATGAAGAATCTCACATTATTTTTGAACTCTAAATGGGTACTAAGTGTCAAATATCACTGAATTCAGTGGATTCAAAAGGAGCATGAGATTTTAAATCCAAGAAGATAAATGTCCAATTCTTGTCCATAAAGAATTAGGATATTTAGCCCGACATGGAAGCCCAAGTAAGTTGGACAATCAGAGAGAAATGGAAGTCAGCCAATACATATGAGGTTTCCCTATAATATGGCACAAAGCAATCCTCTGATAAGGGAAAACTCTGAATTATCTCACCCATACTACAAATCATTGAGCAAAGTGTCAATCATTGGCCCAGACCTGAAAAGGCATAAAGCAATATTCGAAGAGGAAACTTCAGGATGTCGATTATTAGACCAACATTCCAATCCCTTTTCTTATTAACATGTTCTCAAGGGAAAGTTTATCATTATAACTTTTCCATTTATACAGCTTCAGAATATTTATTTCATAGAGTGACCGTGAGATTTAAATTACACATACACATGTATTTTAGAACAAGGAGGCTGTGTATGTTTAGATTCAACAAATGTTGTACTCAATGCTATGTGAAAGTTGAAGGACAGGGAAAAATTAACCCAGAATAGAAAAATTATATCTTGATTCTTAATGAATTTCAAAATTCCCAGAAATATCCTAAGTCATATTCTAAACAATCTGATCCAGGAAAGATCATAAAATTCACCCATTCTTAAACTATTTTCTATTTTTGGTAAATTCTCACAAGGAAAAAAAGAATTGTGTGATTTAAAAAATATATAAAACATAATAAATTACCTTGCCACATGAGGCACATAATTTGGTTTTACCAATGATGTTTCTGTTAAAGAACAATTATATTTAATAAATGTTAACATTTCAATCCATCCAGGTAGTATTGTTAAATGAGGAGAAACAAGCTCATGGCTCCTCTGATATTTATCTTTTGACTTGACTTAGAAATGCATGAGAAATTTGAATCCAGTGTGAGAAAACAAGGCATTTCTCTTAGCTTCTCCCTTGATGACACAAAAAAATATAATCTCTGGGGAATAGAGAAACCAGGAAATTCAGGAGTCATATAAAGGAAGCAATTAGATGGAATGGTCTTATCATTATAAACGATGCAAATATAACCAGAGGTATCTGCAGTTACAGCAGCAGTGGAGATTTCTTCAAGGGCAGATGAAATTAGGAAGAAAAGTTCCAGGTAAGACTTTGACTATTCTGCAGGGAACACAATTTCTCCCACTCTTGGGGAGTGGGCATACATTTCTCATCCTCAATTCATCTCTGTATCTGTCATCAATTATGTCATACCTTAAGCCTACCTGCTTCCTTTCCACTTGCCTCATCTTCGCTGCCCTGTCCTTGCTAGGCGAGAAACAATTTTGGATTTCCCTCCAAGAACAATGGCACTGACTGAAGAGATAGGCAAGTACTTTCTCCCAGGCCTGAGCACAAAAGACCAAGCGTACATGTGGTCCTATCCACAGTGCTACTCCCAGAGCAACAAGGGATTCCTAATGGCCTGACATTCTGATGCGGTCCACGGAGCAGCCTAGGACTGCATACGTGCCATTGCAGCGTGAATGAGGACAAGCAGAGGGATAAATTCTAGAGGAGAAGAGGAGGAAGATTCAGTAGATGTATCCTATCTTAGAGTCATATTTCCTATATTAATTGGAAAATACCTTCTGTCACCTTGTAGCCTGAAAAGAAGTCATGTTGATCGCACCCTTTGTGACAACTCAGGCTGCACCTATTAGAGGAGTAATTGTTAGAGCTACATTCCATATAATGGGACAAATTGGTACACTGCTGACAATAAGAATGAGCACATGCCCCATGAATTACTACATGTTCAAAGGAACTGAATAAGAGTTATGAGAATTATCTTTCCCTTGACCTTACACCAGAGCTACTGACAAAGCCCAGGAGTCAGACTCTGCATTTGTGAGTTAAACCTCTCTCAAAAACTGGATGTCTCTGTCTCTACCCCCATACTGCAGCCATGCTGTCTCAGGCCTCTTCAGAGAAAGAACACTATAAAAACGGGACCCCATGTAGGGATCTAAATCCTCCTCTAGAATTAATACATCTACAGACCATCATTCAAGTTACAATGGGACTTGTGCAACCCGAGCTTATTCCATGGAAAGGCATCAGAATGTCAGGTTACCATGAATTTACTTATCGCTTCTGGACAGTAGTCCTGTGAGTAGCACCACATATGGACTTTGTCTTCTGTGCTCATGCCTAGGACAAAGTACTTGCCTATCTCTGCAGTCGTTGTCATTGCCCTTGGGGCAAAAACCCAGTTCACTTTTTCCCAAGAAGGACAACGAAGGAAAGGATGAAGATAGGGCATGTGGCCCACAGTGTGATACCTGACTAGAGTCAATGTCCTGTGACCTAAGGATGGCAGTCTCCAAGCTGTGGAGGTTCAAAGGAGAGACCCTCATAACTCGTTAATGAAAATGACACACACACACAGCATATATCGCACAGGACCCTTCAGGAGAAATCAAAGAATGACCAGTGGCTTTGGTCAATGACCTTGGTTTTCAGGTCAGAGAGAGAAAACAAATATCAGCCCTGGAATAAGATACTATACACCATTATAAAGAACAAACTCAGAATCCTTCTTCTAACAGACTCCTCTATTCCATATCCCACACACCACCTTCATTTGTAGTTCAAATGCTTCATTTTATATCACTTCCTAAATTACAATCTGTTACTTCATTGTGTGACCCACAGGTCTCTTGTTTATAATGGCCAGATATTCAGTCCTTCATTTTATTAAAGACTTTGCATGCATTTGCCAAAAATTCTCAAACCTAAACGTCACACCTCATGCACTTGTGCCACTGTCTGAGGAACGTTGAAGAAGTCCAAAAATTATATAAGTCATATCCTAGATTTCATATTCTCTAAAAATGTATAAGAGATAAATAGGTTAACTTTGTTCACAATGCATGTTAGTATCAGGAATACAGCTTTCTCAGGCTTCTGTTTGGGATTCTGTACAATTTAGAATATCCACATGCAAGTTGATTATTTGCCATGAGCTGGAAATGGAAAACACTCATTGTGGAAAGGAGTTAAAGTTCAAGTACAGTCTCACCAGCAGCAGAGGTGTCAGATGGAGCAGCTGTCGTATCCTCTGAAAGAGAAGAAGAAAAATAGGATGGAAGATGATCACAAGTTGGGGGGGGGTGGAGGAAAAGAAAATGTGGGCAGTATTTCAACTTTTACAATGGAAGAACCTCAGTCCTTGGTACAGAAATTGAACACATGCACAGGTAACTTAAAACACGTGAAATCCCATAGAAAACCTAACGTGTGGTGATCATGTTTCCTTTCCTGAAATAAACCTCTGGTGACCTTCTTAAACATATTTTATTGACAATAACAATAAAATTGCATTCCATGGTTATTAACATTTGACTGAATTAGGAAAATCCCTAGGAGGAACCAACTCCACCTTGAATGGCCAAAGTAGTGCTGGAAAAAATTAGGGCAGTGGAGGACGGTAGGTGCAGCATTCTAGGCAACTGCAAGTACAATCCGCACAGAATGGCTATTTTTATGCACTATTCCTTCAAACCTCATGTTTAGGTAAGCATCTTTACTTACGGCCACATAGCAAGATGATAGAAACTCCCACCAGTACCAGGACTGCCAACAACTTCATGGTGGTGAATTGAAGACCCAAGAACACAAACAAGAATGCTTCAGAGACCAAGGGTATCGCCAACGGAGACTCCAGGATTCCACTTCCTGACAATATATATGCAGAGGGCACCAATGAGGAGTTGCCAGACCAGATCCGGGATAGTTAAAAGCCACAAAAGCTTGTGGCACACAGAAACCACTGGAAAATCAACAGCATAGCCAGAGGCCTTTTGGAAGGCCTTGTTTCAACTCAAAACTTGTGCATTTAAAATATTTTCCAGGAAATAACTTCTCTTCCGGGCTTCTTCTAACTTGTGGGATCGAGTGCCTCTATGAATTCGAGCTCTTTTTTCAAGTGAGAGATGGCCCCGTAAGCAGCCTTCCTGATATCTGCATGCTCCTTTCATAGACATTATGAGGTAGAAGCTTACAGAAGGCTTAACCTTGTGTCTCCTGAAAAGGGAATAATTAGGGTAGAGCAACTTGGTCAAAATATGATCCTGTGTACATTAGGCTGTGTATTCTTGAAGCCACGGGCTACCTGCTATATGCTTGTTAGGGTCATCTGACACTGGTACAGAGTGAGTCCCATACTTAAATAAGGAACCAAATTTAATCCTACTTTAAAGCAATTATTATGTAAATATTTTAAATTAGAGGTTAAGAGGATAGAAAACTGAACTAACATCTGTAAATAGGTGCATCTGATCAATAAATTCATTCACTCAACAAATATTGATTGATCATTATTATGTAGCAGGCACAATGCTGCACATTTGAGAAGTAGCAGAACTCAAAGTACAAAAGATATTCATGACATGTATCATATTGTATAATTCATACATTAAAAGTTAAGGAATGGATAAAGATAATGCCTTATATTTGACATGATAAAGTCTAATAAAAATAAGAAAGAAGAAAAAATAAAAAGGTTGAAGATGGAAATTAGGGTGTAATTTTAGATAAGGTGAACAAATTAGGTGCCTAATTTTAGATAAGGGCATTGGTAGAAAAGGCAATTGTTGCACAGAAATTTAAGGAGCTGAGAAATCAACCATGTAGTATGTGTAGATAATGCATTGAGATGAAACACAATGTGAGTGCACGTGCATTATGGTCTTCCAGGTTTCTCCGCTGCTGTTGAGTAGGGCCAGCACTGCACCAAGGCATGTCCAACTACAGGTCTTTTGCTTTAATGGACCCAAGCTGCTAAATAAACACAAGAGAGAAGTAAATTCCACATTTGCAGAATAATCAAGTGTAGGATGCCATCAAGGCCTCTGAGGGGTGCTGAACATCTGGAATACCCAGAATGATCAGATATTTGCTGCATATTAAAGAATCCTTTGCAGTTCCATGTCTCTCCTTGCTTCAAAGTTCTTCTTGTTCATACTGAGTATATCTTTTTGCTGGATGTCTGTTAGCTGGGATAGCACTAAACGTCTATCTATTTCTCTATTTATTGGATCATCTACCTGGCAATAACAGTCAATTCACTTGCCAAGATATACTATAGGGTCAACATCAGTTGAATGGAAAAAGAGAAAATGAGAGAATTGTCTTGAACCACTGAAAGACAAGTAGGTATCCTTGTCTTAGTCAATCTCACATCTGCCATGAGGCATAGAGTTGTCATAACATGGTGAGAACTTACTATGAAACAATGCTAGAAAATGAAAGAAAAGCATACTCTCAAGGGAAAGGCAAAGGGAGAAATATTAAATGAGATAAAGATGAGGAAGACTTACATGAAAGACATTATCTGATTATAACCAACACGAAATGAATCCTATAGCTAGCCACACAAAGCCTCAAAAAACAAAACACCTGACACAAATTGGTTAATCTTCTAGGAGATGGTGCCTTACTGGTAGCTCACTCTGTGTCCTCCACAGAGGAGAGAGCTGGAAGCCAGAATTAAGGCAATGATTGACTCACTGAGGAAGGAAGATTAAACATGTATAACTGTTAGGGTACACTTAGGAGATGGAAGCCCCACAGTGCCTTAATCAGTGGAAGTTTGATATAAATAGGTATTAAAGTCTAATAAAATAGTAACTATGAGAGAACTACTTGAAACCCCAGGGCTAAGGGAGAATGTCCAAAAAAGGACAACCATGGACAGGGGCCTCCTCCCTAACGCAGGTGCTCAGAACTCACTGGAGAAGCAGCCTTCCACATAGCAGAGAAGTTTGCTGCTTTGCTCAGGATGAAGCTGGTCTGCAGCTGCTGGCCAAACAGAGATCCACCACCCAGAGAGTACACGTGCGAACAGACAATACCAAGTTGGGGCCTGAGTGTGCAGAGGGGATGTGAGTTCAGGGTGTAGCTGGGCCTCCTGGGACCTGTGACAGTTTTCAGGTCTCATTTGGCTGAAGTTATTATAATTGGAAAATAGTATGCTTAAATTGTTTTTAATATTATTATTTTCAGCGGAATCTCAAATTTAATTGTAATGTATCATGTGAATATATAAAATATACTCAGACTTAATATCTTTTTTGATAAAATAAATGCAATTATATATGTTGGAGATGTTGTAAGAAAATTAGATCTATATTCCATTTTTTGTGGCAACTATCAAATACTATGTAATATATTTTATTTACAGCCAAGAATTTTAAGTATAACAAAATGTTGTCTCTGTCTCTTTCTATATATGTATACACTACATACTAGTATATGTAATTAAAAAGTCAAATTAAGGAGCAAGATGGCGGACGAATAACACCGCCAGAGTGTCACTGCAGAAAAGACAGATTCTAGCAGAAATTGGAGGAAAGAAGCAAGAAGACGAGCATACAGCAGACAAGGGCCGGAAGGAGGGGTACCTGAGACCCCAGGAGACTCCACGAGAGGAGGCTGCAGAGGAGAACTGGAGGCTGAGACCACCGGAGCAGCCCGGAGACCAGCGGCAAGGGTAGGTAGATTTGCTGTTTCCCCTCCCCTGCATTTGGGACTGCTGGTGGGCTCCCCAGCAGGTGGAGAGACCTGCGAACACCAGCCCAGAGACCGCCGCCGCCAGCCACCGGTGAACCTGTAGCAGACGTGGCACCAGGTTCCCAACTTCCTCTGGGCACCTCCGTGTGCACAGACCCAAGCCGTGCAGCAGGCACCATATTGCCTCCTCCGCCCCTCCACCGACCCTACCAGCGGCTGCCCAGAGAGACAATACACCCACCAGCCAGAGGCACCTCCAGGGAACGGGACCTTCCCATTTGGGACCCAACACCTGACCCAGGGGAACTCAGACTGTGAGCTCCCTACCCGCCTGCCCTCCCAGGTGCTGCTGGCACCCTGTTCCCAGGAGAATGGTGCCGACACAGAGGCTGAGAGACATAGACCCAGCTTGAGCTCCCTGTGGGTGAATTGGGACTGGAAATCCTCTCCCTGGTAGGGATACACTTTGAACTCTGGGACCCAGAGGTCGGACCTGCATACCAGATCCCCTGCACCGAGGGCTAGCATTGCCCGGGGCACAGAAGGGTTATACGTGAACAGCCTACTGAGGAGTGTGTGCCTCCAGGGGTGGATCGGCATCCTAGAGGGCAACCCTCCTCCCAGTAGGAGGCCGTGTGCCCAACCCAGGTGGCATTCCTGTGCAGGGAACCTCCCCGCCGACATCATAGTTCCGGGAGGCCTGGTGGCTTGTGGTCTGGCCTGCTGGCAGAGGCCCAGGTGTAGCTGCGGAGTAGGGAAGGGTGGAAAGAAGCGAGGCCTGCTCCAAACTGCTGGTCTCAGACAACCCCACCCCCACACCCAGACTTTCTGGCTGAGCAGGACCATTCCAGCCCCACCCTGACAGCTTTCATTAGAAGCAGAGAACAGAACTTTGACCCCTGCTAACGGCCTGAGGGCAGGCTTACCCAACCCAGCTCGACCCAGAACAAGAGCTGTTAACAGGACACAAAATCAACAGCATAGGCTGTTCCTCCAAACAAATGCCACCTACTGACAGGGACGGCATCTTGCACAGCCTTTCCATGGCACCCACTGACTCAATATACAGGGAGTGGTCCAATCACCCACAGACACAACCTAACGCCTCAGAAACTAAACAAGGTGTGTGAATACCCAAACAATGACCTATGGAAAGAAACAACAACTGATCGACATGGGAAGAAATCAGCGAAAGAACTCAGGAAATATGAAGAACCAAACGGAAAACACACCCCCAAAGAGGAGCACCAGCCCCCTAGAAACGGACACCAACCAAAATCAGGCAACCAATATGACAGAAGAGGAATTTCATATGTGGATCATAAGAACACTCACCGAGCTGAAACAACAACTCAATAACCAACATAAAGAAACCACAAGAAGCCTCCAGGATATGGAAAAAGAAATAGACACAATGAAGAAAAGTTTAACTGAACTCCTGGAAATGAAGAATCAATTCAAGGAACTACAAAATATAGCGGAAAGTCTCAAGAACAGGGTAGATGAAACAGAAGAAAGAATCTCAGAGCTTGAAGATAACACCCTCCAATTAAATAAATCAGTCACAGAAATAGAGCAGAGAAACAAGAGAAAAGAGCAAAGCCTACAAGAGCTGTGGGATTATGTGAAGAAACCTAATGTGAGGGTCATAGGCTTACAAGAAGGGGAAGAAGACAACACTCAAGGGTTGGACAAGCTGTTTGAAGATATAATAGAGGAAAATTTCCCAGGCCTTGCTCAAAATCTTGATATACAAGTTAAAGAAGCTCAGAGGACCCCTGGGAGATTCAACGCAAACAGGAAGACGTCACGACATGCAGTCATCAGACTGACCAAAGTATCAACTAAAGAGGCCCTTCTAAGAGCTGTAAGACAAAAGAAGCAAGTAACATACAAGGGAAAGCCAATTCGAATAACATCAGACTTCTCTAATGAGACTTTACAAGCAAGGAGAGACTGGGGCCCCATTCTCACTCTTTTGAAACAAAACAATGCCAAGCCTAGAATCTTATTCCCTGCAAAACTAAGCTTCGTATATGAAGGAGAAATAAAAACATTCTCAGACAAGCAAAGGTTCAGAAAATTCACCAAGACAAGACCAGCCCTACAAGAAGTACTTAAGACAGCGTTACACACGGAACATCATAATAATAACACACGAATATAAAAACAACCAAAACCCAAAGATATAAAAGGCCAGATATTACAATGGCTCAAGACAGAATTCATAGCAACAACATCCAACCCAACAGAATGATAAGTAATCTACCTTACCTATCAGTTCTCTCAATAAATCTGAATGGCTGAAACTCTGCACTCAAGAGACATAGGCTGGCTGAATGGATAAGAAAATACAGGCCAAGTATATGCTGTCTTTAGGAAACATATCTAACCTACAAGGATGCATATAGACTAAAAATAAAAGAGTGGAGATCAATATTCCAAGCAAATAGAAGCCAAAAGAAGGCTGGTGTGGCAGTTCTAATTTCAGACGATTTAGTTTTTAAACCAACAAAAGTAGTGAAAGACAAAGAGGGTCATTATATAATGGTGAAGGGCACAGTCCAACAAGAAGAGATAGCAATTTTAAATATATATGCACCCAACTTAGGTGCACCCAGATTCATAAAGCAAACCTTACTGGAGCTAAGCAAATGGTTTAATAGCAACTCCATAATCGCTGGAGATTTCAACACCCCACTGACGGCACGAGACAGATCCTCCAAACAGAAAATTAATAAAGAAATAATGGACTTAAACAAAACTCTAGAACAATTGGGTCTGACTGACATTTACAGAACATTCTACCCCAAATCCACTGAATATAAGTTCTTCTCATCAGCTCACGGCACATTCACTAAGATTGACCATATCCTAGGACACAAAGAAAATCTCAAGAAATTTAAAAAAATAGAAATCATACCATGTACCTTCTCAGATCACAGTGGAATAAAAGTAGAAATAAACCCTAACAGAAACTCACATTTAAACACAAAAACGTGGAAATTAAACAACCTCCTACTAAATGATTACTTCATAAATGAAGAAATCAAGACGGAAATAAAAAAATTCTATGAAGAAAACGACAATGGAGAGACAAGTTATCAACTCCTCTGGGACACAGTTAAGCAGTTCTGAGAGGAAATTTTATCTCCATAAATGCCTATAACCAAAAGACAAGAAGATCACAAATAAACAATCTAATGAAATGACTCAAAGAGCTGGAAAAAGAAGAGCAGACCAATCCCAAACCCAGCAGAAGAAGTGAAATCAACAAGATCAAATCAGAACTAAACGAAATTGAAAACAGGGAAGCTATTCAGGAGATTAATAAAACAAAAAGTTGGTTCTTTGAAAAAATAAACAAAATTGACACACCATTGGCTAAGCTAACGAAAAGCAGAAAAGAGAAATCTCCAATAAGCTCCATCAGGAACAAAAAAGGAGATATCATAACTGATCCCAAAAAGATACAAGATACAATTTATGAATACTACAAAAATCTTTATGCACAAACTAGAAAATGTGCAGGAAATGGACAAATTTCTAGAAACACACAGCCTCCCTAGGCTCAACCAGGAAGAAATAGATTCCCTGAATAGACCAATCTCAACAGCTGAAATAGAAACAGCAATTAAAAATCTCCCTAAAAAGAAAAGTCCCGGTCCAGATGGCTTCAGACCTGAATTTTACCATACTTACAAAGAAGAACTAGTACCTATCTTGCAGAAACTATTCCACAACATCGAGAAGAACGGAAACCTCCCCGACACCTTTTATGAAGTGAATATTACTCTGATACCAAAACCAGGAAAGGATGCAACAAAAAAAGAAAACTACAGACCAATATCCCTAATGAATATAGATGCAAAAATTTTCAACAAAATCTTCGCTAACCGAATACAGACACTTATCAAAAAAATAATCCACCACGTCCAAGTGGGCTTCATCCCAGGGATGCAGGGATGGTTCAACATATGTAAATCTATAAATGCAATTCACCACATAAACAGAAGCAAAACCAAAGACCACATGATTCTTTCAATAGATGCAGAAAAGGTTTTTGACAAAATTCAACACCCTTTCATGATACGAACACTTAAGAAAATAGGCATAGAAGGGACATACCTAAAAATGATACAAGCCATATATGACAGACCCATAGCCAACATCATACTGAATGGGGAAAAATTGAAAGAATTCCCACTTAGAACTGGAACCAGACAAGGCTGCCCACTATCTCCACTTCTGTTCAACATAGTGCTGGAAGTCTTGGCTACAGCAATCAGACAGGAAGATGGAATCAAAGGTATCCAAACAGGGGCAGAAGAGATCAAACTTTCACTGTTTGCTGATGATATGATATTGTATCTAGAAAACCCCAAGGATTCAACCAAGAAACTCCTGGAACTGATCAATGAATTTAGTAAAGTCTCAGGATACAAAATCAATACACAGAAATCAGAGGCATTCATATACGCCAACAACAATCTAATGGAGAACCAAATCAAAGACTCAATTCCCTTCACAATAGCAACAAAGAAAATAAAGTACCTAGGAATATACTTAACCAAGGACATAAAAGACCTCTGCAGAGAGAACTATGAAACACTGAGGAAGGAAATAGTAGAGGATGTAAACAGATGGAAATCCATACCATGCTCGTGAATCGGCAGACTCAATATCATCAAAATGTCTATACTACCCAAACTGATCTACAGATTCAATGCAATACCTATTAAAATCTCATCAGCATTCTTCACAGATATAGAAAAAATAATTTTGCGCTTTGTATGGAACCAAAGAAGACCCCGAATATCAAGAGCAATTCTAGGCAACAAAAACAAAATGGGAGGCATTAATATGCCAGATATCAAACTATACTACAAAGCTGTAGTAATTAAAACAATATGGAATTGGCACAAAAATAGGAATATTGACCAGTGGAACAGATGTGAGAATCCTGATATAAAACCATCCTCATATAGCCATCTAATCTTTGACAAAGCAGACAAAAACATACGCTGGGGAAAAGAATCCCTCTTCAATAAATGGTGCTGGGAAAACTAGATAGCCACCTGTAGAAGGCTAAAACAGGACCCACACCTTTCACCTCTCACAAAAACCAACTCACGCTGGATAACAGACTTAAACCTAAGGTATGAAACTATAGAACTCTAGAGGAAAAAGTTGGAAACACTGTCCTAGACATCGGCCTGGGCACAGAGTTTATGAAGAAGTCCCCAAAGGCAATCAAAGCATCAACAAAAATAAATAAATGGGACATGATTAAACTACAACACTTCTGCACAGCCAAAGAAATAGTCATGAAAGTAAACAGACAACCTACAGAATGGGAGAACATTTTTGCATCCTATGCATCCGATAAGGGACTGATAACTAGAATATACTTAGAACTCATGAAAATCAGCAAGAAAAAATCAAATAACCCCATTAAAAAGTGGGCAAAGGACTTGAACAGAAACTTTTCTAAAGAAGACAGAAGAATGGCCAACAAACATATGAAAAAATGCTCAACATCTCTAATCATCAGGGAAATGCAAATCAAAACCACAATGAGATATCACTTAACCCCAGTGAGAATGGCCTTTATCAAAAAATCTCCAAACAATAAATGCTGGAGTGGTTGCAGAGAGAGAGGAACACTCCTACACTGCTGGTGGGACTGCAAACTAGTTCAACCTCTGTGGAAAGCAATATGGAGATACCTTAAAGCGATACAAGTGAATCTACCATTTGATCCAGCAATCCCATTGCTGGGCATCTACCCAAATGATCCAATGACACTCTACAAAAAAGACACCTGCACTCGAATGTTTATAGCAGCACAATTCATAATTGCAAGGCTGTGGAAACAGCCCAAGTGCCCTTCAATCCAAGAATGGATTAATAAAATGTGGTATATGTATACCATGGAGTACTATTCAGCTCTAAGAAACAATGGTGATATAGCACATCTTATATTTTCCTGGTTAGAGCTGGAACCCATACTACTAAGTGAAGTATCCCAAGAATGGAAAAACAAGCACCAGATATATTCTCCAGCAAACTGGTATTAACTGAGTAGCACCTAAGTGGATACATAGGTACTACAGTAATAGGGTATTGGGCAGGTGGGAGGGGGCAGGGGGGTGGGTATATACATACATAATGAGTGAGATGTGCACCATCTGGGGGATGGTCATGATGGAGACTCAGACCTTTGGGGGGAGGGGGGAAATGGGCATTTATTGAAACCTTAAAATCTGTACCCCCATAATATGCCGAAATAAAAAAATAAAAAAAGTCAAATTAAGTTCATAATGCATCTCCAAAATTTTTTCCATTGCTCTTACCCATCACTAGATTACTTTTGGATATTCTTTATAAAGAACAAAATAGAAGTGTAGGTACAAAAAATAAATACGAAAAACATCCAGACCTACCAAGAATACAGTAAGATAATTGCCATTATTTTTTTGTTATTATATATTACTAAGACATATTTTTCATATATGAACACACATATAGTTATTTATACATACTCCTTCATGGAATATTCCATACCATCACTGCCATAACCACCAAATGTAACAGGTAATTAAATTTTTCCATGCTTCCATTATCACAGGCAAATATGTGTAGATGCTAATGACCGTATATTTGTGTCCGTATCCTTAAAAATGCTGTTCAAAAATGTCATTATGTTATAGAACACTTTTTCTTATTTGTACATCAACACTAGTACTTAAAATTCTAAGTCATTCTCTCTTTGTCTGTTTCATCCTTTTCAGTGGCTTTCATAATTTACTCTAGTATTACCTGTTTATAGGGATTCATTCAGATCATTTCAATTTTTTTAACAATGTAAAAGGAATTATGTATTGTAGGAAAGATACAGTGGCAGTTGAAAACTTAAATGAACTAAACGTATTTTACTTAATTAGATTTACTTGTACATTTCCGTAAGTGCAGAGCCCCATGCTTGCATGAGTATGTTTTATTAACATTTAAGTTACACTCTATATTTATATCTTGTCACACTTTTAATTCATTTGAAAATTGAAGATAATGGCAAAATTATCTCAGAAAAGCTTTTTGCCTTCATCAATCATGAAAATATTGAGATTCTTTTAAAGTGAGCCTTATGTACAAAGGTTCTATATCTACGTGATATATCTCTAGATGTTTTTGAGTCATATCATATGTATATATTTACTTTGATAGATGTTCTCAAACTGGTTACACAAAACTCTCCAAGAATTAAAATAATGGAAACAAATTGTAAAAGCATATTTTTGTGGCCATTTCTCTGCTAGCAGTAAATGTCATCTCAATTTAATTATGCCAATCTGAAAGATTAGAAGCAATATTTGTTATATCAATACCATTTACTTGATTACAGTAAGATTGAGCATATTGCATATATTAGACAACTTGAATTTCCTATTTCATGATTTGCATATTCTAATCTTTTTATCTATTGTGTTTCCTCATTTTATCCTTTCAAAGACCCTGAGTTTATAAGAAATATTAACATATTATCTTGTATAAAAATCACAGTTTCCAATCTAACATATATGTTTTAGTTTGCTCATAATATGTTATTCAATCTTTGAATTCCCAATAGAGCTATCACTTTTATTATAATTTTTGTAATGAAGAATGTGTAAGACATGCAACTGGGTCATCTTATACCTGTGACAACTTAATATTTCTCCACGCAAAGATCATATCTACCATTAATCCCCAGATTTACCCTAGATCACAAGCCTGTCTCTAGTCATCCCTGCACACGCCATTCAGGAGCATAGTAAAAAGGCAGACGGGCCCTGAAGGGAAAGCAGCAAAGAAGCCCCGCCTGAAGAGAGGTCTTAGCATCAGGGACTCAGTCCATCCAGACCCCTCACTGGTCAGCACGCACCACACAGATGTGGGAGCACCTGCCGCAGTCCTGGACTGGGATGGGCAAGGACACATGGGTTTCAACAAAACAAGATTCAACTGAACACAGACCAGCAATGGGTTTAGATACTGAGTTTTTAGAAAAAGAATTGAGGTGAAGGGAAGTCCTAGCATAATGGGGGGGGGGGCAAAATAGGAATTTGTGTTAGGAGCAAAATGTAAGATTTCTTCCAGTGATCACTTCAAGAGAGCTGAGGCACACACAGGGCTGTGCAGTGAGCGTCCAGCATTAAAATCTGAATGTTGCACCATGCGATATATACAGACACAATGTGTATCTATTATTTTTTTTATTACTTCATATTCTGGGGGTACAAATATAGTTAGGGTTACATATCTTGCCTCTGTCCCCCTCCCCCACCCTGCTATGCCAGAGCTTCTAGTGTATCCAGCCTGCAGGTGGTGTGTACCGCACCCACCGTGGAAGTACATACCCTTCCCATCCTCCCCTCTTCCACCTGCCCACTTCCTGATTACAGATTTTTTTTCAGACATTTTGTTTACAATGTATATCTTTACCTCTCCCTAAAAAGGGATAGAGGCAATCCCTTCTCCCCCATAATGCTTGCCACTTCCTTAAGATGTGGGTCTCCCTCCAAAATCTCTGTTGAACACTACCATTTTTTGAGCAACATAGTTTTAGTCAGTCAGTACCAATTTGATGGCGAGTAGATGTGGAGCCCATTTTCCAGATCTTTTGTCGTCTCGCTTTGTATTAGGGGCTTAAGCTTAATGCAGGATAGCATAAACAGTTCTAGCTCACTGTCGTTTCTTAGCATTGAGTAATATTCCATTGTGAGCATATACCACATTTTAGTTATCCACTCATGAATTGACGGGCACTTGGGTAGTTTCCATGCCCTTGCAATAGTGAATTGTGCTGCCATAAACATTCAGGTGCAGATATCTTTATAATAGAGAGACTTATGTTCTTTTGGCTAGATGCCCAACAATGCTATTGCTGAGTCAAATGGTATTTCTATTTCTAGCTGTTTGAAGTATCTCCAAATTCTTTTCCACAAAGGTTGCACTAATTTGCAGTCCCACCAGCAGTGTAAGAGTGTTCCTGTCTCTCCGCATCCTCGCCAGCATTTGTTGTTTTGGGATTTCTTGATACAGGCCATTCTCACTGGGGTTAGGTGGTATCTCATTGTGGTTTTGATTTGCATTTCTCTAATGATTAGATGTTGAACATTTTTTATATGTTTGCAGGCCATTATTCTGTCTTCTTTGGAGAAGTTTCTGTTCATTTCCATTGCCCATTTCTTGATGGGGTTGTTTGATTTTTTCTTGTTTATTCTTTTAAGTTCTAGATAGATTCTTGTTATTAGACCTTTATCGGAAGTGTAGAGAGTGAATATTTTCTCCCATTTTGTGGGTTGTCTATTGGCTCTAATTATTGTTTCCTTGGCAGTACAGAAACTTTTTAATTTGATCAGATCCCATTTGTTTATTTTTGATGCGACGGTGATTGTCTTGGGGGTCTTCCTCATGAATTCTTTGCCTAGACCAATATCTGATAGGGTTTTCCCAACATCTTCTTCTAGGACTCCTAAAGTTCCATGCCTTAGGTTTAGATCTGTTATCCATCTTGAGTAAATTTTTGTGAGAGGTGAGAGGATGGGGTCCTGATTCGCTCTTCTGCATGTTGCTAACCAGTTTGCCCAGCACCATTTATTGAAGAAAGAATCTTTTCCCGTAGTATATTTTTGTCTGCTTTATCAAAGATTAGGTTACCATATACAGATGGTTTCCTCTCTGGAATCTCAGATCTATTCCAGATATCGATGCTTCTGTTCTTGTGCGAATACCATGCAGATTTAACTATTATTGCTTTATAGTACAGTTTGAAGTCAGGAAGACTGATGCCTCCCAGTTTATTCTTTTTACCTAAGATTGCTTTGGCTCTACGTGGTTTTCTTTGGGTCCATACAAAGCGAAGAATTATTTTTTTCTAGATATGTAAAGAATGATGATGGTATTTTGATGGGGATTGCATTGATTCTGTAGATCACCTTAGGTAATATTGACATTTTAACAATATTGATTCTACCAATCCATGAACATGCTAGATTTTTCCATCAGTTTAAATCATCTACAATTTCTTTTTTCAGAGTTTCATAGTTCTCCTTGTATAAATCTTTTGTATCTCTTGTTAAGTATACTCCTAGGTATTTAATTTTGGGGGGCTATAGTAAAGGAAATTGCATTTTTGATTTCAGTTTCTACTTGATAGTTCTTGGCATAAATGAATGCTTCCAATTTGTGTGTATTGATTTTAAATCCTGAAACTTTACCGAATTCATTTTTCAAATCTAGGAGTCTCTTGGAAGAATCCATGAAGTTTTCAAGATATAATATCATATCATCGGCGAAGAGTGAGAGTTTGATCTCATCTGCTCCGACTTGGATGCCCTTAATACCCCTCTCTTGCCTGATTACTACAGCTAGGACTTTGAGCACTATGTTGAATAGGAAGGGAGAGAGTGGGCATCCTTGTCTAGTTCCGATTCGAAGAGGGAATTATTTCAATTTTTCCCCATTTAGGATGATATTAGCAGTTGGTTTGTCATAAATGGATTTGATAAATTTAAGGTAAGGGATGTCTATGCCTATTTTGTTAAGAGTTTTTATCATAAAAGTATGTTGGACTTTGTCAAATGCTTTTTCTGCATCTATTGACAGAATCATATGATATGGCCTTTGTTCATGCTTTTATTTATAAAGTGGATTGCACTTATAGACCTGCATATGTTGAACCAGCCTTGCATCCCAGGAATAAAGCCCACTTGGCCATGGTGAATTATTTTTTGATGTGCTGCTGAATTCTATTTACTAAAATTTTATTTAGGATTTTTGCATCTATAGTCATGAGGGATATTGGTCTGTAATTTTCTTTTTTTGTTGCATCCTTTCCTGGCTTTGGTAGCAAGGTGATATTGGCTCCATAGAATGAGTTAGGAAGAATACCATCCTTCTCAATAGTGTGGAATAGTTTCTGTAGTATAGGTATGAATTCATCTTTGTATGTTTAGTAGAACTCTGAAGTGTAGCCATCTGGCCCAGGACTTTTCCATTTGGGGAGGTTTTCAATTACTGCTTCAATTTCTGAGCATGTGATTAGTCTGTTCAAGAATTCTGCTACCTCCTAGGTGAACTTAGGGAGGTTGTATGAGTCCAGGAATCTGTCCATTTTGTCTTCATTCTGTAGTTTTTGGGCATATAGATTTCTATAGTACTCAAACATAATGTTTTGTATTTCTGTGGAGTCTGTTGTGATCTCTCCTTTTTCATTTCTTATTGAGTTTATTGGAGTACTTTCTCTTTGAGTTCTTATCAGCCTAACAAGAAGTTCATCAATTTTGTTAATCTTTTTGAAAAACCAGTTTCTGGTTTTGTTGATCTTCCATATAATTCTCTTGTTTTCCATTTCATTTAGTTGAGCTTTGATCTTAGATATTTCTTTTCTTCTGCTTGGATTGGAATTGGTTTGCTCTTCCTTTTCCAATTCCTTGAGTATATTCATTAGGTTGTCGGTGTCTACTCTTTCTGTTATTTGAATGTGGGCATTTATTGATATTAGTTTTCCTCTCAGGTATGCTTTTGCTGTATCCTGTAAGTTTTGATAAGATGTGGCTCCATTGTTGTTTTGTTTGAAGAAGTTCTTGATTTCCCTCTGAATTTCTTCCTTGACCCAATAGTTATTCAAAAGTAGATTGTTTAGTTTCCATGACTTAGTGATGTAGTGTGTATTTCTGTTAGAATTGAACTTTAATTTTATACCACTATGGTCAGAGAAGACACATGGTATTATTTTTGTTTTCTTGAATTTTTGAGATCTGCTTTGTGGCCTAGTATGTGATCAATTTTTGAGAAGGATCCATGGGCTGCTGAGAAGAATATAAACTCAGCTTTATTTTGGTGGAACATTCTGCATAGATCTGTTAGTCCTTTTTGGTCAATAGCTTTGTTTAGGTCCCTTATTTCTTTACTTAATTTCTGTTTGGAGGATCTATCCAGTTCATTTAGTGGTGTGTTGAAGTCCCCTGCTATTATGGTAGTGCTGTTTAAAGTGGTATTTAGCTCAGACAAGGTTTGCTTTATGTAATTGGGTTCTCCTGCATTGGGTGCATAAATATTAAGAATTGTTAGATCTTCTTGTTGGATTTTCCCTTTCACCATTGTGAAGTGGCTGTCTTTATCCTTTTTTATTTTTGCTAATTTGAATCTAATATTGTCTGCAAATAATATAGCTACTCCTGCTTTCTTTTGATTTCCATTTGCCTGGATGATAGTTTTCCATCCTTTGATCTTCAGCTGGGTGGCATCTTTATGGTTTAGATATGTTTCCTGTAGACAGCAAATACTAGGCTTGTGGAATTTTATCCACTCTGCCATCCTATGTCTCTTCAGAGGACAGTTTAAACCATTTACGTTTATTGAGAGGATTGAAATTGGAGTAAGATTTCCGTTCATATTGATGGGTGAAGTCCTGTTGCTTTGTCTTAGATCTTGAGACATCATGAAGTTTGAGGTCTAGACTTAAATTCTTTGAGGGTTTTATTTGGAGGAGTGTCTATTGCCCTGTTCAGCATGGAAGGCCGGTCTGAGAATTTCCTGTAGGGCTGGTCTGGTCTTTGCATATTCATTCAGCGATTGCTTGTCTGAGAAGGATTTTATTTTGCCCTCATAGACGAAACTTAATTTTGCCAGATAAAGAATTCTAGGTTGGGCTTTGTTCTGTTTTAGAAGATTAAGAATAGGTACCCACTCCCTCCTGGCTTGTAAGGTTTCAGATGAAAGTCTGTGGTTAGTCTGATAGGCTTTCCTTAATAGGTTATTTGTTGTTTTCACCTTGCTGTACAGAGGATTGCTTCTTTCACATTTACTTTGGTCAGGTTAATAACCACATGACCAGGTGATTGCCTATTCACATTGTGTCTCTCAGGAGTTCTGTGTGATTCTTGTATTTGGATATCCAGATTTCTAGCTAGGCCTCACATATTTTCTTCCATTATACTATAAAATAAGTTTTCCAACACTTGTGAATGTTCCTCTTCCCCCTTCTGGAATCCCAATCAGTCTGAGATTTGACTTTTTTACATAATCCCACACTTCCTGTAAGCTTTGGTCTTGTCTCTTGTTTCTGTGTACCCTTTCTTCCTCTGATTTGTTTAGCATGTAGGTATAATATTCAAGCTCTGAGATTCTCTCCTTAGCATGGTCTATCCTGTTTTTGAAGCTTTCTACTGTATTATGGAGTTTCTTGAATGTTTCCTTCATTACCAGAATTTCTGCTTGGTTTCTCTGAATTATTTCAATATCTTTGGAGAATTTTTCATTCATTTCCTGGATTGTTCTTGTGGTTTCTCTATGTTGGGATTCTATTTTCTCTTCAATTCCGTTGAACTTTCTAACAATCCATATCTGGAATTCTTCCTCTGTTAGTTTAATCATATCATGTAAGTTGGTATCGGTTGGTGGGGAATGAGTATTTTCTTTTGGAGATGACTTTTCTCTCTGATCCTTCATGATTCCTGATGTGTTTTGCTGGTTCTTCTTCATCTGGATACTTTGCTGAGGATCAGAGGTGTTGGAACTCGATTATGGGCTGTGTTCTTGAGTTCCAAAGGAATGATCCTTATAAGAGCTGGGGAGTATGTATTGGTCCTGTATTGTCTAAGAGGAGCTTGAGCCTGTTGGATTATCTTTGACCTGATGTTTTCACCTTCTGTCCACAGAGTTTAGTGGGTTTAGGTCCCTTGCTTAGACACCCAAGGGATCGTTCACTCTAGTGAGATGGAGACCAGTTTCCACCACTAGGTTGAAATGGGAGGCACTGTATTAAGCTCTGAGTTTACTCTTTCTTTTGGTCTCTGTGGTTTGTGGGAAGGAGTCAGTTATCAATGTATCCCAAGATCTTTGTATTGTTCTCTAAGCCTCTAAATAGGATATACAGGTATCTCAGTGTTAAGCAAATGTCTTGTCACTCCCAAAGTTTCCTCAAGTCTTCAGGAATAGCAGCCTCCTTTGCTACTCCACCTTGCTATGATAGCCTCTGCTCTCTGGGCACAGATTGCAAGCAGCTAAATGCAGCAAGAAACCACCCAGGTTCTAGCTTATAAGATAGCTGCTGAACAAAACACCGCTCTCACCTTTCCACCCTTTTAAATTCAGCTTCCAAGTCCACCTGCTGGGTTAGGACAGAAGGTGAGACTGAGCTCACTACCAGGACAGGCCTCTGCAGCGTATCCAATCTACAGGGTGGTGGTGGCACACTTTGGCAGTGCTGACACCATGTGTCCCCTGTTCAATGAAAGGCAGGATTGGGTGTGGCAGGCTGGCTTCAAATGACCAATGCACTCCCTAATTCCCCTGCTCGCAGAGACCCAATGGTTTATGTGTGGGGAACTACCCTTTGTCTATCCAGTGACAGTCAAAGCTTCAACGGTAACCAAATGCCAAGCCTTCTTTAAGGTAGAGTCCCCACTTCCTGGACCTGAAAGTGTCCTGAGGTAGAATGCCCAATGTGGCACTCGTTTCTGGGGTGCAGGGAGGCGGTCACTTAGTTCAGCACCTGTAGGTTTGGCTCCTGCACCTGCTTCAGCGGAGAGCTGGGAGCTCGAATAGCTGCCCTCTCCAGAAGCGTGAGCAGTTCAGTTGGCCTAGGGTAGTGGAGGTGCCTGAGAAAATACCTCTCCCACTGCCCTCTGCAGCATCTCCAAACCATGGGGAGGGGCGGCAGGGAATCAGCTATAGGACTCGGGCTTTTTCCCCACTGACTACCGCCCCAGCAGCACACTGTAAACTCAAAGAGCTGCCTTCTCCAGAAGCACGAACAGTTCAACAGTTCAGCTGGTCTAGGGCAGTAGGGGTGCCTGCGAAAGGCTTCCCACATGGCTCTCCGTGTCTCCAAGCCACGGGGTGGGGCAGCGGAGTTGGGATGCGGCTACTGGGTTCAGACCCTTCCTGCACTCCCCACTGCTTCAGCAGGGCACTGCAGAGAGTTCAATATGCTGCCTGCTCCAGACTCCCCTCCAAACCGCTCGTCTGCCCACGTTGCCACCTCTCACCATATTCAGGCAGTTCTCTGCCTATGTGGGAGTAGGTTTGGTGGGGAAGGGATTGTCTCCCTGTGTAGGGGGGGAAGGAATGCCTCCTCTGGCCAGCCCGTGGGGTGGCAGACATGCGAACACACTCCCTCCCCACAGTTTTTCCAGCTCCCTGGATTTAGTGAAAGAATTTCAGTTCACCTTTGATTATTGTCCAAAATTTCCATATCCTGGTATCTCTTTGCAGTCTTGCGAAGCTAATCCAGAGTAGGTGTAGATGACTTGCATGTGGTTGTCTGTCCTCTTCACCTCTCACTCTGAGAGCTGAGAGCCAACAGGTCAGCCCTATTCCACCATTTTTCACAACCTCTCTGTATTTACTATTTATCAACACATGTGACTTTTGTCACATATTGCCAATCAATATAAACTTTATTATTATGTATTTCAGGAAGCCTTCGATGGCTATCAAACTAAAGTAAGCCCCAAATTACAGGTATACAACTTGATTCTACTTTCCTCATAATTCTTATCATTAACTGATATTTGCTTGTATCTTTCTTTGTTTTCTCTCATTGTTGGTTTTCTACCTGCCCTCTGAATAAATAAGCTCTATGAGTTAAAAAACAAAAAACGTTGTTTTGTTCTACACTATGACACAAGACCTAGAAGAGTGCCAAGCACCTTATCAGTTCTTGATACATATGAGTTAACTGGAAGAATCAATGAATTCAAAATCATATAATAAGAATAAGATAAAGAGGAAAGATTTTTCTGAAAGTATTGGGGAGATAGAATATGTCTCTGAAACATAAGAACAAAGGACGATGTCAATGAGATTGTGAAAAGTAAAAACTCAGGCCATGATTGTGAGCTAGCATATAAAATACACAAGGAAAGCTTAGGCAGGCAGGAATCTTATAACCAGAATGAACTAGGAAGGAGTCAAACTCAATACTCTTATTGTCACAGAAACCTTGATATACAAAGAGTATTAAAAACAACAACAGCATGCACTTGAAGAAGGTAGGAGTTCCACACCCAAGGAAGCACAGTCATTTTTCAGCTTCCATTAATAAATCACACAAGTTATCCCCCATAATGAAAGCAACGTCTCCTGGTTCATTATTTTACTGTAAGGAAACTCTACCTTGAAGCACAAAGTTGTTCCACCATTGGTTTTTCATAGTTAAGGAAAAGAACTTCTAATCTTTCTCCTACTTCTCATTATTTCCTAGTACTCGGTCATCCATCTCACTGCAGTATACCTAGTTCTCATCATCACCAGTCTTCTTCCAACTAATGTTGAAGCTACTCAAAGTACATAACCCAGAACAAACCACAAAATGCTCTTTCATGAAGTGAAACAATCAGAAGAGTGACATTTCTCACTTCACTTTTCTTTTCCTGTCTTTATGAAACTATCACACTGTTTTTCTTCCTATATCATTTGTTGCATTCTCTTCCTTTTTCTGAATTTGCAGCTCTTCCTCTTTTTCTAAATGTCTCTCTGTCTTTCTCATACTCAGTTGATCCATTGGTCCCATCAGCCTTTACCCCATCCCAAGATTTGCTAACACAGTTCCTTCTTTATTTACATAAATTTTGAAAGCTATATGCAACATTCTCCGGCTTTCAAGACTCGTTTCCTGGAAAACTGAACATAATTTCACTCTGTGAGTCTCCTCACTAACACTTTTGGGAAACATTCTTTCAAATATAGTGTCAGACTCACTCTGGAATACATAAAAGGAGCCTCCTTCTTCCTCTCAACTCTCTCTACACTCACACCCTATCAGTCTTTGATGATCACCCTACCCTTCTGGACATTGATAACTCTTATATAGCAAGAATCCCCTTCCTGACATATTGAATCTGTATCATTCTAAATTTGGTGCCAGGTTGACCTTGATACATCTAATGGAGCCTCCTTCTCCTTGCAGCTCATCTCCCTCTGCCCTAACACATTACTAGTCCTTGATCAGCACACATGTTGTATATTTACTTTGCATATTGTGCAACATTTATTAAGAAACTTACATAAGTTTATTGGACATTCTGGTAGTTTTTACCTTGCATAACTTGTGATCTATTCAACACTCTTGTCAAATAAAGCATTACAGTGTTTGATGAATTAAATAGATACTGTGGTGATGTGAATTCATGTCAAAACCTAAAGATTAGAGCTTTTCAATAGATATTATTCAATATCCGCTGTAGAGCTCTGGATGGGAATGCATAACTTAAATCCAATTATGAGAAATCATCAAACAATCCACAAATGAGGACTATTTCATTCATTAAAAATGGGGATGGAAATGTATTCCTCAACTTGTCAATGTCATCAAGCACAAAGACAGCTTAAAAATCATTGCAGGATTAAAAAAAGTATATGAACTGAACAGTGTGGTGTGTGGTTAAGATTTGCAATTAGACTATGGAAAAAATAGAGAGGCAAGGTCACAAATATACAGTGATGGGATTTCAAACCAAAGTAATGAAAAGATGGACGTTCAAAAGAATGCTTATAGAAAAGTTGGAGATTTAAACAGAAAACAATAAATACTAACCACAACTTCACTTGATACACTAAAATAAATTCCAAATAGATAGTTTACCTAAATAACACATATAAATGTTAATTAACAGGGGTCTGAAATTCAAGTGACTGTAGGGAAGTGAGGGGATGAGGAGAAAGGAAAAGCCAGGCAGGAACACAGGGATGAAGGTACAGAGTTGAAGGGGGACATATTGACGGATTCAAAGGAGAGGTCAAGATCAAAGGTGGCAAGAAGATAAAGGGACAACAGAAGCAATAAAAAGAGAGAAGTTTTCAGGATTCAGTTTTGGGACATTATAATAAGTTTCCTAAGAGGCCAGTGAAATTCCAAATTAGCTTCAGAAAACTCCTGAACAACAAGAAGGAAGTGGACAGACTGGTGGAGCATATAGGGAACAGAAGCCCAAGAAGGAAGTTTCAGCCTACTGAAAAATTTCCGTGAGTGAGACAGGAGAAAATAGATAGAACAGAGAAGCCTCTCAAAGAGCCAAGAAAATTTTCCTGCTCAAGACAAAGATCCAGGAAAAAAGTCTACCCCATGGAGTCAGGAATAATGCCCACTCAAGACAGAGAGCAAGAGCCAGGAAGAGAGACTTCTGACCCAGCAGGCACCATTCAAACAAAGAAGCGTAGGCCTCTACCCCAGCTCCTCTTACCTGGGACTCACCTAGTTTCTTATAAACAGCTGCTTATAACCTAGCTTCTTACAACAAAATGCAATTTCTTGAGTAGTCTCAGAATCTTAACCATTAAATTCTGTCCTTATGAGTTTCAATGAATTGTCATCCAGAGTAAGGGTTCAGGAATCAAACTCATTAAGAGATCACTGTTCAGTCAGTCAGAATTGAAGATAAAAGATTGAAAGGCACACATGTAAGGGTGAGAGACAGGGGATACAATTGTGACTCTGATTCTATTCAAGTCCAAAACACCATAGCTGTTAAAGAAAAAATTATTTATATTAGACAATGGTAAAGTAGACTTTATTCAAGGGAGAATTATCGTGTTGGGAATAAATACCACTGCAATGGATTTTACAACATGTAAAACGGAGGATACACCATGACTAAGTAGAATTTCTTGTAGGAAGGTAAGGTTCCTTAAATAGAGGAAATTAAATCAATGTGATTCATTATATTAGAGGAACAAAAGACATAATCCATGTGATAATAGCAGGAAAATGATTTGACAAAACCTGTATCATTCACAATAAAACAACACTGAACAAGATAGAACTAGAAGGAATCTTTCTCAAAGTCATTAAAGACTTATACAAAACACAAACCCCTAACATTATATTTAATGGTGAAAGACTGGATGATCTTTCTTTAACATCTAAAAAAAATTTCCACTGTTGACACTTCTTCTCATTGTTTTAGAGGGTCCAGAAAGGGTAATTTGGCAAGAAAAAGAAATAGAAGCTATCAACATAGAAAAGGAAGAAGTAAAACTATCTCTATTGCAGATGGCACAACATTGAATATATAAAATACTGAGGAATCCAGGAAAATGGAATTTAGAACTAATGAGCATGTTCAGCAATGTTTTACAAATGCAATCAATACTGAAAAATCAACTGTATTTATAAACACCATCAATGCACAATCCAAAGTGAAAGTGAAACAACCACTTTATTTATAATAGCATCAAAATGAATAAAATACTTAGGAATAAATTTAGCAAAAGAGCGTGTGCTACTTAATTTTTGTTGTCAACTTGACTGGATTAAGCAATATGTAAAAAACTGATAAACTATTATTTCTGGATGCATCTGTGAGGGTGATTTCAGAGGAGATTAACATATGAGATAGTGGGCAGAATTGGGGAAGATCTACACTCCAATGTGGTTGGATATCACTCAATTGGCTAGGGGCCCAGACAGAACAAAAAGACAGAGGAAAGGCAAATTTTCTTTTCTTTTTTTTTTTGAGACAGAGTCTTACTCTGTTGCCCGGACTAGACTGTTGGGGCATCAGCCTAGCTCACAGCCACCTCAAACACCTAGGCTCAAGTAATTCTTCTTCCTCAGCCTTGAGAGTTGCTAAGACTACAGGCATGCGCCACCATGCCCAGGTAATATTTTCTATATATTTTTAGTAAGCCAATTCATTTGTTTCTATTTTTAGTAGAGCCGTGGGTCTCGCTCTTGCTCAGGCTGGTTTGAAACTCCTGACCTTGAGTGAACCACCCACCTCAGCCTCCCAGAGTGCTAGGATTACAGGGATGAGCCAAGGCGCCCAGCCAAGAAAGGTAAATTCTCTTCCTCTCTCTCTCTTCTCAATATATCAGATACTAAGCACCATGCCTGAGTTGCCGCTTTCAGGTCCCACCCCAGTTAGAAGCAGAGAAGTGGAAGAGAACTTATAAAGTGCCTCCAACAACACATACCTCATTGAAATTCTAAGGATGAAACCTTGGGTCCATCATAACAGAGTAAAGAGCTGTCCCATGGAAGAGTCTAACCAAATCCCCCAGTGGATAGGCTAGCCTTTATACCATCTAAACTGTCTGTTAAAAAAAAAGGAAAATGAAATGCTGGTATCTTTGATAGCCTTTCTTTGGTTATTTGTCTTGTTTATAGGATGGAGGACAACTCCTTAGTGAGCATTTCCTGGGTTATTACCTTTTCTGCTGAGCTATCTCACTACTGAGTTTGCCATTCTAGACCTTGTTTGGTGCATGTATTCCTGTGTACGATTTCTGAATGTACAGAAACCAGTCTCTCTGATCACTGACAGGGTGCAACTAATAGTCCCATGCTCAGAGGTCCCATGTTTCTTTCTTGTCCAGCCCTGTATGAGACATTACTTACAAGGTGGCCGTAAAGACCCACAGTCCTGCCAGTGTATTAGATACCAAGCCAGGTAAAATCTCTCTTATCGGGTAACCTCCGTCCTTTTCCCTTGTCAATCCTCACAGTTATACTTGTTGTTTATGCGCCTTTTTCCACCTGGTAATCTAGTATATTATTTATTTTTGTAAATCTATTACCAAAACTATGCAATGGCATGAATAAGTATAAAAATTCCATCTAACACAATGCCCAAATTAAGCAATAGGCAGAGCAATGACTACATATCCTAATAGATATGTAATAGATATGTAGTCTAGTCCCCTCCTCCTAATAGATACAGAAGGGTGAAATTCATAGTGCAGAATATGTAACAGAGGGAATGGCCTGGAAATGCATAACATGTTTTACACGTTGTCTCTTTACAAACCATCCCCACAATTTTTGGGAATTAAAACCTGCACCCCTGCCTAAGGTCAGTAATCAGAGGGGAAAAACCATGCCCTTTGTTCTTTGTACCACAGGCAATGGCTCAACGGAGGTGACCTGTCTTCATCAGAGGCGGGGCTGATCAGGACCAGCAACTCAAATTGCAAATCCTTTTGAAGCATCTGTATTTCTGCTTATAAGGAGGATTGTGGTACTTGAAGAAGTGAGTCTGCCATACTTCTTATTTGCTGGTCTATAAACTCCCCTTTCCTTCTCTTCAAACGACGTTTCCTCATTCTTCTGATGCAGCCTTGGGGACAAGTGCTGAATTTTTGGTAACAGTTTGGTATCCTGTGGCTTCCATACTAACTCTGGTTTTGTCTATGCAGAAGCAATATTATGAATTGGTCTTTTTTTCTATTTCAGCATATTATGGGGTTACAAATGTTAAGGTTATGAATATTACCCTTGTCCCCCACCTCCCCTAGAATCAGAGCTTCAAGCATGTCCATCCCCCAGACGGTGCATATCACACTCATTACATGGTCTTTCTTTTTCTTACTTCGTCACAGTCACTAGATGAACTTGTCTGATCTTGGTGCTTTGTGAGTTCGTTTGTGTCCAACAGGAAAGTACCATTACCTAGCAGTCAGCACCAGTTCACCTTCTCAGAACTCTGAAGCCCGGAAGTGTAAAGGAAGTACCCAGATATCAGGAGCTGCTTTCCTTTCTCACCTGTTAAATCACTGTAGATAAGAAAAAATTCTGTGTCACTTGATAGAGGAGTGTGGTGGAATGAAACTGAACATTTGTCCTTGGTTTTCATTAGTATATTCATGCTGGATAAATCTCTGGACTCTAGTAGTATGTCCAAGATCAGTGTTTATTTTAACCCTTTGCATTCAGATGTCAAGTATGACTCAACATGGTTAGCAAAAATTATAGAGATTAAAATTACTCTTTGAATGTATCAATAATTTGAAATATAAAAAATCCAAATACATAAGTTTGTATGAAAAGAAACTCCAGTTTTTTATTCTATTTCCACGCTATGTGAAATCTGGGGTATTTAAAAAATTAAATCCCAAGTAGAATAAAGGAATAGAGAAAAAAGCAAGTGAGTGCAAAGGGTTAAATTATTGAATAAATATATAGAAAGTCTTATTATTAACAGGAACACAAGGAAGTACCAGATAAAATTTGAAGTGTCTGTCACTTGGATTGTCTAAACATTGAACAACTACCCCACTACACATAAAAAATATACCATTTTTATATTGTTCATTATTACTATCAATTCAAAAGAAGATAAACTGATGAGACGAGGGATCTATAGAAGGCAAGGTAAGTAATTGGATGTTATCAAATGAAGGTTTGTTATGGCCCAGCCCTGCAGGACCAGTTGCAGAACACCCAGGCCGATTCTACCTCAGCCAGATCGGAGAAATTGGCAGATCTTCTTAATACAATTCCAGAAATCTGCAAGAGAAAAAAATATATTGTCATGAGGTTTCCACAAAGTATCAAGAATCTAACTTTATTTTCTGGACTCTAAATGGGTACTACGTGTCAAATATCACTGAATTCAGTGGATTCAAAAGGAAATTGAGGTTTTAAATCAAAGAAGATAAATGATCAATACCTGCCCTTAAAGAATTAGGATATGTAGCCCGACATGGAAAACCAAGTAAGTTAGACAATTAGAGAGAAATGGAAGTCAGCTAATACATATGGGTTTTCCTTATATTATGGCATAAAGGAATCCACTGATAAAAGTGAACTCTGCATTTTCTTACCCATACTACACATCATTGAGGAAAGTGCCAAGCATTGGCCCAGACATGAAAAAGTATAAAGCAATATTTGAAGAGGAAACCTCAGGATGTCAATTATATCACATTCATTCCAATCCCTTTTCTTATTGTTCATGTTATCAAGGGAAAGCTTTTAATTATAAGTTTTCCATTTACACATCTTCAGAATATTTATTTCAGAGAGTGACTTTGAGATTTAAATTATAATAAGTACATGAATTTTAGAACACAGTGGCTGCATATGTTTAGATTCTACAAATGTTGTAGTCAATACTATGTGAAAGTTCAAAAGCAGAGGATAATGAACCAAGAACAGAAAAACTATACCTGATCCTTAATGGATTTCCAAATTCCCAGAAATATCCAAAGTAATATTCAAAATAATATGCCCCAAGAATGACCATAAAGTTCACTCATTGTTAAGATATTTTCTATTTTCAGTAAATGCTCAAAAGAAAAAAAGGAATTGTCTGATTTGAAAAGATTATAAAAAATAATGCATTACCTTGCCACATGAAGGCACATAATTTGGTCTTATCAATGATGTTTGTGTTAAAGAACAATTATCCTTAATAAATGCTAACATTTCAAGATCCACCTAGGTAGTATTGCTAAACTAGGAGTAGCAAGCTCATGGTTCATCTGACATTTATCTGTTGAATTGACTTAGAAATACAAGAGGCATTCGAAAACAGTGTGAGGAAAACAGGGCATTTCTCTTAGCTTCTCCCTCCCTGACACCAAAAATATAGTCTGTGGGGGAATAGAAAACCCAGGGAATCCAGGAGTCACATAAAGGAAGCAATCAGATGGAATGGTCTTACCTTCTGAAAGGTTGCAAATATAACCAGAGGGATTTGCACTTACAGCAGCAGCGGAGGTTTCTACAGGGGCAGCTGATATTAGGAAGAAAAGTTCCAGGTGAGACTTTGACTTTTCTGCAAGGAACATAATTTCTCCCACCCAGGAATGGATCTACATTTTTCATCCTCAATTCATCTCTGTATCTGTCATCAATTCTGACATACCTGTAGCCTACCTTCCCACTTTCCTCTTAACTTATCTTCCCTGTACTTTGTTTGCTAAGACAGAAAGAATTTGGAAATTCCTACCAAGAGCATTGGTACTGACCAAAGACATAGGCAAGTACTTTCTCCCAGGCCCGAGCACAAAAGACCAAGTGCACATGTACTACTATACACAGGACTATTCCCAGAGCAACAAGGGGATTGCTCCTGGGCTAACTTTCTAATGCCTTTCCACTGAGTAGTCTAGGACTGCATACCTGCCATTGCAGCATGAATGAGGAGAAGCAGAGGGATAATTTCGAGTGGAGAAGAGGAGGAATATTCAGAAGACGTATCCTATCTTAGAGTCACATTTCCTATCTTACCTGTAAAATACCTTCTGTCACCTTCTAGCCTGAAAAGAAGTCATATTTATCACACCCTTTGTGACAACTCAGACTGCACCTATTAGAGGAGTAATTGTGAGAGCCATGTTTGATATAATGGGACAAATTGGTACACTTCTGACAATAAGAATGAGCACATAGCCCAAGAGTAACTACATGTTAAAAGAACTAGTAAGAGGTATGAGAATTATCTTTCCCTTGACCTTATTCCAGAGCTACTGACAAAGCTCATGAGTCAGACTCCGCATTTCTGAGTTAAACTTCACTCAACAACTAGATAGCTCTGTCACCAAGCCCATACTTCAGCCGTGTTATCTCAGGCCTCTTCAGAGAAAGAACACTGTTAAAACAGGACCGCATGTAGGTGTCCAAATTCTCCTCTAGAATTTATCCCTCCACTCACACTCATTCAGATGACAATGGGTCTTGTGCAGCCTGAAGTTATTCTGTGGGAAGGCACTGGAATGTCAGGTTACAATGAATTCACTTATCACTTCTGGGCAGTAGTCCTGTGAGTAGCACCACACATGGACTTGGTCTTCTGTGCTCATCATGCCTAGGGCAAAGTACTTGCCTATCTCTGCAGTCATTGGTATTGCCCTTGAGGGAAAACTCGAATTCACTCTTTCCCAGGAAGGACACGAAAGGGAAGGATGAATATAAGGCGTGTGGCCCACAGTGTGATACCTGACTACAGTCAATGCCCTATGATGAAACAATGCCAATCTCCAAGCTGTGGGGGTTCAAAAGAGAGATCCTCGCAACTGATTCATAAACATGACACACACACAGCATATAATGCACAGGACCCTTCAGGAGAAATCAAAGAATGACCAGGGGCTTTGATCAACAACCTCAGTTTCGGTCAGAGAGAGAAAACAAACATCATCCCTGGAATAAGATACTATACACCATTAGAAAGAGTAAAGTAAGAATTCTTCTTCTAACAGACTCCTGTATTCCACATCTCACACACCACCTTCATTTGTAGTTCAAATGCTTCATTTTACATCACTTCCAAAATTATAATCTGTTACTTCATTCTGTGACCCACTGGTCTCTTGTTTACAATAGCCATATATTCAGTCCTTCAGTTTATTAAAGACTTTATATGCATCTTCTAAAATATTCTTAGGCCTCAATGACACACCTCATGCACTTGTGCCACTGTTTGAGGAACAGTGAAGAAGTCCAAATATTATATAAGTCATATCCTAGATTTCATATTCTCTAACAATGTATAAGAGATGAATAGGTTAACTTTGTTCACAATGCATGTTAGTATCAGGAATAGAGCTTTCTCAGGCTTCCATTTAAGATGCCTTACAACTTAGAATATCCACATGCAAGTTGATTATTTGCCATGAGCTGGAAATGGAAAACTCTCAATGCAAGGAGAACAAGTTCAAGTGCAGTCTCACCTCCAGCAGAGGTATCAGATGGAGTAGCTGTTGCATCCTCTGAAAGAAGAAGAAGAAAAAACCGGATGAAAGATGATCACCAGTTGTGGGGTGAAAGAAGAGAGAATATGAACAGTATTTCAACTTTTACAAGAGGAGAACCTCAGTCCTTGGTACATAAATGAAGATGAACACATGCACAGGTAACGTAAAACAGGTGAAATCCCATAGAAAACCTAACATGTGGTCATGTTTCCTTTCCTGAAATAAACCTCTGATTACCTTCTTAAACATATTTTATTGACAATAACAATAAAATTGCATTCCATCGTTATTAAGATTTGACTGAATTAGGAAATTCCTATGGGAGGAATCAACTCCACCTTGAATGGCCACAATAGTGCTGGAAGAAATTAGGAGAGTAGAAGTCAGGAAGTGCAGCATTCTAGGCACCTGCAAGTACAATCTGTACACAATGGCTATTTTTATGCACTATTCCTTCAAACCTCATGTTTCGGTAAGCATCTTTACTTACGGCCAGAGACCAAGAAGGTGGAAACTCCCACCAGTATCAGGATTGTCAAGAACTTCATGGTGGTAGATTGAAGACCCAAGAGCACAAACAAGAATGCTTCAGAGCCCAAGGGTAGGCAAATTCTGACACCAGGATTCCACATCCTGACAATATATATGCAGAGAACACCAATGAGGAGTTGCCAGACCAGAATCCAGGATAGTTAAGGCCAGAAAAGATTGTGGCACAGAGAAACCACTGGAAAATCAATAGCATAGCCAGAGGCCTTTTGGAAAGTTTGTGAGTTCAGATCCTTGATTCAACTCACAACATGTGTATATTTAATATTTTCCAGGCAGTAACTTCTCTTCCAGGCTTTCTCTTATTTGAGAGGTCGAGTGCCTCCATGAATATGAGCCCTTCTGTCAAGTTAGAGATGGCCCCATAACCAGCCTTTCTGATATCTGCAGTGCTCCTTTTATAGACATTAGGACATACAAGCTTACAGAGGGCATAACCTTCTGTCTCCTCAAAAGGGAATAATTAGGGTAGAATAGCCTGGCCCAAAAACCATCCTGTGCATGTCAGGCTGTGTATTCTTCAAGCCACGGGCTCCTGTCTGTACCCTTGTTAGGGTCATCTCATACTGGTATAGAGTGAGTCCAATACTTATGTAAAAGCAAAATTTGAAGTCACTAGTTTAAAGCAATTATTGTGTAGATATTTTAAATTAGAGGTTAAGAAGATAGAAAACTGAACTAACATTTGTAAATTAGTCCATCCAATGAATCAATTCATTCACTCAACAAATATCAATTGAGCATTATTATGTGGAAAGCACAATACTACACATTTGGGAAATAGCAGAGAGCAAAGTGCAAAAGAAGTTCATGACATGTATCCTTTTGTATCAATTCATACGTAAAGAGGTATGGAAATGAAAAATATAATACCTTATATTTGAGGTAATGAAGTCTAACAAAAATATGAAAGAGGAGAGGAGAGTAAGGTTGAAGATAGAAAGTAGGGTGTAATTTTAGATAAGGTGACCAAAAAGGGCATTAGTGGAAAAGGCAATTTTAGCACACAGATTTAAGGAGCTGAGAAATCAACCATGTAGGATGTGTAGATATTGCACTGGAAGGAAAGAAGACGCTGGGTGCACATGCATTATTGTCTTCCAGGTTTCCCTGCTGTTGTTGAGTAGGGCCAGCCTTCTATCAAGGCATGTCCAACTACTCATCCTTTGTGGTAAAGGAAACACACGAAGAGAGGGAAATCCCCACATTTACAGCCTAATCAAGTGCTGTACGTAATCAAGGTTCCCGAGGGGTGCTGAACGTCTGGCATACATAGAATGATCAGAAATTCACTGCACATAAAAGACTTCGTTGTGCTTCAATGTCTCTCATTGTTTCAAAGTTCTTTTTGTTCACACAGAGTATATCTCTTTGTTGGATCTCTGTTATCTGGCATAGCACTAAACATCTACCTATTTCTCTCTTTATTGGATCATCTACCTGGCAATAACAGCCAATTCACTTGCCAAGATATACTATAGGGTCAACATCAGTTGAATGAAAAAACAGAAAATGAAAGAATTGTCTTGAAACTCTGGAAGACAACTAGGTGTCCTTGTCATAGTCAATCTCACATCTGCCATGAAGCATAGAGTTGTCATAACATGGTGAGAAGTTAGTATGAAACAATGCTAATAAATGAAACAAAAGCATACTCTCAAGGGAAAGGAAAAGGGAGAAATATTAAAAGAAGATAAAGATGAGGAAGAAAAAGACTTACATGATAGATATTATCTGATTATACCCAACATGAAATAAATACTATAGCTAGCCACACAAAGCATGCAAACAACAACAACAACAACAAAAACACTGACACAAATTACACAGTCTTCTAGGAGATGGTTCCTTACTGGGAACTCACTGTGTGTCCCCCACAGAGGAGAGAGCTGGTAGACAGACTTAAGGCAATGATTGACTCTTTGAGGAAGGAAGATTAAACATGTATATCTGTTGGGGTCCACTTAGGAGATAGAAGCCCCAAAGTGCCTATAACAGGGGAAGTTTGATATAAAGAAGTACTAAAGTCTAATAAAATAGTAAATATGAGGGAACTACTTGAAACCCCAGGGCTAAGGGAGAATGTCCAAGAAAGGACAACCATGGACAGGGGCCTCCTCCCTAAGGCAGGTGCTCAGAACTGACTGGGGAAGCAGCCTTCCGCATAGCAGAGAAGTTTTCTGCTTTGCCCAGGATGAAGCTGGTCTGCAGCTGGGTAAGCAGAGATCCACCACCCAGAGAGTACACGTGGGAACACACATTCAGCAAGCTGGTGTCTGAGTGTGCAGAGGGGGTGTGGGGTAAAAGTGTAGCTGGGCCTCTGGGACCTGTGACAGTTTTCAGGCTTTATTTGGCTGAAGTTATTAGATTTGGAAAATATTGTGCTCAGATTGTTTTTAATATTATTATTTTCAGTGGAATCAATAATTTAAACATAATGTATCATGTGAATATATAAAATATACTCAGACATAATATATTTTTTGATAAAATAAATAGCATTAGATATAATGGATATGTTGTAAGAAACTTCGACTGGGTATTCCAAACATCTATAAACATCTATACTCATTTTTTTGGCAAGTTTCAAAAAGTATGTAATATATTTTATTTAAAGCCATGTATTTTAGTTATAACAAAATGTTATCTCTGAATCTCTATATATATGTATACACTATATACTAGTATATGTAATTAAAAAGTAAAATTAAGTACATAATGCATCTCCAAAATTTTGTACCACTGCACTTTCACATCACTAGATTACTTAGGGATTCTCTTTATAAAAATCAAAAAATGTGTAGGTACAAAAAAAAAATGGGAAAACTCCAGACCTACCAAGACAGTAAGATAATTGCCATTGTTACTTGGCAAGTATATGTTCCTACAACATATTTTGCATATATGAACACACATATAGTTATTTATCCAAACTCCTCCATGCCTAATATTCCATACTATCACTGTCACAACTACCAAAAGTAAAAATTAAGTAAATTTCTCCATGTTTCCATTACCACAGGCAAATATGTGTAGATGCCAATGATCGTATATTTGTGTCTGTGTCCTTAAAAATGCTGTTCAAAATGGTCATTATGTTATAGACCACTTTGTATTGTTTGTACACTCAAAACTGCTACTTAAAATTCTAAGTCAGTCCCTGTATGTCTGTTTCATCCTTTTCGGTGGCTTTCATAATTTACTCTAGTATTACCTGTTTATAGGGATTCAGATCATTTTAAATTTTTGCCTTCACCAAATCATGAAACTATTGATATTCTTTTAAATGGAGCCTTACTTAAAAAGTTATATATCTATGTGCTATGTCTTCAGAGGTTTTTGAGTCATATCATATGTACATATATATGTACTTTGATAGATGGTATCAAACTGGTTTCAGAAAAGTCTCCAAGAATTAAAATAATAGAAACAAATTGTAAGAGCATATTTTTATGGCCATTTCTCTGTTAGCAGTAAATATCATCTCAATGTAATTATTCAAATCTTATAGGTTAGAAGCAATATTTTTATATCAATTGCATTTACTTGATTATAGTAAGTTTGAGCATATTGCATAGATTTGACAACCTGAGTTTCCTATTCCAAGCATTGCATATTCTAATCTCTTTATCTATTGTGGTTCCTTCTTTTATCCTTTTAAAGACCCTGAGTTTATAAGAAATATTAACCTATTATCTCGTATAAAAATCACAGTTTCCAATCTAACACATATGTTTTAATTTGCTCAGAATGTGTTATTAAATCTTTGAAATTCAAAAAAGAGGTAACACTTTTATTATAATTTCTATAGTAAAGCATGTGTAAGACATGCAACTGGGTCATCTTATACCTGTGACAACTTAATATTTCTCCACGCAAAGAACATAACTATTGTTAATCCCTAGATTTACCCAATGATCACAAACTTTTCTGTAGTCATCACTGCAAACACCAGCTGGCAGCATATTAAAAAGTCAGAGGGGCCCTGAGGGGAAAGCAGCAAAGAAGCCCCGCCCTGAAGAGAGGTCTTAGCATCAGAGACTCAGTCCAATCCAGACCACTCACTGGTCAGCATGCGCCACACAGAGGTAGGAGCACCCGCCGCAGTCCTGGACTGGGATGGGCAAGGACACAGGGGTTTCAACAAAAGATACAACTGAACACAGACCAGCCAGGGGTTTAGATACTGAGCTTTTAGAAAAAGAATTGAGGTGAAGGGAAGTCCTGGGATAATGGGAGGCAAAATAGAATTCTGTGTTAGGACCAAAAGGTAAGATTTCTTCCTGTGCTCACACCAAGAGAGCTGAGGCACACACAGGGCTGTGCAGTGAGTGTCCAGCATTTAAATCTCAATGTGTGCACCACGCATGATATATAGACACAGTGTGTTTCTACTAATTATCAATACAGGTGACTTCTGTCACATATGATTGCCAATCAATATAGATTTCATTGTTATGTATTCAAGGAAGCCTTGAATGCCTATCAAACTGCAGTAAGTCCCAAATTACAGGTATATGATTTGATTCTACTTTCTTCATAATACTTATCATTATCTGAAATTTGCTTCTCTCTTTCTTCGTTTTTTGTGATTGTTGGTTTTCTATCTCCCTTCTCAATTAATTAAATTCTATGAGTTAAAAAACAAAAAAAAGTTGCTTTGTTCTACACTATGACACAAGAACCACAAGAGTGCCAAGCACCTAGTTAGTTCTAGATACATGTGAAGAATCAATGACTGAATGAATGCAATTCAAATTCATATAATAAGAATAAGACAGAGAGGGAAGACTTTATTTAAGTATATGGGAGTGAGAATATGTCTCTGAAACATAAGAACTCAGCACAACGTGGGTGAGATTGTGAAAGGTAAAAACTCAGGCTATGATTGTGAGCTACCATAAAATAGATGAGGAAGGTTTAGGCAGGCAGGAACGCTATGACCAGAATGAAGAAGGAAAGGAATCAAACTCAATACTCTTATTGTCACAGAAACCTGGATGTACAAAGAGTATATAAAAGAAAACAAAACAGCATGCACTTGGAGGAGAAGGAAGGAGTTCCATACCCAAGTGAAGCACAGTCATTACACAGATGTCATTAGTAAACAACACAAGTTACTTCCTGTAATGACAACTACATGCCCTGGTGTAAGGAAAAGTCTCCCTTGAAGCACAAACTTGTTCCACCATTGGTTTTTCATAGTTAAGGAAAATAACTTCCAATCTTTCTCCTACTTCTCTTTCTTTTCCTAGTACTCAATAATCCCACTCACTGCTGTGTACCCATTTCCCATCAAAGCCTGTCTTCTTCCCACTAGTGTTGAAGGCTACTCAAAGTGGGAAATCCAGAACAAACCACAAAATTCTCTTGCACGAAGTGAAACAATGAGAGGAATGACTTTTCTCACTTCACTTTTCTTTTGGGGTCTTTATAAGACTATTACACTGTTTCTTCTTCCTATATCATTTAGTGCATTCTTTTTCTTTTTCTGAATTTTCAGCTTCTCCTCTTTTTCTAAATGTCTTTCTGTCTTTCTAATGCTCAGTTAATCTATTGGTCCCACCAGCCTTTACCCCATCTCAAGCTTTGCTAATACAGTTTCTTCTTTATTTATGTAAATTTTGAAAGCTATATGCAACATTACCAGGCTTTCATGACTCGCTTCCTAGAAAACTGAACATAATTTCACTCTGTGAATCTCCTCACTAACACTTTGGGAAGCATCCTTTTGAATATAGTCTCAAGCTCATCCTGGAATAATTAAAGGGAGCTTCCTTCATCCTTCTCACCTCTCTCTACCCTCACACTTACCATTCAGTCATTGATGAACACCCTACCCTTCTGGATGTTGACAACACTTATATTGCATGAATCCCCTTCCTGACATATTGGATCTGTATCATTATAAATTTGGTGCCAGGTTGACCTTGATACATTTAAGGGAGCCTCCTTCTCCCTGCAGCTCGCCTCCCTCAGCTCTAACACTTACATTACCAGTCTTTGATCAGCACACATGCTGGATATTTACTTTGCGTATTGTGCAACATTTATTCAGAAATTTACATAAGCTTCTTGGACATTCTGGTGGTATTTACCTGGCTTAACTTGTGATCTATTCAACACTCTTATCAAATAAACTCTTTCTGATAAAATAAACAGATTCTGGGGTGAAGGGAATTCATGCGAAAACCTCAAGAATAAATCTTCTCAATAGTGTTATTCAACATCCCCTAAGTAGAGCTCTCGCTGGGAATGCGTAACATGAAGTCAATTGTGAGAAATCATAAAACAATCCACAAATGAGGAATATTTCATTTATTAAAAATTGGGATGGAAATGTATTCCTCAATTTGTCAATGTCATCAAACACAAAGACAGCTTAAAAATTGTTGCAGGATATAATAAAGCTATATGAACTAAACAATGTCGTTTGTGATGATGATTTGCAATTAGACCATGGAAAAAATAGAGAGGCAAGGTCACAAATATACAGTGACAGAATTTAAAACCAAAGTAAAGAAAAGATGGACGTTTAAAAGAATGCTTATAGAGAAATTGGAGATTTATAGAGAAAACAATAAATACCAACCACAACTTCACTTGATACACTAAAATAAATTCCAAATAGATACTTTACCTAAATAATACATATGAAAGTTTATTTAGAGGGTTCTGAAGTTCAAGTGACTGTAGGGAAATAAGGGGTTGAGGTAGAAGGAAAAGCCTGACACCAACACAGGAATGAAGGAGTAAAGTTCAAGGGGGACATACTGACGGATTCAAGGGAGCTGAGGACAAGATCCAAGGTGGTGAGAAGTAAAGGGGAAACAGAAGCAATAAGAAGAGAGAAGCCTTGAGGAACAAGTTTTGTGAGATTATAATAAGAAGGAAGTTTCAGCCTACTGAAAAGTTTCCATGAGAGAGACAGGAGAAAATAGAGGGGACAGAGAGGATTCTCAAGAGGCAAGTAAATTTTCCTGCTCAAAACAAAGATCCAGGAAAAAAAACATCAACCCCAGGGAGTCAGGAATAATCCCCACTCAAGACAGAGGGCAAGAGCCAGGAAGAGAGACTTCTGACCCAGAGGTACCTTTTAAACAAAGAAGCCCAGGCCTCTTCCCCAGGTCCTCTTTCCTAGACTCACCTACTTTCTTTTACACAGCTGCTCATAACCCCGCTTCTTGCACACAAAGAAACTTGGGACTCTAATGCAGTTTCTTGAATATTCTCAGAATCTTAAGTATCAAAATGTGTCCTTATCAATTTCAATGAACTGTCATCCAGAGTAAGGGCTCAGGAATCTGACTCACCAAGGGATCACTGTTCAATCAGTCCAAATCGAAGATGAAAGACTGAAACCCACACATTCAAGGGTGAAGGACAAGGGATACAATGTTGAATCTGATTCTATTCAAGTCATAGACATGATACCTGTTAAAGAAAAAACTATCTACGTAAAGAATAGTACAGTAGACTTTATTCAAGGGAGGATTATCGTGATGGGAATAAGCACCACTGCAATGATTTCAGAACATGTACAACAGAGGATACACCATGACTAAGTACAATTTCTCCTAGGAATGCAAGGTTCCTTCAATATATGAAAGTCAATCAATGTGAATCATTATGTTAAAGGAACAAAAGACACAAACCACATGATAATAGCAGGAAAAGCATTTGAAGAAACCTTTATCATTCATGATAAAAGAGAAAGCAACACTGAACAAGATAGGAATAGAAGGAAACTTTCTCAAGCTCATAAAAGACATATTCAAAACACATCACCTTAACATTATATTTAATGGTGAAGGATCAAATGCTATTTCTTTTTTTTTTTTTTTCGGCATATTATGGGGGTACAGATTTTAAGGTTTCAATAAATGCCCATTTCTCCCCTCCCCCCAAAAGTCTGAGTCTCCATCATGACCATCCCCCAGATGGTGCACATCTCACTCATTATGTATGTATATTCCCGCCCCCCTCCCACCTGCCCAATACCCTATTACTGTAGTACCTATGTGTCCACTTAGGTGCTACTCAGTTAATACCAGTTTGCTGGAGAATATATCTGGTGCTTGTTTCTCCATTCTTGGGATACTTCATTTAGTAGTATGGGTTCCAGCTCTAACCAGGAAAATATAAGATGTGCTATATCACCATTGTTTCTTAGAGCTGAATAGTACTCCATGGTATACATATACCACATTTTATTAATCCATTCTTGGATTGATGGGCACTTGAGCTGTTTCCACAGCCTTGCAATTATGAATTGTGCTGCTATAAACATTCGAGTGCAGGTGTCTTTTTTGTAGAGTGTCATTGGATCATTTGGGTAGATGCCCAGCAATGGGATTGCTGGATCAAATGGTAGATTCACTTGTATCGCTTTAAGGTATCTCCATATTGCTTTACACGGAGGTTGAAATAGTTTGTAGACCCACCAGCAGTGTAGGAGTGTTCCTCTCTCTCCGCAACCACGCCAGCATTTATTGTTTGGAGATTTTTTGATAAAGGCCATTCTCACTGGGGTTAAGTGATATCTCATTGTGGTTTTGATTTGCATTTCCCTGATGATTAGAGATGTTGAGCATTTCTTCATATGTTTGTTGGCCATTCTTCTTTCTTCTTTAGAAAAGTTTCTGTTCAAGTCCTTTGCCCACTTTTTAATGGGGTTATTTGATTATTTCTTCCTGATTTTCGTGAGTTCTAAGTATATTCTAGTTATCAATCCCTTATCGGATACTTAGGATGCAAAAATGTTCTCCCATTCTGTAGGTTGTCTGTTTACTTTCATGACTATTTCTTTGACTGTGCAGAAGCTTTGTAGTTTGATCATGTCCCATTTATTTATTTTTGTTGCTGCTGTGATTGCCTTTGGGGACTTCTTCATAAACTCTTTTCCCAGGCCGATGTCTAGGAGAATGTTTCCAACTTTTTCCTCTAGAGTTCTAATAGTTTCATACCTTAGGTTTAAGTCTGTTATCCAGCGTGAGTTGGTTTTTGTGAGAGGTGAAAGGTGTGGGTCCTGTTTAGCCTTCTACAGGTGGCTATCCAGTTTTCCCAGCACCATTTATTGAACAGGGATTCTTTTCCCCAGCGTATGTTTTTGTCTGCTTTGTCAAAGATTAGATGGCTATATGAGGATGGTTTTATATCAGGATTCTCACATCTGTTCCACTGGTCAATATTCCTATTTTTGTGCCAATACCACATTGATTTAATTACTACAGCTTTTTAGTTTAGTTTGATATCTGGCATATTAATGCCTCCCATTTTGTTTTTGTTGCCTAGAATTGCTCTTGATATTCGGGGTCTTCTTTGGTTCCATACGAAGCGTAAAATTATTTTTTCTATATCTGTGAAGAATGCTGATGGGATTTTAATAGGTATTGCATTGAATCTGTAGATCAGTTTGGGTAGTATAGACATTTTGATGATATTGAGTCTGCCGATCCACGAGCATGGTATGGATTTCCATCTGTTTACATCCTCTGCTATGTCCTTCTTCACTGTTTCATAGTTCTCCCTGTAGAGGTCTTTTACGTCCTTGGTTAAGTATATTCCTAGGTACTTTAATTTCTTTGTTGCTATTGCGAAGAGAATTGAGTCTTTGATTTGTTTCTCCATTAGATTGTTGTTGGCGTATATGAATGCCTCTGATTTCTGTGTATTGATTTTGTATCCTGAGACTTTACTAAATTCATTGATCAGTTCCAGGAGTTTCTTGGTTGAATCCTTGGGGTTTTCTAGATACAATATCATATCATCAGCAAACAGTGAAAGTTTGATCTCTTCTGCCCCTGTTTGGATACCTTTGATTCCATCTTCCTGTCTGATTGCTGTAGCCAAGACTTCCAGCACTATGTTGAACAGAAGTGGAGATAGTGGGCAGCCTTGTCTGGTTCCAGTTCTAAGTGGGAATTCTTTCAATTTTTCCCCATTCAGTATGATGTTGGCTATGGGTCTGTCATATATGGCTTGTATCATTTTTAGGTCTGTTCCTTCTATGCCGATTTTCTTAAGTGTTCGTATCATGAAAGGGTGTTGAAGTTTGTCAAAAGCTTTTTCTGCATCTATTGAAAGAATCATGTGGTCTTTGTTTTTGCTTCTGTTTATGTGGTGAATTGCATTTATAGATTTACATATGTTGAACCATTCCTGCATCCCTGGGATGAAGCCCACTTGGATGTGGTGGATTATTTTTTTGATAAGTATCTGGATTCGGTTAGCTAAGATTTCATTGAAAATTTTTGCATCTATATTCATTAGGGATATTGGTCTGTAGTTTTCTTTTTTTGTTGCATCCTTTCCTGGTTTTGGTATCAGAGTAATATTCCCTTCATAAAAGGTGTCGGGGAGGTTTCCGTTCTTCTCGATGTTGTGGAATAGTTTCTGCAAGATAGGTACTAGTTCTTCTCTGTAAGTATGGTAAAATTCAGGTGTGAAGCCATCTAGCCGGGGACTTTTCTTTTTAGGAAGATTTGTAATTTCTGTTTCTATTTCAGCTGTTGAGATTGGTCTGTTCAGGGAATCTATTTCTTCCTGGTTGAGCCTAGGGAGGCTGTGTGTTTCTAGAAATATGACCATTTCCTCCACATTTTCCAGTTTGTGTGCATAAAGATTGTTGTAGTATTCATAAATTATATCTTGTATCTCTTTGGGATCAGTTATGATATCTCCTTTTTTGTTCCTGATGGAGCTTATTAGAGATTTCTCTTTTCTGTTTTTCGTTAGCTTAGCCAATGGCGTGTCAATTTTGTTTATTTTTTCAAAGAAGCAACTTTTTGTTTCATTAATCTCCTGAATAGCTTTCCTGTTTTCAATTTCGTTTAGTTCTGATTTGATCTTGTTGATTTCACTTCTTCTGCTGGGTTTGGGGTTGGTCTGTTCTTCTTTTTCTAGCTTTTGGGTGGTTTTGTTAGATTGTCTATTTGTGATCTTTTTGTCTTCTGGTTATAGGCATTTATGGAGATAAACTTTTTTCTCAGAACTCTTTTAGCTATGTTCCAGATGATTTTGTAACTTGTCTCTCCATTGTCATTGTCTTCATAGAATTTTTTTATTTCCATCATGATTTCTTCATTTATGAAGTAATCATTTAATAGGAGGTTGTTTAATTTCCACGTTTTTGTGTAAAAATGTGAGTTTCTGTTAGGGTTGATTTCTACTTTTATTCCACTGTGATCTGAGAAGGTACATGGTATGAGTTCTATTTTTTTAAACTTCTTGAGATTTTCTTTGTGTCCTAGGATATGGTCAATCTTAGAGAATGTCCCGTGAGCTGATGAGAAGAACGTATATTCAGTGGATTTTGGGTAGAATGTTCTGTAAATGTCAGTCAGACCCAATTGTTCTAGAGTTTTGTTTAAGTCCATTATTTCTTTATTAATTTTCTGTTTGGAGGATCTGTCTCGTGCCGTCAGTGGGGTGTTGAAATCTCTGGCGATTATGGAGTTGCTATTAATCCATTTGCTTAGCTCCATTAAGGTTTGCTTTATGAATCTGGGTGCACCTAAGTTGGGTGCATATATATTTAAAATTGTTATCTCTTCTTGTTGGACTGTGCCCTTCACCATTATATAATGACCCTCTTTGCCTTTCACTACTTTTGTTGGTTTAAAAACTAAATCGTCTGAAATTAGAACTGCCACACCAGCCTTCTTTTGGCTTCCATTTGCTTGGAATCCTGATATCCACCCTTTTATTTTTAGTCTATATGCATCCTTGCAGGTTAGATGTGTTTCCTGAAGAGAGCATATACTTGGCCTGTATTTTCTTATCCATTCAGCCAGCCTATGTCTCTTGAGTGGAGAGTTTAAGCCATTCACATTTATTGAGAGAACTGATAGGTAAGGTAGATTACTGATCACTCTGTTGGGTTGGATGTTGTTGCTATGATTTCTGTCTTGAGCCATTGTAATATCTGGCCTTCAATATCTTTGGGTTTTGGTTGTTTTTATATTCGTGGGTTATTATTATGATGTTCCGTGCGTAACGCTGTTTTAAGTACTTCTTGTAGGGCTGGTCTTGTCTTGGTGAATTCTCTGAGCCTTTGCTTGTCTGAGAATGTTTTTATTTCTCTTTCATATACAAAGCTTAGTTTTGCAGGGAATAATATTCTAGGCTGGGCATTGTTTTGTTTCAAAAGAGTGAGAATGGGACCCCAGTCTCTCCTTGCTTGTAAAGTCTCATTAGAGAAGTCTGATGTTATTTGAATTGGCTTTCCCTTGTATGTTACCTGCTTCTTTTGTCTTACAGTCTTAGAAGGGCCTCTTTCGTTGATACTTTGGTCAGTCTGATGACTGCATGTCGTGATGTCTTCCTGTTTGCATTGAATCTCCCAGGGGTCCTCTGAGCTTCTTGAACTTGTATATCAAGATTTTTGAGCAAGGCCTGGGAAATTTTCCTCTATTATATCTTCAAACAGCTTGTCCAACCCTTGAGTGTTGTCTTCTTCCCCTTCTTGTAACCCTATGACCCTCACATTAGGTTTCTTCACATAATCCCACAGCTCTTGTAGGCTTTGCTCTTTTCTCTTGTTTCTCTGCTCTATTTCTGTGACTGATTTATTTAATTGGAGGGTGTTATCTTCAAGCTCTGAGATTCTTTCTTCTGTTTGATCTACCCTGTTCTTGAGACTTTCTGCTGTATTTTGTAGTTCCTTGAATTGATTCTTCATTTCCAGGAGTTCGGTTACACTTTTCTTCATTGTGTCTATTTCTTTTCCCATATCCTGGAGGCTTTTTGTGGTTTCTTTGTGTTGGTTATTGAGTTGTTGTTGCAGCTGGGTGAGTGTTCTTATGATCCACATACGAAATTCCTCTTCTGTCATATTGGTTGCCTGATTTTGGTTGGTGTCTCTTTCTAGGGGGCTGGTGCTCTCTTTGGGGGTGTGTTTTTCATTTGGTTCTTCATATTTCCTGAGTTCTTTCACTGATTTCTTCCCATGTCGATCAGTTGTTGTTTCTTTCCTTAGGTTATTGTTTGGGTATTCACACACCTTGTTTAGTTTCTGAGGCATTAGGTGGTGTCCTTGCCGCTGGTCTCCGGGCTGCTCCGGTGGTCTCAGTCTCCAGTTCTTCTCCGCAGCCTCCTCCCGTGGAGTCTCCCGGGGTCTCAGGTACCCCTCCTTCCGGCCCTTGTCCGCTGTATGCTCGTCTTGTTGCTTCTTTCCTCTAATTTCTGCTAGAATCTGTCTTTTCTGCGGAGACACTCTGTCTGGCGGTGTTATTCATACGCCATCTTGACTCCACCCAAATGCTATTTCTTTAACATCAAAAAAGTAAATAAATTTCCACTATTGACATTTCTACTCATTGTTTTAGAGTCTCTAGAAAGGGTAATTTGGCAAGTGGAGGAAATAAAAGCTATGGATATAGGAAAGGAAGAAGTGAAACTAACTCTATTTGCAGATGGCATGACATTCAATATATAAAATACTGAGGAATCCAGTAAAAAAAAATTTAGAACTAATAAGAAAGTTCAGCAATGTTTCACAATATGAAATTGATAACAAAAAAAAATGTGTGCTAGTTAATTTGTGGTGTCAACTTGAATGAATTAAGGAATATCTAGAAAACTGATGAAGTATTATTTCTGGATGGGTCTGTGAGAAGATTAACATATGAGTTAGTGGGCTGAATTGGGGAAGATCTACCCTCCAATGTGGTTGGGTACCACCCAATAGGCTGGGGGCATGGACAGACAAAAAGGCAGAGGAAAGGCAAATTATCTCCTTTTTTGGAGACAGAGTCTTACTCTGCTGCCTGGGCTAGACTGCCATCTTGTTAGCCTGGGTCACAGCAACCTCAAACTCTTGGGCTCAAGCAATCCTTCTGCCTCACCATCCCAGATAGCTGGGACTACAGGCATGTGCCACCATGCCAAGCTAATTTTTTCTATTTACTTTTAGGTGGCCAATTAATTTCTTTATATTTTTATTAGAGATGAGGTCTCCCTCTTGCTCAGGCTGGTTTGGAACTCCTGACCTTCAGCAATCCCCCAATTCGCCCTCCAGAGTATTAGGATTACAGGCGTTAGCCATGGCTCCCGGCCAAGAAAGGGAAATTCTCTCTGTCTCTCTCTCTCCTCAATATTTTAGATACAAACCACTATGCATGAGTTGTCTCTTTCAGGTCTCACCCCAGTTAGAAGCAGAGAAGTGGAAGAGAACTTATGAAGTACCTCAAACAACACACACCTCATTAAAATTCTCAAGAGGAAACCTTGGGTCCATCATAGCAGAGTAAAGAGGTGTCCCATGGAAGAAAAGGATGTAATCCCCCAGTGGCTGAGCTAGCCTTTAGACTATCTAAACTATTTAAGAAAAAGGAAAAAGGAAAATGCTGATATCTTTGATAATCTTTCTTTGGTTATTTGTCTTGTCTATAGGATGAAGGACAACTCCTTAGTGAGTATTTCCTGGGTTATCACCTTTTCTTCTGAGCTGTCTCACTGCTGAGTTTGCCATCCTAGACCTTGTTTGGTGCATGTATTCCTGTGTATGATTTCCAAATTCACAGGGGCCAGTCTCTTGGATCACTGACAGGGTGCAATTAATAGCCTTGTGCTCAGAGGTCCCATGTTTCTTTCTTGCCCAGCCCTGTATGAGACATTACAAAGTGACAGTAAATACCCACAGTCCGGCCAGTGTCTCTTATTGGGTAACCTCCTTCATTTTGCCTTGTGAATCCTCACAGTTATACTTGTTGCTTATGTCCATTTTTCCACCTTGTAATCCTGTATATTTTTTATTTTTGTAAATCTACTGCCGAAACTTTGTAATGCATGAATAAGTACAGAATTTCCATCTAACACAATGCCCAAATTCAGCAAGAAGCAGCTCAATGACTACATCCCCCTACTCCCCATAGATACGGAAGGGTGAAATTCATAGTGCAGAATATATAACAGAGGGATGGCCTGAAAAACGGTAACATATTTTAATGTTATCTCTTTAAAAACCATCCCCACAATTTTTGAGAATTAAAACCTGCACTCCAGCCTGAGGCCAGTAATCAGAGGGGCAAAACAATGTCCTTTCTTCTTTGTACCACAGGTGATGGCTCAACGGAGGTCACCTATCTTCATCAGAGGTGGGGTTGATCAGGACCAGCACCCCCAAACTGGAAAGTCCTTTTGAAAGCTCTGTATTTATGCTTATAAGGAGGACTGTGGTACTTGAAGACGTGAGTCTGCCATGCTTCTCATTTGCCAGCATATAAACTCCCCTTTCCTTCTCCTCAAACCACTTTTCCTCATTCTTCTGATGCAGCCTTGAGTGCTGAATTTTTGCTGACAGTTTGGTATCCTGTGGCTTCTACACTAACTCTATTTTTGTCTATACAGAAGCAATATTATGAATGGGTTTTCATTTTATTTCAGCACTTTATGGAAGTACAAATGTTAAGGTTACGTATATTGCCCTTGTCCCCAATCCCCGCTCAAGTCAGAACTTCAAGCGTGTCTATTCCCCAGACGTGGTGCATCACACTAATTATATGATCTTTCTTTTTCTCACTTCCTCACAGTCACTAAATGAACTTGTCTGATCTTGGAGTTTTGTGAGATTGTTTGTGTCCACCAAGAAAGCTCCATTGCCCTGCAGTGAGCACCAGGTCACCTTATAACAACTCTGAAGCCTGGAAGTGTCAAGGCAGTACTCAGATGTCAAGATCTGCTTTCCTTCTCACCTGTTAAGTCATTGCATATAAGAAAAAAATTCTGTGTCACTTGATAGAGGAGTGTGGTGGAATGAAACAGAACATTTGTCCTTGGTTTTCATTAGCATATTCATGCTGGATAAGTCTCGGACTCTAGCAGTATGTCCAAGATCAGTGTTTATTTTAACCCTTTGCACTCAGATGTCAAGTGTGACTCAACATGGTTAGCAAAAATTATAGAGATTAAAATTACTCTTTGAATGTATCAGTAATTTGAAATATAAAAAGGTAATCCACCTCGAATGGCCAGTCAAAATAGTGCTGGAATGAGTTAGGGGAGTAGAGGTCAGGAGGTGCAGCATTCTAGGCACCTGCAACTATAATCTGCATAGAGTGGCTATTTTTATGGACTACTCTTTCAAACGTCTTTTTAGGTAAGCATCTTTACTTACAGCCAGAGAGCAAAATAGTAGAAACCCCCACCAGTATGAGGATTGCCAAGAATTGCACGGTGGTGAATTGAAGATCCAGGAGAACAAACAAGAATGCTTCAGAGTCAAAGGCTAGGCAAATGTTGACTGCAGGATTCCACATCCTGACAATATATATACAGAGAACTTCAATGAGGAGGTGCCAGACCAGAATCCGGGATAGTTAAGGCCAGAAAAGGTTGCAGCACAGAGAAACAACTGGAAAATCAACACCATAGCCAGAGGACTTTTGATAAGGTTGTGAGTGCAGATCCTTGATTCAAATAAAGACTTGTGCAAATGAAATATTTTTCAGGCAGTATCTTCTCTTCCAGGCTTCCTCTTACGTGGGTGGTTGAGTGCCTCCATGAATTTGAGCTCTTCTCTGAAGTTAGAAATGGCCACATAACCTGCCTTCCTGATATCTACAGTGCTCCTTTCATAGACATTAGGAGGTAGAAGCTTACAGAAGGTTTAACCTTCTGTCTCCTCAAAAGGAAATAATCAGGGTAGAGAAGCCTGGTCCAAAGACCATACTGTGTACATCAGGCTGTGTATTCTTAAGCCAGGGGTTCCCTTCTATACCTGTTGTTAGGGTCATCTGACACTGGGTACAGAGCGAGTCTCATACTTATCTAAAGAACCAAATTTAAACTCCCTAGTTTAAAGCAATTATTGTGTAAATATTTTAAATTAGAGGTTAAGAAGATAGAAAACTGAACTAACATTTGTATATTAGTGCATCCGATGAATCAATTCATTCACTCAACAAATATCGACTGAGCATAATTATGTGGCAGGCATAATACTGGACAGAAACAGCAGAAAGCAAAGTACAAAAAAACTTCATGACATATATCCTTTTGTTTGAATTGATAATTTAAAAGGTAAGAAAAGAAAAAAGATAATGCCTTATATTTAGGTGATAAACTGTAATAAAAAATAAGAAAGAAGAAAGAATAGTAAGGTTGGAGATGGAAAGTATGGTGTAATTTTAGATAAGATGACCAAAGAGGGTGTTAGTTAAAAAGGTGATTTTTGCACAGAAATTTAAGGAGGTGAGAAATCTACTATGCACTATGTTTAGATAGTGCATTGGAAGAAAAGAAAATGTGAGAACATGTTCATTATGGTCTTCCATGTTTCTCTGCTGTTGTTGAGTAGGGCCAGCACTGTACCAAGGCATATCCAACTACTCATCCTTTGTTCTAAGGAATCCAAGCTGCTAAGTAAACACAAGAAGACAAGTAAATCCCCACATTTAAGCATAACTACATGCTGTATCCAATCAAGGTTGCTGAGGGGAGCTGAAGATCTGGAATACCCAGAATGATGACCAATTCGCTGCATATTAATGACTTTGTTATGGTTCAATATCTCTCATTTCTTCAAAGTTCTTCTTGCTCATACAAAGAATATCTTTTTGCTGATTCTTTGTTATCTGGGAGAGCACTAAACATCTATCTGTTTCTCTATTTATTGGATCATCTACCTTGCAATAACAGCCAATTCACTTGCCAGGATATACTATAGGGTCACCATCATTTTCTATTTTTAATGGAAAAAGAGAAAATGAGAGAATTGTCTTGAACCACGGTAGGCAAGTAGGTGTCCTTTTCATAGTTAATCTCACATGTGCCATGAGGCATAGAGTTGTCATGACATAGTGAGGAGTTTGTGTAAAGCAATGGTAAGAAAATCAAATAAAAGCATATTATCAAAGGAAAGGCAAAAGAATGAATATTAAAAGGAGGTAAAGATAAGGAAGAAAGACTTACATGGCAGATATTATCTGATTATACCCAACATGAAATAAATCCTATAGCTAGCCACACAAAGTCTCCAAAGATAAAGCACTGACACAAATTGGACTGACTTCTAGGAAATGGTTCCTTACTGGGAGCTCACTCTGTGTCCTCTACAGAGGAAAGAGCGGCAGACAGACTTAAGGCAATGATTGACTTGTTAAGGAATGAAGATTAAACATGCATATCTGTTGGGGTCCATTTAGGAGATAGAAGCCCCAAAGTGCCTAAAACAGGGGAAGTTTGATATAAAGAAGTACTAAAGTCTAATAAAATAATAACTATGAGGAAACTACTTGAAAGCCCAGGGCTAAGAGAGAATTTCCAAGAAAGGACAACCATGGACAGGGGCCTCCTCCCTATGGCAGGTGCTCAGAACTCATTGGAGAAGCAGCCTTCCGCATAGCAGAGAAGTTTGCTGCTTTGCCCAGGCCGAGGCTGGTCTGCAGCTTCTGGGCAAGCAGAGATCCCAGAGAGTACATGTGGGAACAGACAATCAGTAAATAGGGACTTGTGTGTGCAGAGGGAATGTGGGCTCAGGGTGTACATGGGCCTGTGACAGTTTTCAGCTCTTATTTAGCTGAAGTTGTAAGATTTGGAAAATATTATGCTCAAATTGTATGTTTCTAATATTATTATTTTCAGTAGAATCTAAAATTTAATTGTAATGTATCATGTGAATATAAAAATATACTCAGAGATAATATCTTTTCTGATAAAATAAACAACATTAGATATATTGGGGATGTTATATCAAAGTTAGACTGGGTCTTCTAAACATGTATAAATTACTCTGTTTTTGTGGCAACTGTCAAATATTATGTAATATATTTTATTTAAAACCATGCATTTTAGGTATAACAAAATGTTATCTATGTCTCTCTCCGTATATGTATACACTACAAACTAGTACATGTAATTAGAAAGTCAAATTAAGTACATAATGCATCTCCAAAATTTTTCACAACTGCTCTTTCCCATTACTAGATTACTTTTGGATATTCTTTATAAAAATCAAAATAGAAGTGTAGGTACAAAAACAAAAAGAAAAAAACTCCTGAACCAGAAGAAAGTAAGATAATTGCCATTATTACTTGACAAGTATATATTCCTAAAACATATGTTGCATATATGAACACACATATAGTTATTTATCCAGACTCCTCCATACCTCATATTCCATACTATCACTGCCACAACTACAAAAAATAACAGTTAAGTTCTTCATGTTTCCATTATCACAGGCAAATATGTGTAGATGCAAATTACCTTATATTTGTGTCCATGTCATTTAAAATGCTGTTCAAAACCATCATTATGTTATAGACCAATTTTTCTTGTTTGTTCATCAACACTGCTACTCCAAATTCTATGTTAGTCTCTGTATGTCTGTTTCATCCTTTTGAGTGGCTTTCATAATTTACTCTACTATTACCTGTTTATAGGGATTCAGATCACTTCAACTTTTTGCCTTCACCAAATCATGAAACCATTGATGTGCTTTTAAATGGAGCCTTATGTACAAAGGTTCTATATCTATGTGATATATCCCTAGAGGTTTTTGAGTCATATCAAATGTATATATTTACTTTGATAGATCATATCAAACTGGTTTCACAAAACTCTCCAAGAATAATGGAAAGAAATTGTAATAGCATACCTTTAGGGCCATTTCTCTGCTAGCAGTAAATGTCATCTCAATTTAATTATGCCAATCTGATAGGTTAGAAGCAATATTTGTTACATCAATTGCATTTACTTGATTACAGTAAGATTGAACATATTGCATAGATTTGACAACTTGAATTACCTATTCCAAGTTCGCATATTCTAACCTTTTTATCTATTGTTTATCGTGCTTTTTTCCTTTTAAAGACCCTGAGTTTATAATAAATACTAACATATTATCTTGTATAAAAATTACAGTCTCCAATCTAACATACATGTTTTAGTTTGCTCATACTATGTCATTTAAAATTACAATAGAGCTGTCACTTTTATTATAATTCCTATAGTGAAGCATGTGTAAGACATGCAACTGGGTCATGTTATTCCCATGACAACTTAACATTCCTCCACGTAGACATCATATCTACCGTTAATCCCCAGATTTAACCAAGATCACTGACCTGTCTCTAGTCATCCCTGCACGCGCCAGTCGAGAACATATTAAAAGGGCAGACGGGCCCTGAGAGGAAAGCAGCAAAGAAGCCCCGCCCTGAAGAGAGGTCTTAGCATCAGAGACTCAGTCCATCCAGACCCCTCACTGGTCAGCACGCGCCACACAGAGGTGGAAGCACCTGCCGCAGTCCTGGACTGGGATGGGCACGGACACAGGGGTTTCAACAAAACAAGATTTAACTGAACACTGACCGGCAATGTGTTTAGATACTGACCTTTTAGAAAAAAAAAATCGAGGTGAATGGAAGTCCTGGGAAAATGGGAAGAAAAATAGGATTTTGTGTTAGGACCAAAGGGTAAGATTTCTTCCCGTGATCATATCAAGAGGGCTGAGGCACACGCAGGGCTGTGCAGTGAGTGTCAAGCATTAAAATCTGAATGTGTGCTCCACGTACGTAATATAAACACAGTATGTCTTGACTATTTATCAATACACATGACTTCTGTCACATATCAATGCCAATCAAATTAAACTTAATTATTATGTATTTAAGGAAGTCTTCAATGGCTAACAAACTACAATAAGTCCCAAATTGCAGGTACACAACTTTATTCTACTTTCCTCATAATACTTATCATTATCTGATATTTGATTCTCTTTCTTTATTTTCTCTGATTGTTGGTTTTCTACCTCCCGCTCAAAAAAAAGTTCTATGAGTTAAAAAACAAAAACTGTTGCTTTGCTCTACACTAGGACACAAGAATTAGAAGAGTGCCAAGCACCTAGTCAGTTCTTGATACATGTCAGTTAAGTAGAAGAATCAATGAATAAATGAATGCAATTAAAATTCATATAATAAGAATAAGACGGGCCGGGCACGGTGACTCAGGCCTGTAACCCTAGCAATCTTGGAGGCCGAGGCAGGTGGATCGCTGGAGGTCAGGAATTCGAGACCAGCCTGAGCAAGAATGAGAACTTGTCTCTACCAAAAACAGAAAGAAATTAATTGCCCAACTAAAAATATATAGAAAAAATTAGCCAGGTATTGTACCACATGCCAATAGACCCCAAAACTCAGGAGGCTGAGGCAGAAGGATTGCTTGATTCCAGAAGTTTAAGGTTCCTGTGAGCTAGGCTGACACCACAGCACTCTAGCCCAGGTAATAGAGTGAGATTCTGTCTCAAATAAACAAATAAATAAATAAGAATAAGACAAAGAGGGAAGACTTTATTAAAGTATTATGGAGAGAGAATATGTCTCTGAAACATAAGAACTCAGTACGATGTGGATGAATTTGTGAAAGGTTAAAAACTCAGGCTATGATTGTGAGCTAGCATATAAAACAGACAAGGAAGGGTTAGGCAGGCAGGAACCCTATGACCAGAATGAACTATGGAAGGAGTCGAACTCAATACTATTTTTTATTGTCACAGAAACCTTGATATAAAAAGAGTTAAACAACAAATACCATGTACTTGTAGGAGAAGGTAGGAGTTCCACACCCAAGTGAAGCACAGTCATTACTCAGATGTCATTAGTAACCACACAAGTTACTTCCAGTAATGACAACTACATGCCCTGGTTCATTATTTCACTCTGAGGAAAGGTCTCCCTTGAAACACAAACTTGTTCCACCATTGGTTTTTAATAGTTAAGGAAAAGAACTTCCAATCTTTCTCCTACTTCTCATTCTTCTCCTAGTACTCAGTAATCCCGCTCACTGCTTTGTACCCATTTCCCATCAAAGCCTGTCTTCCTCCCACTAATGTTGAAGGCTCCTTAAAATGAAAAACCCAGAACAAACCACAAAATGCTCTTGCACAAAGTGAAACAATTAGAAGAGTGACATTTCTCACTTCACTTTTCTTTTCCTGTCTTTATGAGACTATCACACTGTTTCTTCTTTCTATATAATTTGTTGCGTTCTCTTCCTTTTTCTGAATTTGCAGCTCTTCCTCTTTTTCTAAATGTCTCTTTGTCTTTCTCATACTCAGCTGATGCATTGGTCCCATCAGCCTTTACCCCATCCCAAGATTTGCTAATGCAGTTTCTTCTTTATTTACATAAAATGTGAAAGCTATATGCAACATTCTCAGGCTTTCAAGACTCGTTTCCTGGAAAACTGAACATAATTTCACTCTGTGAGTCTCCTCACTAACATTTTGGGAAACATTCTTTCAAGTACAGTGTCAGGCTCACCGGGAATAATTAAAAGAGAGCATCCTTCCTCATCTTCACCTTTCTCTACCCTCACACTTACTCTATCAGTCTTTGATGATCACCCTACCCTTCTTGATGTTGACAACACTTATATTGCAAGAATCCCCTCCTGACATATTGGATTTGTGCTGTTCTAAACTTGGTGCCAGACTGACCTTGATACATCTAATGGAGCCTCCTTCTCCCTGCAGCTCACCTCCCTCTGCCCTAACACTTACCTTACCAGTCTTTGATCAGCACACATGCTAGATATTTACTCTGCATATTGTGTAACATTTATTCAGAAACTTACATAAGTTTATTGGACATTCTGGTAGTTTTTACCTGGCATAACTTGTGATCTATTCAACACTCTTGTCTAATAAAGCATGGCAGTCTTTGATAAAGTAAACAGATTCTGGGGTGATGGGAATTCATTCCAAAACCTCAAGAACACATCTTTTCAATAGATATTATTCAACATTCCCTAAGTAGAGCTCTGGCTGGGAATGAATAACTTGAAGCCAATTGTGAGGAATCATCGAACAATCCCCACATGAGGAATATTTCATTTATTAAAAATGGGGATGGAAATGTATTCTTCAATTTATTAATACCATAAAACACAAAGATAGCTTAAAAATTGTTGCAGGTTAAAATAAAGTTATGTGAACTAAACAGTGTGGTTTGTGATGAGGATTTGCAATTAGACTATGGAAAAAATAGAGAGGCAAGGTCACAAATATACAGTGATGGAATTTAAAACCAAAGTAAAAAAAAGATGGACCTTTAAAAGAATGCTTATAAGGAAATTGTAGATTTATAGAGAGAACAATACTAACCACAACTTTGCTTGATACACTAAAATGCATTCCAGATAGTTTACCTAAATAATACATATAAAAGTTTATTTACAGGAAGTCTGATGTTCAAGGGACTGAAGGGAACTGAGGGGTTGAGGTGGAAGGAAGAGCCTTGTAGGAACATAGGGATGAAGGAGTAGAGTTAAAGGGGGACATACTGACAGATTCAAGGGAGCTGAGGATAGGATCTAAAGTGAGAGAGGTTGAAGAAGAAACAGAATCAATAAGAAGAGAGAAGCCTTCGGGAGTCACTTTTGAGAGATTATAATAGGTTTCTAAGAGGCCAATGAAATTCCAAATTAGCTTCAGGAAAATCCTGCTAGGCTCGAGCAATCCTACTGACTAAGCATCCCAAGTAGCTGCCACTATAGGCATGTGCGACCATGCACAGCTAATTTTTTCCATACATTTTTAGTTGGCGAATTTATTTCTTTCTATATTTAGTACAGACAGGGGTCTCGCTCTTGCTCCACCTGTTTTGTAACTCCTGACCTTCAGCAATCCAACTGCCTCAAGCCTCCCAGAGTGCTAGGATTATAGGCGTGAGCCACGGCACCCGGCCAAGAAAGGCAGATTCTCTTCCTCTCTCTCTCTTCTCAGTATATCAGATACTAACCACTATGCATGAGTTTGCCTCTTTCAGGTCCCATCACAGTTAGAAGCAGAGAAGTGGAAGAGAACATATGAGGTACCTCTAACAACACACACCTCACTGAAATTCTCAGGAGGAAACCTTGGGCCCATCATACCAGAGTAAAGAGGTGTCCCATGGAGGAAAAGGACCCAATCCCCCAGTGCATGGACCACCATGTAGGCTATCTAAAGTATCTGTTTAAGAAGAAAGAAAAATGAAAATGCTGATATCTTTGATAACCTTTCTTTGGTTCTTTGTCTTGTCTATAGGATGGAGAACAACTTCTTAGTAAGTATTTCCTGGGTTATCACCTTTTCTGCTGAGCTGTCTCACTGATGAGTTAGCCATCCTAGATCTTGTTTGGTGCACATATGTCTGTATATAATTTCTGAATTTACAGAGGCCAGTCTCTCACATCACTGACAGGACGCAACTAATAGCCCCGTGCTCAGAGGTCCCATGTTTCTATCTTCCCCAACCCTGCATGAGACATTACATACAAGGTGACAGTAAAGACCCACAGTCCTGCCAGTGCCTTAGATACCAAGCCAAGTAAAATCTCTGTTATCGAGGACTCTTCCTCCTTTTGCCTTGTCAATCCTCACAGTTGTACTTGTTGTGTATGTCCCTTATTACACCTTGTAATCTAGTATATCATTTATTTTTGTAAATCTACTGCCAAAACTTTGTAATGGCATGAATAAGTATAAAACTTCCATCTAAAACATTGCACAAATTCAACAGGAAGTAGTTCAATGACTACAGCCCCCTCCTCCCAATAGATACAGAAGGGTAAAATTGACAGTGCAGAATATGTAACAGAGGGAATGGCATGATAAAGGGTAAAATGTTTTACACGTTGTCTCTTTAAAAACCATCCCCCAAATTTTTAGGAATTAAAACCTGCACCCCTGTCTAAGGTCAGTAATCAGAGGGGCAAAACAATGTCCTTCGTTCTTTGTACCACAGGCAATGGCTCAACGGATGTCCCTGTCTTCATCACAGGTGGGATTGATCAGAACCAGCAACCCCAAACTGGAAAGTCCTTTTGAAAGCTCTGTATTTCTGCTTATAGGGAGGACTGCGTTACTTGAAGATGTGAATGTGCCATACTTTTCATTTGCCAGCATATAAATTCCCCTTTCCTTCTCAAATTACTTTCCTTTTTCTACTGATGCAGTTTGGGGGCAAGTGCTGAATTTTTGGTAACAGTTTGGCATCCTGTGGCTTCCACACTAACTCTGTTTTTGTCTATGCAGAATCAATATTATGAAATGGTCTTTTTTTCTATTTCACCATGTTATGGGGGTACAAATGTTAAAGTTACAAATATTTCCCTTGTCCTCCCAGCCCTCTCCAGTCAAAGCTTCCACCGTGTCCATCCCCCAGGTGATGTGCATCGCACTAATTATGTGGTCTTTCTTTTTCTCACTTTGTCACAGTCACTAAATGACTTTGTCTGATCTTTGTGCTTTGTGAGATTGTTTGTGTCCAACAGGAAACACCACTGCACAGCAGTGAGCACCAGGTCACCTTCTCACAACTCTGAAGCCTGGAAGTGTCAAGATACCACCCACATGTCAGGAGCTGCTTTCCTTTCTCACCTGTTAAATCATTTCAGATAAGAAAAATCTCTGTGTCTTTTGACAGAGGAGTGTGGTGGAATGAAACTGAATATTTGTCTTTGTTTTGATTAGCATATTCATGCAGGATTAATCTCTGAGCTCAAATAGTACGTCCAAGATCAGTGTTTATTTTGTTTTATTGAATAAATATATGGAAAGTCCAATTATTAACCAGAATACAAGGAAGTACCAGGTATAATTTGAAGTTTCTGTCACTTGGATTGTTTAAACATTGGACAACTACCCCATTACCCTTAAAATATATATCTTTTTATATTGTTCATTATTATTATCAATTCAAAGGAAGAAAATTGATGAGATGAGGGATATATAGAAGGCAAGGTAAGTAGTTGGATTTTATCAAATGAAGGATTGTTATGGCCTAGCCCTGCAGGACCAAATGGAGAACACCAGGCCGATTATTCCTCAGCTACCTCGGAAATATAACCAGAGGTTCCCTGCACATGACCAAGAAACTGCAAAAGAAAAGAAAAATATTGTCATAAGGTTTCCACAATGGATGAAGAATCTAACAATATATTTTAGAATATGGGTACTAAGTGTCAAATATCATTGAATTCAGTGGATTCAAAAGGAACATGAGATTTTAAATCCGAGAAGACAAATGTTTAATTCCAGTCCTTAAAGAATTAGGATATGTAGCCCTACATAGAAACTCAAGTAAGTTGGACAAATGGAGAGAGATGGAAGCCATCTAATACATATGTGTTTTCCCTATAATATGGCACAAAGCAATCCTCTGATAAGGGAGAACTCTGCATTTTCTCACCCATACTACAGATCATTGAGCAAAGTGCCAATCATTGGCCCAGACATGAAAAGGTATAAAGCAATATTGGAAGAGGAAACATCAGGATGTCAATTATTTGACCATCATTTATATCCCTTTTCTTATTAACATGTTCTCAAGAGAAAGCTTATCATCGTAACTTTTACATTTACACAACCTCAGAATATTTATTTCATAGAGTGACTGTGAGATTTAAATTACAACATACATGTGAATTTAGAACACAGTGGCTGTGTATGTTTAGATTCAACAAATGTTGTACTCAATACTATGTGAGAGTTGAAGGACAGGGAAAAATTAACCCAGAATAGAAAAACTATTCCTTGATCCTTAATCAATTTACAAATTCCCAGAAATATCCAAAATAATACTCAAAACAATCTGCCCCAGGAAAGATCATAAAGTTGACTCATTGTTAAGCTATATTCAGTTTTCAGGAAATTCTCACAAGAAAAAAAGAATTGTCTGATTTAAAAATTATGTAATATGTAATCAATTACCTTGCCACATAAAGGCACATAATTTGGTCTTATCAATGATGTTTCTATTAAAGAACAGTTATCCTTAATAAATGTTAACATTTCAATCCATCCAGGTAGTATTGCTAAACTAGGAGTAACAAGCTCATGACTCCTGTGATATTTATCTGTTGACTTGACTTAGAAAAGCACAAGAAATTCGTAAACATTGTGAGGAAAATAGGGCATTTCTCTTATCTTCTCCCTCCCTGACACCAAAAATATAGTCTCTGGGGGAATAGAGAACCCAGGAAATCCAGAGTCACATAAAGGAAGCAATTAGATGGAATGTTCTTACGATCAAAAATGATGCAAATATAACTATATGTATCTGAAGTTACAGCAGCAGTGGAGGTTTCTTCAGGAACGGCTGAAATTAGGAAGAAAAGTTCCAGGTAAGACTTTGACTCTTCTTCAGGGAACACAATTTCTCCCACCCAGGAGTGGGCATATATTTCCCAACCTCAATTCATCTCTGCATCTATCATAAATTCTGTAATACCTTTACCCTACCTGCTTCCTTTCCACCTGTCTCATATTCCCTGCCTTGTCCTTGCTAGGACAGAAAGAATTTGAGATTTCCCTCCAAGAGCAATGGCACTGACTGAAGGGATGAGAAAGTACTTTCTCCCAGGCCTGAGAACAAAAGACCAATTTCACATGTGGTGTTATTCACAGGACTACTTCCAGAGCAACAAGGGGATTCCTCCTGGCCTGACATTCTGATGCCATCCACGGAGCACCCTAGGACTGCATACGTGCCATTGCAGTGTGAATGAGGACAAGCAGAGGGATAAATTCTAGAGGAGAAGAGGAGGAAGATTAAGGAGATGTATCCTATCTTAGAGTCATATTTCCTATCTTAGCTGTAAAATACCTTCTGTCACCTTCTAGCCTGAAAAGAAGTCATATTTATCGCAGCCTTTGTGACAACTCAGACTGCACCTATCAGAGGAGTAATTGTGAGAGCCCATTCGATGTAATGGGACAAATTGGTATAGTTTTGGCAATAAGAATAAGCACCTTGAGTTACTACAGGTTAAAGGAACTGAGTAAGAGTTATGTGAATTATCTTTCCCTTGACTTTACACCAAAGCTACTGACAAAGCCCAGGAGTCAGACTCTGCATTTGTGAGTTAAACCTCCCTCAACAACTGGATAGCTCCGTCTCCAAACCCATACTTCAACTGTGTTGTCACAGGCCTCTTCAGAGAAAGAACACTGTTAAGATGGGACCCCATGTAGGTGTCCAAATTCTCCTCTAGAATTTATCCATCTATGGACCATCATTCAAGTTATAATGGGACTTGTGCAGCCCGAGGTTATTTTGCGGGAAGGCATCAGAATGTCAGGTTACCATAATTCACTTATCGCTTCTGGGCAGTAGTCCTGTGAGTAGCACCACATGTGGGTTTGGTCTTATGTGCTCATCATGCCTAGGGTAAAGTTCTTGCCTATCTCTGCAGTCATTGTAATTGCCCTTGGGGCAAAACCCGAATTCCCTCTTTCCAGGAAGGATAAGGAAGGGAAGGATGAAGATAAGGTGTGTGGCCCACAGTGTGATGCCTGAATAGAGTCAATGTCCCATGACTAAAGGATGCCCATCTACAAGCTGTGGAGGATCAAAGGAGAGACCCTCATAACTCATTAATGAACATGACACACACACAGCATATATCACACAGGACCCTTCAGGAGAAATCAAAGAATGACCAGTGGCTTTGGTCAATGACCTTGGTTTTCAGGTCAGAGAGAGGAAACAAATATCAGCCCTGGAATAAGATAATATACACCTTTATAAGGAACAAACTCAGAATCCTTCTTCTAACAGACTCCTATATTCCACATCCCACACAACACCTTCATTTGTAGTTCAAATGCTTTATTTTATATCACTTCCTAAATTACAATCTGTTACTTCATTCTGTGACCCACTGGTCTCTTGTTTACAATGGCCATATATTCAGTCCTTCAGTTTATTAAAGACTTTACATGCATTTTCCAAAAATTCTCAGGCCTAAATGTCACACCTCATGCACTTGTGCCACTGTCTGAGAAACGTTGAAGAACTCCACAATTTAGATTTCATATTCTCTAACAATGTATAAGAGACAAATAGGTTAACTTTGTTCACAATGCATGTTAGCATCAGTAATACAGCTTTCTCAGGCTTCTGTTTGGGATTCTGTACAACTTTGAATATCCACATGCAAGCTGATTATTTGCCATGAGCTGGAAATGGAAAACACTCGTTGCGGAAAGGAGTTAAAGTTCAAGAACAGTCTCACCAGCAGCAACGGTGTCAGCTGGAGCAGCTGTAGTATCCTCTGAAAGAGAAGAAGGAAAAATAGGATGCAAGATGATCACAAGTTGGGGGATTGGAGGAAAAAGAAAATGTGGACAGTATTTCAACTTTTACAATGGAAAAAGCTCAGTCCTTGGTACAGAAATTGAAGATGAACACATGCACAGGTAACGTGAAACATGTGATATCCCATAGAAAACCTAACATGTGGTCATGTTTTCTTTCCTGAAATAAACCTCTGATTACCTTCTTAAACATATTTTATTGACAATAACAATAAAATTGCATTCCATGGTTACTAACATTTGACTGAATTAAGAAAATCCCTAGGAGAAATCACTTCCACCATGAATGGCCAAAGTAATGCTGGAACAAATTAAGGGAGTGGAGGATGGTAGGTGCACCATTCTAGGCACCTGCAAGTACAATCCGCACAGAATGGCTATTTTTATGCGCTATTCCTTCAAACCTCATGTTTAGGTAAGCATCTTTACTTACGGCCACATAGCAAGATGGTAGAAACTCCCACCAGTACCAGGACCGCCAACAAACTCATGGTGCTGAATTGAAGACCCAAGAGCACAAACAAGAATGCTTCAGAGCCCAAGGGTATTGCCAACGGAGACTCCAAGATTCCACATCCTGACAATATATATGCAGAGAACACCAATGAGGAGTTCTAGGCCAGAATCTGAGATAGTTACAGCCATAAAAGTTTGTAGCACAGAGAAACCACTGGAAAATCAACAGCATAGCCAGAGGCCTTTTGGAAGGCTTGTGAGTTCAGATCCTTGATTCAACTCAAGACTTGTGCATATTAAATATTTGCCAGGCAATAACTTCTCTTCCAGGCTTCTTCTTACTTGTGGGGTCAAGTGACTCTATGAATTAGAGCTCTTCTGTCAAGTGAGAGATGGCCCCATAAGCAGCCTTCCTGATATCTGCATGCTCCTTTCATAGACATTATGAGGTAGAAGCTTACGGAGGGCTTAACCTTGTGTCTCCTGAAAAGGGAATAATTAGGATAGAGCAGCTTGTAGGAGAAGGTAGTAGTTCCACACCCAAGGAAGCACAGTCATTATTCAGCTTCCATTAGTAAATCACACAAGTTATCCCCAGTAATGAAATCAACGTGTCCTGGTTCATTATTTTACTCTAAGGAAAGGTCTCCCTTGAAGCACAAACTTGTTTTATCATTCGTTTCTCATAGTAAAAGAAAAGAACTTCCAATCTTTCTCCTACTTCTCATTCTTTTCCCAGTACTCGGACACCTGCTCACTGCTGTGTACCCATTTCCCATCAACGCCCATCATCTTCCCACTAATGTTGAAGGTTACTCAAAGTGGGAAACCCAGAACAAACTACAAAATAATCTTGGACAAAGTAAAACAATCAGAAGAGTGACAGTTCTCACTTCAATTTAATTTTCAGGACTTTAAGAGACTAACACACTGTTTCTACTTCCTATATAATTTGTTGCATTTTCTTCCTTTTTCTGAATTTGCAGCTCTTCCTCTTTTTCTAAATGTCTCTCTGTCTTTCTCATACTCAGTTGATTTATTGGTCTCATCAGCCTTTACCCCATCCCAAGCTTTGCTAACATAGTTTCTCCTTTATTTTCATAAATTTTGAAAGCTATATGCAACATTCTCAGGCTTTCAAGACTCACAAGAAAACTGAACATAATTTCACTCTGTGAGTCTCCTCACTAACACTATGGGAAACATTCTTTCAAATTAGTGTCAAGCTCACTCTGGAATACTTAAAGGGAACCTCCTTCCTCCTCCTCATCTCTCTCTATCCTCACACTTACCTTTGAAGATCACCCTACCCTTCTCAATGTTGACAACACTTATATTGCACGAATACCCATCCTGACATATTGGATCGTTATCATTCTAAATTTGGTGCCAGACTGACCTTGATACATTAATGGAGCCTCCTTCTCCCTGCAACTCACCTCCCTCTGTCCTAACACTTACATTACCAATCCTTGATTAGCACGCATGCTGGATATTTACTCTGCATATTGTGCAACATTTATTCAGAAACTTATATAAGTAATCTTCAGGGACATTCTGGTAGGTTTTACCTGGCATAACGTGTGATCTATTCAACACTCTTGTCAAATAAACTCTTTCTGACAAAATAAACAGATTCTGGGGTGAAGGGAATTCATGCTAAAACCTCAATGACAGATCTCTCAATAGTATTATTCAATATCCCCTAAGTAGAGCTCTTGCTGAAAATGCATAACTTGAATTCAATTGTGAGAAATCATCAAACAATCCACAAATGGGGAATATTTCATTTATTAAAAATGGGAATGGAAATGTATTCCTCAATTTGTCAATGTCATTAAACACAAAGACAGCTTAAAAATTGTTGCAGGATAAAATAAATTTATATGACCTAAACAATGTGGTTTGTGATGAGGATTTACAATTAGACTATGGAAAAAATAGGGAGGCAAGGTCACAAATATACAGTGATGGAATTTAAAACCAAAGTATAGAAAAGATGGACCTTTAAAAGAATGCTTATAGGGTAATTGGAGATTTACATAGGAAACAATAAATAACAACCACAACTTCACTTGATACACTAAAATAAATTCCAAATCGATAGTTTACCTAAATAATACATATAAAAGTTTATTTAAAGGTGGTCTCATGTTCAAGTGACTGATGGGAACTGAGGGGTTGAGGTGGAAAGAAAAGCCTGGAAGGAACACAGCGATGAAGGTGTAGAGTTGAAGGGAGACATATTGACAGATTCAAGGGAACTAGGTCAAGATCCAAGGTGGTGAGAGGTAAAGGAGAAACAGAAGACATAAGAAGAGAGAAGCCTTGATGAACAAGTTTTGTGAGATTATAATGAGTTTCCAAAGAGGCCAATGAAACTCCAAATTAGCTTCAGGAAAATCCTGCCAACAAGAAGGAAGTGAACAAACTTGTGGAGCATATAGGCAGCAGAAGTCCAAGAAGGAAGTTTCAGCCTACTGAAAAGTTCCCATGAGAAAGACAGGAGAAAATAGACAGAACAGAGAGGATTCTCAAAGAGCCAAGTAAATTCTCCTGCTCAAGACAAAGATCCAGGAAAAAAACTTCCACCCCACGGAGTCAGGAATAATCCCCATTCAAGACAGAGAGCAAGAGCCAGGAAGAGAGACTTCTGGCCCAGCAGGCACCTTCCAAACAAAGAAGCCTAGGCCTCTACCCCAGCTCCTCTTTCCTGGGACTCGCCTAGTTTCTTATACACAGCTGCTTATAACCTCGCTTCTTGCAAACAAAGAAACTTGGGACTCTAATACAGTTTCTTGAGTATTCTCAGAATCTTAAGTATCAAAATGTGTCCTTATCAGTTTCAATGAACTGTCATCCAGAGTAAGGGCTCAGGAATCAAACTCACCAAGGCATCATTGTTCAATCAGTCAGAATCGAAGATAAAAGATTGAAAGGCACACATGTAAGGATGAGATATAGGGGATACAGTGTTGAATCTGATTCTATTCAAGTCATAGACACGATAGCTGTTAAAGAAAAAACCATTTATGTGAAAGAATGGTAAGGTGGACTTTATTCAATGGAGGATTCTCGTGATGGGGATCAGCACCACTGCAATGGATTTCAGAATGTGTACAATGGAGAATATATCATATCTAAGTAGAATTTATCCTAGGAATGCAAAGTTTCTTCTATATATGAAAGTCAATCAATATGATTCATTATATTGAAGGAACAAAAGACACAAACCATGTGATAATAGCAGGAAAAGCATTTTTAAAAAAACCTATATCATTCATGATAAAAGAGAAAGGAACGCTGAACAAGATAGGAATAGAAGGAAACTTTCCCAAGCTCATAAAAGACATATACAAAACACATGCCTCTAACATTATATTTAATGGTGAAAGACTGGATGCTTTTTCTCATCATCAAAAAAAAATTTCCACTCTTGACATTTTACTCATTGTTTTAGAGGGTCTAGAAAGTGTAATTTGGCAAGAAAAAGAAATAAAACTATCAATATAGGAAAAGAAGAAGTAAAACTCTATTTGCAGATGGCATGACATTGAATATATAAAATACTCAGGAATCCAGTAAAAAATATTTAGAACTAATGAGCAAGTTCAGCAATGTTTCACAATATGAAATCAATACTGAAAAATCAATCGTATTTATAAACACCATCAATGCACAATCCAAAGTGAAAGTAAGAAATCTACTTCATCTACAATAGCATCAAAAAAAATAAAATACTTAGCAATAAATTTAGCAAAAAAAGTGTGCTAGTTAATTTTTTGTGTTATCTTCACTGGATTAAGGACTATCTAGAAAACTGATAAAGCATTATTTCTGGATGGGTCTGTGAGGGTATTTTCATAGGAGATTAAATATGAGTCAGTGGCTGAATGGGGGAAGATCTACCCTCCAATGTGATTGGGTAACACCCTATTGGTTGGGGGCCACAACAGGATAAAAAGGCAGAAGAAAGGCAACTTCTGGTTTTTTTTGTTTGTTTGTTTTTGAGACAAAGTCTTAATCTGTTGCCTGGACTAGCTGACTAGACTGCTATGGAGTTAGACTAGTTCAAAGCAATCTAAAACTCCTGGGCTCCACAGAATGGGAGAAAAATTTTGCAAGCTACACATCTGATAAAGGGCTGATAACTAGAATCTATTTAGAACTCAGGAAAATCAGCAAGAAAAAATCAAACAACCCTATCAAAAAATGGGCAAAGGACATGAACAGAAACTTGTCAAAAGAAGACAGAATAATGGCCAACAAACATATGAAAAAATGTTCAACATCTCTAATCATCAGGGAAATGCAAATCAAAACCACAATGAGATATCACTTAATTCCAATGAGAAAGGCCTTTATCAAAAAATCTCCAAACAACAAATGCTGGCATGGATGCCAAGAGAAAGGAACACTCCTACACTGCTGGTGGGACAGCAAACTAGTTCAACCTCTGTGGAAAGCAATATGGAGATACCTTAAAGCAATACAAGTAGATCTACCATTTGATCCAGCAATTCCACTACTGGGCATCTACCCAAAAGATCAAAAGTCACTTTATGAAAAAGACACATGCACTCGAATGTTTATAGCAGCACAATTCACAATTACAAAGCTATGGAAACAACCCAAGTGCCCATCAATTCATGAGTGGATTAATAAAATGTGGTATATGTATACCATGGAATACTACTCAGCTTTAAGAAACAATGGTGATATAGCACCTCTTGTATATTCCTGGATACAGCTGGAACCCATTCTACTAAGTGAAGTATCTCAAGAATGGAAAAACAAGCACCACATGTACTTACCAGCAAATTGGTATTAACGAATCAACACCTAAGTGGACATAAAGGAGTAACATTTATCGGGTGTCAGGAGGGTGGGAGGGGGGAGGAAGGGATGGGTATATACAACCACAAATAGTAAGATGTGCAACGTTTGGGGGATGGACACATTTGAAGCTCTTACTCGAGGCACTTACATATATTGCATGGACAATATATGTAACCTTAACACTTGCACCCCCATAATATGCTAAAATTAAAAAAATAAAATAAAATAAAACTCCTGGGCTCAAGCAATCCTTCTGCCTCAGCCTCCCGAGTAGCTGGGACTACAGGCATGTGCCACCATGCTCAGCTAATTCTTTCTATATATTTTTCAGTTGGACAATTAATTTATTTTATTTTTAGTAGAAACAGAGTCTCGCTCTTGCTGAGGGTGGCTTCAAGCTCCTGACCTTGAGTGATTCGCCCACCTCGGCCTCCCAGAGTGCTAGAATTATAGGCGTGAGCCATGTCGCCTGGCCAAGAAAGGCAAATTCTCTTTCTCTCTCTGTTTCTCAATATATCAGATACTAACCACTATGCATGAGTCTGCCTCTTTCAGATCCCACCCCAATTAGAAGCAGAGAAGTGGAAGAGAACTTATGAAGTGCCTCAAACAACACACACCTCATTGAAATTCTCAGGAGGAAACCTTGGGTCCATCATACCAGAGTAAAGAGGTGTCCCATGGAAGAAGAGGACCCAATCCTCCAGTGGATGGGCTACCATTTAGGCTATCTAAAGTATCTGTTTAAGAAGAAGGAAAAATGAAAATGCTGATGTCTTTGATAACCTTTCTTTGGGTATTTGTCTTGTCTATAGGATGGAGGACAACTTCTTAGTGAGTTAGTATTTCCTGGGTTATCACATTTTCTGCTGAGTGGTCTCACTGCTGAGTTTGCCATCCTAGACTTGTTTGGTGCACATATTCCTGTGTATGATTTCTTAATTTACAGAAGCCATTCTCTCAGATGACTGACAGGGTGCAACATGGGATCTCAGAGATCCCATGTTCCTTTCTTGCCCAACCTTGTATGACACATTACATAAAAGGTGACAGTAAAGACCCCCAGTCCTGCCAGTGCTTTCAATACCAATCCAGGTAAAATCTCTTTTATCAGATACCCTACTTCATTTTGCCTTGTTAATCCTCACAGTTGTATTTCTGGTTTATGCCCATTTTTCAACCTGGTAATCTGATATATTATTTATTTTTGTAAATATACTGCCAAATTTTACATCTAAAACATTGCCCAAATTCAGCAAGAAGTAGCTCAATGACTACATCTCCCTACTACCAATAGATATGGAAGGGTAAATTACATAGTGCAAAATATGTAACAGAGGGAATGGCCTGAAAAAGTGCAAAATGTTTTACATGGTGTCTCTTTAAAAACCATCCCCACAATTTTTGGGAATTAAAACCTGCACCCCCGCTTGAGGCCAGTAATTATAGGGGCAAAACAATGTCCTTTGTTCCTTGTACCACAGGTGATGGCTCAACTGAGGTCACCTGTCTTCATCAGAGGTGGGGTTGATCAGGACCAGAACCCCCAAACTGTAAAGCGGTTTTGAAAGCTCTGTATTTATGCTTTTATGGAGGACGGCAGTACTTGAAGACGTGAGTCTTCCATACTTCTAATTTGTCTGCATATAAACTCACCTTTCCTTCCTTTCGAACTACTTTTCCATGTTCTTCTGATGCAGTCTTGAGGACAGGTGCTGAATTTTTGGTAATAGTTTGGCATCCTGTGGCTTCCACACTAACTCTGTTTTTGTCTATGCAGAAGCAATATTATTAAGTGGTCTTTTTTTTAAATTTCAGCATATTATGGGGGTACAAATGTTAAGATTACATATAGTGTCCTTGTCCCTCCTCCCTGCTCGAGTCAGAGCTTCAAGCGTGTCCTTCCCCCAGACATTGGGCATCGCACATATTATGTTCTTTTTCTTTTTCTTACTTCGTCACAGTCACTAAATGCCCTTGTCTGATCTTGGTGCTTTGTGAGATTGTTTGTGTCCAACAGGAAAGCACCACTGCCCAGCAGTGAGCACCGGTCACCTTATAACAACTCTGAAGCCTGAAGTGTCAAGACAGTACCCAGATGTCAGGAGCTGCTTTCCTTTCTCACCTGTTAAGTCATTGCAGATAAGAAAAAATTCTGTGTCACTTCATAGAAGAGTGTGTTGGAATGAAACTGAACATTTGTCCTTGTTTTGATTAGCATATTCATGCTGGATAAATCTCTGGACTCTAATAGTATTTCCAAGATCAGTGTTTATTAAATTATTGAATAAAGATATGGAAAGCCCAATTATTAACAGGAACACAAGGAAGTACCAAGTAAAATTTGAAGTGTCTGTTACTGGGATTGTCTAAACACTGAACATCAACCACACTACACCTAAAAAATATACCATTTTTATGTTGTTCATTATTATTATCAATTCAGAAGATAAATTGATGAGATGAGGGGTATATAGAATGGAAGGTAAGTAATTGGATGGTATCAAATGAAGATTTGTTATGGCCCAGCCCCTCAGGACCAGATGCAGAACACCCAGGCTGATTCTACCTCAGCCAGATTGGAAATATGGACAGAACTCCTTAACACAATTCCAGAAATCTGCAAGAGAAAAAAATATATTGTCATGACATTTCCACAAAGGATGAAGAATCTAACTTTATTGTTTGGACTCTAAATGTAAACTAAGTGTCAAATATCACTGAATTCAGTGGATTCAAAAGGAACATGAGATTTTAAATCCAAGAAGATAAATGATCAATTCTTGTCCTTAAAGAATTAGGATATATAGGCCGACATGGAAGCCCAAGTAAGTTGGACAATTAGAGAGAAATGGAAGTCACCTAATACATATGGGTTTTCCCTATAATATGGCACCAAGCAATCCTCTGATAAGGGAGAACTCTGCATTTTCTCACCCATACTATAGATCATTGAGGAAAGTGAAAAGCATTTGCCCAATATGAAAAAGTGTAAAGCAATATTTGAAGATGAAACCTCAGGATGGCAATTATTTGACCATCATTCCAATCCCTTTTCTTATTGCTCATGTTCTCAAGGGAAAGTTTTTCATTGTAAATTTTCTATTTACACATCTTCAAAATATTTATTTCATAGAGTGACTGCAAGATTTAAATTACAACATGTACATGAATTTTAGAACATAGTGGCTGCATATGTTTAGATTCTACAAATGTTGTAGTCAATACTATGTGAAAGTTCAAAAGCAGGGGATAATGAACCAAGAACAGAAAAACTATACCTGATCCTTAATGGATTTCCAAATTCCCAGAAATATCCAAAGTAATATTCAAAATAATCTGCCCCAGGAAAGACCGTAAAGTTCACCCATTGTTAAGCTATTTTCTATTTTCGGGAAATTCTCACAAGGAAATAAAGAATTGTCTGATTTGAAAAAAAATATAAAACATAATCCATTACATTGCCACATAAGGTACGTAATTTAGTCTTCCCAATGATGTTTCTGTTAAAGAACACTTATCGGCAGGGCGTGGTGGCTCATGCCTATAATCCTAGCACTCGGGGAGGCCGAGGTGGGCGGATACCTCAAGGTCAGGAGTTCAAAACCAGCCTGAGCAAGAGCGAGACCATGTCTCTACTATAAATAGAAAAGAAATTAATTGGCCAACCTATATACATAGAAAAAATTAGCCAGGCATGGTGGCACATGCCTGTAGTCCCAGCTACTCGGGAACTGAGGCAGAAGGATCGCTTGAGCCCAGGAGTTTGAGGTTGCTGTGAGTTGGGCTGATGCCACGGCACTCACTCTAGCCTGGGCAACAAAGTGAGACTCTGTCTCAAAAAAATAAAAAAATAAATAAAAAAAATAAAGAACAAATTATCCTTAATAAATGCTAACATTTCAAGATCCATCCGGGTAGCATTGCTAAACTAATAGTAACAAGCTCATGGTTCCTCTAATATTCATCAGTTGACTAGACTTAGAAATGCACCTGAAATTCAAAAACAGTGTGAGGAAAATAGAGCATTTCTCTTAGCTTCTTCCTCCCTGACACCAAAAGTATAGTCTCTGGGGGAATAGAGAACCCAGGAAATCCAGGAGTCACATAAAGGAAGCAATTAGATGGAATGGTCTTACGTTACGAAAGGTTGCAAATACAACCAGAGATATCTGCAGTTACAGCAGCAGCGGAGGTTTCTTCAGGGGCAGCTGAAATTAGGAAGAAAAGTTCCAGGTAAGACTTTGACTCTTCTGCAGGGAACACAATTTCTCCCACCCCGGAGTGGACCTACATTTTTCATCCTCAATTCTTCTCCGCATCTGTCATGAATTCTGTCATACCTGTAGCATACCTTCCCATTTTTTTTCCTCTTGCTTCATCTTCCCTGCACTGTCTTTTCTAGGACAGAAAGAATTGGGGATTTCCCTCCAAAAGCAATGACACTGATCAAAGACATAAGCAAGTACTTTCTCCCAGGCCCAAGCACAAAAGACCAAGTCTAAATGTGGTGCTATCCACAAGACTACTCCCAGAGCAACGAGGGGATTCCTCCTGGCCTGACATTCTGATGCCTTCCCGCTGAGCAGCCTAGGACTGCGGACGTGCCATTGCAGTGTGAATGAGGACAATAAGAGGGATAATTTCTAGTCGAGAAGAGGAGGAAGATTCAGAAGACGTATCCTATCTTAGAGTCATATTTCCTATCTTAGCTGTAAAATACCTTCTGTCACCTTCTAGCCTGAAAAGAAGTCATATAGATCGCACCCTTTGTGACAACTCAGAGGAGTTGTCACCTATTAGAGGAGTAATTGTGAGAGCCACATTCGATACAATGGGACAAATTAATACACTTCTGGCAATAAGAATGAGCCCATGCCTCATGAATTACTACATGTTCAAAGGAACTGAATAAGAGTTATGAGAATTATCTTTCCCTGGACTTTACACCAGAGCTACTGACAAAGCCCAGGAGACAGACTCAGATTTGTGATTTAAACCTCCCTCAACAATAGGATAGATCTGTTTTCAAAACCATACTTCAGCCATGCTGCATCCGGCCTCTTCAGAGAAAGAATGCTGTTAAAATGGGATCCTATGTAGAAGTCCAAATAATACTCTAGAATTTATCCCTCTATTCACCCTCATTCAGGTGACAATGGGACTTGTGCATCCCAGGGTTATTTGGTGGGAAGGCATCAGAATTTCAGGTTACCATAAATTCAATTATCACTCCTGGGCAGTAGTCCTGTGAGTAGCACCACATGTGTACTTGGTCTTCTGTGCTCATGCCTAGGACAAAGTACTTGCCTATCTCTGCAGTTGTTTTCATTGCCCTTAGGGGGAATCCCCAAATTCACTCTTTCCAGCAAGGCCAATGAAGGGAAGAATGAAGATAGGCCATGTGGCCCACAATGTGATGCCTAGTTGGAGTCAATGTTCTGTGACCAAAGGATGCAAATCTCCAAACTGTGGAGGATGAATAGAGAGATCTTCATAACTCATACATGAACATGACAGACACAGCATATAACGCACAGGACCCTTCAGGAGAAACCCAAGAACGACCAGGGGCTTTGATCGACAACCTTGGTTTTCAGGTCACAGAGAGGTAACAAACATTACCCTTAGAATGAGATATTACACACCATTAGAAAGAGCAAACTCAGAATCCTTCTTCTAACAGACCCCTGTATTCCACATCCCATGCACCGCCTTCATTTGCAGTTCAAATGCTTCATTTTATATCACTTTCAAAATTACAATCTGTTACTTCAGTCAATGACCAACTGGTCTCTGTTTACAATGGCCATATTTCAGTCCTTCAGTTTATTAAAGACTTTACACGCATCTGCCAAAAATCCTCAGGCCTAAACGTCACACCTCATGCACTTGTGCCACTGACTGAGGAGCAATGAGAGAGTCCACAATTTACATAAGTCTATGTCCTAGATTTCATATTCTCTAACAATGTATATGAAATAAATAGGTTAATTTTGTTCACAATGCATGTTAGTATCAGGAATACAGCCTTCTCAGGCTTTTGTTTGGGATTCCGTACAACTTAGATTATCCACATACAAGCTGATCGTTTGCCATGAGCTGGAAATGGAACACACTCATTGCAGTAAGAAGATGAAGTTCAGGTGTAGTCTCACCACTAGCAGCAGTGTAAGATGGAGCAGCTGTTTTTGTATCCTCTGAGAGAAGAAGGAAGAATAAGATAGAAGATGATTACCAGTCGTGGGGTGGTGGGAAGAAAGAATGTGGACAATATTTCAACTTTCCCAACGGAAGAACCTCAGTCCTTGGTACAGAAATTGAAGGTGAATACATGCACAGGTAAGTAAAAACACGTGAAATCCCATAGAAAACCTAACGTGTGGTCATGTTTCCTTTCCTGAAATAAACCTCCGATTACCTTCTTAAACATATATTATTGATAATAACAATAAAATTGCATTCCGTAGTTAAGATTTGACTGAATTAGGAAAATCCCTAGGAGGAATCAGCTACATCTTGAATGCCCAGTCAAAACAGTGCTGGAACAAGTTGGGGAGTGGAATCCAGGAGGTGCAGCATTCTAGGCACCTGCAAGTACAATCTGCATAGAATGGCTATTTTTATGGACTACTCCTTCAAACATCATGTTTAGGTAAACATCTTGACTTATGGCCAGAGAGCAAGACAGTAGAAAGTCCCACCAGTACCAGGACTGCCAAGAACTTCATGGTGGTGAATTGAAGACCCAGGAGAACAAACAAGAATGCTTCAGAGCCCAAGGGTAGGCAAATGCTGACTCCAAGATTCCACATCCTGACAATACATAGGCAGAGAACACCAATGAGGAGCTGCCAGACCAGAATCCGGGATAGTTAAGGCCAGAAAAGGTTGCGGCACAGAGAAACAACTGGGAAATCAACAGCATAGCCGGAAGCCTTTTGGAAAGGTTGTGAGTGCAGATCCTTGATCCAACTCAAGACTTGTGCATATTAAATATTTTCCAGGCAGTAACTTGTCTTCCAGGCTTCCTCTTACTAGTGGGGTCGAGTACCTCCATGAATTTGAGCTCTTATGTCAAGTTAAAGATGGCCCCATAACCAGCCTTCCTGATATCTGCAGTGCTCCTTTCATAGACATTAGGAGGTAGAAGCTTGCAGAGTGCTTAACCTTCTGTCTCCTCAATAAGGACTAATTGGGGTAGAGCAGCCTGGTCCAAAGACCATCCTTTGTACATCATACTGTATATTCATTCCTCAAGCTATGGGTTCCCTCTTGTTCGTGTTGTTAGGGTCATTTGACAGTGGGAAAAGAGTGAGCCCCATACTTATCTGAAGAGCCAAATTTAAACTCCCTAGTTTAAAGCAATTATTATGTAAATATTTTAAATTAGAGTTTAAGAAGATAGAAAACGGAACTAACATTTGTAAATTACTTCATCCAGTGAATCAATTCATTCACTCAACAAATATCCATTGAGCATTATTATGTGGCAGGAACAATGCTGGACATTTGAGAAACAGCAGAAAGCAAAGAACAAAAAACTTCATGACATGTATACTTTTGTATGAATTCATACATTAAGAGGTAAGGAAAGGAAAAAGATAATGCCCAACATTTGACATGATAAATTCTAATAAAAAAGAAAGAAGAAAGGAGAATAAGGTTGGAGATGGAAAGTAGGTGTAATATTAGATAAAGTGACATAGAGGGCATTAGTGGAAAAGGCGATTTTTGCACAGAAATTTAAGGAGCCGAGAAATCAACCATGTAGTATGTTTAGATAGTGCATTGGGATGAAAGAAGATGTTGGGTGCTCGTGCATTACTGTCTTCCAGGTTTCTCTGCTATTGTTGAGTAGGGCAAGCACTGCACCAGCTACTCGTCCAGGCATGTCCAGCTACTCGTCCTTTGTTGTAATGGAACCAAGCTGCTAAGTAAACACAAGAAGGGATGTAAATCCCCATATTTACAGCATTACCAAGTGCTATACCCAATCAAGGCTCCCGAGGGGTACTGAGCATCTTGAATACCCAGAATGATGAGGAATTCACTGTATATTAAAGACTTCCCTGTTGTTCAATGTCTCTCATTGCTTCAAAGTTCTTGTTCATACAAAGTATATCTTTTTGTTGGATCTCTGTTAGCTGGGATAGCACTAAACATATATCTATTTCTCTGTTTATTGGATCATCTACCTGGCAATAACAGCCAATTCACTTGCCAAGAGATGCTATAGGATCACCATCAGTTGAATGGAAAAAGGGAAAATGAGAGAATTGTCTTGAACCTCTGGAAGGCAAAAAGGGGTCCTTGTCATAGTCAATCTCACATCTGCCATGAGGCACACAGTTGTCATAACATGATGAGTATTTAGTGTAAAGCAATGCTAAAAAAATCAAATAAAAGCATACTCTCCAGGGAAAAGGAGAAATATTGAATGGAGATAAAGAGGATTAAGAAAGACTTACATGATAGATATTATCTGATTATAACCAACATGAAATAAATCCTATAGCTAGCCACACAAAGCCTCTAAAAAAAAAAAAACTGACACATATTGGACGGTCTTCTGGGAGTTGGTTCCTTACTGGGAACTCACTGTGTGTCCCCCACAGAGGAGAGAGCTGGCAGACAGACTTAAGGCAATGATTGACTCGTTGAGGAAGGAAAATTAAACATGTATATCTGTTAGGGTACACTTAGGAGACAGAAGCCCCACAGTGCCTTAAACAAGGGAAGTTTGATATAGAGAATTACTAAAGTCTAATAAAATAGTAAATATGAGGGAACTACTTGAAAGCCCAGGGCTAAGGGAGAATGTCCAAGAAAGGACAACCATGGACAGGGGCCTCCTCCCTAAGGCAGGTGCTCAGATCTCATTGGAGAAGTAGCCTTCCGCATAGCAGAGAAGTTTGCTGCTTTGCCCAGGCTGAGGCCCAGGCTGGTCTACAGCTGCTGGGCAAGCAGAGATCCACTACCCAGAGAGTACACGTGGGAACAATCAGTAAGTTGGGGCCTGAGTGTGCAGAGGGCGTGTGAGCTCAGGGTGTAGCTGGGCCTCTGGGGACCTGTTACAGCTTTCAGGTCTTATTTGGCTGAAGTTATTAGATTTGGATAATATTATGCTGAAATCTCTGTTTTTAATATTATTATTTTCAGTGGAATCTAAAATTTAATTGTAATTTATTATGTGAATATATAAAATATACTCAGAGATAATAATTTTTCTGATAAAATAAACAGCATTAGATGTATGGGAATCTAAAATTTAATTGTAATGTATTATGTGAATATATAAAATATACTCACATAAGAGATAATAATTTTTCTGATAAAATAAACAGCATTAGATGTATTGGGGATGTTGTAAGAAAATTACACTGGGTCTTCTGAACATCTAAAAATTACTCCATGTTCATGGCAACTGTCACATGTTATGTAATATATTTTATTTAAAGCCATGTATTTTAGGTATCACAAAATGTTATCTCTGTCTCTCTCTATATATATGTATACACTACATATTAGTATATGTAATTAAAAAGTCAAATTAAGTACATATTACATCTCCAAAGTTTTACCACTTTTCTTTCCCATCACTAAATTACTTTGGATTTTCTTTATAAAAATCAAAATGGAAGTGTAGGTACACACACAACAAAGGAAAAACTCCAGACCTACCAAGAAAGTAAGATAATTGCCAGTATTACTTGGTAAGTATATATTCCTAAAACATATTTTGCATATATGAACACACATATAGTTATTTATCCATACTCCTCCATGCCTAATATTCCATACTATCACTGCCACAACTACCAAAAACTAACAATTAAATAAATTTCTTCATGTTTCCATTATCACAGGCAAATACTTGTAGATGCCAATGACCATATATTTGTGTCCATGTCTTTAAAAATGCTGTTCAAAACTATCATTATGTTATAGGCCAATTTTTCTTGTTTGTACACTCAACAATGCTACTTAAAATTCTAAGTTTGTGCCTATATGACTGTTTCATCCTTTTGAGTGGCTTTCATAATTTACTCTAGTATTACCTGTTTATAGGGATTCATATCATTTCAATTTTTTGCCTTCATCAAATCATGAAACCATTGATGAGCTTTTAAATGGAGCCTTATGTACAAAGGTTCTGTATCTATGTGATATATCCCTAGAGGTTTTTGAGTCATATCAAATGTATATATTTACTTTGATAGATCATATCAAACTGGCTTCACAAAACTCTCCAAGAATTAAAATAATGGAAATGAATTGTAACAGCATATCTTTATGGCCATTTCTCTGCTAGCAGTAAATGACATCTCAATTTAATTATGCCAATCTGATAAGTTAGAAGTAATATTTGTTATATCAATTGCATTTACTTGATTACAGTAAGTTTGAGCATATTGCATATATTAGACAACTTGAATTTCCTATTCCAAGATTTGCATATTCTAATCTTTTTATCTATTGTGTTTCCTGCTTTAATCCTTTTAAAGACCCTGAGTTTATAAGAAATATTAACATATTATCTTGTATAAAAATCACAGTTTCCAATCTAACATATATGTTTTAATTTGCTCAGAATGTGCTATTAGATCTTTGAAACTCAAAAAGAGCTATCACTTTTATTATAATTCCTATAGTGAAGCATGTGTAAGACATGCAAGTGGGTCATGTTATTCCTGTGACAACATTCCTCCACGCAAAGATCATATCTACCATTAATCCCCAGATTTAACCAAGATCACAGACCTGTCTCTAGTCATCACTGCACACGCCAGTCGGAGCATATGAAAAAGGCAGACGGGCCCTGAAAGAAAAGCAGCAAAGAAGCCCCACCCTGAAGAGAGGTCTTAGCATCAGAGACTCAGTCCATCCAGACCCCTCACTGGTAGGCACGCGCCACACAGAGGTGGGAGCACCTGCCGCAGTCCTGAACTGGGATGGGCAAGGACACATGGGTTTCAACAAAACAAGATTTAACTGAACACAGACCAGCAATGGGTTTAGATACTAAGTTTTTAGAAAAAGAATTTCCATTTCCTTGTTATAGTGAATTGTTCCACCATAAACATTTGGGTGCAGATTCTTTATGGTAGAGTATCTTATGCTCTTTTGGATAGATGTCTAACAATGCTGTTGCTGGGTCAAATGGTATTTCTATTTCTAGCTGTTTGAGGTCTCTCCAAATTCTTTTCCACAAAGGTTGCACTAATTTGCAGTCCCACCAGCAGTGTAAGAGTGTTCCTGTCTCTCCACATCCTCACCAGCATTTGTTGTTTTGGGATTTCCTGATACAGACCCTTCTCACTGGGGTTAGGTGGTTTTGATTTGCATTTCTCTGATGATTAGAGATACTGAGCATTTTTTAATACGTTTACAGGCTGTTATTCTGTCTTCTTTGGAGAAGTTTCTGCTCATTTCCATTGCCCATTTCTTGATGGGGTTGTTTGCTTTTTTCTTGTTAATTCTTTTGAGTTCTAGATAGATTCTTTTATTAGGCCTTTATCAGAGGTGTAGAGTGCAAATATTTTTCCCCATTCTGTGGGTTGTCTGTTTGCTCTAATGATAGTTTCCTTGGCTGTGCAGAAACTTTTTAATTTTGTCAAGTCCCATTTGTTTATTTTTTATGCTGTGGTGATTGCCTTGGGGGTCTTCCTCAAAAATTCTTTGCCTAAAAACAACCCCAAGTGCCCGTCAATTCATGAGTGGAATCAAAATTTGGTATTTGCTCACAATGGAATATTACTCAATTCTAAGAAATGACAGCCATGCTTTCCTGGATTAAGCTTAAGCCCATTATCCAAAGTGAGGTGACACGAGATCAGGAAAATGGGCTCCACATGTACTCGCCATCAAATTGGTACTGACTGATTAAAACTATGGTGCTCAAATGGTGATAGTGCTCACCAGGGATTCAGGGGTGGGGAGAGATCCACATCCTAGGGATATGGCAAGAACTGTGAGGGGGAAGGGTTACCTCTAACCCCTCTAAGTGAGAGGCAAAGATATAAAATGCAACCAAAATGTCATAAAAACAAAAAACATAACAAATCAAACAAACAAACAAACAAAAACGTTTATAAGGTGGTGGACAGGTAGGAGAGGGAGGAGGGAAAGAGTATATACTTACACAACGAGTGTGATACGCACCTCCTGCAGGATGGACACACTTGAAGCTCTGACGGGGGTGGGGGGAGGAGGGGATGGCAAGGGCAATATATGTAACCTTAACAATATTTGTACCCCCATAATATGATGAAATAAAAAGGAAAAATATTTAAAAAGAAAAAAAATTGAGGTGAAGGAAAGTCCTGGGATAATGGGAGGCAAAATAGAATTTTGTGTTAGGACCAAAGGGTAAGATTTCTTCCCACCATCATATCAACAGAGCTGAGGCACACACAGGGCTGTGCAGTGAGTGTCCAGCATCAAAATCTGAATGTGGGCACCAGGCACGATATACAGTGTGTTTCTACTATTTATCAATACATGTGACTTCCATCATATATTATTGCCAATCAATCTAAACTTAATTATTAAGTCTTTAAGGAAGCCTTGAATGGCTATCAAACTAAACTAAGTCCCAAATTGCAGGTATACAAGTTGATTCTACTTTCCTCATAATACTTATCATTATCTGATATTTGCTTGTCTCTTTATTTTCTCTGATTGTTAGTTTTCTACCTCCCCTCTCAATAAATAAGTTCTATGAGTTAAAAAACAAAAAACGTTGTTTGCTCTACACGAACACACAAGATTTAGAAGAGTGCCAAGCACCTAGTCAGTTCTTGATCATGTGAATTAACTAGAAGAATCAATGAATGAATGAATGCAACTGAAATTCATATAATAAGAATAAGACAGGCTGGGTGCGGTGGCTCACACCTGTAATCCTAGCAATCTGGGATACCGATGCGGGCAGATTGCTCAAGGTCAGGAGTTCGAGACCAGCCTGAACAAAAGCAAGACACTCTCTACTAAAAATAGAATCAAATTAATTGGCCAACTAAAAATATACAGAAAAAATACACCAGGCATGATGGCACATGCCTGTTGTCCCTCCTACTCAGGAGGCTGAGGCAGAAGGATCGCTTGAACCCAGGAGTTTGGGGTTGCTATGGCCTAGGCCGACACCATGGAACTCTATCCTGGGTAACAAAGTAAGACTCTGTCTCAAAAATAAATAAATAAATAAATAAAATAAGAATAAGACAAAGAGGGAAGACTTTATTAAAGTATAGGAGGCAGAGAATAGGTCTCTGAAACATAAGAACTCAGCACGATGTGGATGAGATTGTGAAACGTAAAAACTCAGGCTATGATTATGAGCTAGCATATAAAATAGACAAGGAAGGTTTAGGCAGGCAGGAACCTACAACCAGAATGAACTATGGAAGGAGTCAAACTCAAAACTCTTATTTATTCTTACAGGAACCTGGACATACAAAGAGTTAAACAAAATCACCATGCACTTGTAGGTGAGGGTAGGAGTTCCACACCCAAGTGAAGCAGTCATTACTCAGATGTCATTAGTACACCACACAAGTTACTTCCTGTAATGAAATCCACATGCCCCGGTTCATTATTTTACTCTGAGGAAAGGTCTCCCTTGAAGCACAAACTTGTTCCACCATTGGTTTTTCATAGTTAAGGAAAAGAACTTCCAATCTTTCTCCTACTTCTCTTTCTTCTCCTAGTACTCAGTCATCCAGCTCACTGCTGTGTACCCATTTCCCATCATCGCCTCTCTTCTTCCCACTGAGGTCGAAGGGTACTCAAAGTGGAAGCCTGGAACAAACCACAAAATGCTTTTGCATGAAGTGAAACAATCAGAAGAGTGACATTTCTCACTTCACTTTTCTTTTCCTGTCTTTATGAGATTCTCACACTGTTCCTTCTTCCTATATTATTTGTTGCATTCTTTTCCATTTTCTGAATCTGTAGTTCTTCCTCTTTCTCTAAATGTCTCTCTGTCTTTCTCATACTCAGTTGATCCATTGGTCCCATCAGCCTTTAACCCATCCCAAGCAGCGCTAACACATTTTCTTCTTTATTTACATAAATTTTGAAAGCTATATGCAATATGCTCAGGCTTTCAAGACTCGCTTCCTGGAAAACTAAACATAATTTCACTATGAGTCACCTCACTAACACTTTGGGAAACATCCTTCCAAATATAGTGTCAGGCTCACCCTGGAATACTTAAAGGGAGCCTCATTCCTCCTCCTCACCTCTCTGTACCCTCACACGTACCAGATCAGTCTTTGATGATCACCCTACCCTTCTGGACATTGACAACACTTAGATTGCAAGAATCCCCTTCCTTAAATATTGGATCTGTATCATTCTAAATTTGGTGCCAGACTGACCTTGATACATCTAATGGAGCCTCCTTCTCCCTGCAGCTCACCTCCCTCTGCCCTAACACTTACGTTACCAGTCTTTGATCATCACACTTGCTGGGTATTTACTTTGTATATTGTGCAACATTTACTCAGAAACTTACATAAGCTTCTTGGACATTCTGGTAGTTTATGCCTGGCATAACCTGTGATCCTTTCAACACTCTTGTCAAATAAAGCATTATATTCTTTCATAAAACTAACAGATTCTGGGGTGATGGGAATTCATGCCAAAACCTCAAGAGCAGATCTTTTCAATAGATATTATTCAATATCCCCTAAGTAGAGCTCTGGCTGGGAATGCATAACTTGAAGCCAATTGTGAGAAATCATCAAACAATCGACAAATGAGGAATATTTTATTTATTAAAACTGGGGGTAAAAATGTATTCCTCAATTTGTCACTGTCATCATACACAAAGACAGCCTAAAAATTGTTGCAGGATAAAATAAACTTATATGAAATGAACACTGTGGTTTGTGATGAGGATTTACAATTAGACTATGGAAAAAATAGAGAGGCAAGGTCACAAATATACAGTGATGGAATTTAAAACTGAAGATGGACCTTTAAAAGAATGCTTTTAGGGAAATTGGAGATTTATAGAGAAAACAATAAATACTTACCACAACTTCACTTGATACACTAAAATAAATTCCAAATAGATAGTTTACCTAAATAATACATGTAAAAGTTTATTTACAGGGGTTCTGAACTTCAAGTGACTGTAGGGAACTGAGGGTTTGAGGTGGAAGGAAAAGCCTGGCAGGAACACAGGGATGAGGGTGTAGAGTTGAAGGGGGACATATTGACGATTCAAGGGAGCTGAAGACATGATCCAAGGTGGTGAGAGGATAAAGGAACAGCAGAAACAATAACAAGAGAGAAGGCTCCTATTTTTTTTTTATTGCCTAGGATTGGTTTTGCCATATGAGGTCTTCTCTGGTTCCATATGAAGGGTAAAATTATTTTTCTATATCTGTGAAAAACGATGATGGTATTTTAACAGGGATGGCATTGACTCTGTAGGTCACATTGCTAGCATAGACATTTTAACAATGTTGATTCTGCCGACACATGAGCATGGTATGTTCTTCCACCTGTTTACATCCTCTGCTATTTCCTTCTTCAGTGTTTCATAGTTCTCCCTGTAGAGATCTTTTACCTCCTTAGTTAAATATATTCCTTAGTACTTTATTTTCTTTGTTGCTATTTTGAAGGGAATTTAGTCTTTGATTAGGTTCTCACTTTGACTGTTGTTGGTGTATATGAATGCCTGTGATTTCTGTATATTGATTTTATATCCTGAGACTTTACTAATTCATTTATCAATTCAAGGAGTCTCTTGGTTGAATCCTTGGGGTTTTCTAGGTATAATATCATGTCATCAGCAAAGAGTAAGAGTTTGATCTCCTCTGCTCCCATTTGGGTTTTTTTTGTTGTTGTTTTTTGTTTTTTGTGTTTTTTTCTGCTCCCATTTGGACGCCCTTAATTCCACTCTCTTGCCTGATTGCTGTAGCAAGGTCTTCCAGCACTATGCTGTATAGAAGTGGAGATAGAGATATCAATCTACCAGAAATAAAACTATACCACAAGGCTATCATAATTAAAACTGCTTGGGACTGGCACAAGAACAGGGACTTTGACCAGTGGAACAGAACAGAGTTTCCTGATATAAAACTATCCTCCTATAGCCATCTAATCTTTAACAAAGCACACAAAAACATACACTGGGGAAAAGAATTCTTATTCAATAAATGGTGCTGGGAAAACTGGATAGCCACATGTAGAAGACTGAAACAAGACCCACACCTTTCACCTCTCACAGAAAGCAACTCACACTGGGTAACAGACTTGAAACTTAGGTGTGAAACTATTAGAATTCTAGAGGAAAACATTGGAAATACTCTTCTAGACATTGGCCTAGGCAAAAAAATTATGAAGAAGACCCCAAAGGCAATCACAGCAGCAACAAAAATAAATAAATGGGACCTGATCAAATTAAAAAGCTTCTGCACAGCCAAAGAAATGGTCAAGAGAGCAAACAGACAACCCACAGAATAGGAGAAAACTTTCACAAGCTACACATCAAATAAAGGGCTAATAACTAGAATCCATTTAGAACTCAGGAAAATCAGAAAAAAAAAAATCAAACAACCCTATCAAAAAGTGGGCAAAAGACATGAACAGAAATTTTTCAAACAACTACAGAATAATGGCCAACAAACATATGAAAAAATGCTCAACATTTCTAATCATCAGGGAAATGCAAATCAAAACTGCAATGAGATATCACTTATTTCCAGTAAAAATGGCCTTTATCAAAAAGTCCCCAAACAATAAATGTTGGCATGGATGCAGAGAGATAGGAACACTCCTACACTGCCGGTGGGACTGCAAACTAGTTCAACCTCTGTGGAAAGCAATATGGAGATACCTTAAATCAATACAAGTAGATCTATCATTTGATCCAGCAATTCACTACTGGGCATCTACCCAAAAGTTCAAATGACACTCTACAAATGGGACACCTGCACTCGAATGTTTATCGCAGCACAATTCACAATTGTGAAGTTGTAAAAACAGCCCAAGTGCCCATCAATACAAGAGTGGATTAATAAAATGTAGTATATATATACCATGGAGTACTATTCAGCTTTAAGAAACAATCATGATAATAGCACCTCTTGTATATTCCTGGATAGAGCTGGAACCCATTCTACCAAGTGAAGTATCTCAAGAATGGAAAAACAAGCACCACATGTACTCACCAGCAAACTGGTATTAACAGATCAACACCTAAGTGGACATATAGGAATAACATTTATCGGGTGTCAGGCAGGTGGGGGGAGGGAAGAGAGCATGGGTATATACAAACATAATGAGTGAGATGTGCAACGTTTGGGGGATGGTCACTCTTGAAGCTCTCACTCAAGGCCAGAGCGGCGGCATGGGCAATATACATAACCTTAATATTTGTAGCCCCATAATATGCTGAAATAAAAAAAAAGAAGAAGAAGAAGACTGAAGCGTTAATGAGCCCATTTTGGGAGATTATAAGAAGTTTCCTTAGAGACCAATGAAATTCCAAATTAGCTTCAGGAAAATCCTGCCAACAAGAAGGAAGTGAACAGACTGGTGGAGCATATAGGCAGCAGGAGTTCAAGAAGGAAGTTTCAGCCCATGGGAAAAGCTCCCATGAGAGAGACAGGAGAAAATAGACAGAACAGAGAGGACTCTCAAAGAGCCAAGTAAATTCTCCTGCTCAAGACAAAGATCCAGGAAGAACACTTCCAGCCCACAGAGTCAGGAATAATCCCCACTCAAGATAGAGAGCAAGAGCCAGGAAGAGAGACTTCTGGCCCAGCAGACAGCTTTCAAACAAAGAAGCCTAGGCCTCTACCCCAGATTCTCTTACTTGGGACTCACCTAGTCTCTTATACACAGCTGTTTATAACCTCGCATCTTGCAAACAAAGAAACTTGGGAAACTAATGCAGTTTCTTGAGTATCGTCAGAATCTTAAGCATCAAAATGTGTCCTTATCAGTTTCAATGAACTGTCATCCAGAGTAAGGACTCAGGAATCTGACTCACCAAGGGATCACTGTTCAATCAGTCCGAATCGAAGATAAAAGATTGAAAGGCACACAGGTAAGGGTGAGAGACAAGGGATGCAATGTTGAATCTGATTCTATTCAAGTCACAGACACGATAGCTATTAAAGAAAAAATTATTTCTGTTAAAGAATGGTAAAGTAGACTTTATTCAAGGGAGAATTACCATGATGGGAATAAGCACCACTGCAATGATTTCAGAACATGTACAACAGAGGATACACCATGACTAAGTAGAATTTCTCCTAGGAATGCAAGGTTTCTTCAATATATGAAAGTCAATCAATGTGATTTATTATATTAAAGGAACAAAAGGCACAAACCATGTGAGAAGAGCAGGAAAAGCATTTGACAAAACCTATATCATTCATATAAAAGAAAAAGTAATTCTGAACAAGATAGTAATAGCAGGAAGCTATCTCAACTTCATAAAAGACATATACAAAACACATACCCCTAACATTATATTTAATGGTGACAGATCGGATGCTTTTTCTTTAACATCAAAAAAAAAAAAAATTCCACTCTTTACACTTCTACTCATTGTTTTAGAGGGTCTAGAAAGGGTAATTTGGCAAGTTAAAGAAATAAAAGCTACCAATATAAGAAAGGAAGAAGTACGCTGTGGCTCACGCCTGTAATCCTAGCTCTTGGGAGGCCGAGGCTGGCGGATTGCTCAAGGTCAGGAGTTCAAAACCAGCCTGAGCAAGAGCGAGACCCCGTCTCTACTATAAATAGAAACAATTAATTGGCCAACTGATATATATAGAAAAAATTAGCTGGGCATGGTGGCGCATGCCTGTAGTCCTAGCTACTCGGGAGGCTGAGGCAGAAGGATCTCTCGAGCCCAGGAGTTTGAGGTTGCTGTGAGCTAGGCTGACGCCACGGCACTCACTCTAGCCTGGACAACAAAGTGAGACTCTGTCTCAAAAAAAAAAAAAAAAAAAAGAAAGGAAGAAGTAAAACTATCTCTATTTGAAGATAACATACATTGAATATATAAAATACTGAAGAATCCAGTAAAAAAAAATATATATAGAACTAGTGAGCAAGTTTCCCAATATGAAATCAATACTGAAAAATCAATTGTATTTATAAACACCATCAATGCACAATCCAAAATAAAAGTAAGAAAACCACTTCATTTACAATAACATCAAAAAGAATAAAATACTGAGGAATAAATTTAGCAAAATAATGTGTGCTAGTTAATTTTTGGTGTCAACTTGACTGGATTAAGGAATATCTAGAAAACTGATAAAGCATTATTTCTTGATGGGTCTGTGAGGGTGTTTTCAGAGGAGATTAACATATGAGTCAATGGGCTGAATTGGGGAAGATCTACCCTCCAATGTGATTTGGTACCACCTAATTGGCTGGGGGCCCAAACAGAACATAAAGGCAGAGGAAAAGCAAATTCTCTTTTTTTTTTGAGACAGAGTCTTACTCTGTTGCCCAGGCTAGACCGCTGTGGTGTCAGCCTAGCTCACAGCAACCTGAAACTCCCGGCTCTAGCAATCCTTCTGCCTCAGCCCTCTGAGTTGCTGGTACTACAGGCATGTGCCACCATGCCCAGCTAATTTTTTCTATATATTTTTAGTTGGCCAATTAATTTCTTTCTATTTTTAGTATAGACGGGGTCTTGTTCTTGCTCAGGCTGGTTTCGAACTCCTGAGCTATCTGCCCGCTTCGGCCTCCCAGAGTGCTAGGATTACAGGCGTGAGCCACTGCGCCTGGCTTAGAAAGGCAAATTCTCTTTCTCTCTCTCTCTTCCCTCATCACTCTCTCTCTCTCTCTTTCTCTCTGTCTCTCAGAGCTGGAAAATCATTCTTCTCCATCCCTTCGATAGCAGAACTCCAGCCTCTCCTGCCTTTGGACTCAAGGACTTGCACCAGCAACCACCCCTCCCCTTTACCTTACCCCAGGTTCTCAGGCCTTTCACCTTGAACTGAGAGTTACACTACCTGCATCCCTAGATCTCCAGCTAGCAGAGGGCCTGTCATGGTACTGTGCAGCCTCCGTAATCACATGAGCCAATTCCCCTTATAAGTTCCCTCTCATATATCTTCACCTATATATTCTATTGGTTCTGTCTCTCTGGACAACTCTGCCTAATACAAAGGGCAAAACTTGTACTTAAAAGCTGAAACACATGGATCTCGGCCCAATGGCTCATAACTATAATCTCAGTGACTTGAGAGGCTGACTCATGACAATCACTTGAGGCCAGGAGTTTGAGACCAGCCTGGGCAGCATAGCAAGACCTCATCTGTAAAATAAAGTATGTTAAAAATTAAGCAGGTGTAGTAGCATGCGCCTGTGGTCCCAGATGTTCTGGAGGCCGAGGAACGAGGGTCACTTGAGCCTAGGAATTCAAGGCTGCAGCAAGCTATGATTATGCCGCTGCACTCAGGCTGGTTGAAAGAGCAAGAACCCCTTCTCTAAAAACTAAAACAAACAAATAAACAAAAACCTGAAAAACATTATTGAAATAAATTAAGTAAAACCCAAATAAATAAAAAGATTTCCTGTGTTCTTAGACCAAAACACTTAATATTGTTAAGATGGGAATTCTTAAAAAAAAAAAAAAAGATGAGACTACTTAACTAACATTTATTAGTTCATCCACATAATCATTTAATTCATTCCTTTAACAAATATTTATTAAGCATTATTTTGTGCCAGTTATGTTGCTAGGTAGTAGGGAAACAGTAGTGAAGAAAAACAAAATAAATTCCTGCCTTCATGAAATTTATATGCTATACCAGTAAACACCATAAACAACATAAACTAATATACATAGTGTATAGCAGATTTGGGGGCAATAAAATATAAGAAGAAAAATAATACACCAAAAGGATATAGAAACTGTTAATGAGGACAGATATGGAGCCAGCGTCACAATTTAGCTAGGGTGGTTAAAGGAAACCCTACTGAGCAGTTGACATTTGAACAAAGATTTGAGAGAACAAGAATTAATCATGAGGTATCTTGAGGAATTGTATCATAAAAGAAGAAAGAAAACATAAAAATCCCATACCGCATTTCTGGTCTTTCCTATAATTACTGAATAAGGTGAAGCTACACACCATGATATGATAAGAAACATTCCCTTCATTGGGGGATGGGAGGAGGAATCATCCAAGTTGTTAAACAACACATTGAGATGGCCAACCATGAGATACCGCACCCGTATTACAACCATAAGTGTGCCTCCCCAAGGGAAAACATCCTCCACAGTGTGCTTGGCAGAGAGATGGCTGCCCAGCATTTCCTGAAGTAGTTAAAGAGGTAGAGAATTCTTTACCTGCTATCAAAACAAGAAAAAAAAAAAAAAACATTATCTGCATTTAGACGACTCTAATAGCTTAAAGGTTCTTCTTCAAAATGACTCACATTATAACATGCACTCACTCGGTGGGTCTCTGCAATTTGGAGCAACTCTGAACAAGTCTGTTCTTTCCTTCACAGGAGTGTCCAACAGGCAATAGCAGACATTGGAATTACCAAGAGGAGGTAGCAAGTGTCCATCACATAAATGGAGCAGGGCACATGAAAATCCTAAGAGAGTGATCTGCAAACTCAAGAATACAGTTTCCTTGGATACCCTCATCTCTGCATGATGGACAGAGCTGCCATCAGAAAGTAAGGGGTAGTAATGAGTATGAATTAACAGAAGAAACTGTATATTTCTTTTTAAATTATTGTATCTCAAAGCAAAATATGGTACAAACGAAACACATTCTGAGGACAAAAGAAAAATATAGAAAGCTTCCAGTTCAGACAGTACAAAGTAGAATTGTTTTTTTCTGCTTCCTGCTAAATACAATTATAAACCCTGGAAATAAAAGAGGACACAACCATGCTGGGGGCAGAGGCTCATGCATGTAATCCAGCACTCTGGGTGGCTGAGGCGAGAGGATCGCTTAATGTCAGGAGTTAGAGACCAGTTGAGCAAGAGGGAGACCCCAATTCACTACAAATAGAAAAAATCAGCCAGGTATGGTGACACTTGCCTGTATTTCCAGCCACTGGGGAAACTGAGGCAAGAGGATTGCTTGCGTCCAGTTGTTTCATGTTGAATTCATCCTTTTATCATTATATAATGACCATCTTTGTCTTTTTTCCTTTACTGTTGTTGATTTAATGCCTACCTTATTTTATGTAAAAATAGCTACTCCTGATTCCTTTTAGTTTCCATTATTATGGAAATTTCCCCTCCTCCCCTCACAGTGAGTCTATGAGACTCTTTATGAGTTAAGTGAATTTTTCAGAGACAGGAGATATAGTGTGGTTGTTGTTTTTTTTTTTTTTATCTGTTCCACCAATATATGTCTTTTAAGTGTGGTATTTAGGCCATTTACATTCAATGTTAATATTGATAAGTGAGACTCTGTTCTAGTCATCATGTTGATTGTTACCTTGTTGCCTTGAATTCTCCCTTGTGTTACTATTTTATAATAGCTGTTAATTTTTACTTTCAAGTGTTTTTACCCTGATAAGTATTGACTATTCTTTTTGGTGTTTAGAGCACTTTTGAGGATTTCTTGTAAGGCAGGTCTAGTGGGAAAAAATTCCCTTAGTGTTTGCTTTTCTGAGAAAGATTTTATTTCTCCTTCATTTATAAAACTTTGTGTTGCAGGGCACAACATTCTGGGCTGAGAGTTAATCTCCTTAAGAAGACTAAAAATTGGATCCCAATCCCATCTAGCTTGTAAGTTTTCTACTGAGAAGTCTGCTTTTAGTCTGGTGGGTTTTCCTGGGTAAGTTACTTAATGCTTTCATCTGGCAGCCAGAAGTATTTTCTCCTTCACTTTGTCTTTGGCCAGATAGATGAGTATATGATTTGGCAATGTCATATTTGCAATGAATCTTCCAGTAGTCTTATAACCTTCTTTTATCTGGATGTCTGAATCTCTAGGATGATGAGGGAAGTTTTTCTCCATTATTACCTTAAATAATTCTAGCATGATTTTTGCTTTTTCTTATTCTCTGTCATGGATATTGATGGTTCTTATGTTTGGACATTCTACGTAATCTCATATTTGTCAGAGATGGTTCATTTCTCTTCATTCTCTTTCTTTATTTTCTCTAATGAGGTTAATTCAAAAGTCTTGTCTTCAAGCTCTGAAATTCTTTCTTGTGCTTATTCTAGTCTGTTGTTAAAACTTTTCACTGTCTTTTGAAGTTCCCTAATTGACTCTTTCATTTCCAGAAGTTCTGTTGTTTTTTAAGAGTATCTATCTATTTACTGAATTTTTTATTCATGTCCTGAATTATTTTTTTTATTTCTTTTTGTTGGTTTTCAACTTTCTCATCAATCCCATTGAGCATACTTGTGATCCATATTTTAAATTCTATATCTGACATTTCAAAAATTTCCTTTTGGTTGGAATTCATTGCAGGAAACCTAGCGTGCTCCTTTTGGGTTGTCAAAATTTTCTGTTTTTACATACTGCCAGAATTCTTATCTTGGTTCTTTCTCATCTGGAACCCCTTTCCTCAGCTCAAAACAGGTGGTTTTTGTAGTCCACCTGTCTTCCTCTTCCAGGAACTCTGCTGCTCAGTGTAGAGAGGGAGAGGTACACTGCCTTTATGCTCATGCAGGTAGGGGGCCCCTGTAGTGTTGCTGGCAATTGGAGTCAATTGGACCTCAGACTCCTGGGAGTGTGTTCGGGCCCTAGAAGTGGTGGACTAGGCTAGACATTCCTTGGTTCCCAGGCCCTTGGATGGCATAATTCAGTTGTGGGGAGAACAAACTGAGACTGGACTAGCAAACTTGCTTTCAAACTTCTCTGAGTTCAGGCGGTTGCTATGATAACGAGAGTTGGGGCGATCTCCTGCTTGGAAGAATGCTGCGGCGGGAGAAGACAGGATGTGCTGTGAGCCTGCAGCAGGAGAGGTGGGCTCCTCTTAAGAGTAGCAGAGGTAGGCAGCTGTAGGTTGCATATACTGCTCACATCTCCCTCTCAGCATGACAGTCATCTCTGTCCTTTGGAGACACAAAAGCGCCCACTTTCCCAGCTCCCAGCCTGGCCCAGCTTCAGCAATGGTGGTGGAGGCAACCCAACCCACTATGTGCAGGGCCACCAGACTGGCTGTGGGCTGTGGCTGGAATCTTCCCGTGGAGGAGGTGTGGTTGTGCCAAGGACTTGCCTCCAGGATGGGTAGGCTCCTTCCAGAAGAGACAGGAAGCTCAAAGAGAGGGCTGCTAGTCCTACCCTCCCTTAGTAGAGATGATAGTTTTTGTTTGGAGTACACAAACGCACTTGCCATGGCTTTATAGAGGGAAAGGAGTGGTCCCCAAGCTATGTCAAAGCCTGTGTGTGATAGGTGCACTGCCAGAGGTGGGACAGCTGCTCCCAAGTGTCCTGGCTTAATTGTCCCCTATGGAACTCTCACTAGTCCTGAGCAGAAACATATGGAGCTGCCTTGACAACAGTGGATGGAAAAGGGGAGGAAGAGAAGAAGTCCTCAAATGGTGGGGAGCTGGTGTCCTGGTCCCCTTTATACTAAGGGTCCACTAGCATGTGGCACTTTCCTTTCAGCTGTAAGCAGCCTGGCCAGGATTCAGAAGTTCCTCAGTTCCCCGGGACCCACCAGTCCCCCAAGGCTACTGTGGTCCAAATCAATACTGGGGAGCATGTGGCTATGGATCCAGTGATAGAGACCCAGGGGCTGCATAAATGCTGCCTGTCCATGAAGGGGAGGAAATGAGCTGTGCCCTCCACTCAGAACCCAGGTGAGGTTGGCAGAGTACTACTGATGGTGTATTCCCCCTGCAAGTGTAGAATTGGCTATCCCACAGCACACTCATGCTAAAATCTCATGCTTGTAAGCAGAGGCAGCTATGTCTGCAGCATGGGGTTTGTGAAGGAGGGGAGGTTCTATCTTCATATTCCTTCCCAGGCTCTGGTGCTGCTTCTGCTCTGGGGTGGGGACACTCTTATATCCTACAGACTCCTCGCTATATTCATGTCTCCACTGGGAGGGGTGTAGACAACTTTGGATCATGAGCCAAGGACTCTCAGGTGCAAGATAGTGCCCTAAAAAGTGTTAGTGGCCCTTCCAGTTTGCCAATGGTAGTAGTGCCTGGATTCGCTAGGGTAGAAGGGTTTCGCCAACAGATCTGGAGCTGGCAGAATGCCACAGGTGTGAGGGGAGTAAAAGTAAATGCTTCCATTTTTCTTCTCCATGTGACTCTGAATCCATCAAGGGTTGGTCTCTGCCAAAATCTTGCTCCTTCTTTTACTGCTCTGCAACTTCTTCCCGTGGCATCTCTGGGTTCATTAGTTCTGGCACCTTTCCCTCAGTATGTCACCTTGGCTATGCTTTTTCACCAGAAACTTCTTCTTTTGGGGATGATCTCACAACCAATGTCTCTAGTTGGCCATCTTATCGTCTCCCCTAGCAATACTTAATTTTCAAGAGCTTAAAGGGGTTTTTTTTTGTTTTTCTGTTAGTGATTTCTACTTTGATTCCATTATGGTCAGAGGAGATTCTATATAGGATATGAATTCTCTTAAATGTATTGAGGTTTGTTTTTAGGCCCAGAATATGATCTATGCCTGTGAATATGCTATGGGCACTTGAATAAATGTGCATTCTGCTATTGTTGAGTGGAGTATCTATGTTTGCCAATCAGATTCTGGGGATTAATTGTGTTGTTTATATTTTTTTAAGATCTATGTTACTATATCAGTTGTTGAGAATGGGCTTTTGAAGTTTTTTTCTATGACTATGGATTTGTCTATCTCTCTTTTTGTCTCTATCACTTTTTGTTTGACATATTTCGAGGCTCTCTTTTTTGGTGTGTACACATTTAAGATTATCGAGATTTCCTGCTGGATTGATAATTTTAACCAGTATGTAATATCCTTCTATGTCTCTAGTAATTTTCTCTGCTATAATGTCTTCTTCATCTGTTATTAATTAGCCCCTCCTACTTTTTTGCTCACTGTTTGAATAGTATATCTTTTTCTACATTTTTACTTGAAACCTATGCTGTTGCATTTAACGTGAGTTTCTTTTAAACAGCATATATTTGTTATACTTTTTTTAATCCCTCCTGACTATCTCTGCCTTTTAATTGTTATATTTGAGCCATTTACATTTAAGATAACTACTGATTTTACTATCGTTTCATTATTTGTTTTGTGTTTTTTCTCTCAGTTTCTTGTTCCTTTGTTTATTGCCTCTTGCTTTCCTGTAGATTATTTGAATATATTTTAAAATTCCATATGTACTTATTTATTGTGGCTTCCACTATATCTCTCTGCACAATTTTCTTAGTGGTTGCTCTGGATATTATAATATACATATGTGACTTATCACAGTCTAATAGTATCAACACTTTAGCACTTTGAGTGAAGTGTGGAAATTTTACTTCCATTTAGTTTTCTTTACCACATTTCTTGAGGATCAGATGGTGTTATAATTTTTGTTTCAATTATCTGATTTATAAAACTCATGCAGAGAAGGATAGTATGTACCCACATTTCTATTCTTTCTATTGTTCTGTCTTCCTTATTGATCCTCTAAGATTCTTTTTTAATCAATATTTTTTTGTTTGAGGAACTTCCTTTTGTCATTCCTTAAGGATAGATAGGTCTGTTAGTGACAATTTTCTTACTTTTATTTTTATGTGTTCATGTGTTCATTTCCCTTTCATTCCTGAAAAACTGTTTTGCTGGCTATAGGGTTTACAACTGATGGTTCTTTTCTTTTAGCACTTGAAAAATATTGTGTTTTTTTTCTGACCTTCAAAGTTTAGTTTCAGATAAGAAATGAGACATTCAATGATATGTTCAGCATTCCATTGTAGGTAATCTGTCATTTCTCCCTAGGTGCTTTCAATTTTTTTCTTTGCCTCTAGTTTGCAAAATTTTAATTATAATGTGCCTTGACATACTTTTTTTTTTTTTTAGATTTGTCCTATTTAGCTTAGCTTCTCAAATCTTTAGGTTTATGTCTTTTCCCAATTCAGGAATTTTTAAATCTTTAGATTTTTGAATATGCTTTAAGATTCACTCTCTTTTCCTTCTTCTTAAACTTAAATGATATAAATATTGGATCTTTAGTTATAGCTCCACATGCCCCAGATGCTTGGTTCTTTTTCATTCAGTCTATGTTCTACTTGTATTTTAGAATGAATAAATTCTATTTATCTGTCCTGAAGTTTCCTGATTCTATTTTCTGTCATCTTCCTTCTACTATTGAGCCCACCCATTGACTTTTTCATTTCTGTTTTTATATTTTTGGTTTTATAATTTTAATTTAATTTCTTTTATTACCTTCTCTATTTTTTATCATTTGTGTCAAGACAGATTTTTTCCTATTTCACTATCTTTTTATTTCATAAATATATTATCTTTTTTCCAGAAATATTACCATTTTAAAAGATTAACATGATAATCTAGCAACTAGAGGTGATACAGCCCTTAGTATACAGAAATCGATTTTGAGTTTCAAATGTCTCCACTTGCCAGACTTCTCATGTAAAACTCTCACTACAGTTCATGTTCTGGGGGCCTTGTGAAACGCTATAGTAGGTTGAATGGTGTTCCCCAAAAAGGTATATCCATGTTCTAATTGCCAGAACCTGTCAATGGTACCTTTATCTGGAAAAAGGGTCTTTGCAGATGTAAGTAAGTGAAAGGTCTTGGGATGAGGAAATCACCCTGGACTACCTGAGTGGGTCCTAAGTCCAGTGAGAAGTACCTTTATAAGATAGATATGCAGAGGAGAAGGCAATCTGAAGACAAAGGCACGTGTGGCCACAAGCCAAGGAAGTCAAAGAAATCTGGTCGCCACCATAAGGTGGAAGAGGCAAAGAAGGATTCTCCCCTAGAGCCACTAGAGGGAGTATTGCTCAGCTGACATTTTGATTTGGGACTTCTGGCTTCCAGACTACAAGAGAGTAAATTTGTTGCTTTAAACCACCCAGTTTGTGGTATTTTGTAACAGCAGCTGCAAGAAACTAATACAACACCAAAAACTAAAATACTATACTTTCACTATCCAGAAACGGAAGAAAATGAAACAAAATTTGATGTAAAATTTAATTCACAAAATTCATTCTTAAATAAACAATATATAATTTTCTTGTTAAAAAATAATATCCCAAGAATTATAATTCTACCAAGCTTCTGTTTAAACAGTTGTATAATTACTTGTGTGTCAAGAGAATTTTTAGAAACTTGTGGAAATGTTTTTATGATGGCTTCTTTAATATCGTTGTCAGCTAATTCCAACATGTGATACATCTCAGTATTGGCATTAGTGAATTGCCTTTTCTCATTCAAGTTACAATTGTTCTTGCTTGAAGCTCTGACTCAAGGGAAGAGGGGAGGCAAGGGCAATATATGTAACCCTAACAACATTTGTACCCCCATAATATGATGAAATAAAAAAAAGTTACTATTGTTCTGATTCTTAGTATCATGAGTCATTTTCAATTGTATGCAGATATTTTGTCTATTATGTTAAGAGACTCTGGATCTTATTTAAATCTTTTATGTTAGCAGGTGGTCACTCTGTTTAGATTTTGTATGCAGATTTTTGTTTGCTTTTATGAGTTATGGCTCCAGTGACATTTAATGTTCAAAGCCTTTGTAGGGCTGTTTTGGTCTGCTTGGTTTAATTGGTGCTGCTGTAGCTCCCCCTGGTTCCTGCTGGTACTTTCTCAGGCCAGTCCACCTGGTACCTGTGAGTGGGGGAAGGGGACCTCTGGCCTATGGGGACAAAGAGGCTTCTGAGGCCACTTGTTGTGACCAGGTTTTCCTTGCTATTATCTCCTAACCATGCAGTGTTCCTTAGTAGTAGAAGGGAGTCTCAGGCCTGGCAGGAACAAAGAGTACATGCTGGGTCCAGTCCCTGTGTGGCAGGATTCTCTCTTCCCTGGGAAAGACAAAGAGTTTTTTTCTAGGCTGGGCTGTTTATCATGGTGGGAAACTTCTTGCTATAGTTCTCTGAATGTCAAGTGTCTCTTGGTGGAAGTGTGGATTTGCAGGCCTGGTAGGAAAGGAGAGCACTTTTCCTGGCTACTTCATTGTCAATGGGGCTTCCAAGGAATTCCTCTTGCCAGACTCTCCCGCTGTTTGTGGGGGAGAAATGAGCAAACCTGAGTCACCTTCTGTTCCTAGGTTGGACACTGGGAAACATTAGATCTGGGTCATCCTGTTGGAAGAGTGCTGGAAGTCCTAAGATGTCTTGACACTATGTTACTGCCCCAGTCATGAGGCCCACCATCCTCTTCTTAACTTTCAGAGTTACTTCTCTTTTGTTGCCTCTTTTTCTTTCTTTCTTTTTTTTTTTTTTTTGTTTTTTTTGTTTTTTGTTTTTTGTTTTTGTTTTGAGGTAGGGCCTCCTTTTGTTGCCCAGGCTAGAGTGTAGTGGTGTGATCATAGCTCACCACAACCTCAAACTCCTGGCCTCAAGCGATCCTCCTGCCTCAGCTTCCCTAATAGCTGGGACTACAGGCATGTGCCCCCATGCCTAGCTAATTTTTTCTATTTTTGATAGATATGTGGTCTCGCTCTTGCTCAGTCTTGTCTGTAGCTCCCAAGCCCAAGCAATCCTCCCACCTCGGCCTCCCTGAGTGCTAGGATTACAGGCTGCCGCACCCAGCCTGGTTGCCTTTTCTTTTATTCCCAGTTTTTATACTTGTATTTAGCAGAGAGCAGAGAAAAATAATTCTACTTTATGATGTCTGAACTGGAAGCTTTCTATCCTTTTCTTTTGTCCTCAGAAAGTGTTTATCGAGTACTGTATTATGCTCTGAGATACAATAGTTTAAAAAAAATATACAGTCTCTTCTGTCAACTCATACTCATTACTACACCTTACCATCTGATGGCAGCTCTGTCCCTCATGGCAGAGGTGAGGGTGTCCAAGACAGGACAGTCAACCTGTATTCTTGAGTTTGCAAATCATTCTTTCAGGATTTTACCTTCCCTGCTCCATTTACCTGATGGAGACTTGCTACCTCCTCTTGGTAATTCCAATGTCTGCTATTGCCTGTTGGACACTCCTGTGAAGGAAAGAACAGACTTGTTCAGAGTTGCTCCAAATTGCAGAGCCCCACCGAGTGAATGCACGTTATAATGTGAGTCTTTTTGAAGAAGAACCTTTAAACTACTAGTCATCTAAATGCAGATAATGCTTTTTTTCTTTTTTTGATAGCAGCTGCAGATAATGCTTAATTTTTTTCTTTTTTTTTTTTTTTTTTTTTTTTTTTTTTTGATAGCAGGTAAAGAATTTTCCAGCTCTTTAACTACATCAGAAAATGCTGGGCAGCCAACTCTGCCAGACACTGTGGAGGATGTTTTCCCTTGGGGAGGCACACTTATGGTTGTAATATGGGTGCAGCATCTCATGGTTGGCCATCTCGATGTGTCGTTTTAGCAACTTGGATGATTCCTCCTCCCATCCCCCAATGAAGGGCATGTTTCTTATCACATCATGGTGCATAGCTGCACCTTACTCAGTAATTGTAGGAAAGACCAGAAATGCTATACGGGATTTTTATGTTCTCTTTCCTCTTTTACAATACAACTCCTCAAGATACCTCATGATTAATTCCTGTTCTCTCAAGTCTTTGTTCAAATGTCACCTGCTCAGTAAGGTTTCCTTTAGCCACTCTAGCTAAATTGTGACACTGGCTCCATAGCTGTTCTCACAAATGCTTTCTGTATCTTTTTGGTGTATTATTTTTCTTCTTATTCATTATTTCCACTGAATCTACTATATACTATGTATATTAATTTATGCTGTTTATGGGATTTCCCTGAATAGCGTATAAATTTCATGAAGGCAGGAATTTTTGTTTTCTCTCTATTGTTTCCCCATTGCCTAGCACCATACCTGGGACATGATAATACTTATTTAATATTTGTTGAAGGAATGAATTAAATAATTATATGGAAGAACGAACAAATGTTAAATATTCCCATTTTAACAACATTAAGTCGTTTGATTCAAGAACAGGAGAAGTCCTTTTATTTATGTAGGTTTTATTTAATTTCTTTCAATGATGTTTTTCATGTTTTTGTTTGTTTGTTTTGGTTTTTAGAGACGAGGTTCTTGCTCTGTCTCCCTGCTAGAGTGCAGTAGCATAATCACAGCTCTCCACAGCATTGAGCTCCTGGGTTCAAGCAATCCTCCTGCCTCTGCCTCCTGAGTAGCTCAGACCACAGGTGCATGCTACAACACTTGGCTAATTTTTGAAATATTTTAGTTTTCAGGTGAGATCTTGCTACACTGTCCAGGATGATCTCAAATTCCTGGCCTCAAACAATCCTCCTATCTCAGCCTCCCAAGTCACTGAGATTATAGGTATGCGCCACTGGGCTGAGATTCATGTGTTTCAGTTTTTAAGTACAAGTTTTGCACTTCGTATTAGGCAGAGTTGTTCAGAGAGACAGAGCCAATAGAATATATAGATAGAGATATATGAGAGGGGATTTATTAGGGGAATTGGCTCAGGTGACTATGGAGGCTGCACGGTCCCACGACAGGTCCTCTGCTAGTTGGAGATCCAGGGCTGTCATTAGTGTAACTCTCAATTCAAGGCCAAAGGCCTGAGAACCTGGAAGGTTTGCTCATACAAGTCCTGGAGTTCAAAGGCTGGAAGGCTGGGATTCTGCTGTCCAAGGGCAGGAGAAGAAAGACATTGCAGCTTCAAAAGACAGAGAGTGTAGAGGTAGTAGAGAGAGAAGAGAGAGAGAAAGAGAATTTACTTTTAATCTGACTTTTTATTCTGTCTGGGCCCATCCAATGGCATGGTCCCCAACCACACTGAAGGTAGATCTTCCCCAGGTCAGCCCCCTGACTCATACGTTAATCTCCTCTGAAAACACCCTCACAGACGTATTCAGAAATGATGTTTTGGCCGGGTGTGGTGGCTCACGCCTGTAATCCCAGCACTCTGGGAGGCCGAGGCGGGAGGATTGCTCAAGGTCAGGAGTTCAAAACCAGCCTGAGAGAGACCTCGTCTCTACCATAAAAATAGAAAGAAATTAATTGGCCAACTAATATATATAATATAAAAATCAGCCGGGCATGGTGACGCATGCCTGTAGTCCCAGCTACTCGGGAGGCTGAGGCAGGAGGATCGCTTGAGCCCAGGAGTTTGAGGTTGCTGTGAGCTAGGCTGACACCACGGCACTCACTCTAGCCTAGGCAAGAAAGTGAGACTCTGTCTCAAAAAAAAAAAAAAAAAAAAAAAGAAATGATGTTTTGTCAGCTGTCTAGATATTCCTTAATCCAGTCAAGTTGACACCAAAACTTAACAAGCACACATTCTTTTGCTAAAGTTATTTCTAAGTATATTATTCTTTTTGATGCTATTATAAATGAAGTGGTTTTCTTAATTCCACTTTAGATTGTGCATTGATGGTGTTTATATATACAACTGATTTTTTCAATATTGATTTCATATCCTGAAACATTGTTGAACTTGTTCCTTAGTTCTAATATTCCTTTTTTCTGGATTGCTCATTGTTTCATACATTCAAGTTCATATCATCTGCAAGTACAGATACTTTTACTTCTTCCTTTCCTATCTACATAGCTTTTAGTTCTTTTTTTTTTTTTTTTTTTTTGCCAAATTAGCCTGTCTAGAACCTCTAAAACAGTAAGTAGAAATGGTGAGAGTCAATGTTTCTTTTCTCTCTCTCTCTTTTTTTTTTTTAAGCTAACGAGAAATCATCCAGTCTCTCAGCAATAAAAACACTGTTAAGTGCAAGGGTTTATCAGGTTGAGGAAGTTTCCTTCTATTCCTCTCTTCTTCAGTGGTTTTTCTTCATCATGAATGAGTATATCTTCTGTCAAACACTTTTCCTGCTATTATTGAGATGATCATAGGATCTTTCTCTTTTGTTCCTTTAGTGTAATTTATTACATTGATTGATTTTCATATGTTGAAGGAACCTTTCATTCCTAGAATAAGTTTCATTAGGTCATGGTGTAACTTCCTTTTTATATCTTTTTATAGTATCTTCCTTTTTATATGATACATATACTTATCATGATAATTCTTCCTTAAATAATTTCTACTTTACCAATCTTTAACATAAATAATTTTTTCTTTAAAGCTATGGTCTTTGTGACTTGAATAGAATCAGAGTCAACATTGTATCCCCTGTCTCTCACCCAGGGCCTTACATGTGTGCCTTTCAATCTTTTATCTTCAATTCTGACTGGTTGAACAGTGATCCCTTGGTGAGTCAAATTCCTGAGTCCTTACTCTGGATGACAGTTCATTGAAACTGACAAGGACAGATTTTGATGCTTAAGATTCTGAGAATACTCAAGAAACTGCATTAGAGTCGGAGGTTTCTTTGTTTGCAAGAAGCGAGGTTATAAGCAGCTGTTTATAAGAAAGTAGGCGAGTCCCAGGAAAGAGGACCTGGGGTAGAGGCCTAGGGTTCTTTGTTTGAAAGGCGCCTGCTGGGCCAGAAGTCTCTTTCCCTGGCTCTTGCTCTCTGTCTTGAGTGGGGATTATTCCTGACTCCCTGGGCTGGATGTTTTTTTTTTTCCTGGATCTTTGTCTTAAGCAGGAAAATTTACTTAGCTCTTTCAGGGGACTCTCTGTTCTGTCCATTTTCTCCTGTCTCTCCCAGGGAAACTTCTTAGTTGGCTGAAACTTCCTTCTTGAACTCCTGTGACTATATGCTCCACCAGTCTGTCCACTTCCTTCTTCTTGGCATGATTTTCCTGAAGCTAATTTGGAATTTCACTGGCCTTTTAGGAAACTCATTATAATTACCTAAAACTGTCTCCCCAAGGCTTCTCTCTTCTTATTGCTTTTAATGCCCCTTTATCCTCTCATCATCTTGGATCTTGTCCTCAGCTCTCTTGAATCCGTCAATACATCCCCCCTCAACTCTACACCTTCATCCCTGTGTCCTGCCAGGCTTTTCCTTCCACCTCAACCCCTCAGTTCCCTACAGTCACTTGAACTTCAGACCCCCCCTGTAAATAAACTTTTATATGTATTATTTAGGTAAACTATCTATTTGGAATTTATGTTAGTGTATCAAGTGAAGCTATGGTTAGTATTTATTGTTTTCTCTATAAATCTCCAATTTCCCTAAAAGCATTCTTTTAAAGGTCCATCTTTTCTTTACTTTGGTTTTAAATTCCATCACTGTATATTTGTGACCTTGCCTCTCTGTTTTTTCCATAGTCTAATTGTAAATCCTCATCACAAACCACACTGTTTAGTTCATATAAGTTTATTTTATCCTGCAACAATTTTTAAGCTGTCTTTGTGTTTGATGACATTGACAAATTGAGGAATACATTTCTATCACCATTTCTAATAAATAAAAATATTCCTCATTTGGGGATAGTTTAAAGATTTCTCACAATTGCATTCAAGTTATGCATTCCCAGCCAGAGCTTTACATAAGGGCTATTGTATCATATCTGTTGAAAAGATCTGTTCTTGAGGTTTTGGTGTTAATTCCCATCACCCCAGAATCTGTTTATTTTATCAAAGAGTGTAATGCTTTATTTGACAAGAGTGTTGAATAGATCACAAGATATGCCAGGTAAAAACTACCAGAATGTCCAAGAAGCTTATGTAAGTTTCTGAATAAATGTTGCATAATATGCAAAGTAAATATCCAGCATGTGTGCTGATCAAAGACTGGTAAGGTAAGTGTTAGGGCAGAGGGAGGTGAGCTGCAGGAAGAAGGAGGTTCCATTAATGTATCAAGGTCAGTCTGGCACCAAGTTTAGAAAGATACAGATTCAGTATGTCAAGATGGGGATTCTTGCAATCTAAGTGTTGTCAATGTCCAGAAGGGTACGGTGATCATCAAAGACTGATAGGGTAAGTTTGAGGGTAGAGAGAGGTGAGGAGGAGGAAGGAGGCTCCCTTAAATTATTCCAGGGTGAGCCTTACACTGTGTTTGAAAAGATGTTTCCCCAAAGTGCTACTGAGGAGACTCACAGTGTAATTATTTTCAGATTTCCAGGAAGGGATGCTTGAATGCCTGAGAATATTACATAGCTTATGAAATTTTTCTAAGTGAAAAAAAGTGCAATGTGTTAGCAAAGCTTGGGATTAGGCAAAGGATTATGGAACCAATGGATCAACTGAACATGAGAAAGACAGACAGACATTTAGAAAAAGAGGAAGAGCTGCAAATTCAGAAAAAGGAAAAGAATGCAACAAATATCGAGAAAGAAACAGTGTGGTAGTCTCATAAAGACAGGAAAAGAAAAATGAAGTGAGAAAAGTCACTCTTCTGATTGTTTCACTTCATGCATGAGCATTTTGTGGTTTTTTCTGAGTTTCCTGTTTGAAGTAGCCATCGACATTAGTGGGAGCAAGATAAGCAATGATGGGAATTGTGTACACAGCTGTGAACAGGATGACTGCGGACTAGGAAAAGAATGAGAAGAGAAAGATTGGAAGTTCTTTTCCTTAACTATCGAAAGCCAATGGTGGAACAAGTTTGTGCTTCAAGAGAGACCTTTCCTTGGAGTAAAATAACGAACCAGGACACATGGATTTCATTACAGGAAGTAACTTGTGTGGTGTACTAATGACATCTGAGTAATGACTGTGCTTCACTTGGGTGTGGACCTCCTACCCTCACCTACAAGTACATGGTGCTTTTTGTTCATCCAGGTTTCTGTGATCATAACAGTATTGAGTTTGACTCCTTCCCTGCTTCATTCTGGTTATAGGGTTCCTGCCTGCCTAAACTTTCCTTGTCCATTTTATATCCTAACTCACCATCATAGCCTGAGGTTTTTCCTTTCACAATCTGATCCACATTGTGCTGAGTTCTTATGTTTCAGGGACCTCTCCTGTCTCCCCAATACTTTAAGAAAAGTCTTCCCTCTTATGCTTATTATATGAATTTGAATTGCATTTATTCATTCATTGATTCTTCTAGTTGACTCACATGTATCAAGAACTGACTAGGTGCTTGGCACTATTCTAAATCTTGTGTCATAGTGTAGAACAAAGCAACCTTTTTTGTTTTTTAGCTCATAGAACTTTTTTTGAGAGGGGAGATAGAAAACCAACAATCGGAAAAAATAAAGATTCAAGCAAATATCAAATAATGATAAGTATTATGTGGAAAGTAGAATCAAGTTGTATACCTGCAATTTGGGGTTTACTGTAATTTGAAAGCTATTCAAGGCTTCCTTAAAGACATAATAATTAAGTTTAGATTGATTGGCAATAATATGCAATGGAAGTCACATGTATTGATAAATAGTAGAAACACACTGAGTCTGTATATCATGCCTGGTGCACACATTCAGATTTTAATGCTGGACACTCACTGCACAGCCCTGTGTGTGCCTCAGCTCTTGATATGATCGCAGGAAGAAATCTTTCCTTTTGGTCCTAATGCAAAATTCTATTTTGCCTCCCATCATCCCAGGACTTCCCTTCACCTCAATTCTTTTTCTAAAAACTCAGTATCTAAACCCATTGCTGGGCCGGGCGCAGTGGCTCACACCTGTAATCCTAGCTCTCTGGGAGGCCAAGGCAGGCGGATTGCTCCAGGTCAGGAGTTCAAAACCAGCCTGAGCAAGAGCAAGACACCGTCTCTACTATAAATAGAAAGAAATTAATTGGCCAACTAATATATATAGAAAAAAATAGCCAGGCATGGTGGCGCATGCCTGTAGTCCCAGCTACTCGGGAAGCTGAGGCAGTAGGATCGCTTGAGCCCAGGAGTTTGAGGTTGCTGTGAGCTAGGCTGACGCCATGGCATTCACTTTAGCCTGGGCAACAAAGCGAGACTCTGCCTCAAAAAAAATAAATAAATAAAATAAAACCATTGCTGGTCTGTGTTCATTAAACCTTGTTTTGTTGAAACCCATGTGTCCTTGCCCATCCCAGTCCAGGACTGCGGCAGGTGCTCCCACCTCTGTGTGGCGCGTGCCTACCAGTGAGGGGTCTGGATGGACTGAGTCTCTGATGCTAAGACCTCTCTTCAGGGTGGGGCTTCTTTGCTGCTTTCCTCTCAGGGCCCGCCTGCCTTTTTAATATGCTCCCAGCTGACGTGTGTAGTGATGACTAGAGACAGGTTTGTGATCATTGGGTAAATCTGGGGATTAACAGTAGATATGATCTTTGCGTGGAGGAATGTTAAGTTGTCACCAGTATAAGATGACTCAGTTGCATGTCTTACACATGTTTCACTATAGAAATTATAATAAAAATGATAGCTCCATTTGAATTTCAAAGATTTAATAACATATTATGAGAAAATTAAAAAATATATTTTAGATTGGAAACTGTGATTTTTAGACAAGATAATATGTTAATATTTCTTATATGCTCAGGGTCTTTAAAAGGATATAACAGGAAACACAATAGATAAAAAGATTATAATATGCACATCATGGAGGAGGAAATTCAAGTTGTCAATAAATGTATGCAATATGTTCAAACTTATTGTTCAAACATGAACAATATGTTCAAAAATGTTCAAACAATATGTTCAAATATGTTCAAACAATCAGGTAAATGCAATTAACATAACAAAATTGCTTCTAACCTAACAGATTGGCATAATTAAATTAAGATGACATTTACTGCTATCAGAGAAATGGCCATAAATGTATGCCCTGATCATTTGTTTCTATTATTTTAATTTTAGACCTCTTTGGGAAAAGAAACATCTATCAAATTAAATACATATATATAATATAACTCAAAAACCTCTGGAGATTTATCACAAGGATAGAGAACCTTCGTACATAAGAGTCCATCAAAAAACATATCAATGGTTTCATGATTTGATAAAGGCAAAAGAATTGAAATGATGTGAATTCCTATAAACAGGTAATACTAGAGTAAATTATGAAAGCCACTGAAAAGAATAATACAGACATACAGGGATGACTTAGAATTCTAAGTAGCAGTGGTGAGTGTACAAACAAGAAAAAAGGGTCCATAACATAATGATATTTTTTAACAGTATTTTTAAAGCCACAGACAGGAATATATGGTCACTTGCATCTACATATACTTGTCTGTGATAACAGAAACATGGAGAAGTTTATTTAACATTTGCTTTCTGGTCGTGATGACAGTAACAGTATGGAATTAGGCATGGAGGAGCATGGATAAATAAGTATATGTGTGTTCATACATGCATAATATGTTTTAGGAATATATACTTACCAGGTAATGATGGTAGTTATCTCTTATTTTGGTATGTCTGGAGACTTTATTTTGATACTTATACTTCTATTTTAATTTGTATAAAGAAAATGAAAAAGTAGGCCGGGCGCTGTGGCTCACGCCTGTAATCCTAGCTCTTGGGAGGCCGAGGCGGGCGGATTGCTCAAGGTCAGGAGTTCAAAACCAGCCTGAGCAAGAGCGAGACCCCGTCTCTACTATAAATAGAAAGAAATCAATTGGCCAACTGATATATATATAAAAAATTAGCCGGGCATGGTGGCACATGCCTGTAGTCCCAGCTACCAGGGAGGCTGAGGCAGAAGGATCGCTCGAGCCCAGGAGTTTGAGGTTGCTGTGAGCTAGGCTGACGCCACGGCACTCACTCTAGCCTGGACAACAAAGCGAGACTCTGTCTCAAAAAAAAAAAAAAAAAAAAAAGAAAATGAAAAAGTAATCTAGTTTTGGATGGAACGTAGTAAAAAATTTTGGAGATGCATAATGTATTTAATTGGAATTTTTAATTACATACATACTAGTATGTAGTATGTACATATATATATATACATGTATACAGAGGCAGATATAACATTTGGTTATACCTAAAATATATGGTTTTATATAAAAACATAACATAATATGTAACAGATGCCATAAAAATGGAGTAACTTATAGATGTTCCAAAGATCTCAGCCTAATTTTCATACAACATACCCAATATATATATAATCATGTGTATCTTAATAAGAAAAGATATTACTTTTGACTATATTATTTTTGTCCATTATATATGGACAAAATACATAATGATTAAATATTAGATTCCACAGAAAGTAATAATGCTAAAAACATACAATTTGAGCATTATATTATCCAGATCTAATAACTTCAACCAAATAAAATCTCAGGACTGTTGCAGGCCCAGGAGGCCCAGCTACACTCTGAGCCCACACCCCCTCTGCACACTCAGGCCCCAACTAGCTGATTGTCTGTTCCCACGTGTACTCTCTGGGTGGCGGATCTCTGCTTGCCCAGCAGTTGCAGACCAGCTTCAGCCTGGGCAAACCAGCAAACTTCTCTGCTATGCGGAAGGCTGCTTCTCCAGTGAGTTCTGAGCACCTGCCTTAGGGAGGAGGCCCCTGTCCATGGTTGTCCTTTCTTGGACATTCTCCCTTAGCCCTGGGGTTTCAAGTAGTTTCTTCATATTTACTCTTTTATTAGACTTTAGTACCTCTTTATATCAAACTTCACCTGTGCAATGAACTGTGGGGTTTCTGTCTCCTAAGTGTACCCTAACAGATATACATGCTTAATCTTCCATACTCAACAAGCCAATCATTGCTGTAAGTCTGTCTGCCGGCTCTCTCCTCTGTGGAAGACACACAGTGAGTTCCCAGTAAGGAGCCATCTTCTAGAAGACAGTCCAATTTGTGTATTTATTTATTTTGGAAGCTTTGTGTGGCTAGCTACAGGATTTATTTCTTCTTGGGTATAATCAGATAGTATCTGTCATGTAAGTCTGCCTTCCTCATGTTTATCTCCTTTCAATATTTCTCCCTTTCTCTTTCCCTTCAGAGTATGCTTTTATTTTTATTTTTCAATATTGTTTCATGCTAACTCCTCATCATGTTATGACAACTCTATGCCTCATGGCAGATGTGAAATTACCTACAAGGACACCTACTTGCCTTTCAGAGGTTCAAGACCACTCTCTCATTTTGTGTGTCTTTCTTCATTCAACTGATAGTGACCCTATAGCATGTTGTGGCAAGTGAATTGGCTGTTATTGCCAGGTAGTTGATCCAATAAACAGAGAAAATAGATAGATGTTTAGTGCTATCCCAGATAACAGAGATCCAACAAAAAGATATACTCTGTATGAACAAGAAGAACTTTAAGGCAATGAGAGACATTAAAACACAGGGAAGTCTTTAATATGCAGTGAATTCCTCACCATTCTGGGTATTCCAGATGTTCAACACCACTCAGGAGACTTGATTGGGTACAGCATTGCTTATGCTGTAAAAGTGAGGATTTACCTCCCTTCTTGTGTTTACTTAGCAGCTTGGGTCCATTACAACAAAGGACGAGTAGTTGGACATGCCTTGGAGCAGTGCTGGCCCTACTCAACAGCAGGAGAAACCTGGAAGACGATAAAGCACGTGCACTCACATTTCCTTCCCTCCCAATGCACTATCTAAACATACTACATGGTTGATTTCTCAGATCCTTAAATCTCTGCAAATGTCACTGCTTCTACTAATGTCCTCTTTGGTTACCTTATAGAAAATTACACCCTACTTTCCATCTCCAATGTTACTCTTCTTTCTTCTTTCTTATTTTTTATTAGACTTTATCACCTCAAATATAAGGCATTGTCTATTTCCTTTCCTTAGATTTTAGTGTATGAATTATACAATATAATACATGTCACAAAATTTTTTTGTGCTTTGCTTTCTGTTGTTTCTCAAATGTCCAGCATTGTGCCTGCCACATAATAATGCTCAATCGATATTTGTTGAATGAATGAATTGATTCATTGGATGCACTGATTTACAAATGTTAGTTCAGTTTTCTATCTTCTTAACCTCTTATTTAAAATATTTACACAATAATTGCTTTAAACTAGGGAGTTTAAATTTGGTTCTTTAGATCATTATCGGACTCACTCTGTACCACTGTCAGATGACTCTAACAACACATATAGGAGGAAGCCCATGGCTTGAAGAATACACAGCCTGATGTACACAGGATGGTCTTTGGACCAGTCTGCCCTACCCTAATTATTCCCTTTTGAGGAGACAGAAGGTTAAGCACTCTGAAAGCTTCTACCACCTAATGTATATGAAAGGAGCACTGCCGGTATCAGGAAGGCTGGTTATGGGGCCATCTCTAACTTGACAGAAGAGCTTGAATTCATGGAGGCACTCAACCCCACAAGTAAAAGGAAGCCTGGAAGACAAGTTACTGCCTGGAAAATATTTAATATGCACAAGTCGTGAATTGAATCAAGAATTTGAAGTCACAACCTTTCCAAAAGGCCTCTGGCTATGCTGTTGATTTTCCAGTGGTTTCTCTATACCCCAACCTTTTCTGGCCTTACTAACCCGGATTTGGATTTGGCAGCTCCTGATTGGTGCCCTCTGCCTATATATTGCCAAGATGTGGAACCCTGTAGTCAGCATTTTGCCTATCCTCGGGGTCTGAAGTATTCTTGTTTGTACTCCTGAGTCTTCAATTCTCCACCATGAAGTTCTTGGCAGTCTTGGTACTGGTAGGAGTTTCTACCATCTTGCTCTTTGGCCGTAAGTAAAGATGCTTACCTAAACATGAGGTTTGAAGGAATAGTCCATAAAAATAGCCACTCTATGCAGATTTTATTGCTGGTGCTAGATGCTGCACCTCCTGACCTCCCCTCTCCTAACTTGTTCCAGCACTACTTTGGCCGTTCAAGGTGCAGTTGATTCCTCCAATAGGATTTTCCTAATTCAGTCAAATCTTAATAACAATGGAATGCAATTTTATTGTTATTGTCAATAAAATATGTTTAAGAAGGTAATCAGAGGTTTATTTCAGGAAAGGAAATATGACCACATGTTAGGTTTTCTATGGGATTTCACGTGTTTTACTTTACCTGTGCATGTGTACTGTCTCAATTTGTGCACCAAGGACTGAGGTTCTTCCATTGTGAAAGTTGAAATACTGTCCACATTCTCTCTTCTCTCCAACCTACAATGGTGATCATCGTCCATCCTATTTTTCCTTCTTCTCTTTCAGAGGATACGACAGCTGCTCCATATGACACCTCTGCTACTGGTGAGACTGCATCTTCAGGTGAGACTTGAACTTCATCTCTTTTCTGCAATGAGTGTTCTCCATTTCCAGCTCATGGCAAATAATCAGCTTGCATGTGGATATTCTAAGTTGTAAGGAATCCTAAACAGAAGCCTGGGAAGGCTGTATTCGTGATACGAACATGCATTGTGAATGAAGTTAACCTATTTATCTCATGTACATTGTTACAGAATACGAAATCTAGAACATAGACTTATGTAAATTTTGGACTTCCTCATTGCTCCTCAGACAGTGGCACAAGTGCATGAGGTGTGATGTTGAGGCCTGAAAATTTCTGGCAGATGCGTGTAAAGTCTTTAATAAGCTGAAGGACTGAATATATGGGCAGTGTAAACAGAGACCAGTTGGTTATTGACTGAAGTAACAGATTGTAATTTTGAAAGTGATATAAAATGAAGTATTTGAACTGCAAATGCAGGTGGTGTGTGAGATGTGGAATACATAGAACTAGTAGAAGAAGGATTCTGAGTTTGCTGTTTCTAATGGTATATAATATCTTATTACAAGGGTGATGTTCATTTCTCTCTCTGACCTGAAAACCAAGGTTGTCAATCAAAACCCCTGGTCATTTTGGGGTTTCTCCCAAAGGGTCTGTGTGTTATATGCTGTGTGTGTCATATTCATGAATGAGTTACAAGGATCTCTCTTTTGATCCTCCAAAGCTTGGAGACTTGCATTCTTTGGTCATAGCACATTGACTCTAGTCAGACATCACACTGTGGGCCACATGCCCTATCTTCATCTTTCCCTTCATTGCCCTTCCGGGGAAAGAGTAAATTAGGGTTTTCCTCCCAAGGGCAATGACAAGGACTGCAGAGATAGGCAAGTACTTTGCCCTAGGCATGAGCACAGAAGACCAAGTCCACATGTGGTGCTACTCACAAGACTACTGCCCAGAAACAATAAGTGAATTCATGGTAACCTGACATTCTGAATAACAGAATAACCCACAGAATAACCTCGGGCTGCATAAGTTTCATTGTCACCAGAATGAGGGTAAGCAGAGGGATAAATTCTAGAGGAGAATTTGAACACCTGCATGGGGTCCCGTTTTAACAGTGTTCTTTCTCTGAAGAGGCCTGATGCAGCATGGCTGAAGTATGAGTTTGGAGACGGAGCTATCCAGCTGTTGAGGGAGGTTTAACTCACAAATACGGAGTCGGACTCCTAGGCTTTGTCAGTAGCTCTGGTGTAAGGTCAAGGGAAAGATAATTCTCATAACTCTTACTCAGTTCCTTTGAGCATGTAGTAACTCATGGGGCATGTGCTCATTCTTATTGCCAGAAGTGTACCGATTTGTCCCATTATATCCAATGTGTCTCTCACAATTACTCCTCTAATAGATGGAGTCTGAGTGGTCACAAAGGGTGCGATAAATATGACTCCTTTTCAGGCTCGAAGGTGACAGAAGGTATTTTTCAGCTAAGATAGGAAATATGACTCTAAGATAGGATACATCTTCTGAATCTTCCTCCTCTTCTCCTCTAGAAATTATCCCTCTGCTTGTCCTCATTCACACTGCAATGGCACGTCTGCAGTCCTAGGCTGCTTCCTGGACGGCATCAGAATGTCAGGCCAGATGAATCCCTTGTTGCTCTGGAAGTAGTCCTGTGGATGGCACCACATGTAGACTTGGTCTTTTGTGCTCACGCCTGGAAGAAAGTACTTGCCCATGTCTTCAGTCAGTGACATTGCTCTTGGAGGGAAATCCCATATTCTTTCTGTCCTAGCAAGGACCAGGCAGGGAAGATGAGGAAAAAGCAAAGTGGGAAGGTAGGCTAAAGGTATGACAGAATTGATGACAGTTGCAGAGATGAATTGAGGATAAGAAATGTATGCCCACTCCTTGGTGGGAGAAATTGTGTTCCCTGCAGCAGAATCAAAGTCTGACCTGGAACTTTTCTTCCTAATTTCAGCTGCCCCTGAAGAAACTTCCACTGTTGCTGAAACCAGTACCACCACCACAACTACTGGGACCACACATGCTGCTCACCACCCTTCACAGAGTAAAAGTATTCTGTTCAAATTCTTCCCTTATTTGGCTCCTGAATTCCCTGGGTTCTCTATTCCCACACAGACTATATTTTTAGTGTCAAGGAGGGATAAGCTTTGAAAAAGCTCTGTTTTTCTCAAATTGTTTGCTAATTCATTGTGGATTTCTAAAGCAAGTCAACACATAAATAACAGAGGCACCCAAAGGTGGTTACTTCTCAGTTACCAATACTACCTGCATGGATCTTGAAGTGTTAGCATTTATTAAGGACAGTTTTTCCTTAGTGGAAACATCATGCAGATTGTTTTGAATATTACTTAGGGTATTTCTGGGAATTTGGAAATTCATTGAGGACCAAGGTATAGTTTTTCTATTCCAGGTTCATTTTTCCCTGCCTTTCAACTTTCATGTAGCATTGACTACAAAATTTGTTGAATCTGAACATACACCAGGCACTGCACTATAAAATTCATGTATATGTTGTCATTTAAATCTCACAGTCACTTTATGAAACAAATATATTGATAAGGAGGAAATGGAAAAGTTACAGTGAAAAACTTTCTCTTGAGAATATGTGCAGTAAGAGAGTGTATTGGAATAACACTCACATCATTGAAGTCCTGAGGTGTCTTCTTCAAATATTTCTCTATACATTTTCATGTCTGGGCCAATGTTTGGCACTGTGCTCAATGATCTGTACTATGGATACATCAGGAGTTCTCCCTTATCAGAGAATTGCTTTGTGCTCTATTATTAATATAGGGGAAACTCATATGTATTAGCTGACTTCCCTTTCTCTCTAATCATCCAACTTAATTGGGCTTCCATCTTGGGCTACATATCCAAATTCTTTAAGGACAGAAATTGGTGTTGTTTTTTTTTTCTAGGTTTAAAATTTAATGTTCCCTTTGAATCCACTGAATTCAGTGACATTTGAATTCACCATTCAGAGTCCAAAGAATGAAGTCACATTTTGCATTCTTTTTGGAAATGTCCTGACAATATTTTTTTTCTCTTGCAGCTTTCTTGCCATGGTTTAAAACGGCCTTTCAGCTAGACTAGATGGGTGAGGTGGAATCAGCCTGAGTCTTCTGCATCTGGTCCTATGGGGTTAGGCCATAACATAGTCTTGTTTGATAACATCCAACTACTTACCTTGCCTTCTGTATATCCCTCATGTCTAATCAGTTTTTCTTCTTTCAAATAAATAATAATCATTAGCAACACAAAAATGGTATATTTTTAGGGGTAGTCGGGTAGCTGTCCAATATTTAGACAATCCAAGTAACAGACACTTCAAATTTTACCTAGTACCTCCTTGTGTTCCTCTTAATAAATGGACTTTCCATATGTTTATCCAATATTTTAAAATAAGACACTGGTCTTCGGCATAGTATTAGAGGCTGGAGATTCCTCTAACATGAATACACTAATCAACACTTACTAGGTACAAATGTTCAGTTTGATTCCATCATACTCTTCCATCAAGTGACACACTCTGCGATGACTTAACAGTTGAGAAAGGAACGCAGGTCCTGACATCTTGGAACTGCCTTGGCACTTCCAGGCTTCGGAGTTGTGAGAAGGTGACCTGGTGCTGACTGCTGTACAGTGGTGTTTCCTGTTGGACACAAACAATCTCACAAAGCACCAAGATCAGACAAGGTCATTCAGTGACTGTGATGAAGTGAGAGAAAAGGACCAATTCATAATATTGTTTAAGCACAGACAAAAACAGAGTTAGTATGGAAGCCACAGGGTGCCAACTGTTCCCAATAGTTCAAGACTTGTCCCAAAGGCCACATCCGAAGAACAAGGACAAGTGGTTTGAGGAGAAGGACATAGAATATTTTTCTTTGGCAAGTGAGGAGGATGCCAGATTCATGTCTTAAAGTACCACAGACCTCCCTACAAGCAGAAACACAGAACTTTCAAAAGGACTTTCCAGTTTAGGGTTGCTGGTCCTGATCAACCCCACCTCTGATGAAGACAGGTGACTTCCATTGAGCCATCTCCTGGTGTACAAGGAACAAAGGACACTCTCTTGCCCCTCTGATTACTGGCCTCAGGCAGGGGTGCAGGTTTTAATTCCCAAAAATTGTGGGGATGGTTTTAAAGAGAAAACATGTAAAACATGTTACCCTTTTTCAGGCCATTCCCTCTGTTACATATTCTGCACTGTCAATTTTCCCCTTCCGTGTCTACGGGAGGAGGCTGGGATGTAGTCATCAATCTGTTTCCTGCTGAATTATGGTGATGTTTTAGATGGAAGGTTTATATATATTTTTGATATCACAAAGCTTTGGTAGTAAATTTGCAAAAAATAGAATATAACAGATTCCAAGGTAGAAAAAAGGCATAGGCAACAACTACAACTGTGAGGACTGACAAGACAAAATGGAGGATACTTGATAAGAAAGATTTTACCTGGCTTGGCATCTAAGACATTGATAGGATTGGGAGTCTTTACTGTCACCTTTTATATAATGTCTGACAGAGGTCTTGGCAAAAAAGAAACCTGAGACCTCTGAGCATGGGACTATTAGTTGCTCCCTGACAGTGATCCAAGAGACTGGCTTCTGTAATTCAGAAATCACATACAGGAATACTTGCACCAAACGTGTTCTAGGATGGTAAACCCACCAATGAAACAGATCAGCAGAAGAGGTGATAACATGGGAAATACTCACTAAGGAGATGTCTCTCCATCCTATCTATATACAGAACAATTAACCAAAGAAAGCTTAGTGAATATATCAAAATTTTCATTTTTCCTTCTTAAACAGTTACTTTAGATAGCCTAAAGGCTAGCCCATCCACTGGGGAATTGGGTCCTCTTCTTCCATGGGACACCTCTTTACTCTGGTATGATGGACCCAAGGTTTACTCCTGAGAATTTCATTGAGGTGTGTGTTTTCAGAGGCACCTCATAAGGTCTCTTCCACTTTTCTGTTTCCAATTGGTGTGGGACACGAAAGATGCAAATTTATGCATAGTGGTTAGAATCTGATATATTGCTTCCTTCACTTATTGTTATATTACCATACTTACCTCAGGGTGCTAGGAAGGGTCTCTCATAAACTATTTCTTAGGGGCTTAAATTAAACCTGCTTTTAGAGAACTATCTAGAGGAGGTTAAGTGCCAGCACCCTATTCCACTTTAGATGGGTCTCTTGCATTGATTCCAGGATGCATGCAGTTTCCATTATAAATGCAGAGCTTTGCTTACTTGCTGGGTTACCTCCAGTACAAAGGATAGCCCATTACCACTCTGTGTGGAGGAAAAGACCCCATGAACATCTTGATGACCTATGGAACCATAGTATTCACTATGTCCAGCTACTCATAGAAGGAGTTCACCAAGTTCCCACTGAGAGTCTTCACAAAGAAGCTCACAGATGACTTCAGGACATTGTGGATCAGATCAAGGTGCAATTGGTGGGAGCAAAATCCCTTCCCCTAATGGACACCACCATAGAGTGGTGGTGATACCTAACATGGTGATACCTTTCAAATTTTCCAGGGCTCTGTAGATGCCCAGATGAACTGTAGTGTGCTCCTGGGTCCTACTGACAATGGTGTCATTTTCCAGTAGTTAGAAGCCAGGGTGGCAACATGGTTACACAAGTAGAGGAAGTTACTCAGGAAGGAGATGAACATTCCGATGGTCTCCATGTAGTCCCTGAGCCTGCTGTGGCAAGTTCCTCAGCCACCACTTGCCCATAGCAGCCTCACTTCTACCCAGCTTCCCCTTGCTCCCTGCCTGGCTTGCAGAGTGCCATACATGGCTGGTGCCAGGGGCTGTGAGGTGGCCAAGGGGTGAAGGGCCCAGACCTCTTCTGCTCATGCTGCTTGGCATCAATAAATTACCCACTGTCAATTGCACTCAGGGCTTCTGTGAGGAATATTTCGATTGGAGCCACTAGTGAGGCAGGGGGCCCCAGTTCCCCTCTTCATCATCTGAGTTCTGGACTTCGAAAAACCATTTGCTCTCCTGGGGATTTCTTATTACTTGGAGCCCTGGCAGTGTTCTTTCCAATGTCCTTCCTTTTTATAAAAAGCACACTGATTGTACATCAACCTGGGGTGACTTTTTTGCTCACCCTTTCCATTTGACTGTCTCTGAAGACTGTCCTTATGTATTCAAGCCCCCGGTCTGATATTGCCATAATGGAAATTGTGCTGCCGTGTCTATGGGTGCCCTCTGGCTAAATTGAGTTCCCTGTTGGATCTTAGAAGGAGAGGCCACTCCCACTCCCAAGTAATAAACTACTGGGCTGAGCCTGAAGAATTAGTTCCAGTTGTACCCTCACCGGCCCCTCTCATGGTGAAGAGATGGCAGTGGTGGCAGTGGAAAGAAGTTGCCATGGGCTGGGCTCCACATGGGGGCACTTTCCAGGCTGGCTGCAGGCCTCCAGCTGGGACCTCATCAGCGTGAGCTCAAATGTGGCCAAGCCTGTAGTGTCTTCCTATGAATCACCCCAGCTATGGCAGGCAGCATGGCCAACCCCTGCACTACGTGCATGTATGCTGGGGGTGGTTGGGTGGCAAGTGTTGATTCCCCCACCCTCCTCTGTTCCCTGTCCCCTTGCCACGCACCACTGGGCAGCAGGCCATGAGCACTGGCTCACACACACACACATGGCAGGCCCTGGGGCCATGGTTCCATGTGGCACCTCACCTCGGCTGGTGCCTAGCAGCTGACATAGAACTGGTGCAGACTAGGGGAATCTGACTGTTTAAACAAAGTATCACAAAGCCCCCAGGGTGGGCAGGGCAGCAGGTAAAGGACTCATGAGATCCAACCTGGTTAATCCCTCCCCAATTCTATGTCCTGTCCTTTCAGCCTCTTTATTATGCAATTGCATGAAAGAATGTACATATGGGATCTCATCCCATTTACCTGATCTTTGAAAAAATAGTTCCAGTGGTAAGATAGTATAATGATTTAAGGTTTCCTTCACTGGCTCCTTCTCCTCACACTCCAGCATATACACTGGCTTTACTCTAACATCATTCTCTTTTAGACATAGACCTACATACAGTGCTATTAGTTGGCCATTCAGCCAAGATTCTTCCCAAGGGACTTTCAAAGGGAATAGAAGTGAAGCCTTCCATGTTAGTACAAAACTCACAAATAACAAACACAAACAATACAGGAAATTCCCAACCCAAACAATCTCAAATGTCAAGGCCTACCAAACAAATGGGAACTGTACAAATGAGAACCAAATTCTCTCAAATGAGAACCAACATCTCCAAATCCAAAAGCAAATGAATTCCCAAGGTTCCCTGGGAAACATACAAATGAGCTCCAAATTCAAAACAGGTTCCCTAGTTCTGCTCAACCATGACTTAGACTCCCAAATGGCACCCCCAAACAAATCCAAACAAAATGTCCTACCACAGAGCAGGAAGGTCTGAAAATCTCACCCAAGTGGGTAGAATCAAGAGTCTCAGCATGCATGCCAGGAAACTTAAACAAATGGCCATGGCATCCAAACACTTCCTAAATCCATTTCCTTTTCCTCAACAAAGTTAAAGCTATTCAGAGCTGTTTATAATTTAGAGAAGAGTGATAGAAGTTCCTCAGAGCTAATGAAGCTCCAGCAGCTGCTGGGATGCTGCCTACCTCTCTTATCCAAGAAGGCAATGCTCTTACCCATGGCTTGACTGGGGGATGCTCTCTACCCCTTCCAACAGTTGTGGGGTGCTGTTCCACTGGGATACGGATGGGCCCACCAGGGATGCCAAATACTATTATTGAAAGTTCAGCACTCATCCGCAAGGCCACATCAGAAGAATGAGGACAAGTGGCTTGAGGTGAAGGAAAGGGGAGTTTATTAATTTCCTGACAAATGAGGAGTATGGCAGACTCACATCTTAAAGTACCACAGTTGTCCCTATAAGCAGAAATACAGAACTTTTAAAAGGAGTTTTTAGCTTGGGGTTAGTGCTGTTTAACAATAGTTGATGGTCCTGATCAACCCCATCTCCGCTGAATACAATCTTATGACCTTTGCCCAGACAATTCCATTGGGCCATCTCTTTTAATACAAAGAAAAAAGGACACTCCCCTACCCCTCTGATTACTGGCCTCTGGCAGAGATACAGGTTTTAATTCCCAAAAACTGGGGGGGGGGGCTTTGGGGGGAGGTAATGAGAAAACTCATAAACATTTTACCCTTTTCCAGAACATTCCCTCTGTTACAAAACATACCCCCTCTTTCATTCAGTGGTTGCTTCTTCATTACGAATTACAAGTTCAGCTTCACTCTAGTCTACCCTCCTTTTAGATAATGTTTATCAAGCCACTCAATCTTTGCAGTGTTCATGCTTCCTGATAGCATCCTATCTAGAGCTTAGCTCCACTTCTCTAATTCTTCTGGCAAATCTGACTCAAGCCTGAATCCTATAAAAAAAAGTCCTTTCTCACACCTCAGCAGTAAGACATCCCCTGCAGTTCCACATAATGTGTGTCAATGGAAAAGAATCCAAACTCTGTAAAATAATATAAAGAGGTTTACTCAGAGCCAAATATGTGTGACCATGGCCTGAAGAGCCATACTGAAGAAGCCTTGAGCAGGTGGTCTTGCCATGGTTGTGTTACAGTTTGGTTTTATACATTTTAGGGAGACAGGGATTAAACATAAGGTCATAAATCAATACGTGGAAGGTGGAGATTGGTTTGGTCTGTAAGGGCAGAGCATCTCACAACAGGGCATTAGAGGTTATACGTGGGTTTAAAGAGTCTTTGATTTGTAATCGTTTAAAGAAATGAAGCTTTGTCACAGGTTTGGAATGTTTTCAGCTAAAATAAGGAAGTCTGTTAATCAGAGACAAGCCACTGGACATATACTGGACATACACCCAGGTTCAAGTGATCTGTTAAGTAAATTGATGACCTGCAGGCATGGTTTAAGCATTGGCTTGCATAGCCTTAGACCTGCTAATGAGTTACAAAGGATATCTCCAAGAACAGAGGGGAGCATGATGAAGCATGTCTGACCTCCCTTCTCATGACCAGCAACTCAGCTTTAGGCTATTTCCGGTGTCCCTTTGGCCAAGAAGTGGTCCATTCAGTCACCTGGGAGGGCTTAAGATTTTATTTTAGTTCTAATGTTTCTTGTCCCCACTGAAACAAAAAATCCAACTTTTTCAATCCAGATGTGCTCCTGGTGGTCTTTGGCTAGAGGGTTTTGACACCCAAATGCATTATTGGTATGAATATTATAAATGAACAAGACATAGTACTTGTTTCTTTCACTGGCTTAGTTAGGATCAGAGTCATCATCAGACTCCTGGCAATCTCGCTTAGGACTCTTACTGTGTGTATTTGAAGGCATTGTCTTCACTCCTTACTGATTGATTAGGGATCTATTGGTGAGTCAGATCCCTGAACCATTGCTCTGGATGACAGTTTTTGACCCTCAGTAAGGATATATTTTTTTTCTTAAGATTCTGCATGTTATCTAGAAGCTCGGTTAGAGTTTCAGAGAGAGGTTGCATTAGAAATCTAGGCTTTCTGTTTGTAAGAAGCTGGGTTAGAGTCCCAGGAAAGCAGAAGTTGTGTCAGAGATCCAGGCTTCATTGTTTGAAGGTATCTGTGGGGCTGGAGGTCTTTCTTCAAGTTTCTTTGTTTGGAGTGGAAATGATTCATTTCCTGACTCCTGGCTCAGGCGGTGGGCTGGAAAATTCTTCCTAGCTCTTTTGTTTCAAGTGAGGATGTTCTCCACGACTCCTGGGCTGGAAGATTTTTTCCTGACTCTGTTTTGAGAGGGATTCACTGCCCAAGATTTGAGCTGGAAACTTTTTTTCCTGGATCTTTGTAAGGTCCCTCTATTTCCTCTATTTGAGGCTGTCTCTCTCATGGGAACTTTTTTGTCAACTAAAATCAATTGTGATCTCCTGAGGACTTTATGCTCCCCCATATCTGTCTACCTCCTTTTTGTTGGCATGATTTTGCTGGGGATGATTTGGAACTTCATTGGTCACTTTGGGAAACTTAGAATCTTTCCAGAATGGCTCCTCTAAAACCTCTCCTTTCCTGTCACTTCTGTTCTTCTTTCTTTTTCTTCCCATCTTGGATCTTCGTGTTGCCTCCCTTGAGTCCTTCAATGTGTCTCCCTTAAGCCCCTACAATCTCTACTCCTCTGTTCACCCCTGCAAGTCTTCTCCATTCCTGCTTCAGCCCCTCAGCTCTTTACAATCATTTGAACTTCAGGCCTCCTGCTCCCACTGGGAGTGAATTTAGGGATTCAGGTTTCCCCTATAGCAACTCCCTGAGGTTTACTAGATAAAAAGATAATTGGAAATATACTGACATTTTATCCACTCAGATGGGCTTTGGAGACATCCAAACAGCTGCTTACTGTCTCCTTAGTCACTAGCTTAGAATGTAGTCCATAGTCATCATTAACTTATCCATCAGGGCAATGCAAATCTTAAAAATATTCTCCACAAAGATTAGTAAAAACTTTAGCCCTCATGGTAAACAAGTAAATTTACCTTGTCCCATTTTTGAACAGAAATATGTTTGGATAAAAATGTAAAGTGGTGTACAGAGGAGATTCAACCCTTTTATACAAAGCAGTGGCTACTGACTCATGGCTAATCTTTAAAATAAAAGCTATAAAATATTTGTTTGCATCAGTGTGTATGTTTATGCATGCTTACATATGCATATATGTTAGGTATATTTGATGTTTTTCTACCTCTGGATTATCAAATTAATTTGCAAAATCTCTTAAAGAACTTCTATTTAAATTGGCTTAGAGACAAGTCACACTTTACATTAAGTATTCCTAAAATTCCCAGATATATAGAAACTAGCCCAAATGTCTTTCAGATTTATGTGACTTGGGTGCATCTTTGATAAATAAGATTAGTTTAATATTTTTGGTTCAATAAAAAAACAGCTGTGTTTTCTGATTAATCAGTATTAAGTATGTGAGCATACATTTTTATGCTACTTGGATTTACTAGTCAAGCTAATATTGCACCTACTGGATGCTTAAGATGATAGGCAAATCAGGAAAGCATGTTGTATAGTCAAATGGCCTATTTTTATTAAAAAGATGTAAAATATAATATAGTTTTTTTCATAGATACAATCCTTCTGAGTTTTCAGAGGTACTTGCTAGATGTGTATTTTTAGGTAATGAAGATGCTTTGCATCCTATTAATACTTTACTAAAGTATTCCATTCTATTAATACTTTGCTAATACTTTACTAAAGTTGTATTTAACTCTTTATGGAGGAATTTAGGTAAAGGAGGAAGTGCTGAAAAGGAAAGGGTAGAGATCCTTGACTGTTGCATTTCGGCAGGATCCAGAAGGACAAAAGTGTCTAAACACTGGTCTATATCATGGTCAGGTAAGTCTTTGCCTCATCAGATGCCAGTTAAAGAAGTGAAAATATGGCAGCTTTATATGCTAGAACAAAAAGGCAACAATATAAGCTTTATACAAATGTGTGGACCTTATCTTGAGTTATGCATAATTTAGGAGGGTGATTTTTAATATCCATACCAACAGCCCAGTTTAATTGCCCTGAACTTCAGGCTCAGCCACACATACTCACTCAAATTATAATAAAAACAAACAAAATATGAGAAGTGGATCCAATTATGAAGTGAAAACTTAAATTAATCCTGGTACTTTGAGCTGAGTCCATCGTCGTGAATGTGCCAATTGATCCACATCATCCTTCCTGCAGTGTGTTCCCAGTCGGTCTTCAAGAGCCATTGCCTGGAATATAGACATCTTTCCTCAAATTCTACTGTTTATTTTGTAGTTTTCCTGAAATATAGCCCTAAGATTATATAGATCTATATACAGACACATATATAAATGTATATATGTGTATATATATGTGTGTGTGTGTGTAGAGATACATATCTATATATAAATAGATAGATATCAATATGTATCTCCCAATCTCTTAAATAGCTCTTGTTAATTTGATCCCCTAAAGATATGGATCATATTCCATGACTCCCAGTCTTATCTGGTATCAGAGTCATGACATGTGTCTCATTCAAGAGTGGAAACTGCCTAGAAATTCATGGAGCACATGCCTTAAAATTAACTCCCTGAAGGCCCCTCCCATTCCCTTGACACCACACTCCCATGTTTTCTGGTGAATGTCCAAGGCCTGTCTTGCCATGTTCTGATTTCTTACAATTGCCTCAGCTCACCACTAAAATCACAGACAGCTTGAATTGTCGGCTCAGGCTAGTGTTGATTCTTCACGTTTTAGGGAAAGCCTCAAATCTGTGGCTCTTTGACTTCTTGTATAATTACAAAAACCTTGGTAGGAGTATTATGCCCAGATCAAATCTGGAGACACAGAACTAAAGAAACTAGTAAGGTTTATTTTTCTTCTTTCCACTTTTCTCCACCTTACAGAACTCAACACCAGGATGGAATGCCTTTTTGACCTGAGAAACGTCTACACAAATCTTTCCGTGGTTTGTGAACAGTTATTGTGTGGCCTGAGCTTCGTCCTCCAGCTTGGATCCAGAGTAGAGTTCCCTGGATTCCTTTAGCTCTAAGAGTCACCAACACAATGAGTTCCCATGAAAAGTTCATGCACTTTAACACATTTCACTGTGTTGCCTAAACCTCACTCTAAATTGATATTAAATCTCTCCTTTCTTCCTATCCTGAAATCCTATCTTAGAATATCAAGGTGCAAAGTCTGAGAGATGCCTTATAAGGATCTTTTCTGTCCCTTTCAACCTCAATGCCTCTGTCCTTCTAATACTAACAATTTCTACTATCTTTTAAAATCCATACCTACCACTTAGCCATTTTTTCCTAGTGAGAAAAACCACAGAAGTTTGGATTCAAACACAAAGGCATACTCAACAGTTGAGAAGCTGCATCACCAGCTAACTTTCTTACATGTTTTTTATGTCAAACTCTTTGTATGAGCTATTTTCTAATAAACCCAATAGAAAAAGAGAGACTACAAACAAGGTTTCCCTCATTTGCATATACTCTCTACATTACTTGGAAAATAAAAATTTAAAAGCACTAGCAGTAACTAAGAAAGCCCAAAGCTAAACTCAAAGTTACAATTATTGGTTGTGGTTCAACAAGCATCCTTGAGGAGGGGCAGGGGGGAACAATCATCCTTGGAGACCTGTGCTGTTGAAAAGAGTGGAAGACTGAATCAGACTAAAATAATTCTTGGGTTCTTCCAGAAAATAAAAATATGAGGATACTCTTCATTAAACCACATTGTCTTCATAAAACCATTTGCTTTAATTCATTTACTTATTGATAATCTGCTAGAATTGTACACAAATATTGCCTTTACTCTCTACAGTGTGGGTTGCACTGACTTTTTTTATCTTCTGTCATGTGCTAATAGGATTGCAAACTCAGCCATTTAAATTGACAATGTATAAAGGCATTGAGACAATAATGATAATTCTTCTACAGGCAAGAAGTTCCTATATTTACATTTCATACTTCCCAGAGTAATATCAGATCACATTCTTCTTTTCCATTTTCTGTTGGAAATGAAAAATGGATATTTGCCAATTTCATGTGATCTAATTTTCAGAGACTTCTTGGTTAAACAGCATTGATGAAGAAGCTGATTTCATAGCTCTAAACTTAAGAAACAGAAAAAAGCCTCCTTAAACTTCTTGGAAATAATTTGCTTCAAGCATCATAAAGGGAAAAAATAAGAATTATTATTGTTTGCTCCAATAAGGAGGGAGAGGGATAAAGTAAATTGGAGCATAATCTTGTTATCAAATTGTCATCAAGTTCAGATTTTAGGATAGAGGTGCTAAAGAGATGAAAATTGTCAAAAGCTAGGAATAAGGAAACATTGACTTGTGAGCATGAAATCTTTCAAGTTGAAAAGATTCAAAGACTCACCAAATTGATGTCATCTTGAAGGTGGTAGTAGGACGGTCCTCTGAAGAAGAAAAGAAGACTTTATAGTTTTACAGTGTAGCACATGTTGGAAGCAGTGGGGAAAGGATTAAGAGACTCTGGCCTCTTGCACAGTGAATTTTCCCTAACTCATAATAATTTGCATCAATAGTCATGAAGCAAGAGCAGGGTAACCTCAAACCAAATATTAGTTCTAAAAATGTTTAATGATGCAGGTATTTCACTCACATTGGTAAAAAAAAAAAAAAAAAAAAAAAAAAAAAAAAAAAAAAAAAAAAAAAAGACTACTAATTCCCTTGCCTAGAAGATGTGTTAAGATTAAGGACAATTGAACCTATGCTATGCAGTGTTCACAAAGTGATATGGAGGAATAAGTAACTTAAATCACACTTTGAAGCACAGACTTTCTTTTTCTCAATCTAATCTGTAGCAGCTCTGTAGACAAGTGTCTAAGTTACATTTTCCTCCCCGTGCCATCAGAATAGTACTGAATTCATTCAAATCCCCAGTCAAATTCAACAGATGACTCACCATAGAGGAACATTATTGAGATAGCTAACCATCTTCTGCCATTTAGCTCCATGATAAGAAGGTTGCACCTAAATCTACTTAATTGTGAGTCCATCCTTGGCTTGGGGGTGGACTCAGCACAAACTACGTGGTTAGAGAGAATAGTGAGAAATGTAAGTCACAAACATAATTTATATTAATCCCTCTTCCTTCAATTAATTGGGTCTCTAATATGTGTCTTTAAAAATTCTACTCTTGGGGTATTATTTGAAATTACACTAGTTACTAGGAGATTTGTCACGCCCATCAATATCAGGAATGACAAGAGCCTCATGATGTCATGTGGCAGGAAAACTTCCCTACTGAGGAAGTGGAGAGGCACTGGATCCCAAAGCCAGCTGGGCTAACAGAATACAAATACAGTTCCTAGGAAGAAAACTTAGCTCTCCTTGTTCAATAGGATAATTCAACCCAGTAAGAAATGTTTTTAGAGCAAATATTTTGAACTATTTGAAGAACTGACAACTCAACTTGAGAGTGTAACAGAGGGAACGGCTGGAAAAAGGGTAAAATGTTTTACAAGTTGTCTCTTTAAACCACCCCTACTCTTTTTGGGAATTAAAAACATGCATCCCTTCCTAAAAGCCAATGGGTAGGGGAGTGTCCTTCTTTCTTTGTACAACAAGAGATGGCTCAAGGGAATTGTACAGGCAGAGACCACAAGGTTATATTCACCAGAGATGGGGTTGATCAGTACCATCAACTATAATTAAACAGCAATATCCCCAAGTTGAAAATGCCCTTTAAAAGCTCTGTGTTGGCCACGAGCAGTGGCTCATGCCTGTAATCCTAGTGCTCTGGGAGGACGAGGCAGGCGGATTGCTCAAAGTCAGGAGTTCGAAACCAGCCTGAGCAAGAGCAAGACCTTGTCTCTACTAAAAAATAGAAACAAACTAATTGGCCAACTAAAAATATATAGAAAAAGATTAGCCAAGCATGGTGGTCCATGCTCCTAGTCCCAGCTACTCGGGAGGCTGAGGCAGGATGATCACTTGAGCCCAGGAGCTTGAGGTTGCTGTGAGCTAGGCTGATGCCATGGCATTCTAGTCCAGGCAACAGAGACTCTGTCTCAAAAAAAAAAAAAAGAAAGAAAGAAAGAAAGAAAGAAAGAAAGAAAGAAAGAAAGAAAGAAAGAAAGAAAGAAAGAAAGAAAGAAAGAAAAGAAAAAGAAAAAGAAAGCTCTGTATTGATTTCTCAAGATGGCAGACAAGAGACACCACCAGCTAGAGCATCTCTGTAAGAAGGAGACATTTTAGATGAAAGAGAAGAAAACAAACAGATAGACAAACATAAATCAGATGAGGGTCAGAAGGAAGGGTAGCTGAACCTAGAGGAGATGCCACAGGAAGAGGCTGCAGAGCAGAACTGGAAAGAAAAAGGCATCGGTGGGGTTTAAGCCCTGAGAGGCTTGGAGATCAGCTAGAAGGGTAGGTGGAGCGGTTCTCCCTCCCTTGCATCTTGGACTGTTGGTGGGCTCCTGAGCTGTTGGAGAGACTTGCTGACACAAGCCCAGACACTACTACAGCCAGTGAGCAGAGAGCATCTTATGGACAGGGCACCAAGCTGCCAGCCCCCCAAGGCACCACCCACCTGACAGACCAAGCCAGAAGGCAGGTGTCATATTAATTCTCTACACACCAAGCACCTTTGTCCTCCCTGGGGGGCCTCTACCCCTCAGGTTCTGTCTTGCACGTCCTCACACAGACATTTCCCAACTCTAATCCAGATTGTAGGAGCCACAGGGATTCAGTGGGTCCTGGACGATCTGCCTGACTCCCCAGCCAGATCATTCTGGGTGTACTGCCTCCTGGAGAAAGGGTCAGAGATGACCAATATGCAGACCTTCCTCCACCTGCACCTTTATTCTCCCCATCCATGCTCCCACCACAGCTGCAGAGAGACACAATTTAGCCACCACACGGAGGCATCCACAGGGAATAGGGCTCAGACCTTTCATTTGGGGTCCTACAGTGGACTGAGGGGTGCTCTGACTGTGAGCTCCCTCCCCTCTGGCCCTGCATGGTACTGCTTACTCAGTGACTCCAGCCGAGGGGCAAACCCCAAGGCAGAGGGACATTGAATGAGCTTGGGCACTGCATGGGTGACTTAGGACTGGCACTCTTCTCCCTGGCATGGATAGGGATTGATCTCTGGAGCCCAGGGACAGGCCAGCAGGCCTGATTCCACACACTGAGGTCTTGATCGCATTGCTCAGGGGCACAGAGGTAATATTTGTGAATTAGTCTTGCAAGGTGGGATTGCCAGCAGAGACAGATAAGGACAGAAAGTGCAGAATGTGGGGGTCCTAGCTGCAGTGTGCTTGCAGGGCACCCCTCCTCCCACAAGAGGGCCGTGCTCCCGGCTGAGACCAGGATCCTGAGCAGAGAACCTCCCAGCTGAGGCCACATCACAGTCATAAGGAAGCTCAGCTGACTTGGGGTTTTGCCTGCCAGCAGGGGCCTAAGTAAAAAACACGGTATAAGGGAGGGCAAACAGGAGCAAGACCTGCTCCAGACTGCCTGATTGAGTGTCTCAAAGAGCCCCACTCCACATGCAGACTTTTTGGTTGAGTGGGGCCATTTCACCCCTCTGAGGAAGATTTGTCCAGGGGCAGAGAATGCACTTAGACCCCTGCTAAAAGCACTTGTGGAGCTGCAGGGCAGGCTTACCCAACCCAGCCAAGCCCAGCCTCACTCCTCCAGGCATCTTTGCTGAGGTGGAGAATAAAGACACACATGGAAGTTCCAGGGCCCCCTGGGGCATTCAAGTGTTTCTCCTGAGGAACTAGAGCTGGTCACAGTACCCAAAAACAATATTGCAGGAATTGTTGGAACGTGCCACCTGCTATCAGGAAGGTCAATTTGAATGCCCTTTTATTGCATTTACTGACTCATCCTACAGAGTGTGGTCAATTCCCAACCCAAAACACCAATTACCAGCTCAAGACTAAAATGTACCTAAACAAAAGAAAATCCAAAGGTAAGGGGCAACATCTACTCCAGATGAGAAGGAATCAGTGAAAGAATTACAGAAGTATGAAGAATCAAAAAAATATATTTCTAAAAAGAAATTCCCAGACCAGATGGTTTCACAATCAAAATTTACCAGAACTGCAAAAAAGAACTGGTACCTATCCTGCAGAAATTATTCCACAATATTGAGAAGGAAGGAATCCTCACCAACATGTTTTATGACGCCAACATCACCTTCATACCAAAACCAGAAAAGGACACAACAAAAAAAGAAACCTACAGACCAATATCCCTCATAAATATAGATACAAAAATTCTCAACAAACTGTTAATAGACTGAATCCAACAGCACATCAAAAAAAAATAATTCATCATGACCAGGTGGGCTGTATCCCAGAGATGCACGGCTGGTAAATCTGTAAATGCAAGTCACCACATAAATAAAAGCAAGAACAAAGACCATATGATTCTCTCAATAGATGCAGAAAAAGCATTTGATAAAATCCAGCACACTTTTATGATAACAACCCTTAATAAAATAGGCATAGATGGGACATTCCTTAAAATTATTAATGCCATGTATGATAAACCCACAGCCAATATCATATTGAATGGGGAAAAATTGAAAGCATTCCCACTCAGAAGTGGTACAAGACAAGGTTGCCCACTATCTCCCCTTCTATTTAACATAGTGCTGGAAGTCCTTGCCAGAGCAATCACACAAGAAAGAGGTATTAAGGGTGTCCAAATGGGATCAGAAGAGGTCAAAGTCTCACTCTTTCCTGATGATATGCTATTATATCTAGCAAATCCCTAGGATTCAACCAAAAGACTTCTGGAATTGATAAACAAATTCAATAAAGTCTCAGGATACAAAATTAATGTACACAAATCAGTGGCATTCATATATGCCAATAACAGTCAAGCCAAAAAGCAAATCAAAGTTGTGACACCTTTGACAATGGCAGCAAAGAAAATTAAATATTTAGGACTATATTTCATGAAGGAAGTGAGAGAGATATATAGGAGAACTACAAAACACTGAGAAAAGAAATTGTAGAAGATGTATACAGATGGAAATCCCTACCATGCTCATGGATTGGTTGAATCAACATTGTTAAAATGCCTATTTTATTAATCCACTCATGTATTGATGAGCACTTGGGATGTTTATACATCTTTGCAATTGTGAATTGTGCCTCTATAAACATTCAAGTGCAGATGTGTTTATTATAAAATGACTTTTTTTCCTTTCTGTAGATGACTAGTAGTGGGATTGCTGTATCAAATGCTAGTACTATTTTTACTTCTTTGAGGTATCTCCTACTACTTTCCATGGAGGTTGGACTAATTTGCAGTCTCACCAGCAGTGTAAGAGTGTTCCTATATCCCCACATGCTTGCCAGCATTTGCTGTTTGGAGACTTTTTGATCAAAGCCATTCTCACTGGAGTTAAGTGATATTTCATTGTGGTTTTGATTTGCATTTCCCTGATGATTAGAGATGTTGAGCCATTTTTTATATCTTTGCTGACCATTATTCTGTCTTCTTTTGCAAAGTTTTTGATCATGTCCTTTGACCCCTTTTTAATAGAGTTGTTTGAGTTTTTCTTGTTGATTTTCCTACATTCTATATGCATTCTAGTTATCAGCCCTTTATCAGATGTGTAGCATGCAAATATTTTCTCCCATTCTGAAGGTTGTCTATTCACTCTATTGATAGTTTCCTTGGCTGTGCAGAAGCTTTTTAACTTAGTCAGGTCCCATTTATTTTTGTTGGTGCTATCATTGCTTTGGGAGTATTCTTCATAAATTCTTTGCCTAGGCTGAGGTCTGTAAGAGTTTTCTCAACATTTTCTTCTAGAATTCTTATGGTTTCATGTCTTAGGTTTAAGTCTGTTATTCATTGTGAGTTGTTTTTTCTGAGAGGTGAGAGGTGCGGATCCAGTTTCAATCTTCTGCATGTGGTTATCCAATTTTCCCAGCACTATTTATTGAATAGGGATTCTTTTCCCCAATGTGTATTTTTGTCTGCTTTGTCAAAGATTAAATGACAATATGAGTATGGCTTTATATCGGGGTTCTCAGTCCTATTCCAAAGGACTATAATCCATTTTTGGACATGTAATCCCCAATGTGATGGTATTTGGAAATGGAACCTTTGGGATGTAATTAGGTCTATATGAGGCCATAGTACAGGAAATTTATGGTGGGATTAGTCCCTTATAAAAAGAGACACCGGAGAGCTTTCCTTCTTTCTCCCTCTCCACCATGTGAGGACACAGCAAGAAGGAGGCTGTCTGCAACCCAGGAAAAGAGCCCTCACCCGAACCCCATCATGCCAGCACCCTGATATTAGATTTCCAGAATCCATACATGTGAGAAATAAATCTGTTATTTAAGGTACCCAGTTTATGCTGTTCCATTATGGCATCCTGATCTGACTAAGCTATACAGTTTAGGGGTGACATGGGAGGGCTCATGCACCTACTAGTGATAACTCCAATGTCTGCTGAGCACACCTATGGAAAGTTCTTTGGTGCACTCAAACTAAAGTGTATTTGGAGGTGTTACTACCCATATGATATTATCTTGGGTTAGAATGAAACACGGTATACAGTGAGACCCACAGAGATTTGGAATCCAACCATAACTAAGAATGAACCCTTGATTCATACTCCAGACCATGATAGTATTTGGTATATAGTAAGGGCACTTATAGGAATGGCTGAGAAAATAATATTATAATTTGAGCTGATTTATTTTACAATGATCTTAGTTTAACTCATAATGTAACTGCTATTTGGTGTACTACTGGCACCATTAGTGAGGTTACTGATTTATATTATAATGATCTTAGTCTAATTCAGAACAGTACTACTATTTGGTGTAATACTAGTATTATTGGGAAGATTAATTTGACTGATTTACCTAAACTTTATTTAATGGCACAAATAACTAGTATTTTTGCAGCTAACTCTGTGCTTTTTTAGTCTTATCAATGTTGCAAAAGATGCAGAAGGAAGAGTGATCAGGAGGAATTTTTTATTTAAAACGTCTTGGCCAAGAGTCAGAGGCTGAACTGTGGAGAGTTTAGTTGATTTACAACTGAATTGGAAAATCTCTCTTTATCCCTGGAGGCTCCTGGATATGTGCCTTTGACTCTTGGGCAAGATAAGGGTTGTGGATTTATGATATTAGAAACTCCCCGGGCCAGTTTGTTTTTTGATGATTTATAACTGATAAGAGCAGGCTTGACTATGCAACCAGCAGGACATAATGACCTTGTTGGGAACTTCTGTTTTCAGCTTTCCTGAAGCCAAGATTTCTTACAGAGAAGACCACTGGAAACTTAGCATGGGTACCTCTCAAACTTCAAAACTTGTCTGAACTCTCTTTCTTCAGCTGCACCATATCCTTCGCCTTTAAATGTCTTAGTATTCCCTGTGAGGTTTAGTGCATCCTTTCAAATATCTGAACTTGGGAAATCTTTCCATTGCTCTACCATATTTCTCTACAACAGAATATGAAAAAACAGTTTCTATTTCATTACTTCATAAAGATTGAAGTGTTAACAACTTAACACTGGTCAGAAATCCCTTATAAAATACTAAAATTCATTAAAATAATGCTAATATAAGTTATGCTAATTAATAACCAATAAAAGAAAAATTAAAGATAGAGATACAGGAAAAGCATCTCCTACCTCCTATGTCATAGTGCCCAGAAGTCAAGAATTTCACTTTCATGATCATTAAGGGTGGAAGAAGATGGAAAATAGTTTAGTGTATTCTTGACCTAAGACCCCAGATATCCTGAGTGGAGCTTCATTTCTAATCTAACACACCCAAAGCAATGCTAAATTGAAAAAAATTTCAACACCTGGCTAAGCTTTGAACTTCAGTTGTCAGGATGTTTATTTCCTTGAGCAAGTCCTCATATCCTGTAATTACTTTGATGCCTCAATTTCCCTATTTTTAAAATCTTGATAATAATATCAAGTGATTTTATGAGAATTATATAAATTGCTGTGTGTAGACTTTCTATATAAGACTAAAATACTATACTAATATAAATGCTTATAATAATCCACCAATATAATTTTTCATATTATAATTTCCTATCCTCAGTATCTCCATTATTTGCTAAAGAATCTGCCCTAGCACCTGAGGTGCTTCTGGATCTTCATGCTCACAAGGAATGTGATTACAGAAACACTGTGTATTCTCAGAAAGGAGCAGCATGTCCTTCCGTCCAGCCCTGGCTGCTATTTTTCACTCTGCCCAGCATTGGAATTCTGCCGGTTCTGGGGGCCCTGAGACACATTTGGGCAATTGCATCCTTCTCCTGGTGGCTGGGAAACTTCTTTCATTTCCTGTGTCCTGTTAGGCACTCAACTGAGCTGGGCAAAAAAGAGCAGAACTTTCAAGTGGTGGAGTAGCCGATTAAAGCAGCAAGCCATAAATGAAAGAGAAGCCGTTACTCATTTGTTGCAATGGTATAAGGAAGAGGCTAACAGTGGAGAAAATGCTCAGTCTGTCCATTCCATTTCCCCCCATGGGATGGCACCGCAGTCAAGGGTCAGTGAGGTGGATCAGCTCAGACGTGGGTGTTGTCTCACTGTAGATCAAAAGGCTCCAGCAGTTTTATGGATCCTAAGGTGGGGGGGTGGCAGAGTGGGGAACAGGGGAAGAGGGCATGAAATAAACATGTACTGGGTACTGAGTCAGGGCTAAGGTTTCTCCCTCCTCCCTCCATAAGGTCTCAGCAGAAGTGCCGTAAGAGGACTTCTGCACAAAGCCTCAGATGAAGAGACCTAGGAATTAAGGCACCAGGCAAGCATGGTCAATATGGGAAAAAGCGGGACTGGCTGGGGGACCTGAGACTTTGCCAGCAACCCCTTTCATAAGACTGTAAGCAATGGTTGTACAGCATATCTGGTATGGGGAGGGCAGTCTACCCCATGAAACCTGCCAGGCAAAACCTTTGTAATCGCCTAGGATCAGGCCCAAAAAAATCAAACATAGGTTTTTAACTAAGAGCTGGACTCCTCCAGTCCCATCTCTTGTAGATCTGGATTATCAACAGTACCATTGAGAAGTTTCTCACAATTGTTCCTTCAGCCTTTTTTTTCTGTCTGGAAGCCTTCTTTAATAAAAAATTTACGACTCCTTTGCTTGCTCTGTGATCCTCCCTGTGCTCAGGTGACTTAGGACTTATTGCCATGTCCCTGATGAAATGTCCCTCTATAGATGATGAGAGGAGCCTTGATACTGCTTTTCACGATCAATTCTTGCCCACTCCAGTCTCTCCTTTGTGGTTTCATGCAGTCCCTATTTCTTACCACAAAATCCTTCTTATTTTTAAATTTTACTTTAAAAATGATCATAGAGTAAATTTGACTTTTTTTTCGTTTTAGTACATGGTTCCATATTTGTGTAGATTTGTGTATAGATTATGTAACCATCACAACCATTAGGACATAGAGCAGTTTCATCACCACAAAAACTCCTTTGTGTTGTCCACTTATAGTCACACCCTCGGTCTACCCATTACTCCTAGAAACTTGATTTCTTTTCTATCATTATAGTTCTGTCTTTTATAGACTGTCAAATAACTGGAATCATACAGTATGTAATCCTTTGAGACTGGCTTCTTTCATGTAGCATAATGTCTTTTAGATTCATCCAAGTTGTTGAGTGTATCAATACTTGTTCTTTTTTTCTTTTTAGAGATGGGGTCTTGCTCTGCCACCCACGCTGGAGTGTAGTGATGCAATCATAACTCACCATAACCTTGAACTCCTGGGTTTAAGAACTCCTGCCACAGCCTCTGGAGTAGCTGGGTCTACAGGTGCGTGCTACCGCAATTGGCTAATATTTAGAAGGGAAAAAAAAAAATACTTTGTAGAGACAGGGTCTTGCTATGTTGCCCAGGCTGGTCTTGAACTTCTAGCCTCAAGTGATCTTCCTACCTCAACCTCCCAAAGTGCTGGGATTACAAGCATCAGCTTCCACTTCTGGAATATAGTCTGCTATTCTTTAAGTTACTTTTCTTCTTAAACTCATCTTAGATTAGGTTTCTTTCCATGAGAAGCATTTCATTATTTTCTTATATTTAGCATTAAATATTTCAAATAGTATTAATTATGCACAGGCTACTTTGTATGTTCTCTTAATAATTCATGATTTATCTTTTATGGTTTATTATTTTAATGATCACAAAACATTCCATATCTTGAGTTCTAAGAAGCAGAGAAATTGCTGATAAATTTAAGGCATAGCATAAAGTATTAGAGTTTTATTCCATGGGTCATATAATGAGGCTTTTCCAGTTCTGAAAATGCCCAAAAAGGGCTTAAACTGGAAAGAGGCCCACAGTAATATTTCCTGGTTCTTGCTTTTATCTCTCAATCCTCCCAATATGAAAATGTGGCTCAGGGCTTAGAGCAATGGGACCCTGGTGCTAAAGCTTCAGGTGATCTTGAGGAGTCATCATGAAAGCAGGCATGCAAATCTGTCACTCACCTTCTGCTTTCATGCAAATCTGTCACTCACCTTCCTTCAATGCTGGGCCCACAACCTGAGCACCAGTGACGTCAGAGGAAATGCCAACTGGGCATTGGTACAGGAACCTGGCAAACAGCAGCTTGTAAGGAACATGCCTGGAGCCATGTAATATGGGGGACTGTATCACTTGAGTCACACGGCCAGGTTAACAAAGGGAAGTAGCTGTGGGCTCTCCTGTGAGGTCCATTTTTATCTCTCCAGGAAGGCTTCTTTGACTACCTTCATTCCTCTGTGTCCCCTGAATGCTCTGTTCAGCTTTCACTGCATTTCATCAGTCATTCTATGTAATTTTCTCTTTACAATAATAGAGGTTTGGATCCGTTGCCTTTCTGAAGGCTCACACTAGCTTACTTCCCTGAAATAAGGGAAGGTCTACAAATGTATCTTTTAATTTACAACTCAACTAGAAAAATCACTCTATTTCTTAGTCAGATGCAACAAAAAAATATCAAAAAGGACTTAATAATAAAATAAATCAATCATTCTATTCAATAAAATTTTCATTTATCCATTAAGGCATACAATGTCTGGGAGATCCTTTTGCTCATTTAGAGAGAATCCATTTGTTCTGTGTCTGATGACAAACCCATTTGAGCATCCAAGACTGTTGTTCAGTGTTTATTTTTTCATATCATATGTCACTTGTAAGTTCACAGTTAGTTAAAATCAGATGACTTCTAGATGTTGCTTTTTCTTGGTCTCCTTCCCACTTTTCTTTTTTCACCTTCTGCCTTTTCTCAGGATCCATGTGTCCATCCTTCATCCTGTCTTTCCAAACAAAGCTGTCATCATCCATTCAATTCTTGTTTCTTATTCTGACAGGACTTAATGAATCTCTGTTTCTGAGGCTTGCTGTACTCATTTCTGACCCTCCTTGGGTGGCTATTGTAGATAATTCTACTTTTCAGAGTGGAACATCTAAAGATACACTCCTTTTCTAATATGTATTAGAATGTATATATATTCATTCATGGTAAAACCTCAAAACATTAATAATATACCAAACTAACTCATCCCCACCATGGTTGGGCATAAAGGAGAAAAGTAATAAATTAATGTACAAAGAATACATTGAACCTATGAATGATTACATTCCCAAACCAATAATGCCGTACAGGACACCTGTTAGATGATTATTTCTATATAGATTCAATGATAGTGTACATAATATTTGATGTTCCTCAATTAATTTCCTCAATTAATTAATTAATTAACTTCCTTAATTAATTAATTTCCTCAATTAATTAATTAATTTCCTCAATTAATTCTGAGTCAAGTTTGTGTTTTATTTTCTATGTATTCTAATCATTTTAAATCTTTTTGTTATTGTGAAATATGACTCACATAAAGAAAAATGTAATCAGCATAAATGTACAGCTCAATGAATGTGTGGCACCCAAACTAATCATTAAATAGGAACTTACCAGCACAGCAGGCACCTAATATTTTCATCACTGCCTATCCCCATGTCTCTAGAGATAAAAAATTATGTAACTTCAAATAACATAGTTTATTTTGCTCAATTTTTAATGTTCTAGGAATTGAGTCTTACATTTTTTTTTATTTCAGCATATTATGGGGGTACAAATGTTTAGGTTATGTGTGTTGCCTCCCCCCGCCAGGAGTCAGAGCTTCAAGCGTGTTCATCCCCCAGATGGTTCACATTGCACTCATTATGTATGTATATATCCATCTCTTCAGCCCCACTCCCATCTTCCCGATGCCCAATAAATGTTATTCCGATATGTCCACTTAGGTGTTCATCAGTTAATAGCCATTTGCTGGTGAGTACATGTGGTGCTTATTTTTCCATTCTTGGGATACTTCACTTAGTAAAATGGGCTCCAACTCTATCCAGGAAATACAAGAGGTGCTATATCACCATTGTTTCTTATAGCTGAATAGTACTCCATGGTATACGTATACCACATTTTATTAATCCACTCATGTATTGATGGGCACTTGGGTTGTTTCTACATCTTTGCAATTGTGAGTTGTGCTGCTATAAACATTTGAGTGCAGGTGTCTTGTTAATAGAGTATATTTGGGACCTGATCAAATTAAAAAGCATCTGCACAGCCAAAGAAACTATCACAAGAGCAAACAGTCAACCTTTAGAATCGGAGAAAATTTTCTCAAGCTACACATCCAATAAAGGGCTGATAACTAGAATCTATTTAGAACTCAGGAAAATCAGCAAGGAAAAATCAAACAAACCTATCAAAAAGTGGGCAAAGGACATTAACAGAAACTTTCTAAAAGAAGACAGAATAATGGCCAAGAAACATATGAAAAAATGCTCAACATCTCTAATCATCAGGGAAATGCAAATCAAAAATGCAATGAGATATTATTTATCTAGAGTGAGAATGCCTTTATTAAAAAGTCCCAAAACAATAAATGTTGGCATGGATGCAGAGAGACAGAAACACTCCTACACTGCTGGTGGGACTGCAAACTAGATCAACCTCTGTAGAAAGCAATATGGAGATACCTTAAAACGATACAAGTAGGGCTGGGCGCAGTGGCTCACGCCTGTAATCCTAGCACTCGGGGAGGCTGAGGCGGGTGGATTGTTTGAGTTCTGGAGTTCAAAACCAACCTGAGCAAGAGCAATACCCCGTCTCTACTATAAATAGAAAGAAATTAATTGACCAACTAATATATATAGAAAAAATTAGCCGGGCATGGTGGCACATGCCTGTAGTACCAGCTACTCAGGAGGCTGAGGCAGCAGGATTGCTTGAGGCCAGGAGTTTGAGGTTGCTGTGAGCTAGGCTGAAGCCATGGCACTCACTCTAGCCTGGGTAACAAAGTGAGACTCTGTCTCAAAAAAAAAAAGGCGATACAAGTAGATCTACCATTTGACCCAGTAATCCCATTACTGAGCATCTACCCAAAAGAACAATAATCTTACATTTTAATACATGTTTTTATGTCCACTTTCCTTCAGTCAACATTAGTTTATTAGTTTTATCCATGTTTTTATATGCAGCTGTAGTTTGTGCATTTTCACTCTTGTATAGTATTCCATCATTTGACCATATCACAATCTGTTTATCCATTGTATCATTGGGTGACATTTGGGTTACTTCCTGTTTGGGGGAGTTGAAAGAAAATCCAACTTGGAGGTTGGGAAAAATGATCATTTCCTGAGTGAGTGTGCAGGGGGTGTGGGCGCCTATAAAAAAAAGGTAAATGTAAAACAAGGCCACAGTGAAAGGAAGAAGGAGAAAGATGTCCATGGTGGAGATGTTTATTTGATGACTATAAGGGCATCAGCCTCATGCGTGCCCAAGCGTCAATAACTATGAGAGTTGGATGGTTCAGGAGAAACAAAGTTTACTGAAACAACTGAAGTTGCCCGTGTAATATTTCATCACCTTTTCTTGTGTGCCACATAGAGACAGATAAGGGAGGTTAAAAACCAGGAGGGAACCTAAACCCAGAATTTGGGACAGGCCTTTTCTCTGAGTGTAGGAGCTTCTACCCTCCATTCTGGATTTGGCCTCTGCCGGGTCTGGACTTCTGTGTCCACGTGGCCTGAGGAGTGAGAAGTCTGGTTTTGGACTTGAGGCCTCAGAGCTCCTTTCCACAAATTCTCTTCTGTCTGAGGTACCATTCAGGTTTCCTTTCAGGCCCTTGTCTCACAGTCAAGTTGGGCAGACAAATCTGTTCCAAATTAGTGTGTGAGTCAATGATTGACATTTGAAAAACCTGGGTGTAGCTGTGTTTATTAAGTAAGTAGTCTCAGTCCTATGTTTTCTTTGAAAAAATCCAGAATCTGTAATAGAAAAGATAGCAATAACTGAATTAAGAAAATATAAATTATTTCCTGGGAAAAGATACTAGAAATAAAATTAGAGGACTGATGTTAAATTGGAAAAATGCTGTAATATTTATAAAAAATTATTATAATAATAGCTATGATTTACTAGAAGTCCTTAAAATGATTAAAAACTAGAAAATAACAATAGATAAAAGAATATTTGAATAAGAAAATAATGCAACAGGAAATCCAAATAGCCAGTAAAGCTATGGAAACTACCTTGTTATCTAATAACTACCCTAGATTCCAAGAAATGCAAAATACAGTGACAAATAATACTTCTAATCTTACAGTACAGTAGAAGTTTATAATCATTGGGTAAATCTGGGCATACAATCTTTGTGTGGAAGAATATTAAGTTGTCACAGGTATAAGATGACCCAGTTGCATGTTTTACACATTCTTCACTATAGAAATTATAATAAAAGTGATAGCTCTGTTAGAATTTCAAAGATTTAATAATACATTATGAACAAATTAAAACATATATGTTAGAGATTGGAAACTGTGATTTTAATACAGATAACATGTTAATAGTTCTTACATACTCAGAGTCTTTAAAAGGATAAAACCAGGAAACACAATATGTAAAAAGATTAAATATGCAAATCATGGAAGAGGAAATTCAAGTCGTCAATAAACATATGCAATACGCTCAAACTTATTGTAATCAGATAAATGCAATAAGCATAACGAATATTGCTTCTAACCTATCAGATTGGCATAATTAAATTCAGATGTCATTTTCTGCTAGCAGAGAAATGACCATAAAAATATGCTGTGATAATTTGTTTGTATTATTTTAATTTTCAGAGCCCTTTGGGAAAGCAAACATCTATCAAATTAAATATATACATATGAAATGCCTCAAAAACCTTTGGAGATTTATTACATAGATATAGAACCTTCGTACACAGGGTGCATTAAAAAGCATACCAATGGTTTTGTGATTTCATAAAGGCAAAAGAATTGAAATTATCTGAATTTCAATAAACAGATAATACCAGAGTAAATTATGAAAGCCACTGAAAAGAATAATAAAGATATATCTGATTTAGGGGCTGACTTAGAATTTAAGTAGTAGTGCCGAGTGTACAAACAAGAAAAAATGGTCCATAACATAATGATATTTTAGAACTGTATTATTAAAGACACAGAAACAAATATATGTTTTTTTATGTCTACACATATTTGCCTGTAATAATGGAAACATGGAAAAATTTTTTAACATTTGCTTTTGTTAGTGGTGACAGTGACAGTATGGAATATTAGGGATGGAGGACCATGGATAAATAACGACATGTGTTCATACATGCGTAATATTTTTTAGAAATATATAATTCCCAAGTAATGATGGCAGTTTTCTCATCATTTTGGTGGATCTAGAGACTTTTACTTTTTTGTATCTATATTGCTATTATAATTTCTACTAGAAAATGCAAAATTAATCTAGTGATGTGAAAGACCAGTAGTAAAAAGTTTAGGGGATGTATTATGTACTTAATTTGACTTTTTAATTTCATATATACTAGTATATAGTATATACATACATATATAAAGACATATAGAGATAACATTTTGTTGTACCTAAAATATATGGTTTTACATAAAATATGTTACATGATATTTGACAGATGCCACAAAATGGAGTAATTTTTAGATATTGGAAAGATCTCACTCTAATTTTCATATCGCCAATATATATAATGCTACTGATTTTAATGCAAAAAGATACTCTCTGAGTATATTTTATATATTCACATGATACATTACAGTTAAACTTTAGATTCCACTGAAATGATAAGATTAAAAACATACAATTTGAGCATTATAATATTATCCCAATCTAATAACTTCAGCCAAATAAAACCTGAAAACTGTCACAGGTCCCAGGAGGCCCAGCTACACCCAAGCCCACACCCCCTCTGCACACTCAGGCCCCAACTAGCTGATTGTCTGTTCCCACGTGTACTCTCTGGGTGGTGGATCTCTGCTTGCACAGCAGCTGCAGACCAGCCTCAGCCTGGGCAAAGCAGCAAACTTCTCTGCTATGCGGAAGGCTGCTTCTCCAGTGAGTTCTGAGCACCTGCCTTAGGGAGGAGGCCCCTGTCCATGGTTGTCCTTTCTTGGACATTCTCCCTTAGCCCTGGGCTTTCAAGTGGTTCCCTCGTAGTTACTATTTTATTAGACTTTAGTACTTCTTTATATCAAATTTCACCTGTGCAAGGAACCGTGGGGTTTCTGTCTCCTAAGTGTACCCTAACAGATATACATGTTTAATCTTCCTTACTCAACAAGCCAATCATTGCTGTAAGTCTGTCTGCTGGCTCTCTCCTCTGTGGAGGACACACAGTGAGTTCCCAGTAAGGAACCATCTCCTAAAAGACCATCCAATTTGTGCCAGGGTTTTTTTGTTTGTTTTTTTTTTTTTGTTTTTTTTTTTTTTTTTTTTTGGAAGCTTTGTGTGGCTAGCTACAGGATTTATTTCTTCTTGAGTATAATCAGATAGTATCTGTCATGTAAGTCTGTCTTCCTCATTTTTATCTCCTTACAATATTTCTCCCTTTCTCTTTCCCTTCAGAGTATGCTTTTATTTTTATTTTTCAGCATTGGTTCATGCTAAATCCTCACCATGTTATGACAACCCTATGCCTCATGGCAGATGTGAAATTACCTATGAGAAGGACACCTACTTGCCTTTCAAATGTTCAAGACCACTCGCTCATTTTGCCTGTCTTTCTGCATTCAACTGATAGTGACCCTATAGTATGTCTTGGCAAGGTAGATTGGCTATTATTGTCATGTATATTCTCCATAAATGAAGAAATAGATGTTCATTGCTCTCCCAGATAACAGAGATCCATGCAAAAAGTTATGCTTTTATGAACAAGAAGAACTTGTAAGCAATGAGAGACATTGAACCACAAGAAAGTCTTTAATACACAGTGAATTCCTCATCATTCTGGGTATTATTCCAGATGTTCGGCCCCTCGTGAGCCTTGATTGGGTACAGCACTTGGTTATGCTGTAAATGTGAGGCTGTACCTCCCTTCTTGTGTTTACTTAGCAGTTTGGTTCTATTACACAAAGGACAAGTAGTTGGACATGCCTTGGTGCAATGCTGGCCCTACTGAACAGCAGCGGAGAAACCTGGAAGACTGTATGAAAGTGCACTCACATTTTATTTCCTCCCAATGCACTGTCTAAACATACTACATGGATGATTTCTCAGCTCCTTAAATATTTTTGCAAATATCACCTTTTTCAGTAATGGCCTTTTTGGTCACCTTATCTAAAATTTTACCCTACTTTCCATGTCCAACCTTATGCTTCTTATTTCTTTCTTATTTTTTATGAGACCATATCACCTTACATATAAGGTGTTGTCTTTTTACTTTCTTTACCTATTAATGTATGAATTCTTACAGGGGATACACATCATGAAATTTTTCTGTGCTTTGCTTACTGCTGTGTCTCCAATCTCCAGGATTGTGCCTCTCACATAATAATGCTCAATGAATATTTGTTGAATGAATGGAGCCATCAGATGCACTAATTCACAAATGTTAACTCAGTTTTCTATCTTCTTAACCTCTGATTTAAAATATTTACATAAGAATTGCTTTAAACTACGCAGTTCAAATTTGGTCCTTTAGATAAGTATTGGTTTCACTCTGTACCAGTGTAAGATGACCCTAACAACATGTACAGGAGGGAACTCATGGCTTGAAGAATACATAGCTTGGTATACACAGGATTGTCTTTGGATCAAGCTGCTCTAACCTGATTATTCCCTTTTGAGGAGACAGAAGTTTAAGCCCTCTGAAAGCTTCTACCTCCTAATGTCTGTGAAAGGAGCATGCAGGTATCAGGAAGGCTGGTTATGGGGCCATCTCTAACTTGACAGAAGAGCTTGTATTCATGGAGGCACTCGACCCCACAACTAAAAGGAAGCCTGGAAGCCAAGTTACTGCCTGGAAAATATTTAATATGCACAAGTCTTTAGTTGAATCAAGGATCCGAACTCACAACCCTTCCAAAAGGCCTCTGGCTATGCTGTTGATTTTCCAGTGGTTTCTCTATGCCGCAACCTTTTCTGGCCTTAACTATCCCGGATTCTGGTCTGGCAGCTTCTGATTGGTGCACTCTGCCTATATATTGTCAGGATGTGGAATCCTGGAGTCAGCGTTTGCCTATCCTTGGGCTCTGAAGCATTCTTCTTTGTGCTCCTGGGTCTTCAATTCACCACCATGAAGTTCTTGGCAATCCTGTTACTGGTGGGAGTTTCCACCTTCTTGGTCTCTGGCCGTAAGTAAAGATTCTTACTTCAACATAAGTTTTGAGAAATAGTACATAAAAATAGCCACTCTGGGCAGATGTGTGCTTGTACTTGCCTAGAATGCTGCACCTTCAGGCCTGAACTCCTCTAACTTGTTCCAGCACCATTTTGATTTTTGATTGACCGTTCAAGGGGGAGTTGATTCCTCCCATGGGCTTTTTTAATTCAGTCAGATGTTAATTCAGTAATAACCATGAAACTCAATTTCATTGATATTGTCAATAAAATATGTTTCTGAAGGCAATCAGAGTTTCTTTCAGTAAGTGAAACATGAGAACGTATAAGATTTCCTATGGGTGTTCATGTGTTTTACATTACCTGTGCATGTTCTTCCTCAATTTCTGCACCAAGGACAGAGGCTCTTCCATTGTGAAAGATGAAATATTCTCCATAATTTCTTTCTTCTCCCCTCCCCCGAAAACTGATGTTCACCTTCCGCCCTATTTTCCTTCTTCTCTTTCAGAGGATTCAACACTAGAACCTCCATCGGATGCCTCTGGAAGTGGTGAGTCTGCACTTGAACTTCATCTCTCCTACAATGTCTGTTTTCCATTTCCAGTGTCATATCTAGCAATCAGCTTGCATGTGGATACTCTAAGTTGTAAGGAATCCTAAACAGAAGCCTGAGAAAGCTGTATTCCTGCTTCTACCATACATTATAAACGTAATTAATCTGCTTATCCTCCAACAACTGATGTTCACCTTCCGCCCTATTTTCCTTCTCTTTCAGAGAATTCAACACCAGAACCTCCATCGGATGACTCTGGAAGTGGTGAGTCTGCACTTGAACTTCATCTCTCCTACAATGTCTGTTTTCCATTTCCAGTGTCATATCTAGCAATCAGCTTGCATGTGGATACTCTAAGTTGTAAGGAATCCTAAACAGAAGCCTGAGAAAGCTGTATTCCTGCTTCTACCATACATTATAAACGTAATTAATCTGCTTATTCCCCACAACTGGTATTAATCTTTCATCATATTTTTCCTTCTTCTCTTTCAGAGAATTCATCACCAGAACCTCCATCGGATGACTCTGGAAGTGGTGAGTCTGCACTTGAACTTCATCTCTTTCCTGCAATGACTGTTTTCCATTTCCAGTGTCATATCAAGCAGTCAGCTTGCATGTGGATATTCTAAGTTGTAAGGAATCCTAAACAGAAGCCTGAGAAAGCTGTATTCCTGCTTCTAGCATACATTATAAACATAAGTAATCTGCTTATTCCCCACAACTGGTATTAATCTTTCATCATATTTTTCCTTCTTCTCTTTCAGAGAATACGTTAACAACTGTTCCAGCAGACAACTCTGATGATGGTGAGTCTGCACTTGAACTTCATCTCTTTCCTGCAATGACTGTTTTCCCTTTCCAGCCTCATGTCAAGCAATCAGTTTGCATGTAGATATTCTAAGTTGTAAGGAATCCTAAACAAACCTTAGAAATTTGTATTCCTGATACTAACGTACACAGTGAACATAGGTAATCTATTTTTCTCTTTTACATTGTTAGAGAATATGATATCCTGGATATATATAAATTGTGGGCTTCTCCATTGCTCCTCAGACAGAGGCAAAGGTGCATGAGTTGTGACATTGAGGCCTCAGAATTTTTGGCAGATGCATGTAAAGTCTTTAATAAACTGAAACTAAATATATGGCCAGGGTAACAAGGAGACCAGTGGGTCACAGAATGAAGTAACAGATTGTAATTTTGAGAGGGATATAAAATGAACCATTTGAACTCAAATACAGGTGGTGTGTGGGATCTGGAATACAGCGATCTGGTAGAAGAAGGATTTTGGGTTTGCTCTTTGTAATGTTGTATAACACCTTATTCCAAGGGTGATGTTTGTTTCTCTCTGTGACAACCAAGGTTGTCAATCAAAACCTCTGGTCATTCTTGGGTTTCTTTCAAAGGGTATTGTGCATTATATGCTATGTGTTTATCATGTTCATGAATGAGTTACGAGGATCTCTCGTTTGATCCTCCACAGCTTGGAGATTTTCACACTTTGGCCATAGGACGTTGACTCTAGTGAGGCTTCACACTGTGGGCCATACTCCCTATCTTCATCATTCCCTTCCTCATCCTTCCTGGGAAAGAGTGAATTTGGGTTTTGCCCCAGGGCAATGACAATGACTACAGAGATAGGCTATTACTTTGCCCTAGGCATGAGCACAAAAGACCAAGTCCACATGTGATGCTACTCACAGGACTACTGCCCAGAAGCAATAAGTGAATTCATGGTAACCTGACATGGAATAACCTCGGGCTGCATAAGTTCCATAGTAACCTGAATGAGGGTATGAAGAGGAATAAATTCTAGAGGAGAATTCGGACGCCAACATGGGGTCCTGTTTTAACAGTGTTCTTTCTCTAAAGAAACCAGACATAGCACAGCTAAAGTATGGGTTTGGGGACGAGCTATCCAATTGTTGAGGGAGGTTTAACTCACAAATGTGGAGTCTGACTCCTAGGCTTTATAAATAGCTCTGGTGTAAGGTCAACAGAAAGATAATTCTCATAACTCTTACTGAGTTCCTTTAACATGTATTAATTCATGGGGCATGTGCTCATTCTTATTGTCAGAAGTGTACCGATTTTTCCCCTTATATTAATATGGCCCTCACAATTACTCCTCTAATAGGTGGAGTCTGAGTTGTCATAAAAGGTGCCATAAGTATGACTTCTTTTCAGGCTCAAAGGTGACAGAAGGTATTTAACAGCTAAGATAGGAAATATGACCCTAAGATAAGATATATCTTCTGAATCTGCCTCCTCTTCTCCTTTAGAATGTACTCCTCTGTTCGTCCTCATTCAGGCTGCAATAGCACATATGCAGTCCTAGGCTGCTCTATGGGAGGGCATCAGAATGTCAGAACATGAGGAATTCCCTTGTTGCTCTGGAAGTAGTCCTGTGGATAGCACCACATGTGGACTTGGTCTTTTATGCTCAGGCCTGGGAGAAAGTACTTGCCTTTCTCTTCAGTCAGTGCCATTGCTATGGTAGGGATATCCCAAATGCCCCATGTCCTAGCAAAGACCAGGCAGGGAAGATGAGAAAAAGCACAGTCAGAAGGTAGGCTGAAGGTATGACAGAATTGATGACAGATGCAGAGATGAATTGAGGATTAGAAATGTACATCTACTGAGTGGAACAAATATTGTTCCCTGTGGAAGCGTGAAGTCTGACCTGGAACTTTTCTTCCTAATTTCAGATGCCCCTGGACAAACGACAGCTTCCGCTGACACCACTACCACCACCACGACTACTGCTGCCCCTACCTCCAAGTCCAAGTTTTTTCCTTGCGTGTTGCACAATGGTAAGACCATGCCACCTGAGTGCTTCCTTCACATGGCTCCTGGCTTCCCTTGGTTCTCTACTCTGACAAAGACTATATTTCTAGGATCACAAAGGGAGTAGATATGAGAAAACCCCTGTTTTCTTCACATTGTTCTCTAATTCCTTGTGGTTTTCTAAATCAAGTCAACAGATCCATAAGCTTGTTACTCCTAGTTTAGCAATACTACCTGGATGGATCTTGAAATGTTAGCATTTATTAAGGATAATTATTCTTTATTGGAAACATCATTGGAAAGACAAATTATGTGCCTTTATGTGGCTAGATAATTGACTATGTTTACTGTTGTTTTATAAAATAAGACAATTATTTGTTTCCTTGAAAGAATTTCCGGAAAATGGGAAAAATCTTAACAATGGGTGAACTGTGTAACATTTCTTGGGGCACATTGTATTAATATTACTTAAGATATTTCTGGGATTTTGGAAATTCATGAAGAATCAACGTACAGTTTTTTATTGTGAGTTTATTTAGCCCTGCCCTTCACTTGAATATAGCATTGATTACAATATTTGTTGAATCTAAATATATGCAGCCACTGTGCTCTAAAATCCACATATATGTTGTGATTTAAATCTCACAGTCACTTTATGAAATAAATCTTTTGAAGATGAGAAAATGGAATAGTTGCAATGAGAACATGAGCAGTAATAAAAGGAATTGGAATGAGGCCCAAATAATTGAAGTCCTGAGATTTCTTCTTCAAATATTGCTTTATACACTTTCATGTCTGACCAAGGCTTGACACTTTGCTCAATGATCTATAGTATGGATACATCAATAGCTCTCCCTTATCAATGAATTTCTTTTAGCCACATTGTAGGGAAAATTCATATGTATAAGCTGACTTCCATTTCTCTCTAATTATCCAATTTACTTGGTCTTCCATCTTGGGCTAATTGTCCAAATTCTTTAATGATAGGAATGGGTTGTTTATCTTCTTATATGTAAAATCTCTTGTTACTTTTGGAGCCACTGAATTCAGTGACATATGACACTCAGTCCCCATTCAGAGTTCAAAGAATTAAGTCACATTCTTCATCCTTTGTGGAAACCTCTTGATAATATAATTTTTCTCTTGCAGGTCTCTGGGCATGTATTAAGGGTCTTGGCTCAAGTGTCCGAAATCACTGAGGTTGAATCTGCCTGGGTCTTCTGCATCTGGTCCTGTGGGGCTGGGCCATAACAAACCTTCATTTGATAATGTAAAACTACTTACCTTGCATTCTGTATATCACTCATCTCTAATTAGTTCATCTTCTTTCAAATAAATACTAATCATGAGCGACATAAAAATGGTATACTTTTTAAGAGTAGTGGTATCGTCGTCCAATGTTTAGACAATCCAAGTGACAGACACTTCAAATATTAACTAGTACCTTCCAGTGTTCCTTTTAATAACTGAAATTTCCACATATTTATCCAATTTTTTAAAAAATAAGACACTGGTCTCAGGCATAGTTTTAGAGACTATTGAGTCATCCAGCATGAATACACTCATCAACACTTACTAGGTACAAATGTTCAGTTTGATTCCACCAAACACTTCTATCAAGTTACACAGAATTTATTATCTTCTCTGCAATGACTTAACAGGTGAGAAGGAAAGCAGCCCCTGACATCTGGGAACTGCCTTGACACTTCCAGGCTTCAGCGTTGTGAGAAGGTGACCTGGTGCTGCCTGCTGGGCAGTGGTGCTTTCCTGTTGGACACAAACAGTCTCACAAAGAACCAACCTCAGACAAGGTCATTCAGTGACTGTGATGAAGTCAGATAAAAAAAAAAAAAGACCAATTCTTAATATTATTCAAGCACAGACAAAAACAGAGTTAGTGTGGAAGACACAGGGTGCCAAATTTTTCATAAAAGTTTGAACTTGTAACCAAGGCCATATCAGGAGAACGAGGACAAGTACGTTAAGGAGAAGGAAAGGGGAGTTTATTTCCCGACAAATGAGGAGTATGGCAGACGCACATCTTAAAGTACACAGTCCTCACTATAAGCAGAAACACAGAACTTTTAAAAGGAGTTTTTACCTTGGGACTAGTGCTGCTTAACTATAGTTGATGGTCCTGACCAACCTCATCTCTGAGAAACACAGTGACCTCTGTTGACCCATCTCCTGTGGTACAAGAAACAAAAGGCACTCTCCTACCGTTCTGATTACTGCCTTTGGGAATGGGGTACAGGTTTTATTTCCCAAAAAGTGTGGGAGGTGGTTTTTAAAGAGACGACATGTAAATGATTTTGCTCCTTTTTCAGGCCACTCTCTGTGTTATATATTCCACACTGTTGATTTTATCCTTCCATATCTATGGCGGTGGGGACATAGTCTTGAGCTATTCCTGCTGAATTGGGGCAATGTTTTAGATGGGAGGTTTGTACTTATTCATGGCATTGCAAAGCTTTGGGGAGTAGATTTACAAAAATAAACAATAAAACAGATTACCAGGTGGAATACGGGGCATAAGCAACAACTATAACTGTGAGGACTGACAAGACAAAATGGAGGATACCTGATAAGAGAGATTTTACCTGGCTTGGCATTTAAGACACTGGTAGGACTGCGGGTCTTTTCTGTCACCTTGTATGCAATTTCTCATATACGGATAGGTAAGAAAGAAACATGAGACCTCTGAGCACAGGGCTATTGGTTGCAACCCTGTCGGTGATCCGAGAGACAGGCTTCTGTAAATTCAGAAATCATATACAAGACTACTTTCTCCAAATGAGGTCTAGGATGGCAAACCAAGCAGCAAGACAGATCAGCAAAAGAGGCAATAACCCAGGAAATCCTCAGTAGGAAGTTGTCTCTCTGCCTGTGCTCCAACCAGAAGAAATAATCAAAGAAAATTTAGCAAAAAATCAACATTTTCATTTTTCCTTCTTCTTGAATAGATACTTTGGATCGCCTAATTCTTGCCCCTCCACTGGAGGATTGGGTTCACATCTTCAGTGGGACGCCTCTTTACTCTGGTATGATGGACCCAAGGTTTTATCCTTGACAATTTCAACAAGGTATATGTTGTTAGAGGTGCTTCATAAGGTCCCTTCCACTTTTCTGCTTCCAACTGGGGAGAGATGTAAAAGAGGCAAAACTCATGCATAGGACTTAGTATCTGATATATTGCTTTGTTCACTTAGGCTTATATTTTGGTGCTAGGGTGTTTGGGGTGCTAGGAAGGGTCTCACATAAACTATTCTTAGGAGCTTAACTTAAGCCTGCCTCTAGAGTCTACCCTTATCTAAAGGAATGCAAGCAGCAACACCTTATCCCACTTTAGATGGGTTTCCTGCATCAATTCCAGATGGCACACAATGTCCATTCTAGGTGTAGGGTTTTGTTTACTTGCTGGTTTATCTCGAATACCAAAGAGGCTCCATATGACTCTGTATGGAGGAAGAGATCCTATGAACATCCTGATGACCTATGAGATCATTAAGTCCACCGTGTCCAGCTTATCGGAGAAGTGGTTAACAAGCTTCTCCCTGGTGTTTGCTCAAAGAGGCTCTGGGATGACCACAGGACATTCTGCAGCAAATCCAGGTACAGATAGTGGGAAGCAAGGATCTCCCCATAATAGACATCACCATGAAGTGGCCAATCAGCAGTACCTTGCAAAATTCCCAGAGCTCCGTAGACACTCACATGAACTTTAGTATGCTCCTGGGTCATGTTGATAATGGGTTCTTCAGTCCAGAGACTGAGGCAGTAGTTACAAACCATGGTAGAAACATGGTTTCACAAGAAGGGGAAAATGATCAGGAAGGAGATGAACAGTCCAATGGCCTTCATATAGTCCCAGGACACAGACAGCTTGACCTTCCTTGTCTGAGCTTCATTGACCTACATCAGCTTCCAGGTCTCTTCCTTGTTGGCCCCTACTTTCTGAAGCTCAGCCTTGCTGTTGTGGTGCCTGCTGACATTCCTCCTATAGAAGGGGGAGCTGCTGAGCTGTCTCTGCTGCTCCTGCCCAAAGCATTCATCCCCAGCTTGACATTCTCCATCTGCTTGGCCTCTTTCTCTGTTCTGCTGATGCCCATCATCCTGTCATCCTCTTAGGACTTTTCCTGCTCTGCACTGGCATACACACACAGGAACTCAGTGAAGGCCTTGTGTGGGCAACCACCTACTGGTAGGAGCCCATCTGAGAGTGAGTTCCTTCAGAAGGATTCAGGTAACTTCGGAAGCTCTCTCCATTCAGGTAAGATAAGCCTCTACCCAGTCAGAAAGTTATGTATTTACAAGTTATGCACCTGAGTGCAATTCCAATCATCAAAATGGTAGGTCCCCACGTGTTGGGTTCTGTGTGTAAGGGTTGCCTTTCTGTCTTTGGATTATTTCAAACACATAGTTTGCAAATGGGGTCCTCTTAAATGAGGTCCCACCAAATTCATGAAAGCATCATGCCCCCAATGTATGTATTCACGTAGGTGCCTGATAAAAGGCGAACCACGACTTCGGGCAGGAGAATGAATCCATTAGAATTCTGTTTCTACTTAGTAGTGTCATACCAAATGTCAGAGTCCTGGTATTTAAAGAGAATCTAAATCATGTCCATCCACCAGAATCCATATCGCATTCATTATGTATGTATATGCACATCCTCCCTCTTCCTACCTGCCCAATACCCGATAAATGTTAGTCCTATATGTCCACTTAGGTGTTGATCAGTTAATACCAATTTTCTGGTGAGTACTTCTGGTGGTGCTTATTTTTCCATTCTTGGGATACTACACTTAATATAATGGTTTCCAGCACTATCCAGGAAAATACAAGAGGTGCTATATCACCATTGTTTTGAGGTTTTTGAGACAGAGTCTCACTTTGTTGTCCAGGCTAGAGTGAGTGCTGTGGCATCAGGCTAGCTCACAGCAACCTCAAACTCCTGGGCTCAAGCAATCCTACTGCTTCAGCCTCCCGAGTAGCTGGGACTACAGGCATGTGCCACCATGCCCAGCTAATTTTTTCTGTATATATAAGTAGGCCAATTAATTTCTTTCTATTTATGGTAGAGATTGGGTCTCGCTCTTGCACAGGCTGGTTTCGAACTCCTGACCTCGAGCAATCCACCTGCCTTGGCCTGCCAGAGTGCTAGGATTACAAGCGTGAGCCACCGCACCCAGCCACCATTGTTTCTTAAATCTGAATACTACTCTATGGTATACATATACCACATTTTATTAATCCACTCATGTATTGATGGGCACTTGGGTTGTTTCCACATCTTTGCAATTGCGAGTTGTGCTGCTATAAACAGTTGAGTGCAGGTGTCTTTTTAATAGAGTGTCTTTGGGACCTGATCAAATTAAAAAGCTCTGTACAGCCAAAGAAACTATCACAAGAGCAAACAGACAACCCACAGAATGGGAGAAAATTTTCACAAGCTACACATTCAATAAGGGCTGATAACTAGAATCTATTTAGAACTCAGGAAAATTAGCAAGGAAAAATCAAACAACCCTATCAAAAAGTGGGCAAATGACATGAACAGAAACTTTCCAAAACTTTCCAAAGACAGAAAAATGGCCAACAAACATATGAAAAAATGCTCAACATCTCTAATCATCAGGGAAATGCAAATCAAAACCACAATGGGATATCATTCATCTAGAGTGAGAATGCCTTTATTAAAAAGTCCCAAAACAATAAATGTTGGCATAGATGCAGAGAGATAGGAACACTCCTACACTGCTGGTGGGACTGCAAACTAGATCAACCTCTGTAGAAAGCAATATGGAGATACCTTAAAGTGATACAAGTTGATCTACCATTAGACCCAGTAATCCCATTACTGGGCATGTACACAAAAGATCAATAATCTTACATTTTAATACATGTTTTTATGTCCACCTTCCTTCAGTCAACATTAGTTTATTAGTTTTATCCATGTTTTTATATGCAGCTGTAGTTTGTGCATTTTCACTCTTGTATAATATTCCATCATTTGACCATATCACAATCTGTTTATCCATTGTATCATTGGGTGACATTTGGGTTACTTCCTGTTTGGGGGAGTTGAAAGAAAATCCGACTTGGAGGTTGGGAAAAATGATCATTTCCTGAGTGAGTGTGCAGGGGGTGTGGTCACCTATGAAAAAAAGGTAAATGTAAAACAAGGCCACAGTGAAAGGAAGAAGGAGAAAGATGCCCATGGTGGAGAAGTTTATTTGATGACTATAAGGGCATTAGCCTCATGCGTGCCCAAGCGTCAATAACTATGAGAGTTGGATGGTTCAGGAGAAACAAAGTTTACTGAAACAACTGAAGTTGCCCGTGTAATATTTCATCACCTTTTCTTGTGTGCCACATAGAGACGATAAGGGAGGTTAAAAACCGGGAGGGAACCTAAACCCAGAATTTGGGACAGGCCTTTTCTCTGAATGTTAGAGCTTCTACCCTGCATTCTGGATTTGGCCTCTGCCGGGTCTGGACTTCTGTGTCCACGTGGCCTGAGGAGTGAGAAGTCTGGTTTTGGACTTGAGGCCTCGGAGCTCCTTTCCACAGATTCTCTTCTGTCTGGGGTACCATCGAGTCAGGCCCTTGACTCACAGTCAAATTGGGCAGACAAATCTGTTCCAAATTAGTGTGTGAGTCAATGACTAACATTTGAAATCCTTAGGTAAATTGGGGATTGGGAGTAGCTGTGTTTATTAAGTAAGTAGTCTCAGTCCTATGTTTTCTTTAAAAAAAATTCCAGAATCTATGATAGAAAAGATAGCAATAATTGAATTAAGAAACTATAATTTCTTGCCTGGGAAAAGATACTAGAAATAAAATTAGAGGACTAATGTTACATTAGAAAAATGGTGTAATATTTATAAAAAATTATTATAATAATAGCTACGATTTACTAGAAGTCCTTGCATTGATTAAAAACTAGAAAACACAGTAGATAAAAGATAAAAGAATATTTGAATAAGAAAATAATGCAACAGAAAATCCAAATAGTCAATAAATCTATGGACACTACCTAGTTATCTAATAACTACCCTAGATTCCAAGAAATGCAAAATACAGTGACAAATAATACTTCTAATCTTACAGTACAATAGAAGTTTGTGATCATTGGGTAAATCTGGGGATTAACAGTAGATATGATCTTTGCATGGAAGAATATAAAGTTGTCACAGGTATAAGATGACCCAGTTACATGTCTTAAACCTTCTTCACTATAGAAATTATAATAAAAGTGATACCTCTATTAGAATTTCAAAGATTTAATAACACATTATGAACAAATTAAAACATATATGTTAGATGGGAAACTGTGATTTTTATACAAGATAACATGTTAATAGTTCTTACATATTCAAAGTATTTAAAAGGATAAGAGCAAATTGAATATATACATAAGATATGACTCAAAACCCTTGGAGATTTATTACATAGATATAGAACCTTTGTACATAGAGTCCATTAAAAAGCATATCAATCATTTTATGATTTGATAAAGGAAATAGAATTGAAATTATCTTAATTCCTATACTGAAAAGAATAATACAGCTATATCTGATTTAGGGGCTGACTTACAATTTTAAGTAGTATTGTCGAGTGTACAAACAAGAAAAAATGGTACTCTATTTTTAAAGACACAGACACAAATATATGGTCATTTATGTCTACACATATTTGCCTGTAATAATGAAAACATGGAAAAATTTATTTAACATTTTTTTTGGGTAGTGGTGACAGTGACAGTATGGAATATATGGGATGGGGGACCATGGATGAATAACTACATGTGTTCCTACTTGAATAATATTTTTAGAAATATATAATTCCCAAGTAATGATGGCAGTTTTCTCATCATTTTGGTGGGTCTAGAGACTTTTACTTTTTGTACCTATATTTCTATTATAATTTCTACTAGGAAAATGCAAGATTAATCTAGTGATGTGAAACACCAGTAGTACAAAGTTTAGGAGATGCATTATGTACTAAATTTGACTTTTTAATTCCATATATACTAGTATGTAGTATATACCTATATATACATATGTATATAAAGACATATAGAGATAACATTTTGTTGTACCTAAAATATATGGTTTTACATAAAATATGTTACATGATATTTGACATATGCCTCAAAATGGAGTAATTTTTAGATATTGGAAAGATCTCACTCTAATTTTCATACATCGCCAATATATATAATGCTACTGATTTTATTGCAAAAAGATATTCTCTCTGCATGTATTTTATATATTCACATGATACATTACAGTTAAATTTTAGATTTCACTGAAATGATAAGATTAAAAACATACAATTTGAGCATTATAATATTATCTCAATCTAATAATTTCAGCCAAATAAAACCTAAAAACTGTCACAGGTCCTGGAGGCCCAGCTATATCCTGAGCCCACACCCCCACTGCACACTCAGGCCCCAACTAGCTGATTGTCTGTTCCCACGTGTACTCTCTGGGTGGTGGCTCTCTGCTTGCCAAACAGCTGTAGACCAGCTTCAGCCTGGGCAAAGCAGCAAACTTCTCTGCTATGCGGAAGGCTGCTTCTCCAGTGAGTTCTGAGCACCTGCCTTAGGGAGGAGGCCCCTGTCCATGGTTGTCCTTTCTTGGACATTCTCTCTTAGCCCTGGGGTTTCAAGTTCCTTCATATTTACTCTTTTATTAGACTTTAGTACTTTATATCAAACTTCACCTGTGCAATGAACCATCGGGTTTCTGTCTCCTAAGTGTACCCTAATAGATATACATGCTTAATCTTCCTTCCTCAACGAGTCAATCATTGCCTTAAGTCTGTCTGCCGGCTCTCTCCTCTGTGGAGGACACACAGTGAGTTCCCAGTAAGAACCATCTCCTAGAAGACTCTTCCATTTTTTTTTTTTTTCTGGAAGCTTTGTGTGGCTAGCTATAGGAGTTATTTCTTCTTGGGTATAATCAGATAGTATCTGTCATGTAAGTCTGTTTTCCTCATCTTTATCTCCTTTCAATGTTTCTCCCTTTCTCTTTCCCTTCAGAGTATGCTTTTATTTTTATTTTTCAGCATTGGTTCATACTAAATCCTCACCATGTTATGACAACCCTATGCCTCATGGCAGATGTGAAATTACCTATGACAAGGACACCTACTTGCCTTTCAGATGTTTAAGGCCACTCTCTCATTTTGTCTGTCTTTCTGCATTCAACTGATGGTGACCCTATAGTGTCTTGGCAAGTAGATTGGCTATTATTGTCAGGTAGATTTTCCATAAATGGAGAAATAGATATTCAGTTCTATCCCAGATAACAGAGATCCATACAAAAAGTTATGCTATTTATGAACTGAAGAACTTGTAAGCAATGAGAGACATTGAACCACAGGGAAGTCTTTAATACACAGTGAGTACCTCACCATTCTGGGTATTCCAGATATTCGGCACCCCTCAGGAGCCTTGATTGAGTACAGCACTTGGTTATGCTGTAAATGCGGGAATTTACCTCCCTTCTTGTGTTTACCTAGCAGCTTGCATCCATTACAACAAAGAATGGGTAGATGGACATGCGTTGATGCAGTGCAGGCCCTACTCAATAACAGCAAATAAACCAGGAAGACCATATGCACATGCACTGACGTTTTCTTTCCTCCCAATGCGCTATCTAAGCATACTACATGGATGATTTCTCAGTTCCTTAAATCTTTGTGCAAATACCATCTTTTTCAGTAATACCCTTTTTGGTCACCTAATCTGAAATTATATCCTACTTTCCATCTCCAACTTTACGCTTCTTACTTCTTTCTTATTTTTTATGAGACCATATCACCTTACATATAAGGTGTTGTCTTTTTACTTTCTTTACCTATTAATGTATGAATTCTTACAGGGGATACATGTCATGAAACTTTTTCTGTGCTCTGCTTACTGTTGTGTCTCCAATGTCCAGGATTGTTCCTCTCACATAATAATGCTCAATGAATATTTGTTAAATGAATGGATTCATCAGATGCACTAATTCACAAATGTTAGCTGTTTTCTATCTTCTTAACCTTTGATTTAAAATATTTACATAACAATTGCTTTAAACTATGCAGTTTAAATTTGATTCTTTAGATAAGTATGGGACTCACTCTGTACCAGTGTCAGATGACCCTAACAACACACACAGGAGGGAACTCATGGCTTGAAGAATACACCGCCTGGCATACACAGGATTGTCTTTGCATCAAGTTGCTCTACCCTGATTGTTCTCTTTTGAGGAGAAGAAGGTTAAGCCCTCTGTAAGCTTCTGCCTCCTAATGTCTAAGAAAGGAGCATGCAGATATCAGGAAGGCTGGTTATGGGGCCATCTCTAACTTGACAGAAGACCTCGTATTCATGGAGTCATTCAACCCCATAAGTAAGAGGAAGCCTGGAAGAGAAGTTACTGCCTGAAAATATTTAACATTCACAAATCTTAAGCTGAATTAAAGATCCAAACTCACAACTCTTCCAAAAGGCCTCTGGCTATGCTGTTGATTTTCCAGTGGTTTCTCTGTGCAGCAAACTTTTATGGCCTTAACTATCCCGGACGCTGGTATGGCAGCTCCTGATTGGTGCACTCTGCCTATATATCGTCAGGATGTGGAATCCTGGAGTCAGCGTTTGCCTACCCTTGGACTCTGAAGCATTCTTCTTTGTGCTCCTGGGTCTTCAATTCACCACCATGAAGTTCTTGGCAATCCTGTTACTGGTGGGAGTTTCCACCTTCTTGGTCTCTGGCCGTGAGTAAAGATTCTTACTTGAACATGAGTTTTGAGAAATAGTACATAAAAATAGCCACTCTGGGCAGATGTGTGCTTGCAGGTGCCTAGGATGCTGCACCTCCTGACCTCTACTCCTCTAACTTGTTCCAGCACCATTTTGACTGGCAATTCAAAGTGGAGTCGATGCCTCCCAGAAGCGTTTCTTAATTCAGTCAGATGTTAATTCAGAAATAACCTTGAAACTCAATTTCATTGATATTATCAAAATTTAAAAAGACAATCAGAGTTTATTTCAGTAGGGAAACATGAGAACATATAAGGTTTTCTATGAGTGTTCATGTGTTTTACATTACCTGTGCATGTTCTTCCTCAATTTCTGCACCAAGGACTGAGGCTCTTCCATTGTGAAATATGAAATAGTCTCCATATTTTCACTGTCTTCCCCACCCCCACAACAGGTGTTTACCTTCTGTCCTATTTTTCCTTCTTCTCTTTCAAAGGATACGACAACAGATCCTCCATCGGACAACTCTGCTAATGGTGAGTCTGCACTTGAACTTCATCTCTTTCCTGCAATGACTGTTTTCCATTTCCAGCCTCATGTCAAATAATCAGCCTGCATGTGGATATTGTAAGTTGTAAGGAATCCTAAACAGAAGACTGAGAGAGTTGTAGTCCTGATACTAATGTACACAGTAGACATAGTTAATCTATTAATCTCTTATACATTGTTAGAGAATATGAAATATAGGACATATATAAATTGTGGACTTCTTCATTGCTCCTCACACAGTGGCACAAGCGCATGAGGTGTGACGTTGAGGCCTGGGAATTTGTGGCAGATGCATGTAAAGTCTTCAATAAACTGAAACTAAATATATGGCGAGTGTAAACAGGAGACCAGTGGGTCACAGAATGAAGTAACAGATTGTAATTTTGAAAGGGATATAAAATGAAGCATTTAAACTACAAATGAAGATGGTGTGTGAAATGTGGAATACAGGGGTCTGGTAGAAGAAGGATTCTGAGTTTGCTCTTTCTAATGGTGTATAATATCTTATTCCAGGGATGATGTTTGTTTCCTCTCTCTGACCTGAAAACCAAGGTTTTTGACCAAAGCCCCTGGTCAGTCTTTGATTTCTCCCAAAGGGTCCTGTGGGATATATGCGATGTGTGTATCATGTTCATGAATGAGTTATGAGGATCTCTCTTTTGATCCTCCACAGCTTAGAGATTTGCACACTTTGGTCATAGGTTATTAACTCTAGTCAGGCATCACACTGTCAGCCACACGCCCTATCTTCATCCTTCCCTTCCTTGGCCTTCCTGGGAAAGAGTGGATTTGGTGTTTCCCCCAAGGACAATGACAACCACTGCAGACATAGGCAAGTACTTTGCCCTAGGCATGAGCACAGAAGATCAAGGCCACGTGTGGTGCTACTCACAAGACTCCTGCCCAGAAGCGGTAAGTGAATTCATGGTAACCTGATATTCTAATGCCTTCCCACAGAATAACCTCGGGCTGCATAAGTTCCATAGTAACCTGAATGAGGGTGCATTGAGGTATAAAATCCAGAGGAGAATTAGGACCCCTATATGCTGGCCAGTTTTAACAGTGTTCTTTCTCTGAAGAGGCCTGATGCAGCGTGGCTGAAATATGGTTTTGGGGACAGAGCTATACAGTTATTGAGGAAGATTTAACTCACAAATGCAGAGTCTGACCCCTGGACTTGTCAGTAGCACTGGTGTAAGGTCAAAAGTAAGATAATTTGTCTCGATTTGTATTACAGGCTTAAGCTTAATCCACGATAGCATAAACGGTGCTAGTTCACTATCGTTTCTTAGGATTGAGTAATATTCCATTGTGAGTATATACCACATTTTAGTTATCCATTCACGACACAAGACCTGGAAAATGGGCTACACATCTACTCGCCATAAAATTGGTACTGACAGCCTAAAAATATGGTGCTCGAATAATTGTAGTGTTCAATAGGGATCTGGGGGGAGGAGACCCACATCTTAAGGATGTGATGAGCATTGTAGGGGGGAAAGAATTACCTCTATCCCTTTTTAGGGAGAGGCGAAGAAACGCACTGTAACCAAAATGTCTAAAAAAAAAAATTTTTGTTAATGGGAGGTGAACAGGTGGAAGCGGGGAGAAGGGGAAGGGTAGGCACTTTCATGGTGGGTGCAGGGCGTACCACTTGAAGACTGGACACGCTTGAAGCTCTGGCAGAGCAGGGTGGGGAGGGGGACAGGGGCAAGATATGTAACCCTAACAATATTTGTACCCACAGAATTTGGGAAAAAATAAATAAATAAATAAAAATAAAAATAAAATGATTTTATGTTAAATAAAAATGGAAACCCTAGGGGGAAAAAAAGAGTAAGATAATTCTCATAACTCTTATCCAATTCTAATTCTCACAATTACTCGTCTAATAGGTGGAGTTTGATTGTCACAAAAGGTGTGATAAATATGGCTTATTTTTAGTCTAGAAGGTGGCAGAGGGTATTTTACAGCTAAGATAGGAATATGACTCTAAGATAGGATACATCGTCTTAATCTTCCTCCTCTTCTCCTCTAGAAATGATCCCTCTGCGTGTCCTCATTCACGCTGCAATGGCACGTCTGCAGTCCTAGGCTGCTCTGTGGACGGCATCAGAATGTCAGGCCATGAGGAATCCTCTTGTTGCTCAGGGAGTAGTCCTGTGGATAGCACCATGTGTGAACTTGGTCTTTTGTGCTCAGGCCTGGGAGAAAATACTTGCCCATCTCCTCAGTCAGTGCCATTGCTATGGTAGGGAAATCCCAAATTCCTTCTATAATAGCAAGGGAAGATGAGGAAAAAGCAAAGTCAGAAGGCAGGCTAAAGGTATGACAGAATTGATGACAGATGCAAAGATGAATTGAGGATTAGAAATATAAATCTACTCTTGGGTGGAACAAATTTTGTTCCCTGTGGAAAAGTCAAGTCTGACCTGGAACTTTTCTTCCTAATTTCAGCCGCCCCTGGAAAATCCTCCACTTCTGCTGACACCACTACTACCACGATGACTACTGATGCTCATACCACTAAGTGCTGCTTTATTGCTTGTGTCTTTAGAAATGGTAAAACCATCCCACCCGATAGCTTCCTTCACTGGCTCCTCAATTCCCTGGTTTCTCTATTCCGACAAAGACTTTATTTCTAGCATCACAAAGGGAGAAGATATGAGAAAAGCCCTGTTTTCTTCACATTGTTCTCTAATTCTTTGTGGTTTTCTACATCAGGTCAACAGATGAATATCACAGGAGCCACAAGCTTGTTACTCCTAGTTTAGCAATACTACCTGGATGGATCTTGAAATGTTAGCATTTATTAAGGACAATTATTCTTTAGTGGAAACATCATTAGAAAGATAAATTATGTGCCTTTATGTGGCTAGGTAATAGACTATCTTTATTGTTGTTCTGTAAAAGCAGACAATTATTTGTTTCCTTGAAAGAATTTCCAGAAAATGGGAAATAGCTTATCGATGGGTGAACTGTGTAACATTTCTTGGGGCACATTGTTTTAATATTACTTAAGATATCTCTGGGAATTGGAAATTCATTAAGGATCAAGGTATAGTTTTTTTTATGGGTTTATTTTGCCCTGCCCTTCACTTGAATATAGCATTGATTACAATATATGTTAAATCTAAACATATGCAGCTACTGTGGTCTATAATTAACATTCATGTTGTGATTTTAATCTCACACTCACTTTATGAAATAAATCTTTTGAAGAAGAGGAAATGGAAACGTTGCAATGAGAACATGAGCAGTAAGAAAAGGAATTGGAATGAGGCCCAAATAATTGAAGTCCTGAGATTTCTTCTTCAAATATTGCTTTATACATTTTCACCTGTGGGCCAAGGCTTGGCACTTTGCTCAATGATCTGTAGTATGGATACATCAGTAGCTCTGCCTTATCAGAGAATTGCTTTTTGCCATATTGTAGGGAAAATTCATATGTATTAGCTGACTTCCATTTCTCTCTAATTATCCAACTTACTTGGGCTTCCATCTTGGGCTACCGTGTAAAAATTCTTTAATGACTGGAACCGGTTGTTTATCTTCTTGGACGTAAAATCTCTTGTTACTTTTGAAGCCACTGAATTCAGTGACATGTGACACTTAGTCCCCATTCAGAGTTCAAAGAATGAAGTCACATTCTTCATACTTTCTGGAAAACTCTTGAAAATATTATTTTCCTCTTGCAGGTCTCAGGTCATGTCTTATGTATCACCGCTCAAGTGTGCGGCACCACTGAGGTGGAATCAGCCTGGGTCTTCTGCATCTGGTCCTGTGGGGCTGGGCCATAACAAACCTTCATTTGATAATGTTCAACTACTTACCTTGCATTCTGTATATCACTCATCTCTACTCAGTTAATCTTTCAAGTAAATAACAATCATGAGCAACATAAAAATGGTCTATTTTGGGGAAATAGTGGGGTAGTTGTCCAATGTTTAGACAATCCAAGTGACAGACACTTCAAATTTTAACTAGTTCCTCCTTGTGTTCCTTTTAATAACTGAAATTTCCACATATATATCCAATTTTCAAAACATAAGACACTGGTCTTAGACATATTAGAGACTATTAGAGACTTAGACGTATTAGAGACTATTGAGTCATCCAGCATGAATACACTCATCAACACTTACTAGGTACAAATATTCAGTTTGATTCCACCAAACACTTCTATTAAGTTACACAAAACTTTTTATCTTCTCTGCGATGACTTAACAGGTGAGAAGGAAAGCAGCTCCTGACATCTGGGAACTGCCTTGACACTTCCAGGCTTCAGCGTTGTGAGAAGGTGACCTGGTGCTGCCTGCTGGGCAGTGGTGCTTTCCTGTTGGACACAAACAGTCTCACAAAGAACCAACATCAGACAAGGTCATTCAGTGACTGTGATGAAGTCAGAGAAAAAAAAGACCAATTCATAATATTATTTAAGCACAGACAAAAACAGAGTTAGTGTGGAAGACACAGGGTGCCAAATTTTTCTTGAAAGTTTGGAACTTGTAACCGAGGCTGTATCAGGAGAAGGAGGACAAGTAGTTTGAGGAGGAGGAAAGGGGAGTTTATTTCCCGGCAAATGAGGAGTATGGCAGACGCACATCTTAAAGTACACAGTCCTCCCTATCAGCAGAAATACAGAACTTTTAAAAGGAGTTTCTACCTTGGGGCTAGTGCTGCTTAAATATAGTTGATGGTCCTGACCAACCCCATCTCTGACAAACACAAGTGACCTCCATTGACCCATCTCTTGTGGTACAAGGAATAAAAGACACTCTCCTGCCCATCTGATTACTGGCCTCGGGAAGTGGGTACTGGCTTTAATTCCAAAAGAATGGGGTAGGTGGTTTTAAAAGATACAACGTGTAAATGGTTTTGCTCTTTGTTCAGGCCACTCCCTCTGTTACATATTCCACACTGTCAATTTTACACTTCCATATCTATGGGGATGGGGACACAGTTTGAGCTATTCCTGCTGAATTGGGGCAATGTTTTAGATGGAAGGTTTGTACTTATTTATGGCATTGCAAAGCTTAGGCAGTAAATTTACAAAAATAAACAATAAAACAGATTACCAGGTGGAATACAAGGCATAAGCAACAACTATAGCTATAAAGAATGATAAGACAAAATGGAAGATATCTGATAAGAGAGATTTTACCTGGCTTGGCATCTAAGACACTGGCAGGACTGCGGGTCTTTTCTGTCACCTTGTATGCAATTTCTCACACAGGGCTAAGAGAGAAAGAAACATGGATCCTCTGAGCACAGGGTTATTGGTTGCAACCCTGTCAGTGATCCGAGAGACTGGTTTCTGTAAATTCAGAAATCATATACAGGAATACTTTCTCCGAATGAGGTCTGACAACAAACCAAGCAGCAAGACAGATCAGCAGAAGAGGCAATAACCTGGGAAATCCTCAATAAGAAATTGTCTCTCCGCTTATCCTCCAGGCAGAAGTAATAATCAAAGAAAAGTTAGCAAAAAATCAGCATTTTCATTTTTTCTTCTTCTTGAATAGATACTTTAGATCGCCTAAAGGCTTGCCCCCACACTGGGGGATTGGGTTCACATCCTCAGTGGGATTACTATGGTATGATGGACCCAAGGTTTTACTCTTGACAATTTCAAGGAGGTATATGTGTTAGAGGTACTTCATAAGGTCCCTTCCACTTTTCTGCTTCCAACTGGGGTGAAATGTAAAAGAGGCAAAACTCATACATAGGACTTAGTATCTGATATGTTGCTTTGTTCACGTATGCTTATATTTTAGCTTGGGTGCTAGGAAGTGTCTCTCATAAACTATTTCTTAGGGGCTTAGTTAAGCCTGTGTCTGGGGCTACAATTATCTAAAGGAGGACAAGCAGCAACAACTTATCCCACTTTTGATGGGTTTCCTGCATCAATTCCAGATTGCACGCAATGTCCATTCTAGGTGTAGGGTTTTGTTTACTTGCTGGTTTATCTCCAATACCAAGGAGGGTCCATATCACTCTGTATGGAGGAAGAGATCCTATGAACATCCTGATGACCTGTGAGATCATTGAGTCCACCATGTCCTGCTTATCACAGAATTGGTTCACCAGCTTCCCCCTGGTGTCTGCTCAAAGAAGCTCTGGGGTGACCACAGGACATTCTGCAGCAGATCTAGGTTCAGATGGTTGGAAGTAAAGATCCCTTCTAATGGACATCACCTTGGAGTGGCCAATCAGCAGCACCTTGCAGAATTTCCTGGGCTCTGTAGACACTCAGATGAACTATAGTATGCTCCTGGGTCATGTTGATAATGGGGTCATTGGTCCAGAGACTGAAAAAATAGTTAAAAGCCACGGCAGCCACATGGTTACACAAGAAGAGGAAGATGCTCAAGAAGGAGATGAACTGTCCAACTGCCTTCGAAGTCCCAGGACACAGACAGCTTGACCTTCCTTGTGTGAGCTTTGTCTGCCTCCATCAGCTTCCAGGTCTCTTCCTTCTTGGCCCCAGCTTTCTGAAGCTCAGCCTTGCTGTTGCAGTGCCTGCTGATATTCCTGCTGTAGGAGGGGGAGTTGCTGAGCTCTCTCTGCTGCTCCTGCCCAAAGCATTCAAAACCAGCTTGATATTCTCCATCAGCTTGGCCTTTTTCCCTAGACAGCTGATGCCCATCATCCTGTCATACTCTTAGGACTTTTCCTGCTCTGCACTGGTATACACACACAGGAACTTGGTGAAGACACTGCATAGAACACCAGCTACTGGTAGGAGCCATCTGAGAGTGAGTTTCTTCAGAAGGATTGTGGTAACTTCAGATGCTCTCTCCATTCTGGTAGGATAAGCCTCTACCCAGTCTGAAAAGACATTTACTAATACAAGTGTAGGCACCAGAGTGAAAATCCAGTCTTCAATGTGGTAGGTCCCCACGTGTTGGATTCTGTGTGGGTTGCCTTTCTGTCTTTGGATTATTTCAAACACATAAATAGTTTGCCAACAGGGTCCTCTTAAATGAGGTCCCTCCAAATCCATGAAAGCATCATGCCCCCAATGTGTGTATTCACGTAGGTGCCTCATAAGAGGCGAACCATGGCTTCAGGTAGGAGAATGAATTCATGAGAATTCTGTTTCTACTCAGTAGTGTCATCCCAAATGTCAGATCCCCAGTATTTAAAGAGAATCTATATCTTGTCCACCCCCCAGTAGATGTGCATCACAATCATTATGTATGTGTATACACATCCCCTCCCGCCCCACCTGCCTGACACCCGATAACTAATCCTATATGTCCACTTAGGTGTTGATCAGTTAATACCAATTTTCTGGTGAGTACATGTGGTGCTTGTTTTTCCATTCTTGGGATACTTAACTTAGTAGAATGTTTCCAGCACTAGGCAAGAAAATACAAGAGGTGCTATATCACTATGGTTTCTTATAGCAGATTAGTACTTTTTGTATACATATACCACTTTTTATTTATCCACTAATGTATTGATGGGTTTTGGGGTTGTTTCCACATCTTTGCAATTGTGAGTTGTGCTGCTATAAACATTTGAGTGCAGGTGTCTTTTTAATAGAGTGTCTTAGGGACCTGATCAAATTTAAAAGCTTCTGCACAGCCAAAGAAACTATCACAAGAGCAAACAGACAACCTACAGAATGGGAGAAAATTTTCTCAAGCTACACATCCAATAAAGGGCTGATAACTAGGATCTATTAGAACTCAGGAAAATCAGCAAGGAAAAATCAAACAACCCTAACAAAAAGTGGGCAAAGGACATGAACAGAAATTTTTCAAAACAAGCAGAATAATGGACAACAAACATGAAAAAATGCTCAACATCTCTAATCTTCGGGGAAATGCAAATCAAAACCGTAATAAGATATCACTTATCGCCAGTGAGAATGGCTTTTATTAAAAAGTCCCAAAACAATAAATGTTGGCATGGATGCAGAGAGATAGGAACACTCCTACATTGCTGGTGGGACTGCAAACTAGTTCAACCTCCGTAGAAAGCAATATAGAGATACCTTAAAGCGGTACAAGTAGATCTATCATTTGATCCAGTAATCCCATTACTGGGCATCTACCCAAAAGAACAAGAGTCTTACATTTTAATAGATGTTTTTATGTCTACCTTCCTTCAGTCAACATTAGTTTATTAGTTTTATCCATATTTTTATATGTAGCTGTAGTTTGTGCATTTTCACTCTTGTATAGTATTCCATCATTTGACCATATCACAATCTGTTTATCCATTGTATCGTTGGGAGCCATTTGGGTTACTTCCCATTTGGGGGAGTTGAAAGAAAATCCGACTTGGAGGTTGGGAAAAATGATCGTTTCCTGAGTGAGTGTGCAGGGGTTGTGGAGGGCCTGTAAAAAACATAAATGTAACAAAAGGCCACAGTGAAAGGAAGAAGGGGATAGATGTCCACTGTGGAGATGTTTATTTGATGACTATAAGGGCATTAGCCTCATGCGTGCCCAAGCGTCAATAACTATGAGGGTTGGATGGTTCAGGAGAAACAAAGTTAACTGAAACAACTGAAGTTGCCCGTGTAATATTTCATCACCTTTTCTTGTGTGCCACATAGAGACGGACAAGGGAGGTTAAAAACCGGGAGGGAACCTAAACCCAGAATTTGGGACAGGCCTTTCTCTGAGTGTAGGAGCTTCTACCCTGCATTCTGGTTTTGGTCTCTGCCAGGTTTGGACTTCTGTGTCCACGTGGCCTGAGGAGTGAGAAGTCTGGTTTTGGACTTGAGGCCTCAGCGTTCCTTTCCACAGATTCTCTTCTGTCTGGGCTACCCTTTAGGTTTCCTTTCAGGCCCTTGTCTCACAGTCAAATAGGGCAGACAAATCTGTTCCAAATTAGTGTGTAGTCAATGACTAACATTTGAAATCCTTGGGTATACTGGGGATTGGGAGTAGCTGAATCTATTAAGTAAGAAGTCTCAAAAAAAAAAAGAAAGTCATCTCGGTCCTATGTTTTCTCTAAAAAAATCCAGAATCTATAATAGAAAAGATAGTAATAATTCAAATTAGAAAATATAAAGTATTGCCTAGAGAGAGATACTAGATATAAAATTAGAGGACTGATTTTAAATTAGAAAAATGGTGTAATATTCATAAAAAATTATTATAATAATAGCTATGATTTACTAGAAGTCCTTCTATTGATTAAAAACTAGAAAACACAATAGATAAAAGATATAAGAATATTTGAATAAGAAAATAATGCAACAGGAAATCCAAATAGTCAATAAATCTATGGAAGCTACCTAGTTATCTAATAACTACCCTAGATTTCAAAGAAAAGCAAAATAGAGTGACAAATAATACTTCTAATCTTACAGTACAGTAGAAGTTTGTGATCATTGGGGAAATCTGGTGATTAATAATAGATAACAAATTGAGTGGAGGAATTTTAAGTTGTCACAGGTATAAGATGACCCAGTTGCATGTCTTAAACATTCTTCACTATAGAAATTATAATAAAAGTGATAGCTCTATTTGAATTTCAAAGATTCAATAACACATTACAAACAAATTAAAATATATATGTTAGATTGGAAACTGTGACTTTTATACAAGATAACATGTTAATAGTTCTTACATACTCAGAATTTTTAAAAGGATAAAAGCAGGAAACACAATAGGTAAAAAGATTAAATATGCAAATCATGGAAGAGGAAATTCAAGTCATCAATAAACATATGCAATACGCTCAAACTTACTGTAATCAGATAAGTGCAATAACCATAGCAAATATTGTTTCTAACCCATCAGATTGGCATAATTAAATTCAGATGACATTTAGTGTTAGCAGTGAAATGGCCATAAAAATATGCCGTGATAATTTGCTCGTATTATTTTAATTTTTGGAGCCCTTTGGGAAAGCAAACATCTATAAAATTAAATATATACATATGATATGCCTCAAAAACCCTTGGAGATTTATTACATAGATATAGAACCTTTGTACATAGGGTCCATTAAAAAGCAAATCAATGATTTTATGATTTAATAAAGGCAAAAGAATTAAAATTATCTGAATTCCTATAAACAGGTAATACCAGAGTAAATTATGAAAGCCACTGAAAAGAATAATACAGATATATCTGATTTAGGAGCTGACTTACAATTTTAAGTAGTATTGTTGAGTGTACCAATGAAAAAAAAATGGTACTGTATTTTTAAAGACACAGACACAAATATATGGTCATTTATGTCTACACATATTTGCCTGTAATAATGGAAACATGGAAAAATTTATTTAACATTTGCTTTTTGATAGTGGTGACAGTGACAGTATGGAATATTAGGGATGGAGGACCATGGATAAATAACAATATGTGTGTTCATACATGCATAATATTTTTTACAAATATATAATTACCAAGTAATTATGGCAGTTTTCTCATCGTTTTGGTGGGTCTAGAGACTCTTACTTTTTTGTACCTATATTTCTATTATAATTTCTACTAGGAAAATGCAAAATTAAGCTAGTGATGCTGAAGACCAATAGTATAAAGTTTAGGAGATGTATTATGTACTTAATTTGACTTTTTAATTCCATATATACTAGTATATAGTATATACCTATACATACGTATGTATATAAAGACATGCAGAGATAACATTTTGTTGTACCTAAAATACATGGTTTTACATAAAATATATTAAATGATATTTGACAGATGTCATAAAATGGAGTAAATTTTAGATATTGGAAAGATCTCACTCTAATTTTCAAATAACATCGCCTATATATAATGCTACTGATTTTAATGCAAAAAGATATTCTCTCTGAGTATATTTTATATATTCACATAATAATTACAATAAAATTTTAGATTCCCCTGAAATGATAATATTAAAAACATACAAAAAAAACATACAATTTGAGTATTGTAATATTATCCAGATCTAATAACTTCAGGCAAATAAAACCTGAAAACTGTCACAGGTCCCAGGAGGCCAAGCTACACCTGAGCACACACCCACTCTGCACACTCAGGCCCCAACTAGCTGATTGTCTGTTCCCACGTGTACTCTCTGGGTGGTGGATCTCTGCTTGCACAGCAGCTGCAGACCAGCCTCAGCCTGGTCAAAGCAGCAAACTTCTCTGCTATGCGGAAGGCTGCTTCTCCAGTGAGTTCTGAGCACCTGCCTTAGGGAGGAGGCCCCTGTCCATGGTTGTCCTTTCTTGGACATTCTCCCTTAGCCCTGGGCTTTCAAGTGGTTCCCTCGTAGTTACTATTTTATTAGACTTTAGTACCTCTTTATATCAAATTTCACCTGTGCAAGGAACCGTGGGGTTTCTGTCTCCTAAGTGTACCCTAACAGATACACATGTTTAATCTTCCTTACTCAACAAGCCAATCATTGCTGTAAGTCTGTCTGCCGGCTCTCTCCTCTGTGGGGGACACACAGTGAGCTCCCAGTAAGGAACCATCTCCTAGAAGTCAGTCCAATTTGTGCCAGTTTTCTTTTTCTTTTTATTTTTTTTTTTCCGGAAGCTTTTTGTGGCTAGCTATAGGATTTATTCTTCTTGGGTATAATCAGATAGTATCTGTCATGTAAGTGTGTCTTCCTCATCTTTATCTCCTTTCAATATTTCTCCCTTTCTCTTTCCCTTCAGAGTATGCTTTTATTTTTATTTTTCAGCATTGGTTCATGCTAAATCCTCACCATGTTATGACAACCCTATGCCTCATGGCAGATGTGAAATTACCTATGACAAGGACACCTACTTGCCTTTCAGATGTTCAAGGCCACTCTCATTTTGCCTGTCCTTCTGCATTCAATTGATGGTGACCCTATAGTATGTCTTGGCAAGTAGATTGGCTATTATTGTCAGGTATATTCTCCATAAATGAAGAAATAGATGTTCATTACTATCCCAGATAACAGAGATCCATACAAAAAGTTATGGTGTTATGAACAAGAAGAACTTGTAAGCAATGAGAGACATTGAACCACAGGGAAGTCTTTAATACGCAGTGAGTAGCTCACCATTCTGAATATTCCAGATGTTCGGCACCCCTCAGGAGACTTGATTGGGTACAGCACTTGGTTATGCTGTAAATGTGGGGATTTAGCTCCCTTCTTGTGTTTACTCAACAGCTTGGGTCTATTACACAAAGGACGAGTAGTTGGACATGCCTTGGTGCAGTGCTGGCCCTTCTCAGCAACAGCAGAGAAACCTGGAAGACCATATGCACATGCACTCACATTTTCTTTCCTCCCAATGCACTGTCTAAACATACTACATGGATGATTTCTCAGCTCCTTAAATCTTTGCGCAAATATCATCTTTTTCATAATGCCCTTTTTGGTCACCTTATCTAAAAATATACCCTACTTTCCATGTCCAACCTTATGCTTCTTACTTCTTTCTTATTTTTTATGAGACCATATCACATGGTAACATAACTCACATGAACACCCATAGAAAACCTTATATATTCTCATATTTCCCTTACTGAAAGAAACTCTGATTGCATTCTTAAACATATTTTATTGAGAATATCAATGAAATTGAGTTTCAGCGTTATTATTGAATTAACATCTGACTGAATTAAGAAAAGCCTATGGGAGGAATCAACTACCCCTTGAACGGCGAGTCAAAATGGTGTTGGAACAAGATAGAGGAATAGAGTTTGGGAGGTGCGGCATTCTAGGCACCTGCAAGCACACATCTGCCCAAAGTGGCTATTTTTATGTACTATTTCTCAAACTCATGTTCAAGAATACTTACAGCCAGAGACCAAGAAGGTGGTCATTACATATAAGGTGTTCTCTTTTTACTTTCTTGATCTATTAATGTATGAATTCTTACAGGGGATACATGTAGTGAAATTTTTCTGTGCTTTGCATACTGCTGTTTCTCCAATGTCTGGGATTGTGCCTGCCACATCATAATGCTCAATGAATATTTGTTGAATAAATGTATTCATCAGATGCACTAATTCACAAATGTTAGCTCAATTTTCTATCTTCTTAACCTCTGATTTAAAATATTTACATAAGAATTGCTTTAAACTAGGCAGTTCAAATTTGGTTCTTTAGATAAAAATTGGACTCATTCTGTACCAGTGACAGATGACCCTAACAACGCACACAGGAGGGAACTCATGGCTTGAAGAATACACCGCCTGGCATACACAGGATGGTCTTTGCATTAATCTGCTCTAACCTCATTATTCCCTTTTGAGGAGACAGAAGGTTAAGCCCTCCAAAGCTTCTACCTCCTAATGTCTGTGAAAGGAGCATGCAGATATCAGGAAGGCTGGTTATGGGTCATCTCTAACTTGACAGAAGAGCTCATATTCATGGAGGCACTCAACCCCACAATTAAGAGGAAGCCTGGAAGCCAAGTTACTGCCTGGAAAATATTTAATATCCACAAGTCTTTAGTTGAACCAAGGATTGAAATTCACAACTCTTCCAAAAGGCCTCTGGCTATGCTGTTGATTTTCCAGTGGTTTCTCTGTGCACAACCTTTTCTAGCCTTAACTATCCTGAATTCTGGTCTGGCAGCTTTTGATTGGTGCATTCTGCCTATATATATTGTCAGGATGTGGAATCCTGGAGTCAGCGTTTGCCTACCCTTGGGCTCTGAAGCATTCTTGTCTGTGCTCCTGAGTCTTAAATTCACCACCATGAAGTTCTTGGCAATCCTGTTACTGGTGGGAGGTTCCACCTTCTTGGTCTCTGGCCATAAATAAAGATTCTTACTTCCACATGAGTTTTGAGAAATAGTACATAAAAATAGCCACTCTGGGCAGATGTGGGCTTTCAGGTGCTTAGAATGGTCCACTTCCTGACCTCTACTCCTCTAACTTGGTCCACCATCATTTTCACTGGCCATTCAAAGTGGAGTTGATTCATTGCATAGGCTTTTCTTAATTCAGTCAGATGTTAATTCAATAATAACCTTGAAACTCAATTTCATTGATATTGTCAATAAAATATGTTTAAGAAGGCAATCAGAGTTTCTTTCAGTAAGGGAAATATGAGCGTATATAAGGTTTTCTATGGGTGTTCATGTGAGTTACATCACCTGTGCATGTGTTCTTCCTCAGTTTCTGCACCAAGGAGAGAGGCTCTTCCATTGAGAAATATGAATATTCTCCATATTTTCCCTTTCTTCTCCCCTCCCCCCAAAACTGATGTTCACCTTCTGCCCTATTTTCCTTCTTCTCTTTCAGAGGATTCAACACCAGATGCTTTATCGGATGACCCTGGTAGAGGTGAGTCTGCGCTTGAACTTCATCTCTTTCCTGCAATGACTGTTTTCCATTTCCAGTGTCATATCAAGCTTGCATGTGGATATTCTAAGTTGTAAGGAATCCTAAACAGAAGCCTGACAAAGCTGTATTCCTGCTTCTAGCATACATTATAAACATAAGTAATCTGCTTATCCTCCACAACTGGTATTAATCTTTCATCACATTTTTCCCTCTTCTTTATCAGAGGATACATCAACAACTGCTCCAGCAGACAACTCTGATGATGGTGAGTCTGCACTTGAACTTCATCTCTTTCCTGCAATGACTGTTTTCTGTTTCCAGCTTCATGTCAAGCAGTTTGCATGTGGATATTCTAAGTTGTAAGGAATCCTAAACAGACAGTAGAAATATGTATTCCTGATAGTAACGTACTCAGTGAACACAGGTAATCTAGTTTTCTCTTATACATTGTTAGAGAATGTGATATCCTGGATATATATAAATTGTGGGTTTCTCCATTGCTCCTCAGACAGAGGCAAAGGTGCATGAGTTGTGACGTTGAGGCCTCAGAATTTTTGGCAGATGCATGTAAAGTCTTTAATAAACTGAACCTAAATATATGGCCAGGGTAACAAGGAGACCAGTGGGTCACAGAATGAAGTAACAGATTGTAATTTTGAGAGGGATATAAAATGAATCATTTGAACTCAAATACAGGTGGTGTGTGGGATGTGAAATACACCGATCTGGTAAAAGGATTCTGGGTTTGCTCTTTGTAATGGTGTATAACATCTTATTCCAAGGATGATGTTTGTTTCTCTTTGTGACCTGAAAACCAAGGTTGTCAATCAAAACCCCTGGTCATTCTTGGGTTTCTTTGAAAGGATCCTGTGCATTATATGCTATGTGTTTGTCATGTTTATGAATGAGTTACGAGGATCTCTCGTTTGATCCTCCACAGCTTGGTGATTTGCACACTTTGGCCATAGGACATTGACTCTAGTGAGGCTTCATAAATGTGGGCCATACTCCCTATCTTCATCATTCCTTCCCTTGTCCTTCCTGGGAAAGAGTGAATTCGGGGTTTGCTCCAGGGCAATGACAAGGACTGCAGAGATAGGAAAGTACTTTGCTCTAGGCATAAGCACAGAAGACCAAGTCCACATGTGATGCTACTCACAGGACTACTGCCCAGAAGCAATAAGGGAATTCATGGTAACCTGACCTTCTGATGCCTTCCCATGGAATAACCTAGGGCTGCATAAGTTCCATAGTAACCTGAATGAGAGTATGAAGAGGAATAAATTCTAGAGGAGAATTCGGATGCCAACATGGGGTCCTGTTTTAACAGCGTTCTTTCTCTGAAGGCCGGAGATAGCACAGCTGAAGTATGGGTTTGGGGATGGAGCTATCCAGTTGTTGAGGGAAGTTTAACTCACAAACGTGGAGTCTGACTCCTGGGCTTTGTCAGTAGCTCTGGTGTAAGGTCAAGGGAAAGATAATTCTCATAACTCTTAGTTCCTTTAACATGTATTAATTCATGGGGCATGTGCTCATTCTTATTGCCAGAAGTGTACCAATTTGTCCCATTATATCCAATGTGTCTCTCACAATTACTCCTCTAATACATGGAGTCTGAGTTGTCACAAAGGGTATGATAAATATGACTTCTTGTCAGGCTCGAAGGTGACAGAAGGTATTTTACAGCTAAGATAGGAAATATGACTCTAAGATAGGATACATCTTCTGAATCTTCCTCCTCTTCTCCTCTACAATTTATCCCTCTGCTTGTCCTCATCCACACTGCAATGGCACATATGCAGTCCTAGGCTGCTTCGTGGACTACATCAGAATGTCAGGCCACGAGGAATCCCCTTGTTAATCTGGGAGTAGTCCTGTGGATAGCACCACATGTGCACTTGGTCTTTTGTGGTCAGGCCTGGGAGAAAGTACTTGCCTATTTCTTAAGTCAGTGCCATTGCTCTTGGAGAGAAATGCCAAATTCTTTCTGTGCTAGCATGGACAGGGCAGGGAAGATGAGGAAAAAGCAAAGTCAGAAAGGAGGCTAAAGGTATAACAGAATTGATGACAGATGCAGAGATGAATTGAGGATTAGAAATGTACATCTACTCCTGGGTGTAACAAATTTTGTTCCCTGTGGAAGAGTCAAGTCTGACCTGGAACTTTTCTTCCTCATTTCAGACGCCCCTGGACAAACGACAACTTCCACTGAAACCAGTACCACCACCACGACTACTGCTGCCCCTACCACCAAGTCCCGTTTTATTGTTTGCGTCTTCAAAAACGGTAAGACCATTCCACCTGAGTGCTTCCTTCACGTGGTTCCTGGCTTCCCTTGGTTCTCTATTCCAACAAAGACGATATTTCTAGGATCACAAAGGGAGAAGATATGAGAAAAGCCCTGTTTTCTTCACATTGCTCTCTAATTCCTTGTGGTTTTCTAAGTCAAGCCGACAGATCAATATTAGAGGAGCCATAAGCTTGTTACTCCTAGTTTAGCAATACTACTTGACTGGACCTTGAAATGTTAGCATTTATTAAGGATAATTATTCTTTATTGGAAACATCATTGGAAAGACAAATTATGTGCCTTTATGTTCTGGGTTATTGACTATGTTTACTGCTGTTTTGTAAAATCAGACAATTATTTGTTTCCTTGAAAGAATTTCTGGAAAATGGGAAATGGCTTAACGATGGGTGAACTGTGTAACATTTCTTGGGGCACGTTATATTAATATTATTTAAGATATTTCTGGGATTTTGGAAATTCATTAAGAATCAAGGTACAGTTTTTTTATTTTGGGTTTATTTTGCCCTGTCCTTCCCTTGAATATAGCATTGATTACAATATTTGTTAAATCTAAACATATGCAGCAACTGTGCTCTAAAATTCACATATATGCTGTGATTTAAATCTCATAGTCACTTTATGAAATAAATCTTTTGAAGAAGAGGAAATTGAAACGTTACAATGAGAACATGAGCAGTAAGAAAAGGAATTGGAATGAGGCCCAAATAATTGAAGTCCTGAGATTTCTTATCAATAATTCAATATTTGAATTATTCTTCAAATATTGCTTAATATATTTTCATGTCTGAGCCAAGCCTTGGCACTTTGCTCAATGATCCATAGTGTAGATACATCAGTAGTCCTCCCCTATCAGTGAATTGCTTTTTGCCATATTGTAGGGAAAATTCAAGTATGTATTAGCTGACTTCCATTTCTCTCTAATTGTCCAACTTACTGGGGCTTTCATCTTGGGCTACATGTCCAAATTCCTAAATGACAGGAATGGGTTGTTTATCTTCTTGGATGTAAAATCTCTTGTTACTTTTGAAGCCACTGAATTCAGTGACATGTGACACTTAGTCCCCATTCAGAGTTCAAAGAATTAAGTCACATTCTTCATCCTTTGTGGAAACCTCTTGATAATATTATTTTTCTCTTGCAGGTCTCTGGTCATGTATTAAGGCTCTTGGCTCAAGTGTCCGAAATCACTGAGGTGGAATCTGCCTGGGTCTTCTGCATCTGGTCCTGTGGGGCTGGGCCATAACAACACTTCATTTGATAACGTACAACAACTTACCTTGCCTTCTGTATATCACTCATCTCTAATCAGTTCATTTTCTTTCAAATAAATAATAATAATGAGCAACATAAAAACAGTATATTTTTTAGGAGTAGTGGGGTAGTTTTCCCATGTTTAGACAATCTAAGTGACAGACACTTCGAATTTTACATAGTACCTCCTTATGTTCCTTTTAATAACTGAAATTTACACATATTTATCCAATTTTTAAAAAATAAGACACTGGTCTTAGGCATAGTATTAGACACTAGAGAATCATTCAGCATGAATGCACTCATCAACACTTACTAGGTACAAATGTTCAGTTTGTTTCCAACAAATTCTTCTATCAAGTGACACAGAATTTTTTATCTTCTCTGCAATGACTTAACAGGTGAGAAGGAAAGCAGCTCCTGACATCTGGGAACTGCCTTGACACTTCCAGGCTTTGGAGTTGTGAGAAGGTGACCTGGTGCTGCCTGCTGGGCAGTGGTGCTTTCCTGTTGGACACAAACAGTCTCACAAAGAACCAACATCAGACAAGGTCATTCAGTGACTGTGATGAAGTCAGAGAAAAAAAAGACCAATTCATAATATTATTTAAGCACAGACAAAAACAGAGTTAGTGTGGAAGACACAGGGTGCCAAATTTTTCTTGAAAGTTTGGAACTTGTAACCGAGGCTGTATCAGGAGAAGGAGGACAAGTAGTTTGAGGAGGAGGAAAGGGGAGTTTATTTCCCGGCAAATGAGGAGTATGGCAGACGCACATCTTAAAGTACACAGTCCTCCCTATCAGCAGAAATACAGAACTTTTAAAAGGAGTTTCTACCTTGGGGCTAGTGCTGCTTAAATATAGTTGATGGTCCTGACCAACCCCATCTCTGACAAACACAAGTGACCTCCATTGACCCATCTCTTGTGGTACAAGGAATAAAAGACACTCTCCTGCCCATCTGATTACTGGCCTCGGGAAGTGGGTACTGGCTTTAATTCCCAAAAAGTGGGGTAGGTGGTTTTAAAAGATACAACGTGTAAATGGTTTTGCTCTTTGTTCAGGCCACTCCCTCTGTTACATATTCCACACTGTCAATTTTACACTTCCATATCTATGGGGATGGGGACACAGTTTGAGCTATTCCTGCTGAATTGGAGCAATGTTTTAGATGGAAGGTTTGTACTTATATATGACATTGCAAAGTTTAGGCAGTAAATTTACAAAAATAAACAATAAAACAGATTACCAGGTGGAATACAAGGCATAAGCAACAACTATAGCTATAAAGACTGATAAGACAAAATGGAAGATATCTGATAAGAGAGATTTTACCTGGCTTGGCATCTAAGACACTGGTAGGACTGTGGGTCTTTTCTGTCACCTTATATGCAATTTCTCACACAGGGCTAAGAGAGAAAGAAACATGGATCCTCTGAGCACAGGGTTATTGGTTGCAACCCTGTCAGTGATCCGAGAGACTGGTTTCTGTAAATTCAGAAATCATATACAGGAATACTTTCTCCGAATGAGGTCTGACAACAAACCAAGCAGCAAGACAGATCAGCAGAAGAGGCAATAACCCAGGAAATCCTCAATAAGAAGTTGTCTGTCTGCCTGTCCTAAAGGCAGAAGAAATAATCAAAGAAAAGTTAGCAAAAAATCAGCATTTTCATTTTTTCCTTCTTCTTGAATAGATACTTTAGATAGCCTAAAGTCTTGCCCCTCTACTGGGGGATTAGATTCATATCTTCAGTGGGACACCTCTTTACTCTGGTATGATGGACCCAAGGTTTTACTCTTGACAATTTCAATGAGGTATATGTTGTTAGAGGGGCTTCATAAGGTCCCTTCCACTTTTCTGCTTCCTACTGCGGTGAAATGTAAAGGAGGCAAAACTCATGCATAGGACTTAGCATCTTATATATTGCTTTGTTCACTTATCTTTATATTTTAGCTTGGGTGCTGGAAACGGTCTCTCATAAACTATCTCTTAGGAGCTTACTTAAGCCTGCATCTGGGGCTACGATTATCTAAAGGATGGCAAGCAGAAACACCCATGCCAGTTTAGATTGGTTTCCTGCATCAATTCCGGATTGCACGCAATGTCCAATCTATGTGTAGGGTTTTATTTACTTGCTCGTTTATTTCCAATACAAAGGAGGGTCCATATCACTCTGTATGGAGGAAGAGATCCTATGAACATCCTGATGACCTGTGAGATCATTGAGTCCACCATGTCCTGCTTATCACAGAATTGGTTCACCAGCTTCGCCCTGGTCTGCTCAAAGAAGCTCTGTGGTGACCACAGGACATTCTGCAGCAGATCAAGGTACAGATGGTGAGAGGCAAAGATCCCCCCTAGTGGACATCACCTTGGAGTGGCCAATCAGCAGTACCTTGCAGAATTTCCAGGGTTCTGTAGACACTTGGATGAACTATAGTATGCTCCTCCTGGGTCATCTTGATAATAGAGTCTTGGGTCCAGAGACTGAAACAGTACATAGAAACCATAGCAATAACATGGTTACATATGAAGAGGAAGATGCTGAGGAAGGAGATGAACAGTCTGACGGCCTTCATGTAGTCCCAGTACACAGCCAGCTTGACTTTCCTTGTCTGAGCTTTGTATGCCTCCATCAGATCCAGGTCTCTTCCTTCCTGGCCCTACTTTCTGAAGCTCAGCCTTGCTGTTGCAGTGCCTGCTGACATTCCTCCTGTAGGAGGGGGAGCTGCTAAGCTGTCTCTGCTGCTCCTGCCCAAAGCATCCATCACCAGCTTGATATTCTCCATCTACTTGGCCTCTTTCCCTGGGTAGCTGATGCCCATCATCCTGTCATCCACTTAGGACTTTTCCTGCTCTGCACTGGCATACACACACAGGAACTCGGTGCAGACACTACCTGGAACACCAGCTACTGGTAGGAGCCCATCTGAGAGTGAGTTCCTTCGAAAGGATTCGGGTAACTTCAAAAGTTTTCTCCATTCAGATAGGATAAGCCTCTACCCAGTCTGAAAGTTATGTATTAATACAAGTTTAGGCACCTGAGTGAAATTCCAGTATTCAATATGGTAGGTACCCACGTGTTGGGTTCTGTGTGTAAGAGTTGACTTTCTCTCTTTGGACTATTTCAAACACATAAATAGTTTCCCAATAGGGTCCTCTTTAGTGAGGTCCCACCAAATCAATGAGAGCATGCCCCCAGAGTGTGTATTCACGTAGGTGTCTCATAAGAGGAAAACCACGGCTTCAGGCAAGAGAATGAATCCATCAGAATTCTGTTTCTACTTAATAGTGTCATCCCAAATGTCAGAGCCCCAGTATTTAAAGAGAATCTATATTGTGGCCACTCCCCAGTGGATGCATATTGCATTCATTATGTATGTATATACCTATCCCCTCCCGCCCCACCTGCCTGACACCCGATAAATGTTATTCCTACAAGTCCACTTAGGTGTTGATCAGTTAACACCAATTTGCTGGTGAGTACATATGGTGCTTATTTTCCCATTCTTGGGATACTTCCCTTAGTAGAATGTTTCCAGCTCTAGGCAGGAATATACAAGAGGTGCTATATTACCATGGTTTCTTGTAGCATATTAGTACTCCATAGTATATATATACCATATTTTATTAATCCACTCATGAATTGATGGGCACTTGGATTGTTTCCACATCTTTGCAATTGTGAGTTGTGCTGCTATAAACATTCGAGTGCAGGTGTCTTTTTAATAGGACCTGATCAAATTTAAAAGCTTCTGCACAGCCAAAGAAACTATCACAAGAGCAAACAGACAACCCACAAATAGGAGAAAATTTTTGCAAGCTACAAATCCGATAAAGGACTGATAATTAGAATCTATTTAGAACTCAGGAAAATAAGCAAGAAAAAATAAAAAAAACCCTATCAAAATGTGGGCAAAGGAAATGAAACAGAAATTTTTCAAAACAAGACAGAATAATGGCCAACAAACATATGAAAAAATGCTCAACATCTCTAATCATGGGGAAATGCAAATCAAAACCACAATGAGCTGCACTGGCAGGGCCTTCCTGGCGCGAGTTTCCTCAGGGTACAGACAGATCTCTGGCCAGTCGTCGTCTGGAGGCAGCCCTGTCAGCTCAAGGATTTTGCCCAACTGGGCGGCTTCAGTGTTCCGCACAAGGGAAGCTTTCTACTCAACCGTCTGTGAAATCCGCCTACGTCACGTGTACGCATGTGCGGCGCTTGCAGACTGCAGAACTTCCGCAGCGCGGCACCAGGTGTGGCCGCCACGGAGGGAAGCACCGTCCAGTGGCGGTAGATTCCGGCCAGGCCAAGTGTCCTCAAGTACACTTTAAAGCTGTTCAAACTGGCAGAAGGAATTTCCTCTTATATCTTCAAGAAATAAGGACTAAAGGGTTTCCTAGGATGGAAAAACCTGGGAAAGGCCCAGGCAAACCTTAAAGAGTTGGTCACCCTACTCAAGACTGAGGCTCGCGTTTGGAGGTGGAGCAAGATGACAGACGAATAACACCACCAGACAGAGTGTCTCTGCAGAAAAGACAGATTCTAGCAGAAATTAGAGGAAAGAAGCAAGAAGACGAGCATACAGCGGACAAGGGCTGGAAGGAGGGGTACGTGAGACCCCGGGAGACTCCACGGGAGGAGGCTGCAGAGGAGAACTGGAGGCTGAGACCACCGGAGCATCCCGGAGACCAGCAGCAAGGGTAGGTGGATTTACTGTTTCCCCTCCCCTGCATTCGGGACTGCTGGTGGGCTCCCCAGAGGGTGGAGAGACCTGCGGACACCAGCCCAGAGACGGCCACCACCAGCCAGCGGTGAGCCTGTAGCAGACGTGGCACCGGGTTCCCAAATTCCTCCGGGCACCTCCGTGTGCACAGACCCGAGCCACACGGCAGACGCCATATTGCCTCCTCCTCCCCTCCACCAACCCTACCCGCAGCTGCCCAGAGAGACAATACAGCCACCAGCCAGAGGCACCTCCAGGGAACGGGACCTTCCCTTTTGGGACCCTACAGCTGACTCAGGGGAACTCAGACTGTGAGTTCCCTACCAGCCCGCCCTCCCAGGTTCTCCCAGGAGAACGGTGCCGACTCAGAGGCTGAGAGACACAGACCCAGCTTGGGCTCCCTGTGGGTGAATTGGGATCGGAACTCCTCTCCCTGGTGGGGATACAGTTTGAACTCTGGGACCCAGAGGTCGGACCTGCAGACCAGATCCCCTGCACCAAGGGCTAGCATTGCCCGGGGCACAGAAGGGTTATACGTGAACAGCCTACTGAGGTCTCTGTGCCACCAGGGGTGGATTGGCATCCTAGAGGGCAACCCTCCTCCCAGGAGGAGGCCGTGCACCCAACCCAAGAGGCGTTCCTGTGCAGGGAACCTCCCCGCCGACATCACAGTCCCAGGAGGCCTGGTGGCTTGTGGTCTGGCCTGCTGGCAGAGGCCCAGGAGTAGCTGCAGACTTGGGGAGGGTGGAAAGAAGTGAGGCCCGCTCCAGACTGGGGGTCTCAGACAGCCCCACCCCCACACCCAGACTTTCTGGCTGAGCAGGACCATTCCAGCCCCACCCTGACAGCTTTCCCTGGAAGCAGAGAACAGAACTTTGACCCCTGCTAACGGCCTGAGGGCAGGCTTACACAAAATCAACAGCATAGCCTGTTCCTCCAAGCAAACGCCACCTACTGACAGGGACGGCATCTTGCACAGCTTTTCCACAGCACCCACTGACTCAATATACAGGGAGTGGTCCAATTTCACCCACAGACACCACCTAACACCTCAGAAACTAAACAAGGTGTCTGAATACCCAAACAATAACTTAAGGAAAAGAAACAACAACCGATCGACATGGGAAGAAATCAGCGAAAGAACTCAGGAAATATGAAGAACCAAACGGAAAACACACCCCAAAAGAGGAGCAACAGCCCCCTAGAAACGGACACCAACCAAAATCAGGCAACCAATACGACAGAAGAGGAATTTCATATGTGGATCATAAGAACACTCACCGAGCTGAAACAACAACTCAATAAACAACATAAAGAAACCACAAAAAGCCTCCAGGATATGGAAAAAGAAATAGACACATTGAAGAAAAGTGTAACCGAACTCCTGGAAATGAAGAATCAATTCAAGAAACTGCAAAATACAGTGGAAAGTCTCAAGAACAGGGTAGATCAAACAGAAGAAAGAATCTCAGAGCTTGAAGATAACACCCTCGAATTAAATAAATCTGTCACAGAAATAGAGCAGAGAAACAAGAGAAAAGAGCAAAGCCTACAAGAGCTGTGGGATTATGTGAAGAAACCTAATGTGAGGGTCATAGGCTTACAAGAAGGGGAGGAAGACAACACTCAAGGGTTGGACAGGCTGTTTGAAGATATAATAGAGGAAAATTTCCCAGGCCTTGCTCAAAATCTTGATATACAAGTTCAAGAAGCTCAGAGGACCCCTGGGAGATTCAATGCAAACAGGAAGACGTCACGACATGCAGTCATCAGACTGACCAATGTATCAACTAAAGAGGCCCTTCTAAGAGCTGTAAGACAAAGAAGCAAGTAACATACAAGGGAAAGCCAATTCGAATAACATCAGACTTCTCTAATGAGACTTTACAAGCAAGGAGAGACTGGGGCCCCATTCTCACTCTTTTGAAACAAAACAATGCCCAGCCTAGAATATTATTCCCTGCAAAACTAAGATTCACATATGAAGGAGAAATAAAAACATTCTCAGACAAGCAAAGGCTCAGAGAATTCACCAAGACAAGACCAGCCCTACAAGAAGTACTTAAAACAGCGTTATGCACAGAACATCATAATAATAACCCACGAATATAAAAACAACAAAAACCCAAAGATATTAAAGGCCAGATATTACAATGGCTCAAGACAGAAATCATAGCAACAACATCCAACCCAACAGAGTGATCAGTAATCTACCTTACCTATCAGTTCTCTCAATAAATGTGAATGGCTTAAACTCTCCACTCAAGAGACATAGGCTGGCTGAATGGATAAGAAAATACAGGCCAAGTATATGCTGTCTTCAGGAAACACATCTAACCTGCAAGGATGCATATAGACTAAAAATAAAAGGGTGGAGATCAATATTCCAAGCAAATAGAAGCCAAAAGAAGGCTGGTGTGGCAGTTCTAATTTCAGACGATTTAGTTTTTAAAGCAACAAAAGTAGTAAAAGGCAAAGAGGGTCATTATGTAATGGTGAAGGGCACAGTCCAACAAGAAGAGATAACAATTTTAAATATATATGCACCCAACTTAGGTGCATTCAGATTCATAAAGCAAACTTTACTGGAACTAAGCAAATGGATTAATAGCAACTCCATAATCGCCGGAGATTTCAACACCCCACTGACGGCACCAGACAGATCCTCCAAACAAAAAAATTAATAAAGAATTAATGGACTTAAACAAAACCCTGGAACAATGGGGTCTGACTGATATTTACAGGACATTCTACCCAAAATCCACTGAATATACGTTCTTCTCATCAGCTCACCGGACATTCTCTAATACTGACCATATCCTAGGACACAAAGTAAACCTCAAGAAATTTTAAAAAATAGAAATCATACCATGTACCTTCTCAGATCACAGTGCAATAAAACTAGAAATCAACTGTAACAGAAACTCACATTTCTACACAAAACGTGGGAATTAAACAACCTCCTACTAAATGATTACTTCATAAATGAAGAAATCAAGACGGAAATAAAAAAATTCTATGAACAAAATGAAAATGGAGAGAAAAGTTATCGAATCCTCTGGGACACAGCTAACGCAGTTCTGAGAGGAAAGTTTATCTCCATAAATGCCTATAACCAAAAGACAAAAAGATCACAAATAGACAATCTAATGAAATGAATCAAAGAGCTGGAAAAGAAGAACAGACCAACCCCAAACCCAGCAGAAGAAGTAAAATCAAGATCAAATCAGAACTAAACGAAATTGAAAACAGGGAAGCTATTCAAAGAGATACAAGAATTTATGAATACTTCAAAAATCTTTTTGCACACAAACTGGAAAATGTGGAGGAAATGAACAAATTTCTAGAAACACACAGCCTCCCTAGGCTCAACCAGGAAAAAATAGATTCCCTGAACAGACCAATCTCAAGAGCTGAAATAGAAACAGCAATCAAAAATCTTCCTAAAAAGAAAAGTCCTGGTCCTGATGGTTTCACACCCAAATTTTACCACACTTACGAAGAAGAACTAGTACCTATCTTGCAGAAACTATTCCACAACATCGAGAAGAACGGAAACCTCCCCGACACCTTTTATGAAGCGAATATTACTCTGATACCAAAACCAGGAAAGCATGCAACAAAAAAAGAAAACTACAGACCAACATCCCTAATGAATATAGATGCAAAAATTTTCAACAAAATCTTAGCTAACCGAATCCAGACACTTATCAAAAAAATAATCCATCACGACCAAGTGGGCTTCATCCCAGGGATGCAGGGATGGTTCAACATATGTAAATCTATAAATGCAATTCACCACATAAACAGAAGCAAAAACAAAGACCACATGATTCTTTAATAGATGCAGAAAAAGCTTTTGACAAAATTCAACACCCTTTCATGATACGAACACTTAAGAAAATAGGCATAGAAGGGACATACCTAAAAATGATACAAGCCATATATGACAGACCCATAGCCAACATCATACTGAATGGGGAAAAATTGAAAGAATTCCCACTTAAAACTGAAACCAGACAAGGCTGCCCACTATCTCCACTTCTGTTCAACATAGTGTTAGAAGTCCTGGCTACAGCAATCAGAGAGGAAAATGGAATTAAAGCTATCCAAATAGGGGCAGAAGAGATCAAACTTTCACTGTTTGTTGATGATATGATATTATATCTAGAAAACCCCAAAGATTCAACCAAGAAACTCCTGGAACTGATCAATGAATTTAGTAAAGTCTCAGGATACAAAATCAAAACACAGAAATCAGAGGCATTCATAAACGCCAACAACAATCTAATTGAGAACCAAATCAAAGACTCAATTCCCTTCACAATAGCAACAAAGAAATTAAAGTACCTAGGAATATACTTAACCAAGGACGTAAAAGACCTCTACAGGGAGAAATGAAACACTGAGGAAGGAAATAGCAGAGGATGTAAACAGATGGAAATCCATACCATGCTCGTGGATCGGCAGACTCAACATCATTAAAATGTCTATACTACCCAAACTGATCTACAGATTCAATTCAATGCCTATTAAAATCCCATCATCACTCTTCACAGATATAGAAAAAATAATTTTACGCTTCGTATGGAACCAAAGAAGACCCCGAATATCAAGAGCAATTCTAGGCAACAAAAACAAAATGGGAGGCATCAATATGCCAGATATCAAACTATACTACAAAGCTGTAGTAATTAAAACAATCTGGTATTAGCACAAAAATAGAAATATTGACCAGTGGAACAGATCTGAGAATCCTGATATAAAACCATCCTCATATAGCCATCTAATCTTTGACAAAGCAGACAAAAACATACGCTGGGGAAAAGAATCCCTTTTCAATAAATGGTGCTGGGAAAACTGGATAGCCACCTGTAGAAGGCTAAAACAGGACCCACACCTTTCACCTCTCACAAAAATCAACTCACGCTGGATAACAGACTTAAATCTAGGGTTTGAAACTATTAGAATTCTAGAGGAAAATGTTGGAAACACTCTCCTAGACATCGGCCTAGGCAAAGAGTTTATGAAGAAGTCCCCAAAGGCAATCACAGCAGCAACAAATATAAATGAATGGGACATGATCAAACTACAAAGCTTCTGCACAGCCAAAGAAATAGTCATGAAAGTAAACAGACAACCTACAGAATGGGAGAAAATTTTTGCATCATACGCATCCAATAGGGGGCTGATAACTAGAATACACTCAGAACTCACAAAAACCAGGAAGAAAAAATCAAATAACCCCATTAAAAAGTGGGCAAAGGACTTGAACAGAAACTTTTCTAAAGAAGACAGAAGAATGGCCAACAAACATATGAAAAAATGCTCAACATCTCTAATCATCAGGGAAATGCAAATCAAAACCACAATGAGATATCACTTAACTCCAGTGAGAATGGCCTTTTTCAAAAAGTCTCCAAAAAATAAATGCTGGTGTGGATGTGGAGAGAGTGGAATACTTCTACACTGCTGGTGGGACTGCAAACTAGTTCAACCTCGGTGGAAAGCAATAATATCGCTTTAAAGCGATACAAGTGAATCTTAAAGCGAGTAAGATACAAGCGATACAAGTAAATCTTAAACCTTAAAGCGATACAAGTGAATCTACCATTTGATCTAGCAATCCCATTGCTGGGCATCTACCCAAGAATGGAAAAACAAGCACCACATATACTCACCAGCAAATTGGTATTAACTGAGCAGCACCTAAGTGGACACATAGGTACTACAGTAATAGAGTACTGGGCCGGTGGGAGAAGGGAGGGTGCAGGTATATACATATATAATGAGCGAGATGTGCACCATCTGGGGATGGTCATGCTGGAGACTCAGACTTGTAGGGGGAGGTGGGGAAGGGGCATTTATTGAAACCTTAAAATCTGTACCCCCATAATATGCCGAAATAAAAAATAAATAAATAAAATAAAATAAAAAAGTTTCCAAATAATAAATGCTGGCGTGGATGCGGAGAGAGAGGAGCACTCCTACACTGCTGGTGGGACTGCAAATTAGTTCAACCTCTGTGGAAAGCAATATGGAGATACCTTAAAGTGATACAAGTGAATCTACCATTTGATCCAGCAATCCCATTACTGGGCATCTACCCAAAAGATCCAATGACACTCTACAAAAAAGACACCTGCACTCAAATGTTATAGCACCACAATTCATAATTGCAAGGCTGTGGAAACAGCCCAAGTGCTCATCAATCCAAGAATGGATTAATAAAATGTGGTATATGTATACCATGGAGTACTATTCAACTCTAAGAAACAACGGTGATATAGCACATCTTATATTTTCCTGGTTAGAGCTGGAACCCATACTACTAAGTGAAGTTTCCCAAGAATGGAAAAACAAGCACCACATATACTCACCATCAAACTTGTATTAACTGAGCAGCACCTAAGTGGACACATAGGTACTACAGTAATAGGGTATTGGGCAGGTGGGAGGGGGGGAGAGGGGCGGGTATATACATACATAATAAGTGAGATGTGCACCATCTGGGGGATGGTCACACTGGAGACTCAGACTTGTGGGGAGAGGGGGGAATGGGCATTTATTGAAACCTTAAAATCTGTACCCCCATAATATGCCAAAAAAAATTAAAATTAAAACAAAAAAATATGATGATGGTATTTTGACAGGGATTGTATTGACTCTGTAGTCAATACTACCCAATTGACTTTGGGTAGTATGGACATTTTATCAATGTTGATTCTGCCCACCCATGAGCATGGTATATTCTTCCATCTGTTTACATCTTCTGCTATTTCCTTCTTCAGTGTTTCATAGTTCTCCCTGTAGAGGTCTTTTACCTCCTTGGGTAAGTATATTCCTAGGTACTTTAATTTCTTTGTTGCTATTGTGAAGGAAATTGAGTCTTTGATTTGGTTCTCAATTAGATTGTTGTTGGCGTATATGAATGCCTCTGATTTCTGTGTATTGATTTTGTATCCTGGGACTTTACCAAACTCATTTATCAATTCAAGGAGTCTCTTGATTGAATCCTTGGGGGTTTCTAGGTATAATATCCTGTCAGCAGCAAAGAGTGAGAGTTTGATCTCTTCTGCTCCCATTTGGACACCCTTAATTCCAGCACTATGTTGAATAGAAGTGGAGATAGTGGGCAACCTTGTCTTGTTCCAGTTCTTAGTGGGAATCCTTTCCATTTTTCCCCATTCAGTATGATATTGGCTGTGGGTTTGTCATATATGGCTTGTATCATTTTTAGGTAAGCCCCATCTATGCCTATTTTTTTTTTTTTTAGCTTTCTTATCATAAAAGGGTGTTGAATTTTGTCAAATGCTTTTTCTGCATCTATTGACAAGATCATATGGTCTTTGTTTTTGCTTCTGTTTAGCTGGTGAATTACATAGATTATACATTTTCATATGTTGAACCATCCCTGCATCCCTGGGATGAAGCTCTTGGTTGTGATGGATTATTTTCTTCACAAGCACCTGGATTCAATTGGCTAGATTTTGTTGAGATTTTTTGCATGTATATTCATAAGAGATATTGGTCTATAATTTTCTTTTTTTGTTGCATCCTTTTCTGTTTTTGGTATCTGGGATATGTTCACTTCATAAAATGTGTTGGAGTGGTTTCCATCCTTCTCAATGTTGTGGAATAATTTCTGCAGGATAGGCACCAGTTTTTCTCTGTAAGTGTGGTAAAACGCAGGTGTGAAAGCATCTGGTCCAGGACTTTTCTTTTTAGGAAGGTTTTTCATTGCTGTTTCAATTTCAATACTTGATATTGGTCTGTTCAGGAATTCTATTTCTTCCTGGTTGAGCCTAGGGAGGCTGTGTGTTCCTAAGAAATTGTCCATTTCCTCCATATTTTCCAGTTTGTGTGCATAGAGGTTTTTGTAGTATTCATGAATTATATCTTGTATCTCTATGGCATCCATTTTAATTTCTCCCTTACTGTTCCTGATGGAGCTTATTAGAGATTTTTCTTTTCTGCTTTTCGTTAGTCTAGCCAAAGGTGTGTCAATGTTGTATATTTTTTCAAAGAACCAACTTTTTGTTTTGTTAATCTCCTGTACAGATTCCCTGTTGTCAATTTTATGTAGTTCTGATTTGATCTTAAAGATTTCCTTCTACTGCTGGGTTTGAGCATTGTTTGTTCTTCTTTTTCCAGCTCTTTGAGATGATTCATTAGGTTGTCTATTTGTGATCTTTTTGACTTTTGGATATAAGCATTTATGGAAATAAACTTCCCTCTCAGGACTGCTTTAGCTGTGTTCCACAGGTTTTGATAACTTGTGTCTCCTTTGTCATTTAGTTCAAAGGATCTTTTGATTTCCATCTTGATTTCCTCGTTTATGAAATGATCATTCAGCAGAAGGTTGTTTAGTTTTCATGAGTTTGTGTAGAAATGAGAGTTCCTGTTAGGGTTGATTTCTACATTTATTCCATTGTGATCTGAAAAGATACATGATATAATTTCTATTTTTTCAAATTGTTTGAGACATGCTTTGTGTCCTAGGATATGGTCAATCTTAGAGAATGACCCATGAACTGTTGAGAAGAATGTATATTCAGTGGTTTGGGGCTAGAATGTCCTGTAAATGTGAGTCAGGCCCATTTGTTCTAGAGTTCTGCTCAAGTCCATTATTTTTTTGTTGATTTTTTTTTTTGGAGGATCTGTCCTGTGCTGGCAGTGGGGTGTTACAGTCCCTGACTATTATGATATTGTTGTTTATCCATTTGTTTAGATCAAACAGAGTTTGCTTTATGAAACTGGGTGCACCTAAGTTGGGTGCATATATATTTATAATTGTTATGTCTTCTTGTTGAACTGTACCCTTCACCATTTATAGTGACCTTCTTTGTCTTTTATTACTTTTGTTGATTTAAGAACTAAGTTATTTATAATCAGCACCATCACACCAGCTTTCTTTTGGCTTCTGTTTGCTTGAAATAGTGTTCTCCACCCCTTTACCTTTAGTCTAACTGTATCCTTGCAGGTCAGATGTGTTTCCTGAAGGCAGCAGACACTAGGCTTGTAATTTTTTATGCATTCAGCCAGCCTATGTCTCTTGAGTGGGAAGTTCAAGCCATTCACATTGATTGAGATAACTGATAGGTGGGGCAGATTTCTGTTCATTATGTTTGGTTGAACTTTGTTGCTTTGTTTTCTCTCTTGAGCCATTAGGGTTTCCGGGCTTTGATCTTTAGCTTTTGAGTAGATTTACATTTGTGAGTGTTTATTAAGCTGATCCATGGGTAACACTCTTTTGAGAACTTCCTGGAGGGCTGATCTTGTCTTGGTTAATTCCCTCAGTCTTTGCTTATCTCAGAATTTCTTGGTTTCTCCTTCGTATACAAAACTTAGTTTGCAGGGAATAAGATTCTAGGCTAGGCATTATTTTGTTTCAGAAGAGTGAGAATGGGGCCCCAGTCTGTCCTTGCTTGTAAAGTTTCAGTAGAGAAGTCTGGCATTATTTGGATTGGCTTTCCTTTGTATGTTACTTGCTTCTTTCGCCTTAAAGCTTGTAGAAGGGCCTCTTTAGTTGATATTTTGGTCATCTGATAACTGCAAGTTGTGACATCTTTCTGTTTGCATTGAATCTCCCAGGTGTCCTCTGAGCTTCTTGAACTTATATATTGAAGTTTTTACCAAGACCTGGGAAATTTTCCTCTTTTATATCTTCGAATATCTTGTCCAACCCTTGAGTGTTTTCTTCTTCCCTTTCGGGTAACCCTATAATCCTCACATTAGGTTTCTTCACATATCTCTTGTAGCCTACATATCTCTCTTCACATATCTCAAGAGCCTACATATCTCTTGTAGGCTTTACTCTTTTTTCTTGTTTCTCTGTTCTATCTCTGTGACTGATTTATTTAATTAGAAAGTATTATCTTCAATCTCTGAGATTCTTTCTTCTGTTTGATCTACCCTGTTCTTGAGGCTTTCCACTGTATTTTGTAGTTCCCTGAATTGATTCTTCATTTCCAGGAGTTCTGTTAGACTTTTCTTCATTGTTTCAATTTCTTTAGTGAATTTTTGTTCCATGTCCTGGAGTTTTTTTGTGTTTTCTATGTGTTGATTATCCAGTTTTTCTTGCAAGTCATTGCATTTTCTTACAATGCAAGCTCAAAATTCTTCTTCTGTCATTTAAGTGATCTGATATTGTCTGCTGTCCATTTCTAAAGAGCTGGTGTTCCTCTTCGGGGGTGTGCTTTTTATTTGAGTCTTCATATTTCTAAAGTTCCTTCGATGATTTCTTCCATCTGGATCAGTTGTTGCTTCTTGCCTTTTGGTTTTCTTTTGGGTAATGACATGCCCTGTTTGGTCTCTGAACCAGTAGGTGGTGTTTGTGGGTGAGATTCGACCGCACCCTGTATGATGAGTCAGTTTGTGCTGTGAAAAGGTGTTCAGAATGTCCTCCCTATCAGTAGGTGGTGCTTGCTCAGAGGAGCAGGCTACACTGTTGTTTTTGTGTCCTGTAACCAGCTCTTGTTCCTCTGAAGAGGCACTCTAGTGCCTCAGGTGGTGGGTGGGTCCCTGGGACTTCCAGGTGTGTCCTTATTCTCTACCTCAGTGAGGGCTGGTCTGAGGGTCAGTCTGGGTGTAGCGGGTTGCTTAAGCCTGCCCTCAGGCACCACAAATGCTGTTGGCAGGGGTCAAAGTTCTATTCTCTGCTTCCTGGAAAATCTGTCTGGGAGGGGCTGGAATGGCCCCACTCAGTCAGAAAGTCTACATGTGGGGGTCAGGCTGTTTGAAACCTGCAGTCTGGAGCGGGCCCCACTCCTTTCCACCCTCCCCAACTCCGCAGCTGCTCCTAGGCCTCTGCCAGCAGGTAGGACCTCACACCACCAGGTCTCCCCTGGGTGTGATACAGCCTGGAGTTTCCCTGTGCAGGGTAGCCATGCACACAGCCCTGCCTTGGGAGGAGGGTTGCCCTTAAGCACACTAATCTGCCTTTAAAGGCCCACACATCTTAGTAGGCTCATTCATGAATATCCTTTCTGTGCCCCAGGCAATGTGAGACTTGGTTGCATGGTATCTGGTCCGCAGTTCTGACCTCTGGGTCCCAGTGTCTAGTCTCTGTCCCCACCAGGGAGAGGAGTGCCAGTCCCAATTCACCTACGGGAGCCCAAGCTGGGTTGATGTCTCTCAGCCTCAGGGTCTGCCCTGCTCTTCCGTAATCACTTGGTCAGCAGTACCTGGGAGAGCTGGTAGATAGGGAGCTCACTGTCTGTGTACCCCTCAGTTAGCTGAAGGCCCCCAAAAGGGTATGTCCCGCTCCCTGGCAATGCCTCTGGCTGGTGGCTATATTATCTCTCTTGGCAACCAAGGATAGGGTTGGGGAAGGGGAGAATGGACCAATATGGCACCTGCTACGTGGCTCAGGTCTGTGAACATGGAGGTGCCCCAAGGGAGTTGGGAGCTGGTGCCATGTCTGCTACAGGGTTACAGCTCACTGGCACTAGCTGTCTCTGGCCTGGTGTCTGCAGGTCTCTTCACCCACCTGGGAGCCCACCAGCAGTCAAAGATGCAAGGGAGGGGAAAGTTAACCACTCCACCTACCCTTGTTGCTGGTCTCCAGGCTACTTGGGAGGTCTCTGCTTTCAGTTCTCCTCTGCAACCTCCTCCCATGGAGTCTTCCATAGTCTTCAGTACCCCTCCTTCTGACCCTCAGCCTATGTATGCTCATCTGCTTGCTTCTTTCCTCTAATTTCTTCTAGAAACTGTCTTTTTTGCAGAGACACTCTGTCTGGTGGTGTTTCTCGATCACCATCTTGCTCCTCACCCCCCCCATAAAAGCATATTTAGACTCCATATAAATGTTTACCTACTTTTTCTCTGAATAACTAAAGAGCTCTGGTCTTAGGCATAAGTGTCAGTGTTTCCAATAAGCGTCTTTCCATGACCAATGCCTATCCAGCCCTTCATTGTACATTGTCCACAAAGCTGCTCCCATTGTTGAAAAGGTCCCCATCTGGCTCTGGCATCGCTGATCTGACAGATCCATCCTGCTAGAATAGACAGCCTCCAGAACCTCTAAAGAGTCATGTTGCAAAGGCCCATTCTTTTCCGCTGGTAACAGGGTGGCGGGATTGAAAGTAGACACAGTCTTTGATCACAACTCGCAAGTAGCTGCTACTGCCCAGAGGCAAGGGGGCCATCCTCTCACAGTATTGTCCAGTGGCTTTTATGTAGGATGTCTCCCAGCATCTGTACTAAGACTCTAAGCCTCATTCTTTGTTATTCATGAACATATAATTTAATTTTTTTTTCTGTAAGTCAAGCTACCCCAAAGTTGGGGCAATCATAAGACTCCACCTTAGTTTTTCAAAGGCATTTTGACAGTCGTGGTCCAGATCTGGGGCTCTGTGTCTGCAGGCCTGCCTGTTGATTAAGTTAGGCTTATTCATATTATTCAGGATAATCTCTCATCCTTAAAGTGAACTAAATGGGGACTTTAATTATATTTGCAAAATCCCTCATACCTACATCTAGGTATGAGTGAAATCATATTCAATCTGTCTTTCAAGTTTTTGGTATTGACACTAATCTGAAATTTGCTCATGGGTATAGTATTGCTTTTGCTCTGTCACTTTGTATGAGTAGTCAATTCAAAATTGCTCCAACCTGGTCTCTCCAACGATCATAGTCCTTATCCAATGAGTCAGTGTGTAGTGTAGAAAAATTACCAGTTCCCAAATGTGTAAGACATCTTTTATGGCCATCTCACATCCTCTCAGGGCACCTTTTTCATACCAGCCATTACTGTGGCAATTAGCTGTGTTCAAGTGCAATATGGTGGTAACACACTTGAGCCAGATGATGTGTTGCTCACTTTCTGAAACAGCTGTTTCAAATTTTAAAGAAGTATCGCACCTTGAGGACACTCTTGATCAATATTTTGGAGGAGCTAGTGGAGCTGTGGAACTGTGCTTTAGGCAAACAATTGTGAGGCACCTTGTACATGGTGTCTTAGAAGGTCCTCAGCAAAATTGAGCTCTAGTTGACAAAGTAATCAGCTCAATAACATATCCCTGGCTTGACTTTCCATTTTCTCTCACCCTTTCAAGTTCACATCTTGTTCTCTGATCACACATCTCAAAATACATATTTGCATGTAAGATTTGTTGCAGGCCATGCTATCCAAGAGAATCTAAATTAAGAAAGATGGTACAAGTCTTGGCCCAGAAAGCAGACTCTCAGAAGCAATAACAATACTGTTATAGGGGATAAGTGAGGTGGTGATAATCCTTGACATACAATAGGCAATTATTAAAATTTTCACTGGTGGTAGATTGGGATAAGGTGCCAGTGTAAAGTGAGACCTTGGCTTGCAAAGTAGTATTTGGATGCTGTGGGGGAAATGGTTATTATAAAAAGCATGGAGTGAACTAGCTTTTATAAATGGCTTTAAAAATATTCTCAAACAAAACTGACAGACTCAGGATAACCAAGTAAATTTAACACATACTATGAAAACAGAACACATTCATGGGAGACCCTTATCACCTGTAGTCAACACAGATGTTGCTGAAAACCAGGCACAGGATTTAATTGTAAGAGTAGCAGACTGGAAAAGAAGACTCAACACAAACCTTAAGAAGTCTCTTAAGCTGGTATAGGCTTTGAGAGAGAAAGACTTGGACCTGAAAGGGAATATAGGAATATTTGATCAAACGATACTGAGAATTTTAAACCCCAGATTTCTCTGAATCATGCAGGCTAGCAAAGCAGCTGACTCTCTCTTACTAGGCCATGCAGCTTCCCTTTACTTCAATAACTACAAAGATAACACTTGATACAGGTAACTCACAAGATTTTTCTTGCCCTTTTTAAAATCTGCCCTGGCTTTCCTTCTTTGCCTCCAGGAAAGCAACTGAGGTCAGGTGACATTACAGCCCAAGAGATGAAATGCAGTTCCTGTTTCAGGAGAAAATAACATTGTGCAGCAAAGGATTAACTCAGCAGACCTGGGTTGTTCAAACCCTGCACATTCCAAAGAAAGGTGTGACCCTTAACCAGATTTGAAAAGAAAACAAGTAAGCTGTTGAAATATCCTGCCTGATAAACATGTCTTTGTTTACCTGGGGCCGTCTATGTTTCTACCAACAACTGATACCTCGCTTTTTCTCTGGGAGAAGGAGTCCTGCTACTCTGATTGGTCAGATCAAGCATGAAGACATGTTTTTTAGTGGGTAGAGGCAACGGGGAAATCCTCACTTTGGCTCTTTTTCCTCTAATACTTTTACATGTAAACTCTTCATCCCTTTCGAGTAGTAACTTCGAATATTCTATCTTGGGCAAAGGAAAGAGGGGGCCGCTTAGGCCTGGGGTCAAAGGAGACACCCATGTGGTGCCTAAACATTTGACTCACAAGCACCCTCAGAGGATTTGAGAAAAACTGTATATCCTCTCACACATTTAAATTGACATTTAAGATTTTTAAAGAAATTATTTAAGTTTAAATAGTTGCAAGTGATATAACTTCTAGCACATTATAATACTGACATTTTAAATGAAACTGCTACTTCACTCTCTTAAATGTATCCAATGGAATCTAAATGCCATAGAAATTTGACACCCACCATCAAACAGTTTTAAAAGACAAGGTATTTTTAAACTTAAAAATTTCACAAAATTCCTTTTGGTCTTTTTACCTGTATTTATATTTCACTCTCCCACAGAAATTTATCCTAATATATAATTGTCCTTGAAAGTATTTTTATTGATTACCTTATATTCTTTTTTAACAAAAATATGTATATTATTTACATTTTTTTCTGTAGCCACAAATTTCTAAGTACTAAAAATTTACTTCTTAATTTAATTATTATCACAATTTTTATATATTCACGATTGATCAAAATAGAATATGTAACTTATAAATCTTGATAACCATCAAACATATCACTTGACAAATATCAAAAATATAATCCTATCTATGAGGTGCATGAATCTAAGAATGAATATTAGTTCATAAATCTAAGTACAAATATTACTTAATTATAGAGTGTTCAGCATTAATACTATTTCTATTTCTTATTTTTATTTGTGAGCACTGACAAAATCATTTCAAATAAATTAGCTGATAGAAATGGATAAACTTTTATTTTAACAATGTCAGTCAATTCTTTGAACTCCTTTTCAGTTATATGTTTGAAACTATCACAGTCATCTATTATCAAAAAATTAATAATCTATCAGCTAACACAGAGAAGTCACTTGATTTGCAAAATGATTGGCCATTCAGTCATTAGAGTTATTCACTTTCTTCAACACTGGCACCATATTTCAAATATCCCTCTGTTTGACATCCTGGAGGTTTTCACACATCAGGGTAATGCACCTGCAGTATTCTGCATGGATGAGAAATCTGCTTTTCTCATTAAAGTAGGAAAGATAATCAGGAAAGGGAGATGGGAAAGGCACAGCAGCGTGATTCCTTGATTGTTGGCTGGTTCATAGGCAAGCAAATTTTAGGAAAGAATATGTGAAAACTGAGTATCTCCAGATTTATTCCCTTTAAGCTATCTGTAACTGTATACTCCCAGGATATGCTACCCAGCTGTAAAATTACTAGTCTAACCCAGTGTACTAGATATCACTAATTTAGAAACCACAAATAAGATAATAATCATTTCAATCTAATCTAATAACTGTTTAATAATTGGTTGCTAAGTAGAAGGACATTATTTGAGTCCTCCCAGCGTGAGGTAGTCAGAAAGCTCTGGAAGGACAAAGAGGAGCAGGGACACTGGATGATAATGTGAGGACCTAAAATACAGCAATGACTGAGCAAGTCCTGAAGGCTTCAACAAGTGCCAGGAAAATCTGAAAATGAGGAAGGTAAAAGCTGGCATAGGTAAGTAAAGATCCTGGGTTTGAACATGGAGTGTGGGATCAGCAACAGCCTCCCCTTGAAAGGCCACAAGAATATAAGCATCTGCAAGAGAAAGCCAGACCTCAGCTAAGGCAAGAAAGTAGGAAGGAAATAGGTGTTGACCATGTAGGAGTTTGTTAACACGTACTGAAACTTTGCTGCTCTGCTTGTCTTGACTCCTTCATAGATTTATTTTTCTAAGGAACCTTGCTTAGAAGAGAAGAGGCTTGACCAAGGCAGAATACTCTTAGGTTTTTCTGGCATAAAACAAAAAACCTTGTTGGAGGCCATGGCAGCTGTCATAAATGACACCTGAAATATCCCTGAGATCCTTCAGGAAAGGGAGAAGCAGACTGAGCAGGACAGATGATTCAGGCTGCAGGTAACGTGAGACCATGGTAGATAGCAGATATTAACAGCACCGACACCAATTTCAACATCAAGAAGCCAGGATTCCTGGAACCGGAGGAAAGGAGAAATGCCAGAATTTTTATTTTCATCTATGGACCCTAAGGAGGAAGAAGGAGGCGAAGGCCTCAGTAAATCCCTGGGGATCGAGATAACAATATTAATGCTTTAGATGCAATTCTTTGAAAAAGGAAACATTTTATTTCCCAAATAGTTGGATGTGCCTCACTAATAAGCTTTTTTAATTAACAAATAATAGTTGTATATATTTATGAGGTAAATGTGATGTTTTGATATGTGTATACCTTGTAGAAAATTAAATCAAGCTGATTAACATATGCATCACCTCACCTAAATAAGCTTTTGATGTGGATGCTAAAAACGAAAACATGGCCAGTAGATGTCCAGGCACGGATGTGGCTACTGCTGGGGAAGCCACTAGGTTTCACCCCCTCCCCAGGAAAAATTCCTGTGGCACAACTGAGAAAAAGAGAAAGAAATATTCTTACCAGTTAATTTCTCGGTGGGATCAAGGGGCAAAATATTCAATTTGTGGACAGTGTTTTTGTGTGGGATGATGAAAACGGGAGGAAAGCAGAACTGTTCAATAGAGGGCATTTTGTCAATGCTGGCATCGTATTACGTTGGGTTATACTGCCATCTGGTGGTCATTATAAAACTGCACTGACCAGAGTTATTAATAGACCCTCTATACAGAAGTATTATAAAATCAGGGAGAAGGAACAAGCGCAGAGGTGAATTCTCACTGCATTGTGTTGGAATAAACTGAATTATATCCTCCTTTGGCACACGTAGTAAGTTTGTCTGGCAAGATTAAAGAATATGTGAAGTCAATTGTTTGGTCTCAAGGGGATATATAAGTGATATATTTTCCACAGCATCAGCTCCTTTACCAACAGAAAGATGGCAAAAAGTGCAGGCTCTAAACCAGGCTGCTTGAGTTTGAATCCCAACTTGGCCACTGGAAGATCTCGGACAAGTTATTAACCTCATGATCCCATTTGCGTCATCTAAAAAATATGGTTAATAATGGTGTCTAATTCAAAGTGTAAGTTTGAGAATCAAACTAATTTGTATTAACACATGTAAATTGTTTAGGACAATTTCTGGCACATAGTAAGTGATCAACAAATGTTAATTATTACTCTTCCAAGGAGCTATAAGTTTGTTAAACTCAATGCATTAGCAAGAGAAAAAATAAAAGTGAACTGTTCCCACCTCACCTCCTCTTCATTTTTGCCCAAAAAAGAGGAAAGCGCTAGGAGGTTATGATTGGTCAGATTTGGGATGCTAACTGGGTCTAGTACTTAGTGCACAGAAATTTGGGATAAAAACAGGCATCTGCTGGTGACACTGATTCAGTTTCTGCTGGGTATCTTGGATGTGGTTTTGCATCAGCACAGTCTCTGACCCACGGCTCTGGGCTTATGGAGAGCCCACTGTAAAAGCCTCCAGGGGCTTCCCACTTCTCACAGGCCCCACGTGCCCTGCCCCAGCCACCCCTCTGATCTCATCCACTCTTGCCTTCCCCCTTTTTCACATTCCCCCAGCCATGTTGCCTCCTTGCCTCTCACAAGAAGGTATGCTCCACCTCAGGCTTTTTCTACCGGCTCTCGCTTCTGCCGGGTCATTCTTCCCCAGATATCCACAGGGCTCGCTCTCTCACTGCCTTAGATCACCCCTTGAATGCCATCTCCTCAGAGGCTCTGTCCCTAATCGTGCCATTATAAAGAAAAATGTCACATTCTGATTCTGCCTTCCTTTAAGCACTTAACCATATTTACATATTTACTTATTTTGTTTTGTTTTGTTTCTATCTTCATAGAATGTAATCTGTATGAGGGCAGTGGTTTGTTTTGTTCATTCTAACAAGGTCAAACAGAAACCGTTCCCCTTTTGCCAAAACCTGTTCACAAAGCCAGATTCAGAACCTCCAACTTCCCAATCTTGCCTTCTATGTGATTAGCTAAGATTAGAACTGTTTATCCCCAAATACTATCTAACCACAGAGGAAGCATTTCCTATTCAGATAACTGCCTAGACTTTCCCTGCCTTTAAAACCATTTCGACTGTAAGTCACCCCATCTGCATGCAGCTTGTTTACCCCTCCCACCTAAGGCAAAACCGCCCTGCTGAGACTCTGATCTTCAGATTTGGGGTGCTTTTCTTATTGCAATAGCCTGAAAAAAATCAACCTCTCTATCTATCAGATCGTGGCTTATGATAACTCCTATACCCCCATCATATAAAACAATGCTTGACACATAGCACTCAAGGACAGTTTCTTGAATGAATGAACTATGAAGAAAGAGTTTTCCACGTAATCCTGCCCAGTTCACTGGAATTCTTCCCTGGAGTTTGCCACCAAAGCCCTGGTTAATAACAAAAAAAAAATGCTTTGATTTTGAATTTGCATTTACTTTGCTTTTACTTTTGCTTTTCTTCTCTTACATACATACAGCCCCTGGGGATCTATGAGGACTGAAGAAGTGATCGAGTTGTCATAAGATTCTGGCCTTTCTGCTCTTCCTAGCATAACAGCATCTAAATGATGCCTCATATTTCACCATTCTAAGAAGGCCAACACATCTAAGAAACAGAGAAGTGGATTTAAAATACTCCAGTGGTGGTACGTACATAATGTGCATGAGCAGTACTCAGAAGAGAAATGTCTAGTTTATGGGTGTGTATGTGTGTGTGTTAAATACATGAAAAGGGCTTAACTCTGGAGGACCTGCTACTGGGGAAAAGGAACAGGAAGCAGATACAAGATGTAGAATCTATTGGAAAACCTCTTCTGTCTTTGAATCTGCTTTTCAACTTTGTCTTTGTCTCCCTCTGCCTTTGTCTCAATACCTCTGCCTTTGTCTCAATACCTATTCCAACATGCATTTCTGGCATTTCTGAACCTCTGCATGACCAATGACCATATTACCTTAAAGGGACCTTCAAAGCTAATGATTTAACAGCATCAGTAATACAAACAAGCCATATCATTCAGATGCATTGCTAACCCTCATACGAGATTACTGTTGGAAGAGTAAATTCCACAAATGTGCAGTACAGGGTTAACTTAGTAAGCTTGGGTGTTCAAACCCTGCACATTCCACAGAAATGACTGGCCTTTGACCAGTTCTTGAGCGATAACCTCTAAGCCTTTGGAATTCCCTTCCTAATGAGAGTATCTTCTTATATCCAAGAACTTGAGCTATAAGTTCAATATGTGATAAGTTCATAATGTGATTTATGGTGAATGCCTGTTATGGTGAATGCCTGTTTCTGTTCACCAGTTTCTGGACCACACTGCATCAGTTTGACCCCTGGGGTGTCGCGCCCGCCTCGCCAGCAAGGAAGACGCGGCAACAGGAGTTCTTCTGACAGTGCTTTAATGGGGTTCCCTTTAGACTTACATGATGCGGAAGACCCAGCCCGGCAGCGTGCAGGCCGCTATATACCCCAGAAGTACAACCCCTAAGCTGCAATAGGCCGCTCAGCTGTCGAGCCACCAAAGCATTAGTCCATATCAGGACCCTTTGTTTGCATTCTCGCGCCACAGGGCAACCGACAATTGTGCGTGCGCTGAACTTGTTAGCTGCTCTAGGCAAAGCCAGAAACAGGCGCCAACTTGTAATGGCGTTGACACCGCGCCCCACACTGGGGGAGCTGGAAACTGAGTACCTGAAGTCCATCATGTAGGTACTCCATGTTTATGTGACTGATCCCCAATAAAAACTCTGGACACCAAGGCTCCAATGAGCCACCGTGGTTGGCAGTACACATACACGTTGCTGGGAGAATTAAGCACTATCCACTCAACTCCACTGGGAGAGGACAACCCAGTGGCTGTCTGGTTTCTCATGAACTCTGCCAAATGCACCTTTCTCTTTTAATCTGTATACTTTTACTGTAATAAACTACAACTGTGTAATTAGAACAGCCTTTATGAGTTCTGTGAGTCCTTCTAAAGAATCACAGAGCTTGAGGGTGGTCTTGGAGGACCCCAGACACAGCAAGGATTAACGATGAGTATAAAACCCACTCATTTATGTATAAAAATAGTTTTTAAATTTTAAATTGTTCGATAAATTGGTTTTTAGTTAATACAAATATGAAGAGAGTACATTGGCTAGATGAATTTGGAAAGAATATTATTCCTTTTGAGCCAACAAATGTTTATGAAATATATTTTAAATAATAATATTAAGAGGAAGACTAATCAAGATTAATATTTATAGAATTGTTTGGTGTACCAACATGCTTGCCATTAAACAAAATAGTCTTTAAGAATCATATTTAATTTTTATTTTAATATTTTAATTGTGTTTAGACCATGAATCTTACATGCAAACCATACTATTTGGAAATTCTTCACATCATATAAGGATGTGAAGCAGAATATTAAAAGCAGAATGTCAACTTTTCCACCTTAAAATTTCACACAAAAGAAAAACACCAAAATCACATAAGCCATGTTTCAAATACTTGTCAGACACATCAACATTCACATACAAACCAGGTTTGTTTGTTTGTTCTAGCACCAATCCAGCCATAATAAAGAACACAAAGGGTATAAGTAAAACAGAAGAGAGACAAAGGGACACTGTGAAATATTGGAAAAACACATTATGTTCTCACTAATCAAACCAACAGATTTTACAGGAATAATTTAAGAAAAGGCTGCATTAGTTCTGAGTCTGTCAAAAACTTTGAAATAAAAAACCTTTTATCAGCAGTGTATGAGTGTTCCTATCTCTGCAAACTAGTTCAACCTCTGTGGAAAGCAATGTGGAGATACCAATAAGAGATACAAGTAGGTCTACCATTTGATCTAGCAATCCCATTACTGGGCATCTACTCAAAAGAACAGAAGACATTCTATAAAAAAAGACATCTACACTTGAATGTCTATAGGAGCACAATTCACAATTGCAAAGATGTGGAAATAGCCCAAGTGCCCATCAATACATGAGTAGATTAATAAAATGTGATATAGTATACCATGGAGTACTTATTCAGCTATTAGAAACAACGGTGATATAGCACCTCTTGTATTTTCCTGGATAGAACTGGAACCCATTCTATTAAGTAAAGTATCTCAAGAATGGGAAAACAAGCACCACATGTGCTCACCAGAAAAGTAGTATTAACTGATCAACACCTAAGTGGACATACAGGAATAACATTTATCAGGCGTCGGGCAGATGGGAGTGGGAAGGAGGAGATGGGTATATACATATGTAATGAGTGCAATGCGCACTGTCTGGAGGATGGACATGCTTGAAGCTCTGACTGGGGATGGGGTTCAAGGGCAACATAACCTCAACATTTGTACCCCCATAATATGCAGAAATTTAAAAAAATATGACAGAACCCCAGCCCATAACCAGGGCCTCTTATTATGACAGGGGGCCCATTCTTCCTCTGTGGTGAATGTATCTTGCTCTTGCTCTATAAACCTATCTTGTTTTTCCTCCATAAACTTCATTTCATGCTTAAAAAAAAAGCCTTTTATCCCTCATCTGTGCCATCCCCCCCAAAAAAGAGAAAAACCTTTTAAAATTATTACTTAGACTAAAAACCATTTTTAAATGTTGAAGAAGAACTTTTAAGATTTTCCCCAAACTTATTAACCCTAGGTAAAAGTTCCTTTTAGAAAGTATGCCACTGAATTATATTTTACTGGTGCTATTAAATGTTTCCCTTCAGTATCTCATACAGCAGACACCTGTGCAGCAAGGTGGCTTTGTGATAAATTCACCTTGCTCTCCTTCACTTGCTTTCAGAGAGGTTTCTGGGTCTCCCACATCTATAGTGAAGTTGATGACAGAAATATTTATAAACTGTAAAAGCAACAAGGAAACTTCATGCAACCATAATTGTCATGTTTGGTTCATGTCCTTCAGGTGTTTATTCAGAAAGTAATAAAGCACAGTATAATTAACAAAATTGCTGGCTGTAAACAGGAAAACCATCAGCCACTGTCACTATTTTTCTGTCTGTCAAAGAAATTGCTTTGGAAGCTCTTTGTCATGTAATTATGTACAAACAAAATGGAACAACAGCTATTACTTGTTTTTTAAAAGGACAAGAACCAACTCTGAGGAGGTGGACATGGTAAGGGACAGAGGGAAGAGTAGATGATGAGCACAATTTTGGATATGCGTACTTTGAAACACCTTCCAAATGTAGAGGCAAAAAAAAAGGTAAACACATTGGTAAACTTATGTGAAGCTCAAGAACTCCACTTACTGGTTGTGTCCTGAGCAACAAATAACGCGCCTGCTCCCTCTTCCCCAGGACAGTGTATCAAGTAACAGCAGACGCCAGCCTCACCAAGCGCTGTCAGAGCATCCCAACAGGTGGATGGGCTAAATCCTGGGAAGGTGGTACACGAGAATCGGGCAGAGGGAAGACTGTCCTCACCTCTTACACCAGATTGGTTGAGCTGCCATCCCAGTGAACAGAGCTGGATGGAGCAAGAGAAGCTAGACCTCTGTAGATGCTTTCTCTCCATTGTATCCCAGAAAACAGAACAGAGCTCAGTTTTATAAAGGACTTTAGGTGGGTGTTTTTAAAAAAAGAAAAAAAAGGAATAAATTAAAGATGTTTGGAAATTAGAAAAAAAACAAACAAGTATTAAGAAAAGTTATTTAAAACTTGGAAATAAGACAAAAAGATTACCATGTACCTTTTCAAAGTCATACGAGAACGTTGTCTAACAAGCTTACCTAACAGTCACCTGATTCTATAAGGAATGTGGTATTGTTTGACTTACTAATATTATTGAGTATAGCCCATATTCTGTAAAGTTGGATGTTAATTTGGGGAATACTGGTAAGTCATAAATGATTTTCTGTCCAGCAGAAAAGATTACTCCAAAGTTGAGTCCTATAAGGCACCAATCAGTTTTGAATCCAATTTTGCAACCTTATTCCAGCAATTTTTCTTTAATTTAACAAGTATAGCAGTCTTTCCCATCTTCCCAGTTCCCTCGTTAATGACTTAAGTAAGTCTTTTACATAGTCTCGTGCTATATTGTATTAGTCATTTTTTTAACTGTTTGAAAAGTTTAGTTCGATGAAAGTAAGAAAGGAACTTTCTTACCAGATTACTCTCAATAAAGAGTAACACTGGCACTTCCTGTCCCCCTCATCACCTCTCCTGTCCCTTCTCCATCCCTCCCCGCCTGCAGGCTCTCTCTGGTAGACCCAACAAACAAACTGAAGAGTAATAAATACAAAAGGTACTTCATGCTACCCTGGGCCATAACACTACAGAGCTCTTGAGACATACCACTCACAGAAAGGATTCTTACTGCATGGTATGATCCAAAAAGCATATCTTCCCCTCCTATGTTACAGGAGAGCAAAGAACTAGAGAGGTTTTTGCCTAACTGCACCCCACACCCAGGGCATCCCCCTCACCCCTCTGAGAAGCACACACCAGGACTGGGGAGAAGGCTGTGGGGGGGGGGCTCCACGCACCCTCCAGGGCTTATATCAGAAGAATTTAAACTTCCAACTTCTTTAAATTCCACACTTCAGAGTAAGATTTCATTGAAACAAAGGATATTATGGTTTCTTTATTTCATATATATTTGAAATGTTTATGACATTTAAGTGCTTCAAATATTACTTTTTAGCATTAGGCTTTTGAATGTGGTAATTCCACTGAATAATGTATTAGGAAAGAACATTTCTAATATACATAGAATATAGACACATGGATCATTAAAGTGGCCAGTATCAGATGCTCTATTGTTATATGATATCATAACTGGGCTGGTAACTGCAACTTGTTTAAACTACTTTACCTTTATGTGGCATTTATGTAGTATTTCAATTATTTATGTATAGCCCTCTAACACCAAATCAACCTGTTTTGCCTGTTAATAAATTCAATTTATGCCTGATGTTGAAGGAAAGAAAAGCTTGCTTATGAAAAGTATCTCTAGAGAAAGTGTCTGAGAAAGGTCCCTCATCAGGGAAGGATCACACCAATATCAGAACACACGCCTGCTCTGTAATAGCGCCAAATTGCAGCGCAGCCCCCAAATTCCAAGCAATACATCAGGTGCTTTGAGTCAATGAAATGATCTCTGAGAGAAAAGAAAACACAATTTGTCGTGTCTCTTGACAGTCAAATCGGATGCAAAACATTTCAATTCTCATCTTCACCTCTCCATGTTGCCTCCTCTTCAAGCTGTTTCCGTTGGGTTATGTTGCTGTGTGGTCACTTAAAATGCTGCACTGGGTTTTTTACCTGATTACATAAATCTAAGGGGAAATGTGTATTAATTAGGATTAGATCCAAAAATACATTTTCCTTTCACATAGGCATAAGCAACCCATGACTGCTCTGGGGCTTCCCAATTATCAATAACCCAGCTTCCTTCTGTCCTGTTATACCACCCTCTTCACCATGTGGACTCTGCATGACTTTCCGGCTGACGACATCTCCTCCACTTCCAGGGAGCACATCCTCATTCTGGCCAGCAGGAAAGAGGAAAAGGAAAAAGAAAGGCATTCCCATTCTCCCCTCTAATGACACCTCTCAGCGATGCACCAAACACTTTCATTCACATACTCTTGGCCAGAACTTAGTCTGGAGGCCGTCACAGCAGCACTGGCAGCTGGGAAATCACCTGTAGGTCCAGCAGTCAAGTTTCCATCTGACACCTGAGGGTTCCCACTGGGGAAAAAGGGAAGAATGTACATTAGGGAGTCCTACTGCAGTCTCTAACACAATCTGTCCCTCAGGCCACCCAACCATCTGTGTACAACTCTCCTCTCCCTGAAGGACAAACACACACCGTCCTCACAAACAACAACAGCAAAGTCCTAACCAGGCACAGCCTCCAGATCCAAGTCCAGAATCTCTGGGTTACGAACCCTGTCTCAGTCAATTCTACATATGGGTCTTTGCGATCTGGTGACCTCACCTGCCTCAAACACCCTCAAGACGCAATGGAGGAGTGAGAAACAGATTAAATGCAATTTAATCTACGATTTGGTAAGAGGGAGCAGGGAAAATACACAGCCGTCACCAGTTCCTAACAATTAACAAATTCTATTGTTCCCTGGTGGCAGAGGAAGTGATTATTTTGATCATCTGAATTTCCCCTATTCTTCTGCTAGGGAGTAACTCCCTCGTCCAGCGCCCCATCTAGCCTGTTCTTCCTGGTCTCTTGTCTTCCACCTCGGAACTGAGGCAGACACTGGAAAGTACTGCCTTCCCCGGAGCTGCACGACTTCCCACTGCCTGTGGGTTAGAGGCCTGGGCTTCAGGGCTGGAGCAATCACAGGCTTTTACAGCCAGGCTTGTGGTTTCTTTGTCAATACAATCCTTTGAAAACTTACTAGACATATGATCTCTTTGCCTCTGGTCAGTTCCAGATATCCCACGTGCAAATAAATACCCCACAACCAAACACGTCTGTGCAGAGTCTTTAAATCTGAAAAGTCTGGTCTGTACTTATTCACTTCTTTCCTGTATCCACGACCTTTAAGCCATCAAGTTAATGGCAACTGTCTAGAAGCTCTCAGAAAGAAAAAAAAAAGAAAAAGCTATTTTAGCATAAAGGTAACATCTGTAATCTGAAATTCGTTGTTGCACTGGGCTACCTTTGTCTGACAGAAAAGTCTTCATAACAGGTGCTGAAATGCTTAGGGCCACAGCTTATCTCCAGCTTGGGCTATCTTTTCCCAGCCTGCATTTTGAGGTACTATAGTGATTATCTTTTCCCAAGAGCAAGGCAAATACTAGATTTTCAGTTAATTTAACTTAGAGGCCTCAGGCAGGGAGCACCTGGGAAAGAGCTGTACCCTCTCCTCTGTTTGTAGACTGCTGAGCTCTAGCCTGGGTTTATCTCTCTTCTAGGACTTTAAGGAAAATGGCAAGAAGCTGCCAACCCACACCAATATTCTGCATTTTTTGCCATTGTTCTCACTCATACCACTTCTTCAGTGGGCAGATGGTTAGCTTTCCAACCGTGGCAGCTTCTTTTTTTCAGATGTGTTTTTTCTCTGCATAGCAATAATAGCCACCAGACTGCCAGCCTGCAAAGTCTAGTTGTCTACTAGTTATGACCAAGTCAATGCCATATTTTCAGTTTCTGTTAGAGAGATGCATGTCCCCACTTCAAGTAACAGGGTATAAATTACTTAAGATTGGGTTCAGCAGGAAATAAACAAACAAACAATGGCTTAAACATGCTAGATATGTCCTCCCTCCCCTACCCCCACTCTCTCGATTGTGGGAAGTCTAGAGTTCACATGATGAATCGAATCCACCACCATGGGGGCCCAAGTTTCTCCAGTCCTCTTCCTCTATCATCCTCACCATACATGTTTTATCTCACAGTCCAAGGCGGTTGCCCCAGCCTCAGTTATCATGCCCACGTTACAAACCGCAGGAAGGAAGGAAAGAAAGGAAAAGAAAAGGGCACACCCCCTCCTTTGAGGAAACTTTTTAGCAGTTGCACAACACCTATTCCACTTCCTCACAGTGCCCAGATTTAACCACATGGCCACACCCACTGGCAAGGGAGGTTGGGAAATGTGATTTTGCTTCTGGGTGGCCATGGGCTCAGCAAAATTGAGAGTTCTAATACAGATAAAGAAGAGAAGAATGGATATTGGGGAGAATTAGCACAGTGTTAACTAAAACAATAATGACGTTTATAATTGAGAAAAAGGAGAGCTTTATTTCTCATGACGTCTCCGCCTGCAGTGGCCGCTCCAGCTGGCTGGGAAACAGGACTCCCGGCCACAGCCAGGAACACGTGCTTCAAGAGAGGGACAAGGGGAACGGGATTTTACACTGAGCAGGGTGGCTAAATATGCATATTTAATAAGCTATAGGAGAAGTTGTGAATATTTATGAAAGAGAAACCATGCACATGCGTAATTGTACTTTATACCTCCCATCTGTCACGCTGGGAACTCAGTTTTAAGGTTTCTCTGGCGTCCTCTTGGCCGAGATGGGTCCATTCAGCCATCAGGGAGTTTAGGATTCTATTTGTAGTTCACAGTCCCCCTTTTGGCCAAGATATGCCCAAGTCAGTAGCAATGGACACACTTGATTTCGTCTCACCTTTGCCTGGATGGAGTGGCTATTTGCCCCGTGGGCCTTCAGTGGGATCCCTATGGCCAAGAGCAGAGGTTTACAGCCATAAAGGTTTAGAGTTGATTAAAAGTTTTGGGCCAGACAGGAATGGCAGTGAACAGGCATTCATTAACCCCTTAAAACATTTTAAGCAATATAGTTGAAAACCAAAAGCCAAAAACAAGGTTATAAAATTAACTTATCTATAAGCATTGAGCAATTAGCTATATAGAACATAAGCATTTTGTTAAAATTATTTGAGTTAAGGAATTTAGAGACTTCTGTACCTCTGTGCCCGTCCTCAATTTGGAGGGTCTGAACTAATGCTCTCTCTCAAGCTGGCGCTTACAAGATCAAGCACTCCCCTCTTCCGCACTGTCCCTACGCCTGGGGCAGGGAGTGTCCTCATAGCGGCGGGCCTGGCAGTGGTTAACAGGCCCAGTGGGACCCTAGCTGAGGAAGACCTGCAGGCTTCATCGAATCATCTCTCCTCTTTAGGATATCATGATTCCGGTTTTTATGGAAGTAAAACAAGAGATAAATGACATTAATAGTTTGATAATTAAAGGAGCACTTGGGTGTTAGAATGGAAAAAAAGGAAGGAACTTATTTCATTAGGGAGCCAAATAAAAACATCATGAAGAAAATTACAACCTGGTTTTGTATTTTTGTTTTCTGTGGGGTTTTGTTGTTGTTATTGTTTTGGTTTTTGTGTAGTCTAGAAATAACCCAGGATTTAGTCCAAAATCAGACAAATAATTAAAAACTCAAAAACAAAAGGACAATGCTAGGATTTCATAACAGGTTTGAGGCATAATTTACTCTCTCCAGTTTCCCGTTTTTACTAAAGACAAATCGTAGTAGGACCAATTTATCTGCAAAATAAATTTTAGTCTCATTATACTCAGCTCGATTATTTGCTTAAAGTACGGTAAGAATAATCATTGGCCATAGGCTTCTTTTTAAATTGGCTTTGTTTGAATTTTTTTTTTTTTCATAAGAAATATGATGTCAGACTTAAAGCCTCTCAAGCCAAACCAAGGGTTTAACTGCCTGTAGATACCTGTATGAATTGGGTAAATTACTCTTTTCTTGAGGTTCCAAAGTAATTTGGGGTTCCTAAATCTGTCAGAAAGTGACATTCTTTACTTACCACAGATCAGGAGATGTTATAGATGAGGTATCAGAACAGTTTTCCAGAGGGTCTTTACTGGCCTTATAAAGTCAACCTAATTCCTCACAACAGTCTGGGCATATCGAAAAATATGTCATTCCAGCCAAAGGCTTGGTAAAATAACCAGCACCTCTAATTCTGTCCTGTTGTGAAAGAAAACAGATTCTTATTAAACTTCTGCAAATAACCATATTGCCAATAAAATAAAACATTTATAAATGGTTTTCTAAACTTTGAAGCAATCAAGTAGTGAGAAAAATGTTTCAAACTGTTTATGAAAATATGCTTTTCCAATTTGCTACAAATAGTGCAAAAGAAGGAAAAAACATCTACATAGTACCTGACCTGCCTGACCAACAAGTTCAGGTGAAAATGTCTAGCCATGGGACTGGCAAAACTCCTCAGTCTAAAAAGACAGCTGGATTTAAACCATGTCATTGAAAATGGAAAAGGTTAAAAAAAAAATTTTTTTTTTTTGTCTAACTCACACACAGCCTAAGCCCTGACAGAAGAGTTTCAGAAGAAACAGGGTATTAATATCTTAAAGCACATAGAGAGAAAATCCAAGCCCTTTCAAGGAGTTTGGATGTGTTAGAGGAAGTCAAAAACGGATGCCAAACACATCATAAAATCATAGTAGTTTCTCACTGGGCTTATAAAGAGACCAACTTCATCTAGACAGGTAACAATAAAACTTGGACCACCACCCACCCCAAGAAAAGAGAAAGACACCATGGGATCATGCTACACAATGCTTTTATAATACACTTTTTTTATAAAGACATTTTTCTCAGTGTTTAAACCACATCTTTTCTATCCAGACGTGCAAAGGAAACCGGTAGTCTTCTGTAGTTAACAACCATCTACCATGAACAACTGTTGTCAATTACCTTTAGAACTTTAGAACTTTATGGGGTTTTTGGCAATAGTCTCTCCAGGTTTTCCGGGGGACCCTTTACACACCAAAGTTCAAAAGCCTCATGTGCCTCTAGTAGGTGGGAAAAGACAGGAAATTAAAGGTTTGTGGCTTGAAAAACAGAAAAACAGACTTTGGGAGGGAGAGAGGAAAAGTCTTGACTAGTTAGCAAAAGGTAGGTGGTCTTGTTATACAAATGAAGCCTTATGGGTAACAGCCTTCGGAGAGAATAGATGGCAAATGTTTCTACTCAGATTCTCAGTTAATGTTTTTAGATCAGGAAAGGATAGACCTAGCTCATGTGTGTGTGTGTGTGTGTGTGTGTGTGTGTGTGTGTGTGTGTGTGTGTGTGTTACAGATGTAAATTTTTTCTACCACAAAAGACAGCTTTGCAGCAGTTGTTTTTATTTGTGAGGTTTTGGCAGCCATTTAAATATGTTAAAGAAATATACCTTGGGCAAAATATTCTTAATCTCCTTAGTCTCCATTTTGAAGCTAAGAAGTTTTATGATACAAATTAAAAGCCAATCTGATAGTTTTGAAGAAATTTAGGGTAGAGGTTGTTAGAGACAGACAAAGGAGTAAGAGGGAAAAAACCCAAACTGGGATAAATGAGGGGAAAAAAGCAAAATTTAAACATATCATCCCATAGCTTCTTTAGTCAGTTTCTTAGTTCTTTGAATAAATCCGTTTAGTTACGCAGCTGTGTTCCATTCTAGGAGCTGGCATTGTAGAGGAGCTTTCAAACAGAAGAAAAACAAAAGTTAACATTTGGATCCATTTTATATTAGTCGGGAAGGAAAAAACAATTGTTTTAGGAGCAGGGATGGAAGGAGGGGTGAGAGAGGGAGAAGGAGGAGACACAGGGTGGGAAGAAAGAAAGACACAACTTTAAATATTTCTCATGCACCATTTTTTTCTAGTTTATCGAGTCTCCCTTTAATTTTAAATTATTTTTGTTAAGGGAGGCTATGAGAGACTCTTGATTTTATTTGGAAGACGTGAAATACTAAATATACAATGATCTTTATTGTTTTGGAAGGCTTGATAGTCTGTTTTAATTGGGCATACAGATACACTAGAAGTCTCTTAAAATTTTTATTGTAGCCAGCAAAGCTTTAAATCATTTCAGTTTAGCTCTATTTAGGATCCCAAATATTTACAAAAAATGTTTTATAGTTTTTAAGCATGTTAGCTGCTGGAGTCTGATGACAGTGGACCAGTCTGTCTGTCTCCTCAGAACTAAAGTTTTATATAACTGTGCTTGTAACAGAGGCTAAGGTCAGAAAAGGGGCAAGGAAAGGTTTTATGATTTGTCTCTCCAAAACTCCCACCGTTTTTGGGAATGAAAACCTGCATTCCTTCCCCAGAGCTGTAACAGAGAGAATGGCCTGGAAAAAAAAAAATGCCAAAGAGATTTTCTGTCTCCTTAAAACTTCCCTGACTCTTTTTGGGAATTGCAGCCTGGCCTGTATCCCTAAGGCAGGTTAAGTCTCTTATTAAAATATTGACCAGTGGAACAGATCTGAGAACCCTGATATAAAACCATCCTCATGTAGCCATCTAATCTTTGACAAAGCAGACAAAAACATACTCTGGGGAAAAGAATCCCTTTTCAATAAATGGTGCTGGGAAAACTGGATAGCTACATGGAGAAGACTGAAACAAGACCCACACCTTTCACCTCTCACAAAAATCAACTCACGCTGGATAACAGACTTAAACCTAAGGTATGAAACTATTAGAATTCTAGAGGAAAATGTTGGAAACACTCTCCTAAACATCGGCCTAGGCAAAGAATTTATGAAGAAGACCCCAAAGGCAATCACAGCAGCAACAAAAATAAATAAATGGGACATAATCAAATTAAAAAGCTTCTGCACAGCTAAAGAAATAGTCATGAAAGTAAACAGACAACTTACAGAATGGGAGAAAGTTTTCACATCCTACACATCTGATAAGGGGCTGATAACTAGAATCTACTTAGAACTCAGGAAAATCAGCAAGAAAAAATCAAACAACCCTATCAAAAAGTGGGCAAAGGACATGAACAGAAACTTTTCTAAAGAAGACAGAATAATGGCTAACAAACATATGAAAAAATGTTCAACATCTCTAATCATCAGGGAAATGCAAATCAAAACTACAATTAGATATCACTTATTTCCAGTAAGAATGGCCTTTATCAACACGTCCCAAAACAATAGATGTTGGCGTGGATGCATAGAGATAGGAACACTCCTACACTGCTGGTGGAACTGCAAACTAGTTCAATCTCTATGGAAAGCAATATGGAGATACCTTAAAGCGATACTAGTGGATCTACCATTTTTCCAGCAATCCCATTGCTGGGCATCTACCCAAAAGAACAAAAGTCACTCTATGAAAAGACACCTGCACTTGAATGTTTATAGCAGCACAATTCATAATTGCAAAGCTGTGGAAACAGCCCAAGTGCGCATCAATCCAAGAGTGGATTAATAAAATGTGGTATATGTATACCATGGAGTACTATTCAGCTCTAAGAATCAATGGTGATATGGCACCTCTTGTATACTCCTGGATAGAGCTGGAACCCATACTACTAAGTGAAGTATCCCAAGAATAAAAAAACAAGCACCACATATACTCACCAGCAAATTGGTATTAACTGAGCAGCACCTAAGTGGACACATAGGAAGTACATTAATTGGGTAATGGGCGGGTGGGAAGGGGAGAGGGGCAGGTATATACATACATAATGAGTGAGACGTGCACCCTCTGGGGGATGGTCATGCTTGAGGCTCAGACTTTTGGAAGGAGAGGGGGCAAGAGCATTATTTGAAACCTTAAAATGTGTACCCCCATACTATGCTGAAATTTAAAAAAAAAAAAAACCTCCCAGGTGTCACAAGCCCCCCAGGTGGGCGCCTGGCGGAGTTCACAGGCTTTGTCTTTGGCAAAGACGGCAAGATTAGAATAGTTAACTACAGTAAATGCCTGAACCTAAGAGCCCTCCCTTTAAAAGCTCTGTATTTCTGCCTATTTTCAGGAAATTTGAGATTTTGAGAGAAGGTCTATCATATTTTCTCTTTTGTAGGCAAAGTAAACTCTCTTTCCTTCCTCCTCAAACCACTTGTCCTCATTCTTCTGGTTCGTCCTCATGGACAAGTGGCCAAGTTTTCAGTAATAGGGCCAGTAATCAAAGGGGCAGGAAAATGTTCTTTGCTGTTTGTGTCAGGTTAGCAGTCTGAAATTTCAGTTCTTGGTATGCTCTTGACCAAAGAATGACCAGACACACTGAAAGCAGGGTAAACACAAAACAAGGCTTATTGAGGAGAGAAAGATAGGATTATAGAGCAATAGTAAAATATTAGTTTACAGAATAAGAGCAAGATATGTTACAACAGGCAAGCAGGCCTCTTGTAACAAAAAAGGCCTTGGTTAAGGTCTGGGTCTTGTTTTATAGTGTCTGGATTGGGCCCTCCCTGTGGTTGAGATGTCACCATGAGCCGCTTTGATGGACAGTTTGGAGTTACATGACCTGAGCCTTTCTGCACATGCGGATCTCTTATGAGCCTCTTTGAAAGACCATTTCGAGAGGTGAACCACAATGTATATTTAAGCTAATGGCATGATAATTAGCCTTAGGTTGTCCTAGGTCAGCTTCCAAACCCTATTATACTTCTGCATTCCTTTGCAGTTAGCACACTAAGTTCTGATTGGCAGATTGGTAGGGTGTTCCCTCCTCCCCCATATGTAGCAATTGCTCAGGACACTGGCCTTTGTCCCCAGGAGGGCTAGAGTCCCTCACTAGCTACCTAACATTTGTTTTCTAATATCTTAAACCATAGGATATGGCTCAACAGAATTGTCCAGACAAAGATTGATCATAGTCACTGAAGATAAAGTTCACAGAAACCACCAATTATAGTTAAACAACAAAAGCCTGAAGCCATGACATGTGACACAGGTCATGTAGACCCCATGCCCAACTGCTGAAAAATCCCCTTTTAAAAAGCCCTGCTTTTCTGCTTACAGTCAGGATGGCAGTCTTTTGAGATGTTAGTCTGCCACCAACCCTCTTCATTTGCTGGCAAATTAATAAACTTCTCTTTCCTTTTCCTCAAACCACTTGTCCTCATTCTTCGTTCTCACTGGTTTAGCCTCAGGGACAAGTACCAAACTTTTGATAACATGCTTACCTTATGAAGGCGTCCCTTCCAGTGCCCATAACGTGAGCATCCTCACAAAACTTTTTGGACCAGCTGAGTCCAAATAGGTTTCCCCCGACCCAAACCCAACACCAACAAAGAAATTCCCTCCCAGATCCAAAATGAAGAGAATTAGGAAAGCTGGGGTATCCCCTCAGCCCCCCAAAACCCAAAGCCAACAAAGACATTCCCTCTGTGGCCTGTAATGGAAGGAACTGGAACTGGGGAGAAATGAAGGGAAGGTGTGGACAGAAATAAAGTCTCTGAGATCTTCATCCCAAAAGCAGGAGACCTGGGATCCAGGGGAGCTTACCCAAGTTCCTCCCAGGGAGGTCAGGGAGACAATTGAGGTATCAATGGGCTCATGCATATGTCAGTTCATTGACTTCCAGTCATGCTGGGGGAAACTGAAGGTCTCCCTGGATCCCTTCATGGTGACCAATTTGTTAACTAAGAATAAATAATGAGGTTTATAATTTGGAAAAAGGAGAGATTTGTTTCTCATAAAGCCTCCGCCCACAGTGGCCACTCTGGCAGGCTGGGGAACAGCCTCCCGGCCACAAGCCAAGAACACGTGCTTCAGGAGAGGGACAAAGAGAACAGGATTTTAAACTGAATGGGGTGGCTAAATATACATATTTAACAAGTTATAGGAGTCATAAATATTTATGAAAAGAGAAAACATGTGCATGTGCAATTGTGCTTCATACCTCCCATCCCATGGTGGCTGGGAACTCCGTTTTAAGGTTTCTCTGGGGTCCCCTTGGCCAAGATGAGTCCATTCAGTCAGCAGGGGACTTAGGATTTTATTTTTAGTTCACAGTAGGAAGGAAAGTTTCTTTGCTGTTTTGCTGTTTCCTCTTGTATAGATGGGGTCCTGACTGCTTCACACTCTTGGCCTCTCATAATAGTCTCACTCACTCTCCTGGCAGGTAGGAAGAGCAATTTAATCTGATTTGTGAGTTTCAAAGGTATAGCTGGACAAGATTAACTTAATTCCTTCCTCTCCCATCTCCCTTTTGGAAGTAAGTTGCTTGTAGGAAGTATACAGCAAAGTCTGCCCTTGAATGTTCTACACTTTTGTGGGGGTAACCCCAACATGGGTAAGGTTCAGAGTGACCTGTGACTGGGTGTAAATATGTCAAATAGTGGATACCGGAATCAGGAAGCCCACTTGCTTATACATACACGTCACATACTCCAATCTGAACTTTATCAATAATAAAGCTAGTAACTTTATCTCTATATGTCTTTCCCTGTCTTGTCAGTCTCCCATTTGGTTTGGAACCTATGGCTGTAAAACATGTCGACCCAAAATAAGTGACCAAGGCAAAAATCTCGATCACTGGAGGCTTATTACGCCAAAGTTGAAGACACACCAGGAAGACAGGAATCACAGACAGACCTATGGATGTTTTTCCCAAGGGCGATTTGGAATTTTCCTCATTTTAAAAGCATATAGAGAGGGAAAAAAGGCAAGAGAGTGGGAGCAGTGAGAAAAAATGATTACATTCTTGTGTGACCCAGGAAAATCTACATTTTATATAAGATAAGGCAAATGTTAGAACAGAAAAAGGGAGTGACAGAAGCATCAATTATGTAGATGTCCTTGGGTAGGTGGAAGAATGTTTGATCCTGTCTTGCCTCTGTTCTGCTGCCTGTGAAGATAAATCTGTAATTCATTATTAGTGAGGGATTAATTGAACAGGCTTTAATTTTAGGTGCTAGACATAGTTACAACTTGCATGCCCTTGCTTATGGAAGGTCCGCAGGAATTTTCTTAATGAATGATCTGTGGGGCCAGCTCTGCACAGGGCCTGAGGCCTTTACCTTCCCTTTTGCATAAGGAGTTGTGTAGGCAGCCCTGAGATTTTCATTTTCTTTATACAAATAGCACTGCTATTTATTTGACCCATTTAAAAGGCAACATAAATAACGGATGCTCATTGTGAAAATTTCAAATAATATAAGCAAGAGTAAGAAAGAAACTAAAGATCACCAGAAATCCCATTCTACCATTTTCAGATTGCCATTATTTTTCTTTTTATAACCATATTTCATATGTCTTTACACACACATAGACATACATGTATGTATCATTTCACACAAATGGGCTATCATACATACAGTTTTTATTTGGCCACCATTTTTCTTTTTAAAAGTAACCAATTTAAAAATCAGTTGTATATCCTATCACACAGCAGAATTACAGTGGACAAAGTTAAACAGGTAAGGAGGACTTTATTCAAGGTTATTGTAATAGGGGAGAGAGGCCAGAACTCAGTTTGGACCCAACTCTGATGAAACAAAAGACTAGAGAGTTTTTAAGAGATGGGTTAAGGGAGATTGTAGACCAACTGTGTTTGCTAATTGACCTCACCCAAAGGGAGACTGAGCTTTCTCATATATTCATGTCAAGAGGTAATTTTACAACTTGGGGCAAGGTTCTCACTGAAGTTAGGCCCCTGTCCTTCCAGAGACTGGGATGTAGGGGAACTAGATACCTTGACGATTGCATTTCAAAGGTTCTCAGGTCCTTGAGAAAGACAGTCCTGGATTATAAGACTGGCAAGAAGGTTTTTAAAATATTTATGTCTCAAGGGAGAGAGAATGTACAATTACACATTATCTAAAAGTAATGCTGTAAGAAAAAGCAAAGTCTTACTTTTATTAGTGATGAATTGGAAAATGTGGCTTATATCTTTGAGCAATCGATAAAGATAAACCCTAGACTTAGACAGACTGACCCACTCCACTGCACTCAGGCCTGCCCTGTAAGTCTTATGACATGGAAGTGGACAAGGGAACTGATGCTCCCTTCAGGTAGAGCTGTCCGCAAACAGGATGGGTTTGATCACAGCATTTGGAGAGTAGATGGAGTCACAGTCCAGAACTGAAGGAAAAGAAGTTTGAACTTTGAATTTTATATCCAGCAAATTGTCACATGAGTTATAGTAGAAATACAAAAAAATATCTTCAGGCAATATGGTATAAGAAACTTCCTACACAAAGATCCATAAACCAAACATTCTAACATTCTGCCAGGGAATACTCAAGTAAAAAAAAAAAATCTGAGTATGCTGCAAAAGATATGTAAATTTTAAAAATCAAATACATTGTTAGGGGGTCGGGGCCAGGGAGAAAAAAATACATTGTTAAAGTTCATTTTTGACAAAAAATAATAAGATAGGACCAAAGAAGGAAAAATATATCCACCCCATTTTTTTCTTCCACTTTACAGAAAAACTCATCAAAAGAGTTATTTATACTGGACATAGATTATGCAAAAAGCCAAGTTCCAGTATGTTTATTAAGTAGCCTACTTGACATCTAATAAATATCTTTAATCAAACTATTAAAGACTAAATTTCTAATAGACATTTCTGATCAATTATCTAAATCCAAACTTCTTATCTTCTGCAAGCCCACAGTTTTCTTCATCTCAGTTGTTTAGATCCATCTTTTCATTTGCTTATATCAAAAACCTTAGAGGTTTGTGTCCTTCCAGATTCACTTACAGAGAGTGAAAAAATGATTCTCAGGGTGGAGAATATAAGATACCAAAACACCACTGTCAATTACCCCCATTTTTGACACCTTCACTTGGCAGTTAGGGACTCACCTTTAAACTCTTAGGAAGAGGTGACATTAGAAGTAGACAAGTATCCTTAGGTTGTAAGAGAAGGAGTTGAGCCTGGGTTGATAAAGTTTGACTCCATAAATTTAAAAAATAAGCAAACAAAATCTCAGAAACTAAGAATAGTAATGAAAGGTCTATGTAACAAAAATCATCCAAAATCATAATAATGGAGAAAATTAAATGTATTTCCTATAAGGTCAGGTACAAGAAAATGATTCTCAGAATCACTCTATGATCCAATACAGTTCTACAATTTCTGGACATCTCTGCAGTGTAATTTTTTTTATTAGATTCTTCTACTTACTGATTCATATGGGGACACTTGGCTGCCAACCCAACAGGTAGTCCCTGTCTTCACCTATCCTGCTCCTCTTCCCTGCTGCCAGCGCACTTTGCCCTACTAAGGATCCAAAGGCAGTTGGCCACTTCCTTACCTCCCATTCAATTAGGGGTAGGTAGCCAATGGAAACTGAAAAAGGAAGTCTTAGATAGGGCTTTAAAAAGGTAAGACTTTTAAAAAGAAGTGATTAGGAGAGGAAACCCATATTCTTCACTTGTCATGTCTTTGTGGGATATAAAGGGGCTTTTGGATCCATCTTGCTACCATGAGGAATGACATTACCTATATGTTGAGGATACAGAGCCACAAGGATGGAAGGCAATTGGATCCCTGATGACATCATTGAGCAACTGAATTAACCCTGGAACTGGAACTGTCCTATCTCTGTAACATAATATACACACTTTGCTTAAGGTACTATTAGTTGGGTATAACATAACTTGTATAAAAATACTTATTGGCCGGGCGCGGTGGCTCACGCCTGTAATCCTAGCACTCTGGGAGGCCGAGGCAGGCGGATTGCTCAAGGTCAGGAGTTCAAAACCAGCCTGAGCGAGACCCCGTCTCTACCATAAAAATAGAAAGAAATTAATTGGCCAACTAATATATATAATATAAAAATCAGCCGGGCATGGTGGCTCGTGCCTGTAGTCCCAGCTACTCGGGAGGCTGAGGCAGGAGGATTGCTTGAGCCCAGGAGTTTGAGGTTGCTGTGAGCTAGGCTGACGCCACGGCACTCACTCTAGCCTAGGCAAGAAAGCGAGACTCTGTCTCAAAAAAAAAAAAAAAATACTTATTAACTGGTACAATTTATGAGCACTTTACAGTTTAAAATATTAACATGTTTTTAATGTTATTATATTAAGAGTTTGATTCTGTTTCAAGTGTACAAAGTTTTTATTAGAAAATGATTTTTAATTTAAATTTGTATTTTATTTTATAAATATCAATTATAGATATATCATGATCATATGGCATTTCTCTATTTGCTTTCTGATATGTTAAATTTCATATTAGAAATCATAATCTTAAACCTTTCTTATAGTCCTTTAAAAAAAATCTTTGAATGAACCTGGAGGACATTATATAAGTGACATAAGCCAGACACAGAAAGAAAAATACTATATGACTTATATGTGTAATCTCAAAATGTCGTACTCATAGAAGCAGAGAGTAGGACAGTGGTTGCCAGAGGCTGGGGGTGGAAGGGGAGGTGAGAAGATGTCAATCAAAGGGTATAAACCTTCAATTATAAGACAAATAAGTTCTAGAGAATCTAATGTACAGCATGGTAACTATGGTTAACAATACTGCATTGTATACTTGAAATTTAGTAAGAAAGTAATCTTATGTGTTCTCAGCACACACACACACACACACAAAAAGGTAACTATGTGAAGTGATGAATGTGTTAATTGTGGTAATCATTTTACAATGTAAACATATATCAAATTATCATGTTGTATACCTTAAATGTATACAATTTTTATTTGCCAATTATACCTCAGTAATAAAGCTGGGAGGAAAAGTATCCTTGGTCATAAATCATGTGTTGTCCTCAAAATTTTTTACTGAATTTGGCTTGCCATTACTATGTATGGTAATTAGAATTTTGTATTGCTCTTCCTAAGTAGGATGCTCTTAACGTTTATTTTCACCATCTTTAAGTTTTAGTACAACAGTTCTGTTAGCTTCATAAAATGAATGTGGAATTTTTCATCTTTTCAATGTTCCGAAATAGTTTAAATACCATAAGAATGATATCTTTCTTATAGGGCTGATTGAACTACAGATCTGATGTTTTGGATGCTGGAGTTTGGAAAGGTGGTGACAAATTTTGAAAGATTTTTCATAATTATTTGTCTATTTGTATTCTTGAGTCTTCAGAGTAAATTAGGTATTTATATTTTCACAGAAAGTAGCATTTATTATCTTTCAGTTTTAAAATACATTAGCAAAGAGTAATCTTATAATTTTAAGTTATGTATCTATGGTTAAAACCCTAACTAATTTTCATTAATAGGTGTTTGGTCTTTTGCCTTGTCTGTTGATTAATTTTACTGGTCTTTTAAAAATATTTGAATTCATTTATTTCTCCTTTTTATTAGTATTCTAGTCTATTAAGCTATGCTTTTTCTTCTTTATTTCTTCCATTCTACATTCCTTAAGTTTGGTTTGTTGTTCTTTCTCTAAAACCAGATCATTTATTTTTATGTTTTTATACGTTTTAATTCAATAGTTAAGGCATTTAAAAACTTATCTTGTCAGACTCACTGCAGCCATAAAGTTTGATAATGTTCTTACTACTATTAATTTTTTTATCACCCAAGTAACATAAATATATTCTCATTATGGGACATTCAAATAATATACTTGGAAATTTATACATATTCTGCTAAATGAAAAATCAGGATTGCAGTTACAGAGTATGTAGAAAGGTAAGGCAATAAAAGAAATTGAATCAAGATGACAACTTGAGCACAAGCATCTACTCTCCTTCCCACCCTCAACCCCAAGAAATTGCATAAAAGACAAGAGAAACAAGAATCTATCCATAATAGTTTGGGGACCAAGAATAAATACCACCAGCATTTTTTAGTAATTTTAAAAAACAGAAAGCAGAGAGGATGGAGGAAAATGGAGAAACAAAATGAAGAAAAACCACGTATAAGCAAGGCTAAGAAAGATAGCAATGGAAGAAGAAGTGATTTGGGAAGACCAAGCTCAAAGTCAATGGATGTGAGTGATGTGAGCTTCAGGAGCATTCATTAGCACGATCAGCAATAACTAGGTCATTTAAACAGCGACCTTCCTTCTAGTTCTCCAATGCACTGGGCAGCGAAGTATGTGGGCAGCAGGCTCATCAGAGCCACTGCCTTTTGCAGAGCTATTGACCCTCAAGAAGGATGAGGAGCCCCCACAGTGAGAAATTATCCACAATCCCTGGGAGTAGACAACTATAACAGAATAAGCAAATTCAAAAATCACTAGATGTTTGGGGGAAAACCAGCATTAGGAGGGATACTAAACATCACAAAAAGAAAAACAGGCCAGGTGCAGTGGCTCATGCTTATAATCTTAGCACTCTGGGAGCCAGAGTGGGAGAGCCAAGATGGGAGAATTGCTTGAGCCCAGGAACCTGAGGTTGCTGTGAGCGATAATGACACCACTGCACTCTAGTCCAAGCCACACAGCAAAACCCTGTCTCAAAAACAAAAAGGATAATAAAAGAATATTATGAACAACTTTATGTCTATAAATTAGATAACCTAGATGAAATGGATTCAGAGAAATCCATTTGGTTGTGGGTTTTTTTTCCGTTTGTTTATTTGTTTGTTTTTTGAGACAGGGTCTCACTCTGTCACCCTGGCTAGAGTGCAGTGACATCATAACTTACTGCAACCTCCTGGGCTCAAGAGATCCTCCTGCCACAGCCTCCCAAGTAACTGGGACTAGAGGCATTGTACCCAGCTAATTTTTCTATTTTTTGTGGAGATAGGGTTGTGCTCTTGCTCAGGCTGGTCTTGAACTCCTGGGTTCAAGCAATCCTCCCACCTCCACCTCCCAAAGTGCTAGGATTACAGGCATGAGCCACCATGCCCAGCCCATCCTCTACTCTTTACTAAGACTTTCTTAAGAGTGTTAGTGTCTGCTAAGGAGGACTCTCTAAAGACATATATCAATTGGTCCTTCAAGGAGTTGTAGCTCAACCTGAAATGTAGGAGCATGATGTTTACAAGATGGAGAAGTATAGAGAAATAGGAAATGGAAACCAATAAGCCCTCATTAAACATGCTTTTGCGATGAAAGAAAGGAGGAAGACTAAATGATCATTGGCATAAACAGTGGAGTAGTAATAGTAGTAGTAATCATAGTAGTAGTGATCATAGTAAAGATAATAAGTACCAAATATTAAGTACTTAAATATTAAGTACTTATTTAAAATAGGCACTCTACCTATAGTTTCATTTAATTTTCATGACAAATCCACAAGAGTCTATTGTTTTACAATTTTGCAGATAAACTGACCAAGGCATGGAGAGATTAAATAACTTGCAAAGTATTAATATGTTTCCAGTCCAGACATCTCTCCTGAGCTCCAGTTTATTCATATGTGTATAACTGCTTGCTATATATCTCCAATTGCATATCATATAGAAGTCTCAAACTCAATATGTCCAAATTGAATTTCTGATCTTCCCTCCAAAACCTGTTTCACACGCAGCCTTCCCCATCTCAATTGATGCCACCTTCATTCTGCCAGTGCCTCAGGCTGAAAACCTGGGAGTCATTCTTTTACTTACACTCAGTATCTAATCCATTAGCAGACACTGTTGACTCTGCCCTCAAAATACAACCACCACCTGGTCACTTCTCATTGCCCCTCTACCAACCATCACACTGCCTGGGGCCATCGAAGCTGTATGTGCCTTGAAAGGGCTAGGAGGGAAGGAGAGCAGCTCTCACCTGACATGTGAGGTTGTCATTGTGTCCATCATGGTAGACCTGCCAACAGGCAGAGGTTGACCCCTTAGGCTTCTACCTAACGTTCTGAGCCTGGCTCTGGCTCTTTTTCTCCCCAAGGTTCCCTGTGCACTCGTGACCTTCTGGCTGACTGCCTCGTGGAAACCCCAAGGGAACATGTGGTCTACCTGGGGAGCAGCACTGAAATGTACCCACATGTGCATGATGGAGGGAGGAACAGGACAGGCCCTGAGAAGCCCACCAGGAGCAGATGTAAGCACCCTGCCCTGACCCCACCAGCTCCAGCCCCTTTCTCTGCTCCCCTTCACAGCGATGCTCCTCAAGGAGTTGGCTCATCCTCTCATTCTCTCGTACGTGGCTCCAATCAGCTTCCACTCCCATCACTGCACAAAACTTCCCTCATCAAGTTGTAATAACTCCTAGCTGCTAAATCCAGTAGTGGATTCTCAGTCCTCACCTTACTTGACCTATCAGCAGCCCTCTGACATAGTTAATCACTCCTTTTTACTTTCTACACTTCCTTTACTTGGTGGATTAGTTTTCTATTGCTACATAATAAACACGCACTTAATAGCTTTAAAAAAATCCATTTCCTATCTCACAGTTTCCGTGGGTTAGGAGTTCAAGCACAGCTTAACAGGATCATCTGTTCAGGCCACACAGGCTGCAGTCAAGGTATCAGCCAAGGCTGCCTTTGCACCTGATGCTCAGGTTCTCTTATAAGCTCATTCAGGTGGTTGTCAGAATCATTCACTTGTGGTTATAGGACTGAGGTCTGTTTTCTTACTGACCCCCAACTGGTAGTTCTCAGCTCCTAGAGGCCACCCTCAGGTCTCAGTCATGTGGCCCTGCATGGACAGCTCAAAACAAGGCAGTTGCTTTCTTCCAGGCCAGGAGGAAAGAACCTGTTGCTGCTTCTTATCACTTTTAAGGACTCGCCTGATTAGGTCAGGCCCACTTAGAATAATCTGCCCTTGGATTAGTTCAAAATAAAATGATTATAAACCTTAATTACATCTGCAAAATCCCTTTGTCATGGAATGTAACATGCACATGGGAGTGATATCCCATCTTATTCACCAGACCCACCCACACTAAAGGGAAGAAATCATACAAAATGTGTACACCAGGGAGAGAAAATCATCTTGGAATTCTTACTACCACACTTGGTTTCCTGTATACCATACATTCTTGGTTTCCCTCCTATTTCATTGGTTGCTCATTCTTAAGTCTCTTCTGATGTTCCTACCCTTCTCTTCAACCACTTTGTGTTGAAATATTCTGAGGTTCAGACTTTGATCATGGATTCATTCAGCATCAAATCCAATCTTGTAAATATCATATGTTGAAATCCCAAATGTATACCATCAGCCCAAATATCTTTATGAAATTTCAGACTCCTATTTAATATAATCTATTGTCCACTTGACTCTCCCCTTGGATGTCAAATAGACAGCTCAAATTCAACACATCCAAAATTGAATTTCCTATCTTCCTTCCAATAGAAGCTTAGATGATGAATCCACTGTTTTTTCTTTATAATTCTATCCCCCTCTCTTTACTATACTTTGAGGTTATGAAATACATGCGATTTGGCACAAATTTAGCATATTCCAGGTAAATTGTTTCTTTCATCATTAAAAAATGCTCCTCATTATCCTATTATAATAGTGCTTTGTATCTAAAATTCCATTTGCTTGATATTAACATAGCTACAGACTTTCTGGGGATAAAAGTCCATCTCTTCCCTTTCCGCCTTCTGTATTACTATGCTTTTAGTGTATCTTTTTAATAATATGGCAAAATTTTTGTTTTATAACGAATGTGAAAGTATATAGCATTTCACCTGCTCGGTTTAATTTGTACATGTTTGTGACAACCATATTTGGATTTATTTCTTCCATCTTATGTTTTCTTTTTTGTTGTTGTTATTTTTTTTCAATATGTTTATTTATTTATTTGTTTTTATTTCAGGATATTATGAGGGTACAAACATTTTGGTTACATGTTATGACTTTGCCACACCCAAACCATGACTTGAGGTGTGCCTTTCCCCCCCTACTGCACTCACCACGTCCATTAGTTGTGAGTTTACCCACCCTCAACCCCCTAATCCCTGAAGAATATTACTACCATGTGAGCACGATAGTGTTGATCAGTTAGTGCCAATTTGATAGCGAGTACATGTGGAACCTATTCTTCTGTTCTTGTGATACCTCACTTCGGAGGATGGGCTCAAGCTGTATCCAAGAAAATATAAGAGGTGCTAGATCACCATCGTTTCTCATAATTGAGTAATATTCCATTGTATACATATACCAAATTTTAATAATCCACTCATGAATTGATGGGCACTTGGGTTGTTTCCCCATCCTTGCAATAGTGAATTGTGCTGCCATAAACATTCGGGTGCAGATGTCTTTATTATAGAATGTCTTTTGTTCTTTGGGGTAGATGCCTAATATTGCTGGATCGAATGGTATTTCTATTTTTAGCTCTTTGAGGTATCTCCAAATTCTTTTCCACAGAGGCTGCACTAATTTGCATGTTTCCTTTACATTTGTAATGTTCCCTACTTACAATGCTTCTTTTTTCTTCCTCTATCTTCTTTCCTTCCTTTTATGATATTGATCATATTTCTGAAAATAAATGGATGGGGGGGAAAGATATGCCATAATACTGATGTAGAGAGAGAAAATTAGCCTAATTCAGTTTCAACCAAGGGCAAAGTCTGGAGACATTTTTGGTTGTTACAACTAGGAGTCTATTGACATCTAGTGAGGAGAAGCCAGGGTGCTGCTAAACATTCTGCAATCCTCAGGATATCCCCCACAACAAAGAATTATCCAGTCCAAAATATCAATAGTACCAAGGTTGAAAAACACTGGTCTACTAGAACAGACTAGAGATTTTGGAAACATATTTTTGCATATGAGGAAACTTGGGGTACGCTAGATATGACATGATGGATCAGTGAGGAAAAGAAACTATTTCATAAGTGGTTCCAGAACAACTGATTATTATTCACAAGGAAAAATAAAATAAAATTAGAAGCCTACTTTAATCCAGGTAGATTAAAGGCTTAAATGTGAAAATTAAAATTGTAAAGCCTTTAGAAATTTATAGAATGGTATCTCTATGACATACAAGGATAGGGAAGTCATAAAGAAGACTCAAAAAGCCCAAATAATAAAGACAAATTCTGATTAATATGACTATATTAAAATTTAAAACTGAACCAAAATCATCACCATAAATAAATCTAAAAGACAAACCAATGACATAGAAGATACTTTCAATGTATATACCAAAGGATCAGTAGCCAGAATATTATAGAAAACTTTGCAAACTAATAATTTAAGACAAAAGACAATTCATTCAACATAAAAATCAGCAAAAGATATGAATGTGAAATTCACAGAAGAAATGAAAACGGCCAATAGACACATAAAGAAGTTCAACCTCACTGATAATTAAAGGAAGGCAAATTAAAACAGTGAGAAAGTATTTTCATATCCATCATATTTATAAAATTTATAAATCAAGTGTTGGAGCAATGGGAAAACTCAAACACATTGTGAGTACCACCATTGCTGAGCATTTGGCTTGACCATTTTGGAGAGCAACCTGGCAATGTGTGTTAAAGTTGGAGATGTTCATATCACACAACCCCACAACCTAGGTATACAAGGAGGTAAAAATAAAAATATCCTTGCAGTATTTTTAATAAGAGAAAAAAATAGAAAACCAAACATCCATCAACCAGGGACTAGATCAATAAGTTGGCTATGTTTATACAATAAAATACTGCAGAGCAGTTTAAATAAGTAAACTAGAGGTATCACCAAAGATAAATCTCAAAAATATAATGTGGAATGGGGGGAAAACAAGTTTTAGAAGGAAACAAAAGTGTGAGGCCATTTACATAAAATTTTAAATCTGCAAAACAATACAATACTAATGAATACTTGACTATGTGATTAAAAAACTAAAAGTATAAAGGGTAAGGATAAACTACATTAATGATAGTGTATAGATCTGGGTAGAAAGGGAGAGGATTCAAGGTTAAATTAGTACTTTATAATTCTTTTTTTAAAATTAAATATACATACCATTAAAATTTGATGTAGCAATTAAAATTTCATCTAGTAGGCACGTCAAACAGGCATTTCAATATATTATTCTATTCTTGTTTATTTCTTTTGATTATTTCACAAACTAGATTAATTGTGATCAGTTTTTTTTTTTTTTTTTTTTTTTTTTTTTTTTTTTTTTTTTTGGTTTTTTAGTTTTTTTTTTTTTTTTTTTTTTTTTTTTTTGGCATATTATGGGGGTACAGATTTTAAGGTTTCAATAAATGCCCATTCCCCCCCTCCCCCCAAAAGTCTGAGTCTCCATCATGACCATCCCCCAGATGGTGCACATCTCACTCACTATGTATGTATATACCCGCCCCCCTCCCCCCTCCCACCTGCCCAATACCCTATTACTGTAGCACCTATGTGTCTACTTAGGTGCTACTCAGTTAATACCAGTTTGCTGGAGAATATATCTGGTGCTTGTTTTTCCATTCTTGGGATACTTCACTTAGTAGTATGGGTTCCAGCTCTAACCAGGAAAATATAAGGTGTGCTATATCACCGTTGTTTCTTAGAGCTGAATAGTACTCCATGGTGTACATATACCACATTTTATTAATCCATTCTTTGATTGATGGGCACTTGGGCTGTTTCCACAGCCTTGCAATTATGAATTGTGCTGCTATAAACATTCGAGTGCAGGTGTCTTTTTTGTAGAGTGTCACTGGTGTGATCAGTTTTAAATATCTAGTGCAAGTGAAAGTCACACAGCCATGTAACATTATGAAAATTTAGCTGTCCAATGGTGCCCTCTCCTGTTCAAAATAGGCTATGACCAATAATTTACAGCAAAAATCAACACTGAAGAAGCCAGAGAAGTCTCTCAGGTACAGTGCTTCCCTCCCTTTCACTCCAGCAGGAAGCAGCCTCTACACCACAAGTATCGTGTTCTGGAATTTACAGAATATGACAAAAACATATAGTTTATAGCAATTATTCTGTACAAAGAGTTTCTTCCAGGCAAATGATGAGCTGGGAATTTGAGGAAAGTTGTCAGTGCAGGGCACACAGGCTGGAGAGAAGTCTGTCTCTGGACCCTCTGGGTGTCAGTGTGTCAAGGCAAGAGAATACAGAGGTGGTGTGGGGCAGAGGGACCCTGGCTCAGTGAAGGGCAAGGCCAGGTCTCAGCTGCCAGTGGCCTGAGAGAAATCTGAGCCAACCCTTTTATTTACAAATGAGAAGTCTGAGATCCAAAGAGTAAGAGTGTCTCTTCCTGGGTCACCTGGTGACTCCAAATCACACAAAGATATGCACCCAGGGAAAGAGAATTAGACACAAGGTGGTACTCTGCCCTTGCGCGTGAGTCCTAATCAAGTCCCTGAGCAGGTGCACAAAAGCTGCACTCAAGTCTGGTTAATATGCCCTCCCCCACCGTCGTCACCATCACTCACCCCCTCAGCATGAGGGCTGTCACAGAATGGTCCTCTCATATTAGCTCAAAACTCAGAACCTCCCTGGGGAAGAGGCAGCTGGACAAAGTAGCCTGCCAAAGAGATCTGCTGCATTTCCTATCGCTGCTGCAACAAATTACTACAAATTTAGAAGTTCAATAAAACAACATAAATCTTACAGTTCTGGAGATCAGATATCTGAAATGGGTCTCTCACAGGGCTAAAATCAAGGCATTAGCAGGACTGTATTCCTTCTGGGGGCTCTAGGGGAGAATTCATTTCCTTGCTTTGTCCTTCTAGAGGCTGCCTGCAATCCTTAGCTCGTGTCCTCCTTCCTTCTTCAAAGCCGGCAGCATCACTCCAGCCCATGCCTCACAGCTCCTTCTCTGACTGTGATCCCCTGTGTTCCTCTCCTACTTATAAGGACCCTGTGATTACCCAGATAATCCTGGATAATCTCCCATCTCAATGTCAGTTGATTAGCAAACTCAATTCCCCCTGCAACCTTTAATTCCCCCTCACCCCATGTAGCATGACATTCACAGGATCTGGGGGTGAGGGTGTGAGCATCTTGAGTAAAGGGAGCCTTTTTCTGCCTATCACACTAGTTAGTCACAGCCAGTACTAGTTTGAAGAAAGGCTGCACACTCCAACTCATGGTCTTCCCTTTATCCTTCCCTGATGCTCAGTTCTCTCTCTCTCTCTCTCTCTCTCTCTCTCTCTCTCTCTCTCTCTCTCTCTCTCTCTCTCTCCCTCTCTCTCTCTCATTTTCAGACACACAAAACATGCAATGGCCTTACCCCATTACTGGCCTAAAAATGTACGAATAACAAAAAACAAGAATCATATCACTCATCGTTCAATGATTTCACATATACAAGATGCCTGGCGGTAGGGAATCTCCCCACCTCTCTCCCCGTTACCCACAGCAGGGCTCTTCTGCTCCCCCTCTCCACCAGCCGTCCTGAGATTCCTCTACAAATTTAGTGGCTTAATAAAAGCTCATTCTACTTCCTGCATATTTTTATAACCCCCTCAGGACATAGATGAGCAAGAATTGCTTTCATTTCAAAAAATATTTATTGAGCACCTACTATATGCCAGCATCGTGCACAAAAATTCCTGCCCTTGAGGAGCACAGTGTCTGCAACACAGACCAACACACACACACACACACACATGCACACGCACACGCACATACATGCACAGAGTCTAATTTCAGAGCTCAGTGCTGCTCTGGAGCAGTGCGTGAGCACCCAGAGGGATTCATTAACTCTGAGCCAGGAAAGCCTCGAGAATCCACAGGAGATGATTTCTATGCAGGGTGCTAAGAATGGGTATTTTGACAAGAGAGAAAGTAGGGAAGAGCATGCAGGGAGAGGGGGTAGAATAAATAAAAACGAGGAAATGGGAACATCACTGGAATGTTCTGGAACAGGTGGATGTGTCTTGAATAAGCAGTAGAGGGACGGCAAAAGGGGGGGAAATGAGGCAAAGAAGAAGTTTGAATCCAGTTATGAAAGGCCTTGAATGCCGACCTGAGTGGGTGTCGTGACTTCAGTGCTTCCGCGTTTCCTCACTGCGCCACACCTGCAGCCTGGCACAGGAAAAGGGCTGACTGACTCGTGGACTCACTGGAGTTTCAAGGAGGGTTTCTTCCTCTGCCCATTGTGGGCAACCCCCGGCCCCCAGATCCTGAGAACCCAAGGAGAGGGTGACCAGTTTTATAACTTCTCTGGGTCCGTTTCCCTCTAACTGTGCCTATATTCATTATGGGGCCTGTCCCTTTCTCTGTTAATTACTCTTTCAGAATTGGCTGGAGAAAGCCAGACACTGGAGGGATCTGGAGTATGTGGCAAGGCTGGCAGTTTTCCATATTTATTTGCTGCCTGAAATCGTAAAAGGGATCAGGAGAGGTGGCCTCTTCCATCTTCTATCCCCAGCACTTGCATCTTCCATCCATTCTGATGGGACCTCCTTGATATTTTGGCCCCTTCACAAGTTTGCATCGCCCTTTCCTTTCTCGGGGCTCCAGGAGCATTCCCACCCCACCCCCACCTCCCCTTCCCACCAATCCTTCCTCTGCCCTTTCCTCCAGGAAGCTTTCCCAGAGCACGGCCCACACTCCCCAAAGTCAGATGACTCCTCAGGGTTCCTGAGGATTCACTAGGACTTTAGAATTTAATTTGCAGTGAACCAGCTAGTGACCTTGATGACAGGTGAGGAAAAACTGGTTAGTCGCTTTTCACAAATAAACCAGAACTTCTACATCGCGTGCGTTCTGTGCATCGGGTTAGGAAATCAAATGCAGAAAGGGAAGGTGGTAAAGACAGGAGTGGAGACACCAAGGCGGCCCTAGAACTGAAGGTGAAAGAAAAGGCAGGAAGGAATTGGCCACGTCGGAGAGTTAGGCACAGGACATTGTAGTGAGGGGCAGGGGGAATATTTGGATGAAGAATTTCATAAGTGGAGGAAATCTCAGTAATGAATTGGGCCCATGTGTTGCCAAAGAAGATGTGATGAAACTTACTGGAAAAGAGGAAGTAAAAGAACTGGAAGACTCCAGAAAACAAAAATTATCCAGAATGTTGGCAGGACGTGGGATGGCCGATCCAGGAGCAAAGTCTTGCATGAAAGAAGGGGAGTAACTGGGACACGGGTGGAGGAAGAAAGAAGAAGGGGTAGCAGAGGACAGGAGCCCAGGGGAGCAGAGGGAGCCAGGTGGTCAGGAACCTGTAGTCCAAACAAACCAAGGTGCTCCACACGCCTGTAGCCTGCGGGCCCCAGCCCTGAGGAGCAGGACTGCAGAGCACAGCAGGTGGACCGCAGGAGCCTCCCAGGGAAGGCGGCCTCCTGAGAACCATGTTTTGTTCTTTTTGCTGGTTTCTACTTCAACGATTCATTCTTTCCTACTTTCTTTTGGTTTCTTTGGCTTTAAATCCTAATTTCTAAAGTTAAATGTTTTGTTCCTGTACTTTCGATCTATCTCTTTTTGCAATAAAAATCACTAAAAATGAAGAATTCTCTGAGAACCACATTGATTGCAACCACATGTTAAGATGGGAACTGTTTTATATTGTCAGTTCTCAAATAGCCAGTAAATGAATGTTCAGTTTTCCCTTTGACCAAGAAATACTCAGAAAACTGCTCTTTTATATATTTCTAAGTGGTTTAAAAAATTTTAGTTATAATTTTGTTTTCAATTCTATTAATATGACATTGAATTAGAAAATGTGTCCTGTACATTTTCAACCTTGGAGATTTATTGAGATTTTCTTCAGTGCCTAGTATTGATCAATGTCCCATTTTTAATGTCCCAAGGGAATTGAAAATAATGTTCATTCTTTGTTCATGGTGCCCAAAACCATAATAAAGCTTCATCACAATACTCAAATCTTCTCTGTTGTTTTGTTTGGATAGAGGTATTTTAAATGCCTCCTACTATGATTATTGGGTTTTTTCCTTATATGTTTGACAGATATTGTTTTATTTGTGTCAGTGCAAACTCGTTTGGGCACATAAAAGTTCGTGACTGTTCTAGTTTCTTGGCAAATCACACCTTTTTTCCATGTAAAACAGTATTCTCTGTTCCATTTAAAGATCTTGGCCTTGATTCTACTTTGATACTGCCATGGCTAACCTTGTTTTCTCTTGGTTACTATTTAATATTTACCACACATATGTTTATCCATCCATTTATTTTTCAACCTGGCTGTGTTCATTTATTTTTGGTATATTTCATAAAAAGCATACATCTGGACTTTACTTTTTGACTCTGCCATTTGTTATATATCTTTGTGGCTTTTTTCGTTTTTGTATTTTTTGTTCTTTTTCCCTTACTGACCTTTCTAAGATCAACTGATTTTTAAGTTGTTGCTTCTGTTTTTCTTCTAGTGGTTTTAAGGAATTTTATATCAGTTAGTACTTAATTCCACCGAGTCAAGTAGAATCCCTAAAATAAATGTAGCTTAAAAACATATATTCTTACATGCAAAAGAAGTCTAGGGGAAGGCAGTCAGGGCTGAGATAAAGGCATTGTTGTCCTCAGGAATCCAGGCTCCCCACTCTCTTTCTGATTCACCATTCTTAGAGAGTAATCTCTTTTCTCAAAGTCATAAGGTGACTGCAAGGGCTCCTACCTTCACACCCAAGTTCCATGCAGCAAAAAGAAGAAAGGGGGAAGGGCAAAAAAATGTGGGTGGGGCATGTTCAGCTGCATCAGCTCCATTGGAAGAATGATTCCTGAAATTTTGCACAGTGGTTCCACTTATATATAATTAGCCAGAACATAATCACATGGATGTAACCATATTTAGAATGTACCTAGCTGCAAGGGTGGCTGGAAAATGTGGTCTCCTAGCTGGGCAGAGCACCACCTCATTCCCTTTCTAAGGAAGAAGAGGGGAAGAGATACTAGACTGGCAATCTAAATCTCTGCCAAATTACACATACTATTGCCATTCTACCAGCTATTACATTTATTTTAGTACTATTTATTTATTTTTTTTATATTAATTTATTTCTATTTTTGGTAGAGACGGGGTCTCGCTCAGGCTGGTTTCGAACTCCTGACCTTGAGCAATCCGCCCGCCTTGGCCTCCCAAAGTGCTAGGATTACAGCCGTGAGCCACCACGCCCGGCCCCTTTGCAGTTTTGACAAGCCCAATTCTTCATACATTATTTTTTTTTCTTCCTTTAAGCATCTACTTAGCACCTACAATGTGTGGTTTGTTCCACCTACTATCTTATTCCATCTTTGCAAATAATTCAGGTTATTAACAAACAAATCAATTATCTCTAATCCCTTGCTACCACTGAAAAACCTGGAGGATTTAAGTTCATCTATGTTTGGGGCAAAACCCATTTCAATTTTGTATTGACGTCCTAGGAAGAGATGGTGGCAAAGGTGTAGTCTGTATGCACTTTGCTTTCCGAGTACAGCTTCTGCTATTCTGCTTGAGACCTCCACCTCTCCCTCTTGTAATATCAGGCTTCTGCTCAGAGCTAGGTCCAGGGAGGAAAGGAATATCAAGAAGATGAAAATGCAGCTCTGACCTCCAAGAGCCCAGGGCACAGAATACTAGGATACAAAGTGACAAGGTTGTTAACAGAGGCCTGCACAAGCATTAGCTCAACTCTCTGGGGAAGGTCGGCAAGCGCATCCACAGAGAAGGTGAAAACATTTGCATTACTCCTTTAAGAATAAGTAGGGGTTCTCAACGTGCATCTGGGAAAGAAGTTCCAAGAATCCTCATCTGTACTAGGCTCTAAGGGGGGCCATTTTCTGAGGGCATCTCCAATGCTCATAATGTCCACCCTAGAAATTCAGAAAGACAGAGTGTGCTGGGGCAAGCATGAGTCATGAGAGGAGGGTCGGGATTTATGGGCTCAGAGCAACCGCAGACAAGCTATGCGGACAGACGGACCCCCCCCCTACCCCCCCCACACACACACACGGTGCTCAGCTCTGCACGTGGTCTGACCAAGAAGTGCGGGCAGAGAGACCAGGAAACCTTCCCATCACCGCCCGCGTGCTGGGGCAAGGAAAGGGTAGAAGAGTTACCATGCCATCCTGGGGGCTTCCCTCTCTATTTTAGTACTATTTAAAGAGATTTTTCTCTGTAAATATCAGTAATTAGTCATTAGGATCTCTTCTCAAAATAAAATATGTATCATTTTAAATTTTCTATCTTTCCCAATCACAGCACCTAAATATTAGTAAAAATTTACTTCCAAATTGTGGTCAATTTTTGTCTAATATACTCTTTTATTATAGGAATCAATTCCTAATAATTGTATGAAATATAATAATAATTATTAAATTTAACTATAAGTTATAATAGTTTCTTTCTTACAACTATTAACATAATCTACATCATTTCTTTCTTGAATTTTTCATCTGAGAGTCATTTTTTCAGAAAGAGTATAAACAGCACATTTTCAAAACCTGTATTTTTTCCTAATTTTTATATCATATATTCTAACTACAGAAATTCAGTTTCTTAATTCTTTTCCCCCAGAACCAAGTAACCTGTGCTCCATTATCCTCTGGCATTTAGTCTTATAGACAAGACTTTCTATTCCAACTGGCTTTCCTTTACATGTAACTTTTTTCTGAAAACTTATAAATTATTATCTTTAGCCTTAAAAATCAGAATCTGAATTTCACCTGACTCTTCCTTTCTACCCTCAGTAGGCAGTTTTGATCAGAAGTATGAAGTATATCTTCACTTTTGAAATTTCTCTCCTCTTCCTCCCACTCTTTTCCCTCCTCCTTCCTATTCTATTCTCCTTCCTATTCTTCTAACTGCCTCTTAAATATATGTTTGACCTCCTGGACCTATCCTTCATGTCTCTTATCTTTACCCTCATAATTTGCATCTCCTTATCTTTTTGGTCTATGTTATGGAGCACAACTTGATTTCCAAGTCAGTGATTTATTTTATACTCATGTCTTCCAATTATTTGGAACTTTCTTTTAATAAGTCATTTTAATTTATAAGTACTTTTTAAAAATATATGATTAGACCTTGATTTAAGAATATAATATCCTCTCAACATTTTCTAAAGATAGTAAATATAACTTTTGAGAGATTTTTTTCCCCCATCTTTCTCTGTTTCATCCTTAGCTGGCCATTCCATTTATACTTCTCAGTTGTTTTTTTATCATGCTAATTTTTCCTCTAATACTTATTAATGCTTTGCTTTCAATGCAGCGCTAAGTTGAATACTACAGACACCGGGCATTGGATCCTTCCACATTTCTACAAGGACTGTCTCTACCTGGACCTAACCAACTGCAGGCTCAGGACAAATGGGATGAGGATGTTGCTGACAATTTCCCTTAGTGTGTTCAGAGAGGGAGCTAGCAGGCAAACTGGGGACGATTTTGCTCTAAGGGACTGGCTTTAGCATCCTTGTCCTTCTAGAATAACACATTATTTGTTTGATGATTTGGGAAACCCAGAATTATATCCAATTACTTCAGATCCTGCTCTGCCTCCCTCTGACCTTTCAAACCAGCTGAGCCCTTCACACTGACCCTTGAACCAGACACTCTGTAAGCAACTGGCAGGGAAGGAGGAGGACAGCTCTTCCAGGGAGAGTATTTGCTTAATTATCTTTATATTCACCCCTGAAGCCAGCTCCTCCTACCTACACTTTTTGATTCCTGACTTAAAATTTCCCAAAGTTCCTCTGGGAAGAGAGCTCTCATTTCTGCAGCAAACCTTTCCACTTCTCTTTTAGGGTCAGTCTCATTTCTTCTGTGGATTCTCCATGATCTGATCTCATATGCTTTCTTTTTTAAAAAATTAAAGAAATAATAAGTGTTTCTTTGTGCAATAGATCTTATTGAATGGATCCAATATGACTGCTATGTTTTAGACACTGAAGAGGCAGCCATGAACCACACAAAAATCCCTGTCCCCGTGGAACTCCCTCTCTTGTAATGAATCAGCCTCAGAGATGGAGAAAGGCCATGACCCTTACTTTCCCACATTGTCTAACCCTAGTCCCTGAGGTAACATGGGAATAGTTTTGTATATATTCTTTCACACCTATCTTGAAGCTCATATAAAAACTGTCTGTACTGTTTTGTCTTGTTTCACATATAGAATCCCACTGGGTGCTCTTAGAACTTGCTTGTTTTTTTTGTTTTGTTTTGTTTTTTTCTCTTAATGATTTAGTATCAACACCCTTCCAGATCCATTAGAGAGATCAAATTCACTCCTTTAGCAGCTGCATGAAATTCAGCATTGGGATTATATCACAATCTATACAAGTATCCTACAGAGTATCCCCTATGGATAAACACACAGGTATTTTGTTGATGTGGGTTTAGTTTTGTTCCCATGTTTTTTAACTGAATGTGTATATGTATGTAACTGGTTTTGCTACTACAAGTCTGTGTGCCTCAATGCCTAGAAAAGTGTCTTCCCCATTGTAGTTGCTCAAAATGCATTTGTTGAATAAATGAATGAATTATTAATATAATAGTTTAAGAGTGAGTTTTAATTATCTGGAACACCAGTGTTAACCCTCATTGTTTTTCTTTTTTCAAAATGTGCTAGTATATCAGTTCTCACACATTTCTCCAGTATTGGAGAAAGAATATGTTTTTCCATTTCTAACTGGGGTTTTCGTCCAAGTTAGAGAGGAAAGCTATTAGCTTTTCTTGCATTTATCTCAAATCCAAACATATTCCCAAGTTCTTTTACAGTTATTTTATTGTTATTTTATTGGTTTATGTTATTTTATTAGTTTTTGTTAGCAGAATATCTGGAATTTTTCTAGAAATACATCATGTAATCAGATTTCATCTGCAAACGAAAATAAATTTTCTCTTTTTCACCATACTAATTCTGATTATTTTCTTTCCTTTATTTAATATATTAGATGAAACCTTCAAAACAATATTGAATGATAGTAGAGATGGTAAACACCCCATATTTTCCTGATTTTAACAGCAATTGTTTTAGTATTTTCTCATTTGTACAATGTTTGTTACTGATTTTTAATAAATAGCCTCTATAATTTCCTGCCTTTTTTATTTTACATACAGTTTAATTCAGAATGGCTGGTGAGTATAATAATGGCCTTTGGAGAATCTGTTAAATCAAAATCATCTACTAATATGATTTTATCCTTTTATTTGTTTATGTGATAAAATATATTAAAATATTTATTAATAAGATTTTCTATTAAAAAAAACCATTGTTACATTTATTTACATACCCTGCTTGTACATAGTACACTATTCTCTTAACATAATGCTGACTTAATTTGCTAACGTTGGTTTAGAATTTTTGCTCTATCTTAATAGATGAAATTCTTTATAGTTTTATTTTTATATTCCTTTTATTAGATTTTTATATTAGCTTATCCAAGCCTCATAAAATGAATTGGGGAGCTTGTCATCTTTTTCTATGGTCTGGAGTAATTGAAATAACATCAAATTATATGGTCTTTAAAGCAGCGCTACTCAAAGTGCGATGCTAAAACCAGAGCCAACCTGCCAAATGCATATTCCCAGTCCAGGACAAGGCAAGTACAGGGTCTTAGTTTCCCTCTGATGTTATAACAAATTGCCACAAACTCAGTGGCATGAATAATACAGTTCTGGAGGTCAGAACTGTCACTGAGCTAAAAATTAAGGTGTCAGCAGGGCTGTGTTCCCTCTGGAGGCTCTGGCGGAGAATGTGGTCCCTGCCTTTCCAGTTCCTCAGGGCTGCTCCCATTCCTTGGCTCTTCTCACTGCAGACTCTGCTTCCTCCTCACATCTGCCCTTGACAGGGCCACTGTGATGACACTGGGCCCGCCTGATAATCCAGGGTCATCTTCCCATCCCAGGATCCTTAACCCACTCTCAGCTGCAAAGTCCCTTTGCCATGTAAGGTAATATATTCACAAGTTCCAAAGATTAGGATGTGGACATCTTGGGGGAACCATTATTCTGCCTACCTCATATGAGAATTGAGAGTGAGTGTTTAGAAACTTTCACAGCAATTTGACAGAGTAATTTCATGACTGCTGAACCTAATTATAGAAAATCAAGGTTTGTAATTTGTATGCCTTTTTGTTTTATTTTTATAGCAAAATTATGCTGATACAAATGTCAGTCTGCAATGTTCTGAAAACTTAAAAAGTTGACCCGTCACCATACAAATTTTGAGAACTGCTACCTTAAAGCTAAGATTTAATTCAGCTTTAAAATCAGCTGATCCCTGTGCCTTTTCAGTACTATACAGGTTTTAGCCATCTTTCTAAATTCTTCTGCTGTGATTCATCTGTTCATTTTTCTAAATATTCTTGCATCAACTTTGATAATTTATCTGCTACTAGAAAAAGCAACACCAGGTCAGCAGCACTCTACCCTACTCAGTTATAGACTTAAGGGGCAGAAGAGGGGACAGGAAAAAGGGGAGACCCTGTCCTGTCAACACGGCATCATCCGCACTATCACCATGCCAGAAAAATTGTGTGATGTTCCAGATACCACGCATTCTATTTATTAGTCTTCTGGGGTTTTGCGCATCAAGCCTGGCAGTCACTCGAGGCTGGTGGTTTTCTCGGTGGTAGGCAGGGTAGCCTCCTTGCCGTGGGACCGAGACACTAGTAATCCTTGTTTTGAGCTTGCCGCATCACATTACTCACATTATCACTAGTGGTAACACGGGAAGAAGTGCGAGTGAGAGCAAGGAAGCCATCAGGAGATCGAGTGCCTTCAGCACTTTGTTGCCATGACAACAATGGTGTTCTATAAAAATCATAGAGTCACCTGGCTTCTTCTTACAGTGCTAGAGTGCATAGTTAGGAGAAAGGGGGAGAGAGGGGGAACTATGAATATGCCCTTAGGAACATGGGCAGAACAGGAGGCCTCTGTGGCAGCTTTGAAGAATTCTTTCTGATAGTTACAGGGAAGTTGTGGCTGAGGACCATGGCCAGGGTCTGATTGGAAGGGTTTCAGAGTTGCAAGGCCAATTAGAGGTTCAACCCCTCCAGGTCTCTTATGCTAGTGAGGGCACCGGCGGGGAGGGAGAGGGACCCTGGGAGGAGGATGTCTGTCTGGGCAGATGTGGTTGAGGCTGAGAACTCTGAACCTTCAGATGTCCCTGGATCTCGTTGCCACTGGGAGTAACTTACTGCTTACCATGCTGGTCTTAGCCTGTGACTGGAGGATTTTTGCCCCCTGGAGAATTCTTTGACTTCTTGCAAGCCCAATAATGCAATAAAAAATATGTTCTACGCAGGTTCTACTTGTTTTGTAGTAGAAGAAAATTTCAGATTATCTCATCCATCATATTGTCCCCATTTTTTCTTGAACTCACTCCAATCAGATTTCAGTCCCTCACAAGCACCCTACAAAGGCTCTCAAGATTATCAAGCACCTTCTGATTGACTAATCCTCACTTTACTTTACTTGAGCCTAGTTAATCACAGCCTCCTTGAAGCACTGTATCCTCGAGACTTCCGGGACACCACAGTTGACTTGCTCCCTCACTGGACATTGCTGCCAAGTCTCCTTTGCTGATTCCTCCCACCTTCTTGGCCTCGTCTTCTCCTCCATCTGCATTCACATCAAGCCAACCTCATCTAATCCTTTGGCTGTGAATATCATCCAGCCCAGAAATATCCCCTGAACTCCAACCTTCTATATCAAACTGCCTGCTGGAAAGCTCCACCAGGATGTCTAAAAGGCCTCTCAAACCTAACAATGCCAAGACAGCGCTCCTTGCCAATGGGGCTCCTTTGAAAGCCTTTCCCAATTCAGTCCCTAGCATCCTTGCACCTGCTCAGGCCAAAAAGCTGGCATCATCCTTCCCCTGTCTTAGTCAGCTTGGGCTGATGTAACAAATTACCATAGACTGGGTGGCTTAAACAAGAAGTTTATTTCTCACTGTTGTGGAAGCCAGAAAGTCCAAAATGAAAGTACCAGCAGATCCAGTGTGTGGTGAAGGCCTGCTTCCTGGTTTGCAGATGGCTGTCTTTCTGCTGTATCCTCACACGGCAGAGAAAGAGTCATCTCTTATTATGGGCACTAATGCCATTCATGAAGGCTCCACTCCCATGACCTAATTACCTCCTAAAGGCCCACCTCAAAATAGCATCACATTGGGGATTGAGGCTTCAACATATAAATGGGGAGGGGGACATACACATTCAGTCCACAGTAGCAACTCCTGTCTCTCTCTCTCTCTTTCTCTCTCTCTCTCTCTCTCTCTCTCTCTCTCTCTCTCTCACACACACACACACACACACACATATGCACATGCACACACACACATACAATTTTCCAGCAAATACTGTCAGATTTCAAAATATTATAGAACTGACCATCTAGAACCATTTTTTTCACTACCACCTGGCACAAGTCAATGTTATCTGTCCCCCAGATTCCTGTAACAGTGGCTCAACTGTGTGGTAGAGTGTGCTAATTGTTATCCAATATTCATCCTCCCTTTCTTCCTCAGTGGCAAAAACCTGGACAATATGTGCCACAAATAAGCTGTATTTCTCAACTTCCCTTGCAGCTAGGTGTGGCTCAGTTGTGGCCAATGTAATGGAATCAGAAATGCTGTCTGAGACCACTGGGAAGACTTATCAAAAGGGGACAGGTTAGCCCTCCTTCCTTCCTCCTTCTGCTAATAGACCCAGTGACTGCAGCTTTGGCATTTGTTATAGAAAATGAAGCTGGAGCCCAGAATGGTGAAATGACAATAAAGAAGAAGCCTCCATCCTTGATGACTTTGTGGCACTACTTTACCAGCTCTAAACTATGTACCTTGGTGGGGGTAGGAGGTGTTCTTAATATGAAAAAAGAAATGGATCTTAGAAGAAGAAAAGAAATGGTTTTCTGTTACATGTAGCAAGCCAAGTCAATTAAATGGCCTCTGCTTCTATAAGCTATTCTCCACACAGCAACCAAAATGATCTTTTTAAATAAGTCAGATCATATCCCTTCTTTCTCAAAATAAAAGCTGAAGTCCTCACAATGCTCTGCAAAACCCTTAGTGGAGAGTGTGGAGACTGAATCAGGAGGTCCATCATGTGGTTGCTGGTGCTCCATCGCCTCTCAAGTTGGCTGAGTGACATGGGTGCTGGGCTTACAGCTCAGGACTGTGTGGGTCATCTACCAAAGACAGGCAGGTTCCCAGGTAACTTGAAAAAAGCTCCATGTCCCTACCACTGCCCACTCCCCATCCCAACCTACTTTTTCTATGACCTTGGGAGAGAGACCTGCAGGGCAACAGCAATGCCAAAGTAAACACCAAGCTGGTGCTGGCACTGAACCCTGGAAAAACACTTGCCAAAGAGCAAAGTAAATGCCCCCAGGCAGGAAAAGGTGGATCAGTGGATTTGGGGGCAGGTGAAGGATAGAGGAGAAAGGAAACTGAAGGAGTATTCTTTTGGCAAGGTAGTCTGAGCCCTGTGTGGGCTACTGAGGACAGTCCCTCCAGTGTTTAAGGATGAGGCCTTGGGGCAGAACTGCCAGATTCTGGGTGAAGATCGTGTAACTGACATTGTATGCTCACATCAAAGAGTTTGAATGAAACAGGAGAGAGGGATGAGCAAGGTTTAGTAAGGGAGTGAGGCAGAGAAAGTGTGGATGGGCAGAGACACACCAAGATGGAGATACTTGCACAGAAAAATAGAAGGGAAGAGACCAACAGGTAGAGGGCAAGATTTGGGGAAAATAGAAAGTTAAGAAAGATCTAAAATGAGAGACTCAAAAAGGGTGATAAAGATACAATAAAAAGGAGACTCTGAGAAACTCCCTTCCTCCTCTTCACGTCTGGGCTCATGGGGAGAAGATTATGGTTTACTCTGGCAGCCACAGCTTGGGAAGGCTTCTCAAGCTCCCTGGAAATTAGGATAGAATTGGATATGTGTAGACGACCTGCTCAAGGCAGTAGGCTATTTCTGGCTGGAGGAGAGAGGCTGGGGTTGGGGTCAGTGTGGATCATTCTTCTGAGGGGTGTGCCCTGTTTCTCCATCTGCAGGTGGGAATGGCTCAAAGGTTCTGGAGACACCTCCCTACTTAGATGACAGGGAGACATGGACCCAGTGAATGAGGAGGCCATGAAATCAGTCTCCCTGGCTGGGTTGAGGGTTGAAATGGAGTCCCAGGGGGTTTCCTCTTCTCTTAGGGTTGGTAGGGACAGCAAGCAATGAGCACCTGTACCTGTAAGATGTCTGTGTGTCTGTGCACACCTGAGGCTGCCTATGTGGTCTGCAGCTGTAACCATGAGTGTGGCGCCTTCAGCAGGCCTCTCCCAGGGTTGAGAGAGACAGAGGCTGTTTCTCCCTGATCTATATCCTGCCTCCCAAGATGGCAGCTCCCAAGCTCTCCTAGAAGGATGGGCAGAAATCTTCTTGACCCTGCTCCACTTCCTCCCTGGGAACGCTCATCTGCCACCCAGAAGCTTATCAATATCACAGTCTACTCCCTTCTGACCTTTCCACATAAGATCAGCTACACAGCACTGGTCCTGGGGAGGCGGTCGCCAGAGCACACTGGATACCTGGAAGAGAGGGGGGCCGAGCCTGGGGTCAGTGTCAGAACCTCGCCATGAACAAATACCATCGACCACTGCCGGGGAATCACCTCACCCTTCAGTGGGACTCACCTCACCCTTCAGTGGGACTCTTCCTGTTCTCTCAGTCCTTACACACACACACACACACACACATACACACACACACACGCACGCACGCACGCACGCACACTAACCCTAGTAGCCTCATCCCAGTTACAGACCCCAGAAATTAAGAAAACCCACCACAAAAATAACTGACTACAGATTTCCTGTCACAAAGAAGAGTGACAGCTTTCATCCAGGAGCAAATGTTTCCCCATTTCTTTTGTTTTGTTTTGTTTTGTCTTGGGTTTTTTTGTTGTTGTTTTTGCTTCAAAATATCTACCGAGCACCTGTGAAAGGCTTTTGCTGGAGAGAGGTGAGGTTCTCCTAGGCAACGAGAGACAAGGAGAACCAAGCTAGCTGGTGTGCAGACCAGTGCTTGGCGTGTGGGGTGCACTCAATAAACACATCTTCAGTAAATCAATGAGTGCCCAAAAAAGTGAGAGTAACTAGGGGCCTGAGGAGAGAGGGGCCCAAGGAGAGACAGTAGCCAGAGGCAGTCGAAGTCCAGGGAGAGAAGCCCTGAGGGAGGATGAGAGGCCTGAAGGAGAGATTGGGGAGTGAGAAATTCTGCTGCCGCAGCCAATGAACATAGGCTGTGCGTGACTAGCAGTCGATAGAAAATTGTTGGTCATGCTGTGATGTCAAACCAAACCTTCAGCAAGAGCCTGTCCCCCACAGCTCATCATATGGGTGGTGCTCAGGTGGGTTCAAAAAGGGGACTGAGTCTGGTGTCCGGGAGGAGTCAAAGCTGACAGAAGAGCTATAGGGAACAAGGTCCCAGTGAGCCTGGCAACTGTGCAGGGAGCGGAAATCCTACAGTGGGATGATCAGGAGAATCCATAGATTCACAGATACTTGGGGGAGTGAGCTGGACTTCCCGCATATGATATTTCATATCTTAAAAACAGATATTAAAGAAGAGTGCAGGACAAGAAGAATCCCAGCCTTGAGATAGATGTTTATAAATACACAACCATAACATGTGTCCATATAGCAAAGGTACAAATCTACAGCAAAATGCAAAGCCAGAGTAAAGAACTCACCTAGCTCCACTACACACAACACACTGCGCTACACACAACACACCGCGCTACACACAACACACTGCGCTACACACAATACACTGCGCTACACACAACACACCGCGCTACACACAACACACCGCGCTACACACAACACACTGCGCTACACACAATACACTGCGCTACACACAATACACTGCGCTACACACAACACACTGCGCTACACACAATACACTGCGCTACACACAATACACTGCGCTACACGAAAGACAGGCACATTTCTTCCCTCCTCCCTGCAGGTCTAACGGATATGGAGGGAGTGACATCCAACTAAGCCCCTTCCCCTCTAAGTGTTTCTGAATCATTAACAAAGCTAAATCCCTCCACGGATCCAGCTGGCCCCTTCCTTGTTACCATCTCAGAACAGAAAGAGGGGAAGGGAAGGGAATTCTACCCGAGACAGAACCACAGGAAACCAGGCAGGGATGGTGACCATTTGGGGCATTTCAGGACACCACGGCCTCCTGAGGTTCCTGGAATCTCAACGAGAACAGGAACCTTTGTGTCCTTCATACCCTACTGGGCAATTCCTCTTTCCCCAACCCTGCACACACGTGAACTAACAGGAACATAAAAATTCTATTTGTCCAAGTCATTTCCATGAGGAATTGACATTTCGCATTTCTGGGCTTGACTCCCTGGTGCCTCCAGGGATTAAAGGGATGAGTCAGGAGGACTGGAGGTTGGCAAGGACCCAGACCTAACTCAGGCCCCAGAATCACTTTGGAGCTGTCTCCAGTTGCCAAAAGTAGATAAAGACAGAAAGCAAAGCAGGTAGCCCCCTTTTCTCCTATTTAGGACTCAGTCTTATAATAGCACCCCTATAAAAGAAACCATCCCAGTCTTCAAAGAACTCCCTCCACTTTACATCTATGTCATTCTTCATTTATAGGGGTCCCCAAAATCAATTCCACTGAGCTCATTTGTCCTGGCTTTGCCTCTCTCCTTCTATATCCAAGACTCACAATGGGCGGTCTGTAGCTAGAGGCCTTCACCTGGCCCTGCCTGCCCTCATTTCTCTCACTGTCACATGGGATTCTTCCTTCAGAGATTCCCCTGAAACTCACTGCCTCCTCCACAATTTCCCAAAATCAAAGGGGGCCTCAGCCCACCATCCCTTTGGAACGATAAGCTTAGCTTTCACTAGATATGTCACTGGCCTCACTAAGGCCAAGGCCAAGATACAACATGGCAAGGTGAGAGGAACAGCTTTGTCACAAATAAACCAGAACTTCCATGTGGCCATTGTTTTATTTAAACTAGTCACTTTAAGAGGTAAAGCACTTACTCCAAAAGAGCATCCACTGCTCCAAAAATATTTACGGAAACTTCCCTGTTGTAATGACTTTTAGAACCTTTTTAGCAGGCTGTGCAAACCAGGAAGCCTTGTACTGGTGTAGCCGAGCCCACAATTAAAAGCCTGGGATATTTACTCTAAGATGTTTTTCCGGCAAGTGTATACAAAAGTCAGCCTCTTTGCCTTCTGGTCATACCCAGTACACTTGACCAAGGTGACTGGTCAGCCTGCATCTGCTCACGGCAGCAACACGTCACTGCAGTGCCAACGGGGGCAGGGCAGAAGGGCCAGCGAGGCAAAGTGATTAGTGCGAGACGATTCATACGATGTCAGCTTATATCTGTGTCTTGAATATGCGACGTGTCTACCCATCAGGTGAGGAGCTTCTAGAGACACCTGGGTCATTTGCTTCCCCGGGATTCCACATTTTCCCTCCTCCCCTGTCCAGGACAGGGCTCTACACACAGGTACAAGGACTAGAGAAAGGACATGCAGGACACAAGGACAGACACATAGCCATTGAGATTTCCACCAGTCCTTCACAGGGCAAAGCCTTCTCAACCCACCCAGTCACAAAGGGGTATGTCTTTAACCACCCCAGGAGAAAAAGAGGATAATGCTTTCTGGATAACCCCTGCTTCCCCCATCCTAAGCCTTCCTCTCTGACTCCGTGTGGGACTAATATTGAACCTGAGTCTTTTTTTTTTTTAATTAATGCAAAGGTCTCTACCACACAGATCCCCGCCTTTCCCCTTCATTCCCCGTGAGTGCCTTCCCCTTCCATTCCTGGGCTCTGGCAGAGGAGAAAGGCAGGGAGGGCCAGAGCTGCAGAGGTATTTCTTGTGGCAAGTTCTGAATCAGGAACCCTGAGGGCTAATTTCCATCTGAGAAAAGCAGGACTTGCCCCACTGTGTTTTCGGGGATCTGTGGAGGCTGACTTTGGAGACTGAGAAAGGAGCGCCACCTCTGCCCACACAGGCCCGAAAGCACTCACTCCTGCACACACCCCAGCCTGGCTCTGCTCCTCCACCTCAGCTTCCGAGGCTCAGGCAAGGCCGGGCTACCCTCTGCACTGACTCCCTCAGGCAGGCAGCCCTTCCCCTCTCCCTTGCTCCCCACGTCTGCTGCCCAGTCCTGTCCTTGCAGACACTGCTGCGTTTATCTAACACGACCCCTTTTCTCCACCCCACTGTCCCTGAACTACAGTCCTTCTCTTCTAGGGGTTTCTTATTACAGGTTAGGTTGATCTCAAAATCTTTTACCTTGAGTTCTGAATCAGTCCTGGACCTTAAAATTCTTGAAAGGAGGAATCTTATCAAACTAATTCCTCTGACCTCAGTGCCCAACAGCTGGAGGGAGGGCCAGGGAGAGAAGCTGAGGTGGGGCTGAGCAGAAAACATGGGCTGGGGCCTCATTTCTGTAGCAGATTTGAGGCATCCCAGACCACACCTGCCCGACGCAGTTCCCTCCAGCCATCTGCCTAGCCTATGCCGGGAGAGGGAAGAAGATGAGGTTTATAAAGAGACTGATAAAGTTTTAAAGAGGGACCCTTACTAACCAAATGACCATAAAGGCATGGAATCTCCCCAGCGTGTCATTAAAGAATGGGAAAGGAAGATTTGACAGAGCATTACTGGAGGCAATGATGGCAGGAAGATAAACCTTTGATATTTTCACCCCAGCAAATTCAAACTGCTCCATAAACTGGTTAAAACTGTTCCACAAAATCAAATCAATCCACAAACCCCCTAGATTTGTACATGTTGACTCTCAAGGACTGAACCAGGGATCTTCTGGGGCCAGTAAAATTCAGCTCCATCGCTGAAATGGAATTGACAAATTCTTTTTGTCAATCTTAATGCTAAGACTGACTGTGAATCCCTTAAGAATAGGAATCTGCCACATTCACCTCTCTATAATAAGTGCCTGGGAGAAGGCATATCTGATGGATAAATAGGGCAAAAGTCTACTTCTCCTGTCCCATCTCTCACTATCCCCCCTACTCTATTCTACCCCACACTGCCAGGAGTCTCTCTTAAACACTCCCAATTAGAGAACCAACTGACCCCTAGATCTGCAATTCCTGATCATTTTGTTTCCACTTCACCTTGAGCTCACTGTCTCTTGCAGACCTACCTGAACTTCCTCCCTGTATACTAACCCCTGCAAGAAGCAGCTCTTCAGATAGGCCAGGGCTGCTCTCCACCAAGCCAGGCAAGGTATCTTAACCCCCCTTCTGACACATCCCTAGGGCCTGCCCTAGAGAACCACACACAGGCCGCGCTCGACAGGGTGCCGTGGAAGCCCACAGCCCAAATCCCTGACTCATGCTTCAAAGGACTGGGGGAAATTGGAGAGCTCCAGGAAAAGCTGTAAATTGAAAGAAATTCCTGATTTGAGCCTTAAAAGATGAACAGACTTAGAGATAACATGGGAAAAGTTATAAATTAATGAAAAACTTAATCTACTGAGAAACTTTCAACAAATCTTGTATCAAAGGCTTAAAGTCCGAATGAGGAATTGAAGAGAGAAAAAAACCAAAAATGTAGGTGGGGCCAGATCAGAAAAGGACATGTTTGCTCTGCTAAATATTAGAGTTTTATTCCTAAGACCAATTGGAGAGGCTTTGGAAGATTTTAAGCATGTAGGATAGGATTCCATTTCCATTTTAAAAATTATTGTCCTAACAGGTGTGAGGTGATATTTCACTGTGGTTCTCATTTTCATTTTCCTGATGATTAGTTATGTTGAACACCTTTGGCTGAGCATCTCTTGGCCATTCGTATGTATTCTTTGGACATACAAATAGATATATCTATCCAAGTCCTTTGCCCATTTTTAATAGGGTTATTTGTTTTCTTGCTATTAAGCTGTAGGCTTTCCTTACACATTTTGGATTAAGCCCTTATCAGATGTATGGTTTGCAGATATTTTCTTTCATACCATAGGATGCTGTTTCATTCTGTTGATTGTTTCCTTGACTGTACAGAAGCTTTTAGTTTGATATAATCCCACTGGTCTATTTTTCGCTTTTGTTGCCTAAACGTTTGATGTCATATCCAAGAAATCAATGCTAAGGCCAATGTCAAGAAGCTTTTCCCCTGTTTTCTTCTAGTTTCACAGTTTCAGGTCTTACATGCAAATCTTTAATCCATTCTGGTTGATTTTTATGTATGATGTCAGATAAGGTTCCAATTTCATTCTTTTGCATTACTCAGTTTTTCCAACACCACGTGTTGAAGAGACTATCCTTTATAGTTTTGTAGTTTTTAGATGATATTATAAATGAGATTGATTTCTTAATTTCCTTTCTGGGTTGTTGATTGTTAGCATATAAAAAGGCAACTGATTTTAGTATGTTGATTTTGTATCCTTCAACTTTACTGAATTCATCTCTTAGTTCTAACAGTTTGGTTTTGTTTGGGGATTTTTTTGTTTGTTTTTAGGTTTTGTTTTTGTTTTTGTTTTGTTTTGTTTGTGTGTGTGTGTGTGTGTGTGTGTGTGTGTGTGTGTGTATTGAGTCTTTAGGGTTTCTCATTCTTCTCCTGAATGAAGAAGCACGTTTACTGCAAAAATGTTGTAGGACTGACAGGCAATGACAAGTGCACAGGGTAGGTTGGCAGTTATCAATTTAAATTAAGACCAGCCAGCATCTGATTTTCTCCATAGGTCAACTGAAGAACTGCCGACACCACAAAGGCAGGGTTGGGATTCTTAGACAGTCATTACATATGTGTTGCGTATGTGTTTAAGGACTCTATGCAGACTTCTTTTCATTTAAACTAATATATGACCAATTTAATACAAACTGCATTATATTTGTAAATGTCCAGGATAAACAACACTGGGCCATCTCCCATACTCTGAGCACCTGTGAACGACATTTTGTAACCTTCCCAGATTATTGCAGACCCATTCTCTAGGGGGTGTCAGCCTTGCTGAGGGTCTTCATAGGACACTTTAATAATTTCTATGAAAGTCACATCACTCTTAAAAAAGTAGTCAAATGTTTTAGATGTTTGAATCCCCTGAAAGAAGATTAATATGTAATTAAAAAAAAAAAACTAGTAAAGAATCATTTGCTATGCAGGTAATCAAACCATAATCCAAAAATCCAAAAGGTCAGGGAAGGTTGAGATTATTGCTTGACATTTTGTGAAATATAGCCATGGAACTATGTTCCTGAATTCTCCATCCCTTGTGATTTCTTTAAAGCATGGATTCTGCCAATGAAACCTCAAAAAATCCTGCCTTGATCTTTCCTTCTCCAGAGGAGTCAGTCCTGACAACCAGGGAAAGAATGCCTTGTTCACTGGAAGTTTTGTTGATGTTTTCCTCTTTTTCTAAACAGTAAGATTCAGATGGTGAAGGCCCGGGGCGACAGGGGCAGCTCCACATGCTGTATTTTTAGGGATTAGGTGGACTATCTCTAACAAAGAAATAATTTCAAAGTATTAAACTTTCTGATGTATTGATTGTGATGACCTGACAACTTCCCAGAAGTCCCCAGAAATTGGCAGGCAATGGGATTAAACTCTCTACCCTAGAGAGTTCAAGGTGGACTATTTCTGGAAGACCACTAATCCCTAATAGTTCTAGAGAGAGCAACACAGAAAATTACAAAATAGTCATCATTTAATATTTTTTAGTAAGTTTTAATATAGTTCAAGAGTAAGTGTTGAAATTTCTAGAATATCATACATACATCATGCCTCAAAACCATACATTAGAAAATAACATCAGTAGAATAATTATTCTGGGCACATACTCACTTTAATCTGTTTCTCAGCCTTTTAATCAGTTTCTCATGTCTTTCTCTAACACCATGTTGCTGGTTTCATTCTGAAGAATTTTTTCTCAATATGATCTTATTATTTTTTATTAAAATTGCCAGTAACCTTTGCCAAAGTTGCAATTTATGATTAATAAACTTGTTGAGAGCTTCAATTAACTCTTTACTGCACACCATAATATTTTAGGTGAGAAAACGTTCTGTATGCAGTTGATGAAGTACCTGGTAAACTCAGAAAATTATGCCAGAAAGAATATTCTAGTCTAATTTTTTCTCACTGAAATATATAAGTATGTCAGCACAGATGTTTTCACAGATACTGTCTTTCTATCCTGTTCAGAGTAGCATTACTTAACAAATATTTTTAGAAAGCAAGATGAATTGATGTTATCTTTGATTATGGTTCTTTGAATGTTTCACCAGATTTAGATGTTGCAAAATTAATTTCATCAAATTCCAGAATAGAATATCAATGTATTCATTTAAATATACAAGCTCAATCAAAAGGTTGTCCCCACAATGTTGAGATAGTCTAAAATCTCAAAATTGAACCTTGTAAATTGAGTCCTCATCATTTAATTTGCTCAGTTTTTCACTTGCTTTTGTGCAAATAAATCTCAATGTCCTTCTGTTTGCAACCTTTGTTCTCAATCATAGCAACTTCCTAAAAGTTTCTAATGCTGAAGTTTTTAGCAACATCATCTGATGAATATTTTTGATTAAAGTATTCCAATGAATTTTAAACAAAATATACTCACAACTCACAGATTAATGCCTATGAATATGTACTAATAATCATTTTGCTTATTTTTTTACATAATCGCATATCTCTTGTAGGCTTTGCTCTTTTCTCTTGTTTCTCTGCTCTATCTCTGTGACTGATTTATTTAATTGGAAGATGTTATCTTCAATCTGAGATTCTTTCTTCTGTTTGATATACCCTGTTCTTGAGGCTTTCCATTGAATTTTGTAGTTCCCTGAATTGATTCTTCATATCCAGGAGTTCGGTTAAACTTTTCTTCATTGTATCAATTTCTTTAGTGAACTTTTGTTCCAGGTCCTGAAGGCTTTTTGTGGTTTCTTTGTGTTGGTTATTGAGTTGTTCTTGTAGGTCATTGAATTTTCTTATGATCCACATTTGGAATTCCTCTTTTGTGATTTTGGTTGCCTGATTTTGGTTGGTGTCTATTTCTAAGGGGCTGGTGCTCCTCTTTGGGGGTGTGTTTTCCGTTTGGTTCTTCATATTTCCGGAGTTCCTTTGCTGATTTCTTCCCATGTCGATCAGTTGTTGCTTCTTTCCTTTAGGTTTTTATTTGGGTATTCACACACCTTGTTTAGTTTTTGAGCTGGTAGGTGGTGTCTGTAGGTGAGGTTCGACCACTCCCTGTATATGAGTCAGTAGGTGCCATGAAGAGGGTGTGCAGGGTGTCCTCCTTGTCAGTAGGTGGCGCTTGCTTGGAGGAACAGGCTACGTTGTTGTTTTTGTGCTCTTTTATCAGCTCTTGTTCCTGTAGAGAGGCACTCTAGTGCCTCAGGTGGTCAGTGGGGCCCTGGGACTTCCAGGTGTGTCATTTTCTCCCCCTCAGTGAGGTTATATTTTTTTAATTCTAATACTATTATAAAACACTTAGGTTGACTAATACCAGCTTCTTCACAAATTATACATATATACACACATATATATAAAATATATATCCTATATAAATACATATTACGGATATATAATATATGTATATAATTATAGGCATTATAGACTTATAAATTTTGATAATAATAGCTCTATTTAGATTCATAGAAAATTATCACTTATTTGGCCTCAATTGTAAATTATATGTGTACCACAATTACACACCACAGGTAATTTCTACTCTATGGATTTTTTTACTTTAAAAAGTTTTTATCACACGTTATGACCCACTAAAAATCTTATTCATATTATCACCATAAAAAAAATAATTTTCTCTTCAAATTAAACCTTTTAACCACAGTTGTAGCAGCATTAACAATAATGTTAAATGAACTTCTAAAAATTTTACTTTTATTCCAGAAATCGGCTGAGGTAAAAAATGAAACCATTCCTAGAATTAACTGATTTTTCTACTTGAAACATCTTATGACACTGATATAAAATCATCATCTTTTAACTGTTTGCAAAGCCCTTTTGTTCATGAAGCCAATAAATTAGCAGCTTGTGTTCACTTTTCACGCATGCTCTAGAAAACTTGGAATTCAAAATTCAAAATAATGTAAAAATTAATTTAGAAAAGTCATGCTTCTGCAAAGTGTGGCATACAAAGTGCATATAGAAGGCATACAAAAGTGTGCCTTCTATAGCTGCAGGTGTTAAATCATTGCCCTTGAGCACAGTCTTCTCAAATAATGACTAGCTTGAAGTACGTGCTAGTGCTTCTTTAGCACACGTGAGCCTTCTGGCTTTCATGTCCTCAGTGGTGCACAGAGCTCCACATAGTGGATGGTAAAAGTCAACATTTTATACAACTCTCACATGTATCAATAACTTTCTCTAAAAAATGAATATCAAGTACTTAATTTGTGTTTGTTTTGCATTTTAGCTCATTGCTGCCAAAAGAGTTCAAAATTTAAACAGCAATACCAAACAATAAAATAAATGAGATGTGTGCCATGTAATCGATGACAAAACCACTGTAGCAAAGGCAATCAGGCTATTTTCTTTTTTGTTTTCCTTTCAGTTTTATAGATTGAACCAAGCTATTGTCTGTATGTCTATTGCAGAACTGACTGGTTTCAGTTTCTAACACGTATCTCACAGAATTGCCCAAGTTTCCTCCTGACTCTATCAATCTATGTATGCTCTGATACGTTGTGTATTCCCCAAGTCACTTCACAGGCCACTGAACAACAGGATGGCACACCACGTGGTTGGCAGGGGGAACAGCCCCAAAGACTTCTATCACCACCATCCCAGACCTGAAGGTGATAACTGTCCCTACCTATCCCGTATATACACAATATGTGCATATTTTTATCGGGGAGTGCCCTGCATGCAGTCCTTGAAAGAGGAGTATTAGTCAAGTTGCACATATAAAAAGGAGAAATAGAGATTATCCCTAGTTATATTCCAGATTTAGCCACGTTAAAGTAGTTCTCACTACTAGATGAAACATGGCAGAAATGCAAAGTGCAAGTCTACCAAACCATCTCAGTTTATTTTTAAATAGCCATTAATAAAAATAATACTTTGATAAAATATAAAATCTGGGTCACATACTGACCAAGACTAGACACTGGAAAAAAAATAGGTCTATACTGAGACTATCCCAGGCAAAGCAGGCTATCTGCCCACCCTACTCAATACCTACTTTAAATGTTCCATCCCATTTGCTCTTGCCACATAAGATGTAAAATCCTACAGTAATCATCAAATTCCTCAAATTTTAAAAATATTATTCAAATAAGGGGTATTTGTTAAGAATATATAAAAAGTGACTAAGAAGCCCAAGCATGATTGCATGTAATAGAGTTCAAATATTATTTCTCAGATTCATCAGTTAAGCTTCTCCACTGAAGCATACCATTATTTTGGGGTCTCTTTTTCAGTGTTTTTTTTTTCTTTTTTTTTTTTTTTTTTTTGAGACAGAGTCTCACTCTGTTGCAGAAGCTAGAGTGCCATGCTCACAGCAACCTCAAACTCCTAACCTCAAGAGATCCTCCTGTCTCAGCCTCCCAGACTGCTATGATTACAAGCACAAGCCACTGTGCCTGGCCTTTCACTCTTTTTCAAAGAGAGAAAATGCTTAGTTAGTGGGTCAGACTCTAGACCCTCATTAGGCCACGTTTTCTAGTTGAAGGGCAGGGAGCAGGGTACGATAAATGCTTCTTACATGAAAACCTCCCTAAGAGTCATTTTCCTTTGACACTGATGGCTGTCAACCTCATCTCTCCTGGGTGGTGAGTTCCAAGATTTAATTTTGAGCTCAACAAATGGCACCATTTGGGACTCTAAATCACACAATTGTATTTCACGTATGATTCAATTAAGCTTCCCAAGTTCTGCATTATGCTTTGGGACCAAAGATTCATATAAAGAATCAATCCAACAAAAACATATTTAATGCTTCTTATATACCAAGCATGTTTTAGATGAACAAAATACTCTGGGTCTTCTTGGAGAACACAAAGGTGAGGAAGGCCAGAATAATAAATCTCTTAGTATATGTCAGAATGATAAGTTCTATGATAGTGTATAAGATAGTCTATCAGAGCTATGTCTAACCAAAACTTTCAGGATAGGAGATTTCCCAGAGAAAGTGATATAGGATGAAACCTATAAAATCATTACCCAAATATGGGGATTAGAGGAGAAGAGGAAAGTAGTATTTCAGAAATAAGGACCAGCATGTGCAAAATTCCCAGGGGTATGTGCAAACAAGGCATGCTCATGGAACTGTAAGAAAAATGCATGGCTAGGACATGGGCTGAGAGGTGAGAAGTGGAATATGTGGTAGGAAGAGGCCAGGTCATGAAGGACCTTGTGAGCCATGTTTAACTGATGTTTTGAAAAGTTCCAGGATAAATTAAAGTGCAGGAAAGAGTTGAGATTATCAACAGAGCAATATTTCTGAGAAGGCAGGAGGTGGGATTCAGAGCTTACATGAAGCGGTAAGTCTTAGACAAGAGAAGGAAAACTCTTACATAGCAACTGTGAAAAAAGGAAGAAAAGGTAGATACAAGTACATGCAAGGCTGTAGGTTTATTAGCAGGAAATAAAGCAATTTATGTCAAACAAAATCCTTCTATTTTCTGTGAAGCCGAAGAGGTCACCAGCTGTGGGTAAGGCTGGATGGATGTGGCAAGATGGGCGGCTTAGGGGCTAAAAGAATGTCAGCAATGGCTTCGGTGGAGTATTGGAAACAGCAGTAACAAGGGAGGCGTGGTGTATTTGCTCAGATGGTGTTGAAGGTCTAGTTGAGGTTACAGGTTAGAAGTTTATAGAAGATGGCAGACCAGAAACACCGCCAGATGGAGTGTCTCTGCAAAAAAGACCATTTCTAGAAGAAATTAGAAGAAAAAAGCAATCAGCTGAGCATACATCGGCCAAGGGTTGAAAGGAGGGGTACTGGAGACTATGGGAGACTCCACGGGAGGAGGTTGCAGAGGAGAACTGGAAGCAGAGACCTCCCAAGAAGCTTGGAGACCAGCGGCAAGGGTAGGTGAAGCAGTTAACTTTCTCCTCCCTTGCATCTAGGACTGCTGGTGGGCTCCCCAGCGAGTGGAGAGACCTGTGGACACCAGCCCAGAGTCGGCTACTGCCAATGAGCGGTAAGCCTGTAGTGGACGGGGCACTAGGCTCCCAACTCCCTCAGGGTGCCTCCCTGTGCACAGACCCGAGCCACGTGGCAGGTGCCATATTGCTCCATTCTCCCCTCCCCCATCGCTACCCGTGGCTGCTGAGAGAGACAATATAGCCACCAGCTGAGGGATCGCCAGAGAACGGGACCTTCCTTTTGGGGCCCTTCAGCTGACTGAGGGGTACTCAGACTGTGAGCTCCCTAGGTGCCAGCCCTCCCAGGTGCTGCTGGCCTGGTGAATGGGCCAGCAGCACCTGGGAGGAGAACGGGGAGAACAGGGCAGACCCTGAGGCTGAGAGACATCTACCAAGCTTGGGCTCCAGTGGGTGAATTGGGACTGGCACTCCTCTCCATAGTGGGGTCAGGAATTGAATTCCGGGGCCCGGAGATCAGACCTGAAGACCAGATCCTGTACCCCCAGGTCTCACATTGCCTGGGGCACAGAGGGATATTTGAGAATAGCCTACTGAAGTATGTCTGCCTTTAAGGGCAGATCACCATGCTTGAGGGCAACCATCCACCCAAGGCAGGGCCATGTGCCCAGCCCAGGCAGTGACCCTGCACATGGAACCTCCCAGCCCACATCACACCCAGGGGAGACCTGGTGGCATGAAATCTGGCTTGCTGGCAGAGGCCCAGGAGAAGCTGTGGAGTTGGGGAGGGTGGAAAGGAGCGAGGCTTGATCCAGAATGCAGGTCTCAGACAGCCCCACCCTCACACGCAGACTTTCTGACTGACTGGGGCCATTCCAGCCCCTCCCTGACAGCTTTTCCCAGAAGCAGAGAACAGAACTTTGACTGCTGCTAACAGCATTTGTGGTGCCTGAGGGCACGCTTAAGCAACCAAGATCAGCCCAGACTCACTCCAAGACCAGCCCTCACTGAGCTGGAGAATGAGGACACACCTGGAAGTCCCAGAGCCCCACCCACCACCTGAGGCACTAGAGTGCCTCTTTAGAGGAACAAGAGCTGGTTACAGGACACAAAAACAAGAGTGTAGCCTGCTTCTCTGAGCAAGCACCACCGAGTGACAGGGAGTACATTCTGCACACCCTTTTCACAGCACCTACTGACTCATAATACAGGGTGTGGTCGAATCTCACCCACAAACACAACATACTGGCTCAGAGACTGAACAGAGTGTGTCATTACCCAAACGAAAACCTAAAGGAAAGAAGCAACAACAGATCCAGATGGGAGGAAATCAGCGAAGGAACTCTGGAAATATGAAAACTGAAACAGAAAGCACACCCCCAAAGAGGAACACCAGCCCCTTAGAAATGGACACCAGCCAGAATCAGACCACTAAAATGACAGAAGAAGAATTTCAAGCGTGGATCGTAAGAAAATTCAACGAGTTACAATAAAAACTAGATAATCAACACAAAGAAAACAAAAAAACACACCAGGACCTGGAAAACAAGTTCACTAAAGAAATTAAAACAATGTAGTAAAGTCTAACTTAACTCCTGGAAATGAAGAATCAATTCAGGGAACTACAAAACACAGTGGAAAGCCTCAAGAACAGGGTAGATCAAACAGAAGAAAGAATCTCAGCGATTGAATATAACACCTTTCAATTAAATAAATCAGTCACAGTGATAGAACAGAGAAACAAGAGAAAAGAGCAAATCCTACAAGAGATGTGGGATTGTGTGAAGAAACCTAATGTGAGGGTTATAGGGTTACCGAAAGGGGAAGAAAAAACACTCAAGGGTTGCATAAGCTATTCAAAGATATAATAGAGGAAAATTTCCCAGGCCTTAGTAAAAATCTCAATATACAAGTTCAAGAAGCTCAGAGGACCCTTGGGACATTCAATGCAAACAGGAAGACGTCATGACATGCAGTCATCAGACTGACCAAAATATCAACTAAAGAGGACCTTCTATGAGCTGTAAGGCAAAAGAAGCAAGTTATATACAAAGGAAAGCCAATCAGAATAATGCCAGACTTCTCTACTGAAACTTTACAAGCAAGGAGAGACTGGGGCCCCATTCTCGCTCTTCTGAAACAGGATAATGCCCAGCCTAGAATCTTATTACCTGCAAAACTAAGTTTTGTATACGAAGGAGAAACCAAGAAATTCTGAGATAAGCAAAAGCTGAGGGAATTCACCAAGACAAGACCAGCCCTTCAAGAAGTACTCAAAACAGTGTTACCCACGGATCAGCACAATAAACACTCACAAATGTAAATCTACTCAAAAGATAAAGATCAAAGCCAAGAAACCGCAATGGCTCAAAAGAGAAAACAAAGCAACAAAGTTCAACCAAACATAATGAACAAAAATCTGCCCAACCTATCAGTTATCTCAATCAATGTGAATGGCTTGAACTCCCCACTCAAGAGACATAGGCTGGCCGAATGGAAAAAAAATACAAGCCAAGTGTCTGCTGCCTTCAGGAAACACATCTAACCTGCAAGGATACAGTTAGACTAAAGGTAAAGGGGTGGAGAACAATATTTCAAGCAAACGGAAGCCAAAAGAAAGCTGGCATGGCAATGCTGATTACAGATAACTTAGTTTTTAAATCAACAAAAGTAATAAAAGACAAAGAAGATCACTATATAATGGGGAAGGGTACAGTTCAACAAGAAGACATAACAATTCTAAATATATATGCACCCAAACTAGGTGCACCCAGATTCATAAAGCTCTACTTGATCATAAACTCTACTTCATCTAAACAAATGGATAAAAAATAACACCATAATAGTTGGAGACTTTAACACCCCACTGACAGCACAGGACAGATCCTCCAAACAGAAAATCAACAAAGAAATAATGGACTTAAACAGAACTCTGGAACAAATGGGCCCAACTGACATTTACAGGACATTCTACCCCAAAACCACTGAATATATGTTCTTCTCATCAGCTCATGGGTCATTTTCTAAGATTGACCATATCCTAGGACACAAAGCATGTCTCAAACAATTTAAAAAATAGAAATTATACCATGTATCTTTTCAGATCACAATGGAATAAATGTAGAAATCAACCCTAACAGGAACTTTCATTTCTACACAAAGTCGTGGGAACTAAACAACCTTCTGCTGTATGATCACTTCATAAATGAGGAAATCAAGATGGAAATCAAAACATTCTTTGAACTGAATTACAGAGGATACACAAGTTGTCAAAACATATGGGACACAGCTAAAGCAGTCCTGAGAGGAAAGTTTATTTCCATAAATGCCTATATCCAAAAGTCAAAAAGATCACAAATAGACAACTTAATGAATCATCTCAAAGAGCTAGAAAAGGAAGAGCAGACCGACCACAAACCCAGCAGAACAAGTGAAATCATTAAGATCAAATCAGAACTAAATGAAATTGACAACAGGGAATCTTTATAGAAGATTAATAAAACAAAAAGTTGGTTTTTCAAAAAATAAACAAAATGGACACATCTTTGGTTAGACTAATGAAAAGCAGAAAAGAAAAATCTCTAATTAGCTCCATCAGGAACAATAAAGGAGATATTACAACAGATGCCACAGAGATACAAGATATAATTCATGAATACTACAGAAACCTCTATGCACACAAACTGGAAAAATGTGGAGGAAATGGAAAAATTCTTAGAAACACACAGCCTCTGTCGACCAGGAAGAAATAGAATTCCCTAACAGACCAATATCAAGTACTGAAATTGAAACAGCAACAAAAAACCTTCCTAAAAATAAAAGTCCTGGACCACACGGTTTCACACCTGAATTTATCACACCTACAAAGAAGAACTGGTGCCTATCCTGCAGAAATTATTCCACAACATCGAGAAGGATGGAAACCACCCCAACACATTTTATGAAGTGAACATAACCCTGATACCAAAACCAAAAAAGGATGCAACAAAAAAAGAAAAATATAGACCAATATCCCTGATGAATATAGATGCAAAAATTCTCAACAAAATGCTACCCAAACGAATCCAGGTGCTTGTCAAGAAAATAATCCATCACAACCAAGTGGGCTTCATCCCAGGTGATGCAGGGATGGTTCAACATACACAAATCTATAAATGTAATTCACTATATAAACAGAAGGAAAAACAAAGACCATATGATCCTCTCAATAGACGCAGAGAAAGCATTTGACAAAATTCCACACCCTTTTATGATAAGAACGCTCCACAAAATAGGCATAGATGGGGCTTACCTAAAAATGATACAAGCCATATATGACAAACTCACAGCCAATATCATACTGAATGGGGAAAAATTGAAAGCATTTCCAATTAGAATTGGAACAAGACAAGGTTACCCACTATCTCCACTTCTATTCAACATAGTGCTGGAAGTCCTCGCTACAGCAATCAGACAAGAGAGTGGAATTAACAGCGTCAAAATGGGACCAGAAGAGATCAAACTCTCACTCTTTGCTGATGACATGATATTATACCTAGAAAACACCAAGGATTCAACCAAGAGACTCCTTGAATTGATAAATAAATTTGGTAAAGTCTCAGGATACAAAATCAATACACACAAATCAGAGGCATTACTATACACCAACAACAGGACAAGAGAGAACCAAATCAAAGACTCATTTCCCTTCAAAATAGCAACAAAAAATAAAGTACCTTGGAATATATTTAACTAAGGAGGTAAAAAAACCTCTACAGGGAGAACTATGAAACACTGAAGAAGGAAATAGTAGAGGACATAAATAGATGGAAGAATATACCATGCTCATGGGTCGGCAGAATCAACATTGTTAAAATGTGTATACTACCCAAAGTGACCTACAAGGTCAATGCAATCCTTATCAAAATACCATCATCATTATTCACAGATATAGAAAAAATAATTTTACACTTTGTATGGAACCAGAGAAGACCCTGTATAGCAAAATCAATCCTAGGCAATAAAAACAAAATAGGAGGTATCAATTTACCAGACTTCAAACTATACTACAAGGCTATAGTCATTAAAACAGCATGGGACTTGCACAAGAACAGGACATTGACCAGTGGAACAGAGAACCCAAATATAAAACAATCCTCATATAGCCAACTAATTTTTGACAAAGCAGACAAAGACATACACTGGGGAAATGAATCCCTTTTCAATAATTGGTGCTGGGAAAACTGGATACCCACATGTAGAATACTGAAACAAGACCCACAGCTTTTGCCTCTCACAAAAATCAACTCACACTAGGTAACAGACTTGAACCTTAGGTGTGAAACTATTAGAATTCTAGAGGAAAATGTTGGAAATAGTCTTCTAGACATTGGCCTAGGCAAAGAATTTATGAGGAAGACCCCAAAGGCAATCACAGCAGCAACAAGAATAAACTAATGGGACCTGATCAAATTAAAAAGCTTCTGTACAGCCAAAGATACTGTCAAGAGAGCAAACAGACAACCCACAGAATGGGAGAAAATTTTCACAAGCTACACATCCGATAAAGGGCTGATAACTAGAATCTATTTAGAACCCAGGAAAATCAGCAAGAAAAAATCAAACAACCACATCAAAAAATGGGCAAAGGACATGAACAGAAACTTTTCAAAAGAAGACAGAATAATGGCCAACAAACATATGAAAAAATGCTCAACATCTCTAATCATCAGAGAAATGCAAATCAAAACCACAGTGAGATATCACTTAACTCCAGTGAGAATGGCCTTTATCATAAAGTCCCCAAACAAATGCTGATATGGATGCAGAGAGAGAGGAACACTCCTACACTGCTGGTGGGACTGTAAACTAGTTCAAGCTCTGTGGAAAGCAATATGGGGATACTTCAAAGCGATACAAGTAGATCTACCATTTGATCCAGCAATTCTACTACTGGGCATCTACCAAAAAGATCAAATGACAATCTACAATATAGACACCTGTACTTGAATGTTTATAGCAGCACAATTCACAATTGCAAAGCTATGGAAACAATCCAAGTGCCCAACAATTCATGAGTTGATTAATACAATGTGGTATATGTATACCATGGAGCACTACTCAGCTTTTAGAAACAATGGTGATATAGCACCTCTTGTATATTCCTGGATACAGCTGGAACCCATTCTACTAAGTGAAGTATCTCAAGAATGGAAAAACAAGCACCACATGTATTCACCAGCAAATTGGTATTAACAGATCAACACCTAAGTGGACATATAGGAGTAACATTTATCAGATATCAGGAGGGTGGGAGGGGAGAGGAAGGGATGGGTATATACAACTACAATGAGTAAGATGTGCAACGTTTGGGGGATGGACACGCTTGAAGCTCTGACTAGAAGGGGGAGTAGGGGCATGGGCAATATATGTAACCTTAACACTTGTTCCCCCATAAATCACTAAAATTAAAAAAAAAAGATAAAAGAAAAAGATAAAAGAAGTTTATAGTGCACAGTCTTTATAGTTGTGTATCTTTTTTCTGTTTTTCTAGAAGTCATCACAGCTGACTATGGCTGCAAACTCCTGGCCTCAAGCAATCCTCCTGTCTCAGCCTCCCAAGTAGCTGGGATTACAGGCATGTGCCACCACACCCTGCTAATTTTTCTACTTTTTGTAGAGATGGGGTGTCATCCTTGCTCAGGCTCGCCTCGAACTCCTGACCTCAAGCTATCTTCCCACCTTGGGCTCCCAGAGTGCTAGGATTACAGGTGTGAGCCACTGCTCCTGCCCTTCAAGTTTTCTTTAATACTTAGTATTTAATCCATTTTGTAAAACCCTGTGGGTATTGAAAAAAATGTTCATTCTTTTTTCATTGGATAGAATGTTCAAAGCAAGTTTGTCAATTGTGCTATTAAAATCCTCTATATACAAAATTATATTTTGTTCACATAAACCGTCCCTTCCAAGATTTATAGATTTATGTCTCCTACAGAGTTTGTGGTTTCATCAGGGAGTCCTCACCATTTGACAGTTTTTTCTTTGTTTCAGTGCAATTTTGATCCATGAAAGTTTGTAAATAAAAGTCTCTGTTTCCACCATGTGTCTCTTCCTCTCCTCTCCTCTCTCCTCTCTCCTCTCCTCTTTCCTCTCTCCTCTCCTCTCCTCTCCTCCTCTTCTCTTCCTCTCCTGGAAGGCCTAGGGGCCAATAGGATGAAGATGCTGACTGAAAAGTTCCTATTTAGGTATGTAGGGGTGTGGAGTGGAGACCGCAGGCCAGCTGGTGTAAAGAGCATTCCTTCTTTTCTTTTGCTTTTTTTCCTCTGCCACTATCTGAAGGCCCAGAGTTACCCCTGGTCCTGCTCCACTCCTCTCTCCTTTGCTCACTCCAGGGCAAGCCAGGCAGCCAGTCACTCTGTAGACATGAGAAAGGGAGGGCAGTGACTACCCTGGCTGCTCTAAGAGAAGTTATTTGCTTATTTACCTTTAGGATTATCCCCTAGGTCAGTGTCCCCTTGGGTTTATTGATTCCTGGCTTCAACACTCTCCAGACTTCCTTGGGAAGAGCAGATGGCATTTCTGCAGAAGCCCCTCCTGCTTTTATTTCTGCTTCAGTTACTTCCTCCTCTGGTTCCAGAAGCTTTCTTTTTCCTTTAGCTTTTTAACTGAAAAAGTATTCAGTATTCCTTTTCTTGGCCCTAGAGATACACCAGCAAACGTTTCCAAATTGAGGGAGACTAAAGAGATATGAAAACCAATGTCATGCTCATACATGGCAGACTTAATCCTGGAAAGACAGTCATGGCAGAAAGAGGAATTTATAATTTATTGTTTTTGTGTGTTTTGATGATAGGGATATTATTGGGATGACTGACATCATTTGAATATGGATTAAATGGTAGTGTTGTATCAGTGTTACTTTCCTAATTTTGTTAACCAAACTACGCTTATTTACAAGAATGTCCTTATTTTTAGGAAATACATACTGTTTACTTAAGGATAATTGAGCATCATGTCTCAAATGGCTGAAATTAATAAGAAGTGAGAGAATGATGTGGTAAGTGTGGTCAATTATTAATAATCAGGCCATCTGGCTGAAAGATATACAAAAGTTTATTGTTTACTTGTGTAAGATTTCTTGAAGTTTGAAAGTACTTCAAAATAAAAAGTTGACTTTTTTGAAAGAATAGTGCAAAAGAAGATGAAGATGTCTTTCCTACTGATAAATCTGATACTGAGAAATAAGGCTCATATTTATATAAAAGAAACTTCCTACCACTGTACCCCATAATTCAACACAGTCACCTCCCTGCTCACAGGCAGTGCTGGGCCACCAGAGGCCTCCCCACATGGAGGCTCCCACGGCACAGGAGAACAGCAGAACACGTGTTCTCCCCGCAGGCTGGGTCCCAAAGGAAGGAGGAGAACGAGGCACTCCACCGACCACAACTGCCTACTCTTTTCTTCCAAGCTCCGCAGTCATTTTAAGAATCTCTTACTTAGAGGTAAAGAGAGACCAGGAGAGTTTTGTATGGAGTTTTCTTATAGGGAAATAAATATTCGGAATGGAAGAAAACTGATCGATTTTTTTTAACAAAATATGACAAACAAAAGATTAGTAATCAAAGTGTTAAGGAGCTACTATCAGAGAAATAATAAAGTTTTAACAAAACTAGCAAAGAAACCAAAGGACATAAACAAATGACTCACAGAAGATAAGATACAAAAACCTGATAATCTGGCTGGGCTCAGTGGCTCACACCTGTAATCCTAGCACTCTGGGAGGCCAAGGCGGGAGGATCATTTGAGCTCTGGAGTTCGAGACCAGCCTAAGCAAGAGTGGGACCTCATCTCTACTAAAAATAGAAAGAAATTAATTGGCCACCTAAAAACATATAGAAAAAATTAGCAGGGCACAGTGGTACATGCCTGTAATCCCAGCTACTCAGGAGGCTGAAGCAGGAGGATCGCTTGAGACCAGGAATTTCAAGTTGCTGTGAGCTAGGCTAATGCCACTGCACTCTAGCCCAGGCAACAGAGTGAGACTCTGTCTCAAAAAAAAAAATACTGATAATCCTATCAATCCCACTGGCAAGCAGGAAAATGCAAATTAAAGTGCTAAGGTTTAATAAAATGTGGTATATGTATACCATGGAGTACTATTCAGCTCTAAGAAACAACGGTGATATAGCACATCTTATATTTTCCTGGTTAGAGCTGGAACCCATACTACTAAGTGAAGTATCCCAAGAATGGAAAAACAAGCACCAGATATATTCTCCAGCAAACTGGTATTAACTGAGTAGCACCTAAGTGGACACATAGGTACTACAGTAATAGGGTATTGGGCAGGTGGGAGGGGGGAGGGGGGCGGGTATATACATACATAATGAGTGAGATGTGCACCATCTAGAGGATGGTCATGATGGAGACTCAGACTTTTGGGGGGAGGGGGGAAATGGGCATTTATTGAAACCTTAAAATCTGTACCCCCATAATATGCCGAAATAAAAAAAAAAAAGTGCTAAGGAAAAAATGTTATCTTTTGCCCATGTTGGCCAAAATTTAAAATACTGACATTATTTGGTGGTGATCAGGTTATGAGAAATAGGCACTTTTATACACTACCGATGAGGCTACAATTAGAACAATTCTTAGGAAGACAGTATCAGGTATCTATCAATATTTTAAATAAACATATCTTTTGAAGTACCAATTCAACTTCTAAGAGCCTATCCTTCAAAAATATTCATATGTGCACATAAAGAATTCCACTTCAGCTTTATGTATAATAGGGGAACATTGGAAACAACCCAACAAATCCAACAACAGGTTAGGGTGGTAATGTGGCTCCTCTAACAATTTGCATCTTTCAACAACTCTAGTGGTAATTATACACATAACTATTAATAATAAGAATGCACAGAAAATAAAATATAAAATATCTTTCTTCTATTTTAAGGTGTTTAGGATCAATGTGCCAAACCTAACTACCTTATGCCAAATAAGTTATAAGTGTCTTAATTAATACAAACATTGAAATTTGTTATTATTTGTGAAATGAGATGCTTAGTCATATACAATTTAATATTTCACCAGCCTCTTATATGTTTACAGAGAAGAGGCCACCTCTGAGCAGATTTTGATGGCCATTCTTACAGTAGGAATAACTGAATGATTCTTAAAATTATGCAGGCATAAGGGGGGTAAGTACGCATCCTCCTGGGGAAATAGTGTCATCCAACTTTTTATATGTGCCTAAACTGGATAGTTTATTTCTGATCCTGGAGTGAAAGTGGGTAAATATGCACAGAAGTGAACAAGGCTTCTAACAAAGGAAAGGGACCAAAACACTGACTCCTTCCCTCTGGGATTAAATGACTACACACCCTTCTCATTGACTGAGTTACCCCAACAGGGTGGTCTGTTCATAGAAAATGACTTCAGGAGCCTCCAAAAAGGAATTCATCACACAAGGTCCAGGGTGGGATATTGGGGGAGCTGGTACCAGCCCAGCGTGTGGCTGGGACCAAACACCCTCTAATCCAGAAACTCTGGCTTGCTGTTGGGTTTGGGGAACAAGGACAGGGCATGAGGTCAGTGAAAAGAACCATGACCTTATTTTTGAAAAATGCTCAGGGTTGCATACAATCTGTTCTCACCACAAAAACAATGGGGTGAGATAAATGCATATGTTAACTAGCTAGAATTAGCCATTTTACAATGTAATTAACCCAAAACATCATGCAGTGCATGATAAATACATTTTATCTATCAGTTTTGAAACAAAGAACCATGACTTTGATCTTTGGCAGTTCTATGGTGCTGACTGTTAGTCATTCATACACTGGCTGCCTCTCTAATGCAAGAATTTACAGCCAGGTGCACCTTCTCTTGGATTCATCAGCCTTCCCAACTGCCAAATATGTGGCCTGTAAAAAGGAGGCCAAAATACATATGGTGTGTCCTTGCCTGAAGCTAAGCCTAAGAAGATTAGAACTTTTCAGGTTGCCAAGAGGAACTTGAGCAATGCCAAAGACAATCAACTCATGGGCAAGTGAGTAAAGGGAACAGAGTCTCAAGTGCCAAAGCTCAGGCCCTAAAAGAAGATGGGGGTCTCCAGGAATTAAGCAGGTAATGAAAGACCCTCCAGTCTCCCTTAGCATGTAGCAAACCCAGGAGCCTTACCTCCTAAGAGATGGTAATAGCCAAATAGTGGCAGATTTCTGAATCAATTTGAATTATGAAAGATGTCCCCCTTACCTGGGACATGTGATCCAAGACCCACAGTGGATGCCTAAAACTGCAGATAGTCCTGTACCCTACATGCACTGATTTTCCCACACTGACATATATATGATAAAGCTGAATTTACAAATTAGGTACAGTAAGAAATTAACAAAAATAACTACTAATAAAATAGAACAATTAAAACAATATGCTGTTTGCAAATTCGTGGAAAAAAGATTTCTTCCTACCAGATATCTCAGCAACCTCAGCATACAATTTCTCTTTCTTCCTTGCTAGGCAAGAACTTTAACCTTTTCACACTTAAAGGAAGCAGTTTATGGCTCTCCTTGGAACATCTAAATTGCCAGTATCACTGCTCTTGTGCTTTGGGGCCATTATTCTGTAAAATAAGGGTCTCTGGAACACAAGGACTGCAATGCCCCAACGGTCGATCTGACAGCCGGGATGGCCGCTAAGTGACCAGCAGGCAGGTAGCACAGACAGTGTGGAGACGCTGGGCAGAGGAATGATGCATGTCCTAGATGGGATGGTGCAGAATGGCATTAAATTTCATCATCAATAGCACACAATTTAAAACTTAGGAACTGTTTATTTCTGGAATTTTCCATTTAATATTTTCAGACCTCACCGACTGCCAGTAACTGAAACTGCAGAAACCTAAGCAGTGGATGAGGGAGGACCACTATCCTGGGAGAGCCAAGACTAGGAATCAGGCAACCAGAGGTGCAATGCCAACTTTGCACCTGGGAGGGTTATTCAAGGTGAAAGGACCAGCCACACACAGCCATGGGACAGGGAAAGTGCACAGGCCCATCGGGGGAGCTGTTGGTGCTCAGAGTGCAGAAATCAAAGGGCTGCATGGGACTGGAGTATAGAAAGGACAAAAGGGTTAGGCTTATTTAGTCTCTTCATTGTAAACTATACATAATGAGTGAGATGTGCACCATCTGGGGGATGGTCATGCTGGAAACTCAGACTTGTGGGGGGAGGGGGGACAAAAGGCATTTATTGAAACCTTAAAATCTGTACCCCCATAATATGCCAAAATAAAAAAATAATAATAATAATCCAGAACAGCAGAAAGTGAGGGAATTAAGTAAGGTTAATAGGGAGGAAAAAAAAAAAAAAAAAAAAAAGAAGCCCTGGTTTCTTTTTGTGAAACATGGAATTTCAAGACCTCAATTCAGTGCCGTGAATGCTCATTGTTGCACGTGTGCACGCAGACACACACACTCAGTGGATATACACACATACACACTTTTTTCAGATCAAAACACCTCATGATTTCATATTGATCTTTCCAATTCATTTCAGGACTACAGATTTTTTTATTCTTTCTTCTATATTACATTTACTTCTGCTCTCTTCCACATCAAGAATCCTTGTTTAAGGACACAAGATGACAGAACAGTCTGTAATTACTCATTCACTTTATCACATATTATACAAAAATAGTTTGAGAATAGGAATATTAATGCTACCACCTCTAATACTTGGAACAGTGTTTTTAATTGCTCTCCTCCTTCCTGTAACCGCATATCTCAGTTGACTGACATGTAACCATTACATGCTATATTCTCTCCATTGTAACTCTCGTTTTGTTTCAGTTCAATATGTAACTATATTTTTATGCTCATCATCATTCCTTACACTATACTAACATCTCCCTAGTCATTTTGGTTGTCTGGTTTTCCTTCTCTGGTAGATTCCTCAGGAAAGGCACATTGAGAACAGTTAGTCTGCACCCTTTAAATTTTAAATTAAGTTTTGTTGGACATAAAATGCTTGCCTTACATTTTCTTTCCTAGTAATCTTAAATATATTACTTATTTTCTTCTTGCCCAAATATCATTGCTATCAAAAATTCTGATGATGATAATATAATTTTCTTTCCCTTTTAAGTCAATTAACTCTGTTTGCCAACAAGCCTCACTCAGAGCTTCTTTATTTATTTTACTTAACAGTCCAGCAATTTTGCAGCACAACAAACAATTGCAAAGATGTAGAACCAAAACATGAACTGCCCATCAGTTCATGAAAGGATTCGCAAAAATGGTGCATGTATACCATGGAGTACTACTCAGCCATCAAAAATGGATGAATAAGTGCCTTTTGCAACAATTTGGATGGAACTAGAGACCATTATCCTAAGTGAAGTATTTAATATTTCAAGAATGGGAAAATAAACACCACATTCACTAGCTATTAAATTGGAACTAATTGATGAGCACACATTTGCACAAAGGGAAGTAGAAGTCAGTGGAAATCAAGCAGGGCGAAGGGGGAGAAAGGGAGAGGGAAAAACCTACCTAACGGGTATAATGAACATTATTCAGATGATGGGGACACTTACAGCTTTTACTCAAGCATGCAAAAGTGATCTATAGGCCGGGTGCAATGGCTCACGCCCATTATCCTAGCACTTGGGAGGCCAAGGTGGGAGGATCATATGAGCTCAGGAGTTGAGACCAGCCTGAGCAAGAGCGAGACCCCATCTCTACTAAAAAAATAGAAAGAAATTAGCAGGACAACTAAAAATATGTAGAAAAAAAATTAACCAGGCATGGTGATGCATGCCTGTAGTCCCAGATCCTCAGGAGGCTGAGGTAGTAGGATTGCTTGAACCAGGAGTTTGAGATTGCTGTGAGCTAGGCTGACACCACAGCACTCCAAGGCCAGGCAACAGAGTGAGACTCTGTCTCAAAAAAAAAAAAAGTGATCCATGTACTCAAAACATTTATATGTTCTTAATATTTTGAAATAAAAATAAATAAATAAAGTTCAGCAATTTCACTACATTGTGTCTTGGTGTTGGTCACTCTGGGTTGATATTCACAAGTAGATGGTGGACTCTTTCAATTTGTTGTTTTAAATCTTTTTTTTTTTTCAGCAACACTTTCTTCAGTATAGTTTGCAGTATTTGGTCTATTCCCTCTGTTTGGTTTCCTTCCTCAAGCATTCCATTTCATATATGTGGATTCTTCTTTGCCTATTTTCAGTATCAGGCACTGCCTCTTAAATCCTCTTTAACTCTTCCTTAATTTCTTTTTTATTTTTAAAACTTTCCTGCTTTTTACTTCTATTTACCTGAGGCATCTATTTTGTTAATTTGTTTTTATATTTCTTCTAGTTAAGTTCATTTATTTTCTTTTATCTCTCACTCTTTCCTGATTTTGTCACCGTATTTCTAAGTTCATAATTCTGGTTTATGTTTTTCTTTTATGTCTTGCATCATTTTCTTAGTGCTTTTTAGTTTATTTGAAACAAAAGATTATAAGATTTGATCTATTTGCTGGGTATGTTTTCTTGTGCTCATCTATAAGAATATGATTTTGTTTTTCTTTCTTATAAAAAAATGAGATTTTACCTCAATACATTTCTGTTGCCTATTGTTACATGAAATTAGGATTCCTGGACATTTAGAGGAAACACGGTTCAGGGTAGTTTTCTAACTTCACAGAACCCCATCTTCTGTTGTTTTCAGGTAACGTTAAAAGAAGTGTATGGCAGCCTGCTTTCTGAGATTTCCTGGCTATGTTCCCCTGCCCTTACCTTTTCTTCCTGGTCCTTTGTCTCTCTTGTCCCTGTCCTGCTCCATTTTTATTCTACTCCCAGCAGTTTCTCCTCCCTGGAAGGGAGCCCTCCTAGCCCCATTCGGCAGATCCTGAGGGCTAAACTGCTTCAGCCAGCCCCTCACACCTTACCACAGCCCCGTGGCACCCCCACTAACAGGGCGGGAAAGACCCTGATCGTTTTCAGTTGGCCTGCCCTGCTTTCCAGGCAGTGCCTGCTGGGCATTTCAATGGGTTTCCTGCTCTTGACTTTGCCACGTTTTCCATTCCTGGTCTCTGCCTTCTCCCCTGGAGATGACAATCACACAGACGTGTTGACTCAGTTGGCAATTGGTCCTCATCTGATTGTATCTGGGATTTGTGAAGATACTTATTATCTAGTTTTGTTGTAAATGTTGCCCGTAAGTTGGAGCTTTTCTATCTACTTTGGGGATCCAGAAAAATTCAAAATCTATGCCACAGTTGCTCTCCTCACCCACTGTTTTGTTTTTTGTTTTTCAGACTCTCCTAAAAGGGGGCTAGTTTTTTTAGAGCCTTAATGCCATACTAAGGCTTCAGAACCCATAGTGGAGGAAATGGACTGACAAATATTTTTAAAGCACTAGCTCCATGATTTGATTGCTTTTATTTTTCAAAAACTCATCCTGGGAGAATCGAGGGGAAGAGAAACATTAGAGGCCTGGAGGCCAGTTAGGAGGTTGCCGTCACCATACAGGCAAGAGTTCTGGTGGCCTAGGCTAGAGACTAAGGCTGACAACAGACAGCAGGACATGGGATTTAGAGAATCCACATGTCAGCGCTCCAGAAACACAGCATGCGTGCTGCCTGGACACCTTCCTCATTAGGGAATGGACACCCTTTGATTTTCAGACACCTCCATAACAAAACTGTATTTCTTAAATGGAAGATAACTTTGTGCCCTGGTACATAATCGAGCCACAATTACCCATCCAGACTCATCCTCACTGTTCCCCAGTACATCCCTTCTGGGGACTGAGGCAACATCTCACCACTACCACCACTACCAGTCCCCACTAGTCCCCACTGTTGACTCCCAATCCCGAAAGCCCCTGCCTCCTCCTCCTCCTTCTTGACTAGCCATATCCTCTGCCTAGTCCAGGAAGCCTCCCCACTCCTGCTGATCTCCTTTCTTTCTTGACACTAGAGTCTATACTCAATAGATCACAGATCACCTCTGAAGTATCTTCCACTTCATTTCTCCACTTGCGAAACTGCAAGTTCCCTGAAGCCTTCAAGAGGCCATCAGTATGTCACCGGGCACACTGCAGGTGCTCAGAGAAAACAACACACAACCCAAGCCCCCAGCAGCCTGTGTTCCTCCCCGAGAGACCAGACTGCAGTGCTCGGGGATAACCCCATCCTCCCTCCCATCAGGAACAGCACTGAGCACCACACCACCTGCAGAGGAGGAGGACGTGCTGCCCCATGCCCATGTCTTCCAGGACCCTGTTTTCTTTGATATTCTCCAGTCATGGGACTACCACCAGGGGCCTGAAGGAGGGCAGTCCCCACCTTCATCCAGTACACAGACCTGGTCTCATGCTCACTGACCCTCTATGTCCTGGTCTCTCTCTCAGGAATTTTCTTGAAGTTCAATGCAGTTCCCTAGGGTTTAGTCAAACAAAGAACAGAACCTACACCACAGCAGTGACCCAAGACTGTTGCTCAGGACTCACAGCTGCCTGATTCCACCATCTCTACCAGCCTTGCAGCAACAGACTTCAAGGTGCAACCTCAGAAAGCCAACAAGGGTACTGAGGCACAGTGACCAGCTAGACAAAGGCATCTGTCCTTTGTCCATAGAAGGTGGAAACTGAGAAGAGATGTCTGCTTTTATCCACCATTGATTTGACAAACACGCACCAAGCATATTACTATAAATTGCCCTCTGTGTACATTGCACTTTTTGAAAAAAATGAAGAGGGCAGGGGCTAGACTGGGCTGTTGAGGAGAATGGCTGAAAGGCAGGGGGGTCCCTGAGATGACTTGTATAGACAAGGTGGGCACTGGGGGACATCAGGCTGTTCCCATAACACACTCTGCTGCCTCAGATTGTCTGTGGCTGTTAAGACAGAGCCCCTCATCCTGAGAGACTGAGAGGAAGAGGCGGGGAGGTAGTCCACAACACACTTTTATTCTAGTTCACACGGGGGGCAGTCTCCACATCTGCATAATGGATCTTGTGATCTGGGAGAGGAAGAAAACACACAAAGCTAAAAAGAAAAAAATTGTTTTTAGCACAATGTTTCTCTAAAGCAGAAGTGTTCTGGGGCTGGGAAGAAAAAGGGAAGGGAAGAGGGGTGTGAAGACTGTCAGTCCTAGGCATGAACTCAGATTGCTTCCTGGAAAGGCAAACTGTCCACCCGCACACAGGACTCAGGTCGCTGAGTCTCAGGCAGTCCTGCCTCAGACAGAGGGCACTGGGAGACCTGGGAGGGTCCAGCCAACACACTGGGACTGCCTAGACACACAGAGATCTAGTAAAGCCCACTGTTTTACACAGAAGGGGACAGAGGCCATGGCAGTGGGAACTGCTTTCCAGGAATACCCAGTGAGCCAGGGCAGAGCTATGAGACGAGTCCGGGCTCTCCCAGCCACCTCAGCAAGATGTCCTGACGAAATAGTATTCACAGACCAATGGTGAGCGGGACACACGGCAGTGCAGTTCCTGTGCATGTGATATAACCAGTAGCCAGAAATGCACGGCTTCTAAGCATTAGCTACAGCAAAATCAAAATAAGTTCTAAGATAAATGAGCAGAGGTCACACTAGACGGCTCAGCTTAATGTGTAAGGAAACCCAGCCTGGCTGCATTATCCCTAGAGCAGCTCATCCCAGACCCAGGACATGGCCCAAGTTCTGACAGAAACCACCCTACACATGGGTCTCCTTATTCCACTCCTGTTCTCACTCGCATGCTCCACTCACACGAGGCTCATTCCCGCCATTCCCCACACTCCTGACCCTTTCTGAAAACCGAAAAATAAGCCCTGAGCGCAGAAACTGTCCCCTTTTCTTAACTCTTCAATTTCTCCCTTCTAGGTGCTCTATTACAGGCCACATTAGTATCAAATTGTTTAACCTTACTTTGTTACCAAGCCTAGACTGTGAGCTCCGTGAGAGTAGAAACCGAGTCATCGTCACGTCTCTGAGCCAGTGCCCGGTACCTGCAGAAGGAAGGAAGCCCAGCTGGCATGAAGATGACAGAGAGAGTGTGGAGAGGAGAGAAGGAAGGACTAAGAACAGAACCCTGGACAATGACGGTAGGGCAGGAATGGTGCGGCCAAGGGGGTTGAAGGGGACCAGAAAGGGAGAGAGGTAGAGAAGACCAGTTTCCAAGGTGAGTGTTCAACAACGGCACAAACTCGCAGAGACCAAAGAAGTTAAAAGCTGACAAAGTGGCAACTGTATTTGAGTACCTTGGAAAGCATTTCTTTCCATTCCAAGGATGGTGGTAGAAACATCACAGGGTGATAAGAACACAAAAGAAAACAAGAATGTTGAGGCCAAAATTGTAGCAGTTCTCAGAAAGCTTGGTTGTAAAGGGACTAGAAAGAAGCTAGCAAGGGATAGCGCCCATGGAGGTGCAGGGCAGACATCCAGGGAAAGTTTACCATTGGAGCTTTACCCATTCGAATCTCACGTGTGTTCTGTGCCCTGCACAGAGGGACAGTCCCGCAGAGATTATGTGATCTACCACTAACTGATGGAGCAGAGCTTCACCCCCACCCCACAGGTAGGAAGGTCAGCCCCACTCTGCCAGGATGGGGTCTGCCCATCTGCCTGGGCCTCTGCCCACTGTGTGTTCCCCAAGGCAAGACCACGATTGACCCACATTTGTCTGGACCAACACAGTGCTTGGCACAGAAAAGCACCTCAGAAAACAAGACCCAGTCCCTTTTCACCAAGGCCCTGGGAAACAGGCAAAGGCAGGATTTGCTCTGTAGAGAGCAGATGTCTCAGGGAAATAAGGAACTGGCTTTGTCGGGACCAGAAATCAAGGTTTCATGTTATCCTCAGCTCCCCAACATGAGCTTGAGAGTAGACAGAGGGGAGAGTGGACCAATGCTGACATAGATGTCCCTCACGTTACATTTGGGACACAGAAATATAATTTCTCACCTTCAGATGACACAGTGAATGTGGAACATGAGGGCTGCAGTTAATAATATGGAAATTGGGTTTTTGCTGGCAGGGCAGGCTTTAGGTGCTCTTGCCACATATACAAAAACACGGGTAACACGTGAGGTGGTTACCACACATGTTACCTGATGCTCTTGACTGTAGTAACCACCTCACTGTGTATGTACATATCAAATACGAGTTTGTGCACCCTATATATTACAATAACAGAAAAAAGAAAAACAATTGAGGTGGGGCAGGTGAATTGCCTCTCCCAAGACCACCCACCTAATAAGTGACAAAATGAATCCATCAACCCACTCTGGGACTGTTTCTGCCATTTCAGAGCAAACAAAGGTCTGGCGGGAGAGACTCTAGGGCACGGAGAAGCGCCCCTGCATTGTCCTCCACTCTGGATTATCCCCACCTCTGGCCACCTTGCCCACCTGAAGGGCAAGCTGGGAACTGACTTCACACTCTGGCTAATTTACCAGGAGAATTTTCTGGGGCTGAGGATCATTTGCTGGGACTGAAGACACCTGGTCAAGGCCTACAAGGCCGGGGAGCTCTGGTTACCATTTGGAGACTCTCAGGGAGGACCTTGGTCAGGAGGGGTCCCCAGGGCTCTGAGGGTGGACTCCTGTGAGGGGCTGAGCACCCCCTGGGGAACGCAGAGCCACCCCACACTCTCCTGCTACCCTCCTGTTTCCACGTGGAAGGAGAGATTTCTGGGCACAGCCCTCCTTCTAGAGCCCACTCCAGAAAGCTCTCACAGTCTCCCCAGGAACCCTAGGTGTTACCAGAGATGGGAGCCCAGATGATAGGTGACATAGGGAGGGGAGAAGCGGGCAAACATGGTGCCAGTCAGATGGTGCCAGCTCTGGAGCCGCTGTCCAGGGCCTACCTGCAGGGGAGGCAGGCGCCAACCAGCACCAGCCAGCCCTTGTTGACTTAACAGGTGGCTCTGAGGTGGGAGAAGAGGAGGAGGAGAGAGCACACCACTGGAAGACTGGCTCCCATTGGTCCCTGAATTGATTAAAAGAGGCCCAGAGAGACAGTCCACAGATCCCAGAATCTCCAAGCATTTTGTGGCAGACTCACTCCACCCACAGAAGCATGAGGTTCACGGCTCTCCTCTTCCTGGCAGTGCTGACCGGGGCCCTGGTCTGTGCCGGTGAGTATGGCACTTCCCCTGCACCCATCCTGACAACCCTGGGAACATGGCCCCTGCCATCATCCCCCTTCCCCTCCTGGGCAGAGACAGTTCTCCCAGGCCTGTCTCTGCAGCCCGCTACTGCCTGGGCCTGAGTTGCCCACAAGAGGGCCCCGTGCCCATGGTCAGAGGGGCCAGGCACCCTCCAGCCCTGGCCTGGCTCTGCAGCCACCTCTCCTCCCAGCCTCTGCCTCCACCACTCCCACTCCGCTCCAGCCGCTCCGGCATTCTTCCTTCCCTCACTGAGCCAGACCCTTCCTGCCACCAAGACTTTCCCACATCCTCCTGCCTTTTCCCACCCCTTTCCCTCACCCACCCACTGGCAACCTCCCTCCTATCCAATTCTCAAATGTTTGCCTTTTGACCAAGCTGGGCCAATGCATTTCCACACAGCAGCCTTGCTGAAGACACGGGATAATGTAGGACCCTGTTTTTCATGTTATCGCCTTACACTTTTCCTTCCTAGCACTATCACTAGTGCAATTAAATAACCACTTATGTAATTATGTAATTCCTCCAAATCCCCCAGTGACTGTCCCCCGGCCACTTGCTTCGCCAAGCAAGCACTGCTCCTCTTCCCCGAGCTGTATCCCCAGCCTCTAACGCCCTGTCGGTGCCCGATGCTTCCTCCACGCCGTTGGGAGGGAGCAGGAAGGAGGGCTGGGGGCCGAGTCTCAGGCCACAGTCAGAGCCAGTCCTGCCCGTCACTTCGCCCAGACCAAGGCCCTTCAGTTATAGTTATGGAACTCGGACGTCTAACAAGGCACAGAGGAGAGGCAGATAATGACTCTGTTGTCCTAGGGACACTGTGACAGCCTAGCTCTGGGCAGGATAGCACGGAGGGGACGAAGTGCTGGTAGCAAATAGCATTTCTGGTGGAGCCCTTGTGTAGCACAGGTTTCTAGCCCCAACCTCCACAGCCACACTCCTGACATTAGAGGCCTGAAGTAGAGGCCTGACATTAGAGGCCTTGACAGAGCCCTACTTGACAGGGTCACTTTTCCCTCCTTTGCAGAAGACAAAAACGCTGCCTCTGTCCCAGGATGGGAGAACCGTGAGCCCTGGCTCTCCCTCCTGCCCCAGCCCAAGCTAGGAGGGCAAATGACAGAGCATGGGAGTGGAGGAAGTCAGAGGAGTAGAAAATGGGAAAGAAAGGAAAGTTTGTGGTGAACAGGAGGACGAAGGTGACAGTAAACGGATTCAGAAGTTGTCATTATGTGCCACCCTCACCAACAATTTCAATGCAAAAACCTTTCATGTGGTTCTCCATTTCTCACCACATAACTCCCACCTCCTAGCCTGACGCTCAAGTCCCTGTGACCGGAATCCAGGCTACTTTTCACATATAACTTCCCCAGGCCCCACCTCCCCCATTCACCACATCAGGCAAAATGAATTACTCTCTATGGCCCCGCTTTCCTCCTCCTGGGTCCCTTTCCCAACCCGCACCACTCCACGCTCTAACAAGGCTTCTTGTGGATATGATGCTTCTTCCTCTCTCTCTTCCTGTCTCTCCTTTCATCCATCCCTCCTCTGGGCTTCCAGTGTGGACCGGTTCTGTCCCCCTTTCTAGAGTGGAACTCCTGAGAGCCTTCATTTCTACTTCCCCAGCAGAGTACACACACTGGGTGCTTAATTAACGGCAGCCCACTATGAGCCCCAACCTCGGCACACACCCACACCCCCGCTGCCTCCTCACCCACAGCCCTCATGGCTCCTTCGCCTCTTCTCAAATGCCCTTGGCATCTTGCACACTAATGAAACGAGAGTTTTGATTCTCCAGATAAACATTTGCATGTGTTTATAGCTGCAAACGCCCCTTCGGAGGCTGTCAAGTTCCTCTCTTGCCCACCACCCTGCCCCAATGAGGTTTAGCTAGTCCTCTCAGCTAAACCTCTGCACACCAGGGGCTGGTATAAGGACTGAAAACCTGGAAGACTCTCTTTAAACTCATGTGATCATTCTGTCAACATAACTTTTCCCTGAATTGTAATCAACTCTATGAAATGGCCTCAAAGAATGACGAAAAGTCTCTGAGGCAGCAGGAAAAGACTTGAAGGATGCTAAAAACCTAGCCGATCATAACAGTCAAGCTCTAGAACTGGGAGAGAGCCAGCACACCCTAAAGCCAGACCTTGCCTGGGAGGGGGTCGGGAGGGAACTGAGCTCCACCACTCCTCTGCGGGGAAGCCTGGAGGAAGCTGTCACTCCTGTCACCCTCTCACCCTCTTGCAGCAGCATCCCAGGAGGGATCAGCAGGCTCAAATGAAAATGCAGAATCCTCAGGGTCACACCAAAGGAATCCATCATGGAAGGAGGAATCTGGCCTTGCGGGTAAGTCTCTTTGCCTTGCAAACCCCAGGGTCTTGCGTTCTGATGCATAAAACTGCAGATCTCCGGGGCGACCGCACACACAGGCCCAGCACAGGGACGCGAACACCTCAGACTCCTAAGGAGGGGTGGGTTGTGCACATCTGCTTCTGCCTACAGGGTTGCTGAGGCAGTAGATCTTGTTGCAGGTACCGGCCGACCAACGTCCCGTGGTGAGGGAACTTTTTTCTCTCAGCAAAGCCACTTCACCCTAGGGCTAGCCATGGTGCCTAGGACTGGGGGGACTTCTCTTACAAAGGAAGCAGCCTTTTTTCTTCTGATGTGGCCTCTTCTGCCCCGAATTAGAATCCGTTTTACACGAAGCCAAACATGGAGTAGAAGAGCTTAGCAAGCATCTTAAAGGTAAAATGTCAGCTTTGACTAACGGTGTGAAAAGGTGGATGACCGTGAGTATTTCCCCGCTGAGGCCTGCAGGCCCTGCTGTAAGCATGCCCACCCCTCCCTCAGGCCCAGCCTGCTTCTCCACCCCCACAAGTGACACCTAGAACTGCCACAGCCACTGCCACTGAAGCCCCCCCACTTTATGCTTCCAATGTCTCCAATTTACACCCAAATTCAAATGCCACCGCTGTCGGATACAGATTCTCCCTGGGGTCTGACCCCCAGCCTTCCTGCTGTGGCACCTGCTTCCCTCTACCCCTCTCACCCGGGCCAAGGTGGGGACGAGGGTGGGTCACGCAGGCTCCCAGTGGATATACCCTCCATCACCCCGAATTCTGTGCGAGACCCTCCAGGGCCTCAGTGAGTTGGAAAAGCAGATGGAGTTGAGGAGGAATGGAAGGGGTGGACCTGCTGCCAAGGACCCTAGAACCACTATTTACATGACTTCATATTTCTGTCCGCCCCCTCTCTCCTTCCCCAACCCCATCTCTCCCTTCCTCTCTCTTTCCCTGTCCTATTCCTTCCCATGTCTTTGCCCCATTTTTTTCTACAGATGACATAGATTCTGGTGAGCATGTGGTGAACGAAATTCTCAAATGACTTCACTCCTGAGAAGAAACTGAGATGATGTCTAGGATGCCCAGGAACAGCAGTCTTTAAGTCTATATCCAGAAAAAAAAAAATTCTAAACAAAAAAAAACCCTATTAAACCAAAAGCATCAAACTTGCAGAGTGTGTGTGTTTTCCTTGAAAGGAGGTGGGGTGGGAAACCTGACCAGAAGCCCAAGAGGGTGGAGGAGCACCCCATGAGCCTTCGATTTGCACCCTGGCCCTTCTCCTGAACACAGCCTCCAGACTCGGCCTCCCCACAGAGCACAGGCTGCAGCGGGTTATGCAGTTTATCCCCAGCCCCTCTCCCATGTCTGCAGAGACTGAGCCTCAATTCCCATATTGGTTCCTGCCTTATTCCTCACTCTCCCTCTCCAGTGCCATTTTACTGTGCATCAGAGGGTTGTGTGGGACTTTTCCCATTGCCCTGAAGTTGCCTCTGGGGCCCACAGTTAGTAATCACAGGCCCCAAGTCCCCCACATTCCATGAAGAACTTCTCACATCTGGAACCTGCCCACCACCCTGGGACTCTCCTACAGCTACAAAAGGCAGCCCAACCCCAACGAATCCCAGGATTACCGTTCCTTGGCCTGTGGAGAAGGAGAAAAATGGAACCATCTGGGTTACTGGCTCTGTAGAGAATTCACTGTTCATGCCAAAGACATATTTCCTGAAAACCCCCATGAAAGAAGGAAGGATGGTGCTCCTTTCTTCACCCTGTAAGGCAAGTGTGGGCTACAGGAATCACTCATAGATTGAAGGTTCCAGACCAAGAAGAGGCTGGCATCTCCCTCCACAGCTGGATGCACCTTCAGACCCACCTGGAGCTGCCCCACTATAGCACATCAGGACAGCACTGGGGAGAGCTTGTGTGCCAGGGCATCAAGAGCATATCAGCCATGGAAAGTTATTCTACTATAAGCTATTCTACTATAAGCAATGGCCCAAAATACAATTGCTCAAGCACTATCTCATGTAGCAGTCAAAGAGGGGTGCTCAGACGTGGGCCAAGGGGATGTAGCCTGTGTTCTCCATGTAGTCACTTAAGGGTTCAGGATGGTGACGACTCTGCCATCTTCAATACCTGGGCTTCAAGATCATTCTGTCACTGGAAGTGGTGGCTCACACCTGCAATCTCAGCACTTTGGGAGGTCAAGTCTGGAATTCAGGAGTTCACCATTACGGTGAACTGTGATCAAGTCAGTGCACTCCAGCCTGGGTAACAGAACAAGATCCTGTTTCTTAAAAGAAAAATCATTCTGTCATCTTCATCATCAATCTAACCACAGAAAAGGGGGAAGGAGCATGGAACAGATTGCTTCTATGAGCTACACTGACAAGTGGTATGTGTTATTGACAAGAACCCAATTATGTAACCACATCTAACTACCAGGGCTGGCAAACATCTAGCAGGAAGATTATCAGAATGAATATTTGTGTCCCAATAGCAACTTCTGCCACAGGGGAGGGCAAACACAGAAACAGGTGCCTGCTTATCCTGGGAAATTTCTGGAGACAGAAAGTTTGTCATGCTAGCCCATGGAAGACGTCCAAGAAGACACTCCCAGCTCAGTCTCATGAGGCCTTGGAAGGGCAAGGAAGAGAATTCAGGATCTCCCATTACTCTCATGAGCTATTTTAGAAGAGAGATCAAAAGCCAGGAGGCTGCACAAGGGGCTTCCAGGCTTGTTAAGAGGAGCCAGCGCATGGTGAGAGGGTTGAGGGTTGGGCCACTGGGAAGATCTAAAGGAACTGTCATTCTTTCAGGGGTTCTACAAAATGGCAGGGTTGGGGTGTGGCTGAACAGCAACTGCCTGGAGAACACCACGCCCTGACCTCCTCTGGAGGCTTCCACAGGAGATGATGGAAACCACGCCAGGGATCAGCACTTCTCCCCACATCCCCCATGAAGGTCATCGCCCTTAGAAGGTCCCACCTCCCCGAAGATCCAGAACCAGACCCTGCCTTTTGCCTGTCTCTCCAGTGAAGCAGATGCTGGGGAGAGGAGAGAAGGTAAGTTTTAAACTGGTTGGACTCTTAACAACCACAAGGAACTAAAAAAAGTGGAATCTGCTCAATATGCCAGTCATAAATGGGAAAGAGATTTGACAACACATACAGGTCTCCTTGATTTATGACGGGGTTACATCCTGATAAACACATCATAAGTCGAAAATGTATCCAGGAGCCTACTATAAACATGCTCAGAACACTTACATTAGCCTACAGTTGGACAAAATCATCTAACACAAAGCCTATTTCATAAAAAAGTATTGAATGTCTCATGTAATTTATTGAATAGAGGACTGAACGTGAAAAACATGGGTACTAGAGGTTTGCATTCTACGAAATGTACATTGTTTTCTCACCAGCATGAAGTGAAAAATCCTAAGTCAGGAACCATCTGTATTTGGAAGCACTGTTGGAAGAAAAAAGAAATCTCCACAAAGTCCTGACCATTCAAGAAACTGTTGTTTCTAAAGATAAATCCACAAGAATCAGGGTTTGCCATCTGAAGGGGTCCTCTGCCAGGTCTATCACAAATTCAGCTCTGATCTTCAAAAGGTTCAGGAAAAAGCAGCAAGAGAAAGACAGAGGCAAAGACAGAGCATGACGAAGCAAGCACAATTAAATCTTAACATTAAATCTTAACAGTGGACCTAGGAAGGGGAAGTGAAAATTCTTTCAACTCGTTTTACAATTTCCCTGTAAGTCTGAAGTTATTTCAAAATAAAGAGTAAGCAAGGTTAATTAGCATAGGTTAATTAGCTTGAGTTAGCCATTCCACAATTTATACAAATTTCAAGACATCATTTTGTTCATAATAAACATATACAATTTATACTCACCAATTTTAAAATTAATCTTTTTTAAAAGAATAAAAATAAATTAAAATATTACATAAAATGTACAAAGTAATAAGAAAATCAAAATATTTCACATGAAATCCAGATGTATACATTTCCCTTGAAGAATTAGAATGCCTGGCAATAATCAGATGTTGTTTGCCTTACACCTGGTCTGCCTGGCTCAGTCATGTGACTTGCTTGACTCCTGGGAGAGCTGGAATTTGCAACCCCTAACCCCGACCTTTGACTCCAAGTCCCTATCTGGACATTGCCATGTGAAGTAGCTGGACCACACAGGAGCCATGACAATTTCTTTTGCTTGGACCACAGGCAGGAAGAGGATCACCTCCTTGGTCCCTTTGTGGACTTGTTCCATGGCTCCCTGGAGCTCACCCTTGCATCTGTGAAACCAGGACCTAAAAAAGAGAATCCTTTGTCTTAAGGTCTGGAAAAAGCTTTCTCAAAGTGCCCATAACATATCTTTTTCTCTCTGGGCCCCAGTTGCTGTCCATTAAACCTTCCAAAATTGAAATGTTGAAGGGTCCTGTCATAGTTAATTTTATGTGCCAACTTGGCTGGACCCTAATGCCCAGATACGTGGTCAAACATTATTCTGATGTTTCTGTGAGGGTGTTCTTGGATGGAATTAACAGGTAAATCGGTGGACTTTGAGTAAAGCAGATTGTCCTCATAATATAGGTGGCCCCCAACCAACCACCTGAAGGCCTAAATAGAACAAAAAGGGGGACCTCGCCCAAGCAACAGGAAATTCTGCCAGCAGATGACCTTCAGACTAGAACCGCAGCACTGGCTGTTTCCTTTGTCTCCAGCTTGATGCCCTTCAGATTTCAACTACAGATTTTGGACTTACCAGCCTCCATATGGCATGAACCAATTTCTTTCAAAAAAAATCAGTGTCTCTCTATCTCTGTCTGTCTCTGTCTCTGTCTCTCTCTCTCTGTCTCTCTCTCTCTCTCTCTTTCATACACACACACTCTCTCCTACAAGTATATGAATAGACATATACACACACCTCCAATTGGTTCTCTTTCCCACGAGAACCCTGACTACTATAGGCTCTAATTAGTTGTGACTAGAGAAACTTAATGTTACAAATGCCTAATAGTCATTATAAAATGGAATTTAATATTCCCACAAGGAGCTGTGGCTGATAGCAGGCTCTGAAGCCAGGAAGCCCATGTTGAAATCCGGCTCTGCCACTTACTAACTGTGTCATCATGGGCCAGTCTCTTACCCTGCCTTCCCTTAGTTTCCTCCTCTGTAAAGTGAGGGTATTAATAGTACCTTATCTCATTGAGTTGTTATGAGGATTAAATGAGATTAAAATTTATAAAGCTCTGAGAATAGTGTTTGGCACACATTACATGCTGTATGTTTGTTAAAGAAACAAAATTAAAGTTTTAAAAAATTCTGGTCCACTGCTCTGTCTTCACACCTCCCCCCGACCAATGCAAAAGACCAAGGGCCTCAGGGAGGCGTGGCAGAGACCAACCCTACCTACCCCAGCAGGGTAGGGTGGCCCTCAGAGACACAGCTACACCTGCATCTTGATTGTCTACTGCAACAGCCTGTCACTTCCTCCCTCTGGAGTCTCTGATGCCCCCCCGGCCCAGGAGCAGGGCTTATCATGCAGGCAGGGGAATGAGGAAACGACATTCAGCCTGGGTCAGATGGAGAAAGGTGTATCCATCGAGGTCCTGGCAGAACACAGATGGAACACTCTGAAGGGCTTTTTTTTGAAACTCTTTAATGAAAAAAAGGTGTTTTTACAGAAATACAAATAAGGAATAGCAACCCCAAGAGGCCATTACAATCCCTGAAACTGAAGCAGCAGAGGGAGGATCTCATGTCACTGGAGACCAGTTGAGAGACGGAGCCACCAGATGGAAGCTGTAGTCATAGAGGAACACTGCCATTGCCCCCTCATGATGTCTTAATTATATGTGGCTGCAGAAATTGTCACAAAACTTGGTGGTGTGAAACAGCATCATTTCTTATCTCCCAGTTGCTGTGGGTCAGGAGTCCAGGGACAGTCACAGTGGCTGTGACTGACTCAGAGTCTCCCACAAGGCGGCAATTGACTTATTGTCCAGGCTGTGGCCAGCTCAAGACCCACCTGTGGAAGGATCTACTTCCGAGCTCAACCATTTGGTCGTTGGCAAAGTTCAGTTCCTCACAGAACGTTGGGCTGAGGGCCTCTGCTCCCCAGCGGCTACAGGATGAAGGCTGTCCTCACTTCCTACCACATGGGCCTCTCCATGGGACAGCCAACTTCTTCAGAGCAAGTGGAGAAGATCCAAAGTGCGTGAGCCTTAGCTCCATAAAAGTCACGGGCTTTTATAACCTAGTCTCACAAGTCACTATCTCATCACTTTTGCCATCTTCTATTTGTTACAAATGAATCACTAGGCCCAGCCTAGTCAAGCAGAGGGGATCACACAGGGGCATAAACGCCAGGAAGTGGGCACCACTGCAGCCATCTTAGAAGCCCCCCTACCACACTTGCCAAAGCAGGGCAGGAGCAGGGGGGGACTAATGCCTCGACTTCTTCTCTTCCCACCATCTGATCTCCCACCTGTGTCTCCCGCTGACCAAGCTCAACTAGAAGGCAGAGGGCAAAGGAGCCCAGGCCACACAGCCCAAAGAGGCCATCGTTCCAGGCCAGTGCAGACAGAAACAGACAACAGACCCGCAGGGAGGGGAGAAACATACCCTGGACACAGAGCGAGCAGCACATAAGAAAAGACCTTCGTAGAACTCTACTGTCTAAAATCTGCTTTGCAGTGTATTATCTCACAATCTCCACCACTAGCCTGTACACAGGAGCCATAACTCCTGGACAACAAATAAAAATCCTAACATTTTCCAGCATGTGACCAAGCTGCAGTCATCACAGAGGTTGGAGGCCCAGAAGGCAGGACACCACACAGAACAGCCCCTTATCCGCATACGTGGGGTGTGTCTCTTTCCTTAGTATATGTACCCAACTCCTTCCCAGGCTCTATGATTTGGGGTAACATTGCTCCTGGGCCATCTTATAAAGTGATGAAAATGTTCCATAAGGCAAAGGTCCCTACCTTTCACCTCATCCCTGTTTATGTAAATACCTGCCTCTTTAATTCCTGAGGCCAGGAGGAGGACCTGGGAGAGGAAAAGGGCTAAGCAGTGGCATTTGCAAAGACCCTGCTCTGTGACAGTTCTAGTGTTGCTGCCAAAGTTCGAATTTCCTCTTAGCAAAACCTTGTGCAAATAGCATAGTTCACTCCTGTTGACCTTTTTAATGTGCTTATGGAGACCATTTGGGATCTAGAGTGAGGCTTCTACAGTGAACACACACACGTGCACACACGCACACCCACACCACCGATCTGTCCACACATCAGCCTGGCCCTCAGCCTTCCCCATTCCAGGTAAGGCTGCCCCCCCCTTTGAGGCTGCGAGGCCCAGACCCTCAGGCAGACAGTAATTGCCAAGGCTTGAATGTCCCACCCCATTAATTTTCTCTTCTTTTGTCTCCTGAGAAGATTTATGCTCTAAACTCATGCACCCAAAACACCCTCATGTCAAAAACTTCCTCATAGCCCCCTTTTCCATACTCATCTTCACGGCAGCCATGAGGAAGAGAAGCCCGCAGGCCTCAGGAGTCAGCCCCATGTTGGGCGGGGTGAGAGCCAACATCGAGCAAGTGGAGAGACACAACCTGGTTTCCACCCTTCAGCCCCTCACGTGGCTCCTGCTTCTCCTCTGCCCTATTCTGTTTAGCATTTAGCACCAGCCTGAACCAAACCTTTCTGGGAGGATGAGCCATCTGCAAACTGCGAGGACCACACACAACTCCATAGACCTTTGCTACCTCAAAAATGCTTTGCAGTATATTATCTCACACTCTCCCCCACCATCCTGTACATAGCAGCTATAAATCCCAGACAACAAATAAAAATCTTGTTTTCCAGCATATGACAATAGACTGCCATATGTACATGACAAAGCCAGAATTCAAAACACAGGCCTCTTCCAGAACAGGAAGGAAGAAATCCTAAATCAAAGGGAAGCTTCTTCAGAATTACGTGCTTTTCTGGATTATTCACACGATAGGCCACCTCCCCAAGGGAAGGGAGAATCAAAGCTCCAATTTCAGTGAACTATCATCATCCTTTGACCATGAGACCCTCTCAGAAATGTGAGAACTCCAGAGAAGACACATGTGCCCTCATCCCCATCCCCTCACAGGGGGATAGCAACTGCACACTCAGTCCTCAAGTGCCCTGGGTGTGGTCCTCCAGGGAAAGAGACTCATTTAAACTGCGGGAACCTTCACACCGCACACTGAGTCCAGTGTAGACTGAGGCAGGAAGTGGACTGTGTGACTTCCTGAAGCCCTAGACTCTGCCTGGAGAGATAGCAAGAACAAGCGCTCACCAGTACCCTCAACAGACACATCCCAGAATGTCCTCAAATGAAACTAACTCTACCTACAGTCCCTGAGATCCCGGAGGTGTGAAGCCAGAGGGCAGGTGAGCATGACGGGGGCAGGGGGAGAGGAAGCAAAGGGACAATTAGAAGTTAGTGGGGATAAGCTCCAATCCAGAACCTGTCTGCAAGGACACCAGGTCTCAGACAACCCCAGAGAGCCCTTGTTGACTTAGCAGGTGACAATCCACGGAAAAAGGGGAGGAGGATGTGGAAGTCACACCCCTCCGGCTCCACTCCCATTGGCCCTTGATATCCTTAAAAGGGCCCAACAGTTTCAGCATCTTTAATCCCCGGACCCTCTGAGGAATTCGTGGTTATACTCACTACTCATCCCAAAGCATGAGATTCACCACTCTCCTCTTGCTGGCAGCGCTGGCTGGAGCTCTGGTCTGTGCCGGTGAGTATGCCCTTCCCCTGCACTCACTAGAGTCCTCCCCGTCCAGGGAGGCCCTAGCTCCTGTCTCCAGCCCACTCCTTTCCTCCCAGTGCTATCCAGCCTTACCTCTGCAAGTGACTCTTGCTCCCAGTTCTCACATGTGGCCCCTATACCCACTGGCAGTGGAGCCAGGAACCCTCTGGCCCATGCCTGATCCCCCAGCTCATCTGCCCCCCACCATCCTTCACCCACTATGCTTCAGCCACCCTGGCTTTCCCGCCGTGCCTCTGGGCCCCTACATTCAGTTGGGCAGGGCACCCCTGCACTAGGACGCCCAGGCAAGAGGTGATGGGAACTGACATCTGGCCCAGGCTCCACTTGCCATGCAGTGCACCCTTATGGAGAAGGGGTGCCTTTTCAATCTCACAGAAGCACCATTTGGGCCAGGATGACCCTGCTGTTCCTTGAACTTTAGAACCTTCCTTCTTGCTCTTCCCTCTGCCTCAAATGCCTTTCCTCTCCCAGTCCCCTTCCACCAGCCAAATGCAATCTCAACTGGCCAACGAGTTTTCATCTAGCAAACGGCAGTTTAGATATAATTCCTCAGAAGCGTTCCATGAGCATGTAGGACACATTAGATCCCGTGGGCTGTGATGACACCCAGCTGCACTTTCCCCAGCCCCATCGTGCTAGTCACTAAACAGTGTCCCCTTGGAAGGTATGCTCTGTCAGGGCAGGGGCACATCTGCCTCTTCCGCACTGTACTGACATTAGCAGAGAGCTTTGCATGAATGTCTTGTCGAAAGAAAAGAGGGAGCAAGGCCCAGCGTCCCAATCCCAGAAATCCTCGGGCGTGGCCCCGTGTCCGCACACACTGTCCTCCTGCACCACAGAGGAGCTGGAGCCCCTCGCCATGGCCAGTCCCCCAGCAGGAACCTCAGAGAACCCCACCAAGCCCGGGCACGTCGGGAGGAAGGCAGTGTTCCGAGGGATACTGCACTTCTCAGGGGAGAACCTGCCTCAAAGAGCTGCAGAAGGAGTTGAAAACATCACAGAGAATGCCCCGGAAGGGCACAGCAACCAAGCGGGAAATGGATCCCCCGCTCTCCACAAACGTTCCCAGGAGCAGAGTGTTGGGAATGGGAGGGCAGGTGGCTCCGGTGCGTCTGGTTCAGTCCTCACTCAAATCCGGCATCTGTTTCCTCCACTGCAGAAGATGCGCCCTCTGACCACACCGAGGCTGCTCCCATCCAGGACGATGTGACCCGTGAGTCCTCCTCCCCCTGTCCCCGCCCCCGCTGGGAGGGCTTGGCAGTTAGGGGTGTGGTGGAGGCCAGGAGGAGCCATGGGGCGGGAGTTTGGGTCCAGTTTGTGGTGAAAACGGGATGCAGCAGGTAACACAGTGAAGAGGGTAGCATGAGTTGGAATGGGACAAGGCCAGGGACAAAAGAGGATAACACAGGCAAGCGAGGCCGAGGGGGAGGCTGGGGAAAGGCTGCTGTGAATAAAAGGGGGAGACATGTACTGTTCAGGGATAAGGGGAATGTCTTGTGTGGTGTTGATAACTTTACCAGCAAAACCTCCAGTAACTCCCAGCTCCTTAGCAAGGTATTCATTATCTGGCCTCAGACCTCATTTTCTAACCCCATTTTCCACGACTCTTCTTCATGTACCATCCGCATCAGCTAAATTGAACTTGTTTCCATTCCCCGCACCTGTCCCCCGCGTGCCTTGCCCTGAGCTCTTGCTAACTCACTTCCTGCCCCCAAGGAAGCCCCTCTAGAACACCCTCCCCTGCCAACGACCTGCCTTCAAGACCAGGGTCTCTCTCAAATGCTCCGACTCTCGCCATACCCAACCCAAGTCCTTCCTCACCCTGCCCCTTAGGAGTGCGAAGCCCTGCCCACCTCATTCCAAGGGGCACGAGGTGGGTAGAAATCCGTCTCCCGTAGGAGGGCAGGGTTTATGCTGTATCGCTTCTGCACCCTGGCACCCAGCACATATTAGGTATCTGGGACCCTGCCACCTATGCCAAAGGGGGGATTCTTTGATTTTTCTAAGCCCGGTACATTTATTTGTGTGTTTGTAGCTATATCTGATGGCAAGAATGCAGCTTCAGCTGCTCCCCAAGAGACAACCACTTCAGCGGCGCCCGCAGCACCTCAGAAGACAGCCCAGGCCTTCCCAGGGTGGCAGGAACTATTCCCCATGAGTAAGTCTCAGTCTCTATGCCAGGTCAACAACCTAAGGAAGCCAATGGCAGGGGCCCACGTGACACCTCACCCACAGAGACAAGCCCAGAGAGAAGCAGATAGACTCAAACATCTGAATACAAAGGCAAAATGAGGAGGCGCACCTCCCCCACACAGGGGGGTTCTGCAATGGCAGATTCTGCTTCCTGCGCCATACATGGTTTCTGTCCTGGCCCACACACCTGCCTGTGAGAGGGCTGCTGGGCCCCTCAGCAAAGCTTCTCCACTTGAGGAATTTTCACAGGGATGATGTCTGGGGGAGTTCTCCTTCAATGCTGTGGCTTTTCTGCTGATGTCATTCTTCCGCTCCGCAATTAGAGGCCCTGCTTGAGAAAAGTCTCGCACTAGCAGAACAAACCTTTCAAGGAGCAGAAAAAGAACTGCTTGGAAAACTACAAGATGGAAAAAAACTTGTCGGTGGTGAGTGCATCCCAAGGCAAGGCTTTGTTGGAGTGAGGATACCCACCACCCACCATCCAGGAATAGGAGGTGGGAGAGAACTTGGCCCCAATTCCACCCCCTGCACATGAGACTTGCCACTGAAGCCCCCCTCATTTTATGCTTTCAAATGTCTGCAACTTTTCACCCATATTCAAATTACCATCCCTGTCTGATACAGAATCTTTCCAGGATTCTGACCACCAGCCTTCCCCCTGTGGCACCTGCTTCTTTCTATCCCTCTCACACCTTGCCAAAGGGGTGAAGAGGGTGGGTCCTCCAGGCTCCCGGTGAATCTAATCTCCATCGCTCTGACTTCTGTGGGAGACCCTCTGGGGCTTCAGTGAGTTGGGAAAGCAGATGGAGTTGAGGAGGAATGGAAGGGGTGGACCTGCTGCCTCATTCTGATCTCAGCTTTCCTTCTAGATGGAAATGACTTTGTACAACAACTGATGAAGAAATGGCACCCACTAAAAATGTGGTTCTGAGAAGATCCAAAGAATAGGGTCACTACACCCTTGCAGCCCAGAGCTATTAAACTGAGAGCATGCAACTTGCTGTGTGCCTGTGCTCTGTGGGGTGGGCCCCTGAGGAGGAGTGGGGAGAAAGGCCCTCCAAATACCCCCTTAACATCAGGCATGGGGTGTCCCAACCCAGGCCTTTGGACAGTCCCAGCCTGCCTAGAGGGTAGAGCCTCCAATGACCCCTTTTATTCATGCTGAGCCGCATCCACATGCCCTGAGCCTCCTTCTAGTCCAGATGCCCCTCCAGTTCTGGTCCACCTCCTTATTCTTCACACATGGCTCCTAGTAACATCCAACCATTTCCAAAAATTAAATCAATCTCCAAAGAACCAGGATTTATTATCCTGAAAATAGTCAAAGCCTGGGTCATTGCTATTACAACCACTCTCTGGGAACTTTGTTAGAAATCATCCCTCCTGCCTTCTAGTCATACATTCTACACCAGGCCAAAGTGAACAACAGTGACTAATTAGGTCAGATAGCAAAATAATGAGCCACTGCAGTGATAACTGGCACTTGACTGAAAAGATTAATTGAATCCATTAAAATTGCCCTTGTGATGTGGTGCATAGAAACTGCTTATGACTGAGTTTTAGATGCATGAATTGCCTTCCCCAAAGGACTAAAATCTCCGAAATCGGTCTTGGTCTCCTCCTCCGGCTACCTTCCTTGTTTCCTGCCACCATAGCCTCATCTTGCACATAGATGAACTAGGAAAGATCCCACCCATGACTCTGGGGAAAAGAGAGAACAATCAGATTTCCTGCCACCCCCATCCCCATGCCTGTCTGCTCTTTAACACTCCCAGAGTCCTTAATTCTAGACTATTCTTCTTCTCACCTCATCTTAGTCTGTTTTACATTGCTTATAACAGAAAATCTGAAACTGGGTAATTTATAAGAAACAAAACTTGTTTCTTACAGTTCTAGAGGCTAGAAGTCCAAGTTCAAGAGGGGCATGTTTCGAAGTGCATTCTTGTTGGAGAGGGCCTCTCTGCAAAGTCCTGAGGCAAAGCAGGACCTCACATGGTGAGGGGGCTGAGCATGCTAGCTCAGGTCTCTTGTCCTCTTCTTATAGTCACCAGTCTCACTCCCATGATAAACCATTTATCCAATCATCCATTAATCCATTTGGCCATCAATGGATTAATCTACTTATGAGGGCAGATCCCTCATGACCCAATCACCTCTTAAAGGCTCCACCTTTCAACACCGCCACAATGAGGATGAAGTTTCACATGAGTTTTGGAGGGGACAAATATCAAACCATAGCACACCCCATCTGATTCCTTCCCTTTCTGTCCATGGTGTGGGGAGCTCTCAATCTAGACTATGTTTTAAATGAATGCAGAAATACATGCCCTGCTCACCTCCCCTACACATGTCCATTTCTAAGAGCACTACCAAGGAGACAAAGGGGACCTTCAAGAACAGGTCCCCTCTGAGCACAGGTCCTAGTCAACACTGAGTAAACAGAGTAGTATTTCATGCTCAGTAGTCTGCCACCCTGCTATGCATTGAATTTTGCCCCCTACAATGATATGTTGACATCCTAACCCCCACTGCCTCAAAATGTGATCTTATTTGAAAATAGGGCCATTGCATATGTAATTAGTTGAGGGCATGCTGAAGTAGGGTGGGCCCCGATTCAATATGACTGTTATATTTACAAGAAAAGGGAAATTTGGACACAGAGGCACAGAAGGAATACCGTGTGAAGATGCCATGTGACAACAGAGGCGAAGGTTCAAATGACACATCTGTAAGATGAGGAATGCCAAAAACTTCCAGCAAACACAAGAAGCTAGAAGAGGCAAGACAGGATTCCCCACAGGTTTCAGAGAGAACACAGCTCTGTTGACACCTGGATTTTGGATTTCTAACCTCCAGAACTGTGAGAGGACTAATTCAGGCTCTTTTAACCCACCCACTTTGTGGTAGTGTGTTACGGCATTCCCAGGTAACTATTAAACACCCTCATTCCCAGCTCCAGACTCCCTTTAGCACTAGGCTGGATCAGACATTTCTAAGTGTGGAAGGTTCACTGAAAACAAGTTGACAAAAGGCAGAATATCAGAAGTAAAGGTACATATTTTTCTTAACATACATAGTAAGAAAAATCACAGAGTGATTACCCTCCGAACTACTGGGGTGCAGACACTTATATACCTTATTCTTAGGGGAAAGGGAGTGGGGAAGTGTGGATGATTTCGGGGAGGTAGTAAGTGAGTTTTAGGGGATTCAATGGGCTTGGATAATATACAATGGCCTGGGACAAAGTCTGTTGGGCCCACAGAGAAGATAATGGTTTGTGACAAGAGTCTGTCCAAGTATGTTGACAAATGTCAGTCTTTCTTCCTTAATGAGTTCAGGTAATGAAAACTCAGAGAAGGGACTAGAAGTAATTGTTTTCTTTGTTGGTGGATCTGGACTTTAGGCAGATAAAGGAACTTCAGAGAAAACTTCATCCTGTGCTTTGGGACAGACAGAGGATCGAGAGACAGGGGTCGGGTGAGGTCAGAGACCTTGAGGCTTCTTCTTCAGTTCAGCATGTCAGAGTGATGTATTCTGGAGTATTGGTTTCTGAGCCCCCAAATAAGAAAGTAATTCAAACAATGAGACTTCCTCACATCTCCAGGGAACAGTTCCCTGGGTGGGCTCAGGCCACTCTGGGCAAGTGCGCTGAAGCCTGCAATCAACCCAACTGACACAGGAGGGACAGAAAGTCAACCTCCAAGGCAGAGGGACAGACAAGTCAACCTCGGGAAACAGAAATCCAGCCACATCAGGAAAGCCAGCAAAAAAAGACAGTCCTCTCACTCTACCCCACATCACTTTGAGGAAAGTAGCCGGGATGGGCAATCCTGGGACTGGGGAGGGGATGGGAGAAGTGGAAGCCTAGAAGGACACCAGTCGCGGGTCAACCCAGCTGCAGCTCTGGCTGGCTTTCCTTGGACTAAGGTGTTGAGTCTGGCATTTTCTAGGGAGTCCCATGTGAACCTTGCTCACCTCTTCCTCATGACTGGGTAGCGGTGGGAAGAGTTTAGCTGTGGAGGTTGGAATCAGGGGAGGGAATAAAAAGAAGGCAAGTTCCAGAAGGAAAAGGATTTAAGAGATTTCCAAGAAATCTCTTGGAGTGTGGAGTGTGGAGCAGACAGGGCTCAGGACCAGGGAGGAAAGAATGTTTCAGTGAATAAATGTCTCGACTATGAGGGAGGAGGCAATAGGAACGGTGGTGAGAAGGTTCATAAGGAACAAAACAAGTTGGAAAATAGACTTAGGAAGTTCTGGTCATAACCCATCATACACACCAGCAATCGCATTCAGAGTGACCCATGGCCTGGCTCCCATCTAGTTTCTGAACTCGTTTGTCCTATTCCCCTCCATGCACCCTCCCCACAGGTCACAGTGAACTCCCTCCTATTTCATAAATGTTTCCTCTCCTGGTCCTTCCTCACACTTCCTGCCCTGGAATAATCTTTCCACCCCCTCACTTTCTTCCTCTTGGAAGCCCACCCGCCTTCCTGCTCTTGGCTGCTACCCATCCAAACCACCATCATCTTTCATCCGGATTTCTGCCATTTCCCCTAAACTGGTCACCCAGCCTGCCTCCTCGCCCCTTCCCACAGTCTATTCTCAAGGCACCAGGCCTTCTAGAATGACCATTCACGTAACTTCATGCCTCCACCCTGATGAGAGCCCACAATGGCTCCCTATGCCACTCAGAACAAAAGCTCATCTTTACAGTGATCTGCAAGATCCTCTCAGATGTAGCCTCCATTTCTTCTCTGGTCTCCCCCTGGTCCATTCCTCATTCATTCTGCTCCGTCCCCACTGGCCTCCTCACTGTTCCTCACATACAGCAATCGTGTTCCTGCCTCAGGAACTTTGCTTTTCCTTCTTCTTAGAACACTCTTCCCCAAGTAAGCACGTGGCTCATGCCTTCACTTCCTTCAGATCGTTCCTCAGATGCCACTTTTCAGGGAGGCCTTTCCTGGCCACTTTTTCCTAAATTGTGACTTCACACACACTCACACACACAGAGAGAGAGAGAGAGAGAGAGAGAGAGAGAGAGAGAGAGATGTCCCCTGCTTTATTTTTGTCCTTAGCATGTCTCATTACCTATTTACTCTTTTCTTCACGACAAGGCAGGCACTATAATGACAGATTCCGGTCTGTTCTCTTGCTGCTGTCTCCCCAGTGCCTAGAACAGTGCCTGGAACATAGAAGGCACCCAAGGAATATTATTATAACTGAAAGTTGAATGAAATCACCCACTTCCACCCACCTCCCCATTCTCATCCTGTGACATTGACGTCTCCATCCTCTTTGCTCTCAGAATATGCTTTTGCATGCATGCTATTAATACCTCTTCACCAGACAGGCAACTCTTTAGAAGCAGGTCTATGTGGAATTGTCTCAGAATGCCTGGCACTCAGCAGGTAACAGATGGTTAACAAGTTGTATATTGAAAGGAGATTCCTGCAGGCAAAAGCCATACCTGCACACAATACTTCTCCCACCCTCCCCACTCAGCCTACGGCACCCCAACCTACCGCCTTCTGCCCCCTTCAAAACAGAAAAAATTTCAACCATATCCCATCCACAAAGTGGTGGCTTTGGATGTACAGCAATGATGACAAAGCCTCATGAAGAAGAAACAGCTTCCCTGGATACTGTTTCAGAGGAAACCCTAGCCCTGACGAAACCTCTCGGCCCCAAGACAATAGCAGTAATCCAAAGGAGCGACAAGAAACAGGGAGCAGACAGCTTCCCCTGTCTGTAACTCTCACATGTGACTTCATCATAACAGGAATGTGGGCTCAGGAGGAGGGGATGGGTATATTCAAACACAATGAGTGAGATGAGCAACTTTGGGGATGGTCATGCTTGAAGCTCTGACTCGAGAGAGGAAGGGGGCATGGGCAATATATGTAACCTTAACATCTGTACCCCCATAATATGCTGAAATAAAGAAAATAAAAAAGGAAGGTGGGTTCTGTGGAACTACGCAAGGTCCATGCAAACACATCTGTAACAGATGAAAAACTAAGCACAGCCTTCTACCCTCCTTCCAACTTCAAATTTCGTGGAATGACCAAAAATACTCATTTAATGGAAAACAGACTTACTTCTGGATTCTTGGTTGTTTTCCTGCTTTCTGAGGTTATGGGAGTTCTAATATTCCTATGTGGATGATATTCTATGTAAATTATTTACAAATTAACAGGGAAAACACTCAATGACACGATTCTAAATCGAAGGAGGAGAATAAAGATACATTTACCAATTTCTTATCGCCGAAAGCAGCTGAATTACAACAAAAAATAAACACAGATGTATAAATTCCATCTTAGGTGAAAATAGAAAGCACTTACAACTCCAAATAACACTTTCTATGAAGAAATTCTGCCAAGTCCAGTGCAATTGGAACCAAGCTGAGAGAGGAGGCTGACCCAGTGTCCAATAAGGACAGATCATGGGCAGAGCTGTCAAAGCACAACTTCTCGAAAGTACAAGATGTAAGGTTTTTCGGCGGCGGCAAAAAGAAAAGACAGACACAGAGAGAGAAAGAGTGGTGGCCAAACCACGTGGCTTTATTATACACTCGTGGAGGAGGTTCTGGGGCCCCAAGAGATGGGGGCCCCGGAAGTCACCGCAGTTTGAAGGGGCTGAGGCCTTTTATATCCTTTGGGCCTGGCTAGGGACTTTTGGCGGGAAGAGCTGGGGATTTTAGGAGGGGCTGGAGGTATTTGTGGAATCCTGGAGCCAAAAATGTTCTTATCCAGGTAGACATCTGGGTGTGGATCCTCTCAGCCAGGCCTGGCAGTTTTGTCCTTGGCGGGTCTGGTCTCATGAGCCTTTTCTTGTTGATCTAGGGAAGGGAGGGGGCCCGCCACCAGCCTTACACAAGATACACCCAGAGCGGGAAGAACAAGGACGTCTTGTTTGTAACCAGGTCTGCCATATACACAATGACGGGTCCTGAAAAAGAGATCTGAACTCATGGAACAGAAAAACATAACTAAAGAAATGTTCCTTAAAAATAAAACAAAACTTGAATTCAGCAGAGGAGACGAGGAAGCGGGCAGTTGTTTGATAGATACAGAGTTTCAGTTTTGCAAGATGAAAAGGTTCTATAGATTGTACAGTGATGTGAACATACTGAACACTGTTGGACTTTATACATAAAATGGTTAATATGATAAAATTTATGTTATATGTATTTTACCACAATTAAAAATTAAAAAGATGAATCTACAGATCAAAAGGAAAAACTGATTCAAAGAAAAAGACTGATTTTTAGAACTGGCCTAATTAAGTTCCTTATCTTCTAAGATAAAGAAGCAATCCTTTGGGAATACAGGCAAAACTACCAACCTGAGGCCGGGCGCGGTGGCTCACGCCTGTAATCCTAGCACTCTGGGAGGCCGAGGCGGGCGGATTGCTCAAGGTCAGGAGTTCAAAACCAGCCTGAGTGAGACCCCGTCTCTACCATAAAAATAGAAAGAAATTAATTGGCCAACTAATATATATAATATAAAAATCAGCCGGGCATAGTGGCTTGTGCCTGTAGTCCCAGCTACTCGGGAGGCTGAGGCAGGAGGATCACTTGAGCCCAGGAGATTGAGGTTGCTGTGAGCTAGGCTGATGCCACGGCACTCACTCTAGCCTAGGCAAGAAAGCGAGACTCTGTCTCAAAAAAAAAAAAAAAAAAAACTACCAACCTGTGCACTGAAGGGAAAAAAATAAGACTGGCTGCAGGTTTTAACACCAAAAGCCACTAGAGAAATTCCTACAGAGTTCTGTGGGAGAAGAAAAGTGATATCCAAGCATTTTGTGCTTAATCAAACTATTTTACCAGGCTACGGCAATAAACAAATATTTTCAAGCATGCAACAATTTACAGAATTTTTGTTCTATGAAATATTTTTCCAAAAAAATAGAAAACTATTAGAAGATAAACTTTAGCCAGTCAAGAGGTAAATGGAGAAAATAAGCAAAAGGATTCGCTGTGAGCAATAAATCCATTTTAATGCAAGACAAAGCTAAAACAGCTGTGGAAATCGTGGTTACAGAGCAGGGGGTAAATGTTATAAACTGTGAGAATGTTAACAAAAGATCAGAATGGGGAAGGAAGAGAAGGGGAAAGTTAGTGTGAGCAGGCAGGCAGATTTATACAACTTTTATACTTCAAGGATCAGAAAATATTTTAATGTGCTAAATCAGGTAATAAAGGTATAAAGGAAATCACTAGAAGAATTACTAACATAATTTGTGAAAATCAGATGGGGAAAAGGGAGGGGAAAAGGAGAAAGCAGAAGTACATTATTTTAATCATTAATAGTAGAGGGAATCAACTCTAAATAAATGAAGAATTGAGTACATCATTTGAAGTTATGGTCATAAAGATAATCAGTAGGACTATTAAAAAACTATAAATCTTTTATATTAACAGAACTATACATACAAAAGAAAAATAAACACAGACCATATAGCAAAATATAAACAAAAAATTGTTAAAATGGAAGGATAACATTAAAAAGATACAACTAGTACCAACACACATTTCATATGAACAAATTAGAATAGCACAAATTCATGTCATGAAAGCAAGTGTCTCACATTGGATCATAAAACAAAACAAAAACATACACAATGGATTAAATAAAAGATACATTGAGAACAGGGTAACTGCTTTATTTTGTCTTTCTGTCTGCCTGCCCTTATTCCTGCCTTTCCTTCTGAATAACTCAGTACACAAACCAGTAGGTAGAGTTGAGCATGGAGGGCACCTGCATGGGCAGAGGTGGAGGACTGATTACAGGAAAGCTAGAGCAGGGTGCTGGAACTGGACATGAGGAGGATATTTGCCAGAAGGAGTCAGGGGGTGAGTGGAAGCAGTGACCTGGCATGAGGTGTCAGGGGACACATCAGGCTGATGTCGGGGCTTGGACCTCAAACAGGCTAAGCAGGTCTACATCGTCCAGGTTGACTGAACCTGAACTCTGTAATGTTACATTGGAATTGGTGGTAATGGCAAAAACTCTTGGTCTTAAATATATATAAATAGGTGTAGGAACACATGCAGATGTTAATATGCTTGTATAATTTATTTGCAGGAACACACACACACACACACACACACACACACATATATATATATATATATATATATATATATATATATATATATATAAATACACACATACATTTCTTAGCTTGATCACTGGGAGGGCCTGGAAGCAGAAACATTCCAAGAACAATGAGCGGGCATAGAGCCTATGTCTTCTTTTCCTAATACCGTTCAGAGAACTGGGATCCTCAGGAAACAGCTTATACTGTAAGGCAGAGGAATTTGTAGGACAGAGGAAGGGCAGAGGAATTCTTCTACTTGTCGGGAATTCACTTGGGTGGGGCAATGAGCTAACAGCAAACCTTTGCTTCTGGTCATTGCTTGCTTGCTACACCGCTGTAAGGGGAATTATGGGATGAGGTCATTGAAGCACGGGCAACTGGCCCATCAGGCAATAGAGGGCAACCAACCCGCCAATTATTTCAAAAGGCAATAGTGGGCAACCAATCATTTTAAAGGTCAACGCATGATCCATGCGTAGTCGGCTTGTGCGCAGCTTGTGCACCATGGGGATAAAAGGCATGCCGTTGTTCCGGTCGGGGTCCTTGCCTGTGAGAGTGGCCACTGCGTTGGTGCTCTGGGGCTTGGACCCTGGCTAGCCAGAAAATAAACCTCCTCTTGTGTGATTGCATCCTCGATGTCTCTGCTTTTCTGTCCGGTGGGGCTGTGGAAGGTCGGTCCCTAACATTTGGGGGCTCGTCCGGGATTTGCCTTCCCCACAGACTACCGGATAGAACTCAGGGCTGAGGGAGGAGTGTGAAAATCCACCCCGGACTAGCCGGGTGTGGTGTTAGGCAAGGGACTCGGAATCCCCTTGCAGGACCCCGAATCAGGACGCCGGCACAGGACCTAGGCGGACGCGCTGGTGGGTCGCCGGTAGGAGCCAGGCGGAGACGTCCTCTGGCCCCGTTTGGACTCCGGAGCTGACCTTGTAGCCAAGGGCTCGGTCAGGAGGAGACCGGGGAGTAGGTCCGGACTAGGTTAGGTTGTCTGTTTACCTCACTGTCCACTTGTCTGTTGTCTGCTTTGTTTGTCGCCGGCTTTCTGTGTGTGTGTGTGTGTGTGTGTGTGTGTGTGTGTGTGTGTGTGTGTGTGTGAGTGAGTGTGACATCTCTCATTGGCTTTTTGGAGTCTCTGGGTTTTGTGGTTTCAGCCTGAGAACCCATCAGCGTTGCATGGGTTTTCGGGCTGGGGCCGTGGAATCAGGGGACCCACGAAAAGATCCGCAGGGGCGACTAGAACCTCCAGGTAAGCATTCCCCTGCATGGGCTGGCAGCGCACAGTGTATCTCCTGCCGCCCGTGCCAGGAGTGGCTATGCGGGAGGGGCACGGCCGTTACCTCCATAGGGAGTGAAAGGCTAGGGATTCAGATCCTTGTCCCCAGTGCCCCAACTGTGGAATATCGGTTTGCACATCTGCCTATTATTGACTAGCCATGGGACAGGCTCTAACAACGCCATTGTCCATCCTGGTGAGCCATCTTAAGGATGTCAGGGCAAGGGCACACAACCTGTCCCTGGAGGTCAAGAAGGGAAAGTTTGTTACCCTTTGTAAGGCCGAGTGCCCCACGTTTGGAGTGGGGTCGCCCAGGGAGGGCTCGTTTGATGCCTCCTTGATCGAAAAGGTAAAAGGGGTGGTATTTGGCCACCACGGCCACCCTGATCAGATCCCCTATATTGTGGTCTGGCAAGACTTGGTTCGAGACCCGCCATCCTGGCTGAAGGCCCCCCTACCTGCCCCGAGGGAAAAGGCGGAAGTTCTGGCAGTTAAAAAAGTCAGAAAGGAGGGGGCGCGGAGTCCGAGGTCCGTTGGGACGCCAGTGTTGCAGGATTCCAATCTCTACCCAGACCTAACAGGTCCCGAATGGAACACGCCTCCGCCCTATAACCCTGGGGCAGCCTCTGCGGCTCTCCCGGCCCAGGCAGATTCGGGACCACCGGCAGCGGGGCCAGCCTATGGGACCAGACAGCGGGCTGGCCAAGCCACAGATCCAGAGCCCGTAAAGGTGCTCCCTCTAAGGGCAGTGGGACCCCTGGGGGAGGATAGAACACAGACATTCCAATATTGGCCCTTCTCTACCAGTGATCTTTATAATTGGAAATCTCAAAACTCGAACTTCTCCAAGAATCCGAGAGACCTAATTAATCTTTTAGACTCTGTTCTTTTCACTCATCAGCCCACCTGGGATGATGGCCAGCAGTTGCTTAAGGTGCTCTTCACAATGGAGGAAAGAGAAAGGATTCAGGGGGAGGCGCGGAAGCTGGTTCCGGGGGAGGACGGAAGACCTACTACAAACCCGCGAACCATTGACCGAACTTTTCCCCTTGAATGGCCGCTTTGGGACTACAATGAGGCTGAAGGTAGGGAGCGTCTCTGGGTCTACCGCCAGACTCTGATGGCCGGTCTCCGTATGGCGGCGCGAAAGCCGACCAATTTGGCTAAGGTAGGAGATGTTCGTCAGGGGCCGGAGGAGAGCCCAGCAGCATATTTAGAGAGGATCATGGAGGCCTTCCGGCAGTACACCCCCATAGATCCCACTATGGAAGAGAGCAAGGCAGCTGTTATGATGGCGTTTGTCAATCAGGCAGCCCCCGACATTAGGCGCAAGGTGCAGAGAATAGATAGATTGGGCGAGAAGACTCTACAGGACCTGTTAGAAGTGGCAGAGAAGGTCTATAACAATAGAGAGACGCTAGAAGAGAGGTTAGAGAGGATCAGAAGAGAAGACAGGAAATTCCAAGCTGGGGAAGCACGGAAAGCAAACAGAGAGATGGCTAAAATCCTGCTAGCTGCCACAAGAGGGGGACAGATAGGGTCAGAGGACAGAGAAAGGTCCTGGCAGGAGAGGCTAGGCAAGGATCAATGTGCCAATTGCAAGGAGCATGGGCATTGGGCCTGAGAGTGCCCCAAAAGAAAGGGGGGTGAAGACTTGGAGGTCCTGAAAAAGTCATGGTTGCAGGACAGGTGACAGACAAATAGGGAAGATGGGGTTCGGTCCCCCTCCCCGAACTTAGGGTAACTTTGCAAGTGAAGGGGAACCCAGTCAGCTTCCTCATAGATACAGGAGCAGAACATTTGGTACTAACGGAAGACACAGGAAAATTGTCCAGTAAGACCAGTTGGGTGCAGGGAGCAACAGGAGCCAAACTATATCGGTGGACCACATGGCAGAGATTGGGTTTGGGTTCAGGAAAAACTCGCCTACCCTGTTCAACAAGGCCCTCCATGATGACCTTGGGTTTGCGAAAAAGGCTCCTCCTCTGTATGAAGGGTTTAGGGCGGGGCGAGCATGGGAGTGGACTGTGCAAATAGAAGACGCTTTTCAGGCCCTGAGGGCAGCCATGCAGGAAGCCCCGGCCCTAGTACTCCCTGATCCTACTTGTCAAAAAAAAAAAAAAAAAACTAGATCCGGTGGCGGCGGGGTGGCCAGCGTGCTTGCGAATCATCGCAGCCACGGCCCTGTTGGTCAAAGACGCTGATAAGCTCACCCTAGGGCAGCGGCTGCAGATCACCACCCCGCACGCCATAGAGGGGGTTCTGAAGCAGCCACCGGGACAGTGGATCACAAATGCGAGGCTGACTCATTACCAAGGGCTTTTGCTGGACGCACCCCACATCGAGTTCCAGACCCCTGCCGCCTCGAATCCAGCTACGCTTCTGCCAACCCCCGCTGCAGCCGCACCTGAACGTGATTGCCTTGAGATCCTAGCCGAGACCCAGACGACCCGTAGAGACTTGAAGGATCGCCCCCTTCCAGGTAGCGACCTGACCTGGTTCACGGACGGAAGCAGTTTCATCCGGGACGGACGCAGGTATGCAGGGGCGGCCATAGTAGATGACCAAGGTAAACTTGTCTGGGCGGCACGCCTTCCGCAAGGGACATCTGCTCAGAAGGCAGAACTAATAGCGCTGACAGAGGCTCTTAGCCAGGCCCAAGGAAAAAGGCTGACGGTGTACACTGACAGCCGCTATGCCTTTGGGACTGTGCACATACATGGGGCCCTCTACAGGGAAAGGGGCTTCATCGTGGCAGAGGGAAAGGAAATTAAGCACATGCCTGAAATACTCCACCTACTAGAGGCTGTTTTGCTGCCAAAGGCAGTGGCGGTAGTCCATACCCCCAGACACCAGAGCGGGGATTCCGTGGAAGCACGGGGCAATCGGAGAGCAGACGCTGAAGCTAAGAAGGCTGCAGAAGACACTCCGCAGCCAGACATCCTGCACCTTAGCCTGCCACCCTCAGGCATGGGATGGTTGCCTCCTCTGCCGGACTGTAGATGAGGTCTGGGCCTCAGAGCAGCTACGTGAAGATGGCTGGTTGCGGGACGAAGGGCATTGCCTAATAGTGCCAGAACTCTTAGGATGCCACCTGTTAGAACACCTGCATCAGACCACACATCTAGGGAAGAGAAAGATGCTGCAACTGCTGGACACTGCTCAAGTAGGGTTCAAGTCACAAGGACTGGTTCCAGATGACATCGTCAAAAGTTGCCGAGCCTGTCAGGTCATGCAGCCGGGGAAGACCAGAGGGACCCATGCAGGTACGAGGGAAAGGGGGAGGCAGCCAGGACTATTTTGGGAAGTGGATTTCACAGAGGTCAAGCCTAGAAAATACGGGTACCAATATTTACTGGTCATAATAGATACGTTTTCCAGATGGGTAGAAGCCTTCCCTACGAAAGGAGAAACAGCTTTGACAGTAGCTAAGAAAATATTAGAAGAAATAGTCCCCAGGTATGGACTGCCGGAAGGGATAAGATCAAATAATAGACCTGTGTTTATCTGTCAGGTTAGTCAAGGGCTGGCCCAGGCTATGGGGATAGATTGGAAATTACATTGTGCATATAATCCCCAGAGCTCTGGGCAGGTAGAGCTAATGAATAGAACAATAAAGGAGACCCTGGCTAAATTGGCCCTGGAGACTGGCGGAGACTGGGTGACCCTCCTTCCCTTCGCCCTGTTCCGAGCCCGGAACACCCCTTATCACTTGGGTTTAACCCCTTTTGAAATCATGTATGGCACACCCCCTCCTGTAGTTCCTAGGATGAGCCTTGAGGCTCTTCTGGGACATCCCAAAGAAGTGTTGCAAGCGGTGCAGGCTCTGCAACGTGTCCACAGTCAGGTATAGCCGGCCCTCCGTGCTATCTACCGGCCTGAGGAGGAGGGTGCCGGACACCGTTTCACCCACACCAGCAGGGGATTGGGTGTGGGTGAAACGGCATAACAACAGAACCCTCGAGCCGAGGTGGAAGGGCCCCTATCAAATTACTCTTGTTACCCCCACTGCTCTTAAGGTCGATAGAATAGTAGCAACCTGGCTACACCACTCCCACGTGAGACCTGCTAATAAAAAGACCAGGAGCAGTGCCAGGACCAGTGGAAAGCAACTGCAGACCCAAAGAATCCTCTGAAGACCAGACTGACCCGAGTGGCGGCAACAGCCCAGGACTGCTGACACAGACTTGGACTGGGGTTGTGGCATCTAAAGATTGACTGGGTGACAAACATGGACGGGTCGCGGTGGGGGGTTGGTTATTGTGTTTTGGGGATGTTGTGTTTTTGGTCCAATGTTTTTGGGATAGAGACCTACAGCTGTACTTACCGCCCCGAACCCCCACCAACCCCATAACCTTACATGGGTCTAAAGATTACTGTATAATGGTGTTAGTGTTCCCAAAAATAATATACCACACTGAGGAGACAATGTATGAGGGCATAGTAGGGTGAAGAGTCACCAACCTAATTTTTAAAAGAAAAAGAGAGCCCATCACAGCCATAACCCTGGCTACTCTTTTTGGCTTAGGAGCGATAGGAGCAGGTTGGTTTGAGTCTTGGGTTAACAGTTCCCCCTGATTAACAACGCTACTATCCATCCTACTAGGCCCACTCATTATGCTAATCTTAGTCCTTACTTTTGCGCCATGTGTAATTAATAGACTAGTAGCTTTTGTAAAAGAACGGATAAACACTGTCCAGCTACTAGTATCGCAACAACAATATCAGCAGCTATGGTCAAGTGCTATAGAACTAGAGCACCTAAGAGACCTTGAGGACGAGCAGGAGTGCTCGTCTGCTACCTAGAGAAAGGGGGGAATGTAAGGCAGAGGAATTTGTAGGACAGAGGAAGGGCAGAGGAATTCTTCTACTTGTCGGGAATTCACTTGGGTGGGGCAATGAGCTAACAGCAAACCTTTGCTTCTGGTCATTGCTTGCTTGCTACACCGCTGTAAGGGGAATTATGGGATGAGGTCATTGAAGCACGGGCAACTGGCCTATCAGGCAATAGAGGGCAACCAACCCGCCAATTATTTCAAAAGGCAATAGTGGGCCGGGCGCGGTGGCTCACGCCTGTAATCCTAGCTCTCTGGGAGGCCGAGGCGGGCGGATTGCTCGAGGTCGGGAGTTCAAAACCAGCCTGAGCAAGAGCGAGACCCCGTCTCTACTATAAATAGAAAGAAACTAATTGGCCAACTAATATATATAGAAAAAAATTAGCCGGGCATGGTGGCGCATGCCTGTAGTCCCAGCTACTTGGGAGGCTGAGACAGAAGGATCGCTTGAGCCCAGGAGTCTGAGGTTGCTGTGAGCTAGGCTGACACCACGGCACTCACTCTAGCCTGGGGAACAAAGTGAGACTCTGTCTCAAAAAAAAGAAAAAAAAAAAAAAAAAAAAAAAAAGGCAATAGTGGGCAACCAATCATTTTAAAGGTCAACGCATGATCCATGCGTAGTCGGCTTGTGCGCAGCTTGTGCACCATGGGGATAAAAGGCATGCCGTTGTTCCGGTCGGGGTCCTTGCCTGCGAGAGTGGGCACTGCGTTGGTGCTCTGGGGCTTGGACCCTGGCTAGCCAGAAAATAAACCTCCTCTTGTGTGATTGCATCCTCGATGTCTCTGCTTTTCTGTCCGGTGGGGCTGTGGAAGGTCGGTCCCTAACAATACTAGGACAAAGGAAGAAAAAGTACATGATTTGCCTGGAATGCCTTGTTGTACTGGAAAGTAAGAAAATGCTCAAAGAATGATAGAGACATATCAAAAAAATACAGAAGCTAGCAAGAAGGCTGGCCTAATCCCAATACTATCGAATTATTCAAGACTGACCAAATTCAATGGAAAAGAAAAATAGTATAAAAGATTAGAATAATACACAATGAAAGAAAGATTATAAATCATTGAATAAATAGGAAGCCATGAGTCCACACTGATATAAATGAAACAATGAATAAATAAGTGGATATGTGAGAAAGGTTTTTCTTATAGTATAATGGAGGCTAATGAATGCAGAAAGAACGACCCAAGTAGAAAATCACTATTTGCAACCATCACAGTAATAATTAATTCAACCAAGAAACATCAATGAGTGCTAAAATTAATTGGTGAAAGTTTGATGAAGAAAAGGATAGTTATCACATCAGAAAGCAGACCCCAAAACCACAGCCCAACCTGAAGGCCCATAATTCAACACGGTCACCTCCCTGCTCACAGGCGGTGCTGGGCCACCACAGCCCTCTCCACACAGAGGCTCCCAAGCACAGGAGAACTGCAGGACACGCGTTCTCCCCGCAGGCTGTGTTCCAAAGGAAGGAGGAGAACGAGGCACTCCACCGACCACAACTGCCTACTCTTTTCTTCCAAGCTCCGCAGTCATTTTAAGAATCTCTTACTTAGAGGTAAAGAGAGACCAGGAGAGTTTTGTATGGAGTTTTCTTATATGGAAATAGACATTCAGAATGGAAGAAAACTGATCACTCTTCTAACAATATATAACAAACAAAAGGTTAGTAATCAAAGTATTAAGTTGCTACTATCACAGAACTATAAAGTTTTAAAAAAACTAGCACAGAAAGCAAAGGACATAAACAAATGACTCACAGAAGAGAAAATACAAAAGACTGATAATCCTATCAAACCCACTGGCAAGCAGGGAAATGCAAATTAAAGTGCTGATGAAAAAATGTTATCTTTGCCCATGTTGGCCAAAATTTAAAATATTGACAGTATCTGGTGGTGATCAGGATATAAGAAACACGCACTTTTATACAATATTGGTGAGCCTATAACTAGAACAAATCTTAGGAAGACAGTATCAAGTAACTATCAAGATTTTAAATGAATATATCCTTTGAACCACCAATTCAACTTCTAAGAGCCTATCCTTCGAAAATATTCATATGAGTACATAAAGAATTCCAGTTCAGCTTTATGTATAAAAGGGGAAAATTGGAAACAACCCAACAAATCCAACAACAGGTTAGGGTGGTAATGTGGCTCCTCTAACTATTTGCATCTTTCAACAACTCAAATGGCAATTATATATGTAACTATTAATAATAAGGATGGATAGAAAAGGAAATATAAAATATATTTCTTCTATTTTAAGTTGTTTAGGATCAATGTGCCAACCCTAACTAGCTTATGCCAAATAAGTTATAAGTGTCTTAATTAAAACAAACATTGAAATTGATTATTATTTGTGTAATGTGATGCTTAGTCATACACAATTTAAGATTTCACCATCCTCTTATACATCTACAGAGAAAAGGCCACCTCTGAGCAGATTTTGATGATCATTATTATGGTAGGAATCACTGAATGAGTCTTTAAATTATGCAGGAGAAAGGTGGGTAGGTACACACCCTCTGGGGAAATTGTGTCATCCAACTTTTTATATGCGACTCGACTGACTCATTTATTTCAGATCTTAGAGTGAAAGTCGGTAAATACGCACAGAAGTAAACAAGGCTTCTAAAAGGAAAGGGATCAAAACAAAGTAAGGAACTGACATATATTTTCCTAGTTTAAGAATTAAATTTAGTAATGTACGTGCTCTGCCCATACCATGTAAAAGTAATACGTTCCAGACAAGACCCCCGTTGCCTTGAGGCAAAACAAAAACAAGGTATTGCCTAGAGGCATAACAAAGGACCTGAGTTGCAAGTAAGCAAGAGCTACCCCGCCCCATGGCATTGGGGATCTGGAGGCCACATAATTAACACATTGTTCCGGTGATAGCTGCCTACACCACATAAGATGGCTGGTTAGTCAATGATGGGTAAGACCCCTCAAAGGAGGGGTGACCTAAGCCAGCACAGCAGCCTGAGTTCAGCCGAGGATCTTAGGGCGTCACCCTAAGAGAAGCTGGGGATGAGAAACGCCCCCTGTTGCTCACCTTGCCCATCCTTGCTAATCTAGGTCCTTTATCTATGCCTAGTGCCTAGAGCAACCACCTTGAGATTCTGAGTCAGGAGACGTCTGCTTCCCTAAGGTTATTCCAGAATTTATGGCCATTGCTGCAATGCCTGGGTGGTTATGTACAAGGAACTAACTTTAATCTTTTAGAGTATAAAAATAAAACTGACCCAGTGTATTATTACTCCAGTCAACCATCTGTACGTGTGTCTGCATTTTTCTTTGTGTTCTGTGTTTGTGTTTTGTGTTCTGTGTTTATCCTCTGTCCTATAAATGGGCCAAGACAAAACACTGACACCTTCCCTCTTGGATTAAATAACTACACACCCTTCTCATTGACTGAGTTATCCCAACAGGGTGATTTGTTGATAGAAAATGACTTCAGGAGCCTCGAAAAGAAATTCATCACACAAGGCCCAGGGTGGGATGTTCGGGGAGCTGGTTCCAGCCCAGCGTGTGGCTGGGATCAAACATCCTCTAATCCAGAAACTCTGGCTTGCTGTTGGGTTTGGGGAACAAGGACAGGGCATGAGGTCAGTGAAAAGAACCATGACCTTATTTTTGAAAAATGCTCAGGGTTGCATATAATGTGTTCTCACCACAAAAACAACTGGGTGAGATAATGCATATGTTAACTAGCTAGAATTAGCCATTTCACAATGTAATTAACCCAAAACATCATGCAGTGCATGATAAATACATTTTATCTATCAGTTTTGAAACAAAGAACCATGACTTTGATCTTTGGTAGTTCTATGGTGCTGACTGTTAGTCATTCATACACTGGCTGCCTCTCTAATGCAAGAATTTACAGCCAGGTGCACCTTCTCTTGGATTCATCAGCCTTCCCAACTGCCAAATATGTGGCCTGTAAAAAGGAGGCCAAAATACATATGGTGTGTCCTTGCCTGAAGCTAAGCCTAAGAAGATTAGAACTTTTCAGGTTGCCAAGAGGAACTTGAGCAATGCCAAAGACAATCAACTCATGGGCAAGTGAGTAAAGGGAACAGAGTCTCAAGTGCCAAAGCTCAGGCCCTAAAAGAAGATGGGGGTCTCCAGGAATTAAGCAGGTAATGAAAGACCCTCCAGTCTCCCTTAGCATGTAGCAAACCCAGGAGCCTTACCTCCTAAGAGATGGTAATAGCCAAATAGTGGCAGATTTCTGAATCAATTTGAATTATGAAAGATGTCCCCCTTACCTGGGACATGTGATCCAAGACCCACAGTGGATGCCTAAAACTGCAGATAGTCCTGTACCCTACATGCACTGATTTTCCCACACTGACATATATATGATAAAGCTGAATTTACAAATTAGGTACAGTAAGAAATTAACAAAAATAACTACTAATAAAATAGAACAATTAAAACAATATGCTGTTTGCAAATTCGTGGAAAGAAGATTCCTTCCTACCACAGATCTCAGCAATCTCAGCATACAATTTCTCTTTCTTCCTTGCTAGGCAAGAACTTTAACCTTTTCACACTTAAAGGAAGCAGTTTATGGCTCTCCTTGGAACATCTAAATTGCCAGTATCACTGCTCTTGTGCTTTGGGGCCATTATCCTGTAAAATAAGGGTCTCTGGAACACAAGGACTGCAATGCCCCAACGGTCGATCTGACAGCCGGGATGGCCGCTAAGTGACCAGCAGGCAGGTAGCACAGACAGTGTGGAGACGCTGGGCAGAGGAATGATGCATGTCCCGGATGGGATGGAGCAGAATGGCATTAAATTTCATCATCAATAGCACACAATTTAAAACTTAGGAACTGTTTATTTCTGGAATTTTCCATTTAATATTTTCAGACCTCACCGACTGCCAGTAACTGAAACTGCAGAAACCTAAGCAGTGGATGAGGGAAGATCACTGTACTGGGAGAGCCAGGAGTAGGATTCAGGCAACCAGAGGTGCAGTGCCAACTTTGCACCTGGGAGGGTTATTCAAGGTGAAAGGACCAGCCACACACAGCCATGGGACAGGGAAAGATCACAGGCCCATCGGGGGAGCTGTTGGTGCTCATAGTTAAGAAATCAAAGGGCTGCATGGGACTGGGGTATAATAGGACAAAAGGGTTAGGCTTATTTAGTCTTTTCATTGTAAGGTACAACAGAAGAGAAAACTGCACAAGTGAGTTATTTTAAGGCAAACACCCATGTACCCTCCAACACATGTCACAGAACTGTGCTGGCCACTTCAAAAACCCATCCAATGCCCTACCCCAACTCCATCCAAAGCCCTACCCCAACTCCATCCAATGTCCTACCACAACTTCCTTCCTCCCGTCAAAGTGGCCACTACCCTGGTGTTTGAAATCATCTTTTCCTTGTGATTCTTTATGGTGTCATCACACTGGTGCGCATCCCTGGACACCATAGTGTAGAGTTCCTTGGTTTTTTATTTGTAATTTTTTAAGTCTCTCTTAATCTAAAGATTTTCCCTCCAGCCCTATCTTTTCCTTTCGATGCACATATTGAAGATAGACCTCTGACCGGTAGATAGACATCCGACCCGTACCAAATTTCTGATAGTCTAGATTTTGTTGATTCCATATTCATGATTAAGTACAACATGTTTCTTTCGTTTATTTTCAACAAACTGACTGCTGGATCCAGAGGTTGAGTCAGGCTGATGCTTGACGCTTTGGTAACACTACCTAGATGGTGATGTGTTCTTTCTCCAAAAGGCAGATAATATCTGATTGTCTTTTTGTGTGTGTGTCTGATATTAGCAGTTATTGGTGTTCAATATCTAAATCCATTAATTAACTGGGGGTTGCTACATGGTGACATTCTAACATTTCTTTTTCATTTATTAGTTCTAATGCATCTGCTGAGAGACACTTCCCTCACCTACTAGTTTATTTGCTAGTGATACAGTTCCTATAGAAAAAGTGGAATAAATGCTCAATTCTTTCCCTTTATTTACCAGTTTTAAAGATAATGAATGGTTTTCTACCATCCTCCAAAAGGGACCAATTAGCTTTTCTAGCATCCATGAGAACTTAAGAATTTAAACATGTGAATTTAAATTTTCTCATCGATTACAATTACCCTATGTGACACTCAAATCATCCCATTTTTGACCGGTGGGAACCTCTTCAAATTGGATCCTGAATTCTTTGAACACACTTGTAGTAATCATTGATAGCTTTCTCACCAAACAATGTGACAAGATGTTCCAGGTTCCTATTGTACATTTCCTGCCTGAGACCTAAAATTATTGTATCCTTCAAGAAGCCCTGTTTTCTTTTTGCAAAAGATGGAATTTCAAGACCTCGATTCAGTGCCGTGAATGCTCATTGTTGCACATGTGCATGCAGACACACACACTCAGTGGAATATACACACATGTGCACACTTTTTTCAAATCAAAACACCTCATGATTTCATATTGATCTTTCCAATTCATGTCAAGACTACACACTTTTTTTCCTTCTTCTATATTACCTTTGCATCTGCTCTCTGCAACATCAAGAACCCTTGTTCTTCAGAAACTTTTCTAAAGAAGGCAGAATAATGGCCAGCAAACATATTTTAAAATGCTCAACATCGCTAATCATTAGAAAATGCAAATCAAAACCACAATGAGATAACATCTAACCCCCAGAGAGATTGGCCTGTATCAAGAAATCCCAAAAGAACAAATGCTGGTGAGGATGTGGAGAGACAGGAACACTCTTACACTGCCAGAGGGACTGCAAATTAGTGCCACAATTGTGGAAAAGAATCTGGAGATATCTCAAAGAACTAAAAATAGAAATACCATTTGACCCAGCAATAGCATTAATAGGCATCTACCCAAAAGAGCATAAGTCATTCTATTATAAAGACATCTGCATTCGAATGTTTATGGCAGCACAATTCACTATTGCAAGGATGTGAAAACAACTCAAATGTCCAACAATTCTTGAGTGGATTATTAAAATTTGGCATACGTTTACAACGGAATATTACTCAATTCTAAGAAACGACAGCAAGCTAGCACCGCTTACATTATCCTGGATTGAGCCTAAGCCCATTATCCAAAGTGAGGTGACACAAGATCAGAATAATGGGCTCCACGTACACTCGCCATCAAATTGGTACTGACTGATTAACACTATGGTGCTCAAAGGGTGGTGGTGTTCACCAGGGATTCAGGGGTGGAGGGGTAGTCCCACATCTGAGGGATGTGGTGAACATTGTGGAGGGGAATGGCATACCTCTAACCCTTGCTAGGGAGAGGCAAAGATATAAAATGATGTACCCAAAATGTTAAGAAAAAAAGAAAAACAAACATTTGTCAGGTGTGGAGCAGGTCGTAGGGGAGAGGAGGGGATAGGTATATACATACATACTGAGTGTGATGCACATGGTCTAGGGGATGGACACGCTTAAAGCTCTGACTGGAAGGCGGAGAGGAGACAAGGGCAATGTATGTGACCTTAATGTTTGTACCCCCATAATATGCTGAAATTTAAAAAAAAAGAATCCTTGTTCTTAAGGACACAAGACGATAGAGCAGCCTGTAATTACTCATTCACTTTATCACATATTATACACACGATAGTTTGAGAATTGCAATATTAATGCTACCACCTCTAATACTTGGAACAGTGTTTTTAATTGCCGTAAACTCTCCTCATTCCTGTAACCTCATATCTCAATCTACTGATATGTAACCATTACATGCTATATTCTCCCCTTTGTAACTCAGGTTTTCTTTCAGTTGCATATATAACTATATTTTTTTTTATTTCAGCATATTATGGGGGAACAGATATTAAGGTTTCAATAAATGCCCTTTCACTCCCTCCTCCCACAAGTCTGAGTTTCCAGCATGACCATCCCCCAGATGGTGCACATCTCACTCATTATGTATATATATACCCACCCCCCTTTCCCCTCCCCCGTGCCCAATACCCTATTACTGTAGTTCCTATGTGTCCACTTAGGTGCTGCTCAGTTAATACCAATTTGCTGGTGAGTATATGTGGTGCTTGTTTTTCAATTCTTGGGATACTTCACTTAGTAGTATGGGTTCCAGCTCTAACCAGGAAAATATAAGATGTGCTATATCACCATTGTTTCTTAGAGCTGAATAGTACTCCATGGTATACATATACCACATTTTGTTAATCCATTCTTGGATTGATGGGCACTTGGGCTGTTTCCACAGCCTTGCAATTATGAATTGTGCTGCCATAGCATTCAAATGCAGGTGACTTTTTTGTAGAGTGTCACTGGATCTTTTGGGTAGATGCCCAGCAATGGGATTGCTGGATCAAATGGTAGATTCACTTGTATCGCTTTAAGGTATCTCCATATTGCTTTCCACAGAGGTTGAACTAGTTTGCAGTCCCACCAGCAGTGTAGGAGTGTTCCTCTCTCTCCGCATCCACGCCAGCATTTGTTATTTGGAGATATAACTATATTTTTATGCTCATCATCATTCCTTACACTATACTAACATCTTCCTAGTCATTTTGATTGTCTGGTTTTCCATCTCTGGTAGATGCCTCAGGAAAGGCACATTGAGAACAGTTAGTCTGCATCATTCATATTTTAAATTAAGTTTTGTTGGACATAAAATGCTTGCCTTACATTTTCTTTCCTAGTAATCTTAAATGTATTACTTATTTTCTTCTTGCCCAAATACCATTGCTGTCAAAAATTCTGATGATGATAATAAAATTTTCTTTCCCTTTTAAGTCAATTAACTCTGTTTGCCAACAAGCCTCACTCGGGGCTTCTTTATTTATTTTACATAACAGTCCAGCAATTTTGCAGCACAACAAACAATTGCAAAGATGTAGAACCATCCAAATGCCCATCACTTCATGAAAGGATTAACAAAAAGTGGTGTATGTATACCATGGGGTACCACTCAGCCATCAAAAAGGATAAATAAAGTGCCTTTTGCAACAATTTAGATGGAACTGGAGATCATTATCCTAAGTGAAGTACTTGATATTTCAAGAATGGAAAAACAAATACCACATTCACTAGCTATTAAATTGGAACTAACTGATGAGCACACATTTGCACAAAGGGAAGTAAAAGTCAGTGGAAATCAAGCAGGGCGAAGGGAGAGGAATGGGGGAGGGATAAATCTACCTAACGGGTATAATGAACATTATTCAGGTGATGGGAACGCTTACAGCTGTGACTCAAGCATGCAAAAATGATCTATGGGCCAGGTGAGGTGGCTCATGCCTAGCACTCTGGAAGGCCAAGGCGGGAGGATCATGTGAGGTGAGGAGTTTGAGACCAGCCTGAGCAAGAGCGAGACCCCGTCTCTACTAAAAAAAAATGGAAAGAAATGAGCAAGACAAATAAAAATATATAGAAAAAAATTACCCGGGCATGGTGGCACATACCTGTAGTCCCAGATCCTCAGGAGGCTGAGGCAGTAGGATTGCTTGAGCCCAGGAGTTTGAGGTTGCTGTGAGCTAGGCTGATGCCACAGCACTCCTAGCCTGGGCAACAGAGTGAGACTCTGTCTCATAAAAGAGAAATAAATAATTGATCCAGGTAACCAAAAACATTTGGACACTCTTAATATATTGAAATAAAAATGAATAAATAAAGTTTAGCAATTTCACTGCATTGTGTCTTGGTGTTGGTCACACTGGGTTGATATTCACAAGTTAGATGGTGGACTCTTTCAATTTGTACTTTTAAATCATGTTCTATTCCAGGAATGCTTTCTTCAGTATAGTTCGCAGTATTTGGTCTATTCCCTCCGTTTGGTTTCCTTCCTCAAGCATTTCCATTTCATATATGTGGATCTTCTTTGCCTATTTTCAGTATCTGGCACTTCCTCTTAAATCCTCTTTAACTCTTCCTTGATTTCTTTTTATTTTTAAAACTTTCCTACTTTTTACTTCTATTTACCTGAGGTGTCACTATTTTGTTAATTTGTTTTTATATTTCTTCTAGTTAAGTTCATTTATGAAACCATTTTTTTCTTTTATCTCTCACTCTTTCCAGATTTTGTCACCTTATTTCTAAGTTCCTAATTCTGGTTTATGTTTTTCTCTTATGTCTTGTATCATTTTCGTGGTGCTTTTTAGTTCATTTTGAAACAAAAGATTATAAGATTTGATCTATTTGCTGGGTATGTTTTCTTGGCATGCTGTGCTCATCTATAGGGTTCCTGGACATTTAGAAGGAAACATGGTTCAGGGTAGTTTTTTAACTTCACAGACCCCATCTTCTGTTGTTTTCAGATAACGTTAAAAGAAGTGTATGGCAGCCTGCTTTTTGAGATTTCCTGGCTCTGTTCTCCTGCCCTTACCTTTTCTTCCTGGTCCTTTGTCTCTCTTGTCCCTGTCCTGCTCCATTTTTATTCTACTCCCAGCAGTTTTTACTCCCTGGAAGGGAGCCCTCCTAGCCCCATTTCAGCAGATCCTGGGGGCTAAACTGCTTCAGCCAGCCCCTCACACCTTACCACAGCCCCGTGGCACCCCCACTAACAGGTCAAGAAAGACCCTGCTCATTTTCAGTTGGCCTGCCCTGCTTTCCAGGCAGTGCCTGCCGGGCATTTCAATGGGTTTCCTGCTCTTGACTTTGCCACGTTTTCCATTCCTGGTCTCTGCCTTCTCCCCTGGAGACGACAATCACACAGACGTGTTGACTCAGTTGGCAATTGGTCCTCATCCGATTGTATCTGGGATTTGTGAAGATACTTATTATCTAGTTTTGTTGTAAATGTTGCCCGTAAGTTGGAGCTTTTCTATCTACTTTGGGGATCCAGAAAAATTCAAAATCTATGCCACAGTTTCCCCCCACCCCCACCATTTTACTGTTTCTTTTTCAGGATCTCCTATAAAGGAGCTAGTTTTTTAAAAGCCTTAATGCCATGCTAAGGCTTTTAGAATCCATATTGCAGGAAATGGACTGACGAATATTTTTAAAGCAATAGCTGGCATGATTTGATTGGTTTTTTGTTTTGTTTTGTTTTTCAAAAACTCATCCTGGGAGAATCATGGAGAAGAGAAATATTAGAGGCCTGGAGGCCAGTTAGGAGGTTACCGTCACAATATAGGCAAGAGTTCTGGTGGCCCAGGCTAGGGACTGAGGCTGACAACAGACAGCAGGATATGGGATTTAGAGAATCCACATGTCAGCGCTCCAGAAACACAGCATGGACACCTTCCTCATTAGAGAAGGTTTGGATTTTCAGACACCTCCATAACAAAACTGTATTTCTTAAATGGAAGATAACTTTGTGCCCTGGTACATAATCGAGCCACAATTACCCATCCAGACTCATCCCCACTGTTCCCCAGCACATCCCTTCTGGGGACTGAGGCAACATCTCGCCACTACCACCACCACCAGTCCCCACTAGTCCCCACTGTTGACTCCCAATCCTGAAAGCCCCTGCCTCCTCCTCCTCCTCCTCCTTGACTAGCCGCCATATCCTCTGCCTAGTCCAGGAAGCCTCCCCACTCCTGCTGATCTCCTTTCTTTCTTGACACTAGAGTCTATACTCAATAGATCACAGATCACCTCTGAAGTATCTTCCACTTCATTTCTCCACTTGTGAAACTGCAAGTTCCCTGAAGCCTTCAAGAGGCCATCAGTATGTCACCAGGCACACTGCAGGTGCTCAGAGAAAACAACACACAACCCAAGCCCTCAGCAGCCTGTGTTCCTCCCTGAGGGACCAGACTGCAGTGCTCGGGGATAACCCCATCCTCCCTCCCATCAGGAACAGCACTGAGCACCACACCACCTGCAGAGGAGGAGGACCCACGCCCATGTCTTCCAGGACCCTGTTTTCTTTGATATTCTCCAGTCATGGGACTACCACCAGGGGCCTGAAGGAGGGCAGTCCCCACCCTCCTTCCAGTACATGGACCTGGACTGATGCTCACTGACCCTCTGGGTCCTGGTCTCTCTTTCAGGAATATTCTGTCCCCTTTTCTTAACTCTTCAATTTTCCCTTCTAGGTGCTCCATTACAGGCCACATTTATCAAATTGTTTAACCTTACTTTGTTACCAAGCCTAGACTGTGAGCTCCGTGAGAGTAGAAACCAAGTCATCGTCATGTCTCTGAGCCAGTACCCGGTACCTGCAGAAGGAAGGAAGCCCAGATGGCATGAAGATGAGGGAGAGAGTGTGGAGAGGAGAGAAGGAAGGACTAAGAACAGAACCCTGGACAATGACAGTAGGGCAGGAATGGTGCGGCCAAGGGGGTTGAAGGGGACCAGAAAGGGAGAGAGGTAGAGAAGACCAGTTTCCAAGGTGAGTGTTCAACAACGGCACAACCTCGCAGAGACCAAAGAAGTTAAAAGCTGACAAAGTGGCGACTGTATTTGAGTACCTTGGAAAGCATCTCTTTTTCTTCCAAGATGGTGGTGGAAACATCACAGATTGATAAGAACATAAAACAGAACAAGGATGTTGAGGCCAAAATTGTAGCAGTTCTCAAAAGTCTTGGTTGTAAAGGGATTAGAAAGAAGCTAGCAAGGGATAATGTAAAGGGAACATGTTGTTTGTTTACTTTCAAGGTATCTAGATGGTGAAGGGAAAAACAAGCCAAGAGAGGCTCACAGTGACCTCACAAGGGACAGGAAGGGCGGCAGATGGAAGTTCTGCCCACAGAGGTGCAGGGCAGACATCCGGGGGAAGTTTACCATTGGAGCTTTACCCATTCGAATCTCACGTGAGTTCTGCGCTCTGCACAGAGGGAAAGTCGCAGAGATTATGTGACCTACCACTAACTAGTGGAGCGGAGCTTCACCCCACCCCACAGGTAGGAAAGTCAGGCCTGCCCTGCCAGGACAAGAGTCTCCCCATCTGCCTAGGCCTCTGCCCACTGTGTGTCCCCCAAGGCAAGATCACGATCCACCCACCTTTGTCTGGGCCAACACAGTGCCTGGCACAGAGAAGCACCTCACAAATAAGTCGCAGTCCCTTTTCACCAAGGCCCTAGGAAACAGTCAAAGGCAGGACTCGCTCCATAGAGAGAAGACATCTCAGAAAAATAAGTAACTGGCTTTCTCGGGACCAGAAATCAAGATTTCATGTTATCCTCAGCTTCCCAACGTGGGCCTGAGAGTAGACAGAGGGGAGAGTGGATCAAGGCTGACATAGATGTCCCTCACGTTGCACTTGGGACATAAGAATATAACTTCACACCATCAGATGAACACAGTGGAAGTGGAACACGAGGGCTGCAGGTAATAATATGGAAATAGGGTTTTTACTGGAAGGGCAGATTTTGGGTGCTCTTGCCACATATACAAAAACACAGGTAACACGTGAGGTGGTGGGTATGCTGATGTTCTGTAGTAACTGATGTAGTGTTGATGTTCTGTAGATGATTGTAGTAACCACCTTACTGTGTGTGTGCATATCAAATACCAGTTTGCCCACCTTATATATTACAATAACAGAAATAAGAAAAATAATTGAAGTGGGGCAGGTGAATTGCCTCTACCAAGACCACTCACTTAATAAGTGACAAAATGAATCCATCAACCAACTCTGGGACTGTTTCTGAGAATCCACAGCAAACACAGGACTGGGGGGAGAGACTCTAGGGCAGGGAGAAGCGCCTCTGCATTGTCCTCCACTCTGGATTATCCGCGCCTCTGGCCACCTCACCCACCTGAAGGATAAACTGGGAACTGTCTTCACACTCTGGGTAATTTACCAGGAGAATTTTCTGGGGCTGAGGATCATTTGCTGGGACTGAAGACACCTTGGTCAAGTCCTACAAAGGCTGGGGAGCTCTGGTTACCATGTGGAGACCCTCAGGGAGGACCTTGATCAGGAGGGGTCCTCAGGGCTCTGAGAGTGGACTCCTGTGAGGGGCTGAGCACCCATCTGGGGAAGGCCAAGCAACCCCACACTCTCCTGCTACCCTCCTGTTTCCACGTGGAAGGAGAGATTTCTGAGCACAGCCCTCCTGCCAGCACCCACTCCAAAAAGCTCTCACAGTCTCCCAAGGAACCCCAGGTGTTACCAGACATGGGAGCCCAGATGATAGGTGACATAGGGAGGGGTGAGGCAGGCAAACATGGTGCCAGTCAGGTGGTGCCAGCTCTGGAGCCGCTGTCCAGGCCCTACCTGCAGGGGAGGCAGGCGCCAACCAGCACCAGCCAGCCCCAGCCAGCCCTTGTTGACTTAACAGGTGGCTCTGAGGTGGGAGAAGAGGAGGAGGAGAGAGCACACCACTGGAAGACTGGTTCCCATTGGTCCCTGAATTGATTAAAAGAGGCCCAGAGAGACAGTCCACAGATCCCAGAATCGCCAAGCATTTTGTGGCAGACTCACTCCACCCACAGAAGCATGAGGTTCACGGCTCTCCTCTTCCTGGCAGTGCTGACCGGGGCCCTGGTCTGTGCCGGTGAGTATGGTGCTTCGCCCGCACCCATCCTGACACCCCTGGGAACATGGCCCCTGCCTTCATCCCCCTTCCCCTGCTGGGCAGAGACAGTTCTCCCAGGCCTGTCTCTGCAGCCCGCTACTCCCCGGGCCTGAGTTGCCCACACGAGGGCCCCGTGCCCATGGTGAGAGGGGCCAGGCACCCTCCAGCCCTGGCCTGTCTCTGCAGCCACCTCTCCTCCCAGCCTCTGCCTCCACCACTCCCACTCCGCTCCAGCCGCTCCGGCATTCTTCCTTCCCTCACTGAGCCAGACCCTTCCTGCCACCAAGACTTTCCCACATCCTCCTGCCTTTTCCCACCCCTTTCCCTCACCCACCCACTGGCAACCTCCCTCCTGTCCAATTTTCAAATGTTTGCCTTTTGACCAAGCTGGGCCAATGCATTTCCACACAGCAGCCTTGCTGAAGACGCGGGATAATGTAGGACCCTCTTTTTCATGTTATCGCCTTATACTTTTCCTTCCTAGCACTATCACTAGTGCAATTAAATAACCGCTTATGTAATTATGTAATTCCTCCAAATCCCCCAGTGACTGTCCCCCGGCCACTTGCTTCGCCAAGCAAGCACTGCTCCTCTTCCCCGAGCTGTATCCCCAGCCTCTAACGCCCTGTCGGTGCCCGATGCTTCCTCCACGCCGTTGGGAGGGAGCAGGAAGGAGGGCTGGGGGCCGCGTCTCAGGCCACAGTCAGAGCCAGTCCTGCCCATCACTGCGCCCAGGCCATGGCCCTTCAGTTATAGTTATGGAATTCGGACGTCTAACAAGGCACAGCAGATAATGACTCCGTTGACCTAGGGATGCTGTGAAGCCTAGCTCTGGGCAGGATAGCACGGAGGGGACGAAGTGCTGGTAGCAAATAGCATTTCTGGTGGAGCCCTTGTGTAGCACAGGTTTCTAGCCCCAACCTCCACAGCCACACTCCTGACATTAGAGGCCTGAATTGGAGGCCTGACATTAGAGACCTTGACAGAGCCCTACTTGACAGGGTCACTTTTCCCTCCTTTGCAGAAAACAAAAATGCTGCCTCTGTCCCAGGATGGGAGAACCGTGAGCCCTGGCTCTTCCTCCTGCCCCAGCCCAAGCTAGGAGGGCAAATGACAGAGCATGGGAGTGGAGGAAGTCAGAGGAGTAGAAAATGGGAAAGAAAGGAAAGTTTGTGGTGAACAGGAGGACGAAGGTGACAGTAAACGGATTCAGAAGTTGTCATCATGTGCCACCCTCACCAACAATTTCAATGCAAAAACCTTTCATGTGGTTCTCCATTTCTCACCACATAACTCCCACCTCCTAGCCTGATGCTCAAGTCCCTGTGACCGGAATCCAGGCTACTTTTCACATATAACTTCCCCAGGCCCCACCTCCCCCATTCACCACATCAGGCAAAATGAATTACTCTCTATGGCCCCGCTTTCTTTCTCCTGGGTCCCTTTCCCACCCCGCACCACTCCACGCTCTAACAAGGCTTCTTGTGGATATTTTGCCTCTTCCTCTCTCTCTTCCTGTCTCTCCTTTCATCCATCCCTCCTCTGGGCTTCCAGTGTGGACCAGTTCTGTCCCCCTTTCTAGAGTGGATCTCCTGAGAGCCTTCATTTCTACTTCCCCAGCAGAGTACACACACTGGGTGCTTAATTAACGTCAGCCCACTATGAGCCCCAACCTCGGCACACACCCACACCCCCGCTGCCTCCTCACCCACAGCCCTCATGGCTCCTTTGCCTCTTCTCAAATGCCCTTGGCACCTTGCACACCAATGAAACGAGAGTTTTGATTCTCCAGATAAACATTTGCATGTGTTTATAGCTGCAAACGCCCCTTCGGAGGCTGTCAAGTTCCTCTCTTGCCCACCACCCTGCCCCAAAGAGGTTTAGCTAGTCCTCTCAGCTAAACCTCTGCACACCAGGGGCTGGTATAAGGACTGAAAACCTGGAAGACTCTCTTTAAACTCATGTGATCATTCTGTCAACATAACTTTCCCCTGAATTGTAATCAACTCTATGATATGGCCTCGAAGAAGGAAGAAAAGTCTCTGAGGCAGCAGGGAAAGACTTGAAGGATGCTAAAAACCTAGCCAATCATAACAGTCAAGCTCTAGAACTGGGAGAGAGCCAGCGCACCCTAAAGCCAGACCTTGCCTGGGAGGGGGTCGGGAGGGAACTGAGCTTCACCACCCGCTGCGGGGAAGCCTGGAGGAAGCTGTCACCCCTGTCACCCTCTCACCCTCTTGCAGCAGCATCCCAGGAGGGATCAGCAGGCTCAAATGAAAATGCAGAATCCTCAGGGTCACACCAAAGGAATCCATCATGGAAGGAGGAATCTGGCCTTGCGGGTAAGTCTCTTTGCCTTGCAAACCCCAGGGTCTTGCGTTCTGATGCATAAAACTGCAGATCTCCGGGGCGACCGCACACACAGGCCCAGCACAGGGACGCGGACACCTCAGACTCCTAAGGAGGGGTGGGGTTGTGCACATCTGCTTCTGCCTACAGGGTTGCTGAGGCAGTAGATCTTGTTGCAGGTACCAGCTGATCAACGTCCTGTGGTGGGGGACTTTGTTCTCTCAGCAAAGCCACTTCACCCTAGGGCTAGCCATGGTGCCTAGGACTGGGGGGACTTCTCTTACAAAGGAAGCAGCCTTTTTTCTTCTGATGTGGTCTCTTCTGCCCTGAATTAGAATCCAGTTTACATGAAGCCAAACATGGAGTAGAAGAGCTTAGCAGGCATCTTAAAGGTAAAATGTCAGCTTTGACTAACGGTGTGAAAAGGTGGATGACCGTGAGTATTTCCCCTCTGAGGCCTGCAGGCCCCGCTGTAAGCATGCCCACCCCTCCCTCAGGCCCAGCCTGCTTCTCTACCCCCACGAGTGACACCTAGAACTGCCAGAGCCACTGCCACTGAAGCACCCCCACTTTATGCTTCCAATGTCTCCAATTTACACCCAAATTCGAATGTCACTGCTGTCGAATACAGATTCTCCCTGGGGTCTGACCCCCAGCCTTCCCGCTATAGCACCTGCTTCCCTCTACCCCTCTCACCCCGGCCAAGGTGGGGACGAGGGTGGGTCACGCAGGCTACCAGTGGATCTACCCTCCATCACCCCAAATTCTGTGCGAGACCCACCAGGGCCTCAGTGAGTTGGAAAAGCAGATGGAGTTGAGGAGGAATGGAAGGGGTGGACCTGCTGCCTAGGACCCTAGAATCACTATTTACATGACTTCATATTTCTGTCCGCCCCCTCTCTCCTTCCCCAACCCCATCTCTCCCTTCCTCTCTCTTTCCCTGTCCTATTCCTTCCCATGTCTTTGCCCCATTTTTTTCTACAGATGACATAGATTCTGTTGAGCATGTGGTGAACAAAATTCTCAAATGACTTCACTCCTGAGAAGAAACTGAGATGATGTCTAGGATGCCCAGGAACAGCAGTCTTTAAGTCTATATCCAGAAAAAAAAAATTCTAAACAAAAAAAAACCCTATTAAACCAAAAGCATCAAACTTGCAGGGTGTGTGTGTTTTCCTTGAAAGGAGGTGGGGTGGGAAACCTGACCAGAAGCCCAAGAGGGTGGAGGAGCACCCCATGAGCCTTTGATTTGCACCCTGGCCCTTCTCCTGAACACAGCCTCCAGACTCGGCCTCCCCACAGAGCACACGCTCCAGCGGGTTATGCAGTTTATCCCCAGCCCCTCTCCCATGTCTGCAGAGACTGAGCCTCAATTCCCATATTGGTTCCTGCCTTATTCCTCACTCTCCCTCTCCAGTGCCATTTTACTGTGCATCAGAGGGTTGAGTGGGACTTTTCCCATTGCCCTGAAGTTGCCTCTGGGGCCCACAGCTAGTAATCATAGGCCCCAAGTACCCCACATTCCATGAAGAACTTCTCACATCTGGAACCTGCCCACCACACTGGGACTCACCTACAGCTACAAAAGGCAGCCCAACCCCAACGAATCCCAAGATTACCGTTCCTTGGCCTGTGGAGAAGGAGAAAAATGGAACCATCTGGGTTACTGGCTCTGTAGAGAATTCACTGTTCATGCCAAAGACATATTTCCTGAAAATCCCCATGAAAGAAGGAAGGATGGTGCTCCTTTCTTCACCCTGTAAGGCAAGTGTGGGCTACAGGAATCACTCACAGATTGAAGGTTCCAGACCAAGAAGAGGCTGGCATCTCCCTCCACAGCTGGATGCACCTTCAGACCCACCTGGAGCTGCCCCACTATAGCACATCAGGACAGCACTGGGGAGAGCTTGTGTGCCAGGGCATCAAGAGCGTATCAGCCATGGAAAGTTATTCTACTATAAGCTATTCTACTATAAGCAATGGCCCAAAATACAATTGCTCAAGCACTATCTCATGTAGTAGTCAAAGAGGGGTGCTCAGACGTGGGCCAAGGGGATGTAGCCTGTGTTCTCCATGTAGTCACTTAAGGGTTCAGGATGGTGACGACTCTGCCATCTTCAATACCTGGGCTTCAAGATCATTCTGTCACTGGAAGTAGTGGCTCACACCTGTAATCTCAGCACTGTGGGAGGTCAAGTCTGGAATTCAGGAGTTCACCAGGACAGTGAACTGTGATCAAGTCAGTGCACTCCAGCCTGGGTAACAGAACAAGACCCTATTTCTTAAAAGAAAAATCATTCTGTCATCTTCATCATCAATCTAACCACAGAAAAGGGGGAAGGAGCATGGAACAGATTGCTTCTATGAGCTACACTGACAAGTGGTATGTGTTATTGACAAGAACCCAATTATGTAACCACATCTAACTACCAGGGCTGGCAAACATCTAGCAGGAAGATGATCAGAATGAATATTTGTGTCCCAATAGCAACTTCTGCCACAGGGGAGGGCAAACACAGAAACAGGTGCCTGCTTATCCTGGGAAATTTCTGGAGACAGAAAGTTTGTCATGCTAGCCCATGGAAGACGTCCAAGAAGACACTCCCAGCTCAGTCTCATGAGGCCTTGGAAGGGCAAGGAAGAGAATTCAGGATCTCCCATTGCTCTCATGAGCTATTTTAGAAGAGAGATCAAAAGCCAGGAGGCTGCACAAGGGGCTTCCAGGCTTGTTAAGAGGAGCCAGTGCATGGTGAGAGGGTTGAGGGTTGGGCCACTGGGAAGATCTAAAGGAACTGTCATTCTTTCAGGGGTTCTACAAAATGGCAGGGTTGGGGTGTGGCTGAACAGCAACTGCCTGGAGAACACCACGCCCTGACCTCCTCTGGAGGCTTCCACAGGAGATGATGGAAACCACGCCAGGGATCAGCACTTCTCCCCACATCCTCCATGAAGGTCATCGCCCTTCAAAGGTCCCACCTCCCCTAAGATCCAGAACCAGACCCTGCCCTTTGCCTGTCTCTCCAGTGAAGCAGATGCTGGGGAGAGGAGTGAAGGTCAGTTTTAAACTGGTTGGACTCTTAACAACCACAAGGAACTAAAAAAAGTGGAATCTGCTCAATATGCCAGTCATAAATGGGAAAGAGATTTGACAACACATACAGGTCTCCTCCATTTATGACGGGGTTACATCCTGATAAACACATCATAAGTCGAAAATGTATCCAGGAGCCTACTATAAACATGCTCAGAACACTTACATTAGCCTACAGTTGGACAAAATCATCTAACACAAAGCCTATTTCATAAAAAAGTATTGAATGTCTCATGTAATTTATTGAATAGAGGACTGAACGTGAAAAACATGGGTACTAGAGGTTTGCATTCTACGAAATGTACATTGTTTTCTCACCAGCATGAAGTGAAAAATCCTAAGTCAGGAACCATCTGTATTTGGAAGCACTGTTGGAAGAAAAAAGAAATCTCCACAAAGTCCTGACCATTCAAGAAACTGTTGTTTCTAAAGATAAATCCACAAGAATCAGGGTTTGCCATCTGAAGGGGTCCTCTGCCAGGTCTATCACAAATTCAGCTCTGATCTTCAAAAGGTTCAGGAAAAAGCAGCAAGAGAAAGACAGAGGCAAAGACAGAGCATGACGAAGCAAGCACAATTAAATCTTAACATTAAATCTTAACAGTGGACCTAGGAAGGGGAAGTGAAAATTCTTTCAACTCGTTTTACAATTTCCCTGTAAGTCTGAAGTTATTTCAAAATAAAGAGTAAGCAAGGTTAATTAGCATAGGTTAATTAGCTTGAGTTAGCCATTCCACAATTTATACAAATTTCAAGACATCATTTTGTTCATAATAAACATATACAATTTATACTCACCAATTTTAAAATTAATCTTTTTTAAAAGAATAAAAATAAATTAAAATATTACATAAAATGTACAAAGTAATAAGAAAATCAAAATATTTCACATGAAATCCAGATGTATACATTTCCCTTGAAGAATTAGAATGCCTGGCAATAATCAGATGTTGTTTGCCTTACACCTGGTCTGCCTGGCTCAGTCATGTGACTTGCTTGACTCCTGGGAGAGCTGGAATTTGCAACCCCTAACCCCGACCTTTGACTCCAAGTCCCTATCTGGACATTGCCATGTGAAGTAGCTGGACCACACAGGAGCCATGACAATTTCTTTTGCTTGGACCACAGGCAGGAAGAGGATCACCTCCTTGGTCCCTTTGTGGACTTGTTCCATGGCTCCCTGGAGCTCACCCTTGCATCTGTGAAACCAGGACCTAAAAAAGAGAATCCTTTGTCTTAAGGTCTGGAAAAAGCTTTCTCAAAGTGCCCATAACATATCTTTTTCTCTCTGGGCCCCAGTTGCTGTCCATTAAACCTTCCAAAATTGAAATGTTGAAGGGTCCTGTCATAGTTAATTTTATGTGCCAACTTGGCTGGACCCTAATGCCCAGATACGTGGTCAAACATTATTCTGATGTTTCTGTGAGGGTGTTCTTGGATGGAATTAACAGGTAAATCGGTGGACTTTGAGTAAAGCAGATTGTCCTCATAATATAGGTGGCCCCCAACCAACCACCTGAAGGCCTAAATAGAACAAAAAGGGGGGCCTCGCCCAAGCAACAAGAAATTCTGCCAGCAGATGACCTTCAGACTAGAACCGCAGCACTGGCTGTTTCCTTTGTCTCCAGCCTGATGCCCTTCAGATTTGAACTACAGATTTCGGACTTACCAGCCTCCATATGGCATGAACCAATTTCTTTCAAAAAAATCAGTGTCTCTCTATCTCTGTCTGTCTCTGTCTCTGTCTCTCTCTCTCTCTCTCTCTCTTTCCATACACACACACTCTCTCCTACAAGTATATGAATAGACATATACACACACCTCCAATTGGTTCTCTTTCCCACGAGAACCCTGACTACTATAGGCTCTAATTAGTTGTGACTAGAGAAACTTAATGTTACAAATGCCTAATATTCATTATAAAATGGAATTTAATATTCCCACAAGGAGCTGTGGCTGATAGCAGGCTCTGAAGCCAGGAAGCCCATGTTGAAATCCGGCTCTGCCACTTTCTAACTGTGTCATCATGGGCCAGTCTCTTACCCTGCCTTCCCTTAGTTTCCTCCTCTGTAAAGTGAGGGTATTAATAGTACCTTATCTCATTGAGTTGTTATGAGGATTAAATGAGATTAAAATTTATAAAGCTCTGAGAATAGTGTTTGGCACACATTACGTGCTGTATGTTTGTTAAATTAAAGAAGAAAAGAGAAAATCCACAATGTGTGTGAGGTAGCTCGAGAAAAGTCATGGGCTTTTATAACCTAGTCTCAGAAGTGACTCTCTCATCATTTTTGCCATCTTCTATTTGTTACAAGTGAATCACTAGGGCCACTTTAGGCGAGCAGAGGGGATCACACAGGGGCATAAACGCCAGGAAGTGGGCACCACTGCAGCCATCTTAGAAGCCCCCCAACCACACTTGCCAAAGCAGGGCAGGAGCAGGGGGGGACTAATGCCTCGACTTCTCCTCTTCCCACCATCTGATCTCCCACCTGTGTCTCCCGCTGACCAAGCTCAACTAGAAGGCAGAGGGCACAGGAGCCCAGGCCACACAGCCCAAAGAGGCCATCGTTCCAGGCCAGTGCAGACAGAAGCAGACAACAGACCTGCAGGGAGGGGAGAGACATACACTGGACACAGAGCGAGCAGCACATAAGAAAAGACCTTCGTAGAACTCTACTGTCTAAAATCTGCTTTGCAGTGTATTATCTCACAATCTCCACCACTAGCCTGTACACAGGAGCCATAACTCCTGGACAACAAATAAAAATCCTAACATTTTCCAGCATGTGACCAAGCTGCAGTCATCACAGAGGTCGGAGGCCCAGAAGGCAGGACACCACACAGAACAGCCCCTTATCCGCATACGTGGGGTATGTCTCTTTCCTTAGTATATGTACCCAACTCCTTCCCAGGCTCTATGATTTGGGGTAACATTGCTCCTGGGCCCTCTTATAAAGTGATGAAAATGTTCCATAAGGCAAATGTCCCTACCTTTCACCTCATCCCTGTTTATGTAAATACCTGCCTCTTTAAGTCCTGAGGCCAGGAGGAGGACCTGAGAGAGGAAAAGGGCTAAGCAGTGACATTTGTAAAGACCCTGCTCTGTGACAGTTCTAGTGTTGCTGCCAAAGTTTGAATTTCCTCTTAGCAAAACCTTGTGCAAATAGCATAGTTCACTCCTGTTGACCTTTTTAATGTGCTTATGGAGACCATTTGGGATCTAGAGTGAGGCTTCTACAGTGAACACACACACGTGCACACACGCACACCCACACCACCGATCTGTCCACACATCAGCCTGGCCCTCAGCCTTCCCCATTCCAGGTAAGGCTGCCCCCACCTTTGAGGCTGCGAGGCCCAGACCCTCAGGCAGACAGTAATTGCCATGGCTTGAATGTCCCACCCCATTAATTTTCTCTTCTTTTGTCTCCTGAGAAGATTTATGCTCTAAACTCATGCACCCAAAACACCCTCATGTCAAAAACTTCCCCATAGCCCCCTTTTCCATACTCATCTTCACGGCAGCCATGAGGAAGAGAAGCCCGCAGGCCTCAGGAGTCAGCCCCATGTTGGGCGGGGTGAGAGCCAACATCGAGCAAGTGGAGAGACACAACCTGGTTTCCACCCTTCAGCCCCTCACGTGGCTCCTGCTTCTCCTCTGCCCTATTCTGTTTAGCATTTAGCACCAGCCTGAACCAAACCTTTCTGGGAGGATGAGCCATCTGCAAACTGCGAGGACCACACACAACTCCATAGACCTTTGCTACCTCAAAAATGCTTTGCAGTATATTATCTCACACTCTCCCCCACCATCCTGTACATAGCAGCTATAAATCCCAGACAACAAATAAAAATCTTGTTTTCCAGCATATGACAATAGACTGCCATATGTACATGACAAAGCCAGAATTCAAAACACAGGCCTCTTCCAGAACAGGAAGAAATCCCAAGTCAAAGGGAAGCTTCTTCAGAATTACGTGCTTTTCTGGATTATTCACACGATAGGCCACCTCCCCAAGGGAAGGGAGAATCAAAGCTCCAATTTCAGTGAACTATCATCATCCTTTGACCATGAGACCCTCTCAGAAATGTGAGAACTCCAGAGAAGACACATGTGCCCTCATCCCCATCCCCTCACAGGGGGATAGCAACTGCACACTCAGTCCTCAAGTGCCCTGGGTGTGGTCCTCCAGGGAAAGAGACTCATTTAAACTGCGGAACCTTCACACCGCACACTGAGTCCAGTGTAGACTGAGGCAGGAAGTGGACTGTGTGACTTCCTGAAGCCCCAGACTCTGCCTGGAGAGATAGCAAGAACAAGTGCTCACCAGTACCCTCAACAGACACATTCCAGAATGTCCTCAAATGAAACTAACTCTACCTACAGTCCCTGAGATCCCGGAGGTGTGAAGCCAGAGGGCAGGTGAGCATGACGGGGGCAGGGGGAGAGGAAGCAAAGGGACAATTAGAAGTTAGTGGGGATAAGCTCCAATCCAGAACCTGTCTGCAAGGACACCAGGTCTCAGACAACCCCAGAGAGCCCTTGTTGACTTAGCAGGCGACAATCCACGGAAAAAGGGGAGGAGGATGTGGAAGTCACACCCCTCCGGCTCCACTCCCATTGGCCCTTGATATCCTTAAAAGGGCCCAACAGTTTCAGCATCTTTAATCCCCGGACCCTCTGAGGAATTCGTGGTTATACTCACTACTCATCCCAAAGCATGAGATTCACCACTCTCCTCTTGCTGGCAGCGCTGGCTGGAGCTCTGGTCTGTGCCGGTGAGTATGCCCTTCCCCTGCACTCACTAGAGTCCTCCCCGTCCAGGGAGGCCCTAGCTCCTGTCTCCAGCCCACTCCTTTCCGCCCAGTGCTATCCAGCCTTCCCTCTGCAAGTGACTCCTGCTCCCAGTTCTCACATGTGGCCCCTATACTCACTGGCAGTGGAGCCAGGAACCCTCTGGCCCATGCCTGATCCCCCAGCTCATCTGCCCCCCACCATCCTTCACCCACTATGCTTCAGCCACCCTGGCTTTCCCGCCGTGCCTCTGGGCCCCTACATTCAGTTGGGCAGGGCACCCCTGCACTAGGACGCCCAGGCAAGAGGTGGTGGGAACTGACATCTGGCCCAGGCTCCACTTGCCATGCAGTGCACCCTTATGGAGAAGGGGTGCCTTTTCAATCTCACAGAAGCACCATTTGGGCCAGGATGACCCTGCTGTTCCTTGAACTTTAGAACCTTCCTTCTTGCTCTTCCCTCTGCCTCAAATGCCTTTCCTCTCCCAGTCCCCTTCCACCAGCCAAATGCAATCTCAACTGGCCAACGAGTTTTCATCTAGCAAACGGCAGTTTAGATATAATTCCTCAGAAGCGTTCCATGAGCATGTAGGACACATTAGATCCCGTGGGCTGTGATGACACCCAGCTGCACTTTCCCCAGCCCCATTGTGCTAGTCACTAAACAGTGTCCCCTTGGAAGGTATGCTCTGTCAGGGCAGGGGCACATCTGCCTCTTCCGCACTGTACTGACATTAGCAGAGAGCTTTGCATGAATGTCTTGTCGAAAGAAAAGAGGGAGCAAGGCCCAGCGTCCCAATCCCAGAAATCCTCGGGCGTGGCCCCGTGTCCGCACACACTGTCCTCCTGCACCACAGAGGAGCTGGAGCCCCTCGCCATGGCCAGTCCCCCAGCAGGAACCTCAGAGAACCCCACCAAGCCCGGGCACGTCGGGAGGAAGGCAGTGTTCCGAGGGATACTGCACTTCTCAGGGGAGAACCTGCCTCAAAGAGCTGCAGAAGGAGTTGAAAACATCACAGAGAATGCCCCGGAAGGGCACAGCAACCAAGCGGGAAATGGATCCCCCGCTCTCCACAAACGTTCCCAGGAGCAGAGTGTTGGGAATGGGAGGGCAGGTGGCTCCGGTGCGTCTGGTTCAGTCCTCACTCAAATCCGGCATCTGTTTCCTCCACTGCAGAAGATGCGCCCTCTGACCACACCGAGGCTGCTCCCATCCAGGACGATGTGACCCGTGAGTCCTCCTCCCCCTGTCCCCGCCCCCGCTGGGAGGGCTTGGCAGTTAGGGGTGTGGTGGAGGCCAGGAGGAGCCATGGGGCGGGAGTTTGGGTCCAGTTTGTGGTGAAAACGGGATGCAGCAGGTAACACAGTGAAGAGGGTAGCATGAGTTGGAATGGGACAAGGCCAGGGACAAAAGAGGATAACACAGGCAAGTGAGGCCGAAGGGGAGGCTGGGGAAAGGCTGCTGTGAATAAAAGGGGGAGACATGTACTGTTCAGGGATAAGGGGAATGTCTTGTGTGGTGTTGATAACTTTACCAGCAAAACCTCCAGTAACTCCCAGCTCCTTAGCAAGGTATTCATTATCTGGCCTCAGACCTCATTTTCTAACCCCATTTTCCACGACTCTTCTTCATGTACCATCCGCATCAGCTAAATTGAACTTGTTTCCATTCCCCGCACCTGTCCCCCGCGTGCCTTGCCCTGAGCTCTTGCTAACTCACTTCCTGCCCCCAAGGAAGCCCCTCTAGAACACCCTCCCCTGCCAACGACCTGCCTTCAAGACCAGGGTCTCTCTCAAATGCTCCGACTCTCGCCATACCCAACCCAAGTCCTTCCTCACCCTGCCCCTTAGGAGTGCGAAGCCCTGCCCACCTCATTCCAAGGGGCACGAGGTGGGTAGAAATCCGTCTCCCGTAGGAGGGCAGGGTTTATGCTGTATCGCTTCTGCACCCTGGCACCCAGCACATATTAGGTATCTGGGACCCTGCCACCTATGCCAAAGGGGGGATTCTTTGATTTTTCTAAGCCCGGTACATTTATTTGTGTGTTTGTAGCTATATCTGATGGCAAGAATGCAGCTTCAGCTGCTCCCAAAGAGACAACCACTTCAGCGGCGCCCCCAGCGCCTCAGAAGACAGCCCAGGCCTTCCCAGGGTGGCAGGAACTATTCCCCATGAGTAAGTCTCAGTCTCTATGCCAGGTCAACAACCTAAGGAAGCCAATGGCAGGGGCCCACGTGACACCTCACCCACAGAGACAAGCCCAGAGAGAAGCAGATAGACTCAAACATCTGAATACAAAGGCAAAATGAGGAGGCGCACCTCCCCCACACAGGGGGGTTCTGCAATGGCAGATTCTGCTTCCTGCGCCATACATGGTTTCTGTCCTGGCCCACACACCTGCCTGTGAGAGGGCTGCTGGGCCCCTCAGCAAAGCTTCTCCACTTGAGGAATTTTCACAGGGATGATGTCTGGGGGAGTTCTCCTTCAATGCTGTGGCTTTTCTGCTGATGTCATTCTTCCGCTCCGCAATTAGAGGCCCTACTTGAGAAAAGTCTCGCACTAGCAGAACAAACCTTTCAAGGAGCAGAAAAAGAACTGCTTGGAAAACTACAAGATGGAAAAAAACTTGTCGGTGGTGAGTGCATCCCAAGGCAAGGCTTTGTTGGAGTGAGGATACCCACCACCCACCATCCAGGAATAGGAGGTGGGAGAGAACTTGGCCCCAATTCCACCCCCTGCACATGAGACCTGCCACTGAAGCCCCCCTCATTTTATGCTTTCAAATGTCTGCAACTTTTCACCCAGATTCAAATTACCATCCCTGTCTGATACAGAATCTTTCCAGGGTTCTGACCACCAGCCTTCCCCCTGTGGCACCTGCTTCTTTCTATCCCTCTCACACCTTGCCAAAGGGGTGAAGAGGGTGGGTCCTCCAGGCTCCCGGTGAATCTAATCTCCATCGCTCTGACTTCTGTGGGAGACCCTCTGGGGCTTCAGTGAGTTGGGAAAGCAGATGGAGTTGAGGAGGAATGGAAGGGGTGGACCTGCTGCCTCATTCTGATCTCAGCTTTCCTTCTAGATGGAAATGACTTTGTACAACAACTGATGAAGAAATGGCACCCACTAAAAATGTGGTTCTGAGAAGATCCAAAGAATAGGGTCACTACACCCTTGCAGCCCAGAGCTATTAAACTGAGAGCATGCAACTTGCTGTGTGCCTGTGCTCTGTGGGGTGGGCCCCTGAGGAGGAGTGGGGAGAAAGGCCCTCCAAATACCCCCTTAACATCAGGCATGGGGTGTCCCAACCCAGGCCTTTGGACAGTCCCAGCCTGCCTAGAGGGTAGAGCCTCCAATGACCCCTTTTATTCATGCTGAGCCGCATCCACATGCCCTGAGCCTCCTTCTAGTCCAGATGCCCCTCCAGTTCTGGTCCACCTCCTTATTCTTCACACATGGCTCCTAGTAACATCCAACCATTTCCAAAAATTAAATCAATCTCCAAAGAACCAGGATTTATTATCCTGAAAATAGTCAAAGCCTGGGTCATTGCTATTACAACCACTCTCTGGGAACTTTGTTAGAAATCATCCCTCCTGCCTTCTAGTCATACATTCTACACCAGGCCAAAGTGAACAACAGTGACTAATTAGGTCAGATAGAAAAATAATGAGCCACTGCAGTGATAACTGGCACTTGACTGAAAAGATTAATTGAATCCATTAAAATTGCCCTTGTGATGTGGTGCATAGAAACTGCTTATGACTGAGTTTTAGATGCATGAATTGCCTTCCCCAAAGGACTAAAATCTCCGAAATCGGTCTTGGTCTCCTCCTCCGGCTACCTTCCTTGTTTCCTGCCACCATAGCCTCATCTTGCACATAGATGAACTAGGAAAGATCCCACCCATGACTCTGGGGAAAAGAGAGAACAATCAGATCTCCTGCCACCCCCATCCCCATGCCTGTCTGCTCTTTAACACTCCCAGAGTCCTTAATTCTAGACTATTCTTCTTCTCACCTCATCTTAGTCTGTTTTACATTGCTTATAACAGAAAATCTGAAACTGGGTAATTTATAAGAAACAAAACTTGTTTCTTACAGTTCTAGAGGCTAGAAGTCCAAGTTCAAGAGGGGCATGTTTCGAAGTGCATTCTTGTTGGAGAGGGCCTCTCTGCAAAGTCCTGAGGCAAAGCAGGACCTCACATGGTGAGGGGGCTGAGCATGCTAGCTCAGGTCTCTTGTCCTCTTCTTATAGTCACCAGTCTCACTCCCATGATAAACCATTTATCCAATCATCCATTAATCCATTTGGCCATCAATGGATTAATCTACTTATGAGGGCAGAGCCCTCATGACCCAATCACCTCTTAAAGGCTCCACCTTTCAACACCGCCACAATGAGGATGAAGTTTCACATGAGTTTTGGAGGGGACAAATATCAAACCATAGCACACCCCATCTGATTCCTTCCCTTTCTGTCCATGGTGTGGGGAGCTCTCAATCTAGACTATGTTTTAAATGAATGCAGAAATACATGCCCTGCTCACCTCCCCTACACATGTCCATTTCTAAGAGCACTACCAAGGAGACAAAGGGGACCTTCAAGAACAGGTCCCCTCTGAGCACAGGTCCTAGTCAACACTGAGTAAACAGAGTAGTATTTCATGCTCAGTAGTCTGCCACCCTGCTATGCATTGAATTTTGCCCCCTACAATGATATGTTGACATCCTAACCCCCACTGCCTCAAAATGTGATCTTATTTGAAAATAGGGCCATTGCATATGTAATTAGTTGAGGGCATGCTGAAGTAGGGTGGGCCCCGATTCAATATGACTGTTATATTTACAAGAAAAGGGAAATTTGGACACAGAGGCACAGAAGGAATACCGTGTGAAGATGCCATGTGACAACAGAGGCGAAGGTTCAAATGACACATCTGTAAGATGAGGAATGCCAAAAACTTCCAGCAAACACAAGAAGCTAGAAGAGGCAAGACAGGATTCCCCACAGGTTTCAGAGAGAACACAGCTCTGTTGACACCTGGATTTTGGATTTCTAACCTCCAGAACTGTGAGAGGACTAATTCAGGCTCTTTTAACCCACCCACTTTGTGGTAGTGTGTTACGGCATTCCCAGGTAACTATTAAACACCCTCATTCCCAGCTCCAGACTCCCTTTAGCACTAGGCTGGATCAGACATTTCTAAGTGTGGAAGGTTCACTGAAAACAAGTTGACAAAAGGCAGAATATCAGAAGTAAAGGTACATATTTTTCTTAACATACATAGTAAGAAAAATCACAGAGTGATTACCCTCCGAACTACTGGGGTGCAGACACTTATATACCTTATTCTTAGGGGAAAGGGAGTGGGGAAGTGTGGATGATTTCGGGGAGGTAGTAAGTGAGTTTTAGGGGATTCAATGGGCTTGGATAATATACAATGGCCTGGGACAAAGTCTGTTGGGCCCACAGAGAAGATAATGGTTTGTGACAAGAGTCTGTCCAAGTATGTTGACAAATGTCAGTCTTTCTTCCTTAATGAGTTCAGGTAATGAAAACTCAGAGAAGGGACTAGAAGTAATTGTTTTCTTTGTTGGTGGATCTGGACTTTAGGCAGATAAAGGAACTTCAGAGAAAACTTCATCCTGTGCTTTGGGACAGACAGAGGATCGAGAGACAGGGGTCGGGTGAGGTCAGAGACCTTGAGGCTTCTTCTTCAGTTCAGCATGTCAGAGTGATGTATTCTGGAGTATTGGTTTCTGAGCCCCCAAATAAGAAAGTAATTCAAACAATGAGACTTCCTCACATCTCCAGGGAACAGTTCCCTGGGTGGGCTCAGGCCACTCTGGGCAAGTGCGCTGAAGCCTGCAATCAACCCAACTGACACAGGAGGGACAGAAAGTCAACCTCCAAGGCAGAGGGACAGACAAGTCAACCTCGGGAAACAGAAATCCAGCCACATCAGGAAAGCCAGCAAAAAAGACAGTCCTCTCACTCTACCCCACATCACTTTGAGGAAAGTAGCCGGGATGGGCAATCCTGGGACTGGGGAGGGGATGGGAGAAGTGGAAGCCTAGAAGGACACCAGTCGCGGGTCAACCCAGCTGCAGCTCTGGCTGGCTTTCCTTGGACTAAGGTGTTGAGTCTGGCATTTTCTAGGGAGTCCCATGTGAACCTTGCTCACCTCTTCCTCATGACTGGGTAGCGGTGGGAAGAGTTTAGCTGTGGAGGTTGGAATCAGGGGAGGGAATAAAAAGAAGGCAAGTTCCAGAAGGAAAAGGATTTAAGAGATTTCCAAGAAATCTCTTGGAGTGTGGAGTGTGGAGCAGACAGGGCTCAGGACCAGGGAGGAAAGAATGTTTCAGTGAATAAATGTCTCGACTATGAGGGAGGAGGCAATAGGAACGGTGGTGAGAAGGTTCATAAGGAACAAAACAAGTTGGAAAATAGACTTAGGAAGTTCTGTCATAACCCATCATACACACCAGCAATCGCATTCAGAGTGACCCATGGCCTGGCTCCCATCTAGTTTCTGAACTCGTTTGTCCTATTCCCCTCCATGCACCCTCCCCACAGGTCACAGTGAACTCCCTCCTATTTCATAAATGTTTCTTCTCCTGGTCCTTCCTCACACTTCCTGCCCTGGAATAATCTTTCCACCCCCTCACTTTCTTCCTCTTGGAAGCCCACCCGCCTTCCTGCTCTTGGCTGCTACCAATCCATCCAAACCACCATCATCTTTCATCCGGATTTCTGCCATTTCCCCTGAACTGGTCACCCAGCCTGCCTCCTCATCCCTTCCCACAGTCTATTCTCAAGGCACCAGGCCTTCTAGAATGACCATTCACGTAACTTCATGCCTCCACCCTGATGAGAGCCCACAATGGCTCCCTATGCCACTCAGAACAAAAGCTCATCTTTACAGTGATCTGCAAGATCCTCTCAGATGTAGCCTCCATTTCTTCTCTGGTCTCCCCCTGGTCCATTCCTCATTCATTCTGCTCCGTCCCACTGGCCTCCTCACTGTTCCTCATACACAGCAATCGTGTTCCTGCCTCAGGAACTTTGCTTTTCCTTCTTCTTAGAACACTCTTCCCCAAGTAAGCACGTGGCTCATGCCTTCACTTCCTTCAGATCGTTCCTCAGATGCCACTTTTCAGGGAGGCCTTTCCTGGCCACTTTTTCCTAAATTGTGACTTCACACACACACACACACACACAGAGAGAGAAAGAGAGAGAGAGAGAGATGTCCCCTGCTTTATTTTTGTCCTTAGCATGTCTCATTACCTATTTACTCTTTTCTTCACGACAAGGCAGGCACCATAATGACAGATTCCGGTCTGTTCTCTTGCTGCTGTCTCCCCAGTGCCTAGAACAGTGCCTGGAACATAGAAGGCACCCAAGGAATATTATTATAACTGAAAGTTGAATGAAATCACCCACTTCCACCCACCTCCCCATTCTCATCCTGTGACATTGACGTCTCCATCCTCTTTGCTCTCAGAATATGCTTTTGCATGCATGCTATTAATACCTCTTCACCAGACAGGCAACTCTTTAGAAGCAGGTCTATGTGGAATTGTCTCAGAATGCCTGGCACTCAGCAGGTAACAGATGGTTAACAAGTTGTATATTGAAAGGAGATTCCTGCAGGCAAAAGCCATACCTGCACACAATACTTCTCCCACCCTCCCCACTCAGCCTACGGCACCCCAACCTACCGCCTTCTGCCCCCTTCAAAACAGAAAAAATTTCAACCATATCCCATCCACAAAGTGGTGGCTTTGGATGTACAGCAATGATGACAAAGCCTCATGAAGAAGAAACAGCTTCCCTGGATACTGTTTCAGAGGAAACCCTAGCCCTGACGAAACCTCTCGGCCCCAAGACAATAGCAGTAATCCAAAGGAGCGACAAGAAACAGGGAGCAGACAGCTTCCCCTGTCTGTAACTCTCACATGTGACTTCATCATAATAGGAATGTGGGCTCAGGAGGAGGGGATGGGTATATTCAAACACAATGAGTGAGATGAGCAACTTTGGGGATGGTCATGCTTGAAGCTCTGACTCGAGAGAGGAAGGGGGCACGGGCAATATATGTAACCTTAACATCTGTACCCCCATAATATGCTGAAATAAAGAAAATAAAAAAGGAAGGTGGGTTCTGTGGAACTACGCAAGGTCCATGCAAACACATCTGTAACAGATGAAAAACTAAGCACAGCCTTCTACCCTCCTTCCAACTTCAAATTTCGTGGAATGACCAAAAATACTCATTTAATGGAAAACAGACTTACTTCTGGATTCTTGGTTGTTTTCCTGCTTTCTGAGGTTATGGGAGTTCTAATATTCCTATGTGGATGATATTCTATGTAAATTATTTACAAATTAACAGGGAAAACACTCAATGACACGATTCTAAATCGAAGGAGGAGAATAAAGATACATTTACCAATTTCTTATCGCCGAAAGCAGCTGAATTACAACAAAAAATAAACACAGATGTATAAATTCCATCTTAGGTGAAAATAGAAAGCACTTACAACTCCAAATAACACTTTCTATGAAGAAATTCTGCCAAGTCCAGTGCAATTGGAACCAAGCTGAGAGAGGAGGCTGACCCAGTGTCCAATAAGGACAGATCATGGGCAGAGCTGTCAAAGCACAACTTCTCGAAAGTACAAGATGTAAGGTTTTTCGGCGGTGGCAAAAAGAAAAGACAGACACAGAGAGAGAAAGAGTGGTGGCCAAACTACGTGGCTTTATTATACACTCGTGGAGGAGGTTCTGGGGCCCCAAGAGATGGGGGCCCCGGAAGTCACCGCCGTTTGAAGGGGCTGAGGCCTTTTATATCCTTTGGGCCTGGCTAGGGACTTTTGGCGGGAAGAGCTGGGGATTTTAGGAGGGGCTGGAGGTATTTGTGGAATCCTGGAGCCAAAAATGTTCTTATCCAGGTAGACATCTGGGTATGGATCCTCTCAGCCAGGCCTGGCAGTTTTGTCCTTGGCGGGTCTGGTCTCATGAACCTTTTCTTTTTGATCTAGGGAAGGGAGGGGGCCCGCCACCAGCCTTACACAAGATACACCCAGAGCGGGAAGAACAAGGACGTCTTGTTTGTAACCAGGTCTGCCATATACACAATGACGGGTCCTGAAAAAGAGATCTGAACTCATGGAACAGAAAAACATAACTAAAGAAATGTTCCTTAAAAATAAAACAAAACTTGAATTCAGCAGAGGAGACGAGGAAGCGGGCAGTTGTTTGATAGATACAGAGTTTCAGTTTTGCAAGATGAAAAGGTTCTATAGATTGTACAGTGATGTGAACATACTGAACACTGTTGGACTTTATACATAAAATGGTTAATATGATAAAATTTATGTTATATGTATTTTACCACAATTAAAAATTAAAAAGATGAATCTACAGATCAAAAGGAAAAACTGATTCAAAGAAAAAGACTGATTTTTAGAACTGGCCTAATTAAGCTCCTTATCTTCTAAGATAAAGAAGCAATCCTTTGGGAATACAGGCAAAACTACCAACGTGTGCACTGAAGGGAAAAAAATAAGACTGGCTGCAGGTTTTAACACCAAAAGCCACTAGAGAAATTCCTACAGAGTTCTGTGGGAGAAGAAAAGTGATATTCAAGCATTTTGTGCTTAATCAAACTATTTTACCAGGCTACGGCAATAAACAAATATTTTCAAGCATGCAACAATTTACAGAATTTTTGTTCTATGAAATATTTTTCCAAAAAAATAGAAAACTATTAGAAGATAAACTTTAGCCAGTCAAGAGGTAAATGGAGAAAATAAGCAAAAGGATTAGCTGTGAGCAATAAATCCATTTTAATGCAAGACAAAGCTAAAACAGCTGTGGAAATCGTGGTTACAGAGCAGGGGGTAAATGTTATAAACTGTGAGAATGTTAACAAAAGATCAGAATGGGGAAGGAAGAGAAGGGGAAAGTTAGTGTGAGCAGGCAGGCAGATTTATACAACTTTTATACTTCAAGGATCAGAAAATATTTTAATGTGCTAAATCAGGTAATAAAGGTATAAAGGAAATCACTAGAAGAATTACTAACATAATTTGTGAAAATCAGATGGGGAAAAGGGAGGGGAAAAGGAGAAAGCAGAAGTACATTATTTTAATCATTAATAGTAGAGGGAATCAACTCTAAATAAATGAAGAATTGAGTACATCATTTGAAGTTATGGTCATAAAGATAATCAGTAGGACTATTAAAAAACTATAAATCTTTTATATTAACAGAACTATACATACAAAAGAAAAATAAACACAGACCATATAGCAAAATATAAACAAAAAATTGTTAAAATGGAAGGATAACATTAAAAAGATACAACTAGTACCAACACACATTTCATATGAACAAATTAGAAAAGCACAAATTCATGTCATGAAAGCAAGTGTCTCACATTGGATCATAAAGCAAAACAAAAACATACACAATGGATTAAATAAAAGATACATTGAGAACAGGGTAACTGCTTTATTTTGTCTTTCTGTCTGCCTGCCCTTATTCCTGCCTTTCCTTCTGAATAACTCAGTACACAAACCAGTAGGCAGAGCTGAGCATGGAGGGCACCTGCATGGGCAGAGGTGGAGGACTGATTACAGGAAAGCTAGAGCAGGGTGCTGGAACTGGACATGAGGAGGATATTTGCCAGAAGGAGTCAGGGGGTGAGTGGAAGCAGTGACCTGGCATGAGGTGTCAGGGGACACATCAGGCTGATGTCTAGGGTTGGACCTCAAACAGGCTAAGCAGGTCTACATCGTCCAGGCTGACTGAACCTGAACTCTGTAATGTTACATTGGGATTGGTGGTAATGGCAAAAACTCTTGGTCTTAAATATATATAAATAGGTGTAGGAACACATGCAGATGTTAATATGCTTGTATAATTTATTTGCAGGAACACACACACACACACACACACATATATATATAAATACACACATACATTTCTTAGCTTGATCACTGGGAGGGCCTGGAAGCAGAAACATTCCAAGAACAATGAGCGGGCATAGAGCCTATGTCTTCTTTTCCAAATACTGTTCAGAGAACTGGGATCCTCGGGAAACAGCTTATACTAGGACAAAGGAAGAAAAAGTACATGATATGCCTGGAATGCCTTGTTGTACTGGAAAGTAAGAAAATGCTCAAAGAATGATAGAGACATATCAAAAAAATACAGAAGCTAGCAAGAAGGCTGGCCTAATCCCAATACTATCGAATTATTCAAGACTGACCAAATTCAATGGAAAAGAAAAATAGTATAAAAGATTAGAATAATACACAATGAAAGAAAGATTATAAATCATTGAATAAATAGGAAGCCATGAGTCCACACTGATATAAATGAAACAATGAATAAATAAGTGGATATGTGAGAAAGGTTTTTCTTATAGTATAATGGAGGCTAATGAATGCAGAAAGAACAACCCAAGTAGAAAATCACTATTTGCAACCATCACAGTAATAATTAATTCAACCAAGAAACATCAATGAGTGCTAAAACTAATTGGTGAAAGTTTGATAAAGAAAAGGATAGTTATCACATCAGAAAGCAGACCCCAAAACCACAGCCCAGCCTGAAGGCCCATAATTCAACACGGTCACCTCCCTGCTCACAGGCGGTGCTGGGCCACCACAGCCCTCTCCACACAGAGGCTCCCAAGCACAGGAGAACTGCAGGACACGTGTTCTCCCCGCAGGCTGGGTCCCAAAGGAAGGAGGAGAACGAGGCACTCCACCGACCACAACTGCCTACTCTTTTCTTCCAAGCTCCGCAGTCATTTTAAGAATCTCTTACTTAGAGGTAAAGAGAGACCAGGAGAGTTTTGTATGGAGTTTTCTTATATGGAAATAGATATTCAGAATGGAAGAAAACTGATCCCTCTTCTAACAATATATAACAAACAAAAGGTTAGTAATCAAAGTATTAAGTTGCTACTATCACAGAACTATAAAGTTTTAAAAAAACTAGCACAGAAAGCAAAGGACATAAACAAATGACTCACAGAAGAGAAAATACAAAAGACTGATAATCCTATCAAACCCACTGGCAAGCAGGGAAATGCAAATTAAAGTGCTGATGAAAAAATGTTATCTTTGCCCATGTTGGCCAAAATTTAAAATATTGACAGTATCTAGTGGTGATCAGGATATAAGAAACACGCACTTTTATACAATATTGGTGAGCCTATAACTAGAACAAATCTTAGGAAGACAGTATCAAGTAACTATCAAGATTTTAAATGAATATATCCTTTGAACCACCAATTCAACTTCTAAGAGCCTATCCTTCGAAAATATTCATATGAGTACATAAAGAATTCCAGTTCAGCTTTATGTATAAAAGGGGAAAATTGGAAACAACCCAACAAATCCAACAACAGGTTAGGGTGGTAATGTGGCTCCTCTAACTATTTGCATCTTTCAACAACTCAAATGGCAATTATATATGTAACTATTAATAATAAGGATGGATAGAAAAGGAAATATAAAATATATTTCTTCTATTTTAAGTTGTGTAGGATCAATGTGCCAACCCTAACTAGCTTATGCCAAATAAGTTATAAGTGTCTTAATTAATACAAACATTGAAATTGATTATTATTCGTGTAATGTGATGCTTAGTCATACACAATTTAAGATTTCACCAGCCTCTTATACATTTACAGAGAAAAGGCCACCTCTGAGCAGATTTTGATGATCATTATTATGGTAGGAATCACTGAATGAGTCTTTAAATTATGCAGGTGAAAGGTGGGTAGGTACACACCCTCTGGGGAAATTGTGTCATCCAACTTTTTATATGCGACTCGACTGACTCATTTATTTCAGATCTTAGAGTGAAAGTCGGTAAATACGCACAGAAGTAAACAAGGCTTCTAAAAGGAAAGGGATCAAAACAATGTAGGGAACTGACATATATTTTCCTAGTTTAAGAATTAAATTTAGTAATGTACATGCTCTGCCCATACCATGTAAAAGTAATACGTTCCAGACAAGACCCCCGTTGCCTTGAGGCAAAACAAAAACAAGGTATTGCCTAGAGGCATAACAAAGGACCTGAGTTGCAAGTAAGCAAGAGCTACCCCGCCCCATGGCATTGGGGATCTGGAGGCCACAGGATTAACACATTGTTCCGGTGATAGCTGCCTACACCACATAAGATGGCTGGTTAGTCAATGATGGGTAAGAGCCCTCAAAGGAGGGGCGACCTAAGCCAGCACAGCAGCCGGAGTTCAGCCGAGGATCTTAGGGCATCACCCTAAGAGAAGCTGGGGATGAGAAATGCCCCCTGTTGCTCACCTTGCCCATCCTTGCTAATCTAGGTCCTTTATCTATGCCTAGTGCCTAGAGCAACCACCTTGAGATTCTGAGTCAGGAGACGTCTACTTCCCTAAGGTTATTCCAGAATTTATGGCCATTGCTGCAATGCCTGGGTGGTTATGTACAAGGAACTAATTTTAATCTTTTAGAGTATAAAAATAAAACTGACCCAGTGTATTATTACTCCAGTCAACCATCTGTACGTGTGTCTGCATTTTTCTTTGTGTTCTGTGTTTGTGTTTTGTGTTCTGTGTTTATCCTCTGTCCTATAAATGGGCCAAGACAAAACACTGACTCCTTCCCTCTTGGATTAAATAACTACACACCCTTCTCATTGACTGAGTTATCCCAACAGGGTGATTTGTTGATAGAAAATGATTTCAAGAGCCTCCAAAAAGAAATTCATCACACAAGGCCCAGGGTGGGATGTTCGGGGAGCTGGTTCCAGCCCAGCGTGTGGCTGGGATCAAACATCCTCTAATCCAGAAACTCTGGCTTGCTGTTGGGTTTGGGGAACAAGGACAGGGCATGAGGTCAGTGAAAAGAACCATGACCTTATTTTTGAAAAATGCTCAGGGTTGCATATAATGTGTTCTCACCACAAAAACAACTGGGTGAGATAATGCATATGTTAACTAGCTAGAATTAGCCATTTCACAATGTAATTAACCCAAAACATCATGCAGTGCATGATAAATACATTTTATCTATCAGTTTTGAAACAAAGAACCATGACTTTGATCTTTGGCAGTTCTATGGTGCTGACTGTTAGTCATTCATACACTGGCTGCCTCTCTAATGCAAGAATTTACAGCCAGGTGCACCTTCTCTTGGATTCATCAGCCTTCCCAACTGCCAAATATGTGGCCTGTAAAAAGGAGGCCAAAATACATATGGTGTGTCCTTGCCTGAAGCTAAGCCTAAGAAGATTAGAACTTTTCAGGTTGCCAAGAGGAACTTGAGCAATGCCAAAGACAATCAACTCATGGGCAAGTGAGTAAAGGGAACAGAGTCTCAAGTGCCAAAGCTCAGGCCCTAAAAGAAGATGGGGGTCTCCAGGAATTAAGCAGGTAATGAAAGACCCTCCAGTCTCCCTTAGCATGTAGCAAACCCAGGAGCCTTACCTCCTAAGAGATGGTAATAGCCAAATAGTGGCAGATTTCTGAATCAATTTGAATTATGAAAGATGTCTCCCTTACCTGGGACATGTGATCCAAGACCCACAGTGGATGCCTAAAACTGCAGATAGTCCTGTACCCTACATGCACTGATTTTCCCACACTGACATATATATGATAAAGCTGAATTTACAAATTAGGTACAGTAAGAAATTAACAAAAATAACTACTAATAAAATAGAACAATTAAAACAATATGCTGTTTGCAAATTCGTGGAAAGAAGATTCCTTCCTACCACAGATCTCAGCAATCTCAGCATACAATTTCTCTTTCTTCCTTGCTAGGCAAGAACTTTAACCTTTTCACACTTAAAGGAAGCAGTTTATGGCTCTCCTTGGAACATCTAAATTGCCAGTATCACTGCTCTTGTGCTTTGGGGCCATTATTCTGTAAAATAAGGGTCTCTGGAACACAAGCATTACAATGCCCCAACGGTCGATCTGACAGCCGGGATGGCCGCTAAGTGACCAGCAGGCAGGTAGCACAGACAGTGTGGAGACGCTGGGCAGAGGAATGATGCATGTCCCAGATGGGATGGAGCAGAATGGCATTAAATTTCATCATCAATAGCACACAATTTAAAACTTAGGAACTGTTTATTTCTGGAATTTTCCATTTAATATTTTCAGACCTCACCAACTGCCAGTAACTGAAACTGCAGAAACCTAAGCAGTGGATGAGGGAAGACCACTGTACTGGGAGAGCCAGGAGTAGGATTCAGGCAACCAGAGGTGCAGTGCCAACTTTGCACCTGGGAGGGTTATTCAAGGTGAAAGGACCAGCCACACACAGCCATGGGACAGGGAAAGAGCACAGGCCCATCGGGGGAGCTGTTGGTGCTCAGAGTGCAGAAATCAAAGGGCTGCATTGGACTGGGGTATAATAGGACTAAAGGGTTAGGTTTATTTAGTCTTTTCATTGTAAGGTACAACAGAACAGAAAACTGCACAAGTGAATTATTTTAAGGCAAACATCCATGTACCCTCCAACACATGTCACAGAACTGTGCTAGCCACTTCGAAAACGCATCCAATGCCCTACCCCAACTCCATCCAAAGTCCTACCACAACTCCCTTCCTCCCGTCAAAGTGGCCACTACCCTGGTGTTTGAAATCATCTTTTCCTTGTGATTCTTTATGGTGTCATCACACTGGTGCGAATCCCTGGACACCATAATGTAGAGTTCCTTGGTTTTTTATTTGTAATTTTTTAAGTCTCCCTTAATCTAAAGATTTTCCCTCCAGCCCTATCTTTTCCTTTTGATGCACATATTTAAGATAGACCTCCCACCAGTAGATAGACATCCAACCCGTACCAAATTTCTGATAGTCTAGATTTTGTTGATTCCATATTCATGATTAAGTACAACATGTTTCTTTCGTTTATTTTCAACAAACTGACAGCTGGATCCAGAGGTTGAGTCAGGCTGATGCTTGACGCTTTGATAACACTACCTAGATGGTGATGTGTTCTTTCTCCAAAAGGCAGATAATATCTGATTGTCTTTTTGTGTGTGTGTCTGATATTAGCAGTTATTGGTGTTCAATATCTAAATCCATTAATTAACTGGGGGTTGCTACATGGTGATATTCTAACGTTTCTTTTTCATTTATTAGTTCTAATGCATCTGCTGAGAGACACTTCCCTCACCTACTAGTTTATTTGCTAGTGATACAGTTCCTATAGAAAAAGTGGAATAAATGCTCAATTCTTTCCCTTTATTTACCAGTTTTAAAGATAATCAATGGTTTTCTACCATCCTCCAAAAGGGACCAATTAGCTTTTCTAGCATCCATGAGAACTTAAGAATTTAAACATTTGAATTTAAATTTTCTCATCGATTACAATTACCCTATGTGATACTCAAATCATCCCATTTTTGACCAGTGGGAACCTCTTCAAATTGGATCCTGAATTCTTTGAACACGCTTGTAGTAATCATTGATAGCTTTCTCACCAAACAATGTGACAAGATGTTCCAGGTTCCTATTGTACATTTCCTGCCTGAGACCTAAAATTATTGTATCCTTCAAGAAGCCCTGTTTTCTTTTTGCAAAAGATGGAATTTCAAGACCTCGATTCAGTGCCGTGAATGCTCATTGTTGCACATGTGCATGCAGACACACACACTCAGTGGAATATACACACATGTGCACACTTTTTTCAAATCAAAACACCTCATGATTTCATATTGATCTTTCCAATTCATGTCAAGACTACACACTTTTTTTCCTTCTTCTATATTACATTTGCATCTGCTCTCTGCAACATCAAGAACACTTGTTCTTCAGAAACTTTTCTAAAGAAGGCAGAATAATAGCCAGCAAACATATTTAAAAATGCTCAACATCGCTAATCATTAGAAAAATGCAAATCAAAACCACAATGAGATAACATCTAACCCCCAGAGAGATTGGCCTGTATCAAGAAATCCCAAAAGAACAAATGCTGGCGAGGATGTGGAGAGACAGGAACACTCTTACACTGCCAGAGGGACTGCAAATTAGTGCCACATTTGTGGAAAAGAATCTGGAGAGATCTCAAAGAACTAAAAATAGAAATACCATTTGACCCAGCAATAGCATTAATAGGCATCTACCCAAAAGAGCATAAGTCATTCTATTATAAAGACATCTGCATTCGAATGTTTATGGCAGCACAATTCACTATTGCAAGGATGTGGAAACAACTCAAATGTCCAACAATTCATGAGTGGATTATTAAAATTTGGCGTATGTTTACAACGGAATATTACTCAATTCTAAGAAACGACAGCAAGCTATCACCACTTACATTATCCTGGATTGAGCCTAAGCCCGTTATCCAAAGTGAGGTGACACAAGATCAGAATAATGGGCTCCACGTACACTCGCCATCAAATTGGTACTGACTGATTCACACTATGGTGCTCAAAGGGTGGTGGTGTTCACCAGGGATTCAGGGGTGGAGGGGTACTCCCACATCTGAGGGACGTAGTGAACATTGTGGAGGGGAATGGCATAGCTCTAACCCTTGCTAGGGAGAGGCAAAGATATAAAATGATGTACCCAAAATGTTAAGAACAAAAGAAAAACAAACATTTGTCAGGTGTGGAGCAGGTCGTAGGGGAGAGGAGGGGATAGGTATATACATACATAGTGAGTGTGATGCACATGGTCTAGGGGATGGACACGCTTGAAGCTCTGACTGGAGGGCGGAGAGGAGACAAAGGCAATGTATGTGACCTTAATGTTTGTACCCCCATGATATGCTGAAATTAAAAAAAAAGAATCCTTGTTCTTAAGGACACAAGATGATAGAACAGCCTGTAATTACTCATTCACTTTATCACATATTATACACACGATAGTTTGAGAATTGCAATATTAATGCTACCACCTCTAATACTTGGAACAGTGCTTTTAATTGCCGTAAACTCTCCTCATTCCTGTAACCACATATCTCAATCGACTGATATGCAACCATTACATGCTATATTTTCCCCTTTGTAACTCTGGTTTTGTTTCAGTTCCATATATAACTATATTTTTTTTATTTCAGCATATTATGGGGGTAAGGATTTTAAGGTTTCAATAAATGCCCTTTCACCCCCTCCCCCCACAAGTCTGAGTCTCCAGCATGACCATCCCCCAGATGGTGCACATCTCACTCATTATGTATATATATACCCACCCCCCTCCCCCCTCCCTCCTGCCCAATACCCTATTACTGTACTACCTATGTGTCCACTTAGGTGCTGCTCAGCTAATACCAGTTTGCTGGTGAATATATGTGGTGCTTGTTTTTCCATTCTTGGGATACTTCACTTAGTAGTATGGGTTCCAGCTCTAACCAGGAAAATATAAGATGTGCTATATCACCATTGTTTCTTAGAGCTGAATAGTACTCCATGGTATACATATACCACATTTTATTAATCCATTCTTGGATTGATGGGCACTTGGGCTGTTTCCACAGCCTTGCAATTATGAATTGTGCTGCCATAACATTCGAGTGCAGGTGTCTTTTTTGTAGAGTGTCATTGGATCTTTTGGGTAGATGCCCAGCAATGGGATTGCTGGATCAAATGGCAGATTCACTTGTATCGCTTTAAGGTATCTCCATATTGCTTTCCACAGAAGTTGAACTAGTTTGCAGTCCCACCAGCAATGTAGGAGTGTTCCTCTCTCTCCGCATCCACGCCAGCATTTGTTATTTGGAGATATAACTATATTTTTATGCTCATCATCATTCCTTACACTATACTAACATCTCCCTAGTCATTTTGATTGTCTGGTTATCCTTCTCTGGTAGATTCCTCAGGAAAGGCACATTAAGAACAGTTAGTCTGCATCATTCATATTTTAAATTAAGTTTTGTTGGACATAAAATGCTTGCCTTACATTTTCTTTCCTAGTAATCTTAAATGTATTACTTATTTTCTTCTTGCCCAAATACCATTGCTGTCAAAAATTCTGATGATGATAATAAAATTTTCTTTCCCTTTTAAGTCAATTAACTCTGTTTGCCAACAAGCCTCACTCAGGGCTTCTTTATTTATTTTACATAACAGTCCAGCAATTTTGCAGCACAACAAACAATTGCAAAGATGTAGAACCATCCAAATGCCCATCACTTCATGAAAGGATTAACAAAGAGTGGTGTATGTATACCATGGGGTACCACTCAGCCATCAAAAAGGATAAATAAAGTGCCTTTTGCAACAATTTGGATGGAAATGGAGATCATTATCCTAAGTGAAGTACTTGATATTTCAAGAATGGAAAAAGAAATACCACATTCACTAGCTATTAAATTGGAACTAACTGATGAGCACACATTTGCACAGAGGGAAGTAAAAGTCAGTGGAAATCAAGCAGAGCAAAGGGAGAGGAATGGGGGAGGGGAAAATCTACCTAACGGGTATAATGAACATTATTCAGGTGATGGGAACGCTTACAGCTGTGACTCAAGCATGCAAAAATGATCTATGGGCCAGGTGAGGTGGCTCATGCCTAGCACTCTGGAAGGCCAAGGCGGGAGGATCATGTGAGGTGAGGAGTTTGAGACCAGCCTGAGCAAGAGCGAGACCCCGTCTCTACTAAAAAAAAAAATGGAAAGAAATGAGCAAGACAAATAAAAATATATAGAAAAAAATTACCTGGGCATGGTGGCACATACCTGTAGTCCCAGATCCTCAGGAGGCTGAGGCGGTAGGATTGCTTGAGCCCAGGAGCTTGAGGTTGCTGTGAGCTAGGCTGATGCCACAGCACTCCTAGCCTGGCCAACAGAGTGAGACTCTGTCTCAAAAAAAAAGAAATAAATAATTGATCCAGGTAACCAAAAACATTTGGACACTCTTAATATATTGAAATAAAAATGAATAAATAAAGTTTAGCAATCTCACTGCGTTGTGTCTTGGTGTTGGTCACACTGGGTTGATATTCACAAGTTAGATGGTGGACTCTTTCAATTTGTACTTTTAAATCATGTTCTATTCCAGGAATGCTTTCTTCAGTATAGTTCGCAGTACTTGGTCTATTCCCTCCGTTTGATTTCCTTCCTCAAGCATTTCCATTTCATGTATGTGGATCTTCTTTGCCTATTTTCAGTATCTGGCACTTCCTCTTAAATCCTCTTTAACTCTTCCTTGATTTCTTTTTATTTTTAAAACTTTCCTACTTTTTACTTCTATTTACCTGAGGTGTCATCTATTTTGTTAATTTGTTTCTATATTTCTTCTAGTTAAGTTCATTTATGAAACTATTTTTTTCTTTTATCTCTCACTCTTTCCAGATTTTGTCACCTTATTTCTAAGTTCCTAATTCTGGTTTATGTTTTTCTCTTATGTCTTGTATCATTTTCATAGTGCTTTTTAGTTCATTTTGAAACAAAAGATTATAAGATTTGATCTATTTGCTGGGTATGTTTTCTTGGCATGCTGTGCTCATCTATAGGGATATGATGTTATTTTTCTTTCTTATAAAAAAAATGAGATTTTACCTCAATACGTTTCTGTTGCCTATTGTTACATGAAATTAGGATTCCTGGACATTTAGAGGAAACACGGTTCAGGGTAGTTTTCTAACTTCACAGAACCCCATCTTCTGTTGTTTTCAGATAACGTTAAAAGAAGTGTATGGCAGCCTGCTTTCTGAGATTTCCTGGCTATGTTCCCCTGCTCTTACCTTTTCTTCCTGGTCAGTCCCTGTCCTGCTCCATTTTTATTCTACTCCCAGCAGTTTCTCCTCCCTGGAAGGGAGCCCTCCTAGCCCCATTCGGCAGATCCTGAGGGCTAAACTGCTTCAGCCAGCCCCTCACACCTTACCACAGCCCCGTGGCACCCCCACTAACAGGGCGGGAAAGACCCTGCTCGTTTTCAGTTGGCCTGCCCTGCTTTCCAGGCAGTGCCTGCCGGGCATTTCAATGGGTTTCCTGCTCTTGACTTTGCCACGTTTTCCATTCCTGGTCTCTGCCTTCTCCCCTGGAGACGACAATCACACAGACGTGTTGACTCAGTTGGCAATTGGTCCTCATCCGATTGTATCTGGGATTTGTGAAGATACTTATTATCTAGTTTTGTTGTAAATGTTGCCCGTAAGTTGGAGCTTTTCTATCTACTTTGGGGATCCAGAAAAATTCAAAATCTATGCCACAGTTTCCCCCCACCCCCACCATTTTACTGTTTCTTTTTCAGAATCTCCTATAAAGGAGCTAGTTTTTTAAAAGCCTTAATGCCATGCTAAGGCATTTAGAATCCATATTGCAGGAAATGGACTGACAAATATTTTTAAAGCAATAGCTGGCATGATTTGATTGGGTTTTTGTTTTGTTTTGTTTTTCAAAAACTCATCCTGGGAGAATCATGGAGAAGAGAAATATTAGAGGCCTGGAGGCCAGTTAGGAGGTTGCCGTCACCATACAGGCAAGAGTTCTGGTGGACCAGGCTAGGGACTGAGGCTGACAACAGACTGCAGGACATGGGATTTAGAGAATCCACATGTCAGCGCTCCAGAAACACAGCATGCGTGCTGCCTGGACACCTTCCTCATTAGGGAATGGACACCCTTTGATTTTCAGACACCTCCATAACAAAACTGTATTTCTTAAATGGAAGATAACTTTGTGCCCTGGTACATAATCAAGCCACAATTACCCATCCAGACTCATCCCCACTGTTCCCCAGCACATCCCTTCTGGGGACTGAGGCAACATCTCGCCACTACCACCACCACCAGTCCCCACTAGTCCCCACTGTTGACGCCCAATCCCGAAAGCCCCTGCCTCCTCCTCCTCCTCCTTGACTAGCCATATCCTCTGCCTAGTCCAGGAAGCCTCCCCACTCCTGCTGATCTCCTTTCTTTCTTGACACTAGAGTCTATACTCAATAGATCACAGATCACCTCTGAAGTATCTTCCACTTCATTTCTCCACTTGCGAAACTGCAAGTTCCCTGAAGTCTTCAAGAGGCCATCAGTATGTCACTGGGCACACTGCAGGTGCTCAGAGAAAACAACACACAATCCAAGCCCCCAGCAGCCTGCGTTCCTCCCCAAGGGACCAGACTGCAGTGCTCAGAGATAACCCCATCCTCCCTCCCATCAGGAACAGCACTGAGCACCACACCACCTGCAGAGGAGGAGGACGTGCTGCCCCATGCCCATGTCTTCCAGGACCCTGTTTTCTTTGATAGTCTCCAGTCATGGGACTACCACCAGGGGCCTGAAGGAGGGCAGTCCCCACCCTCCTTCCAGTACATGGACCTGGACTGATGCTCACTGACCCTCTGTGTCCTGGTCTCTCTCTCAGGAATATTCTGTCCCCTTTTCTTAACTCTTCAATTTTCCCTTCTAGGTGCTCCATTACAGGCCACATTAGTATCAAATTGTTTAACCTTACTTTGTTACCAAGCCTAGACTGTGAGCTCCGTGAGAGTAGAAACCAAGTCATCGTCACGTCTCTGAGCCAGTGCCTGGTACCTGCAGAAAGAAGGAAGCCCAGCTGGCATGAAGCTGAGGGAGAGAGTGTGGAGAGGAGAGAAGGAAGGGCTAAGCATAGAACCCTGAACAATATCAACAGGGCAGGGATGGTGAGGCCAAGGGGGTTGAAGGAGGCCAGAATGGGAGAGAGAAGGAGAAGTCCAGCGTTTCCACGGCAAGTGGTCAACAGCAGCACAACTTTGCAGAGACCAAATAAGATAAAGGCTGACAAAGTGGCGACTGTATTTGAGTACCTTGGAAAGCATCTCTTTTTCTCCCAAGATGGTGGTGGAAACATCACAGATTGATAAGAACATTAAACAGAACAAGGATGTTGAGGCCAAAATTGTAGCAGTTCTCAAAAGTCTTGGTTGTAAAGGGATTAGAAAGAAGCTAGCAAGGGATAATGTAAAGGGAACATGTTGTTTGTTTACTTTTAAGGTATCTAGATGGTGAAGGGAAAAACAAGCCAAGAGAGGCTCACAGTGACCTCACAAGGGACAGGAAGGGCGGCAGATGGAAGTTCTGCCCACGGAGGTGCAGGGCAGACATCCGGGGGAAGTTTACCATTGGAGCTTTACCCACTCGAATCCCACGTGTGTTCTGCGCTCTGCACAGAGGGACAGTCGCAGAGATTATGTGACCTACCACTAACTAGTGGAGCGGAGCTTCACCCTACCCCACAGGTAGGAAAGTCAGGCCTGCCCTGCCAGGACAAGAGTCTCCCCATCTGCCTAGGCCTCTGCCCACTGTGTGTCCCCCAAGGCAAGATCACGATCGACCCACCTTTGTCTGGGCCAACACAGTGCCTGGCACAGAGAAGCACCTCAAAAATAAGTCTCAGTCCCTTTTCACCAAGGCCCTAGGAAACAGTCAAAGGCAGGACTCGCTCCATAGAGAGAAGATATCTCAGGAAAATAAGTAACTGGCTTTCTCGGGACCAGAAATCAAGATTTCGTGTTATCCTCAGCTCCCCAACGTGGGCCTGAGAGTAGACAGAGGGGAGAGTGGATCAAGGCTGACATAGATGTCCCTCACGTTGCACTTGGGACATAAGAATATAATTTCACACCATGAGATGAACACAGTGGAAGTGGAACACGAGGGCTGCAGGTAATAATATGGAAATAGGGTTTTTGCTGGAAGGGCAGATTTTGGGTGCTCTTGCCACATATACAAAAACACGGGTAACACGTGAGGTGGTGGATATGCTGATGTTCTGTAGTAACTGATGTAGTGTTGATGTTCTGTAGATGATTGTAGTAACCACCTCACTGTGTGTGTGCATATCAAATACCAGTTTGCCCACTTTATATATTACAATAACAGAAATAAGAAAAATAATTGAAGTGGGGCAGGTGAATTGCCTCTACCAAGACCGCTCACCTAATAAGTGACAAAATGAATCCATCAACCCACTCTGGAACTGTTTCTAAGAATCCACGGCAAACACAGGACTGGGGGGAGAGACTCTAGGGCAGGGAGAAGGGCCTCTGCATTATCCTCCACTCTGGATTATCCCCGCCTCTGGCTACCTCGCCCACCTGAAGGATAAACTGGGAACTGACTTCACACTCTGGCTAATTTACCAGGAGAATTTTCTGGGGCTGAAGATGATTTGCTGGGACTGAAGACACCTTGGTCAAGTCCTACAAAGGCTGGGGAGCTCTGGTTACCATGTGGAGACCCTCAGGGAGGACCTTGCTCAGGAGGGGTCCTCAGGGCTCTGAGAGTGGACTCCTGTGAGGGGCTGAGCACCCCTCTGGGAAAGGCCAAGCAACCCCACACTCTCCTGCTACCCTCCTGTTTCCACGTGGAAGGAGAGATTTCTGAGCACAGCCCTCCTGCCAGAACCCTCTCCAGAAAGCTCTCACAGTCTCCCCAGGAACCGCAGGTGTTACCAAAGATGGTAGCTAAGGTGATAGGTAACATAGGGAGGGGTGAGGCAGACAAACATGGTGCCAGTCAGGTGGTGCCAGCTCTTGAGCCGCTGTCCAGGCCCTACCTGCAGGGGAGGCAGGCCCCAGCCAGTCCCAGCCAGCCCCAGCCAGCCCTTGTTGATTTAACAGGTGGCTCTGAGGTAGGAGAAGAGGAGGGGAAGAGAACACACCACTGGAAGACTGGTTCCCATTGGTCCCTGAATTGATTAAAAGAGGCCCAGAGAGACAGTCCACAGATCCCAGAATCTCCAAGCATTTTGTGGCAGACTCACTCCACCCACAGAAGCATGAGGTTCACGGCTCTCCTCTTCCTGGCAGTGCTGACCGGGGCCCTGGTCTGTGCCGGTGAGTATGGCACTTCCCCTGCACCCATCCTGACAACCCTGGGAACATGGCCCCTGCCATCATCCCCCTTCCCCTCCTGGGCAGAGACAGTTCTCCCAGGCCTGTCTCTGCAGCCCGCTACTGCCTGGGCCTGAGTTGCCCACAAGAGGGCCCCGTGCCCATGGTCAGAGGGGCCAGGCGCCCTCCAGCCCTGGCCTGGCTCTGCAGCCACCTCTCCTCCCAGCCCCTGCATCCACCACTCCCACTCCGCTCCAGCCGCTCCGGCATTCTTCCTCCCCTCACTGAGCCAGACCCTTCCTGCCACCAAGACTTTCCCACATCCTCCTGCTTTTTCCCACCCCTTTCCCTCACCCACCCACTGGCAACCTCCCTCCTGTCCAATTCTCAAATGTTTGCCTTTTGACCAAGCTGGGCCAATGCATTTCCACACAGCAGCCTTGCTGAAGACACGGGATAATGTAGGACCCTGTTTTTCATGTTATCGCCTTACACTTTTCCTCCCTAGCACTATCACTAGTGCAATTAAATAACCGCTTATGTAATTATGTAATTCCTCCAAATCCCCCAGCGACTGTCCCCCGGCCACTTGCTTCGCCAAGCAAGCACTGCTCCTCTTCCCCGAGCTGTATCCCCAGCCTCTAACGCCCTGTCGGTGCCCAATGCTTCCTCCATGCCGTTGGGAGGGAGCAGGAAGGAGGGCTGGGGGCCGAGTCTCAGGCCACAGTCAGAGCCAGTCCTGCCCGTCACTTCGCCCAGGCCATGGCCCTTCAGTTATAGTTATGGAACTTGGACGTCTAACAAGGCACAGAGGAGAGGCAGATAATGACTCCGTTGACCTAGGGACGCTGTGACAGCCTAGCTCTGGGCAGGATAGCACGGAGGGGACGAAGTGCAGGTGCCAAATAGCATTTCTGGTGGAGCCCTATGTAGCACAGGTTTCTGTCCCTGCCCTTCACAGCCACAAGCCTGACATTAGAGGCCTGGAAGCACCAGGCAGCTTCCACTCATCGGAGCCCTACTTGACACAGTCACCTTTCACCCCTTTGCAGAAGACCAAAAGGCTGATTCTGCCTCAGAATGGGACAACTGTGAGTCCCTGCTCTCCCTCCTGCCCCTGCCCCGGCTGGGAGGGCAAATGACTGGGCGTGGGAGTGGAGGAAGTCAGAGGAGTAGAAGAAGGAACCACAGCAGGGAGAGCCTCGGGTGGATGGGGGAGCTATCCCTGGCTCAAAGGGAAGCAAGGAAAATGGGAAAGAAAGGAAAGTTTGTGGTAAACAGGAGGACGAAGGTGACAGTAAATGGATTCAGAAGTTGTCATCATGTGCCACTCTCACCAACAATTTCAATGCAAAAACCTTTCATGTGGTTCTCCATTTCTCACCACATAACTCCCACCTCCTAGCCTGACGCTCAAGTCCCTGTGACCGGAATCCAGGCTACTTTTCACATATAACTTCCCCAGGCCCCACCTCCCCCATTCACCACATCAGGCAAAATGAATTACTCTCTATGGCCCCGCTTTCCTTCTCCTGGGTCCCTTTCCCACCCCGCACCACTCCACGCTCTAACAAGGCTTCTTGTGGATATGATGCTTCCTCCTCTCTCTCTCCCTGTCTCTCCTTTCATCCATCCCTCCTCTGGGCTTCCGGTGTGGACCAGTTCTGTCCCCCTTTCTAGAGTGGATCTCCTGAGAGCCTTCATTTCTACTTCCCCAGCAGAGTACACACACTGGGTGCTTAATTAACGTCAGCCCACTATGAGCCCCAACCTCGGCACACACCCACACCCCCGCTGCCTCCTCACCCACAGCCCACATGGCTCCTTCACCTCTTCTCAAATGCCCTTGGCACCTTGCACACCAATGAAACGAGAGTTTTGATTCTCCAGATAAACATTTGCATGTGTTTATAGCTGCAAACGCCCCTTCGGAGGCTGTCAAGTTTCTCTCTTGCCCACCACCCTGCCCCAAAGAGAGAAGCTAGTCCTCTCAGCTAAACCTCTGCACACCAGGGGCTGGTATAAGGACTGAAAACCTGGAAGAGTCTCTTTAACGTGATGTGATCATTCTGTCAACATAACTTTTTCCCTGAATCGTAATCAACCCTATGAAATGGCCCCAAAGAAGGAGGAAAGGTCTTTGAGGCAGCAGGGAAAGACTTGAAGGATGCTAAAAACCTAGCCTATCATAACAGTCAAGCTCTAGAACTGGGAGAGAGCCAGCGCACCCTAAAGCCAGACTTTGCCAGGGAGGGGGACCGGAGGGAACTCAGTGCCACCAGCTCGCTGGGGGGAAAACTGGAGGGAACTGGCACTCCTGTCACCCTCTCACCCTCTTGCAGTATCCCATGAGGGATCAGCAGACTCAAATGAAAATCCAGAATCCTCAGGGTCACACCAAAGGAAGCCATCAGGGCAGGAGGGATCCAGCCTTGCAGGTAAGTTTCTTTGCAAACCCCAGGGTCTTGCATTCTGATGCATAAAACAGCAGATCTCCGGGGTGACCGCACACACAGGCCCAGCACAGGGACGCGGACATGTCCAGACTCCTAAGGAGGGGTGGGGTTGTGCACATCTGCTTCTGCCTACAGGGTTGCAGAGGCAGTAGATCTTGTTGCAGGTACTGGCCACCAATGTACCATGGGAGGGAGGGGGAACTTTGTTCTCTCAGCAAAGCCACTTCACCCTAGGGCTAGCCATGGTGCCTAGGACTGGGGACTTCTCTTACAGAGGAAGCAGCTTTTTTCACCTGGTGTGGCCTCTTCTGCCCCAAATAGAATCCGTCTTAGAAATAGGACGAGGAGTAATAGAAAAGATTACCAAGGAACTTGAAGGCATATTGTCAACTTGACTGACAGGGTGAAAAACACAGGTGACAGTGAGTATTTCCCCGCTGAGGCCTGCAGGCCCTGCTGTAAGTATGCCCACCCCTCCCTCAGGCCCAGCCTGCTTCTCCACCCCCACGAGTGACACCTGGAACTGCCACAGCCACTGCCACTGAAGCCCCCCCACTTTATGCTTCCAATGTCTCCAATTTACACCCAAATTCAAATGCCACCGCTGTCGGATACAGATTCTCCCTGGGGTCTGACCCCCAGCCTTCCCGCTGTGGCACCTGCTTCCCTCTACCCCTCTCACCCCGGCCCAGGTGGGGACGAGGGTGGGTCACGCAGGCTCCCAGTGGATCTACCCTCCATCACCCCGAATTCTGTGCGAGACCCTCCAGGGCCTCAGTGAGTTGGGAAACCAGATGGAGTTGAGGAGGAATGGAAGGGGTGGACCTGCTACCTAGGACCCTAGAATCACTATTTACATGACTTCATATTCCTGTCTACCCCCCTCTCCTTCCCCAACTCCATCTCTCCCTTCCTCTCTCTTTCCCTGTCCTATTCCTTTCAACCTCTTTCCCCCATTTTTTTCCACAGATGTCCTAGATACAACTAGGGAGTTGGGGAAGAAAAATCTCAAATGACTTCGCTCCGGAGAAGAAACTGAAATGATGTCTAGGACGCCCAGGAACACCAGGCTTTAAGTCTGTAGCCGAAAAAAAAAAAACACTAACAAAAAAAAAAAAAAAAAAAAAAACCCTATTAAACCGAAAGCATCAAACTTGCAGGGTGTGTGTGTTTTCCTTGAAAGGATATGGGGTGGGAAACCCAGCCAGGAACCCAAGAAGGTGGAGGAGCACCCCATGAGCCTTCAATTTGCACCCTGGCCCTTCTCCTGAACACAGCCTCCAGACTCGGCCTCCCCACAGAGCACAGGCTCCAGCGGGTTATGCAGTTTATCCCCAGCCTCTCTCCCATGTCTGCAGAGACTGAGCCTCAATTCCCATATTGGTTCCTGCCTTATTCCTCACTCTCCCTCTCCAGTGCCATTTTACTGTGCATCAGAGGGTTGAGTGGGTCTTTTTCCATTGCCCTGAAGTTGCCTCTGGCGCCCACAGTTAGTAATCACAGGCCCCAAGTACCCCACATTTCCTGGAGAACTTCTCACATCTGGAACCTGCCCACCACCCTGGGACTCACTCACAGCTACAAAGGCAGCCCAATCCCAAACAACCCCAGCATTACCGTTCCTTGGCCTGTGGAGAAGGAGAATAATGGAACCATCTGGGTTACTGGCTCTGTAGAGAATTCACTGTTCATGCCAAAGACATATTTCCTGAAAACCCCCATGAAAGAAGGAAGGATGGTGCTCCTTTCTTCACCCTGTAAGGCAAGTGTGGGCTATAGGAATCACTCACAGATTGAAGGTTCCAGACCAAGAAGAGGCTGGCATCTCCCTCCACAGCTGGATGCACCTTCAGACCCACCTGGAGCTGCCCCACTATAGCACATCAGGACAGCACTGGGGAGAGCTTGTGTGCCAGGGCATCAAGAGCATATCAGCCATGGAAAGTTATTCTACTATAAGCTATTCTACTATAAGCAATGGCCCAAAATACAATTGCTCAAGCACTATCTCATGTAGCAGTCAAAGAGGGGTGCTCAGACGTGGGCCAAGGGGATGTAGCCTGTGTTCTCCATGTAGTCACTTAAGGGTTCAGGATGGTGACGACTCTGCCATCTTCAATACCTGGGCTTCAAGATCATTCTGTCACTGGAAGTGGTGGCTCATATCTGTAATCTCAGCACTGTGGGAGGCCACGTCTGGAAGCTAGGAGTTCACCATTACGATGAACTGTGATCAAGTCAGTGCACTCCAGCCTGGGTAACAGAGCAAGACCTTATTTCTTAAAAGAAAAATCATTCTGTCATCTTCATCATCAATCTAACCACAGAAAAGGGGGAAGGAGCATGAAACAGATTGCTTCTATGAGCTACACTGACAAGTGGTATGTGTTATTGACAAGAACCCAATTATGTAACCACATCTAACTACAAGGGCTAGCAAACATCTAGCAGGAAGATGATCAGAATGAATATTTGTGTCCCAATAGCAACTTCTGCCACAGGGGAGGGCAAACACAGAAACAGGTGCCTGCTTATCCTGGGAAATTTCTGGAGACAGAAAGTTTGTCATGCTAGCCCATGGAAGACGTCCAAGAAGACACTCCCAGCTCAGTCTCATGAGGCCTTGGAAGGGCAAGGAAGAGAATTCAGGATCTCCCATTGCTCTCATGAGCTATTTTAGAAGAGAGATCAAAAGCCAGGAGGCTGCACAAGGGGCTTCCAGGCTTGTTAAGAGGAGCCAGCGCATGGTGAGAGGGTTGAGGGTTGGGCCACTGGGAAGATCTAAAGGAACTGTCATTCTTTCAGGGGTTCTACAAAATGGCAGGGCTGGGGTGTGGCTGAACAGCAACTGCCTGGAGAACACCACGCCCTGACCTCCTCTGGAGGCTTCCACAGGAGATGATGGAAACCACGCCAGGGATCAGCACTTCTCCCCACATCCCTCATGAAGGTCATCGCCCTTCGAAGGTCCCACCTCCCCGAAGATCCAGAACCAGACCCTGCCCTTTGCCTGTCTCTCCAGTGAAGCAGATGCTGGGGAGAGGAGAGAAGGTCAGTTTTAAACTGGTTGGACTCTTAACAACCACAAGGAACTAAAAAAAGTGGAATCTGCTCAATATGCCAGTCATAAATGGGAAAGAGATTTGACAACACATACAGGTCTCCTCGATTTATGACGGGGTTACATCCTGATAAACACATGATCATAAGTCGAAAATGTATCCAGGAGCCTACTATAAACATGCTCAGACACTCACTTTAGCCTACTGTTGGGCAAAATCAACTAACACAAAGCCTATGTCATAAAAAAGTATTGAATATCTCATGTAATTTATTCAATACAGGACTGAAAGTGAAAACCGGAATGGTTGCATGGGTCCTAGAGGTTTCCATTCTACTAAATGTACATTGTTTTCTCACCAGCATAAACTGAAAAATCCTAAGTCAGGAACCATCCGTATTTTGAAGCACTGTTGGAAGAAAAAAGGAATCTCCACAAAAGCCTGACCATTCAAGAAACTGTTGTTTCTAAAGATAAATCCACAAGGACCAGGATTTGTCATCTGAAGGGGTCCTCTGCCAGGACTACCACAAATTCGCTCTGATCTTCAAAAGGTTCAGGAAAAAGCAGCAAGAGAAAGACAGAGGCAAAGATAGAGCATGATAAAGCAAGCACAATTAAATCTTATCATTTGTGGACTCCAGTCCCCAGTGGACCTAGGAAGGGGATGTGAAACTCTTTGAACTTCTTTTACAAATTCCCTGTAAGTCTGAAGTTATTTCAAAATAAAAAGTAGGTAATGGGAAGGAGGATCGAGATTGGGGACAAGAAACACCACCACACAAAGTGTCTCTGCAGAAAAGACAAATTCTAGCAGAAATCAGAAGAAAGAAGCAAGAAGACGAGCATACAGCAGACGAGGGCCAGAGGAGGGGTACCTGAGACCCCGGAAGACTCCATGGGAGGAGGTTGCAGAGGAGAACTGGAAGCTGAGACCGCCGGAGCAGCCCAGAGACCAGCAGGAAGGGTAGGGGGTTCTGCCGTTTCCCCTCCCCTGCATCTGGGACTGCTGGTGAGCTCCTCAGCCGATGGAGAGACCCGCAGACACCAGCCCAGAGACGGCCGCAGCCAGCAAGCGGTAAGCCTGTAGGGGACATGGCACCAGGCTCCCAACTCCCTCGGTGCACCTCCTGCGGGTGCACCGAGGGAGTTGGGATTCAGACCCTAATCGCGCAGCAGGCGCCATATTGCCTCCTTCTCCCCTCCGCCGACCCTACCAGCAGCTTCCCAGAGAGACAATACAGCCACCAACCAGAGGCACCTCCAGGGACGTTCCCTTTTGGGACCCTACAGCTGACTAAGGGGAACTCAGACTGTGAGCATCCTACCCGACAACCCTCCCAGGTGCTGCTGGCATGGTGATCCCAGGAGAACGGGGCAGACCCTGAGGCTGAGAGACATAGACCCAGCTTGGGCTCCCTATGGGTGAATTAAGACTGGAACTGCTCTCCCTGGTGGGGATACAGTTTGACTCTGGGACCCAGAGGTCAGACCTGCAGACCAGATCCCGTGCACGAGGTCTCGCATTGTCCGGGGCACAGAAGGGATATACGCGAACAGCCTACTGAGGTGTGTGTGCCCTAAGGGACAGATCAGCATTCTACAGGGCAATCCTCCTCCCAAAAGGAGGCCATGCGCCCAGACCATGTGGCTCCTGCACAGGGAACCACCCCTCCGGTATCACAGTCCGAGGAGGCCTGGTGGCATGTGGTCTGGTCTGCTGGCAGAGGCCCAGGAGTAGCTGCGGAAGTTGGAGATGGTGGAAAGAAGCAAAGCCCGCTCTAGACTGCAGGTCTCAGACAGCCCAACCCCCACACGCAGACTCTCTGACTAAGCAGGGCCATTCCAGCTCCTCCCTGACAGCTTTTCCTGGAAGTAGAGAACAGAACTTTGACCCCTGCTAACGGCATTGGTGGTGCCTGAGGGCAGGCTTACCCAACCCAGCTCTGCCCAGACTCTCTCCTAGACCAGCCCTCACTGAGGGAGAGAAAAGGATACAACTGCAAGTCCCAGGGCCCCACCCACCACCTGAGGCACTAGAGTGCCTCCCCACAGGAACAAGAGCAGATAACAGGACACAAAAACAGCAACATAGCCTGTTCCTCCAAGCAAGCACCACCTACTGACAGGGAGGGTATCCTGCACACCATTTTCATGGTACCTACCGAGTCATCATACAGGGAGTGGTCAAATATCACCCACAGACACCACCTACCGGCTCAGAAACTAAACAAGGCATGTGAATACCTAAACAAAAACCTGAAGGAAAGAAACAACAATTGATCCACATGGGAAGAAATCAGCGAACGAACTCAGGAAATACGAAGAACCAAACGGAAAACACCCCCCCAAAGAGGAGCATCAGCCCCCTAGAAACCGACACCAACCAAAATCAGGCAACCAAAATGACAGAAGAGGAATTTCGTATGTAGATCATAAGAACACTCACTGACCTGCAACAACAACTCAATAACCAACACAAAGAAACCACAAAAAGCCTCCAGGATATGGAAAAAGAAATAGACACAATGAAGAAAAGTTTAACCGAACTCCTGGAAATGAAGAATCAATTCAGGGAACTACAAAATACAGTGGAAAGTCTCAAGAACAGGGTAGATCAAACAGAAGAAAGAATCTCAGAGATTGAAGATAACATCCTCCAATTAAATAAATCAGGCACAGAGATAGAGCAGAGAAACAAGAGCAAAGAGCAAAGCCTACAAGAGATGTGGGATTATGTGAAGAGACCTAATGTGAGGGTCATAGGGTTACCAGAAGGGGAAGAAGACAACACTCAAGGGTTGGATAAGCTATTTGAAGATATAATAGAGGAAAATTTCCCAGACCTTGCTCAAAATCTCGATATACAAGTTCAAGAAGCTTAGAGGACCCCTGGGAGATTAAATGCAAACAGGAAGACGTCACGACATGCAGTCATCATACTGACCAAAATATCAACTAAAGAGGCCCTTCTAAGGACTGTAAGACGGAAGAAGCAAGTAACAAACAAGGGAAAGCCAATTCGAATAACACCAGACTTCTCTAATGAGACTTTACAAGCAAGGAGAGACTGGGGCCCCATTCTCACTCTACTGAAACAAAACAATGCCCAGCCTAGAATCTTATTCCGTCCAAAACTAAGCTTCATATATGAAGGCGAAATAAAGACATTCTCAGACAAGCAAAGTCTCAGAGAATTCATCAAAACAAGACCAGCCCTAGTACTCAAAACAGTGTTACGCAAGGAACAACATAATAAAAACTCACGAATATAAAAACAACAAAAACTTAAGGATTAAAGGCCAGATAATACAATGGCTCAAGAGAGAAATCAAAGCAACAACATCCAACCCTACAGAACAATAATCTACCTTACCTATCAGTTCTCTCAATAAATGTGAATGGCTTAAACTCTCCATTCAAGAGACATAGGCTGGCTGAATGGATAAGAAAATACAGGCCAAATGTGCTGTCTTCAAGAAACACATCTAACCTGCAAGGATGCATATAGACTAACAGTAAAAGGGTGGAGATCAGTATTCCAAGCAAGTGGAAGCCAAAAGAAGGCTGGCATGGCAGTTCTAATTTCAGACAATTTGGTTTTTAAAGCAACAAAAGTAGTGAAAGACAAAGAGGGTCATTATATAATGGTGAAGGGCACACTTCAACAAGAAGAGATAACAATTTTAAATATATATGCACCCAACTTAGGTGCACCCAGTTTCAAAAAGCAAACCTTACTGGAGCTAAGCAAATGGATTAATATCAACTCCAAAATCACTGGAGATTTCAACACCCCACTGACGGCACAAGACAGATCCTCCAAACAGAAAATTAATAAAGAAATAATGAACTTAAACAAAACCTTGGAACAACTGGGTCTGACTAACATCTACAGGACATTCTACCCAAAATCCACTGAATATATGTTCTTCTCATCAGCTCACGGGACATTCTCTAAGATTGACCATATCCTAGGACACAAAGAAAATCTCAAGAAATTTAAAAAAATAGAAATCATACCATGTACCTTCTCAGATCACAGTGGAATAAAACTAGAAATCAACCCTAACAGAAACTCACATTTCTACACAAAAACGTGGAAATTAAACAACCTCCTACTAAATGATTACTTCGTAAATGAAGAAATCAAGACGGAAATAAAAAACTTCTATGAAGAAAACGACAATGGAGAGACAAGTTATCAACTCCTCTGGGACACAGCTAAAGCAGTTCTAAGAGGAAAGTTTATCTCCATAAATGCCTATAACCAAAAGGCAAGAAGATCACAAATAGACAATCTAATGAAACGACTCAAAGAGCTGGAAAAAGAAGAACAGACCAACCCCAAACCCAGCAGAAGAAGTGAAATCAACAAGATCAAATCAGAACTAAACGAAATTGAAAACAGGGAAGCTATTCAGGAGATTAATAAAACAAAAAGTTGGTTCTTTGAAAAAATAAACAAGATTGACACGCCATTGGCTAAGCTAACGAAAAGCAGAAAAGAGAAATCTCTAATAAGCTCCATCAGGAATAAAAAAGGAGATATCACAACTGATCCCAAAGAGATACAAGATACAATTTATGAATACTACAAAAATCTTTATGCACACAAACTGGAAAATGTGGAGGAAATGGACAAATTTCTAGAAACACACAGCCTCCCTAGGCTCAACCAGGAAGAAATAGATTCCCTGAACAGACCAATCTCAACAGCTGAAATAGAAACAGCAATTAAAAATCTCCCTAAAAAGAAAAGTCCCGGTCCAGATGGCTTCACACCTGAATTTTACCATACCTATAAAGAAGAACTAGTACCTATCTTGCAGAAACTATTCCACAACATCGAGAAGAACAGAAACCTCCCCGACACCTTTTATGAAGCGAATATTACTCTGATACCAAAACCAGGAAAGGATGCAACAAAAAAAGAAAACTACAGACCAATATCCCTAATGAATATAGATGCAAAAATTTTCAACAAAATCTTAGCTAACCGAATCGAGACACTTATCAAAAAAATAATCCACCACGACCAAGTGGGCTTCATCCCAGGGATGCAGGGATGGTTCAACATACGTAAATCTATAAATGCAATTCACCACATAAACAGAAGCAAAAACAAAGACCACATGATTCTTTCAATAGATGCAGAAAAAGCTTTTGACAAAATTCAACACCCTTTCATGATACGAACACTTAAGAAAATAGGCATAGAAGGGACATACCTAAAAATGATACAAGCCATATATGACAGACCCATAGCCAACATCATACTGAATGGGGAAAGATTGAAATCATTCCCACTTAGAACTGGAACCAGACAAGGCTGCACACTATCTCCACTTCTGTTCAACATAGTGCTGGAAGTCTTGGCTACAGCAATCAGACAGGAAAATGGAATCAAAGGTATCCAAATAGGGGCAGAAGAGATCAAACTTTCACTGTTTGCTGATGATATGATATTGTATCTAGAAAACCCCAAGGATTCAACCAAGAAACTCCTGGAACTGATCAATGAATTTAGTAAAGTCTCAGGATACAAAATTAATACACAGAAATCAGAGGCATTCATATACGCCGACAACAATCTAATTGAGAACCAAATCAAAGACTCAATTCCCTTCACAATAGCAACAAAGAAATTAAAGTACCTAGGAATATATTTAACCAAAGAGGTAAAAGACCTCTACAGGGAGAACTATGAAACACTGAGGAAGGAAATAGCAGAGGATGTAAACAGATGGAAATCCATACCATGCTCGTGGATCGGCAGACTCAATATCATCAAAATGTCTATACTACCCAAACTGATCTACAGATTCAATGCAATACCTATTAAAATCCCATCAGCATTCTTCACAGATATAGAAAAAATAATTTTACGCTTCGTATGGAACCAAAGAAGACCCCGAATATCAAGAGCAATTCTAGGCAACAAAAACAAAATGGGAGGCATTAATATGCCAGATATCAAACTATACTACAAAGCTGTAGTAATTAAAACAATATGGTATTGGCACAAAAACAGGAATATTGACCAGTGGAACAGATGTGAGAATCCTGATATAAAACCATCCTCATATAGCCATCTCATCTTTGACAAAGCAGACAAAAACATACGCTGGGGAAAAGAATCCCTCTTCAATAAATGGTGCTGGGAAAACTGGATAGCCACCTGTAGAAGGCTAAAACAGGACCCACACCTTTCACCTCTCACAAAAACCAACTCACGCTGGATAACAGACTTAAACCTAAGATATGAAACTATTAGAACTCTAGAGGAAAAAGTTGGAAACACTCTCCTAGACATCGGCCTGGGCAAAGAGTTTATGAAGAAGTCCCCAAAGGCAATCACAGCAGCAACAAAAATAAATAAATGGGACATGATCAAACTACAAAGCTTCTGCACAGCCAAAGAAATAGTCATGAAAGTAAACAGACAACCTACAGAATGGGAGAGAATTTTTGCATCCTATGCATCCGATAAGGGACTGATAACTAGAATATACTTAGAACTCACGAAAATTAGGAAGAAAAAATCAAATAACCCCATTAAAAAGTGGGCAAAGGACTTGAACAGAAATTTTTCTAAAGAAGACAGAAGAATGGCCAACAAACATATGAAGAAATGCTCAACATCTCTAATCATCAGGGAAATGCAAATCAAAACCACAATGAGATATCACTTAACCCCAGTGAGAATGGCCTTTATCAAAAAATCTCCAAACAATAAATGCTGGCGTGGTTGCGGAGAGAGAGGAACACTCCTACACTGCTGGTGGGACTGCAAACTAGTTCAACCTCTGTGGAAAGCAATATGGAGATACCTTAAAGCAATACAAGTGAATCTACCATTTGATCCAGCAATCCCATTGCTGGGCATCTACCCAAATGATCCAGTGACACTCTACAAAAAAGACACCTGCACTCGAATGTTTATAGCAGCACAATTCATAATTGCAAGGCTGTGGAAACAGCCCAAGTGCCCATCAATCAAAGAATGGATTAACAAAATGTGGTATATGTACACCATGGAGTACTATTCAGCTCTAAGAAACAATGGTGATATAGCACATCTTATATTTTCCTGGTTAGAGCTGGAACCCATACTACTAAGTGAAGTATCCCAAGAATGGAAAAACAAGCACCAGATATATTCTCCAGCAAACTGGTATTAACTGAGTAGCACCTAAGTGGACACATAGGTGCTACAGTAATAGGGTATTGGGCAGGTGGGAGGGGGGAGGGGGGCGGGTATATACATACATAGTGAGTGAGATGTGCACCATCTGGGGGATGGTCATGATGGAGACTCAGACTATTGGGGGGAGGGGGGGAAATGGGCATTTATTGAAACCTTGGAATCTGTACACCCATAATGTGCCAAAATAAAAAAAATAATTAAAAAAAAAAAAATTCTATACTCCTACACTGCCGGTGGGACTGCAAATTAGTTCAACCTCTGTGGAAAGCAATATGGAGATACCTTAAAGCGATACAAGTGAATCTACCATTTGATCCAGCAATCCCATTGCTGGGCATCTACCCAAATGATCCAATGACACTCTACAAAAAAGACACCTGCACTCAAATGTTTATAGCAGCACAATTCATAATTGCAAGGCTGTGGAAACAGCCCAAGTGCCCATCAATCCAAGAATGGATTAATAAAATGTGGTATATGTATACCATGGAGTACTATTCAGCTCTAAGAAACAATGGTGATATAGCACATCTTATATTTTCCTGGTTAGAGCTGGAACCCATACTATTAAGTGAAGTATCCCAAGAATGGAAAAACAAGCACCACATATACTCACCAGCAAATTGGTATTAACTGAACATCACCTAAGTGGCCACATAGGTACTGCAGTAATAGGGTATTGGGCAGGGGGGAGGGGGGCGGGTATATACATATATAATGAGTGAGATGTGCACCATCTGGGGGATGGTCATGCTGGAGACTCAGACTAGTGGAGGGAGGGGGGGAAATGGGCATTTATTGAAATGTTAAAATCTGTACCCCCATAATATTCCAAAATAAAAAAAAAAAAAAAAACAAGTGGGCTTCATCCCAGGGATGCAGGGATGGTTCAACGTACGCAAATATATAAATGTAATTCATGATATAAACAGAAGCAAAAAAACAAAGACCATATGATCCTCTCAATAGACACAAAGAAAACATTTGACAAAATTCAACGCCCTTTTATGATAAGAACGCTCCACAAAATAGGCATACGGGGCTTACCTAAAAATGATACAAGCCATATATAACAAACCCACAGCCAATATCACACTGAATGGGGAAAAATTGAAAGCATTCCCACTTAGAACTGGAACAAGACAGGTTTCCCACTATCTCCACTTCTATTCAACATAGTGCTAGAAGTCCTTGCTACAGCAATCAGACAAGAGAGCAGAATTAAGGGTGTCCAAATGGGAGCAGAAGAGATCAAACTCTCACTCTTTGCTGATGACATGATATTATACCTAGAAAACACCAGGGATTCAACCAAGACACTCCTTGAATTGATAAATGAATTTGGTAAAGTCTCAGGATACAAAATCAATACACACAAATCAGAGGCATTCATATATGCCAACAACAGGACAAGAGAGAACCAAATCAAAGACTCAATTCCCTTCAAAATAGCAACAAAAAATAAAGTACCTAGGAATATATTTAACTAAGGAGGTAAAAGACCTCTATAGGGAGACTATGAAACATTGAAGAAGGAAATAGCAGAGGACGTAAACAGATGGAAGCCTATACCATGCTCATGGGTCAGCAGAATCAACATTGTTAAAATGTCTATACTACCCAAAGTGACCTACAGAGCCCATGCAATCCCTATCAAAATACCATCATTATTTTTCACAGATATAGAAAAAATAATTTTACGCTTCGTATGGAACCAGGGAAGACCCTGTATAGCAAAATCAATCCTTGACAATAAAAACAAAATAGGAGGTATCGATCTACCATACTTGAAAATATACTACAAGGCTATAGTCATTAAAACACCCTGTTGCAGGCACAAGAAGGGGCACACTGACCAGTGGAACAGAACAGAGAACCCAGATATAAAACCATCCTCATATAGCCAACTAATCTTCCACAAACCAAGCAAAAACATACACTGCGGAAAAGAATCCGTATTCAATAAATGGAGCTTGGAAAACTGTATAGCCACATGTAGAAGACAAACAAGACCCACACCTTTCACCTCTCACAAAAATCAACTCACACTGGGTAACAGACTTGAACCTCAGGTGTGAAACTATTAGAATCCTAGAGAAAAATGTTGAAAATACTCTTCTAGACATCGGCCTGGGGAAAGAATTTATGAAGAAGACCCCAAAGGCAATTACAGCACCAACAAAAATAAACAAATGGGACATGATCAAATTAAAAAGCTTCTGCACAGCCAACAAAACTGTCAAGAAAGCAAACAGACAACCCACAGAATGGGAGAAAATTTTCGCAAGCTACACATCCAATAAAGGGTTGATAACTAGAATCTATTTAGAATCCAGGAAAATCAGGCAGAAAAAATCAAACAACCCCATCAAAAAATAAGCAAAGGACATGAACAGAAACTTTTGAAAAGAAGACAGAATAATGGCCAACAAACATATGAAAAAATGCTCAACATCTCTAATCATCAGAGAAATGCAAATCAAAACCACAATGAGATATTACTTAACTCCAATGAGAATGGCCTTTATCTCAAAGTCCCCAAACAATAAATGCTGGCGTAGATGCGGAGATACAGGAACACTTCTACACTGCTAGTGGGACTGCAAACTAGTTCAACCTCTGCGGAAAACAATACAGAGATACCTCAAAGCGATACAAGTAGATCTACCATTTGATGCAGCAATTCCACTACTGGGCATCTACCCAAAACATCAAAAGTTGCTTTATGAATAAAACACCTGCACTTGAATGTTTATAGCAGCACAATTCATAATTGCAAAGCTGTAGAAACAACCCAAGTGCCCATCAATTCATGAGTGGATTAATAAAATGTGGTATATGTATACCATGGAGTACTACTAAGCTCTAAGAAATAATGGTGATATAGCACCTCTTGTATACTCCTGGATAGAGCTGGAACCCATTCTACTAAGTGAAGTATCTCAAGAATGGAAAAACCAGCACCACATATACTCACTAGCAAATTGGTATTAACAGATCAACACCTAAGTGGACATATAGGAGTAACATTTATTGAGTGTTGGGCAGGTGGGAGTGGGGAGGAGGGGATGGGTATATACAACCACAATGAATAAGAGGTACAACGTTTGGGAGATGGGCATGCTTGAAGCTCTGACTCGAGCGGGGGGAGGCATGGGCAATATACATAACCTTAACACTTGTACCCCCATAATATGCTAAAATTTAAAAGAAACTCATTAATGAAAAAAAATTTTTACAGAGATACAAATAAGGAATAGCAAACCCAAGAAGCCATTACCATCTATGAAACTGAAGCAGCAGAGGGAGGAATTCATGTCATCGGAGACCAGTTGAGAGATGGAGTCACCAGATGGAAACTGTACTCATAGAGGAACACTGCCATTGCCTCCTCATGCTGTCTTAATTATCTGTGGCTGCAGAAATTGTCACAAAACTTGGTCGTGTGAAACAGCATTGTTTCTTATCTCCCAGTTGCTGTGGGTCAGGAGTACAGGGACAGCATGGCTGTAACTGACTCAGAGTCTCCCACAAGGCCGCAATTGACATATCGTCCAGGCTGTCTCCACCTCCAGACTCAACGGAGTAAGGATCCACTTGTGAGATCAATCATGTCGTTGGCAGAATTAAATTCCTCATAGACCGTTGGACTGAGGCCCTCTGTCCCTCAGTGGCTACAGGCTGGAAGCTGCCCTCATTTCCTGATCATGGGCCTCTCCATGGGACAGCTCACTTCATTAAAGTGAGCAACATGAGAAGATTCAGAGTGCATGAGCATTAGCTCAACAAAAGTCCCGGGCTATTATAACCTAGTCTCAGAAGGGACTCTCTCAAACTTTTGGCATCTTCTATTTGTTACAAGTGAATCACTAGGCCCAGCCTAGTCGAGCAGAGGGGATCACACAGGGGCATAAACGCCAGGAAGTGGGCACCACTGCAGCCAACTTAGAAGCCCCCCTACCACACTTGCCAAAGCAGGGCAGGAGCAGGGGGAGATTAATGCCTCGACTTCTTCTCTTCCCACCATCTGATCTCCCACCTGTGTCTCCCACTGACCAAGCTTGACTAGAAGCCAGAGGGCACAGGAGCCCAGGCCACACAGCCCAAAGAGGCCATCGTCCCAGCCCAGTGCAGACAGAAGCAGACAACAGACCTGCAGGGAGGGGAGAGACATACACTGGACACAGAGCGAGCAGCACATAAGAAAAGACCTTCGTAGAACTCTACTGTCTAAAATCTGCTTTGCAGTGTATTATCTCACAATCTCCACCACTAGCCTGTACACAGGAGCCATAACTCCTGGACAACAAATAAAAATCCTAACATTTTCCAGCATGTGACCAAGCTGCAGTCATCACAGAGGTCGGAGGCCCAGAAGGCAGGACACCACACAGAACAGCCCCTTATCCGCATACGTGGGGTGTGTCTCTTTCCTTTAGTATATGTACCCAACTCCTTCCCAGGCTCTATGATTTGGGGTAACATTGCTCCTGGGCCCTCTTATAAAGTGATGAAAATGTTCCATAAGGCAAAGGTCCCTACCTTTCACCTCATCCTTATTTATGTAAATACCTGCCTCTTTAAGTTCTGAGGCCAGGAGGAGGACCTGGGAGAGAAAAAGGGCTAAGCAGTGACATTTGTAAAGACCCTGCTCTGTGACAGTTCTAGTGTTGATGCCAAAGTTCGAATTTCCTCTTAGAAAAACTTTGTGCAAATAGCATAGTTCACTCCTGTTGACCTTTTTAATGTGCTTATGGAGACCGTTTGGGATCTAGAGTGAGGCTTCTACAGTGAACACACACACAAACACACACACACACTCACACACACATGCATTACATGCACGCACACCCAGGGCACCGATCTGTCCAGACATCATCCTGGCCCTCAGCCTCTCCATTCCAAGTAAGGCCACCTTTGAGGCTGCCAGGCCCAGACCCTCAGGCAGGTAGTAATTGCCAAGGCTTGAATGTCCCACCCCATTAATTTTCTCTTCCTTTATCTCCTGGGAAGATTAATGCTCTAAATTCGGCCACCCAAAACAGCCTCATGTCAAAAACTCCCTGATACCCCCTTTCTCCACAATCAGCTTCACGGCAGCCATGAGACAGAGGACAGCACAGGCCTCAGGAGTCAGCCCCATGTTGGGCGGGGTGAGAGCCAACGTCCAGCAAGTGGAGAGTCACAAGCTGGTTTCCACCCTTCAGCCCCTCACGTGGCTCCTGCTTCTCCTCTGCCCTGTTTTGTTTAGCATTTGGCACCAACCTGACCCAAAGTTCCAGGTCCACCATGTATGTAGTGACAGGTCCTAGAAAAGAGATCTGAACTCATGGAACAGAAAAACATAACTAAAGAAATTTTCCTTAAAAATAAAACAAAACTTCAATTTAGCAGAGGGGAGGAGGAGGCAGTGAGTTGTTTGATAGATACAGTTTCAGTTTTGCAAGATGGAAAAGTTCTAGAGATTGTACAGTGATGTGAACATACTGAACACTGTTGGACTGTACAAATAAAAATGATTAATATGGTAAAATTTATGTTATGTGTATTTTACCACAGTTGAAAATTAAAATTTAAAAGCTTAAAAACTTGAATCTACAGATCAAAAGGAAAAACTGATTCAAAAAGACCGATTTTTAGAACTGGCCTAATTAAGTTCCTTATCTTCTAAGATAAAGAAGCAATCCTTTGGGAATACAGGCAAAACTATCAACGTGTGCTCTTAAGGGAAAAAAATAAGATGGGCTCCAGGTTTTAACACCAAAAGCCACTAGAGAAATTCCTACAGAGTTCTGTGAGAGAAGAAAAGTGATATCCAAGCATTTTGTGCTTAATCAAACTATTTTACCAGGCTACAGCAATAGACAAATATTTTCAAGTGTGCAACAATTTAGGGAATTTTTTTCTATGAACCTTTTTTCCAAAAAAAATAGAAAACTATTAGAAGATAAACTTTAGCCAGTTAAGAGGTAAATGGAGAAAATAAGCAAAAGGATTAGCTGTGGCATTAAATCCATTTTAATCCAGGACAAAGCTAAAATAGCTGTGGAAATCGTGGTTACAGAGCAGGGGGTAAATGTTATAAACTGTGAGAATGTTAACAAAAGATCAGAATGGGGGAGGAAGAGAAAGGGAGAGTTAGTGTGAGCAGGCAGGCAGATTTATACAACTTTTATAGTTCAAGGATCAGAAAATATTTTAATGTGCCAAATCAAGTAATAAAGGTATAAAGGAAATCACTAGAAGAATTAATAACATAATCCATGAAAATCACATGGGGAAAAGGTAGGGGAAAAGGAGAAAGTAGAAGTACATTATTTTAATCAGTAGTAGTAGTGGGGATCAACTCTAAATAAATGAAGAATTGAGTACATCGTTTGAAGTTATTATCATAAAGATAATCAGTAGGACTATAAACAAAACTATAACTCTTTTATATTAACAGAATTATACATAAAAAAGAGAACAACACAGACCATATAGCAAAATATAAACAAAAAATTGTTAAAATGGAAGGATAACATTAAAAAGCTACAAGTAGTACTAAACACACATTTCATAGGAACAAATTAGAATAGCACAAATTCATGTCATGAAAGCAAGAGTCTCACATTGGATCATAAAGCAAAACAAAAACATACACTATGGATTAAATAAAAGATACATTGTGAACAGGGTAACTGCTTTATTTTGTCTTTCTGTCTGCCTGCCCTTATTCCTGCCTTTCCTTCTGAATAACTCAGTACACAAGCCAGTAGGTAGAGCTGAGCATGGAGGGCACCTGCATGGGCAGAGGTGGAGGACTGATTACAGGAAAGCTAGAGCAGGGTGCTGGAACTGGACATGAGGAGGATATTTGCCAGAAGGAGTCAGGGGGTGAGTGGAAGCAGTGACCTGGCATGAGGTGTCGGGGGACCCATCCAGCCCAATGTCGGGGGTTGGACCTCAAACAGGCTAAGCAGGTCTACATTGTCCAGGCTGACTGAACCTGAACTCTGTGATGTTACATTGGAATTGGAGGTAATGGTGAAAACTCTTGGTCTTAAATATATATAAATAGGTGTAGGAACACATGCAGATGTTAATATGCTTGTATAATTTATTTGCAGAAACACACACACACATATGTACATAAATACATTCACACATTTCCTAGCTTGATCACTGGGAGGGCCTGGAAGCAGCAACATCCCAAGAACAATGAGCGGGCATAGAGCCTATGTCTTCTTTTCCAAATACTGTTCAGAGAACAGGGATCCTCGGAGACATAGCTTATACCAGGACAAGGGTAGAAAAAGTACATGATGTGCCTGGAATGCCTTGTTGTTCCAGAAAGTAAGAAAATGCTCAAAGAATGATAAAGACATTTCAAAAAAATACAGAAGCTAGCAAGAAGGCTGGCCTATCCCAATACCATTGAATTATTCCAGACTAACCAAATTCAATGGAAAAGAAAAATAGTATAAAAGATTAGAATAATAAACAATGAAAGAAAGATTATAAATCGTTGAATAAATAGGAAGCCATGAGTCCACACTGATATAAATGAAAGAATGAATAAATAAATAGGTATGTGAGAAAGGTTTTTCTTATAGTATAATGGAGGCTAATGAATGCAGAAGGAACGATCCAAGTAGAAAATCACTATTTGTAACCACCACAGTAATAATTAATTCAACCAAGAAACATCAATGAGTGCTAAAACTAATTGGTGAAAGTTTGATGAAGAAAAGGATAGTTTCACATCAGAAAGCAGACCCCAAAACCAGGGCCCAGCCTGAAGTCCAAGAGGGTTCTTGGCTCCATGCAGGAAAGAATTCAAGCATGAGCCTTAAGCTAGAAATGAAAGCAGCATTTATTAAACAAACAAATAGCAAGCAGGCTACCCCATAGACAGAATAGCCCCTGTACACTGCTGGCAAAACTCTATTTATGGCAATCTCTTGATTATTTGCTAAATGAGGGTTGGATTATTCATGGGTTTTCTGGGAAAAGAGCAGATATTTCTAGGAATCAGGATTCCTCATTTTTTCATATAAGGTAACTTCTGGGGGTTGTCATGGTGATTGTAAGTTGTCATGGTGCTGGTGGGAGTTTCCTTTAATATGCTAATACATTATAAGCAGGCTGTAATGAGCTACAAGGGCAAGGAGAGGTCATTCTCACCATCTTGGCCTTTATCAGTTTCTTCACTGTATCCTGTCTCTCTGTTCACGTCTTGAAGCTTTTTAATGAGTTGGGCCTGCCAGTTTTCTAACTCACTTACATTTCAAAGTACCTTCCTAAAAAATATTTATTAATTACAAAGGAGAAAACAGTAACTTCAGAGTGGAGAAACCCATAAGACATCATCTTAATCAGTGATCAAAGTTAACATCACAGTGATGGGATAAATTGAAATCCTGTGCCACCTAGTAAAATGTAATGTGAAGGATACAATACGACTTCTTCTGCCCAAAGCAGAGGAACATTAGATGAACCCACATTGGGGGACATTCTATACAGTAACTGGCTTGTAATCTTCCAAAGTAGCAATGTGATGAAAATCATGGAAAGATTGAAGAACTGTAACAACTAAATATTGAGCACAATCTTGGACTGGATTCTTTTCTCATAAGGACATTATTGGGACAACTGGCAACATTTAAATGGGGCCTGTGGTTGAGATGGTAATAAGGTATCAATAATGTATCCAATGTTAATTTCCTGGTTTTAATAGTTGCATTGAGATTATGATGAAATGTCCTTATTTATAGGAATTACACAAAATTCAATACAAAAAAATTTTAACTCAGAAAGATTGAAAGTCAAAGGATGGGCAAAGGCCACTCACTATACAAATGAAAAAAGCAGAACATTGATCTTAATATCAGCCAATATTTATTTCAGAGTAAGCATATTAAATGAGACAAAGAAAAGCTTTTATTTGAATAAACATTGCAATCCACACTAAAAATTTTAATAGGCACACATATTTTTGCACCTTATGAAAGAGCACCAAACCTTCAGGAAATGCAAAGAATTAGAGTTGGACAGACTAATTCACTTGTCTCAATCTATAAAGGTCAAGTGAAAAAGAACAGTGTGTGGCTATGGAGTATCTAAGTAACCTAAAGAGCAAGATAGAGTTCATTTAATACTCCTTCCTAATAATACTTCCTTTAATATTCCTTCATTTCAAACACGGAAAAGTACATCAAGAATTATATAATAAACAACTGCAAGAATAATAATGGTTAACGTGTCTCTGAAACTTAATAATATGCCAGGTACTATTCTAAGCACTTTGCAGATTTTAATTCCTTTAATACTCTTTACAATCTAATGATAAAACTTGAGGCAGAGAATTTAAATAAGATGCCTGAAGTCAGGTGGCTGATACATGGTAAAACCAGGATTTCAACCCAGGCAGTCCAGTCTGGATCCAGAGTCTACACTCTTTTTGTTTGTTTGTTTTTAGTTTATCTCTTCTGGGGTCAGTTTTCTTGGATATTTTTCTAGAAAATACATTTCACCCATGTTTAAAAAATTGATTTGCACAGTTCAGGCAAAATAATCTTTTAATCATTTGAATTTCCTATCTACTTGTAATATCCCATTCTTATTTCTTATTCTGGTTTCTCTCATGCGTAACCCCCTTTCTCTCTCTTTTTTGTTAAGTTAGATAATCATTTATCTATTTTTTCCCTAAATAATAAGTTATCTGATATTTTAAGTTTAGGTTCTATGATTTTTTTCTATATATTTAATTTCTGCTTTTAATAATATATTCTCTCCGTTTTCATTAAATTTAGCTCATTCTTTTGAATTGGGTGCTTAATTAATTTTAAAAACTTTTTCTTTGACTAATGTTACCCTTTAAGGCTGTGAAATTTCCTGTGAACACTGTTTTAGCTGTACCTTATAGATTAGATATGTAGTATTTTCATTATTGCTATGTTCTAGGTATTCAGTTATTTTAGTTTTTTTTTTATTTTATTTCGGCATATTATGGGGGTACAGATTTTAAGGTTTCAATAAATGCCCTTTCACCCACTCCCCCCACAAGTCTGAGTTTCCAGCATGACCATCCCCCAGATGGTGCACATCTCACTCATTATGTATATATATAACCGCCCCCCTCCCCTCTGCCCAATACCCTATTCCTGTAGTACCTATGTGTCCACTTAGGTGCTGCTCAGTTAATACCAATTTGCTGGTGAGTATATGTGGTGCTTGTTTTTCCATTCTTGGGATACTTCACTTAGTAGTATGGGTTCCAGCTCTAACCAGGAAAATATAAGATGTGCTATATCACCATTGTTTCTTAGAGCTGAATAGTACTCCATGGTATACATATACCACATTTTATTAATCCATTCTTGGATTGATGGGCACTTGGGCTGTTTCCACAGCCTTGCAATTATGAATTGTGCTGCCATAGCATTCAAGTGCAGGTGACTTTTTTGTAGAGTGTCATTGGATCTTTTGGGTAGATGCCCAGCAATGGGATTGCTGGATCAAATGGTAGATTCACTTGTATTGCTTTAAGGTATCTCCATATTGCTTTCCACAGAGGTTGAACTAGTTTGCAGTCCCACCAGCAGTGTAGGAGTGTTCCTCTCTCTCCGCATCCACGCCAGCATTTGTTATTTGGAGACTTTTTGAAAAAGGCCATTCTCACTGGAGTTAAGTGATATCTCATTGTAGTTTTGATTTGCATTTCCTTGATGATTAGAGATGATGAGGATTTTTTCATATATTTGTTGGCCATTCTTCTGTCTTCTTTAGAAAAGTTTCTGTTCAAGTCCTTTGCCCAATTTTTAATAGGGTTATTTGATTTTTTCGCTGATTTTCGTGAGTTCTAAGTATATTCTAGTTATCACCCCTTTATCAGATACATAGGATGCAAAAATTTTCGCCCATTCTGTAGGTTGTCTGTTTACTTTCATGACTGTTTCTTTGGCTGTGCAGAAGCTTTTTAGTTTCATCATGTCGCATTTATTTATTTTTGTTGCTGCTTTGATTGCCTTTGGGGACTTCTTCATAAACTCTTTGCCTAAGCCAATTTCTAGGAGAGTGTTTCCAACTTTTTCCTCCAGAATTCTAATAGTTTCATACCTTAGGTTTAAGTCTGTTATCCAGCGTGAGTTGATTTTTGTGAGAGGTGAAAGGTGTGAGTCCTGCTTTAGCCTTCTACAAGTGGCTATCCAGTTTTCCCAGCATCATTTATTGAAAAGGGATTCTTTTCCCCAGCGTATGTTTTTGTCTGCTTTGTCAAAGATTAGATGGCTATATGAGGATGGTTTTATATCAGGATTCTCAGTTCTGTTCCACTGGTCAATATTCCTATTTTTGTGCCAATACCAGATTGTTTTAATTACTACAGCTTTGTAGTATAGTTTGATATCTGGTATATTAATGCCTCCCATTTTATTTTTGTTGCCTAGAATTGCTCTTGATATTCGGGGTCTTCTTTGGTTCCATACAAAGCGTAAAATTATTTTTTCTATATCTGTGAAGAATGCTGATGGGATTTTAATAGGTATTGCATTGAATCTGTAGATCAGTTTGGGTAGTATAGACATTTTAATGATGTTGAGTCTGCTGATCCACGAGCATGGTATGGATTTCCATCTGTTTACATCCTCTGCTATTTCCTTCCTCAGTGTTTCATAGTTCTCCCTGTAGAGGTCTTTTACGTCCTTGGTTAAGTATATTCCTAGGTACTTTAATTTCTTTGTTGCTATTGTGAAGGGTATTGAGTCTTTAATTTGGTTCTCAATTTGATTGTTGTTGGCGTATACGAATGCCTCTGATTTCTGTGTATTGATTTTGTATCCTGAGACTTTACTAAATTCATTTTATCACTTCCAGGAGTTTCTTGGTTGAATCTTTGGGGTTTTCTAAATATAATAACATATCATCAGCAAACAGTGAAAGTTTGATCTCTTCTGCCCCTATTTGGATACCTTTAATTCCACTTTCCTGTCTGATTGCTGTAGGCAGGACTTCCAGCACTATGGAATAGAAGTGGAGATAGTGGGCAGCCTTGTCTGGTTCCAGTTCTAAGTGGGAATGCTTTCAGTTTTTCACCATTCAGTATGATGTTGGCTATGGGTCTGTCATATGTGGCTTGTATCATTTTTAGGTATGTCCCTTCTATGCCTATTTTCTTAAGTGTTCATATCATGAAAGGGTGTTGAATTGTGTCAAAAGCTTTTTCTGCATCTATTGAAAGAATCATGTGGTCTTTGTTTTTGCTTCTGTTTATGTGGTGAATTGCATTTATAGATTTACGTATGTTGAACCATCCCTGCATCCCTGGGATGAAGCCCACTTGGTCGTGATGGATTATTTTTTTGATAACCGTCTGGATTCAGTTACCTAAGATTTTGTTGAAAATTTTTGCATCTATATTCATAAGGGATATTGGTCTGTAGTTTCTTTTTTTGTTGCATCGTTTCCTGGTTTTGGTATCAGAGTAATATTTGCTTCATAAAAGGTGTCAGGGAGGTTTCCGTTCTTCTCGATGTTGTGGAATAGTTTCTGCAAGATAGGTATTAGTTCTTCTTTGTAAGTTTGGAAAACTTCGGGTGTGAAGCCATCTGGACCAGGACTTTTCTTTTTAGGGAGATTTTTAATTGCTGTTTCTATTTCAGCTCTTGAGATTGGTCTGTCCAGGGAATCTATTTCTTCCTGATTGAGCCTAGGGAGGCTGTGTGTTTCTAGACATTTGCCCACTTCCTCCACATTTTCCAATTTGTGTGAATAAAGATTTTTGTAGTACTCATAAATTATATCTTGTATCTCTTTGGGATCAGTTGTGATATCTCCTTTTTTGTTCCTGATGGAGCTTATTAGAGATTTCTCTTTTCTGCTTTTCATTAGCTTAGCCAGTGGCATGTCAATTTTGTTTATTTCTTCAAAGAACCATCTTTTTGTTTTGTTAATATCCTGAATAGCTTCCCTGTTTTCAATTTCGTTTAGTTCTGGTTTGATCTTATTGATTTCACTTCTTCTGCTGGGTTTGGGGCTGGTCTGTTCTTCTTTTTCCAGCTCTTTGAGTCATTTCATTAGATTGTCTATTTGTGATCTTTTTGACTTTTGGTTATAGGCATTTATGGAGATAAACTTTCTTCTCAGAACTGCTTTAGCTGTCCCAGAGGATTTGATAACTTGTCTCTCTATTGTCATTTTCCTCATAGAATTTTTTTATTTCCATCTTGATTTCTTCATTTATGAAGTAATCATTTAGTAGGAGGTTGTTTAATTTCCACATTTTTGTGTTGAAATGTGAGTTTCTATTACGGTTGATTTCTACTTTTATTCCACTGTGATCTGAGAAGATACATGGTATGATTTCTATTTTTCTAACTTTTCTGAGGTTTACTTTGTGTCCTAGGATATGGTCAATCTTAGAGAATGTCCTGTGTGCTGATGAGAAGAACGTATATTCAGTGGATTTGGGGTAGAATGTCCTGTGAATGTCAGTCACTCCAATTGTTCTAGAGTTTTGTTTAAGTCCATTATTTCTTTATTAATTTTCTGTTTGGCGGATCTGTCTTGTGCCGTCAGTGGGGTGTTGAAATTTCTGGTGATTATGGAGTTGCTATTAATCCATTTGCTTAGCTCCAGTAAGGTTTGCTTTATGAATCTAGGTGCACCTAAGTTGGGTGCATATATATTTAAAATTGTTATCTCTTCTTGTTGAAGTGTGCCCTTCACCATTATATAATGACCCTCTTTGTCTTTCACCACTTTTGTTGCTTTAAAAACTAAATTGCCTGAAAATAGAACTGCCATGCCAGCCTTCTTTTGGCTTCTATTCGCTTGCTTGGAATACTGATCTCCACCCTTTTATTTTTAGTCTATATGCATCCTTGCAGGTTAGATGTGTTTCCTGAAGACAGCATATACTTGGCCTGTATTTTCTTATCCATTCAGCCAGCCTATGCCTCTTGAGTCGAGATTTTAAACCATTCACATTTATTGAGAGAACTGATAGGTATGGTAGATTACTGTTCATTCTGTTGGATTGGATGTTGTTGCTATGATTTCTGTCTTGAGCCATTGTAATATCTGGCCTTTAATCTTTGGGTTTTGGTTGTTTTTATATTCGTGGGTTATTATTATGATGTTCCGTGTGTAACGCTGTTTTGAGTACTTCTTATAGGGCTGGTCTTGTCTTGGTGAATTCTCTGAGACTTTGCTTGTCTGAGAATGTCTTTATTTCTCCTTCATATACGAAGCTTAGTTTTGCAGGGAATAAGATTCTAGGCTGGGCATTGTTTTGTTTCAAAAGAGTGAGAATGGGGCCTCAGTCTCTCCTTGCTTGTAAAGTCTCATTAGAGAAGTCTGGTGTTATTCGAATTGGCTTTCCCTTGTATGTTACTTGCTTCTTTCATCTTACAGCTCTAAGAAGGGCCTCTTTAGTTGATATTTTGGTCAGTCTGATGACTGCATTTCATGATATCTTCCTGTTTGCATTGAATCTCTCAGGGGTCCTCTGAGCTTCTTGAACTTGTATATCCAGATTTTGAGAAAGGCCTGGGAAATTTTCCTCTATTATATCTTCAAATAGTTTGTCCAACCCTTGAGTGTTGTCTTCTTCCCCTTCTTTAACCCTATGACCCTCACATTAGGTTTCTTCACATAATCCCACAGCTCTTGTAGGCTTTGCTCTTTTCTCTTGTTTCTCTGCTCTATTTCTGTGACTGGTTTATTTAATTGGAGGGTGTTATCTTCAAGCTCTGAGATTCTTTCTTCTGTTTGATCTACCCTGTTCTTGAGACTTTCCACTGTATTTTGTAGTTCCCTGAATTGATTCTTCATTTCCAGGAGTTCGGTTAAACTTTTCTTCATTGTGTCTATTTCTTTAGTGAACTTTTTTTCCAGATCGTGGAAGTTTTTTGTGGTTTCTTTGTGTTGGTTATTGAGTTGTTCTTGCAGGTTGGTGAGTGTTCTTATGATCCACGTATGAAATTCCTCTTCTGTCATTTTGGTTGCCTGATTTTGGTTGGTGCCCGTTTCTAGGGGGCTGGGGCTCCTCTTTGGGGGTGTGTTTTCTGCTTGGTTCTTCATATTTCCTGAGTTCATTCGCTGATTTCTTCCCATGTCGATCAGTTGTTGTTTATTTTCTTTAGGTTTTTGTTTGTGTATTCACAAGCCTTCTTTAGTTTCTGAGCTGGTAGGTGGTGTCTGTGGATGAGATTCAACCACTCTCTGTATAATGCATCAGTAGGTGTCGTGTAAAGGGTGTGCAGGATGCTCTCCCTGTCAGTAGGTGGTGATTTCTTGGAGGAACAGTGTATGCTGTTGTTTTTATGTCCTGTTATCAGTTCTTGTTCCTGTAGAGAGAACTCTAGTGCCTCAGGTGGTGGGTGGGGCCCTGGAAGTTCCAGGTGTGTCCTTTTCTCCCCTTCAGTGAGGGCTAGTCTAGGAGAGAATCTGGGCAGAGCTGGTTGGGTAAGCCTGCCCTCAGGCACCACCATTGTCATTAGCAGGGGTCAAAGTTCTGTTCTCTGCTTCCAGGCAAAGCTGACAGGAAGCAACTGGAATGGCCTGGCTCAGTCAGAGAGTCTGCATGTGGGGCTGGGGCTCTCTGATACTCGCAGTCTGGAGCAGGCCTCGCTTCTTTCCACCGTCCCCAACTCCGCAGCTACTCCTGGGCCTCTGCCAGCAGGCCAGATCACACGCCACCAGGCCTCCCCTGGCTGTGCTGCCGGCAGGGAGTTTCCCTGCAGAGGAACGCTGGGCGCACGGCCTCCCTTAGCAGGGAGGGTTGCCCTCTAAGACACTGATCTGCCCCTGAAGGCACACACACCTCAGTAGGCTGTTCACAAATATCCCTTCTGTGCCCCAGGCAATGCGAGGCCTCGGTGCACAAGATGTGGTCTGTAGGTCTGACCTCTGGGTCCCAGAGTTCAAACTATATTCCCACCAGGGAGAGCAGTGCCAGTCCCAATTCACCCACAGGGAGCCCACTCTGGGTCTATGTCTCTCAACCTCAGGGTCTGCCCCGTTCTCCTGGGATCACCATGCCAGCAGCACCTGGGAGGGCTGGCGGGTAGTGAGCTCACAGTCTGAGTTCCCCTTAGTCAGCTGTAGGGCCCCAGAAGGGAAAGTCCCATTCCCTGTAGGTGCCTCCAGCTGGTGGCTATATTATCTCTCTGTCTTTCTGGGCAGCTGCAGGTAGGGTCGGGGGAGGGGAGGAGGTGGCAATATGGCGTCTGCCGCGTGGCTCGGGTCTGTGCACACGGAGGTGCCCGGAGGGAGTTGGGAGCCTGGTGCTGCATCCGCTACTGGCTTACCGCTCACTGGCAGCGGCCGTCACTGGGCTGGCGTCCGCAGGTCTCTCCACTCGCTGGGGAGCCCACCAGCAGTCCGGGATGCAGGGGAGGGGAAACGGCCAATCTACCTACACTTCCCGCTGGTCTCCGGGCTGCTCTGGGGGTCCCAGCCTCCAATTCTCCTCCGTGTCCTCCTCCTGTGGAGTCTCCGGTGGTCTCAGGTACTCCTCCTTCCGACCCTCATCTGATGTAGGCTCGTCTTCTTGCTTCTTTCTTCTAAATTCTGCTAGAATCTATCTTTTCTGCAGAGACATTCTGTCTGGTGGTGTTTCTTGTCCGCCATCTTCTCTGGATCTGCCCTAGTAATTTTGGTTTTATTTTCCTTTTTGAATCAAGAATTGTTTAAGATAATTATAAATTCTCACATGGATAAAAATTTTTTTGATTATCTAGTTCTGTTTCTAATTTCTAGCTTTATTGCCTTATTAATGGAGAATGTCCATTTGCATTACTTCTACATTTTAGAGTTTATTTTAGTATTGGTTAAGAGTGTAGACTCTGGGCCGGGCACAGTGGCTGAAGCCTATAATCCTAGTGCTCTGGAAGGCTGAAGCAGGAGAATCGCTTGAGCTCAGGAGTTTGAGACCAGCCTGAGCAAGAGTGAGACCCCATCTCTAATAAAAATAGAAAAATTAACTGGGCATGGTGGCATGCACCTGTAATCCCAGCTGCTCAGGAGGCTGAGGCAGGAGAATCACTTGAACTCAGGAGTTTGAGGTTGCTGTGAGCTAGGCTGATGCCACAGCACTCTAGTCCAGGTGACAGAGCAAGACTCCATCTCAAAAAAAAAAATTTTTTTTAATTTAATTTAAAAAATAAAGGACTAAAAAATAAATAAGTAAATAAAGGACTAAAGAAAGTAAAAAGAATACCATAAAACTAAATCTATAATATCAAAAACTAAAATTCTAGAAAAAATCAACATAGCGGGATGTGGGAGAAGACCAAAGGAACATAAGTGACATGAAGTCCTTGTCTTATTAGAGAGAAAATATACATATTAGGCATCCCATTTCTTCCCCCCAATATTTCAGCATTTTTCTCCACTCTCTTTCTTTGCTGGGGTTGAAGTCTAGGCTAGAGGTACTCATTTAGGAATAATCAACATGTAGATTGACTATAGATGGGATTTAAGTGGAAATTGAATGGAATCACCAAAGAACTATAAATAAAAAGTACAAATAGAAAGAAAAAAATGCCTTCTCTAATATTTAAAAAAGGTTGGGGAAAGTTAGGAAAACACAGCAGAGAAGTAGCAGCCAGTGAGGTAAGAAGAAACCAAAAAAATGTGGTGCTTTGTAAGCTGAAAGAAAACATGTATTTCCAGGACAATGAGATGATCGACTGTGCCAAATGCTCCTGGTAGATAAAGTAAGAGACCTGCAGACTGACAGAATCAGCAATGTGGCTGTCTTGACAAGAACAATTTTGTTGGGGTGGCTTGGGTGAAAGCCTGATTTAGAGCGAGTTTCATAGGAATTGGCAAAAACAAATATAGACAATTTTAAAATAGGTTTGGCTGTAAGGTGAAGCAAAGAGCTGAGCTGCTCCCCAAAGAAGTATTTTGTCAATGTCCAACATGGCCCTCAAGGATGATGGACAAGGAAGATCCTCCCAGAGAACAGAACTGACGGCTGCTAGATTGACCCACTAGGAGTATCATTTCAATGCGAGGCAGGGTACTTTGGTATTTCTGCCTAGCACGATATTCACTGTGAATCACTGGCTACTGGAGTTGTTTCCCATCCCTCCTTTTTTTTTTTTTTTTTTTTTGAGACAGAGTCTCACTTAGTCGCCCAGGCTAGAGTGCTGTGGCATCAGCCTAGCTCACAGCAATCTCAATCTCCTGGGCTCAAGAAATCCTTCTGCCTCAGCCTCCCAAACAGCTGGGACTACAGGCATGTGCCACCATGCCCACCTAATTTTTTCTATATCTTTTTAGTTGGCCAATTAATTTCTTTCTATTTTTAGTAGAGACGGGGTCTCGCTCTTGCTCAGGCTGGTTTCGAACTCCTGAGCTTGAGCAATCCACCCGCCTTGGCCTCCCAGAGTGCTAGGATTACAGGCGTGAGCCACTGCGCCCAGCTTGTCCCTCCTTTTTTAATGGGACTTTTCATTATAGTACACTGTTTCTTCTCTACTACTGTATGTATATTGGATGTTTTAATGGCGGGTAATATCTTTTTACCATAGATCATAGGACATCAAGGAATTACAACTAGGCTTGAGATCTAGATCTGCAATTAGGTACAGTAAATAGATGAGAAACTTTGGGGTATCTCTTTTTAGAGAAGGAGGCAATGTGTTTCATATAGTGCAAAAAGATTCAAAGGTTTACAAATGTGATGAACAGTCTTTACAAATGATGGACACCCAAAGGTGGAACTGTAGCAGACACCTGAAATAAGATACTGAATAGAAATCTCTGTTGTTTTATAACTGAGACTATAGCTACCAGTTGAAAACAGTAAGTGCTGTGTAACCTATAACCTAAAGAAAGCGACCAGACACATTCCTCAGGATTGACTCAGAACTCACATAATTGGTCCTGTCGCCATCATTCTGAAACTGTTTATATTAAAATAATGTAAGGCCGTAAGGCAAGAACTTTGGTAAAAGTCTGATTTCCATAGAAGTATACACATATCTAAAAGTTAACCAACCACTGTTTCCTAACTTGCCTTCCTCTAACCACTTACTGCTATAACTGGTTATTACTTAAGTGTTACATATCCTTGACAAGTGCAAGATTTGTGACTTCCCCAGTCACTTCTATAGATAGCACAGCTATTGTAAAATCTAAGATTGATCTTTGAAATACCTTCCAGACTGTGTGTTTGGGGAGACCAACTGACATCAATCAGACAAGTGACCATGCTTGGGAACTGACCCAACAGGTTCCATGACCCTCTACCCAGGACTGTCTCAGCCAAAAAGACAATTTCTGCTTCCCAACCTTATGAGTTCATCCCCAGCCAATCAGCAGACCCAATTCCCCAGTCCTTTGTTCACCAAACTTCCTTTAAAAACCTTAGCCCCAAAAATCTCAGGGAGGTGGATTTGAGAAATTTCTCCCACCTCCTTGCTTGGTGCCTTGAAATATTAAACTCTTTCTCTGCTGCAACTCCTGCTATCTCAGTACATAGGCCTCCTCCTGGGCAGCCAGAAGTGACCTAGTTGGGTGGTAACAACCCTACTCCCTGGAGTGTGTAAAGAACAGGAGTGTAAAAGAAAATGTAGGAAATTTATCAGGGTCATGGGTTGTCTTGTCTTCTCTCCACACTCGAGCCAGGCAGCAATGGCTTGGTGCCTGCCAGAAGGAAGAATAATGTCTAATTCCAAATTCAACACCTGCCTACACAGCTGACGTGCTGATCTGCCCTCTGTGCTTCCCCCCTCTACTTGAACAGGGGGAAGAATTAGAGGGATAGAGTGAGTAGACAGCATGATCAATATGGAAAGGAGGCAAGAGTTTCCTGTGTATCCAACGGGTCCTGTGGCTTGAGCCACCTTACTGGCATCCCATCCAAAAGGGGTGGTTGCACCACAAGGTGACTCCAGATGTGAGCAGATACAGGGTAGACTGCCAGGAATGGTTGTTGAGGGAGGTTGAATGAGAAAACTGCATGGTAGGAAGGCCCCCAGGAACTTAAATATACACCCCTTCCTTGAGACAGCCATCATTTGGACTCTTGCCACACGGAGGACATAATCAACCAGTCCTAGCCAGAAAAGCAGCTCTATCCTGGAGAAGATTATGAGAGCAATCAAATAAGACATGTTTATTTCTTTTCATTGATCCAGTCCCTCCTCCTGACCTAAACACACTGGGAGCAGCAGAGGACTAGGAGGAAAGAGGAGGTAGAGAAAGTGAGTGCTAAATTTGGACATGAAATTGAAATTTTAAACTGGACTTAACTATAGGATATTCGGCCGGGCATGGTGGTTCATGTCTGTAATCCTAGCTCTCTGGGAGGCCGAGGCAGGAGGATCACTCAAGGTCAGGAGTTTGAAACCAGCCTGAGCGAGAGTGAGACCCTGTCTCTACTAAAAATAAAAATTAATTGGCCAACTAAAAATATATAGAAAAAATTAGCCAGGCAGGTGGCGCATGCCTGAAGTCCCAGCCTGAGGCAAGAGGATTGCCTGAGCCCAGGAGTTTGAGGTTGCTATAAGCTAGGCTGATGCTGTGGCACTCTAGCCCAGGCAACAGAGTGAGACTCTGTCTCAAAAAAACCCAAAAAAACTATAGGATATTCTTGAGATATCATTAATGGGCCAGAAATAGAGGTTCCTTGGAGCATTTTTTGAGCAGCAATTAAAGGAAAATAAAACCATCTCATACTTGAATGCCACTGAGTTCAGACTGTTGAGTATACTCGCTAAATGCTGTTGGTTGCCTACTCAACAGGCGTAACTCCCTTTCTCCTTGTTGACAGATGAGTTTATTCTCGCATGTCCCCTCCTCCTGGCCATGTGTTTCAGGGAGGCAAGCCCCATGCAGGAATGAATCACAATCAGTCAAAGCCAATCAAAGAGGTCCCACTGCTTGTGCCAAGGACTGGTTGCTGTGTCACACAAAGGCATGGGATGCGATTCTGGCTAATGAGACATGAAAGAAGTTTGCTATGAAGACTTCTGAGAAAGGTTTCCCTTGATCTTAAAGGAGGAACAGAAAGGTCCTTTTTCTGCCTCTGGATATTGTAGGAGATGATACCCGGAGGGGCAGCAACTGGCTTGCTACCTAAAGAGAGGCAGCCAGAAGACAAGGCTCCTGAACAGAGAATAGTGGTGTGGAGAAATGGAAGAAATCTAAGTTCTTGATTATTTCATGGAGCTGCTGAATTAACTAAGCCTATCTCCAGTATTCTCATGACATAAGATAATACCTCTTTTACTGTGTGAGCCAGCTGAATTAGACCGCCTGTTATTCGCACGTAAGAGCATCCTACCGGAGGCTATCCAGGAAACTGAGTGCTCTGGGCTGCATTCAAAGCCTGTGCTACCAAGCCTCAAACAAGGGCCCCAGTGTTAAACTCTCCTCCCCACCCCCATGAAGGAATTAATGGGAATACAAGTTCTCCTATCACATAGATGTGATCACGATGGGTCGCAGCCACACCTGTTTTGATTTTTCTCACTTAGAGTCCTCTGTGTGGGTTCACAAGTCATGTGATTTCCTCCAAATTCCAAAATGTTTTCACTCTCAGTGCTCCCCAAGAACAAACTCCTTTCCTCCCTCTGCCATTTTTATTTCACCTCCCAATGTGCAAGTGGAAAGGACCGGTCCCTTGGCCTCCAGGATGTCTAACCTCGAACTGCCCCTTCTCACATCTTACAGTTCTCACACTGGAAAATAACCCCACTGACCAGAGCTGTTGACACAAAGCGTCCAATTCGGCTATTGCTCATGTAGTTTGAGAGGTGGTTCCTAAGGGCTTTACAAGGACAGGAGAAAAGCCTGCCTGGAGCCCCACGGGTGGGTGAAGGGTCACAGGGCCTGCCCAGGACTGCAGCTTTCTGTGCAGCGGGCCCATCCAGCCATGGCCGCTCACCCTCCTGACCTGGCTCGCTGGGCTCTGTGCGGGACGCTGAGCAGCCGGCCAACGCGAGCAACATTCTCAGGGCCTCATCTCCCAGATGTCCCAGATGGAGAGTGCTTTCACAGGCTGGGCCACATCTGACTCGGACCTTCCTGCAGAGAAGCTGGAGATGGCTGGAGTGGACGTGTCAGCAAGGCACCCTGACGAAGGAAACCAGGGACTCAGGAAGAACCACTAGAACCCGACGAGGAACAAGCAGGAAGCCGCTCACCCTGCCCACCTGCCCCAGTGTCCCGTGGATGTGGAACCTTCCTGCAAGTATCTCTCCCTTGCTGACTCTCTCCTGACCCCTTCGTTCCCCATCTCTAACCTGGGCCCGTTCCCTCTGGCTCTGTTACCCTCTGAGCTCCCCTGCCAATGGCCTTATTTTCCTGCCTGTCCTGGTAACAGGCTTCCCTACTGCTCCTGGGGAGGAGATGAAATCTGGGGAGTGTTTGGAGGCAGAAACATTGATTTCCCAGCACAGGCCGTGAATATGTGGGAAACAGCTCAGAACGTGTGAAACAGAGTTCCACTGGGAAGCCAAGAATTTATGGCTGCTATACTGTGAAGTTGACACCAGCAATGCTTGGGGCAGAGGGGCATTATGGGAAGAGTGTGGGAGTCAGAACCAAACAGCTCTGAGTTCAAATCCCACCTACGCTAGGTGCTATTGTGGGCTAAAATAAAGTCCTAAACTCCTGGGGACCGAACGGACCCCCCCTCAGCCAAGGGGACCGTAAAGAAATCTTAAAACTGAGTTCCCAGCCATGACAAGATGTGAGGTCAGACACACCTCATTATACCCCCATCTTGCTAACAGACATCAGACTTTTTTACTAAGGGCTAAAAAACAGAAACCAATCTCCTGATCTAGACCAGCATTCCTTCCTGATAAGAGACCACCAACCCTGGAGTAGTTTTAACCAGTCAATGGAGCATGCTCTGAGAGGGTTCTCATGTCCTTGCTTCACCTTTTGACATCAGAGAGCTACCATTTCTGAACATGGACCCAATAAAAGGGCATAAAGCTTGATTGCCCATACACGTGTTTCTCCTTTCATAATTATGCATGATTCCTCTTATAGCTTGTTAAATATGTATATTTGGCCATCCCGCTCAGTGTAAATTCCTGTTCCCATCGTCCCTGCCTCAGAGCCCTCGTTCCTGGCTTCTGGCCGGGGCTCTGCTTTCCAGCCTATCAGAATGCCCATCCACAGGCTGCAACCCTTTATGAGGAATAAAGCTTTCCTTTCCACATTTATGAACCTCATCATTTTTTAGTTAACATTGTTATGTCACTTTAGTAAATTTACTCACCCTCTCTGAGCCTAGTTGTCCCATCTGTCGGACGCTATCAATACTACCCTACATATTATCAGAATTACACAATCATGTGCGTGGCTCAAGGTCAGACCTGACAGAATGTTGGTCTCCTTTTTCCCTTTCTCCTCTCCAGCCCCCACTGCCCCAGGACAGCAGCCACCATGGTGACAAAACACACGGGCACACACACACAATCTAAACAACAGACTCTCTACTTCCCAAAATCCTTACCAGAAAAGAAATTTGAACTTTTTTTTTTGGAGACAAAGTCTCACTCTCTTGAGTGCAGTGGCATCATCGTAGTTCGCCGCAACCTTAAACTCCTGGATTCATGCTTCCTCAGCCTCCCAAGTAGCTGGGACTAGAGGAGTGCTCCACCACACCCAGCTAATTTTTCTATTTTTAATAGAGATGGGGTCTTGTTCTTGCTCAGGCTGGTCTCAACTCCTGAGCTCAAGCTCCTGCCTTGGCCTCCCAGAGTGCTAAGATCACAGGAGTGAGCCACCACACCTGGCTGAACTTTTGCTTAGAAGCCATTCTGCCCTGACAAGCATTATGAAAGCTATCCATGTAACAAAAACATTTGTACCCCCTTAATATTTTGAAATTTAAAAAAAGTTAATTTAAAAGAAGCCATTCTGTCAGCCTAGGGGAGTGTTGTTCTCAATATCTTGGCATCAGAATTGTCCTGGATGCTGGTTTTAAAATGCAGATTCCTGAGCTAAACCCCAAACCTACAAAATGAAGAGGAAAAAAGACTAAAATAAACTCCTCAGCTGATTATGAAGCTTGAGAATAACCAGCCTGATGCTGTTCTCCTTCTTGAAATGAAAATCTGTCTGCTTCTGGAAATGCTGAAAAAGGAAAAGAAAAAAGAAAATCTCCCAAGAAGTTTTATATCCCTGATCCGAGAGGGTGTCAGGTCCTGGAACAGGAAACCTAGCGATTCCCGGAGGTCCATTTGGATGCTCCCTGTCCTTGCTGAAGAGGATAAGGTGCCAAAACGGGGAGTGGCTGGTCAAAGGCCACACAGGGAGGTGGTGGCAGCACTGCACCTTAGGCATAGATGTCCTGACTAAAAGCTTACGATGCTTGACAGGGAGCTAATAACAGGCTTTTTCAAGTTACAAGACTCACTGAGGTTACATTAAGTGACGGAAGGGAGGAAGGAAGATCAGGAAGCCATCTCAGCAGGCCTCCTGGAGTGCTAGACAGGGCAGAGCCATGGCATGGCCTTGAGAGCCATGGCTGGGCCTCTGTCATCTTGTCAGAGCTTCAGGCCCAGGGCCTCCCCAGGCCCGAGTCTTCCCCTCTCCCTGCCTCCATCCTGGCCTCTCTCTGCTTCCTCCACTCCTCAACTGTTTTTATCTTTGTGAGTTTTCTTTCTCTCTGTTTTTCTGTCTCAGAATTCACTGAGAGTGATGCGGGAGATGTCCCCATGAAGGGAAGAAAGCCTAGTGAATCTGCCAAGTGGGTTCTGGCCTTCACACTGGAAAGAATTCAAGAGCAAGCCAACTAGTGACAGAGAGTTTATAGAGAGAAAGACAGATGTGAACTAAAATAAGATCTTAAGCCCACAGCTGACTGAATGGGCCCCCTCTCAGCCAAGGGGACCCCAGGAATACCCCTGAAACTGAGTTGCTGGCCATAAGAAGGGAGGTCAGACATACCTCCTCATGCCCCCTTCCCTTCTTGGAGATGTAATTCCTGTCTCCCTGAAATCTATAAAACCAAACTGTAACCCAGCTTTGTAAACCAAACACACCCACTGTGAGACCACTTGCTCAAGATTTCCTGAGTGTGACTCCAGGCCGCAGTCACTCATACTTAACTCAGAATAAACCTCTTTAAATTATTTTACAGAGTTTGGGTTCTTTTCCGTTAACACAGACAACAGATCCTGCTTCAGAGACAAGGCAGGAGTTCTTTTCCAAACAGCAGGGGGACCCCTTATGAGCAATGGTAAAAACCCCACTAGGAAACAGCCATACATGACCAGCATTGTCTTGCGGCAGGCCATAAAGGGTCATCGTCAACTGCTGTCACAGAAAGCAAGCACAAGCAGTTTGTAAGGCATCCAACTTAGTCACTCATCCATCCTCGGGTGGCCCAGGCCGACAACTTGCTAGCGACTTCCTTGCTCGGGGTGGTTAGGGCGTGTTATCTGCCAAAATGGCTGCACTCAGGCTCTCTCAGCCTTCCTTTGCTGCCTTATCCCTGCATTAAGAGGAATCTCATTGGCCTGGTGAGGAACCATCCCACGTGGAGCACCAGAATAGGCCAGGTCTCTCGGCCAGGCCTCCCCGGAAGCCACTGGTCTTCCTTGTGTCCAGGCTGTTGGTGGCTACCTCTGAATAAAGCCCAGACTTTCTCACAAACGAGAGTGGTCAGGACAGCAAGGTCATCTGGCTCAAAGTCTGTATCTTGTGTGCAAAGAATCACTGTGACCTCTTTTCCCAGAAGGGAGTTATAGATGTGGCAAACACACAGTCACCTCTCCCCCGTATCCAAACCCTTCCCTGAGCACACAGGATGAGACGGGGGCTCTTGGAGGGACAGACCAGGAATGGTGGGTGTGGAGAGCCTCACTGTTTCTCATCCTCGTCTGAGGCTGGTCTGGAGCCTTGGGGGCCGTATTTAGCAAATAAATACACAACACTCAATTAAATGTGATTTCAGACATATTCGAGACATACATATGTCATGTGCAATATTTGAGGCATACTAAAATATTTTCACCGTTTATCTGAAATTCACATTTAACTGGGTGGCTTATATTTTATTCGGCACCCTTACCTGAGAGAGCAGGGAACTGGTCTGTTTTGCTCAGTGTTGGAGCGCCAACACTCCAGCATTATATACTATCATGCCTGTATGTAATAGACATTCAATACGTTCTTGTTGGGCTGGGCACGGTGGCTCACTGCTGTAATCCTAGCATTCTGGGAGGCCGAGGTGGGCGGATCGTTTGACCTCAAGTATTTGAGACCAGCCTGAGCAAGAGCAAGACCCCGTCTCTACCAAAAATAGAAAAAATTAGCCAGCATGGTGGCGCATGCCTGTAGTCCCAGCTACTCAGGAGACCAAGGCAGAAGTATCGCTTGAGCCCAGGAGTTTGAGGTTGCTGTGAGCTAGGCTGACACCACAGCATTCTAGCCAGGGCAACAGACTGAGACTGTGACTCAAAAATAAATAAATAAATAAATAAATAAATAAATAATACATTCTTGCTGAAACATTTATGTGTCAAAGAAGGCCTCTCAGAGGTCACATGCACACTAAAGAGGTACTTCACTGTACAAGCATATCCCCCAGGGGCCAGCCTTGAAGAGGCAAATTGACTCATTCAACAAAGCTAGACTGGAGCACTTAGCAAGTGTTAAAATTTATGCTAAACATGTAATATGCTGAAATAAAAAAATAAATTTAAAAAATTTATGCTAAACAAATTGTGATTCAGAGATAAATAAACTATGGCTCTGTCCCCAAAATGGTAATTGACTAGTAACAGCAATAGATCCCAAAACAGATAATTACAATAGAGTGTGATAAGTGCTAGACAATAAAAACCAAAAGGATAGGGACCTGGAGTGACATTTAGGTTACCATATATCTCCAAAACTTGTTGCATGGCAGGCACTCAGTAAATAGTGGTAGAATGCAATAATGAAAAAATAGAAATATGAACAATATATTGTGGAATCGCAGGTGCGATGACTATCCAAGGGAGGAGGAATGGTGAGAAGGTTGTATTTCTTGCTGAATGCAGGTTCTCCTACCTGCCACCTAAGAACCAAACTCAAGAGGTAAGTGTTGGTGGAGGAAAGGTGGTTTATTCAAGTGCCAGCAGGCTGAGGAGGTGGCAAACTATTGTCTCAAAGACCATCTCATCTCCTCTGCTTCCTGAGCCACTATAAAGGGAAGAGGTGAAGGGGGTTGATGGCAGAAAGCAGGCTTTGTGCAAGTCATCATTGAAAGGATGGCCTTGCTAACAAACTATCTAACAGAAAATTAAACGGAAAAAAAGGACAAAACTCACAACAAATAATTGCTCCTCTGAAGGGAAAGCTCACAGCACAACTGCCCCTTTTTGATAAATCACCTGTAGCTTAACCTGGTGTCTTTAAAAATTAACCACCTGCAGAGATTTGTTTCTACAGCACTTGAAAAGAACTGAGCAGATAGAAGGAGGAGTGATGCTTCCCAAGCTCTTGTCAGACCACATTCCAAGGACTCCAATAAGCCAGTCTCGCAGAGAAGAGGGGGGAAAAAAGGAAAAACAGATGCAGCTGTTTCACAGCCATTTTCTGGTATCAGCTGGCAGCAATCACTTTTTTTCTTTCTCTGTCTTTATCCCCATAAAAACCCCCGAACTCCTTATCCTCCCTGCCAGAACTTCTCCTTTCTTTCTCTTGTGCCGAGCAGCTGCCTCCCTTTGGGAAGTAAAATAAGCTTTCTTTCTTTAAAACTATCCTAATCTTTGTGTCGAGAATTCTTTGTCATCCCACACTATGAGTTCCCACCCTAACAGTCATGACTTGCTGCCTGATTATCAGCAAACAATAGATCATCTGGTGGGTGTTGTTATCAATTTGTGGTTGGCCTATTCTGGACTTGATCTGTTTTTCCTCAAGTTCATTTTCTAATCTTGTGCCTGGCAGCTGTGTATGCAAGCTGCAGGTTAATTCTACACTTTTAAGACAGAACAAGCGAAAACCCACTGGAAACAAATGGCTCCCCTTTAGCTTAGCCTGGCGATACAGTCTGAATGGCTCTTGGAGTTCGCTTACAGGTTCACTCCAGGGAAATGACATCTGGCTTGGATCATGGTGTAGGAATATACCAGGCAGATAGAGAGGAAAGAGCATTCCTGATAAAGGAACAGCATGAGCCCAGGTCTAGCATTTTAGGGAGTAGGGAATAGTCCACAGGGCTAAGAGATGAGGTTGAAAGGTGGAGGGCCAAGGAGTTTGGACTTTATCCTATGGGTGATGCATAGTCATTAAAGACTTTTGAGTAGAGACGTGGCATGAACTTGAGGCGATCCCTCCAGCATTAGCATGGAGAATGGAATATAGTGGATGCAGACTGGAAGCCAGAAGAGCAGCGAAAAACTAAAATATCCTAGTCTGGAGATGACAGAGCCTCAACTTATGAATTATGTGCATTAGTAAATAGGTCTGCAGAGCTAAAAGCCCTGCCCTTGTGAGCTTGCTGTCAATGCCCTCATCTGTTCCCGTCCTATTCCTAAGTGCCTTGGGCTATGGAAGGGCAGGTTGCTGGTGAGAGGGGGAAATCGGGGAGGAAGGGAAGGTGGGAGGCAGCCCAAGACAAACTTCCTTCACTGTACCCTCTCGCCTAAGGAGATGGCTGTTCCGGAGCACATGGAGGACAACTGCCAGCCCCCTGGAGCTCTCCCCTCCTTCAGCAGGAGAAAAGGCCTCACGCTGGTTGGCACAGCCAACTGTGGTCTACGGATAGGACCCTACCCTCAGTGGAACCCCCACTTTCCCAGCAAGCCATGTTCCTTGCTGGAGGTTCAGTCTCAGGGTGCAGCAGTCTTCTCCTTCCTGGAGATGATCCAAAAACAGAGTTTCCACAGAGACCATCAAAACACCCAGCTGGAGAAGGGCACAAAATCAACTAGTTCAGCCCTTAGGCCCAGGACCAGTACCCAAGGCCTAGGCACAAAACCCCTCTCCTTTCCCAGTGCCTCTTTGGGCATCCAACTGCTCCGTCTTGCCTGCTTCTAGAGCCACTAGACCCTGGATGTGGAGTTACACTGGCCTGGGTTCAAATCCACCCACATATGTGACGTTATGCGAGTCACCTCACCTCTCTGAACATCAGTTGCTTTGCTTGATAAATAACACATACGTCCCAACCATCATGAATTAAATACCACAGATAAACAAACTCAGGACAGTGCCTGGCACATAGCTGGATTTCCTGTAACCACCTCATTCCTTCATTCCTGAAGTGATGGGAAGTTTCATCTGGACCCTACAGGACAGCTTGGCCCTTCATTGATTAATTCATCCAACTAATATTTTCTGGGCCCCTACTATGTGGCAGCTACTTGCTAGGTGCTGGAAAACAATGGCAAGAAAAACAGACATAATGGAAGTTTCATTCTTCTGGGGGAGAAAGATATTAAATGGCCACACGAATAAAAGTAAAAGTAGACCAGTAGTGAGTACCATGAAGGAGGAGAACTCACACCCGGGTAGTTATTCCAAGGACATCTGGGGATGGAGCCTGTGGCTGGCACACCCTTGGCATGGCCTGGGCCAGGGGGAAGGCTGGGGGCCATACTTTCCTGTTAAATGTTTTCCAGAAACTCCAGTTCCCCAAAACAAGTGTATTCGGAATGGGGAACGTGGGAGGGAAAACCTGGTATGCTTCCAGGTCCAATCCTGAACCAGTTTCCCCAGAGCCCATCCTTACCCCAAAATAAATAAAGCCCCTGCCAGGCAGCCTCCTCAGCAACTCTGAGCAGCCTCCCCAGGGAAAACTGATCCTGTCACAGCTCCGCCATGAAATTCTTCACTGTCCTGCTTCTGGCCAGCCTGGCCTCCACCTCTCTTGCCATCCTGAATGGTGAGTCTGGCCTCCTTCTCACTTCCCTTGACCCTCTAGAGGTCATTGAGCCATCAGCTAGAGAGATCTCAGCACTAGGAAGGCCCTTGCTTACCATTTGTAAGGCGCTGTATGGAGAGGAGGAGGGATGCAGAACCAAAATTCTCACCTGGATTGACTTAAGTATGAAGGCAGGGAACTAGGGCATATGACCCAAGTAATCCTGCAATCTAGAAAGCCTAGGGCTAAGGCCAATGGGTCAAATTGGACCAAAATAAGGGCAAACCATGGGTCAGCAGAGATTCCAGTTAGATTCCAGCCTCTGGTGATGCTGGACAACCCAAGCAGAGTCACTGCCTTTCTCCGGACTTCCATGCCTCCCTCTGCACAATGAGGACGAGACATATACACACATTCATTCCACAGCATTTACGCTGTGCCAGACACATAGTTCTAGGCACATGGAATACACTAACAGAATAGACAGAGACTCAGTCATCACCAAGATTGCATTTTAGGAGAAAGAAACAGTGAACATATTACATAAATTACATTATGTATTAGAAATGCTAAGGAAACCAAAGGGTGAAGTAAGAGAGATTGAGAATGCTGGGGCGGGAGGAGGTTACAGAGAAACATCTCGAATTAACCATCTTGAGACTTCTAGAGACTTTAACCTCTTCTCTGTCAGAGCCAGAAGATGAAATCCACTGGGAGACTCAGCCCACAGATGCTCATAAGTCTCAAGCTGGCATCCTTCAGAGTAAGTTGGTGGTGGTAAAAGATTTTCCAGTAAGTGATGAATTCTCCATCTGGGGAAGAAGTGGAGCTAAGGCAGTCACTCCGGTTTTGGACCTTAATCCTTCCTGCTGCACTCACTGGCCAAGATCTGGAGGCCAGGAGCACTTGAACAGCACTTTATGGCGGGCAGTCATTGAAGATGGGAGAGGGGCCTACACCTCACACCCAAATGCTAGCAGGTGAAGGGGTTCAGCTCCCCCTGAGGCAAGGGTGTTGGAGGCGTTCATTGGTTCCAGTCTCCCCACCCCCACAACCCCCAAACCATGAACATTTCAGGGTTCTGCTTCATAGATTACCTGTAGACATGGGTTATTCACAGGCTGGCTGGCTTCCTCCAATTTACCTGGGAGAAGCCAGAGAAAGCAGATGCAAGCAGTACCTGGAATTCAAAGGAAAAGAACCAATATTTATTAAACTCCTCCTATGCACCAGGCAATGGGACAGGTGTTTGCAAACTTAATTTCTTTTAACTGGGAAGGTAAATTTGATGGGAGAAGTGGAATTCCTAATCAATGGCATTCTAAATCAGGGATGTGCCTTTTGAGTGCTTATAGATTGGGATTCTTGCCTTTCCAGTGCTTATAGATCTGGATTCTGGTATGGGACCTCAGTCCTACTTGTGTATTAATTAGGCAATGATTCCACCTTGATCCCCTCCACCTGCGAAGGACATGATCTAGGGCAGGCTGGCTGCTTCTCACTGTGAGCTCTTTCTCTGCCCCTCACTCCCTCTATCTCCTCAGTCCCAGATGCCCAATTCACCCCTAACAGCCACCCCGGGATGGACCATGACTCCAATGAGGACTTTCCTAAGGAGAGTTTCATCTACAGAGAAGAGCTGATTTCCAAAGAGAATGTTGTGATCAAATCTACTCTACAAAAGAGTCAAAAACCTGAGCTGCTTCACCCCATGCCACAAGAGGACAGTTTCGGAAATGCTGAGCTGCAATCAGAAGAGACCGCAGAACTCACTCCCATGGCTGGTATGAGCCCTGGGAAGGGGGAAGCTGCTGGGAAGACATTAAGCTACTTGGGTGGAAATAGGTTGGGTTAAAAAGAGAAAGGAAACTCTGGGGGACAATTAAATGTAAATAGGTCCAAATGATGCCTTGATCGCCAGTGCTGTGGAAGGTTGTTGCTGGGGTGCAGGGGAGGAATGGGTTGGAAACCCGCCTTAACTTGACATTTCTCTCCTCATATTGCCCAGCAACCACCTCAGAGGAAAAACTGGCCAAGTTCAGCCAGAAAATCAAGAAGAATCTGGACAAAGCAGCGGAAAGAATCATGAACTCTCTGGAAAGTGTAATCCCTGGTGCCAATGATGTCATGAGTCCCTAAGGAAGAGGGTGTCTGAACCCCAGGCTGGTCCACGGAGGTGCCTACATCATCCACACTGCACTCATCCCAACACCAAGTCTCAGTCCCTCAAAGTCATGCATTAAAGCAGTGCGTTCCATGCCTGGCTCTGTGATGGGTTCCTTGGGCCCAGGAAGTGAGGCAGGATGCCCCACTCTGTAGGATTCTCCTCTGGTTTCCCTGTCCCTTTGAGTTTAAACCGCCCATCCTCCTCAGCGAGTCTCCACTTCAAACATCTTTTGCCAAGTCTTGGCCCTTTCACACTGCCCCCACCTCATCAAGGCATTGCCTCCGGGCCACCTCTCCCTGCACGCCACTGCTCTCCCCAAAGTCACAGACAATAAACCCATGTCTTTTTCTCAGTCTTGATGCTCTTTACTGTCTCTGTAGAATTGGACACAATTATCCAGTCTAGAAACTTCTCAATGACTTTCCAGGACACTGCACTCTCATGGTTCTTCCAAGCTCCCTTCTCCTTTCCCAGCACTCTATGCTCCCAGGGTCCCCTCCTGCACCCTGTCTTCCCTCCACCCCTCTTCCTCTAGGCCCCATCTGCCAAGACTCTGCTTCACCGCAGGCTGAATGACTCCTGTCTCCCCACTCAACAAACGTCCACCAGGTGCTCGTGATGCCAGACCCATCTACCTGATATGTGCCAGTCTCCTCCTACCCTGGCCAGTTTTTGCTGTAAAGGCATATGCGGCTCAATGGGTAAAGAGGAGCACAGGAAATGAAAGCCCCTCTGTCTTATAAACAAAGGGAGGCTGCCACCCAACGGCAGGTGGGAGCCATCTCTGATCTCTAGCATCCTACCCCCAGGACATATCAAAACACCTGCTCAGATGATCAACAGAGCAACTGACCTACTGCAGTGCAGGGCTGGTGCTATCCTGGGCCAGGAACATGTGGAAGTATGTTCAGAGCTAGAGACAGATAAAATTCTCCTTCCTTCCTTTGCTTTCTCCTGGTATAGAAAGTTGCCACATGCCCACTTTCCCTAGTTTGCCCACCCTCCTCCCAGTAGAAGGACAGGCAACTCCACAAAAAGCATCTCCCAAACTAGATTGAAAGTTCTATTATGGGTCTTTCTTAACCAATAGCTTAAGACAAGGCAAAAATTCTTGTCAAAATGACAGAGAAGGTAGGTAAGGAGATTACCAAATTCAGGGAGGAATTAGAGGGGACATTTCCTGAGAAAATTAGATTAGGAGAATTGAAGTGCCCTGGAGACTAAGAAGCCCCAGACTCATCCCTCTGATGCTCTAGTTCAGACCAATAGAGAAAATGGGATGAGGTCACTACACAATGGGGATGAAAGCACCCACCTTACTGATGGCGGCACAGCTGTGCCAGAAACCCATGGTGCAGGCGAGGTACAGGTTCTCACCACTCTTCTTTATATCCTCCTGGAGTCAGGGGGTGGCCAGCTCACTTTTGAGCCCCATGGCCTTTGAATTGGGTTCCCATAGGGCACAAATAAACTCCAAGACCGGGCCCTATAGTCTACCTCCCTGATGAGCTCAGTCATGTCGCTCAGCACCACTCACTCAAGGGTTACAGCATAAGCACTGAAAGCAGCATAAAATAGCAAATAATTCAATACTAGCAACAAAAAATTGCCCTATATTGGAACACAAACCCCCTCCTAATTTCAAAAGTAACAAAGAACAAAACTGAAATATATGCTCTTTTAAATAAATTAAAATTCAAGGAAGTAAAAGTCCAAAATTTCTTCACTTCCCAATTCTTATTCTGCTCCTTAGCCAGGGGTCTCGCTCCAAAGGAATCTAGGCATGTCCCTATTCCTATTCATAGATATCCCTATTCCTAAAGATGTCAATGTCCCACAAGGTCAGTTCTCTGTTTCCCCCAACCAGCTGCCAGGCTCTGGCCAGGCACACACACCTGGAAAAAAAAAAATTGTGATATCTTGGGACGGGCTGGAGAGAGTGGTTTAGCTGTTGTTGCTCCAGCTGTTTAGTAGAATAAGGTCTGGATTCTGGAACTTAAGGGGCAGGTACACACCCTCTGTAACTTTAGCTTCCCAATGTGGAGGTAGGGGTAGGTACCTGCATCCTCTCCCTGGCCTGGGCTGAGCCACATCTCTAGACCTCCAAGCTGTGACCGGAGGAGGGATTGTGGTGAGAACTCACAAACTGAGGATGAGGAAGGTAGAGACCCACTACCATGGGAATGTTCCCTCGGAGTCAGGGGAAAGGCTGTTATGCCTGGGAGTAGAGAACTGGCTGTATCCTGGTCTTTTTCCCCCTGAAATGTGAGTAGTTCCTCTAGCATCTCCAAAGTTGACTTAATCCATCCCCAAGTAACTCATAGGTCCCTCTTTTTCAAAGTCAGAATAACTAGGACACAGGAAACACCATGGCACCAGCTCCACACCAGCAAAACTTAGAAACATAAGTGTATCCTCAGAACCCAGGGCAATTATATGCCCAGAAACTAGTGCATGGTTTTTTGGTTTTTTGTTTGTTTGTTTGTTTTGTTTTGTTTTGTTGTTTGTTTGTTTGTTTGTTTTGCAGGGGAGATGTAGGGGACTGACATATATTTTCCTAGTTTAAAAATTAAAGTTAGTGAGTAATATACGTGTTCTGCCCAGAGTGTTTGAAAGTAATCTGTTCCGGACAAGGTCCTTGTGATAAACAAGGTGTTGCCTAGAGGCATAACAAAGGACCTGAGCTGCGAGTAGCAAGAGCGGCCCCGCCACATGGCACTGGGGGTCTGGAGGCCACACAATAAACATATTGTTCCTGTGATTGCTGCATATACCCCATAAGATGGCTGGTTAGTCAATGATGGGTAAGACCCCTCAAGGAAGGGGCAACCTAAGCCATGCACAGCCGCCAGGGGTCAGCCAAAGATCTTAGGGGGTCACCCTAAGAGAAGGTGGGGATGAGAAATGCCCCCTGTAGCTCACCTTGCCCATCCTTGCTAATCTCAGTCCTTTATCTATGCCTAGTGCCTAGAGCAACCACCTTGAGATTCTGAGTCTGGGTACATCTGCTTCCCTAAGGCTATTCTGAAATTTATGGCCATTGCTGCAATGCCTGGGTGGTTACGTACAAGGAACTAACTTTAATCTTTTAGAGTATAAAAATAAAACTGACCCAGTGTATTATTACTCGAGTCAACCGTCTGTATGTGTGTCCGTGTTTTTCTTTGTGTTCTGCGTTTGTGTTTTGTGTTCTGTGTTCATCCTCTGTCCAGCAAATGGGCCAGGACAGGAGTGGTGGCAAAGGAACCTTTGATGCAGGTTCAAAGTGCAAGATAGATGTTGTGGCTCGTGGAGCTTCCCTAGCCGTGCTGCTGCTGCTGCTGCTTGCATCTGTGCCCTCCTAAGCATCACCATCCATGCACAGCTCACACAGGGGGCAGGAATCTGTCTTGCTTAGCCAGAGCAGAGTGCAGCTGAGATGGAAGGGGCAACGGCAAGGCATCTATGTCAATGACAGTCTCCTCCTCCTCTAAGTCCAAAAGACATGCGAGGGCACTTGAGCTCTGCAGGAATCACGTTGCTAATGCCAGCATCGTGCCATGGCAGAAACTTCGTGGTATCTGCAAGAAGACAGAAAGCTTTGACTTCACCTCGCCAGGATGTTCTCAGTCTGCACCAGCCCTTTAGAGTTCTCAGCATGTGAACTTAAACCTCAAGTGGGAGAAATCTCTCATGGAAAGGTCAATTTTGGCATTAAGTTTACCTTGGAGGGTGGGGGCGTGCATACTGGCTCTTCTCTCAAAGTGGAGCATTTAAGATATTTTTGTCATCTTGTGATATTTAGAAATTTAAGCTTGATTTAGTCATGCCATAATGTATACATATATCAAAACACCACATTGTATCCCATAAAATGTATATGACTGTTACCAGTAAAACATTAAAATCTTTTTTAAAACATAGAATCTCTTTTAAAAAATCATACTGTACACCTGTAAAAAAGTTATTAAGAAATTTAAAGTTATGCTGCCATTAGTCCCAATTTAACTCAGAAGTGACTAGATCTATTTCTTTTGTGCATGAATTCCCTTTTGAGTATATTTCATTTTCTCAGTAACCGTGTGGTGTGTCTCTTGGGCACGTTTCCTCAGGACATAGGCAATACCCCACCTCCTTAAAAAAAAATAAAATCTGTGTCCCTTTGAAACTTGCCTAATAATACTTACAGTGTTGCCACTAAACCTCCTGCCTGGTCTTCTTCCCTCACACTATGCAAATGACTGAGTGCGTGCTCCCTCTAGTGGCCTCACTCCACTTTGCACCATTAAATTTCTAGGCCCCATTCATCCTCCCAGATCTAGTAATGAATAAATATTCTGCTCTTTTCTAGCTCCATCCTTAAAATTCCTTAGAAGGCTGGATGTGGTGGCTAACACCTATAATACTGGCACTTTGGGAGGAGGGTTTATTGAGGCCAGAAGTTTGAGAAAAGTATGGGCAATATACCCAGACTCGATCACTACAACATTTTTCTAAAAATTAGCTGGACATGGTGGCATGTGCCTGTAGACCTGTAGTCCCAGCTACTTAGGAGGCTGAGGCGAGAGGATAGCTTGAGCCCAGGAGTTGAGTGTTACAGGACTACAGTGAGCAATGATGGCACCGCTGCATGCCAGCCTAGGTGACAGAGGCAGACCCTGTCTCAAAACAGAAAGAAAAAAAAACTACTTAACCATAGAGACATTTTTTTTTCTTTTAAAATATCTCAACCATGGGCTTTAAAAACTCACTTTCTCCCAAGAAAATCTTCTGTCTTCCCCCAGCCCAATAATAGAACGGCCTTCTTTTTTCTTTCTCTTTCTCTGATTTTTCTCCTTATAAGACCAAGTCTTGTATCTTACATGAACTCCATGCCTCCTTGATTCCCTAAGTAAGTCTTTTTCTAGAGACAGAGTGTCCCAGGTACAGGGCTTGTTCATTTCTCTCTTACCCTGAAGGTTTGTAATAATTCCATTGAGTTTTTTTCCCACTTTCACCCACAATGATGTTTCCTCTGTATAAAGGGTCTTGTTCCTTGTTATCTGTATGAAGCCCACCATACCTCTGTGGTCAATCCCACAGTGGGCCTCTGAGATCCAAACCCTGATCAGAGCTTAATAAACCTATAACACCAAGCCAATTTGAGATTATGTGTTAGGAAATAATTCCAGGAGCCTACGATCAGACCGTAAACAGAATCCCTCCTCAGTCCCCTCTATAGCCCTAAATGCAGTTCAGAACGAAGTAGAAAATCAGGAACTGGGACCACCAGCCTAGCATCATCTACTAAAGATTAGCACACACATGCCACTGTAAAAACAAGTCAAAAATAAAAAAATTGGCCGGGCGCGGTGGCTCACGCCTGTAATCCTAGCTCTCTGGGAGGCCGAGGCGGGCGGATTGCTCAAGGTCAGGAGTTCGAAACCAGCCTGAGCAAGAGCGAGACCCCGTCTCTACTATAAATAGAAAGAAACTAATTGGCCAACTAATATATATAGAAAAAAATTAGCCGGGCATGGTGGCGCATGCCTGTAGTCCCAGCTACTTGGGAGGCTGAGACAGAAGGATCGCTTGAGCCCAGGAGTTTGAGGTTGCTGTGAGCTAGGCTGACGCCACGGCACTCACTCTAGCCTGGGCAACAAAGTGAGACTCTGTCTCAAAAAAAAATAAAATAAAATAAAAAAATAATAAAAAAATAAAAAAATTAAGTAAAATAATAAATCAATTTAAAAAAAGCAAACAAAAAAGATTAGCACACACATCTGAAACCAAACTTTCACAGTCTGGTGCTGTGTACCCATGTGTCATTGGGATAATTTCATCCCAGCCTCTGGGATGACCTGCACCTACAAAACTGCAGGTCAGAGCTACCTTTAGAGATTTTGCCAATTAAAGGCCACTGAACTTGAGTCCCCCAAGGCCAGTCTTTGACTTTACCACCAAGTCTCGAGGGAGGCCCACCAGCATGCCATCCTTCTAACCCTGTTGAGTCCAGAGGTATCCAGAGAGCAGAGGGCAAACAGGAGACCAAAACATGAGTCTTATCAATGGCTACACACGTTCCAGACACCCCCAGCACGCTGACCTCTCTGGCAAAGCTGAGCTGCAGAATGCAGCTGAGACACAAGTTCAAAAGGGGCCTCCTCTCCATCCTCCCACCTGAGCCGCTAAACAGAGGGAGAAACAGCAGACATCCCCTAGGGGAAAGGTGGGGAAGGGAGGCCCTGGCCAAGTGTGTGCCCTCATGAGACAGGGCAGGAGAGAAAGAGGCAGAGCTATGCAGGAACATTCCTGTTCATCATTAACTCCACCCCATTGTGAAACATAATCTAATAAATGTTCTGTCTCACCAGCTGTCATAGCATCCCCCTCTGCAGGAGGGTGCAGTCACCCAGAAGAGGAGAGCCTTTCATCTTGTATTAGTTTTCTAATGGCAAATTACCACAAACTTACCAGCTTAAAACAACACAAATTTATTATCACACAGTTCTGTAGTTCAGAAGTTCCAGATGTCTCTCACTAGGCTAAAATCAAGGGGTGTCAGCAGGGCTACATTCCTTTCTGAAGGCTCTAGGGGAGCATCAAGTGCCCTGTCCCTTACAGCTTCTAGGGGCTGCCCACATTCTTTGGCCCATGGCCTCATGCCTCTGTTTTCCAGGCCAGCAACATCTAGCCAAGACCATCTCACCCTGCCTTCTGGCTGGTTCTCTCTTCTGAGTCCTTCTTCTTTAAGGACCCTTGAGATTACCCAGATAATCTGGGATAATCTCCCTAGACTAAAGACAGCTCATTAGCAACCTCAATTCCATCTGCAACCTTAATTCCCTATCGCCAATGTAAGCTAACATATTCACAGCTTCTGGGGATTAGACTGTGCTCCCATCCAGCTCCCATGGGGTTGGCCACCACCTAATCCCCCTTTAAGCCACAGGAATCAGTCACAGAGGCTCCCAAACCATTCAGGCAGGTATTTAGGTCCATACTTTGTCCTGATTGCTCTTAGAGGAAGATGGGCCACCAGGTTCCTCCTGTCCTGCTCTCTGTTGGTCTCAATCACCACCAGGGCCAAATCAAAGCTGCCAGTTATCTTTGTTATCCAGAACCCCATCCCCTCTTGGCTCTGTCAATCCCAAATCCAACCAATCCTCTGCCAGTCTCTCCCTCTCAAACCCCTTTATTGTGCCCTCTAGAACTCCTGATCCATGATCAGCAAATTCCTTGATAGTCCCAGTGTCTTGTTTTGAAAGCTCTATTGCCTAATCTTAAATAACATTGTAAGATTTCCTAAGAATCCCACAGCCTCTGCAGCTCTTTCAAGTGGAAACTGCTTCCCCCTTAACCACTACTCACCCAGAATCAAAAGGTGCACAGGGCAGTCCTCTGTGTTCCCCACAGCTGCTTCACCCTTCCTCCTCCTTCCTACTGCAAATCTCCCCTCCTTTGGAGCTCAGAACACAGCCTGCCCCCTCCTCCCAGCCTCTCCCTCCGTCACTGATGACCTCAGCACCTGGCCTTCCTCCTCTTACTGCTCCTGTGGTTATTCTTAGAGACATTCAACATTCACGTGCATGACCCCTCCAGCACTCTGGCTTCTCAATCCTTGACCTTTGTACCTCAGTCTACACTTTGCTACAGTGACCTCCAAAACCCTAAGTCCGAGGACCACACCTTCTGTCCACAGCCTCCTGTCCCTCCAGCTCCATCACTGTAGGGCCCAGCCATGACAACTCTTTGGCTTGATGCAGCCCTCCAGCCACTGACCCTGCCATTTCCCCCACGTGGCAAATGACTGCATTTCCCCAGCTTCCTTGCAACTAGATGTGGCCATGTGACTAGGTTTTGGCCGGTAGGATATGAACAAATAAGAGCAAATTATGGGTGGTGTCCTTGACAGAAAAGGGGTGTGCCCTCCCTTTCTCCTTTCTAAACCCTTCCCCCAAGTGGAATGAGATAAAGCGGTGGGAGCTGGGGCAGTTCTAGGCCACTGAATGGAAGCTGCGTGCTGAAAAGGAAGAGTGCAAGATAGAAAGTCTTGAATATTGTGGAGCCACCGTATTATCCCTGTTTAACTTCTGTTCTGTTTAAACCATGGTATTAACACTTTGTTGTGGTGCCTGAACTAGTACCTTAAGATACTTTCCCATCTCATCTTCCTGTGTCCTGAAATGCCACTACTCAACTACTCAAACCAAAAACCCGAGAGTCAATCTTGATTTCTTTCCCATAATCTCCACAATCAATACATCGATGAGGCCATAGACTCTATCTCCAAAATATGTCTTTATTTCATCCCTGTCTCCCCTTCTCCATTGCCACCACCCTATTCCCACCGCCGTTATGTACCACCCGGACTTCTGCTTCCTGACCGACCCTCTGCCTCCACTCTCACCCTTACACTCCAGCCTCCACTCAGCATTTAAACAGGTGATTTTTTTTTTCTTTAGAGACAGAGTCTTGTTCTATAGCCCAGGGTAGAGTGCAGTGGCATCATCACAGCTCACTGCAACCTCAAACTCCTGGGCTCAAGCAATCCTCCTGCCTCAGCCTCCTGAGTAGTTGCAACTGCAGATGCGCACCAAGACACCCAGCTAATCTTTCTATTTTTAGTAGAGACAGAGTCTCGCTCTTGCTCAGGCTGGTCTTGGACTCCTGACCTCAAGCAATCCTCCCGCCTCGACCTCCCAGAGTGCTACGATTACAGGTGTGAGCCACTGCGCCCAGCCCAGACAAGTAATCTTTCTAGAGTATATATAAGATCATGTCAGTCAGTCTACTACTTAAAACCATTAGATGGTTTCCAATTACACTTCAAATAAAATCCAAACTCTGTATCAGGGCCTACCTGCGTGGTCTGGCTCCCAAAAAGTCCCCCAACTTCATCTCATTCTACCCAATATGGTGTGACCAGGCTGCATCCTTCATGGTCCTTGCACACTCGCCAGCATCTCCTCAGCTCATGCCTTCATTCCTCTGCTAGACCACTCTTCCTCTTGCTGTTTGTGCAGCTGACTCCTGCCCATCCTTCAGGTCTTTGCTCAAAGCCCATCTTCTCAGAAAGAGTTCCCCTGGCCACCCTCTTCAGCACCCACCCAACTTCCCTCCCACCAGTCACTGTCACCTCCCCCTGTTTATTCCCTTCATACATTTTTACCATGCTCTGAAATTATCTTACTTATACATTTGCTTACTTGTTTATATACTTTTTCCCTCATAAAAATGTAAGCTCCATGAGACCTGGGAACTTATCCATCATTGTTATTCACTATTTTCTCTCCAGGACCTTGAACAGTAATTACTGGGCAAAGAATTGGAGTTCAATGAATGAATGGAATTTGAATTGAACTTATGAGTGAACTGAATGAGTAAACGAATGAATGAATGAATGAGTGATTAGTGAAATTAGCTACTCTTTTCCTTGAAAGGAGCAAGTAAGGAACAGAGAGAAGCTAGACGGGTTCACGCCAACACTCACCCCCTTGTGAGGAAGGACGCAAAGTCCTCTCTCTAATGGAAACAGGTGCAGGGAAGGAGAGATAGAGAGGGGTCTTCCTCTGGCCAAGTGGTTGGGAAGGGAATGATCCTGGGAGGGGCTGAGGAGCCTTCCTGATTGGAGGTCCAGTGTTCCCATCCACACCCCCTACAGGGTTAATGTAGAGGTGAGGAGAAGGCACCTACCCAGAGAATCTGATGTGGTATTAGAGGTCCAGACACTGCAGGGAGGAAGCCTGAAGTTATGTCTCTGGAAGGGATTCTCAACACATGTTCAGGTAAAGGGACCCCAGACTGGGGACTTTCTCTTATTAGGGGTGGGAAAGGGTCTTATAAAGGAAGAGCATCCCCCTTTGCTCCCAAATTTCCTACCCAGAATATGGAATTCTACCACATGGAGGTAGGATGGACAGGACAACCTCCCCAGAGCCTGCTGCAAGTCCTCCCCTGACCCAAGAAGGCAGGAGGACAGCTACAGCCTCAGACGACCTGGCTCTAGACTAACGAAGCACCAAGTCTCTCTACTACGGCTCCTTCTCTCCTGTCCCAGGGGCCCTTTTCCTTCAAGAGGAATCACAGAATCTTTCACTCAGAGCCTCTGATGCATAGTTTCTGAACAACCCAGGATCCCAATGCATGGAGTTAGAAGGAGCCCCTGGACAGCTTCTGCTTGGGTTCCTCCATCAACGGAGATCTTCTTCTGCACAAGGCAGCCTGCTCCAGGCTCCGGTGGCTCTGAGGGAGGAGCATTCTTCCTCTCAGCCAGCCAAACCTGTCACCCTCGAACTTGCGTTGGTCATTCAGCCTGGTGGAGCAGCACAGGTAAGTCAGTCGGTTCGTGTTTCCATGTGACAACCTTTGAAACATCTAAAGACAATTATCCTAATAATAAATGCTACCATTGAATGAGCATTTACCAGGAACTGTACTATTATTTACATTATCTTATCAATACCTGCAACATCCCTAGGGCGTAGAAATTATTGTTCCCATTCCATAGATTAGGAAATAAACTCAGAGAAGTAATGCAACTGGCCCATGGTCACTTGAGTATTGGAAGAGTCAGGGTTTGTTCCCAGGCCTGACTCTATCCAAAGCCCATTCCCTTCCCCCTCTGTTACACCAAGCCCACCCCACTACTACTGAATCTTTCTTCCCAGCTCAACAGCAAATCCTTCAAGCGATTCTTCTCTGAGGAGTGCTGGGCCCCAACCCTCCTCCATTTCCTCCAAGTTCAATGGAATCCTTGCAGCCACAGAGCCTCAGACCCTTTTCTTGGAAACTGGGAGTGGAAAAGGAAGTCCTTCCTCTGCTATTAGGAGAAGATAGAATCTTTCCAAATTTCTCCCCCCTACCCCAGTTTTCAAACACTGGCCCTAGCAACCCCACCACTCCCTGCTACCCTCCCTTGTTCAATTTCGCCTCCCTTGTCCACCAGGACTTTGTTGATCTACCTCCCCCCTCCCTTATCCACACATTCTTCTTCCCCAAGTCCTACCTAGCCTGTTAAAAACCTCGCTCCAGTTCACCCTCCTCCACAAAGCCTCCTCCAGTCCTTCAGGCTGCCCCTTCCTCAAAGCTCCCAAAGCCCTTATTTCTGCCTCGACAAGGCAGTTACTGTTTGCAGCTCCTCGTGTCTGCTTACAGGTCTCTGTCCCCGGCTGGGCTTCTCCAGCGCACAGAGCATGACTTTAATCTCTGCACTCATCACAATGCAGGTGCTTAGAAAATGGCTGTTAGCATCAAATGCAGATTGGTTCCTTTTTGATCCTTCAAAAATGAATGTAGAATGGTGGTTAGGCTGCAGAAATCCAGGAAACTAATTGAGATACCATGAGAGCTGGGTCCCCAGCACGTAGGGGGCACCTGGCCTCTGGAGATTGAATGAAATAATCTATTACAGTTATCAATGAGTCCAAGGAAGGAAACAGGCTTTGAAGCAGGATCTGCTGCCCTCTAGTGGCCATTCTACCACCGAGCGCCGAGCCATTTGTTTTGTATCTATTTTTCTCAAAGAGAAGTTAAGCTGCTGGTACAGACTTAGAAACTGACACCCGTCTCTCCTGGCACAATCTTAACTAATCCAGTTGTTTTTGTAAACGGTTATTAAAATTATAATTTCAAGTAGGCACCAGGATGCAAATGAAATTCAGGCTGGACACAGTGGCTCACGCCTGTAATCCTAGCACTTTGGGAGGCTGAGGCAGGAGGATCACCCGAGCCCAGGAGTTTGAGGTACAGTGAGCTATGATCAGGCCACTGCACTCCAGCCTGAGCAACAGAGTGAGATCCTGTCTCTAAAATCTTTATTTTAATTTTAAAAAAGCAATTTCAAAGTGAGGTGCCAAACCATCATATGAACAATTTCAAAGGAAATTTTTAAGAACCAGTTTCTGACCCCCTAAAGCCAGATCAAGGATATAAATGGGGGTCATATAATGGGGAGGAAGGGGGATTATGTGGAGAGGAAATGTATGGAGAAAACTGTGTCGTCAGCCCCATCCCCTCCCTCCCAAGGAAGGAGAGAGGGGCCTCCTCCCTTAGAGCAAACCTAGCGTGGTGCTTGCTCAGGTTACCCCAAGAGCAGAGTGTTCTGGAGTCTGGGCGCTGCCCAGAAGTTTAGAAGGAGAGAGAGGGCTAAGGAACTGCCATCTTGCATCCTGGCAGAGCTGCTGCTGAGCCACCTGGGCCACAAGGTTTGTCTGACAAAGTAAGCAGCAGCTACGGCTCCCGCAGAAGATGGGTGCATCCCTATGCGTCACCTTGGTCCTGTGCAGTAGGGCTACCTCAAGGGACAAAAGGACCCCAGCAGTTGAGGGAGGAGTCTCAAGCTCCTGGGACAAGCGAACCAGGAGAACGGGGCTGGCAGGGCAACGCGCCGCCGAGGAGCCGGGAACCCCCACCCCACCCCCAGAGAATAATCACCAAAGAAGCAGAGGAGTCTGGGGACAGCAGCAGCTGACAGAGGACGCTGAGCACTGACTGATCTCAAACCGGTCTGCCCTGCCCACCCGCCTGCACCACCGCCCCTCCCCAGCACACCCCACTCTGAAACAACATCCAGTGACAGTGGGAGAAGGGCCAGGCTGGGGGGCAGAGTGGGAAGGAGAACATAACAGATAAACACAACAGAAAACAGCCACTCCCCCTTCCTCACGGGAAGCTTCCACCGAAGTAGGGCCCAGCAGGCTGGAGAAGTGACATTAGTTTCAGGTTTCGATTCATACATTGGCCTGATCATTCTGATTTCTGAATAGAAACTGCCCCTTACTGGAGAGTGAGCAAAAAAGTTAAAAGAGGCTTTCCTGGGTTCTCACCAAGGAGCAAGGAAAAAGTTTAGCCCTGCCCACCGCCCAGTAAACTAGAAAGGAATGTTTTATAAGGAGCAAAAAGTATCATGAAATCAAAATGCAACTTAGATTGTATAATCAAAATGCAACTTTATTTTTTAATTATATGACAAGTCGTGGTTTGCATCATACAGGTTACGATCTCCTCTTCACTGGGACTTAGTTACAGGGATCCAAGATTTTCCCTTCAAAGTCCTCTCAGCCTTCTTCTCTCCAATCTAGAACACCCCTGCTGCCGCCCCCTCCCCTTCTTACCCCCAGTAGTGTCCCCCGCAAGGCCCCTTGAGACCAGCACAACCCCACTAGGGGTCCTGAACACTCCCTCCACTTCTTGGGTGGGAGACAGAAACGGGGGCCCCTGGCCTCCTGTACAGTTCCGGCACGGCCCCCTCACCACACCCCTGCCCTGCCTGGCATGCTCACCATCTGTAGTGCATTGAATAGTGTCCCCCAAAATTTATTTACCCAGAACCTCAGAATAAGAAAAGAGGGTATTTGTTAACATAATTAACTACAATTGCTAGGTGAAATAATCCTGGATTTGGGGTGGGCCCTAAATCCAATGACTGGTGTCGTCCTTGTAGGAAGAGGAGAAGACACAGACACACAGAGGGACGAAGGCCATGTGAAGAAAGACGCAGAAACTGGAGTTATGCTGCCATAAGCCAAAGAACAGCTGGGGCCATTAGAAGCCAAAAGAGGCATAGAAGTGTTCTTCCCTAGAGCTAGGGTCCTGCTGACACCTTGAATTCGGGCTTCTAGCCTCCGGAATTGTGAGAGAATAGATTCCTGGTGTTATAAGCCATTCGCATCTCACCCTCCAGCAGCAATCAATGGCTAACCTCTGGCAAGAGGAAAATGCAGGAGGGGAGAGCAGGACTGTAACTTTCAAATGACCCCTCTGTCCACACTCCCCTGCTGAGCAGCCCCGGGAAAAATGCAGGCATCTGCTCCCACAGCCACCCACAACAACACGCCCCTGGAGCCCAGGGGGCCCTTCCCCACCCACTGCTGGAAACCTACCCTTGTCCTGTCCTGGTTGAGGAATTTTCCATCCTCCCACCCCCCAAGTCAAAGTCATTAGATTTAATCATTAACAAGGCGGGTGTTAATTAGCAGAACAGGGTGATTGTCCCTGCTGATGAGGACACACTGGACATCAAGAACAGCTGCTCCAACAAGAGCAGGGAGGCACAGGAGCTGGCTGAAAAGGAGCAAGGGATGTCATCCTGTAGACACCTTCTCCCAAATCCTGAAGGCAGTGAAATCCACATTCAACAAGAGTCAAAGGAAAAAACATTAGCAAGTGCATACTACCGACATTACCTCATCCCACCCCTCACTATATATCGTAGGCATACCTGCTGTTGATCCAGTTTTAAGGGTGAGGACATTGAGGTTCAGAGAGATGAAGCTACTCAACCAAAGTCATAGAGCTAATAAATGGCAGAGCTGGGATTTGAACCCAGGCAGAGTGCTCTCGAGGCTGTGCTTTTAACCACCACGTTGAAAGAAGCCAGCACAGAAGGGAAGCAGTGGGGTCTGAGTAGAGGTCATGCTGACCTCCTTCCTCCTCCCCGTGCCCCTTACCCCACAGCATCTCACGCTTCCACTTTTGTAATACTCACAGTTCATGATTATGTGGCCACCCCACTGCCACCCTGGCTCCTGCCAGCCTATAGGCTGTCAATGAACAGAGACTTTATCTGTTTTGTGCTCCACCATGTCTCCAGCACTTAGCATAATGCCTGGCACATACAGATACCCAGTAAATATCTGTTAGAAGAATAAATTCAAACTTTAAGAGGGTTGGGAATGGAAGGGACCAGCTAGAGGCTAGCTAGGGATTGGGTCTTCTGCATTGTTGATGATCACAGTTCAAATGCATCTCAAGAGGTCATCTGGTCCATGCCCCTGCTTCAGATTGAGCCATTGCCCTGCCATACCCACCAAACCTGGTTTGCTGGGGAAAGCATTGTCATGGCTCTGGTCCTTGGGAGAGCTGCTGCTTCTCTGTTGGCCTCCATTTCCCCTCTCTAGCTGGAGGGGGTTGGATTGGCTATTCTCTAAGACTCTTCCATCTCTACCAGTGGTGCTTGTGGTTCGTGAAGAGGCAAAGCACTTTGGAGATAAGCATCCCCTCTGTTTGAATCACCAGCTCTGGCCCCATTCCTAAGTGTGCCAGCTGTTGGGGGTGCACCCAAGCCTGGCAGGATTGCAATGATGGGCTTTTTCACAGGCAAACTGGGACTCACACAGTCATCTCCTCAAAGGCCACACATGTACTCCATGGCTGCTTCTGGGGCTCACAGACACTATGGAAACTTCTTGTAGAGAGGCCCTCTAGCCAGCCTAAAGCCCCACAGGACCAGCCTCACTGCCAAGTACCCACGCCTCTGTTCCAGGTCAGGGCCTACTCTCCACCTGGCTGCCTCCTTCACAAGGCTTGGCCCCTTAAAGACTCTCAGTCGTTTCCAAAAAAGCAAAGCCACCCAAATGACAAAGATTCACTCCCCAGTGAGGGTTTTCAGAGCATATGCCACAACCTCTGAGATTATTCCAAAAGAGTTTGCAGAAATGTTTGAGAAACTGCAGCACATTGGTATGAGCATATGGCTTCCTGGGGGACCACTTGGAGGGGTCGTTGCTCCTTTGGGTGTATGGAAGCAATCTCTCATCTCAGAACTGCGTTCGTGAAAAGCACACACACATCATGAATTTAACAAGCAGGAGTGTGCCCTGCCACACTGGCCAGGCAGGGAGAAATGCAAAGACGGAGGCAAGGCCCCCAGCTCCCGGGTTCTAACCTCGGTTCTGAGACTTCCTGGCTGTGTGACTGGAGCACTCTTAAGTTAGAAGGACAGAATAGTAGAACAGGAAGAAACCTGCACAGTCACCTGGTCCCCTTCATTTTGCAGATGAGGAAACTGAGCACAGTGCAGGAAAAGGGGGTAGCATGGGAGGGGGTAATCCCAGAGTCGCCCAGAGAGTTGGTAGCAGAAGGAGGAACTGAACCCTGACCTTTCAAAGGTGGCCCAGGTGGCCCATGTCAGCAATACCCCTCTATGCTACGCTGCCCTTGAAAAGTAAAATAAAGATACTAATACCTGCCCTCCCTCCAGGTTGGTTGTGAGGATTAGTGGATTAATGCATGAGGAGGTTAGTGGGGGGTGAGAAGGGTAAATAAATAAAAGCAGAAAGTGCTGAGAGCAACAAAGAGCAGCCACATTAACCCAGAGCCCAGCGAGATGAGAGTGGGCACGTGGGAGTTGCTAAGTGGCTGCATAACTAGTCACATCCCTGTCACCTTAAATATTTCATGGACCCCGGAGTGCAGCTCCCCCAGCCAGGCTGTGACTGCAGCAGGGCCATGAACACTTGCACACTCGCACGCACCTGACATAGAAACAGGCCAGCCGAGGGAAGGGGTTGAGATGAGGCAGCTCCAACTCTTACTCACTCTAGGAAAGGCTCCAAAGGCAGGCATCAGGCCCTGCGCCACTCCCGGCCCCGTGTGTGAGCAACCCACGCCTTCTCACACCCACAACCCAACAGGCGCTCTCACATGGCTCCGGACATAAATAAAAGTCAAAACAACACACACCTTCCAACTTAGCTCAGCACCCAGCCACACTCCCTCTCCCTACTATCCAGAAATGCCTCGCCCACCTGCCCCAGTCTCCTCCTCCCGAAGCCAGTACTGAGAGCTGTCTCTTCCCTCTCTCCTCCTCTGCCTCCACCCCAGCACCAGCTGCTCCCAGGACCCCTCTTCCCACGCGGCCCTTCATCAGCCATCTCGCCAAAGCCTGAGCTCTCTTGGCCCCTCCCCTGACCTGTGGCTTTTGGGGTCTGAGAATCTGGGACTTGAGACAACAACATGAAGGGTGGCCGTGAGGCTTTGGGAGGAATTTCCACGACTAGACCAAAGTTTGAGGGAAACTGGATGGCCAGGTTGGGGGCAGGGATCTTTTAAGGAGAGCCGGGAGAGGTGGCCCCCACCCCAATTCTGCTGACCTACTAGGAGATGGCAATAATGCCAGCAGCTATCAATGCATCGAGGACCTTCTATGAGCCAGGCACCTCACTTCACAACTCAACCCTATGAGTTCTGTCCATCTTGCAGATGATGTTGAGGCTCAGTGAAAGGAGACTGAGTCCGCAGAGACGAGGGTGTGGGAATCCTGGCTTCATGTCCCCTGGTCCCGGTAGAATGGGTCCCGGTAGAATAGGGAACAGACAAGCCAGCTAGCTAGAGGATACTCTCGATCCTGCTCTGTGCGTGTGTGAGGTGAGGGAGGACAACAAGTGACTGGGCCCTAACACACCAGGCACCTCCCCACCCCGCAACCTTATCCTGGCTACTTCAGTGCTTCACAATCTCTCTTCCTCCATCGTCACTTCTTGGGGATAGGGTGCACCGAGGTTGGGGTCCAGGGGGCCAGCTGTTTTCTGGCTGGCCCTGCTACACCCAACAAAGAGCAAAAGGGTCTAGCAAGTGCAAGCTGGATGTAGGGAGTCATTCCTGGAGTCCAAGTGACAGCAAAGCAGGGGCCAATTAACATGCAAATGGAGGTCCAGCTGGCTCACTGGGTCCCTATAACCTCAGCCTTGCTCTGAGAAAACTGAGCCTGGAGAGTGTAAGAAGATATGGCTGGGGGAGGGCAGGCGAGGTTATTTTGGGAGGGAAGGGAAGGGCTGCCCAGGAAAGGAGACAACTGAGAGTTGAGGCTGACCTCATAGAAAACAGGATGATCACAGGGTCCTCAGAGAACCAGGCCTAGATGTGTATGGAACTTGGCAGTTGCTTGGTTTAAGGAAGGAAGGAAGGAAGGAAGGAAGGAAGGAAGGAAGGAAGGAAGGAAGGAAGGAAGGAAGGAAGGAAGGAAGGAAGGAAGGAAGGAAGGAAGGAAGGTGGGAGGGAGGGAGGGAGGGAGGGAGGGAGGGAGGGAGGGAGGGAGGGAAGGAGGGAAGGAGGGAAGGAGGGAAGGAGGGAGGGAAGGAAGGAAGGAAGGAAGGAAGGAAGGAAGGAAGGAAGGAAGGAAGGAAGGAAGGAAGGAAGAAACAGATCTCCTGCCCCTCTTCCAGGACTCCCTGTGCTCCTCCTCCCCAACTGGTCCTTCTCCCCTCCAAAGACATCCAGCCCTGCCCCTCCCCAGTGCCCCACACCTCTCCTCCCTCTGTCCAGTGAGCCCCAGCTCCTATGAATACCCTATCTCCCTCACTGGCCAATGTGGATGGACAGCCTAGTCCTACAGCAAACTAGTAAATTCTCCGAATAGTCTAACCAGCATTCTCCCCTGCAGGCCTTTCACCTACTTTATGGTCCCCTAATTTAGCAAGCAGAATGTGAAATCTATTTCACAAGTGTTATTGGCTCCCCACCCCATTACTCCTTCTGCCGATTCCCAGATGCTCCTCTCTCCCCAAGCCCTCCACCCACTCCCATCCACACTTCCAGAGAGAAGTCTCTGGAGACCCGCTGAGGTCTTCAGTCCCCTCTCCTTGCCGCTGAGTGAACGAACACAGGACGGGTGCCCAGACCCCCCACCTGTCCCCCAAGTTTTCACCTCTACGGTCTTTCCCTAAAGGGAAAGTCACTCTCCGAATCTAACCTTAATCCCTCCTGCTGCATGCCTAAATCTCCTTTCTACCTTTTCTCTATAATGCAACCCCCTTTAAGATGATAAATGAAATCTTCCTCTCCTGCAGCGCCCCTCCACTTCCTCAGACCCTAAAACCTGCCCCACCTTAAAGAAGTTCTTCGTAGCCTCTCCCCACCCCCACTCCCTGCCCAGAAGTCCGAGGATACCTAGGCATCTGCCCGGGTCGACTGGGACTGTGACCGGGCCACGCCCGGACTCGCCCGCCCGCGGGGCGGTGACCCCGCAGCCGCGGGCGCAGCCACGAGGGGGTTAAGGTTCCGGGCGGGGGGAGGGCGCCGGGAGGGGCGGTGCGGAGCCAATCGGCGGCTGCGGAGTCCCACGAGCCGCGAGCTGGGAGCGCTGAGCCGCGAGCCGGGAGCCGAGCGCGCCGGGCTGGGGCCGGGCCGGAGCGGAGAGGGAGCGCGCCCGCCCCAGCCCCCAGTCCCGCCGCCTTCCCTCCCTCCGCAGCGCGGACCCAGCGGCCGCCGCCGCAGCCATGGAGCAAGACAACAGCCCCCGGAAGATCCAGTTCACGGTCCCGCTGCTGGAGCCGCACCTTGACCCCGAGGCGGCGGAGCAGGTGCGGAGCAGGGCGGGGCGGCAGGGTGCTCGCCCCACAGAGGACGAGGGACCTCTGGACTGGTGGGACCCGGGATCCCTGCCCAGCCCTTCCTTAGCAGCGCCCCTTTCTGAGGACGAACGCGCCCAGTTTGGGGGTCTTCTGTCCCCTCCCCCACCGTCGGAGCCACATCTCCACATCTGGGCTTCTTTGAGACTGACCAAAGGACTGGCGCCTCCACTCGATGCCTATCCCGCGAGAGTCACTCTCTTCCTCCCCAGCCCTGGGGAGGGGGCCTGCCTGAGGCCTCGACCCCTCCCCCCTTAACCACCCCTGCATCCCCCACCCAGTCGACCCCGCCGGAGTTTCTGAGTTCCGTGGCGTGGCGGCGCTGGAGGGCAGCAGCAGCAGTGCGGGAGGGGCTGGGAGGGGGGTCGGTCATGGAGGGAGCCTGGGACTGTGGGAGTTGGAAGAGGAGAAACAGCTCTCCTTGTCCCCTCCTAAGTGGAGGCCACCGTGCCAGGCTCCACAGAGAGGTGACAGGAAGGGGCTGAGGACAACCGAGAGAGCTGGGTCTTTGGGGAGAGGGGTAGTTGAGTCTGCAGACTGAGGCTTCTTTCTGCAAGTCTGGGCACATGGTCCTTATTCCCAACTCCTGCCCTTTGGAGTGGGGTTGGGGGGTGGGAGGAGTGAGTGGCACTGGGAGGCCAGAGGTGGGGGCTTTCTAAGGGCTGGGGTCCAAGCTGAACAATATGCAAGGGAGAAGCACAGTGACAGGCTTGGCTCTAGGGGTGGGAGTCCAGGGCCCTGGCCCAGCCTCCTGGCCTGGCCTATTTTTAGCTCAGAGCAGCCTGGCAGAGGGGGCAGTGTTTGAGAGTGTGAGCAATTGTGTGTCTCGGTAAGATTGAGCATATGTGTGGAGAGGGTGACCACCCGTGAACCTTACTACTGCTCATTTGCCAAATATGTGCTTATTTGACCATTGCTCCATTTCTTTGTGTTCTCTGTCCATTTGCCCAGACATCTTCATTCCTAAAGAATATTGATTTCCCACAAGGTCACTTCTCTGGTTCCCCCAACCAGCCGCCAGGCTCTGGGCACCCACACCTGAAAAAACTTTGTGACCTCTTGGGATGGGCTGGAGAGAGTGGTTTTTGTTGTTGCTGTTGCTCCAGCTGTTTAGTAGAATAAGGTCTGGATTCTGGAAGGGAAGGGGCAGGTACACACTCTCTGTAACTTTAGCTTCCCAAAGTGGAGGTAGGGGTAGGTACCTGCATCCTCTCCCTGGCCTGGGCTGAGTCACATCTCCAGACCTCCAAGGTGTGACCGGAGGAGGGAGTGTGGTGAGAACTCACAAACCTCCTGAGGATGAGGAGGGTGGAGAACCACTAGCATGGGCGTGTTCCCTTGGAGTCAGGGAAAAGGCTCTTATGCCTGGAGGCAGGAGACTGGCTAAGACCCAGAAAAGAGGGCTCAAAAGTGTGGGTTCTGGGGGTTGGGGCTGAGGTTCCAAAGAGAACTGCCTCCCACTGGCACAGCCCGGGCCTGACACCTGCATCTGTTTGGTGTTGGAGGCGGCAGGTGTAGTAGGTGTGTGTTGGGAGGAGGATGGGTAGGCCAGCTGGTTCAGGGATCTGGGGGACAAGGGAGGGGCAGGAGGCAGTACTAAGGAGCAGAGGAGAAAAGAGAGCTGGGACTTAGGCCTGCTTTTCTCTAATCTTCAGAAATCTGTCTCCCAGGCCTGAAATTCTACCTGTAGTCTAACCTCAGCCCCTCCTGCTGTGTTACCAAGTGTGCAGGCAGAAAGCTCCAGGCTTGGCAAGTGCTCCTAACCCAGACCAACCCAGGAGTGTGGAAGGATTTGGAAGCTCTGAGTTACGGAGCACAGAGTGGGAGTGAGTGGAGGGTGCCCACAACTTCCAGATCCTTGGTGTGACTGGTTTGGAAATAAATCAGAGGTGAAAGCACCTCTCTCAAAGACCTTGGGAGCTAGGATTAGGGGTAGGTGCAAGGGAAAGATGGACAAGAGACCACCTACTTATTTCCTAATAGTTCAGGTGCCCCAGAGGTGCTTCAGGAAGTCTGAGTTTCCTCCTCTCTGCTGTAGGATATCACAATTCTCAAGGACTCTTGAGTGCTTAGAAACCTTGTCCAAGGCAAAGCAATAGGTTAAGGGAAGGACCTGTCCAAGATCACAGAGCCTGCTGCCCTCTCAAAGGCCTTTCTCATCATACTCGCAGCCTCCTTCTCAGGCTCCCAACTCAGATGTTATCTCAACTCATCCCCACCCCACCCTCTCCCCATCTCTTCCACTCTTCTCCAGCCAACACCTCCCCACCCCAGGATGGAAAGAAAAAGAGAGAAGGAGTCTCCTAGTAAAAGGATGGCCCCCACTGCGCATACATGAAGCACACATGCCCGCCTGCTGGTCCCCGGCCCATTTGCACCAGGAATAGCCAGAGACAACTCACAGTTAATGTTTGTACGGGGCAGGCATATGTACACACACACACACACACACACACACACACACAAAGGACTGGTACTGCTGGGGACCTTGAAATGTCATCAAACACAGATGCCACTGGCTTCTCCTGGGAAAACAATGCCCTACCCCCACACACCCCCATTCTCTGCATCCTGTTTCTTCTTTGGGGAGAGTCCCTACTCGGGCTTTAACACCCCCTCTTGCTATAGCTCGTACCCACTTTCTGAGCAGAGAGGACGATGTTCACCACCCCGTATCCCCTACTGCCAGTGGTGATGGCACTAAATAATGGACACACAGAGGTAAGGATTTGATCATTCAGTGTCCTCACCCTACTCCTCTCAGTCCTGGATAATTTAAGCCCCTCTCCCAGCCCCACTGCCCTTCTCTTCCCACTTCTGACCTAGAGGAAGCTTCAGGGACTCTAACCCCCATCCTTCTACTCAGCCAAGCCTTTAAAGAGGCTCCAGAGAAAGTGAAAAAAACTACATCTCCCAGGAGTCTTTGGGCTAACTTCAACAACAGTCAACTTTATTGGCAGCATGACAAAAGAACAGCAGGGGTGAGGGGCTCAGAGGCTCAGAGGTCAGCTTTATATGTTAATTTCCTAGATTGGGACCAGGACCATGAAAAGCTTTTTCAACTAAACTTCAGTCCCTGACCCGGGTCCTGCCTAGGGCTCCACTTCATTCATATTGTGTTTATCATGATGAGGATTTCCCTGAACCCTATTTTTTGACAAATCAGAATGTTAATGTGTCCAAGGATAGGGAGGACATTAGAGGATGAGGGCACAGGCTGGAGGAGATGCACATTCAGACCTTCCTTCCTGTGCTGTCCTCCTGGCTGGGTGTACTGGAGGGATGCTCTCTGCAAGCGCTGACCCACAAAATGTTAATGTCTGCTTGAGGGGTGGGTGGGAGATGGAGGGAAAACCCTGTGCCCTCTCAAGTTATTTCTGACCATTGATCCAGGATGGACGGAAGGACAGCAAGCCAGAGATCAATACATTAGAGCAGATATAGCTGCTGAGATGGAGAGCTGGGGCCAGGACAGGGGGAGGTGAGAGATGGAACAGGGGGATGGGGGCAGCAGTGGAGTGGGTCTTTTGGATCCTCAGGAGTAGCTCTCCCCTGGGGGGAGGATGGGCCCAACCAAGGATGTGTACCCTGGACAGTGGGTCCAACGCAACGTGGCAATTTCTGTGGCGTGGCAAATAGGCCGGCCTGGATTTCGTTGCTACGTGGCCTTGGGTGGGGCGTTTTTGCTTCCACATGCACGTGACTTCTTCTCCCTTTCCCACTTTCCCTCAGATTCGGAGACGCCGCCCCACCCCTGCCACCCTTGTGTTGACCAGTGACCAGTCATCCCCAGGTAACCCGAAGGATGGGCTGCTGAAGGGAGTGGGGGCTGCCGCGGACAGCTGGGTCCCAGTGAGGAAAGGTGGTGCTAGGTGGAGGGAGGGCAGATCTGGGGAGGCAGGGATCCCCTCAGTCCCCGGCCGGAGAGTGGCCTGGATGAGCAGGATTTCCTTCGCTTTCAGAAAGATGGAACCGTGCTAGGAAGGGAAGGGAGACCACCTGGCTCTTAAGCCCCCAGGAATTGGGGTGGTCAACAGAGTGCTGGTTGCTGCGGCAACAGCCTTTCAGGTTCCTCTAGCAACTGGGATGCTGCTGCCCCCACCCCCAGAGGCAGTGTCAGCTGTGAGGGGGAGGGACCGCCTCCATCAGCTGTCTGCGCAGCCCCTAGAGGGGAGGGAAGGTTAGAAACAGCTCAGGGAGCAGCTGGGATTCTGGTCACCAGCATCCCCATCAGGGTCTAGGGAGAGAGCAAGGTCCCGGCGAATGTCAGGGCAGCTTGCCCAGTGGAGGAGAGGCAGTCAGGCCAATACGCTGGACTGGGATTCAAGGGCCTGGGTCTCCAGCTTTCCTCCAGCTACTGAAAATGATTGTACCTTCCTGGACCCTGCACGGAATCAATTTCCTGTTCTTTGTCAGTGTTCCCTCCTATGCAGGGCTCAGATCTGGCTGGCCCTGGGGTGGGGAAATTGGAAAGAGAAAGACATGGCTACTTCAGAGGGACAAAGAAAGCAAAAAGACCACAAACTCTGCCTTCAGAGACCATCAGATCTGAGGCACGGATGTAGAAGGCAGAGTCAATGCCAAGACTAGATACAGGGGACAGAGGCAGCCAGCAGAGCAGGACGAGTGGTTCCAGGGCATCAGTCAGGGCCAAATGCCTGGGGGTGGATGTAAGGGACAGATCAGGAAGTCAGCTCTATGAGAACCCCTGGATTTCCTGTCCTGATCACCTTCTTTCCCTGTTCCCCTCAGAAGTAGATGAAGATCGGATCCCCAACCCACTTCTCAAGGTGAGCTGGTCTCTCCCACTCAGCCTCGCCCAGAGAACCCGCAGATTCATTAGGGGATTTCTCCCGAAAACCCTGCCTTCCATCTCTAGGATCTTCTAACTGCCTCTTCCCTGCACTCCTGCAAGTGTGCATGAGTGGATCCCATGCCCCACACACGCACCCCTCAGTCTTCTTGCTCACCATTGTGGAGGTGGCTGGGGAAGCAGGACTTTTCGTCCCCCACTTTTTGAAGCTCACACCTACCCCCAAGCTCCAGTGCAAAAGCACAGCAAGGCAGAGGAGGAGGGCAAGGGGGCTGGCACCCATCTGTGCTCTGTGTCCTTCGCAGTCCACTTTGGCAATGTCTCCACGGCAACGGAAGAAGATGACAAGGATCACACCCACAATGAAAGGTGCGGAAGACCCTTCCCATCTCTTTTTTCTCCTCTGTGCCTGCTGCAGAGTAGACCTACTGGCCCCTTTAAGAAGGGAGGTCATTGAATCTGCCTTTATCATGGTGGGGCTGTCACTAGACACCTGAGGCCAGAATCCCAGCTCTGCCAGTGACTAGCTGAGTGGCCTTGGAGAAGCTGCTTAACCTACTGAGCCTTGAGTACTACCTCACTATGCCAGATAAATAAAACATGTGAACTCATCAGCACAATGCACAGCACCTAGGAGGTACTCAAATAGTTCTTGAATCTACATTGAGTCTTTCCTCCTGCCCCCAGGGGAAACCATGTATCCCAGCAAGCTATGAGTATCTTTTGTTCTTAAAGGCTCTTACCCTACCCCCTCCCTTACCTGTGAAGGAAGCACTGTTTATGGTCTAGCTTTCCTCCATCCTTTTTGGCCAGCTAACGTCCCCTTCAGATCTCAGTGGATGGGAAAGTCAAACACCTGCAATGTGCACCAACCCTTTAGTGGGACTGTTGGATTTGGGGGTCCACAGGGGAGACTCTAGGCAGTCATGTCTAATGTTCCCTCCCTTTCTCTGTACCCCCAGAGCTCCAGATGATGGTTGAACATCACCTGGGGCAACAGGAACAAGGGGAGGAGCCTGAGGGAGCCGCCGAGAGCACAGGGACCCAGGAGTCCTGCCCACCTGGGATCACAGGTGCAGGAGCGGAGTCAAGGCTGGGCACCTCTGGGACAGCACAAAGTATGTTCAGGCTGGGGAGGGCCCCGCATCCTGCTTCCCAGCCCAGCAGGAGGCAAGCCTTATCTACTGGGGGGAGGGAGAAAGAGCTAGAGCCTGGGAGAGGTCTAGTAGTAGCCAAAATCTATCTCAAGGATATGGATATATTTGCATGTTTTGCATATATTTTAATCTTCCCTTTCCTTACTGAACGACTAACCCCTCCCAACTCAGACCGCAAAGATTCCTACTGAGGCTGCTTGGGGGAACCTACCTTAAGGGGAACGGCATTCACAGGCTAGAATCTTGTCACTTTACCAGCCAAGAGGCCTTGAGCAACTTACTTAACCTCAGTCTATGAAATTATAATGATGGTGCCTACTTCATTGGGTTGTTTGTGAATATTAAATGAGACTGGTTCTCAGCACACCACCTGACATACAAAGTATACACCAAATGGAAGCTGGTGGCAGTGGTCTTATACATGTTCACCATCTCTTATCCTAAATGTATTCTAGAATTCAGAATTTTTCCAATATTATAAAGGAGATATAGTATATATATTGTATATTATGTAATAGCCCCAGCATAGTACCCTATAATCAAGCACATTAATATTTCTGCAATCCAGTAAGTGGTCTCACCAAATGAGACAAATAATAAAGACTAAAAATAGCCTCATATCAGTTCAGGTTGGGTTTAGCTACACATTGAGTTTATACCCCAATTTTAACTTTTGTAGGAGAGTTTATTCTGTCTTTTTTCTGATTGCAGATAAAAAATAGCAAACCTATAGTAGTAATCATGATGATGTTGGTCTTGCTAGATTACACCCAGTCCTGGGCCCCTGTCAGGGACCACTGGGGTATGGGGTGTAGTAAGCAGAAGCAATCCCTTCTTTCTAAGGCTTTCATAAATGTTACCTCTTCCACCACCCATTTTCCCTCCTTAGAGCCTGCAGAATCCATCCCTAAAACTCAGGAGAGGGGCAGTGAGAAGCCCAGCACAGAGGAACCCTCTACCCATATACCACCATTGGATTCCCAGGGGACCAACTCGGTAAGACCCCAGGGCTGGGCTGCCAGGGCTACAGGACAGCAAGCTGTGTGGACAAAAGTAAGGGGCTAATATTTGGAGCCCAGAAAAAGGGAAACAAAGGACCAGCTTGAGTCACTGAAAAGTTATCCTTATGGTAGGAGAACTTGCATCTCTGACCAAGAGAAATGGGATTAAGCTGCAGCAGGAAGGATTGAGGTTAGACTTTATGTAGGACTTCTGACTCCTGGAATGGGTGACAGAAGTGGACCATGGATTTTCTTGATAAGGGACATTTGGAACGCAAAGGGAGATCCTCACCTGCCCAGGCTGGGTGGGCAGAGTCCCTCCCTGCCTGGAGGTGGACACATTGATAACTTCCTGAGCTTTGATTTTACAATCCTCACTTCCCCTGTGTAAACAGGACAAGGGGCAGCCACTGTTATCAGACATCAGAACACACTTCTTGAGAAGTTAGGTGCTTGACAAATGGGATGGTCAGCAGGGGAGGGGACAGAATGACCTCTCACCTCCTTCTGCCTCTTTCCCCCACCACAGGTCTGAGAGAGGAAGAGGTGTCCTGCAACCGAGACTGCAGTTGGGAATGCATGGACACTGGATCTGTTTCTTATCTCTTCACTTTTGGGGAAATTTTGTTTTTAAAAAGTGATAAATTTGTTGTTAGGTCTTTGGCACTTTCTTTCTTTCATGACTCAGAGAATCCTTTCCCTCCATCTCGTCCTGCTCTCTTTCAGCCCTTCCCTCCCACTCAGCTGGCTCTGGGGAGGAGGAAGTAAGGAGCCCTGAGCAGGGAGGAGAGGTCCTCTATCCCTCCCTGCCTTTACTTGCTGTGAGGAGAGAGATGGGGGTGTCTCTTTCCACAGATAGGCGGAAGGACTAATTCCCTGGGTGCCAAAATGGAAGAAAAGCCCCAGGTTCTTTCTTAATTGAGGAAAGATCTGACCACCCGGCAGGCGCACCCTGCACCTGGAAGACTTGGAGCACTAAGGCACGAGCCACGTCCCGCCGTGACTGTGCTGTGTGCGCCCTCTGCTGTACAAAGAGGGAACTGCGCCCTGGCACTTGGCCCATGGGAAAGAGAGGGCATTTGTGTGGACGCCTCCTTGCCTGCCCTCCAAACCTCAGCTGCCTGACTCTTGGATTCCCAGGCTTCTTGATGTGTTCCCTCCTCCAGCTCTGAGACCACATCCCTTATTCCAACCCGTTAGCAAAGACGGATAGAGAAGCCGGTGGTTGTTAATGAAGAGGCTCTTGCTGGGAGCAAGAAGGGTCATCGCTGCCCTTGTTATAGATACCGAGGGGCCCAGGTTAGACAAAACCAAGCGTAAGTGAAGACACTTCCTCAGATCCCACAGCCAGGCCTCTACTGCCACTGCTTTTGATTTTCCCAGGTAGTGGAGGGGAGAGGGGAAAGGAGGGAAGGCAAGATGCTGCCCCCTCCTTGCTGAAGCAGCAGTGTGGTGCGGAGGAAAAAGAGCAGAGCCCGAGAAGTGTCAGGTCCCACTTCTGCCCTGCACCTGCTGTGTCCTTGGGCAAGGCCTCGTCCTCTGGGCCTCAGCTTGGCCACATACACATTCATACATTTATATAAATACGTGTGTGTGTGTAAAATAGGGAAAACACCTTACCCGGATTTTATCAGGCTTAAAAAAGGTAATGTACATGAAGATGCTCAGTTAACCAACGTCCACCCAGAGAACACCAAACAGCCAGGCCAGGTCTCTCTTCTTTATTGATCTCTGGCTATAGCAGGGGTCTGGGAGACCATGGGCAGGGGTGAGTCACATGCGTCTCTGCCCCACTAAGGGTGGGGTGGAAGGGACAGGTATCAGGGTGGCGGGTCTAAGAGACCATGGATATGGATTTCACACGAACAGGGCCCACTGTACAAATGCATGGTTGGAGGTATTTACAAGAAAGGAGAAGGGCAGTCACCTGGACTGTGGCCTTCCCTGGGGCAAGGTGGGAGCAAGGAGGAGCCTGAGGAGAGGAAGGGGCACCAGGCCTGGCCGGGCTCTCTCCAGAGGCCATGACCCCGTCAGCCCTCAGCCCCTCCTCCATCTGCCTTTCACCCACCACTCCCGACTTGTCCTGGGGAGGAGCCTCTCGGTGCCTGCAGCCGGGGCCAGTTCTGAGAGGTGGCAGGGAGGGAATGGACCCTCTGTTGGCAACACAGGGTTACTGGATTATACCTTACCTTCCCCACACACCCTTGACCCCAACCCCGCTGGTCTCTCCTGCCTGTGCTGATAAGATACATCCTGAAGGTGCTTTGCTGGGGAGATCTCAAAGCACTTTACAGACATTGGTCGGATGGGAGCCTCCCAGCCCCAGGGGAGAGGAGGGAGGTAAAGAGCTTGAGGGACTCAGCCAGGGCAAGTGAAAAGCCCCAGGGACCCAGAACAGTCCCAAGTTCTTGAGGGCTACAGGAAAGGCCTCTCCTCAGCCCCTGGTCCCAATGGCTCCTCTTTTCCCCCAGTCACTGTTTCAGAGTGGGAGGGAGGGGAGATTGCAGGGGTCGGGCTGGGAATGGGCTGGAGCAGTGCAAGTCTGGGGTGAAGAGGACGCTTCCCCATTCCCAGGTCCTGGAAAGGTACCATCCCCTGAAGGAGCCACTCCGGTCCCCTCCCGCACTCAGGGCTCTGAAAATCCTGGCTTTCTATCCTATTCCAGCCCTTCCCAGGGGAGGAGCAGGGGCACCCAGACCTGCCAGCTAAGATCTGGGGTGGGGGACTGAGGGAACCCCCAAAATGTATTGCTTAGAAACTTGGAGGCAAATAGGACAGGGGAGGGCCAAAGGGGCTGGCATCTCTGACCCTCCCCGACCAGGCCCTGGGAAGCCCCATGAAACTCTCCCCTCCCAGGTAGCCATCTGGCTATGGGGAGAGCCCAGAGGCTAGGGGAGGGACACAGTGACCACTGGGAGCCTGAAGTTCCCCAGTCTTGCTGCCGGGACATTAATGTATGCCCCCATGGGTGTCAGGTGGGGAGGGGCCCTTCCCCCAACCCCACAATCTCTGGCATGTGGCCTTCGGGTGGGCTGTCTCTTCCACAACCTCCACGCTCCCTTGGAGCAGATGGGGGAGCCAGTCCTGATGGATGGTGCTGATGATGTCGAACACTGGGCTCAATGAGGACCTGGGAAAAGAGAAACCTCAGTGCTCCAACCTCTGCCTTCGTCTCCGGCCTGACCATCCTTCTCCAAGCCCCAGGCCCCACTCAGTCCTGAGAATAGTTGTGCAAAAAAATGCCCTTCAAAAGGGTGGCCAGCTAAGAGTGTGAGTGGGGGCTGAAATCAAAGTCATGTTCAACAGACCTCACGGAGCCCTGTGCCTTGGCCGGGCTGCTCTGCCCTGGCCCTCACCACGGTGCCGTCCCGGCCAGCTGCGGCCTGGCGCAGGCCCACCCTGAGCTCTGAGAAGCTGCCTCCTTTCTTCCTGCTGGGGCTGTAGCACAGAAGAAGGTGGGAGATCTCCCTGCCCACCCACACCCTAGTTCAATTCTGCCTTCACTTCCTCCATTTCACTGCCTGGAAAGGGTGGGGGAACCTCATGTCCACTGGAGCCCAGAGATGACCCATCCCAGAGGCTATGTCGCACACCCAGCTCTCCCGACTCCCTCCCCAGCAGGCCCACCTGGGCCAGCCCCAGGGCTAGTCCAGATTCCCATTCTGGTTATGTTCATCTTCGGCAGGGGAGGGCGGGGCCTCTTCTTCACAGGGGGACAGCTCGTCAATGGACATCTGGTTGGTGATGCCTGCAGAGGAACATAAAGTTGAGCTTAGACCAAGAATTTTTCCCAGAACCGAAAAAGTATGTGGAGAGAAATAAGGGATTCTCATCCACCGCTCTGCCTTCAAGCTCAGTACATTCAACCCATCCCCACTTGAGGAGAGCCTCTCAGCTTTGCTAAAACTCACAACCTCCACTCCCCAGCAAAGGAAGACATTTCCTAGTCAGGGCCACCAAGTTACCCAAACCTCCAGGGCACCACTGGCAGAGACCACAATGTGCATGGGATCCCCCGGGTTGTGGAATATTATGGCTGTCCCTATCTATTGTCTATCCAGCCCCCGTTCCAGAAAAGTCCAGGCCATTCAGCCAGTCTTTCCTGTGATCTAACATTAGTCTAGTCAGTCCCATTCCCAACTCTAGGAGTCCAACAAAGGGTTGCTCCAGGGGCTTAAGAACAATAGACCCGCCACTGCTCCATTAGCTGTCCACACAGCACTCCCGACCCGCCAATGCCACGCAATGCCACGCACCACTTGTAGCCCGTTCCTTCCATTTCTGCTTGTTCTCCTGAATGTACTTGATCCAGGTGGCGCGGAAGCTGACCACATCAGGGTTGGGGTCTCCCACTTCCACATCTAGAGAGGGCTGGCGCCACTGGAAGCTAGAAGAAGGACCCCCACACATACCCCCAGAGGTGAGACTCAGGCCACTGCAGAACCACCTCCACAGCCCTCGGAGTGGAGGAGATGGAAGATCAGGAAGAGGTTCAGGGAGCCTCATCCTTCTCTTGTTCTCCCTCTACTAGATACCCTTCAAGTCCTTCTCCCCTAATTTTACCCTTCCCTCTCCACACCTTTTCCTTAGTAGAAGGAAAAGACAAACAAGTTTAGCCAAAAGGCAAAAAAGAACTAAAGTAAGAAACAAAAATATGGCAGAGGGGAGCGTAGGTGTAGGTCACACCCTTCCGATCCCATCCTTCTGCCTCTAACTGTGTGACAAGCAGTGGGGGGAGGGGGTCCCCCAAGCTTGGAGCAGCCTGCCACCCTGCCAGCCCCATCACAGCAGCCCCCCCTTCCTGTGAGTCAGTCCTCTCTGTGGGTCTAGCTTCCCTCCCCCAGGACCAGGGGACCTGGCTGCCCCAGCCACCCTCACCTGGGCTGGTTTTTAGACTTGGAGTCTTCATCCGACAGGGGCTGGACACTCTTCTCGGCCACGTCGGTCAGCACAGAGAACGTGGGCTCCACGATGAAGTCGATGAAACCTGCCGCCGAGGGAGCAACACAACAGGGATGTCTTACTCTCACCTGGAGGGCTGGGCATGGCTGGGCCCCCTGGCTGCGTGGAAAACAGGGTGGAGAGATAACCTGGGGCTGAAAACTTCCCACTGGGGACAGGCTTTGGGGTGATGTCTTGGTGACCCCAGGGAACCCCTCCCTACCATTGCCTCTCTACCCCCTGGCCTCCCACCCCAGGACACCACGCTCCAGACGGCAGGCTTGCCTCTACAGGAGGAACGGCTTGCGGGATTGGGGGCTGGAAGCAACCCTGGCCCAGGCCTAGATAGCACCCTTTCCCCTTCCCAGTCCTCTCCTCCCTGCAGGAAAGGACACTCACCAATCTGGGACTGTGCCACCAGAGTGGAAGTGCGGTCACAGAGAGGAGAAAAGGGCAGGCCCAGCTCTGCCTCCTTGTCACCCTGGGGGAGAAAGGACAGAGTGGGAAAGCTGGAGAGGAACCACAGACCTACCAGATCTGGGGGGCAGCTAGAGGTGGTGGGGGGCAATTGAAGGAGGTGAGGAATCTCTGGGCATTTGACCTGGAAATGAGTGATATGCAAATGGAATGCAGCTATTGTTAAGCTTTTAAAATGATGAGATTTCATCGCACAGATGTAGGATCAGGTCAGAAGCTACAGGGAGCTGAATGAAGATCTGGAGTTGGAGTAGGGAACTCAGAGAGCAAAAGATGAGAGCAGGCCCCATGGGTAGAGGTTGGGCAAAGATGCCACGCTACCTGGCGGAAGAATTCCTCCATGAGGGCCTTGGTCCAGCGGCTGTGGACTGCCCACTGCTTGGTTGGGTGGCTGATGTCAGCAGCATGGAGCAGTAGAGACAGGGCCTTGGACTTGTCAATCCTGGTTGGGGCAGGTGGCAAAGGAAGGGAGATTAATCTTTTAGGAAAAGGAAACCTGGACGATTTGCTAACTTCCCATCACACACCCTCTCTCAGACACATACGTGTGCATCATTCTACAGCTTCAAACACTCTCCGAGGCTACACACACCCACATATTTACAGGTAGCAGCACAGATTAGTAGCTGAGAGCCTGGGTTCAAATCCCCACCATACCTACCACACACTCGCTGTGTGACACTGAGCAAGTTACTTAAAATTTCCATATTTCATTTTCTTCAACCCTAAAATGGAAGTAACAACTCTACCACATGTTGAGTTGTTCTGAGAATTAAATGACATACAACATGTAAGTATTTAGGAGAGTGTCTGGCAAATAATGAGTGCTCAGGAGATATTATTTATAATAATTATTGTTATTATTATTATACCCCCCAAAATGACCCGCTGTGACACTGCATTCTCCCACACACAGGCATCATTCACAGAGATGAATACACACCTTCAGGACACACACGAACACAGTCCATTCTCACTTACACGGTTATATATTCCCACCACTTTTACGCAGCATTATATGCAATTATGGTGTTTGTGCTGTGCCTTTTTTTTTTAATATTGACCTCACATGACTCTCCCAATAGCCCTGTTAGAGTAGGAACTGGTGGCAAGCCGTTGTGGAGGGAGGCATATCATTTTCACCGTTTCACAGATAAAACCGGAGTACAGAAGGGTTGGATGAATCTCCCAACACTTTGCAGTGAGCCTATCCCGAAGCTGCGGTGAGAAGCCCCGTCTCAGACTCCCGGCCCCAAGTGCTCTCCCGCAGACCAGCCACCTAGGCTGTGCACAAGCCGGAGGCCACGTGCACACACATTGCACGCGCTCACACACAGACACACTCGGATACCTGGAGCCAGGGCAGTCTCGACATCCAGGTAAAGATCATACCAGCTACCCATGGGTACGACCCCCAACTCACACACCCCTCCCTCTGGCCTGGCCCCAACCACGCCCCACCAGATGCCACCTCTCCAGCTGCTGCAAGGCCGTCTTCATGGTCTTCACTTGCTGGAAATGGCAGGACATGTCTGTGGCCAACACCATCTCGATGACCAGGGCCCGCAGCTCTCTGAATGGACAGGAAAAGAGAAGCGATCAGCACCCTCAGCACTGCTAGGCAGGAGGTCCAGGAAGTGGGAAAAGGGGGCTGGGATAAGGGAGTCTCTTAGGGACGCCAAATCCTGGCTTCTGCTCACGCAAACTCATCCTTGGTGAGGTTGATGAAAATGTTCATCTCGTCATCCTGCATCAATCGGAAAACAGAGCTGATGTGGTGATTCTCCAGCACTGAACGATCGTTGTACAGGATGGCACATTCTGACCTGCAAAACCAAAGGTCAGCAAGTCCATTCCCCTGTAAGGAGGGACTCTGGCAACCACCCCCACCTCCACCGGGCTCCTCCTGCCCCTGCCACATCCCCACCCCTCACTTGGTCTGGATGTGGAAGCTGTTGGTGGTGCCTGTGTGCTCATAGTCATGGATGGCTGCAGCAAAGATGATGGCCAAGACCTCAATCTCTGACAGGCAGTGCTAGGAGAAAGAAAGAGTGAGCTGACACCCTGCTGGTCACTGCCCAGGAACCTCCACACACAGGCTAGACCACTGAGCCCATCCCTTCTGTTCTTCAAGGTCAGCTCGTGGATTACAGCAGCCAGGTTTCTCAGCTCCTAGAATGGCCAAGGACCATCCTCCATCCTAACCTGCATCCCAGCACATGTCCCCAGCACTGCCCAGGAAGTTTTGGTCCACCCAGGAATTCTCTAGAGTGAGTTAGTCCAATTTGGGATGCCAAAAAAGAAGGACCAAAGAGAGAAAAATGGATATGGGAGTACAGTCTAGATTTCCAGTTCTGTAGCCATAGACCCTGAATCACAGAAGACTGGTCTCCAGGGCACCTACCACCATCCCGGTGCGGAGCAAGAAGCAGTGGACTGTCTGGGTGACATCAGCTGCGTGGATCTGGTTGTGGTAAGGATTCTTGTACTTCCCATAGCCTGTCTCCAAGGCCTCCAGAAAACTCATCAAAAACACAGTGGGAATCTGCGAAAGTGGGAAGAAATCGAGATGTATCCAGGCCGCAACTAAGGTCTGTGGTCAACAATCCCGCCTTTCTTCAGAGGGCGGCGTGCACGGGAGAGAGCATGGGCTCTGCAGCAGATGAGTCCGGGCTCATATCCCAGCTCTACCGCCTGCTGGCTGTGTGACCTTGGGCAAGTCACGTGCCTCTCTGTGCCTCAGATACGTAATTGCAGAATAAAGATAATACCACCTACCTGGAATTTAATGAGATAAGTACAACGCACTTAGCAAGTGCTCTCTAAAGAATAGCTACAATTATTGTTATTTCCCTGGAGATTTTTAGGAAAAGGAAAGAAAGTTTCCCTCCTAACTTCCAACCTCCCCAACTCCATTCCCAAATCCAATGCTATGGAAACGGGCTCAGAAGCAAGGGAAAGAATAAGGTGACCTAAAGAGGCCCCTTCCAAACAGATGCAGATCAGCTCTCCTCGGAGAAGCCTTTCTAACTTCTAACTTCCTCTCCACATACACTGACACCCCGCACACACAACACACAACACACGCACACACAAAGCACCAGGAGCCTGAGCTCTGGCCAGCTATTCTCAGTTCTGTCCCTGTCTCTCTGTATGCTCTTGGAGTGTGTCTGCCTCCTTCCAAAGGCCCAGGGCTCCCAGAGGGCAAGGCTGTCTTCACCTGTCCCTGAATCTCCGAGGTGGGGAGGGGCCCCAGGTTCAGGATTCGGAGAAGCTTCTGTAGAGACGACCAACAGAGTGACAAGAGGCACAGAAGATGTGCCACTAGTCAGTCAGACCCTAACATCCCCCACCCGCACCCCTGGAGGGCTGTGCCCCAAATTCAGGGAATTTTAAAGGACTGTTTCCATGACAACTGCCCTTGCTATTGCGTTGCCATGGAGTCCCTGGAGGGAAAGGAAGGAAAAGGGAGGAGCAGGGGAGGGGCTAGGTGCCCAGGAAGAGAATGTGGAGTTTGAGAAGGGCGGATCCCACCGGGTCACTACCATCAGGAGAAACCAAAGCAATAAGCACCCCACTTCCCCTAACTGCCTTGGAGCAAGGCAGACGAGGGCTGAGCCAAACCCAATTCAATCCTTCAGGTAAGAAAGTAGAGTTTGGAGAAGGTGATGTCTGAAATGTGAGAACCAGTTTGGAGAATCTAGAGAGCTGGGAAAAGTCTTAAGAGAAAGAAGGCTCTGCTATCCTCCGTCCTGGAGGGGGCAGGATTGGAAGGAAGAAAGTGAAACTGCACAGGGCAGGTCTCAGGAAGATGCTGAAGAAAATCCCAACTGAGCATCTCAGGAAAGCTGCGGAAACTCTCTTGGGATTTGCTGGAGGCGTGGAGAGTGGAGGAAAGGCTCACATGCAAAAACAGTCTGTTACAGTGAAGGGGAAAAAGCAGGTGGGTGATATGACCTCCCAGAGCCGGGACCCTGGGTGGGGACCCTCCAACTGGACACCTTTGACTGTCCCTTCGTCAGCCCCTCAGAACACACATCTCATCCCATCTCTAACATCTACTGCCCCCCAGTGCTGACCAAATATCCCCATTGCGACCCTTCAATCCCCCTCACCCTCCATTTCCAAATGTGTTTTTTTATGTGAAAGTGTATTTTCCTGCCTCTATTCCCTCCCAAAAGATGCTCCCTCCTGTCGTAGGATCTGGAGAGGATTTAAATCCCATGTTATTCTTCTGGCCAGCCAAGCTGAAGAACAAATGGGGTTCACACCCAGTCCTGCCCAGAGCTGATTCTCTCCATAACATTCCTGGTAGAGACTAAAGCTGGAGGGGGGGGGCTAAGGGAAGTGGCCAATTCAATTTTGTCCCCCCTCCCCCACAGGAAACAAACACAGAGACTCTAGTCCCAAAGGGCCCTGCTGACAGCATCTGGACTCTAGGCCTCTGGTGTCCACAGACAGGAGGCAGAACAGCTGAAAGGGTGCAAGCCAGCCTGGAGGGGACAAGTTAGGGGGAAAAAGCAAAGGGGGAGAGAGCAGAGTCCCAGGCTAGACAGCTGCAGACCTAGGATCTTCCCCTAGAAAGTAATCTACAAAGTCTGGGGCCGGGACAGAGGCAAGCAAAAGAAAGGCTAGACTGGGGGTGGGGTAGGGAGACTTCCCTGGGGGTGATACTGGGCGTAGGAGCCCGTGGGATCTACTTGCTTGGGAATCTTTTAGAACAAGAATGAGAGGAGCAAGGAATCCTGCCTGGAGGCAGAGGTGGAATGCTGCCCAACCTTGAAGCGGCTGATGAGGTTATGCCGAGTCAGCAACTCGAAAACAATGGTCCTCAGGGCGTGGTCATCTGCTGCTCGGTTCAAGGAAAAGACATCAAAGCACCAGAGGTCCAGGTTCTGTGGAGAAACAATGGACTAGGTCGCTTTCTAGCAGCAGCAAGGATTGAAGTTAGACTTCAAGGAGGACTTTCCAATGAGTTCAGAGACATGTAAAGCAGGAAAACAACAAGGTAGTAAAGTGGGCCTTTTCCTTCCCAGATAGAAAGATATGGGAGAGATAAGAAGGCAGGGATTTGCCTGTGGAGTGGGCAAAAGTTGTTTTGACAGGCATGGGAACAACAGTTAAAAGGGAAGGCAAAAATGATGGCACTAACAGAGTGTATAAGTCCCAAAGCCTACTCCATCCCCCAACCTTCTCTTTCCCAAAAACCCAGGGATCACCTTGAAACAATTGAGGACTGCAGTGGAATAGGTGGGGCCCACAGAGGTGTACGTTCTCCGGAACATCCTAAGAGAGAATAAAAACAAAAAGCCCAGGTATAAAGGTCTTGGGAGGGGGCATCTGGCCAGGTGTGGCTCTGGGAATGAGCCAGGGACACGTGGGAGCCTATGGCTGGTAGGTCATGGAAGAACAGGTGGCCGGGAAAGAGGGGCACGGCTAGAGGCAGAGGGAGGCCGAGCCCAGGCAAACCTCACCGTTCCACAAAGATCCCAGCCTGCACAGCGTGCACGATGCTCCGGAACTTGGGCTTCTCCTCTGCTCGGCGGCCTTTGGCGCGGGCCTGCTGGGTGAAGGTGGAGGCCAGCCAGTCCCGCACCTCGGAAGGCACAGCGTCTGACCGCAGCTCCTGCAGCTCATCCTCCGTGTCCAAGATTTGCCTGAGACCCCAGAAGGGGAGTCACAGAGGAAAGATAGCAGGTTCTTCCACAGCCTAGAGACCCTGCACCCAGCCACACCCCACGCTCACTAACACTCATGCCAGCTGTCTCCAACCCTCCCTTTTCTTTCCCTTTCTGTATCTTTTTAATTCTGTATCTCTACCTAACATCTCCAATAACACTGAAACAGGTCACTATGGGAGGTAGTGAGCAGCCCAGCTATGGAAGTGTTCAAGCGGGCAATGGAATACCATCTTTTAGGAATGCTATACAGCAGCACTGTCCAATAGAAATAAAATGCAAGTCATATATATATGAAATTTTAAATTGTCTAGTAGCCACATTAAAAAGGTAAAAAGAAATAGGTGAAATTTATTTTAATGATAAATTTTATTTAACCTAATACCTCCAAATTATTATCATTTCAACATGGAACCAATATAAAATATATTAATGAGCTACATTCTTTTTTCTAGGTCTTTGAAATCCAGCATATATTTTATGTACACATCTCAATTCATACTCTCCTCATTTCAAGCGCTCAATAGCCACCTATAATCGGCAGCTCCGATTTTGGGCAGTGCAAGTCTAGAAGGATTCCACACTGGGAAGGTCAGCACTAGAAGAGCTTTAAGGTCCCTTCCAACTCTGAAACTGTCTTCTCTCCTTGTTGATATCTGTGTTTGTCTGTTGCTGCATCTCTCTGTTCCTCTGCCCCTTTATCTCTGCCAGTATTTCCCGGAGCTTTTTATACTGGCCCCACCCCCTCCCTTTCTTCCTGTCCTTGTCATACATCCCTAACTCCAGCTTTCTGTCTTATTCCCTGTCTCTGGAACGCTGTGCCTATCTGATAGCTATAGGTCTCTCTCTCACCGTGTCTCATCTATATAGACGGCCTCCAGCAGAGAAGCTGTGTACTCCAGGTTTTTCTTCAGTTCCTCGATGTTTACCTCCCCATTCTCCAACTGCTTCACCATGTAGCGCAGCCTGTGGAAAATGGGTACAGGTATCCTGCTTAGGCACCACTGCCTTGTAGTGAGAACAGTACACCCTCTAACAGGGTCCATTTTACAGAAACATCCTCAGTCTTCCATAGAGTAAATAATTCTAACATTAATAATAATAACCGCTGATTTATTTTTATCTCAGGCTATTGCCACTGCCTGTATTAAGTATATCTACCCCTAAAGTTTAATGCCAGGCATTCCTGACTCTATCATCCTTACCCACCACCTGACCTCTCAGCACCCCTCCTTTAGCCAGTGTTGCCTGCAAACTCTTATTTAAACAGCCAGGCCCTAGCAGAATTAGGCAGGTGATGTTTTGGGGTTGATCTGTTTCATAGTCTGAATAACCAAGAGCTAAAACTGCTTATTTCCACCATAAGAGAAGGCATGGGATCAACAGCAATCAAAACAGCCCCCAAGATTCTTTCATTGTCTTTTGGCTGGGTTGGGGGTGGGGGGGAAACATGCCCAGAGCCCCTCTGTCCCTGGCAGGATGGCAAAAGCACAGAACAAAGACCAATCTGAAGGTTTCCGCCTGGCCTCACTCCATGCAGGCAGAGCTAATGGATTATGATTCCAGAATCCATCAACCAGGACAAAGCCGCATTAACCCCTGCCTTCCCAGTCCTGCACCAGAGGGAACCTCTGGCAAAGTTACTGTACCCACCCCCTGCCTCTGTCCCAGCCAAGGCTTTCCCCAGTGCAGAATCCGTGGGGTGGGGCCAAGGATCTCGCTTGCTGGATGCTTTGCCCAAAGGGACAATCCCTTCCTGTTTTACACTTAGGAATTCTGGGGGGTCAGTGATTAACTGGGAGGTTTCTCAGAAGTCTGGTGAGTCTAGCCCAGGCAGTCACCAAGCAAACAAAGCTCTCTGATTTTAGACAGTAATTTTAATGAAAGTGATTAAATATTCCTCCTCTCTTCCCCTAGTCCTGCCCCACTCTGTCTAAAGACAACACAGGGATAAAAAGCTAGCCATCACAATTCTCCACAAAGAGGGGCTTTGGAAACCCAAGGTCACCCTATGAGTCAGGGAGGAAAAGAGAATGAGTCAGGAACTAGAGACTGGAATTAGCATCAATTCCGAGGGATGCCGGGGGAGGGAGAACAATGGCGTTCCTGAACAGAAAGAGCTCTAGAATCCCAGGGTCTCCACGGTCTGGGAATAGGGGTGCCCAAAATAGCTAGCCCAGGAAGCATCACAAGCCAACTCTCACCTCAGGGCCCAGCAGTCCTGGCCAACATGTCAGAGAGCAAATGGGGCAGAAGGGAAAGTGGCAAAGAAGTTGGAGGATGGCCCTGCAGCCTCCTTGGTGGGCTATCTTCAAATCTCACTTCCAGCCTTCCTGCTGTACTGTCTCCATGTGGAAACAGCAGGTTGTTTAACAAGAAAGAGGATGACAGTTTTAGCAAAGCTCAGCCCCAGCTCCGGCTTCATTAGGGAGGAGGAATAGAGGCAACACATCATAAAAGTCTTTCCCAGCCAAATGAGCTGGAAAGGGGCCAGGAGCCAGTATCTCCCAGAGTACCCACCCAGAGATTTCAGAACAAAGAGGTATGCTGCGCATGCAGGACCCAGCCACAAACAAGGGCTTCCCTCTCGGGATCAGTCCCAATGGCCAGGGCTCTCGATTCTGGGAACATACAACCCAGAAAGAAAGGCCTCTTCTCCTACCTATGGTCTCATCTCTCCCCAAGTCCCCACCCTAGCCTTCTGCTTCATTCAGCTCTATTACAACCAAAAACTCTTCCCCCAGGGGTCAATGCAAATCACCAAAGTTCTTCCAGTTTCTTTCTGGACTCATCTCTTGAAACTCACAACCCAGCAGAGTTTCCCAAAGTGAACAGCCACACCCACGGATGCTCATTTGCATTCATTTGCATAACCGCTAACAATGCTGCCAGCTCTACATTTTAAAAAGCACTTTCTCCTACATTATCTCATTTTATCCTCACAATGGGCCTATGAGGGAGGGAGGAGGGGAAGGAATTGCTGTCTCCATTTAGGAAGCAGAAACCGAGGCTCAGGAGGCAGCTATGACTCCAGAGGTGTTCCCAGCCCCAGAGGTGTCTAGGAGGCAGAAGTCACAGGTTCAAAGCTATCACTTCCTGCTGTAAGCCCTTGGGCAACTCACTAACTCTTAATCAGTATTTATTAAAATGCGGCCTGTAGACCACCAGCATCAGAATCATCTTGGATACATGTTAAAAATACAGATTCTAGGTCTCACTCCACACCTGCAGAACCAGAATTTCTGGGGGTACAGTGCAGGGATCTGCATTTTCAACAAACACCCCAGATGATTCAAATGTACACTAAAGTTTGAGAATCTTTAGAGATTCAATTTCCTCATCTGTAAAACAGTGAGGAGGATGATAGACCAGTCTCACAGGGCTATGAATAAGAGGATTAAATGAAATAACATATGCAAAAGGCCTGGCACACACAACGGGTCTCCATAAATAGATTGGAAGAGGAATTAACTGACCAACATCATCCTACCCAGCTCATACCACACTCTCTTCAAATCCAACAGGTGCCTTCTCTCTCCCAAGTCCAGATAGAGAAGAGTGAGTCTAGTTTGGATGGAGGCTGGTAATTAGGAAGCCGCCTAACAGGAAATGGGAGAATGATAATGACCAGAATCTTTTCTTTACAATTGCACAACCACCTTAGGAAGGAAGTTAAGCGATTTGTCTGAGGTCACACAACTTGTCAATCTCAGGCAGGTTGGAAAGGCCTACAATTCAAACTAATGGAACCTGTGTTCCCAAACAGCAAAGGTGTTAGGGCGGAACAAGCCCAGTCATAATCAGCTTGGAGAGAGGCCTGAACCCACAGCTTCTTCAGTCTCTGTCAGTCCAACCTTAATTAACTGTTTGTGGCAGTCGGCCCATAGGAGACTGTGTCTTGATGGTGCTGACTTGTGTATCTTGGCCTCCATCCTCAGAGCACACAGAACGTGCTTGGTAAAAGTTCATTGAATAAATAAAAGGGAGGGGGAAGATGAACCAGGTGTGAGGCTATCTCCCAGAGCTCACAACTGAGATTTCTGAGCCAGGATTCCCAAAATGCTACTGGCAAACCTGAAGAAAAGAGTAAGGCAGTTGACTTTCATTCAACATATGCATCCCTCCAAGCTCCTCCTTCCCCCATCTCTAGATCTTGTCCAGGAGCTTTTGGATAGCTTCTGTTGAAATCTGAATCAAACATGATCCAGACACCAAAAGGAAGGGCTAAGGAGGGAAAGACTAAAGAATAAATTTCACAAACGCAGAGTCTAAGAAGAGGACCTATACTCAGACAGCTGAAAGGATCCAGGTGCTGGACTACATCCTCTTGAAGTCAAATAACCCCTTTCTCCCCCATACACACCGTACTTCCTGGCCTGGCAAGGGCCTCTCTTATTCTAAAGTCCTTCAGAGTTAGGGTCTCCCCAGACTCACACAAAGCCCTCACCTCCCTGTTCTTCTGCAAGAAGCCCTTCTGCCCCACTCACATTCATTCTAATCTCACCTCTTGATCAGCCCTCAGAGAATCTGGCATGGAAATGGTCCCTCTCCTTGTAGAACAGAATGCTCAACCCTACCCAGTCCTCATCCAGCACTAAAGAAACTGGAAGCTTCCCCCAACATTCCTTCCACCTCTACCCCCACCCCTCTTTCACCACCACCTCTTTATTATTTACCTTCAGTCCCTGCACTATAGGAAAAGCCTCAGATCCTGACCCCTGGAAGGCCCAGTCTCTCCTGCCTCCAGTTTGGAAGGGAAGACTTCTAGCAATAATGACCCCAACACCTCAGAAGAGCTCAGCTTCCTAGCTTCTTTCCACCAGTTCATTTCTTTGGCTGATGTTCTGGGGATTTCCAAAGCCCCTTCCACTACTTCCACTACCCATACTCCTGAAAAGATCACCATAAATAGGGGGCTTAGGACAGGGCAGCCTCTAGCCAGGGGGCTAAGAGGAGAATTCTATTTGTTGTTTGGGTTCTTAAGACAAGATGAGGAAATTTCAAAGGGATGTGAGGTCCTAAGCGTGCTGGGGGTCAGGAAGGGGGGGGGGGACACTGCTAAGTCACCTGCCATAGTCAAGAGAAAGTGACACAAAGGAAAGGGAGATGGAAATGAGAGAAGAATAGGTGAAGGGCAAGATGCCGTAAAAGGTGGAGAAGGTGGCACATACACTCACAAAATGAAACGTATGGGGACTGTCAGGTCTTCATCGCTTTCCTCTCCTCATCCTTGGCACCTACCTGAGGATGGGGCCCTGGAGATGGATCCTCTGAACAGGAACAGGGTTTGCCATGGGAACCAAAGTTTCCTCCTTCAGAGTATAAAAATGCTGACCCCAGGGCCAGGCCCCCTAAGGGGGAACAGCTCCCTCTTTGGCCCCTGACTTCCTTCTCCAGGTCCCAGCAGAACTGAGCAACTGACCAGAGCGAACTCTAGGGAGGAGCCTGGCTGGAGGAAGAAGAGAGTGATGAGGCAGAGACCCAGCCTACCGGAACTGGGTGAGAGGCTGCAGAAAAAGTTTCACATCTGAATCAGACTGAAAACAAGAATCTGTTCTCAGAAGAATCCCAGAAAGGACATAAATAGCACAGGCCAGCCCCTTGCTCTGAGGAGGTGGGGCTCCTGTTTGGCAAAAAGGGGTTAGCAGGAGGCTTAAGGGTGCAGGGACAGGGAACCATCCTGAATCTGTCACGGGAGGGGAAGAGTCCTGCAAGAGCCCCCTAGAGGGGCTAAGCAGATTCAACTGCCTCTCAGGGTCTTTTTCTGGGGCCATTCTCCAAAATGAGCTTTAACCCACCTGATAGAATGCAAGCAAGACAGGAGGATGCACTTCCCACAAAGAATTAGACACTGTAGGGGAGGGGCTTGCTGAAGCTAGGAATCAGGGGATCCTTATCCAGAAACCGGATCAACAGGGAGGGAAGGGCCTCCCACCTTCAAGCAGTGAATAAAAGTCAGGAGAATTTGCTCAAAGAAGCCAAGAGGTTGGGCAAATTATTTTAACAGCCCCAGCCCCAGTTTTCTCAGTAAAACGGAATTTGGGGAATAACCATGAATTAACTAGAGAGAGGTCAATCTAGTGCAGAGGCAGAGGAGAAGTGATGAGATGGCCCAGGAGGGGCCAAAAGAGGCACCTAGTAGAGGTCTGGGAGCCAGGACCCGCTCTTCTGCCTCCAGACTTTGCTTTCGCTCAGGTTGGGGAGGACAGCACCGGGCCTCTGCAGCGCCAAGTGGCCGTGCGCACACAGCCCCAGCCCGCGTCCGGATTGGCTGTGAGATGACATCACCAATGCAAGTACACAGGGGCCGCGATTGGTCAGCTGAGGGCTTGGGCGGGGCTAAGAAGGAGAGAGGGTGGGGAAAGCTAATTGCAGCCAGTGAAGAGAGTTCCCGGCTTCTAAGGTCTCCTAGAGCTAGGTCTAGGGCCGGGGGTGGTGTGGGAATGAGGAAAAAGGACGCATGGGGATACGTGTGACAGGAGGAAGGGAAAAGCAAAGACACAGGCCAAGTGCTAGGATTTTATAACGGGAAGTCTTCCTCCTCTTCCCTACCCCTCAAAAGCAGAGAGAAATTAAAATACCTTGTCGCTGTGCCAAGCTTTGAAGGATTATAAACAAACGAAGTTTGGGAACCTGCTGTTTCTCAGCTCCACCGAGTACTGCGATAAGTGGAAGTGGGCTTCAACAGCAACAAGAGGAATGGAGGTTAAATATCTACAAGTTGTTTTCCATTGAGCACCTGGTAGCCATAAAGCAGGGCTGCAGCAGATTTGGGAAGGAAAAAAACCTCCTCTATGTTTCCGTCTTTTCCTGTGTCCCACCACCATGCTCCCCACAGTGACCACAAGCTGATTTGTGTTTTTAGACAGAAGGGACTATGGTTAGGCAAGGTGGCTCACGCCTGTGATCCCAGAGCTTTGGGAGGCCAAGGCCAGAGCCCAGAGGATCACTTGAGGCCAGGAACTGGAGAACAGCCGAGACAACATAGTGAGACCTCATCTCTACAAAAAATAACTAAAATTAGTCCCACATGGTGACGCGGGACTGTAGTCCCAGCTACTCGGGAGGCTGAGGCAGGAGTATCCCAGGAGTTTGAGGTTGCAGTGAGCTATGATTGGCCCACTGCACTATAGCTTGGGCAACAGAACAAGACCCCATCTCAACGAAAGAAAAGAAAAAGAAAGAAAGGACTAGACCCCATGTCAAAAACCCTTACCTGGCATGCCACCAGGGAATGAGGGACAAATCATGCTTGCTTGGAGGGATGGGGGTGAGAGTGGGGACAGGTGTTAGCACACAGCCTGGAGCACCAACAACCTCCATGCCAGGCCAGCTCCCCTCCCTCACCTTGTCCTCTCACTCTAGGCCCTGCTACTCTAGCCAAGTGACCCTCCTAATGAAAGCTAGAGATTTCTTAGACGAGAAAAGCTTTGAAGAGCATATCTTGTCCTTTCCTCTGATCTCTTGCCCAATAGGATCAAAGCTGGTTGGACAAATGACTGCTCACCACCTCACCCCACATACACATGCTGCATCACTCACTCTAACCTATTACTAACTATTCTAATAAGAAGGGATTTTGGTCAACCACAGTCTCTTCCTGGAGAAAAAAATTCACACATATATACTTACCCACACATATATACACACACGACTCTCTACCTCTGAGCTAAGGAGACTGTCACCTGGGAGGGGGGACACAGAGGTAATAACCCCAGCAAAGGGTACAACATGAATTTTCCTTTAGCCCTTAGATTTAGTTTAAAAACAGAAAGGAGCCCAACCATAATTCTTCCCTCCTCTACTCATCCCAAACTTTCCCCACCCTGCACTGAAGACTAGGAGTTGGGATAGGAAACAAAGGAGGGGACACTCTGCCTTTGGTCAGAGAAGAGGGGTTGGTGTGCCAGGGAAGGGATTAACTGGATGACTTCAAAGCTCCGAAATCTTAGAAGTTGAAAGAACCAAGAAAATCATTTAAATCCAATAGAAAGAGGACATGCATCAAAATCAGAATACTTTTGCCTAGACTTTATCACACTATGTAACCTTGGGCAAGTCACTCTGAGCTCCAGTTTCCTCATCTGTAAAATGGGCAAATATGTGCATCACAGAATTCTCACAAGGATCTAGTGAGATGTGGTATGAGAGCAACTTGGGAACTATAAAGTGATACACGAATGCAAAAGATTAGTATTTATTCTGATCCTTTAGTTTGTTTAGCAAATTTCATTAAGAATCATCCATAGGCCGGGCGCGGTGGCTCACGCCTGTAATCCTAGCTCTCTGGGAGGCCAGGGCGGGCGGATTGCTCGAGGTCGGGAGTTTGAAACCAGCCTGAGCAAGAGCGAGACCCCGTCTCTACTATAAAATAGAAAGAAACTAATTGGCCAACTAATATATATAGAAAAAATTAGCCGGGCATGGTGACGCATGCCTGTAGTCCCAGCTACTCGGGAGGCTGAGACAGAAGGATTGCTTGAGCCCAGGAGATTGAGGTTGCTGTGAGCGAGGCTGATGCCACGGCACTCACTCTAGCCTAGGCAACAAAGCGAGACTCTGTCTCAAAAAAAAAAAAAAAAAAAAAAAAAAGAATCATCCATAAACAAAATCTCATTTGCCCACCCTTATACCCAGGACCCCTGATATTCCATCCAGCCCTCAAATAGCACCTGGAATATTTGTAGAAAAGCTCTAGTCTCTGGTGAGTGTAGTGGCTCACGCCTGTAATCCACTCTGGGAGGCCGAGGCGGGAGGTTTGCTTGAGCTCAGGAGTTCAAGACTAGCCTGAGCAAGAGTGAGACCCTGTCTCAAAAAAAAAACCAAAAGAAAAAAAAGAAAAGCTCTAGTCTCCCCGACACCACCACTCCAGACGTTTAGGGCTTCTCTCTGGCTTCTTATTTATTCCACAGGGCCCAGGGAGGCAGGGGAAGCAGAGGCTGGGCACGTGCAGAGCATGAAGCTCCAGAAACCAGGAACAACCAGCTCTCTTCCCCACCCAAGCATTCCCACTCCCCTCACTCCCCTGGCTTCCATTGCTACACAGGCAGCCCCAGTTCTGGCAGCTGGCTGGGCATAGTGGCGGGGGTGGCTCCACAGATAAAAATAGCCCCCCTGGTGGCAGAGCTGGGGTGCCATCCTGGGAGGCACTGTTGACATGGTAGCAGTGACAGATCTCTAGGCACTGGACAGAGGAGCTAGGGGGTGGAGGTGGGATGGAGGAAGGGCTGGGGCAGGGCCTGAGGAAGACTGGATGATAGTGGGAGAAGGCTAGAAACCAGAAGAGTGGAGGAAGATGAGGAACAGGGGCAGGAGGGACTAAGGGGGCAGGAAGGGAAGGAAAGCAGATTTGAAGCGTAGAGGAGAGTCTGGGAAAACACTGAAGAAGGGGGACAGGGCAGAGTCTGCTTCCACCTGCGCATGTGTCTGAAGGCAACTCCCCCTCTGCCTTCTGACCAGAGCCCTCTCTAACAAGTGTTCCTAGCAACAGCCCAGCACAACTCAGATCACATGAGGAACAGAATAATCTAAGCAGCTTGAGCCTTAGCCCAGATGAATAAGAACCCAGGTGTCCCTGCTCCCAGCCCAGAATACAATGAGTCATCTCTCCCTCAGACTTCAGCCCTGGAGAGGGGAAGGAATTGGGAGGTGTGGGCAAGGTCGGAGGAAGGCAAATTTTGAAGAGGAGGTTCCTGGTACCCAGTCCAGAGGAACTTTCTCTGGTTCATTTGTCCACCCTTCTTCTCCCTCCCTGCATTATTTAATTCTGCCCATTAACCACCTCCATGAGGACCACTCCACCAGCCCTCCAAGCCACATCCCAACAGATGTTCCCAGCAGATGCCCTGCTTCCAGGAGGCCTAACAAATGTGGAAGGTGGCCTGGGATGAAAAAGTGAGTTGGAAGCTTGGGAAGGGACTCACTACCAGCATGATCACGGTGGCATTGGGTCGCAGATCTGCAGGACTTGGGTCCAGTCCCGGCACTGCCCTCCATCTTTCCAACTATCTCTGGGCATCAGTTTCCTCCTCCCTGACTCTTCATAGTTCTCAGATTTAGGGCAGGGGGTGGAGGCATTAGGGAAGTAGGATGCCTGGGACTCAATCCCCAGAAGTCACCCTGTCTGACTCACCGAATCCCCCAAATCAGCTCTAACCCGGCGCTTAAAGGAGCAGGGTGGCTTTTTTCTTTATCAGAGAAAGGTCACGTTTGACACTTCATGAACTTTTTAGAAGTTCTCCTGAATATCTACTTTCAATCCATTTTACTGCAATCAAAACAACAGCAAATTTTCTTGGCATTTCAAAGAAGAGCAGAATGAGAGAGAACAGGAGGGACAAAGAAGACTTTGAGGTATCTAGTGCAATTTGATTTATGACATATCTTTCAGATTGGAATTTCTACAGCTACTGCTTGGTAGAGAGATGCTCAGGGCAGAGAGCTTGGCAACACTGTTGGCATGTGTGCTCACTCAGCTCAGGCCCCAAGAAGTTTCCAAACAAGGTGGGCATGGAGGAGAGAACTAGGGAAACGGTGCCAAGCTAGATATGCAAGGGCTGATAAACAGGGATCAGGGAAGCCAAGGAATAGGAATGAAAGGAGAAACTTCCCTAGCCCCCAGGTCCTGCTTGTCAGAGAATCAATAAGCACCTCTGCCCCCAGCAAGCCAAGTTCCCTGCCCAACATAAATGGTGCCGACACCAGCTGGCAGCCCAATCACCCTACTGCGGCCACCATAATTATTTGCAAATCTGACTTCTCGTTGCAGCTGTGGAAATCAACTGATCTGGGAACCTGGCTTTATCCACCAGCACCACCTAAAGCACCCCCTTTCTAGTATCTTCTCCATGCCCCATGTTCCCACGTCTCACTCTGGAAACACCCTGACCCTTTTCCCACCAAGCATGCCCCTCTACTAAAAGCCCATCATAGCTCTCTCAGTGGACCTCTGCCAGGTCTGGGGCGCTGAAGTAGTATCCAAACCTGATGTTTTCTTCCCACACAGGGAGCATCGCCATGGATGCAGCAGGGGCTGGGGGAGAGGAGCAGTTGCAGGGGGGGGAGCACTAGGGAAGAGGGGCAAGAGCACGGGCGCTAGGGACCTCTGCATTGGATGGATAACAATTTGGTATTGCCCTTCTCTCTTCTCAGAAACCCTTCTTTTCCCCTCAATTCCCATCTATGCTCCTTCCCAAAGAAAGGGAGAAATGGTATCCCAGTTCTCTTGGACCATTTAGTCTTCCTCCCTTAAGGGACCATCTCATTATCTAACAACTTCCAGTCTCCCCAGTTGTCTCACCTCCACCCCACCTGCTGCCCTGGTTTCATCCCTCTTTCTCTGCTGCTATCCTGAAGAGAGTTGGAAAATAGCTACTCAACTTCCGTACCTGAGAAAATCAGCCCCCTGAGATTCAAAGGCAATTACTTGGCTTCCTCCCCAGAGGAGCTGGGCAGATGAGGTCAGTGAGAAGGCAAAGAAAGGCCTTGCAGAAGACAGCAGTGGAGGCTGGACTCCTAAGGCGGCCCCACAGCGTACCTGTGAACTTATGCTACACCGTCACCACAGCAACACCTGGGCGAGGGGTGGGAACCCCAGGGACTTCTGGCTCCTAGCCTAGACCTGGGAGGAGGAGACGCACGGAGGGCAAGAGAGGGTACATCAAAGGGAATAGGGACAGAGAGAGGAAGTGGGACAGGAAAGAAGAGGGACAGAGAGAGGAAGTGGGGCAGGAAAGAAGAGCAAAATGGAGCCTAACAGAGAAAGGGAACCCAGAGAAGGGTGGGGCAAAGGTGAGGATGCAGGTAGAATCACAGAGGAGGAAAAGAGAGAGAGCAGAGGAGTTGGAGACAAACCTCAATGATGCCTTTAAAGATTTCACAGAAAGGGAATAGCTGTTTCAAGGTTTCCTGCTCCTCCATCTCAGTCTAAGGGTGGAAGGAAGGAAGGAAGGAAGGAAGGAAGGAAGGAAGGAAGGAAGGAAGGAAGGAAGGAAGGAAGGAAGGAAGGAAGGAAGGAAGGAAGGAAAAGAAAGAAAAGAAAAGAAAGGAAAGAAAGAGAGAAAGAAAGAGAAAGAAAGAAAGAAAGAAAGAAAGAAAGAAAGAAAGAAAGAAAGAAAGAAAGAAAGCAAGCAAGCAAGCAAGCATCTGGGATTCAACCACTCACTTATTTTAGGAACTCCCTGGGCAGGGAGCAGATGGAAAAGGGTCTATTGGTGTCAGCTTCTCTCCCCCTGGGTCCCTCACCTGGTCTTCCAGTCACACAGCATCCCCAGCCTCCTTCACCATCCTCTGGGCAAACTGACAAATGCAAGCTCAAATGTGGCATCTCCTCTCTTTTCCCAAACTGCCTCCTGACAGTACTGGACTAGCAGAGGTTCTAAGGACTTTATAGAGAGTCTCTAAAATAGGACATGTGTGGCATACCTGGTGATATTCCCTGCAGGCCCAGGGATGTGGGCTAAATGGCAGAGGGGAATTCCCCAATACTCATAGACCCCACCTATGGCAGCCCTTGGCCTCCCACACTGACTGTGTCTCACAACTGCAATTGCACCAACCACTGCCAGTTTGACCACTGGGTCCTTTCCTTTGACCTCAGGGGCCCACATTGTTGACAGTACAGCCCCACCCAGCCTTCTGCTCTCTAAGCTCAAGCACCTGCCCTCACCTCTTCCAGATAACCATTCATCAACAAGATTCTTCCAAATCATGTCCCAGACACTAGGACTTAAACCTATTAGGCAATTCATATTCCTGCCTCTTGAATCTTTATTTTTCTCTGTTTTTAAAATAAAGAAAAATCTTTATTTTTCTTTTATCCCAGCAAATAATCATCCATTCATTTCCCTTCCTCTACCTTTTCCACAAAGCAAGCTCTCTCGTGCCAAAAGATCTCCAAGTTTGTCATTTAAACACCACTTTCACACGATATCAAATGAAGAACTGAGACTCAGAGAGGCTACGTGACTTCAAGACGACACAGCCAGTAATTGGCAGAGTGGGAATGTGAACTCAAACTCAAGTCCCCTAACATTCTCTGTGCCTCCCTGGTTCCCTGCCTCCAACCACCTATTCTGACCAAAGGTTTGTCAAGTTCTTCCTTTGATCTGAATTTTATTTCCCCTGTCTCTGCACCTCCCCTTCACCTTACTGCAGGGATTTTCCACCCTCTATCGTCCCAGAGATACCACACACCCCTCATTCAAGACAAAGCTGATGGAGGAAATAGAGAGACAGAAAACATTTGATGGAAGAGAGGGGCAGGAAGAGAGCCCAGGAAGGAGAGACTGCCTTTGCCATAGCTGGAAATAAAACAAGAAGGGCTAATCCAGGGAGGACAGCACTAAACATCACCCCTGCCAAGGCCTGGAAGAAATGATGCTCCTTTTTCTCCAGAGTCCCAGGGAGCCATAGTTTGTACTGCAATCTGCACAGCAACTCCATATCCATATGCAGAGAAAGGAGGATGGCAGCACGATTTTCAAAACTGGTAAGAGCCACAGGAGATCATACCACAGGGCATATACAAAATGAGAGCAAGAGGCAGGGTAAATCAATGAGGCATCCTCAGCTTCCTCCTTCTGCCCACTAGACCTTCCCAGGATTGTGAAAAAATTTGAGTGTGTCACAAATACATACACAAGATCACACATATTATCCTATTACCTACATACACACTCACATACACTCATACATTATCTCATTCATACCTAGGACGATTTCAGGTATTCAGGTAAGTGCATACCTTCCCAACACATTTCTTATCACACATGCCATTTATAAACATAAAAACAAAGACACATCATTATGGACCTCTCCTTCCACAACTGTCCCCAGCACACACATCAACCTTTACACAGACATGTATGTGTACACGTCAGGCAGGTATTCGCAATTTCATCCTGACATATCTCATTCACACTCTCCAAATGCCATAGTTCCCGTACGCTCTGTAACTCCTTCAGTACCAGGCTCTGTCCCGAGGGCTCCAAATCCCACATCTTTAAGTATCTCTCAAAAAACATCTCCGTACCTCCATCTCCATTTCCTACACACCACACACACACACACACACACACACACAAACACAGAGGTTTACATGCACCACAAAATCAGAGACAGAACTGGGCCTCATGACATATATACATGTATTCCTTAATTTATTTATTCATTCATTTATTTAACAGCATTTATTAAGCGCCTACCGTGTTCAAGGTACCACTAGACTCTGATGAAATAAGATGAGCAAAAATAATCCCCAACTGGGGCCTTGTTCCAGCTCAATTGTAATGACCTTGAACCACAGCATAGGACATTGAGCCTAGGCCTTGGGGATCTTAAGTATGTACCATGTGGAGAAAGAGAAGAGAAAGGGATTATGTCTATACTGTCCCAAAGGAAGAAGGATGTTCTATCTGTAAAATGTAAAATTCCAAGAGAGAAACTGGAGCAGAGAAAAGAGAGTGACACTTGTACCACCTTGAAAGAGAACTCATATCTATGCTTTTCCTGTGTGCATAACCCCCAACAAAGAAAAAATTAGGCAGACACTACAATGGTAGAATTTCACCACTGGGGTGGGGGTGAAAAATGCGGAACAGGATGTCTCCCCCATTCTTCGCACTACTTGATACAGTTGAACCACAGGAGCAGGGACTGCGGCGTTCATTTTTCCACCGCTGTGTGCCCAGCACCCAGCCTGCCACCTGGCCCACAGAAGGTACTCAATAAATAGTTGTTGGATGAGTAACTAAGCTGACGATGGTAAACCAATCTCTGCTCATAAGTTTTTCTTGATTCACGAAAGACAAGGAAAACTCTCTCTCTTCTCACCCTCCACACATTCCCAAAGCCCTCTGATCTCAGAGAAGGGTAGACAGGCCGAACCCTTCATCTTAAGGTTAGGGATGCCCAAAATCATCCTGGCCAACCCATCATCTCCAAATGGCCTCTCTCATGCCTCAGCTTATGTGTTTGCTTATTAGGAAAATGTTCCTGTTGGCTAAAGGTAAAATCGCACAGTTAGAGACTCCTCAGCACATATGTTCCAGATTCTGAATTTATCCTTGACAGGGTCTTAGTGTGGGAAACAGAATTCTTGGATGTTCCTCCCAACAAGAAGTTGCCCTGCACCATTATATTAGAGTGGGCTTCTTATCCAGAGGCAAAATCACCAGGCCTGGTCTCTCTGAAGAGAGTCTAGATGTCCTAGATTAGAAATTAAAGGGGTAGAGTTGGGAAAATAGGATGTGCTGAGAAGAATCTAGATAGATATTTTATTTCTTTTTCTTTGTTTTTGGTTACAAGTGACAGTGAAGAATCTAGATAGGCAGTTGATAATACATACACACTTATATATTTCATCTGTCTTCATTTCTTTTCAGCACCCAGTCCTGAGATAATCATGCCTATCCCCCTATTTCCAGACTCAACAACCCCTTCTTACCCTGGCCCATGTAGGGATGTTGGGAGGGGGGGAACACCTTTATTTCCATTTAAAAGAGGGAATGTCTCCTTTCTAACCTCTTAAGAAAACACCTGACTTCATCCTCCTACACAGCTAAAGCTCTAAATCCTTTTATTTCCCTTCATCTCATTATCAAAGCCTTCCAAATATTAAACCAAGGCCAAATCCAGTTAGCCATCAACTTGAGATCTACCTTGATATCAAGATCTTTCTCTGCTTTGAGAAAGTGAGACTGGGAATGGGAAAGTGAGACTGGAAAAGAGAGACTGCTTTGAGAAAGTGAGACTGGGAATTCCTGGTGATTAATAGCCAAGAGATGACAGTTTTCTGGGTAAGTTACGACATGCAGCTAGCATTCGTAAGGACAAGATTGCTGAAGTGAGTGAAGACCAGAATAATCTAATCAATAAAATTAGTGATCCTTGTCCACCAGCATCGTGTGTGAGGACATCTCAGCTAAGGCTCTCTGAAGGGGCCGCTCCTCTATGCCCTTCTCTTCCTAGGTTCCAAGGCCTCCTTCTGGGGGTCCTCTTCTCTTATGGTAAGGCACATCGCACACGAAAGGAAGAAACAGCAATTCATTTTCAGGATAAACTTTTGCTTGGAAAGGTATGGGAGACAGTGAAACTGGTAAAACTCATTCCATCGCAGGGCCCTGTTTCCTGGAATGGAGGCAAGATGAGTGTACGATGAGCCACTAGTGCTAGCGCAGGCCTCCTGAGACACCTTGGATTCTCCCATTTACAGACCTTGAGGCTCTTTTTTTGCCTTTCAGCCACTTCCTTACCTACCGCTTCCCCAGCTTAGTTACCAGAGCATTAACAGAGCATCATTTTCTATCAAGAATCACCTAGTGCTCCTCCCAACAAAAATCAATTCAATCCGCTTTTCCATTTCTTCATCCCAGAACTCATTCCAAGGCTGTGCTTCATAGAGCCCAGCAAATTGCATTGGCCAGAGGCAGCAAAGGAAAAGGACTGAGAAGCACATTTGGATTCCAAGGCTTGTTGCCCACTATGCCTCAGTTCTCCCTACGGTCTCTCTAGGCAGCTACTGTATAAATCAGACCCACCCGCCACGTGTAAAGGCATCATCTTATCACCACAGGTGAATTATTTAAAGAGCAATACAACCATAAGTATCTATCCAGCCCCTGCCCCCATCTCTCCCTCTACCAGAGCCCAGAAATACAAAGCCTCAGTGCTCACTATTGAGGATACTGCAGAGAAACTGGGTTCATAGGCTATGTTTACCGTGTTTCCTCACTAAACACCCATACTCTCCTGTCTATTGCCTCTTTCCTGGGGCTGCGGGAAGTCATCTCAGAGAGAGGGCATCTTCCCTTGTTCACTGATTAAGAACTAACAGACTGCAGAGATTACCCAGTGGCAGCAGCTGACTGGGAGATAAACATAATGCTTGTCTTTGACTCAATCCTCTTTTTTTCTGAGGAGCAGAAAGAAAAGTTCCTTTCCTTCCCTGGGACTAGAGCATGAAATACCTGATTGCTTCCTTTCCCCATTTATTCCTCCCCCATGCCTTCCCTGGTCCTGCAGCAATAGAAAAGATACCTAAATGTGCTTGAAGATCCAGGGAGACCCTATATAAACAAAAAGGCTTTGATGAAGTCAGTTACCTTGCCCCTGTCAATCAATCTTTATTCACCACCACCACCTCCTCCAGCTCCCGGTAGGGGCTCCAACCCCCTCCAGATTCCAGGTGGGTCCCCTCACCATTTATATGCAGAGTGAGTTCCAAGGCCCCTAGAGATGTGAAGCTCTGGTATGGGGTGCTCTCACCCCCACCCCCACTTCCTGTAGGATGCAGGAGGCAGAAACTACCAGTCCCATCTGAGATACCTATGACCCACAGGTTGGCACAAGTATCCCCATGCACTAGATCTGCATGTGTGCAATTGCTCTACACACCTCTGTGACCCATAGTCCCTCATGCACACACATGTGATGTGTCTCGCATCTGCACAACTCCGCACATGGATCCATGTGAGTCAGCTTGGCACCTCCGCTGCCCCTCTGCAGCCCTGTCACACCACACATACTGTGTCGCCTCTCCGCGCTGCGTGTCACCCCAGAGTCCACAGGCACATCGTTACCTCTGCAACTCCTAAGCCCGCTCCAACCAGCTGTCTTGCTCCGCACATGCCTTGCACATGTGGCCTGGCCACGCGTGTCAGGGCCGTGTTTCCTCACACCTGCCAACATGTGTGCCCGAGAAAATCTACCAGCCCAGCTCCAGCTATTCCCACCCCCTAACCCTCTTCAGGCTCCCTAAGATCCCTTCCCCCCATCCCCCCCACCACCGGCTGGGGACTCACAGAGACCGGAGCTTAATCCACATCTTCTTGCTGGGACCTGACTTCAGCTCCAGGGGTGACGGGCAATCCGACTCCAGCATCTCCGGAGGACTGCGGGGGGACAGCTCCATGCTCAGCCACTGTCTACGGAACAGAGGGAGGAGACAGCACCTCGGCTCAGCTACAGCCCCTTGCCGAGAGACCCTCACCCCCCATCCCAGGCCCTTCCCACCTGCGGCTGGCGTGGACCAGCCAGGCCGGTGTCTCTAGGCTCGGCCCACACTGACAGAGCTGCAGTTCCTGCGGCTCCTCCTCTCCCGCTGCCCAGCGAGCTCTGGGTTCCCAGTCCCAGCTCTCCGCGCCGCCGCTGCCGCCGCCGCCGCCGCCGCGCGCTGCCAGAGCCGCCTCCTCGCCTCTCTCCTCCTCCCCGGGCCGGGTCCCTCCTCCCTCTGCTCCCCTCCCTTCTCCTCAGCCGGCCCGCCAGTCTCTCACTCCTCGCAGCCACTCCTCCCCCTCCCAGAGGAACGATTGGAAGCCGGGGGCACACACAGACAGCAGCGCCCAAGGGCGAGCGCACGCACACAGGCGCCCGGTGCGAGTGGCTGCGCGTGCCCTGCGCGGCTGGATGTGCGCGCGTGTTTACCGAGTGCAGCACAGGCGGCGGGCAGGACTTCAGTGTGGGCGGTTGTGTGCGTTCCCTCGGTGTGTGTTTTGAGTTTCTGTGTATGTGCGTGTGGTTTCCTGCATCCGCGTGTGCCTAGCTGCCTGTGTATCCCATGCGGGAGCGAAGGGTAGGGAAGGAACCCCTAGCTCCCCCTGGGGAACCTGGACACTGCTGAGTGCAACCACCCACCATCAGAACCCGGTCGCCCAAACCCCACCTGTGCTGATGTCTTTGAAAGGAAAAGTTCAGGGTCTGCGCTGAGCTGTGAGGGCACCCCACACCTGGCCTCTGGTCCCCCAGCTTGACCTTCCCCACCTGTCTCCAATGCTGTGGCCTTCCTCATGCTTCCAACTACCTGCCTGGCAATAGGAATTTCTCCCAAGTTTCAAACTCTCCAGAGCAGGCAGCACTACATCTTCCTTGACTACAAAATAGCTCCACACAGCCAGGAAATCATTCCTGACAGCTCAACCCCTGCGGCAGCCCTTCCAGCTCATTCCTCTTATTCTGTCTTCAGAGAAAGAAGTCTAAGGACTAAACGCCCAGCACAAAAAAGCCTAGCTGCTTAGCAAACATTTGTGGAATGAGTGAACTGGAATTGAACTCAAGACCTTGTAATAGGACAAGGCCTCTTCCATCTACCTGAGTTCTACCTGGGACTCTTGCAGAACTCACATCTCTTCCTTAGTATTGTTCTCACCCTTATTAACCTACTTCAGAGCTGGGGAAACCCTCACGTAAACAGAAAGCGGAGATGTTGTCACTAACTGCTGGATCCAAAAGAGAAAATTAATCCAGGATCTCAGAATGTGAATTTTGATTTCAGGAACTCTAGCGATTGGAAAGAGGGTGATCAGGAGAAGGTATTTACTCTGTTCTAAATACTGGGTGGAGACTCCCCTTTTCCAAGGCAAAGGAAGAGAAAAGTAAAGTGGTAGGGTGAAAAAAAGGAAGGACTGCCACAGCTAAGACTCCCAACATAAAAGAATTATCAGGGCTTCAGAGCTGGCAGAAGTATCAGCAGAACCAGCTCCCAGGAAGTACAGAGGCCAAAGGAGATGGCAGAGTCAGAGATGGAGAAAAAAGGGGAAATAGTGGGACTTCCCTTCTCTGTCCATCTAACTTCAGCATACACGTCTCCCTTTTCCCTCCTTGCCAAAGGAAAAGTCCCAGCCAAGAAATAGCTGCATCTGAGACCCTAGTCATACTCCAATCCAATTCTCAAAATTTGGAAGCAACCTCCCTCCTTATCAACTAAAAAAGGAATGGGCTGGAAACTACAAAAGAATTGCAAATGAAGATTAGAGCCAAAGAGCTCTAATTAGGAAATTAGGATTACAGCTAAGGAGTTTCCCAATTTAGGCAGGTATTTAGACTAGCAGAGGTAAGAAAAAAGTAGGAGACATTCTTCCAGAGGGATCTCATAACATTTCTTGCCAACACAGTGGCACATCCTGCTCTCCCAGGCCCCCAACTCCTAACCCATCTTAAGGGGAATTCACACACAGACAAAAAAAAAAAAAAGTTATTTGTGAAAGAGATTTTTTAGTCCTAGTCTAATCCCTTTCATTTAATAAATGGGAAAACTAAACCCAGAAAAATTGTAAGTGATAAAACCAGAGCCAAGCCTACCAATCTCTCCACTCTGTGGCTCTCTTTCACTTTCTTTAGTTACCAGTCCTGGTGTTTAGCCTCAACCTCATTCCTCTTGTTGCAATCCAATCCCATTTCTGCCTTACTCCCTCTCTAAAGAGATAAGAATAGGGTATACTTGTTCCATTCATAGGTTTAAAAGACAGCTATTCTCTCCCTGCCTTCTCCTCTACTCCCCCACCCCCACCTTTCCCAGGCTCCTTCTGCCCAGCCTCATTCCTCTCCTTTTCAGCTTCTGAACTGCCCCCTGCCTCCTCACTCCCCTAACCCCACAATCCTTTCCAAAAAGCTTTGAGTTTGATAGAGACCAAAAAAATGATGCTTTGGCAGCAGGTGACGGATGGATGTGATCTGCCTCCTACGGGAATTCTATTTAAAGGGGCGGCCTCACAATCCTCTCCTTCCAAAGTGACAAGAGAAAAGCCTGCTCCTCAATCTCTCCAGAGCTGCAAACTCAGCTCAAGTTAACTTCTGACTTCCTCAACCTGCAACCTGGCCTGCTGCTCCTGCTTCCTATCCAGGTGGGAGGGAGAGTACTTGACAACTCATGGAGGTGTGGGGGCTGAGGGGGGATTCATCTCCTTTCATGACAGGTACTTAGGAGAGGCAGGAGGCCCTGTGGGGAGGAGGACTGGAAGAACACTCTTCCCCCAACCGCGTGAGTGCATTTCAACCATGTGCCAGCTTCTCAAAGTCAAACTTTGTTGGAAAAGAACTGATACAGACATGAGGACCTAAGGTTAAGCAAGCCTTATCCCTAGCTGGGACCTCCCTACATCCTGGATACTGGTGCTCACACCACAGTTGTTACCTTCCTGCAAGGCAAAGACTAAAGGACAAGATCCCCTTGGCCAGGCCCTGGACCTTCTGCACTTTGCAATTTCCCTCACCTGCTCATTGGATTGAACACCGTGGGGGTGGGGGTGGGGCTGTTTCTACTGTCCAAAGGAAAGGGAGCTCCTCTGCAAGCATCTTGCCCCAGGCCTAGTGGGAGGAATAATTCCATTTCATTGCAGCAAACAAGTTAATGGAGATTTTAATGAAAACACTGCACTAATGAAAATGCTGAGGCTAGAACCTACTCTCTGCCTGCAAGACAAAACAATCAGGGTCAGAATTTCTCTGTTACTCATTCCTCAGTTCCTTTTGGCCTAAAGTAAAGCAAACTGGGGGAATGATAGCAGAAAACAGTTCACAGTTGATTGTGTACCAGGTTGTAAGAGGTCAGAAACCCTCCTTGTCAAGGAAGCAAATTGCCAGAAATGCTGATGGGTTTTGTCACCTTCTCTGTCCCTTCACCTCCAGACCTTTTGTTTTAGGTGGTGAAGGCCATTATGTCTTCACCTTCTCCTATTTGCTCTTTTTAGGGTCTCTGGATTCTATTAAGGAAACCTTCCCTTACGAAGAGGCAATCTGATCAGGTAGAAAATGATGTTCAGTCTAAGACCAAACATCAGACTTGGTTCCCAGTGCTAGTTCTGCTAAATATTTGAGCTTCATTAAGTCATTTAACATTTCTGAACCTGATTCCTGACCTAAAATAGGAAAGCCATCCCTGGCTACCTTGCAGAATTGCTATAAGGAGGCAAAAGCACTTTGAAAAAGTATAGGTGGTAGAAGTGTGTGTACAATTATATGTTTATAAAAAGATATTATGTCAAATGACAGTTTTAGAAATGGAAAACAGATCTGTGTTGCCAGGAGTTAGGGATGGGGAAGGGTGTTGTGGGAGGGAAGTGGGTGTGGTTATAAAAGAGCAACATGAGGGATCCTTGTGGTGATGGAACTGTACTGTATCTTGACTGTGGTGGCAGATACATGAACCTACACATGTGCTAAAGCTGTGTAGAACTAAATACACAGACAAGAAATGAGTATAAGTAAAACTGAGGAAATCTGAATAAGATCTGGGGATTATATCAATGTCAATATCCTGATTGTGACAGTGTATGGTAGTGTAGTTTTGCAAGATGTTACTATTGAGGGAAACTGTAACAGTACAAAGGATCTCTCTGTATTATTTCCTACAAGTGCATGTGGACTATCTCAATGAAATGTTTTCTTTGTTTTTGTTTGTTTCGTTTTGTTTTTGACACAGAGTCTTGCTCTGTCACCCTGGTAGAGTGCAGTGTCATCATCACAGCTCACAGCAGCCTCAAATTCCTGGGCTCAAGTGATCCTCCTGCCTCAGTCTCCTGAGCAGCTGGGACCACAGTTGTATGCCATCATGCCCGGCTAATTTTTCTATTTTTATTAGAGACGGGATCTCGCTCTTGCTGAGGCTCACCTTGAACTCCTGAGCTCAAGTGATCCTCCCGCTTTGGCCTCCCAGAGTGCTAGGATTACAGGTGTGAGCCACCACACCCAGCCTAAATTTTCAATTAACACAAGTTTCTCCAGGGGGATAGGAGAGTCCTTTTTTTTTTTTTTTTTTTGGTAGAGACCAGGTAATCCTCCCTCCTCCACTGGGAGGAAGAGATTACAGGCATGAGCTCAGCCCTGCTCTTATGCAGTTCTACATGCAAATGAAAAAGGGATCTCCATCCCCTCAAGCAGAACTGAGCAGAGATATATGAGAGTATAGGGTAGTTGTTCAGATACTTCTGAGCCTTCTCTTCTTCATCAGCTTTGTAGGACTGACACCAAATCACTCCTTAGAATATAATGTCTTTCCCATAGCAAGGAAGGATAATCAGCTAATGCATGAAATAAGATTCCTCGTTGCTTCTATCCTAAAGAGCAGACAATTGTTGCTAAGAACAACTTGTATGTTGTTTATAGGTGCCAAGAAAGTATTGATTAAGCCTGAGTCTTGATAAATAAAAAGCAAACATGCACACAAAATCCAAAAACAGCTATCAAATTGGTTTAATGAAGGCTGGATGGTTTCACTGAAAGCCAACAGTTGCTTCTCTTTCGTCACAGAAGTAAGGACATGACCCTAATTAATCAACCAGCTAATTATTTTTGCCCCTTCCAACCACTATAGACCTATGACATATATGACCTGTTGCTCTAGTCCTCTATGGCAGTGGATGCACAGAAGTGATGGATGGAGGCCACTGTTTCCTGCCATGGTGTTAACTAAACCCAGTTTAGTGCCATCTTGAACGCCCCAGGCTCTGACACTTGAAATTCTAATTAGTGCAGAACAGGACCAAGTTGAAACAGCTTGTACTCCCTCAAGGATACCCACTCTTAGGGCCCTACAACCTAATGAGGTCTGTGAAATTTAAGATCTAGAAGAGAAATCCCTGCCTGGAGCAACAGCTGTACCCAGGCTGACAAGAGGATTTGGGGTTAAATTAGTGCCCCTAGATAGGAGGGGGAGTACCACCAAATGGTATGGGAGCGAAAACCCAAGAGCCTAGTCCAATTAGTTGTCATGTGACTTAGAACTGACCTACACTGACCCTCAGCTCTGGGCTGTGGAGATATCAAAGCAGGAGGAGTTAAAGCCTGACAGAACTCACTCATTACCCACGATGTGGAGTGGAGCAGGTGGGCAGTGAAAATCTCAGAAGGGCACTTCCTCTTTGCCCCTGTAGGAAAGGCAGTCAAGCTGGAGGCTAGGGAAGAGCCCCAGTGACTCCTAAAATAACCCCACAAAGGAAAAAGGGGTTCCTTTGCTGCTACTTTGTAGTATGAGCAGGCTGAATGTTTGCTGAACACATTTGGAAAAGGAAGAGAGGAGATAATGGTCCTAATGAATGTGCTGGAGACAATAGCAGCTCCAGTGGGAGGACTATAAGCTCATTATGGTTTAATATGATGATTGATCATCTCTGCCCGCCAGCGTTATCCTAGAATAGTGATGAAGGTCAGAGAGACCCATGCCTGTCAGACCGCAAGCTCTACTCACCAGAAGATAGAAAATGTACTCGTATGTCACTTGTTTTTTATTGTAAAGTTCACACATGTGGCCCCGATCCCCTAACTTTTTTCATAAACTATTTTCCATGGCCCCAGCCTGTGCCACTTTTCTGTGATTTCTCAGCCCCGATTGTTCCTGTGACTTGTCCATCAGCTCTTGCTCCTGACCCTTTCCCTAGTGACCCCACCCCATTCCCGTCCCGCCCCCCCCTTGAGAAAATGACCACAGCCTCCATTATGGTATGGGTTTAGGGAGGCCCCAAGGGCCCTTCAGTGGGTACCAGCAGGCACCCGGTTTAGATGGAAGGTCCGGGATACTTCCCGATAAGCATTTCGAAGTAGGACATAAGGGAAACAGGACTCCAGCATGTCCAGGGTCAGGAAGGATGACTCCTCCACCACCTGGAAGAGATAGGGACAAGAGGTGAGAATCTCAGATAGGATATATGTCTGTGACACCCTGTTCCTCTTCATGTAGTTCCTGGGCCCTCTGAGCCCTTAGAGTCACAGTGAACAGCATTCCAAATCATGCTCTCCCCCTTCCTCCCTCACTCGGTTTGGCTCCAGGAAGGTAAAGGGGCCTTTTCAGCCTCCTTGTAGTGGCCCCTGTCTCCCTCATCAGGGCCACATGAAGGGCACAAAAGCAGAAGGCAGGAAAGAACCACTTCCCTGCCAGCAGAGAAACCCATTCCCTACCATTCTGTGTGCTAAATCCTATGTGGGTGGGAAGCACAGATGCAGGTAAAGATGGATAAAAGTGCTAATTACAAAGCTTTACAGTGAGAGAAACAATTGCCACCACAGGCCAAGGAAGAAGGGCCTGGAATCCACATCGATCCTCTTGTGTTGGGCCTCAGTCTCCTCCCTCTCTCAGTACAGTGCTCGGGGAACAGTAAGGATGCTGCATAATGGAGCAGGCATGATTAATTAGTTTAATTAGAAGCCTGCATGCTGCAGTAATCCCAGCAGCCCCCACAGCCAAGCAGGAAGACAGATCAAGATGCCTGGGTAAGGGTGGGGGTGGGCAGAGGGGCATATTCGTGAAGAACAGCACGAACATGAATGCAAGAACAAGTGTTGGGCTGGAGGGTCCCCATCCCTGAGGAAGGAGCAGGGTGTATTTCCTTTAGTACCCCCTAATCCCAAACTAAAAGCACACCCTGGAGAGGAGTGTCCCATATCCTATGGCAATTCACACAGATAGGCCCTCCCCAGTGTGTCTGGCATTTCAAGTCCTGAAAATGCACTAAGGAAAGAGAATCTCCCATATCTATTCTAACATGATTCTCTCTCTGAAGTCCTTTCAAGTTTTAAAATTTGTGAGATTTGGCAAACACACGCACACACAACAGCTGCAACAGAATAGAAACTTCAGGCAGAAGGAAAGGAAATCTGCTGGTAAAACTAACCCTGATCTTAGGTTAGACAACAGAAAGAATTCCTCCCTGGGCAAGACTTTCAAACTCTAGGCCAGGAGAGAGATGAGATCTCTCTAGGATACTACCCTCAGGTGCAGGGAAATGAGTAATGACCAAGTGAATTCACTGGCCCAAGACTTTCTATTCCCCAGGAAGTACAGGAAAATAACAGGACTCCCAGCTGGCTAACGTTTATGGGAGTGGAAACAGCTCTAAAGTGAAAGCCAAGAAACCTGGGTTCTAGATCCAATCTGCCATATGTTTTAGGGGAGACTTTGACTGTCATCTTTCCCTCTTCCTCGGTCTCCTCACCTATGACTTGTAAGTACTGGACCAATTGCCAGGGTCTGGTCTGGTTCTGACACTAGGATTCCATGATTCTATGAGAGAGCCACCTCCTTCCCCTAGGAAACCCATGCCAGGAACAGGCTGCCAACACTGGGCGTGGGCACTGCCCAAGTTTGACAGCCAAGCCAGAAAGACCCCAGGGAGAGAAGTGCTGGCCAGAATTTGAGGCTACAAGAGTAACCTCTTAACTCAGAATACATCTCCTTCCCCTTCAGTCATTTCCAATTTCTCTGTGGAAACATTTGCATTTAAATTGCTTTGCAGCAGCTAGTCCCTCTAGTTTCCCCCTCCAGCAAAAAGTGCCTGGTCCTAGCTCTGCTCCTGCCACTCTGCCAGTCTCATGGGGAGGCCACAGGGGCAGACACTTTTCTACACTTGAGGGTGGGGTGGATGGGGCTATCAAAGCAGAAGAGGGAGGGGGACTTGGGGGCATTACTGAATCACCTCCAATCTTACAGAGGTGAAAACTGCCTGAGGAAATGAAGAGCCATGATGAAATCATCCAGAAACTAAAATGAGCAGCAGAGAGAAGCAGCTTATATTTGTTGAGCAGCTATTATGTACTGGGCACCTTCACACATATTATATCTCATTAATTCAAACCACTCTCTCTTAAGGGTTATTACCCACTTTTGTGGATAAAGAACCAGAGTCCCAGAAAGTTAACTGCCTCGCTAAGCTCATGCTGCTCCACAAAATGTGCCCACCCACCCACTAGTAGCGTTTGCCCTCCCTCTGTCCTGTCTGCCTCCTCCTCCCTCTCACCCCTCACCACAACCACATGCCCATGTCCATTCTCTTTCTCCATCATCATCCTGAATCAGCCCTGAAACAGCTAGGCCTTTTTCTAGCTGGAGAAACTGAGACATAAATACCACTCAGTGCCCATGTACTCAAAGGAGACCAGGAGGGAATCCCAGGAATGCCTTCACCTAACATATCTGGGCCTGGGTCAAGTGTACAAATGGAGATGCAGATAGCATATGACTAATTAAACCAAACCAACAATTATATTCTATCTTGCAATCTTCAGAATGTATCTTTGTAATTTTATAGAAGTCTAAGTTTGAATTAAGAATTCTCGGACTCCTCAGAGTTCCGCACTAGAACAGGGTGAAGGGAAGAAACAAGCTTCCAGCCCAGTCTATCCTCTCTTCCCACCCCCAGTTGGAGGGGCTTTGTGTACACATGTGGACCTCCCGAGCCGTACATCTAGACTCCAGCCATACATTGCCGGGGCACTAGAGGCACATCCACCAGGAGCAAAGTCTGCCTCGGTAGGATGGATTGGGGAAGAAGTTCCACATTGGCCCCACGAGCGGGCTGGAGCTGCTTAGAATTTTGGGGTCCCAGACATCTTTAGTGTGGGCGTAGAGGTGAGGCACAGGCTCCAGATAGGCATATCCTCTCCCCATAGGCCAGAGGAAGCCAAAGGAAGGCCTTTTAAACATGCAACCCAGGCCGGTGCCCTCCTGTCCATACTTACGTACAGTACTAAGCCGGAGAATAAGACATTTAGAGGAGAAGAGTAAGTGTGTTGAAGAGGAAAACAGGGTCATGAGAAAAAAAATGTATTTAAGTTAACTGAGTCAGAGTTCCCAGAACTTTCTGCCAGAGTAAAGGAAAGCCCACAGCTTGGGAAGCAAGGAGAAAAGATAGCAGGTGCTGCCTGATTCATAGCCCGCTGGGCTCCCGGCCTTATAGCTCTTCAGCAAAAATCCCTTCTCTCCTCTGAGCCCCGAGCCTCAATCCCCTGAATTCAGTTCTGTGCTATCCAGCACCCTTGTCATAGTATCCTTAGCGACAAGAAATACAGCATAGGAAGTTGGCAGGTGAAACCAAACATGTACTGAACAGGTAATTGCAGATAAGGGACATAGCTGCCCCTCCAGGCCAGACTCAGAAACATTGCAGGAAAAGGGCATGGCCAGCTGGGGGCCAGGAAGGCCCTATCCTGCAGAGAAGGCCCTGAAGACTCTACTCTGGGGTTGCAGGACAAGTTTAGAATGCTAACCAGGATATGAGGACTAGACCCAGAGGGCCAGGCAGAATTAAGTTCTTAGGTAATGCTTTTGGGTGACAATGGCAGAGACCCAAAGACCCTAAAGAGGAGTCTCCATCTGGTCTTTCCTCTCTCTTTTCTCAGACTGGCTTAAACAAGATACATACCAAGCGCATGAGCAGAGAAATGGATTCCCGATTTCTGGTTTTAAGCTTGTCTGTCTCCTGGCCCAGCTGCAAAAGGCTGACAGAGGCCACCTGTAAGGGAAGAATTTGTAAAGCGGATTTTTATGGAGGTCAGAAAAGGACAGCCTCAGGCCACAGGAAGTTAATAAAAGATCAAGGAGGAGAGTTGAGAAGTGCCAGGATGTTCCTGAAGACTCAGGGTGGAAAAGTGGCAAATCCCCCAGGTTTCAGAGACACGCATTGCCTGCAAACCAGCCTGGAGCCCGGTGGCCTGCCAATGCAGACAACGGGAGGTGCTGGGGGAGAGGCTGCAAGGAGCAAGGAAAGAACCGAGAGCAAAGGCAGGTGATGCTGTATGCCAGGAGATTCATCTCTCTTTTCTAGGCAGCCTCCAGACACCACTGTCATCAGGCTGTTTACAGCTGATTCCCCACCCGGCTCGAGACAGAGCTGGGCCTCTGATTCAGACACAGAGCTCCTGGTGTTCTCCTCCTGTTAACTCCCAAACGGCTGTCATCTCCATTCACCTCCAGGCCCCCAACAAATCAAAGAGGGAGGAAGAAACATGATTCATTGTATCCCAGGCCCAGGTTACCTGCATTTAGCAAATAAAGAGGATAAAAGGGGAAAGATGGGAAAAATATTCCCATCTCACCCCACCTTAGAGATCTGGAGTGAATCTTCTTTATATCGAAGATGCTCAGAGCCAGGTCTATCTGGTTGGTTGTACCAGCTTAAACAGAGACCCTCTAACTAAGCTCATAGTCCCTGATACGTACTTCTCAGGATGAGGGTATAATTCCTAAGAAAACAGTATGATCTGCTGTATTTCCTCCTGGAAAGAGACAAATGAGTCCCCAGTTCTTAACTTGGGACCATGCTTTGCAAAGAAATACGCTCCCTATTACTGAGAATGCTCAAGGAGGCAGTGGGCAATGGACCACGTATCAGAAGTATATGAACAGGATTACTCCATGGGAGATTTAGAATGGAAAATTCTAGGGCCTCTTTCACCTATGGAAACAGTTCATTCTGAGATCAACGGCGATAGTTACACAGAGTCAAAATTTGGCTAAAAATTTTTTGAACAATTTTTTCAAACAAATTGGACATATTAATAACTTACAGTGGAATCAGCCACCTGCTTGTAAGCTCCAGTCTCTAGAAATCGAGACCAGTGGCTCTCAAAGTGAGATCCCCAAACAAAACAGCATCAAGATTATCTGAGAACTTGTTGGAAATGCAAATTATTCAGCCCCACCCTAGTCTACATCAGAAATTTCAGGTGATACTGATCTACACTGAAGTTTAAGAACTAGTCATCGACTATTTGTCAGTACAGAGTTAGAAGAGGCCTTATGATTATGAAACTAGGCTGGGCATGGTGGCACATGCTTGTAATCCCAGCATTTGGGGAGGCCAAGGCAGGAGAATTGCTTGAGGCCAGGAATTCAAGTCCAGCCTAGGCAACATAGCAGAAACATGGTCTCTACAAAAAAAAAAAAAAAAATTAACTGGGCATGGTGGTGTGCACCTGTAGTCCCAGCTACTTGGGAGGCTGAGGCAGAAGAATCACCTGAGCCCAGGAGTTTGAGGCTGCAGTGAGCTATGATCACACCACTGGACTCCAGCCTGGGCGACAGAGAGAGAGACTGTCTTTTTCTTTCTTTTTTTTTTTTTTTTTTTAATTTGAGTTAGGGTCTCAAGATAATGTCTATTAAAAAAAAAAGATTATAAAACTCAGTGTCTCTCTAACTTTAATATGCATCTGATCTCCTGGAGACCTTATTAAGAACACAGAGGCCGGGACTCACCCTATGACATTCTAATTCGGTAGGTCTGGTGTAAAGATCAGGAATCTGTATTTTAATGAGCTCCCCAGGACATTCTGCCATACACCAAGGTGCATGGATTCAGTTTAATTTGAATTCATGGATTCAGTTTAATCTCTATATTTTATAAATGAGAAAACTGAGGCCCAAGAAGTCTGTCTTTTCAGAAGTCGAACAACTTCTTTGTGGCAGATCCTCAACTAGAACCCAGATTTTCTGACTCGTTGTCCAGTGATCTTTCCAAGTATTCAGCTGTTAGGGAATTTAGGAAAAATTCCTGCCTTTCGAAGAGTAGCCTCTCACTACTGACAGAATTAGGTGGGAGGTTAGACTCAAAAGCCTCTTCCACAATAACTGTCTACAGATTTAAGTCAAACCAATCCCAGCCCTTTGCAATCTTCCATTCCTTATAATCTAGAACCACTCACCACTAGAAATTCCTTTAGGTGAGTTTCAATGTTCTTGTTGTAGAGAGTGAAGAGGGCAGCAGACACTTGGATGATGGCTTTGGTCAAGCAATGAATATTGTTGTTGTATCCTGGGTTATTGATATCGAGGAGAGAAAAAAAGAAAATGATAAAGTGAGACACCCCAAACTGACCCCAATTTGCAATTTCTCACTTTTTTAGGCTGGGCCACCCCTATTTGACACCAAAAGGATAAGAAGGCATTTGGGGAAGGATATTCCTATGAAATTTTACTTGAACAGAATTTTATGCATAGTTCATTCTCAAGTGCTTTTGAACTAGAACGTCACACCTGAGCCAAAAGTCTGTAATTTCCAAAAAGTGTCTCTGTCTCCTCACCCCACCCCAGGACACTAACCTGAATAGCATTGGCCTCTCAAACCTCCTTACTTACCATCCTTCTCGATACTATAGAAGGAAGAAGGGTCAGTGGCAAGGAGTGGGAGGGAAACGGCAAGAAAGATCAAGAGCAGGCAGGCCACCTTATATTCTTCCTCAGGGGACGAAGTATCTGACGAGAGGGAAATAGAAAAAGAGGCAAAGTAAATAAGGCCAGCAAACAGGAGTTATCATCTGTAGGGATCCTACGTCACAGAACTGCCATGAGGATCACATGAGAAAATATCCATGAAAACGCTTTATAAAGCACCACAGGTAAATTTTACTGCTGAAGAGGACAAGCTAGCATCCGCCTAGAGTAAGGAGCCCGAGTCCTGGAGGCCTCCCCTGGTAGCAGGGAGAACTCTCAGCCAAGGGCTCTGCTGATATGCAGTCAAGGGCACCTGTCAGCTGCTTGATGGGGCAGAGGGACAGGAGGGAGAGGAAGGATTCTCACAGGCCAGGAGAGAAGCGGGGTGAGTCTGGCAATCTGGAAGGACTTAATCCCAGCTCCTTGGTTCCATCCAATTCTGAGTGTGTACAAGTGTGACTGTGCTAATCGGAGGAACGTGTAATGGAAAATATAAGAGACAAGCGTGAGACTGGGGAAGAAATGAATAGTGCCAAGGTGACTACATGGGGGGAGAGAGCACAAGATCACTATGGGCCACTTAGATGTTAAGATACTACACCACACAACTTAGTGTGAAATCGTATACTATTTTGTATTGTTCTCTCATTTCATTTGCATTAAGTCTCTCACTTAATACTTTTTAGTTGATTGGTAGATCAACTAATTGGAACCTGAGATGGAACCTAAACTGCTTATGTAAGTATTTTCTGGAGGTTATGGTTGTCCTTAGTTCCCAGTTTATATCCTCTGAATTCACAATCGCAAATAAAGGCTTCTTTGGCATTGACGTTTTCCCACCCAAAAACAGGGCCCAGGCCCTCCCTTGTCCCCTTCCCCCAATCTTACCAGCTTTCAGATTGGCAATGGCCGCCACCAGGGCTGGGTCAATGTCACAGCCCACCCCTGCAGCAGATGCCAGCTCAAAAACACTCAGGGTCACCTAGCAGAGAAGAAAACACATTCTGGAGAGGATTCCCAGGGGAGCAGTGCTTGGCGGAAGCTACAAGATTCTTGGATCAGGAATTCCTGGATCACAGATTTTTAAACTTTTGGTGTACTATTTTTTCTAGGTATTCCTTTCATAGCTCTCCACAACCTACAGGGAAAAAGCCCAAATGCTTTTAGCTTGGCATTCAGGATACTCCATAGTACAAATTTATTTTTTCAGTCAATGCTTCCTTCAGTCAGTGCAGCCAGGTTAATTTGTTCACTGCCTGCAAACTACAACTTCCTTTCTTTGTTCCATCCTCTAGTTCAGGTCCCTTCCTCTCCTCTACTTATATTTAAGTAACGCCCATCCCTCAAGGTTTAACTCAAATCTCATCTTCTCTATGGAGCCCTCCCTGCAGCCCAAATCCATCTCTCTCTCCTTAAATCGGTACCACTGAGTTAGCATTGATCACACACAGCACCTGGTATTAGTTATTTTTCAGATACAAGGTAAGACTCACCTCCTTATTCCACCAAATAGATATTTTTTTAAAACCTCATGACATAGTGAAGGGAGAAAAAAGCTTTGAAGTAAGACAGATATAGGTTCAAATCCTAGCAGCACCACTTACCAGTGTGTGATTTTGGCTAAAAGTTACTTAACCTCTTTGAGCCCGTTTTCTCATCTGTAAAACTGGGATAATAATACTTACCTCATGTAGTCGTTGTGAAGATTAAGTAGACCACATGTGTAAAGCATCTACCCTAGTGGCTAACAGAGTAAATGTTATGCCTTTCCTTCCTCTTTTTTTTCTTTCTTTCTTTTTTTTTTTTATTTTGGCATATTATGGAGGTACAGATTTTAAGGTTTCAATAAATGCCCATTTCCCCTCCTCCCCCCACAAGTCTGAGTCTCCATCATGACCATCCCCCAGATGGTGCACATCTCACTCATTATGTATGTATATACCCGCCCTCCTCCCCCCTCCCCCCTGCCCAGTACCCTATTACTGTAGTACCTATGTGACCACTTAGGTGCTGTTCAGTTAATACCAGTTTGCTGGTGCCTTCCTCTTCCTTTATCTTAAGGCCAGAAACTTTGCATTTCTCTTGATCCTCTCTAGTGTTTAACACAATGCTGAGCACATAGAAGACATTCAGTAAATATTGATTGATTGACACCTGAATCCCTCATTGTAATTAGAATCTAGTTCCCAGGACATAGCCTCAAACCTCCACTCCCACACCAAGTACTTAGACCTCTTTTGAGGTTAAAAAAAAAACTTAAAAATGTTCTGAGATTCAGTTCTGTGATGTTCCATGAAAGAAAAGAAGAAAAATTACAAAAAATAAAAATAAAAAAAAAAATGTTCTGAGAGAACAAGGATTATTGTTTCAATACTAAACAACTAAGTAGAGGGAAAGATTCTTATGCAAAGACTCCCACAGACATAACAACATACACACAGTTTGCCTATGGTACCGACACAGAAGCCAAACCTTTGCCAACTTCTGCTCTGCCCTTTATTTAAATCCCCTGCTACCTAGATGACACTGTTTGTGGCAACCATGGCCTAGGAGATAAGGGACCTGGTCCCCGACCTGTGGTTTCTGGAGGAAGAGAGGGAGGATTGAAGGGGTCTTATTTTTTCTTCTCCTAACCATCTCACCCCTCTGAGGCAGTAACAGCTTCTCTGATGGACAGGCCATCCTCCCCCTCCGCCCCTACCTGCTTATTTTCACAGCCAAACAGAGCCTAAAGAGCAGAGCTGCCCAGAAGATATCAGCGAGACAAGCTCCTGACAGGCTAGAGCATTGGGCCCAACATCAGCAGCTGCCAGAAACCCAGGCTCAGCTTACAGTCAAAAGCCATCGAAACATCACCCCCTCGCCGCCTCCAAGGCCACTTGACTCTCGTAAGATTTTAGGCAGATACAGGAGGAAATTTCATAACTCTTGATCTCAATGTAAGGATGTTTTCCTTAACATCTAACTTTACTTCTTCCTCCTAGCCAGTATCCTCTTATCATAGACCTCTCTCCACTAAAGAAATCAATTATAGGACAAGTAGCCTCCCCTAGGTGTTGGAAGGCCTTTGTTCCCAGGCATTGGCTGTATTTTCTTCACAACACTTGTTAATTTCAGATGATTCAAAACACAAGATGATTCGAAGGAGGGGGACGGTTGGGGAGTAGATGTTTAGCTTAGGCTGTCTGCAAAGGCTCTCTTCTGGCTCTCCATCTCCTGCAGCAAATGGTAGCCCAAGGCAGGTGATACAGACACAGAGAAACCAGAAAGTTTAAAAGGCCAGGAAAAGAAAGGACACCCTGAGGGCAGGCATGGTGGGTGGGAACAGAAGCAACAAACCCTCTTACAAAAAGTACCTAAGCTCCAGACTAAAGAGGGGACTTGTTTGCACACAGTTTGGCATATAATTTGCACAGTGCTCATTTCCAGTGAAAACCTACAGATACTTCTTACCCCTCTCCTTCCAGTAATGTTCCCCTAAGCCCCATGGGGTCTCCCAAGCTCCCACTTCCCTCCATCCCCCCCATGTCTCCCCAGCTCTGCTCACTCTCTCTTTCCAAGAAGAACCTTCGACCAGGCTTCCCATTCAAACCCTGGCTGTTATCACTATGGTATTCTTCAGAGTCATCCTTCCCTTACAAGATCTAGCTACACCCTTTGTCAACAACAAAAATCTCTTAGATTCCACTTTGATTCCTCCATACCTTGATATCTGTGTCTGGAGTGACAAACTCCTTCAAGCACTCAATGGGACCCATAAGAAATGGGCAGTGGGAGGAGAAAACCTGGAGGAAAGAGAAGATAAGTGAGTCCACAGGGTAGTGACCAACCAGTGCTTTCAAAAATAGGCGGAAACAAACATAAAAGAGCTTGACCTAGATGAGACCCTAGCCAGCTTTCCAAGCCGTCTCTCTCCTTATGCCTCTAGGTTTCCTAAACTCACCTACCCCTGTGGATCTTGAAGACCTCTCCAAATTAAGCTGCTTCTTCTCAATGCTCACCAACCCCTTCCACAACTTCTCATAGGAACCCTACCCACAGAGGTGTCTGTGATTCCGTGACAGCCTCGCTCCTCCCCAGCTCACCTCCCGAAGTCCTTCTTGTGCCATGGCCCTAAAACTCAGGATAACTCCAATGATGGTCATGCGCTTCAGCACATTTTCCGCCCCTGAGGAGAAAGAAGGGTGTTAGAGACAAGAGCTTAGGAGAGGAGCAATGGTTTTGCTTCTTCAGACCCAGCTTAGCCCCCAGATCCCTGAAAACCTCTGTCATTCACAACGCTATTCCCACAGTTCCTTCTCACTGTGCAGAAGTACTCACCCATCAGCTGGGGCAGCAGAGAAGCCATCACGTCCGGCTTGCTAAAGTTGGATCTGATCTGAACAAGTGTGTCCATGTTTTCCACCACCAGCTTCTGCAGCCCAGGAACACAGAAACATCAAGCAGGAAAAGAAGACTTCTTTCCCCAGTCTTCTACACCTACCCCTTTCTCCCAAGGCGGGGCCTTTCTCCCAGGGCTTGTATCCACAGTACCTTCAGCTCCACAATCTGAGAGGTCACATGCCACATCAGGTTTTCACTCAGGAACTTCATGCCATAGGGGCCCAGGACTTCAGCCAAGGCTCGCATCTCTGGAACAGAGTTACAGAGGTCCCAGGTGGGACTCAGAAGGCACGCGGCATTTACACAGCAGATATAGGGTCATTGAACATTTTTTTTTAATTTCAGCATATTATGGGGGTGGAGTCATTGAACATTTAAAATGTTTTCCAGAAATGAAAGGAAACAGGAAGTCAAGGAGCAAAAATGGCCTGAAATCCTACATTCAGGTGACAGGTCCGGCCTGCCCATGGGACATTCACCCCCTCCCCACTGGTACTCATACCAAGACTTAGTACAAATAACTATTTACTTTACTCTCTTATAAGAATCTATACTTTCCCAGGTCCCTTTACATGGTAACTGGGTTTTACTCTGGCTGTACTGGCTATTTTAGTATAGTACTGGCTGTACTATTTTATTAGACATAAGACCTTAAACAAGTCATTGAACCTCTCTGAGCTTTAGTTTACATCTCTGTAGAATGAAGAAATTAATATCTGCCATGAATACTTCACAGAGTTGATGTGAGAGTAAATAAGATACATATAAAAATCTTAGAAAATTATAAAGGTATATATAAGGGATTATTGTGATGATAATTATTAACAGGTGAGGTATGTGGCATAGGTACTGTCATTGTGGTTTTACAGATAAGGGGCTAAGTGCTTGTCCAAGGTCACTTAACACATCTGGGGCTGGTACCAGAAACCTAGTGCAATGCCTTACTACCCCCTTACTGTGTCCCAGAAGATACAACTACTTCGTTACCTAATGTCTGGCTTTTTGCACATTTCTCCCTTCACTTCCCTTACTTAGTACTGCACTGTCCAAATTTCCCTTTCCTTGAGCCACCTTTTCTTTTTTCATAATCAACCACACATCCCAGAGTCCCAAGTCTTTTTTCCTCTAAATCCTTCTCCCCTTTCATCTGCCCCCACTGCCTTATCCCTCACTCCCCAGCCTGCTCTGGTCCTCTGTAAATTAAATAAAACATGCCTAGGGAAATCCCATGTTGGAAACACTAGTGACAAATTCACACAGCAAAGAACTCTATCCCTGATCTTTGGCTATTGGCCATCCCAGCAGGGAAAACCATGAAAGACCAGAAGTAACAACAAGAGATCAGTAGAAGAAAGGCAAGTGTAATGTTGTTAATAAGAGTTCAGAGAGAAAAGGAAGTCAAGGCTTTATGCTCAGGTCTTTGAAGGCAGGACCAGTTGATCTCCACCTCCACCAGTGACAGAGGAAGTAGAACTGGTCACAGCAGCTGAAACAGAGCCTTGTCCAGAGCAGATATTAGACATTTTTAGAGTCACCTATTGACAATAGGAAGAACTGAGCTGAGAACTATAAAAGGATTTCCAAACTGGTCAATTTAGATTATGCTGAAATGGCCGACACAGGGGAAGAGGGGCTGAATCGCCTACTCTGGAGCTGGTAGAGAGGAGATACACTGATCACCAATTTAGATCTGCCAGACCTCCTTGCTCCAGTCTTTTCTACCCCTGGCTAGTAACCCTAGGGCATCTTTCTCTTTCCATCTATCTATTTTTGTAGTAGCATTGCCCCATCACCATGGCAACCCACAGAAATTGGGGTGGGGGTGGTAGAAGGGGGAATGAGCATTACCTCCTGCTGCTTGTCATTTGTCAGCAAGACCTAAAGCTGATTTTAGAGGCTGCCTACAGTTTGTGGGTAGAACTGATGAGAAGGGGACATCTGAAACCTCCAGTGGGGAAGAAGCAGGGTCAGCTTACTGATGGGGGTGGGATGCTGGTAAGGAGGCAGAACTAGAAAACAGAACTATGTATTCCGGCTTTCTTGACACCCCCAAAGAAGGGGAAGACTGGAGAGGCCAGGGTCACTGGAATATCTTCTGCCTGTCCCAGATACCATGCAGCATTCATGATTTATATGGAGGTGAGAGGAGGGAGGAAGAAGCAGGGTAGTTTATGAATTGTCGGTAGGTAAAACAAGTATATTAAAAAAGATCTGTATGGTTTCAAGCCTTCTTTAAAAAGGGAATGAATGGCTTCCTAACTCATTCGGTACACACCCCTTACCCACTCTGCCTCGAGACACAAAAGCACTTCTGTATACTGGAGAGCAGCACTGCACGGTAGTTAAGCACCCAGCTGCTGAAATGCGATGGCCTTAAGCTGAACTCCCACCCCTACCATTTATGAATGTGTGGCCTTAAGCAAGCTCCTGAAACTCTCTGTGTCTCAGTGTCCTCATCTGAAAAATGGGGATAAGAGTATCTACCTCAAGGCTGTTGTGAGGATTCCATGAGTTAGTATGTGTAAACATTTATTATAACTTAGCCCACAATGAATGTCATTTGTCATCTTATCATCATTGTTATTATTAAACATCAGCAATCCAAACATTGGCCAAGGCTCTAAAATTTATGTCTAAGGAAGAAGATGCTATGACATCAGACCGCGGTTAAATAATTCCAAGCATGAGAATGTTCTCCTTACACTTCATCCTCTACCCTTTACACTATATCCTACTCTTTCATTCTTTGTGGAAATGGAGAATAACCATTTACCACGCTTCAAAGAATAAATTCCTTCAGCAAGTCGAGTGCCCCTGCCTAACTCCTAAACTCCCATTTTCCCATTTTCACTCTTCACATTCAACTCCCAGGCCACTCCTCAACCCTAGGCCTCACTGAGAATCTCTTTTTATTGTCCTGAAGGTGAGCTAGCAGAGACGCTGAGAAGAGTGTAGAAAGGGCCTCTGGGAAGGGAGGAGAATTCCCACCAGATCTACAGAATTCCCACCGGCCTACAGAATACCCTGTAGGCCGAGGTATTGCATTGAGGGGGAAAGCCCAGCTCCCTGACAAGGAGACCAGGCCCCGGGCTCACCAGAGATGTCAGAGAACTCCTCTGCACTGAAGTTCTGCTCTCCCTCTCGGGGGAGGCTGATGAAGGCCTGCATGGCTGGGGAGAGGATGATGGTCCCACTGCTCGCCTGTCTGAGCAGACTTTCCAGGTACCTACAGGGTTGGCCAAGAAAGCACAGATGACTAGTGTCCAATCCCTTCTCCCTACTAGGCCCACTGGGCTCAGAAAGAGAAACTCTGCTAAAGTCTGGGGCTGGGTGAAGAGACTCAAAGAAGACAGGACAATGCTCTGATTAACACTCCACACTGTTGGGTCAGAAACACTGGCAGTAATATAATTCCACTTCGCCTCTAAGCTGCAGAGTATTTTGCTATGCCGTCCATTGCAATGGCATGCACACCCTTTTGTCAGCCCCTGTGCTTTTCAAATAGTTGTACTCCCCTCGCACTTACCTTCACAGGCTCAACCTGGCAAGAAAAACATTCCTACTAATTGGGCTCCTCTGAAATATATTTAGCCTCAGTCCCTCCAAGGAGAATGTTGGACTGACCACCTATGATCCTGGAAGCCAGTTTAAGCCAAACCTCCTGGGCAGAGAGACACCCCTTGGGAGTCTGGTCATCTAGTCCATAACATTCCCTCCTGACCGCTGGGCAAGCTTGGAGGGGCTGGGCTCCAGCCAGTGTTGGCAGAGGAAGGTGTGACCGACCAGTCCCTGCCACTCCCAGGCACTAGCTCTGGGTTTAGGTCTGTATCTTTTTTTTTTTTTTATCTCATATTCTGTGGGTACAAATATTATTAGGGTTACATATCTTGCCCCTGCCCCCCCTCCCCACCTGGCTATGCCAGAGCTTCAAGCATGCCCAGCCTCCAGGTGGTGCGCACTGCACCCACCATGTAAGTGCGCACCCTTCCCCTCCTCCCCCTTCCACCTGTCCACCTCTCAATAACAGATTTTTTTTTTTTTTGACATTTTGGTTACAGGGTGTATCTTTGCCTCTCCCTAAAAAGGGATAGAGGTAATCCCTTCCCCCCCACACACACAATGCTCACCACATCCTTAAGATGTGGGTCTCTCCCACCCCCAAATCCCTGTTGAACACTACCATTTTTTGAGCACCATAGTTTTAGTCTGTCAGTACCAATTTGATGTCAAGTAGATGTGTAGCCCATTTTCCAGGTCTAGGTCTGTATCTTACACACATCACAAGATAGCTACCACTGGGCCAGACCCACCTGTCAAACGGGGGTAGGTTTTTTTCCTTTTAATATAATGTTAAATGGCTAACACAGGGGAAGAGAGGCTGAACTCTGGAACTCAAGGATAATTAGTTATCAAAATTTTGAAACAGAAATTTCACATAAAAACTAAGGATTTAATGGGGCAGCAATCAGGTGGAGCCCCTTTAGAGGGGCTCTCCCTCTCCAACTCCTCAAAGTCCCCACTTAGCCCACTACATCCATTACTTTACCTGCCTGCCCCCTGGTGGACTTCGTATTTTTGTTCCTGAGTAAGGGGGAACAAATTTTGTTCCCCCTTAGGAAGGGCTCTTTGCAGCCTGGCTCCTACTGAGCTGATTTTGGATTAAGAGCGCCACCCAGTGGCTTGGGATGGTAAGAATCCAGTTCCTTTTCATTTCTTAGAATCTCAAAGGAAACTGATTCCACCTTCTCCAGTTCCCGGGAGGAGGCCCCCTTCTCTATTAAGAACAACCTACTAGACAAGGAGATAGTGTTGTGGAAAGATGGGGGTAGGCAGAATGGTTTTCAGAGGGAGAAGCTAGGGCAAAAAGAGAAATAAGAACTTCAGAAAGAGGAAGAGAGATCATTTGAAATTGAAACAGTAAGAATCCAGAAAAGGAAGGTTAAGAACTGGAGATTAAGAGGGAAAAGGTTAAATAACTACATGGTAGGTGAATATTGCATTGACAGTTAGAAGGAAACTCCGCAGTGGACTAAAGGGGATCTGGGTTTGCCCAGGCTTTTGTTCCAATCCTCAAGCAGAAACAAGCCTCCATTTGGAGGTCTATGACCATGGGAGACAAAATGCTTGGGCCCTGAGGTCCTGCTGTGTAAAGGGAAGAGTGCTAACACGGAGGTGAGGCAGCGGGAAAGGATGAGCAGCACTGACCAATTTGTGTAGAGAGTGGTGATAGTCTGCTCCCCACAGGAGTCCAGCGGCTGTGTCTGCTGCAAGAGGGCATTGCGGATGACTCTGGAAGCATCTGCACCCAAAAACTGGGCCAGTGACTGGATGAAACTGATGTATGCTTTGAGTCCTGCCAGCAGCTCGGAAGGCCGCACGATCTCCTGGGTCGCGGCGTTGTGGCCAGCCAGCCACACAATGGCTCTGGGTGATAAAAATCCATAATTACAATCATCATGATGAACATGGTAACAATTACTGAGTGTATATAGTGTTCCAGGTGCTGTGCTATGATTTCACTACACATATCTCATTTAAACCTCATAATGACCCAATAAGGTAGGGATAATTATTATCCCCATTTTACAGATGAGGAAACTGAGACACAGAGATATTAAATCATTGCTGAAGGTCTGCCAGTGGCAGAGCTGGGACTTGATTCTAACAACATTTGATTCCTAACCACTAAGCTTTTCTGCCTCTCTGGAGAAATTGGGTCAGGTGGTAAAAGACCTGGGTTCTCAAATTCTATCTAACTCTACCTGAGAGTTCACACCACCTGCATTCTCAGTGACAGTATTTATGCTCTCTTCTTGGAAATAATTAGTTCCAACCATTGTCAGAAATGGAAAACCATGCCTAGAAATTCTTGGAAGTGCAGCGTAATCCCAAGTTAGCCATGGGATGCCAGGGCTGGCTAGAGAGTATGTTTAAAGAAGGTGGAATAACTGTCTCCCTTATACTGTTACAGGGGCACATCAGCAAGACCCCTCCCCACTGGACCCCCAACTCCTTCCAAAACACCTTTCCCAGGTATCAGAGATTTCACAATTAGAGTCAGTACTTTAACTAAAAGCTTTTTTTCCTTGTTAAAACATAGACCTTAGGGGAAAGACTGAGCCTTTGTCAGTCATCTGCATGTCAATATGAATGAGTTAACCACAGTCTTCCTTATGCTTTAGCTGTTTGGGAGTTCTTGTATTTTTGGCAAAATGCTTATGACAGGGGAGGGGCTGCTGGACAACTAAAAGGGAAAAGACCCTCAAGTACCACTTGAGGGAAATAATACAGAAGGGACAGACGAAGGGCAAGCCTAACTTATTTTAGAGTTTTCATGGAGGCTAAACCTCTAGGCCAACCTTGGGGCTTTGGGAATACTGAGGTCAGAGAGGCAAGCTTCAGAGACATGCAGGGAAAACCTGAATACCACATGCTGCTCCAGGGCCTGGAAACCACCACCAGTTTCTGAAGGTTTGCAAATGAGCTATTATCAAACTGCCATCTTCCTGACATTGTGCATGCAACTGGGACACTTCCTTCCATATAGCTAATGTGTCCATAATGAAAACAAATTTTACTCCACCCAAGCAAAAACCTAATTGAAAAATAAATCTGCATCTCCTACAATCAAAACATGGACTCATAACTTGTCTCCCCACCTCTGTCCTTGCCCCAGGTAATGCAGCCAGAGTGATATATTGCATCAAATTTTACTATTATAGCTCCGCTCAAAACCTGCCAAGGCTACCTACCTCATTCAGAAACAATCCAAAGTCCTTACAATGACATATAAGCACCTACACAGTCTGCCTCTCCTGCCCTCCAACCTCACAGCCGACCAGGCTGGTTCTGCCACAGCCACACTGGCTTCTCCATGTCCCTTGAACATAGCAGGCATGTTTCCACCTCAGAGCCTCTGCGCTTGCAAAGCGTTCCTCTTTCCCGTGAGAGTTGCATGCCTGGCTTTCTCAGTCCCTTCACAGGTTTACTCTAATGTCACTTTCTCGAGGAAGCCTTCCCTGGCCACCCTATCTAAACTGCAACACCCACCACCACCACACACACCTCCTATCTCCCTTTCCCGCTTTATTTTTCTGCTTAGCACTTATCACTATCCAAGCTACTATGAATTCTATCTTCTTATTTTGTTTATGTCTCCCAGTAAAGGGTGTGCTTCATGAAGACAGGAATTTTTATGTTTTATATACTGCTGTATCAACAGCTGTTAGAACACTTCTAACACACAGTAGGTTTTCAATAAATATTTGTTTACCATGTCAATGACCCACGACCTCATCTTCAGTAAAAAAAAAAAAAAAAGGAAAACAATAAATATTTCTTGAATGAATGAATAAGCTACAGATCCCAAAACAAAACTCAGAAGAACAGAGGATTATTCATAATAATTCTTCTTCCCATTGCCCTCATTGCTGACCATAGTGCCCAATTCCTATGTAAAGGGTATTCCTCCTACTTTAGGGGGCAATAGAATGAGGGGCAAAGCGGAGGGAAGGGGATGTATTTTACTGAGACTTAACATATGTCAGGAGCTTTGCACTCATTTTTCATTTTCATTCTCTACCAATTCTCAATTTTAGGTAATTCTCAATTATCTATACAGTAAATACCATTACTTGATGAGGAAAGAAACTGGCTCAAGTAAGTTAGATAATCTGCTCTAACATCTTGGCTAATGGCCAGGTTAGCAACACAGGTCTGCTGACTGCAAAGGCCCTGCTCATTCTGCTAAACCAGTGGCGATCCATTCTGGCTGTTCATCAAAACCACCTAAAAAGGGTTGGGTTCTTTTTGTTTGCTTGCTTTTAATAGAGATGCTTGGGACCTATGCCAGACTGACTGCACCAGAACATCCAGAGTGTGGCCTGACCACGGGGATGAATCTAATGGAACCCAACTTTGAGGAATCCTATAATTACACAACAAAGAAGATAAGGAAAGACTGATACCTGTTGAGTCTGGCCTCCAGGTGGCTGCTGAGATACTCAGAAGGAAAGATGGTATGTTCAAACACAGAGAAACTGTATACATGATTCATTGTCAGTGCCAGTTCTGTCAAGTTTAGGTGTAGCTTGTCCATGCTAGAAAGTAAAATGAGCCTTGATTATGGGTCTGGCACTGTCTGCTGGGATCTGAGAAGGGGTGTGTCAGACTATGACCCTCAGGACCCTTCCATCTTCTGGGGACACTCAGCCTAGAACAGTAGGTGTTGATGCTGAATTCAAAGGCAAAGTAGAAAATTCACATTTAAGCAATTTTCCATATCCATCATTCCCTACCACCATTTCCCCATTTTTCTGCTGTAACACCCTCCCTCTTCCCTTTCTTCCTTCTTTGATGCAGTGCCCATCTGCCTTCTAGGGCCCGGGTCCTCACTTGGTGACAATGCTGCGGTTCTTCCGGTGACTCTCGGCTCCTGGCTTATCCCTCTCAGGCTCTCCTTTTCTGGGAGTCTGCCTCTGCTTCATGGTTTTCTTGTTCTTGGCCTTGCTGATGGTAGTCGCACAATGCTTAGGCAGAAGCTTTAGAAACAAACACAGGTGAACACAGAAATGGGATTTGTTGCTAAATCTGCCAAGTAGTCCATCAAACAGTTATTAAAAGGTCTCTCCACTGTTGTCTGTTCTTTTACCTTTCTGCCTCTCTCTCCTCCCATGCATCTCTTTCCCTAATGAGAGCCTATTTGGAATATGCTCACCTTTTTTAGTTTTCATACCTATCTCTCATGTATAGGCTCACAGTCTCAAAATGGCAGTGTCTTTCAGAGATCAGAGCATCACTCCCCCACCCACATCCTGAGAGAGCCTTTCCTAATGGAAAATTCAAGCAAAAAGAATAAGATCTAGGCTGGGCAAGATGGCTCATGCCTGTAATCTTAGTACTCTGGGAGGCTGAGGTAGGAGGATTGCATGAGCTCAGGAGTTTGAGACCAGCCTGAGCAAGAATGACAACTTGTCTCTACTAAAAATAGAAAAATTAGCCAGATGTGGTGGCATGTGCCTGTAGTTCCAGCTACTTGGGAGGCTGACGCAGGAGGATCACATGAGCCCAGGAGTTGGAGGTTGCGGTGAGCTATGGTGATACTACTGCTCTCTACTCAAGGCGACAGAACAAGACTCTGTCTCAAAAAAAAAAAAAAAAAAGAATAAGATCTAAGAGCTCCACTGAACTGTGCTTTCTAATATCTTCCAACCTAGGAAGCCAGTTATTATTTGCTACCTAGACCAATCATCTCACTTGCTACATTCATTCATAGTCTGTCCCATAGAACAGTTACCCACACCACCACAGCCCTCCAAAGATTCAGAGTTCACAATATGCTCATCACTTTCTTCCCACTTCTTTTTTGAAATATCGTATTTCTTTCTAGTTAGCTTAAACATCAATCTAGCATCTCTTCTCTTCACCTAGATACTCCAGGTAACCATACAAAAAATATAAGCTAGAATTATATATTCAAATATTCCTTCAAAGTGGAATTCTCTCCATTTATTCCAGTGCTGCTGAGCATGTGCAGAGCATGCCTGGAAACTCCTCAGCTGGAATTACTCTTAAAGCAGCATAAGGGCCACACAAGAAAACTGGTTTCATTACTTTATAGTCACACCTTCTTTTTTAAAATTCAAATTCTTAACTGTTTCAAAAAAAAAATCAAGTCCATTTTGATGGAAAAAGATGTATCAACCCTGAAATTATGCAAAAGTGTCTGTAGTACATCCTGAAAGCAGTCCCCCAAAAATGTAACTCCATTAGTAATTAGTAGTCACTACTTACTTACTCAAAATGTTAACTTGGGAGGTCCAATACTCATTTGCTTGCAAAAGTTTTGGTGTGTGTGAACATCATTCACATCATGTTTTAATCATCCCTGACACAGCGGTGAGTAAACCTCCTTACCAGTGTCCCTTGCATGTAATAGGTATTCATAGTAAGTGATGGATACACCTACAATTGTACTTGTTTGGATATCTTCCTTGCATTAATTATTCAAATTTCTTTCAAATATGTATTTGTATGCCCTTTTCCTTTAAACTGAGACATTCCTCCAGGGAAGGGATCGTATATCTTCCTTCTGGGTCCCCACCCCAAAAACCAAGCACAGAGCTTAATGCCCAATAAGTAGCAAATAACATAACAGCTAACATGCATTGAGTGCTGCATGCCAAATATTAAATGAACTCTATTTTATTTAATACTTGTGACACTTCTATAAAGAAAGTATCTTCATCCTCATTTTACATATAAGAAAATAAAAAAGTTAAGTAATAATGTAATTGTGCCTCTGTACACACACACAGACACACACACACACACACACACACACACAGAGCCTGGCTCCACTTCTACCAAAGTTGCTATAAAGCCTAAAGTGTGGATAGTCTGGGAAATCTCAACGACTCCAGGGCAACAGCAAAACAAGTTTCTCATTTTCAAATTTTCTAAAATGTAGGTTGAGCTAATCATGAGCAGGTGCTATGAGTCAGTGAAGAGAGGGGAGGGGGAAAACAAGAAGAAAAAGACAAGAAAGCAGCCCTGAGGATAAACACACAAGAGGTGCCCCAAAATGCCCAAATAGCCACAGATTAGGATGCAGGTGAACAGAAAGATGAGACAAGACAGGTGATCTGGGGGTGACTGTCCTAAGTATATGTACACAGGGCAGAGAGAAGAGGGGAAGTAAATTAGAAAGCAAACTCATCTCTCAGAACTCTTCAAATGACAGCACATATTTTGTTGGCGTGCAGCTGTTCAAATAAGAGTATTTTTATACACCTCTATCTAATCCTAAGGGAGTAAAGACTGAAGGGACTATACTAAGAAAAGAATCCTGCCATAAGGCCAGGCGTGGTGGCATCCTAGCACTCTGGGAGGCTGAGGCGGGTGGATCGCTCAAGGTCAGGAGTTCAAAACCAGCCTGAGCAAGAGCGAGACCCCATCTCTACTATAAATAGAAAGAAATTAATTGGCCAACTAATACATATAGAAAAAAATTAGCTGGGCATGGTGGCGCATGCCTGTAGTCCCAGCTACTCGGGAGGCTGAGGCAGAAGGATTGCTGGAGCCCAGGAGTGTGAGGTTGCTGTGAGCTAGGCTGACGCCACAGCACTCACTCTAGCCTGGGCAACAAAATGAGACTCTGTCTCAAAAAAAAAAAAAAAAAAAAGAATCCTGCCATAAACGCAAGTACACGACGTCCCAGTCGTCCTTGAGAGAAAGAGAGAACTTGGCACTTCGATAGGGGAGCAAGAGTGGACAGAGAAGGCACTGAGTGCTGACAGAGGGGAGGCTGAAACATGGAGGGCTCAGCCTACCTGCTCACTCAGGTTTCGCTGCTCAGCACAGATCTCCAGCACACAGTTGCTGGTCTGCTTGGCCAGCTCTTCCAGGAAGGAGTTGCAGTGGTGAAGACCATGGTTCTTCAGGTGGGGGTACTATGAGAAAGAGGGACCAAGGAAGAAGTTGTCAAGCCCAGGACAGCCACTTCTTTGTCATAATACTACTCTGATCACCCCTTGCCTGAACTACCCACTCCTACAGAAGAAGAAACTGAGGCCCAGAGAGAAAGGATACATTCTACATCAAGCTACTTAGGAACTCATATCACATACCTATGTTTGCACCCTTCCTGGGACCAAAATCAACACTTGGAGTTGTGTTTTGGGGGACTATGGAGGAGATGTGACTAGAAAGATGACATGGTTTGGAGTTCAAGATACCCACCTCCTCTGGACACATCTCATGCGTGCAGTGGACAAAATGAGCACAGATCAGGGGGAAAGCAATGGCATAACGCAGCATAGAAGGTTCCTCCAGGGTCATAGCAAACATCTTCTCAAAGGTACGGAGATGAAAGCTGCAGAGAAAGGGTTTAGGAGCTGGTCTCTTTAAGGTGGAGAGAATATTAATTCTTTCAACAAACATTTATTGATATTTACCACTCCTTCCTTGATTTCTCTACCCTTGAGGCAGAAGACAACCTAAGAAACTTAACCCTTTCAGACATTTATAATGAACCTCAGGGCAGTTTAGTGATAATCGTCTTCCCTTTCCTTACGCAAAATTTGCTATCCCTCCTCAGAATCTTTCCATGATTCGGGCCATTCCCTCTAATTTAGAAGTTGTTCAGTAATGCTAATTCACATTCCTCCCAAAACTTGACGCCCAGGCTTCAGAAAACCTTCTCAAATTAACCCTATGAGACTGATCTTTCCTTAACCCAATATCCTCTCAACTTCTTGTACTCTTTTTACACTTTCTTCTATATCCAAGTATTGTTAATATGTTGACATCTTTTTCACATTTTGAATGCTATATCTCCTCACCTGTACTGATTACAGAAAACAAAGACAACATATTTTTCACTTATTTGTTTGATCCTTTAAAGGGTAGAGTTATGCACAAGAGTGTTCAGCTATATAATAAATGTTGAGTGCTACCTAAGGAAGGCAAACTAATGTTCATTCTCCAACTCTATTTTTCAGCCCTTTAATTATTTTCAGTTCTCTCCACTACACTTCCAAGTTTTTCATGTCTCTTTTAAGTTACAATGTCCCAAGAGAAAAAAAAAGCTGAAAAAGTTCCCAAAGATAACAGTGAAGATGAGAAAAGATTGGAACTAGACATATGGATGAATTATCCTAGAGAAGGGAAGGTTGTGTAAACTCCAAGTGGCTTTCCACAAGAGAATGAATACAAAAGGGAATCAACTTCAAATTCCTATCACTTAAGATTATTGGTAGAAGCTGGCATGAGTGAGCCATGGAGTCTGAGCATCTGCCTTTAAGGAGATCTTGAAGAAAATAAGACTTTCCCATCTGTCTAGGGGAATTATAAACCTCTACAGAGGACAGCCAAGGGAGCAAATGAGTTGATAAACAGTTCTGAACCAGGACATACCAGAAAATAGACAGGTCAGAAGTTTCCACCAGCAGTTTCTCTACTGAGTCCAGCATTCGGGAGTGAAAGACAATGAGGTTCATCACCTTGGCTAAGTCAGGGTTCTCATGCAGGTGCAGTGGGGCCTTAACCACACTAGTGTATGCCTGTGGTTGGCGTTGGGAAAGGGCAGAGAAAACAAGATGAGTGAAAGGACCCCCCAGCCTCGGAATTGAAATTTGGCCTGGGTATGTCCTATCCAGTCGGCAGTTTTAAAGATTGATTCACTCCATAAAGCGTTTAAGAGATAAAAAGCTAAGGGATTGTGGGGGACAAAGAATCTGAGGGTAGGGATCCTTAACAGCAACAGACCTGTAGGCGGAACCAGTCCAGCCTCAATCCTGAGAATTCAAATTTCTCTCCATTATCAACTGTAAGAAAAACAGAAGCAAGTTTTTTAAAGGAAACAATAAAACAGCACACTAATATCAACTGCATAGGTCCTCTGCAAAGATATCTTGTCCTATTCTCTGGCTCAAAGCTCAATATCTCTAGAAAAAAGATGTTCACTCTCATATATGCCCTGCCTTCTCCACCTCCCCACCGCCCCCCCATCCCCCACCCCAACCCCCACCCCCTTTACCTTGTTTGAGATTCAGAGAGGAGAGAGTGCTGACGAATGAGGACATGATGATGGATTCCTCCTCTGGACACACAGACAGATTCTAAAAGAAGAGTGGGCATAGGTTTCCCAGGATAGAAACCAGGACCACAAGGGTCAGTCAATGTATGAAGGCAGAAACATTGCTAAGTGCCAAAACAGAGAGAAAAAGCCAAGCAAGAGATGGAAGAAGCTTCCTGGGTTCTTTGCCATGTTAACACCCAGCTTCTTTTTTATTTTTCTCTCCTATTTCTATGTAGTTTCACTTAGGGAGGGAAAAAAGAGACCACTGAGATTATGAGTCTTTTTTTTTTTTTTCTTTTAACAATGTAGAGGGGGAAATTGGACTTTTTGACGCCCAATCTAGAGAGCATGAGATTCAGCAAGAGTGGCTCCAATAGGAAAAATAATCAGGGATTGCCCTGAAATTTCCAAACTATAATCAATTAAACATCATACCTGAATGATGTCACTAAGCACAAGAGCATCAAATCTTGCCAAGTACTGCAGGTGGTATTGCTGTATCACTTTGATGTGTCTTCGGACCAGAGCCCTAATCTCCTCCAACAAGAAAAGGAGCTCTGCGATGCTTCTATAAAGTTGAGGATGAGAACAGAGAGATGTATGAGACAAGAGATTTGAATTAAGACAAACACAGTGATAACAGGGCAGAAATTGAGACCTCCTGAGGTCATTTGATGCGCCTCTTTGTCCTCAGTTCATCCAAGGACAAGGTTCTTAGCCATGTCTTAGCCAAGTACTAACGGGTCAGCGTAGTCCTCAGGTGTCTTTGTCTTGGTGACATTTTCTGCGTGGCGAACCAGCCAGGTGACCTCATCTCGAATGAAGGACAGGGCCATGAAAGCAAAAAGAGCCTACAGAGAGGACAGGGACTATTAGAATTTTCGACTTTAAAAGTGGATTTCAAAGCACAGCGAAAACTCCCATGATAATATACACATGGGTATAATTGTGTAGCCACATCAACAGTGTCCAATAATAAACACTCACACCCACAAACAATCTCAACTATGTGACACAAAATCAGACATGTACAGATGCTGACACTGGCTCACAGTCAGTATCTCTCTTTCCCTATAGAATTAAATTTTAGAAATATTTACTGGGCATTTATGTGGTTTAAAGCAAAAAAGCAAGCTGTCTCCAATTAGTTCACACTCAAACAGAGCATAAGACAAGCACACAAATAGCTAGCTATAATATATGACATGCTATGATAGTGCCAAAAACAGAGATATGAAAAGCTTTGGGGTGCTCCAAGAATATTCAAGGAAATCAGCATATACACATTAAATAGATCACAAAAGACTCAGAAATGCAAACTCTTGTGAATGCCAAGGCACTGCCCCCATAGAGTGTCTTATCACTGGTCATTGTCCCCCTCCCACCGTTTCTTTCTCTTGCCTTGGGACCCAGCAGTCCTGGTTCATCAGTTAACACAGCCTCCAGCTCCTTCACTGCCATCCGCAGAAACTGCCGCCGTTGACAGTGGAACTGGCCACTGAGGAAGAAAAGGGAAACTAGAGAACATTGCCTCTCCCACCCTTAAAAATCCTCCACAGGCAGCACGGGAGAGAGACACACTTAGGAAGGGGTGTAAGGCGGTAGGAAAGTCCAATGCTAAAGTTAGACTTGATTAAAAATAAAAATTAAAAAAACAAGCGCAAGAGTCTGTGGAACAGCAGCAAGTTCTTCAGCTGAGGCGATAAAGCTGTACAGAAACTGGAGATGGCTTAGGTGAGAGAGAACAAATGTCAGGCGAGATTCCTATTCCAGCCCCTTTCAGAAAGCACATTCCCACCTTTACCTGTTTGCAATTACATGTTCCTTGCTCTCCTTTATGTCTGCCACTCGCTTGCCATACCTGAGGATTGACACAAGCACAGCAGGGTTGGCCATACCACCAGTTAGGGCCTCTGCCCACCTTCCCAGTCCTCCGAGTCCAACCTACAGCCCAGGGGGAGCATGGGCAGCCGCACTAGCAGCGTCTTTCCAAAGATCTTTCAGTTCTAGCTCATTATTTTGCAGATAAGGCAAATAAGACCTAGGGAAGGGAAATGACTTGTCAAGGTCACATAGAGCTTTAATGGCAAAGCTGGGCTAAACTTCCTGAAAGTCAAGGTACTCTTCCAGGTTTGAGCAGGGTAAGTGGAGTCATGCATAAATATAACACAGGCCCTGTTCTCAGGTAAAAGTAGTTACCCCAGCTCTACCTTGGGTCCCATTGCCGCATACTTCCTTTTAGAATGTAACTTTATCAATTATCTCTTTCTCACTTTAATCTCTCCTTCTCCATTACCTTATTCTCTTCCCCCAACAAATAAGTTCAAAGCCTCCCTTATTCTAAGAAGGCCCTAGCTTGACCCCGACAATCCACAATTCTCCCACATCACCAAACTCATCCAAAGAAACACCTATACTCTTTACTTCCTTACCTCTCACTGACCCTTAGCCACAAGGCCTTCCACACTAAACAAACTGATCTCTCCAAGGTCAATGTGAACTTTTGTATCAGCAATTTAAATGGTCTTTTCATTGTTTTGGGTTTGTCTGCAATAGCTGACTCTCCTGACCATATCTCCCTTTTTCTACTAGTGACCCATGCTCCAAATCCCAGCATTACCTTAGACTCTGTGCTAAGTTCCCTATAGCTGTCTTCTCTTGTCCTGTATCACTGTTACCACATTAGTGGGACTTTATAATCTCTCATTTCCCTTCTCCAAACCACTCCTTTATTGGAATTAGCACAAAATCAAAGAAATCTGGAGTTGGAAAATATCTTAATTAAATCAGGATTCAATGCCACAGCATTCCTGCTGGATAACTATTTCAACCTCTGCATAGTACAATGGAAAGAAACAGGATTAGGAGTCAAAAAAATCTAGATTTCCTAATTCCACCTCTTCTTAACTGAGTGATGCTGAAACTGAGCCTCAATTTTCTCATTTATAATATATATATATATATATATATATATATATATATATATTTTTTTTTTTGAGACAGAGTCTCGCTTTGTTGCCTAGGCTAGAGTGAGTGCCATGGAGTCAGCCTAGCTCACAGCAACCTCAAACTCCTGGGCTCAAGCAATCCTACTGCCTCAGCCTCCCGAGTAGCTGGGACTACAGGCATGCGCCACCATGCCCGGCTAATTTTTTCTATATATATTAGTTGGCCAATTAATTTCTTTGTATTTATAGTAGAGACAGGGTCTCGCTGTTGCTCAGGCTGGTTTCAAACTCCTGACCTCGAGCAATCCGCCCGCCTCAGCCTCCCAGAGTGCTAGGATTACAGGCGTGAGCCACCGCGCCTGGCCTAAAAAATATATATTAATACTTGTACCTGAATTATGAAGATCAAATTAGATCATTTATGTCAAAGAACCCCCTAAACTATAAATCATACATGGTAGTAGCTGTTTTTAGAGATAGGGAACTGAACACCCTCCAGACATCCCTTCCATTCCTTAGAAACATTAATCATTGGAAAGTTTTTCCAAAGCCACCTCCTGTAACTTCTAATTATGCTTCTTAAATTTATGCTCTCTTAACTCTGGCAGTGTTTTTTTTAATGATACTACCCAGTTATTGAGAATATAAAGAATCGATATTCTCACAGACTATTGATAATATAATCTGTTTAGAGGGCAATTTGGTAAGAGCTATTAAAATTTTAAATGTGCATACTCTTTACCCAACTTCTTAGAATTTACTCTATAGAAATAGTCACGTAGATTCACAAAGATATATGTCTAAGAACGTTCATTACAGCGTTGTTTGTGATGATTTTAAAAAGTGGAAACTTCAAATATCCATCTATAGAGATTTGGGTAAATAAATTATGTTATAACCACATAATGGAATATTATTCAACTATTAAAAAAATAAGTCTTTATGCACTGATATTCAAAGATATCCAAAATATAGTAAGTACAAAAAAAAGCAAACTTTAGACTATGGAGTGTAGATCCATTGCTTTTTAAACATTACTTATATAAGGTTGAAAATACATGTATACCTTTATATGTTTATATATGCAAATATACACACAAGTATATGGAGGATGTTCATCAAACTATTCAAGGAGGTGAGATTGTAGCCAACTTCCACTTTGTATTTTTTACTTTTCTGGATCTTTTATTTGCAACCAGAAAAAATAATGTATTTTGACTCTTTCCTTAATCCTACACCTCCTTCTCATTATGGCTCTCTCTATTCTTGCCTTTACATCAAACTTCTTGAAAGAATTACTTATTAAATTACTTATCTCTCATTTTCTTCTAAACCCACTGAAACCCAGCTTGCAACCTCACTGCTCAACTGAAGTTGTTCACAAGAAGAACACCAGGACTTTATAGCCACATCCAATGAACATTTTTCAATCCTCATTTTATTTTATCTCTAAACGTCATCTGATATAAATAACCAGTCCTTTCTTCTTGGAATGCTTCTTCCCTTGGCTTCTCTTTTACCTCTTCTTCTCAATATTCCTCACTGATTTCTCTGCCCCTGCCTGCCTCTTCAATATCAATGAACACAGAGGTTTGTTCCATCCTTTTCTCACTCTCTTTGAGTAAACTCATCTACTTTCATAGCTTTGATTACCAGTTCACCAGTTCTTCATCTGAATCTAGATAGCATTCCTAAATTCCAGGACCACAAAGTAAAAGGCCTAACACACATTTATCTATCTTCACTGTCCTATATATAATTCAAATTCAACCTGTTGAAAACAGAATATACAATTTTTCTCCCACAAACTTACTCTTAGTCACATGTTCTCTTATCTTTTTTTTTTTTAAGATGGGGTCTCACTCTGCCACCCACGCTAAAGAGCAGTGACTCTAATAGCTCAATGTAGCCCTGAACTCCTAGGCTCAAGCAGTCCTCCCGTCTCAGCCTCCTGAGTATCTAGCATTACAGGAGCAAGCCACCACATCAGGCTGTTCTCTTGTCTTAAAGAATGCCTGATATCCAAACCAGAAACCTTAATATCATTCTCAATTCCTCCTAATTTACTTAATTAATCCATGTCTCTACTTTTTCCCATATACTTTTTCTTCTTGCAGCCAGAGTGATCTTTTCTTTTCTTTTTTTTTTCAGAATGATCTTTTCTAAAATGCAAATATGATTATGTCATCCTCTGTTTGAAATCATTCAAAAGCTCCCTATCCTTTTTAGGACAGATTCAAACTCCATGGCAGAGCATACAAGGCCCCAACTTACCTCTCCAAATTCATCTCTTGACATCCCCACCTTTGTAACCCAGCTGCCTATGCACTGAACTACATGAACTTCTTCGAACTTGCCATGCTCTCTCAATTCAAATATCTTGACAGTTTCTCTGCCTAGAATATCTTTCTCTGCCTTAAGCAACTGCCATGACTTTCTACCCAACACAAACACACACACACACACACACACACACACACACACACACACATACACACACACACACACACTCTTCATCTGTTTAGCTCTTCAGATATATCTGTCTACAGGTTTTTCCAGATCCTACAAGGTCAGCTTAAGTGTCCATCTAAATGCTTCCATGGTACTCTGTGTTGACACATCATAATCCCTTACTGGGGCCAGGCAAGGTGGCTCACACCTGTAATCCTAGCTCTCTGGGAGGCTGAGGCAGGTGGATCGCTCAAGGTCAGGAGTTCAAAACCAGCCTGAGCAAGAGCGAGACCCCGTCTCTACTATAAATAGAAAGAAATTAATTGGCCAACTAAAAAACTATATACAGAAAAAATTAGCCGGGCATGGTGGTGCATGCCTGTAGTCCCAACTACTCGGGAGGCTGAGGCAGGAGGATCATTTGAGCCCAGGAGTTTGAGGTTGCTGTGAGCTAGGCTGATGCCATGGCACTCTAGCCCAGTCAACAAAGTGAGACTCTGTCTCAAAAAAAAAAAATCCCTTACTATATTCCAAGTTTGTTTATTTTCCACCAGTTTGTAAACTCCTTGAGAGCAGAAACTGTTTCTTTTTATTTAACAAGCACACAAGCACATAGCACTTACAATGTACCAGGCACTTTTCTACAGGCTTTACAAATAATAACTCCTTCATTCTTCATGACATCCCTAGGAAGTAGGTCATAGGGAAGGTACTACTATTACCCACATTTTATAGATGAGGAAATTGAGGCAATGGCCATGGAGAAGTAACTTGCCCAAGGTCACACAACTAGGAAGTGGTAGAGCTTGAATTCATACCCAAGCAAACTGGTTTCAGAGTCCATGCTCTTAACCTCTATGTTATCTTATGAATTACTGTATCCCTAAACCCAGTGACTCACCTGGCAAATACTAGGTATTCAATAATGATTTCCTCAATAGTTAGAATAAACTCTTACTACCCATACTCTGAAGCACTAATGGAGGCTGAAAAAGGACACTGGAAGGGGCTGAAAATCCCCAAAGATGAGCTTGGCTCTCATGTCTCTCACCCTTTCAAACCGCTAAACAGGTCTTCAGTGACCTTGTGCACCTGCAGCACCTCCTCCCGGACGAGGGTGATGTACAGGGAGCCCTGCAGACACAGCTTCCACAGCTTCTGGCACTGGCTGTTGGAGTTGAGGCACCCGTGACAAAGAAGAAACCCAACTGTGGATGGGTGAAAGAGGACAGGGGCAGACTTTTAGAACTTGCTCTCCAGGTAACATGCTGCTGTCTCCGTTCCCACCTGCTGCCACTAAACTTACTTATGATCCATCGCTCCATGACTTCCACAGACAGGTATTCACAGGCCATCTGTGAGAAGAGAGAAAGAGACGGTCAGTTATTTATCACAGTCTTCCCCTAAAGGAAAAAAGTCAAGCCAGAATCTGAGTATCAAAACCAACTTTTATTTTGCCAGGCTGGATTAGGGCACTTGATAAACCAATAGCTGGGAAACCTGCCAATAATGAAGGTGAGGCACTGGAAATGAAGTGAGAAATAAGGAATATAGTTGAGAAAAGGATAAGGAGCTTGGGCTGGAAGTTTAATATAACCTCTCTTTAACAGTTCAGATACTTTTAATAACAATAAAATGAGGAGGGCAAAACTAAAACATTCTCCCTCCTTTGGATTCTTTTACCACTTAAAGTATAAATCGTTCATTTGGCACTTATCACTAATCTGGTATCATCAGTTGTATTTTTATGACATGGTATATCTTCCCTAAGAGACTATAAGTTCTTTGAGGGAAGGACTTTGGGCCCATAGTTGTCAAACAAAAATATTTATTCATCAATTGACTCCTAAGCTCAAATTCTTACTGGGCTAAATAGGTGCATATCCTAGAAGAGAGCAAAGGATTCTTAGGGCTGGTATTTCCTGAAAGAAGCACCCTCCACAGAGATGGTCTTGGCAAAGAGAAAGCCTCCACTAACAAGAGGAAAAGGGGACTCACGGTATCTGAATTGGCAGGGTTAATCATGGCTGGGGGTGTGCTGATGAGACTTAGAAGCTGGGCACTGCGCCACTGCTCAGCCCCTTGGTTCCTTCGGACAAAGAGGAAGTGCAAAGAGAGGAGGGCTCCGCTCACAGACTGCAGGGGAAAAGCAAATAAAACTTTATTGTCAATGATGAGGACAAGGTACTTCTGCCTGAGGAATTCTCCACTCTCCCGGGGAACTTGCCTTTGTGTGAGGCCCAAACTCTTCTGTCAGCTTTTTCAGAGGGTGTTCATACTCCAAGACCATCTGACCCAGACGAGCAAAACTTGGGTCACTAGAAGAAAGCAAGCAGAAGAAAGAAGAGTTACAACCCTCCCTTAACTGTGACATGAATTCTTATGTTTACATATACGACAAAGTTGTGTGCATAGACTGGCATTCCCTACTGTCTCCAAAGATATACTTACTAAACTGGGAATTACATGTACAGAAACCTCACTCCAGGCACAGGTGTGCTAAACTGTGGCTAGACAGAACAATACAATTTTGGATAGGTCCATGAAAGTTTTTGCCTTACAAGCTCTCAAAATTGGGATGGACACATGACACATGATAGGTATTCAATAAATTTATGTCGATTAGTTGGAAATCAAGTAATATGCCTGGACCCAAATCTGTGTACAACCCAAAAGGGCACATAAATATTCCAAGCTAACAGATAAGGTGTGTGCCTAAGTATCCATGTAGACACATGGTAATACATAATGTGCTTAGAACGATAGGCCACAACCCACTCTGATCCCTCTGATCTTCATTTTTTTCATCCCTTAAATACTTATATCTGTACTAATGGAGGGGGACATAACTGCAGCTAATCCAAAATCCATTTGTATTTGGCTCCAAATGTATTATCATGCATTACTTACCTCTAATGGCTTTATCTTACTAACATTATTCCTACCAATACTAAAAAAAAAATTTCTTTGCCTTTTGTAATAACCTGAAAAGCAGAGTAGAAGCCAGTCCAGGATTAAAAATTTATCAGAAATAGTGCAAACTAGATAATCCACTAGTAGATATTCAAGAGTTAACTACAGGGGTCCCTTAGTATATGCAGGAGATTGGTTCCAGGACTGCCATGTATACCAAAATCCATGCATACTCAAGTCCCGCAATGAGCCCTGAGGAACCCAGATATATGAAAAGTAGGCCCTCTGTATACTCGGGTTTAGCATCCTGTGAACACTGTATTTTTGCTCCATGTTTGGTTGAAAAAATTCTGCATACAAGTGGATCTGCACAGTTCAAACCAGTGTTGTTGTTGAAGGGTCAACCGTATATGTAAAAGTGTACAAAGTGTACCTTGTTTTGTTGAGGTTATCGTATAGATTATAGGTTCTTATATGAGAACTCATGGCATCTATTTCCTTTGTAACTCCCCTCACCTCATAGAACCATCTATGAGACTGTTCATATAGTATCCTTCCTTAACTCACCCATGACCATGCACCATCTCATGGGCACAGTTGTACATGCCAATGAGTAGCCGTCGATCCTCAATCCGTGACAGAAGTAAAATAACTGAGGTATAAATCACAATCAAGTCCAAGTAACTCCGAGTGAAGTCAAAGTTGAGATTCTGCAAGAAGAATACAAAGGAACTCAAGAACAGCATGGCTAATTAATTTGAATCTCCCTATTTCTCTAACCACTCCAGACAGTGCTAAATAGATTCTGAATGGGTCTAATTAGAAGTAGGAACTGACAGACCAAGTGTAGTGGCTTGCATCTGTTAATCCCAGCAATTTGGGAGTCCGAGGCAGGAGGATCTCTGGAAGCCAGGAGTTTCAAGACCAGCCTGGGCAACAGAGGTTAGAGTGAGCTATGATTGAGCCACTGCACTCCAGCCCAGGCAACAGAGCAAGACCCCATCTCAAAAAAAAAAAAAAAGGGAGGAATTGACAGGAAAATTTAAAAGAAGAAAGTTGAAACAAAAGTCAGAGGCCGAGGTGGGAGGGTCGCTCAAGGTCAGGAGTTCGAAACCAGCCTGAGCAAGAGCGAGACATCCCCCCACCCCGTCTCTACTAGAAAAAAATTAATTGGCCAACTAAAAATATATAGAAAAACTTAGCCGGGCATGGTGGTGCATGCCTGTAGTCCCAGCTACTTGGGAGGCTGAGGCAGAAGGATTGCCTAAGCCCAGGAGTTTGAGATTGCTGTGAGCTAGGCTGACGCCACGGCACTCTAGCCTGGGCAACAGAGTGAGACTCTGGCTCCAAAAAAATAAAAGCCAGAGGCTATAAAAATGAGCTCAAGATGCAAGAAGACCAGGAAATAAGGTAGCATTTGGGAGTTGGAAGAAGGGGAGTAAGATTTTTGTGTAAATTCTACATTAATTAAATCACATTGCTGATCTGCTTAACATGTAAATATATTTTATCTTTATCTTTTTACAAGACAATTATAATCCTGAGAAGGAACACATGAAATAGCCATTCTTCCAGTCCCATCCCACCCCACACTGTCCCACCTTGGTCTTTTCTTTGACTCTGTGATAAAAGAGAATTGCAAAGGATCTTACGATATCGAAATGGCACTGGCAGGCGTCAATAGTGTTGAGAAGTTCATAAACGTGATCCTGGGGGTGGAATTGAAGATGCGGGTGAATAAAGAATAAAGAGAAGGTGACATGTACCTCCAGAATTTGAGGTTCTAGAAAGCCACCAAATAACAGAAGAAAGGCGTTGTTGAAAAGAGGAAGTTCCTTCTCAGTAAGCCACAGTAAGACCTTCTCAAGCTACACTGAGATGACACTCAGGCTACACAAATGCCCATGTTTCCATAGGCACAAGTCTCTACCATATTACTAGGCACACTGTCCCTGATCTTATCACACCTGGGTCCCATCCCTCCACATAAAAAAGTTTACAACACACAGATCATCTAATAGGCGGCTTCAAAAGTGCCAAAAAGCTAACCCTTTTTTGACAAACCCCAAAGTAAATCTGTTCTTGGATGCCATCTCCTGTTCTCAGGAGTAAATCATTAACAAATGGGAATACTGGCCAGGTGCAGTGGCTCACACCTGTAATCCTAGCACTTTGGGAGGCCGAGGTGGGAGGATTGCTTGAGCTCAGGAGTTCCAGACCAGTCTGAGCAAGAGCAAGACCCTGTCTCTACTATAAATAGAAAGAAATTAGCCAAACAACTAAAAATAGAAAAAAAAAATTAGCCAGGCATGATGGCACGTGCCTGTAGTCCCAGCTACTCAGGAGGCTGAGGCAGGAGGATCACTTGAGCCCAGGAGTTTGAGGTTGCTGTGAGTTAGGCTGATGCCACGGCACTCTGGTCTGGGCAACAAAGTGAGACTCTGTCTCAAAAAAAAAAACAAAAAACAAAAAAAACAAATGGGAATACTACCCAACTAGCCATGCGTTTCTATGTACTGACCACTCACTATATGTTAAGTACTTACTAGGTAATTTGCATGTACTTCATTTAACTCTCATTCTCTTGTGATAGGAATTCTTTTTCTTTTCATATGTAATTTTGCCTAAATAAATGTGCAGTTTTATTGTGGGCACTCCCCACCCCACTCCACATGAGCACCCACTTTCCATCCTGCCCAAACCCCAGGCAAACCAGTTTAACAACCAAATATGTCTTTTCTTATTTTTCTCCCTATTTCTATAATTCTATTAGATAGAAAAGAAGAAAAGGAAAGATAGACAGGTTCTTTTGGTCACCACTTGTGTTACAAAATTAAGATAATATTACACCTTTCGTGTCATTTTGCTTTTCTCATTCAACCTTACTTGCTGAAAGTCCTCAAAGTCATCTGGTAGAGCACTAATGCATTCTTTTTGATAGTTGCATAATAGCCTATGGTATACCAAAATTTATTCAGACTTTCTCCCACAGATTCACTTTGTTCACAGTTCCTGGCCTTTTTACACATTGTTATTTTTGTTTCTATAAAAGTAAAATTGCTGGATCAAAGAGTATATTTTTATTTTTAAAATATGTTGCCAAAAGATTTGAAAAGACACTTCACGAGAAAAAATATGCAAATAGCAAATAAGCACACAAAAAGATTCTCAATGATGTTAGTCAGCAGGTAAATGCAAATTAAAACTACAATAAGATACCACTATATATTCACTAGAATGGCTAAAATTTAAGTCTGATAATAGCAAGTGCTAACAAGAATGTGGAGCAACTGGAACTCTAATAATATATTACTGGTGGGAGGATAAAATGGAACAACTTTGAAAAAAAGTTTGGAAAAAGAAAGAAAAAAAAGTTTGGCAGTTTCTTATAAAATTAAACATGCTATCACCACAAGATTCGATGATTCAATTTCTAGATTATTTACCCAAATGAAATGAAAACTATGTCCCCACAAAGATTTGTGCTTGAATGTTTATAGCAACTTATGCATTAATGGCCAAAATCTAAAAACAATACAAATGTCTATCAACAGGTAAATGGATAAACAAACTGTATCCATACAATGAAAAGGTTTTAATCAGAAATGGGAACTGAATCACTGACACATGTAACAATATAAATAAATCTCAAAAACATCATGCTGAGTGAAAGAAGCCAGACACAAAAGAATACGTACTGTATAGATCCCATTTACTTGAACCTTTAGAAAAGAAAAATCTATTCTAGAAAGCAGATCAGTGGTTTCCTGAGGCTAGGAGTGAAGGCTAGGAATTGACTAAAGGGCAAAAACACACAGGGAACATTTGGTGTGATGGAAATTTCCTATACTTTGATTGTGGTGGTGTCTACACAGGCATATACATTGTCAAAACATGTTAAAATGTGTAGGAAAATTTTTTCCAATTTATCTTCCCAAAAAGGCTGTGTCTAAATTAACAGATGGGGAAACCAAGGCTAAGAGCAGTTAAGCAGCTTATCCAAGATCACAGAACTAGTCAGCAATGGTATCAGAATTTGAACCCACAGCCATGATCTTCCCTTTATGCTATATGACCTCTAGACCTCTGCCTGGGTCTGTGCTGCCTCATTTGCTAGTAATGCCTTTCTATAACTCCAGCCTGCAACACAATTTCCACAGGATATAGCTAAAGTTCACTTTCAGCCACCCACACAACCAATGTCACCATATAGGTCTTATTCTCTAAAGACAAGAATCAGAAGTGAACAGAAAGGAACAGAATTAACATTTGTTGGCCTATTACTTTACTATTAATATATGCTAAACACTGAACTAGGTGTTTACCATGCATTATCTCATTTAATTCTCACAAACACTCCATACAGTAAATTTTATTTCTCCATTTTATAGATAAAGAATCTGGGATTCAAACAGTTCTTTGTCTGAAACTGTACAGCTTATAAGTGGTAAAGCCGATATGTGAAACCAAGTTTGTCTAATTCAGTGCCTACCTACTTTACAACTCACCCTACTTCAGTGTCCTTACTTCCCTTCCTGCCCTAAGCAAGCCATACCAAACACCTTAGGCTTGGAACTTCACAGCCACAGCAACCAGCAGGTATTCTAAAATCCCCTTTGGACTCCAACTTTTTTCAGTAAGAGGATTTTTTTTTTTTTTTTTTTTTTGAGACAGAGTCTCACTTTTGTTGCCCTGGCTAGAGTGAGTGCCGTGGCATCAGCCTAGCTCACAGCAACCTCAAACTCCTGGGCTCAAGCGATCCTGCTGCCTCAGCCTCCCAAGTAGCTGGGACTACAGGCATGTGCCACCATGCCCGGCTAATTTTTTGTATATATATATTTTTTAGTTGGTCAATTAATTTCTTTCTATTTTTAGTAGAGACGGGGTCTCGCTCAGGATGGTTTCGAACTCCCAACCTCGAGCAATCCGCCCGCCTCGGCCTCCCAGAGTGCTAGGATTATAGGCGTGAGCCACCGCACTCGGCCAATAAGAGAATTTTTTATATGCCTCCAGCATTCTTTCCACTGCCTCCACTAGTGTCTATCCTCTTCCTAGCCACTACTCTCAATTCTAATATTAACACTCTTGACCTGACATTCCCTCAGATCTTCAGTCCTTCATGTCCCCACTTCTCTCTTCATTGTGTGATCCAATGAATGTCCTGGATTAACTTCCCTGGCGTAGGCACAGGGCACCTAAGGCAGGGCCTGTACTCTTGTACCACCTGAAAAAATATTATAATACCAGCCCTTGGATTGCTCAGAGAGCTAAAATTTGTATTATTTCTTGAATATATGAATAATACATGTTTATGGTAGAAAAATTAGAAAATACAGATAAGTTTAACTTTAATTAGTTTTGGAAAACACTAATAATCCCACCAATCAGAAATTCTAATCTTCTTTAAATGCACATTTAACTATGTAAATATCCATTTTAGGGACATCTTATATCTTAAAGTGTATTATAATTTGCTTTTACATTAAACACATATGGAAAACATTTTTCCATGCCAATTAATATAATGTGTTACCATCTTTAACAGCTGCAGAATATTCATTTATGCACACATATTCTGAACTTTCAACCAAACAGCTATTTATTGGATATATCATTATGAAGTTGTAACTGTCAAAATAATGCAACAGAATACATTCTTGCACACATATCTTTGCACTTCTGATTGTTTCCTTAAAACAAATTTTTAGAAATAGAATTACTACATTAATTTTTAAGACTTTAGAAATACATTATCAATTTGTTTTTTAAAAACATTGCGTTAAATAATTTTTAATTTTTGTGTTTACAAAAATAGTATGCGCTCATTGTTTAAAATTTAAATAAAACATCACCCATGTAGTATTGCTACTAAAAGCTGTTAACAATAAGACAAATCCAAATTGAAGGATATTCTAAAAAAACAACTAGCCTGTCACATTGTATTTATGATATCGAAAAAGAAAAAAAAAGAAAAATGGAAAAACAACTAGCCTGGACTCTTCAAAATGTCAGTGCCATGAAAGATAAAGGCTAGGAATTATTATTAATTAGATTAAAGACTAAGGAGACAAAAGTAAATCCAATGTGTGATTCTTAAGACAATTAGAGAAATATGAATATAAGCTATGTATTACCCAGTAATATTATAGCAATGTTATATTTCCTGAGTAGGATAATTGTATCAGGATTGGGTAAGAAAATATTCTTGTTCTTAGAAAATGTATGCTTAAATATTTTTGGAAGGAAATGTCATGATTTCTGCAACTAACTCAAATGGTTCAGAGAAAAAAACAGTTATAAGTAAATGTGGCAAAATACTGACAATTAGGAGACCCAGGAAAATTGCAAAACAATATTCATTGTACTACTCTTGGAATTTTTCAGTAAGTTTGTAATAAAATATCAGGGAAAAATACTTGAAATTTTTAAAACTTAAATAATGCAAAGATGTATGGCTTATATAAATTGATCATCCCTAACCCCAAAATCCAAAATCCAAAATCTGAAACTTTTTGAGTGCCAGTGTAACACTCAAAGGATGTGCTGACTGGAGCATTTCAGATTTAGAATTTTTGGATGAGATATATGCAGCCATATAACACAAATATTCCAAAATCCGAAAACATATGAAATCCAAAATACTTCTGGTCCCAAGAATCTTGAATAAGGAATATTCAACCTGTATGGAGAACTCCTAAAACTCAACAATAAAAAGCAACCCAATTTCAAAATAGACAAAGGATGTGAAATAGACATTTCTACAAAAAAGATAGACAAATAGCCAATAAGATATACAAATGGCTGATAAGCATATGAGAAACAAATGCTCAACATCACTAATCATTAGCAAAATGCAAATCAAAACTACAATGAGATAACACCTCACACCCATTAGGATTGCTACTATCAAAAAAACTAGAAAATAACAATTGTTGGTGAGGATGTGGAGGAAGTATAGCCCCTGGGTGCTGTTGGTGGGAATGTAAAATGGTACAGTATGGAAAACAGTATGGCAGTTCCTCAAAAAGTTAAAAATAGAATTATGTGATCCAGCAATTCCAATTCCACTTCTGGGTGTACACCCAAAAGAACTGAAAGTAGGATCTCAAAAATATATTTCTGGCTGGGTGCGGTGGCTCACGCCTGTAATCCAAGCACTCTGGGAGGCCGAGGCGGGCGGATTGCTCGAGGTCAGGAGTTCGAAACCAGCCTGAGCAAGAGTGAGACCCTATCTCTACTATAAATAGAAAGAAATTAATTGGCCAACTAATATAGAAGAAATTAGCCGGGCATGGTGGTGCATGCCTCTAGTCCTAGGTACTCGGAGGCTGAGACAGCAGGATCGCTTGAGCCCAGGAGTTTGAGGTTGCTGTGAGCTAGGCTGACGCCACGGCACTCACTCTAGCCGGGGCAACAAAGCGAGATTCTGTCTAAAAAAAAAAAAAATATATATATATATATATATATATATATATATATATATATATATATATATAATTTCTTTACTCATGTTCATAGCAGCATCATTCACAATAGCTAAAATGTGAAAGCAACCAAAGGGTCCATCAACATATGAATGGATAAGCAAAATGTAGTATATCCATACAATGAAATACTATTCAGCCTTATAAAGGAAAGAAATTCTACAATATGATACAACATGGATGAACCTTGAAAACATTATGCTAAGTGAAATAAGCTAGTCATAAAAAGGCAAATATTATTCTACTTACATGAGGTACTTAGAGTAGTCAAAATCATAGAAACAGAAAGTAGAATGGTGTTTGCCAGGGGCTGGAGGAAGGGGTAAATGGGAGTTATTGTTTAAAGAGTAGAGTTTCAGTTTCACAAGATGAAAAGATGATTGCACATTATGGATTTATTTAGTACCACTGAACTGTACTCTTAAAAATGGTTAAGATAGGTTTTATTTTATTTATTTGTGTATTTTAGCACAATTTTTTAAATTAGGGGAAAAAAAGGATAGCTTAGTAAATTGAAGCCAAGCATAATCCATCTCTAAAGATAGTTATTTTTAACAGTTTAATGTATAATACTCCAAATATTTCTTACATATATACTAACACTATGTATATACAAGCTTATATATCTTTTAAAATAAAAATATGATGTGACATAAGCTATTTTGCAATTTGCTTTCATTTAACAATACAACTTAGATATCCTTCCATATCAGTACATCTCATTTTTTTCAAGAATCTATATTAAGCAACACATATGAACATCTACTAAAGAAGGAATAGCCTCTGAAAGACCATGCCTACGTTAGGGACCTAGGATAGAGAGAGCTCACCCGAAATTCCATGACATCCACAAATGACTGGTAGTAGTTAGTGAGAAATCTAATTATTTCAGTTTTTTCACGATGTACTGGCCCTAAATGTTGCTGAAAGAAATACAAGACAAAATTAAAAATGCAAAATAGAAGACAATTAATCAAAGTAATTCAAAAAGAAAAGAGGTTATAGGTAAAATATTCTTAAAGAGGGTTGAAATACACCGACAGAAGTTGGAAACTCTCTGATGCTCTACAGGTCTTTAAACAGAGGATATTCTCTATCTAGGCCGGATGGCTGTGTGAGAGGAAATTTCAAGGATCCTTTTAGCTGAAGAGGTTTACTATTAATAAAAAAAAAAAAAAAAAAAAGTCAAAAAAAGCAGAATGAGAAGATGCTATAGGTAAGATGGGTGAGAAATCTAGGGCCAATATCTAATAAGGAAGAAGTGATATCCCACTAGATGCATAATTCTAAGACATGTAGCAAGGAAACACTGAGTGTGAAACAGGAACAACAATAAAATATATACACCCTGCTGGGTTGAGAGAGCTGACTTCCTGTACAAACAATGTGTTCTTACGAATCTTGCAGTGGAGAAAACAGGCAATGCTTTGCTCCAGTTTACCCTGGAAGAATCCCATCTTATCTCAAAATTCTCAAGACCTAAAGCTCTGCAACAACCTGAAGCTCTGTGGTTGCTCCATTCCCTGCCAAGTTTGAAGAGAGACAGTCAAAAGAAAAGAATCCCAGCCATCCCGGCAGAGAATTACTTCAGAGACAGGCAAAGAGGAGGACGGAGTTCTCACCGTGCTGTTTCGGACATCTATGTTGGGAAATTTCTTGTTGATGTACTTCAAAGATGACTCCATGGACTTTTCCAGTAAGAAAGGTGGCTTGGATTTGGGGTCTGCACAAGTCTGCACGGATAAACCACACTGTATTTCAACTGTTCCTCCTGCCCCTCAGAAACATACCTCTTCCCTGCATCATTCAACCTCGAAGCTCTCTTAGGAAAAGGCACTCTGGGAATTAGTTATGAAAGCATGAGCGTAGGTCGGGAATAAATTCCAGGACACTGAGCCAACTATCAGAGAGCTAAATAACAACCTGAGCATTTTGTCCCACTGGGTAAAGCTTAATGTCTGCTTGGCCCCAGCACAAAGAGGAAGCTGTTTCTCCACCCCTCAACTGCAGCCTGAAGGAGTGAGAAAAGCAACTGCTCGGGAGTTAGACTTTGTGCAAGACTCAGTGTCACAATTTGGTCCACTACATGAGTACCTTATCCCAAAGGGCATTTATAGGAGTCATGGAGACAGAGAAACCGTGTTCTGGGTGATTTATTTTAAAGTTCCCTCCCCCAAGTCCCCTACCTTCCCTTCCAGGAAAACGTCTTTACGTCTTTACTTCCTATGGCTTGCCAGCCCCCGGCCCACCTCTCGCCACCAGCTTCTCCCAATTGCACAGTTCCTCTTCTGAACACACAGATACACACAGCATAAATTGCCCCAGACTAAGTCCCTCAGAAGACAACTACCCTTTTGTATCTAAATTTCTATATATTTTTTTCCTTTTAGAGAAGTACTTCTCCAAAGTGGAAAAGTTTTCGCCAGAGACCCAACTTCAGATCTCCTCAGAGTATGGGAGATCAACAATAAATAATAAAACCCAGAATTCTAGACACCAGAGCTTTATCCAAATCACTAAGAGCACAATTATTCCCCCGACACTCCTACCCCTGCCCCAAGCCCCAGCGGAAAGCAGATGCTCTCATCGGGGTGAGAATCATACCTAGAAAGGGGAAGCCCTGAAAAGGAGCTCCCTTTCTGCCTCCCGGAACCAGCTGGCCTACATAATTGCAGTGACCGAAGGCCTGTTGGAGCAGTGGGAAAGAGCATGGGGTCTAACTGCTGGACCTACCCGCCTCAGGGTTCCCTATCTGCCTCAGGGTTCCCTGGCCCCCTCAGGGTTCCCTCCCCTGCTGTTGCTAGAATAATTAATACTGGTTCCCCTTGCCCATGCTTACCTTCTTGATGTTATACATGCGGATGAGAACCCCCTGACCCCGATCATTCAGGATAGTGAGCTTCTCTGCAAATTTATGCTGATAAGCAGATGTCAAAGACATGATGGTCACTGAGAGAGAGGAGCATCCAGACAGCAATGACTGATCTCCCTAACACTTTCAGCCCAGGTGGTGACACCCTCTGGGTGGAGGGACTCAGCCTGGTTGGTGCGCTGGTCTTCCGTTGCCTCTGCCATTGGCTTGTGGGTGAAATCAGTCATTATGGTTCACAAGCCCTCAGAGCCTTCTTGCGCTTCCTCTTGCACACTCAGCAGGGGAGACTTCCTCTTTCCGTACAGCACTTTTAGCATGGCTGTGACGTGGGTGGAGGCTGGGGAGAGGGATATAGGCTTTCAAGGCCTCTTCACAGACTGGCACTGACCGTTTTGGTCTCATGCCTCCACAAGTGTCCTATACAAAGCCCTGTGCCAGACAAACAAGAATCTGCCCCTACCCCCATACATCTCTATACTTTCCCTCTTTTCATCCTCCCATCAAGAATGCCTATATTATTCTCTACCGAACCTTAGACCTCATCATCTTTTAGGACCCAAATCAAATCCCATCTCTTCCTAACTACCCCATCCAATGTCAAGTATTGTACTACACTGTGTATTGTCAAATATATTATTTTATTCCTTGATATATTAAATGTATGTCTTATCTCTCCCAACTACATCATATGCTCCTTAATGAGAGGAATTATATCTAATACTTCTTTATATCCCTCACCATGCTCTAGCTGACAGACGTCCTCAAACTACGGCCTGTGGGCCACATGTAGGTGTTTTTGCTCATTTGTTTTTTTACTTCAAAATAAGATATGTGCAGTGTGCATAGGAATTTGTTCATAGTTTTTTGTTTGTTTGTTTAGGAGGTTTCTTGATTTTATTTTATTTATTTTTTTATTTAGCATATTATGAGGTTACAAGTGTTGAGGTTACATATATTGCCCTTGCCTCCCCTCTCCCCTCAAGTAAGAGCTTCAAGCGTGTCCATCCCCTAAATGTTGCACATCTTACTCGTTTGGTTGTATATACCCATCTCCTCCTCCCCCCTCCCACCCTCCCCACACCTGATAAATGTTACTCCTTTATGTTCACTAAGGTGTTGATCCTTTAATACCAATTTGCTGGTGAGTACATGTGGTGCTGGTTTTTCCATTCTTGAGATACTTCACTTAGTAGAATGTGTTCCAGCTCTATCCAGGAAAATATAAGAGGTGCTATATCACCATTGTTTCTTAAAGCTGAGTAGTACTCCATGGTATACATATACCACATTGTATTAATCATGAATTGATGGGCACTTGGGTTGTTTCCACAGCTTTGCACTTGTGAATTGTGCTACTATAAACATTCGAGTGCAAGTGTCTTTTTGTTAATAGTTTTTTAAAACTATAGTCCAGCCCTCCAACCGTCTGAGGGACAGTGAACTGGCCCCCTGTTTAAAAAGTTCGAGGACCCCTGCTCTAGCACAGTGATTCTTGAAGTGTGATCCAGCACCATCAGCATCACCTGGAAGCTTGTTAGAGATGCAAATTATCAGGACCCACCCCAGACCACTGAATCCAAAACTCTGGGGTGGATCCCAGCACTCTGTGGTTTAAAAAGCCCTCCTCGTGAATCCAACGCACACTTGAGTTTGAGAACCACTACTCTAGTACAATGGTATTTAGAGGTGCTTAAGAACCCAAGATCAATCCGTGTCCTGAGAGTTCAGGATTGGAAGGTCTGTGGTGGGGCCTAGAAGTCTGCATTCATAAGCACCCTGAGAGGTTTTGGTGCAAATGTCCATTTTGAGAAACACTGATCTAGAACAACATCTCTTAAACATAGTAGCTACTCAGTAAGTATGCCAATTTATTTGTTGAATTATTAAGACCAAGATAGGAAATGGGCCCCATGAAGAATGAAATGAATTGATTAATAAGAGGAAATTAATCATAGCTCTTAAATCTTAGAGGATTGAATGAATTTTAGCACTAAAATATTCTTGCCATTCCAACCAGGACTTGATCCCCTAACTCAGGAAAAATTTCACTCATCTCAAGTTTCTTTCAAGACACAAAGCAAAAAGTCCTAGGAAAGATTCTAAATCAGAAAGAATTGGCCAGGCGTGGTGGCTCACACCTGTAATCTTAGCACTCTGGGAGGCCGAGGCGGGCGGATTGCTCAAGGTCGGGAATTCGAAACCAGCCTGAGCAAGAGCGAGACTCCATCTCTACTAAAAATAGAAAGAAATTAATTGACCAACTAAAAATATATATACAAAAAAAAAAAAAATTAGCCAGGCATGGTGGCACATGCCTGTCGTCCTAGCTACTCAGGAGGCTGAGGCAGTAGGATCGCTTGAGCCCAGGAGATTGAGGTTGCTGTGAGCTAGGCTGACTCCACGGCACTCACTCTAGCCTGGGCAACAAAGTGAGACTCTGTCTCAAAAAAAAAAAAAAGAAAGAATTATTTTCATTTCCACCTCCTTTCCAATGCCTTTCCTGCAGTTTTCAATCATTTCCATTTTCCATATCCAGAGCTCTCATGATCCTAATAAATTCTATGGGGGTGAGTGAGGGGAGAGAGGCAGGGCTGATCAGCATCACTATTTAAGGAACTTAACATGCTTGCTCCCAAAACAATGTATTTTTTTTTAAGAAACAGCTAGATGGCAACACCTAACACATGAAATTTCAAACATCTTTAAGAAAGACTTTGCATTTTTAGAAAACAGAACTTGCCTTCAATTTTATTTACTGGACTGTGTCCTTAGAAAGCTGTGGTCCTGAAATAATGTGATGTTGGCCCTAAAGATTTTGGTAATTCTTTTTGGTTTGGGGTTTTTTTGGTTTTTGGTTTTTTTGTTTTGTTTTGTTTTGTTTGGGGGATAGGTCTCACTCTGTCACTCAGGCTGGAGTGCAATGGCATCATCATAGTCTACTGCAACCTCAAACTCCTGGGCTCAAGCAATCCTCCTGTCTCAACCTTTTGAGTAACTGGAACTATAGTGCACAACACTACAATTGGCTAATTCTTCCATTTTTTCGTAGAGACAGGAGTCTCACTCTGTTGTTTAGGCTGGTCTTGAACTCCTGGCCTCAAGTGATCCTCCTGCCTTAGCCTCTCAGAGTGCTAGGATTACAGGTATGTGCTCCCATGCCAGACCAGCCCTAAAGATTTGAATCACCTGCTGTTATTGAAGAAACTCAAGTTCTAGCAAAGAGATCTGTGAGATTTCTAATGGTCTTTTACCTTGATGGGGGAGAATTTAGAGCAGGGAGTAAGAGGCCAACATTTAGGAAGCTGAGCAGCAGCATAGCACCAGCCTTTTTAGGGTTAGTATAGTTCTATTAACTCTTTCTCACTTTCATTTCTTACCCTTATCCTGAAAATTTTGTTGAAGACCCTTTGTACCAAGCCAGTATTGTTTTCTACTGTCCCTTAATATGTACTCCCCAACCCGGTAGGAACCATCTCCTAGCCTACTGTGAATGTGCTACATCATTTCTGCCTCTCTGACTTCACTTCTGTATGCTTTCCTCTCGCTGACCCAAATCCTACTCAGTCTTCAGGATCTAACTCAATAGTCCCACGTCCAGCCCTTGCTGAACTACTATAGCACTTGGTCTATCACATACTTTACATCCAAGTCGTGTTCCACCTTTAATTTCCCACCTTAAATTATACTGTCTTCCCAGATGAACCAAAAGATTGCTAGAGCCTGGAAACACTTATTCTCCTGTACTTGGTATGTGGGGAAAGCCTACACAATTAGGCTCCAATGTAGTTGAGTACAGTTGGCTAAGCCTTATGACTTAGTTACTAAGAGCCCAGGTTCTAGGGCCACATATCTTGAGTTTGCATCTCAACTCTCACTTATCAGCTCTAACCCAGTTTCTCTGTCTTTAAAATGAAGGTGATATTGGTAATAATTCCTACATAGGGCTATTGTATTTAAAAAGTGATAACATAATTGTTTACTACGTACCAGCTACTTTAAATGTTTTAACTGTACTACCTCAAATAATATTAATCATGCTATTCAAACACTTGCTTTGGGCCGGGCACGGTGGCTCACGCCTGTAATCCTAGCACTCTGGGAGGCCAAGGCGGGCGCATTGTTCAAGATCAGGAGTTCGAAACCAGCCTGAGCAAGAGCGAGACCCCGTCTCTACTATAAATAGAAACAAATTAATTAGCCAACTAATATATGTAGAAAAAATTAGCCAGGCATGGTGGTGCATGCCTGTAGTCCCAGCTACTCCGGAGGCTGAGGCAGGAGGATCGCTTGAGCCCAGGAGTTTGAGGTTGCTGTGAGCTAGGCTGACGCCACAGCACTCACTCTAGCCTGGGCAACAGAGTGAGACTCTGTCTCAAAAAAAAAAAAAACTTGCTTTGTAACTTTAGGCTATTACCACTAAGTGGGTTTCCTAATCTATAAAATGGTAGTAATCCTTCATACAACTGTGGAAGTGATTATATGATACAGCATATGTAAACATTTGGCTCAAGACCTAGTACTGTGGATTGGGAATGCCAACAATAAAGTAAAATTTTTTAATATGTAGTGAGCTTCTTATGTCACTTTCTGTGGAATTCTATTTGGCACCCCATAAAGAAAAAAGTTAGTTTAAAAATGGAACTAATCATGTTAACTGGTAGTCTTAGAGGAGCAGCAGCTCTCCTATAAACTGGAGGAGCCCTTCTAAAGGTATCTTTTATCTTATCCCCACAGCAGGGCCTCATAACCCTCACTGCAAATCAGAATCCCCTGTGGAACTCTTTTAAAGTCACAGTTAGCCAGGCCCCATTCTTGAAGATTCTGATCCAATAGTTCTGGAGTGGGTCCAAAGGATCTGTTACTTTAAAACTACTCAGTGATTCTTATGCACAACCAAGATTGAGAACCACTTCTCCAAGACTTAACTGTGACATCAAAAACCTCCAAGCCTCTGAGAAATCACAGAGCATATGGTGGGAGGAAATAAATTGAGTAGCTTGAACAGAAAGTTGATTCACATCACTTGACTAAAAAGTATTGTGCTTTCCCTCTCCTCAAACTTCAGCTATTTGCCTTGTTTTGTCTTGCCCAAGGAGTGTTTTCCTCTTCAAGTGACACTTCCTTTCAGATTCTCGAGAGACATTGCTTCAAGAATAAGGTAGGGGCCAGGCATGGTGGCTCACGCCTGTAATCCTAGCACTCTGGGAGGCCAAGGCAGGCAGATTGCTCAAGGTCAGGAGTTCGAAACCAGCCTGAGCAAGAGTGAAACCCCTTCTCTACTAAAAATACAAAGAAATTAATTGGCAAACTAAAAATATATAGAAAAAATTAGCCAGGCATGGTGGTGCACGCCTGTAGTCCCAGCTACTCAGAGGCTGAGGCAGGAAGATACCTTGAGCCCAGGAGTTTGAGGTTGCTGTGAGCCAGGCCTATGCCATGGCTCTCTAGCCCAGGCAACAGAGTGAGAGTCTGTCTCAAAACAAAACAAAACAAAACAAAAAGAATAAGGTAGGTCTCAAGATCCTTTAGACTATTATCAAAGTTGGAATACTCTTGTCAAGTCTAACGTGTATTAAACCAAATGGCCTCCATTATAATGTTAGCCTTCCCACATGGGATATTCAACTGTCAATAATTAGGTGAGGGGAAGGGGAATTAAGATGGCGAACGAGAAACACCACCAGAGTGTCTCTGCAGAAAAGACAGATTCTAGCAGAAGTTAGAAGAAAAAAGCAAGAAGACGAGCATACAGTGGACGAGGGCTGGAAGGAGGGGTACCTGAGACCACGGGAGACTCCATGGGAGGAGGTTGCGGAGGAGAACTGGAAGCTGAGACTGCTGGAGCAGCCCAGAGACCAGCAGGAAGGGTAGGTGGATAGGTCAACTTTACTCTCCCTGGCCTCTTGGACTGCTGGTGGGCTCCCCAGCGGGTGGAGAGACCTGCGGACACCAGCCCAGAAATGGCCACCGCCAGCAAGCGGTAAGCCTGTAGCAGACCCGGCACTAGGCTCCCAAATCCCTCAGGGCACCTCCGTGTGCACAGACCTGAGCCACGCAGCAGGCATCATATTGCCTCATTCTCCCCTCCGCCAACCCTACCCGAGGCTGCCCAGAGAGACGATATAGCCACCAGCCGGAGGCAACTCCAGGGAATGGGACCTTCCCTTTTGGGGCCCTACAGCTGACTAAGGGGAACAGTGAGCTCCTTCCCCGCCAACCCTCCCAGGTGCTGCTGGAACGGTGATCCCAGGAGAACGGGGCACACCCTGATGCTGAGAGACATAGACCCAGCTTGGTCTCCCTGTGGGTGAATTGAGACTGACACTCCTCTCCCTGGTGGGGATATAGTTTGAACTCTGGGGCCCAGAGGTCAACCTGCAGACCAGATCGCGTGCACCGAGGTCTCGCATTGCCTGGGGCACAGAAGGGATATACGTGAACAGCCTACTGAGGTGTGTGTGCCTTCTGGGGCAGATCAGCATCCTAGAGGGCAACCCTCCCCCCAAAGAGAGGAGGTGAGCCCAGCCCAGGTGGTGTTTCTGTGCAGGGAACCTCCCCACCTGCATCACAGTCAGGGGAAGCTGGTGGCGTGTGGTTTGGCCTGCTGGCAGAGGCCCAGGAGTAGCCTTGGAGTTGGGAAGCGTGGAAAGAAGCCAGGCCCACTCCAGACTGCGGGTCTCAGACAGCCCCACCCCCACACGCAGACTTTCTGACTGAGTGAGGCCATTCCAGCTCCTCCCTGACAGCTTTTCCTGGAAAAAGAGAACAGAACTTTGACCCCTGCTGACAACATTGGTGGTGCCTGAAGGCAGGCTTACCCAACCCAGCTCCACCCAGACTCTCTCCTAGACCAGCCCTCACTAGGGGGAGAAAAGGACACACTTGGAAGTCCCAGGGCCCCACCGACCACCTGAGGCACCAGAGTGCCTCTCTACAGAAACAAGAGCTGGTTACAGGACACAAAAACAACAACATAGCCTGTTCCTCCAAGCAAGCGCCACCTACTGACAGGGAGGGCATCCTGCACAGCCTTTTCACGGCACCTACTGACTCATTATACAAGGAGTGGTCAAATCTCACCCACAGACACCACCTAACGCCTCAGAAACTAAACAAGGCGTGTGAATACCCAAACAAAAACCTAAAGGAAAGAAATAACAACTGATCGACATGGGAAGAAATCAGCGAAGGAACTCAGGGAATATGAAGAGCCAAACGGAAAACACACCCCCAAAGAGGAGCACAAGCACCCTAGAAACAGACACCAACCAAAATAGGGCAACCAAAATGACAGAAGAGGAATTTCGAATGCGGATCATAAGAAAATTCAACGACCTGCAAGAACAACTCAATAACCAACACAAAGAAACCACAAAAAGCCTCCAGGACCTGGAACAAAAGTTCACTAAAGAAATCGACACAATGAAGAAAAGTTTAACCGAACTCCTGGAAATGAAGAATCAATTCAAGGAACTACAAAATACAGTGGAAAGTCTCAAAAACAGGGTAGATCAAACAGAAGAAAGAATCTCAGAGATTGAAGATAACACCCTCCAATGAAATAAATTAGTCACAGAGATAGAGCAGAGAAACAAGAGAAAAGAGCAAACTCTACAAGAGATGTGGGATTATGTGAAGAAACCTAATGTGAGAGTCATAGGCTTACCAGAAGGGGAAGAAGACAACACTCAAGGATTGGACAAGCTATTTGAAGATATAATAGAGGAAAATTTCCCAGGCCTTGCTCAAAATCTCGATATACAAGTTCAAGAAGCTCAGAGGACCCCTGGGAGATTCAATGCAGGAAGACATCACGACATGCAGTCATCAGACTGACCAAAATATCAACTAAAGAGGCCCTTCTAAGAGCTGTAAGACGAAAGAAGCAAGTAACATACAAGGGAAAGCCAATTCGAATAACACCAGACTTCTCTACTGAGACTTTACAAGCAAGGAGAGACTGAGGCCCCATTCTCACTCTTTTGAAACAAAACAATGCCCAGCCTAGAATCTTATTCCCTGCAAAACTAAGCTTCGTATATGAAGGAGAAATAAAGACATTCTCAGACAAGCGAAGTCTCAGAGAATTCACCAAGACAAGACCAGCCCTACAAGAAGTACTCAAAACATTGTTACGCACAGAACACCATAATAAAAACTCACGAATATAAAAACAACAAAGGCCAGATGTTACAATGGCTCAAGAGAGAAATCAAAGCAACAACATCCAACCCAACAGAATGAATGGTAATCTACCTTACCTATCAGTTCCCTCAATAAATGTGAATGGCTCGACTCAAGAGACATAGGCTGGCTGAATGGATAAGAAAATACAGGCCAAGTATATGCTGTCTTCAGGAAACACATCTAACCTGCAAGGATGCATATAGACTAAAAGTAAAAGGGTGGAGATCAGTAGTCCAAGTAAGTGGAACCCAAAAGAAGGCTGGTGTGGCAGTTCTAATTTCAGAAGATTTAGTTTTTAAACCCACAAAAGTAGTGAAAGACAAAGAGGGTCATTATATAATGGTGAAGGGCACAGTTCAACAAGAAGAGACAATTTTAAATATATATGCACCCAACTTAGGTGCACCCAGATTCATAAAGCAAATCTTACTGGAGCTAAGCAAATGGATTAATAGCAACTCCATAATCACCGGAGATTTCAACACCCCTCTGACGGCACAAGAAAGATCCTCCAATCAGAAAATTAATAAAGAAATAATGGACTTAAACAAAACTCTAGAACAATTGGGTCTGACTGACATTTACAGGACATTCTACCCAAAATCCACTGAATATACATTCTTCTCATCAGCTCACAGGACATTCTCTAAGACTGACCATATCCTAGGACACAAAGTAAACCTCAAGAAATTTAAAAAAATAGAAATCATACCACGTATCTTCTCAGATCACAGTGGAATAAAAATAGAAATCAACCCTAACAGAAACTCACATTTCTACACAAAAACGTGGAAATTAAACAACCTCCTACTAAATGATTACTTCATAAATGCAGAAATCAAGATGGAAATAAAAAAATTATATGAACAAAATGACAATGGAGAGACAAGTTATCAACTCCTCTGGGACACAGCTAAAGCAGTTCTGAGTGGAAAGTTTATCTCCATAAATGCCTATAACCAAAAGTCAAAAAGATCACAAATAGACAATCTAATGAAACGACTCAAAGAGCTGGAAAAAGAAGAACAGACCAACCCCAAACCCTGCAGAGGAAGTGAAATCAACAAGATCAAATCAGAACTAAACAAAATTGAAAACAGAGAACCTATTCAGGAGATTCATAAAACAAAAAGTTGGTTCTTTGAAAAAATAAACAAAATTGACACGCCATTGGCTAAACTAACGAAAAGCAGAAAAGAGAAATCTCTAATAAGCTCCATCAGGAACAAAAAAGGAGATATCACAACTGATCCCAAAGAGATACAAGATACCATTTATGAATACTACAAAAATCTTTATGCACACAAACTGGAAAATATGGAGGAAATGGACAAATTTCTAGAAACACACAGCCTCCCTAGGCTCGACCAGGAAGAAATAGATTTCCTGAACAGACCAATCTCAAGAGCTGAAATAGAAACAGCAATTAAAAATCTCCCTAAAAAGAAAAGTCCCGGTCCAGATGGCTTCACACCTGAATTTTACCACACTTACAAAGAAGAACTAGTACCTATCTTGCAGAAACTATTCCACGACATCAAGAAGAACGGAAACCTCCCCGACACCTTTTATGAAACGAATATTACTCTGATACCAAAACCAGGAAAGGATGCAACAAAAAAGAAAACTACAGACCAATATCCCTAATGAATATAGATGCAAAAATTTTCAACAAAATCTTAGCTAACCGAATCCAGACACTTATCAAAAAAATAATCCACCACGACCAAGTGGGCTTCATCCCAGGGATGCAGGGATGGTTCAACATACGTAAATCTATAAATGCAATTCACCACATAAACAGAAGCAAAAACAAAGACCACATGATTCTTTCAATAGATGCAGAAAAAGCTTTTGACAAAATTCAACACCCTTTCATGATACGAACACTTAATAGGCATAGAAGGAACATACCTAAAAATGATACAAGCCATAGATGACAGACCCATAGCCAACATCATACTGAATGGGGAAAAATTGAAAGCATTCCCACTTAGAACTGGAACCAGACAAGGCTGCACACTATCTCCACTTCTATTCAACATAGTGCTGGAAGTCCTGGCTATAGCAATCAGACAGGAAAGTGGAATTAAAGGTATCCAAATAGGGGCAGAAGAGATCAAACTTTCACTGTTTGCTGATGATATGATATTATATTTAGAAAACCCCAAAGATTCAACCAAGAAACTCCTGGAACTGATAAATAAATTTAGTAAAGTCTCAGGATACAAAATCAATACACAGAAATCAGAGGCATTCATATATGCCAACAACAATCAAATTAAGAACCAAATCAAAGACTCAATTCCCTTCACAATAGCAACAAAGAAATTAAAGTACCTAGGAATATACTTAACCAAGGAGGTAAAAGACCTCTACAGGGAGAACTATGAAACACTGAGGAAGGAAATAACAGAGGATGTAAACAGATGGAAATCCATACCATGCTCGTGGATCGGCAGACTCAACATCTTTAAAATGTCTATACTACCCAAACTGATCTACAGATTCAATGCGATACCTATTAAAATCCCATCGGCATTCTTCACAGATATAGAAAAAATAATTTTACGCTTCGTATGGAACCAAAGAAGACCCCGAATATCAAAAGCAATTCTAGGCAACAAAAACAAAATGAGAGGTATTAATATGCCAGATATCAAACTATACTACAAAGCTGTAGTAATTAAATCAATCTGGTATTGGCACAAAAATAGGAATATTGACCAGTGGAACAGATCTGAGAATCCTGATATAAAACCATCCTCATATAGCATCTAATCTTTGACAAAGCAGACAAAAACATACACTGGGGAAAAGAATCCCTTTTCAATAAATGGTGCTGGGAAAACTGGATAGCCACTTGTAGAAGGCTAAAACAGGACCCACACCTTTCACCTCTCACAAAAATCAACTCACGCTGGATAACAGACTGAAACCTAAGGTATGAAACTATTAGAATTCTAGAGGAAAATGTTGGAAACACTCTCCTAGACCTCGGCCTAGGCAAAGAGTTTATGAAGTAGTTCCCAAAGGCAATCACAGCAGCAACAAAAATAAATAAATGGGACATGATGAAACTAAAAAGCTTCTGCACAGCCAAAGAAACAGTCATGAAAGTAAACAGACAACCTACAGAATGGGAGAAAATTTTTGCATCCTACGCATCCGATAAGGGGCTGATAACTAGAATATACTTAAAACTCACGAAAATCAGCAAGAAAAAATCAAATAACCCCATTAAAAAGTGGGCAAAGGACTTGAACAGAAACTTTTCTAAAGAAGACAGAAGAATGGCCAACAAACATATGAAAATATGCTCAACATCTCTAATCATCAGGGAAATCCAAATCAAAACCACAATGAGATATCACTTAACTCCAGTGAGAATGGCCTTTATCAAAAAGTTTCCAAACAATAAATGCTGGTGTGGATGCGGAGAGAGAGGAACACTCCTACACTGCTGGAGGGACTGCAAACTAGTTCAACCTCTATGGAAAGCAATATGGAGATACCTTAAAGCGATATAAGTGAATCTACCATTTGATCCAGCAATCCCATTGCTGGGCATTTACCCAAAAGATCCAATGACACTCTACAAAAAAGACACCTGCACTTGAATGTTTATAGCAGCACACTTCATAATTGCAAGGCTGTGGAAACAGCCCAAGTGCCCATCAATGCAAGAATGGATTAATAAAATGTGGTATATGTATACCATGGAGTAATATTCAGCTCTAAGAAACAACGGTGATATAGCACATCTTATATTTTCATGGTTAGAGCTGGAACCCATACTACTAAGTCAAGTATCCCAAGAATGGAAAAACAAGCACCACATATACTCACCAGCAAACTGGTATTAACTGAGTAGCACCTAACTGGACACATAGGTACTACAGTAATAGGTATTGGGCAGGTGGGAGGGGGAAGGGGGGAGTATATACATATATAATGAGTGAGATGTGCACCATCTGGGGATGGTCATGCTGGACACTCAGACTTGTGGGGGGAGGGGGGAAAGGGCATTTATTGAAACCTTAAAATCTGTACCCCCATAATATGCCGAAATAAAAAATAATAATAATAATTAGGTGAATGACCCAACATTGCCAATTCTCACTGCCTTTTCTGAACCACTTTTCATTTATTAAGACTAGCCCTTATCAGTCTGGTCAAACTTCATACTTTTCTAGGCTGCCAGCTAAAATAAGGATTTGGGATTGTCTGAAGATTACATTTGGGTATTAAAGCTCTTTTTCCGCTATCTTTAAGAATCTAAAGATAACTGTATACAATATTGAATTATATCACAGCCTTTATTTTCCAGAGAGCCAATTCACTTTAAAATAAGTGTTCTTTGTTCTAATATAATCATTAATATTCAGTGAAAGCTTTAAAGAGCCATGCTGGCTTGTGTTCCTTAAAAGTACCTGAGTCTAAATCCCTGGCTTTAATCACCAAAATGCCCTTAGGAAAATCTGACATTTAACAGTCTAGCTCTGTGCCCTTTGTCTATGCCCTGGGCGTGATGCAAAGCAGAACTGAAATGGGCTATTCTAAGGCATTTTTCTATCCCTCCTGCTTATGCCAGTCTGCCTTGATTTTCCCCCTGTCAAACTATACTGTCCCTGCTTTGCAGAAATCTCAGATGTAGCTGTTGCCTAGAAACTTCGGAGTCCTTAGAATGAATGTCTGCTAAGACAGCTAAAGACAGCTAGCCATAGAAGAAAGTAGGCCTTCTATTGGCAGTAAAATGCAGCAGATTTAAGATGGTATATTCTTAGATCACTTCTAGGAGTCTTCATATGTTAATTCCTACCACTTTAGAAATTTTAGACTGACATTCTCAGGTAATTATAAAGAAGCCCAAGCCGCACGGTGACAGGCACCTGTAGTCCTAGCTACTCACAGGGCTAAGGCAGGAGGATCAATTGAGCCCAGGAGTTTGAGGCTATAGTCAACTATAATTGCACCTGTGAACAGTAACTGTGCTCCAGCCTGGAAAACAGAGCAAGACTGTCTCTAAAAAATAAAATAATTGTACAGTAGCCTGAACTTGAACATTATATTGTTCATTCTTCTGATTCCCTTTTCCCAAAAGTGACTATGCTGAACTATCTGACAATTAGTGTCCTTCCCTGGTAAAGAGCTTAATATGGGTAAGTTAGAGAAAGGATGAAAGGGAGCAAAGCTGAACAGTAAAGGAACTAGCTGCCCCAGCCTTGCTTTCTCCAGCACTCAAGCTTACAGTATTAAACTCCATCTTACCCCAGGACTGTGAGTTTTCCAAGGATCCCTGCCTGTTTAACTCTCTATTTGATGAGCCAAACATTCTATTTAAAACAACCTATAAGACTAAAAATATGTACGATGTTAATTTTTAGTCTTCTAAGGCATGGAAGCAATGAATTTCCCCTATTGTCTAACTGGCTAGGTGATTGCTTTAGTTATTCAAAACTTTCATAGGTAAGACTTTAGATACCTGTATATTTCACACCACATTTCTTTTTCTTTTTTTTTTTTTTTTTTCTTTGAGACAGAGTCTCACTCTGTTGCCCAGGCTAGAGGGCCATGGTGTCAGCCTGGCTCACTGCAACCTCAAACTCCTAGGCTCAAGCGATCCTCCTGCCTCAGCCTCCCGAGTAGCTGGGACTACAGGCATGTGCCACCATGTGCCCGGCTAATTTTTTCTATATATTTTTAGTTGTTTGGCTAATTTCTTTCTATTTATAGTAGAGACGGTGTCTCGCTCTTGCTCTTGCTCTTGCTCAGACTGGTCTTGAACTCCTGAGCTCAAATGATCCGCCCACCTCGGCCTCCCAGAGTGCTAGGATTACAGGTGTGAGCCACTGCACCTGGCCACCACTTTTCTTTTGACATCAGAAAATAGTTCTATGTCAAGACTACCTGATCTTAAATGTCAGTCTTTTCTTTGCCAATCTGTGGTTCCTGCCATTTAAGTCTCATGGAGCTAGAAGCCTTAGAAATATGTCCTTATGACCCAAACCACAGGATGCCAGCCAGCAGATTACAATACCACCTGGCAACATGCAGAAAGGTAAGTTTTTCTTATGAGAGCTGTAAATCAATAGAGGGAGAAAATAAGCTCAGATTATAGAGTTAAAGTGTTTCAAAAAAAGCTTCTGATTGTATATAGCACCTGGCAGTTCTTAATGTTGGAACATAGCATCTCTTCAGCATTTCCAGAAAGGAGTGAAGGGTGGAATACAGGCAAAACGTAACAAGAACTTTCTAGAAAAATCCAAAGATCTAGTCTGCTTTATTTCAAAGCCATTTAATCTTCCAAAGGTTATTTCTTCAAGTTTGGAACCAAATGAAAAATTTCTAATGCTGCCAATCAGATTCCTAACCCTGATGTCTGGAACATAGGTGAGCAAGGGTGAAACAGTTAACATAGTCATGATTTGAGGCCTGGCCCCTAAGCCCTGCAGCTACTAAGTACTACAGCCCTGAGTAATTAAGTCTTAAAACTCTTCCCACAAAACCCTTCACCAGGGCAATCAAAATAGTAAATCTAAGAATACCACTTGTCTCTGGAGCAGCAGCACAGTAAAAAAAGAGTTTAAAATCTAAATTCATTTATAACAGTTAAATGATGATTCTTATGGTACCAATATCTGGTCACTTTCCTAAACATAGAAATTGTTACTGGTATAAAGTGAAATTTGTAATCTGAAAGGTTGGGATTTATCTTATCTCAAGTGACGTCCTTTCTCTAAGATGCAGCATGTTATAATGGAGACACTAGCTTTCAGTCAGATCTAGGTTCAACTATCTGCTCTGTCCTTAAGGGAAATTACTTCTCAAACTCAACTTCCTCATCTATAAAAGGCTGCCTCAGAGTCAACCTCATAACGTTAACTAATATTAAATAAAGATGTATGTGTGTTAGAGCAACACTAGCTCCTGTATATAAACTCCAAATGGTGTTAACATCATGGCTTAACACAACAGAAGTTTTCTTGTATAAATCCCAGTACAAGTATTCAGTGGGTGCTGGTAATTCAAAGATACAGGCTCATTTCATCTTGTGATTATCATCTTTCACATTTGACTTCCAAAGCTGCCACAAAAGGAGAATGGCAATTGCCTTTTAACCACCTCAGTCTGCAAGAGAATACTTTCAGTCATATTCCATTGGCAAAACTAGCCATGTGACCATACCTACATGTAAGGGAGGCGAGAATGTAGTCCCTGGCAGGGCAGCCACTTCGCAACAACTACGGAAGGAAAATTCAAATCTCTACCAGCTACCCTTCTCTGCAACAATAAAATGCTAAGTGCTTGTGTTACCTCTTCCTTCTTTCTAGGTAACTTATATCATATGCCTTCATTTGTTCTTCAGACTTTTGTTCCAAAAATGCTGGTTTGTGAAAGGTAAGATAAACCCACTTTTCACTGTTGGAATAGAAAGCAGAATACCTTTAAAGTTGGATTCTTTTTTTGAGAGAGAGAGGGTCTCACTCTGTCGCCCAGGCTGGAGTATAGTGTGTGATCATAGCACACTGCAGCCTCAACTCCTGGGCTCAAGCAATCTGATTAGCTGGGACTACAGGCACACACCACCACACCCAGCTAATTTTATTTTTCATAGAGACAGGGTCTCACTGTGTTGTCCAGGCTGTTCTCAAACTCCTGGGCTCAAGCAATCCTCCTTCCTCAGCCTCCCAAAGTGCTGGGATTACAGAAGTGAGCCACTGCACCTGGCCCTAAAGTTGGACTCTTAAAGTGATATGGCTGTCAGGTCATAGGCATGACAGATGCCTAAGCTTCAACTACAAACTTAAAAGATCTGTGTTGGTGGGCTCTGAGTACTTCCATTCCTTCTCAATGACTCTGCTTCAGACTATATTCTATCAGGACTTGCATACACAACATTCTTGTTCTGTATAAGATTTTCAAAGAATAAAAGACCAATTCCTAAAACTGTGAAGGAGAAAGAACAAGCATACTGTACATGAACCAGGTCGGGATCCTCAGCCAAACAAGCTTGAAGGCACATTCAAGAGTTACAGGAGCCATTAATGTAGTTACCCACCACACATACAGAGGGGAAAGGGAAGGTGCAAAGGAACTATACAAAAAATCAATGATTCCTACGCTGACACTTAGTAATATTAACTATGTTTGATAAAGTAACTTTAATCTCCTATGCATGGTCATCCAGACTAATTCTCCAATTCTAGTTGCCAATTAACTTTCCCCTTATGGTCATCTCCTACACCTCCTATACCATCTTCTTGACCTTTTAAGTCAAGAGACCTAAAAGAAAGAGGTTATGAATGATAAACATCCTAACAACAATAAATCCTAGAGAAAAGGTAAAAAAACAACTTTTTAAAACTAATATCATAGTTTTAACTAATATCACCTATATTGTATTCTAAACCTTTAGAGTCTTAAACAAACTTTTCTTCTTAAAAAAATTAAACCATATTTTCTATTCTAAGTTCCTCTTCCACCCACAATAGAATGCAGGGAAAGATCTGATAGATTTAAATTAGACTTTGGAGAAAAGGTTGTCTAGAGCTCTGTTTGAAATGCTACTAACACATATCAAGCTTATTATCTGCCATAAAAACACTTGCTATCAAAACAACACTACTTCAGTCTTTTCTTTTTCCTCAGAGGTCAGAAAAACTGATGGAGAAATTGTGGATGAAAGAGCCAGCAGACAAAAGATTTATTTTTGTTTGTTTTTTTTTTAAACTTTGGGAAAATCTTGACTGTCAAGTTTTAAGTAATAACTTATCATTATTGGCATCTTAACATGTTTTTTATTTAAATAAAGAATGTATTTCCTATGACAAGTTTCATTTGTTATTTTTTTATTATTCTTCCTTGTTTTCACATTCTCATTGTCAATTAAAAGGCTAGAGGGCTTATTTGCCTACTTCTCTTCTTAGTAGGGGAAATACAGTATATGAGCTATCATGCTATTCCATAATTGGGTTCTTCATCCTCCAATTTTTTCTCCAAGTCACTTACTATATGACCATCAGATCAACTTTCTTCAATCAATTCTCCATACAAATTTTGCATGCTTAAAAGATACAGTTTTCATGAGAAGCTGAGTTTGGAACATGACTCCAGATCTACCTTCCTAAATCTATAAAAAGTCAATTTACTCTCATCTTAAATATGCCTTCTTCTTTTTCACTCTGTTCATTTTTAAATGTCACCCCTTGCCCTTCAATCATTCAAATCCCTGTTCTAGCTATTTTTTAATTCAACTTTTATTCCTCACCTCATTTAAACCTTTCCTGTCTTCTTTAGTGACTTCTAACATGGCAGTTAAATATAGACAATTTTATTTAACTATACCACAAATCTTCATGAAGGAAGTTGAATCCTGTGTTGCTTTGTACTTGCTATGCAACTAGCCTGGTGCAGTGCATCTAATAGAATGCTTGGTGCTTAAGTTGAACCAAGACCAAATTTATCACAGGCCAAAATCATTTCCTCTTAAGCTGTAGTTTTATTGCAGCTAGCTAACCTTTTAAAATAATGACAATTGGTTTTAGTGATTGGTTCAGGTGTATTTAGATTTACAATTAAAAGTAGAAGTTATAGGCAAATGAATATTTTCTGTCTGAGGAGGCTCATACCTACCTAATTATTTTCTAGATTATTTTCAAATAATCTTTTTTTTTTTTTTTAGTTAACCCAGAAGAAGGAAAATAAAACTAAGCACTTTTTTTTTTTTTTTTGAGACAGAGTCTCACTTTGTTGCCCAGGCTGGAGTGAGTGCAATGGCGTCAGCCTAGCTCACAGCAACCTCAAACTCCTGGGCTCAAGCAATCCTACTTACTGCCTCAGCTTCCCAAGTAGCTGGGACTACAGGCATGCGCCACCATGCCTGGCTAATTTTTTTCTATATATATTAGTTTTCTATATATATTAGTTATATTAACAGATATAATTAATATATTTCTATTTATAGTAGAGATGGGGTCTCACTCTTGCTCAGGCTGGTTTTGAACTCCTGACCTTGGCAATCCACCTGCCTCGGCCTCCCAGAGTGCTAGGATTACAGGCGTGAGCCACCGCGCCCAGCCTAAGCACTTTTAATATATATTACATGCTAGTATATTTTATACAAAGCAGGGCTACTGACTTTCTCCTTTAAGTTTACATAATATAAACATGACTTAATTTCACCTCTTGACTAAGACCTTAATACATATTTTAAATTTTTAATTTACACTTTGGTATTAACACCAGACTATAAAAACAAAAGAATGTTCCATAGGAAAAATGGCCCAATATCATCGGATGTCTTCCTTTATCATATTTTAGATATATAGAATCTTCCCCTAAAAGGTCATGCAGTCTTAACTGGGGTAACCACATAATTTTTCTTCTAAACTAGGATACTTTTGAGCATGAAAGAGGGCACTATCAATAATTATCCCAGGACAACCAGAATAACTAAGGTTGGCTACCCTAGTCTTAAGAGATAAAACATCACCTACTAGGTAATTGTGTGATTCGATATATGGGTGCCAGAGCCATTCACATCTTTCAGAAGTTTTGAGACCCTTGGAAGAAGGCACAAATAGAATTTAAAACATCACATAACATAACATTTGTTCAAAGCTTCAAGAAAGATCAAATAAACTTACGGGGGGGGGGGGTAGAGCTTAAAAGTAATTGCCTCAAAGCCCTCCTAGATTCTTCAAAGTCTAATTATTCCTCCATGCTCCCTTAACTGGTCTCTTATGTCTCCATATAACCTTTCATTCTGCTTTATTATTGTTAAACTATAAGATGCTTTGGGATAGGTATGATCTTGACTATGTACTAGTGCTATGCCCACAATCGAGGTTGCTGAATGTGGAGAATCTATAATTTATAGATACAATGGGGTAAAAAGAGAATACTCTGGGCTAAATATTTCTATCAGAATAAATCAACCTTTCAAAAACTTTGGTAACCAGGTTCTCTTATATTCCCCAAAAAGTCCTATTAAGTCAATTTACATTTATGAAATAGTAATAAGAATTTCCAGCTATAAAATTTCTTCCCTAAAATCAGGTTTTAAGGTTTCTACCCTTACATTCATGGCATAAACTATGGGCAGGGGGCGGGGGGGAGGGAGGGATTGCAAAGGACCATTGCTCATGTTCTAGATATGTACCAAAACATATCACATTGGTTCTACATCTTTATCTTTCCTGTGGTTGGTCTATACTTTATTGGGGCCTTTTTGTGTAAACTTTCCAAGCAGTTATGGTATAAAACAAGTTAAAAAAAAAAACTCAAATACTCTAGTCTTTTTCACACATACTCCTTTACAAGACAGATGATATCTTGCACTTATTGCAGCACCTCACACCTGTGTTCTCAAGGCAAATAATCAAGAATCTACTATGTTTTTGACACTATTTAAGAACTGTAGTGGCATGGAGAAAATGGGGGGATGTTGATGAAAGGGTACAAACACTCAGCTATAAGACGAATGAGTTCTAGAGAGTTAATGTAAAGCATGGTAACTATAGTTATAATAATGTAATTGTATGCTTGAAATTTGCTAAGAGAGTAGATCTTAAGTATTCTCACCATGCACACACACAAAACGTAACTATGTCAGATGATAGATTTGTTAATTAGCTCGACTGTGGAAATAATTTCACAAGGTGTACTTATACCAAAACACTATGTTACATACTTTAAATATATATAATTTGTTAATCATACCTCAATTTCAAAAAATTAAAAGAACTGTAGTGGCCATGGTCCAATATGGGGGAACAATGTTGACAACTACAGTATAAGGCAATGTTTCTTAAGTTTTAATGGACATCAAAATTATAATAGTTGGAGGGCCAGGCACGGTGGCTTGAAGTGGCTGAGGCAGGAGGATTGCTTGAACTCAGGAGTTCCAGGCCATAGTGCACTATGCCAATTGGGTGTCCACACTAAGTTCAGCATCGATATGGTAACCACCAGGTCGCCTAAGGAGGAATGAACCAGCACAGGTCAGAAACAAAGCAGGTCAAAACTCCAGTGCTGATCAGTAGTGGGATTGTGCCTATGAGTAGGCACTGTACTCCGGCTTAGGCAACAAAGTGAGACCTTGTCTCTAAAACTAAAAAAAATTGTTATATCACTTAGAGGGCTTGTCAAAACACAGATTGTAGGGCACCTCACCCCCAAGAGTTTCTGATTCAGTAGATCTGTAATAAGGCCGAAGAATTTACATTTCCTCAAATCTCCAGGTGATGCTGAGCTGCTGGTCTGGGTATGACACTTTGAAAACCACTGGTATAAGGGACAGTTTAAGTGCTGGGAAGGTCGGAGCATGGAGGGAGGTTGCAAGAAAATGTAAGGACTTAATCCCAGATACAGTTCAGAAGACAGCTTCACAAAGAAAATGATCTTGGATTTAAACATTTGACATTCCTTAAAATAACAGATCCAAAGAATAGCAGTATTGGAATTTTAGAACTGTTCTATGCAAGGCCAGTCCTTTATATAATTTTTAGTAGGTAAAGTTTCTTTAGCATAATTCTGCTATTCTACCATCTTTTTTTTTTTTTTTTTTTTTGAGACAGAGTCTCGCTTTCTTGCCTAGGCTAGAGTGAGTGCCGTGGCATCAGCCTAGCTCACAGCAACCTCAAACTCCTGGGCTCAAGTGATCCTCCTGCCTCAGCCTCTCGAGTAGCTGGGACTACAGGCATGCGCCACCATGCCCGGCTGATTTTTATATTATATATTTTAGTTGGCCAATTAATTTCTTTCTATTTTTATGGTAGAGACGGCGTCTCGCTCAGGCTGGTTTCGAACTCCTGACCTTGAGCAATCCCCCCGCCTCAGCCTCCCAGAGTGCTAGGATTACAGGCGTGAGCCACCGCGCCCGGCTTTTTTTTTTTTTTTTTTTTTTTGAGACAGAGTCTCACTTTGTTGCCCAGGCTAGAGTACCGTGGCATCAGCCTAGCTCACAGCAACCTCAAACTCCTGGGCTCAAGCGATCCTCCTGCCTCAGCCTCCCGAGTAGCTGGGACTACAGGCGTGCACCACCATGCCCGGCTAATTTTTTTTTCTACATATATTAGTTGGCCAATTAATTTCTTTCTATTTATAGTAGAGACAGGGTCTCACTCTTGCTCAGGCTGGTTTCGAACTCCTGACCTTGAGTGATCCACCCGCCTCAGCCTCCCAGAGAGCTAGGATTACAGGCATGAGCCACCGCGCCCAGCCTATTCTACCATCTTTTCAACAATCTTTTAAGATGGTTCCATTTCCTTGCCTATCTGTTCATTAAATCTTTAAAAGTGATATTAACACTGGTTTGCAAATTTTGGCTTATAATTTACATCTTAGATGCCAGCACCAGAAAGGATGTGAGGAGCTATTTGTTGCTAAGTCCTGGAGAAAAGAACAACTATAGGTCAAAGAAAAACACAGAGAACAGATTTTCCAGTATACTAGTAATTATTAGAGGTAATGTGGTGGCTCACCCCTGTAATCCTAGCACTCTAGGAGGCCGAGGTGGTAGGATCACTTGAGGTTAGGAGTTCAAGACCAGCCTGAGCAAGAATGAGACCCTGTATCTACAAAAAATAGAAAAAGTAGCTAGGTGTGGTGGCATGTGCCTGCAGTTCCAGCTAGTTGGGAGGCTGAGGCTATGATGATGCCACCACATTCTAACTGAAGCAACAGAGCAAGACCCTATCTCAAAAAAAAAAAAGGGGGGGGGGCTTACAGAGTAATATAATCTATAAAACTTACATATTAGGACACAGAAAAAAATCTAACTTGTAGACAAAAAATATTACTCATTTTTTTGCCCATTCCATATCTTACGCTGAATGTTGGATATTCTAGGCAAGTTCCCACCAGCAATTCTTTTTTAAACATAAATTCATTTTCATTGGCTCCCACCACCTCTCTCTGCTACTTTGCCTGAACAATTGTAACCAACCCCAAATTTTTACCCTCCTGTAAAACAATATTTCCAAATCTAACCTCACCAATAAGAAATCTATTATGTTCTCTATAGATCCCTCATCTTGAAAGATCTGCAACCACATTTATTGAATAATTTTTCTATTTTTAATTATATGCTTAACTACCAATCAGAAACCATAATTAGATGAGAGAACCAGAACTTAATTGACAAAATGTAAGCCAGAAACAAAGAAATATAATACTTTAGTCATTTGTTGGACAAAAGTTTGTTATTAGGATTTCTGAAACACTAAAAGTTTCTAAAGAATCTGAAGGACTACAAGAATTCTTCAATTCTAAGAGCTCATAAAACTCTAACAAAGGGTTTTTTTCAATCACTAGCTTGCAGATCTATCTAATCATTAGCCCAGAGATTTTATATTTAATAATTAACTCTAAAACTATGATCTAAATTTAGGTATAAACACTAGTATATGCACAGATAGAAACAGTAAGGATTAGATTGAGTTTAGAGTATTAATTCCCACTAGCTCCTAGAATGTCCCTTGTGTAAATGCTTTGGTCTCATTGCTTTTTCCTTTTCAAATATAATCAACCTGGCTGGAAAACCAGTCTGAAAGAAAGCTCAGCAGGGATGTCAGATAAAGCAAGAAATTTATGCTTTGGGAAGGAATGAACAAAGCACTTAAGAATACAAAGAATAGATGTGTGGTGCATTTTTATTTCAAAATCACAATTGAAAGACAGGTTTGGTTTTTGTTTGTTTAAAAGTTGGTGAGCTTGTTCAGTGGTGCTAAATGAAATAGCTTTATCCGTTGAGGATCCTGTCACCCTGACAAAGCATTACTGAATGCAGTGAAGCCTGACTTTGGATTCTGGTTTGGTAACCACTCCCCACCCTTCCAAGCTTTTAGCTCTTTCTTCCTTAGAAATTTCGACCTGTAGGTATCTGAATAAAAAGTACATAGGGTCATAGTATTAATAACAGTGTCAACAATTGCACCAGATCACTGCAATGTAGAGCCTGAAAAATCATATTTCTGTTTTATTTTTCTTCAGGTTAAACAATAGAAATTTATTTTCTCATAGTTCCAGACTAGAGACTAGAAGTCTAAAATCAAAGTTTCAGCAAGGTTAGTTCTCTCTGAGGCCTCTCTCCTTGACTGGGAGGTGGTTGTCTCTTCTCCATGTCTTTACATAATCTTCCCCTTGTGTGTGTCCACATTTCTGTTTTCAATCACATTGGCCCCATCAGTCTGCATAAATGATACTGTAACAAATTCAGACGTTTAGGATTTCATAAAAACTATTTTAAAATATTTCCTAACAATCTAAAACTGCTTTGCCAAAACAGCAGTTTATTCTAAAATGCTTTGTGCTAAGCTTGCAATGAAGCTTTCATTCTTAGCAATTTTCTTTCAGGAAGCACTTTAACAGTTTGCTCCTCCTTCATATGAATCATCCAGGCCACTGAGGTTCAAGAATAGCTTTTATAAATTGAAAACAGTGCCTAGGTCAGTGGTTTTCAGCCCTGGCTGCACATTAAAATTATCTGGGTAGATTTTTAAAATAACTGTGCCTGGCTCTTTCTAATTAATTGGTTTGGGATGGGAACTTGGCATTGTGTGTCTTAAAAGTTCTCCAGATGAGTCTAAGGTGCAGACAAGATTAAGAACCACTAACCTACAACAAGAATGGCTTGAGCCCGGATTCCATCAACACCTATTTCTTTTTAGTGTCTTAATCTGAACCAACAGCTGTGAAACACACTACATTCAGCTTAAGGACTGCTAACTGGAAAAAACATACCAAACAAAAGAGATAATTATTTGTTTTCAAATTATTCAAATAAAAACAAAATGTCCCACCCCCCCCTGTGATCCTTTTCACTAAAGCTATCTTCAGCTTTTGCTGTCAGGATAGGTTCTCTCAAATCATAACCTCTAAACTACTGAAATGTTGCAGAAATCCCAGTATTCGGCACCCAAACTGATCTCTGAGACTGCCTTCTACACCTTGGACAGCACAGAATTTTTTGTCATATCTTTTACTTTTTAATTTGGAAAACTATCACCAGATCTACCTGTGGTGTCAACACCTTCCTATTTTTCTGTCTAACCTTTAGAGGCCCCAGTCCCTTTTCTCCATAATGCTTTCTTGGGTCATTTCAGGCTCCATTGTTTTCTTCCTTATAGAAATTTACAGCCTCTATCACCTTTTTTTGGCATCTGTTGTACTGCCATGTAACCTTTCAACCACTTTAGGACTTGTTTTTCTAAACATTTTGGGGATAAGAATTGCTGTTTATACTTTTTTTTGGTATCTGTTTTCAGAACAAAGGCTCACAGTTGTGAGCCTCATTAACAAGTTGTAACTTTCCAGACCTCTTGTCCTCTCCGAATGTTCACTGAGCTCTCTCCCCAACTCTAAAACACCCTCAGATTCTATTACTGCCTTTTGAATTTGGGGGTTTTACAACACATGCTAAACATTAAACAACTTGACACAAAATTGGTGATTTTTTTGGCTGTTCTGTCCATCTCCTTCCTAGTTCCTCGTCTCTCCCCTCAAAATCGAAATTACCTTTCTAGCCTGACAACTTACACAAACAAGGCTTCTTTCCAGGGAGCTGCCCGCCTCTAACCAGTTCTGTTCCTTCAAGTGCCCATTTCTAAGTGCTCTTTGGCTTTTCTAAGATGGCCGCCACGAAGCCCAGCGAAGGACGTGCGAGTTCCACTCCTGCAAGGCCACTACAGTTCTGCGGACCAGAGAAAGGAGGACTAAAAAAGGATGAGCCTGAGGAGACGACCCCCGCAGGTAAACGCCCAAAGAGCAAGGGCCAAAGGTGCCCACCGAACGGTTCCCAGTCCCACACTTAGCGCCTGCTCGTCACAGGAAGTGGGGGGCCCCCCACCCCCCGCCTCCCGCCGTCAGGCGCCGGAAGTGAGCGTTGCTGAGGCTCGGATGTGGGGCGAAGGCGAAGGCGACTGTGGGGAGAGTGTGTCTCCACCGAGGTAGGAAAGGCAGCGCGGCTCTGGCTTGGCGCCTCCAAACAGTTCACCTTTGGGGTTCTGAGATAATTTAGCCACCTAATAGCTTCTCTTTTCCCTTTTCTGCCCGTCACCTTCGGCCTTGTTGGCCCACAACGTAGCTCTTTTGGCTACCGACCGGTTCCGCTCCGTCGTCCACTCGAGGGCCTCCCTAGCGCATTTTGTACCTTCTCTTTAAATTAACCACCTTCCCCACCTTCTCCTATTTAGTCGCATTGCTTAAATGTACTCGGTTTTCTTCTGTTTGTTTGTTTAAAGGAAGAAAAATGATTCTTTTACTGAGGCCCCGACTTCTGTTAAGAGTTTAACCAGTAGCCTCTGACTACGTCCAGTCCCCTAACGGGACTGCTTCCGTGTAGTTTGTCCATTTCGCCGTGGTCTAGTGTTAGTGAAAAGGTAAAGAATTACCTGTTAACAGCTTGATGCGGGAAATACTTAAATGGACATGGCTGAGTGATGATGTTAGTCTAATGTTATTCGTCTTTTTGCCCACCTAAAATAGGTTGGCTTCCTACAAGCTGCTGAATCTGGCGCTAATTAACTGCTTTATATGCCTTAAATTCAAGAAACATAGTACTTAGTTCTTCCTTCTAAACCTCTTTTAGTTTTCATGAAAAAGTATGAAGTAACTGTATAAGTAAAACGTGTCAAAAAGGACAGTCAAGATTTCTTAATCCAAACATGAGAAATATTTTTAAGATAGTATCACTAATAATTGTCATTAACAAATGGGCTCTGCAGCAAAAACTGGAGTTCCAGCTGATCACTTGTATTTCCTATCATAGATTCCAATGCTGCTTATGTCATAGAATGGGGGGCTAAGGGGTGTAGAATTGTATGAGGGGCCAAAGGAGAACATGCTCTAGAGACAATAGCTGTAAATCTAGCCAATTTTCAAAAGTTTCCTATGGGGGTAGTTTTATATAAATTTAGTTTTTTCTCATAAAAAGTTTATTTAGTCACAGTGCTCAATAGAGGAGCTCTCTAGTAGAAGAGGATCCAAATTAAGAAACCATTTCTTTTAATCTTTCACATTTCTTACAGACTTGTTCTCTTGTGACTGTGTATCCATAACATGGACAGTTTTTTAAGTCCTGACATTCAGAAATTTTCCCTCAGTGCATAGAGGGAATGAGTATTAACTTGAAAAACTTAAATCCGGCAAGTCTTTCCATTTTAGCATAGGAGATTAGAGGGAGAGGAGAAGTGAAGCATCACTAGAAAAAAGGAGAATGTCAGTGTGGCACTTCTGGTCATGAAAAGTCATGAAAATGATAAACTAGAATGTCTCTGAGCATATTGGAAGGGTTAAGTGTGTACTGTCTGACATAAGCGTCTATTACCAGATTCCAGAAAGGAGCAAGATTGGTAGCCTGCCTATCCAGTATTTTTAAGAACTTGAGAGGAGAACTTTATAATAGTACCTATTCCTGTGTTTATGCATAAGTTTAAAATAACAGTATTCATTGATCACCTTAACCACTGTGAAAAGAAAAAAAAAATTTTTTTTTTTTTTTGAGACAGAGTCTCACTTTGTTGCGCAGGCTAGAGTGAGTGCCATGGCGTAAGCCTAGCTCACAGCAATCTCAAACTCCTGGGCTCAAGTAATCCTTCTGCCTCAGCCTCCTGAGTAGCTGGGACTACAGGCATGCACCACCATGCCCAGCTAATTTTTTCTATATTTATTAGTTGGTCAATTAATTTCTTTCTATTTATAGTAGAGACGGGTCTCGCTCTTGCTCAGGCTGGTTTCGAACTCCTGACCTCGAGCAATCTGCCCGCCTCGGCCTCCCAGAGTGCTAGGATTACAGGCGTGAGCCACCACACCTGGCCACGAAAAAAAATATTTAAAAACATTAAAAAAGAAAAGAACAGTACTCTTGTGGCAAGTCTTGATTTGCCCCCTCTACCATTCAATAGCATCAAACCCTAATAGATGGTGAATAGTGACAGGCACTTGATTAATAGCACTTAAGATAGATTGACAAGATAGATTGACATCTTGTCACCTGAATACAGTCTAAATTTAAATTGTAGTATTTGCATTTGATTTTTCTTAACTATTGGTGGCCCCTAGAATTTATTCCAAGACAATGAAGTTAGGCAATGATGTTAAAATGCTTCAATAAAGAATGCTTTAAAGAGGAGAAAATATTGAGGGGAGGGGGACAGGAGAGTAAGGGTTTCCTATGGTGAACTTGGGTAGCTTCAATTCCAGAAGTGATTCCACTTCTACTTCCAGGGCTACTTTTGATACATTTTATTTCTTATTCCCTGAATCATACTTTTTTTTTTCCAGCACTTGGATTCAGCTCCTTCATTTCCAACATGGAAGAAACTTACAGTATGTACTTCTTGTTGCTTGTAGAAAATAAGTTAAATTATTTACATATAGTTTTATGTCTGTCAAGACTTCTAGTGTGCTGGGAAAAATTTAGGTTTCTCCCTGAACTGCTGAGGAGGAAAAGTCTATGTGATATTGATGTAGAGAAGTGCCCAAATTTGAAATAAGACACTTGAAATTTAAATAATTTAAGACATGAGAAGTCATAGAGCTTTGAAAATGCTGCAATTAGGTCACTTCTGTTAAACTATATTTTTATTAAATGAGGCATTTTAACTCTTCAGGACTTCAACTTCTCCTTGTATGTATGACACAGGGATAGTTAGTTACCTCTCCTTTTTGTTTTGAGAGATAATATGGTATATGTAATAATGTTGATGTAGAAAGAGTTTTGGGGATAAGAGATCCTGGAAAGGATTCTTGTTTCTCAGGTGACCCAGGAACCTTAGATGGCCCAAGAAATCAAAGGGGAGCCAGCACCTAGAATCATACAAGCGTAGAATCAAAAGGGACTGGAAACATCATTTAACTTATTACAACAGAGAAATAGAGCCTGTATTAATTGGTTTGCCTAACATTACATAGTTAGAGACAGAATCAGAACCAGAATCTTCTATATTGTGTATACCTAGTACTCTACTCGATACCGTAGGCACTATGATTTCTACTCTCTGACCAAATTTGAGGAACATCTGAGTTGACGTCTGTGGATGAAACTTGTCAACAGGGCCTACTTTGTCTCCTATTTTGGTGTTTTGTTCAAAATCTTGTTCCAGCGAACAAGTAAGTTCCAATGAGTAAGTTCCAACGAAAGGATATTTAAGCCTTGTTCTGCCATCTAGGAAGAGTCCAATAGAGATCTTTATCTCTAGTATATAGAAATTACATAGTAATAGTTTTTATTAAATAGCTAGAACACAATTGTCAAACCTTAGCATGCAGCAGAATCACTTGAGGGGCTTGTTAAAACACAGATTTCTGGATCCCACCTCCAGAGTTTTTTATTCAAAAGGTCTGGTATCTGATAAGTTGCATTTCTAACAAGTTCCCAGGTGATGTTGATGCTTTTGGAGGATCACACTTTGAGAGTCATTGATCTTCCTTAGAGCTCTCATATATTGGGGGGTATATGTATGTATGTGTATATTTTTTTTCTGGCAACTTACTACTCTCTACTAAATTAGAAAGGGACACATCCCCTTTCTGTCTCTCATTTCTGTTAGTTTTGTCAGCCATAGTTTTTTGCTCAAAAAAGTATTGCCTAGAAATGCACCATCTCGGGCCTCATTCTAGACCCACTAAATTAGAATCTGCATTTTATCACACTCCCTAAGTGATTCAATGCCTAGAGATTATGTTAAAGTTTGAGAAATGCTGCCTTGGAATATGCTTGACCTCTTTCCCAAATTGACCTGGAACTCCAACCTTAATCTGATAGACTCCTGGAGATCCCCATCTTCTCTCTTTAGGGTATGCTTCTTAGCTGATGATAACTTTTGTCAGGCCTCATTCCTGATTTCCATGAAGTTTCCTCTGTTTCTCACCATGGGTTTTGGCCCTACCCATGTTTGAAGAACAGCTGAGTCTATGCTTTTGGAGGAAGCTTGTCAACAAGACTCACTTTGTTTTCCGAAGTAAATTATATTCCCAGGAATCCAGACAAAAATTTTTAGAACAGTTTGATGGTATTTGTTACAACTTCACACATACATTTCAATGCAGCACTCTTAGGTATCTGTCCAAGAGAAATATTCATACTAGTGCATAAAGAACTCTATCTACTAGATTGTTAGTCACAGCATTGTATATAATAGTAAAAAACTGGAAACAACCTAAATGTCTACCAGTAAGGGAACTGATTAAGAATTTGGTACATCCATATGCAGCAGTGAAATATTCCTAATAAGTACTGACATGGAAGGAGCTCCAAGATACATTAAGTGAAAAGATAAAAAGCAAATCGCAAGATAGAAGATGCAGGAAATCCTGTTACATGCTGTAACATGGAAGAACCTCGAAGACATGCTAAGTGAAATAAGCCAATTCCAAAAAGACAAATACTCTATGATTTCACATATATGATATATCTAGAGCAAACTCATAAAGACAAAAAGTAGAATGGTGGTTGCCAGCAGCTGGGGGAGTGGGAAATGGAGAGTTGATGTTTAATGAGTACAGAGTTTCAGGTTTGCAAGATGAAAAATTTCTGGAGATTGGTTGCACAAAATGTGAATATACTCAACACTACTAAACTATACACTTAAAAATAATTAAAATGATAAATTTTATGTCTTTTATTACGATTTAAATTTTTTTTTTATTTCTGCATATTGTGGGGCTACAAATGTTTAGGTTATGTATGTTGCCCTTCCATCCCTCGTCTTCCCAATCAGAGCTTCATGTGTGTCCATCCCCCAGATGGTGTGCATCACACTCATTATGTATGTATATACCCATCCCCTCCTCCCCCTCCCACTGACCAATAAGTGTTATTCTTATATGTGCACTTAGGTGTTGATCTGTTAATATCAATTTGCTGGTGAGTACATGTGGTGCTGGTTTTTCCATTCTTGAGATAGTTCACTTAGTAGAATGGGTTCCAGGTCTATCCAGGAAAATACAAGAGGTGCTATATCACCTTGTTTCTTATAGCTGAATAGTACTCCATGCTATACATATACCACATTTTCTTAATCCAGTCTTGTATTGATGGACACTTGGATTGTTTCCACTTCTTTGCAATTGTGAATTGTGCTGCTATAAACATTCAAGTGCAGATGTCTTTTTCATAGAATGTCTTTTGTTCTTTTGGGTAGATGCCCAGTAATGGGATTGCTGGATAGAATGGTAGATCTACTTGTATCTCCTTAAGGTATCTCCATATTGCTTTCCACAGAGGTTGCACTTGTTTGCAGTCCCACCAACAATGTATGAGTGTTCCTATTTCTCTGCATCCACGCCAACATTTATTGTTTGGGGAATTTTTTTAATCTAGAAAACTGGATTAGAGTTGACCTAAGTTGTCAGAGACGAATAAGTAAAGCATTATGATAGGAAGCTCTCATTATCAATTCTGACGCATGCCACTATATGGACAGTATGATGTATATGAATCATAAAGTACCGTCCAATTTGTCAGCTGCTGACATGGCCTAACATTTGCTAGTGATGGAATGGCTTAAATGAAGGGAAACTAATAAGAATTTCATCTGGAAACTCTCCCTGGGTGTCCTAAAGATCAGAAATATGAAAAGATTGCTGGTCAGGAAGAGCCTGGTTGGCATAATAAGCCTGCCTGTCCTTTCAGACTTTTCCTTCCTATTCATTCTGTCCTTCAAGTCATCTTCCTGGCTCATTTGCATCACAATCATGGTTAGCAATTTATTCCATGTTTACCACTCTTCAGTGAAACTGTCTGTTTCAATTCCCCACTGGCTTCTGATTTTCATGGCAGTCTCCTGGTTTATAAGCTTCTTATCAAATGTGAATTGTTTATCTTATTTCACTTTTATCATTGCCTTCAGGGGTGGCAAGAGCATTTTATTAGGTTGCCTCTTGTCCTCATAATATACTCAGAATGTGCTTAACCATTAAATTCTCTTCCTTAACCAGGCTTGTTAAAATTTGGGGCTTGGCCTGGGCATCTTGTATAGCCTAAGAGTTGTTTTAAATAGCATTTTATAGGTTAAGGGCTATCTTTCGCACAGCCGTTTTGTGTCTGCAGTTATCTTAACCTTAGGAGGTTCTCTTTTTGCAGATTATTCTACTTTTTTAGCTGGCTAATTTGATAATCACTAGATTAAATAATTCTCTATTTTTTCTCACCCATTAAAAAATATGCAAAGTAAAACCACCTATGAGCTACCTTCAACTCATGCATGTGATTTGCAGGTGCAGTGGTCCCCCAAGTCAATATACTGGCACACCAATAATCCAGTCCAACTTCAGCATACTGGTTGGGAAGCTCTGGTTGGACTAGCTAGAGAATAGGAATGATCTTGGATTAGCACTTTTAGAAAAGGAAATGGGGATATCATTTCATATAACTTTTTGTTTTCTAGTAAAGGGCTAACCAACAATGAAAACAGTATATGTATTCAGTCAAATATGAACTAAGACCTTACTCCATGATGGCTAGTTTTGCTGGACTTATTAAGATTCAGTTATAACACAATTTTATCTTCTCAGAGTTACATTTTTATTTTAAATGTTTAGTCACCCCTTTTTTAATCCAAGTTTTTTTTAGACTATCTTGTTCTATTTTTACAGATTCTCTTGAAAAATCAAATGTGCATGGAATGCTGTAGTTTTATAAGGGGCCTGTTATAGTTTTACTTACTGTATTTTTCTCTCTTTCAGTCGACTCCCTGGACCCTGAAAAACTATTACAATGCCCCTATGATAAAAACCACCAGATCAGGGCCTGCAGATTTCCTTATCATCTTATCAAGTGCAGAAAGGTCAGGTATTATTTTTATAATTTGCCCTCTAATGCCCTCCTGAATTCTTTTAAAAAGCCAGATTTTGTAAACATCAAATACTTTTATCATATATGTTTTAATTGAACGCCAAATTGTTTTGGGAATCTACCAAATGTTAACACATTGACTGCTACACTAGAAAAAAATTTCTTTCCTTGGGGCCACAATGTTTTATTACAAAAATAGAATAAAAACTTTGAAAACAAAACAATCCTTTCTAATTTAATAAAAAATGAAATTTATTGACTTCTATTCATTTAATTCATGTTTTTAGAATTAATTAGCCAATATTATTTGTAACAATAAGAACATCAACAAATAAGATTTTTACAAACCAGCTGCAGGATTTTGCACAGGTTTTGCTTCATGAGGCCCTGTGCTCAAAATTAGCATGAATTAAAGACAACTGACATGGCAGTTAATGTGTTAAATACCAACATTTATAGAAAGGAGTTTGTTTATTCCTTAGAGTACATAAATTTTCTTGTTCAGTTTTCTTCCCCCATCTAGTGACAAAGCACCCTTTAGAAACAGCATCTCTGGGCCAGACACAGTGGTTCATGCTTGTCATCCTAGCACTTCGGGAGGCTGAGGTGGGAGAATCACTTGAGGCCAGGAGTTCGAGACCAGACTGAGCAACACAACAAAGACTATCTCTAAGTAAAACACAAAAAATTAGTCAGGTGTGGTGGCACATGCCTGTAGTCTCAGCTACTTGGGGGCTGAGGCAAAAGGGTTGCTTGAGCCCAAGAGTTTGAGGTTGCAGTGAGGTATGATGATGCAATTGCACTTTAGTCTGGATGACAGAATGAGACCCTGTCTCCAAAAAATATATATATGTGTGTGTGTATATATTATATATACATCCATAGCATGTCTGGAGTCTTCGCAGCCTTTGTAAAACTAATTTTTGCTAGCAATGAGAAATCTCTCTTTTTCTTTTCTTTTCTATTTCCCGGGCTAGAGTGCCATGGCATCAGCCTAGCTCACAGCAACCTCAAACTCCTGGGCTCAAACGATCCTTCTGCCTCAGCCTCCCTAGTAGCTGGGACTACAGTTATGCGCCACCATGCCTGGCTAATTTTTTCTATATATTTCTAGTTGGCTAATTGATTTCTTTCTATTTATAGTAGAGACAGGGTCTCACTGTTACTCGGGCTGATCTCGAACTCCTGACCTTGAGTGATCCTCCTGCCTCGGCCTCCCAGAGTGCTAGGATTACAGGCGTGAGCCACTGCACCCAGCCCTATCTATGTATTTTTAGTTGGCCAATTAATTTCTTTCCATTTTTAGTAGAGATGGGGTCTCGCTCTTGCTCAGGCTGGTTTCGAACACCTGACCTTTGAGCAATCTGCCCACCTCGGCTACCCAGAGTACTGGGAGTACAGGCGTGAGCCACCACAAGAGAAATCTCTCTTATCTTGTAAATTTTGTGTTCATTGTCTTGATAAAGATTGAGTGCTATACTAACACTTCTTTTTTTGTTGAGAAATTTTAGAGAAATTGAACAGCTAGAGGGTAGCCCAAAAAAAGACTATTCCTAAAATAAGTGTTTCTTCACATTTCAACAATAAGCATCTTTTAAAAAAATAAGGTTTTCTTTTTTGTTGTTAATAATGTATTTTATTTAATCTAATACATTCAAAACACTTCTTTTTTAAAATTTACATAGATTTAGGGGGTACATGTGTAGATTTGTTACAGGGGTATATCATGTGGTAGTGAAGTATGGGCTTTTTTTGTAACCCTCAACTGATTAGGGTATGTAGTACCCATTAGATCATTTCTCATCCTACATCTCCCCCACATTTAATGCTATATTAATTGAGGCATGTTGATGAGATTATTAGAATTCATATTTCAAATACAGAAGCCAAAATTCTACCAGGATTTATGCTTTAAAAACAATTTTGTATTTAGCCCAAATTGCATACAATTCAGATTTAATGTCCTTTAAAAAGTGTTTCTCTGACTGGGCACCATGGCTCATGCCTGTAATCCAAGCACTGTGGAAGGCTCAGGTGGGAGGCTCACTTGAGGGCAGGAGTTCAAGACCAGCCCGAGCAATAGCAAGACCTCATCGCTACAAAAAAATAGAAAAATTAGCTGATGTGGTAGCCCATGCCTCTAGTCCCAACTACTCAGGAGGCTGAGGCAGAAGGATCACTTGAGCACAGGAGTTGGAGTTTGCAGTGAGCTATGATGATGCCTCTGCACTCCAGCCTGGGCAACACTAAGACCCTATCTCTTTAAAAAAAAAAAGAGGCGGGGGGGGGTTCTCTTATAGTCTTGGAAGCATAAGATGCATTTGTTGATTATATCTGTAGCTCTTTTTAATTTCTAGAGCAAGGATCCCTTAATGTTAAACCTAGACAATATAGATCAGCAGACATCACTGTAATGTCCTCCCTTAGGCTTCCTTAGGCTTGCTTTGCTTTTTTTTTGAGACAGAGTCTCACTCTCTCACCCCAGCTAGAGTGCAGTGGCATTGTCATAGCTCACTACAGCCTCTAACTCCTAGTCTCAAATGATCCTCCTGCCTCAGCCTCCAAAGTAGCTGGGACTACAGGCGCAGGCCACCATGCCCAGCTAATTTTTCTATTGTTTTTGTAGAGATGGAGTCTTGTTCTTGCTTAGGCTGGTCTCAAAGTCCTAAGCTGAAACAATCTTCCTGCCTTGGCTTCCCAAAGTGCTAGGATTATAGGTATGAGCCACCATGCCTGGCCTCCCATAGGCTTTTTGCTTTTATTTTTTTTTAATTTTTTTTTATTCTTATTAAAAAATCATTTATGTGTTTAGTCAAGCTGCAGAGGTACTCCCATAGGCTTTTAAACATTTCCCAAGAATAAAGGTTGGGAAAGGGATGCTATCATAACCCCCTCTTCTAAAGTTCTTAATCTTTGGCCACAAAACCTTTGCATTGAATGCCTGATATTTTTTATGATAATGATGGCAGTTCCTGCCTTCACAAGTTTCTTAATCCTATGTTTTTGCAGCCTTCTCCCCGATATCACATTATTTTTATGTTCTTGAGTTTCATATGTAACATTAATCTTTTGCTTTTCCTAAAAAATGAATTTCTTAAATGCTGGTATATTTGTCATAGGATTTGGATGATAGTAAACCCTTTGTTTTATTTTAAAGTAAGGAACTTGGTCAGCAAAGTGATTCTATCATTTGGGCTTTTCCTTAGTGAAATAGCTAAAATAAAGGTCAAATTGTTCAGAGCCTCATTTCAGGCATCATTACTTTAAATAAGCATCACTGTGTTAATCTGAAAAATCATTGGTTTGCCTCTTCTGCAGCTCCCTTACAACAGCTATTTTCTAGCACTGTTGTATTGCAATAGTTGAGGGGAAGGCACTACTGCAGTGCAGACTAAGAGTGTGTTTCAGTGTACTATTCATCCTGAATATCAGCTTTCAAAGACTTCAGAGAGCTCTATCATTATAGGCTGTGCCTCCTGAATCTTGTGATCCTGAGAAATAAATAGTGGGGGGGAAGATACGGTTCAAATGCCCAATCCTAAATTCACTGTTTAGCTCTACATAAGCCACTTAAACCTCAATATCTACAATCATAATAAACAATCTACATTTTTAATAACAATCATAAATTTTTATGATTTAATAATAATATGGTATGTATGAGCAATAAATAATTTTCTGCTATGAATTTGCCTACTATAGTTAGGCCAGAATTTTATTGAGGAATTTTAGGGTAGCCATTTATAGAATAAGTGCCACTCCTCTTGAACTTCTAGAGATCCAAAGAACTGACAGATGTGTTAATTTTGTTTCCACAGAATCATCCTGATGTTGCAAACAAATTGGCTACTTGTCCGTTCAATGCTCGCCACCAGGTTCCTCGGGCTGAAATCAGCCATCATATCTCAAGCTGTGATGACAAAAGTTGCATTGAGCAGGATGTTGGTAAGAATGACTAGCTAAAATGTTTCAGTACCAGAGGTTAGCTCCTTCATATTTGTATTATGCTATATTGTCAGCTTGATTTTTGGCTTTCATCATTTCAGAAGAACAATACATTTCTACCTTTGAGATTTTTATAGTAGCAATAGATTGTCAGATTGTATCAGACTGCTTTCTCTTCTGAACAGCCTGATTCATTTTACTAATAATTCATCTAAAAATAAAAATCCTCCTATTGCCATAAATATTATAAACATCTTTGTTTCTGCTTCTCTTTCTTCTGTCAGCAAACAGATAAGATCCCTGTTTAGCTTTTATACTATCCAGTTTTCAGAAACAAAGACCCATTAGGCTACCCTGCAAGCTTTTAAGCTACTAACTCCTTTAAACACTGTAACTTGGCAATGTCCCCTTCTTATGTCAAATCTCTATTATCTTGCAGTTAGCCAAACCAGGAACCTCGGACAAGAGACCCTGGCTGAGAGTACATGGCAATGCCCTCCTTGCGATGAAGACTGGGATAAAGGTGAAATGTCTCTACATCTTTTTCTTCACAATGTCTAAATCTCAAGTCGTTTGCTTAAAACAGAAGGAAGATTTTCCTTTTTTATGAACATACCGTGTTGTTTGGAATGCCTTATTATTTTTATTGGGCCCCAAAATGAGCACATTTGTATCGCTGTGCAGACGCGTGGAACAGCCGATCCCTCTTGATTGGAAAAAGCACTTCTTTACATCTGTTTTTTTCCATAAATTGTGTTGTACCATCTGTGTTTGATTGTTACTAGGCACGTTTATTATTATTTATGTTGCTTGTGTTTATATCCTTCAATTAAATTCCTGCTACTGTGTCACTGAGGCAGGGTACTTGATCAATTTTTACTTGCTTTTCTAAACTTAGTTGTATTATTTCCCATCTTACAAATTCAGCTAACATAAACTGGTGTCTTATAGTACCAAAACTGTGTTTTGCTTCTTTTGGCAGATTTGTGGGAACAGACCAGCACCCCATTTGTCTGGGGCACAGCCAACTACTGTGGCAACAACAGGTAAATGAAATGGTCTCTCATTCCCAGCACTGCTTCCCAATATCAGAGTGTTCTGTTAACAAAAAAAGCCACCAAAGCATGAATTGACCTCTTTCCTTGATTATTTTCCTTGGTGGTAGCTTAGTCTAGATATTGTTTTGGTGGTTTTTTCCTTATTTATTCCTCTGTTCAGAAAAAGGTCACATGCTCTGTACTAATCATTGGGGATACAAAAGTAGCACCTTATACAGTCTAGCAAGAGTATGGAACCATACGTTTTTGTGTCTTAATTGGGTTTTTTTGCTGAGTTTACATTATTTTAATACTTTGAAAAATTCTTCAGCTGTACCACTTGGATCATTTTTACTCTAGGTGCCTAGTGTTTGAGGAAAAATTAGTCTTAAAAATTCTTTATTTCAGCTAGACACAGTGGCTCACACCTATAATAGCCTAAGAGTTTGAGACCAGCCTGGGCAACATAGTGAGACCTATGTCAGTTCTTTTTTGAGATTGGGAAACCAGAGTATCTATTAGGAAAGAAGATGAATCTCTTCTTCCTGCTGATTTTGTGTCTAATTTAAAACTATAAGATTTCTCATTAACACCAAGACTCACACCTTGGAAGATCAGTTTCAAAGCCAAATGAGAATATTTCTGGATTAGAAAATGAAGGAATAAGATTCTATACTTCATTTTCCCCCCAAACAGAATATTTTTTATTTCTTAGCTACTGAGGTCCATTAATAATTTTAAGTGTATACTATTTTATGCATACTACCATAGAAAAACTTAAAAGATGAATTCCATTGGTTACAACTTTAATTTTGAAATTTGCTGCCTTTGGTTTGGTTGTCTTGGCATTTTATTATATCTCTATGTTTATCGAGTGAGTTGATGAGCCTGTCACACAGCTGAACAGTAGATGGCATTGCTGTTTATCTCAATTTCTGGAAAATGAAAATGGTTAGACCCATCTTAATGTCTGTATAGAACAGGGAGCTTTCCAGAGAAACGGTAATCATTCTAATTGCAGAAACATTTTTGATGGAAATGTGTTTACATTTCAAATGAATGTAGGTTGTTGTTTTCCCCCAAATTACAAAAAACACATTTTGATTGTCTTATATGTGCCTTCATGAAGGATACAGATCTGCTGACATAGCCAAATTTGTCTTTCTTTTTGCAGCCCTGCAAGCAACATAGTTATGGAACATAAGAGTAACCTGGCTTCAGGCATGCGAGTTCCCAAATCTTTACCGTATGTTCTGCCGTGGAAAAACAGTAAGTGAAATAGAAACAAAATGTTTTTACTCTCTTCTTTGTGCTAAATACAGTTTGGTCTTAATGATTCAGATATGTTCAGTCTGAACACCTTGCACTTGCATGACATTGAAAGTGAGTGCCTCCTTAATTTTTGTGCCCTAAGCACCTCACTCAGTTCACCCTACTGGCCCTGGTTAGGAACAAGAAATTATGAATAGTAAAATGCAAGACTAAAGAAGCCAAATGAATATTTTCAAGATGGCTGACCACTGATATCAATGACCACTGATACCATGATTAAATTTGGGGACCAATATAAAGGCTATTGATTTTGGCTAGGAAGAAGTCATCCCTGATGTTTTTCAAGGTATAATATCAGTAGGGAATTAGGATCTAAAGGTGGATTGCAAGCACCTAAAAGGAAATGAGTGGAGAGAAAATGAAAGTAATAAGTCCTAAGAACCAGCATAAAGAATGGTATTCACATGTCTTCCCTATATATCAGAGGCCATGCTGGGTTAACGGGTACTAAATTTGTGTCCTATCCTGATAAATCTCCACATATGGAACACTCAAGACAATTATCTTTTTATTTAATACAAACTTTGTTTTCTTAATGTTGCCCCAAATTCAGAACCTTGATTTCAGTCTTTGCTTTTGTTTTAGCTGATTTTAAGGTGGCTAGAAGATTCCCTTTAAAACATTTCTCTTTGGATACTTGCATTTCCCAAAAAATGAGATCACTAAATTATATGCTGAGGCTCGATAAGCAAAGAACTGTTTTCTTTTCCCATGCTCTTGAATGGAATCTGATCACTCATTTTAAATTCTACTTTTTTATTATAATTCAGTCTACCCCAGGAATAGGTCATTGTGTTCAGTAAGAATAGGGAATGGAGTGAATTTCATCTGACATGATGTATTTATTTTGAAATATTTCTACTCATAGATGGAAATGCACAGTAACTGAATATCAATCTCATCAAGTAAGTGTTTCAGTTTTATTTCACTATCTCTTCAGATGATAGCAAGATTTAACTGGACATAAAGCAATTTGGGTCCAATTTTCTTTCAGATTATGGTACCAAATTAAAGCTTTGGGTGTGTGTGGTTTTTTTAAGTATATAGCCTCTATTATGGCTTTACACGCTAATGAATAGGCATTTACTGGTTAAATTAGAATTCTGTTAACACGCCAAGTTGTTTTTCCTAACATTAGTACATGTTGCTTTTCTTTTTTTTTTAATCAAAGTTGCATTCTAGATTTATCACGCCTCTTTTAATGGACTGAGATTAATCAGACAGCTGTGCTTCACTGCTCTGCAATTCATTGCCTGTGCAGTACAGTTTAATACTCATCAAAAAATTCATACTCTTTTTAATGAGCACATTAAAGTTTTGGGTCTAAGAGTCTTATACCATTGATCTTACCTGAATATTTGATTTAGCAGAATCTCACAAAATCTGTATGAGGAGACCAAAATCTCTTACTTTTCACAGATGAAGCCTTTCCTTTAAGTTACTATATGTGCCCATGGCAGAGCCAAGTTTGATGCTTCAACTGTTCTCTTAGCTTAGGTTGCTTAGTCACATTGCTCTTGCCAAAGTGAATATTATAAAGGCTGGGGTTGGAATTATATCCCAACTCTGTCTCACAAATAAGAGGCCCTCAGTGAATATTTATTGAATGAATGAATGAATGAATGAATGATTGGTCTGTTGCATTCCAGTCCATTCATTCTCTCTAGACAGGGAGGCAGATGAATCTGTGAGTTAGGGTTCATTTTGTATCAGATTCTTACCAGTTTCTTCTGGTAAGAATCAGAAAAGAGATGCTAAAAGTGAACATCCCTTAGCTATGGACAATAATATTTATCAGTTGCTTCTAGGTACCAGCCATTTTCCTTGGTAGGTTCAGACATCAAATTTTTTAATACATTTGGAAGCCAGAAATGGGATTTGGCCCTAGAAGGAAAAGAGACACAACAGCACTGGGTGTGTCAGGAAAGCAGACATTTGGCATGATAGAATGCTTCTATAGTCCCAGCTATTCAGAAGGCTGAGACAGGAGGATCACTTCAGCCAAGGAGTTTGAAGCTCTGTGCTTATACCTGGGAATAACCACTGCACTCCAGCCTGGGCAACATAGTGAGATTCTGTTTTCTCTGGAGAGAGAGAGGAAAAAAAAAAAAAAAAGGAAAGCATAACGTTGAACAGACCTGGATAAATAGTGAACTTTATGTTCCCGTTTGATATACTACTACACAAGATGTTTGGTAATCATACTATTTGGATAACTATCTAGTAAAAATGACTCCTCTAAGATGAAAACCTAGGATAAATTTCTATGTCTATAACTTAAGACCAGACGCTTCTCTCCTTTGGAACTTAACTCTTTGTTGTTAAACTTTTTACACACTGAGGAATCAGGAAAAAAAAACTTATCCTAGGTTAGATAAGAATCCTCAAGCAGCCACAAACCTTCTTATCCTCTTAATAACAATGAAGCATCATTTTTTGAATGCCTACTGCAGAGTTCTCTAGCTTCTTTGGAAGGATACAAAAAAAATAGAATTAGCTGGGCATTGTGGTTCACGTCTATAGTCCCAGCTACTCAGGAGGCTGAGGCAGGAGAATCCCTTGAGCCCAAGAGTAAGAGGTTACAGTGAGCTATGATGATGCCACTGCACTCTAACCTGGGTGACAGAGAGAGATCCTATCTAAAAAAAAAAAGAACAAAATAAGTAGAAGACATGACTTACTCTCTTAAGAACTTAAATGTAGGTGGAATTTTTTTTAATGTACATATGTGAGAAGAGTTTGTTCACTTAACATTTAATGTGCTTTATCCCATTTATGTTTTTATCAACAACTCCACTTTTTACTAGATAAGTACCTCAAAAGCAGGTAATATACTAATTTTTGTCCCCTAATGTATATTGTAAAAGCTCCAAAAATATTGTTTAATTAATGAGTAAATAGAGTAGATGAGAAGAGAAAAAGATCAAGATAAGTTCATTGGAATTAATCCAGAATTGTCTGAATGAGTCAGTTGCCTGGATAGTCAGTTCTGGTGTTCTCCTCATTTGTGAAACTGTTGACACAAGAAGCGTACATTGATTTCTGTATAGAATGTTTTTAATTGAGTTAACAAGTTTCTGTGTGCTCAGTGGTACTAAAGACATAAGGGTCAGAAGGCACTTGGTCTTCTGCCATTAACAACAGCAGATTCCTCTAGCAGACCAAGAGAATTTAATTAATCGGGTTATAGTTGTATGGCCCATTGTCAGATGTAGTTGGTGCTTTTGTCATTGCAAGGAACTAAGACCTTTTCCATTCCATTTCCTTGCAGATGGCAGATCCTAGAAGACCCTTACTTCTTCCTGCAACCAGCGTGTTCTTCATTTTTCTCCTAATCTAATTATAGAATGATAAACTATCTGTGACTTTCAAACTGACAAGTACCTTTTTTTCTGTCCCCTTTAAGTCCTCATTTGATGCAAGAACCCTCATATTCAGAAGCTTTCAAATAAACCATCAATGTAGATAGCTTATAGTTTGGTTAAGTACTTATAGCCCCAGGTTCGGAGATCACATCCAATTCAACATTAATGAACCATAATGATTTAAAGTTAACTTAAAGGATCCAGCTAAGGTAGACAGGAAACTTGGGTTGGAAAAAGTAATTGTGTATTTATTTCTCTGACAGACATAAGCCAAATTCTTTTTAGCATTTATAGAAATTGACTTTTTCTGATTGGTGCATCTATTATCCAGCATCCCTGGGATGTTAACAGTATTTGTATAGCAAAGTACCCTTTTATTGTACCTCTTATTGAGAATCTTTAGGACATCTTTCTCCCTGAATGTCTCCAACCTAGACTAGATTTGTTTTCATTTATCTCCTCATACTCCAGCTAGAAATTGTACTAGCTGTCAAACCAGGTGTGGATTATGTAGGGATAAAGATTGGAATAGAGGGAAGGAACAAGTGTACATGTGGAGAATATTTGAGCTTTCCACCTATGTGTGAAATTTGATTAAGCTTCAAAGCTTAAATACCTGAGGGCCCTGCTGACTACCCTGGGATATGTGTATAACAAGTTAGATTTTTGGAACATCCAAGGCTCTGGCTTTCTTAACATCTTGTGGGTCTTTATAAGGAGACTTCATAATCTCTCCAGACCAGTTTTTTGTTTGTTTGTATTATTTAAGGGTTTTGTTTGATTTGGTTTGGTTTTAAAACTGTTTAGTGGGGACAGGAGGGATTTGGGATCTAGTATAGATAGGGACTTGTATGAAACATACTAACAAATATTTCTGAAAAAGATCTCTCTAGAATTGTTTGCAGGTGACAGATAAGAAAGGGAAGTAAGCTCCTGTGGGAATGCCTCTTTCTAAGAGTTTTACATAAAACAGGATTCTCCCCTAATGAAACAGAGTCCTCTGTTTATTTAGTTACAAGCTCTAAAAACAAGTTCAAGATAAGCCCCAGTACAATAGTATTTCTACTGCTAGCTGTGTAATCTTGAGTAAATAACTAGACTATTTCTTCTGGAAAAGGTGGTAGTATATTACAGAGGAAAAAACCCACACATGTGCCCTTCTAATTCTGGCCATTTGTGTTTGTATATCAGTCAGCACCTCACAATAACTTTATTTTAAAGTAATCATTATTGGAAAATATTAATACAAAACCCTTTTGATTTTATTTATTTTGGTGATGGACTCCTGTTTAGTTTAGTAAAAAAAAGTATTGGTGTTAGTCTCATTGCAAAGAATTACCTACTTGAATGCTCAAAAAAGGAATTAAGTAGAAAATACTTTTTCTTTTTTTAAATATCTAAAGGTTCTAGGTAAGCTAACATGTATCATTCATGAAAATGGTAAATGATAAGTGATGCTTAGCTTTCCTGGTAGCTGTACCTGAGCTAAACAGGGAGAGTATTTGGATTTAATTTCAAATAATATAATGCAATAGCTTTCATTGGTGAGGCAGAACAGTAGCAGCTTGTGTTAGTCTTTTTATTATTTTAGGAGGACATCTCTTTGCTCATGACTGCTGGAATTTAATCATAAAACATGTGACCTTTTAGAGTGTGAGTAGCACTCACTATAGAAGAATGCTTGCCTGTCTTAATTTTGTTAGCTCACAAAATAGACAATTCTGTTTCTTTAGTAAACTAATGATTAAAGCCGCCAGTTTTCAGTTCACCAGCTTTAATACTCTGCTTAGGATTTTTACTGGGCCTAAAATTAGTATGGATTTAGTTTGCTAGAAATTCTTAGAGATTCCCAAAAACTAGTACAAAGAAATGGCTAAAGATAAAGATCTCTATTCTGTCAGAAATTGAGAGAGGAAGCTTACTTATCTTTGGGACCTTCTTTTTCAGGGGGTATCTTTCCTTTGGAATGTGAACAATGAAAGGTAAACAATTGAATATTCTGCCTCAGTTTCAGTTAAAAACAAGTGTTATGGCTAAAGGTTAAATGAAGAGGTGTTTACAAAGCTTAGCCCAGAGAACTAAGATTTGAGTCCTGCATTTTAGTCGTATCCAGGGTTTTCATACTATACCTGCATTGCTTTTTGGAAGATTGTCTCTCTCTGTAGGGGTTCTAGAAGTACCATTGCGACTTGCAAGTGTTCTCACCAGGAATAAACAAATGTAGGTGATAACTGATGCCTTAAACTCTGCTGGTAGCTGTACCTGAGCTAAACAGGGAAAGTATTAGGTTTATTAATAATTTCAGATAACATACTACAATACCCTTTGTTGGTAAGGCAAAACAGTGGCTGCTTGTGTTAGTCTCTTAGACAAAATGTAAATGATTAATACTAGCACTCTTGGATTCCTTTAGTTGTATTTTTCACAATTCATATTAAGCTCCAAAATGGGCAAAAACCGAAGATAACATTATACTTATTTTTACTGTTTTAAGAGGTAGGTTATAAAAATCAAGGCAATTTGTATGCTGTATTTTAAATCATCAAAGCTGAACTGGCCTTGGGAAGAAGAGACCTTTAAGAAAATACACATTTTCATTTACCAATTCAATGGGTAAAATAAGGAAAAACTAAATTCCATGAGAAAAATACTGTAGCAACTGCTCATTCTTTTGCTCACTGTCTTCCTGATATTGTTAAGGTTCAGAATATATTCTAATTTTACTATACAGTGTTGGCCTCTTCAGAGGCCACTAAAGACACATGAACCTGTTACCTCATACCACCTCTCAGCTGACTTTGTGTTCAGCCATACTAAGGTCTGAAATGAAAACCCATGTGAGAACATAGCATTTGCCTTTCACACAGCAATTCACTGCCTGATCCAACTCAGCTCTTAAAACTCGGTAACGTGAGACAAATATGACATCTAAGATTGTTTATACCTGAAGAACAGCATCTTAAACCAGACAGTAACCCTAGAGAACAGCTATTTGCTCAGCAGATTTGTATTTGTGTTTACCTTATTTAAAGAATCTTTTACATGAAACTAAAATAGCATAAGAGATTTTGAGGAAACCTGAAGAAGACAACTTTAGCTGTTTCATATGTGTGTATGTGTATATGTATATAGAGAGAGAGACAGAGAGACTGTGGGGGGTCATAAATACAAGTTGTATGAAAAACTGCCTATAAATCCAACCATGCCTCTTAATTTTTATTAAAATACTTGTAACTGAAATAAAGTGTACTTTCCAAGTTTGTCTGTTTCAGTTCTGTTTCCTCAGACTTGGGTTTGAAGTTTTCATTTGACAGAGTCAGGGTCTCAGATTTAGTTCCTTGCGTTTTTTTCTAGAGTAGATCTTTATAGTAGAAGTGCAAATTGAAAGTGATGGAGGCCAGGCATGGTGGCTCACGTCTGTAATGCTAACATACTCTGGGAGGCTGAGGCGGGTGGATCACTCAAGGTCAGGAGTTCAAAACCAGCCTGAGCAAGACCTTGTCTCTACTAAAAAATAGAAAGAAATTAGTTGGCCAACTAAGAATATATAGAAAAAATTAGGGGGGCATGGTGGTACGTGCCTGTAGTCCCAACTACTCGGGAGGCTGAGGCAGAAGGATCACTTGAGCCCAGAAGTTTGAGGTTGCTATGAGCTAGGCTGATGCCACGGCACTCTAGCCTGGGCAACAGAGTGAGAGACTCTGTCTCAAAAAAAAAAAAACCAAGAACTCCCGCGCACGCTGAAGATGGCGGCAGCAGTGTGCAGGTTGCTCCGGGCCTCGGTTGCTCGACAGAAATTGTTGCTTTTAGCGACAAAGCCAATGAATTTCGGGACGTGAACTGTGAAGTTGTTGCAGTGTCAGTGGATTCCCACTTTAGTCATCTTGCCTGGATAAATACACCAAGGAAGAATGGTGGTTTGGGCCACATGAACATCGCGCTCTTGTCAGATTTAACCAAACAAATTTCCCGAGACTACGGTGTGCTGTTAGAAGGTCCTGGTCTTGCACTCAGAGGTCTCTTCATAATTGACCCCAATGGCGTCATCAAACATCTCAGTGTCAACGACCTCCCAGTGGGCCGCAGTGTGGAAGAGACCCTCCGCTTGGTGAAGGCATTCCAGTTTGTGGAAATTCATGGAGAAGTCTGCCCAGCAAACTGGACACCGGATTCTCCTACAATCAAGCCAAATCCAACTGCTTCCAAAGAGTACTTTGAGAAGGTAAACCAGTAGATCGCCCCATGTGTACCTGCAGCTTCTCACACCAGAGAAGAACCACAGTTGGAACCTGCTTTTAGCATTTAAGAGATGATTGTTTGTAGAAGGCAAAGAATCAATTATGCTTATATTCATAAATACTACTCTTTTGTTTTTGTAACACTGGCTAAGACTTTTTAAATGTGGTTAGTTATTAGTATTATAAAGAGTTCTTTATTGGTAACATCTTGATGGCTAGCTAGCTAGTTTCTACAGAATGCCTTGTTCACCTATTTCTTAGATCATGTCTTCAAAGGGTAAAAGAAACACTCTTTTTGCTTAGCCTTATTTAAACCTTTGTCTACACCAAAGTAGTACAACAAGTATCAAAAGCCTCTGATCAAGGGTCCTGAAATTTTGTTTTTAAATTTCTTTGTATTACACTGAATCTTCTTTTAAGGTAACAAGGATCACAGTTTTAAGTTGTTAGCATCAGCAGTCTAACTTAACATCTCCGAATGGATGTATGTGTGATTGAAGAAAATGTGAATCATGTTATAAAAAAGCACGGCAACGTGACTTAACTGATCATGCGTGGTCCTCATCCCTGAGATTTAGAGTTTACATAGTCCTTTTACTGATTGTATTCATTAGCTAACTTAGTGTCTACATGTTTCCAGGCATTGATTAGGTATAATTATAAAGGATATTTATTCAATCCAGGGATTGCATTTTGAAATTATTATAATTATTTTCTTTCTTGAAGTGTTCACTATAAAATATATGAAAAAATAAACATATTTTAAAATACTTAAAAAAAAACAAGAAAAGAAAGGAAGTCTTGTTCTTGAGATTAGAAGCTCCATTGAGATATCCTTTTGTTGAATTGGAGATTTCAACAGAAGAGTCAGTGTTCTAGCTTTATTAAATAAACCTTGAAAAATAAGCATTAGTTCTAGTAGGTATGTACCTTTGGTATGGACCTGTCATATCTTATATATAACTAGAAGTGAGTTTAGAGAACACCTAATCCAAAGCTTCATCTTAGGGATGAATAAATAGGCCCATACAAATGTGAAACATGATATTTTCTTTTTAAAGGAAAGAGAAAATGATAAACACAAGGTTCAAGCACTCGAGGGAAGAGTCCAGGGCAAGGGGATCAAGAAGAAACATAGGGTATTAGTAGTGGTCTGTTTGGTAAGTAGGATGGTGAGTTTCTTGGTGTTTGTTATGCTGCGTGTTTATTAAATATTGTATAATTTTAAAACATTTGGGAATAATTGCTAAAATAGTTGCAGGGTGCTTACCATAGGCAATTCAGTTTTTAACTTAGCACTTTACATATTTTAACCCAGGTGGGGGGGGGAAATATAGGCCTTGAAAATTTGATCTTTGCTGAGAATATACAGCTGGTTACCATAACCTAGGATTTCTGATTTCTGACTTAACTACTTTTAGCTTCTGTACTATCCTTCTTCCCTAAATGTTAATTCTACACTCAATCTCTCATTCTCCCAAGCTGAGTTTCCTCCTGAACTCATTTCCATGTCTGCCAGTTTATAGAGTCCATGAACAGTTATTTCAGTACCCTGAACCAACACCTTGGATTCCTATGACCTCCTGTTCTACTGTCTCTGCTTCATCAACTCCCAAGTCAAGTGTAATCCACCATCTCTGACTCTGTTCCTTCTATGTTATCAAGCATAGTTATAGAAAATCACATAGATATGCCACCTGATGACTCCACTATAGATATATGGTTTCAAAATTCAAGCACTCATTCCTGTTTGGCTTTTTCATATTTACTCGGTGACTGTTGGAAGGAACCCCTTTTACGATTCTCCTCTGCTTTGTACTCCCCACTTCCTGCCCCCCACTTTCAGCAGATGACTTTGCTTTTGACTTTGAGAAAATACTAGTCATCAAACTTAACTTACTCATTAACTCTTACAGCATCTCTTTTCCTTCATCTCAAGAGTTATGCTTCCTCTCCAATGCTAACTTTATCTGTGTACCATGTATTGTATCCCTTCATATTATCTATTGCTGCATAACAAATTTGCCCAAAACAGTATATTAAAACAATAGTAGGGCTGGGCATGTTGGCTCATGCCTGTAATCCCAGCACTTTGGGAAGCTGAGGTGGGAGGATCGCCTGAGGACAGCAATTTGAGACCAGCCTGAGCAATATAGCAAGACCCCATCCCTACAAAAAAAAAAAAAAGTTGGGCTCGGTGACACTCATCTGTTAGCTACTTGGGAAGCTGAGGTGGGAGGATCACTTGAGCCCAGAAGTTCAAGGCTACAGTGAGCTATGATTGTGCCACTGCACTCCAACCTGGGAAACAGGGCAAGACCCTGTCTCAAAAAAATAATAATAAACATTTACTACTCTCTCGATTTCTGTAAGGTATTTGGGAGTTGCTTAGCTGAGTAATCCTGGCTTGATGTCTTTCATGTGGTTGCACTAAAGACATCCATTGCAAGATTTAGCCAGGGCTGCAGTTTTCTGAAGACTGCACTGAAGCTGGATGATTTGCTTCTTAGGTGGCTCGCTTACATACCTGGCAGTTCAGTATTGGTTGTTAGCAGAAGGCCTCAGTTCCTCCCAACATGGAACACTCCACAAATGTTTGGAGTGTCCTCACGTGTCAACTGACTTTCCCCACAATGGGCAATTTAAGAGCAAGGTAGAAGCTAGAAACTCTTTTATGACCTAACTCCAGAAGTCATACTCTAGTCTTTCCACAATATGCTTTTGGTTACACTGGTGAGCCCTTTTCATTGTAGGAGGGGACTTCACAGAAGCACAAATACCAGGAGGCAAGAATCAATGAGGACTGTCTTGAACCAGGCTGCCACACTCGGTTTCTAATATCTTCCATAAGTTATTCCCTCTCTTCTCTTTATCTTAACTGTATTCTCTTTCCTTTATTCTTTCAGCCATGAAAATGCTGGTTATGTTTATTCTTTTAAAAAAAGATACACTCTGTTACCCATATTGATCAGGATATAGGTGCAGAGAACAGAATCCATTCCAGCTAGTAAAGACTTACTTGAAGCAGTAAAGACTTGTTATAGGGCATTAAGTGGGTCACAGAATTCTTGGGATGGCTACAGAAACAAACTCTAGCCTGGACTTCCAGAAATGATTCCTAAAGATAGCTAAGGAAGCCACTCTTGCTTCTACTACAGTTCAAAAGCTGCCATAACAGCTGCCAGTTCAAGTAGCATACCACCTTTGCCATTGTCAGCATCCCTAAATGGATGCCCTGCAGCCTGTCTTAACCCCTGCTGGCTTCAGAATCCAAGTGATAGACTAGTGTATGTGTGATTGGCAGAACTTAATTCAATGTGATTTAAGCTAGCTAGCTACAAGGGAATGTGGGAAATGTAGTCTTTAGCATTTCAGCTTCTGCATGCTAGAAGAGTGTGCATGCTGACCAAACCAAGACATAAAACCCTCCACCCTCCCTCTCAAGCAATTACTTGCTTTTTTCCTTCAGTGCCAAGTTTTTTGAAAGAGTTGGTCTTCAGTCTATACTTGGTCTTCAGTTCTCCTTCATCCATTGCAATCTGCCCACTCTGTTCACACTAATGTCTCCATTGGACACCCTAATTTTCAGGACCAGTGGTCTATTTCAGTCCTGTTCCCTAGAGCAGGGGTCCCCAACGTATCGTGAGTTTTATGATTTCATTATATTTTACAGTGTAATAATAGAAATAAAGTACATAATAAATGTAATGTTCTTGAATCATCCCAAAACCATCCCCCACCTCCCTGGTCTGTGGAAAAATTGTCTTCCATGAAAACAATTCCTGGTGCCAAAAAGGTTGGGGACTGCTGCCCTAGAACATTCAAGGAGTAGCAGGTTGTTTCTTGTGCTGCTTGTGGTAGGAGCCATGTCAACATTATGCACAAAAGAATTACTTAGGGCAAACTTTCCTCAAAGGGGCCTTGAACTTGAAGGTGCTGAGAGCTTCAGCTGCCACCTAGACTTGCTCTTCCTTGTACATGACTAATCTAGGTTAATGGTGTTACTGTTCACTCAGTCTTTTCAGAATTCCCTCACATTCAGTCACTAAATGCTGGCTTTTTTTTTTTTTTTTTTTTTTTTTTTTTGAGACAGAGTCTTGCTTTGTTGCCCAGGTTAGAGTGAGTACCGTGGCGTCAGCCTAGCTCACAGCAACCTCATACTCCTGGGCTCAAGCAGTCCTTCTGCCTCAGCCTCCCAAGTAGCTGGGACTACAGGCATGCGCCACCATGCCCGGCTAATTTTTTTTCCTATATATATTAGTTGACCAATTAATTTCTTTCTATTTTTAGTAGAGACGGGGTCTCGCTCTTGCTCAGATTGGTTTCGAACTCCTGACCTCAAGCAATCCGCCCACCTCGGCCTCCCAGAGAGCTAGGATTACAGGTGTGAGCCACCGTGCCCGGCCAATGCTGGCATTTTGATACCAGTGATGACTTCTGAAGCCAACCAGTTCTTGCATCTCCACTGCCACCACTCTATTTCAGATCATTACCCTTGCCTGGATTATTGTAGCAACCTCCTAACTAGTCCAAAGGTTTTCCCTACCTGAATTTATCTTCCACTTACCTTAGCACAACACTCAAGGTACTTAATGATCTGTTTACAATCCTAATAATAATAGCAGAGACTTTTTGAGCACTTAGTATGTGCTAATCATTGTATAATGTACTTTATATGCATATGTCATTAATAATTCCACATAATAATTCCACTAATGGAAGTGGATACTATTAGGTCCCCACTTGGTAGATAAGGAAACCAAGGGTCACAGAAGTTGTAAGAATTGACCAGAGTTGCTTAGTTACTATATGTAGGAACCAGAATTAGTCATGTCTGCTAGCCCTAAAGGCAGAACTCTTAACCCCACTGCATTTTACAATTGCTTCGACTTCATCTTTCCCCATCCTGTTCATAGTTGAGCCATGATGAACTCCCTATCTCTCTTACATGCTCTTTAATAACCATACCTCAGCACATCTTGTTTCCTAAAATGTACTTGTTTCCTCCCCTTTCCAGTGCTTTTCTACTTTAGCATATTCCAATTCCATCTTAAAATTCCAATTCAAATATTACCTCCTTGAGTAACTTCCAAGTTCTGTTCTATGCTCCTTTTCTGTTCATACTCTTTTTAATAGCACTGAATTGTGTTGTAATTATCTACTAAATGCCTGTGTCAGGGTTTGGAAGGAAACAAACTCTTAATATTTTAAATAGAAAGGGAATTTAACACAGGAAATTAGGTGCTTACAAAATCATCTGAATAGTTGAAGAGCAGGGTATGAGTGGGGCCTCTAGGAATAACTCCCAGAACACTACCAAACTAATTCATCAAGAGAGCTGTAGCTTTAGATGCCACTGGAATAGTAAATTTGAGAAGGTAGCACCATAGCTACAATCCAGGGATCAGGAACCTACCATACAATCCCACAATGTATGCAGTATCAGAATGTTTATAGACTAATGTAAATGTCCAAGTACATAGTCAACAGAAGAGGGGAAAAGGAAACTGGATAATCAATACCTAGAGCATTGAGAGTTTGTTGTAGGCTATATTGGGGTTTTTGAATGTTTGCTTTTATAATAAGATTGAGGTCAGTCTCTCTTTTAAGGAAATCATTTATTTTCAAAGCTCAGAGGGCTCATGCCTGTAATCCTAGCACTCTGGGAGGCCAAGGAGGGAGGATTGCTTGAGCTCAGAAGTTCAAGACTAGCTGAGCTAGAGTGAGACCTCATCTCTACTAAAAACAGAAAAAAATTAGCTGAACAAATATACAGAAAAATATACAGAAATATATAAAAATATACAGAAAGATATACAGAAAAAATTAGCCAGGCATGGTGGCGCATGCCTGTAGTCCCAGCTACAAAGGAGGCTGAGGCAGCAGGATCGCTTGAGCCCAGGAGTTTGAGGTTGTGAGCTAGGCTGAGGCCACGGTACTCTAGCCCGGGCAAGAGAGCCAGACTCTGTCTCAAAAAAAAAAAAAAAGGCCGGGCGCTGTGGCTCACGCCTGTAATCCTAGCTCTTGGGAGGCCGAGGCGGGCGGATTGCTCAAGGTCAGGAGTTCAAAACCAGCCTGAGCAAGAGCGAGACCCCGTCTCTACTATAAATAGAAAGAAATTAATTGGCCAACTGATATATATATAAAAAAAAAAAATTAGCCGGGCATGGTGGCGCATGCCTGTAGTCCCAGCTACTCGGGAGGCTGAGGCAGGAGGATCGCTTGAGCCCAGGAGTTTGAGGTTGCTGTGAGCTAGGCTGACGCCACAGCACTCACTCTAGCCTGGACAACAAAGTGAGACTCTGTCTCAAAAAAAAAAAAAAAAAAAAAAAGCTCAGAGGAATATGTACCATATGCTAACATCCCCCCTAAAAAAAGCCAAAAACTTTGTTGTTATGGTCAACAACAGTTGGAAATGTCAGTTAAATTTTCTGTACCTCATTCCTCTCTTCTATAAAGTGAAAGAATTGAACTAGATGACCTCCAAGGTTCAATCCAACCCTAAAATTTTGTGGTTTTTAGTTATTCAATTGAAAAAATTATTTTTAAAGTAAAGAGGAGGAAGATTATACAACCTTTTCTAGGGCTTGCTTTACTTTTGATCATTCTGTAAAATTTTCCTGTCAGCCTTAAAATATTCGCTGAGGCCATCCAGATAAGGTGAGAGAAGCAGTGGGGAGAAAAAAGTAACCTAGAAAATGAAGTGGGTTTTGCTTTCACCATATTGAATCAAATACAGTTTTTTTTTTTTTTTTTTTTTTTTTTTTTTTTTTTTTTGAGACAGAGTCTCACTTTGTTGCCCAGGCTAGAGTGAGTGCCGTGGCGTCAGCCTGGCTCACAGCAACCTCAAACTCCTGGGCTCAGCAATCCTACTGCCTCAGCCTCCCGAGTAGCTGGGACTACAGGCATGCGCCACCATGCCCGGCTAATTTTTTGTATATATATTTTTAGTTGGTCAATTAGTTTCTTTCTATTTTTGGTAGAGACGGGGTCTCACTCAGGCTGGTTTCGAACTCCTGACCTTGAGCGATCCGCCCGCCTCGGCCTCCCAAAGTGCTAGGATTACAGGCGTGAGCCACCGCGCCCGGCCCTCAAATACAGTTTTATAAAACACACAGCAGTGGAGTTCCCTAATTTCCCAATTGGAGGTTTTAATCTGTCCCCAGGAGTTAAAGGGGAAAAAAAAAAAAAATTCTTCAAAGAACCATCACTGATTCTAGAAGCTAGAAGGGCTCATCACAACCTCAAAAGCCAGGCTTATTCTAAAAAATACATTGAAAGTGTCCTCCAGGCTATGTTAGCTAGGCCAGAGATTAAATGGAGCTTTCCGCCAAATCCCTGCAACCTCCTTTGGGCTATTTGAGGTGCTTGCTGTGTTTTTCGCCCTATTTTTTTTTTTTCTTCAAGACTTGTCCTTCATCTCTAGTTTCTCTGATATGAACTGCTTTGTGGAATATACCATTTACAGACCTTCAGATGTTAGCTAAGGGTCAGTTTGCCAGTACTGCTTTTTTGTTATTTCCCCCAAAATAGAGTAGATATGCAGCCTTGACTGGTGCTGTCTTCAGAGAATGCTTTGGTATTACACGAGCCACATACAGCCTTTCATTTCTCCCCTGCTAATATGCTTTCTTATTTTGCTTCATAGCTTGTTTACCAACTCTGGCATAGTCCCTTGATTCTCCTCCCTTCTCCCTGCCCCCTGCATTGTGCATTTCAAATGGTAGAAAAAAATAGCAGCTTCTTCTCAGCCCTCTTCAGTGAAGACTGCAGAATCACCAGGGCCAATATGTCAAATTGTACAGCCTTCACCAAACCTTTGCACAGAGATGTTTCAGTTTAGGAAAAAAAAAAAGCCACTTAAAATATTATACAGCCTATTTTCCAACAGACAGGTCCCAGGGCTGCCTCTTCTTGCTACAGAAGAAAAATGAAATAAGAGTAAATTATTCCAAACACTGTGAAATCAAGGAAAAAAAAAAAGTGAATGAGCAGGGTTAGTACTTAGCCATTGGATGTACACATGAAGATTTGTTTTAGTTACAGAACTAGCCTCAGGCCATTTGTGGTCAAAGGCAGTGTTTCTGGAAGCATAGTTCAACTGTTACCTACATCACAATTATTTTGGATGCTTATTTTAAAATGCAGATTCCTGGGCTTTGGTCCAGATTTCCTGAATCAGAATGTCTGGAAGCAGCACAGAAGAATCTATTAATATTTTTCGCAGTATACCTCATATTAGTCTGTATGCACAATAAAGTTTCTGAAACAACATATTATTAAATAAAGTCTTTTTAGGAATTTACAAGGAAGATACATGTACTACATGAGTTTCTAAGGACCCAGGTTCTGAAAAAGTCCACACACGAATCATAAAGTATAGAATAGTAGTGATTAAGAACATGAAAATAGGTCAGGCACAGTGGCTCACCCCTGTAATCCTAGCACTCTGGGAGGCCAAGGCAGGTGGATCACTCAAGATCAGGAGTTTGAAACCAGACTGAGCAAGAGCGAGACCCCATCTCTACTAAAAATAGAAAGAAATTAATTTACCAACTAAGAATATATAGAAAAAATTAGCTGGGCATGGTGACACATGCCTGTAGTCCCAGCTACTTGGGAGGCTGAGGCAGAAGGATTGCTTCAGCCCAGGAGTTTGAGGTTGCTGTGAGCTAGGCTGACACCACGGCACTCTAGCCCAGGCAACAGAGTGAGACTGTATCTCAAAAAAAAAAAAAAAAAAGAACATGAAGATAATAAAGGTACAGTCCTTATAACATTGTTTAACCGTTTGCACTTGAATGTCGAGTGTGACTCGACACAGTTAGCAAAAATTATAGAGATTAAAATTACTCTTTGAATGTATCAATAGTTTGAAATATTAAAAAATCCAAATAAATAAGTTTGTATGAAAAGAAACTCCAGTTTTTTATTCTACTGCCGCGCTTTGTAAAATCTGGGGTATTTAAAAACTTAAATCCCTAGTAGAATAAAGGAATCGAGAAAAAAGCAAGCGAGTGCAAAGGGTTAAAGGTATAAATGGGGAAAATGCATTAAAGTTAACAGCACTCATACATATTAGCTATAATTAATAAACTGAAGATGCTTGATAGAGAAATGACATGAAGTGCATATAGCACAAGATTATCCCCAACATTTTGTCTTAATTCATTCTTTTTTTTTTTTTTTTTTTTTGAGACAGAGTCTCACTTTGTTGCCCAGGCTAGAGTGAGTGCTGTGGCGTCAGCCTAGCTCACAGCAACCTCAAACTCCTGGGCTCAAGCAATCCTACTGCCTCAGCCTCCCAAGCAGCTGGGACTACAGGCATGCGCCACCATGCCCGGCTAATTTTTTCTATATATTCTTAGTTGGCCAATTAATTTCTTTCTATTTTATAGTAGAGACGGGGGTCTCGCTCTTGCTCAGGTGGGTTTCGAACTCCTGACCTCGAGCAATCCGCCAGCCTCGGCCTCCCAGAGTGCTAGGATTACAGGTGTGAGCCACTGCACCCGGCCATGTCTTAATTCATTCTTGATGCCTTCCTTTTAAAACAAAAATTTGAAAGATACTTAAAGGGCATCCTTTAAATCAAAGCCAGGCATCTAAAAATTTACAAAGAAATGATTGCATTTTACTTAACCTGAGTAGATCACAATGTCAGCTGGGAAATGAGAGTAGATTTCTGTAGATTTAAATTGTTTTCCTAGTCCTATAACCTCTATGGATTGTTATTATACAGTCTAATCAATTATATGGATGTGTATTGACATTGTCCCCATTTCACCAATAAAGGATTCATTTGAGAGCTGTCACCACTTATAAATGACCTTCACTTCTGAAGATGTAGTTCGGGAACTTTAGTGAATAGCTAGCCCATGATTTCAACATGGACTGAATGACTGTTAATAGGTTCTTATGGAATTATCTTTGCTAATGGGCATAGAAAGAGGAAAACTGCTGGTGGTTATGAAAAGAATAGGAGAGGATACCCCCAGTATCTCTCATATCTGAATCAGATATCATGGACCAAAAGACAAATAAAAGGCAATTCTTTATCTAGGATTTCTTTCTTTCTGCCCTGAGGCTAACGGGGATGCTATGATCTAATCCCACCTACCTGTTGCTCCCTGTCTGTGGGCATAGGAGGGGAATAGAATCTAACAACCCTACACTCAGGGCAACTCAAGCAAGGAAGTAAGGCTCTTCATCCAGCCTCTAAGAGATTTTTTTTGAAAAGGAAAAGACATACATAGGGGAATTTGTACACAGATCTCTCTGCAATGGCAGTCTGCTCCTGTTGTCTCAACAGATTCTGAGAAGGAAGGATTTAACCTTGGGGTAAAGGTAGAGTATTGGTGGTTCAAGTTTCTGTGCTAGTTGTAAAGAAAAAGCAGTGACAGAGTTGTCAATCTCTTTGGTGTCCAGTAGGTGGAGATACAGTCTAAGGCTGCCTGGGATTGCAGTGGAAATTTTAAGGCAATAGGTAGCTTACAGAGCCTTCTGAAACCGGTGGGAGAGAGTAAGCAGGATACCTTTTCTGCTCCTCAGTCCACTCATCTTAACCCACATATGCCTCATTTTTCTTTCTTTCCTTTCAGAAACTTTGGCCTGAGGCTAAGGTACATACTATGTGTGATCTGTCAGTTTCTGGTATTAGACTAGGGAAGGGTGACACCAAGAACTCTATGGTGAGGAAAAGTTAGGAAGAGAGAGATCACAGAAACATTTGAAGGACTTTTCTGAAGTCCAGGTCCTGTGCCATTCAGCACAGATAATAGATTGGCAATGTATCTTCCTTCCTGCCAACCTGGAAATGCCAGTATCTGAAATCCATGGAGGGACCAACCACCCTACTAAAACTCCCACATATATACAAATCTAAAAGTGAGACAAATCAGAAACAGCAGACCAGACAAGATATCCAACCAGACACCTGGCATCCATGGACAACAGACATCAAGTTAATGCATGGATGGACAGCCTGTCTGCCAGTGGGCACTAGGCCATGACCACCAGTTGGGTGCAATCAGTCTAGCCAAGGTGTAGGGCATCCCACAGCATTGTGCCCATCAGCTTCCCTGCCATAAACTGAATGGAACTCAGAACTTGAGAGCCCTTTGCCTATGGAAAAATAGACCCAGTTCCTCATTGAAGCAACGGGAAAGAGAAGGAAAGGAGGCAATGCTCTGCTTTACCTAAAAATAGTAGCAAAGTCTCTTTTCCAGTCCTATCTTTGGAAAAGAAAAGTCTGGAAATGAACCTTCAGAATTGGAAGTTGGGGGTCAGTAAGATAAAATGTAATATATGATGGAAGTAGAGTGAAGGCAAATGTGGCATGGTAGAGCTAACTTAGAATAAGGACACCTGAATTCTATCCCACATTAGCTATATAACCTTGGACAAGTCACTTCCTTTCTCTGGGCCTCATTTTTCTTATCTGTAAAATGAGGACATTCGGCTAGATGATATCTAGAGTATCTTCCTCCTCCAATATCTGCTGTTCAGTTCTGAGAAGTAATTGACTTTCCCTTGTTGAGGGTGACCAGTCTAACACCCGCAGAACCCCATGTGACCCCAGGCTTAAACTACATCTGAACTAAGGGAACCATGTACTATAGGAGTGTGGGAAGTGAAAGTTCTGAGTTTCCAATGTCCTTCCCCCACCATCTATTTCCCACCACTAGGCACCCACTACAGGGATGTGAAGATCAGAAATCCAGATCTCCTAGTCTTCTGTATACTGAAGATGCTGGAGGCTTGAGCTACTGTTTAAAAAAGAAAGTGATGTTTATCTGGGTAGCATTCGTTATAATAATATATATGGAGTTTCAGTCTAATGCAGATCTGTCTCTGTTCTCTGCTCCATTGCCCCCAGAGCCACTCCATACTCATTCAAGTCTCTTCCTGTCCCTTTATATTCATAGTGGGCTGACTCTATTAGTTCTGGATACCTTTGCAGTGTTCACCTGGTCCCTGAGAGAGGACCTGTGCCTGAATTTATCCTGTGAAGAGTGGCATCCTTTTACTTTCTCCTCCCTGGCATTGATTCACTTCCTTTGTCCAGGTGAATTTCTATAGGATATTGGAAACTTCCCATTTGGAAACTTCCCATTTACCAGAGCTTTTGTACATACCCAGGTTTAAGAATATATTCCACTTGGGCCAAGTGTGGTGGCTCACGCCTGTAATCCTAGCACTCTGGGAGGCCGAGATGGGCAGATTGCTCGAGGTCAGGAGTTCGAAACCAGCCTGAGCAAGAGCGAGACCCCATCTCTACTATAAATAGAAAGAAATTAATTGACCAACTAAAATATATATATATACAAAAAAAAAAAAGCTGGGCATGGTGGCACATGTCTGTAGTCTCAGCTACTCGGGAGGCTGAGGCAGAAGGATCGCTTCAGCCCAAGAGTTTGAGGTTGCTATGAGCTAGGCTGACGTCACGGCACTCACTCTAATCTGGGCAACAAAGCGAGACTCTGTCTCAAAAAAAACAAGAATATATTCCACTTAAGTATTGAGAATAGAGAAGAGACATTTGGGGATATTCTAGTATGACAAATAACAACACTCATCTGAGACCTGAGTTCTAACCCTTGTCTTCACTCTACCCTAGGAAATCTTAAATGCCCTCAGGGAAGAAAAATGATAAGAATAGTTAGACTGATTCATATCTCATTTTCTCTCATTCAATTGCGTTCTGCTGAATTTCAGAGAGAATCTCATTTTACCTCTCATCTTTCACCAGTTGTCTTACTATGCTCTAGTCACCCAGGTTGGGAACAGGAGGGTAGTTGATACAATAACTTGAAGTAAAATAAGTGTAAGACATGAATCCTACTTTCAAGAAATATCTATTGATAACAAGTTACCCTCAAAATGTAGTCACTTGAAACAACAATAAACATTTAATCTCTCTGTTTCTGTGGGTCAGGAATTTAAGAACAGTTTAGGCAGTTTGGGCTCAATGTCTTTCATGAGGTTGCAGTCAAGATGTCTGCTAGGGCTGCAGTTATCTGAAAGCTTGACTGGGGTTAGCCATCCTGTACTGCAAGATGGCTTACTCACATGACTGGTAAGTTGGTGCTGGCTTTGGTGTAAGGCTTCAGTTCCTCTTCATATTGGCCTCTCGATGTGGCTACTTGAGTAAGCTGTTTGGTAGCTAACTTCCCTCAGAGCAAGTGATCCGAGAGAGAGAAATGCAGATCTGTCTCTGTTCTCTGCTCCATTGCCCCCAGAGCCACTCCATATTCACTCAAGTCTCTTCCTGCCCCTTTTTTATTCATAGTGGGCTGACTCTATTAGTTCTGGATACCTTTGCAACGTTGACCTGGTCCCTGAGAAAGGACCTGTGCCTGAATTTATCCTGTGAAGAGAGGCATCCTTTTACTTTCCCCTCCTTGGCATTGATTCACTGCCTTTGTCCAGGTGAGTTTCTATAGGATATTGGAAACTTCCCATTTGGAAACTTCCCAAATAGGTAGAAACTGTGATGTCATCTATGACTTAGCTTTAGAAGTTACAGAAGTCACTCCACTGTATTATGTTGGTCACTTGAGCCAGCCATTATTCAGTGTAGGAAGGGAACACAGAATGGGCATGAATACCAAGAGATGAAGGTCATTGAGGCCATCTTGGAAGCTGCCTACCACATAATCCATCTGAGATTTCAAAGTTATTGAAAATAATGCTTGGCAGGGTACAGTGGGGTGGCTCACGCCTGTAATCCTAGCACTCTAGGAAGCTGAGGTGGGCGGATCGTTTGAGCTCAGGAGTTCGAGACCAGCCTGAGCAAGAGCGAGACCACATCTCTACTAAAAATAGAAAGAAATTAGCTAGACAACTAAAAATATATAGAAAAAATTAGCCGGGCATGGTGGCACATGCCTGTAGTCCTAGCTACTGGGGAGGCTGAGGCAGAAGGATCGCTTGAGCCCAGGAATTTGAGGTTGCTGTGAACTAGGCTGATGCCACAGCACTCTAGCCTGGGCAACAGAGTGAGACTCTGTCTGAAAGAAAGAAAAAGAAAGAAAGAAAGAAAGAAAGAAAGAGAGAAAGAGAGAGAGAGAGAGAAAGAGAGAAGAGAGAAAGAGAGAAAGAGAAAGAGAGAGAAGGGGAGAGAGAGAGAAAGAAAGAAAGAAAAAAAGAAAGAAAAGAAAGAAAGAAAGAAAGAAAGAAAGAAAGAAAGAAAGAAAGAAAGAAAGAAAGAAAGAAAGAAAGAAAGAGAGAGAGAGAGAGAAAGGAAGGAAAGAAGGAAGGAAGGAAGGAAGGAAGGAAGGAAGGAAGGAAGGAAGGAAGGAAGGGAGGGAGGGAGGGAGGGAGGGAGGGAGGGAGGGAGGGAGGAAGGAAGGAAGGAAGGAAGGAAGGAAGGAAGGAGAGAGAAAGAAAGAAAGAAAGAAAGAAAGAAAGAAAGAAGAGGAAAGAAAGAAAGAAAGAAGAGGAAAGAAAGAAAGAAAGAAAGAAGAGGAAAGAAAGAAAGAAAGAAGAGGAAAGAAAGAAAGAAAGAAAGAAGAGGAAAGAAAGAAAGAAAGAAGAGGAAAGAAAGAAAGATAGATAGATGGATGCTTAATAGGAGAACTAATATATAAACCTACAAAAGATTTGAATGTACTCATGATAGAGCAAACATCATAGTTTTTCACAAAATGCCATTAAACAAACTAGAATTCAGGAGACTGTTTTCATTGAGACTTGGTTTTTCTTTTAAACTCCTTAAAAACATTCTTTAGAGTAAGCTAAGTGATTTCATAAATTGCCTGGTGATCTTCATCTTTATTCAAAAAGCCATGCTACTATAACAAAGAGACCCACAAATGAAGTGAACCTCTTACTCCAAGTAAAGTAATAGTCCAGGGATATATGGGGTACAGCAGTCATGGACTAGTAGAAAAGGCTCACATCTCTGGGTCCAAGTTGGCTGCTTAATGTGTCACCATGTCCCAGCAAGCAGAAGGAATAAAGAGTAATAGAGCAGCCAGCTTTCCTTTTTAAGCACATGACCCAGAAATTACACATATTGCTTCACTCACATTCTATTAACCAGAACTTAGTTATGGGGCCACCGCCTACTGTGAGAGGCTAGGCAGTGTAGAATCTAGCTGGCAGCTATGTACCCTATTAACACTCAGTTTGGGAGTGGCAGGATAGTGTCATATTACTAAAAAGAAGAAGAGGAGACTGGATGATGGAAGATAGTGGTCTCTGCCACACTTACAAAATCTAGTTCTGTGGGAATAAGTCAAATGACCAAGGTTAACAAGTAATTGGACCCCATCTCCAGATCCATTTCAAGAATTAGATGTGCACATTAAAAGCATGACAGCAAGAAGTGCTATCTTGCTAGCTGACTACCTTGTAAGAAAAAAATTATTTGTCATACAGTTCAGAAATTAGTTTTGTAATGTGTTATGTTTACCACTGTTTTTAAAGAAAGGCTCCATTTATTCAAATATTTACTGATCTAGGCAATGTGCTAGGCAATGGAAAAACAGTCATAAACAAGATCCTTACTGTTTAGGGTATGAGCTAGTGTACATGAGTTTTGAGAAAGATTTCTCCAGACAAAGATTAGGATAGAGAGAAATTTATTTACTTTTTCCTGGGCAGAAAAAGGGCCTGCATGGAAGTAGAAAAAGGAAGAATGTGGTGGCCTCAAAAACCAGCTATTTAGATTTTTTACAAGGGAGGGGTTGTAAATTAGTGGGATACAGTTGAGAAATTGCTGCATCCACTCCTTTTTGTCTTCTCAGTGGCAGGCTGATAACAGAAGCGGAGGTAGCATATTAAAGTCCAAGAGTTAGCTCCCCTGCCTTTCCCTGGAGACAGGCTTTATCACTGGAGATGTATGTGCCTCTGCCCTGAGACAGAGTTGCTTACCTCACAGAACTCAGTCTAGTAGGAGAGACAGTGAAACAGGAAGATACAATCAAGTGAGATACATGCTGTGATTCGTGAAATCTGGGATACTGGGTGGGGAATTAAGGAAGGCTTCCTGAAAGAAGTAATGTTTATGCTGAGAATTGACCTATAAAATACATTACATTCAGAAATCACATCAGATTTTGAATAGATTTCAGATTCATCAGACACAGTGAATAAGGCTTTAATATTTGCAACTAACCACTGTAATATACATATAGTGTATTATACATATATTAGTTTAATTCTCCCAACAAATCTGTGAGAAAGATATCTCCATTTTACAGATGAAGATACTGAAACCCAGGGAGGTTAAGTAACTTGCCAAGGCCACATATCCATTAAGTAAGGGAGTCAGCACTCAGACTCAAGTCATCCCAGTATAACAGATACCTTTCCTGTGCAAACAAAAGCACATTAACAAAAAACAAGCATTCGCATTAAAAATGGTATGTTATATGCTTTTATAAAATATTTATAGTTACATCATATGTATATCCAGATGTATTTAATTTCTAAATTATAGATACCCTGAATTATAAATACCCTGAATTATAAATACCCTGAATAACTAAGTGCTGGACTGTGTCGTCCAGACTATGGAAATGTAGGACTTCAGAAGAGTAGGACATTGCTGAGAGTTAGAATGAGCTGGGGAAGCTTATGCAGGGCTTGGATGAGCCTTGATGAACAATACAGAGGGCAATGTATTCCAGACACTGGAATAAAGATAAACTGGGCACTTTACTGAAACAATACTGAGACAGGAGGCCCACATGACTGGGGTAGAAGGTATATTGGAAAGAACCTTTGTGCTTCTCTAAGGTACAGGGTGCCTGGAGGGGAGAGAGATGGAGAGAATTCATTGTCAGGTTACCCCCATTTAAGTGACACTGGTAGCTGTGATCCTACACACCCTTTTCTAGGAAGAAATATATTCCAGCATTCCCAAGATATACCCTCTCCAGTATAATCATATTGTCACCTTGAATATAAAAAGGCATATATAGGCCGGGCGCAGTGGCTCACGCCTGTAATCCTAGCTCTTGGGAGGCCAAGGCGGGCGGATTGCTCAAGGTCAGGAGTTCAAAACCAGCCTGAGCAAGAGCGAGACCCCGTCTCTACTATAAATAGAAAGAAATTAATTGGCCAACTGATATATATTTAAAAAATTAGCCGGGCATGCCTGTAGTCCCAGCTACTCGGGAGGCTGAGGCAGAAGGATCGCTCGAGCCCAGGAGTTTGAGGTTGCTGTGAGCTAGGCTGACGCCATGGCACTCATTCTAGCCTGGACAACAAAGCGAGACTCTGTCTCAAAAAAAAAAAAAAAAAAAGGCATATATAATTTTCCTAATTCTGGTTTGGGCCTATACCAAGCACAGACACAATCCTTGTTCCATTAAAGCTTCCAGTCTAATGGGATACAAGCAGACAGTTCAGAGAACAGAATGGGGCAAACTTAGTCCAAAATAAAAGCATCATTATTCTTTTAAGATGTCAAAGTGCTTATAGCTATACCACGTAGGGGGCCACAACAAACGCTACGTGGAAGAGGACATTAGGCGTGGGTAGCATGCCCCAGGCTTGCTGAAGTTACTTATGCCCCCAGATCCCTGTGGTCAGTGTAGAACAGTCACCTGGAAAAGGGCTGATGAAAGGGATTCTTTCCTCCAGAGGAATCCTGCCTCTCCTGTTTCCCCAAACGAGCAGTTGAGTGGGAAATTAACCAAAGGGAACGATAGGAGGTGCTGTTAGGGTCAGACAGGATCCAGCAGCCTGGACCCAAGCCAGCGGAAAAGGCCATTGTTGCTTTCTGGATTTCCTGCCCTTAAACACCTACCCAGCCCAACATGCACACTCAGTTTCATGCCTCCTGCTCTGCCATCACTGTGGTTAGGGCAGTGCTGCCCACCAAGAGAACAACAGACCACTGAAGGTCTCCTATAATGAGAAAAAAAAACATCCTGACCCGTTCCCAGGGGGGAAGGACAAAAAGATGACATAGAGTAGGCCTTTAAGATTACTAGGGTCATACTGGATTACAGCTATCAAAAAAAAAACAACAAGATTAGTAGAGGAGGATGCTTCCAGATCTTAATGAAGATCCAGGATCCTCTTATTTGTCTCAACACCCACTCACTTCCAGTTCTGCTTACCCAGAAGATCTGGGGTTTTCTGGCAGAAGTGAGCAACAGCTAGATGGAGGAGGGATGGGAGTGTGTCTCTGTAGGTGTCTGTAACTCTGGTATTATGCTTGGGAGAGAATTCAGCAAACAGGGTGTGGCTGTGGGTGTGTCCTGAGTGGGATGAGAAATCTACAACCCAGTTCTGTTGAGATTCTCGGGATCCCTGCCCTACCAGCCCTGACCCTGAGCCCATTTCATGATCCTGATGAGACCAGATTCCCACTCCCAGCTGACTCCCATTCCCAATCACCACTTCCAGCTCATTGGCCCCTCCCCCATCCACACACTCACTCCTCTGGCAGGCTAGCTGGGGCTTTTGGCTGGGAATTGAACTCAAAGCGGAAACGGGCAGTTGGGAGGTGTGATTTATGTCTCTGACTTCACCCCAGGCTGGAGCCCAAACACATGGACCCTCCCCCAAAGTACCCTTTCGGCAAATTTCTTCCTGCGCCTCAGAAATCTCAGGCTCTTCCAACTGGTCAGAGGTCTTCCAGGCAATCCCACCCTCACTACCATCCCCCTTCTCCACTAACACCACAACTCACACCTCTACCTCCTGCTGATTACAGTGAGGGTAGAATTCATTAACTTTACAATCACCTACAGGAGGCAAGATTTTTCTATCAACCTCAAACAATAGGGAAGTCCCTCTATATATCTAATTTCCTTCTCTCCTGCTGTTGGACCAATAGTTAGTGGAAACAAAGAGGAGCTAGCTCACTTGAAATTCTGCCTCACGCCTCTGAAGATCTCTATGTAAATTTAAGGTAATACCCCAAAGCTGTAATTGCTTCTATCTCAAGACTTCTCAGAAACATTCTCAAAGATATCAGGGTGCCATTTTCTTGCTCCTGATCATGTGATGTCGGTGTATATCTACACCATTTGTCAAGGGCTGGAAAGCACATCCCACCCCCCTAATCTGGAAGCCCAGAGCCAGACAGATCTTACTAGGAAGTAAGAGTCCCCTAACTCCTCCATGGCCTCCCACCTTTACCAGTTTAAAAGTCCTACTAAAAATCTAATTTCATCTTTTCCTGCTTTAAAAATTCCTCATCAGTAAAAAGCCCTTGTTATAACTTTAGAGGGTTGTTAGGAACATTAAATAAGGAAATCAATTTGAAGGATATAAAATGCTGCCTCAGAGGATTATTTTGAGGTTAAATGAGGTAATATATGTAAAATACTTAGATCTATACTTGGTACTTGATAACTATTAGCTATTTTTTCCTATAATAACTCAAAACTTGGGGAGGGACCTGAGAGTTTGCTCTTCTTAGACATCTAGAGTTCATGCCCTCATGACAGCTTCTTTAGATGGGAAGCTCAAATTCCTAGGTTTTAGTTTCTGAAGATACACAGATGAATGAATGAATGAGTCCATTCTCCATTCACTTTCCTGGGGTATGGCCTCCCCTGGCCTGGCTTCCCTCCCATTACCCCCTACAAAGCCTTTCCCCCAGAGCCCTGAGCTCATCCTGGTTACCAATTATTTGTTTATTCCAGGCCCCCACACACCAGGGTTCCAGTTCCCACCCTGGTTTTCCCCTGAGTTCCTATATAAGAATATGAATGTGTTGGAGTAAGATGGAACCTCAGGGATCATCTAGCCCAATTCCTTTGGTTTAGGAAAGACAAAATTGAGAGCCAAAGAAGGGCAGAGTCTTGCTCTGCAAGACTTGGATCCAGCCCAGAGGGTCCCTATCTGCTTTCAAGGATAAAAGAATTCTCATCCCCTTCTTCCTTTCTCTCTTTCAGTGGGTAGAATAATAAATCACTATTTTTAACTGCTTAGAACATAAGCAAAAGCTGGAGAAGAAGAGCTTAAGGAAGTCCCTCCACACACACCCTGTTGGTTTCTTCCTCATTCTCCCAGGTCTTCCCTCACTCATTTCTTCACCTTCATGCTTTCCTCCCTTCTCAGTTCCCTCTTCCCTCCAGCCACACTTGTTTGTCTTCTGTGCTAACCCGCATATCATTTGCATGTCACTTAACAACAGATTTGTTTTTTTAAGAAAAATGAATTTGTTTTAAAAAAATTAAAAGAATGGGCTGGGCACGGTGGCTCACGCCTGTAATCCTAGTTCTCTGGGAGGCCAAGGCGGGCGGATTGTTCGAGGTCAGGAGTTCGAAACCAGCCTGAGCAAGAGTGAGACCCCCGTCTCTACTATAAATAGAAAGAAATTAATTGGCCAACTAATATATATACAAAAAATTAGCCAGGCATGGTGGCGAATGCCTGTAGTCCCAGCTACTTGGGAGGCTGAGGCAGGAGGATTGCTTGAGCCAGGAGTTTGAGGTTGCTGTGAGCTAGGCTGATGCCATGGCACTCACTCTAGCCTGGGCAACAAAGCGAGACTCTGTCTCAAAAAAAAAGAAAAAAATTAAAAGAATGGATCAGTGGCTCTCTTTGGGAGTGTTTAGTCTGAATCCAAATACCCAAGGGCCCATAGTGGTACACACTTGGCTGGCAGTTTCTGTGAGCATCACCAGCCCATAATCCCCATAAGGGCATTCCTCATGTCTCTGCCAGTGAGGCACGAGCATTCCAAACGCACACCGAGTGCGTTGGACTCTCCTACAGTGAAGCCAGATAGCTTGGGTTTGAATCCCAGCTCTTCCACTTGCCTTGGGTGAGTTAATTTGCCACTGTGTGCCTCAGTTTCCTCGTCTTATGGGATAGGTCAATAATACCTTCTTCATAGAGGGGCAATGTCAGTTAAGTAAGTTAATACATATAAAGCTCTTAGAATACATAGTAGTAGGTGCCGTAAAACATAAACTATTATTATTATAGGAGAGACAATAACTCCAGGAAGCTCTCCTCCACCCGGACCCCCATACATACCTGGACTATTCCTCTTGCTTCCTGGGATCTCATTACCCTTCTCTAAACCTGCCCATCTGGCCCCTGGCAGTCTTACCCCTACTGGACCCCCATCTCTACTCTTGGGGCCCAAACCTGGGTATAGGGAAGGGATGCAGGAGGGGAAGGGAAAACGTGGCCATTTTAGGACAGAGGAGCTGTTAGAGGGTAGAGGGGGTGGGGACAGCAGGGGAGTGGACCCAGAGTTGAGAGGCTCCTTATTGGGAAAGGCCCCTGTCTGATTCTGACAGACAGAGGCCAGGCCTGGGCACTCAGCCAAGTGCAAAGAGTGGGCCCCAAGCCCTAGTCCTGGCCCCAAGGACAGCACTGGTGAAGGGACTAGTTGCTCAGTTGCTTTGGATCCTTCTCCAGAGAGTCACAGCACACTTTCCCTACCCCAACCTCACCCCTTCTAAACCTCCATGCAGATTAAAGTGGCTAGAACCAGAAGTAGAACCTCCCAGTGTATATGTGTGTGTTTGGGGGGCGGGGAAACAGAGAGACTCCTGCTTCTGGACCATAATAAAATCAAACCACTGTTCCAAAAGTGGCTGTCTCTAAGACACTGCCCACCACCCACAACCCCCACTACCTCCTCCCCATGTCCAAGGGCTGGCTATGAGCTCCTCCTACAGGAATTCAGCCAGTTCTGGGGAGACTGCCCGTGAGGGGGGCCCAAGGGTGAGTAACGGTTCCCGTGGGGATCGGGGTGCCCATGACTAATCAATGAGAGAGTGAGAGAGGAAACTTACATTCCTTGACTTGTAGGGCAGTGGATGGAGGTGGGAGGTGGGGCAGGGGCAGACTGAGGCAAGGACAGCCAAGTAGGGACACAAAAAAGGAAGCTTGGCTGAGGTGGGGGTGGGGTGTCCTCCTAGCCCTGCTCTCTCCATATCTCAGGCTAAAGGAGAGGCAGGCCCCAGGTAACCAAACACCTGGGTCCCTGCTTCCCATCCCCTGGCAAATGAGCTTCTCCCCCAATTCATTCTATCCTGGACTTCTGACTTTGAATGCGTTGAGGAAAGGGCACACTGGCATCTCATTCACATTCCTCAGCCTCTACCCCACTCATCTAGGGGTCCTGATGCTGAGAAGGCCAGCTTGGAAAAGCTGCACTGTGCAACACTGAGAGCTAGACTGAGGGCATAAGAACGGAAATGAACTGGGAGCCAAGGTGCTGAGGGGAGGAAGGAAGCCAGTCTGCTGCCACAAAGGAGTCAGGAAAGAGAGAGAACAAACAGCCAAGTGCTTCCTGCCCATCCCCTTCCCTGCCTCCCCACCAACCTCCTCCAGCTTGTTCAGACACCTCAGGGCCTGGGGGAGAGGGAGGAAAGGGGTGCGGAGACCCACACTGAACACCCCCTAAGGTTTCCAGCACAGCAGCCTTTATGGCAGGGACCCAGGCTACTCTCACAGCAGCCCCTGCATCCACTACAAGATGATCACTTCCACCTCAGCCAGTCCCTCCCGCCCCAACTTCCTCCACTAAAGTGACCCATTCCTGTCTCTGTTTCAGGACTTGCTTTCTCCGGCCCACCAGTTACCTGCAGTTGAAAAAGAAAGCCGTGGGTTAGGAAAAGGGTGGGGTGGTGGGGAGAAATGGGGGAGTTGTAAGAACAGGCAGTCCTCTTCCCAAAACCACTGTCTTACCTCCTACTGCACTGGGAGGAGAGCAGGGGTGATCACATCCTCACACATATCACCCCAACTTTGGCCTGTCTACTGCTCAGGACACAGATACCCAACTCAAGCATACACACCAACACAAGCATGTTCGGGCGTTCAGACCCCCAACACACACACACACACACACACACACACACAAAGAGGTTTTCATCTTATATACACGTTCACATCACACAGGATCTTTTTCCAGCCTGGCCAACACAAACGGTGAACATTCACGTGAAAAGCTACAGAAACCTGGGCCAACTCAGGCCCAAAGTCTATTCCAGCTTTGGCTCTTCTCCAGGCCTGTTTCTCCTCTTCTTGCTCCTCCCCCAGGGCTTTCCCAGGCAGAATACACCAGAAGGTAGAAAAGAGGCACCTGAGGGTGCTCCATTCCTAAGCCTGCTTGTGAAACTCAGTCAGCTCTGTCTGGGCTTCTGGAAGCCAGTCCCCCTCCCTGAGGTGATCACATGGAAAATGTCCAGCTGTGGTTGCTTGGAGAGATGAGCTCAGCCAGTCTGAGTGGGGCTGGGGGCCTGGACTCAGCGTCAGAATTTCCACCTCGGACCTTACCCCTCCTCCCACCCCAAATACCACCCCAGGGATTCAGGAGCAGGAAAGGGGCCAAAGAGACTTGTGACACAAACATCTCAGTTTGGGGCTGGGGGGAGAGGGAGGGGGACACTGAGTGAAGGGCAGACTGGAGCTGGAAGCACCTCAGTCTGTTTCATCCCTGCCTACCCACCTCAGGGAAATAAACCCAGAGAATAGGGCCAGAAGAGACACAGGAGACTAGACTGCAGTGTGACAAGTGGGGAGGAAGTTGACTTCCGATATCTGTGCCCAAGAGGTGGGGGTGAGGAAAGCAGGGAACCCAAGAAAGAACCCAAATATGACAAAGGACATGGAAAACTGGGTCCTAAATGAGAAGTTAGGGAGTCGCAGGGAAAGAAGCAGACCAGGTGGTCCACTTCCTGTCCAGCAGGAGAAAAGGATTAGTCCCTCCGTCCAGCCTTCCAAAGTCTATCTCCCACTCTCCACGCCTCTGCACCCCTGCCCTCCCTCTCTCCCCATTCCTCTCCCTCTATCCCTCCTCACTATTCTTTGCTTCTCCTATCCTTTCTCTTTTCCTCCCTTCTATCGCCTATCCAGGATTCTCCTTCTTGGTTCTTCTACCCTTTTCTTTTTCACCTATCCGTAGTCACTCTGCCTTTTTTCTCCCTCTGAGCCCTGTCTCCATGTACCTCTTTGCTCTCATTCATGTCTCCAACCTAGCCCAATTTCCCCCACTTCTCTTTCTTTATTCCCCCCACATAGCCCCTAGAGCTTTGTACATAGTAAGTACTCAAAAACTGTATACTGAGTTAGATCAATGGCACTTACTATGTCCCTTGCACTGTTCTGGGCACTTTAGAGCAGACTGAGATCTTTATTGGTTAAAAATCTGGAGCCATGGAAGGTTTTGAGCTGAGAAGTAACTTCATCAAGAGCCTGGGTTTAGGAAGATTAATTTGCCTGCAGTGAGTAGGGTGAACTACAGGGATAAATGAGACCCTCTTTCATGTTCTCTCTTTCTCTCTCCAACTGTTTCTTTCTCTCTGACTTCTTCCCCATCTTGACAGTCTTCCCCACCTGATCATAACTTCCCCTCTCCCTTCCAGGAATCTCCCCCACCCTTCCTTCAGTTTTCCTTCCCTACACTACCTATCCTGCCCTTCCTCCTCTCAACATCCCCCCCTTCCTAGAACATCTGTAAGCAATCGGTTTGTGGAGGGGGGTAGGGTTGAGATCTCTTCCCAGCCAGCTGTGGGGGAGTGGCCAGCCATGGCAGGCTGGGTGGAAGGGTGTGGCCTGAAGGGAGGCTTTTACTCCAGAGGTAAAAACTTTGCGCTCCAGGGCAGTTTTTCTGCCCCCAGGCATCCAGCTCTCTACTCAAACCCAAACTTCTCTTCCCAGGTCAATCTCTAGCACACATCCCTCCTCTGTCTTAGAGACCTAAAGGCCCTAGCCCTAGCCCAGCCCCACAATTCTGTCATCTGGAGCCCTCTAGGCAAATGTGGATTAGAGACTGGGACAGAGAGGTCTCCGATGCCCAACCTCTGAGCTGCTGGACAGCTAGCTGTTGAAAGGGATTTAAGCCAAAGGGTCAGAGAGCACCTCCTCTTGGCTTCTCCCCTGGGGCTTTGAAGTCCAATCAAGGATTGAGGCCAGAGATGGGGAGGGGCGTGCCCAAAGGGCATCGTGCATTCAACCTTTGCTACAGGTAAGGCAGGAAGTCCAATATATTTTTGTATATTAGACCCAGAAATAAACCACTTGTAAGTTGTAAATCTGTGAATTGTATACATCATTACTGTCTTTTACATTATTTTCTCAATTTAGTAAGCCACAACCTTGGAGTCCATTGTTTAATAATCTTGTTTAACAATCTTGGAGTTGTTTAATAATCTTCTAAGGCTTGATTCCTCCTCAAGCGATAGCTCTGGAAGAAAGGGAGGGGCTCTTCTCCCCAGGAGTGCTTCATATCTCTGGGCTCATGAGTCTCAGCACCAGAGAATCTCCATTGTGCTTTTATTGGCTGGCTGTTGGGAACACCTGGAACCCCTGCAGGGATTGCTGTAAACAATTACCCCCTAGTTCAGCACCCAGATAGGTTATATCTCCCTGAAGGGAAGGGCAAGGGGATAGACCTATTCTTAGCCCTGTATGTGATTCCTGGAAAACAAACGTGTTCATTGTGAGGTGATGATGGACAGGGAGGAATTTGCAGCCAACGAAGTTGTCGTGGGGTGGAGAGGTGAGGAGTGCCAGAGGTCCAGAGAACTCAGGGGAGAAGACTTATGCCTGCTAATGAAAAGCAAGAAGGAGAACATGCTGGTCCCTATACCCAAGTTCATGTCACTGAGTTAAGGACAGATAGCATATTATGCTCTATGTACATACACCCCCTACCTGATCAGAGATGATGTCACCTCCACAGAGCCAGAAAGAGCTGAAGCTAGTCAAACAGCATGTCTGGGTTTTGAGTGCAATCCCTGGCCCTCTTGCCCTCCTCCCCAGCCCCTTTCAGTGCTCTAACTTTCCGTCGGGATTGGTGGTAAAGCCCTTCCCAAGAGAGGGCTAAAAATGGCAGGCAGACTTGTGGGGGTGGGAGGGAATGCTTGGTTGATCCTCAACCCCTCACAGCCCCAATCAGATGTGCATTGGGGATCCTGATGCTCCAGGTCCCTTCCTGATGGGCTCCAGATGTGCTTGCGTCTGGGAAGACCATCCCAGGAAGCTGACATTCCTGCCCACAGCTCCCACTCAAGATGGGTCTCTCCTCCAGCTTTCTAGGCCTTTGAGCTGAGAAGCTTTAGGCACCCCTTTCCTCTCCAGAGGTAGGTACTTGGCAGCGAAGGGGAGAAAAAGGAAAGTAATGGGGGTGGGGTGAGTGAGCAAATAAAATGAGGTCAATGTTTAGGACACTAAACATTCCTTTTAACTTCCTATCTGGGGTCATTACATTTTGTTGTAGAATTCTGGTGTCTCCAAAATTGCCAAAAAAAAGAAAAAAAAAAGAAAAGAAAAAGAAAAACTGAAGGAAGTTTGGAAGAAAAGACACTAGCTGGAGTGGGGGAATTTCCTTCATTGATCTACTTACTCTGGATTCCTGAGTCTTATATTTTTTACCCCACTATATCCTTAGCTCTGCTTCTCTTCTTTCAGGACCCTTCCCCTAGTCCCTGTCCCTCTGCACCTCCCCAGCCTAGTCCAGCCTGGAAAAACTTCCGGTTTGGTCCCTACAGAGATACCAGGTCACAGTCTCAATCACAAGGTTCAGAGTCCTGGAACACCAAGAGAACCCAAGCATCATATCTCCCAGGACTGTTCTAGTCACCTTACCAAACATCCTTCATCCATCCCTCCTGTGCTCTGAGCAAAACGGGGGTGGAAAGAGGAGGGAAGTCAGAGTTTATTTTAGGTCTGGGACATGGGGGAAGGGTTTCTCCTGGGTCAGACAGGGGGTGGGAGTTGTGGGTGGTGACTCACAGATGATAGAGCCATCAGTTCTCCTAGGCAGAGACCTGAGTCAGGGCAGCAGGGGTTCAGAAGCCTGCTCCTATGGTTTCCAATTTCCCTCTCTCAGACCCACACACGTACACACACACACACATATAACAACAACAACACCAGCAACAACACTCCAACTTCAGCAGTCTCTGGATCCAGACTCCTGGTATAACTGGGCTCCTACTCTACTTCTTGAAACACCCCCTAATAGCTTCATAATCTTCATAAATGTCCTCTTTCCTTCACTCTGTGAGATCCAACTCCTACTCATCAACCCACCACAGGGCAGGAAGAATGAGCCATAGGGCCAAATCTAGGAGCCACAAACCAACAAGTTCCTCTGACCCCTTTATTCATAGACTCTTCCCAATCCTTCTTGCACCATAGCACATTGGGAAAATTATATTTTGTACAGTCGCCCAGAGTAAGCAAGAGAGGCTGCTCTGGCCAGAAGCTACCAGCCTAGGGTGTCTAGCAATCCCAGATCTCTCCAGGCTTTGAAGGTTAAGAGGGACCAATATTTGTCTCAGCATACCTGTAACCCATTTGTGTTTATTCCAGCACACCAATTGAGAAGTTTTATTTCATGGACTTCACAGCCTAAGCCACCTCTACCCACCCTGGGCTTTTTATAGGCCCAACAAGGCCTGAGCCTATTTCTTGAAATCAAGGCATCCAGCCTCAATACTCTCAGAATTTCCAGGCATTTGAGAATCTGAAAGAAGCCACTGAGTCTCACCCCAGAGAAATCACATACGTAACAAACAAAAACTTCCATCCAGTTTCAGAGGATTAATGGATTATATACCCAGTCTTCCCCCCACCCTACCGCAGGGTCAATGGATCTAGGTTAAGATCCCTACTCTAGAATCTACACCTCTGCGCCCCCACGCCCCACTGAAACCCTCTAAACCCAGTTTAGAGGACTGAGAGTGCAGTGGGAAAAGCAAGGGCTTTGAATCTGTAGGGATTGGGTTTGAATTTCACTTCTGCTCCTTTCTTTCTGTTGGTCTTGGCTTAGTCATCTCTCTCCTCTAGACCACAGTTTCCTGATCATGATACCTTCAGTGCTGGATAGTTGGGAAGATTAAATGGGATAGAGGCAGATTAAAGATCAAGCCCAGAGCCAGGGAGATGGCATAAACCATTTTTTTTTTTTTTTTTTTGTCTTGCTCGTTTGCCCTGGGTAGAATACAGTGGCATCATCATAGCTCACTGCAACCTCAAACTCCTGGGCTCAAGCGATTCTCCTGCCTCAGCCTCCCAAGTAGCTGGTACTACAGGCATGTGCCACTATACCAGCTAATTTTTTCTATTTTTAGTAGAGAACAGGTTTTACTCTTGCTCAGGCTGATCTCAAACTCCTGAGCTCAAGTGATCCTCCCACCCTGGCCTCCTAGAGTGCTAGGATTACAGGCATGAGCCCTGAGCCACCGGAGCGGCCTTAAATAAACCATTATTAATACTCCCCACCCCTCTCCCATGCTGTTGAAACTCAGCATGACTCCTGGCTTTAGAAATTGCACCTGTGTCCTGAACTCCTCTGTGGAAATTCACTCTTGTAGTTCCAAACCTCCAGCCTTCAGGGCAGGCAGGCTGGTAACAGCAGGAGCCTGGTGAGTGTCCTGGCCTTGCCCTTCACTCCTCTGCCCTTCCATCGAGCAGACCATGATTAATAATAGTCAGTCATCAGAGCAAATCATTCCTACTGAGCGATGAAGGGACAGAGGGTACCAGAGAGGTCAGATTGGAGAGAAAAAAACATACTTGGAGGTACACAGGCTGAGCCAGAGACAAGCTGAGAGATACACAAGACAGAGAGAAAAAGCTGAGAGGAGACAGAGCATTTAGAGGGGCGGTGGGCTTAGAGGAGAGGGCATCGGGTTTTGAGTAAAAACACTTAGGTTCTAGATTCACCACTGGCAAGCCATGTGACCTTGGACAAGTCTCTTCATCTCTCTACACTCATTTCCTCTTCTCAAGATTAGACTGATGGCCTCTAGGCCATGAGGTTCCCTCCTAGCTGGCCTTTCTAGGTCAGCTTCCAGGCCTGGAGGACAGTGCTGAAGTTGAAGTTCCTGCCAACTGGGAGGGAACCCCAAGTTCAAGCACAACCCAGAGCAGAGGAAGGGAGGGCCAGGCAAAGGCAGTCATGATAAGAAGGAAGGCAGGAGGTGTTGGGGCCACTGGGAGAGGACTTATAAGGGCAGAGACAGCCAAGAGAGGAGGGATATTGGGGAGAGTAGAAAAGCCAGCCAGAGAATGACTAAGGGGCTCCCGGTATAAACAGGAGCAGGGAATGGACAGGGAGGGGGCCTGTTTGAGTTGGCCCTGGCTGGGGGGGATGGGCGGTGGAGTGGGGAGGAGGACTGGACTGGGCAGGACACTATGTCCCCTGTCCCCTACCAAGCCTTCAGGGAGGAGCTGAGTCACACACCTCCCTCCCTGCACCCTCCCCGCACCCCTCCCATCCCTATCTCCAAGCTCCTAAATCCTGGGAATTTCTAAAGAGTTTGCCTAGACTGAGAAATGAGAGAGTTTGATTCACACACGTGTGCTTTGCTGGGCTATACAGCTATCAGGCCTCAGCTCTTCTCCCAAAGTGGGTTCCCAGCTCTGTGGCTGGGTAGTTTTCACCTAGAGGTTACCTTGGTGGCAACACTGTGCTTAAGATCCTGACCCAGAGATTCCTTGGGTTCCTCGCCTGAGAAAGGGTCAGGACCTGCAGATGTGAGAGTGCGATGGGGGCCAGCATCATCGCCCCACAGCCTGACCAGCCGGCCTCTCCCTTGGGCTGCAGCTGGCTCTGGAGGGGGCTTTCAGAAAAAACAGATGGGTGATTTGGGACAGGAAGTAGAGTAGTAGTGTGAGGGGGAGAGTCATGGCAGGGAAAAAACACTGACTCTGGGCACTTTTACTCTGAGCCTCCCAGGCCAGAGTGGGGCAGAGGACTGAGGAGAGAGGGGACAGGGTTTGACTTTGAGGGTATTCTGGAAGGGGAGGAGTCCTGGAGGAAAAAGGGAGGAAGGAGACTGGAAAGGAGAGGAAGTTAGGAGAGAATCTAAGCCCTTTGGTCCCCCTCCCCCAGACTAAGATAAAGACTAGAATCCTGAAAGGTGATCTCATCACACAGAGCCAGAGCTGGGGGAAGGGGTGGGGAGGGGGTCACTGCCTTCCCTTACTGGAGTCCCTTCCTCTAATTCCACAGGGAGTCTAGGGAGAAGGGGGTCCTGGGTTCAAGGTCCCAATACTTAGAGCCAATAGAATCTTTGCAAGACACCCCACTACTACCACCACCACCCCTCACAATTCTCCAGGTTTGTAGCAATCAGGCCACTTTAATCAAGAAAGTACTGACGGCCCAGCCACTCCCATGCTTTTGGTCAACTGCCAAATCCAAGGAAAGAGCTGTACAGGTTTCCATATCCTACAACCAAGAAGGTGGTGAACTGGGGCGGAATCCCCCTGGTGAGTGACCCCAAACTCCTGGGTTTTCAATTCTAGCTGCTCTGCTCGGAGAGGAAGGCAGCTGAACTCGAGGAGCCGTGTAGGTCTTCTGTTAGGGTGACTGCGAGCGCTCTGTACTCCTGAGTCCCAAATCCAGCTGGCCAGAACCCAAGCACCCGGTGGCCCCAGAAGGCAAGGGGGAATCCCAGTTGGCCACATGCCAAAGGAGTCTCCTGTCTATTTAGACCCCAAAGTCTCCTCCCTGAAGCAGTGAGGGAGACCCCACACACATATACAGGCTCCCTCCACCCACCAGAGGTGATTCCTTTCCTCATTAGGAAATTCTCCGCTCTCTTTTTCCGACTCCTTTTCCGAGCGTTTACGTTGTACATCTGGAAAGGAGGGGAGAGGAAGGAGGGGGAAGCAGAGAGGAGGGGGAAGAGCGCAAACCCGCCCAGTCTGACCCAGTCCAGACAACCGGTCTCCAGCTGGGGCTGGGGAAACGGGGGTGGAGAGGTGCGGCCCCCCCACGCCCCTTCGGGGTGGGGGGCGCGGGCTCAGCGGTCCAGGACCCAGGAATGCCCCCCCGCCAGCCCCCTCGGCAGGCGGGGGGAGGGCTCAGCCCGGAGTTTGGCAAACTCCTCCCCGCGTTGAGTCATTCGCCTCTGGGAGGTTTAGGAAGCGGCTCCGGGTCGGTGGCCCCAGGACAGGGAAGAGCAGGCGCTATGGGGAGCCGGACGCCAGGGTCCCCTCTCCACGCCGTGCAGCTGCGCTGGGGCCCCCGGCGCCGACCCCCGCTGCCGCCGCTGCTGCTGCTGCTGCTGCTGCTGCCGCCGCCACCCAGGGCCGGGGGCTTCAACTTAGAATCGGAGGCCCCAGCAGTGCTCTCTGGGCCCCCAGGCTCCTTCTTCGGCTTCGCGGTGGAGTTTTACCGGCCTCGAACAGACGGGTGAGTGAGAAGGGTTGGACAGGATGGGGGTGGGGGGCTGCCTGGAGCGCGGCTGGGTCTGGAGGGGACCAGGGCTTGAGTTTGAGGGTGGAGTTGGGAAGGACTAGGGCTGGAGTTGGGGGCCTGCGCTGGAGTAGTTAGGGGACCGCGGCGAGAATGGAGGGGGGCCTGGAGCTTGGGGGAGATCGATGGGGAGACATGTGTCGGTGGGGAGAAGACGTGAAGCTGAAAGCTGGGGAAGCCCAGGCAGGGGTCTCAGGGCCAAGGGAGAAGAGCAGAGCGAGTGAACGGAGAGCTGAGGGTCTCGGCTGAGGGCTGTGGGCTGCTGGGACCTGAGAAGGTGGGGGCGGAGAGGGGCCGGGAGGCCAGGAAGAGCTTTGGGGGACACTGCTCGGGATCCGGGATCCACGGGGCCATTGTGCGGAGAGAACGGGTCGAGGCCGAATGAGCTATGTGCAGTGAGAGGGGAGTCAGAGACTGCGGGGGTCGGAAGGTTAAATGGGGGCCAGCCTAGTCCTCCCCTCCCCCTCAACTCAAACTGGGGAAAGGGCCGGCGGCTCTCTCCCCTTCCTCCTCTGTCTCCTACTCCTCCCTCCACCCCCAATCTGTGTTCAGGCGAGGGGATCCGAGAAATTGGGGAGAGCGCTGGGACCCTGGCACTGGGGGCGCTGGGGCTGGGGGCAGGCTCAGCCAAGGGCGGGTGCTCGGATGTGTCGGGAGGGGTGTGTGTGAGCGCGTGAAGGGGGGTGGGCGGTTTCCCTCTTCCTCTAGCTCTTGGGAGGAAGAGAAAAGCTGATTTCCTGTAGCTTGTCGGTTGGAGCTGAACTGAGACCATGACTTCTAGGGCTGGGGTAGGAAGCTGTGGAGACGCTGGCTTGCTGGGCCCAAAAGCGTCCGAACGAAGGACTCAGAATCCTGGAAGTCTCCAAGGAGGATCCTTATTTCCAACTCAGCAGAGCGACAAGCGGACCCAGATCCTGAGTGCCTAGAAAATGTGGTGCTCCAGGCTTGTGAAAACTGGAGTTAGCGCAGAAACATTAGAACACGGGTGTTTGTATAAATGGGTGAGGGGGGAACTGGGAAGGAAGAGAGGAAAGTGACTGCTCCTGGACTGGGACAGGGACGCCCCAGATGCCAGATTCCTGATCCTCCACAGTGACTGGAGTAAGCCTCTTTCTCCTACATCTCTGAGCTCTGAGCTTCCCCTCTGCTCACCACCACCACCCTACCCACTTCCACTGCCCCCACCGCCCCTGCCCAGTATCTAACCCAGTATCTCAGGGTTTGATAGGAACTCTGTCAGAAGTGACCTGTTTTTACACATGATACAGTTAACTGATCTCTACCCGATTTCTCTAATCTTTGGAGAAAAAGGGTTAATCTAGCTAATATAGAGGGGCAGATTTCTCCTTTGTCTGGAGGACTTGGGAATGGGAAAACAGAAAGATGGTTAGGGCCCAGCTGTTGATTCTGGGCTATTCAAGGTCCCCACCCACCCCCCACCCCACCCCCGTGGCCTTTTGCCCAAACCCCATTGCATCACCCCGGACTAGAGCCTCTGCTGGGCCTGGTCTCCCCTAGGCCCCCTCAAACTTCTTACCACAACCCTAATGGAATAGAAAGGAGGGAGGGAGGGAGGGGATGGAGTCTCCTCCCCCAGATCAAGGTATCTAGTTGTCTAGCAGTTAACCTTCCCCTTACCCACCCACCCCCCAAATAAGAGTGTTATTTCCCTTTTAAAGCACTCCTCTAAAACATCTGGGCTTTCACATACTCCTGGTCCCCTAGGTGTCTGTCTGGCCCCTGACCTGATCCCACAGTCCCTAAAGCCCTCTTCTAAAACAGGACCCAGCTTTCTCATCCTTTCCCCTCCTCTTCTGCTCATCTCCCCTCCCAAGAGAACCCAGGTGTACAACTTGCATTCCTCCCCTCTCATTTTCTTTTTACAATATCCTCTTAGAATAGTACTCCGAACATTCTGCCTCCCCAGTGACCTCCCTTCTACCACAACTAGGCCTTCAATGCCCTCCCCACAACACGGGATGAACAGCCCCTCACCTAGGGCTGTTGCCAGAGGGGGAAGGCCCCGGTGCTCTTGTTCTTTCCTGCATCACCTCTCTTAGAGAACACCAAAAGAGCATCAAAGGACAGGGCGAGCACCAAAGAGGTGACATGGTAGGAAAGAGCAAAGCTTTAAGTCACACAGAGCTGGGTGCTAGTCCCCACTGCTCACTAGTTCTTCCGATGACCTGGGGCAAGGTACCTACATGCTTGGAGCCTGGTCTTCCTATGAATATCAGACACCTACCTTACAGGGATGTTCTGAGGACTAAATGAGAAAATATACATAAAAGGCACTCGGTCCACAGAGAGTGATTACTACATGGGAGGTGTATGATTTTTATGGGGTAGCTCTTTCTGTTTCTGGTTCTCTCCTCCCTGGTGACCACCTAGTTCTTTGTTTAAGTATAGTCCCGTTTCTTACTTGCTTTTAGTACTTGCTTTTAATAGTGATAGTAACAATAGTCTCTCACATTTCTTTAGCACTTTCTTATCGATTTTTTCATTGGATTGCTACAGAAATCCTTGTGTTAAGCAGAAGAAGCATTATTGCACCATTTATAGATGTATAAAAACTGAGGCTTTGGGAGTCATAGAAATTCAGAACTAGAATTTAGTTTAGGGACCACTCAAAGGAAACCCATCATTTTATGAGTAGAGAATCCAAAGCTTGAAGAGCGGAAGTGATTGGCCCAGGGCACTTGAGAGCTTAAAGGAGGACCAGTCTCAGCTCAGCTCCTTATTCCTTTCTGCAGCTGCCACAAGTGGAGGCAGCTCTTCCTCTTCAGCCAAGCAGACACATCCCTTGTGAACACTCGGGAGGACCCACAACCGGGTGTCCTCCTCTGGCCTGTCCTGCAAAGGTTGGGCCCTGATCACTTGCTGCTCACCACCCCCAACCTTGTCTGGCCAAGGGAGTCAAACAGTAACTGAGTATTGAACAGGGACTTGGTTAATCAGAAGCCTGGCAGGGAGATAGTGGAGAGGAAAGGAGGGGATAAGTTGACAATGGGGTGGACCAGAACGCTGGCCTAGAAATCAGGATTCCTGGCTTCTGCTTCTTATGCTGGGAAGAATTCTGAGTGACCTTGGACATGTTACTTAACTTCTCTGGGACTTAGTTTCCCCTCTGTGAAATAAGGACATGGCACCAGATAAGCAGTTTTGAATTTTTCTCCTTATTCCATGGGGCACCCCGAGGCATCTACAATAAAGTCTTAAACCCAGAGGGTGCTCTCTACAGTGCCTCCCAGCTGTAGGAGTTTGTCTCCAAGGACCAACTCTAGAATGTCAGGGTTCTGAGGCTTCGAAATAAATTGTAGCAATTATTTCTTCCCTTGGACTCTATTTTGGAAGAGCTTACCTGCCAAATTGCATTTAGTAAGGAATAAATAATTTCTTTTCTCATTTTTATTAACCAAAAATATCCATAGCTGTCAGTCAGAGCTTCCAACCAGCCTGAGATAACCAGGTTCCCCACATGGGTTGATATAATTCCAGCCAAAAGCAAATACACTTTAGGTATAAATTAGCTTGGTCCACCTTATTTGATAAATGCATAATTTCTGTTTGGCTTTCTGAAATATTGAAAAAAGCCCAAGGACCCTCCTTTGTTACCTTCTTGGACCCCTGCTGCAGGATTTAGGCAGCAAGAACTATGAGTAGGAGAATAAGGACAAACTAGTCTCCATGCCATCCCTGGCACCAGGCACCTCACTTGGCATGTAGGGGGAGCAATATTTATTAGATTAACGGGGTTGCTGGGATTGAAGCCCTGCTGAATCTTCAGGTATAAGCCATGTGTAGTTGCAGGGGGAAGAGGGAACAGGTCTGTGTCTGTGTCACTTGCCTGCATTTCACACAGCTAGAATGGATGTGCCCATGGCCCATGGGGCTATGGGCTTTACAAGTTTTGTAAGCCCTCTCACCTTCCAACCCTGCTAGACTCCAGGTTACTTCTTCAGGCCATCCCAGGCGTTTCAGACTCAGCTCCTCTCCAAGAGCAGGGCGTTAGAGAAATTGGGAGTGGGAACAGGGCCCCTTGGCCTCAGCCCTGTGCTGAGGAGGCCAGGAGACTTTGAGATAACCTTGTTTTTTTGTTGTTTTTTTTTTGAGACAGAGTCTCGCTTTTTTGCCCAGGCTAGAGTGAGTGCCGTGGCGTCAGCCTAGCTCACAGCAACCTCATACTCCTAGGCTCAAGCAATCCTGCTGCCTCAGCCTCCCAAGGAGCTGGGACTACAGGCATGCACTACCATGCCCGGCTAGTTTTTTCTATATATATATTAGTTGGCCAATTAATTTCTTTCTATTTATAGTAGAGACGGGGTCTCGCTCTTGCTCAGGCTGGTTTCGAACTCCTGACCTCGAGCAATCCGCCCGCCTCGGCCTCCCAGAGTGCTAGGATTACAGGCATGAGCCACCTCACCCGGCAGATATAACCTTTTCACCCAGGAAAAGAGAAAAGGTATTGCCGAAGTCCACACTGAGTTAGCACCTGAACCAGAACTCCTGGCTCCTGGTCCAGTGCTCCTTTCACTGCTTCCTGTACCACAGCTTCTCTGGCCTAGTTCAGTTTGGTGGCCCTTTCTGCTTTCTGGAGCCTGAAGGCAGCAACCAAGTTCTCTGGGCACTGTTCCTGCTAAGACAGCGGTATACCAGCCCTGGGGCAAAGCGACCTCTTCCCATCACCAACCCTCACCTCCCAGCTGGATGTAATGCCTAAGTGAGAAGGGTGGGGCCTGGCAGGGGGTTGGGGGATGTGGGGTGGGAGACAAATGGAGAAGTGAGAGGTTGGAAACAGACAGGAAGCTACAGGCAGTAAACATTTCCTGTCCCCAGGGTAACCGAGGCTGGCACCTCCCATCACCATCCCCCATAACTTCAGGAACTCTCCCTCTTCTGCTTCCCCCCTCTTATTCCTCTGGACCCTGGCTTCTTTTTCCCTAGTTCCCATCTTCTGGCCCTCATAGATCCTTCCTCATTCCCTACCTCATTCCCCTTGGTCCTGCTCTCTCTGTTGTTTCCATCCCCTAATTCCTCCTGGTCCCTAACCCTTCCCAACTCAATGTACCTGGTCTTCTTGGAAGACATCCCCAGCTTTTGTGACCTTTACTATAATCCCCCATTTGGGCCTTCTTTCCTAATAAGAAAGGCTGAGGTGGCCATTCACGGTGGCTCACACCTGTAATCCTAGCACTTTGGGAGGCCAAGGCGGGAGGATTGCTTAAGGTCAGGAGTTCAAGACCAGCCTGAGCAACATAGCAAAACCCTGTCTCTACAAAAAATAGAAAAATTAGCCAGGCATGGTGGTGTGTGCCTGTAGTCCCAGCTACTCAAGAGGCTGAGGCAGGAGGATCGAGTGAGCCCAAGAGTTGGAGGTTGCAGTGAGCTATGATCATGCCGTTACTCTCATGCCTAGGCAATAAAGTGAGATCCTATCTCCAAAAACAAAAAAGAAAGAAAGAAAGGCTGGGGAAGGTATTCATGTATCAGGAAGGGGTAGGTATTGGGTGGGTTGAAAGCTGAAAGAGGAAAGAAACCAAAGAGATAAAGAGATAAAGAAACTTCTAAGATCTGAGATAAAGAGAAAGAGAGAGAACACCCAAAAAACAAAACCAAATGAACAAGCAGTCATAGGGGCAGAGGGACAGAGAAGCAGTGCCACAGGAGGAGAGAAGGAGAGCAGAGGCCAAAGCTGGCAGGGACATTGGCCCAGGGGACAGGTCGAATTGCCCAGGGTGCCAGATGCAGTCCTGGCGGGAGATCCCGGAGGGGAAAGCCGAGAGAGCCAAGAGTTGTGTGGAGCCTTGGAGGCAAGGAACCCAGGGATGGAAGAGGCAGAGCTGAAGGCAGGAAGATTGCCCAGGCCCTTAGCTAGGACCCCCCAAAAGAGGCAACCTTCTCCTCATCTCAGGGGGAACTGAGGCACTGTGTCCCAAACTAGGACCCCAGTAGATCAGGCTGTGAATTCAGTCTGCTGGAGACGCCATATAGGAAAGGGATTAGAGGGCTGAGATGGAGACCCAGCCAGAAAAGGGAGGTCCAGGCCAGGGCCTAGGGTGAGGGCAGGCCCAGGCCCAGGGGAACAATCTGTTTTCACCGTTCTCCAGCTTCTCTCTCCACCTCTGCTGCCTGATTTCCAAGACTCACATTTTCCTCCTACACGCCCCAAGGCTGAGCAGCTGGGCAGCTGAATGCCTGGGTCTTGCCCAGGGAAGGGATTTAGCTTGAACAAGAGGGTATGGGCTAGGTGAGAGGACCCTGAGGCTCCAAAGGACCCTGAAGTTCCAGGGCCTGCACTTCTAATCTTGGCAGGTGCATAGAAGAGATGGAAAAGCAGGGGTCCAGGCTCTCGGGCCCTCTTCCCCTTCCAGGAACTGACTGTGGTTCCTCCTCTCTTTAGTAACAGGGGAAGGTAAGAGAGAAGAGAGAGTGGTGGGAGGAGGGGAGGGTTATGTTAGTGACAGCGGCACATGGGGACCGCCTGACTCCAGCCTGTGCCTCTGGCATCTGTGGCATCTTCTGAGATATAAATACAACCCAGGGGGCACCTACCCCACCCTTAGCCAGCCCTGGCCTAGCGGCCTGGGTCCTTCCTGCCTCCAGAGACTGATGAAGAGCTAGGAGCCACCCTGAACGCCTTTCCCCTCCACAGGGTCAGCGTGCTGGTGGGAGCGCCCAAGGCTAACACCAGCCAGCCAGGAGTGCTGCAGGGTGGTGCTGTCTACCTCTGTCCCTGGGCCACAAGCCCCACACAATGCACCCCCATCGAATTTGACAGCAAAGGTAGGCGGATGAAATTCAGGGAGGGACTGGGGGAGGTGGGACTGCAGCCTGGGGGCGGGCCTGGGTGGGGCCTGGAGCAAGGGGTGGAGTCTGCTCTGTTTGGTGGCCAAGTGCCCTCCCAGCGCCAGCTTCGCACTGTGGCTCCCCATGGCACTCACTCCACGTTCCCAGTCCAGCCCAGCCCAAGGAAGGCGGGCGTGATTCAGAAACATGTGGCTCTCATTTCCCCTGAATCACCCACAACTCAGGGAGGCCAGGGCCATACCACAGACAAAGACAGGGAGAGTCGCAGACTATTCAGTTCCTTTAACTAAGTACTGACTAAGTGATCGTGCGTGGCAGGCACCGTGCTGGTGCTGCAGGGGTTGAAGGATGATTAAGCCACTGCCCTCAAAGAGCTCAAGGTCTGGGGTAGAGGTAGACACGGATGGGGAGAGGGATCGACAGCTATCACTTAAAGAGCACTTGCTCTGGGCCAGGCACTTTAAGTGTTGTGAGCACTTGACATATATTAGCCCACTTAATCCTTTCAACAACTGTACAAGGTATTATTATCCCCATTTTATAAGCAAGGAAACAGAGGTTAGGAAGCTTGTCCAAGGTCACACAGCTAGTAAATGGTGGAGCAAGGACCTGAGCGGGGCAGGTCTGTGTCCCCAGATAAAGACTCGGTGAGAGGACAGAGGGGGGACAGCATAAAACGGTGGAGACAGTGTAGTGCAGTGGAGGGTATGGATGGTGAAACAGACTGATTTTTTAAAAGCCTGGAAGATGAGAGAGGAATAAGAAAGGTTGTCATATAGAGGGCTTGGAAAAAGACAGAGAGAGAGAAAGGTCAAGAAAGGAGATGGAACGAGATGCTGTCAGAGACACAGCCCAGGTACAGACAAACAAGTGCAGCCAAAGGGTTACCCTCTTGGGAAATAGGCTCTCTTCCCCACCACCCTCCTGCCCCCACCCCGCTGCGGGCATCCTTGTCTCAGCTGGATGAGAAAGCAGAGGAAACCAGGGGTGGGCAACTCCAGAAAGCCCAGGTTCTGTGTGCACGTGCACACGCGTGTGTAGGGAGCATGAGTCAGGCTACACAATGCAGCACCCCACTCTCCTCTCCCAGTAAGTCACGGGCCTCAGGGCTTGGAGCTGTTCCGTGGGCACCCCCAGGCTGAGACTCGGGGTTGGTCTAGAGCTCAAGGTCCATGGCAGCAAGACTCCCCCTTCTAATTTCCCCAAGGCTCTCGGTTCCTGGAGTCCTCCCTGTCCAGCTCCGAGGGAGAGGAGCCTGTGGAGTACAAGTCCTTGCAGTGGTTCGGGGCGACAGTTCGAGCCCATGGCTCCTCCATCTTGGTGAGGAACAAGCGCACTCAGTGGCGAGGTGGCTAGGGGATGGGCAGTGGTTAGGGGATGGGCAGTGGTTAGGTAAGCCAGGCCTGGAGGGAGGGAGGGGCCTTATTGGACTAAACCTGAAGCCCCTCCTCCCGGGCCCTCCCAGGCATGTGCTCCATTATACAGCTGGCGCACAGAGAAGGAGCCCCTGAGCGACCCCGTGGGTACCTGCTACCTCTCCACAGACAACTTCACCCGAATTCTGGAATATGCACCTTGCCGCTCAGGTAGGGGCAAGAGGGGATCTGTGCCCCACATCTGCCATCTCCATGTGAGTGTCTCACATACTCAGGGTTGACTCTCCACAGCCCCCCAAGGGCCATAAGCCTTTATCCTCATTGTCCTTCATAGAACCCAGGGAGGCCCTTTCTTTGGTCTTTTCCTCTCTCACCTCCTTCCTCTTACAGATTTCAGCTGGGCAGCAGGACAGGGTTACTGCCAAGGAGGCTTCAGTGCCGAGTTCACCAAGGTGAGACGGTGGTCAGTGAGGGAAGGGGCTGTGGGTGGTGGACACAGAGGGATCAGGACCAGATGTCAGACTCCCCTCCTTTTACCCACAGACTGGCCGTGTGGTCCTGGGTGGACCAGGGAGCTATTTCTGGCAAGGTAAGTCCTTCTGCCGTCCTTTCGTTCTCTGGCACGCAGCCTCGCAGCCCTCCTCCCAGCCTGAAGTCGTCATTGCTTTTCTCCTCTGCCTTCTTGCCCTTCTCCCAATTATCCTCTTCCCTTTCTCCAGACTTACATATCCTGTTCTTCCCTTCTTCACATGCTTCCCTTCCTTCAACCAGACTTCAAAATCATACCCAGTCAGCCCCCAGAGCCCCCTCTTCCACCTCAGGCTCCATCCATCTCCTCCTCATCCTCTTCCCCAGGCCAGATCCTGTCCGCCACTCAGGAGCAGATTGCAGAATCCTATTACCCCGAGTACCTGATCAACCTGGTTCCGGGGCAGCTGCAGACTCGCCAGGCCAGTTCCATCTACGACGACAGCTACCTAGGTAAGCAGGCAAGTGGAGAGGGGATGGCAGGGGAGAACCTCACGTGCTCCTATCTCCACTCGCCCCTTGCCTCCCCTCTCCCACTCGGGCATCCCCAACCCCCTGCCATACTGTTGTGTGCATGATGACTACGAAGGCCCAGGCAATGTAGGGAAGGGATTGGGGGATAGGCCAGGACAGAGGGGTCCCTAAAGCAGGAACAGTAACATCCATTCACCTTCTCTCCCAGGATACTCTGTGGCTGTGGGTGAATTCAGTGGTGATGACACAGAAGGTGAGTGTGTTCCCAGTCTGGGGCCAAGGAAGGGAGGCAGACAGATACCAGGACCTGAGGGCCCATGAACTTGAACACTCCCCATTCCTGTCTGCTTCCATTTCCCCACCCTTAACCCATAACTTTCTCTTCTCTTTGCAGACTTTGTTGCTGGTGTACCCAAAGGGAACCTCACCTATGGCTATGTAAGACCCAGCCTGACCTCTCACTTCCTCTCTTCCGCTGGCTAATCACAGAGAGCCATGCACGGCAGTTTGGGAGGGCTTGAAAAGTGGCGATGAACACAGGCTCTGGCGTCAGAACTGGGTGCAAGTTCTGGCACTTACTCTGGCTGCGTCATGCTGTACTCTCTTCATACCCTGCTTCCTGCTTCACCTCGCTAAGCCTTATTCTTCTCTGTATGACGGGATAATAATAGTCCTGACCTCACAAGGCTCTTGTAAGGTGAAATGAGAAAATGCATGTGAAAGTACTTAGTGAGTTGTTAGGCAATGTTGAGTGGTAGCTGTTATTATTAGACCATGACAAGTGCTTTAAAAAAGATACAGGTAAGGGCCGGGCGCGGTGGCTCACGCCTGTAATCCTAGCTCTCTGGGAGGCCGAGGCGGGCGGATTGCTCAAGGTCAGGAGTTCAAAACCAGCCTGAGCAAGAGCGAGACACCGTCTCTACTATAAATAGAAAGAAACTAATTGGCCAACTGATATATATATAAAAAATTAGCCGGGCATGGTGGCGCATGCCTGTAGTCCCAGCTACTCGGGAGGCTGAGACAGAAGGATCGCTCGAGCCCAGGAGTTTGAGGTTGCTGTGAGCTAGGCTGACGCCACGGCACTCACTCTAGCCTGGGCAACAAAGCGAGACTCTGTCTCAAAAAAAAAAAAGATACAGGTAAGAAGGCCATAGGAGTTCATTCAATTAAGAACATTTATTGAGGCAAGGTAAAAGCTAAGAAGATGAATAAGACATCATACCCCATCTCATAAGATGCTTCTAATCAAGTATGTAAGATAAGACACACATACAATTATAATCTAAGGTGGAGCCACTATTCATGAGCCCCTCAATGCGTTGGGTATTGTCCATTCATGATTTCTATTCTTCACAAGTCTATGGGGTAGATGTTACCATTCACATTTTATGTATGAGAAAACTGAGGTTCTAAGAAACCAAGTAAGTTGCTTGGTTACCCAGTTAGTAAATAGTCACCCCTAAGATTACCCAGTTAGTAAATAGCTGGATACAGATTTAAAATCAGGTCTGTTTTATTCCAAAGTCAGCATTCTTTCTGTACTTTTATAAATTTCAGAAAAGTAGAGCTAGGTGCAGTGGCTTATGCCTGTAATCCCAGCACTTTGGGAGGCCAAGTTAGGAGGATTGCTTGAGGCCAGGAGTTTGAGAATAGCCTGAACAACATAGCAAGACACTGTCTCTACAAAAAATAAAATAATAGCCAGGCATGGTGGCACATGCCTGTAGTCCCAGCAACATAGGAGCCTGAGTCAAGAGGATTGCTTAAGCCCAGGGGTTCAAGGGTGCAGTGAGCTATGATCACGCCACTACACTATAGCCTGGGCAATAGAGCAAGACCCTGTCAAGAAAGAGAGGAAGGGAAAGGAAAGGAAGGGACGAGACAAGGAGAGGAGAAGATTAGGTGTTACAGCAGTTTAGGGGAAGAAGTAACCTCCTTTCTAGGGAGAGGACAGATCAGAGAAGGTCCTATGAAGGATCAGCGTAGATGAGGCAGGAGGGCATACTAGGCAGGAGCATAAAAGAGATAGAAGAGAAGGAAAAAATTTCAGCCCACTTCAATAGACTCGTTGGCTCATTGAGGATGAGGAGAATAAAGGAAAGGTTGAGCAAAAACAGATAGGTTAAAGCCAGATTCTTTAGAGCTTTGGAGGACCAGCCAAGCAGCTGAGACCTTGGGCAGTGCCTCCAGGGAACCACTGGATTTCCAAGCCAGAGGAAACCATCCTAGATCCACTCTAGGGCAATCAATCCGTCTGGCTGCGGTGGGTAGGGGGAAGGGTGCCTTCAGGAAAGGGGGCACCCAAGGCAGGGATGCTGTGGAGGCAGCTGTCTAGCAGTCCTGGGAGAGGGCTCAAATCAGAGACACAGCAGCTAAAGTTGGGAAGCGAACAAAGGTTCAAGAGACTTGGGGGCCTGGTGGGGCCAGTGCTAAGGGGGAGACAAGAGTGTGTGTGGTTTGGGGGACTGAAGGAAGAGGGATGACTCAGGTTTTGAACATGATGGGTGTGAGGCCCCAGTGTGCATTCAGTCATAATTACTGAGTGCCTGCTGCTCGCCAGGCTCTACATCAGGCTCCTGCCCCATTGATCTTACATTCTAGTGGTAGAGATGGACAACAAACAGACAAATATGGGATCTGTCAGTAGTCACTAAGTGATATAAAGAAAAACAGAGAAGCGTGGGGGAGCTACCCAGCATAGCGATGGGAATGTGAGGGAAAGCTCAGGAGGGAGTTAGGGACACAGGGTCTGTGTCTCCAAGGAATGCCTGCCCCTGAGCGTCCTGTACCCATCACTCCTCCAACCATAGGGTGGTCTGGGAGTGCAGGACCAATGGGCCTACCTCTTCATCCCCCAGGTCACCATCCTTAATGGCTCAGACATCCGATCCCTCTACAACTTCTCAGGGGAACAGGTAAGGACAGCCCAGCTTGGCCCTCTGCCAACCAAACCCCTGCCCTGACCCAGTCACACCAGCCCAAGTTCCCAGCCTCCCTGAAGTCTCTGAACTGCCTCTCACAGTCCCCGCTCATCCTGTTTCTTGACCCCTCTGTCCTGACCCAGTGCTGCCCCTTTGTCCTCCCCAGATGGCCTCCTACTTTGGCTATGCAGTGGCTGCCACAGACATCAACGGGGACGGGTGAGCACTGGGAAAGGGACACACCATGATGCCCTCCTGGATCCAGGAGGGTAGAGTGTGAATGGGACAGAAAATGCAAGGAGGTTTCTCCAGGGCTTCTTCTCTGGATTCTCACTTACACCTACATTTCTCTTGCTCAAGGACAAGGAGAGAGCTGGGAGCTAAAGATCAGAGACCTCAGGTCTTCTGACTTGGTGGGAGGGAGCCTGGGACCCAGGATACCTAGGATCCCTAGCACTAGGATTGGGGGAGGGGTGGCAAGACAGGGTATCTGAACACCTGGGTTTGCTTCCCCCTCAGGCTGGATGACTTGCTGGTGGGGGCGCCCCTGCTCATGGAACGGACAGCTGATGGGCGGCCTCAGGAGGTGGGCAGGGTCTATGTCTACCTGCAGCACCCGGCTGGCATAGCACCCACACCCACCCTTACCCTCACTGGCCATGATGAGTTTGGCCGATTTGGCAGCTCCTTGACCCCTCTGGGGGACCTGGACCAGGACGGCTACAATGGTAAGCACCATGGCTCAGGGAGCTGAGGACGAGTCGGGGGCCTGAGTCAGAGGGGGCTTGGAGTGGGTCTCTGTTAGCTAAGATACCCAGAGCCCCATGACTTCCCAGGGACCGGTATAGACTTTGATCCCAATGTCTGGGTCTTAAGGTTTGAAGGGATTAGAACACAGGATTGACAGATGGGGAAGAATAGGATCCTAGGTCTTCGGGTCTGGTGATAGAGATTTGCACTCCAGGATTCCTGGCCTGCTGACTGTTATGTGTTCTGTGTCTTGCAGATGTGGCCATTGGGGCTCCCTTTGGAGGGGAGACCCAGCAGGGAGTAGTGTTTGTATTTCCTGGGGGCCCAGGAGGGCTGGGCTCCAAGCCTTCCCAGGTTCTGCGGCCACTGTGGACACCCACCCACACCCCAGACTTCTTTGGCTCTGCCCTTCGTGGAGGCCGAGACCTGGACGGCAATGGATACCCTGGTAAGTTGTGCCTGAGGCCCCTTTTGCCTTAGAATTCCCTGGTTATTGACCCCTAGCCCGTCTTCTGCACCTTTCCTAAGCTCCTGGGTGCAGTTCTGGCATAATGCCACCAGATGGCACTGTCTTCTCACATCAGCCTCCAGCGATGAAACTAGAAGGGATTAGGAAGAAAGGATCCTGATTTGGGGCTTGCTGTAAGGGGTGGTTTCTTGACTTCTTGCAGATCTGATTGTGGGGTCCTTTGGTGTGGACAAGGCTGTGGTGTACAGGTACGAACTCCAAGGGGTTGGGGAGGCAGGCTGAGACAGCTGGGAACTGGGAATCTCTCCGTAGGGCTAAGGTTGGGAAGGTCAGTGCAGGGGACACTGGCACCCTGGGGCTTGGGCGTCAGGTTCCCATGCACAGGTTACAGTCTGCATCCTCTTTACCCCACTCTCGGCAGGGGTCGCCCCATTGTGTCTGCCAGTGCCTCCCTCACCATCTTCCCCGCCATGTTCAACCCAGAGGAGCGCAGCTGCAGCTTGGAGGGGAACCCTGTGGCCTGGTGAGCTGGGGCCTAGGAGGTGGCAGAGATCTGAGCCTGGGATACCTCAGTCTGTGCCTGGGGGTGGGCAGGGGTACCAGGTCTGCCCTAGGAAGGGGGCATGGGGGTGTCCTGGTCTGGGAGGATCCTTAGGTAGAGGATAGGGTGCCTGTTCCTGTTGGATTCACCAGCTTTATTCTTGGTCTTTCTCCAGCATCAACCTCAGCTTCTGCCTCAATGCTTCTGGAAAACACGTTCCTGACTCCATTGGTGAGGGAGACTGCCTGGATCTCTCTGGCAGTGGGACAGGAAATGAAGGGACTGGGGACCTGGACACCTGTCTTCTCTCTGAATAGATTAAAGTAAACAGGCAGATTCTTCTTATATGTCCTTGGCTGCAGGCTTCACGGTGGAACTTCAGCTGGACTGGCAGAAGCAGAAGGGAGGGGTACGGCGGGCACTGTTCCTGGCCTCCAGACAGGCATCCCTGACCCAGACCCTGCTCATCCAGAATGGGGCCCGGGAGGAATGCAGAGAGATGAAGATCTACCTCAGGGTATGGTCCTGAGGGTGGGGTATGGACTGGTCAGGGAGGGTGGCCACATAGAATTTAGGGCAAGAGATTGGGAGATTACAGTGAAGGGCTTGGGATTCCTGTGGTGGCTGAGAAAGGGGGCCCTTCTGTCGAAGGGGCTGGGAACCTGGCTGCCAAGGCCTCTGAAGCAATAATTGGGCCCTAAGTGGACAAAGGGAGATATAACTAGCTAAGGAGCAGGACCATCAAGTCCCAGAGTCTCCTAACTCTGAAATCTCTCCCCTGGCCCCAGAATGAGTCAGAATTCCGAGACAAACTCTCCCCAATTCACATCGCTCTCAACTTCTCCTTGGATCCCCAAGCCCCTGTGGACAGCCATGGCCTCCGGCCAGTGCTACATTACCAGAGCAAGAGCCGGATAGAGGACAAGGTGAGGACGGGGTAGGGAGGAGGGGCCTGGGAGGACAGGGGCCTGGAGACCAGAAGGTAGGGCCCTGGAGAAAGGAGAACCTACAACCAGGCACGGGTCTAAACTCCCCCTCTCAAGGCTGCCCTGCTCCCCAGGCTCAGATCCTGCTGGACTGTGGAGAAGACAACATCTGTGTGCCTGACCTGCAGCTGGAAGTGTTTGGGTAAGTGGGGTCTGACATTGAGCCAGGCAGCTCCAGATGCACCTGGCATCTGGAAAAGTAGAGGAGGGACATATTAACTGTTTGACCTTCGGAAGTTACTGAAATTCTCCAAGCTTCAACTTCTTCATCTGTTTAGTAGGCATAATAGCATTTATTTCTCTGACTTTTGGGAAGAATTAAATGCAATAATGTACATAAAGCATCTAGCCTACTGCCTGCCATAGAGTTGAAACTCAGTAAATGGTGTCTATTATTAGTGTATTATTATTGTTATTATGGCCCATTGTCCTGGTTTGAGGATGAATTCTCCAGTGTCCCTTACCCTGTGTGCCCCCTCCAGAGATCAGAACCATGTGTACCTGGGTGACAAGAACTCCCTGAACCTAACTTTCCATGCCCAGAATGTGGGTGAGGGTGGTGCCTATGAGGCTGAGCTTCGAGTCACGGCCCCTCCAGAGGCTGAGTACTCAGGACTCGTCAGACACCCAGGGGTAAGAGTGGACTCTCAGTGGGGGTTGGGAGAACACCCCTCCAGAGAGGGCACCAAACCCTGACCTGCACCCACCCCACCTCCAGAACTTCTCCAGCCTGAGCTGTGACTACTTTGCTGTGAACCAGAGCCGCCTGCTAGTGTGCGACCTGGGCAACCCTATGAAGGCGGGAGCCAGCGTAAGTCTGGATGTCAGAGGAGAGGGGGCCGGAGGGAGAGAGGACCTGCGGGCTGTGACCAGCCAGTGGAGAGCATAGCTGTGGGATAGGGAAGGGGGGCCAGGATGGGAATGAGGCAAACACTCAATCTAACAGCCCCTTTTTCCTCCCTCCCTGTCCTCCAGCTCTGGGGTGGCCTTCGGTTCACAGTCCCTCATCTCCGGGACACTAAGAAAACCATCCAGTTTGAATTCCAGATCCTCAGGTGGGCAGCGGGTGTGGCCAGGCGGGGCTGAGTCGGGAGCGGAAGGGAGGGCCGTGCACAGCTGTCCTGGCTGGGCTCCAGCACCGCCTCAGTCTTGCCTCCATCCCACAGCAAGAACCTCAACAACTCGCAAAGCGACATGGTTTACTTCCGGCTCTCCGTGGAGGCTCAGGCCCAGGTCTCCCTTAACGGGTCAGTGCCAGAGCAGAACAGGGCCTTGACTGGGAGGGGAGACAGCCTTCTAGGGAAGGGTGTATATGAGGTCCCTTCCACGCTCCTCTAAACCACCCTCCTCCTTAGTGTCTCCAAGCCTGAGGCAGTGCTGTTCCCGGTGAGCGACTGGCATCTCCAAGACCAACTTCAGGAGGAGGGGGACGTGGGCCCTGCTGTCCACCACGTCTATGAGGTGAGCAGGAATACGAGTCCAGGCTAGAGGGAGTAGAGGGGCAGGGCAGGAATGAATGATGGGATAGTAGGAGCTAGTCTGAGTGACAGGCGGCTAGGACCAGAGTGAGGGGGCCTGAGAAGAAGAAGAGGAAGAAGGGGTGAGTGTCAGGCAAAGGCATGGGCAGGGTCCTGGGAGAGACAGCCAGAGGAGAGAATTGAGTGACTTAGAACAGAAGTGCCTTCAAAGGTATTGATTAGAGAGGATTTCATCCCTGCCCACTGGTTACCTCCTTCACGGCTGAGATAGGAGCCCCGCAGCAGGGTGCAGTGGGCCATGGTGATCTAGGGTCTCGGTGGGGCAGAAGCATCCCATCCCTTCCTTCTCCTGATGATTGTGTTCTTCTCTCCTCAGCTCATCAACCGGGGCCCCAGCTCCATTAGCCGGGGCATGCTGGAGCTCAGCTGTCCCCAGGCTCTGGAAGGTCAGCAGCTCCTCTATGTGACCAGGGTTACAGGACTCAGCAACTGTACTGCCAGTCACTCCCTCAACCCACAGGGCCTGGAGGTGAGGGGCCTGGATGCTGGTAGGGGGGAGCAGGCCTAGGGAACCAAGGATGAGGGGTTGGGGAAGATTGCTGGGGACCTGGAAGGGGCAATGAGGATGTGCTTATAGCTAGGACCAAGGCCACGGGAAGAGGGTCAGAAAGCCCACTGACACCTCAGAGCCCTGGGAGGGAAGACCTTTATCCACTGCATTTCTGTCTTTCTACCCGAAATATCCTTCCTTCATTTCCTGGCATACCTCTAGAGCCCAGCTCTGCACCACCTCCTCTGGGAAGCCTTCTTCAGACTGGTTCTTCTGGGCCCTAATACCTGTTTTATAGTTCATTTACTCATTAGCACTTAATTAAATGAGTGCCTGTACTGAACACCGTTAGGCTCAGGAAATATTGCACCAAACAAAATTGACAGAGTCCCCATGTTCTGGAAGCTTACACTCTACTGGAGGGTGATAGACAATAAAAAGTAAAAAGAGAGAGAGAAATTAACAGGTATTGCAAAGTGATGAAAGTGCAGTTTTAATATTCCGTGGGGAGACTGGACACTGAGTCATCAGGGAAATCCTCTTGAAGAGGTAGCTGCTCAACTGAGGCCTGAGAGCAAGGGTGGAGCCACCTGTGAACACTAGGGGAAGAGCATTCCAAACGGAGGCAGGGCCAGTGCAAAGGCCCTAAGGCAGGAACAAGGACCTAATTTTTGTTGTTGTTGTTGTTACCTGCATTTGTTTCTTCCAAGGACCTAATTATTTATTTACATATCTCTTCCGTGTAAACTCCAAGAACCAAGTTTTATTCATCTCCCTATTTTACTACTGAGCTCAGTTACTTGCACATAGGAAGTGGGTGGACAGTTGGCTGGATGGATAAAGAGGTAGATAAAAGAATAGTTTGAAGCTGCATTCAAACCCAGGTGCAGGCCAACTTGGACGCTGTAATGAGATATGAATGGCAGCAGTCTCCTCCCTCTTACAGTTGGATCCCGAGGGTTCCCTGCATCACCTTCAAAGACGGGATGCTCCAGGCCAGAGCCCTTCCTCCTCAGGACCTCGGATCCTGGTAAGTCATCCTGGGAATGAGGTCTGAGCCCAAGCGTTGAGTAGCTATTTGGGTTGTCAGAACCACCAGAGGGGCAGAACTCCAGGTTCCAGTCTCCCCTTTCTTCCCAGACATGCCCAGAGGCGGAGTGTTTCAGGCTGCGCTGTGAGCTCGGGCCACTGCACCGACAAGAGAGCCTAAGTCTCCAACTGCATTTCCGAGTCTGGGCCAAGACCTTCCTGCAGGTGAGGGAGCCTTACCTCAGCCCTGACCCCTGAGCCTACCTAGACTGACCTTCCCCTTTCTCTACTGCGCTAGCCACTTCCTCTTTGGTGAATGAGACCCAGGCACTCCAGCTCCCCTCCCTCACCCTTGTCTAGGCCAAGCTGTGTGTCCTTGGCGCCACCTAGTGGCCACACTGGGAGCAACACAACAGCCTTTTTCCTGGCCCATTCACAGAAGGAGCGAGGGCTGAAGGGAGATCAGTGTGCAAAGAATGATAGAATTTCTGACAGTGAGAGGGAAAGTGAATCCATAGAGGAAAGCATTTGTAGGAAGAATAAAGAGCAGTCATTTATTGGGTGCACACTATGGGCCAGGAATTTCCCTGGATGTTAACCCACATTAATGATTCAAAAAAAAGTTTTGTATTAAACATATAATCATCTAATTATACTTATGTAGTTATGATTATTCAATTACACATTTATTATCTCATATAATACATCAAAAGAGACTCAAGTCCGGGTGCGGTGGCTCACGCCTGTAATCTGAACACTCCGGGAGGCCGAGGCAGGAGAATCGCTCAAGGCCTGAGCAAGAGCAAGACCCTGTCTCTGCTAAAAATAGAAAGAAATTAATTGGACAACTAAAAATATATAGAAAAAATTAGCCGGGCATGGTGGCACATGCCTGTAGTCCCAGCTACCCAGGAGGTTGAGGCAGGAGAATCGCTTGAGCCCAGGAGTTTGAGGTTATTGTGAGCTAGGCTGACGCCATGGCACTCTAGCCTGGGCAACAGAGTGTGACTCTGTCTCAAAAAAAAAAAGAGACTCAAGAGGGGATAAGTCCAAAATAGGGAGAGATCGCAACCTGAGCCAGACCATGAAGAACCCTATGTCCTCTAGATCCCAAAAGGGGCTGCCCTGACCAACTTTCCCTCACCCACAGAAAGAGCACCAATCATTTAGCCTACAGTGTGAAGCTGTATATGAAGCCCTGAAGATGCCCTACAGAATCCTGCCTCGGCAGCTGCCCAAAAAGAAACTTCAGGTGAGTCCAGGGCCAGACGTCTGAGCCAAGGAAGACAGGGCTCAGAGTGCTGGAACTAGGACTGAGATATGGGTGGGAGTTGGAGTTATAACTATTTATTGAGCATTTACTATGTGCCAGGCACTGTGCAGGTGTCAGAGATATAATAGTAAGCAAGATCAACATGATATCTTTGTTCCTGGGGTTCACAGTCTAGTGGGCAATAACAACATTGTGTGACAAGTGCCATGATATTTATGAAAACACATTATAGGAACACCTGAATCTAGTCATGCTGGGTTAGGAAAGGCTTCCTGGAAGAAGTGATGTTCAAACCTTAAAATCTGTATCCCCATAATATGCCGAAATAAAAAAAAAAAAAAAAAAAAAGGCCGGGCGCGGTGGCTCACGCCTGTAATCCTAGCTCTCTGGGAGGCCGAGGCGGGCGGATTGCTAGAGGTCAGGAGTTCAAAACCAGCCTGAGCAACAGCGAGACCCCGTCTCTACTATAAATAGAAAGAAATTAATTGGCCAACTGATATATATATATAAAAAATTAGCCGGGCATGGTGGCGCATGCCTGTAGTCCCAGCTACTCGGGAGGCTGAGGCAGAAGGATCGCTCGAGCCCAGGAGTTTGAGGTTGCTGTGAGCTAGGCTGACGCCACGGCACTCACTCTAGCCTGGACAACAAAGCGAGACTCTGTCTCAAAAAAAGAAGTGATGTTCAAGCTGAGACCTGAAGAATAAATAGGAATTGACCAGTTTAACCATTCAGGAAAGGAATATTCTGGAGGGAAGGAATAGAAGATGTGAAGACCCAAAAGTAAGAGACAATATTGCATATTTTAGGAACTTAAATCGTCAGAATGTTGTTAGCTCAAAATAAGAGGAGGGAAGTGGCTCTAGATCCAATGACAAGTGGGAGCCAAGTGTAGGGTAGAAAGAATTTCTGGGTTCTCAGTAACCTAACCCAACTTGCTCACCAGGTGGCCACAGCCTTGCAGTGGACCAAGGCAGAAGGCAGCCATGGTGTCCCACTATGGATCATTATCCTAGCTATCCTCTTTGGCCTCCTGCTCCTGGGTCTACTCATCTACATCCTCTACAAGGTCAGCCACACCCTGCCTATGACTTGGCCACCCTCTCATCAGGCTCTGTCCTTGTCCTGGCACAGTCCCAAGTATCTACCCCTCAACCAATTCTCCAGCTGTATACCCCTACCTCTGTCCTGGCTAGATGCATCCCATTCTGACCCTTCCTATAGGATCCCTCCCTTCATTCTGCAGCCCCTGGCTCAGAAAAAGTCCTCTAGACTCAAGATAAATTTGTCTATATTTGCAAAATCAGTGTAACCCAGAGATGGCAAATATATGGCATTCATGCTGTCATTTTTTCCCCAAAATTTATGGCAGCCATCACTAATTGATTGTATCCTAGAAGTGGCCTGAAAATCTTTCTCAAGAGGCAGCCACTACTAGGCAATCAGCCTTGGCACTTGAGTTCAAACCGATTTGCCATTGCTGGCTTCACTGGGGGTATTTTTAAGGCACTGGTAAAAGATACTCCTATACAAAACCACCCCCAATTTTAGCCCTCCTGGGCCCATTGGACCCAGTAGAGGTATTCTTAGCCTGAACCCAGAAGCCAGTTTTGCTGGATATAGAGGTTGGAGGCACTAGAATCCTCCTCATTCCCTCTTGGAATAAGAGCTGGGGAGAAATGGGAGCCAGAATACCTAAACTCTCTCTCCTTTCCCCTTCATCAGCTCGGATTCTTCAAACGCTCTCTTCCATATGGCACTGCCATGGAAAAAGCTCAGCTCAAGCCTCCAGCCACCTCTGATGCCTGAATCTTCTCGATCCCAGACTCCCAATCCAGAAGACCCAGTTCCCCCACCCTCAGGATACTGAAAGTGAGGGGACTGGGCACTTCCTGAAGGTGCTGAGGGCCAGGGAGAAGTTCCTCTCCCCAGCCCAGAGACATACTTGAAGGGCCAGAGCCAGGGGGGCGAGAAGCTGGGAGATCCCTCCCCCCCATGCACTGTGAAGGACCCTTGTTTACACATGCCCTCTTCATGGATGGGGGAACTCAGATCCAGGGACAGAGGCCCCAACCTCCCTGCAGCCTTTGTGTTTTGGAGAGAGTTTCTTGAAAACAACTTGGAACCATAACTGGGGAATCCATTCCCAGTTCTTGGGCCAGACATGCCACAAGGACTTCCTGTCCAGCTCCAGCCTGCAGAAATCTGTCCTCACCCTTGCCAGAGATCCAAAGGAAGCCTCCAGCTAAGAACCTGGAACTTGGGGAATGAGACCTGGCAGCTGTGGACAGCCCTTGCCCTGGTGGGCCAACAAGGAACACTAACTATGGATGGTGCCCCAGGACCAGCTCAGGATAGATCCCAAACAAGGATCGATGCTGGCCCAGGACCCAGCTCCAGGGGAAATCAGAACTCAAATGGGGCCAGATCCAGCCTGGGGCCTGGGGTTGATCTGGAACCCAGACTCAGACATTGGTAACCTAATCCAGGCAGATCCAGGACTACATGTGGGCCTGTTCCAGACTGGCCCACCTCACCTCTGACTTAGGAGAAGTCAGGAATTGCCCAGAACCCTGAGGGGGCCATGATGGCAACAGATCTGGAACCTCAGCCTGGCCAGACGCAGGCCCTCCCAGTCCCCCAGAGAAAGGGGAGCCCAATCCTGGGCCTACAGAATTTGGGTTCTGCCTTCCAGCTGCACTGACGCTGCCCCTCTTTTCTCTGCCCAACCCTTCCCTCACCTTGGCTCCAGACACCCAGGACTTATTTAAACTCTGTTGCAAGTGCAATAAACCTCACCCAGTGCCCCTACTTACTGGAATGAGAATCTGTGAGCTCCTTTTTCCAAACCCTTTCTGAAACTAGATGACTTGGTAGGAAGGAGATGCCTGTTTCTCTCACAGCTTCTTTCCACTGGGAGCCAGGAATGTGACCCCCAAGAACTGTGAAAGTAGTTTCTGAGCTCCCTTCCCCTAGGTGTGATGGAAGAGAAGAAAGGACGGCTTGATCTTCTGCACCTCCCTCAGCCTCCACCAGATCTGGTTCCCAAGAAGGGAGGAGGGAAAGGAATCCCTTCTCTTTGGGTTTGAAAATTAGAGAATAATACAAAGGAGGAGGTCCAAGTTGAAGGTGGGGGAGGATGGTTCAGAAATTCACCTGGGCTTCCCCAAATCAGAATAATGCAATGAGTTGAGAGGAAAAAGCTATGGAGCTAAATTGGAAGAAAGCCAGTTAAGTTTCCCTATTGTTTAAATTGCTATTGGGGGGGGTATTAAATATTTTGCATAATTATCTCATTTAATTTATATCAATCCTGTGAGGTAGGTACTATTAACCACATTCACACAAGGAGAAACTGAGGCCCAGAAAGGTCATATAACTTACCCAAGGTCACACAGTGAGTGGCAGAGCAGAATCAACCTCAGCTTGTCTGACTGTGAAAGCCCTTATTCTTAACCACCATGCCTGTAGGGTTCAGGTCTTTGAAGAGAAATCATTCAGACCTCAAGGTCCTAATGTGCCCCAAGAGGAAGGAGAAGAATGGAGTTGTTGGAGGCAAAGACGTCCGCGTCAGGCTAGACCAGAATTCAGCCACCAGAGGGCAGCATACCCACAAATTTATGGGAATTTGGGACGGCAGGATGTGAGGTCCACCTCACCCTCTTTCCCCATCACCAGGTCTAGTCTTATTAACTGCCTAGTAGTACCTGCATCACCTCAAAATATCTATCCCTCCTGGGACCAAGCCTGGACCACACTCCAATCTGTGACTTTTAGAATTCTATAGCTCAGGAATGTCTCCACAGAACCCATAAGTGAAGAGGGACTAATGGGGAGGCAGAGATGATCAGGCAGAGAACCAGCCAGTATTTCTAAGGATGGCAGCCATGGCACAACAAGACACAGAAATTCTTTTTTTTTTTTTTTTTTTTTTGTTGCCCAGGCTAGAGTGAGTGCCATGGCATCAGCCTAGCTCACAGCAACCTCAGACTCCTGGGCTCAAGGAATCCTCCTGCCTCAGCCTCCCAAGTAGCTGGGACTACAGGCAGGTGCCACCATGCCCGGCTAATTTTTTCTGTATATTTTTAGTTGCCCAATTAATTTCTTTCTACTTTTAGTAGAGACGGGGTCTCACTCTTGCTCAGGCTGGTTTTGAACTCCTAACCTTAAGTGATTCTCCTGTCTTGGCCTCCCAGAGTGCTAGGATTACAGGCGTGAGCCACTGCACCTGGCCAAGACCCAGAAATTCTAAAGGAAGAAAAGCCCATGCTTCTGATACACCGAGGGTAGTTCCCCCTCTTGGGAGAGGGATGGGGGTGGCAGCAGCCAAACTCCAGGGGCCAGACCTGAAATTTCTTCTGCTGTTGTGAGGAGTAAATGAAAGGAAGTGGGCTCTGAGTATTGGGCTGGTGTTGTGGGTGTGTCTCCGTGTAGGGCCTGTACTTTCTTTTTTTTTTGCCCGGGCTAGAGTGCCATGGCGTCAGCCTAGCTCACAGCAACCTCAAACTCCTGGGCATAAGGTATCCTCCTGCCTCAGCCTCCCAAGTAGCTGGGACTACAGGCATGCACCACCATGCCCGGCTAATTTTTTCTATATATTTTTAGTTGCCCAATTAATTTCTTTATATTTTTAGTAGAGATGGGGTCTTGCTCTTGATCAGGCTGTTTTCGAACTCCTGACCTTGAGCCATCCTCCCACCTTGGCCTCCCAAAGTGCTAGGATTATAGGCATGAGCCACTGCGCCCGGCTGGGCCTGTACTTTCAAGAGCGTGACAAGGTCTCTGTCAGGATGCACAATGCAAGGAAAGAATTCCTTGGGCTCAGAAATGCCACAGATGTAATGTAGCGCAAGCCTCTCTTCCCCTGAACTGTAATTCTCAGACTGTGGTCTAAATTTCCTCTCCCAACCCTATAGCACAAGCCCCACCTTGAGACTTGAGTAGTCCAGAGAACATGAGGGTGGGGGACCAGAATGTCTGAGCCTCATTTTTTTTTTTTTTTTTTTACATTCTCATGCCAGTAGCATTGAGCCCTATACTTGTCTGTGTTGGTGTAGGAGGAGGGAAAGAGGCCCTAGGAAGTGAACAGAGCAGCTGGGGGTGCGAGGAGGGGGAGGGGGCTCAGGAGAGGCAGCTGGCAGGCGGGAAGCTGATCTGGGGGTCTCAAGTTTCTTGACATCAATTAGGGCAGCCGGCCTGGGCTCATTAGTAGCCTGGGGTGCAGGGCTCATCAATAATGAATTCACCCCACACACCTTCCCCCCCCCACATACAGCTGCCTGCAAGGTCACCCCACCCTCTAACCAGCTGCCTTCCCTTGGTAAGCTAAGCAACCCTCTTCTGAGACCTCCCTTGCCCAGAGTCCCTGGGGGCAGTGTGGGAGGGTGGACAATGGCAGGGGGCAAAGGGGCCTCTCTAACTAATCAACTGTACCTGAAAGACCGTTGTTTAGTCAAGGAATCAACCCAGGAGAAGAAAAGTGGGAAGAGGAAAGGAGAAGCAAGATCTAAAGAGAAGCAGGCTTTGTCATACTGGAGTTGAACAGTATGGTGGCAGATCAGATCCAGAGCAAAAGGACATCCTCCGCTGGACCCAGAGACCCCATAACCTCCCCCAAGGCCAGACTTGGATGGCAAAGCCACAGCCCCCTGAGATCTCTGGCCCACTGGATCAGAACAAAACCAAGGCATTGATGCCCCCAGACTTCTCTTGCCCTTGAGTTGGAGCATCTTGGCAGGTACAGAAACATCTTTTTCAGATCAGATCAATGGGATAAAGGCAAGAGATTGCTGGGGCCCAGAAATAAGAACTCAAACTTCCCACACCTTAATTGGCCATCTACTCCCAACTTCTCTCCAGAACCCAGGAATGCCAGTTCCCTTCCCCTTCCTAAACTGTTCTAAGATTTCAGTCCTGGCCATCCTGGTGGCTCATGCTTGTAATCCTAGCACTCTGGGAGGCCAAGGCGGGAGAATCCTTTGAGCTCAGGAGTTTGAAGTTGCTGTGAGCTAGGCCAACTCCATGGCATTCTACTCAGGGCAACAGAGTTAGACTCTGTCTCAGAAAAAAAATTTCACTCCTGTCACTCTTCCACTGACCTCTTCCCCTCTGCCTCCACCCTCCCTAAATCCCAAATGTTCTCATTCCCAGTCACACCCCCTTTCCCTCTGGCTGGGGTTGGCCTGAAGCTGGCTGCACAGCTTTCTGGGAAATCTGCCTGCCACCCGCCCTCTTGAGGCAGGTACAAACAGGTCCAGGCTGTGGCAGCTGCATCTTCCCCAGACATCTCTCGCAGACTCCCAGACTCCAGCCTCCTGCTAGGGTCCCTTAGGAATGCATCCAAGTGTCCTGTACTCCCTTTCCCCCCAGATATTCTCCCCTCATACATTTTGTCCTACACTCCCCTTCACCTCACCAAACACCCCACCAGTCCTCCTCGGTGGAAACTCACCTTAGTGGGGAATGCCCTGGATTTAGGCCATGGATACATGCTCCCCACCCCCCCACCCCCAGTCAGGGTCATCTCTACAAGGTTATGCCTCAGTTCTGGGTCTTCTGTCATCTTCCATTCGCCCTAATGATCTCCGTTACAGGCTTCTATTTCCACCTCCTCAGATCCATTGATCGCAGCCTCTTCCCTGAGACATTCCCTAAGGACCCAGGCATTCGAACCCCAGCCAGAGATCACGGTGGGATCCATCTTCAACCTCCCATTTCACCTCTGAGACCCAGTCCCCAGGCATCCTGCTCCAAAGCCAGGAAAACAAACTAGGACCCAAACATTCTCTGCCGCACCTACCCCCGCCCTCCCCAGCCCAACACTTTGGAGGGGACCCAGGTGTTCCCGCCAGCCCAACCCAAGCTCCATTTCTCTCAGAGCACTTAGGCATTCCCCTGCCCCATATCAGCCTAGAACCAGACTTCCTGCCCTCAGATTCAGCCCTTCCTGGGATCCCAGGCATCTTCGCTTCCAGTTTCCTCCATCTCCTCACACCGTCTTCTAGATGTCTTGCTCCCCCAGCCCTGGCTGAAGTGACAACAGTAAACCCAGGAGACCCAGGGGCAGCAAGTAGAAGGGCGGGAGGAAGCGGGAGGAGGCCAGGTCGCCCCCTCGCGGAGCCCTCGGGCCGGCCCCCCTCCTCGCGTCTTCACCTGCTGCGGGCCCCGCCCCCGCTCCGCCTCGGCCGGCCTCTGCTCCTCCCCCGACTCCTCCCCCCGTACCCCCAGCCCGGCCAGAACGGCCCCCGGGACAGAGCGACGCGGAACCCCGGGCGCCTGGGTCCCCAGCATGATCCTCGGTGAGTGGTCTCTGCGACTCCAGGCTCCAGGCTCCTGGGTCCCTCTCTGTGGGTCACCCACCCCTCTCCCGCCCCAACCTCCCAGCACCGCGGTGACTGCGGCCGCCCGTCAGCGACCGGTTCCCCCTCCCCCTTCATCTGGCTCCACATCTGGGGTCCCCTCGTCCCCTCGTCCCCAAGCTGCCGCTTCTCCGGGTAATCTAGGGAGTGGTAAAGGGGGAGGCAGAGCTGAGTGAGACCCCCGCCCCATAATTAGAACATTGCGTATTCATGAGGCTCATGAATATTATATGACAATCTACGAGGGGCTGGGGAGGGGGCTGGCCCTGGCCGGATGGAGTTGGGGGAAAGGTTCTGACCCGTCCCCCCGAGCGCCTTCCCCCACCCTGAGCTTAGACACTCCGACATCCTTCTGGGCCCAGGATAAGGGGGAAAGGAGGAAGTGGGGGGTGGAAGGAGAAGATGGTGGGTGCAGCTTCGAGGTGAGTGTGGTGGGAGGTGGGAACCTGAGGGCTGGAGATAAGGGAGCTGGGGAGAAAAGGGGGTGGGAAACTGTCCGTCCCAGGGCTCCTGCGGCTCAGATCCTGTCTCTGCAGCCATCCTGCCCCAACACGCCGGGACCTGCCCCTCTCTCTGCCTGCTCTGGCTGCCTGGGCCCTTCCTTCCCGTCTTCCTTTTTCCCTTCCACCCCTGCCTAGGGCCCGGGGCACCAGGAGAGGGAGGGGTGATGCAGAGAGTAAGGTTGGGGGATGGGAACTCCTGCTGGGCTCTGACAGCCCATCAGCCACAGCCACCCCATCCTCATGACCTACATCGGGAAGGGAGCCCCAGGGGTGGGGGAGGAGAGGGCCTAGCTGTGCTCTGGACTCTGCATCAGCTCCGGCTCCAGGCCCCTGCCCTCCACCTTGCCTCCACACAATAGTCCACAGGCCTGCTCTGACCTCTGCCCTCCACCCTGGCTAGGCCGGTTCCTGGGCCCTGTTTATGGTGGGAGCCCCCCACCAGGACCAGACACCTGTGGTCTCCCTGCCCCCGACTAGGGCACCTGGCTCCACACTAGTGCCCTGGGGGCTTGACTGGCTCCTGCCCTCACCCCTCTCCCAGCCCCTCTGCTATTTATCCTCCCTTCTTTCCTTCTTTCATTTCACCCCCTATCCCTACTGACTTCCCATAAGCAGTTTTTCTCTCCTTCTGTCCTCCTTCCTCCATCTCTTCCTCCCTCCTCCTCCTGTGTGTCCTCAGTCTCACCACTTTCTGTTTCACCCCCTTCCACCTTGGCACTCCATCATATCTATTAAATGAATAAGTGAACAAGGGCATGAATGACCAGTTGCCTGCCTCCTTCCCAGAGTATCTCTAACAGGGGAAGACATTCCCCACCCTTCTATGAGCACTACCCCCACCCTAAGGCGACCCCCACCAACACACATTGGACTCAGGCCCCCAGAGCACAGGCTCCACATTCCTCCAACCTGTGTGATCTCTGCACCCTGGCTCCACCCTGGGCCCAGGTCCCAGAGGCAGCATCGTACTTGCCCAGAACAAGCCGGCATGAGCCACACTTTCCCCAGTCAGCAGGCCCTGAAGAGGGTATCAGGGACCTCCTTGTTTGAGCCCAACCAAAACTCCAGCGACAGAAAGAATGCCTGGGTCCAGATTCTCTGAAATTGGACCCCAGCCACCAGTCAGACCCTCACCACCCTTCCCTCCCTGGAGGATGCTGTAATTAACTCCCTCCTTGTGCCAAGCCCACAGAGGGGCGGGAAGTCTGGTGGGGCCCACACACCTTAGCCTTCTTTGAGGAAGGAAGAAGGAGGAAACTGCCAGCCAGGGTTCAGACCCCACCCTCAGGGACCACACTAAGGTTTTCAGTTCTGAATGCTGAGGTCCACTGAATCCATGTGCACAGTGGCCATAGAGGGGCCTAGGATCTTCCTGCCCTGAAGATCTCGAGTCTGGGCCCCAGGTTCACTGTTCTGAGGCTTTCTGTACCATCCTTTCCAACTGAGTCCCTGGTGCGGTAAGGGTGGGGAGCCACTGGAGGAGGCCCCTTCCAGTCAGGCTGGGAAAGATCTTCCAGGGGTCTCCCTGTTCTTCCCTTCCCAGTCGTCTCCTCCTTCTAGGCCCTGCCCCCGCCCACATCCAGCCTGGGGGCATTAGGGATGGTGTTTTGAGTAGTTGTTCATAATCATCCCCTTGTCTCTTTCATCTTTGACTTCAAAGCCTTTCCAGCCCTCAGCCTGCCTCCTGCCAAGACGGAAAATTGAGGCAGAAGGGGACAGATACATGGGATTTGGTCAAGAATATAAGACCCAAGGGTTCCTCCTGCCCCCACCCCTGATTTTAGGTATATCTGGGAAGGGAAGAGAGGCCAAATGTCTGAAGGAAAAAAAATGAATTAGAGATGAGATCCCAAGTTCTCCCTTGGTCCCAGAGTCTAATTCCCATTTTAACCCAGTGCTGACCCTGTGCTTTTCACCACCTTAGGCCCTAACAATTTGCAACCCTAACCCCAATGCCTCTCTCTGATCTTAATCTCATCCTGGCCCAGTCTTCAGACCAACACTAACCCACAGCCCTACCCTTACACCTTTCCTGGCTCCTGTTCCTAGCCGGTGCAGACACTCCCTGAGCCAGCTCACAGCAGGCACTCCCATTCTCTACCACCAGGCTGAGGCCCCAGCCAAACCTAGGATAGCCAAGAGGCTGCCGCTCCACACCTGGCCACAATTTCTGAGAAAGAGAGAAAGGAAAAGACCAGACTTCAGAAGGATGGAGGGAGCCAGATGTAGCTTGGTTGTACGTTAGTGCTAAAAACCTGAGCAGGATCAAAGTGCCTAAGGCAAGTAGGGTAGAGAAATGGACCGATGGACATCCATCCAAGGGTCTGGGGGGTGCACCCTCTCTAAAATGTGTAGGGAGCTGTCTTTAATAAAGCATTTAGCAATTCCCCATGGAACTGGGTGGGGCTCTATCTGCGGGAGGTAATTACTCTAATGAGCTTCCCTGTGGAGTGGCCTGCCACAGCCAGGCCCCAGCTCCTCCCTGCCCTGCCACACACACACATGCACACACACACATGCACACACACATACACACACATACTCCAATTTGCTCTCTGCCTCTTCCTTCAGGCCTGCCTGAAGTCTTCGCCTAGCCAGATATCAAAAGCCCTGATTTCCTACCTCAGTTCCTGCTTCCCCAGCTCCTCCTGTATTCCTGCCTTTCCCCTCCCCCCCCTTTCCCAGTCTACCCAGAAAAGTGCAGTGCTTGAAAGTCCTGTCCCCTGGAGCCAGACAAACAGGTTCAAATCCCTCATGAGCTGTGTGATGGCGGCCAAGTAACTCCTCCTCTCTGAGCCCATTGTCATCTCCTATAAGATGAGGATTCATTTATTCAGCAAACATTCATTGAATTCTCATTGGGACATGCCAGCACTTTACGTGGCTTTGTCCAATCCTCTCAACAACCCTATTAGGCAGGAACTGTTGTTTTCATTTAACAGGTGAGAAATGAGACTGAAAGAGTCAGAGAAACCGGCTGGTCAGCCAGCTAGTGAGTGGTAAAACCACCGACTGGGAGATTGCATATGTAAGGTGTCTGGCATATAGTAAATACTCAAAAAGTGGCAACTTCTATTATTCTCAGAAAAAGAGGAGCATGGGCCTGAGGCCTGGGCTACTTGAAATCAAGAGTTCTGTTTCTGCCCATCCAACCCATAAGCTGCCATCTGCCCCTCTCTGCACCTCCGATCTCAGAGTGGACCCACGAATCTGGGAAAGAGTCTCCCGTTGTCCACCCTGCTTCCTCCCTGCCCTAACCTCATTTCACCCCTCTCTCCTGCTTCTCCCCCACCCCCAACTCACCCAGGGCTCACATCAGTGGAAAAGATGAGTTGCTGGCCACAGGGAACTGAGTGGCTGCTACCTGTCTTCCTCTATCCCTCTTCTGGAGGAAAAATGAGGACTACAACCCCAGGAACTGCATGTAACTTGCTCTCCCCTTGAATAAGATGAAAGCCTGTACTTAGATCTCTGCTTCAGAGTTAAATTCGAGCCCTTTGGGAGTGATGTAGCAGAGAAAGGATTTGCTTAGAGTGTGACAGATCTTGATTTAAATCTCTGCCCTGATACTTACAGGCTGTGTGACATTGGCCAAGTTTTTTAACATCTCTGAGTCTCTGTTTTTCTCACATGTCAAATGGAAAAAAATATCAGCTATTTCGTAGAATCACAGTTACCTCATAGATTGAGCTGCCTCAGAGATTAAATGTGATAATACTTGGAATTAATTACCTGGCATATAGTGGCTCCTCAATAAATTTTTTCTGTGGGTTTTTCTGGAACTCTGCTGTCTCCTCTTAGATAGGTTTGAAGGGTGGGAGCCTAGAGAGTCTAGAGCCAAGGAAAGGGTCTAGGAGCCAAGCTAATGTCTCTGCCACGGGGCAAGTGCCAGCCCAAACCAGCTGCAGGGGGTGGGTGCTGGGTCCTGGGGACTCTGGGAGTGCTCAGGTTTCTCTCACCATTCCTGATGCTGCTCAGGGCTCGTTAAGGCTGCCCTGGCCGTGGGTGCCAGGCCATGAGGGAGTGTGGGGCACAGAAGGGAGAGGCCATGAGGGGGACAGACCAGGAAGGAGAGATAGTCAAGCTGCCCCATCAGTCCGTCCCTCTCTTCCATCTTTCTCTCTCTGGTCTCTGTCTTTTGGTCTTTCTACCCTGGGTTCTAGCTCTGTGTCCAGCTTTTCTGCTGTGTCTCTCTGTTTTTATATCTTATTTCACTCTCTTCCATCTCTCCATTGTTCTCTATCCTTTCCCTCTCAGTGTCTCTGTCCTTCTTCTCAGTCACCTATTCCTGCTTCTGCCACTTTTTCCCATTCTCTCTCACTCACTTTTGTCTGTCTGTCCCTCTCTCTCTCTGTCTTTCCTCTCCACAGCCCATCCCAATCTTGAAGGTGACAGGTGAGGGAATGGAAACAAGGCATACAGACCCCCAGCTGCTCAAGGGCCAAAGCCAAGCATCTTACCCTGTCCTTTAGCCATTAGAATTCCGAAGCCCAAGCCCCCAGCAGCCTTGACCCCTCTCTGTCTCAGGCACCCTGGCCACCCAGTCCTGGAACTGGATGGAAGAGACAGACCCCTCCAGACTTTTCTGGACCAGCTCCCTGCCCCCAGCTGTGCCTGAGCCCTCCCCACCCCCTCCCTCTCGCCTCAGATTCCCCTAATCCCTGCTCCCCCGCCCTCCCCTCTGCCCCACTTTTCCAGGATTCTGATTGGCTGATTCTACTGACTGGGCTGGGGGGAGGGGGCGGGCAAGGGAGGGGGCAGAGGGCAGAACCAAGGGAAGGGGACGCTGTAGGCCCGGGCCCCTGGGGGGCCGGGGCCAGGCCACTGCCTGGGGGCAGCAGGCACCAGAAACCGAAGGTATGAAAAGGGGTGGTCTCTATGGAGGGAACAGGAAAGGATCCTGGGGACCCCCTGCCCTAGTAAGGTCAAGGGAGGACAGGGCCAAGCATGCAGCCTCCTCTGTTTGCCTTTGTTCCTGGGAAACCTTGTTGCTGGCATGGGGTTGCTAGAGCAGTGGAAGGCGGCCAGAGCTCCCCAACTCTGGACAGAGGGGGTCACAGAAGGAAGCTAGGCCAGTGGAAACCCAGAGGGTTTCTGAGGGCCTTTGGCTACTTCTTTGGAGCCTGGTAGAGTTCCTCCCATGACTCTGGGAGGAGGAGGAGGTTTCAGGGGAGGGTAGCTGAATGGCTGGCCTGGACTTTCATTTCCCCTTGGGGTCAGACCCAGGCATTCCCCTCCCAGAGGCCAGGTTGAGGTTCCTCCTGCAGAGCTGGAACTGAGCACTCCCAGTGAGACAAAAGGGCATGGGGGAAGAATGAGAGACATTGGGAGAAGGGGCTCTGAGAATGGCCCAGGTGGTCCACCTCCCAGAGCAAATGCCACTCACCCACTACCTACCTCCAGAGATGTCAATAATTAATTAAGAATTATGGTTGGAACAAAATCATAACTTTAGGAAATCTGAAAGATTCAGCAGCCCGCCTTCAAGTCTAGGCCTTAATATTCCCCTCTGATCAATGGGATGAATCACCCACTTGACTCTGTTCTTCCTGGAGTGAAACCAAGCTTTAGGATCCCCTGGGGGAAAGCAAAACCAGAAGGAGAAGGGAGTGGCCAGCGGCTTGGGGCTCAGGAGTCCTGCTGGTTTAGCAGGCAGCCTGCAGAAAAGGTCTAGGCTCCTCCTGGGTGTATAAAGTGCCTAAAGTTCTTGGGGGAGGGAGGATGGAGAAGAAGGAAGTGAAAACCGCCCAGAAGGGAAGGAGGGGTCTGCACCCTCCCCACAGGGCACCGTGCTCCATTACTCTGGAGCCAGCTGGGGAAGTGTGTGCATGCGCTGGGGGGCACACTTCTAAGTGTGGGGGCCCCAGCTAGGGAGTGGGACTGACACAGACTTGGGTGGGATTCCCAACCTTTAATCTTTCCTGACCCACAGAATGTTTTCTCTGCCCTTCAGGCAGCCTGAGCCGGGCAGGTCCCCTCCCTCTGCTACGGCAGCCCCCCATCATGCAGCCCCCACTGGACCTCAAGCAGATCCTGCCTTTCCCACTGGAGCCAGCCCCTACCCTGGGCCTCTTCAGCAACTACAACACGGTGAGTAGCAGCCTGCTTGCCTTCCCCATCCTCTTGTGACCCCAACCCCCCTCTCCCTCGTACCCACTCCTGCCCTCTTCTTCTTCTATATCTGATTCCTTATCTCTTCTTATGACTCCATCTTCCTTAATTCTAGTCAATTACAAGTGTTGTTGGCTATCTGGTATACTATTAACAACAATAGTAATAGCTAATATTTCCTGAGATCTTTCTATGGGCCAAACAGTGTGCTAAGTATTTTAGATGAATTATCTCATTTAGTCCACCAGTGAGTCACCCGACCATCTACAGAAGTAGTGAGACTTAAATTGGTGGTAGTGACTGTAGGGAGGTGGGAGGAGTATAGGTGCTGAATTCAGAAGGGAACAAGCAGGAAGAAAAGCATGACAGTTTGTAAGTTCCAGCTCTCTGGAGCCCATGGCTAGGTGTATAGGATCAATGGGGTAGGACTTGAAGGACTGGCAAGGTTGTCTACATTTAACACAATCTGAAATAGGGAGCCACTGTCCACTCTTGAGCAGGAGAGTGGCCTGGCAAGAGCAGTATTTGAGGAAGCTGAGGGGGACAGCTGGATAGAAGGGAGCAGAAGCTGGAGGAGGGTGGCCGGTTAGAAGGCTGTCCCAGTAATGCAGGCTTGCAGGGAAGCCTCGTGGGCCAGACTGGGCCAGTAGCAGTGGCAGTATGAGTGGAGAGGAAGGGAGGACGTGTGAGGAGTTTCTAAGGAAATATTGACAAGACAGGCCATAGTGACCAACTGGTGTTTGGGGGTGGGGGAGAAGAGAAGGGATGAGTCAAGGATGACTCCAGGGTTCAGGCCTCTGTGACTGGGAGGAAGAAGTCACCATTGACAGAGGCAGGGGTTGAAGGAGGAAGCTGGTCTGGGGTGAGGGCGGTGAACTCACTATAGAACGTGGTGATTGGTGTAGGATGTTGAGCCAAAAATGTTCAACAGACAGTTGGAATTTGAGGCCTGGAGAATGGAATGGAGCTAAAGGTTTGGAGGAAGTCAGCCTTATTTAACTCAAATAATCCACCACCAAACCATATTCAGCCATGAAACTTGTATTGAGCATCATCTATGGCACCAGGCGCTGCAATAGGTGTTTCTACATAGAATCTCATTTAATCTTCACAACAACCCAACCAGGTAGACATTATTATTCCTGTTTGACAAATGGGAAGACAGAAACTAAGGCTCAAAAGGGTTTAGTATTTTATATAAGTTGACACAGTATGTGCCTAAGGTATGATTTGAACCTGTAGCATCTGACTCTAAGTAGAGTTCCCTTTATGCCACAGCTGCTCCTCCCAAATTCCTCCAAACAAACATTTGCATTTCACTTTGAAGTTTACAGAGTGTTTTTTTATATCTCAACTTTTATAGCAACCCTAATGGGATAGCTATTATTATCCTCATTTTACAGATGAGAAAATTGAGTACTGACTATAAGCAAGGCACTGTTTGAGATACAATGGAGATATTCTAGATACAATTTGAGACGGTCCTATCTTGAAGAACCTTATATCAGGGGAGAAAGACATGTACACAGCAAAACAGAAGAAAGGTTGCAAATATTTTCACGAAGACACTAACAAAGATTCAATTTAACAAAAAAAATTTTTTTGAGTACCTACTATGTACTGGGCACTGTTACTTGTGTTAGGGACACAGGACTCAGTCCCTGCCCTTGAGAAGCTCACAGTTTGGTAGGAAAGATAACAGTTACCCTGTAGTGTGAGAAGAGCTGTGTCAGAAGCATTTAGCTTGCAAGGAAGCCCAGGGGAATGTCAAGAAAGACTTGCTGGATGTGGTGGTGCCTATGGGACCAACTAGAGTTAAGCAGGAAAACAGAGAGCAGAGGGAAAAGGGATTTAACCTGCAGCAGGTGACATATGATTTGGGCTTTAAAGAATTATTGGTAAGACTTAAAAAGTGGCCTTAGAGAACATTCCAGACTGAAGCAGATAGCATGAACAAGGGCTAGAAAAGAACATTTGAGAAAGTACAATTGATTGGGTGTGACTAGAGCATAAGGTGGGGAGAATACTTTCCCCCATCTAAATACCTGACTTACACTTGACCTCAGATCTTCACAACTCCATCAGTCTCCCCATTGTATAGATGAGGAAACACAGACGCAGAGAGGTCAAGTGACTTGTCCATGGTCACAAAGCTCCTTAGTTGATTGATGTGGATAATCCAAGGTTTCTTATTTTTTTTTTTTTTTTTTTTTTTTGGAGACAGAGTCTCACTTTGTTGCCCAGGCTAGAATGAGTGCCATGGGATCAGCCTAGCTCACAGCAACCTCAAACTCCTGGGCTCAAGCAATCCTGCTGCCTCAGCCTCCCGAGTAGCTGGGACTACAGGCATGCGCCACCATGCCCGGCTAATTTTTTTTTCTATATATATTAGTTGGCCAATTAATTTCTTTCTATTTATAGTAGAGACGGGGTCTTGCTCTTGCTCAGGCTGGTTTCGAACTCCTGAGCTCAAACAATCCACCTGCCTCAGCCTCCCAGAGAGCTAGGATTACAGGCGTGAGCCACCGCACCTGGCCTTTTTTTTTTTTTCTTTTGAGACAGTCTCACTCTGTTGCCCCAGCTAGAGTGCCGTGGCATCAACCTAGCTCACAGTAACCTCAAACTCCTGGGCTCAAGCAATCCTCCTGCCTCAACCTCCCATGTAGCTGGGACTACAGGCATGCGCCATCATGCCCAGCTAATTTTTTCTATATGATTTTAGTTGGCCAATTAATTGTTTCTATTTTTAGTAGAACAGGGTCTCATTCTTGCTCAGGCTGGTCTTGAACTCCTGACCGTGAGCAATCCTCCCTCTTCAGCCTCCCAGAGTGTGACTCCTGCACAGTTAATAGTTTCTCTGCCTCTTGCATGGATAAGCTTGAAGAGTGCCATAGGGTGTTGAACTGCACCAACTCCGGCATTTAGCTGGCAGGATTTGAATTGGTGTTCCAAAGTACTGGCTGTATGACCTTAGGCAAATTATGTAACTGCTCTGAATCTCACTTTTACCAGCTGTAAAATGGGTTAGTAATAACATCAACTCACAAGGTTGTGAGAATCGTATTACATAATCATAATGCCCAGCACAAACTGAGTGCTCAATCAGTGTTAGCTGCTATGATATCTATGTTGTTATTAATCTTATTGCTATTATTTTTATTTAAGGGAGGAGCAGAGAGAAAAAGGTAGGATGGTCCAGGCCATCCTTGGCCTTGGAGAATAAATGAGATTAGGCAGTGGGAACGGGAGGAGGCTCCAGCAAAGAAAATGGAGGAGCCTCTGGAGGGGGTGGAGAGGGAAATATGTTCCTGTAGAGTTGGAGAAGCCAAAGGAGAGAGTGTAGCGGGCTGCATCAATAGTGTCAGATTCTGCAGGGGAATGAGTACTGCAGAAAAGCTGCAGACAGGCCTTTGGAAGTACTGTGCAGCTGTTAAGTACACGGCTTTGGAGTCAGGCTGCCCAGGTTTAAATTCAAATCCCAGTTCAGCCACTTACTAGCTTATGACCTTGGGCAAATTATTTAACCTCTCTAAACCTCAGTTCCCTCATCTATAAAATGAAGATAATAATAGTACTTACTTCAAATAGTGGTTGTGAAGATTAAATTAGATAATCCATGCAAAGAGCTCAGTACAGAAGCTGGCACATTCCAAGAGCTCAATCAACATTAGTGGTAGTGGTGGTATTATTCATGACAGAGTCCTTCCCGGTGAACTGGTGCCTCCAGCTCTGTCTCCTACTTGGGCAGTTCCTACCCCTTAGACCCATCCTAGCATCACTGTCTCCCCTCATTCTCCCTCCACTCACTGTTTTCCTCTGCCCTTGGATGTCCCTCACTGTTTTCTAAAGCCAACCTCTGTTTAGATCCAGTCCCCTGCTTCACTAATCTCTCTGTCGAGGTGGAACGGGAGGGGATGAGACCTAGACATAAGACAGTGGGAATCCCAGGACGGACCTGTCTAAACAGAATGAGGTGTGGGGGAGTGGGCTGCTTGGCTCTCCTGCCGCTGGTCCCTCAGTGCTCCCCCCACTCAACCGGCAGAGGGCAGCAAGTGCACGAAGTGTAGGCTGTTAGGGAGCCTGTTTCTCCGGCAGGTGGCGGGCCAGGGGAGGAGGTGGGAAGAGGTGAGAGAGGGACGATGTTCCCAGTCTGAGGTCGCTTCTGCCCTGGGCCACCATTAGGAGAAGTAGCTGAGTAAGCAGTGCCTGACACCTGGGCACCTGGGCTCGGTTTCCCATCCCTAGTGGGAAGGGTAGCAGCACGGGGGTCGTCTGCAGAGGGAGCTGGGGAAGAGTCGTCTGGGGACTGAGAAGAGAGACTATTGGCAGAGGTGCGAGGGAAGGTTGGGGCACTAGGGTTGGAATAAAGGAGAAAAGTCCGAGCTAGACAAACAGGATCGTGCAAAGGATTGGTGGGCACACTGGATGGACCCAAGGAGGAACCCCAGTGGAGGCAACAGAGGTCATTAGGTCAATGCCCCTGCTGCAGGACCGAGTGGCCCCTGGCCAGAACAAGGTCTTTCTTGGAAGGAATGTCTGGATATGGACATCCCCTCCTCTACCCTTTTGCACTAGCCCCCCTTCATTTCTCTCGAGCTCCCTGTCCCCGCCCCCATCCTCGGCCCCGCCTCCGGGGCGGGCTCCGGACTCGGCCGGCGCCACCTCCCCTTCTCCCCGCCGGCCGGGCCGCACAGCCCCGAGACGCCCGGGCAACGAGCGCCGCGTCCCCGGCCCGCCCGGCCCGCCCGGCCCGGCCAGGCTCGGCCCCCCCGCCCGGGTCCGCCACCCCGGGCCATGGAGCCGCGGCCCCCAGGGTCTCGCAGGGTAAGCCACCCGGCCCCTCCTCTCTCCCTGGATCCCTCAGCTGCCGCAGCGCACCCCCCATCCCCGCCCGCCCCTGCGGGGCTGGCTACCTCTCCCTTCGCCTAGTCCTCGGGTTATCCGGCCCATCCCCCACGCCGGCGCGGCCCTAACCAATCTCTGGACCCAGTTGGTGCCCCCAGACTATTGCCACCATACTGGATACCCTAGCCTCTGCTTTCCAGATCCTTGGAGTCCCAAAATCTTCAGACTTCCCGTCAGGTCCTACACCTACCCTCTAATTACCACACTGACCAGATCCCTCTTCTCCAGCCCTCGCCTCTTCCCAGCATCTGTCCCCCACCAGCTCCCACCTGCTCCTTAGACAGCCCCTAGCTCCCTCTCTTTCCTATCTCAATCCTTCCTGTCCCTCAGGTCTGCCCATCCCTGAGATTCCACAACCTTTCCCTTTTCGTCTTTATTTTGGTGGGTGAGGAACTGGGGTGATCAGACAAGGGGCAATGAGTTCTATCAGATAAAGGGCAGTGGAAGGAAATATAATCATACCCCCCCACGTTCCTGATCTGGTTTCCCCCCTTCCCTCCCCCTTGCCCTTCCTGATTCATTTTGCCCCAGCTTCAGGGAGCGATTCCCCTTCATGTCTGCTGTTGGAGGGCAGGTGGGAGGGGACTGTTTCATGGACCTTTCCAGGCAGTGACTAGGCCGACATCCCAAGGAAGGGGCTCTGGAGTGAGATGGGTTCTGGGAGATGCTGGCCTCTGCTCCTCCCCAGGGAGCCCTCATCTAGGTCACCGGGGCCTCCTGACCTTGGCCTGGAGCAGCACTTCAGTGGCTCACGTTCCACCTGCGCAGGGATTGTGCCCAGGAGCCCTCACCTTCAGCCTGGTGTCTCCTCAGTTCCTGGAGGAGAGGGTGGCAAGGCCCCACGTGACTCCATTGCTGCCCTCTGCTCCATCCCCCACCCCTACTCTTAGCTGGCATTTATGAACTTAAATCTGAGGAGGGGATCATGCAAAAGCTAAGGTTCTCGCCCTGGAGAAAGGACCCAGGGAGGGCGGAGACCATTCTCAGGTGATGGATGTTGGGACGGTCAGTCCACAGGTCGTCCTCAGAGTGCTAGGTCCTCGGCCCCTCTGGGGAGCAGGCTGGACAGTGGGGTGGGGCATGGATAGCACCAGAAGACTCTGCTCTCCCCTTTCCATCCCACTCCTCTCTCTCTGCAGTTTTCATCCGACTTAAGTTTCCTGACCCAGATCGGGTTTCTGTTTAGGCTGAATTCCCATTCCCCACCCAGCAGGTGAGGAAACCCCGGGGGTTAGGAGGACCCTAGGGAAGAGTTGAGGGTCTCTAAATAGGAAGGACTGAGGCCTAGAGACTGGAAGCTGACAGCAGCTTCTGATTAACACCTGTCTCCAACTTGGTCTGTCTTTCTTTCTGCCAAACACATCATACATTCACACAGATAAACACACAGCTGAAGATTACACAACCTGACCATTCGTGGTGTCGGCAAAGCCCCCAACGCAGAACTGTTGATACATAAATGATGTACACACAGTACATGACACTCATTCACACTCCACCCATGCACAGATTGATCACAGCCTGCCTAACACTCACAGACACACCCATTCTTCTCCTGTTTGCCTTTTCCTTAGATGTGACTGGGGCTTCCAGAAAGCTGACAGGGAGGTAAAAACTAAACCCCAGGGAGGGCTGGTTTCTGGTCAAACGTAGGCCAAAAAGTTGACACTTGTCAATCTTACCAGTTATTTGAACCCAGTTATGTCTCCTGCCTCCAGCACTACGAAAATGGCAGAGTGATGAGGCCACCTCCATTTCATAGGAATGTTAAAGCCCCTTTGCTGACATTAACCCCAACCAGCCAGTGTGACCACTGAGGAGAGGCAAAGGAAAGTCAAGATCTCTGGGCTTTCCAGACTCACCACTTATCCTGTGTTTCATGTTCCGTCTCTCACCAGTGTCTCACTGAGAACCCAAAGACCTAGGTGTCCAGGGGGGCTCAGCTGAGGAGTTAAGGACCCCCAAGTCCCCAGCAACTATTTTTTCTTGATCCCTCCACTTGGAAAATAAGGTTATTGCCCTAATTCAATCCCATTCTTAGGCAAGGTCCCAGCCATCACCAAATCTTCAGCCTCAGATGCATTTCAGTCTCTCCTCTCTCTAGCTGTCTAGGGGCCAGATGGGAGGAAGACTGTTGAGGGGGGCAATTTTCATGCCTCTAGATCCCTGGCTTCATCCCCTGATAGCAGAAGCCTTCAGAGAAACTCCCATCTTTCCCCCTCCTTATGTGAACTCTTGGCAGGAGACTGCAAAGACATCTGCTGACCCAGGGTGGGGGCAGAAATGGTTCCTAGTCCCGCCCAGCCCCACGGCCCTGCCCCAGAAGGCCTGTTGATCCGGGAGAAAGGGTTTAGAAGATCCCTGGGCTGCCTCAGGCCAGCCCAGCTGTTTAGGTCCCTGTACTTATTTCCCATTATTCACTAGAGACACCTACTCTCTCCTGAGTTCCTTTACTCCCTTAGAAGTTACTGCCTTAAAGAGGTACAGACAGTGAGTGTGTTAGGGCAACATGGGGCCCAGAGATGGGAAGCTGGGAACATCTGTCACCTGGGACCAGAGGCTGGGTTTGGCAGATAGTCTTACCCCAGAATAGGAGCCAAAAGGGTTCAAAGGCTTCAGCTGAAGGCCCTAGGATCTGGGGTACCTTGAGATTTCATGTCAAGGAGCCTCTAGTAGATTGGCCTAGCTGTAGGAGATAGGTCAAGGTTAACAGAGTTGGATCTTCATAGTATCATAGACCAAGGCAGGAATGCAGGTTCAGGTTCCAACTCTGCTATTAACTCCTGTGTGACCTTGGGCAAACCACTTCTACTTTCAGTAAAATGGGAACATTGGGCCAGTTGATGCATCAGGTCCCTTCCAGTGCTATGAAGATTGGACTGAGAGAGAATCAGGACTGAGTCTCAGAGCCCCCAGGCATATTGAGGGAGGGGAGGGGGCTCTGGGGACTTTGGTTCAATGCAGATACTGCCAGTGGGGGATGATAGACATGAGCTTGTGCTGGGGTTCCCAGCTCACCCCAGCCTGCCTCCACAGATGGACCCTGTACAGAAGGCTGTGCTCTCCCACACTTTTGGGGGACCCTTGCTCAAGACCAAGCGGCCCATCATTTCCTGTAATGTCTGTCAGATCCGCTTCAATTCTCAGGTAAGAAGCCCAGCTGCTCATCCACCTAATGAGTGGGGCAGGGGCTGCCAGGGGACCTTGAGAGAGGGCAAAGGCTGGAAGCTCTGGGAGAGGGACAGGGATTAAGAGGATATTAGGAGAAGAGCAGGGAATGGGGATACTGCCGGAGGGGCTGATGGGGAAGGCACTCGAAAAGGAAAAGAGGTTGCTGTGTATTTTGACGTGAAGTAGATTGGTCCTCTAAGACTGACTCCTCCCTCCCTTGGGACCGGGGCATCCCTGGCTCACAGCTTCTTGGAACATAGGTGGCCATCAGTGTCTGAGTGGGAGTGTGACCTCTGTTCCATTGGTCCTTGGGCAATGGACTGTGTCAGGTGACTGCCTCCCCCACAGAGCCTCTGTCCTCATTGGCCTCTGCTAAACTCCTCTGCCAGCCCACCAACTTGCCTCTAACCTCCTGGCTTCCTCTTCTCTCCACCCCATTTCTACCGTCCTCCCTCCAAATCATACACGAGGCCTGGCCTACACTCCCCTCCCATGGGACTTTCTCATGGAGAGAAGCCACCCAAAACCCAGAACCCAGATGTCTGGCCTCCAAGATTTCCTCTTGGAAATCTTCTGAGGCTCCACTGGGACTTTTGTGTGGGTCTAGAGGGGACTTTGAGGGGTACAAGCTCTGAGAGCTTTTAGAGAAAAACAGCAGAGCTTCATTCTGCTGAGTAGGGTAAAATACAAGCATGTTCTATTTTTCTAACCAGTACACACACGCACACTCTATGCTACTCTATCTGCAAGCTGTCAATCTTCTTTTCTTGCCTATCCATATTTTTTATTTCTACCCTTGTCTAGGTGACCATGCACCTCCAGGACTGTACGTCCTTAGCAGAGGGTGTGCATGGGAGTGGAGCTGCGGGTGGGGAGGCAGAGCCAGGACTAACCCAGCATTCTGCCTCTCCTTTAGCTGGACCCCAGGCTTCCTCTCTACCAATCCTGGCTCTTGACTTCACTGGTGGAGGGTGGAAGACTGAAGGCAGGGAGCCAATAGCAGACAGCCCTGCCTTCGTTTTGCCCTCTCTTTCCCTCCCCCATCAAGTGGCTCTGTTTTGACAGCTGTCTCTGCTGCTGTCTCTGTCCCTAGAGCTGGGCTTGAGGCCAGGGTCCTCCAGGGTATCCACAGAGGCTTCAGGAAAAATGAGACCCAAGAGGGAGTAGTCAGGATAGAGCCCAGAGCCCAGGCTATAGAGATCCTGGGACTCCCAGCCTGAGGGTGAAAACAGCAAAGGCTGGATCCTGGGGTCAGGGGACTAAGAGGAGTCCCTAGGATCTAAGGGGACACTGACTGACTGCATTACTAGGCCCCACCCAGTTTATAATCCTTCCATAGGTTTGGGGTCCCCCACCCTCCACCCCAGGACTAGGTGGGGGCCTGAGTCAGCAGCCAGGCCCTGGGTGTGGTGGGGGGTGGAGTCTGGGCTAGGTGGGGATCTAGGTTCCCAGAGACTCAAGCTGAGAAGCTAGTCTGAGCCCCAGGAATAATCAGAACTTATTGGCATGGAGCTTTACATCTCACTGGTGTAGAGAAAGATTCACTGCAGCCTGCTGAGACCACCCCAGAGCCTGAAGGAGCTCTGTGGGGAAATCAGTCACATGAAAGGTGACCTCAGATTCCATTTTCTTCTTCCATCCCCAAAGAGCCAGGCCGAGGCGCACTACAAGGGTAATCGTCATGCCCGGCGAGTCAAAGGCATCGAGGCCGCCAAGACCCGAGGCAGAGAGCCTAGTGTCCGGGAACCTGGAGACCCAGCTCCCCCAGGCAGCACCCCCCCAAGTGGGGATGGCGTAGCACCCCGTCCAGGTGTGTCTGAATCCCCCCGCATTCTTCAACTGATCTCTGTCTTCTCTGTTCTCTCCCCATTTCCCAGAACTCTCCTCTGTTTCCATCTCTCTTCCTCAGTCCCCACCCCTACCCCTACCCAAGGTGAGTCCTGGAGCCAAGCACAGTGATGTAAAATTTCCATCCTGTCACCCCTACCCCCGCCATAGCTCCTCTGTACAGAGTCCCCACTGTCTGTCCTCCCCACTGCCCAGTGACTCAGAGAGGGGCTAGGGTGAGGCCACCTGGCAAACCTCCCCAAGAAAAAGGGAACCATCAAATCTAGAGAGAGGCCTCTTCCTCATGGGGAGAGGGACAGGGGAGGGAATCAGGCTACCTGAGTGCCTGCCCTACTAGGGCTCCCCTCAGGGAAGACAAAGTCTAGGAAACCCGGGCAACTCCCTGGATGATCTTGGGTAGACCTTCTGACCTCTCTGGACCAGAGTTTTTTGTTGTTTTTTTTCTGGGAAATAGGAGAGTGAGGCTTTTAAGAGCTTTGAGGTCTTTTCCAGGTTTACAAAAAGCAACTCTGAGATTCTTTCTCCCTCATGGCTGGTGGCCATCTTCAACCATACTTCCAGCCAAGAAACTGGAAAGAGGGAATATCAAGACAGGAAGATATCAGCCCCACCCTCCACATCAAATGTCAAACATGGCCAGCTCCAGACCTAACATCCCCATTTTCCTCCTTGCCTGTCCTTACCCTTGCCTGTCCTTCCTGCCACAGCCTAAGAAGAATGAGAAACAAGCATGTGAACCACCAGATTGGGAACCCGGCCCCCATAATTACCACGTGCACACACACGAGCATACACGCACACGCACACACACAGAAACACCCTCAGGCATGCACAAAGTGAGTGGGCAGGTGGGCAGGTAGGAGAGCAGAGTTCTAATTGTACTCTGGCTGCTTCTTAGCCTGCTCATCTTAGGTTAGTTTGTTAACATCTTTGTAAAATGGGGAGGATGATAATAATGATGATGATGATGATGATGAAGGTAATAGCTAACATTTCTTGAGTAGCATTGTTTTAAGTGCTTTACACATATTACCTCATTTAGTTCCTACAGTATCTCTCTGAGGATACAGGACAGGATAACCATACCTGTCCTGCTTTCATAAACCGTGAAATCCTGATCAGACTGGGATGTGGATTGCTGTCTGGATTGGGATGGAGGTGGAGGATGTCAGAAATGAGGAAAAGAAATGAGGGGAAGGATCACAGGATGGACAAGCAAATACACACTTGCAAGGGTCAGGAGTTCCCCTCCCACAAGCGCTCCTCCCCCACTCTCAGCCTCCCCATGACCCGGAAACTGGATCGGCTGCTGGAGCTAGAATGGGAGCACTAGAGTTTCCCCTGTACAGAGGCCAGAACCCAGCACTGAGGCCTGAGGCCTGTGCATCTTTAATCGAGCCATGAATTATAGAGCAACCTGCATCCCTGTTTCTTCCCTCTCTGGTTCTGCTGTTTCTGTTTCCCTTTTGCCATGTCTGTGTCTGTCTCTAAAGACCTTTTCTCACCCTGCCTGCATCCCTTCCTAGGGCTCTTTGTATGCCTCCTGGGGGTGGGGCAGGACTCTGGGAAGGGGCTGTCCTGGCAGAAAGCCCAGACTGGCTGGCAGGCCATTGAGGGGTGAATCCTTGTTTCATGCCTCCCTCCAAGGTGGGCTGGCTGCCAGCTTCACCCTGAAGGTAGGCTGGTGGGGCTAGACCCCTTGGCTATTCCTAGCTTACAGGGAATGAACCAGGCACTGGAGTCTCACACCCAGCCTGTGGCTGCTGGACCACATCTGGCTCTGGCCCAGGGCATGAGAACATGCATGTTGTCACAGGGTGGGGACTCTTGGGCCCTTGCCCTTCAGGAAACGGGGGTGGGACTCTTCCACACGAAGAGTCTTCTCCAATAGCCATCTAGGGTGACCCCCATGTTTCTCCCCCAACAACAGTTTCCATGGAGAATGGACTGGTTCCAGCCCCAGGATCCCCAGAGAAACAGCCTGGCTCCCCATCCCCTCCCAGTGTTCCGGAGACTGGCCAGGGTGCAATCAAGGGTGAAGGGGGAACTCCAGCCCCAGCCTCCTTGCCTGGGGGTAGCAAGGAAGAGGAAGAGAAAGCCAAGAGGCTGCTCTACTGTGCTCTGTGCAAGGTGGCTGTGAACTCCCTGTCCCAGCTTGAGGCACATAACAAAGGTATGGACTCCCCTGCCCCCACCCACACTCTCCTGTCCTCAGCCCTCCCTGGACCCCTGTGCCTGGCTTCCAATGTCTATAGATGCTCCAAGACCTAACAGCCTATCTCCTTTCCCAGTCGTTTCCCCTATTCCTTAGCCCTCAGCTCCCCCTCCACCTTACTTCTTTACCTATGACTGTCCTCTGATCTATCTTGTGTTTGGGAAGGTCTCAAGGGCCTTGGAAAAAACCCCACACTTGTCCCTCTCCTCCTTCCCCCCTTTCCCCAACATTGTAACTGGGAAGGTGGGTGTTTGAATCCTAGGAGGCCTGGAGAATTTTTTCCTCTACCCCTTACCTCTTGCCCTCTGTGGGCTCTAGGTACTAAGCACAAGACAATTCTGGAGGCCCGAAGTGGGCTGGGACCCATCAAAGCTTACCCTCGACTGGGACCTCCCACCCCGGGGGAACCAGAGGCTCCTGCCCAGGACCGAACTTTCCACTGTGAGATCTGCAATGTCAAGGTCAACTCGGAGGTCCAACTGAAACAGGTGGGTCTAAGGTCGGTCCCAGACCCTTCCCTGCTAAGGGTGGGAAGGAGAACAACAGCTTGGGTAAGGGTCCTTCTTCAGGGTCTTCCCCAAGGTCGCCAAAGGAGGCAAAGCCAGGTGCTTTCAACGTGATCTGTGGCCGTGCCCCCTCGCGGTTGTTTTTTTTCTGGAGCTCACAGACCCCTACCCACTCCCCCCCCCCAGCACATCTCCAGCCGAAGGCACCGAGATGGCGTTGCCGGGAAGCCCAACCCACTACTAAGCCGTCACAAGAAGTCTAGGGGCGCCGGGGAGCTGGCGGTGAGTTCTGGACGCTGGGGAATGCGGCAATGGGAGGACCTGGGCGAGAAGCAGAGAGGGACATGGGCCTGGCCCCGGGAGAGGTGGAGTTTGCCGGACAGCAGGATGACTTCTCTCTCTCACCCCACCTCTCTCCCCGCTCAGGGCACGCTGACTTTCTCCAAGGAACTGCCCAAGTCCCTGGCGGGTGGCCTCCTCCCCAGCCCCCTGGCGGTGGCTGCGGTGATGGCAGCGGCTGCAGGCTCCCCGCTGTCCCTGCGCCCAGCTCCAGCCGCACCTCTTCTCCAGGGACCGCCGATCACCCACCCCCTGCTCCACCCGGCCCCCGGACCCATCCGAACTGCGCACGGACCCATCCTCTTCTCCCCCTACTGACCTCCACCCTGAATCCCTCCCAATCAACTCCCCACCTCCAGCCGGGACCCAGGCCTCCGGGCTCCCAGCCCGCTCCTCCTCCTGGCACTCCCTGAATGATCTCTCCTTCCCCCCCACACCCCGAGGTTCGGGGTTCCAGGAAAGGGGAGGGGTAGCGGGGGAGGGGGGCTTCAGAAGGGGGGGAACACCCCAGATCTCAGGGAACCCCGCCCCCTGCCTTTCCCTCTCCCCTAGAAAAGGGGGGGCCGTCTCACCCCCGAGCCCCCTTGGAGACACCCCCCCTCCCAAAAGCCATGTCCATCCATCCTTTCCCCCCCAAACCTAGCACAAAACGGGGTTCACAAGCCATGGTCGGGGTCCAGGGGGCAGAAATGGATTTTCTTGGCAATAAGCGGACTCTGGAACTCCGGCCCCCTACCCCAAACTGAAGCGCTTCCGTGAACACCCCCGTCCTCCGCAGGGGGAGGGGAGCAGGTGGGATCCTGGGTCCCTCATAAGCACTTTGGTTTTACCGCCTGCAACCTCACTGTGCCCACCCCGCACCATGCCCCAGCCCCAGGTCTAGCCGGGCCCATTGCAGGGGGCAGCACTTGAGGGCATCTCTGGCACTTGGGTGGGACCAAGGAGATGCCCCCCATAGACCTTTTCCTCGCCTTCTTCCTTCCCAGTCCGGGTTCCATTCTTTTCACCAGCACCCATCGCCCAAGGGGTACCGAGGGGGGCAAGGGGTGTCCAATCCAAGCCCACCCCCGCCTCGCCTTCCGCAAAACTGTGAGCAAAAAGCAATAGAAGCCTCGCCCCCGCCCCTCCCCTTTCCGCAGGATTCGCCGAGTCTGTAGCCTCCCCGTCCCAGCTCCTAGACCTCATGGCTGTCCCCTCCCACCAGACACCTCCACTGCACAACTCGGGTGGGGGCGTGACACCCCCCCCCTTATGGTTTCCGTATTGTCAGCCCTCCTGCCGCAGACCCGGGAGTGGACTGGCCCCCACTGGCCTTCCTCTTCCCATCAACTCTTTCTGCTTGACAATGTAGCAACCCCGGCCCCTTACCCACGTCCTCCCCTTTTTCCTCTCCCTGACAATAAAGTCTGAATTCGTTCTGCCCTCCGCCCCCCAGACTCAGACTCTGTCTTTGCCAGGAGATGTATCTGTAGGGTGCAGGGGACTGGCACACATAGAAAAGGGAGCAAGAAAGAGCAGGGGGACGGGAAGACAGGGTGGGGGAAGGCAAGATACGAGGCTCCTGCAAAGCGAGCAGAGGCTCCCATCCCACCCACCCCCACTCCCGCCCAGCTCGTGTAAACTTGGCCTAGCTAGGGGAATCATTTCGAGTCCCGGTCTGGAACTGCAGTTGCAGCTGTTGGAAATTTGCCGCAACACCACCAGGCGGCGCCAACGACCCAGAAAAGGAGTTTCCCCTAAGCTAAGCCGCTCCTGTGACGTGTCTCGCGATTCTAGGGAGACGGGTCTAGACACAGTCTCAAAGGAATTTGTGCGTCCGGTGGGCAGGGACTGCGGGTCTGAGCTCTAGGTTCTGGTTGGCCCTATATGAAGTGACCTTGGGTCAGTCTTTGCCCTCTCTGGGTCTCACTGTCGCCATCTGCAAAAATGAGCAGGTTTGAGTCATTTAAAGGTTCATTGAGACTTCATGTGTCCAAGACTGAAAAACTGGGACTGTGCTATTTACAAATGCGCAAAATACCTTCTCATCTAGCCCCCTAAATGGTCTATAGGACAGAAGAGCACACCGCTCAGCTGCCTCTCACGTGGTGCGTGGGGGAGGGGTTTCCTCATTAAACCCAAAATTCAATTCAACCATACACTGGCAGTCGGTAATCCTGTGACCCCTTCTCTCTAGCCCTGCTGAGTGACAGGAAGCTGAAACCAAAAAAATCTGACTAAAACCCAGCAGCTATGTGAGATACTTCTGACTTGCTTCTTCTTTGATCAGTTCCCCCTCTCTACCCACTTCCCAGTCTTGCAGAAGAAAGGAGGAGGGAAGGTGGAATGATAACTGTTAAAGAGGAAGAAGGGAATAGGGGCCTCCTAGGTTTGTCAACTGTGAAGTTGGGGGTGAGGGTTCACTATGGGTTCAGAAATGGAACCCAACAAGAAGCTTTTTGTTGTTGTTGTTGCTGTTGTTTTTCAGGTTAATCTAGCTTAAAACCAAAACCAACCAAACAAACAAAAAAACGGAGTTCCAAAAGGATGAGGGGCAAGAGTGGCCTATAGAAGAGTGGGTAGAGGCCGGGCGCGGTGGCTCACACCTGTAATCCTAGCACTCTGGGAGGCCAAGGCGGGCGGATTGCTGGAGGTCAGGAGTTAGAAACCAGCCTGAGCAAGAGTGAGACCCCGTCTCTACTATAAATAGACAGAAATTAATTGGCCAACTAATATATACAGAAAAAATTAGCCGGGCATGGTGGCGCATGCCTGTAGTCCCAGCTACTTGGGAGGCTGAGGCAGTAGGATTGCTTGAGCCCAGGAGTTTGAGGTTGCTGTGAGCTAGGCTGATGCCAAGGCACTCACTCTAGCCTGGCAACAAAGCGAGACTCTGTCTCAAAAAAAAAAAAAAAAAAAAGAAGAGAAAAACAGGAGCTGGGTCACATGTCTGGAGGGAGCTAAAGGCTGGAAGAAATTGGGGTTAGGTTGGGATACTAACATGCCTCATAGGTACCTCACACCTGCTAGTTTAAAACTGAATTCATTATTTACCCCTTTCCCTACACCTGCTTCTCCTCCCATATTCCCTATTCTATTGATTAAGAGCACTACCATCAATCTGGAAAACAGGGAGTCATTCTAGTTCCTCCTTCTTCCTAACTTCATCCAATGAATCACTAAATAAGTCCTATTTGATCTCTTGAAGGCCTGTGGATCCTGATCATTGTTCTCCATTCCTGCAACCTCTGCCCTAACCAGGTCTGGGTATGTAATTTGTAGGGCCCAGTGCAAAATGAAAAAGCAGGGCCCCTTATTCAAAAAGTATTAAGAATTCCAAGAGAATGACTGAAGAGCATTAAACCAAGCACCAGATCCTGTTAAGTGCAGGGCCCTGTGCTATTACACTGGTAGCCTGGCCCTAACACAGGCCTTTCTACTTCTTGTCTGAACTGTGTCTCTATACTGGTCTTCCAGCCTGCATGCCTTCACTCCTTACTCACAGCAGAGTACAAATCTCCCCATCTCCTTCAGCATAAAACCCCAGCTCCTTATCATGATACACAAGGTCCTCCTATCTGGCTCTTCAGGCTCTTCTGTGTTGCTCCATACTTCACACCCCTTTGTTAGCTTCTACCTAAACCTCTGTGCTTCTATGCATATTTTGTTTTGTTTAGAATGTCTTTCTACCTATCTCCCCAAAAATCTCCCAGTTCATCATTCAAAACTCAACTCAGGTATTTCTCTGTGAACCCTTTCCTGACCTCTTCCTTAGTATTTGCTCCTTTTCTGCTCAAGCCCTTGATATGCATGGTTTTCCTTGTTTGTGTATTTGTTTTTGAGACAAAGTCTCACTTTGTCACCCAGGCTAGAGTGCAGTGAGGTCATCATAGCTCACTGCAACCTCAAACTCCAAGGCTCAAGAGATCCTCCTGCCTCAGCCTCTGGAGTAGTTGGGACTACAGGTGTGTGCTACTATGTCCAGCTAATTTTTCTATTTTTTTGTAGAGATGGGGTTTTGCTTTTGCTCAGGGTGGTGAAATACAATATTTCAAAGCAAGCCTCAGCAAGCTTTTTCTTAAAAGGCATGATAGCAAATATTTTAAACTGTGTTATCCAAGAGACAAAATTGAGGATACACATAGGTACTTATATAACATTTTTAAATGGGAAAAAACATTTTTGGGTCATGGGCCATACAAAAAAAGATGGTAGGCCAGATTTGGCCCATAGGCCAAAGTTTACTGACCCCTGCTTTAGAGAACCAATTAAGCATATATATATATCTGTCTCCCCTTTGGACTATTCAGACCTTCTTGTATCTCCAGTGTCTTATTCAGAGTCAGCTGCACAGTAGGCACTCAATACAGACTTGTTGAGTGAATGGATGAATGAATGATGGAACAGGAGCCTGAACCCCTGTGGGGAATGAAGCCAGAAACCTGTATGCCTCATTTGCCACCTTTCTTCATCAGACTTCTTTTCTCAGATGTGCTAAGGTGTCACATGGAGCCATATGATTTGAACCATGTAGGAAAATACAGCTCAAGAGTAACAAACAGCTAGACTGGGTTTGAATCCCAGCTCTGCCACTTACTAGCTGTGTGACCTTGAACAAATCACCTCTCCTCTCTGAACCTCAGTTTCTTTATCTATAAATGAGGAGGCAAATAATACCTGTCCTAGTGGTTTGTCTCTCCAAGCCCTGGAAAGAAGAAAGGCAGGGTTCTTCCAAAATAAACCCAAGGTTTCTGGGGTGCTTAAAGTTGCTCCTGAAACCTAGTCTTATCTTTTGGCCCCTTGAGAAGCAGCCCAGATGTTCTGATGCTCTGTCTCTATGTCCCAACAATTCTTGGCAATGATCTTATAAGTGGTCTGTCATGCAAAGAGGGGAAGGAAACAGCTTGAGTCTCAGGAAGGATAAAGGAGAGTGAAATGACTCTGGGGTAAGTAGCAGAGTAATTTCAACAGAAAAGCCTAGATTTCACTAGCCAAAGGAAAATGCGTAGGACCGGAGGTGGGGAAGGAAGTGGCTGAGGTTGGGTAACTGCGGAGTTTCTTATTCTTTCAGTCTACTATAATAGGATACATGACAGCAGGATACCTCCTGCTTAAAGCCTGACTGTCCACCAGAAAGGACTGCTCTTTGGGTGAGTTGAACTTCTTCCGCTGGAAAGAGAATTAGAAGCTTGGAGACTCAGATAAATACTTTTGTGATGGGTATACTTTTACCTTTTCAGTCTCCTCATCTACCAGGTGGTAAACAAAAAAAACTGAAGCCTATATGTGTATATAGTGGAGAGGAACAGAGGGAACTGTAGCGGTATCCTGAAACAGAGAGGGATCATTGGGGAAAGGCAAGGAATTAGAAAAGTTGCAGGGCACTGGGTTTACTAAGAGCATCTGGATGGATATTGAAGAGGCCTGGGGTTAGATAGAAACTAAGAGATATTTAGATAAGAACTTGGGAAAATCTTTGGGAATGGGAAAAAACTAAAAAGAGCCTAAGGAGAGAGGTGAGGATTTTGAGATTAAGAGGGCTAGGAATGGCTCAGAAGGATAGAGAATTAAGGTGAGCTCCAGTAGCCATTCAGATGTCCAAAGGCCCAGAGCTATTCAAGAGAGCTAACTTGATGGCCAGGTTCTGATTCCCTCTTCCTCTTCTACCTCCTGCCTCTTTAGCCTCCATCATGTGGAACACCTCTGACGCCAACTTCTCCTGCTACCACCAGTCTGTGCTAGGCTATCGTTATGTTGCAGTTAGCTGGGGCGTGGTGGTGGCTGTGACAGGCACTGTGGGCAATGTGCTCACTCTACTGGCCTTGGCCATCCAGCCCAAGCTCCGTACCCGATTCAACCTGCTCATTGCCAACCTCACACTGGCTGATCTCCTCTACTGCACCCTTCTCCAGCCCTTCTCTGTGGACACCTACCTCCACCTGCACTGGCGCACTGGTGCCACCTTCTGCAGGTTATTTGGACTCCTCCTTTTTGCTTCCAATTCTGTCTCCATCCTTACCCTCTGCCTCATTGCACTGGGACGCTACCTCCTCATTGCCCACCCTAAGCTCTTTCCCCAAGTTTTCAGTGCAAAGGGCATAATGCTGGCACTGGTGGGCACCTGGGTTGTGGGTGTGGCCAGCTTTGCCCCCCTCTGGCCTATCTATATCTTGGTTCCTGTAGTCTGCACCTGCAGCTTTGACCGCATCCGAGGCCGGCCTTACACCACCATCCTCATGGGCATCTACTTTGTGCTTGGGCTCAGCAGTGTTGGCATCTTCTATTGCCTCATCCACCGCCAGGTGAAACGAGCAGCACAGGCGCTGGACCAATACAAGCTGCAACAGGCAAGCATCCGCTCCAACCATGTGGCTGGGACAGATGAGGCCATTCCTGGTCGTTTCCAGGAGTTGGACAGCAGGATAGCATCAGGAGCTCCCAGTGAGGGGACTTCATCTGAACCAGTCAGTGCTGCCACCACCCAGACCCTGGAAGGGGACTCATCAGAAGTGGGAGACCAGAGCAACAGCAAAGTAGCTAAGCAGATGGCAGAGAAAAGCCCTCCAGAAGCATCTGCCAAAGCCCGGCCCACTAAAGGAGCCCGAAGAGCTCAGGAATCTTCATCAGAGTTTGGAAAGGTTACTCGAATGTGTTTTGCTGTGTTCCTCTGCTTTGCCCTGAGCTACATCCCCTTCTTGCTACTCAACATCCTGGACGCCAGGGTCCAGGCTCCCCGGGTTGTCCACATGCTTGCTGCCAACCTCACCTGGCTCAATGGATGCATCAACCCTGTGCTCTATGCAGCCATGAACCGCCAATTCCGCCAAGCATATGGCTCCCTCATAAAACGAGGGCCCCAGAGTTTCCGTAGGCTTCGTTAGAACTGCGTCGCCAGTCACCAGAACCCAGAACTGTTTCCTGCAGAACCAAAGTGGCCAGCTGATACGAGAACAGGTGAAAGCAAGACCTGTGGGCATTTTCACAGACAACCTCTCCCCACTCCCAAACCAGTGTCTTTGTCCCTTAATCAATGTTTCAGCCCTAGGCTGCCTAAGGAGTATTATTGATTATTAATAAATGAATTATATGCTTTTAATGTTCAGATGTGATCTCTGAGGAAGATGGAAATAAGTCAGGGTTTGTTTGGAGCTGGAACCTAACAGCTGAGGATTTGGGGGAACCTAGTCAGAGTAGGGGCAGGAAGCAGCTGGCCTGGGATATAGCCTTCAGCTAAGAGGTTTCCAGGTTGTAAAACATATAAAATGGTTTAAGAGGATTAGCCTTTTTATTTAACTTCCCAAAAATGGCCCCTGCCCCCCACTGCTGCAGGGACACCCCATCTCTGCAAACAAATTTATTCAGCTCAAAAAAGTTTTATACAGGCCGGGCGCTGTGGCTCATGCCTGTAATCCTAGCTCTTGGGAGGCCGAGGCGGGCGGATTGCTCAAGGTCAGGAGTTCAAAACCAGCCTGAGCAAGAGCGAGACCCCGTCTCTACTATAAATAGAAAGAAATCAATTGGCCAACTGATATATATATATAAAAAATTAGCCGGGCATGGTGGCACATGCCTGTAGTCCCAGCTACTCGGGAGGCTGAGGCAGAAGGATCACTCGAGCCCAGGAGTTTGAGGTTGCTGTGAGCTAGGCTGACGCCACGGCACTCATTCTAGCCTGGACAACAAAGCGAGACTCTGTCTCAAAAAAAAAAAAAAAAGTTTTATACAGACTAAGCAAGAGCAAGACCCTATAGAAAACAGAAAAATTAGTTGGGTGTGGTGGCACCTGTGTAGTCCCCAACTCTAGGGAGGCTGAGGCAGGAGGATCACTTGAACCCAGGAGTTTGAGGTTGCAGTGATCTATGATGATACCACTTTGCTCTAGCTCAGGTGACAGAGTGAGACTCTGTCTCAAAAAAAAAAAAAAGAAAAAAAGTTTTATAATTCAGCTTTTTTTTTTTTTTTTTTTTTTTTTTTTTTTTTTTTGAGACAGAGGCTCACTCTACTACCCCGACTGGAGTGCTGTGGCATCAACCTAGCTCACAGCAGCCTCAAACTCCTGGGCTCAAGCAATTCTTCTGCCTCAGCCTCCCAAGTAGCTGGGACTACAGGCATGTGCCACCACACTCAGCTAAATTTTTCTATTTTTGGTAGAGATGGGGTTTCGCTCTTGATCAGGCTGGTCTCGAAATCCTGAGCTCAAATGATCCGCCTGCCTCGGCCTCCCAGAGTGCTAGGATTACAGGCGTGAGCCACCGCGCCAGGCCTATAATTCAGCCTTGATATCTACTACAGTGAGTCTAGCTCCCTGGCCCTTCCCTATACAAAGGGAATGGTCATGGAGGGAGACTCCTTGCTCTACAGAAATGGAACTGAGCTTGGCTGAGGCAAAGGCAGACAAAGGCTTCAGCTGCCCTAGCAGGGTCTCACTCATTGGGGCTAATTCACCTGAGTCCCAGGCCCTCGCTTCCCTTGCACTTGTTATCCTGGCTTATGAAAGCAGAAGAACAGAGATTTTAGTTAAGAGGGCTAGGGGACCAGGCCAAGGGGAGACCATACCATTCCTTTTCTCCAGCACTACCAACAGCCCATCACTGTGTGCATGCTTACACACATCCTTAAAGCACCTGTGGCCACCAGGTGACGCTGGTTCTCTGTGTTTCCTTTCTGGCTTCCTTGTTGAGCACAGAAGCTGGGAAGCCAGACTCCTGACCGGAGAGTAGAGACCCAGGGACCTGCACTGTCGCTTTTTCCCAAAGCTTAGGAAGAAAAGTGAAGAATGAGATATTCGTTATTCATGAGGTAGTTATTATCTACTTGGGGCAAGGCCCGGGGGGAGTAGCAGGGTGGGCACCATGGTGGCACTGAGGATGGAATATGAGAGTCATGCTGACATGAACACTCTGGCTACATGCTGTCCCCTCCCTACCCCTACAGCCATGGTTTGAGGGAACAAAGTGAAGTCTAGAGAGATTCAAACAAAGGCAGAAAGAACCACAGTTGTGGCGGACAGAACAATACCCTCACATGCTACCCACTTCCATGGCCCAAGAATCCTGACTCCTAACCTGGAACATGCACTTCTAGGTGACTTCCTTCCACAAAAATCATAGCAACCTAAACTGAGTCAAAGTGGGGCTACTGAGGCAGGAATCCAGACAGGTAAACTGCAGGACCAATGAAGAACTTCAGCCTAGGAGTGTAGAGATGGTTTTAGTCAAGGCTCTCTGATAATTAGCTCTGTGAACTTGAGCAGATCTCTGGACCACTCTGGGCCTCAAGTTTTATCATCTGTACAAAACGGAGTGTGTGGTGTGGGGTGTACTCTTACCGTGTGCCCAGTGCAATTCTAAATCCATTTTTTTTTTTTGAGACAGAGTCTTGCTCTGTTGCCCAGGCTAGAGCGCCGTGGTGTAAACCTAACTCACAGCAACCTCAAACTCCTGGCCTCAAGCAATCCTTCTGCATCAGCCTCCCGAGTAGCTGGGACTACAGGCATGCACCACTATGCCCAGCTAATTTTTTCTATATATTTTTAGTTATCCAGATAATTTCTTTCTATTTTTAGTAGAGATGGGGGTCTCGCTCTTGCTCAGGCTGGTCTTGAACTCCTGACCTCAAGCTATCCTCCCACCTCGGCCTCCCAGAGTGCTAGGATTACAGGCGTGAGCCACCGTGCCCGGCCTAAATCCTATAAATATATTATTTCATGTAATTCTCACAGAAGTACCATGAGTACCTATTATAATCTCTTCCTTACAAATGAGAAAACTGAAGCACATTTAGGTTAAATAATTGTCAGATGTTGAAGGGCTACTGAGTTATATGACCATGATTTGAGGGCCAAGTCTAACCACTACAGGACAGCTGCCTTTCTAAAACTAGAATCAAATGATCAGATATCCCTAACTGTCCTTCTTACTCAGACCTTCTAAGAATCCGGAAGTCAACAACTCTCTGGAGGGCTGTAAAAGGATTTACTCTTCGTAGTCCTTGAAGGCAATTCAAAAGTTTGTCAAGTAGAAAGGAGCTGCAGTAGGGATTGAGGTTAGACTTCAGAAAGGACTTCCCAATTATCATTCACTGGATGATAAAAAATTACTCAGGGGACGCTGGAAAAAATGACTCAGGGGAAACAGGGGGACACCCTGGAGTCTGAGAGCAGAGAGGAAAGATCTTAGCAAGAAAGCAACCTTTTCCTTTCTCACCCCCTACTCCCCACACACCCACCAACGCTCCTAATTCAATAAGGGCAGAATGAAGGAAAAGAAAGGGAAGAAAAACAAAGCTTCCTTCAAGCGTTCTCTCTTGAGGGTGTGCCTGGCCCGTGTGTCCATACACCAGGTCCCGCACGGTGCGTGGCTCACGCGTGCCTCGGGGAAGTGTGTGCGTCTGGGGGCCCTGTATGCACATGAGTGTGAGCCAGTGTCTGTCTCGCTTGGTCTCTCTGTCTCTGTCAGTCTCCCGCCGGAGCCCAGCTCTATCGCTGACTTCCTGACGCTATCTCTCACGGCTTCTCTTTGTCTCTCCCCATCTGTCCGTCTCTCCTGTAGGCTGTCTTCATCTCTTGTACCACCTCTGTTATCGCCTTTTTCTTCCTAAGCTCGTTCTCTCCCTCCTCCTCCCCCCGGCCCCCGGCCCCCGCCCCCCAGTCCCCCAGTCCCCCGCCCGGCTGCTCTTGCTCGTTTGCACACTCTCTCTCTTTCGCTGTCTCTTACAGGCAGATTTATGGTCAGCCCAGGGCCTTTCATTGGCCAAGCGCTGACAGAACTTGATTTAACGCCGCCTCTCATTGGCTGAGCTTGACAGGCCGATTTACGAGTCACTCTACCATTGGCCAAACCGCCTTGGCCCTGATTTATGGCTCAGTGGCTGCGGGGGTAGGGGGTGGGGAGGGGGCGCAGCTGGGGAATGAGGATGCCCCTCCCCTCGCCACCGCTTCCCTCTCCCTCTCCCTCTCCCTCTGCCCTGCTTTTTCTCTTCTTTCTTTCCCTCCCCTCAAAGAATCGTGCTCCCTCTACCTGTTCCTCAAGCCCCCTCCTCCCCTCGTGCACTGGGAGGGGAAAACGGGGTGTGGTGGTGGGAACTGAAGGGAAGATGGGGTCTAGAGGGCACCTGTGGGCGGGGGAGTCTGAGGGGTGCGGTAGGGCCGAGCAGGGAGAGGAGAGGACACTGAACAGGGAGAGAGGAGACTGAACTGGAGTGAAAAGGGGAAACTGAGGGGGCAAAGTGATGACAGAAAGAAAAGGCTGAGGGAGAGAGAGGGTAGAGGAGATAAGGGGAGGACCGTCTGAAGAGAAGGAGGAGAGACTGAAGGGAAGGGGCGCATTTGAGGGGCAAATGGGCTAAAGCAGGAAGATCCGGGCACTGAGAGGGACTTTTCTTTTCAAACCTCACTATTCAGACTGAATAAGACACACAAATTTCATTTTCAGACAACAGCTCTGAAAAGAGAAAGGCTTAAGGCTTAGAGAGGAGCAAAGACATAGAGAAAGGCGCAATAAAGAGGTAAAAGGTTGGACTGATTCTTAATATCAGGGAAAAATTTTTTTAATTAAAAAAAGAGAGCGAGAAGCAGGAAAGGATAACTGGAAGGTAATAGCAAAGCAAAGAAGGAGGGGGAAGGATAAAGAACTAATGGGGAGGACCAGACCCAGACCTAAGGATGGGGATTTGGGGGGAGAGCAGGGTGCAGTGAAAAAAAGACTAATCCCCAGAGGAAGTATTGAGAGAAAGGACTCCTACTCCCCCTCTCTATGCAGTCCCATTGGTGTCTGCATGAGGACAAGTCAGGCACCTCCCGCAGGAGACATTCTGCTTCAAGGCTGCAGTAGGCTTCCCATTCCATACACCTCACTCCTCCCCCTTGCCCACCTCCCCAGTTAAATTTATGAGTCCAGGGTTGTTGGCCTTCAGGAATTAGGGATATTTATGCCTCTTTGAGAGTGAGGTTTGGAAGGTGATAAATAAGGGGCCATGGGGGGTGCTGATGGGGGCTCCTATATTTAACATGGCCACTTTCCCAAGGCCCCCACCCACCCATTCCCTCTCATCCTGAGCCAGAGGAGGAAGGTGGGGAATGGGTTTCAGATATCAGGAAGGGAGTTTGACTATCCTGGAGAGCTCCTCAGAGGACTGCAGAGCTTTGCAGCAGAAAGGATTGAAGGCAGATAGGGGAGGAACTTTCAAAGCATCCTGGCATTCTTATAGCCCCTGGAGTGCAGTTACAGCATTTTTGTAGAAGATGGGGAGGAACCCGTTTCCCCTCTGTCCCCTTAAGCTTAGTTGCTGAGGAATAGAGGAGAGAAGCCAGGAAATTAGGAGGCAGATTTCTCTGGCTTGTCACCTCCCTCACAGGGAGAGGAAGATTTGAAATCCCCCACCTCCCACAGACCACAGCCTGGATCCCTGGGAAAGGAGGCTAGGAATGTAGGGCTCAGGGCATCTCCTAGGAATCTCAGCCCCCAACCTGTCCACCCCCACTGCTGGCTGAGAATTAAAAACAGCCAGTAGTTCTTGACATCCCTTGCCCTGGGCCTCCAGGAAATGAGGGAGGGAGAAAGGATCTGCCTGTGGATCCGCATGCCTTCTCCAGCCCTCAGCTCCAAGAGCCATGTGTCTGTGACCCCCAGTCCAATAAGAGGGCTTGCTCTGAGCTTGGGTAGATAGTGAACAAAGATGGGGGTCCATGATATAAGGGAGGTCTAAGGAGAACAGAGAGAGCTGGGAGTCACCCACTCTCCCATCCCCCATCATTCCCTCCATCCACTATGGCCTTAGCAGGGCTGGCTACAGGGCACATGCGTACACACACCAGACTGCTGCCAGGAGGGGGGATGAGGGGGAGAGAAGGGGCTAGACTGGCCCTTTAAGAGCCACTTAGGGTCAGAAAGCCTGGGCTATGGAGAGGGGAAGGAGCTGATGTCAGAAGACGGATGGGCAGCAAGATGGGGATTGATGCTAATGGGGGAGTTAAAGCTAAGTACCCAGACACTCAGAGGGCAGAACTGCAGATCTGTCTTCCTTATGCTCACCCCCCCCCTCCCCAAACCAAGGCTGTAAATCTGCCTCCTCAATTGGGGGAAGGGGGAGTGAGGAAAAAAGACATGCTCTCTTCTCCCTTTTCCTGTTTCTTCCTTACCACAGTGTGTCCACCCCAGCTCCCAATTCTTTTATCCTCTCCCAATCCCTGACCCCTTCTCACCAAAATTTACAGTTTTGGGCTTTCCATCAGAAATTAAGAAAATGGTTTTCTGTTTGCAAGAGAGAAGAACGTAAGAAATTTTCCTTCGCCAGACCCAGGTGGGAATGGGTTGGTGGGATTGTGGTAAGAGACTGGTAGATTGGAAACTCCCAGTTCCCTCAGTTTCTCTTCCTTCCACCTTCTTCTCACTTGGAGTTAACTTTAGCAGTCTTCTCCCAGGACAGTAGGGTGAAGGCAGGAGGCAGGATGTTGGGTGTCAGGGGCTGGAAGGGGCATGAGAGCCTCCAAGTTGGGTTTATGAAGGCCCTTCACACACAGATTCTGGAGGGGCTGGTGGTGGGCCTCCACAGGCAGCTAGGGACGCTGCAGGAGCTGTCCAATGAAAGATATACAGTCTGGTTTCTCGGAAACTCCTGGATCATACCGTTCCCTCTCCTTAAGCATACGCCCTGTCTGCTGAGTAGAGACAATTTCAGGCCAATAGCCTATTTACTGTAAAGGCAGGGTCCAACTGCTCCTTATACATCTTGGGAGGGAGTTGGGGATCTCAGGGAGGAAGGCTGTCTCAGAGGGGCTACAGCTAGAATTAACCCTTGGCAAATTCATTTCTTTCTTTGCTTTCAGGTGAGACTGTGTCTCCCATCTTTCAGGACCCATAAACACCCCTGTTTCCCTCCCTACTGTCAATCAGGGCCTGTTTTTGAGAAGTCCCTCTCTATATTAGAGGGAAAACCCTCTGCATCTCATCTGTTGCAATATTAGACCTGAACTCCTTCCTAGTCCTGGAAATAATCGGTGCCTGATTGCCCTGGTTTCTGAGTCCTCCTCAGTATCTGTAAGAGAATAACCCTGGCCAGGCACAGTGGCTCACGCCTGTAATCCTAGCACGCTGGGAGGCAGAGGCGGGCGGATTGCTCGAGGTCAGGAGTTTGAAACCAGCCTGAGCAGGAGCGAGACCCCATCTCTACTATAAATAGAAAGAAATTAATTGGCCAACTAATATATATAGAAAAATGGTGTCGCATGCCTGTAGTCCCAGCTACTCGGGAGGCTGAGACAGCAGGATTGCTTGAGCCCAGGAGTTTGAGGTTGCTGTGAGCTAAGCTGACGCTACAGCACTCACTCTAGTCTGGGCAACAAAGCAATACTCTGTCTCAAAAAAAAAAAAAGAGAATAACCCTAAGACATCAATCTCATCCCAGGGTCATCCTCTTCTCTGTTTTCTAAGTCTTTGGAGATAAGGGAGAGAGCAAGGTTGGAGTGGGAGAAGTTTGGGGTTGTGAGTAGAAGCCTCTGGAACCCAGGCTTCCAGCCTCCCAGTATCTGGCCTGGTACTCCCTCCCATCCCAGGGAGGTCAGCCATTGCCCGCAGCTCTGGTCTCTGGCTGCTTCTCAATACTGGTGATAAATCCTGCCTTTGTCTCCCCTCTGACCCAGGCCCCAGGAGGGCTGGGGGTCAGGGCTGGGGGAGGGGTCAGTGTGGAGGAGATACAAGGAGAGTGGGAGGAGAAGATGGACAGGAGCAGCTGGTGGGCAGGCATGGGGGGTGGGCAGTGAGGGGATGGGGCCTCTGGATTCTACAGATCCTGGACATTCCAGCAGGCCTGCATTCCAAGTGAGAAAGCCAGGATTCCTGAGATGTGGAAATACCTTCAGAGTAGCCCCTGGAGCATTAGGAATATTGGGAGATACGGGGTTTCTATGGGGTGCCTCAAGGAAAGAGGTGGCTGAAAGAAATGGGAAATAGTATTGTGGAAATCATTGTATCCCCACCACAGACCCCTAAACACCCCTACACACGTGTGCTGTGTGCACATGCGCATAAACACACACAGGATTTATGACCCTTCACCATGAGGGAGCCCAGGAGAGCCAGCCTGCCCCTTGCCTGGCCCCTCCCCAGTGGCCTTCTCTTGCTGTGACTTTCCTGCCTCCATCTCTCCATTCTTTTCCTCTGCTCAGCCTTGCTTTCTTTCTCTAACTGTCCTGGTTTGTTATTCTCTCGCATTCTACTAACTCTCAGTCTCTGCCTCTTTGTCTCTCAGTGATCATCTTTTCTTTCTCGTTGTGTTTCTCTTTCCATCTTCTTGCCTCCCACTCCTACTTTCTTGGCCTTTACATCTGTCCTATCTCTGTACTCTACAGCCCAGCCATCCCCCTACCTCAGTCCCACCCTAGAACTCTGTTCTGCCCCAGGGGGGACCTTTGGTAGTCAGGTTGCAAGAAGGAATGGGAAGTAAAAAAGGGGCTCTGAGTCCCTGCTTTGGTGGGACATCTGGGAATCATACTAGGCTATGATATGGTATGGAAGTAGGGCAGGGAGAGGCCAGGAGGTGAGCAGGGAGAGAAGCACAACTAAGGGAGGAGCGGTGAAATGGGAGGGAAGAGATTGATCAAGAAAAGACAGAAGAGCAAACACTAAAGAGAAGGGGGTAAGGACTTAGGTTCCTTCTAAGTATGTGTATGGGGTCAGTGTGAAAGGAGGAGCTGAGGGGAATTTACTGAGTCATATTGAGATACAGATCCAGAGACAAGGTCTGGAGACCCCGCCAGAGAAACAAAGATGCGATGTCCACCAGGCAGCGGCAATTCTGGACTCTCTTGCCTGCCTAGGAAGTTCTCAGAGACCTTTCTCCTCTGCAGACAGTCTCTCGGAGAGCTGGTTGCCTCCGCGTTCACCTCCTCCTCCCCTGTCACCTCCCTTCCTTCCCCAGTGAGAATGACATCAGTGCTGGCTGCCACAGTCCCCAGCCCTGTTGCTGATGTACTCTCCCATGGGTGAAACAGAAGCCAATCACCCTTGCCCCATGCGTTTGTCCTCCCGTCCAGGAGCTCGGGCTTACACAGCCCAGCACCCTGGAGTGGGAGTGGGAGGAGGCTGTATCAGGAGGGCGACTGCAGGACACGGTGGGAAAAGAGGAGGCCTGGGCACCAGGGGGAGGGAGAGCAGCCTGAGGGGGGACTTGAGGAAGAGAGGCTGCTGCAGTAAATCACCCTGTGGGGGGGCTCCCTCTGCCTGAGCTCAGTGGGGTGGGGAAAGGATAGACATTGGGGGGGAATGTAGAATCGCCACATCTGGCAGGCAGGTGTCTGGCACTGTTCAGGCTATAGTCACTTTCCCAGCCAAAGGGGAGGAAAGAGGGGAGAGGAGAGGAGGGGCCTCCCGGGGTCCCCTGGGAAAGAGGGAAAAGCTCACAAACTGAAAGAAAGAGGCTCACAATCAGACAGAAAGAGACAAAGGGAGGGAGATAACCAGAGCCTGCTCCCCAGTCTCTGCTTCAGTCAGTGCTAGCGATGGATTTGCTCATAGTCCCAAAAGAAAATTACTGGCCAAAGGACTGGGTAGGACAGGGCACCAAAGTTCCATTCCTAGGTGGAAAGAGAAGGCAGAAGAAGTTCAAACCAGGCCAGTCTGGAGAAACTAAAGCTGAGAATTCCAAGTTTGAGAACTGAATAGAACTCCACTCTCCACACAGTCACTGATCACTAACCCCCAGCTCTGGCACTGACACTACCCTTCCTGACTCGTCAATGCTGGGTGATGAGTAGGAAGATCCAGGTGGTAAAGCTGGGCACTGCTTTCCCCTGCTCAGACAAGCAAAGACAATAGAGGTACTCAGCTCTCACCCAACCTCCTGCACCCCAACTTTCAAGGCAGGACTGCAGACAGAGGTGGTACACCCAGGCATCTTTCTTTTCTACCTGCTGAGGGCAATCCTGGGCACCTATAGTTGGTGAGCTTAATTGTCAGGTTTTCATAGAATAGCAGACAAGACCGGACAACTCTGAGTTTCACGTCCTAATGCTAGAGAGATTCTCCCCATTGCTGTTACCTTCCTTCCCTCATCCTTTCCCATCTGAGATACTAGTTCGGTCTCTCTTAATCCTGGAATTACAGGCCCATTTTATGAGCAGTAGAGGTGACTGAGAAGGAGACCCTTCAAATTGCAGTGGAGAGGAGGCTCCCCACACTCCCTCCTCCTTAAAATCCTGCAGAAGAAGGGGAAAAGAAAACCAAAGCATTCTCTTGTCGCCGCGGCAACCATAAAACCCCCAGCTAAATCCATCTTGTGAGCTCACCGCCCCATTAAGATGCAGGGCCAGGCTCTGCGCCAGCCCAGCCACATTCATTTGTGCGAATAAAGGTGGAGGAGGGGGAGGGGAGCAGGCTCTGGAGGGACGGGGAAATGGCGAGAAGAGGTTATTTACACCACCGTCCTGACCTTCTGGAGCAGCACTGGCTCCGATAAATAACCCGCTCAGCGCCGTTTCAGAGCAGGAGTGGGAGGTGCAGGAAGGGAGCAGGAGCTGGAGGAGAGCCCCCACGCAGGTGCGCGTCTCCGGGTTACTAATGGCTGAGGCGGGAGCCCAGGCAGCTGGCTTTGGGGGTGGTGGGGGAAGAACTCAGTTCCCTGGGACTCCCACTGAGAAAATACCATCCCCACCCCACCCCTGGCGCCAATTTCCAGGCGAGGGGACGGAGAGATGCCAAGGAGGCAAACAGCCCCGTAAATTAGGGATGGGGGGGATTGCTGGGGAGTCTCTGAGGTAGCAGGGAAGAAATATTATAAGATGGGGAGTGGGGGGGGCTAGAGGAATAGGGGTAGCTGCCAAAAAGAGAGGAAGAGGAAAAGAAACATCACACAAAGGCAGTTTGGAAAAAGAAATCTGTTTTATTCCTCTTTGCACAGAGCAGTATATGAAGGTGGCTATCTCCTGGCTCCAGACATCTCTCACACGAAGATGCCCCCTTAAGTATGCCCAGTTGTCTGCCCCACTTCAGTGTTGAAGAACTGGCAGTTAGTGGATGGGGCAGAATGCTTACATCTCAGGAAGGTTAAGACATTTTTGTGGGGAGGAAGTTCTGGGTGGAGGGGAAAAATTAGACACAAGAGTGGGTATTCCATTCTCCATCTTCCTGGGGAAATCCAAATCCCAAAGGTTTTATGAAGAAAGGTGCCACTCTCAGCAACGTAGGGGGAACAGCTCAGACCTACTACTTGGATATAAGGTAGAGGCAGAGAGAGAACAGGGTTAAGCAGCAGATTGCAGACCCAAGGCAAAGGAGTAAAGCCATGTGGGGGAGCTGAGGGGACCAAGAGAGCCTAGAGGCCAAGTCATAAATTCCACTTTCTCCGGTTCTGACCAGAAACCCTTCTTCCCAAGATTAGAATAGAGTTTTAGTCCCAGGGACTGGCTTTGCTGTGGGACACACAGAAGACAAACCATGCAAATACCCCATGGATATTTAGGTAGAGAGTTAAGGCAGGTAGCTGACCACAAGATGGACGCTCACCACAGCAATTTTGAAGCTATATGCCAGGATCAAGGTAGACGAATGAATTTTATAAAGTCTATTCAATAAAATTTAAATCAGTTTCTTCCTCTCTGTCCCCTCCCTATGAGCTATTCCCAATCTCTTTTCCAAGGTAGAAGACAGGACAGTAAGAAGGAATAGAAGAAAATGCTGAGGCCCATAAATGGGGCTGTAGCTGACACTGGATATATCCCTACCCATCCCCACCCCCACTCATTCTATAACAAAGAATTATCTCCTCCTCCCCTTTGCTGGACATATGGGCTCTTGGGATGATGGCTGGGCAAAGGCAAAGGTAGGAAAACACTCAGCACATTCTTTCTCCTGCTTTGATCTGAAGTGTAGTTATAGCAAAGGGCACAGAAGTCAAGGAGAAAATAAGGGGGTAGGAGAGCATGGGAGCATAATACAGCCTAGATAGGAAGAGGGTGCTTCTCCTGCCCTGTATCCAAGCCTGCTGGGAGCTTTACTCCCAGCACTGCAAAGAGTGAGAAAGAATGGGAAATGTGTAGGGGAGTTTAGGGTTTGGGGTGGGGGGACCACCACAGACAGGATGGAGATTTAAGGATCCCTACGATCCCTGAGATGGCCCTGAGAGTATCAGTTGGGGGACTGGATGAGAATTCACAGCAGACGTGGATTTTTTTTTAGGCAAGTGAAGAGCCAGGAACAGTGAGGTCTTCACCGAAGGAGTGACCACTTGATCTGTTCTTTGGCTGACTGCAGCACCTGCAGAGACAAGGGCAGTATTGAGGGAGACTTGCTGAGGAGTCAGGATGGGGATAGGGGTTGGGGATCTCCTTCCCCTCACTTGCCTTCCCTATCTTTAGAAGAATGGGGAATGGAAAATCCGCAAGGGTAGAGGAATGGGAAGAAGCTCTCTAAGGCCCTATAGGAAGGCTGGGCGCAGTGGCTCATGCCTGTAATCCTAGCACTCTGGGAGGCTGAGTCGGGTGTATTGCTTGAGGTCAGGAGTTCGAAACCAGCCTGAGCAAGAGCGAGATCCCCGTCTCTACTATAAATGGAAAGAAATTAATTGGCCAACTAATATATATATAGAGAAAAAATTAGCCAGGCATGGTGGCACATGCCTGTAGTCCCAGCTACTTGGGAGACTGAGGCAGTAGGATTGCTTGAGTTCAGGAGTTTGAGGTTGCTGTAAGCTAGGCTGACGCCACGGCACTCACTCTAGCCTGGGCAACAAAGCGAGACTCTGTCTCAAAAAAAAAAAAAAAAAAAAAAAAAAAGGCCCTATAGGATTTTCATTTTGGGAAATTCCAAAAAAATTCAAATCCACTGGGGGACTGAAGAAAGAAGAGGTATACCTGGGAGAAAAAAAAACTGGGTGTTATTAGACATATGTTAAAAAGGCAGGGGGTAGTTACCACATCCAGATGGACTTCTTGGCAAAAATTCCAACTAGGTAGAAAACAGAACCCCTCCCCTGTCCCCCACATCAGGTAGACAAACTATCTGCAGTCAATGCAGTCAAGGTAGCAAGACTATCTGCAAAAGCTGCATATTCTGGAATATGCATTTCCAGCTTAGCCCTCATTTGAATAATAAAAGAGAGAGAGAGTGTGTACCCACACGCACACAGACCATCTGCTTAAGGCAAACCTCTGCTGAGGAATAAATCACTGAATGAGGCATCAGGCAGGGAGGGTTTGAAGGGTACAGAGCAAATCTGACAGCCACTGCTCACAAGAAACTGAGAGAGGAGTTGGGAGTGGGGCTAGGGAGTGTTTGCCTACATGAGTCCCAATTCTCAGAAATAAGAGGGATTGAAGATGTGTCTTCAGTCCTCTAGTCTCATTCAGACCTGGCAGGTAGGGTGGAATGCTATTCTAGCCTCTTTAGTGACTCAATCCATCTAGAAAGGAAGAAGGGAGAAAGTCATACCTGAGACACAGTCTGCTCCGTGAGGGGGACATCTTCACCCTATGGCACAGAGAGACAAGCATTTAGTGTGGGAGAAAGCTCAAGTAAGACCTGATTGGAGCCTGGTAGTAGAGAAGAAAAAGGTGATCCTTTAAACTGAAGCAAAGTGCAGATTCACTAAACTTCTCAGTTCCTTTTAGGGATTAGTACAGCCACAATTTTACTTGACCAGAGGGACCATGAACAAAAAAGGGTCATTTCATCCATCCTCCATTTTAAGGCAGGAGGACTTCTTAAAAGATTTATTCCATTCCAAGTAATCATCAGGTTATCTGGTGCTCAACTCTCTCTACTTGAGGGTAGGGGACCTGATTCCCTAGTCAGAGAAGACCTTTCCTGAATATCAATATCGCTAGGGAAAGGATGAGGGGGAGCCAGGGGTAGTTTAACAGATCCTGCAAGGCCTGATGGGTAACGACAGCATGTTAATTTGAAGAAATAAACTGCTGCAACAGCAGCCTGAGAAGAGAAAGGGGGAGCTGGGGGGGGCCCTCTCTCTTGCCACATAGAGACATATGTTAGAGGAGAAGATTAAACTATGCAAATGGAGCCCACTGCAGTTAAGGGAGAAGATTTCCCATTACCCGGCACTGTCAGCCTTCACTCTGTGGAGGTCAGAGCCAGGACATTCTGTGAATGGAAAGGTTTGCTTTGCTCAGATGTCTCTGCACCCCCACAATTTGCCAGTGGGCTCTCTCTGCAACTGCCATTGTCTCTCCAGCAGACACAGAGACTTCTACAGTTAACTCAGAGGACCCTTTCTGATATCACTAATGCCAAAGAAGACTGAGGTTCTCACAAATAAGTACTTTCTGATGGAGAGGTATTATTCTCAGTTACATAAGATTTTAAAAGACAAGAAAGGCACTCCTTTGCCTCAGGTGACTGGATCCATCCCCGAAGAGGAGAATAAGCTAACTTCAAGTTCCTTTATAGTTTCAGAACCATGCATATTACAGTCTGTTTTATTTCATCATTCATTCAATGTGTATTAAAGGTCCACTTTGTGCAAGGATTGTATAAGATGATGCTAGGCACCATGTTAGGGGCAGAAATAAGTTCCTTCTGCTTCCCTTCTTTGGGACAATGAGAAGGAAGAGAGGGAGAAGGCTGTATGTATTTGAAAGGAAAAGAGAAGATTGTATATATTCTATAAACCTTGACCCGTAAACACATTCAGCAGGCCTGGCTCTGAAGGGTGTTTGTGAATAGATGGGGAGACACAAGGAAACACATTCTTGCTTACCCTTAATGCCACCCGGTGTACCACTTGCTGGGGATCGCTCTCTAAGATCACTCTACAAAGACAAAGAAGAAATCATTGTTCACTCTGTCCTGAAAAACCAACTTACTGTGGGGACAGGACCTCTGGCCACTCAGCCTGCTTGACTTAAGACAGGGGCAGTTTATCCCACCCCCTCACCCCAGATCCAGGGAGGTCAGAGAACTCACCCTCCATCTACGATTTCATCCACAGCCAAGAAGAGACCTTCCATGTTCTCCAGCAGAGCTCGCTTTTCTACATTTTTCCTGCATCCCCAAGAGAAAAGAAAAACCAGCCTGTGTGTGAAAGGACTCCTAGGACACAGTCTGAATCAGGGATCCTAAACTAGACCAATAAATGTCTCCACCAACCATACAGACAAAGAAGTAAATAAAGTAAAGAACTTTTTAGCTAATCCACTCTAAACCCCTTCCTACTCTTGTTTGCTAAGTAAGGATCAGGGATTTCTGGAAATTCAAAAAATAGTCAATTCTGGCCGGGCGCTGTGGCTCACGCCTGTAATCCTAGCTCTTGGGAGGCCGAGGCGGGCGGATTGCTCAAGGTCAGGAGTTCAAAACCAGCCTGAGCAAGAGCGAGACCCCGTCTCTACTATAAATAGAAAGAAATTAATTGGCCAACTGATATATATTTAAAAAATTAGCCGGGCATGGTGGCGCATGCCTGTAGTCCCAGCTACTCGGGAGGCTGAGGCAGAAGGATCACTCAAGCCCAGGAGTTTGAGGTTGCTGTGAGCTAGGCTGACGCCACGGCACTCACTCTAGCCTGGACAACAAAGTGAGACTCTGTCTCAAAAAAAAAAAAAAAAAAATAGTCAATTCTGACTATTCAAGGGTTGATTATCCACAGCTATTATTTCTTTCCTATCTGCCATGATGCTGCTCATGATATTGCTCATAAACACTGACATCAGTGGGTAGAAAAAGGAAATAAACAGAGCTAAGACTCAATCTGGAGGTTGTAGGAAGTGGGAAGGGGTTGAATGCAAACCCTATTTGCACTCAAGCTCTGACAAACCTCCAAAGCATGTTTCTGCTCCCCTCCTCCCCCCTCCCTTACCAGCTCTGCTCAGGCCCTGAAAAGAAGCTCAACAAGGGGGCTAGGGAACTGTCAGGGTCTGCATACACCAGCCTCAGATCCTGTGGTTGGTGCATGTGGCCTGTCACATTCGTCAGTTTGACTCTTTCACTAGATTACCCGAAATGAAGTCTATTCATTCACCTGGCTAAGAAATAAATTATCCTCTTCCTGAGGAAATCTGAGCCATTTGCCCTGCTGATTTTGCAGGCTTGAGAGCGCCTGCTGTTCTGCTCCGGATGGCTGTCTGTATTGGGTTCACTTGGGAGCTGCTGGGGGAATGAAATTCAGAGCCCTGGATGTTTTCAAGAAAAGTATCTTATATTTCTTCTATTGCCCATCTACATGCAGACCAGAGGGCTAGTGGGGAGGTGGAAAGGGAGGAGGGTAAATAGCACATTGTTCTATTCTATAGAAGGGAAAAACTCAATGCTAGAACTGAAAATTTCAAGTGCTGCTTCTATTCCCAAGGTACTGATGCTTCGTCTGGGACACTTTTTCTGCTTGCCCTTTCCCTACTTCTAATGTAAAGAATGAAGCCCAGGAAAGCACGTTGGCGGTGCTCAGAACTTTGACAGAGCCACGGGGGATTACAAGAGTAGAAATGGAGGTGAAGATTCTGCTCCCTCCTAATCCCCTTCCTTAGTAAGAGATGTCCATGGGAAGGACATACTCTCCATCCAGTCCTCCCCATCAGCGTGAATTACTCTGAAATAATAAGCCCAACTACTTAAACTAAATCAACTCCCTGGAGCCTCTCCCAATCCCCCACAAATCTCTGGGCCTGAAGAATAGTTACTTTCTCTTCATACCAATGTCAAGAATGGCCTGCTCACCTCAGCATCTGGCTCAGTGAATCGAAGAGGCAGTTCAGAACAGCCATAAGCATCAGCTGTCGGGAGACAGAAGGATAAGGTTCAATGCCCTGAAAGCTGCTATCTAAAAACAAAACCCTTTTAATTCATTAAGCCTCAAAAGACACAGGCTTTCACAAAGGACAAAAAAACATAAGGTGGAAGTGAGAGCATACAGGAAGAGGACCTGTGATTTCTCACAGAAATAAATTCTGCTATATGATCCTATAATTTGACATCTTTTTTAGCCAAAAGTTCAAACAGAACTTTCCTGTCATAGTCCTCTACATGTCTTTACCTACTGTATATGTGTTACCTGATGTCTTAGGTAGAGAAATTATTAACCAAGCAATAACTGAGGTAAGAGGAAGGCTGCAGAGTTAGTGGAAAGAGCATGGGCTTTTGAGTCAGACAGATCTGGGCTTGAATCCCAGCTGAGCCATTTTCTACCTGTGTGACCCTGAAAAAGTTATTAGGTTAAACCACATGAAACTGCCACTTTTATAGTTTTACAATGGTCAAATACAAGTAATTTGATATGGTTCTTCATGATTTGGTTTCCTCATCTGTAAACAAAGGCACTACTGTTCTTCTACAATTCATAGAAATGTGCAAGGTTGAAATAACAATGTATTTCAAGCCAGGCAGGTGCCAGTAATTCCAGCTACTTGGGAGGCTGAGGTGTAGTTAGGTAGAGATAAGCCTGCACAATATAGCCAGACAATCCCCCCACCCTCCTACCCTGAGACACTCACTGCCCCTCCCCCCACCAGGGTCTTTTAAAACAAATGTATTTCACAAAGCACTTATAACAATAATAGGAGCTCAGTAAGAGTTGATTCTCTCAAACTTTTACTCCTGCCTCAAATTACCTGGGGGCTTATTTTTATTTATTTACTCTCCTAGAAGTTGCTAATTGAAGCACATAGCTTTTCCTGCTATAGGAAGCAAGTTAGGACTATACCCCCAGTCTTCTCAAGTGACCCATTCAGAACGTATGGCTTCAACATGACCTCAGGGTATTGGCTAACTGACCCAAACTCAGGTATGGACCCTTCATAGCAGGAGCAAGTATTCCCCCCTCCCACCCTGCAACCTTGACCACACCTTAGAAATCTATCTTAAAAAACACTATACTATCTGGGGAAGGGTATTTATGCATATATAGAGTTTACTACATGGAGATAAAAGATAGATCTGAGAAAACTTCCTTTCTAGGCTGATTCATTTGCTGGGTCATCATTGTGAAGCAGAGGGATATGCCTCTACCAGGCCCCCAAACCAGTGGCTCTGTACTGCCTGTGGTTTAGGAAGTAGAATCAGAGATAGCAAAGAGGGATGGGGATGGGATGCTCACCTCATTTTCATAGGAGCTGCCAATCACATAGAAATAGAGATCAATACTGCTTTTGTATACCACTGTCAGGCCCTCCAAGAGAGCAATTTCACCTGGTGGGGAGGGAAAAAAAGGTGGAAGGAGTGGGTGGCCTGATAAGGAAGTAGAAGGAGTTATTATGAACTCCTGGTATCCAGCTGTTTGGGGCTGAGGTAAGACAGACTGCAATAACCTACAAAGACTGAAGTTGATCTGCTCTTTTTGGGTGGTAGCAGGAGAAGAGAAGTATAAACTTGGGGGAGTCTAAATGTATCTTCTCCTCTAACCACCCCCTCCCCTCCTTCTGCCCACTACACTTATTTCCCTCCTTGTATATGAGACAGGATACTAGTCGATCCTTCGGAGGTGAAAATGCAGAGCGGTCACCTTTACAGACTTCCATTTACCTGCCCTAATGGATGCGGTACAATAAGCAGAGCTGCAGTTAAATTTGTCAAGTGAGGCTCATAAATCCAGGGACTAGACAGGTAGCTAACAGCCAACCTTCCAGCACGGTATTCCCGTGTGAGGTACACTCACCTCCCCATTACATTTCTGAAGAGTTTATTATATGAGGGGAGGAGGAAAAAAAGAGAAAAAGGAGGGAGAGTCATTTTATCCTTTCTGTAAAATCCTGTAGCCACCCCTTCCCACCACATGGTTCACCCCAACACAGGGAGTAGTGAAAGGAAAATGACCTACTGTCAGTCCGATGGGTCTTGTTGAAAATGTTCTTCTCAAATGCTTTTTGCTCCTTGACACTGGGGTAGGTGTCATCATAGTACTGGTCAGAGGGAAAGCATACAGGGTTGGGTCATTAGAGCTGGAAGCCCAGAATGATTAGTGACTATGTTTTACCCTGGGATCTTAGATTTCTCTCCTTCAAGGCATGGGGCAAGGGAGAAATATTGACATGGAGAAGGAAAGACTATAGTAGTAGGCAATGTGCAGTGAATAATCAAATTAAAAAATAAAAATTAAAGACCCTGCTGTAAGGAATCCCACCTCACATTTCTAAGACTATCTGAGGGGAGAGGCCTATAGCCCTATGACAAGGCTCTGCTCCTATCTGCATTCTAGGAGAGTGCTCCTAAGACCATTCTCATCAAGTGCTTCCTAAGAGCTACCCCATGTCATGGAGCAGTGCCAGAGAATACTCAAAATACTAGAAGCAGAGAACATTTCCTTTAGGCCCTCCCTCATTGTATGAAGCTGAGGAATGGGGAAAGGCTGCAAAAACCTCCTCCAAAGAAAGGCAAACCCTGCCCTATGGTCTCTTATACCTTAGCTTTCTTTTCTGCACAAACTAAAAGAAGCAGGAGGCAATCTAGCACATCACTTAGCCCACTCTCAGGCTCTCCCTGGCAAGGGGGCGGAGATTCTGGCTGCTAAATCGCTCTGCTCTTTAGGGGCTAATCCGTCGCAGTCAGCTGAAGACCTATGACAGGTCTGGCATTTAGTAACTGGATAACTGTTTCAAAAGGTGTCCTGCATAGTTACATCCAATTACAGGAAGGAACAGCTGGTGAATTCTAAACTAATCTCTACCTGCTGATTGATTTATGCTATGCTTGCCCGGAGTTAATACACCAGGGACAGAAGAAATTTCTACAGGAGGGGGAGAATATGGAGGGAAAGGAGAGGGGTGTCCTTTCCTCTCTCTTTCAATAGATCCAAAGTTGGAAACATCACCCTGAGAAACAAGCTTGATGATAACCGTAGACCTAGGATTGGAACCCTATAACTGCAAGAGAATATGCTGAAATGCCCAGGCAGGTTGACAAGGTAGAAGGGAAGGGGACAGGAGTGACGCACATGGGCAGGCTGCCTGCAATGTCTAGATACCGCTTTGTTAGGAACCAAGGTTCCAAAGCTTTTTCCTATCCTAATGCTGATTAAAATAAAGGAGGTCAAAGTCTGAGGATAGCACGTAGGCAAGCAGGGCAACTAAGGGACAGAAGAAAACTTAGGTTTTATCTGGAATAGTCAAGGCAAGATGGAAAAATTGTCAAAATTATACTATCAAGGAATATGCATTAATAGGATCAGTTCCAAGATTCAAATCTCAGAATAAGTCTTTGTCCTGCTCCTAAACTAATTTCAAAGGGAATCTCACCTTGGCAAAAAGTCGATCTCCATCATTGTCCAGAATCAGGATGGCTTTGACAGTATACAGGGAGGGTTCCTGAAGAGATATGAACATACCTTCAGTCCTGAAGGATCCCACTACCACTGGCAAACCAGATATCTTCCCTTCATCCCACCGGGGCTGCAAGGCATACAGAGGTGCCTCTATATGTACTCTACCCCAACATGGTTAGATTTTGACATTTCCCATTGAGAATGATCAAGTCATAAATAAACTGAATTGAAGAATATTTCAACAAAAAACTACAAAGCAGCATCAGAGAAATAATTTCTTTGATTCATAGGGAGTTTAATCAAGATAGGTCATGCTGTTATTATAGTACAGTTATTTTCCAAATTAACCTCCTTCCCTGGTCTCCCATGCACAGGTAGGTATGGAATGTGATCAGATTAATTAATAGGCACTACACAAGGCCATTTGAAAATAGGGTTGAATGCCCTAGTATACTTTGAAGTTTCTGCAGTCCCAATGCAGTAGCAATGCAGAGGCATAAAGCAAGCCTTCTCTAAACCACCCACACACTGAGCAGAGGAAAATGAGTATACAGAGCACACCCAGTTCTGAATGCAGCCTAGTAAGACAGCCATCTTCTAAAACCTCTCCTATGATCTCCAATCCCTCCATTATACCCTAATCACTACTACTTAACTTCCTAGGACATAAACCAACCTGAATTACGCCTGTAATCCTAGCACTCTGGAGGCTGAGGCAGGAGGATTGCTTGAGCTCAGTTCAAGATGAGCCTGAGCAAGAGTAAGACCCTTTTTCTACGAAAAATAGAAAAATTATCTGGGCATGGTGGCACACACCTTTAGTCCCAGCCACTTGGGAGGCTGAGGCAAGAGGATGGCTTGAGCCCAGAAGTCTGAGGTTGCAGTGAGCTACAATGATGCCATTGCACCCTACCCAGGGTGACAGAGCAAGACTCTGTCTCAAAAAAATAAAAAAGAATAAAATTAAGGATATCAGCTCTTGAAAAGGAATCACAGCCTCAGTCTTAATGGTTACACTCAACTCTCTTTTTCAACTACAAGCATATCATTTTGCAAAAGCTGTGGTGATCTGGTGTGCTCTGTCCTCTATCACTGCAACTTCTAGAAAACCAGCAGGAGAGGAAAAACTGGAAGGGAGAGGAGACATTGATATGGGTATGGAAGGTGTTTGCAGCTTCACATTCCTTGACTTTTTTTTTTTTTTTTGAGACAGTCTCACTTTGTTGCCCAGGCTAGAGTGAGTGCCATGGCATCAGCCTAGCTCACAGCAACCTCAAACTCCTGGGCTCAAGCAATCCTGCTGCCTCAGCCTCCCGAGTAGCTGGGACTACAGGCATGAGCCACCATGCCCAGCTAATTTTTTCTATATATATTAGTTGGCCAATTAATTTCTTTCTATTTATAGTAGAGACGGGGTCTCGCTCTTGCTCAGGGTGGTTTTGAACTCCTAACCTCGAGCAATCCGCCCACCTTGGCCTCCCAGAGTGGTAAGATTACAGGCGTGAGCCACTGCGCACAGCCAACTTTTTTTTTTAACAGTCTCACTCTGTTGCCCAGGCTGGAATACAGTGGTGTGATCATAGCTCACTGCAACCTTGAACTCCTGGGCTCACAGGATCCACCTGCCTCAGCCTCGTCAGTAGCTGGGACTATAGGCATGTGCTGCCACCATGCCCAGCTACTTTTTTTTTTCATTATTTCTTTTTTTATGTTTTTGTAGAGAGGAGGTCTCTATGTTGCCCAGGCTGGTTTCGAACTCCTGGCCTCAAGTAACCCTCCCTCCTGGGCCTCACAAAGTGCTGGGATTACAGGCATGAGCTACCATACCCAGCCTATTCCTTGACTTTCTAATGAACATTACTTACCATTGATATCCCTTGTGCTATGAGACAAGGTTGTTGCCTTTGCTACCTCTTGCCTGGCCTTCCTTAGGAAACCCACAGTCCTGACAGGGGCCAAACACAAAAGCATGTGTTTAACAAAGATCCAAGAGGAAAGAGGAAAGAATCAGCGTCAGGGATCAAGAAACTCCAGCCTCTACAAAGGCAAATTGTTTCATGAGGCTCCAGGTTTATCATCTCATGCAAAGAACCAACCTAGCTGGGGGAAGGGAGGAGGATTAAGAATGGGAGTAAAAGGAGCACTTTCCCCATTTGAATTCTTGAAGACTATAATTTTTATGTTTTGTTCACTGATTTATCACACTTGTTCAGAAAAATGCCTGATATATACTAAACTCTCAATATTTGTTGAATAATTGAGAGAATGAAGGAAATCTGAGAACAAAGTAAAATTTTCTTGATACAGTAAGCACCTTGGGAGACTTTTTGTAATTAGACTTCCACATGTAAGTATTAAATAGACTTTCTGGTGTGGCCATTTTGAGTGATATTACTACCAATCTTCTCTCCTCTGATAAATACTCCTTAGAGATGCTCATCCTATAAACATTGCACTCTGAAATAAACAAGGCATAAGGAACTCTTCTCTCAAACTAAAGAACTCTGCTGTCTACTAGAGGGAAGTCCTCTACAGTCTAATCTAGAAGGCCAAAATAGAAGCAGCTCTCCCAACTCCTAATTCCTAACAGACAGATCTTCCCATTAAGCAGGCTCACTTCTATAGTAACAGTAACTTGGGTCTTCAATTAACCAAAAGGGAGACATCAATGGGAATGAGTTCCCTTAACAGAAGAAAAGAAGTCCAAAGGGAAGGAAATTTGGAAGAAATCATTTTCCCCACAACTTTTCCCCTAGAAATTGTTGGCTTGTTCCTCTATCCACATTCACAGCAACTTTAGAGAGCTGCCCATTGGTTTTAACTGGGTATTACTCTGGCATAGGAAAGTGGTTCTTGTAGCCATAGAGTCTGGCATCCCTACAACCCAAAGAAAAGCAAAGCCCTAATGGCCACCAGCCAACTGGGAGAGTCAGACAATGTCTTTTGTGACCAACAGGGTATGAATGCCTAAAACAGCCACACTCGCAAGGAGAGAAAGACATCCCTGGGTTCTGCTCCTGGCTTTTTTTCACTGGCTTCATAGAAGATACTATCAAAGAATCCTCTAAAATAGAAACATTGGATCTTCCAGGGAAGAATAAAAGACAGGCTAAGGAAGGCAAGGGGAAAGATCAGATTTGACTTATTAGTGCTCTGAAAGGGGAAACAAGGCATTACAGAAAAGGCTGCTCATTTCAAACTTCCAAAGGAAGAACCACACTAAATAAAGCTGAGAATTTAGGCAAGAGTTTAAATGCTGCTTTAATTCTCCACTCTGCTACAGTTAGAGCCAGCAGCTTCTCCTTTACTTCTCCTGCCACCTCCTGACTGCAGCTGGTTCCACTTCAGCCTGGGGCCTTTACCTCTCAGGAGTGGGGAGGGCTAGGAGTTCTCCTCTTGCCATAAAACCAGCCAGTTTAAAGGCCCCAGAAGCCATTACTGATAATGTAATTTCATTTTAAGTTTTTACAAAGGGCAAGTTTATAAATAACTCCCAGCTACTGAGAAATGGGTTTCCTGGACAATGGACAAGGCTTGACCTTGTAACACATTAAATGCTGATTGTTGAGAAAGATCCTATAAGCTTAGGGCCATATTCAAAGGATTTAAAAGGTCTGTTCTTCCCTCCCATTCCCCAAATGGGTAGCTGCTAGAAAGCTTTCGAGACAAAGTTCTGTGATGCACTGACTTTCAGAGAGCCACAGCCTGAGTGTATAACAGAACTTCACCTCAAATGCTAATGGTGCCTGGAAATGATGTATAGACAGATTGGTTTGTGGGAGGTTGGGTGGCTTAGATAGATTTTCATGTATGTTTTTATTATCAAGAAAACTAGAATGTTCTCCTCTGGACAAGGAAAACACTACCAAATAAGCAACCAGGCTGCTGAAAATGAGTCTTTGATATCAGCGGCTTCTGAAGCCTGATGAAAAACATCAACATCTCCCAGAACCACCTCGCCAGCACATAGAAGACTAGAGAGGAAGAGTCATTCCTACTGCTGCCCCCTGTGGGCCTTCTGGATGACCTGCAGCTTCCTCAGGATTGCAGTCAGCAAAAATACTTAAAAAGGAAGCTCTGGATAAAAGCTCTCTATTTGTGTGTCTTGTAAAACAAACTAGTAGATAGTATTCCACGGTGTGTAAATAAATAAATAAATAACAGACGAGTAGAGATGGGCTCTGAAAAACCACTGAATTAAGTCTATTCACAATGTGTATAGTAAGAGAACACTTTGGGATAAAATCTTGATAAGCCACCAAAAGTTTGAAGCAAGAGTGTTTGGAGCAGGCAGACAGTATATTTAGGAGTTAGATTAATTATCTGATTCATTTGGGGGGGTGGGAACCTAAGAAGCCTTCATGGACGTAGAGGATGCTATCCACAAAGCTGAAAGATCACAAGTAAGAATCTGGCTGAGATTCCTGGAAACTTCTTCATTCCCTAATTAAAAAGAAATCTTTAGAGCCATACCAAAAGGGGGTACCCTGACTTGGCAATAGGTCTTGACCAATTAGAAATTGTGACAAGATGCTCTTCTCTCATCCTACTTATAAAGTAAAACCAAGACAGTAAAATCTAGGAGAAATTCCTACATACCACTTCCAGATCCATGTGGCTCAGTAAGTATTTTGCTCTCTGACTCAGTGCCAACTTTTTTAAAATTAAAAGCTCCTCTGGGGTTAAGGGCTCCAATTTGCCAGCCACAAGCCTGTGGACTTCAGACGAAAAGAATTAGCTAAGGGCTTGGACAGGGAAGAGCAGTTTTCACATACCAGATTAGATTCAAGAAGCACAGCTCAGGCCAGGTGCAGTGGCTCACGCCTGTAATCCTAGCACTCTGGGAGGCCGAGGTGGGAGGATCGCTCAAGGTCAGGAGTTGGAAACCAGCCTGAGCAAGAGTGAGACCCCCGTCTCTACTAAAAATAGAAATAAATTATCTGGATAACTAAAAATATATAGAAAAAATTAGCTGGGCATGGTGGCACATGCCTGTAGTCCCAGGTACTCAGGAGGCAGAAGAATTGCTTGAGCCCAGGAGTTTGAGGTTGCTGTGAGCTAGGCTGATGCCACAGCACTCTAGCCTGGGCCAACAGAGTAAGACTCTGTCTCAAAAAAAAAAAAAAAAAAAAAAAAAAAGAAGCACAGCTTAGAAAAGGAGTCACAGGTACCACAAAACATTACTCAGCTGACATGAGACCAAATATTGTTTATAAAGTGGAAACTGACTAGTTCAACCTCTGTGGAAAGCAATATGGAGATACCTTAAAGCGATACAAGTGAATCTACCATTTGATCCAGCAATCCCATTGCTGGGCATCTACCCAAATGATCCAGTGACACTCTACAAAAAAAGACACCTGCACTCGAATGTTTATAGCAGCACAATTCATAATTGCAAAGCTGTGGAAACAGCCCAAGTGCCCATCAATCCAAGAATGGATTAATAAAATGTGGTATATGTATACCAGTACTATTCAGCTCTAAGAAACAATGGTGATATAGCACATCTTATATTTTCCTGGTTAGAGCTAGAACCCATACTACTAAGTGAAGTATCCCAAGAATGGAAAAACAAGCACCAGATATATTCTCCAGCAAACTGGTATTAACTGAGTAGCACCTAAGTGGACACATAGGTGCTACAGTAATAGGGTATTGGGCAGGTGGGAGGGGGGAGGGGGGCGGGTATATACATACATAATGAGTGAGATGTGCACCATCTAGGGGATGGTCATGATGGAGACTCAGACTTTTGGGGGGAGGGGGGGGAAATGGGCATTTATTGAAACCTTAAAATCTGTACCCCCATAATATGCCAAAATTAAAAAAAAAGAAAAGAAAAGAAAAAAAAGTGGAAACTGAACACTTCTTAGGAAGAACTGATGGCAGAAAGAGATACTACAAAGAATCTTCCTACCTGAAACAGATACAAAGTGTGGAAAACACAGTCACCAAGAGTTCTAACATCATAGGAGAAAATGTCTTGAAACTGCCACAATCCTTGTATCATAGTCTGGATCAGCTGTTAACTCAAGTTCTCCCTTTCTCAGCTTCTTCATAGGAGAAATCAGGCTTGACCTAGATCAGTTAAGGGTAATACCTTTTTGGAGTTACAGGAGACCTCTTTGATAAGATGATGAAATCTATGGATCTTGTTCCCAGTAAAATGCACAAATTTTTATGATTACAAGGAGTTCATAGACTCAGGTTTAAAAGAGATTTTCTCTGAAGATAATAATATGGTGTGGAGGGGGGAGGAAAAAGGAGAAATTGAGTAATACTTTTATAAATTACCCCCCCTCCTCTGCCTGGCACCTAGTAATGACTTCAATAAATGTGTATGTAGCTTTCACAAATTAATAAATAGGATTGAGAAACCACAACCACCAGGGGGAGTAAAGGTCAGCTCACACCCTTCTAGCTTTCAATGGCTGAATTTGGTGACTGTGAAATAGGCAGGACAAAGATAACCAGCCACACTTTCTTCAGAAATGCAAAGTCTCAGGTCCTTTCTTAAAATTCAGAAAGCCTGTCTGCTGCAGAATTTGTTGCCCAGGGGTCACACAGCTCCTAATTCTTTTTTTCTTTCTTTTTTTAAAAATCAATTATTTTGGGGGGTGGGGTCTCACTCTGCTGCCCAGGCTGGAGTGCAGTGGCGCCATCATAGCTCATGCCAGCCTTGTACTCCTGGGCCTAAGTGATCCTCCTGCCTTAGCCTCCCAAGTAGCTGGAATCACAGGCCATGCCACCATGCCCAGTCAATTTCTAAATTTATTTTATAGACAGCGTCTTGCTACATTGCCCAGGCTGGTCTCAAACTCCTGGCCTCAAACAGTCCTCCCACTTTGGCTCCCCAAAGTGCTGGAATTACAGGTGTGAGCCACCACACCAGGTCCCTAATTCTTCAACTATCATGGAAGTGATGAATCACAAAAATGAGGGGCAAAACAGCACTGCCAGGAAGACAGACGTATCAGTCTGTACTCTACACCTGAGGCCTGAGAACAACATCAGAACTTCCTGCCTTCCCAGTTTAATCCAGGAGCCCTCACTTAAACATCACTAAGAAAAGGAAAAAATCAAATGGAGCTAGATCCATTTCTGATGCATCCTTGGTCATGATTTATATCATGATTTATCCCTCTCTCCTCCCAACATCTACTCCTGAAAACAAAAAGCTAGTCTTTGAAAGACTGAAATGACAGCCTCTATGTTATTTTCAGTCTATTTATGCCCTCAAATCAACCCTGAGGAAGAACTGCTCTCTTCTCTGGTTTCAGTCTTCCTCTAAAATTACACAATAGAAAAAGTGCTTAGAGAAAATTGGGTGTCAGAGTTATCCAGGCCAATTGGCTGTGGATGGGATATCTGTGTTGATAGTGAGAAAATAAAAAAGCCAAACGAGACAGGTTTCATCTGCAGTATATATATAACTTAGGTTATATAACAGAAAGGGCCTCCTGAAGAGATGGGGGTGGTCAAGCACCACCAGAGATGACACAGGCTAGGGAATCTAAGACTAGGAGAGATCCTTCTAATAACCTGATATGAGAGAAAACCTATTCAGCTCACAAACAGGGAAGGCAGAATGCAAGAGGGCGTTTGCCAGTATGAGCATCTTATAATGCATGTGGACTCAGCCTCCCAACCCATCTTCATCAGCTGCCCTTTGGGCACTCTGTCTCCCTAATTATTTCAGCACAAGTGAGTAGGTAGGTACTGATTTTTTATTCCTCTTCCATCTTTTATTTGCCTCCTCTAGTTCTCCTTTTTTTTTTTTTTTTTTTTTTGAGACAGTCTCGCTCGCTTTGTTGCCCAGGCTAGAGTGAGTGCTGTGGCATCAGCCTAGCTCACAGCAAAGTTCTCCTTTCTATAACTTGTTTTCTTGTCAATATCCTGATTCTAACCAAGTCCCCTCAGTGGAGTAAAGTAAGAAACAGTAGCAAGTATCTAGATGAAAAAGACCCTAAACCTGCCACTAGGCTCCCTCAAATATCTGGGTAATTGCATTCATCCTCTGCCTCCCAGGGCGGACCTGGCTTCTCAAGGGTTTGGTTTTCTTCACGTGGAGGCCCCCTCCTCCTCTTTTGACCATGTGACAGCTCCCCTAGACCTTTGATATAATTTATATCTTGCCAGGGACCAACTCTTTCCCACCACTGTGAAGGAGAGGGAAAAAATATATATAAATATGTCGGAAATCTATAACAAGGTCTTCTTGGAGGGCAAGACATGGTGAGAGTTAGAAGCAGCGTCAATTGCTCTTTGGGGGTTTTAGTTCAAGCCGAGGTCTGCTTCCAGCAATCAACCATTAAAACAAGCCGGCCAGAGTAACAGCACAGTTTATTCTGATCATTTAATTTGAAGTGTCAATAAATTAAACTTCAATCAATTAAACTAGGTGTGCAATAACCCAGATGGACACCCCGACACCAACATAATCACAATAAAATTTTTTATGGCTGCCAGGGACCTCACTGGGGGCAGTGCTGGCACTGCTCACGCCCTAGCCTAGAAATATATCTCCACAGCGCAGGAACGAGGAGATTGCTTCTCCTAACGAAATGGAGAGCCCAGACACCAGCAAGGACGCAGCTGGGAGAGAGGCACAGGGGACTGCCAGGAATGAGATGGGAGTGCTTTGGGGGTTTAATGTAATTGATACCTTTGCCCAGAGCAGGGGGAGGGGGCATTTAGGCCAAGTACCTCTACTGTTAGTGCCAAAGGAATTTAACAAAAGCCTCATTAAGATGATTCAGGAAGCAAAGGCCATGAAGCCAAATCAACCTTTAAGAGTCACTGATGTATTCTGCATAGTTTCCTCCTCCACATATACTCATACCCTTGTGCACTTTGTATGGCCTGATTTTCAAATGAGGCTTAGAATTCAGGATTTGGTCATTGTTGCAGGATACACTATTAAGGGGAGAAAAAGGACAGAATTAGAAGATTAGTCTGTAAAGCAATGGAGAAGCATTCAGAAAGTGAATCCATAGAGGATTTGAAAAAAATGAAACTTATGAAGAAAGATTTAAGGATCTAGACTGCTAGAGTAATTCAGCTTTAAGGGAAAAAATGTAAAGGAGGAAAGGAGGAAGGGGATAAGTCATTACCTTTAACATTCCATAAGTCATTAATGGAGAATAGTGACCTGCAGAGATCCCTCTCCATTCACAACTCAAAAAGGGAGAACTAGCAGAAAGAGCAGGAGAGAGGAAGCTGAGTCAAAAGATGAAGGTTGAGAGCATTATTTTTAAGCACCGGGAATGCAAGAGATGAAAAGGTCTCTTTCTTTAGAAACTACAAGGAGACCTGAGAAAGAGATGAATCAGTTTGAAAGCTAGACCTGGATTACATAATTCAAGAAAGAAACGTGACCCATTATAAGGTACTTAAATGAAGGGAACCTATTGTTATTTAGAAATTCCATAATCCATTCAAACTTTGATCAATGGTTCTTCTTGAACCCCTCTAGCTTATACTTCCCTTTTTCTCAATATCCTGTAGCTGTGTGCCTTATAGAGGTGAGGATAGAAAAATATACTTTAATCATATTCCCCAAAAGTCCAGCCAAACCAGGAAAAAAAGGAAGCCTATACGAACTTTAGAAGGAGTGTACCTCTCTAAGGAGTGGCTTGTTAAATACTATCCAGGCACAGTGAACTCTTTAGCTCAGTAGAGATGTAAGGTGAGATTCAGGGATTCCTCATACTTTTCATAATGAACATAGAGACCTATGAATCAGGAGATATTGCTGAGTAGACAGAAGAGGGGATGAGACAACAAGGAGCAGTGAAGAAAAGTGATTGTGAATCAGATGGAGCTAATTTTGTGGGCCAGTATGTGTGGGCAGTAAGAAGAGAAATAGAAATTTAGGAAATATCTGCTGATTCTCAGCTAAGGTTCCTGAACCACTGAATATATAAAATTATTTAAATTATTATTTTCTCACTTCTCCCAAGGATAGTACAAAACTAGTGCCACTGTGGATACAGAGAAGTTGATTCATTACATACAATGAATGCCTTAGGATTTACTTCTCTCACAAAACTCCAGATGAAAGAGGTTGGAATGAAGGGAAAGGGATACAGATTCTTAATTGGAGGCCCCAAATAAATCAGAATTGCAAAGAAGAAAAAAAATTTTAGAAAGAGTTGATAAAGATGAAGCAGGATAGTAGTTTAATATCCCAAGAACTCTGAAGACCAGCACAAGAATTGATACCTGTTGGTACTTTGTCCCCAACAAAAACTTTATACAAATGATGGTTGAAAGGACAATTTTGAATATTAAAGAGGTGGAAAGCCCATGATGAGAGAACCTAACAGTAACATCAGAGAGAGACTTGTTCTGGGAGAATGAGGAAATCAAAATCTAATCACAGTTTTTACATTTTATGTCCTTGAACAAGCCGTTTTCCCCATTCCTTGGTTGCCCCTAAACCCATTACATAGATTCCTCGTGACAAAGAATCAGTGTGGTTTTTAAAGCAAAGTTCAGGGGTATCTGACCAAATTAGCAGGCATCTGTCAATGTAGCATCTTAGGCATAAAGTGAAGGAATAAGGAAGAGGCAGGCTGAAATAGACTTCACTGAGGAAGCAGAGACAAGAAAACTAAGAGAAAAGAAAATGTGAGAGAGACTTTCACATATAACTCTCCCAACTCAACACTACGCACAAACCCATTGTTAAAACGGCTCCCCAAGTATCACCTTCCTCACTCCTTTATCTGTAAGCAAGCTCCCTTATATGTAGGGAACAGTCTAAAACATCTGAAGAAAACAATTCCCTAAAATATATCCTAGTCTGCTACTTAATTAAGAATACTTGTTAACTGCTTGGTATAGAAAATATTAAAACTACTCAGATTTTAAGCTTTTTACCTAGACTTGACCAACCCATATCATGAGAAGGAATTATCTCTATCTTTTGACAGTTTGAAAGGGGAATTAAAACCTGTTACGCTCTTTTACCTGATGAAGATCTGGATATGTTCATGTACAAGATCTGAAGGAAAATAAAAGACAAGCAACCTTCTTTGAAAAGAGGCCTAGGGCTCCACTCTATTAAGGATGGAGGCTGGGAGCTAAATTCCTACACTACACTACGCATACACATACACACACACACTTCTCCAAATTACAAAACAGGGCACTTTTGAGAGAAATGCTCTAGTTCAGTGCTAAAAAAGATGTAATAAGTATTTTATTTGTTTGAACAAGCAATAAAGGATCATATGGACAAGAGGACTAATACACCTCGTTAGCCACCTCCCTTCTCATGTAACCAAAGAGGGAGAAATTAGCATCCTAGATCCTACAATAAGAATTCCTAAAGTCTAAACGGATAGAGAAAAGGAGAAGAGAATAAGTAGTCTGGAAAAACATTCCACAATCCATGCTGACTCTATCAGGCATTCCAGAACTTTGATGGAATACTGATTCTTTATCATGATAAACCTATACAATAGAAATGAACAGAAAACCGAAGTAAACAGAAAACAATTTTTTGCAGGAATATGACAGGGTATTATCAAAGGAGAGTCAAACTCTGAAAACCATCAGGAAGCGCCTGTGATGACAAAACACCTGTATTCTGTTATTAAAATTTAGGGCGAGTTTGGACATTTGGGGAAATTCAAATCAGGATATCATCCACAATGATAAAAATAAGGGATAACTTGAAGGACTCCAATCCAGTAGGCTTATAATCCTATGTATTCTAAGGACTCCATGTGCTCCCTTCAACTTTCCACCAACTCTATCCTCTCTCTGCAGCAGGGCTTCCCTACTCTAAATCAAGGCTTTAGCTCCTGCATTAGGCCACACACTTGTTCCAGGGACCAGCAGAACCTTCAATCCCTGAGGATTACCCGGAACTCCCTTTCCCCCCATCTCAACTGGCCTGCACCCCTGACTCTAGGCCCTTCTGGACACCGCAGCATCTCCGCCGCCCCTCCGGATCCTACCAAAATCAGCGCCTCCATCTTGCCCCGCAGCTGGTGCCGACGTGGAGCCGCAAAAGCAACGCCGCCGCTGATTGGCTCTACGTCCTCACCAGACCCCGCCCAGGATAAGCATCATTGGATAAAGATAAACCAGCCATTACTCTGTTGACCAATCATTGTACTAGCTTGCTTAGCGGAAGCAAGGTGTCCAGCCAAAAGGCTCAAGTACTTGATTGTCAGCTTGAACCCTCAATAAAACGCCAAAACCTCACGTCTGACTGGGGCGGGAGGGTCACTGGGGCGGGGGTTGTTTCCATGGGGAACAGAGGAAGCGAGTGTTAATTTTCAATTGGTAGGACCGAGGGCACGTGATATTATAGGCCTGCTTCAGCGACTTTAATCCGCACTCCCTTTAGGGGGCGCCATGTCTTTTTAGGCTTTAACACTGGCTCCTCCTGACAGGAATCATACCCTAATCCCTATTCCCAGCGCCTCCATTAGGTCCATGGTATTGGTAATTGCCGAAGCAAACACGCCTATCTCTCCCTTCAGGCTTGTTAAAGTCACTTCTGCATCCTCACAGAAAGTCTGCACAACCATACAGTACAGCCAAGAGATCCCCAACATGTTAACTAGGTAAACCAAGGTCGCCAGGAGTTGATTGTCACAGTAACAATCTCCGAGGATTTGCTGGGCCCAGGGAAGGACAAGAAGCCAGCGAGTTTCTAAAAGCAGCTTTCCTTTGATTCAACAGGGAATAGGGAGGCCCAAGTGGGCAGATTGCTCGAGGTCAGGAGTTCAAAACCAGCCTGAGCAAGAGCAAGACCCCGTCTCTACTATAAAAATAGAAAGAAATTAATTGGCCAACTAATATATATATTTAAAAAATTAGCCAGGCATGGTAGTGCATGCCTGTAGTCCCAGCTACTCGGGAGGCTGAGTCAGGAGGATCGCATGAGACCAGGAGTTTGAGGTTGCTGTGAGCTAGGCTGATGCCACGGCACTCACTCTAGCCTGGGCAACAAAGTGAGACTCTGTCTCAAAAAAAAAAAAAAAACAGGGAATAGGATGCTTTACAGATCAGAGGAGAGTAGTTAGGAGGGGCAAAGGAGTAAAAGGATTAGAATAAGGGAGGGTATAGGGAATAGGTTCTGCGGTTTTTCAGTAGGACAAGTCGTTGCAAAATAAGAAAAGTTTCTCTTCTGAATTTTCTTGTAAAAATTTTTTTTTTTTAAAAAAGAGAAGTTTACTGAATGCAGGGATTTCACAATAGGAAAGGGTTTTGATGAAGTTAGCTTTCCCCTACCCCTCGATTCCTTGGTCCTTGACCCATCTTAGGTCAGGAACACCTATTGCCTTAATTATCCTAAAGGGATTTCCCCCCTATTATTATTATTATTATTTTGAGACAGAGTCTTGCTCTGTTGCCCGGGCTAGAGTGCCATGGTGTCAGCCCAGCTCACAGCAACCTCTAACTCCTGGGCTCAAGCGATCCTCCTGCCTCAGCCTCCCAAGTAGCTGGGAGTACAGGCATGTGCCACTATGCCCAGCTAATTTTTTCTATATATTTTTAGTTGTCCAGCTAATTTATTTCTATTTTTAGTAGAGCCAGTTTCTCACTGTTGCTCAGGCTGGTCTCGAACTCCTGACCTTGAATGATCTTCCCGTCTTGGCCTCCCAGAGTGCTAGGATTACAGGCATGAGCCACCTCGCCCAGCCAAAACATTATCTTTAATTTAAAAAAAATGGCCAGGCATGGTGGCTCATGCCTGTAATTTTAACACTTTGGGATGTCCAGGAGGGAGGATCACTTGAGGCCAGGAGTTGGTGTACAGCATGAGCAAGAGCAAGACTCCATCTCTACCAAAAATAGAAAAAATTAGCCAAGTTTGGTGGCACATGCCTGAAGTCCGGGCTACTCGGGAGGCTGAGGTAGGAGGATTTTTTGAGCCTAGGAGTTCAAGGTTGCAGTGAGATATGATTGCACCTGTGCACTCCAGCCTGGGAGACAGAGTAAGACCCTGTCTCAAAACAGAAAAGAAAGGGAAAACTACAGAGTTAATATATGCTATGAAGGAAAGTGATTTTCTGGTGAAGTTCCAGGTGACAAGCCTCATACCTCATATACCTAATCTCTGGAAGAGGTAAGGGCTTGTTCTTTTCTTTTCTTTTCTTTTCTTTTCTCTTTTTCTTTTTCTCTTTCTTTCTTTCTTTCTTTCTTTCTTTCTTTCTTTCTTTCTTTCTTTCTTTCTTTCTTTCTTTCTTTCTTTCTTTCTTTCTTTCTTTTTTTCTTTTTTTTTTTGTAGAGACTAGTCTCACGGTATTGCCCAGGTTGGTCTCAAACTCCTGGCCTCAAGTGATTCTCCTGCCTTACCTTTCCACAGTACTGGTATTATGGGCACGAGCCACTGCACCATTTCTAACAGAAAGAACAGAGAGTTGTTCAAACATTTAATACTGTGCCTTGGAGGGGGGGAAATGGGCACTTATTGAAACCTTAAAATCTGTACCCCCATAATATGCCGAAATAAAAAAAAAAAATACTGTGCCTGGCATCACAGTCAGTGGGTTGTCCATGGTTTTGCAGCTTAATGATAATACTAACATTTGTTGACCTCTTATGTGCCAGGCACAGAGCTAAATCTTTGAATATATTATTTAACACAGTTTTTAAAAACTCTTATGAAGTAGATGGTTATCACACCCATTTTACAGATGAGAAAACTGAAGCTCAGAGCAGTTAAATAATTAAGGTTTTAGTACTATTTTGGTAGGCATATATTTGAACAGAGAAAAGCTGGTTCTAAAACCATGTTCTTACCTGTAATCCACGCCTCTAGTTTGCTGTACAGCCTCTTGTGCATCCCAGTCCTATGTGAAGGATCCTATACCAGTGCCAGATATTCTATAAGGACTATGAGGAGGAAAAATGTGTGATATGTTTGGTTCATGGGGGTAGTTTGCTCCTCTTTCTGTGATTGTGGATTTTGACGAATTTTAACAATAAGACATTGATTTAGAAGATGGCTGATTCGTAGCTCTCCAGCCCGTTGGGTAACTATGCTGTGGGGGGAAGACTACTGACAGGATCTGAGACATTAGTTTTTGTAGTGACTTTGATTTAATCAGTGAAAGACCTCTGGCAAGTCCCTGTGCCCTCTCTGGATGGACTACAGCTGCCACGTCTGGAAAGGGGAGAGGTTCAGACCACAGCTTTCTAGAGCTCTACCTAGCTTTAAAATTCTATAGCTCGTCCAAATGCAGTGGTGTTTACATCTAATTCATCACAGCCAGTTACAGATGTCCTTGTTCCTCCTTCATTCACATTTGACTAGTCTTTATTTATTTATTTTTTTTTTACGCTTCTGTGAAAAGTTGGATTGACTAGTCTTTAAAAAATAAAATAGAATAAAACAAAATTCTATGATCACTGCTGCTCTTTTTGCTTCTGTCTCCCCTTCACTTGGAAAACTGTTTCTGGGCCAGGCATGGTGGCTCATGCCTGTAATCCTAGCATTCTGGGAGGACAAGGTGGGAGCATTGCTTGAGCTCAGGGATTCCAGACCATCCTGAGCAAGAGTGAGACACCTGCTCCGTGTCTACCAAAGGTAGAAAAAATAAAATAAAATAGCCAGGCATTGTGGCACATGCCTGCAGTCCCGGCTACTTGGGAGGCTGAGGCAGGAGGATTACTTGAGCCCAAGAGTTTGAGATTGCAGTAAGCTATGATGATGCCACTGCACTCTACTCAGGGTGACAGAGTGAGACTTTGTCTCAACAACAACCAAAGTAAAACAAGGAAACTGAACAACCCTCCTCACAACCACCCCTCCCAATTTTTAAAAAAAGAAAAACTGTTTCTCAACATTTAAGAGCCAATCAAATGGAAAAAAATATGCTTATGTTTCTCTCTCTCATCATATACCCATGTATATATGATTACAAACTATTTATTAAATATATAGAGAGAAGTGACTGGAAAGGAATACATCAAAATGTAACCAGTGGCTGTTTTGACTTAATAGGGCTTTTTCAGTGACTCCATATTTTCTAGGTGTTCTAAAACGTGTGAGAGTTATGTTATACTGGGGAAAATATTGTAAAGGACAAAAATCAAAGTCTTCTCCTCGTGAAGCCTTCCCTGATAGCCCCAGGTGGAGTTGGACACTTCCTCCTTGCTGCCCTCATTGACTCTGGTCACAACCATATTGTAACATATCAGTTTAACTCACCAGACGTGCTGTCCAAGGCAGTGTTTGTCCCGTTTATTTTATTTCCTTAGCACCTAGCATTCAAACAGTGCACTCAAACAGTGTTTACTGAATGGAATAAATGTTTGTGAAAATGCAAGATGCAAATATGAATGGGCTGTGTCAAAGGGCAATGCAGGATTAAATGTCATATAAGAGACATACACTGGTCGGGCGCAGTGGCTCACGCCTGTAATCCTAGCTCTCTGGGAGGCCGAGGTGGGCGGATTGCTCGAGGTCAGGAGTTCGAAACCAGCCTGAGCAAGAGCGAGACCCCCGTCTCTACTATAAATAGAAAGAAATTAATTGGCCAACTAATATATATATAGAGAAAAAATTAGCCGGGCATGGTGGCGCATGCCTGTAGTCCCAGCTACTCGGGCGGCTGAGGCAGAAGGATTGCTTGAGCCCAGTAGTTTGAGGTTGCTGTGAGCTAGGCTGACGCCACGGCACTCACTCTAGCCTAGGCAACAAAGTGAGACTCTGTCTCAAAAAAAAAAAAAAAAAAAAAAAAAAAAGAGACATATACTGAGAAGGAAATGATCCCTGGGAATTGGTGGAATGTGAGGTCAAGGAGAAGAAAGGATGTTGAGTTAGGCCTTAATTCATTCATGCATTGAAGAAATGACAGGTAGGGTTTGGTGTGAATAAAAGTATGGCAGGTAGGAAATGTAAGAAAATTTTTTAACCTTTTTTTTATTATGGTAAAATATATGTAACATAAAATTTACTATTTTAACAATTTTTAAATGTGCAGTTCAGTGTCATTAATTACATTCACATTGTTACACAACCATCACCACTAGCACATATTTAAAAAAAACAAGCCAGGCGCAGTGGCTCACGCCTGTAATCCTAGCACTCTGGGAGGCTGAGGCGGGCGGATTGCTCGAGGTCAGGAGTTCGAAACCAGCCTGAGCAAGAGCGAGACCCCGTCTCTACTATAAATAGAAAGAAATTAATTGGCCAACTAATATATATATAAAATTAGCCGGGCATGGTGACGCATGCCTGTAGTCCCAGCTACTCAGGAGGCTGAGGCAGCAGGATCACTTGAGCCCAGGAGTTTGAGGTTGCTGTGAGCTAGGCTGACGCCACGGCATTCACTCTAGCCTGGGCAACAAGCGAGACTCTGTCTCAAAAAAATAAAATAAAATAAAAATAAAAATAAATAAATAAATAAATAAATAAAATAAAAATAAAAATAAAAAACCATTAGTGTCACTAAAGTTGGTATTCAACACCCCACTGCTAAATTTGACTGGCTTTAAAAAAAAAAAAAAAAGAAATCCTAGCACTCTGGGAGGCCGAGGCGAGCAGATTGCTCCAGGTCAGGAGTTCGAATCCAGCCTGAGCAAGAGCGAGACCCCCGTCTCTACTATAAATAGAAAGAAATTAATTGGCCAACTAATATATATAGAGAGAAAAAATTAGCCGGGCATGGTGGCACATGCTTGTAGTCCCAGCTACTTGGGAGGCTGAGGCACTAGGATTGCTTGAGCCCAGGAGTTGGAGGTTGCTGTGAGCTAGGCTGACGCCACGGCACTCACTCTAGCTTGGGCAACAAAGTGAGACTCTGTCTCAAAAAAAAAAATCTTTGAGGGATTGATTTCATGGGACAGAGAATTCAAATCAAGAAACAGGGAAGAGAATGGAGATAAAACTGGAAAAGTACTTTGTGCCCAGATTATGAAACACCTTGAAAGTAAACCTAGGTAGCTAATATAGAGGGACCAGATGATATGGAAATTGGAACTGCTACACTCTTTTGGAAACTAATTTATGTGGTATGATTACAGGATATCTGGCAATATCCTGTAAAATTAAACATGAATACATCCTCTCCTAAAGAAATAAAAACACAACCCAATACATAATGATATATATGTAAGAATGTTTATTGCAGCATTATTTACAATGGCAAAAAAATAACATTATCTATCAATAGGGAAAGAGTTCATTAAATTATCGTACATCCAGACTGTGAGATAATATGCAACTAATAAAAAGGAATGTTAGATCTATATGTAATTAACCTGAAGAAATAGCAATGGCATGTTAATTGACAAAAGTAACTTGCAGAGTAATTTATGTGGTATGATTCCATTTTTTCACTTAAGAAAATGTAAAACCATAATCATGAATAACTATGTTTGTAAATTTTTCTATTCTATTCATTCATTCAATAAATATTTATTGAATGCCAACCTTGGCCAGGCATGGAAGCTCAGGCCTGTAATCCTAGCACTCTGGAAGGCCGAGGCAGGAGGATCACTTGAGCTCAAGAGTTTGAGACCAGCCTGAGCAAGAGCAAGAGCCCGTCTCTACTATAAATAGAAAGAAATTAATTGGCCAACTAATATATATAGAAAAAATTAGCCAGGCATGGTGGCGCATGCCTGTAGTCCCAGCTACTCCGGAGGCTGAGGCAGGAGGATTGCTTGAGCCCAGGAGTTTGAGGTACTATGAGCTAAGCTGACACCACAGCACTCTAGCCTAAGCAACAGAGTAAGATTCTGTCTCAAAAAAAAAAAAAAGTATTACTATAGGGTGAGATAGAAAGAGTGGATTCTTAAATAGTTTTTCTTTATATACATTAGTATTTTTTTTACTTTAAATAGTTTTTCTTTATATATGTTAGTATTTTTTTAACTTTCTTACAACAAGCATGTGTTTACAGTTTAAAAACTTATAAAGAGTTGGATGTGGTGGCACGCCCATAGTCCCAGCAACTAGGGAGGCTGAGGCGAGAAGATTGCTTGAGGCCAGGAGTTAGAGCACTCTGGTCATGCCTGTAAGTCATTGCACTCCAGTCTGCACACCTTAGAGAGACCACATCTCTAAAAACAAAACACAACATACAAAAACCTTATAAAGAAGCCAGGCACTGTGGCTCACACCTGTAATCCTAGAGCTTTGGGAGGCCGAGGTGGGAGGACTGCTTAAGGCTAGGAGTTCAAGACCAGCCTGGGCAAAAGCAAGACTCAGTCTCTACAAAAATACAAAAATTAGTTGGGCGTGGTGGCATGTGCCTGTAGTCCCAGGTACTTGGGAGGCTGAGGCAGGATGATCCTGTGAGCCCAGCAGTTTAAGGTTGCAGTGAGCTGTGATGAGGCTACTGCACTCTAGCCCAGGTGACAGAGCAAGACATTATCTCTATCAAACAAACAAAAGAAATCTTATAAAGAAAAAAGTGAATGTCAAAATGGGGATAAAATAAGGATTAAATAAGATAACATGTGAAAATATGTGTGAACTGTTAAATGCCCTACTATTGATATAATCTTATAAATAAGTGGACACCATTGAACCCTTCTGACAAAGGGTGTGAAATTATGAAAACAATTTTTTATGACAAGAAAAATTATTTATGAGATGATATACCATTAAACCTGTCAATTAAAATAATAAATTAAAAATAATCATAACTATATAGTATAATCTCAAATTTTAACATGCATAGAAAAATGACCAGAAGGAAATATGTCAAATGTGAAGAATGGTGTGCTGCTTATAGGGAGCAGGATCATTGAGTAATTTAATTTGATTCTCTAGTTTCTCTGTTCTTTTTTAACGTTTAAATGTTCTACAGAGAATATTATTTAGGGCACAAGCTAGGAATAAAAATTTCCTTAAAATAAGTGGGACAGGACTTCAAAAGAAGGCTCTGGTCTGTGTGCTTCTTTGAAGATCTCACATTGTCTGTGCAGTACTTCAGGGAGGACAAGGCAATTTCAGTAACTTATTATCAAGACCCCATTACTTTAATACATCATGGAAGTCATAGATCAACAACCTCAAGCCACTAAACATCAAGAAGTTCCTGAGGTGCCAGGTGCGATGGCTCACATCTGTAATCCTAGCACTCTGGGAGGCCTAGGCAGGAGGATCGCTTGAGCTCAGGAGTTCAAGACTGATAAGCAACAGTGAGACCCGGTCTCTACTAAAAAATAGAAAAACTAGCCAGGCATTGTGGCACACGTCTGTAGTCCCAGCTACTTGGGCGGCTGAGGCAAGAGGATCACTATAGCCCAGGAATTTGAGGTTGCTGTGAGCTTAGCCCAGGTGACAGAGTGAGACTTTCTTAACAACAATAGAAAACAAAGTGCATTTAATACACCAAACCTACTGAACATCATAGCTTAGCCTAGACTACCTTAAATGTATTCACAACAATTAAATTAACATACAATTGGGCAAAATCATCTAACACAAAGCCTATTTTATAATAAGTGTTGAATATCTCACAAGGTCTCACTTTTGCTGAGGCTGGTCTCAAACTGCTGACCTCAAAGCAATCCTCCTGCATCAGCCTCCCAAAATGCTAGGATTACAGGCATGAACCAGCATGCTGACCGGAAACATTTTTTTCTTTTTTTTGAGACAGAGTCTCCTCTGTTGCCCAGGCTAGAGTGTCGTGGCATCAGCCTAGCTCACAGCAACCTCAAACTCCTGGGCTCAAGCAATCCTCCTGCCTCAGCCTCCCAAGTAGCTGAGACTACAGGCATGTGCCACCATGCCCGGCTAATTTTTTCTATATATTTTAGCTGGTCAATTAATTTATTTCTGTTTTTTTAGTAGAGATGGGGTCTTGCTCTTGCACAGGCTGGTTTCAAGCTCCTGACCTCGGCTGGGCATGGTGGCTCACATCTGTAATCCTAGCACTCTGGGAGGCCGAGGCCAGTGGATCACTCAAGGTCAGGAGTGAAACCCTGTTTCTACTAAAAATGGAAAGAAATTAATTGGTCAACTAAAAATACATAGAGGCCGGGCGCGGTGGCTCACGCCTGTAATCCTAGCTCTTGGGAGGCCGAGGCGGGCGGATTGCTCAAGGTCAGGAGTTCAAAACCAGCCTGAGCAAGAGCGAGACCCTGTCTCTACTATAAATAGAAAGAAATTAATTGGCCAACTGATATATATATGTAAAAAATTAGCTGGGCATGGTGGCACATGCCTGTAGTCCCAGCTACGTGGGAGGCTGAGGCAGGAGGATCGCTTGAGCCCAGGAGTTTGAGGTTGCTGTGAGCTAGGCTGACGCCACGGCACTCACTCTAGCCTGGGCAACAAAGCGAGACGCTGTCTCAAAAAAAAAAAAAAAAAAAAATACATAGAAAAAATTAGCCAGGCATGGTGGCACATGCCTGTAGTCCCAGCTACTCGGGAGGCTGAGGCACTAGGATTGCTTGAGCCCAGGAGTTGGAGGTTGCTGTGAGCTAGGCTGATGCATGGCACTCTAGCTGGGGCAACAGAGTGAGACTCTTATCTAAAAAACAAAAACAAAAAAAAACTCCTGGCCTCCAGTGATCCTCCCGCCTCGGCCTCCCAGAGTGCTAGAATTACAGGCCAGAGCCACCACGCCTGCCCCGAAACAATCTTTCTTTTCTTTTCTTTTCTTTTCTTTTCTTTTCTTTTCTTTTCTTTTCTTTTCTTTTCTTTTCTTTTCTTTTCTTTTCTCTCTTCTCTTCTCTTCTCTTCTCTTTCTTTTCTTTTCTTTTCTTCCTTCCTTCCTCTCTTCCCTTTCTTCCCTTTCTCTCCTCTTCTGTCTTTCTTTTTCCTTTCTTTCCTTTCTTGATAGAGTCTCACTCCGTTGCCCGGGCTAGAGTGCTGTGGCATCAGCCTAGCTCACAGCAAGCTCAAACTCTTGGACTCAAGCAATCCTTCTGCCTCAGCCTCCCAAGTAGCTGGGACTACAGGCATGAGTCACCATGCCTGGCTAATTTTTTCTATTTTTGTTAGAGACAGGGTCTCGCTCTTGCTCAGGCTGGTTTCAAACTCCTTACCTTAAGTAATCCTCCCACTTCAGCCACCCAGAGTGCTAGAATTACAGGCGTGAGCCACCGCACCCAGCCTGGAAACAATTTTTTAAATTGAGGTGAAATACATGTGAAAAATGAACAATCTTAAAGTGTACAATTCACTGGTGTTACATATATTAACAATGTTGTACAACCACCACCTCGCTCTAGTTTCAAAACATTTTCATCGCCCTTTGAGAAAACCTGGTACCCATAACGTAGTCACTCCCTATTTTCCCCTCCTCCCAGCTCTGGCAACCACTAATCTGCTTTTTGTCTCTATGGATATTTAAAATAAATAGAATCTTACAATATGTATGCATTTTTGTCTGGCTTCTTTCACTTATCATAATGTTTTCAAGGTTTATCTATTTTTTCAGCATGTATCAGTACTTCATTCCTTTGCATGGCTGAATAATATTTCACTGCTGGATATGTACTGTTTTGTTTATCCATTCATTCGTTGCTGGACAGCCATTTGGGTTGTTTCTGCCTTTTTTTTTTTTTTTTTTTTTTGAGACAGAGTCTCACTTTGTTGCCCAGGCTAGAGTGAGTGCCGTGGCGTCAGCCTAGCTCACAGCAACCTCAAACTCCTGGGCTCAAGCGATCCTCCTGCCTCAGCCTCCCGAGTAGCTGGGACTACAGGCATGCGCCACCATGCCCGGCTAATTTTTTATATATATATCAGTTGGCCAATTAATTTCTTTCTATTTATAGTAGAGACGGGGTCTCGCTCTTGCTCAGGCTGGTTTTGAACTCCTGACCTTGAGCAATCCGCCCACCTCGGCCTCCCAAGAGCTAGGATTACAGGCGTGAGCCACAGCGCCCGGCCTGTTTCTGCCTTTTGACTATTGTGAACAACACTGCTATGAACATTCATGTAACAAATATTTTCAATTTTGGAGTGGAATTGTTGGGACATGATTCTATTTTTTACCTTTTTGAGGAACCGCCAAACTACTTTCCATAGTGGCTACCCCATTTTACATTTCCAACAGCAACACATGAAGTTTGATTTCTCCACATCCTCACCAACACTCGTTATTTTCTGAGTTTTTTGTTTTTGTATTTTTTTAACAACCATCCTAGTGGGTATGAAGTGGTGTCTCATTGTGGTTTTAATTTGCATTTCCCTGATGACTAATGATTTGAACATCTTTTCATATGCTTGCAGTCTATTTGCATATCTTCTTTGGAGAAATGTCTATTCAAGTCCTTCATCCATTTTTAGATTGGGTTGTTTGTCTTTTTGTTGTTGAGTTGTAAGTGTTCTTTATATATTCTGGATACTAGACCCTTATCAGATACATGAATTGGAAATATTTTTTCCTATTTTGTAGGTTGTATGGAAGCAATTTTAAGATGATTAATTTGACAGCTGTGTGTGCAAGAAGGATTGGAAGAAGGATGGAAAGCAGAAAGATCAACTGGGAAGCCATTGCAGTTTTTCAGGTTACAATGAACACAAAGTAGTAACAGTGAGGAAAATGTCCCCAAAAGATGTTCACCACAAGCGAAATTAGGAAAAGTCAAAATGAGATCAGCCATGTGTAGAAGTAGCAAATGATCTGGTATAGTGTCAGGAAAACATAATTCTATCAATATATCTAAAGTTCTAGCAACCTAATCACTTAAAGTAAAATGGCTGGAGCCCTAACACAATCCAACTCTAACCCAATCAATTATAATAAAATGGCTGAAGGGAATATAAACAGAATCAATTATATTAACTTGGCTAGAGCTGAAACCCAATCAATTGAATTGAACTTTGTCTTCATAGAAGGGGGAGTAGGGAGGTAGTCTACAAAGAATTCCTCCCCCTGCAAAAATTGTCAATATCTCTCTGGTGACATTTACGGGAGAGGATTACCTGTTTGGCCAATATGAATGAACATCTTACATCGTTATAAAGGAGGTGGATGCTATTCTATTAGTCATTAAAATTATCTAACTAATTCCATTTGTTCACTAAGTGATCTTCTTTCTAATTATCATATTTGACTTTCAAAGTAGTCAATGATTATGATTAGCCAATAGAATTGTCTAGACCACTGTAAGTTTTATGCAGTAATATGTAAATCAACCATGTGGCTTATACATTATGCTCTTCTAAGTTTGGGCAGCATAAGTCAGTTCTCCTAAGATGAATTAATTGACCAAAATTGAACTTCTGGGCATTCAAGCCAAGGCTTAGATCTTCTTAGAGAAAAAAATCAGCAATGTTTCCATCATTGCCACTCTAATATCAACCCACTTTAGAAGGAGCCTTATTTCAAGTGCTCAGAGAGACAGTGAGAGGAATCTTTTGCGGTTTTGTTTTCCATTCTAGAGTGAAACCAGAGACTCAGAAAAGCAATTTAAATAGTCTAGGACCACACGGTTCACCTAGATTAGGCTCTAGACACTAACTCCCAGCCCAGGGCTTACTCTGACTCTTGCTACAGCAATCATAGATTGCTTCTATTCCAGCCACTGCAGAATGGGAAGCAGCACAAACAGTGGCCAGCACAGTGGAGTAGGCAGCTACAGCTGTTGACCTGCAGATGTGGGCAAGTTCCTCCACAAGATGACTCGTGAGGACTCCCTGCGTCTTTGGTTCTCAGTGGGACATTCTCTGGGAATAAAGCAGGTCTTGGGGAGACAGTGGAAGAGTGGCACTTTTCTGACCTAACAACAGTCTGTCTGGCTTTGTCTCTGAGGTATAGGAGGTGTCTCTCCAACATACAACTACAATAAAACTTAAGACCATGCAGAGAAAGATTCCTGGAGTTATATAGCTGCTGCTTTTATCCAAGGGAAAGGATTGGGAGTGCTTTCTGGATGAACTCTTTAGACCTTGAGATCCACCCCTACCTCTGAATTACTTCATCAACCTTTCCTCAGGACTGCATCAGACATAGCCAACTGCAGAGAGAGCAACATCACTGTGGGGCAGAATTGAATATTAGTTGTGCCTTCAGAGAAATCTAATCTGTTTGTCCCTTTACAGAACTGTGACAGAGGTCTTCATTAGAAAGAGGGATACTTCTTTCATCTTAATTATGTAGAAGGCCAAGCATGTGGGAATAGATTTAAATAAGCTGGTAGGGCCGGGCATGGTGGCTCACGCCTGTAATCCCAGCACTCTGGGAGGCCGAGACGCTTGAGGTGGATCGCTTGAGGACAGGAGTTCGAAACCAGCCTGAGCAAGAGACCTGGGCAAGAGCAAGACCTCCGTCTCTACTAAAAATAGAAAGAAAGTAATTGACCAACTAAAAATATATATACAAAAAATTAACCGGGCATGGTGGCACATGTCTATAGTCCCAGCTACTCGGGAGGCTGAGGCAGTAGGATCACTTGAGCCCAGGAGATCGAGGTTGCTGTGAGCTAGGACGCCATGGCAATCACTCTAGCCTGGGCAACAAAGTGAGACTCTGTCTCAAAAAAAAAAAAAAGCTGGTGGATTTGGTATTGGAAAAATAAGGCAGTCTCATCTAATTGCATCTATTTTATTAATGAAACATAAGGCAAGGTCATCTGCTAAGAGCAAAGGTGGTATTGGAGATTTTAGAAGAGAGAAGGTGTGAAACAGTCATTGCACAGAGTAGAAAAGAGAATTTACTTGGGAAATATAGAATTATTTGGGAGTGTTGAGTTTTGGGGGCACAAATTTAAAGTGATACTATCAGCAAGATTCTGAGATTTTCTCCATCAGTATTTAGCTCTGCCCAGGTATAGATGTGGAGAAGCTTAATTGCTAGATTTAACTAGAACTTTTTTTTCCAGGAAAGTTTGATGGAGGGGAAGGGGGCAAGGAAGTCAACAATATCTGCAAGTTTATAGCTCTGGATATGAAGGGGAGTTATGGATTATTTAAAAAATAAAATAAAAAGGCCAGGCATGGTGGCTCATGCCTGTAATCCTGGCACTTTGGGAAGCTGAGGTGGGTGGATTGCTTGAGGCCAGGAGTTTGAGACCAGCCTGGGCAACACAGTGAGACCTCGTCTCTACAAAAAAAAAAAAATTAAAAAATTAGTTGGGGCCGGGCATGGTGGCTCATGCCTGTAATCCTAGCATTCAGGGAGGCAGAGGTGGGAGGACCACTTGAGCCTCAGCAAGAGCAAGACCCTGTCTCTACTAAAATTAGAAAGAAATTAGCTGGGTGTGGTGCATGCCTGTAGTCCCAGCTACTCGGGAGGCTGAAGCAGGAGGATTGCTTAAGCCCAGGAGTTTGAGGTTGCTGTGAGCTAGGCTGATGTCACGGCACTCTAGCCCAGGCAACAGAGCAAGACTCTGTCTCAAAAAACAAAAAAACCCAAATTTTTTGGGCATGATGATGCACACCTGCAGTCCCAGCTAGAGATCACTTGAGCCCGGGAGTTGGAGGTTATAATGGGCTATGATGACGCCACTGCACTCTAGCCTGGGTAACAGAGGGAAACTCTGTCTCAAAAAATAAAACAAATAAAAAAATAAACAGATAGTACCAATGGTTGAGAGATCTTTGTGGGAGGAGGGCTATTAGGGTGACAGGAAGGATGTTAGGGTAGGAAGATGGGTAATAGGATATGAGAAGGAAAGAGAGAAGATAGTAAACAGGAGGTGAGATACTTGAACATTTGAAAGGATTTTCTCTGAAGTGAATTGCTCCAGTTTTTCCTCTCCTTTTCCAGCCTTTGGTTTTTCCTTATTTCTTCTTTCTACCTCTTTTTCCACCAGAGAGAAAAGAGCAATAAAATTTACTTTTTGGGCCGGGCCCAGTGGCTCACACCTATAATCCTAGCACTCTGGGAGACCAAGGCGGGCAGATTGCTCAAGGTCAGGAGTTCGAAACCAGCCTGAGCCAGAGCGAGACCTCGTCTCTACTATAAATAGAAAGAAATTAATTGGCCAACTAATATAGATAGAAAAAATTAGCCGGGCATGGTGGCGCATGCCTGTAGTCCCAGCTACTTGGGAGGCTGAAGCAGAAGGATCACTTGAGCCCAGGAATTTGAGGTTGCTATGAGCTAGGCTGATGCCATGGCACCTAGCCTGGGCAACAAAGCAAGACTCTGTCTCAAAAAAATAAATAAATAAAATAAGATAAAATAAAATTTACTTTTTGTGACCTGCCTGGATGACTGAGTTGATGGTTCACCAGTCTTCAGTATGGGTGTCTGTGTCTTCATTCTGGAAAAAAGAAAGTTGATCATCGTCGGGAGATGAGGCTAGGAGCCCTACACCTTCCTCCTCGTGGGTGTCTCATTTTGTGGCAAGTGATCTCTCTGGAGAAGACATGGCCAGAAGCAGTAGCAACCAGGTTCGAGGATGGTTTTAGCTACAACCACAAAGAATACAGACCAAAAAAACTGCCAACAGGGACAGTGTGAGGCTTTGGTAAGGAGACAGCCTCCTTGAGAAGAGCTTTAAATACTAGAGAATTTGGGAAGGGTCCCAGAGGTACTGGGACAAATTAGATGACCTATCCTCCTGTGTTTCAATGTGCTATATGTGAGACTTGGGGAATCAAAGGGGCCTGGGCTCACTGCACTAAAGAGAACCCCAGGGCTCCCTCTTCTTGTTAGTTTTGACCAAGATGCTCACCCCCAAGCCTGGAAATATCTCAGTAAAGCCCTCTGAGTTTACCAGGGTAAGTCAGCCCAACCTGTACCACGGTACTTGGAGGAAGAGGGCTGAGAACTTTGACAGGCAACTAGACTCGTGTCAGGGAGTGGGTGCTAAGCTCTGGTCACCATGACCTACCCTGCCATCTCAGGAAACTGAGACACTTCTCCAGCCAAACCTCCTTTTATGATCCTGGGGCTCTCATGCACTGTAATCGATCAAACCTTTATAGACTTTCCCTCAACAATTATACATTTACATGTATTGTTTCTTCTGCCTTTAATGTCCCCATTTTTCTCCCTATAGAATTCATTCTTTAAGACTAGTTTAAGAAGCACTCTCCAAGGCAACTTGGAAGTGTGTCCCAGACTGCAGTTAAATGAAAAAGAAAAAAAAGACTAGTTTAAAGACTACCTCCTCCATTAGGCCATCCCTCCAAGTTAGAAGCTCTTTTTTTTTTTTTAAGAAATGGGGTCTCAGGCTTGGCGTAGTGGCTCATGCCTGTAATCCTGTAATCCTAGCTCTCTGGGAGGCGGAGGTGGGCTGATTGCTCAAGGTCAGGAGTTCGAAACTAGCCTGAGCAAGAGCAAGACCCCGTCTCTACTATAAATAGAAAGAAATTAATTGGCCAACTAATATATATAGAAAAAATTAGCCGGGCATGGTGGCGCATGCCTGTAGTCCCAGCTACTCCGGAGGCTGAAGCAAGAGGATTGCTTGAGCCCAGAAGTTTGAGGTTGCTGTGAGCTAGGCTGACGCCACGGTACTCACTCTAGCCTGGGCAACAAAGCAAGACTCTGTCTCAAAAAAAAAAAAAAAAAAGAAAGAAATGGGGGTCTCAATATATTGCCCAGGCTAGACTTGAACTCCTGGACTTCTGGGCTCAAGTGATACTCCTACCCCAGCCTCCCAAGTAGCCAGCTGCTCTTTTGTCTTTGTTCTCAAAGGACTTAATTTATGCACGTCATTAGCCACATCCTTTTATTTGTTTATGCATGTGTCTGTGCCATTAGACTGTAATTGCCCAAAGCAAGAATCACACCTTAATTATCTTGGTATCCTCTGAATTTAGCAATTTAGTACATACTCTGTAAAGATTTGTTGAATGAATAACTGTATATTATACTTGGAACTAGATACCTTGAGGTGTATATATAAAAAAGACAAAACATAAAATAGAATCCCTCTCAATAAGAAGTTTGTCTATTAGTTAATAATAATTTAATTTAATAATGATGATTTAATACATTTAATATTTAATAATTTAATAATAATGAGTATGTGTATGATATATGTACCATTTAATATTACTTCTATATACCAGGCACAAAATCAATGAAGTAAACATATATACCCATTTTTTAATTAATTTATTTCTCAATGACATGTAAAATAAGTATTGTTATTTTCCCCAAATTACACGAGTAAAATTCGGCTATGAGATATTAAGAATTTGTCTGAGAGCCTGGTAAGGCGGCACAAGCCTATAGTGTCAGCTACTTGGGAGGCTAAGGTGGGAGGATCATTTGAGCCCAGGAGTTTGAGACCAGCCTGGGCAACATAGTGAGATCCCCCAGCCCTGAAGAAAACATTTGCCTGAGATCTCAAAGTAAATGTCAGAGCCAATGGCTGAGTGTTGGCATTTCTGACTCTGAAACTCATGCTCTCTCTCTTTTTTTTTTTTTTTTTTTTTTGAGACAGACTATTGCTCTGTTGCCCGGCTAGAGTGCATTGGCATCAGCCCAGTTCACAGCAACCTCAAACTCCTGAATTCAAGCAGTCCTTCTGCCTCAGCCTCCCGAGTAGCTGGGACTACAGGCATGCACCACCATGCCCAGCTAGTATATATATATATATATATATATATATATATATATATATATATTTTTTTTTTTTTTAGTTGTCCAGCTAATTTCTTTCTATTTATAGTAGAGACAGGGGTCTGGCTCTTGCTCCGGCTGGTTTCGAACCCCTGACCTCAAGCAATCCTCCCGCCTCGGCCTCCCAGAGTGCTAGGATTACAGGCGTGAGCCAATTTGCCCAGCCCTTGAAACTAATGCTCTTAACCATGATACTATGGTGCCTAAGACAAGTTCTTGTACAATACAGTTTATATCATTACTATTATAGGAGGATATCATAAAACATTAAATCACATGGTTCAAATAGAAAATAAAATATTTAAATGAGGTTATTAATTCCCTGGTACATATCATTGCAAAAGGAGTTAGAAAATAGGACCACAGGCCGGGCGAGGTGGCTCACGCCTGTAATCCTAGCACTTTTAGGAGGTCAGGAGTTCGAAACCAGCCTGAGTAAGAGCAAGACTCCATCTCTACTAAAAATAGAAACAAATTAATTGGCCAACTAAAAATATATAGAAAAATTTAGCCGGGCATGGTGGCGCATGCCTGTAGTCTCAGCTACTCGGGAGGCTGAGGCAGTAGGATCGCTTGAGCCCAGGAGTTTGAGGTTGCTGTGAGCTAGGCGGATCCCATGGCACTCTAGCTGGGGCAACAGAGTGAGACTCTGTCTCAGAAAAAAAAGGAAAAGAGGAATATATATATGCACTAACATAGCCGGAAAAAGGGTTGTATAGTTAGAGCTTGAACTGAACTGGGCCTTGGAGAGTAGATCAGAAGAAGGGAAGCAACATTAATGTACTTTCTGTATGTGCACTGTATGTACATTGCCTCACCTCATCCCTTGCACAACCTGTGATGGAAGCTCTGTTCTCCCTGATTACCAAAGGGAAACTGAGGTTCAGAGATTTCCCCAAATCCACAGTGCTAAGTACTGAGCTGAGACTCAAACCCAGATCTCTCTTCTACTCCATAATGCCTCAGTTTGGTAGAAAAAGCCAAGGAGGACATTCCAGGTGGAAGGAAGCAGCAGGAACAAAGATGGGAGGCTGGAATGAAAAGGATGGTTATGAAAGGGGTAAGCCAGGCATCTAGCTTTCCATCCTCATAGAGCAGAGGGTGGGACTTCCTAGCAGCTCCACCCACTGCAGAGGATTGCAATAGTGTGGGGGTGGGTTGGAGGTTCTGGGGTTCCTGGAAGGTGACTGAAGCCATAAGCCTGGCTCTGTGCCCATTGTGTGGCTAGAACTAGCCCTGCCCAGTAGTGCTGGGATGGAGAGCCCTGGCCTGAGGGCTAGTTCCTTGAAGTCTAGCCCCCACCGCTCCCCACCAACGCTGGTGCATCTTAAGCCTTGGCTCTCTCCCAGAATCAGGCTGCTTACTGGCTCCAGTTCTGTCCCAGGCATCTCTCTATCAGAGCCTGGCCTCCAGCTAGGGTGTTCTCAGTTCCTGGAGCCCCTGACACACTCTGGCCTCCAGGTATCTAAGCTTTCATTTCCTAATAATAATAGACTCACATTTGTATTGATCCCATTTTACCTTCCCAACAATTCCACTAAGGGGGAATATCATCATTATTTCCATTTTTCAGATGAGGAAATAAAGCTCAGAAAGATTGGGTAGCCCAAGGACACATAGCCATTAAATATCAGGACCCAAGCCCAAGCCTAAATTTTTTTTTTTTGTTTTTTTTTTAGAGAGACAGGTTCTCACTATGTTACCCAGGCTGGCCTCAAACTCCTGGGCTCAAGTGATCCTTCCACCTCAGCCTTCTAAGTAGCTGGAACTACAGGCACACACTATCATACCTGGCTCTAAGCCCAAGTCTTGAGATTCAAGATCTGGTACCTTTTCTTTCTAGATTTAGAAGTAAGCCCCAGGGGTTATTTCTTCTGAGCTATTCTAGACTCATCTGTCAGCCTTCATCCATTTGGGTGTCAGTGCTGGACTTTGCTAGCAAAGTCTTAGATACCAGGGTCTGAAAATGTCAGTCCTACCCATTCCCTTGAAAGCCCCATGCTCTTTTGGCCTGAGAGTGGGGTTCGGTATCCTTTGAACTCCTGATTCAACCCTCTAAAAATTCTTACCTAAGGAAAAAACCTCCTCAAAGACTTGTTTTAAATCCTATCCCAAACTGGAGCACAAGGCAAAATGAGCGGATGGTTCAGGAGGCCTGCTCCACCACCTGGGCTTCAGTTTATACCACTCCTCTTACTTTAGTAAGAGGGGCCTCACTATTCCCTGGTCCCAGACGCCTCCACCACCTCCCCCCACCATCAGGGTAACCGCCTGGCTCTGCTGCCTAGGATAACGCCCAGCCCTCCCCTTGCCCCCTGTGGCTGCCTCCCCTTTCCGTCTGTTGAGAGAGGAAGCCAGGGGGTGGCGGGTGCAACCCTGCAGGGCACTGATAAAGGGCCAGCCCTCCCCCACCCTCTGAGGCCACTGCGGTCAGACCAGCAGTCAAGCAGGCAAAGCAGCCAGCTCCCTCTGGGACCCGTGGCCCTCCCCTGGTTCCACCTCTACCCACCCCGCCCTTCTCGGGAAGCTGGTTGCATAACCCAGTGGGTGTTTGGCAACATTGCTTGTGGCTTGACCTGCTGGTGGTGGTGGTGTACACACACCACACGTTATGGGGGTGAGGGTGGAGATGGGTTGACCAGTGTGACAACAAGTCAACCTCTTGCAGGTGGGTGAGCAGAATAGGTGAGGAATGAGAAAATAGTAAAGATATGGGGCTGCATTTTTGTCTGTATTCTGTCTCTGCTACCTGGGTTGAAGTGGGAGAATCTTGGGGACAGGAAAATTTTAGGCATCCCTGCCCTGCCAAGCCGAAGACACTATCCAACCCATTCAGGGTGGTGCTTGGCTCCTACTGCCCTGAAATTCATAAATCAAGCAAAGGAGACTTAACGCAAAAGGGTGTTGACTCTGGACTTCAGGAATAGGAGAGGAAGGAGGTAACCAACCCTTTATAGCCTTTGCCTAAGGGTTTACTGGGTGCTGTGGAGCCAGGACACAGCCTGGGAGCTGCAGTGAAGTCCTCTTCCTATAGGAGAGGAGTGGGGGTGAGGAGAAACACCTCTGCCCTAGCCAGTCACCTAAATGGAGGTTGTCTCTTCACTTAGCTCACCCTACATGACCATGTCTGTCCCCCCAAAAAGTAGGAAGTGACTTCAAATACTTCCTTGACTCCCTCTTGCTTACAGAATAAAATACAATAGCTTCACTTTCAAGACACTTTATAATCTAGCCCCAGTCAAATTTCCAGGCTTTTCTTCTATTGCTTTCTACCGCATACCCCACCCTAGGAAACCCAAAGTATCACTCTGTGTTTTATGCCTCTGTGCAGCCACATCTTTGCTTAGAATACTCATTTCCCCTTCTCTTCCTGGGGAATTCCTAATCATTCTCCACAGTCCAGCTTAATAGTCACCTCCTCTATGAAGCCTTCCTTGAATTTCATCAGGCAGAACTTATTTCCTCTTGTGCTCCATACCACTTTATATAGACCTTTATTGATGTAATTCTCTAACGAGAATCTGAGGACACAGACAATGTCTTACTCATCTTTGTGTTCCTGGAGTGTAAAACACAGTAGACACTCAATTTATTTGTTGAATGAATGAATGATTAGGCTTGTGTTATCCATAGTTGGAGCTGTAACACCACAGTGTCCTGAACTGGAAATTCTTATTCAATAAATGTTTGTTGCCTATCTGTAATCTGATATCATTATATAATCAGCCACAAGTGTGACTATCATCACCGCTCATCCCCTCTGGGGGGCCCAAATAAGTATGCAAGCAAGAGAGCTATAGCTGAAAGCCCATGTATGTGACCCAGATTCATGCCCAGGTCATCAAAAGATTCTGAACTCACATGTAACATGAGATGAAGTCATTAGATTGCCTCCTGTCCTACGTAGATCAGGCATGCACAGTCATGATCTACTAGGATAGGGATGGAATTCAAAGCATGCAACCATGAGTTTGGAATAGGCATTAATCAATTCCAGCACATGCAGGTGGCATAGGAGGCTCCTTGTGGTGTCAGGATTGCCTCTTCACTTGCATAGTTGTGTTGCTGGGCTGAGGGGATTTTAGGGGAGCACTGGATGGCCTGGGTAGTGGTACAGTAGTGGGGGACACTTGGAGGCCTCACAGAAGCTGCTCTTTATCAACTAGGACAGAACATTTTCCATTATTTTAACAGTGAACACAATCCTATTAGAGCATGCTGGCTGAATGCCAGCCCTCCCTTGAGATGGCACCTGTCCACTTCCCCAGTCATCAAATGTTTCTAATATAACTTGAACACCATAAGAAGAAAAAAATAGAGAAAAAAATGTAAGCTGCTGCTATAAGGATTTAAGCTAGACTTATGAAGGACATTCCTTAGAGCTGAAAGCCACTAAAAGCTAGAAAGAAGGAAGATCTCCGTCTCTCTCATTTTTTTTTTTTTTTTTTTGTAGAGAAAGGGTCTCACTCTGTCACCCAGGCTGGAGTGCAGGGATTTAAGCAATCCTCCTGCCTCAGCCCTCCCTAGTAGCTAGGCACACACTGCCATGGCTGGCTAGTTTGCGGGTTTTTTGTTTTTTTTTTGAGACAGAGTCTCACTTTGTTGCCCGGGCTAGAGTGAGTGCCGTGGCATCAGCCTCGCTCGCAGCAACCTCAAACTCCTGGGCTCAAGCGATCCTCCTGCCTCAGCCTCCTGAGTAGCTGGGACTACAGGCATGCGCCACCATGCCCGGCTAATTTTTTCTACATATATTAGTTGGCCAATTAATTTCTTTCCATTTATAGTAGAGATGGGGTCTCGCTCTTGCTCATGCTGGTTTCGAACTCCTGACCTTGAGCAATCCGCCCGCCTCAGCCTCCCAGAGTGCTAGGATTACAGGCGTGAGCCACCGCGCCTGGCCTGCGGGTTTTTTTGTTTTCCATTTTTTTTTTATAGATGAGGGTCTCACTATGTTGCCTAGGCTGGTCTCAAATTCCTGGCCTCTAGTGATCCTCCCACCTCAGCCTTCCAGTTGCTGGGATTATAGGTGTGAGCCACCATGCCCATTGAGACAAAAAGATGAATGAGTGACTTCTGAGGGTACCTGATAGCCCACACACATGTCCTGGCCTGTCCTAGATATGTGGTTGCCATGTGGCTGGGGTGCCTTGCCTGGGAGAAAGGAGGACAGAGGGCACCCAGGGTTCCCTTTAAAGGAGATGAATAATCTCCCTGCTGGGCAGCCCCCCACCTAACTCCCCTCACACACTAACAAAAAACCTGGCCAAGAAAGAGGCCTTTGTCCTAGGACATCTGAGGCTGAGGGGGGAGGGGAGAAGACTACAGGTGAAAGGACACTTCAAAGCAGCCAGCTGCCCCTCCTCCTCAAAATAGCTCCCCTACCCTGTTCCTAGAGCCCAGGTTTTCCTTAAAGGAAGGCTGTGTCCTAAACGCTCACCTGCCTAAACAGCTGGGAGGCTAGACACCTGGTCCTTACCTTCAGCTGCCTTCCACTTTGCTATGACTCAGTTTCCCTGTCCCTACAACCTACATAAAGTGTAGAGATCATTTTTGACTGGACCATCACGATGGAACTCATCACCGGCATGGAAGAAACGCAGACCTGGCTGGACTCCTAGGCTGAAAGGAGGGCTGGAGAGGCTTGGAGCCATGTGTGCCCCCGCTGGCAGGGAGCAAGGTGGGGGCGGGGTGTAGGCAGAAACCACACCAGGCTCAAGTTTCCTCTCTTGGCCAGAAGGGGCAGGAGGAGAGGAGAGCCTGGGGAAAGGGGAGGGTTGGAGGAAGGACGAAGAACTCAGGCCGAGGGCGTCAGGGAGGAGGCTGGTGCGCCTGCTTGGGGCTCCCTGCCCCAGCCCAGCCCCAGCCCCAGCCCCAGCCTCCTCACTCAGAGCTCAGCAATGGCCCGGGGGCGGGGCGCGGCCCTCGCGGATTCTCAGAGGTAGCAGGGATCCTCGCCCAGGAGGTGTCAGCTCAGGCCCAGCCTCCCCAGAGACAGCACCCGGAGCCTCCTCTCCTCACCTTGCTGGGACTCTGCCACAGGTGCTTGAAAGGTGGGGTGGGCAGGTGGATTCCAGTGGGATCTGAGGGGCAGGCTGGGAAGGGCGAAGGTAGAGGGGGAAATAACCAACTTTCAGGATGTTCTTAGGAGGTCTCAGACCTTCCCAGACTGCTCCAGGGTTGAGAATCTGACATCCTTGGGAACTCCTCTATGAAAAGACCTAGATGGCTTCCTGAGTGCTCTGGGATCTTTGGGGTGGGAGACTGGATGGGGACTACAGGGTGGGGCTGGGAACCCTTCAGCTAGTGGGCTGCCCTGGGAGAGAGAGTAGACTCCCAGCTACATGCTGTCACCCTCTCCCCTACCCATTCCAATCCACTGCCCTGTCCAGCCAGCTGGGAAGGCTTGGGGGAAGCTAAGGAATTGAAGACACTGGATCTCTGGACCTCTGAGAAGTGTTGTTGCAGCAAGATGGGGTGGTGGGTACTGGGTGTTCCCCTCCCATTACTCCTTCTCTTTCGGGGGGCCCAGGAACAGTAGAGATCCGCTGGAACTGGAAGGGAGATGAAGGCATCCTAACCCCAGCGGAGTTCCTTCTGACTGGAACTCTTGGCTGATTGGGAAGTAGGGCATTGGGAAGCAGGGGAAGAGAAGAGGGGATATCAGATCTGCTGGGGTTGGGATTCTCTAGTCATTGGTCCCAATGGACTGGAATTTGGGGTCCAGGCATAGAGTGACAGGACAGTAGAAACTTGCCCCTCTCTCTCTTGTTTCCACACACAGGTTTGAGTCGGGCATGCCCCTGGGGCACTGAGCTCACTCTGATTGCCTCTCTCTTCCCGTTTCCTTCATTTTTCTTGTTTCTCTATCTCACCTCTGTGTGCCTCTCTTTGGGGATTCTCCCTAATATTTCTAAATAGGTTGCTTACTTGCCAACCCACACCCCACGTTTTACTGACCTCTCCCCATCCTTTTACTGCCTGTACTGACACTTGGAGAGGTGGGATAGTCCAATGAGCTTCAGAAGAGGGACCCTTCTCATCATTCCCTCTTGTCAAGGAAGTTGAGAGCCCTGGAGCAGCAGTGGAGGCCAAATGCCTTCCTCTCCCCAGCATCACTCTCCAAACGCTGCTGGCCCCATATCCCTGATCATAAAGCTCCATATCATTCTGTGAGTATTGGGGGGACTATGATAAAATCTTTCTGGGCTGGTAGGACCATCAGGATAAGAATAAAGAAGATGGCCGGGTGCAGTGGCTCACGCCTGTAATCCTAGCACTCTGGGAGGCCGAGGCGGGCGGATTGCTCGAGGTCAGGAGTTCGAAACCAGCCTGAGCAAGAGCGAGACCCTGTCTCTACTATAAACTTTTATTTTTTATTTTTTTTTTTGAGACAGAGTCTCGCTTTGTTGCCTAGGCTAGAGTGAGTGCCGTGGCGTCAGCCTAGCTCACAGCAACCTCAAACTCCTGGGCTCAAGCGATCCTTCTGTCTCAGCCTCCCAAGTAGCTGGGACTACAGGCATGAGCCACCATGCCTGGCTAATTTTTTCTATATATATTAGTTGGCCAATTAGTTTCTTTCTATTTATAGTAGAGACGGGGTCTCGCTCTTGCTCAGGCTGGTTTCGAACTTCCGACCTCGAGCAATCCACCCGCCTCAGCCTCCCAGAGAGCTAGGATTACAGGCGTGAGCCACCGCGCCCTGCCTGTCTCTACTATAAATAGAAAGAAATTAATTGGCCAACTAATATATATAGAAAAAATTAGCTGGGCATGGTGGCACATGCCTGTAGTCCCAGCTACTCGGGAGGCTGAGGCAGGAGGATTGCTTGAGCCCAAGTGTTTGAGGTTGCTGTGAGCTAGGCTGACGCCACGGCACTCACTCTAGCCTGGGCAACAAAGTGAAACTCTGTCTGAAAAAAAAAAAAAAAAAGAATAAAGAAGATGGATTTTAGTCTCTGCAGATGACTCTAGTTCTACCTGATCCACAATGTTGGGGAATAAGAGAAAGAACACCCAACCCAGTAGGAATAAGATGTTGTGTGACCTTAATACACAGGCTAAACTGTAAAGTGGGAGCTGCTTATTATTGTAAAAGAAAAGGGACACCGGGAAGCCTACTTCCCCAGTACCTCCCCAGTTTCTTTGCTCTATGGTGCAGAATTGGATCTGACTACACCTCCCTCCCTGAGCTATGCCTCTGCCTGCCAGTTCCCCTGTCCTCTGAAATACCTCCTAAGACCCAGAGGGACCTATACCTGGTGTATAGACCACTATCCACCTTTGAGTGTATAGGGAAAAACCTCCTATAGCCTGGTGCAATCTTGCTACTATACTAGAGAGCTGACTGGAGCTAATCCAGACATTTTCCTCAACTCCCTGTCCCCGAACCTCTTTCTTCCCCCTGCTCCTCTCCTTCTATGTTCTCATTTTCCTTTCCCAGGAGGAGGGGGAGACTGAGCTCCAGGTTTTCTTGGGAAGGGGCTGATATATAGGCTCAGAGACAGGGGCTACCTGGAGTCCAAGCTTGCTTGGGTCAAGGGAGTGAAGTTAGAAGCAGCCTAGTGATCATTTTCTGGTCTCTTTTCTGGCTTTGTGTTCTTTCCTGTAAATCCATATGGTTGGACTAGTTTAGCGTTTCTCAAGGCAAGGTTGATCTGTTGTATTAGAATCACTGGGGCACTTGTTAAAATGCTGATTCCTGGGTGCCTGCACCTATGAGTTCAATTCAGTGGGTCTGAGGTGGATTTTAAGAATCTGTGTTTTTACAGGTAGCCCAGGAGAATGTAGTGACTCCCTGAGCTAGATGCTACCTACTGCCTCTCACAGCACGGAGGGCCTCTAGTCCTATCTCTATTTAAAGGAACAGACCGAAGGTGAAGCAATTTGGCCAAGGTCATGCATCTTGAAGTCCAGAGAACCCCTTCTCCTACCTCTAGGGCAGGATCTTTGTACTACACCTTAAAAGTTAAATCCAGAAAAATAAAGGAGAGACAAATGGGGGGGTAGGGTGGGTGAAGAACTATGAGGCAATAGTCTTGTCCCTGCCCCTAAACCCCTTCTCCATTCACTTTGCCTTTGGGCAATTTCCGTCAGAACCTGGGTAGGGGAGGGTGGGGTTCCGGTGTTGAAATGGCATCCTGGACAGACATAAACACCCCACCCACTCTGCCCACTGGCCTAAAGCCTGTGCCTACACCAACTCCCAGCTCTGGTGATGGCAATATGACAAGGGAGTGGAGGGAGAAACTAGGGGAAATCCTCTTTCAAAAGGATAATTTGTAGTTTCCACTAATTTTGTGGTAAGTCAAAGAGTGGAATCCATATTAAATAGCTGTGGCGGGCCATCCTTGTGATGAGTGGTCTAAGGTCATGGAATTTGAGGTCATCCAGTCCTATCCTCTGTCCTTCTGTGAGTTTCCTTCACCTCTAGCCTGCTTTCCTTTCCTTATATGGCAGTGCATGTGTGTGCGTGCACGTGTGTGTGTGCATATGTGCAATGTCTAGCTCTAAGAGATCAGGAGGCCCCTGACAAATCTACCTGGGATCTCTTATGGAAGGCAGGTAAAACATTCAGGGAGAGACAGGTATCAGGGAATAGGGAGGCAGCATGAGGAGAGGGACTGACAGAGAGAAGATAAAGGCAGGAGTAAGGGTTTTGCTGAGAACACTAAGCTGTCCAAGCAGAAAGGGACCTCTGTGTTTAACTTGTCCAACTCCCTAGTTTTACAAATGCGGAAACAGAGGTCCGGAGAAGTGCGATGGCTTGCCCAATGCCACACTGCTGCTTTATGGCAGAGCTGCAGCTAGAGTCCAGATCGAAAGAAAAGGGATTGGAGGTGAGTGTGCATTTAAGGCTCTAAAGAGATATTACCCAGAAGAGAAAAGACACAGACTCTACAACCCTAAGCAAGAGCGAGACCCTGTTTCTACCAAAAATAAAAAAAATTAACTGGTGCACCTAATTATGGTGGTGAAACCCTGTAGTCCCAGCTACACCAGAGGCTGAGGCAGGAAGATTACTCGAGCCCAGGAGTTTGAGGTTGCTGTGAGCTATGATGATGCCACTGCACTCTACCCCAAGGGAAAGAGCAAGACCCTGTCTTCAAAAAATAAATAAATAAATAAAAAGAGACAAACTCTACAGAAAGAACTGACTGATGTAGGCTGCCAATAGAGGACTAGAGTATGGAGACACAGGGTGGGATGGAAAGTGCCTGAAGGCATTATAGGCAAGGAGAGTCAGATTCCAGACCTAATCCTGATATTTTTCTGCTTGGATCTCAGTTTCTGAATATGCCTTATAGGATCTTTTTGAAAACCAATCTCATAAACTAATGCTTGTAAAATGCCAGTACAGTTTTTGACAAGTAAGTCTTTGTTGTTGTCATTATATTGCCTCAAAAGAGGAAAGACCTCCTGTTATATGGGTTGGGGTATGGCCAAAATGACCCTGTGAGGACACAGGGAAGAGGTCCTGTGTCTCCAGAGTCCATTCCTACTCTGCCTCTGCTGCCTGCAGCTGATAAACCCCTTATCTGGTGCAGGCGGGGGAGCCAGGGCCAGGATAGGAGGAGAGGGCAGGGCTGCTATCAGCCCCCAGGCCTGGGCCATATCATGGAGAAGGGGAGAGGCTGTCTGCTGGCTCTTTCCACAACTAGTCTTGGGGATCCCCAAGCACGTATTCTCATCTTAGGAAGGAAAGGCATAGACCCTAAAACTGAGGCCAGTGGAGGAAAGCTGGGATGACTTCTGATGTTGCCACAGAAAAGAGAAAACAAACCAAAACAAAAAACCCAGAAGATCTGACTCTGCCCCTGGCTAGAAAAACCATTTTGGGGAGTAAGAAGTAGGGGAAAGAGAAGACACCTTGTCTGGAAAAAAGGTAAAGACCTATGTGCTTCCAAAGGACCCGACTAGGGCCATAATAGGTGAGGTAGAGATCACACTACAGAAAAAGACTTTCTAGCTTAAGGGGTTGGTTAATGAGACCAGCATGAGTGAGGGGGATGGGGTCTCTCCTTCCCCCATGTGAAGCTGGAGGGAGCCCCTCTCTGGGGCAAACTTGCTGATCCTAGCAGGTGCAGCTCTAACACCCTTCTTCCTTTAACACAGGTTTCTGGGGCCATTTGGGCTTTGGGGGAACCTGGACCAGACCCTGGTCCAGTAGGATGCCCCCGTGTCCTCCCCAGCAGAGCAGGAACAGGGTGATACAGCTGCTCACTCCGGAGCTGGGCGAGATGGAGCTGACTTGGCAAGAGATCATGTCCATCACTGAGCTGCAGGTGAGGAGGGAGCAGGAAGGGAGTGGGGAGTGGGGATGAAGGGAGAAGCAGGGAGTTGGCCTGTACTGAGGCAGGGGGTGGGAGCAGGCAGGGCTCAGGGCTGGAAATGTTGCACATACTAGAAAAGGGAGGGTTGGAGTATGGGGAGATCTGGATGGAAGACACTGAGGAACGTTGAGGAAAAGGGGGTGTGGAGGGGCAGGGATAGGAGTGGTGGGGAGGGAAGGATGTGATTGGGGTGTAGGCTTTCTCAGCAGCCATCTGCTTACATCTCTCTCCACCCCAGCTCCTGCTCTGCCCTCCATTGCTCACCTTATTCTCTTCTGAGTTCCCTCCCCTCAAATCCTGCCCTTTTTCCCTCATTTCCTCCCCCTGCCCTTAGCAGCGGGGCCCCTTTCCCCCAGGTAGCAGTAGTTCAGAGGCCTCAGGAAGGGGAGTCAGACTGTGCCGGGGTCCTCTCCTCCTAGTGGTTGGACAAAAGGGTGACTGTTGGCTTAACAATGATGCCTTTGTCTCCAGCTGGGCTGGAACAGGGTGGCTCCCCGATGTGGGTTGGGGGCCTTGTTTCCAGCATGCTCTCTTCTCCTCACTGCACCTGGGCAGGGACAGAGGAACTGAAGAGGAGAGGGCAGAGCTTGTGCTGGCTCCCCACGGTGTTTCTTAGCCTCCAGCCCGCCCCCTTTTCCTCTCCTGATGCCATGCCTGGTGCCCTCAGCATCTGCCCTAGGCCCTCCTGCCACACAGCAGCTCCCTCTGCTGGGCACACAGGGCATGGCCAGGGTCTGAACTTGACCCTTTGACCCTAGATAACCGCAACAGGAAAGTGTTCTGAGGGGTCATCTTGGATAACAACGCCTTATCTTCCTGAAGGAAATAAAGGAACATGAGCCATTTCAACCCAGCAAGAACTTTCTCCTGAGGAGATTTCATAAATGTTCCAACGTTAGGTAGTCTTTTCTGAAGTCTGACCTCAGTGACTTCCATTCTTGCTTAAGTTGCTTTCTTCTTGGAAGAGGGGCATCACAGCTTTGCAAGAAGCTTCCAGTGATTTTTAGCACCTTATTCTTTCCTTTACTATCTCGCAGGGTCTTTCAGAAGAACCAGCTTGGTCTTGAGAGAGTGCTGGTTTCTCTTCCTGTCTCCAAACCTCTTTGTGTCTTTTCTTGCAGGGTCTAAATGCTCCAAGTGAGCCATCGTTTGAGCCCCAAGCCCCATACCTTGGACCCTCGACACCCCCAACTTACTGCCCCTGTTCAATCCACCCAGATGCTGGCTTCCCCCTTCCTCCACCACCTTATGAGCTCCCAGCATCCACATCCCATGTCTCAGAACCCCCCTACTCCTATGGCAACATGGCCACACCAGTCTCCAAACCACTGACCCTCTCAGGCCTGCTCAGTGAGCCCCTCTCAGACCCCTTGGCCCTCCTGGACATTGGGCTGCCAGCAGGACCACCCAAGCCCCAAGAAGACCTAGAATCTGACTCAGGATTATCCCTCAACTATAGTGATGCTGAATCTCTTGAGCTGGAGGGGACAGAGGTTGGTCGGCGGCGCAGCGAGTATGTAGAGATGTACCCGGTGGAGTACCCCTACTCACTTATGCCCAACTCCTTGGCGCCCCCCAACTATGCCTTGCCACCTACTGAGAACCCCTTGGCCTTAGATCCCTCCTCAGGCCCTGTGCGGGGTAAGCCCACTGCACGGGGGGAGGCAGGGAGTCGGGATGAACGTCGGGCCCTGGCCATGAAGATTCCTTTTCCTACAGACAAGATTGTCAACTTGCCGGTAGATGACTTTAATGAGCTGTTGGCAAGGTACCCGCTGACAGAGAGCCAGCTGGCACTAGTCCGGGACATCCGACGGCGGGGCAAGAACAAGGTGGCTGCCCAGAACTGTCGCAAGAGAAAGCTGGAGACCATCGTGCAGCTGGAGCAGGAGCTCGAGCGGCTGGGCAGTGAACGGGAGCGGCTTCTCAGGGCCCGAGGGGAGGCAGACCGGACCCTGGAAGTCATGCGCCAACAGCTGACAGAGCTGTACCGTGACATTTTCCAGCACCTTCGGGATGAATCAGGCAATAGCTACTCCCCTGAAGAATACACACTGCAACAGGCTGCGGATGGTGCCATCTTCCTGGTGCCCCGGGGGGCCAAGATGGAGGCCACAGACTGAGCTGGCCTAGAGGGGTGGGACTGGTGATGGGAATTTCCTTCCTTACCTCCTGATAAAGGTACCCCCTAACCCTGGGACCCAGAAGGCAACAATGGTAACAAGGTGTTTGGGAGCTCCCAGGTGTTTATAGAGGCTTGCCTTGAGGGAGCATGAGAGGGCAGGGTTGGAATGTCTTCCCTGACTCAGTCTCTCAGATCTCCAACCTCCACCTCTTGTCTAAGCTTTGGTCTATAAAGTGCTCTACAGAAATAGCTTTTCATTGTGTCTTCCTTCTTGAGGGAGGGTGATGAAGCTGAGCACTCCACAGTGACCACTGCCTGTTGGGGGTAGGTAGCGAATACTGCCAAGCTCATTTCTTCCTCAGAGCTCTGTATGAGAGGTACACATAAAACGGGGTTGAGCAACATGGACATCTCCCATCTTCATCCCTTTTCAGAGTGATAGGCCATGCATGATCTGAGGAATCTCACACCTCCTAAACCCTATTTATAGAGCTTGGAGAGCTGCCAAAGCTGTTTAGACCTTCTATACAAGTTCCCTCCTCTGTTAATCCTTGGAACACAAAAAAAGCTAGAACACCCACAGGACTTTTTTCTATTCTTTCCCTCCTGCTTACCTTTTTTTTTTTTTTTAATTATTATGGGTACATAGTAGTTGTATACCTTGAGTGAGTGCCTTGGCATCAACCTAGCTCACAGCAACCTCAAACTCCTGGTCTCAAGCACTCCTGCTGCCTCAGCCTCCCGAGTTGGAACTGGGACTACAGGCATGTGCCACCATGCCCGGCTAATTTTTTCCTCTATATATTAGCTGGCCAATTAATTTCTTTCTATTTATAGTAGAGACGGGGTCTCGCTCTTGCTCAGGCTGGTTTCGAACTCCTGACCTGGAGAAATCCGCTTGCCTCGGCCTCCCAGAGTGCTAGGATTACAGGTGTGAGCCACCGTGGTCGGCCTAGTTGTATATCTTTATAGGCTACATGCGATGTTTTGATACAGGCATACAACATGAATTAATCAATCTCCTGCTTCTCAGCCTGGGTGCTAATGTGCCTGGGCTTGCTCAAACTGAGCAAATGTGCCTGGGCTTGCTCAAACTGAGAAAGCGGTTCTTGACTGGAATGAGTTTGATTAGACACCAAAGTTTCAGAGGATTTCATATCCAAGCCTTGATAAAACCTGCTCTACAGTGGTGTAAAATATGCATCCTGTGAAACTTTCTTTTCCTGATTATATGAGACAAACACTATCCAGTTCTTGTTTGGGGGCCCTCCTTTTCTAGATTCTTTAAGTTTTGCTTACTAATTCTTTTTTTCAGACAGAGTCTCTCTGTTGCCCCAGCTAGAGTGCCGTGGCGTCAGCCTAGCTCACAGCAACCTCCAACTCCTGGGCTCAAGCAATCCTACTGCTTCAGCCTCCCAAGCAGCTGGGACTACAAGCATGCGCCACCATACCTGGCTAATTTTTTCTATCTATATTAGTCAGCCAATTAATTTCTTTCTATTTATAGTAGAGATGGGGTCTCAACTCTTGCTCAGCTGGTTTCAAACTCCTGACCTCAAGCAATCCGCCCACCTCGGCCTCCCAGAGTGCTAGGATTACAGGCGTGACCACATTGGGCCTGCTTACTAATTCTTTCTTCTTGAAAAAGAATATAATTGGACTAAGTATCAGAATTCCTTAGCCACATTAAGTCCAATCAAACCTTCCAGAGGCCAGGCGTGGTGGCTCACACCTGTAATCCCAGCACTCTGGGAGGCCAGGCGGGAGGATTGCTCCAGGTCAGGAGTTCGAAACCAGCCTGAGCAAGAGTGAGACCCTGTCTCTACTATAAATAAAAAGAAATTAATTGGCCGGGCGTGGTGGCACGTGCCTGTAGTCCCAGCTACTCGGGAGGCTGAGGCAGCAGGATTGCTTGAGGCCAGGAGTTTGAGGTTGCTGTGAGCTAGGCTGACAGCCAGGGCACTCACTCTAGCCTGGGCAACAAAGCAAGACTCTGTCTCAAAAACAAACAAACCTCCCAGACAGGATGGGTGTGGTGGCTCACACAAAGTAATCCCAGCACTTTGGGAGAGGGGAAGATCACTTGAGGCCAGGAGTTCAAGAGCAGCCTGGGCAACATGGCAAAATCCACCTCTATAAAAAAATTTAAGAATTGGTTGGGCATGGTGGTGCTCACCTATAGCTCCCAGCTACTCAGGAGGCTGAGAGGGAGGATCGCCTGAGGCCAGTTTGAGGCCTCTGTGAGGTACAACCACTCTACCCAGGAGACCCTGTCTCTGAAAACAAAACCACATCTCCTGGCTTCCAGCTGGGGGGTTCCTTATCTTCTGAGCCACTGAAATTAGTTTACCTCTTTGGAGTATTTTATCTCTATCCATTTATTTAACTAGTTCCTCTACAATGAAACCTTATTTCCAAGTTCTAATATAGACACCACAGATGTTGAGACACAAAAACAGATTAAAGATGTAGAATCTTCATGCCTTTAAGCTTAGGGAATGAAAACAACTTGAATCTTCTCAAAAAATTCATCTTTTTAAAAAAAATGCCCCCACATTTCAAGTTGTAAAAGGTAGAGCCCTTAAGTTAGTTCTTCAGAAATCTGATTTTTATATTAAATATTATGATGTATAATTAAAAAGAAACTATTTTACTAGTTCACCCGACAGGATTTTTTATTCTTTCCAAGCTCACAAATGTGTCAATTCCTGGCTTCAGATGTCTACTCAAGAACCAGATAGCTGGCTAACAAATACTTGTTCACCAAAGACGAGATATATCATGCCCCTCCACAACTCCACGCAACAGATGGTAAGCATGGCTCCCAGTGGAGACCTACTGAGCTCAATGGCAATGTTAGCTTGTACAACTTGATTTTCCCTTGTCAGGGGAGCTAGAAAAAGCACATGCTTAAGTGGAGCGATAGTAAATAGCTTACTTCTACTGGGCCAAGACTTACTTCTGCAGTGAGAGCTTGTTTCTATTTTCATTAAACCATGACACTGAATGGGATAAATTTCAACATAGTAAATGAAAGTGTTAGACTTCAACAACCAATACTCCCTAACCTGAATTTGAACATGTATTAAGATATTTGTTTTTCCATGTTCTCTAAGCAGTGATGCCCACATAATGCCTTGTGCCTTAAGGATCTGAGGAAGCACTAGTAAGGGATTAAAAAGAGGCTGCTACTGGCTGGGTGTGGTGGCTCACATCTGTACTCCTAGCACTCTAGTAGGAGGGTGAGGTGGGAGGTTTGCTTGAGCTTAGGAGTTCTCAAGACCAGCCTGAACAAGAGCAAGATCCCATCTCCACACACACACAAAAAAGAAATTAGCCAAACAACTAAAAATAGAAAATATTAGCCAGGCATGGTGGCATGTGCCTGTAGTACCAGCTACCTGGGAGGCTGAGTCAGGAGATCCCTTGAGCCCAAGAGTTTGAGGTTGCTGTGAGCTAGGCTGATGCCACCGTACTCTAGCCCAGGCAACAGAGTGAGACTCTGTCTCAAAAAAAAAAAAAAAAAAAGCAGCTGCTAAAAATTATAATTTACCAGACAACTGGTATGTCAGACACCTACATTTCTGATCCCCAAATCTGAAATGGTACAGTATATAAAGTATGAAGCTATTTATCATAGATACCATTAAGACAAAACAAGCAGAACAAAGTCAAACAAGTTATTTATTAAAAAACCCATTCACAAAATAGAATGACTAGATTAATTAGATAGAGCTGCAAGCAGCTTACGTCCACTGCATGGCAGTGAGAATGAAGTACAGTGGCTCAGATAAAGGTTGTCCTCAACAAGGATGTTCCTGCAAAAGGAAAAAGAGGTTATGAAGTATTTACATAAGCAGAGGTGCCAGATTTTACAATTACATACACTGTGCCCAGCCTCAATTTGGTTTGAAATGCCTGTCATTTTTTTACTTGGGAAATACAGAGCACTCTCTTGTTGACCATTACCTTATAAAAGCTTACCTTTTAGCCATGAACTTGGACAGATGAGTTTCTGGCTTTTTAAATTTTTTTTAAGAGTTCATAAGACAGTAGTAGCAGACTCCTCCCTAGAAAAGTAAAGAACCTTTAGAACTAGCTCTTTTCTGAGACCAAGTCCCATCTCAAGCTAAACCTCCCACCTCCCATTAATGGTCCACCCATCCTCCCACCATTTGGGGAAAAGATTCTAATGCATTACTTTGAGCCATTGTTTTAAGGAAATGGGTCAAAGGAAGGTAAATAAAATTAAAGGGCAAAAATATATTACGATAGTAGAAATTAATATGCTCACTTCCTTCAATTAGGAGACACCAAAAGTAGGGTGTCAATTTAAAACAATTCATCTCCAGAAAAACCAAGTTCAGCTTAACTGGACTATTTTGGCTCAATATATTAAGTAAAATGCAACAAAACTGGATTTTTAGGTAACTATATGGATGTAAGTAAAATCTGTTCTTACCTACAAGCATAGCAATAAAACCTTTCCTCCTGGTTCTGACTGCTAGTCCTAAGAGTCAGGTGTGCCTTACTCTTGTCTGCCTCCTTCCTTGCGATGATCACTGAAACTTCACTCCCTCCTAGCTTTCAAGGAGCGTGTCGTGGCCTGTCCCTGGCTTATCTGTACTCCACATACCACAAGTGTCTACTCTCAGCTGCAGAGTGTCTGAGCTCGGAGCCATTCGCGCTATACTTGCTAGCAGTTCCTAGTAGCTGAACATCTCTCCTGGATCTTTAAAGGCATTGTCACGAATCCTGAGGTATCTGCAAACTCCCTCAATAGTTAAGGTTCCACCTGCTATTGCAAACTCAGCCAATATCATGGAACTATCACCCATGCTTTCCCACCCACCACCACCTCCCACCCTCCTCCAACCACCCTCCCCCCCAAACTTCCAAGTAACACACCCATGGGATGGAATATACAATTCCTATTGATAAACAAATCTCTATGCTACTAGGTACAATGGCACTGAAATTATTAGGGTAAAGGCAAGGCTCAAAATAACCTATGTACAAATAACAATTATTGGATATTAACTGTTGATGGTTTAGAAATCATTTTCCATACAATTAACACTATAGGATGGTTGTGTAATCTTGTGCCATATAAAGGAAAACTGCAGTTAACATGAAATTATGCAGAAAAGAATATGATTCCTTCTATTTTTATAGTTTCAATTTCTAATTTAACTACTGTGGTAAACCTATAACTTCCGAACACCCACCCAACCAGAACCCAGTAAAACTGCAGTTTTCCTTTAATGTAAGCCTATTTTTATGTTCATTAAAATTCTTGCTGGTACTGGTCATTTTAAAGAAGTCTCCGAAACACTTCTAATCTGTGGATTTACGGGGTGGCATTAGCCACAGCTGGTTTCTATTATCTGGCAGAGCTTTGAACTTGAATTGTGGTAGAAGCATTCAACATTATCAGGGGTAGTGGGTAGGGAAAAGTCCAAATCTCTGCCAGTCCCAAATCCATACAGTTGTCATTTCATTCAAGAGAATTAAATCGTTTATTGATTACACATGATAATGGTTGATACACAAGCTTCATTCCCATCTATAATTTTTATCTGGTACCATTATTCAATTTAGATATATTGCATAGGATATGCCAACAATCATCTTTATAACCAATAATTCCATGATTTTTCCTTGCATGACCCCTTTTAATGGTGAACTTCAGGTCACAACAGTAACCATCAGTTCAACTACATCAAGGTTTCTGAAGACAATGGCTTCTCCACCCAAGCAGGTTGTAAATGAATTTCAAATAGAACCTGGCATCACCCTGAAGGAATTCTATCTTCACACTTTTGGGGAAGTTTACCAAAATGGCTTCAGAGTAGACTAACTTTACACAGCACATTTAAAAAAAAAAAAAAAAGACACATTTATTCAGCGTCATGATCAGACTATTACATTTAGCAATCAACAGCATGGGTGCAAAAAAAAAAAAAAAAATCTACATTAAAACCCTTTGTTGGAATGCTTTACACTTTCCACAGAACAGAAACTAAAATAACCTGTTATACAATTAGTCACAAATACAGTCCTCGAGTTTTTTGCCCATACACATGAGTATTGTCTAAAACATGTCTTCTTTGTAGCAGCTAGGCCCTGCCACCACTGTGCTTGGCTGAGTTCACAAATCTGTTGTAACCTGTAGCTTCCCTGTCACTTCTCTGGCTCTCCTCTCCTGCTAAGCTTTGTTTCCTGTTGAACAATATGGAATAAAGTTGTTAATCTAAACATATTAAGACTCATGGCTACAATCCAACAGCAAGTTTTGTTCCCACAAATTTTGCTGATCTGAATATTAACTTAATATCCACAATTTTACTGCAATTACAATGTTAACTATGTTGCACTGCTCAGCTACATTAGGGTTACTGGGTTCATCAGCAATTTAAGAATTAAGCTACACACAAAAAGGTGCTTACTTACCTGGGAATAATTAAAACCTTCTGCCACTGCCATAGCTACTGCTGCTACTGGAACCACCATAGCCACCTGAGAACAAAATTTTTCTTTTTAAGGTTTGGAAGTGCTAATAAAAATGTTTTTATATTTGAGATAATCAAAAGCTTAAAAAATTTGACTATTTTAAAATGGCCCCAGTAGAACTGATAATGGAGGTATAGAGGTCACATTAAGTTTTCCAATTTAATTGCAAATTATACCCCCTTTTGGAGGTTTTCAATTGTCAGCTTTTTAAAGATTTTGATTTTAGAGATGGGGCTCTTGCTTTATTCCCCAGCCTGGACTTGATTCCTGGGCTGAAGGAATCCTGTATCATGCTCTCAAAGTAGCTGGGACTATAGGTGTATATCATAAAGTCCCAGCTTTTTATTGATCATATATATACCACCCTAAAGAGTTAATCCACTGCTTTCTAGTAGTAGCTATCCTCTTATATTAACCAATATTACATACACACTATACCTTGGTTTCGTGGTTTGGCAAAGTATTGGCCTCCACCACCATAGGGGCCAGAGCTTCTGCCTCCAAAATTTCCTCCCTTCATGGGTCCAAAATTTGAAGACTGATTGTTGTAATTGCCAAAATCATTGTAGCTTCCACCACCTCCAAAATTGCTTCCTAGGAATGCAAAGAGGGCCTTTGTCTGTTACTTGAGGAATATAAGCCCCAATTCTGTTTAGTGTTTTATTCAAAAGGCTGTATTATCTGCCTGCCTTCCTCCTCAACTCTGGTGGCTCCAAATCTTTGTATTTCATTCTCTGGGGAAGGCATGCAGTACAATGATCTAACTTGCCATGACATTAAGAGTTTTTCATGACGGCATTTACAAGCACACTCTCCAGTCTTAAGGCCTTTATGGATTCAGGGCCACTGCAAACATAAGTTCCCTGGATGTAACAACTGAATGTCTAAGGTCCCAAAGGAGTTAAGATACTAAATCCTGCCATTATGCTAATCTAACTCAAACACACCACTATCTACTTCTCAGGGAGTGAGGCGGCCCCAGCTTAAAGCTAGGAGGAGGTAGCATAGCAAGCTGTTTTTTAATATACCATGCACTGTACCACACAATGCTTTAAGAGCTTCAAACCCCAATATGGGCAGCACAAACTCTAAAAGGCTAATCTAGCTATCACACCAAGTACTTGGATCACTGGATACCTACCACTACCACCGCCAAAGCCGCCTCCGCCTCCTCCGTTGTTATAGCTGTCATAGCTGCCACTCCCGCCATAGCCACTGCCCTGGTTTCCATAACCCTGTCCACCACTTCCATAGCCTCTGCTTCCACCAGAGTAACCAGGGCCGCCTCCTCCATAACCACCTATAAGAATACAATTCTTCTCAATAAGACCAAAGTATTTAACAGTAAAAATTTGTTCAATGGCTAAAGGCCTGCTCACAGCATGCGTGTTATGGGCCAAATGTAACTTGTCATGCACTAGTTTTAGTCTCTAACTAGCCTACTCTAAAGACAGAGATTGCTAGGTATTTTTGCCAATGTACTCCTTAAAAGAGCTTACCATCATTACCAAATCCATTGTACCCATCCCCACTGCCACCATATCCACCACCACCACGGCTGCCACCAAAGCCACCTGGAAAGAAACAAAGTTGTAGATTAGAAGTATACATGAACAGCATTTATGTCTTGGAAACACCTCCTGTACTGTAAATAAAAAGATTTTCATATTCAAGATTTTAACTTTTGGTTAGAAAAACTACATGTAGATAACATATAACTTTGAAATTGTAGGCCAGGACAAGTCACACAGGGAAATCAAATTACAAGCTTTCTATTACGTTTTAGTAAACCTTAGCTAACCACACATACCTCGACCACTGAAGTTTCCTCCACGGCCAAAGTTGTCATTCCCACCAAAACCACCTCCACGACCACCACCAAAGTTTCCAGAACCACTTCGACCTTAAGAGACAGAAGAGTTTAAGCGTTAAACCACACATATTGTTATAACTCTAAGTTATCTTCAAAGTTTAATTAAACAATAGTCAAACACACCTCTTTGGCTGGATGAAGCACTAGCCATCTCTTGCTTTGACAGGGCTTTCCTTACTTCACAGTTGTGGCCATTCACAGTATGGTATTTCTGAACTAAAAAAATTTAAGATAAAAAGAACATGATCTTAGGGTTTAGAATATCACATGGATTTCCGAACACTTAGTAAATGCCAGTGATCTGATACTTACTGACAATCTTATCCACAGAATCATGGTCATCAAAGGTTACAAAAGCAAAGCCCCTCTTCTTGCCACTGCCTCTGTCAGTCATGATTTCAATCACTTCAATTTTCCCATACTGTTCAAAATAGTCTCTTAGGTGATGTTCTTCCGTGTCTTCTTTAATGCCACCAACAAAGATCTTTTTCACAGTTAAGTGGGCACCTGGTCTTTGAGAATCCTAACAGGAGGAAAACCATTTATGCTACTTAGATTACCAAAATTGTTTAAGTTTAGAATACTTCCCAAGTCTGAGTCCACTAGCAGAACATCTCCAAATGAATATGGGAAGAAGGGTAGGAAAAAAACACTCACTTCTCTGGAGACAGCTCTCTTTGGTTCCACAACTCTTCCATCCACCTTGTGTGGCCGTGCATTCATTGCTGCATCCACCTCCTCCACAGTGGCGTACGTGACAAACCCAAAGCCCCTGGAGCGCTTGGTGTTTGGATCTCTCATTACCTGAGAAAAATGTTAATTCATTTAGCGCATATACTGACCCCAGAAATTACTGACACTAACTTTCTGAATAAAAGGAAACGTGATGCCAGTCCTTCATACAAAGCCCTGGTTTCCCACTACCCTACATTTAAGAGGCAGCTTTTCCAATCAGAAAACAAGTTCCTTTGGAAGTTTACTTCTAACTATAATACCATTAACCTTTTTTAGTATTCAGACAGAAACTGCACAAAGGTAAACCAAGGGAGCTGACCAATTCTATTGCCTTTTGTCCCTTCCAAGTCTTACCACACAGTCTGTGAGCGTTCCCCATTGCTCAAAATGGCTCCTCAGACTCTCATCGGTTGTTTCAAAGCTCAATCCTCCGATGAATAGCTTCCGCAGCTGTTCGGGTTCTTTAGGAGACTAAAGTAGGGGAAAAAGCATTACACGGGCTTTAATACGAAACAGTTTCCACTAAGGAGAAGCAAAACTAGACGGTGGCGTACGTAGCACGTATTGTTCGTTCGGGTCGCAACAAGACACGTGCTTGCCCCCATTAGGGGAGGTGGTTCGCTGGGGGCTGGGAGTGCTGGGAAGCTGCAAGCGCATGCGTCCCTACTCTCCCTCTGACGCACGCGCAACAAAAGGCCTGGCAAGGAGGGGTGCATCGCCAAAAAGGGATTAATAGCTCTTAAGGTAACTCGCTCACCGAGACAAGGCAAAAAATACACCGTATGTGTCTCAGAACTTTGCAATGAGTTACGAGCCAGGAGTGATACCCAGTGGTTGACGGACGGCGGCCTCATGGCGAAGAGGACAAAATGGCGACTTGAACTTTGGGAGGGGTAGGCCCTGGAAGCGACCGAAGAACCGTCGAATGGGCTGGCGTGCAAGCAACGAAACCAAGCCGCATCCTACCGCATTGAGGATGGGACAAGGGAGAAATTCAAATTGGAAAGGACTTGTTACTCACCTCTGACTTAGACATGACGGCAGTGGGAAGAGAGACTTCAACGATGCTTCCTCGACAGCGTCCACGGACAGAAAGGAGTAAGCTAACGAACGTATCTGCCAGCCTACCTTCGGCCTCTCTTTTTTATCCCGCCTCCTAGCCTTCGGCATTGGTAGACCCCGCCCCCACCTAACTCTGATTGGATAGTTGAAATCGCTTACTCCTACGATTGGCCTGTGGTACCACACGCTGTGAAACGTCACCCGTTTGGGCATTCTAAGTAGTCTCCACCCCTTGAAGTCCATTGGTTCCCGAGTAATTTTATCCTTAACCTGTCTGATTGGTTAACCGAATAATCATTCATATTTGAACCCAAAGCGTTTAAACGTGTTTTTAATACTACACGCCCAAACATTACATTTAACTCGCTTGACAAAGCATTATTAATACTATACATTAAAAAGCAGGTAGCTGGTGACGATTTTTTTTTGCAACAACAGCCTGTTGAGCGCATGTGTAGTAAAATGGAGAATTTACGCAGGCGCATTAAGAAGTTCCGTCTGCCTCTTGGAAACACGTGAAATGGCGGGCGGGAGAGGGCAGTGAACCTACGGCGCCTGCGTCGTGGCGGGAGTTATGCTCCGCTTTGCGCATGCGTAATGGGCGGAGTAAAGGTCTCAGCCCAGGATTGGTTGCGCAGGCGCAGGGAAGGATCCGTTTTGGCGGGCGGTTGGCGTTGCGCAGAAGGCGGCGGCAGAGGTGGCTTGTGGTGCCGTCTCACCATAGAGGAATAGGGCAGAAGGTAGCGTGAGTGATCATTCTCGATCCCGGGTAAGTGGCACACAGTCTTATTTACCCATACGAGGGCTTGAACTGACTCCAGTTAGGCCCGTTATTGTGTGAAATGAATGGACTGCGGGGTGGGGGAAAGTGAAGGGGCAGCGGTGGGTCGGGCCAACCAATAGTAGAACAGGGGGCGGGATGTCTTATCCCTGTAGGTACTTTGGAGCTGTGCGGCCGACGAGTGTGACTGGCGAGTGTGCAGGCCAATTGTGTCTGCCTTGAGCTGCCGACTGATCGGCCCTTGGGCCATCGGAATGTGGGAGGCGGGCTTTCCCCTCCTGAGCAGCGTCTCACTGAGCCAGTGAGCACCGAGCGCGCGGTAGGTTGGGCTTCTCCAAGAGGCAGCGGTTTGACTCCAATGGGGAATGCGGGGGTCGGGCGGTTAAATGGATGGACCAAATCTGGAGCTAGTAGACGGACAAGCGGACGGACAGCCTAAGGAAGGCGCTCGGACGCGTAGTCCAATCGGCTCCACAAACCAGGGAAGTCTTAGACTCGGGGTTGTGAGGAAGGAGATTCAATGACCGTGATGGTGTGGGAGGGTGGATATTTCATCCACAATGACTTCTAACGAAGCCTTTAGGCCTTCGTCCCGTACACCTCCCTGTTAGAAAAAGTGTACATTTGTTCCTGTATTGGGCATTTTTTCCCCCCACTTCGGTACGTCCCACAGTCCACCAGTTTAGATTTTGGGGAACGGGGGAGGTTTTTTGACTTTGAAAACTCGCTTCTTTAGGGAGGCGGACTTAAAATGTTAGAACGAATAGGATAAATCCATGTAGTGCCGCGGAAAGGCGTCCGAGAAAAACCTCCATCATAATAATGCATACTTCCACGGACAGATAGGTATATTTATAGGCCATAGAAAAAGTTTTGGAAATCTACACATCAAAATGTGTTAGTTATAGGGACAAAGTGGGATCGAGGCAAGTTGGTTCTCTGTGGTTTAAATCTTTGCCGGGATAATAAATTGTGATTAAAATTAAATAAAAATGAACTCTGTTGTTTTTGTGTTTCTAGTCATAATCACATACTTCTCACCACCTCTTTTCTCTCTTTCATTATTCATGTTCCCAATGCTTTTATTTTAGTTTTTACCAGGAAATTTACCACGCATGTATATATTTACACCATTAAAGATTTCCTAAGCCCCTCTGCTTGTTCCCTTGAGGATGTCTGACTGGCTAAAAAGGAAGCTGCTTACAGAGAGTGATATTTAGGGTTTTGGGAACCGAAGACTCATACATACATCACTTGGATTATTTTTTACCTTTTGATTAGATTTCTTTCAAAGTGTAATTTACCTGCAGTCTGCTTCATGTTGGCAGTGCCCACTCTACTTATTCCAGGATCTTTGGAAAAGATACAAATTTTCATTACGTATTGGCTGTATCAGAGTCTTACTGCTTTATTGTTCACAGATTTATTTAGGGTCAAGGAAAAATATTTAAATACTGTAAGAAAATCAACTATATATAAATTACACTTAGGATTAAGACCTTTCTGACTTTATACCAAAGACAAATGATTTTAGTGAAGTTTACAATGAACAGAGGAGAGATTTCCATGTTCTCTGGCACTTGCAAAAGGACAAACCTATATTTTATACTTGGTTATAAACCTGTTTGTAGATATGCTAATAATGCATTTGCTGAGCTAAGAACTAAAGGGATGTGAGTTAAGGGTATCTGTCTTGGATTAATTTAGGTTTGAAAGGAATACAATCTTGATCTACTGCAAAGTTTTTCAACCTCAGCACTATTGATATTTTGAGCCACATAATTCTTCATTGAGAGGGTGGGTGGGTATCTTGTGCATCTGTGCATTGTAAAATGTTTGGCAGCATCCCTGGCCTTGACCCACTAGATGCCAGTAGCATCTCACTTCTCCCCACACCCCCATTTGTGACAATCAAAATGTCTCCAGACATTGCAAAGGGGGGGGCATTGAAATCTCCCTTAGATTAAAAACTCTTAATCTAAAATGCTAGGATTTGCTGGGTTCAGTAACATGAGGCTGTAGTCCCAGCTACCCGGGAGGCTGAGGCAGGAGGATCACTTGAGCCCAGGAGTTCTAGGCTGTAGTATGATGGTGGCATTGGGTAAAGGCGGGATAAGATGTGTGGTAAATGGATCACTAAATCCTATTGTTTATGTCTTCAGATATAGAATGGATCATTACTCCGCTAGATAAAAGGAAATTTTCATTAAGATTTTTTACCATTTCTTGCAATTTAAACATATAATTGGTTGCATCTTGTGTTTGTTTTGTTTCCTAAAATAATGGCATTTTTTTTTTATGAGACAGAGTGTCACTCTGCTGCCTGGGCTAGAGTGCCGTGGCATCCTTGCTCACAGCAACCTCAAACTGGCCTCAAGCAATCCTGCCTCAGCCTCCTGAGTAGCTGAGACTATAGGCATGTGCCACCATGCCTGGCTGTTTTTTTCTATATATTTTTAGCTGTCTAAACAATTTCTTTCTATTCTTAGTAGAGACAGGGTCTCATTCTTGCTCAGGCTGGTCTCGAACTCCTTAGCTCAAACATTCACTCACCCACTTTAGCCTCCCTGAGTGCTAGGATTATAGGCGTGAGCCACTGCACCTCAGCGAGGATTATGGGGGTTTTTTTTGAGACAGAGTCTCGTTTTGTTGCTCAGGCTAGAGTGCTGTGGGGTTACCCTAGGTCACAGCAACCTCAAACTCCTGGACTCAAGCAATCCTCCTGCCTCAGCCTCCCGGCAGGGCCTACAGGCATGTGCCACCATGCCCGGCTTATTTTTTATATATATGTTAGTTGGCCAATTAATTTCTTTCTATTTTTATAGTAGAGACAAGGTCTCGCTCCTGCTCAGGCTGGTTTCAAACTCCTGACCTCGAGCAATCCGAGGCCTCCCAGAGTGCTAGGATTACATGCTTGAGCCACCACGCCCAGCCGAGGATTATGTTTTTGAAGAAAGTAAACTTTGCCCCAGATGCTTCTTACATTTTTCACTTGATTTAAGCCTCTTTCCTTTTGTGAGATTCTTTTGAATCAGTGTCTCAAACTTTTTTGACTTTGACCCTCAGTAAGAAATATATTAACATTTTACACTGACCCTGTACATCCATTGAAACAAGTTTCACTAAACAAATGTGCAAAGCACTCTGATACTGTCTCATCTACGGTCTGCTATTTTGTTTTCTTAAAAAGGCCTATTTGCACTGAACTGATTTCAAAGCTGTTTAAAGACCTGTAGTTGGGGGTGGGGGTGGGGCAGGGATAATAACACTGATCTGAAGAATAGGTAACCAAGCAATCATGCTTGGATTACTTAGATTACTTACATTACTTAGATTACTCTTAGTGGATTCCTCCCATCTTCACCCCCATTTACTTGTACAGATGGTCCCCAACTTATGATGGCTCCATTTAGGATTTTTCAACCTTAAAATGGTGCAAAAGGAATACACATTCAGTAGAAACCATACTTGGAATACCCATACAACCATTCTGTTCTTCACTTTGAATACAGTATTCAATAAACTACATGAGATATTCAACACTTCATTAATAGGCTCTGTGTTAGATGATTTTGCCCAACTGTAGGCTAATTTAAGTGTTGTGAACATGTTTAAGGTGTTACGTTCAGTAGGTTAGGTGTATTAAATGCACTTTATTTATTTATTTATTTTTTTTTGAGACAGAGTCTCGCTTGTTGCCCAGGCTAGAGTGAGTGCCGTGGCGTCAGCCTAGCTCACAGCAACCTCAAACTCCTGGGCTCAAGCAATCCTGCTGCCTCAGCCTCCCGAGTAGCTGGGACTACAGGCATGCGCCACCATGCCCGGCTAGTTTTATATATATATTAGTTGGCCAATTAATTTCTTTCTATTTATAGTAGAGACGAGGTCTCGCTCTTGCTCAGGCTGGTTTCGAACTCCTGACCTCGAGCAATCCGCCCGCCTCAGCCTCCCAGAGTGCTAGGATTACAGGCGTGAGCCACCGCGCCCGGCTTGCACTTTATTTTTTGTTGTTGTTAAGAGAGCCCCACTCTTGCCCAGGCTAAATTCACAGCAACCTCAAACTCCTGGGCTCAAGTGATCCTGCTTCAGCTTCCCAAGTAGCTGGGACTACAGGCATGCACCACTACACCCAGCTAATTTTTCTATGTTTAGTACAGACAGAGTCTCTCTCTTGCTCAGACTGGCCTTAAACTCCTGACCTCATGGGATCCTCCTGCCTCAGGCTCCCAGAGTGCTAGGATTACAGGTGTGGGCCACCACACCCAGCTTAAATGTACTTTCAAAACAGTATTTTCAATTTATGGTGGGTTTATCAGGACATAATGCCATCTTAAGTCAAGAGCATCTGTGTAAACAGATTAATTGGTGACCTTTTCTTACTGTTTTTACTAATGCATTTTACTTTGAAATATTATAGGACCTGAACTGAGACTTCCTACTTTACTGTGGTGTGCAAGGAAAAATTGCTTGTTTTACTGTGAAGTCTCTTACAATATGGTGGTAGGTGCGATGAACATTTCTCTCTGGTGGGGAAATTTTAGTCTGCCATTTTTCATTGAAATTCTGAGATTATCACATTGAAGGCTCTAACTTTAGAAATATTTTTTGCCTTTAGAGAACCTGGTTTGGTTAAATTATACCCCTCTGTTAATACAAAGTGTTGAGCCCCAGTCATGAAAGTTAAAGCACTTGTTCTTGGTACTTAAAGACATACTGTTGCAACCAGATCTAAAAGGGTTGTTCTTTAGAAGGGAAAATAACATATCTTCACTGATCTGTGTGAAAACTAAATAGAAAGCTTCTATCTGGGTACTAGATCAGGATAATAATCAGGGAAAGAAAAAGAAAGAGCATTTATCTGAAGTAACTGGATTTTTATATGGCTAAGAAAGTTTTGGAGATTCTCAGAGCCCTTGCCAATACTCAAGTAAAAAGGTTGGTATCCAGGGTACAAAGATTTCTGAGGAAGACTAATGAGTCTTTTTTGCTTTTATTGAGGTATTTCTGTAACTACTTAGCATGATTTCTATATCTTATTGGAATAGCCCATTTAATAATTCCCCATAGTAAAGCAGTTCTAGCCTTTATTTTGTCATTTTACCTGGTTTATTTTTATTTCCATTTACCTTACATGAAATTGAGCCTAAAGCTGTGTTATGCTATTGATTTTTAAAGTAATAAATTATAGTGCAGGTTACAACTTGACTCAGTATAGCTTTTTTTTTTTTTTTTTTTTTTTGAGACAGAGTGTCACTCTGTTGCCTGGGCTAGAGTGCCATGGCCTCAGCCTAGCTCACAGCAACCTCAAACTCTTGGGCTCAAGTAATCTTCTGCCTCACCCTCCCTAGTAGCTGGGATTACAGGTATGCGCCACCATGCTCATCTAATTTTTTCTATATATATTTAGTTGTCCAATTAATTTCTTTCTATTTTTAGTAGAGACGGGGGTCTCGCTCTTGCTCAGGCTGGTTTTGAACCCCTGACCTTGAGCAGGCCTCCTGCCTTGGCCTCCCAGAGTGCTAGGATTACAGGTGTGAGCCACTGCGCCTGGCCTCAGTATAGCTATTTACATATTGTTATTCATGAGCTTGGACTCTGGGTAATATCATCTTTTTCTCCTGATATAAACTTTGATTTTGCTTCCATACTTACAGAGGATGACTTTAACTGATCATTGTACTGACAGGAAGGAGTCCAGGTCATCCTGAGAGGAGTTGGCTTGTACAGAGTCCAAGATGCAGATTTGTTGGATTTCTGCAAACCACTCGAAGTCACATATTTATTTCTGATGACAACTTTACACTTGTGCTGGAAGAACACCCACAGTGACAACTGCTGCCTATGTTTAGTCTGTCCAGGAACTCTACCAGCTAGCATGTTTGCAGAAAAACCTACACTGTTCTTGTTAGCAGCTATGTAAACATTAGACCTTTCTGAGTTTGTCTTCTCAGGTCTACCAGTTTATTTTTGGGCAAATCGTATCCTGTGGTTGCCTTACTTTACCCTTTGAAGTGAGGGATTAAACATTTTAGGCATTCTTTGGGTTACTTGAAGCCCAATTCTTTTTGGATCAATAAATGGTTTTACATATGTCTAGTTTATGATTTTTTATTTTTATCTTTGAGACAGAATCTTGGTCTGTTGCCTAGGCTAGAGTGCCGTGGTATTGGGCTTGCTCATAGCAGCCTCAAACTCCTGGGCTCAAGCGATCCTCCTGCCTCAGCCTCCAGAATAGCTGGGGGTACAGGAACATGCTACCATGCCTGGCTAATTTTTTTCTATTTTTAGTAGAGACAGGGTCTCACTCTTGCTCAGGCTAGTCTTGAATTCCTGACCTCAGGCAGTCTTCTGCCTCAGTCTCCCAGAGTGCTAGGATTACAGGCGTGAGCCACTGCTCCTGGCCAAGTTTATGATTTTTAAATTTTTATTTCCCTTGTGTATTAGTTTCTTGTAGCTGCTATAATAAAGTACCACAGATTCGGCTTAAAACAAGAGGAATTTATTCGTTTCACAATTCTGGAGGCCAGAAGTCTGCAGTCAAGATGTTGAGCCCCTTCTGGAGGCTCTAGGGGGGAGTGCGTTCCTTGATGGTGGTTGGCATTCCTAGGCTTACAGCTCATATTTCTCTGCTCTGATTTCCTATTGTCTTCACCTTTGTGTATTTGTCTCAAAAGTTCATCTGCTTCTCTCGTAAGGATACATGTGATTGCATTTAAGACTCACTTGGATGAACCAGGATAAATTCCTCCTCATATCTTTTAATCAAATCTTTTGCTATATAAGGTAGTATTCACAGGTTCAAGGATTAGGATATGAAACTTTTTTGGAGGGCCACCATTCAGACCATTACACCTTGATTCCCTAATCCCTTCCCAAATAAATTTGACCTGATTCCAAAAAAAGGTTTTGAAAAATGAAAGAGAGGCTTATGAAAAATAAAAGGCTCTGTAACCTGTATTCTCAATCTACTCCTGCCATTCATTAACTAGTGATATAACCTTGGCTGGGCCATTTGCCCTCTTTGGTCCTTAGTTTCTTTTTTTTTTTTTTTGAGACAGAGTCTCGCTTTCTTGCCCAGGCTAGAGTGAGTGCCGTGGCGTCAGCCTAGCTCACAGCAACCTCAAACTCCTGGGCTCAAGCGATCCTCCTGCCTCAGCCTCCTGAGTAGCTGGGACTACAGGCATGAGCCACCATGCCTGGCTGATTTTTATATTATATATATTAGTTGGCCAATTAATTTCTTTCTATTTTTATGGTAGAGACGGGGTCTCGCTCAGGCTGGTTTTGAACTCCTGACCTTGAGCAATCCACCCGCCTCGGCCTCCCAGAGTGCTAGGATTACAGGCGTGAGCCACGCGCCCGGCCTTGGTCCTTAGTTTCTTCATCTTACATGGAATGAGTTGGATAAGTGATAGCTCACATCCTTTTTGACCTCCGACTTTTGTGATATGACTTCTAAGTCATCTTGGAGTTTGTTTTTTAAGTGAATAATTTCACATGCAAATTAAACATTCCAAATTCTAACATTTTGGGCCTGTATAGTCCTATGGTATTCTTGCCTAGAACTTGAGGGACAGAAGATTGAGTTATTCGTTAATTGTCAGCTTGGGATATTAACATAGGGTAACAAAACTGCTTGATAACTGTGCTTAAACGTTTTTGAAGAAAAGATTTTCTACAAAGAGTGTAATGGCCTAACTGGGCCATTTTTACTCTCGTAGTGAGACTGTGGACTATGTAGTCTGGATTTCCTTTCCAATAATAGTATTTATCAAAATTAAACACTGACAGATTTTTCTACCATAAACTAGGTCATGGATAGAGTAAAAATGTTCACATGTCTGAATCTTAATCTTCACATTTACTGAGTATCTCTTCCATTGTGTTTTATTGCTAGGAAGGACACTAGAAGGCATGAGCTTGAGATGGTGTACTTGAAAAAACTGTTTCAAGATCAAGTTTTATAACACACTCATTATTTATTTCTTCCATGGAAAGGAGGAACCAAATTGAATTCAAGTATTTCTCTGATTGTAATCTACGTTTCTTAGAATAAAGCAAGTTTGTATCTGAGCCAGTGGGCATAATTATGTCGGAAAAAAATGCCCTGTGCTAAAGAGGTCAACTAACAGGCTGGGAAATCTTAAGTTTGGTTTCTGAGGCAAATCCTTGAACTCCTTGTGCCTTTTTCCTCATCCCTAAATCACCACAACTCACCTCACAGGGAGTTGTGAAGGGTAATATACTGCTAATTTGTTCAGTATTTCACAATAATAAATTATGTGTAAAGATCTGATAAAACATAGGCAAACCTCATTTATATGAGTAGTTGGAGACAAGCATAGATAAAACTTACAGATAATAAAGAAAATTCATTAAAATTTTTTTGCTTCCTTTATTACCAAACATTTTACCGTCTGTTTCCTATATAATTTCCAAAGTATTTTCTTGTTCTTTTTTCATAATAGACTTAAGAGATAAGTAAGGCAAATAACTAACACCAGGTTATGTAATAAAGGAATCAATTCATCAGAAGGACATAACAGTCCTAAATGTTCATACAGCTAATAATAAAGTTTCAGAATACCCAAAAGAAAAAAGAGAAATGAAATAATAGACATCTGCAATTGTATTTGGGAATTTCAATACCTTTCATTAATTGATAAGTAGACAGAAAATCAGTAAGGAAATAGAAAACTTGAACAGCATTATCAAATAATCTGATATAATTGAGACTTATAGAATAGCACACATAGCAACAGCAGAAGACACTTGCTTTTACAGTGCACAAGTAACATTTACCCAGACAGACCATCTTCTGGGTCATAAAACAAATCTCAGATTCAAAAGGATTCAATCATACAAGTCCGTATTTTCTGGCCTTAGTGCAATTAAGTTAAAAACCAATAACAGAAAGACATCTGGAAAAATACGCAAATATTTGGAAACTATACAACACACTTCTAAGTAACCCACAGAGATCAAAGAGGAAATTACAAAGGAAATTAGGAAATATTTTGAATGAAAATGAGAAGATGTCATATCAGAAAACTTGGGCGACTTGGGGTACCACGCCTGTAATCCCAGGTACTAGGAGGATTGCTTAAGGTCAGGAGTTAGAGAACAGCCCGGTAACTGTAACAGGGCACTCATCTCTTAAAAGAAATTATCCAAGCACAGTGGCACGCCTATAGTCCCAGCCACTTGGGGCTGAGGTGGGAGGATCACTTGAGCCCCCCAGGAGTTTGAGGCTGCAGTGAGCTGTGATCATGCCACTGCACTCCAGCCTGGGTGACAGAGTGAGACCCGTCTCAAAAAACAAAAAAACCCCAAAACTTTGGGATGCAGTTCTGGAAGTTCTTGGAGGGAAATTTGTAGCTTTAAGCACTTCACCTGCAAAAGCAGGTCTAAAGTCAATGACTGGCCAGGTGTGGTGGCTCGTGCCTGTAATCCTAGCACTCTAGGAGGCCAAGGTGGGCGGACCACTCAGGGTCAGGAGTTTGAAACCAGCCTGAGCAAGAGCAAGACCCCATCTCTACTAAAGATAGAAAGAAATTAATTGGCCAGCTAAAAATACATAGAAAAAAATAGCCGGGCATGGTGGCACATGCCTGTAGTTCTAGCTACTCAGGAGGCTGAGGCAGGAGGATCGCTTGAGCCTCTAGCCCAGGCAACAGAGTGAAACTCTGTCTCAAAAAAAAAGTCAATGACTTAGGTTTCCACCTAAGAGCCTAGAAAAAGAAGAGCACATGAAATCCAAAAGTAAGCAGAAGAAAGAAAATAGTAAAGATAAACGCAGTCATTACACCACTACACAATCAACTTCCATTAAAAAGAAAGCAGTAATTAATGGAATATAAGACAATAGAGAAAATCAGTGAAACTGAAAGTTGATTCTTTGAGATCAATAAAATTGATAAATTAGGAAAAAAAGATTACCAATATTAGAAAATAGGGGATATCACTACTGATCCTGTAGACATGAAAATAATAGGGGAATATTATGAAAAGCTATGCCAATACATTCAGTGTCTTGGATGAAATTAATCACTTCATTGAAAGACAAACTACCAAAGCTTGCTGGAGAAATACAGAAACTTGACTGGGCGAGGTGGCTTACGCCTGTAATCCTAACACTCTGGGAGTTTGAGGCTGGAGGATCACTCAAGGTCAGGAGTTCAAAACCAGCCTGAGCAAGAGCGAGACCCTGTCTCTACTAAATAATAGAAATTAACTGGCCAACTAAAAATATATATATTGGCCGGGCGAGGTGGCTCACGCCTGTAATCCTAGCTCTCTGGGAGGCCGAGGCGGGCGGATTGCTCGAGGTCGGGAGTTCGAAACCAGCCTGAGCAAGAGCGAGACCCCGTCTCTACTATAAATAGAAAGAAACTAATTGGCCAACTAATATATATAGAAAAAATTAGCCGGGCATTGTGGCACATGCCTGTAGTCCCAGCTACTTGGGAGGCTGAGACAGAAGGATCGCTTGAGCCTAGGAGTTTGAGGTTGCTGTGAGCTAGGCTGACGCCACGGCACTCACTCTAGCCTAGGCAACAAAGCAAGACTCTGTCTCAAAAAAAAAAAAAATATATATATATATATATATAGAAAACATTAGCCGAGCATGGTGGCGCATGCCTGTAGTCCCAGCTACTCAGGAGGCTGAGGCAGGAGGATTGCTTGAGCCCAGGAGTTTGAGGTTGCTGTGAACTAGGCTGACGCCACGGCACTCACTCTAGCCTGGGCAACAAAGTGAGACTGCCTCAAAAAAAAAAAAAAAAAAAGAAACACAGAAACTCACTAGCCTTGTTATCTATTAAGGAAAAGGGATTTGTAGTTATTATAAAAACTATACCACAAAGAAAATTCCAGGTTCAGATGGCTTCACTGGAGAATTTTATGAAAACTTTCAGGAAGAAATAATTATCAATTCCACACAAACTTCCAGAAAATAGAAGTGGAAGCACTTATCAAAGCATTAATTGGCCGGGCGTGGTGGCTCACGCCTGTAATCCTAGCATTCTGGGAGGCTGAGGCAGGCAGATTGCTCAAGGTCGGGTTCGAAACCACCCTGAGCAAGAGCCGAGACCCCGTCTCTACTATAAATAGAATGAAATTAATTGGCCAACTAATATATATAGAAAAAATTAGCCGGGCATGGTGGCGCATTCCTGTAGTCCCAGCTACTCGGGAGGCTAAGGCAGCAGGATTGCTTGATCCCAGGAGTTTGAGGTTGCTGTGAGCTAGGCTGACGCCACGGCACTCACTACTCTAGCCTAGGCAACAAAGTGAGACTCTGTCTCAAAAAAAAAAAAAAAAAAAGCATTAGTTATTTTTAACTTCACTCACTATCAGATATTTAACTTATATTTGGTTTATATTTTTCAAAGCATTCTCTTGTTTTTCCTACAGACAGATGTATAAGTAGGGCAAATAGCTAACACCCTTAAGGTTCAGTGAACTGTCCAGTTTGATCTTTTAGTGATCTAGTTGGGATAGAATACACGCACACCTAGTTATTTCTAGTCCTCATCTTTCCACTGTTAACAAGTTGGCCTTTTAGTAGCTTGTCTTATATTTTAAAATCCTCAGCCCTTAAATTAAATCCTGGAATAGACTGCCCATGCAATGTTTGACACTTACTAGACCTTCAATAAATATCTTGTAACCAACCAAATAATTTATAACATGGATCAGAATTACTATACTAGCCGTTGGCATAGGTTTGAATTGGGAATGTAGTTGGAAACTGGACAAAAAGAATCAGAAAAATCTTACTTGGCTTAAGTAACATGTCAAAACAGTCAGTTGAAGAGCCGAGTGGCCTGATATTGGCCATCATTTTAGCCATTTTTCTGATGGTGCCCTTTCTTTGCATTTAACTATCAATATATCTGAAGTGTGGAATACACTTTTATGATATTGTGGCATAGTAACTCACACTTAAATGTCAATAGAGACACTTGCAAAGACCTGCAAGGTTCAATAACTTCTGGTATGGGTTTGTTTCTCCTGTCATCACCCATTATGTATTTTTTTACAGCTTTTAAATTGCCACAGAGAGAAATTGGTCAGGATCATAATAGATGGCCCAGGAGCTGCCAAGGATACCCTTGTATGGGATGAGAAAAGTTCAATACTGGCTTGATTTTATTTATCTAAATTGTAGACTATTACTTCAATAAAATTCATATTGCAGATACACCAAGGTGATGGCAAAGCACAAAATTATGCCGTAGGTTGAAGGAATGTTCTGTTTTACTCCCTGTAGTTTTATAGTCTGAGATATTTCTTATTCCAATTATATTCAAATTTATTTTTTGTCATCATGTATTAATCAGATTTTAGTATGTTGATTTAAATTCTTATATCTTAACAATTAAATTAGAGATGTTTTAGCAATTTTAGTTTATGGTTATGCAAATTAATTTTTATATCTCTTGAATGTCTGCTCTAAACTGAGACTATGAGAACCTAAATTGTCTGACTTAGTACAGGCTCTTCCTTAAAAATAGGTGATTTGTGGCCAGACGCAATCACACCAGTAATCATAGCACCTCGGGAAGTGAAGTGCTTGAGCCCAGGAGTTCAAGACCAACCTTATCTTTACAAAAAATTTTAAATATTAGCCAGACATGTTGGTGTATCCCTGTAGTTTCAGCTGTTTGAGAGGCTGAGGCAGGAGGATTGTTTGAGCCCAGGAGCCCAGGAGTTTGAGGTTGCCATGAGCTATGTATGATAATGCCACTGCACTATGTATAGCCTGGGCAACAGAGCCAGTCTCAAAAAAAAAAAAAAAAAAAAAGTAATTTGTTGAAATAACCTGAAAGGGACTTTGTAACCCTTAAGCTGCTGATATCTAAAATCTGTGCAAGCTAGATGATGGCAGGGTAAGGGCTGGGTCTTAGTTTTATGGCTGATGTTTGAAAAATGCTTTATGACCACAATTTTATTTGGAGGTGAGCATTTCAGTTCTCTTTTAACCCTTCCATATTTTGTGAGCATGATCTGCCAAAGTGGTATATGTAAATCTAAGATTCATGATAATCTATTTAAACATTGCTGTTACCCATTTTTCTTAAGATTTATTTATGATGAAATTGCCAGGTTCTTTGTGAAAGGTGACAAGGTCTACAAGTTCATGCTTCATCACATTTAATTAAGAGAGGAGTGAGTGTGAGATTAACACCCACCTGAGAGTGTGGTGCTTTGAGATGAGTTCAGTACATTCCAAGGATAGAGTTGTTGGAAAGCACCATCTGGAAGATATTTTCCCATAGTGGTGCCAAGTTCTACTTTCTCATAAATCTTGGAACAATTAGATATTTAACCTCTTGCCCAGTGGTGAGTTTAGGTGTGCCCTAACTAAATTTAAAGAAAACTGACACTTGAGAGGAGAAATCCAGTAAATTTTAATAAAAGGGGGAAAAATCCCATGGAAAATTATGAGATATCAAGAATTTGTGTCCTTGCGGGATATACCAGTGTACCAGACTGATAACTTCAAGCATTTCTGAGAATTAAGTCTTGTAATCCACATTCACTTATAATAAAATGGTGGTCAGAGCTTGGAAGATGTACAGCCATATGGAATTTATAGGGCAGCCTTTATCTCCACTATGTGTTTTTATCAAAAAGAACAAAAGGTCCTTTACTCCCTTGCTTACTATAGCAGGAGACTTGGATAATCAACAAACATACTTTGCCCCAGAATAGTTCTGTAGCTGATTGAAGCAGTGCCTTGGCCTGATTTTTAAAGGATCACGAACTGGAGCTGTGCTAGCCAACAGGAGAGCATTTCTTCTCTCCACACTCCCCTCTATTAATAAAGTTTGTGTTGTCTATATGTGGCTTGTTAATGATAGGAGTGTTAACAACCACAGTTAATCTTTCTCCTCAACTCTTTCCTAATCCAGTCTCTTAAATAGACATTTAAAAAGCTTTTAACTCCTCTTGAATTGGGTGCTCATGGGCTTTTGGTGGAGGTGGAGTGATAGTTATCAGCCCATTTAACAAAACCTGAGACAGCCAGGACAGCTGTAATGTGCATCTCTATGCTGTGTTTTTGTTAAAATGCCACATGGCCAATACTTTGGAAATCATAAATCCACTGCAAGAAAACATCTTTATAGAGGGTATTTTAGTTTTATGCTGTTTGTGTTACATACCTAAGACCATCAGTACTTTAAGATCCATAAAGAGCAAAAAACATAGAGCAGATTAAAATGGTTCTGTAAATTTAGTTTGTTTTCATCTCTTTTATTTGCTGCAATAAGGCTATATAGAGGACGCCTTGAAGACAGTGCTATAGTGACAATTTAATCTTCACCTAAGCCACTGTCTTTCCCCAAGGGCCTCAAGGGAGAAGTAGGAATTTGCAAGACTGGGCCAACTGAAACCTCTCATCAATGGCATATCTAATTAATCCATGTGATTGGGAGCTTTGCATACGCCCTCTCCTTTCCCTGCTCTTCAAACCTGGCCTACTTTCTGGAGGATTCTGCCTACTTAGTGTGCTTATAGAATTTATATTGAAACCCTAAAATGAAGAGAGAGTTCATTGATTATGCATCTTGACATTTAATCTGATTACTACCTCCAAATAATTTGGTGGTTAGTTCAATGAGGCAGCTTACCAACTGGCTTTTATTCTTTTTCTTTTATTATTATTATTATTTTTTTTTGAGACAGAGTCTCGCTTTGTTTCCCAGGCTAGAGTGAGTGTCTCGGCGTCAGCCTAGCTCACAGCAACCTCAAACTCCTCAGCTCAAGCGATCCTCCTGCCTCAGCCTTCCGAGTAGCTGGGACTACAGGCATGCACCACCACGCCCAGCTACTTTTTTTTTTTCTTTCTTTGAGACAGAGTCTCACTCTGTTTCCCAGGCTAGAGTGAGTCCTGTGGCATCAGCCTAGCTCACAGCAACCTCCAACTCCGGAGCTCAGGTGATCCTCCTGCCTCAGCCACCCGGGTAGCTGGGACTACAGGCATGCACCACCATTCCTGGCTAATTTTTTCTATATATTAGTTGGCCAATTAATTTCTTTCTATTTTTAGTAGAGATGGTCTTGCTCTTGCTCAGGCTGGTCTCGAACTCCTGACCTCAAGCAATCCGCCCGCCTTGGCCTCCCAGACAGAGTGCTAGGATTACAGCCGTGAGCCACCATGCCCGGCCAGCTTTTATTCTTTTTAAACAATAAAAAGAAAGCTTAGAAAATATCTAGAATTGTGTTATATGTGCTTTTGCTTATCAGTGTTGATGAAAATAAATTGTGCTACACCAAGATTGAAGAAAAGCCACCAGGACAGCTGGCACTGAAAAATAGTGACTGGAGGGACTAGAGCAGAACCTGAACTGGACAGATCAGGCAGATTCCAGGGACCCCCATGTAGGTTGTTCCAGGATCGATTGGTTAATGCCAAGAGCTAACCATGATATCTGTTGTTCTGTGTCACCCCAGCTTTCTTGTAATGCCCTCTCTGTAATTGCTGGGGACTGACAATTTTTAAACATTTTCTTTTACCAGCATGATGTATTGAATCCGCCCCTCCCCCCAGCAACACACACACACACACACACACACACACATACACACACACACACTCTCTCTTTTTTTTCTGCTTCACCTCCTCACCTCTTCCCCCATCTTTTTTGGAAGATTCATCTGTTAAAAGAGTCCCCTGTCAGCAGCTTGGAATGTGAGTTCTGACTGTGCTTGACCACAAAGTTCTTTGATGTTTTTCCAAGGCTGACTTCTCACCAGATCCCTGGTTTGAATGTTTTTCCCCCAGCATACAGAGGCCTATAAGGTGAATTTGCCTTGTATTGTTGATGCGAAAGGTTGTTGGAACCTGCTCTTTTCTCGTGACCTTATGGTGGTTTTTTTGTTTGTTTGTTTGTTTTGAGACAGAGTCTCACTCTGTCACCTGGGCTAGAGTGCTGTGGCATCACCGTAGCTCACAGCAACCTCAAACTCCTGGGCTCAAGCAATCCTCTTACCTCAGCCTCCTGAGTAGCTGGGACTACAAGTGTGTACCACTACACCTGGCTAATTTTTAGTAGAGATGGCGTCTCACTCTTGCTCAGGCTGGTCTCTAACTCCGGAGTTCAAGCGATCCTCCTGACTCAGCCTCCCAGAGTGTTAGGATTACAGGCCTGAGCCGCCTCACACTGCCCTTCCTTCAGATTATTAATGTTGGGTTTTATCTCACTGACTTCAGCCTTCTAAAACATGATCTTACGGTTTTTTGTTGCTATAATCTACCAGTAGTTGTTGATACCTTTACCAGAGAGTTCCTGTCTATATTCAGGAGAGAGCTGAGAGCCGTTACGCCTGAAAGACTTTCTAGAAACTTGAGAAGCTACTTAGGCCTTCCCATGGAGATTTCCACAAGGATAAGGTTGCGCTCAGAAGCTCATCCTCTCTTCCTCTGTCATGGTATTGGGATTCTACCTTAATCACTCCATCATCCTGCCAGCCATGTCTCATTTCTCATACTGGAACACTCCCTCCTCCCAAGCTCAGCATGAACCACCAGTCTTGATGCTTTATCTGGTCCCGGCGCTAGCTCTTAAATTGTCCGTCTGGCTTTGTGTTTCATTTGACCCTAATACACTGGGTCGCACTGTCTAAAAGAGAATTATGTCCCCTCCGATGTCTGAGTGCATTTCTCATTTCTTACTGCTGCTCCTGAGCAGATCTGTAACTTCAAGGTTAAGATAAGACACATTCCATCAGAACTATGTCGTCATCCTTGCCAGCTTCTGATCTGTGACTGTCTAGGAGATTTACAAGACAATTGCACACCATTCTTTAAAGAATATTATGGTTGGACTCTGACTCTTGGCATCAGGCCCAATTCGATTTGTCAGCTGTTATAAAACCCATTTCCCAAATAGAAAGGGACCTCAGCCCATGTGCCCTTTAGGCAGTGTTTAAGGATGGGAAGGAGGGAATTGATCTGAATCTTTATTTCCTAATGTTTTAGGGAAAAAGGAGGAACCAGAATATTTTTGTCCCCTTTTCTCATTGAATTCACTTTTTTTCTGAAAGATTTAACGAAAATTTAGTGTTGCTGTCACTCTTTCCTGTCTGTTATCCCTTCACAGAATTACTATTAGTCTTTTCATTCTGTCATCTTCAACGTTATTCCTGAGTTTTAAGGAGTAAGAATAAGTATTTTCCCCTTGAGAGAGAACATACCTACCCTGTTCTTTCAAGGTTTATTAGTTTTCCAGTGTCTCTTAACAAAGACACTGTTTCTCCTTTTTCTGCCGTTTACTAACATGTTAAGCTCCAGGAGTTAATGCATGTGATAGAGTTTACTGGCTTAGGAATTTGGAAGGTCACATACTTCTTTCTGCTGTTGTATTCGGCCTTGACATATTTTTACAGAAGGTTCTCTTTGGGGGACTTAAGAGCTCTTTAGTTTCAACATAAACTTACTCTTCCCCTAGGAGGTAGACAGTGGGGATTTATTTGGCCCGTTTTAATGATACCAGAGTTCTAAAATTTATTTACTCGAGATCACACATGGCAAGTTAATCACAGAATCAGAACTGTGTTTTAATTTTATGGCATTGTTTTCATATCCTTTAATTATGAAAAGTTTGAAAAAAGATAAGAGTTTAAAACAGGCAGTTTTTACTCAGGGTTCCTGATGGGTCCGTTTAAAATTGAGGAAATCCCCTGTAATTAAAAAATTTCTCCTTTGCTCTCATGGTCTATGATTTCTTCTGTTTGACAGCCACAATAGTCGCCATTCTCTGCTTTTTCTTCATTTTGAGTTCCTTGCTTTTGATTGTCCCTTTACTGTCCTATGGCAGCAACCTCTGGCTCTAATGTTGCTATATTTGTAAAGCAGAGTAGTGTTTTGATGCTCTGTAAAAATGTTCTTTAGAGCCAGGAGAAAGGAAAATTTGTAGAATTTCAAGTCTATCAGTATCTTTTTTCTTTATCCCAGTTCTTTTCTCAAGTATTAGGGATTATTGATGTAGGGAGTTGTGTATTAACAATGTATTAGGCGATGAATAATTATTAAGAGATATGTTTCATAACATTATAAGAGTAACTGAGAAGTGGTTTTAATTTAACAACCATTAGGTTGTGGTCAAACTGTTCTCTCCTTTTTAAAAACTTCTTAGTGACTAAACTTTTTTTCCACCTATAATTTCAGTTGAAAGGGTTTTTGCTAGTGCTTCAAGCCTCTGGATTCTATTTCTGTGTCTAGTAATCCTCCCAAAGAAAGAAAGTTGTATAGTATCTTTAAAATACTTCCCCTCCCCCCTTTCCTGTTATTTTTCCCCTGAAGCAATTTTAATTAACCGTTCAGTGACAGATGGTAGAAAAGGCCTTGTCCAAAGTGCTTCTGGTGGGCTGGATTTAGGGATGTGTGGTTTGTGCCAATCCTGTTGTAGAGGGACCTGGCCTTTCCCCTCCCCCCTCCAGTTGAGCTGTAATCTTGTTAGATGATCTGAAAATGCTATTGATTTATTCACATCACTCTTAGAGGAATAAATATAAATTTTGGATTTAAAACCCAAGAACTAATTCCCTTGAGCTCTAAATGCCTTAGCCTTGAGGCCAAGGGAGCTACCTTTCAACTTCTCCACCCAGTCTTCACTGAAAAGGAAAGTTAAGCCTTTTAACTTTTCCATTTGCCTCTCCCCCTTAGTGTAGTACTGCTGCCAGTTGCCATGGCAACGGACTGGGACAGCTGCGCACTGGCGCCCAGGCAGCTGGGTGGGGGCAGGGGAGCTGCCAGCCCGCCAAGCCCCAGACCTGGGAGGGGAGGCCCCTTCTGTTAGCCCAGAGGGAAAGAAAGAACTGGGGCGATCCGGTAGGTACAGGAGGGAACCCCCATTTATCTTCTACCTTTGGGGCTCCTCTTCTGCATGAAAGGTATAAAGGGAGATTTTCCTTTTCCCTCCCTCAAACTGAAGAACACATGTAAATCCTTGTTTTTCCTGGTGAGGCAGGGGAGGCCATAGCCACAATGCTTAACTGCATGCATCTAATATGGGGCTGGTTTTAACCCCAGTGCTCTGACCTAAACTGCTCAGCTCCCGGAAATTCCAAGGTGAGTGGGAGTGGGGGTGGGGTACTCTCCCTGGAATATGACATTTCCTGTCTCTGAGGTTGGAGGCTGTTTTTATTTTAAATAAACCAAATCAGATATATTTTCTTGAAGCTTAGGGCTCTTCTAAATTCCTGGAAAAATTATTTAAAAGCCCTCTATCTACATTCTCCCACTACTCTTCCAAATAAAGTATTTTAATGAAAACTTAGTTTTATTGTAGGGCAGTAATGGATACAGGTAGTTTTTTAGGTAGACAGACTTATTGCATAAGTTCTGGAGATATGGCTTCCAACTATATATTTTTGTAATAATTTTTATTTAAGTTTTGCTGATTTGAAGTGACTTGATAAATGTAGCTTTTTATACTACTTGAACATAATTCTGAAATTAATAGTGTCCCTCCCTATTCCCAGCACTGGTTTTCTGGTCAGGATAGAAATATTATATATTTAGAGACTGCTGGAAAACACCTTTAAAGATTGCAGCAAAATAAAAATGGAGTTCCAGCTAAGAAAACAATTCCTGCTACTCTGTAATCCAGACTGTAGGCACCATTTAACATGGTTAAGGAAGAATTCTTAAAAATGATTATAGTAACAATGTGGGAATTTAAAAAAATAGATTCTGTATTGAGTACCCCCTGGTGTGCATATTTCTGTGCTTAACTCAATTTCCATTTGTGTTGCCTTGTTTCAGCTTTCCTTGGGCCTATGAATGGTTCCTCTGTGTTTTGAGAAGGTTTCATGTTGATGCTGAGTCTGGGGCCAGACTTCTTTTTCCTCCTCCTCTTCCTTTGGCCCAGAGTCAACTTCAGTTAAGAGGAGAGGTACCTCCTTGACTATTTGTGTTAGTTGCGCCTTGGGAATTACTGAACAATCCAGTGATTAGTTTTGAATTTTAGGACTAAAAATTTTTTTCTGCTCCCTGCCTCCTTCCCATCCCCAAATCAGCTTGCTAAAAAGGAGGCTTAGTGTGTTTGAGATGTCATTCTTACTTTTGTTAGCTGATGGATGCTCTGAAGGGACAAGCTCAATTTGTTGAAGGGAAATGTACCGAGTCACTGAAAATGTGAAAGATGTCTGAGCAGGATTTTTTGTGCTGCTAAGAGACTAGTCAAGATACTCAGAGCAGAGATAAGTTATATTTTAGTGGCTTTTCTTTTTTTTTTTTTTTTTTTTGAGACAGAATCTCATTCTGTCGCCCTGGGCTAGAGTACAGTGGTGTGATCATAGATAGCTCACCACAACCTTGAATTCCTGGGCTGAAGCAATCCTCCTGTCTCAGGCTCCCAAGTAGCTGGGACTACAGGCATTCGCCACCACACCCAGCTAACTTTTTCTATATTTTTAGTAGAGATGGGGTCTCACTTTTGCTCAGGCTGGTCTGGAACTCCTGACCTCAAGTGATCCTTCTACCTCGGCCTCCCAGAGTGCTAGGATTATAGGTGTGAACTACCACACCCAGCCTTGGTGGCTTTTCTTTTTTCATTTTTATAAAGAACCACATTCATCTTGGAGGGAATGGTTTTTAATATTATCATGGTTCATTTAACTGAAAGTTTTCCACGTTTTACATTTCTGTTTGAGTTCCTGGCTTGTCAACAGTTACAAACATAGCCAGGAATAACATACCACACTACTTGTCTTTTGGAATCTGGAATTAGGGGAGTCAGATAATTATGCCATCTAATAATTTTGGTCTCTTTAGCCAAAGAGAGAGTCATAGTTGAGGAAGTGAGGATTCACCCATTTTTAAATTAAATTCTTAGGACTCATCTGTACAATGACTCAAGACCCAAAAGAAGGGCACATGGCAACTTTGTGTTGTGCCCCCTTCATCCCATCAAGAAGAAGTAGAATTTTTAACTTCTTACCTGGATTCTAACCAATTTGTCCTTCCCCTTTGCCAGGAACCCGGTGGCCTTAGTCTTCAGGTGGAACCGTGTGCGACATGGGAAAGAAAACCAAGCGGACAGCCGACAGTTCTTCTTCAGAGGATGAGGAGGAATACGTTGTGGAGAAGGTGTTAGACAGGCGTGTAGTTAAGGGGCAAGTGGAATATCTACTGAAGTGGAAAGGCTTTTCTGAGTAAGTGCCTTTTTTCAGGCTTTAGAACCCTGCAGAGGTAGACATCTTCAGTTTACTTCCCTGTGAACCACCACCATCTTTGTCTTTTTCTTCCCCCTCCAAACCTTTCCTAAGAGTAAGAAGATGCAGCAGTAAACTAAACAAATTCTCTTCCTCATGGAGCTGGTGTTCTAATGATACTGCATTTGAGAGGCATTCCAATGAATTGGTTAGGAGCACAGGCTTGAGAGCCACATTGCCTGGGTCTAGATTCTTGCTCCACAGCTTGTGGTACAATCTAAATGACTTTGGCTAATTTGTTTAATCGTTTTTTCTTCTAAGTAAGATAGATAAAAGAAATAGTACTTATCATAGGGTTGTTGGGTAGATGTATAGAACCTGACACATAAGCTCAGTGTAAGTGTAAACTGTTATTGTTATTATTTGGATATAATAAAGCTAAAATGTGTAATGTAAGCAAAAAAAAAAAAAAGGAAGATGATCCCAAACATAGCCCATAGTTCTACAAGATTGGATCTCAGAATTATCCCAGGACAAAGCACCCATCTTAATGAGAGACTTAAGCCAGGTGCATTGGTTCACACCTATAATCCTAGCACTCTGGGAGGCTGAGGCAGGAGGATGGCTCAAGATCCGGAGTTCCAAACCAGCCTGAGCAAGAGCGAGACCCCCGTCTCTACTAAAAATAGAAAGAAATTAATTGGCCAACTAATATATAGAAAAGATTAGCCAGGCATGGTGGTGCATGCCTGTAGTCCCAGCTACTTGGGAGGCTGAGGCAGTAGGATTGGTTAAGCTCAGGAGTTTGAGGTTGCTGTGACCTAGGCTGATGCCATGGCACTCTAGCCCAAGCAACAGAGTGAGACTCTGTCTCAAAAAAAAAAAAAAAAAAAGAGAGAGAGAGACTTAAATCTGAGGGCACATTTCTTTTTCAACATTTTGTTTTTTAAGATTTCAAACATAGATCTGAGGTGAAAAAATTTAGAGTGAATGCTCAGATACACAACACCTAGTTTCTATAATTAACATTTTAATATAATCTATCCATTTATTTATCCCTTTAATGAGCTTTAAGAATGATAATGAAGTGTTGACTAGAATCTGTTAGGCAGTAACTGGCTTTATGCTGAAATGTTAAAGTAGATTATTCTTTCCTTTGGAATAAATAGGATGAGGCACATATTAAAGGATAGATGAGGCAGCTTGTAGGTGAAATATGTGAGGCTGTGTAATCTTCAGGCATTCTTCTGCCTCAGTTTCTGATGAATTTTCTTCCCGGGATGCCTGATAATGAAGAATGGATTTCTCAGAACCCCAGTGAACTTATAGGAACGGGTAAAGGCTCCTTAGAGCAGTGCTGTCCAATAGAAATATAATGATATTATATTAAATTTTCTAGTGGCCACATTAAAGAAAAGTGGAATTGATTTTAATGATGTATTTTATTTAACCCAGTATATCAAAAATATTATTTCAGCCAGGCGCGGTGGCTCACGCCTATAATCCTAGCACTCTGGGAGGCCCAGGTGGGTGGATTGCTCGAGGTCAGGAATTCAAAACCAACCTGAAAAAAGAAAAAAAAAACAGCCCGAGATGCCGGGCACAATGGCTCACACCTCTAATCCTAGCACTCTGGGAGGCTGAGGTGGGCGGATTCCTCGAGGTCAGGAGTTCGAAACCAGCCTGAGCAAGAGTGAGACCCCGTCTCTACTATAAATAGAAAGAAATTAATTGGCCAACTAATATATATAGAGAGAAAAAATTAGCTGGGCATGGCGGCGCATGCCTGTAGTCCCAGCTATTTGAGAGGCTGAGGCAGGAGGATTACTTGAGCCCAGGAATTTGAGGTTGCTGTGAGCTAGGCTGACACCATGGCACTCACTCTAGCCTGGGCAACAAAGTGAGACTCTGTCTCAAAAACAAACAAACAAACAAACAAAACCAGCCTGAGCAAGAGTGAGACCCCGTCTGTTCTATAAATAGAAAGAAATTAATTGGCCAACTAATATATAGAGAAAAAATTAGCCGGGCATGGTGGCTCATGCCTGTAGTCTCAGCTACTCGTGAGGCTGAAGCAGCAGGATTGCTTGAGCCTAGGAGTTTGAGGTTGCTGTGAGCTAGGCTGACGCCACAGCACTCACTCTAGCCTGGGCAACAAAGCTAGACTCTGTCTCAAAAAAAAAAAAAACTATTTCACAGCTGGGCGTGGTGCCATGCTCCTGTAGTCCTAGCTTCTTGGGACACTGAGGCAGGAGGATCACTTGAGCCTAGGATTTCGAGGCTGCAGTGATCTGTGATTGCACCACTGCACTCCAGCATAGGCAACAGGGCAAGACCTTGTCTCTAAAAAATATATATATCTTCAGGTCGTATATGGTGAAAAACCAAAAATAAAAAAGAAAATAAAAAAACATATATACTATTTCTACATTAAGCAATAGCAAAACTTAGGCCAGACACGGTAGCTCACTCCTATAATCGTAGCACTCTGGGAGGCCGAGGCGGGAGGATCACTCAAGGTCAGGAGTTTGAGATCAGCCTGAGCAAGAGCGAGACCCTGTCTCTACTAAAAATAAAGAGAAATTAGCTGGACAATTAAAAATATATAGAAAGGTCTGTAATCTTGGTGGGCAATACAGAGTTATGTGTGTTCACTGTAAGGGCAGACCAACAAGAACTTTTTCCTACTTTTTAGCCACCTCTTTTTAATAGGAGTGATTCTTCCAGTTGCCAGGGAGAAATTGTGGTAACTGGAGTGAGAGAGTGGGAACAGGGCATGTTAAAAGAAAAAAAAGATTTTATATATGTGTGTGTGTGTGTGTGTGTGTGTGTGTGTGTGTGTATAAAATTAGCCGGGCATGGTAGCGCACGCCTGTAGTCCCAGCTACTCAGGAGGCTGAGGCAGGAGGATCGCTTGAGCCCAGGAGTTTGAGGTTGCTGTGAGCTAGGCTGACGCCACAGCACTCTAGCCCAGGCAACACAGTGAGACTCTGTCTCAAAAAAAAACTTAATGAGATTTTTTTTTCTTGTGTACTAAGACTTCAAAATCAAAATCTGGGATATATTTTACATTATGGCACATGTCAGTTCAGACTAGCCACATTTCAAGTCTCAATAGCCACATGTGACTAGTGGTTACCATATTGGATAGCAGAGCTCTATGGTGTAGGACCTAAGTATACTAAAAGGTCTAAGGTTTTGCCAATGCCTGGGATAAAGGGTGTGCATCAGGAGCCTTCAGAACATAATAAAGATTATTCCATTACACGAATCAAGGTGTATCTGGAGCACTATTGGCATTTTATTTTATTTATTTATTTATTTATTTTATTTTTTTCTTTTTTTGTTTTTATTTTTTTTCTCCTTTTTATTTTTTTTCTCTTCTTTTTTTTTAGTCCAACTTAACCCTTGTAAAACTATTGGCATTTTAGATGGGATGATTCATGCATTGCAGGATGCTTGTCAGCATCTCTAGCACCCAGAGTGCTAAATATAGGTGGCACAACAATCAGAAAATCCCCTCCATATTTCTAAAGAGGAGTGGTATCACAGCTTCCACTAGAGATGACAACCATTGAGTTTGAGACACCTAGAGCACTATAAGATAGGAATTAAAGTAACACCTAAAAATTTTGAGGATGGGCCAGATACGGTGGCTCACGCCTGTAATCCTAGCACTCTGGGAGGCTGAGGCGGGTGGATCACTCAAGGTCAGGAGTTCGAAACCAGCCTGAGCAAGAGCAAGACCCCGTCTCTAGTATAAATAGAAAGAAATTAATTGGCCAACTAATATATATATATAGAGAGAAAAAGTTAGCCGGGACTACATGCCTGTAGTCCCAGCTACTTGGGAGGCTGAGGCAGAAGGATTGCTTGAGCCCAGGAATTTGAGGTTGCTGTGAGCTAGGCTGATGCCACGGCACTCACTCTAGCCTGGGCAACAAAGTGAGACTCTGTCTCAAAAAAAAAAATTTTTTTTTTGAGGATGTTTATTGGGCCCATTGAATCACCACTAGAAATACTTGGGTGTTTGAAAGGTGCTTGAAACTCTCTGTCATTGAGCTACCAGTACCTTACCATAGATAAAAGGAGAAAAGATAAGGTTTGGGGTAGACATTTGTCCTTACTTTGTCAGAAATGTATAGGATTTCATAAAAGACTGGAACAGTCCCCTCCCCAACCCCAGCATTGTCTCTATAACTGAGTACCTACCATGAGCTATGCATTGGTCAGATTCTACCTTTTATGTTCTCTTTAATTCTCTCTTGTTTTTTCTTTCTTCTCAGAAAAGCATTTAGAGGTATTTTCAGTTTACTGATGAAGAAATTAGTGAAGTTTTTTGCTGAAGGTCATGTAACTTGCAGCTGCTGGAACTAGGATTCAATATCAGATTTCTTCGGCCCTAAAACCCAGGCTGTTTTTATTTTTTTAATTTTATTAAGACAGCATCTAGCTCTGTTGCCTGTGCTAGGCACAGTGGTGTTATCACAAAGCTCACTACAATCTCAAACTCTTGGGCTCAAGCAATCCTCTGGCCTCAGTTTCCCAAGTAGCTGGGACTATAGGCGTGCCACCATACCTGGCTAATTTTTTAATATTTTTGTAGAGACAGGGATCTCGATATTGCCCAGGCTGGTCTTGAACTCTTGGCCTCAAGCAATCCTCCCACCTCACCCTCACAAAGTGCTAGGATTTAACAGATGTGAACCACCACTTCTGGCCCTAAGCTCTTTTAAAAGTATACCATGCCTTCTTTTGGGTGAAAATTGGTTGAAATGAAATCAGCAGAACCAAAATGTTAGGAAAGGGATAATCCCATTAGGGGACTGGCTTTCCTTGCTATCAACAAAGACTATCTCCAATCTCTAAGTTTAGTTGGCTTGTTTTATAGTGTTGGCATGCCTATTGGTTTTGGTGCTTTAATTTCCTCTGGGGTAGTGAACTATATGGTCTGTGGGTTTGGAGGAAAGTTACTGCGTGAGGAATTTTTTTCTGCTAAGAGAAGGGATATAAAGGAGAGACTTTTCTAGTGTTAGCTCAAATTATTTAGAAATAAATTTTGTCTCATTCTTATGCTCCTTTTAGAGAAAGTTGTTTAGGTCAACAGTAAATATTCTATCATTTTGTTTCTTATTTGAATCAGGTTATTATGGCATGTGTTCGCATCATTCTTATCTAAAGATACCTTATTTAAAAAACAATACAATACCTAGGATAGGTAGTGCATAAATTTAAAATTTTTTTCCCCAAGTTGACTGACAGATTGTAGAAGCTGCTTTTATGACATATTGAGAGATGTATCTTAATGTAAACTAGTCCTCACTATATAACCAGAAGAACCTCTGCCACTGGCTAAGGGGTAAAGAGGACCCCTGCTCTAGTTTTGCCCATGTAGGTACATTTCTTGCTTTGATTCCATAAGCTTCTTTTTTTTTTTTTTTTTTTTTTTTGAGACAGAGTCTCACTGTGTTGCCCAGGCTAGAGTTCCATGGTATTAACCTAGTTCATAGCAACCTCAAACTCCTGGGCAGTCCTTCTGCCTCAGCCTCCTGAGTATCTGGGACTACTAGGGCATGTGCCACCACGCCTGGCTAATTTTTTCTATATATTTTTAGTTGGCCAATTAATTTCTTTCTATTTTTAGTAGAGTCAGGGTCTCGTTCTTGCTCAGGCTGGTTTTGAACTCCTGACCCTGAGCAATCCTCCTGCTTTGGCCTCCCAGAGTGCTAGGATTATAAGTGTGAGCCACCGAGCTCAGCCTTGATTCCATAAGCTTATGATGTAATTGGTGGCTTTGGTTTTCTAAAATCCATGCCGGGAATACAGAGAACAACTTTGAGAATGTCAACTGTTTGTTTTTTTCAAAATAAATGCCAAAGTTTAATGAGACACAATTTATGTTTTTATTGTTTGTTAATATAAAAATATATTTTGACTTCATAGTGACAGTAGATTTGTGTCCAGAGCACTTGAATTAATGCACTCTAAATCCCACTTCATCATCATCTTCTTTGTTTATTATTTATTATTATTATATTATTATTAATTTAAGACCATACTGCCTTATTATTTTTTTTTTGCATGAGGAGCTGAAGGAAATACTGCCTTTTTTCTAAATAACTATTTCTAATCCTCTAGTATTTGTTGACATTTTTTCCAAAATATGAGTAACATATTTAAGGTAATGTAAAATGGGGGTGCAAGATTTAGTAGGTTTTCTCTAGAGTTGCACAGATAATTATATGTATGAAGTCACACTACTTTGCCACATATAAAGCAGAATTCAGATTTGGGTTTTGAAGCAGCTTTATTGAGGTATAATTTACATACCATAAAATTCATCCATTGAAATTGTGCAACCGTCACTATACTGCAGTTTTAGAACACTTCTCTAACCCCACAAAATTCTCTTGAGCCTATTTGTAGTCAATTCCAACTCCCACCCTCAGCCTCAGGCAATCACTAATCTGTTCTCTGTTTCTCTAAATTTGTCTTTCTTAAGCATTTCATATAAATGGAATCAAACTGTATAGTCTCTTGTGTCTGGTTTCTTTCACTTAGTGTAATATTTTTGAGGTTCTTCCAAGTGGTAGCATGTATTAGTTTTTTGTTGAATAGTATTTCATTGTGTGGATATACCATATTTCATTTATCCATTGATTACTTGACGGACATTTGAATTTGTTTTCTGTTTTTGGCTGTTAAAATGCTGCTGTAAACAATCGTGGCCTGTGCCAAGACTGACTGTGATAAAGAAAAAAAAAGAAAAAAGAAGAAATTAAAAAAAAAAAAATTGTGGCCTGGTTGAGTCAGGAGGATCACTTGAGGCCAGGAGTTCAAGACCCATCTGGGTAACACAGTAAGACCTTGTCTCTACAAAAAATTTAAAAATTAGCCAGGCATTGTGGCACACATCTGTAGTCCTAGCTCCTCAGGAGGCTGAGGCAGGAGGATTGCTTGAACCCAGAAGTTCAAGACCACAGTGAACTATGATAGTGGCACTGCACTCTGGCCCAGGCGGCAGAGTGAGACTGTTTCAAAAAAAAAAAAAGAGAGAGAGAGAAAATTGTATACAAGTCTTTGTGTGGACATATTTTTTTATTTCTCTTCGGTAGAATTCTAGGATCAAATTTGTTATCTCCTTTAAGTATCAGGTTTCTGCCCTTTCTTTTTGTTTTTTTTTGCCTCAAAGTCCTCTTTAAAATAAGCCATTGGATTTTGTTATTTTTTTAGTCATTCTTTTTCTTTTTCCTTCATTCTTACTGCCCAGGGAGCACAATACTTGGGAACCTGAGAAAAACTTGGATTGCCCTGAGCTAATTTCTGAGTTTATGAAAAAGTATAAGAAGATGAAGGAGGGTGAAAATAACAAACCAAGGGAGAAGTCAGAAAGTAACAAGAGGAAATCCAATTTTTCAAACAGTGCTGATGATATCAAATCCAAAAAAAAGAGAGAGGTAAGCTTTCTTTCCCCTTTTCCCATAAACTACTCTTTTGCTGCTTGCCTCCCTAACTCCCCACTTAGCTCCCCCAAAAAGGGTTATTTTGGTTGTTTCTGTTCTGAGGATGGATCTACAAAGTAAATTGTTGAACAAAAGAGCTTCAGGGGAGATATGTTGATTAACTACAGTGCCCCCTCCTGGCTGAGTGAAAAATGTAATTTGTGGCCACTGAATTGTTTTTAAAGTGGCAAAATTAAATGTTTGTAAAACATTAAACCACTCTTTGCTTTCTGCATAAATAGAAGGCTCTGTTATCTTAGGGAGCATCTTTGGTGAATTTTTTAAGATGGAAAAGGGCTTTGAAATGTTTACCACTTCCTTTTCTCTTTTGTTCCAATGATAGCATTTATTGCCAACCCTTTATATTCCCTTTTACCTTTTTTTTAATTGAGGTGAAATCCACATAACATACAATTAATAATTTTAAACTGTACAGTTCAATGGTATTTATATCTTCTTGATCCTATTATTTCTACCTATTCCTAATAAGAAAATAATTTTCATCTTCTTTTAAATGTTTTTATTGTTCAGCTTGTGAAGTGTATTTATAAAATTTTGGTTTGATTCAGTTGCTTTAATCCTTCTGATCTTTCACTCTCAAGTAACTAGCTTAAACTGTTATTGCGTCTCTTTTTTTCATCTATCTTTTCCATCTGTGTGTTCGTGCAAACACACACATCCACTCCTCACCTCCCCAGCTTCCACTCCTTTCATTTATTTCAAGGTTATGGAGCCTTTTGTAGCAAAGGATGTATATAATACACTTAAAGTTAAATAAAATAAAAGCATAAGTCCACTTTTGAATCTTCTAGCATTCCCATTTATCTTCATTCTACTTGGATATCCATCTTTCTAGAGCATTAGTTCTCAACCCTAGCTACACATCAAAATCACCTGGGAGGTGCTTTAAAAAAAACCTCCAAAGTCCAAGATGCACCACAGACCAGTTAAATTAGAATTTCTGTGGGTTGGACCCAGTCACCAGTGTTTTATAAACTCTTACACGAGTGATTTCTGGTCTTCATAGGAGAAAAAATGGGAGACCAGCTTTCCAAAAAGAATCGAAATGAGAGTGAAAGATTAAAGGTTGCAAGTAAAAGTGGACTGCTGTTTGTGTCTGTCTCTTTATTTGTTTCCCTGACGGTATTTTATACAACCTTATTTTTTAAACTGCCCTATTCTGGTGAGGTCTGTATATTATTATGATCTACTTACTAACAAAGGATTTAAGAATGCTTTCTCTTCTGTAAAGAGCTGGGACTTGATTCTTTTTTTTTCCTTTTTATTAGTCTTTTATATTCTAGCTTTTGTCATTTGATTCATTTTCTAGCTAAGTGAAGAGAGCAAAAACAGCATAAGACCTCTGACTAGCCATTTGTGAAAATGTGTATTTCCACAACCTAGGGTTTCTGTCCTTTTGAAAAGGAGCAATCTGAATCATCTGGCTTAGAGCCACTGGCCAGTGCAGAGAGTTTTGTTCCTAGGCCAGGTTCTGAAGCTGCCGACCTTGAAAACAACCCCCACGTGTCCCTTACATCATAATGTTCATCTGGGGCCCCTGATAGCATTCTCAGCAGTACTGGCTGCTGTCAGGTAGGCAGCTGGGAAGATAGGTGATTATATGTTTTAAAGGTACAGAGGGGGATTGTGTTTTTTTCTTTAGACCACTGCAGAAGAAATTTGTTAGTCGGTATTATGCCTGATTTAAGATTACTGCCTGTGTGATGATTTTAGCATTTTCTTCGCCTCGGCTTCTTTTCAGCAGCTTGAACATTTTTCTTCATCATCCCCCGCCCCCCCTTCTATGGCAAACTGTTTTCAGCCGCCAGCTATGATTTACAACTCAGTCCATGTGCCAGCATTCCAGCTGTGAGCAGCTGTGTGCACATCTGGGAACCTCTTCCCCTTAAGCACCCCCAAAAGAGGCTATGTTTTTAAAAGTCAGTATCTCCCTTGATCCATGTATGGAATTTCCTTCCTATTGTGGGTTATGGTATTTTTGGGGACCACCTGGACCCTGAATTCTTTGTATCTCTCAGAGGAAAGCAAGGTGAACATCAGATCAAAGAGATTTTTTTTTTTTTTTTTTTTGAGACAGAGTCTCACTTTGTTGCCCAGGCTAGAGTGAATGCCGTGGTGTCAGCCTGGCTCACAGCAACCTCAATCTCCGGGGCTCAGCGATCCTACTGCCTCAGCCTCCCGAGTAGCTGGGACTACAGGCATGCGCCACCATGCCTGGCTAATTTTTTTTTTGTATATATATTTTTAGTTGGTCAATTAATTTATTTCTATTTTTGGTAGAGACGGGGTCTCGCTCAGGCTGGTTTCGAACTCCTGACCTTGAGCAATCCGCCGGCCTCAGCCTCCCAAAGTGCTAGGATTACAGGCGTGAGCCACCACTCCCGGCTCAAAGAGATTTTATTATGGAAATCAGACATCAGAGACTTGGTTCGTTTGGGCAGTCTCTCTAGATCTTTTTTGTGTTACTACTAGACAAGCTTGCATTATCTTCCATAATAAAGTTTTAAAAATTGGCCGGGCGCGGTGGCTCACGCCTGTAATCCTAGCTCTCTGGGAGGCCAAGGCGGGCGGATTGCTCAAGGTCAGGAGTTCAGAACCAGCCTGAGCAAGAGCGAGACCCCGTCTCTACTATAAATAGAAAGAAATTAATTGGCCAACTGATATGTATATAAAAAATTAGCCGGGCATGGTGGCGCATGCCTGTAGTCCCAGCTACTTGGGAGGCTGAGGCAGAAGGATCGCTGGAGCCCAGGAGTTTGAGGTTGCTGTGAGCCAGGCTGACGCCACAGCACTCACTCTAGCCTGGACAACAAAGCGAGACTCTGTCTCAAAAAAAAAAAATAAATAAATAAAAAAATAAAGTTTTAAAAATTATCTGGTTTGTGTAAAATTTTATTTTTTGCTCTCAATAGTGTTATTACACTGGATCAGACCCTCTGCCCCTTGTCTAGATTGCATGATTGCATTTAGACCCAATTTCAATACTCCCCTCATGAATTATTAGTATTGTTTTCTTTTCTTCTTCTTTTTTTAATCATGGACCAGTTCTGCCTTCTAATGCTAACAAGTCATCCATGTTAGAAGGAGGTAGGCACAGACCAGGGCCTCCCCTCCAGACAAGTGTGTGGGTATTGGTGTTTGTGATCTCTGAAATTTTCTGTTTAATAGTATTGGCTTTGTATCATTCTTACCTCTGCTTTCATAAATATAGGTGACTACTCTGTGAAAAGTATTAAAATAATTGGTTAGTATTAACGTAAACTAAAAATAAAAGAAAAAAGATTGAGAGAAGTGTTAAATGTCAAGTTTATAAAATGGAAAAGGGTTTAGTTAGGGTAAATATAGATTCGTCATTTCAGAAACTACAACTTAAGAGTCATCATTTACAACATAAAGGAGATTCAAGATGAATGGGATTTGAGGAATTCCTAGATGATGACTCCAAAATATTTTATAGGATATTAAAGAGTTTTAGGGTTCACTCTTCATCTTTTGAAGGAATTTCAGGAAGGACAACTACATCTTCTTGCAAAAATAACTCTTGGCATCACTGTCCACTGGCTGACATAGTATTATATTTTATTAAGTTCTAAGAATTTTTCTGAATTGGTGACAGAAATGTATCAGATGATATTAACTTAGATTGTGGTTTTTGAGCTGAGAAACAGGGAGATTTTTTTACTCTTTCTCCAAGCCCTAACCTTTCTTCATCTTCTATTTATAGCAGAGCAATGATATCGCTCGAGGCTTTGAGAGAGGTCTGGAACCAGAAAAGATCATTGGGGCAACAGATTCCTGTGGCGATTTAATGTTCCTAATGAAATGGTGAGAAAGATTGGGCCTCACTTTACGATTGTGTTTCTTAGTCATTGACTTGAATTTGTGTGGAAGATAGGGTAGCAAGACCGAGTATTCCCAAAGTAAGAATTTTCAATGTCAGAGATCCTTAACTGATACCAACTGTTGATATTAAATGGAAATTATGGCTCAGAATAGATGTAAGACATTCTCAAGCCTTGGTATTAAGCCAAATAATTATATTATTTTAGCCCAGATATCAGAAAAAGGTAAATTAGAGGTAGAATACATATAAACATGACCTAACCAGTTGTTTACACAGTTCTGAATCATCTACTGTAAGACGATGAGCCTATGACTGTGGGATAGGAATTAAATGAGGCTTTCTGCCGTCATTGAGGGCCAAGACCACTGAATAATGTCTAAAAGAGAAAAATAATCGCAGCCAAAAGCATTAAAGCTAATACTGGCGAAAGCACAAGCTACTGTATACCATAGAGAGAATGGTTCTTAGATGAAAGTGAAGTACTTCCCCTTAATTTGATTTCTTCACGACAGAGTGATTTATGGTGTGGCCCCACTACCTCTTCATTCCACTTGTTCTGGGCTTATGTTGCATAGAGGATTTGTGCCACTAAGGGAGCTAATTACCCTCAAAGTTGTACAAATGGTTAAATTTTTTTATCTAGTCAGAATGCTGCTGCTAAATTACCCAGAAGCCTATATTTGAAGAATCACTATACTCTGTCAAGAATAAAGAGCTATATTTACTGGTTTTTCCTACTCAGCCATATGTTTTACTTACGATTTACATTCACTTATTAACTAGCTTTTTGTATCATAGTCCAAATTTGAGTATCTGCTCTAAACTGTGTATTTTCCCTCTCTTCTCACCTGTAATAATTAAACTACTCAACTTTCTAGTAAAAGAGGTAGTTATCTTTGTCCACCTTGCAAGAGATTTTTTTTTTTTTTTTTTGAGATAAGGTCTTACTGTGTTGCTGAACCTGGAGTGCAGTGGTGTGATTATAGCTTACTGCAGCCTTGAACTCCTGGGCTCATGTGATCCTCCCACCTCGGCCTCCTGAGTAGCTGGGGCTACCAGCATGTATCACCATGCCCAGCTAAGTTTAAAAATTTTTTTTTGTAGAGACAGGGTCTCGATAAGTTGCCCAGGCTGGTCTCGAACTCCTGGTCTCAAGCAGTCCTCCCACCTTGGCCTCCCAAAGTGTTGGGATAAGCGATGTGAGCCATTGTGCCTGGCCACAAGAGAATTTTAATTAAAAATTTTTTGTCTTGATTTGAAATCGTGGTTAAGGAACCATGTTGCTAGATTTTTTTGTTGTTGCTGTTTTACTTGGTAGTGGAGGCTGAACTTGAATAATTGAAATTTGCACCTAGATTTTTTTTTCTTACTGTTCCACTCCACAGTTCTGACCAAAGGGGTAATGAGTATTTAAAAGGCCACAAGGTGAAGAAGATTAGGACCCCTTTACTTAGATGATCCAGAAACTAGATTGATCAACTTTACATAATCAATAGAGCTGAATATAGATTTGATTGCATTCACTCATATGCTTATACACACAAATACAAATTGTGGAAGCAGAATTAATATAATTTATTACTCAGGGTTTTTAACTGAGCGTACCCCCTTGTTTTACATTTAAATTCTAGCTGCAGACATCTGTTTCTGTCTGATATAGTAGTTAAATGATATTCACTATAATTTAATTTATTTACGTAAATTTCTCCTTGAAAATAATTAACTTAGGGTCCTTTTCACTTTGAAATCAAGGTTAGGAGGAAATTAAGTGAATTAAATCCATGTAATGACATAAACCTTTGTTTGAACAGATTCTTTCCCTCTTACTTCCTTTCCTTCTAAGTCTCATAATTTTTCTTTTCAGGAAAGACACAGATGAAGCAGATCTGGTTCTTGCAAAAGAAGCTAATGTGAAATGTCCACAAATTGTGATAGCATTTTATGAAGAGAGACTGACGTGGCATGCATACCCTGAGGATGCGGAAAACAAAGAGAAAGAAACAGCAAAGAGCTAAAGGAGGGGGTGGTCTCTGTCATTTCTCTTTGTACATAATACATTCACCCACCCCTCCTCTTCCTTCTACCCATCCCCTTCTATCCTAAACACATCCATAAAAAATGTGCTTATCACTGTGCTCCACAGGAGAAATGTTGGTATTGGTTCTCTTGTAACATAACTGATGGTCTGATTCATGATAAGTGTCTCTCTGTGAAGACCAGGCATTTACATACTGTGTGTAATTCCCACAATTTTTTTCCTTTGCCCTGATCTCTTCCTTCTGCTCCCCTGTGACCTCAAGATGAGTTTTAACTTTTTAATCACCTTAGAGTCTTGATCTTTTCAGGGTTGGTCGCTTTTTAGATTTGGGGATTTTGTTACAATGATGATGAATTTTGGTTTCTTGCTTTGGTTCTTGGAACATGTTGATGACCAGCTGGCCTTTGTTTTGACATGTTGGGATGGAAAGGATGTTGCCCATATTTTAAAAAGCCAATAGCAATTGCCTACCTGTTGGGGCTTTCCCAACCTCATTCAGCTCTACCCAGAAGAATACAGGGTTTCTGGTGTGGTCTTCTGGGCCACCCTTGTTGTTCATCCTCACCTTCCCAGAATAATTCCGTCCTTTGGAGGACTTGAAATTTTACACTGAAATTTGTCAAGGCACTCCTTTTAGCCCCAGGACTTTTGGCCTTGTTCTTAGCAGTATCCCTGACTCTGCTTCTGCAAGGTGGTGTCAGTTTGTCATAAGTGACAAGATTATTAACTGTGGAGATTTTTAGCTGTAGTACATGAGGATGATGGGGTAGGGGTAGGATACAATTGTCTTTATTATCATATATGGTATGTATGTATTATTTCCTTCCATCCCTCATATTTAGATTATATATTTATGTAGGTATGAGTGATTGCCTGGTGCTTGCTTGTGCCAAGGTGCTAGGCACCCTCCAACCCTGCCAACTTTTGTGGCCTCCCAAAGCATTCCTGTTACCAAAGAGGCTTCAGACCTGACCCTCACTTCTCAGTGGACCTGACTTTCCCTTCCATGTCATTATTTGCAGTGGGGAATTTTTGGAGGGGAGCCATTGGCCACAGTATCAATTTTAAATATTCATAGCAGTTATAGTCATAAGTCTCCTGCTTTCTTGACTCCTGGATTTACCACCAAGAGTCCCCAAAGTATTAATGTTCTCTCCTTTTACCACCCTCAAACTTTCAGCTGTATCTTATTTTTTAAAATGCATTTTCATGAAAGAATATCACCTCAAAAAGTGACAGGCCCTGGCATTAGCATGTCGATACAACCTTCTCTTCCTACTCAGCAAAATATTTCCCTTTTGGTTCTTCTTGCTTTCTTATTATATTGAGAGATTTTTCTGACCATATCCTTTTGCCTTTGTCCTTCGAGGAATGCCCTACTTCTTTTTATCCTTTTCTTCTTGTAGTTGAGGGGGGCTAGAGAATCAGGACTAAAAGTAAGGAAATTAGCAGGGTTTTGAGCATCCTTGTCCCAGCCCCAAAGCTGAGGAAATAAGAATAAATGCTTGAAACAGCCTTAATTCTAGAGTTCACCAGCCATTGAGGCTGCTTTTGTTGTTGCTTTTGATTTTTAAAACATATAGCTGTCTGGCCAGGAGCATTCAACCATTTCTAGATTATTCAGAGTAAGGAGGGGATGGATTGCTCCAGTCCACAGATGAGCCAAATAATATGCAAATCATACATCCATTCATAGCATTTGTTAACATTGCTTCCCTGCTCAGCTGCTGATTGAATTCTGTGTGCTTGTATAAATTATGTCAAAAATTATACTGCAGTTGAGAAGACAGCTGTTGCTGCAGTGACATGACAGACTTGAACAATGAAGATTTTGGTTTAAGTCAGCCAAGAATTCTTTTGAATGATAATGTGATTGGGGGAGAGCTCATAACCCTTACCTCAAGCAGGTAGAGTTTTATCTCTATATTCCTTTGCTCTCTGAAGGAATTAAAGGCCTAGATCAAGTGCTAGATAATTGACAATTGTTTGTACTTAATCTGATGGGCATCTAAAAGAAAGAAAGGATGGTCAAGAAAAAGGGTTGTCATACAAGTAACCAAGGATATCAGGGTAGACAAGAATAGGACAAAAATAGGCCAGAGCTCTTGATGAGGTGATTTGGGTCTCTTGATTTGCAGCTGGAGAAAATGACAGCCTATCTAAGTAGCCAGTGTTTGTCTCCTAGTAGCGGTGAGTATGCTGCTGCTACTGATCATATTTTTAAAACCAAACATCTAGCATGGGGACAAAGAACATGACAATATTTGGTATTGGGATTGGTCCTGAGAAACCTGAGACATGATTGCTGTGGTTATAGGTGATATTTAAGTCATTTGTCAAAATCTGATTTTCTTTTACCAAAATAGCCCTACTTATCAATCTACCACTTTTTACCACTTTAATACTCCTCATTCCATCTTTTTCTGTCCTCAGTTTATTGAATCATGGTCTTATACTGAGTATTGCCAAAGCAACCTTTGGTCTCTCCCTGCCTACCCATAGCTGGTTCTGTAGGAATTTAGGGAGCCAGAGGCCAATACTGACTTCAGCCCTTAGCACAAAGGAAATCAGATACTTGCCTCCTGCATTTTTGAGTGCTGAGTAGCTGTCCTTGCCCTTGGAGAATTGCAACTTCCAACAAAAACCTGTTTTGTGGCACTTTTCTCCCCTCTAAAGAGTTAATAACCATGGGCTAAGCACTCTTAGGGCTAGATGTCAGGTGCCCAAAGTATAGTTTTCCTGTGTTTACTCCTGTTTGAAAACATATTTCTAATGCTGAATTTCTTCCAGTAATTAGCATTGAATGAGCTCCCTTTCTGCAGACTTTGGCATAGCTTTGCCCAGTAGAGTCTACCAAGGACAGCTTAGCAGTTCTGATCCCTAGGCTAGGCAGATGGCCCTTAAGTTTAAGATCAACTATTGGAAAAGTCAGCCTGGATGGAAGTGCCCATTTTAAACCTGGAAAGAGCTATATTGTTTTTTCTCCTTCCAACAATCCAGTTTTTATCTGTTCTAGGGAACATTTGGACCTGTGGTGCTTCTAACACTGAAAAATCTAAATGGTCTTTGGCTGTCCCTCAACCATAGTGCATACTACTTTTTGTTTTTGAGGGCTTCGTCCTGTTCCCAAGCTTGGGCAGTTATTATTCTTAACTCTCCATTCCTGTTCTGTAGCTATCCTGCAGTCCATTTTCCTTATATTCAGGCCAAATAAATCACAGGGCATTGGGAAGGTTATTGGGATTCTCATCTTGAGATTTTTACAGTTCTGGGGTTTAACCCAATCCCCTAAGGTGTACAGTGAGAGAGATCTGTGTTTGGGCTGGGGGAGCAATTGTCTCTATCCTTAGGGTTCAAGTTTGAGGGCCTAAAATACTACTTTGCAATGATATGAGAACCCCATTAGATTTGAAATGAGGAAACTCTCTCAAATAAGGTTAAAGGACAAGTTCATTTTGCATCCATGATCCCATCTTTTTGACTGAGACTTTTAGAATAAAAATTACAGTGTTGAGGTGTATACTTTTGTCATTAAACCACCAGACATGTCTGTGGCAAGCCAGAGAGAGGAAAGATTTGGAGCAAACATATTGCAATTTCATGCTGGCTTCACCTAAAGTTATGTTTTCAAAAATAGAGATGTTGCTAGCCTTATACCCATAAGCAAAAGCTCTAAATTAGGTACCTGTCCTGCTCAATTTGCATCAAGCTTTCCAAATTCCAGCCATATCAATGCAGGTCAACAATGGTTTCATTTAATAGGTATTTTCTGTCCTACAGAGACAAAGGTCAAAAAGAGACCATCCCTGCCCTCAAAGAACTTTCATGCTTGTGTAGGATGAACTGACCGTTCATTAATAGTTTGGTGTAATAAATGCTACACACTGGTACAAATTTCTGGTTTGGGGGCAGAGACAACTGGCTGGTGTTGGTATAGTTTGTGGCCCTGGAATAGGAGGGTAACGTTATTTTTGGTTCATATGTGGAAAAGACCTTGGGTGAACTGAGCTAACTGGCCATAGAACACATAAGGGTTTGTTTTATTCCAGGAAATAAATGTAAGTGAGAGTTAGGAATATTATTGAGAGAGAGAACAGGTGAATTGGGATTGAGAACTTCTGATTTTGGTTCCTGGTTTAGACTCTGCCAGAGTATTTAGTGATAGAGTGCGTTGTTCTTTGTGGAAAGCATTAACTGTGTTGCAGATTCAGTTGTATGTAACACTGCCCTTTCTGTAACATTTATTCATCATGGACATTTTGTCAGAGTTGCTCACACCTTTTTCAATTTCTTATCACTCTTGGAGGAATGAACATGAGGCTGGCTTTATGCCTAAAACAGGGACATACTTTCCAATGACAAGAGATTTGCTAAAAAGGAGGCTTGGGACACATCTTTTAATATCTGAGCATCCGAGCATAGTTTTATTTAATGTGGCAAGAGAGTGGTTTCTAAGCAAGGACTTTTGTCGATTATATGGAAACCTTTCCCAGAAACACACCTACCCTGCATATTGAAATCTGAGTCTCAGATTTAATCAGTCCATGGAGGTCTAGAGTGAAGTTTAGCTTGGTTAAGAAACAGTCTGACCCTAAGAAAGTTCTCAATTCTGACCCATCTAACCATAAGAAAAAGATGTTTATTTCTGTCTGGATAATTGAAAGTTGACTAGCTTTGGAAGTCAAAATTCCCAGGAATTAAAGTAACTGTTCAGGAAAGTTAAAGTGTGAAGTGTTTTTTGATAATTTCACATAAACCATTCTAGTTTCTTTTTGCTTGTGCTGAATTTCTTGAATTTTAATCTACCTCACCGTGGCTTTTTAGAGTTACTTCAACTTGTTGCCACTTTAACATCAATGCTTGACTTTGGTTGTTTTCTAAGGTAGAAGTTTTCCTATTCATTGATAGTTTGTTCTCTTGCTTTTTCATCCTGATTCTCATTTCACCTATCATCCCATGTTGCTTCTCTGTCAGAGAAATGTTTTAAAATAGTTTAAAGTCTTACTTTATGGGAAGTAAGTGATCCTCCAACGCTGTTTGTCTCTGAGACCAGTAAGAGAAGGAGTTAAAACAAGGTAGTGGGGGAGGGGATGAATCCTGCACTGGAGGCAAAAGCTGACAAGGAAAGAGCCATTAATTAACACAATTTCAAAGTCAACTGATTGTGATCATTAATGTCACAATAGATCAAAACCTAATTATCACAGCCTAACTAAGAGCCATCAGTATTAATCGGAAAATCTAATAGGAAACTATTATCAAGAAATTAGGCCAAATTGAATGCAGTGAACTTTTTATCTTGTCATTGTCTCTCTCTTTTTTCTTTTCTTTTTTTTTTGTGATGTCTCATGGCATTGGCAGGTGTGACCCTAACAGTTGATCTAAGGCCAAGTGGCCAGTTTATTAACGTTTTTTTTAAGGAATTTTTTTTAGGAATTCTAAATAGACTGTACCTGAACTGTCATTGCTGAAAAATCAGTTTTTGGAACATTCTCATCACCTGTACTTGTCTGGTATGATCAGCAATCAGTGAAAAAAAGTTTATATTTAAGTCTTAGAATGGTTCCTGGAACTAGAATATCCCTTGTGAACATTTTACTGTGTGTGTTGATAAATCACTCTTGAATTTCTGTTGTATATAGGGGTCCTACTACACTGGATACTGTGAGAGGGAGGGGGTATGGAAGAAAGGAGATTTCTGCCTAGAAATTCTTTGAGAACACCTGAAAAGATAGAGTTTAATTGTATCACAGCAATTAGGCCCAAGTCAGTGTTTTGTAGTTTCTAGTACTATTAGTGTTTGATTCTAAACCAGGGCTGGCTGTGGGTTTGCTATCCACCTCATGTCTTTCCCACCTCTGCTCCCCTCCCCCAATTTTAGAATAAAAGACATAATGACTTCTATCAGAATCCAGAGTAAATCCAAAGGGGGAAAAAGACATCAACTTTTTTCTTTTACCATTCTTTACTAAAGAGTTATGTCTCCTGCAGGAGGAAAGAAAATTACAAGAGTCTATAATGACTAGTTATAAAGAATATTTCATCTCCTCTCCCTGAATAGAAAAGCAGGGGTCAACATTATATTTTTAGTCTTGAGCTGTTTATAAAGATGCTGCAACTCTTTGAGTTGAGGCAGAAAAGTTGGAAAGATAGTATTGTGAGGAGGGACACGAAGCAGCAGAAAGGTGTTTGGTGATGCTAGGATTTCTACCCTTACCAGCCTTGCAGCTCTACAAAAGCACTACCAAGACCACCACTGGGGAGATGGTTCTCATTGTTCCTGCTTGACTATGGTCTTTTTGGATTTTAGGAATTTGGGTTACTCAATACAAAACTTTGGGAAACCAGTGTGACTTTGTCCTTCACCTCTTGGGATAAAGTAAATATTTCTTTACAAAAGAATTCATGTCCTTAATGTTTAAAATGTAATTTTATTTTCAAAATATCCATTAACACATGACTTCCAGTAGCAGTTTGTTTCTCTAAGATTCCTCTCATTATACTAGATAAATAATAGGCCCTCACTTAATACTTGTGAGTTGATTGAGTTCATTTAGTTTGCAGAGTGAAGTGTACCTGTCAACTTCCTTTTGCTCCCAAGTGCATTCTGAGAAGTAAAATGCTCTAGGAAGTGAAACAAGGACTAAATGGATGCTGACTATGTGTGCCAACCTTCTCAACTGATTGATAATGGCTGACCTTGGGCAAGTCACTCCTTTCAATGCCTCAGTTCCCCATCTGTCAAATGGGGGTAATAATACTGACCTACCTCACAGGGGTGTTGTGAGGCATTGTAAATCAAAGTGGATAGAATACTTCAGGGTCCTCTGTGGAGGATTCCTTGAGCCGAAGTTTAAGCCTGACACAGGCTTTAGTCCTCGCTGAGCTGTCTCCAAGATTGGAACTACTTAGTGATCTCGGCAAATTCTCTGCCCCCCACCCCTCATCAAAGCTGCTAGTTCAGATGTTGACAGTGTTTTCGTGAATGTTGGAATCTTACTAGTCCAGACTTACTTAGGACGTTATGGGGGAAGGCACGTAGTATTTTCTATGTTTTGCATTCACAAAGAGAGGCTATTTCAGACCCAAGAGCATTGGATTAGGGAATCATGAGGCAAGAATGCTACTACTTGTTCCTCTCTGTAGGTTGGGAATTAAGGTCCTATTCCCCATGGGTTTGGAGCAGACTCAAAACTGTCTCAGGAGCAAAGCAACCCTCAGTGGTTTTTGATTTATGTCGTTTCTTATCACTCCCCAGCCTGATCCCCAGACAGCTGGGTCACTGCACCCCTTTGTGGTATCTATACTCCACTTCCTCATAGGGACCAGCTGGTTCAATAAATGTGACCACCTCCTCATCCCCCACCGAAAAAGAGCTACATTGGAATTTTTTTTTCTAGAAATATGTGTAACACTCAGAATTGGGCATCCTTAAAGCTTCATCCAATTTACTGTATTTAGCATCTGTCATCTCCCTCAGTGTCCACAGTCTGAACTTAACCTTGACTCTTTCCCCCTCTGGTTTGAGAAAACTTTGGACACTTTGCCCAGGTATGCACTTGAGGGCCTTACTCTTTCCATATCAATTTAGGGGCTCAACAAGCTCCTTTTCCCAATAGGGCTCTTTCTCCTTTCCCTCTCCTTGGCCCTAGATTTGTAATCCATGAAAAAGCACAAGGTCCTGGCCCCTAGCAGTCACATTCTGGTTCTCTGTGTTTTGTGGACTCTGCTCCCACTGTTCACCCAGCACTGGCGGTACCAGACAGTTCTGTGGGATCCTGGAGGATGGAGCGAGCACAGTCCGACATACTGCCAAGTAGCCAGGAGTTGACTCACCCGTGGCCCGCTGGCTTTCCCACTGTTTCCTGCAGGATGGGATCTAAGAGACTCAAGAGGCTGGGTTTCTTTCAGCACTCTCTATCCTGCGCAGCAACACAAATCATACTTTGTAGCCAGATTTCTGAATGGAAATGAAAAATTGAATTCTCTTAGACTTTTAGGTTTGTGGGGGAGTTTTGGTTGTGTTTCTTGGTTTTATTTCAACCAAACATGTCTGCTTTTTTTTAAAGGATAAGTGATCTATATATATGTTCACCTTTTAAATGTAAATGTTTAAAAGTAGGCATTTATGTGTTTCCATAACTGACATCTGATGCAGACCTCATTCTCTCCCCCTCTTCCACCCTCCTCTTTTCCCCTTTTCATAATCTTGTATTGGTTCTAATAAATGGTTGCTTTTCAAATACGGATCCTGAGTGGTGGTTTAAAGATCTGGGTCTTAACACCCCTTCTTTAATTTGGGCCCTGGAGTGTCAGCCAGTAGTCACACATCCCAGTTTCTGAAAGAACAACTTGGAGAACAAGGGCTCTTTTCTAAGGATTGTTGGTCTCTGACTTTCTACAAATAGCCACAGGGTGGCTCAAGTCTGAGGGGATAAGAGAACGTGTCCTGTCTCCTACTCTATTTCCTTAGCTGGTTCAGTTTGTAGCCTTCATGGTTTCAATGCCCTGCTCCTGATGGTTTCAAAAATAAACTTGGAATTAGCCTTCAGGGTCCAAGGGACCCCTAGAAGAGTCATTCGTGGTTGTTAGAATTTATGGAATACCACATCAAGCAAACGATCTAAATCAGGTCTGAAAATATGTGAGTTTGTAAATGTAACTTTATTTTGTCTTTCTGATTTGCTTCATAAATACCAAAGAAAGTGTTTTCTCTGAGGACTGATTACTTGTGGGTCAGGAATGTGGTTTGGGGTGAATTGGACTTGAATGAGGAGGGGGAAAGTGTGTGGATAATCAAGAATTTATTGGGTAAAAGAAGCTGATGCAGTCCTGAATCTAATGAAGATAGGCAGAAACTGTCAGCAGAGTAAAGAGAAGTAAAGAAGATGGAGAGATTCCCCAAACCCAGACATCCTCCCACTGAGCTGTGACTCCTCTGAAGCTAAGTACTTTTTTCTACTGTCTCTTATCTGCAATTCCCTCTTGTTCTCCTTTCTTGCTGCTGAATTATAGGGTCTCCCCAGTCTAATCTCGTAAAGTCTTATGAAGACATCTGTAGGGTGGCTGGCTTAATGTTCCATGACCTCATAAACATGGGACAGGAGAGCCATTTGGTCCACTCAGAGCCAGACCCTTCTGGACATTATTTATTTCCTGCCTCTGAAGCCTGGGACTGCTTGCCCTCTTCCCTTTCGATCTTTCTAGTTCTCTAGAAATTGTACCACTTTGTCTCTGCCTCAGGCCCATTGGAAAGGACAACTCCAGGGTTTTGACACCTGCACTCCCACTCCTAAACAACTGTGTCTTGGTTTTTGTTTCCCTCCAGTGAGGAGTATGCCTGCATGACACTCATTCAGATGAGCTCATCATTGCTCATAACTCTTCTCTCAGGAACCTTGCCTCTCTGTCTGCTGGCGACGTCCAGAACTGGGCGATTTTGCCTCTCCTTTTGTCCTTACTAAAGGGCTGCAGAGCTAGTGAAATCGATGCAGCACTAACAGCCTGGGAAAATGGAGGATCGCAATGTGGGAGTCTCCACTTGGATCCTTGGACTGCTGAGCGCACAGCTCTAAATTGCCCTGTGAGGAGAACCCGCAGCCCTCATGCAGCCTCTGCCCCTTGGAAGCAAGTGTGAGCCGGGGATGACAGCCTCAGTCTTGTGGGCTGCTGAACTTGAGTGTGTGCAGAGAGCCCATTACAGTCTGTGGACACTCCAAGGCACTACCCAAGCCTTGAGAGAGACCTGTGTGTGTGTTGAGGACAAGGTGAAAGCTGGGGGCCAACTGGTGTGTGCAGGCATGTCCCATGGGGGAGATGGGGGAGTAACGACTGAGTGTGAGAAAACCCAGTGAACTCACCTGTTTAAAGTCATAGACAAGCAGAAGACAGATGAAGGGAAGGGTCTGATTCTTGCCTTTCTGACTCCATGGCCTTCCTTTCTCCTCCCTATTGCTCTCCTGCTTTCCCCACTCCCCTCTGCAGCTGTAACATCTTGCTTTCCAGGTGCCGGCTCCCTCCTCTCAGCTTCTGCCTTTATTTGTGTGGCTGTATTTTTTTATGGTTTCTCCCCTTTGTCTACTATATTGTGTGTATTTTCTTTCTTTGTCTTTTTTTCTTCTCATTTCTGGCCTCTCCACCCCATGTTCTCTCCATCCCCTTTAAATTCCATAAGCAACCTCAATTCGGACATTTAATTTTAGCCCCATCAAACTGTTATCTTTCTTACAGCAATCTGGGACTCTCCACGAGCTCTTTCTACCCCATGCCACCTTTGGAAACAGGTGCATCTCTTTCTGTGTATAATGTGATACCCCCTCCCGGACTGGGAGAGCGATGTTGGCTCAGTAGCCTCATGCCTCCTTTCAGCAAAGCCTTGTTTGATCATTTGGTTATGAGCCAGGGAGGAAGGAAGAGATGCTAAGAATTGAGCTTGCTGGTGTATTTGGGGGCTGCTGAGATGAAAAGGTTTAGGGTTATTATTGCAATCTTTTTTTTTTTTCTTTCCATTTCTACTGTTGCTTCTGTCTTCTGGAGAAGAAAGCTGGTGGGGAGTTGAGGTATTGGCCATAGTTGCTGCAGCTTATGAAATTCTGCTTCTACATCTGCAGCAAGGGTGGGGGGTGGGAGTGGGGGGCAGGTGAAATCTGCAGAAAGGGGGAGGAGGGTAGATGAACTGGAGCCCTTGTCTTTGCTGTGTAGGAATGGGATGGACCGTTCCTTCCTGCTGCTGCCAATACTCGCAGCTCTCCCTGTGCAGCCTATCTCCCCCTGGCTCCCTCCTCTCCCCCCACAGGCTATAACCCTCTGCTTGTTTATGTTTCAGCTTTTCCTGGCAGCAGCCAGGACAGCCCAGCTCCTAGAGACCTGGGCCTGACTGCTCCTTTGTCCTCTATCACATACACTGTTGCTCAGGTTCCTGCCTTACTGTTGTTCTCGTCCTGTTTGGTCTAGGAGCTGGGAGACAGAGGGCATGGAGCTGCCATGGTGCTCCCAGGGGCGAGCAGGGCTGGCGCTCCCTGCTGCCCAACTGTGTGGCGCAGCCAAACGTCTCTTGCTTCTAGACCAGGACTCAGGATGCTTCCTCTCCACGTTTTCTCTGCCCTTTTTCTCTCTCCTTGACCTTTTCTCTTGTTCATTGATCTTTCTCAGTTACCGTTTTTTTCCTTTCTGTCTTCTCAGTTCTTTCCTCTTCTCATTTTCTCAGTTCTTCTTTCCTCTTTTTCCTCTCCCTGTTTTTTATTTCTATATTTCCAGGAGTAGACAGCTAATAAGGAGGATTGAGGGAAGGGGTTAAGAGGGAAATAAAAGTATAGATTGTTTTTCTTCATCTCCTTCGGAGCTGTGGGGAAGGGGGAAATTGCCACCTTTTTCTTCTTGAGGATTGGTGCATCTCTCCATTCATAGCCCTCCTGATTCTCTCAGCAATGATGTCTATAAAACAGGGAATTTTTTGTTGTTGTTGAGATCGCCCAGGTTAGAGTGCAGTGGCATCATCATAGCTCACTGCAGCCTCCAACTCCTCAGCTCAAGCAATCCTCCTGCATCAGCCTCTTGAGTAGCTGCGACTACAGGCTTGTGCCACCAGGTCTGGCTAGATTTTCTATTGTTTTGTATAGACAGGGTCTCACTATTGCCCAGGCTGGTCTCAAACTCCTGGGCTTAAGCAGTTCTCCCGCCTTGGCATCCCAAAGTGCTAGGATTACAGGCCCAAGCCACACTGCACTGGGTCTAAAATGGATTCTTAACCTTGAAAAATAGTTTTAATTCTTATAGGGTCCTTTGTAATTATATGTTTGTGAGAAAGACCCTTGCCATTCCTGTGAAAACAAAGTCAGTTCTCTGGTATATTTCTGTTAAAAATGTTAGATAATCACTTTTGAGAATTTTATAACCCTCCTTGACATGATCGGAGCCATATGTTATAACAAGACCGGAAATCACTGATCTTTTGTGTCCCACTAAACCAGTTGTATCCTTATTTCTGTCTGAAATTGTTGCTGCCTTTTAGCATGGGAGTAAAAACTTTTTTCTCTGGGGCTCTCCCACTGCCCCAGTCGTCAGCCTAAGGAATGAAGGGGCAGATAGAAACCATTTCCCTGATTCCCACCACTCCCCGCAACCACCTCCCTGTGGAGGGAAGCCAGGAACAGTGCTTAGGCTCTGAGATTGGATCTCAAGAGAGATGACAAGAGATTGGAACTCAAGCTTAAATGTTGAATAATGATTTCATTATTTTTATGAAATATCCCCACCCTTTGCTTCTCCGCATGCTTGTGTCATTCAAAGCAAAGAAGTGGTTGGAGACCAAATTACAAGCTTGGATAGAGGAGGTGGAAGAGAGAGAGGTGCAAGGTTGTCCCTGTGAAAAACTAGGAGACTGGAATAAAATGAGGAAGAATGGGAGATGAGGGACTTGGAAAAGGGGACATGTGTGTGCCAAAACACAGATGCCAGGAATGGGGAAGCTCGTGGACAGTGCAGCCGAGGCCCTCTGCCACTGGGCATCCTCTGCTTCCAGGCACAGCGTCTTCTTCACCCACACAGACACAGCTGGCTGGAACTGCACTTCTGAAGAGCTCCGGGCAAGCAATGAGTCAATTCAGCATCCACTCTGATATGTTCTGGGTTAGTCTTTGCCCTGGACTGGATCGCCTGCCTGAATATCTGAAAAATATTTGGAGTATTTCAGAAGGCCTTTCTGTATCCCGAATGACTTTAATTTTCACTCTAGTGTGGGGAGGTGGAGGACCTGGAATCCTGAGGTTTTCTTCCCTCAATCTCCCATCCTGCTTCAAGTGGTCCCAGGGAATGAGAGGAGGGTGTGTATAGGGAGGGAGGTTGAAGGCTTCACAGTATAGGTGGCTGCTGGTAAGGATATCTCAGTCCTCATCAGAGATCTAAGAACTAGCCAAAAAAAACGAAAAAAAAAACAAAAACACAAATTGTTAGGCCATAGTTGCTGCAAAACAAAAACAAAAATAAAAATCTGAATAACTGCTACTGTCTCCAAAGGAGAGATGGAACAAACAGTCCCCTTCTCCCCCCAGTGAAATGGCAGGTCTGTATGTATAAGTTGGAAGAATGTGTTAATTTAAATATAACTCTGAATATATTAATATGTTTGTGCTCATTTGAATACATTAAATTCCACTGAGTCACTTTAATGCAGGGGAAGCAATGGCCTAGATAATTCAAGACAGATAATGCTCAAATCATTTATGAATGTGATTGAAGTTGCTTAGAAGGAGTTTTGGACGGTGCCGTGTGGCCTTCTCTGGGCCAAGAGGAAGAAATCATTAATGGAGGCAAAGGAATAGCTGCTCTTAGATCTGCACTGGGACAACCATACAGATCAGAAGCAGAAAACTGCAGGCAATGTGTCTCCTCATGTGGAAAGCCAGGAGACCAGAGAGAGCCCCAGGGGCAGCATGCTGTTGGAAGAGCAGCCAGCATGTTGGAAGTGCAAGAGCACAGAGAGAGTGGCAGGATAAAGTGCTGACTGAGAGAGGCTAGGAAGCAACATAAGCTCACAACCAACCTCACTCCAGAATTAACCAGTGTCCCAGCCCAGAACAGACCAGGCACTGGGCAAAATCATTAGGCAAGAATTTAAGTGACTTTATAACACAGCATGGCCTAAAGGACCTTAAAAAAAAAGAAGAAATAAAAAAAGAATTAATAAGGCCAGGCGCGGTGGCTCACGCCTGTAATCCTAGCACTCTGGGAGGCTGAGGCGGGCAGATTGCTCGAGGTCAGGAGTTCAAAACCAGCCTGAGCAAGAGCGAGATCCCGTCTCTACTATAAATAGAAATTAATTGGCCAACTAATATATATAGAAAAAATTAGCCAGGCATGGTGGCGCATGCCTATAGTCCCAGCTACTCGGGAGGCTGAGGCAGGAGGATTGTCTGAGCCCAGGAGTTTGAGGTTGCTGTGAGCTACTCTGTTGCCATGGCACTCACTCTAGCCTAGGCAACAAAGCGAGACTCTGTCTCAAGAATTAATAATTTAAAATAAAATAATAAAGAAAAAAATAGAAAAAGAATTTAAGTGACTTTGTTATCCACAGGCTATGGCACAATTAATTCCCTTCTCTGGGTATCAGTTTTCTGAGTGAACTCAAGCTTAAATGTTGAATAATGATTTCATCATTTTTATGAAATATTTTATCTTTTTTTGTAATTATAATAAAAACTTGATAAAAGTAAAAACTGAAAAAACTATGATCCTATCATGTTAATGTAATACATATTTCTACATTTGGGTGCTTGACCAGATTTTGTCCATATAAAACAAATTTCTGTTTTTACATAGCGTGTGTGTCATTTTATACATTTTTCACTTAACATCAAAAATAACTCGGCTGGGCACAGTGGCGCACATCTGTAATCCTAGCGCTCTGGGAGGCCGAGGTGGGAGGATCACTCAAGGTCAGGAGTTTGAAACCAGCCTGAGCAAGAGCGAGACCCTGTCTCTACTAAAAATAGAAAGAAATGAATTGGCCAACAAAAAATACGTAGAAAAAATTAGCTGGGCATGGTGGTGGATGCCTGTAGTCCCACCTACTTGGGAGGCTGAGGCAGGAGGATTGCTTGAGCCCAGGAGTTTGAGGTTGCTGTGGGCTAGGCTGATGCCATGGCACTCTAGCCCAGGCAACAGAGTGAGACGCTGTCTCAAAAAAAATAAGTATAATAATAATAACTTTATAGCACTAAGTATTCCTAAAAAAATTTTCATTGACAAAGTATATATTTATGGGGTACAAAGTGATGTTATGATATATACAGTGTGGAATGACTGAATCAAGCAAAATAACATATCCATCACCTCAAATACGTATTATTTTTTTTTTTAATTTTTAAAAAATTAAGGCCGGGCGCGGTGGCTCACGCCTGTAATCCTAGCACTCTGGGAGGCCGAGGCGGGCGGATTGCTCGAGGTCAGGAGTTCGAGACCAGCCTGAGCAAGAGCGAGACCCCGTCTCTACTATAAAATAGAAAGAAATTAATTGGCCAACTAATATATATAGAAAAAACTAGCCGGGCATGGTGGCACATGCCTGTAGTCCCAGCTACTCGGGAGGCTGGGGCAGAAGGATTGCTTGAGCCCAGGAGTTTGAGGTTGCTGTGAGCTAGGCTGACGCCATGGCACTCACTCTAGCCTGGGCAACAAAGTGAGACTCTGTCTCAAAAAAAAAAAAAAAAAAAAAAAAAATTAAAAAAAAATTTTTTTAAAGCCTACATCACTCGGTATTCCCAGGTGGTCTCCCTTCCAAGTACTAACCAGGCCCGACCCTGCTTAGCTTTGCGAGATCAGACAAGATTGAGTGTGTTCAGGGTGGTATGGCTGTAGACTACTTGCTGTTTATTCATTCTAACTTAAACTTCATATCCTTGACCAATATCTTCCCCTTCCTCCCTCCCTTGGTTTTGCTATCCACTATTCTACTGTCTGCTTCTATAAGTTTGATTGTTCTAGATTCCACATATAAGTGAGAACACGTGGTATTTGTCTTTCTGGGCCTGGCTTTTTTCACTTAGCAAAATGGACTCCAGGTTCATTCGTGTTGTAAAAATGATGACTTTCCTTTTTAAAAGCTGAATAGTATCCCATTGTGTGTATATATCACATTTTCTTTATCCACTCATCTGCTGATAGGCACTTAAATTAATCCCGTAATTTAGCTATTGTGAATAGTGCTGCAATGAACATGGAAGTAAGTGCAGATATCTCTTCAACATATTGATTTCAAATCCTAGGCTATATACCCAGAAATGGAATTGCCGGATCATACGATAGTTCTATTTTTAGGTTTTTGAGGAACTTCCATACAGTTTTCCATAATGGCTATACTAATTTACTTTTCCACCAACAGTGTGCAGGGACACCATTTTCTCCACATCCCTACATCCTCGTCAACACTTGTTGTCTTTCATCTTTTCTTTACTTTTTTTAGAGACAGGGTCTCTCTCTGTTACCCAGGCTAGAGTGCAGTGACAAATCATAGTTCACTGTAGCCTTGAACTCCTGGGCTCAAGTGATCCTCCTGCCTCAGCCTCCTGAGTAGCTGGGACTACAGGCATGCACCACCATGCCCAGCTAATTTTTAAATTCTTTTGTAGAGATAGGGGTCTTGCTACGTTGCCCAGGCTGGTCTTGAAATCCTGGCCTTAAGCAATCCTCCCACTTTGGCCACCCAAAGGGCTGAGATTACAGGCATGAACTACCTTGCCAGGTCTCATTTTTTCCATAATAGCTGTTCTGACAGGTGTGGGATGATATCTCATTGTAGTTTTAATTTGCATTTCCCTAATGATTAGTGATACTGAGCATTTTTCATATATCTTTTAACCATTTGCATGTCTATTTTCATGAAATGTCTATTCAGGTCTTTTGCCCATTTATTAATTTTTTTGTATTTTAGTGATGGAGTCTTGCTATGTTGCCCAGGCTGGACTAGAACTCCTGGGCTCAAGCGATCTTCCCACCTCAGCATCCTGAGTAGCTGGGACCATAGGATCGTGCCACTTTGCCCAGCTCTTTGCTCATTTCAAAAATCAGGTTATTTATTTTCTTGCTATTGAGTTGAGTTCCTTGCATATTTTGGATATTAATCCTTTGTCAAATGTACAGTTTGCAAATATTTTCTCCCATTCTATAGGATGCCTCTTTACTCTGTCATTTCCTTTCTGTGCAGAAGCTTTTTAGTCTGATACAATCCCATTTGTCTATTTTTGCTTTTGTTGCCTGAGCTTTGGGGGTCAAATCCAAAAAAGCACTGCCCAGACCAGTGTCATATGATTTTCCCCCTATGTTTTCTTCTAGTATTTTTATAGGTTCAAATCTTACATTTAAGTCTGTAATCCATTTTTTTTTTTTTTTTGAGACAGAGTCTCGCTCTGCTGCCCGGGCTAGAGTGCCGTGGCCTCAGCCTAGCTCACAGCAACCTCAAACTCCTGGGCTCAAGCAATCCTTCTGCTTCAGCCTCCCGAGTAGCTGGGACTACAGGCATGTGCCACCATGCCTGGCTAATTTTTTCTATGTATTTTTAGTTGGCCAATTAATTTCTTTCTATTTTTAGTAGAGACGGGGGTGGGGGGTGTCTCACTCTTGCTCAGGCTGGTTTCAAACTCCTGACCTTGAGTGATCCTCGCACCTCAGCCTCCCAGAGTGCTAGGATTATAGGTGTGAGCTACTGCGCTCTGCCTGTTTGGCTATCTTTTATTTCTTTCTTTTGCCTGATAGCTCTGGCACAGATTTCCAGTACTATGCTGAATAGAAGTGGCAAGCGTGGGCATCCTTGTCTTGTTCCTGATCTTAGAGGAAAAGCTTTCATCTTTTCACCCTTCAATATAATGGTAGCTGTGGGCTTATGAAATATGACCTTTATTATGTTGAAATACGTTCCTTCTATACCTAATTTGTTGAGAATTTTTATCATGAAAATATGTTGAATTTTGTGAAATGCTTTTTCTGCATCTAATGAGACGACCATATGGTTTTTGTCCTTTATTCTGTTAATGTGGTATATCACATTTACGGACTTGTATACTTTAAACCACCCTTGCATCTCTGGGATAATCCCACTTGATCATGGTTATTGATTTTTTTAATGTACTGTTGAATTCACTTTGCTAGTATAGTTGTCCTTCAGTAAACATAGAGAATTGGTTCTAGGCCCCCTGTGGATACCAAAATCTGCAGACGCTCAGTCCCTTATTATAAAATGGTGTAGTATATGCATAGAACCTATGTGCACATCCTCCTGTGTACTTTAAATCATCTCTAGATTACTTATAATACCTGTATTTTAATGAGAATTTTTGCATCTATGTTCATCCATGTTATGCACTATATATTCTTAACAATTATTGCTTAAAATTATTATCAATGTACTATGTATGGATTCTACCAAGATCCATGGTGTGAAGGGCCCTCTTCTACTTCCCCGGGCCATTTTATCTCAGTCTCATACCTTTGAAATAGTGGTGGTTCCTACCTAGGTATTTTCTTAGAGGAAGAAAAAATAAATAAAAAAATAAAAAATAAAAGAAAGAGATAGTGGTGGTTCCAGTGTTTCATTCTCAGCTCTTGTTGTCATCCCACTTTGTTTCCTCCTTCTGAAATAGCTTATATGCTTTCATTATTTCAGGCACTGCTTATGGGCTCATGTCCCCCAAACCTGTATCTCTGGGCCCAGCTGCTCGCTGTTCCCTTTGTATCCACTTGCCCTTTGCTGCCACCTCCTGAGAATCCTGGAGACTCTTCAAGGGCAGACCCTTCACAGTCTGACCCAGACCTCCCTTCTGCCTTCTCTCCCACTTCCCTACCCTCCCTCCCTGCATTTCACAGAACTATGCTCCAAGCCCCAGGAGCTGCTCCCTTGGGTTACAATGCCCCTCCCCCAGTACACCCTGCATATTCTCAGTGCTTTCTTCCTCCCTCAGGTCTTCATTCCTCCAAGTAGAACTACCCACTACCTCTTTGGTGCTTTCACAGCCTCTTGTACCTCACCTATATTGTAAAATAAACTGAGTTTCTGTGGGTAGAGTCCATTTCTAGTTCACCTCTGGACCTTCAATCCTGGCTCAGCGTGTAGCACATGGCAGGTGCTTATTAAATATTTGTGGGATGAATTAATGGCCAGCATCATAGTCCCCACTTCTTTCATTTTTACCAGTGCTGTCTTTATTACCACTGGTCAGCATTCTCACTGTCACCATTGTCGACTTGGTCATGGTCACACTCCCTTCATGGCCAACATTAATAACTCCATTGCCCATACCATCTCATCAATGACAGCGATCTTTGTTAAATATCTGTTCTCAGGGGAGAGTATGCAAAGAGCTTTACTGATGTAGTTACATGTTACCCCTGCCTCCCAGAGCTCATAGTCTAAGACATAGCTGGTCCTGGGGGATCATCATTATAGACTTTCTAAAAGATGGACAGTGAACAAGAAAGTAAAACTCATTTAAAGAATGACATGAGGGAAGTTGGAACTATCTCGGTGATAACCAACAAGTAAGAAACTCACGAAGAACACCAATAATGGTTAGCAAGACCTTCACTGCTCAGACTGCCCCCCTCTCAGCCTCAGCTCCACAGTCCTTCCTGCTGCCTCTCTGCTTTCTGCATGGGACTGTCTTGGTCTCGATACCCTTATCAGTGAGGCTGATCCCAGCAGAAAGGTTGCATGTTATACCCCTTGAACCACCAGAAGGTGTTGGTTTATGAATTTGGGATCTCCAAAAAGTGGCTCAGAAATCACTTAGGCCCTTCTGGGACCTCAGGCCTTGGAGAGGAAGCATGGAGGACAGAGGGATAATTGGAGAGAGGTGATGGAGAACTGCCAGTGGTGGTAGTTCTAGGGGAAAGCATTTGGGATGGAGAGAGGATAGGATTTCTAGAGAGTGAGAAAGAAGGACGGGAAGAAACAAAGCCCCAGAAGAAAGAGGGGAGAGGAAATGGAAGTAGAGAGGGTGGATATGTAAAAGGATAGGAGAAGAAAAGGTGGTAAAAAGAAAGGCGAGAAGAATGAGGTGAAGTATGATGGGTGTGAGGGCACTATGTGAAGGAGGCCACCTAAGTGTGTTCAGGCTTCTCCTAAGGACCAGGACCATGAAAGAAAGGTGATGAGAGTCTCAGCAGTGGCAATTTCATCAAGTCCCCTGTCTGTGGGATGGGAGGTGCGAGCACTGGGGATTCCAAGGGTGCCTAGCCTCTTGGATGTCAGGTCCCTCACGGACATGCACCAGCCTCCTATAAGGAAATTGCGTTTTCAGTTGTTTCACATGGTGGGACTTTGTAGGTGGGAATGGAACTCTATGTCAGTTTCTTTGATGTTGGGCACACTCTTCTCTGATGTGAAGCTGGATATAGACTATCTCTTGGTATGGTAGGGCTCAGTATGTGTATCCAAAGAGGAGTCAGGGTTAAAGATGATAGATTGATCTTTGTCACTAATACAAATTGAGACCAGACCACAAATAGGGCTAGTATGAGGGAGGCTCTGGCCTAAGCATGGGGGAGGGTGAATCCTGGGTAGAATCAGAGGGAACAATATTTGACCAAACAGGCACAGGCCAAAGCTTTCCATGCAATGAATGCACGTGTATCTTACAACTCTGAGAGGAACCTAGGAGAAGGCTTTGACCTGCCCAAGGCGTCAGTCGATTAATGGCAGCACCAGGCCTGGAACCCAGGTCTGTCTTACCCCAAACTCCTCGCTGTGTTCTGTTCCCAGAAGCTTTGGCTGTGTCCCTCCTAATCCCGGGATGTCCACTTAGGACGTAATTGACCACTAGTAAGGGCAGCTGGACAATTAGGAGGCCTGGACACTTGCCATAAGTTGGCCCAGGGAAATCAAAGCCACAGGAAGCACGGGGGGGGGGCGTGTTGCACACCAAGAACTGCCTGGGAGGGAGGGGATGGTGGGCACAGGGGAGGGATGTGCAGAGCAGGACTCAGTCCTCAGAGGACAGCCCAGAAGGGTCCTTGCCTCTAGCCCAGTTAGGCAGCCTAAGGCGATTTGGGGGTTTGTGCTGCCCCCTGGTAGCCATTGTGGGAACAGCATCGAGGACCAAGGACCTTACTTCTCACACAAGCAGGTATGACCCCCATCCTCTGGGATGGATTCTTGCTGTCCCGTATGCTACGTTCTTGCAGAATGCGTCCTGGTGAAATTCCTTAAGCTTCTTAGCCTGGATAGTTAGTGGAGGTGCTCTCCTCCCCAGGGGCAAGGGAGTGAGGTGGAACCTCATGTCATTTACCTGGAATCTCAGAGAATCCCACACTTTTTAGTATGTGGTAAGCATTTCATGTATATGATTTCATTCAATCATTACAAAGTTCCTATTAAGTAGTCATTAGTATTCCCACTTTACAACTGAGGAAACAGCCTCTGAAGGAAGTTACTTTTTCAAGGTCACACAGGGCCAGAATTTGAACCTAGGCCACTGGACTCTGCTTTGTCACTGCATCAGCTCACCACCCACAATCTCCCTGGTTCCTCACCCCTCAGGACCTTGGAGGTGGTTGGAGAGATATGTGAGGACCCAGGGGTGGGGGCTCTCCTGTGGGCTCACAGGTGTCATGTGAAGGCCGCCTGGACCAGCAGGGCCCTGAGTATCTCTGTGTGTGTTGTAACTCATTCAGTATTTCTCAGCATCTCCTGGACTTCAAACTCTGTGCCCAGAATTGGGACACAGCAAAGAACAGACAGGGTCCTGGTCTTAACTGAGGGACCTCACCATCTGGTGAGTGCAACTGACAAATGTGTATTCAGAGACTGATCATAGATGTGATTATCAATTGCCAGGGATAAGAAGAATTAGGCAGGTCTTTCCAAAGGAAAGAACATCCGAGCACTGACTTTCAAAAGACGTGTCTGTGAAGCAGAGGAGAGGACAGAGGGTCTTTCCAGGTGGATGCAAGGTGCAGGCAAAAGCCAGACAGAATGACAGAGGCCATGAGGAGTTTAGGAACTAAGTGCTGACTGGCCACCATGCGGGGTATAAGGCAGGGAAGGGGTGTGCTGGCAGAATGTGAGGGCCTTTCCTTGGCAGAGTGAACGATACCAATTTATTTCGTAAGCCTGTGAGTCCTGAGTTTTCAGCTGTTGACCTTGGTCGGACCTGTTTTTTTAGCAAGGTAACCCGGGAGGCAGGACTGCCACCTAGGAGGCTATGCACCAGTCCTGGCAGGAAAACCCGACCAAAAGCCCCAGGCCCAATGGGTCAGGGAGAGAAGAACACATTCAGGAGACCTTGACCAAGCGGAGTCCAGCAGAGGAGGCACCGGGATCTGCGGTTTCAGGCCCTGTGCGAGGCAGACAGATGCCCAGAAGGTGGCGCGAGCCGGGGGAGGCGGCCGAGGCAGGACTGCGCCCGGGGCTGCTCAGGGAGGCGTGAGAACCCGCCGGCACCCGGGGCGTGAACAGCCGCGGCGGAGGCGCGCGGAGAGGGCGCCCGCCCCGCGTGGGGCCCGCTCGCCTGGAGCCGCCTGCCACGAATTTATGGCCCAAAGCCGAATGCAGCTGTGCGCAGCTGGGTATGCAAATGTATGCAAATTAACACTGCCCGGCTACGTCGCGAGCTAAGGGTGGGGGAAGGGGCGCAGCATTGTTGCTGTTCTTCCGCTCCCCAAAGGAGTTCAGACAGGGTGGGGGTGGGGGATACATTTTCTCCGTCCTGGCGGTGGGACGAGTCCCTCCTTGTCCCGAATGACTTTGTGCTCCCACGCCCTCAGCCCCCACCCTGCGGAGGTGCGAGCAGACGGAAGGCCGGTGACACCGGGTCGACCTGAGCTGGAAGGAGCCGCGGGGTAGGGTGTGATGACCCCACACTCGCCCGGGTCTCGGAGAATTCCCTCTCCCCACCGTCTGGGAGCGAGTGGTTTGGAAGACCTGACTGCTTTCTTTCCTTCGAAGCGATTCGTCCTCCTGCCTCCCATCCTCTTCTTGAGCAGTCCCTCCAGGAGTCTAACCACAGTCACACTCGCGGCTGTTTCTGTTTTATTTCCCCTGTGGTTTAGTGAGAAGACTCTATTCCTGAAGTCCCAATTGTTGGGCTTTGATGGTGCAGGAGTGGAATGAATAAAGGGTTGCCGGGCACAGCTAGCCGCCGAGGCCCTCGGGGAGTAAGTCCCCACCGGGGCAAGAACCGGACGGGCGTCTAGGCTGGGGTTTGTGGTCTCCTGGCCCTGGCCTTTTCCTTGCCGGCTCTTCCTGCAATGGCCACAAGGGGTCTTCCTTGCGCCAAGAATGGGAGATCCTGCGCCAGGTCTGTGCGCAGGGAGTGGGGGGGCACCTGGCGAGGTTTCCTCTCTGCGGTCGCCCAGAGCCCAGACCTGCAGGCGTCCGACCGCCCCCGCTCCTCCCCGGCCGCTTCGCCCAGCCGCGGACGACCTTCAGCTCTCCACCCCACGCTCCAGACGGGAGATTGGCACTCCTAAATCTCCTGCTGCCTCCTCTAAGCCGAGGGAGCAACCGGAGGGCTGCAAGCCGAGGCGAGGAACCCGGGCTGCACACATAATAGGTGCTCAATAAATGCTTTTGAGACAAATGGAATATGTGGCTATGTCCTGTTCAGGAGCGGGGAGAGGGACGAGATGACTTGGATGGGGAGGAGCCGGACCCCCTCCAAAGCAACAGGATGCCACGGAGGCTGCTTAACTTCCTTCCGGGAAACTGAGGCTTTGTGTGGGTCCAGCTACAAGAGACTTGGATATTGAAACAGCGGGGGAGGCACTGAAGTGAGGGGTTAGCCAATCAGAAAGCAGCCTTGGATTACCCTGACGTCTCAAGGCAGGAGAAAGGGAAGATTGGGACCCCTAAAGGGAAGACTTCTCAGGACGGGGAAATGGGATATGAGCCTACAAAAGGGGCTGGAGATTTGGATTGTTTAGCTCAGAGAAAGTTAAGGCAAATGCTTTCTCCTGCGAGGGCAGAACTTGCCAGGTTTAGCTGAAGCTGCAGCAAGAGGAATAGTGGTCAGACACCAGGAAGGACTTCCCCAATTGGAATCAGACCTGGGGGCATGGGTGAGGGTGGTGACGTCATTCCCGGGGGCTGGAGGCGAGTTACCTGAAACACTTACAATGGAAACCCGTTTGGGATGGTTGTGGCAGGAGATACAGTTAAGGGTTAGACACAGTGGTCGGAAGTTCAGATGGAGTCGGCTGCCCTTCCCCCAAGGAAGCGGCTGCGGGGCCCAAGGAGTGGGCGGTGTCAGGCCAGGTGTCAGACCGGGCAGTCACTTGACAGCCCACCAGGACCGACACCTGGGTGGCCCCGCCACCGGCTCCCGCCCACGGCTTGCAGGGGGCCCTGCCCATCCAGATGGGGTGAATTATGTCTGGGTGAGCCGGAGCCTCGTGCAGCAATCCGGCGGCGCGGACCTCCTCATGGACCCTCAAAGGGGCTCCAGCGGCGACTCGCCGGCCCCACCCCTAACTTCGGCCAGCTCAGGTCCGCTCCTGAAGTGTCCTCCCCAAACCCTAGGAAAGGCGCCTTCGGAAGCTCGCCCTGCTCTCGCCAGCCCAGCCGAGCGATCCTATTACCCCTCCGGTTTGCTTCCCTGGGGGACCCGGCGAGCGGGGACCGCGCCTTGATTCGCACGTAGGGACAGCAAACATAGCTTTACGGTGTGGGCCGGGTGGAGGCCCGGGTTTAAGTCTTGCGCTTGACTAACCGTGTGACCTCGGTGTGAAGCCTCCGCTTCCTCGTCTGTGAAATGGGGCTGTAGCCTGTCTTGTTCACTTCTCAGGTTGTTGAAGTAATGGAAGGGAAAGCGTTTTGTTTTATGCAAATATAAGCCATGGCAGCGCGAGCCACGCAGACACCCGCGTATACAGGGGCAGGTACACCCACATTCACACATGTGGAGTCTCTTGCAGGGGCTGGGTCCCTTGAGGCGACCAAGCAAAAGCTAGAGAGCCAGCTATCGGAGATGCTAGAGAGGGATCTCAAGAATGCAGCGGGCAGTCCCCAGAGCTAGCTGTCCTAGACCCAGAATCCGATTCTCCAGGGCGGGATCGGTTCCCTGAGGGAGTCTGGGTGCAGCCTAGCGGGTCTGGGCCTCGGCACTGAAACCCAGGACTGGAGACCGGACCGCGGGAGCCCGGAGTCGGGGCTGCCGGGCAGGTGCCCAGCAGAGGGCGCCCGGGCCAATGCCGGCACAGCGCTACAGCCCCCTCCGGGTGCGGCCGCCTCCTGCGCGCCCTCTGCTGGCCACAGGGGACACTGCCACACAGACCCTCTACTGAGGCCACCCAAATGGGCGGGTTTCTGTTTATTCAGGTTCTCCTGGCCACGCCTCTCCTGCTGAAGCCCCAGCCAGGCCTGGCTCTAAGCCCCCCGCCCCCCCTTCCTCAACTCCATGGGGGACCCAGGAGTCACACGCCTTCGGAAGTGTGGATGGATCATAGTACCAGGTTTCCTGCCCAGCTCCGCACTCACACTGGACAGCAGGAGGGTGATGAGAAGAATGTCAACAGTCTCATACTTAGGATTTCTTTATATTCAGACTTATTGCGGCTGGAAATCAAACCTGCCTGCTCCCAGCTCCCTGGCCTGGTCCCAGTCTGTCCGTGCTTCAGGATATCTCAGCCTGGTCATGTTCCAGACTTCCATTATAATTGGACCCCCTGCCCACCATCTCTCCTCTACATTCAGGAAAATTATCTTTCTAAAACACAAAGCGGTGCAGGTCACTCTCCCACTTTAACCTTCAGTAGCTCCCCATTGCCTACAAGAAAAGGTCCAGACTCCCTCCTGCTCAGGCCATCTCGACATTTTATGTTTGGCTAAATCTAAGCCTCCTATCTCATCAGGTTGCCTTCTTGCCTCCCTACTCACAATTCTCCACACACATCCTGCTCTTGCATGTCTTTGCACATGGTTTTTGGTCTTCACTTGGCATATTCTTACTCATTCCTCAAGGCCCAGTTCAAATGTCCTCTCTCTGGGATTGTTTTTCTCTGACACTCCCTGGGGAACTCCCATGGGCTTTATACACACATCTTTTTTTTTTTTTTTTTTTTTAATGGCATTCATCCTGGTGGTTACCTATTTAGTGGGGGATGGTTCTCTCCCCACTAGAGCTTGAGCTTCACTAGGGCAAGGTCTGGTTCTACTCTGTCCTGGAACATACTGAGAGTCTAATACAAGGGTGCCCAGTGAAGGACCAACCAGTGTGTCAGCCCCAGACTTGGAGAAATGGCCTCGTATGTCTGCCCCTGGGCCTAGAAGGTGGCAGAGATGCCTCTGCCTATCCAGAAAAGGACTGGACAAGCCAGTTATCTCCCTCACTCTTTGGGTGGCCTCTGCCTCCCTTCTTACTTCCCAGGAGATCAGCTATCTCCTGTTTCTCCTTGCTATTTGCTCCCCTCCCTACTAGGAAGGGGGTACGCTAGACCCTGGGGTTCTGGGGACCCAAATCTAAGTCGGACGCAGAACTTTCTTCCTCAAGAGCCCAGAAACAAATGGCAGGGGGAGGCTTCTCCCCCCTGCAAAATCTGAAGATTCTCCACTGATTCTTGGACCCAACCGCAAGTCATCCCACCCCCACCCCAGAATTCACCTAGTCCTCGCTTGTCTAGCCTGAGGCTTGGGGGCAAAATCATAAATTTGAGAGACAAGAGGCGAGATAAAGATCATTTGTTGAAAATGGTATCATCAATCATTTGCTGGAGAGAATACATCCAAGAATTCTCTAAACCTAGGTGCTCAAATGCACCCCTTTAAGCTCCCTCTTAGGCTTTCCCTTGCCTCCCCCTGCCCCCCAATGTCCCTGTCCTCCCTGGTCAGCTCCCTTCCTGGGCTTGAGGTTGCCTGGTCATTTTTGTCTCAGTCCTTCCCAGCTGCATTCTCAGAAAGCCCTCAGGCCCTTTCCTCTCCTACCTTGGGAGGGTCTCCCAATGGAGAAGCCCCATCCCCCACCCTTCCCTGCCCACGTTAATGATCACATTTCTGAAAGACCCTGGAGGGGAGATTCCCAAACTCCTTGTTGCAGAGTTTCAGGCTGAAGATGAACAGATAAATAATGGCTTGCCAAATTAATTAATTATTTTATTAGCCTGAGTAATTATTAATCAGGTCATTAATCACCCAGCTGTGCACTATGAATAGTAATTACGGGGTAGGGGGACAGTGTTGGAGCTAGTTATGGTTCTAAGGTCTGGCAGTGTCTGGACCTTCTTTTGGTCCTAGGGAGATTTGGGAGGATTTATGGGTCCCATCTCTCTCCTCACCCTCACACCCCTGCTTAGAGATTAGGGACAGAGGGGATCTGCCTGGATGGCTTTGCAATGGCAGGCACCAGTTTCATCCTTCCCCTCCTTACTTCCGGACTTCAAAAGGATGTAGGACATGGAGGCAGGGACACGTACTCACAGATGAAAGGAGAGTGAAGAGAACTTGGACTTGTGAATGTGTGTGTGTGTGTGTGTGTGTGTGTGTGTGTGTGTGTGTGTACTGGGGTGGGACTGGGTTGGGAGAGGCAGAGGAAAGTCCTAAATGTGCCAGATGTCCCCACAGACTCAGTTTGACTGTCATTTGATTATGAGAGTGATGCTTGGATTGACTCAAAAATTTGCCTTTGGTCCTGATGCTTTGGGAGGTGTAGAAACTAGGAAACCAGAAACTAGGAAAATTAGAGGAGTCAGAGGACAGAGATGGGAGGAGGTATAAGGTGAGATGGAGTAAGAGGAGAGGAGGAAGGAGGAAAAGGTCGAAATGGCTCTTTACCTTTGGGTTTGCAACCCTGCCAGGTCCAGGATTTCATGTCTTTGTCTCGCTGGGGTGGCTGGTAACCCCCTCTGGGCCTTCTTTTCCAGACTCCTTGTGCTACTCAGGACTGTCTCTCTCCTGAGGTTTGGAGTAGGCTCCAGTTTCTGAGTCTTTCTTTGGGCTATTTCCCGGGACTCTGTCCACCACCCTGGAGGCTGGAGGGAAGAGAGATGTGAGGTTAAAAAGAGATGGTGCAGTGGTGGCAGGTTACACTTGCCTTTGACACCAGGAAGTCAATCTGCAAGTCTCATCTCCATCCCTCCTGCTGTTTGGAGATCCCATCAACTCCTATCCCTGCGTGGTGCCCTCCAGACAACAGTAAGCTCCTTTCCAGGTGTTTACTGCGCCAGGTGCTCCCAGAACCTCTTCCTTTCACTGGTCACTTGGGGGGGGTCAGTGATCATGCTTTTAACCACCCTGGGGCCCCCTGCTCAGAGCCCATTTTACTTTCTGTTTATGGCAAATTTCACTCTTTATTTACAGTAGGTCCTGCTTTGTTTATGACCTGCTTGAGGTCAGTTTCATTTTTGTATCTCCAGTTCCTCTCCCGTGCACTGTTTATTTATTCCTCCTTTTGGCACCCTGTTTGCAGGGTCTTCCCCAGGACCCCACTCTGAGAGGGCACGGGGAAGGGGAGGGCCTGGACCTGAGAGCCTGGACCCTGCAGCTCCAGGAGATGGTTGGGCTGAGGAGGGGGCTGAGGGCTGATGGTGCGAGTCTCCACTCCTGGGCCTGGGGGGTGGGCTGTAAGAATACCTAGGAAGAGGAAGCCCCTGGGTCCTGAGAAGGATTTTCAGAAGCTGGCCAGAGATGAGGCCCTGACATGCCCGGCCCACCTGTTTGGGGCTCAGACTGCTGTGAGCATATGGAACATCCACGCTCCTCAGGCCCCAGCTCCTGGAGGGCCTGTCTACTGGGCATCCCTGTTCAGTGTATCCTCTAGGCAGAGCTCTGGGGGCAGGGCAGGGGGTCAGGCTCAGGGGCAGCTTCTGACATGACAGAGCCTGTCATGAGATAAACACGGGCCTGGAACCCAGCCTCTTGTTTGGAATTCTTGTCGGCTGGGGATGGTGGTGTATGGGGAGGGGGCAGCTGGTGGGAAAGGGAGTGGAGGGGGAAAGCAGACCTCATGGAGGGTCTAGGGGTGCAGACAGAGGGGACCACAGCTCTGCAGCCCTTGGTGTGGCTCAGAGAGGACTTGTTGCCAGTGGCTTTGAGGAAAGGTCTAGTATCTAAAGTCCCCTGAACTTGGCTTACCATCTTATGAGATCACTCTGTGCCACTGCTGAGTAGCACCTGATGTGCATGGGTGGGAAGGACAGGGGACAGGAAGAGCTGAGGGTAGATTCTCAGCAACTCAGGGCAGTACAGACATCTCAGCCACCTCTTCACATTCCTCCTCTCCTCCAACTTCCACCTCTCTGCAAGGGATGCAGGGCGGGGAGGGGAGCGAGAGTGGAGGCCCAGGGTCCTTGCTCTTTCCTCCAGAGCCTCCCTGGGAGTTGTTCATCTTCAGCCAGGTTCTGAGCATTATCCAAAAGACACTCCAGGGAACTAGCTCCAGCTCTGCTGGAGTCTTATCTCGCCTGCAGACAGACTCAATTAACCTCTTCCCACCCCCAGTGTGTGTGTGGGACATCCTCCTCCCATCTCGCCTGGCCCCCCTTTCTATATGTGCCTGGGGACATCACAGATATTCCTCGGTCTCCATGTGCTCTCCCTCCCCAGTCCTCTTCGGGGTAAGGGGGTGTCTTCTATTTTCTCTCCCTCCCTTCCCCTAGTTCCCCCTGCCCTTCATCCCTGCGAAGCCCTTCTTCAAGTCTTCCCTTCATCTCTCCTCTTCTATTCACCTTTTCCTGAGAACGCAGGCATTCTAGTCCCTGCTCCTGCTCTAAAACCTCCCTGGGTCCTGCTGTCTTTTATGGATTCCACGGTGGTTTTCGCAGACACCTGGAACAGCAGGAATGATTTCACCTCTCCCTCCTGAGCCTCCGGTCTCCGGGCGGCAGAGGGGAGATTTGTGTGCAGTTCTTCCCTCCGCCAGCAGAGGGCAACACACACCCCAGCCGGGGCAGAAGGGTGGGGGGAGGTGAAGGGGACCGGCTGGGGCCGCTCTGCTGAGAGGTGGGACCGAGGAAGCTTTAGCACAGGGACTGCCTTGGGGGCAGAATTAGCGAAGAATTTCTAGGACCATTAAACGGGCTGGGAATTTCTAGTTCTTTGCCTTATTTACAAGCTAATCTCAGCTACAATTTGAGGCAGGCACTTTATGTCAAAGTCTCAAAATAACCACGAGGAACTATTATTTTCATTTTACAGAAGGGTAAACTGAGGCTGAGGAAGGTCAAATCATGCGAGAGATCACACAACAAGGACTTGGCAGGGAGGGAATTCAGTGGTCCTTGTGAGGTGGCCCACGCCTGGGGGGTCTGCCTCCTCCGCCCAGACACGCAGCTAGGAGCCGACGGCCCTCGCGGCGCCCACCCGGCCCCCTCCTTCCGGCGCCCAGCAGGGTTCAAAGGAGGGGCTGGGAAGCTGGGCGGGGGACCCCTGCCTCCACAGGCCTCCCTCGGCCGGCCAGATGCCTTTGGGGCCTGGAGACAAGGGCCGGAGAATGGGGCTGCCATAAACAGTGTCCGGGCCGCACCGCGAGGCTGTAAAACCAGCCCGGCCGAGGCTGGAATGTGGAGGGATCCGGGAAGGATTTTCCGGCGGCCGGTCTGGCCTGATAGCATCTTTGGGGCCTGGGGTCAAAGGGGAGCCCGCCTCCCTTCCCTCCCTCTTCCCGGCCATCCTGCTGCTGCGTGCTCCTCCCCCTCCCCCACGCCTTTCCCTCCCACTTCTCCTCTCCATCTTTCTCCTTTCTTCTAGAGACTTCTATGTTTCTGTGGCTGTGTCTGTGTGTCTCCACCTCTACTTGGTCCTTCGGCCCCCTACTCTCTGAGGGGCGATACAGCCCCCCTTTGAGCCCACTGGCTTACCTTAGGGACTTCTCTGCCTCATCCCCGTCTGTAGGATGGGGAGTATTGCTAGCACCTATCTCAGAGGCCAGATGAGGCGATATCTGTAAAACACTGAGGACAGTGCCTGGCTCATAGTAAGCACTAATTGTCTGTTAATGTAATAAATATCAGCGTGTCTGTTTATTCCGGTTTCTCCCCCCTGCAGAGGGGTCCAGGTCAGCTGATGGGCTTTATTCTACTCATTCCTTCCCACAACCTTACTTGCATCCAGGGAGGGAGGCGGCTGGGCGGGGGGACTCTAAGGACTGGGTGAATACTGGACATGCCACCTCCCACCAGGCCAAGCCCCCACGCCTCGCTTTGCCGGCCCGGCGGCCATCCCTTCTCTAGCCAGCAGGGGGCAGCAGATGCCCGGCCTGAGACGTAGAGGAAGGGCCGTGCTGGCGCTCACCTGGCCCTGCCTGGGAGAGGGGCGATGACAGCGCCCTAGTTGTGTTTGCCTCTGGCAAGGCGGGGTCATTTCCCAGGTGCCTTGTTCCTGCCCCCGTGCCTTTCTGTGTGTGAAGGTGAGGTTGCTACCCATGTTGTGACATGTACAGGGGCAGTGGTGTGTTTTAGAATGTACCAGAACTACCAAACCAGCATCTTATGGCCCCGAAGGAACTCAGAGCATGTCTGATGGTCCAGTCCCCGTATCTTCAGGTGGGGAGGCTGAGGCCCTGAGAGTCAGCTGCCTGTTGTGGCCTGCACCGTGAATTGGTGGCAGAGCTTTCAGCCTCCTGCTTCATTGCTCTTACATGGGGTTCCATTCAGACACTGAGGCCTCACAAGTGCCTGCTCCGCCCCACCCCAAGGGGTGGGGGCTGCCGCCTAGAAGTGGCTGTGCTCCCTTTCTCTGGCTTCCCTGTCTCTGCCCCAGCCTCTCCCTCATGGCCCAAATGAGCAGCTGGATGAAGGATATTTACCTTTTTCGCTAGAATCTAGGTGTCTGGAGATTGGGGCTCTTGTAATAACAACGGTAAAAACTACTATTATTACTATTATGGCCAACATTTGTAGGATGGTTATTGCCACATTCATCAGATCACTTAATTACTTAATCCTGCAACACTCTTACAAGAGAGGCGCTCTGGCTATTCTCATTCTATGTGTGAGGATATTAAGGCACAGAAAGGTCAAGGGCCTTGCCTGACACTGCACAGCCAACAGGTAACCAGGCTGTCTCAGCCAAGCAACAAGATGAAGCATAACATGTCCTATACGATGGTGCTAGCCAGAGCCCCGATAACCACTTTGACTGCTTATGGAGCACTCCCATGTGCCCAGCACTGTGCCGAACACGTCTCATTTCATCTTGGCTCTAATCTGTGTGATAGCCCCGTGAAGCCGTTTTGTTATGTCCACCTCGAAGATGAATGAACGTAAGCCTATTGGTAAGCAGAGTGGCCAAGCCTCTATCCGAGCTCTGTGACCAACCCATGTGCTCCACCAGCTGCTGGCGTGGCACTCTCAAACTTCACACCCCTGGGGATCTTGTCAAGGTGCAGATTCGCACTCAGTAGGTCTGGGGCAAGGCCTGAGATGCTGCGTGTCTATGAGCGCCTCCGGGGTGCCAGTGCTGCTGCTGCACGGACCACGCTTTGAGCACTGAAGATCTAAAGGTTCTTCCAGTCCTGGCACCATGGGCTTGCTCTGGGCCTCAGTTTCCCTATCTGCAGAATAAGAGGATCTCAGGATCCTCTTCGCCTTTAGTCTTTTTATGTCTCCCTGCCCCCCACTACTCCCTTAGACCATCTCTAAGCACTTGGCATTATGTGTTCTTAGAGCAGAGCAGATGGAGATGCTCTTAAAGGCCTCCTAGTGGGCTCCCCACATTTAACAGCTGGGAACACCAAGGCCCTAGCGGGGTGGGTCCTTTTCCACAAAGCACATTAGGGGCAGATACAGAACTAGAACCCAGTCAGCTGGTCTGTTCCCCCTGAAAGGGACTTGGGTGCTCGAGGAACCCACAGGAAGCCCAGCCGCTGGGCAGGGGAGGCCTGGGGGTTCCCATGAAAGGCTGGATGATGGGGCCTTGCTGTGGGCAGTAGCTTCGAGGGGGAAATTGAGGCACAGAGAGGCAGATTACTCTTGTTTCATTGGCCCCATCCTATCTGCCTTGGTTTCTTCCTCCTTCTTCCCCACCTTCTCTGCTTCTTGCTGTCCCTACTCTGAGTGCTGGCATCTTATCCTATGCCTGTTTTTCTCTGGTTGACTCTAAGCCACCTGTCTTCAGCCTGCCAGGACTCAAAGTGTCACTTCGAATGGTCATTGAGCAGTCTGCATGGCTAGCACTACTCTCCCTTTCTCTGGCTCAATCTGCTCTTCCCATGGTCTGTGCCCTCCTGGCTTTCTGCATCAGGAGACCTTCAGGGCAGACACTGCCGAGGCTGACAGAGGGGACCCCCCCCCATCTGAGAGGGCTAGAGCAGGTTAGAGGGTCTCATCCGGGCTGGGGACGGGGAGATGGACCTTTCCCAGAACTGTACCCCTGCGTCCAGCATTCAGAATGATCCTTGCTGGCCTTCAGCTGGAGATGGAATGGAGCATCCATAACCCTTGGTCTTCTCAAGCCACTGACACTGCCTGGCCTCCAGGGGTGTCTGCTGACCTCGTGCATGTACCTGGAGAATGAGCTGCTCTCCAAGGCAACCGCACCGCAGAGCTAGTGTGCAGAGCTGGGTCCTGTGGCTCTCCTGGCCCTGGGTGGGGCTCAGGTGGCTGAGGAAGAACTTGGAACCAAGGTATCCCTGGTCCCAGCTCCCTACAGGACTCAGACTGGAGAAGACAGGATTGAGCTGCTCTTTCCTTTGCCTCTTCTCAGGGACTCCAGGCATGGTCCTGCCCTCCCTGGGTGGATGGAGTTGTTCATCCCACAAATGCCTACTGAGCGCTTCCCATGTGTTAGGTGCTGGGATGGACATTAGATGCTTCGGCCTAACTCAGGTCTTGGTGACTGAAAGAAGGTCTGTACTTGGGCCAGAGAGTGGGAGGGAGTCCCCCACAGCACCAGAACTGAGAGGCAAGGTCAGGAAGACCTTTCCTGGAGTCAGGGGCTAAGGAGGTGTGGAGGGGAAGTGAGACGGCCTCCCTGCCTGCACGTGTGCGGTCCAGCCTGCAGCTGGTGACTGGGAAGGTTGCTCTTCCTCTCCTGGCTTCGTTTCCCTATGCTGAAAGTGGCAGCATGAGGTTGAGCCAGGAATTCTCAAGAGATGACTTAGAATGGCTTGGGGATGCTAAAATCCCGATTCCTGAGACCCTGCGATCCAGGAGCTCTGGGGCAGGACCGAGGGTTGTTCCCCTGAGTCCTGCCGGATTCTGGTGGGCAGCCAGGTGGTAGGTGCTAGGGGTAGAATGTGGGGACCTCCAGAGCCTCTCCCTAAGGCTGTGGGGGCATCCAGGGTCCTTCCTGCTCTGATTCACTTGCATGTGGTTTGAAGGAAGCCCCTGTGTTTGCCTTTCTACATGCTCGGCCCTGAGTTGTGCTCATTTAGATCCCAGATGAGAAGGAACAAGCCCAGAAAGGCAAGTGGACCCATCCGGAGCTTTTTCTATCTTAGGTCCCTGCCATCTGTGGTTTTTTTCTCTACTCTCTCTTCTTTTGATGGACAGGCACTTCCTTTTTTCGTCTCTTGCCCTCTCACCTACCTCTTCCTTTCCTCTCTCTCCCTGTCATCTCCAGTTTCTAATCTAAAATATTTTCAGAGATTGTTTTCATCCACCCTTTTCTGGGAAGCCCTCCCTGTCATTCATCCCAAGTTTTCCCTCCAAGAGGAGTCTGTATTCCCTGGCTTTTCCTCCTAAGTGGGGAGAAGGTCTTGAGCATCACCCTGTCACCTGTACCCCCGTGCCTCCTGCCCTCTCCCTGTCACCCATCACCAGTTTTGGCCCTTCCTTCCTCTTCAGGGTATTGGAATTGTTTGGTTCACGACAGAGGTAAGAAGCCAGAGCAGTCTCCAGGGAGAAATCCCCTCCAATCCCAGCAAGAAAGCTTGAGGTTAGATGCCTGGAAAAACTTCCAAATAGCCAGAGAGTAGTCCTGCAAAAAGGCTGTGGATCCCGGGGCGAGACTGGTCCTCATCCAGGCTTATAATCCTTGCTCTCCCCAGTCCCTTCTGTTCACACCCCCAGGCCCCTGCTAGGGTGTTTTCCTGCTCATCCTCTGGCCTCTCTGTGAATGCTGGCAGAGGAGTCAGGGGGCCTGGCCTCTTCAGGGCCCCACTGATGCTGGAGGATGGGCTGGGGCACCTCCCACCCTGGCCCTGTGCATGGTCCCTGCTCCGGGACCTGTGCCTCCACCATCCACTCCAGCCTTCCCGCATCTTCTCAGGATGGGGCTGATGGAGAGACTAAGGGGGGCCGAGCAGTGTGTGGGGAGATCTGAGTGTGTGCGGTACATCTGGGGAGCCAGCTCTGTGTGCCTGTGCGTGGGGGGGTATACATGCCTGGGTGTCCCTTAGTGCTTGCCCAAGCCCCAGAAGGCCCCTCTGGTCTCTGTTCCCCATCTGACCCTGAGGTCAGCTGGTAGGTATGATGGATTTGTGCCTGCACAAGCCTGGAGTGGGCACTGGCACTAGGAGGTGGGCACGCTGACATCCTAGGCTTCCCTGATGTCCCGCCGTACACTCTGGGGTCCCAGGCCAGCTACGCTGCACACTATTTTTCTAAACTGGTCCTTACCAAGCAGTCCCACCCTTCTGAAAGTAGGCATTGGTGGGAGAGTTCTATGTAGGGGAGCTTTTCTGCTCCTTCTTCTAAGGGTCCCCTCCCTCTAGGAGATCATGAGTGGTGGGTTTAGAGGGGGCAGAATCCATCTGTTCCAATCACACCCCCATTACAAGTTCAGAATCCCCCTCCCCACCTATTTGAAGAAAAGTCTTAAAAATGACTCATAGTTGTTCACATACAGAACATTATTATTGCATTTGGTTTTTACCACACTCCTGTAAGGTAATGGTGGGCCAAGGGGAGTTTTTATTCCCTTTTAACAAATGAGGAAACTGAGGCTCAGCGCAGGGGAGTTTTTTTTTTTTTATTTTTTTATTCTTTTTTTTTTTCTTTTTTTGTTGCAAAATTAAGGTATTACGCAGGGGAGTTTTTATTCCCTTTTAACAAATGAGAAAACTGAGGCTCAGCGCAGGGAGGTGTGCCCAGGGTCACATAGCTGGAGAGCAGCAAAGTAGGAATGGAATGGGGTTAGCCTGCCTCTCCTTCCAGTGCTCCCTCTGTGCCCTGCTGCTTCCTGAGCAGGTGCTGCTGGGCTGGGGCTGGGATGGGGCCTCGCACAGAAGGTGGGGCACTGGGGCTGCCTTCCCTGCACAGTGCCCTTGGGCCCCAGCTCTGATCCTCAGGGCGGTTAAACCAGAGCTGCCTGTCCTGCCTCTGCGTGGCCACAAGAGGGCTCTGGGACCAGGTTTTTCTCCTTTCAGAGGCAGCTGCAGGGATTCCCAGCAGCCCCAGCACTCGGAGCCTTTCTGGAAGTGCTGGAAGTGCCACCCTCCTGCAGCTGCCACCGAAGGGTCTCTGCCAGGCTGGGAGGCCGCCAGAGGGGGTGCAGCATTTGCACTTTATGATCCTATTCCAGAAGTACCTCCCGTCTCTCAGTTAGGAAGTCCTTCCAGTTGTCTACCCTCCATTTCTACTGCTAGTAGGGAGGAGGGGAGAGGGCTCAGTGAACCACTCTTCTTTTATTGCATTATCACCCAAGGCTTGAAGTGAAGTGCTTGTTCTCTTACCTATTCCCCGACTGTTAGAGTTGAGATCCTGCTCTTCTGTCACTGCTGAGGACTGAATAGACAGCAGCAGGAAAGATGTAAGGTAGACATCAGGAAGGACTTCCTGCCAGAGCAGGACATGGGCCACTGGGCTCGGCTATCTGAGGGAGGCTGAACACAGGGAAGTCGCCTGTGCCTCTGGGGTAAGGCTCTGGTTCTGCAGGGTTGGGGAAAGTCCTCTGTGGTCCACAGCCCCCACCTATACTTCCCTGTGGGGGGAGGGGACTGGGTACAGTTACTTGCCACTGTGCACCTCTAAGCCGCAGAGAACCATGGGCATTGCTGGCTCCTTAGGCTTTCGGGATGGGCAAGAGATCTGTGCGGGGTGTCTCAAAGGGGAGGATGGTAGGATGCCTGACCGGCTCCTGCTGGCTGCTGACCATGGCAGAGGAAAGGATGGAACGGAGCAGCAGTTTTCTGCATCTGCTTACATGTGTCTGCAGAGCCCCGGTGAGGTCCTCAGAGTCTCAGATCGAATATCATCAACCTACCAGGCCAAGACTGAGTAGGTGCAGGAGGGGCGCTTCCTGGGGCAGGAGATGACACCGCAACGCCGCACACGTGGGGTCTGGTCCTCCTCTGTTCTCTGCACCTTGGCTTTCCAAGTGGGCCGGGCAATGTCCTCTGCCTCTCTTTCCTGCCTGTCTTCAGTGCTGAGGGGCAAGCGCAGGCTGTGGGAGTCAGACCCACCTCGTGGAGGCGGCTGGCTTCCCCTTAGTCTCGGCCTGCGTGGGAAGGGAAGGTGGGGTGACAGGGCTGCTGGGAGATAGTGTACGTGAAAGGAACACAGGGCGCAGGGGGCAGCCCGTGCTCCCTGCCCAGCCTCACTTGCTCCCGGAGAAGGGGAGACGTGTCCATTTTCCAGATGGGAAAATGGGGGCAGGAATGACACTGAGGGTCAAGGCCAGGACCTCTGCTGGACGTGCTTGGAGTCAAAATCTCGGCCCTTCTCCTTCCCCTGGCTTCCTCCTGTTCCCCTCCCTCTCCCTCACGCCCTGCCAGCTCTGTCCTTTCTTGCCCGCACCTACCTACCTCCTTTCTGCCTTCTCTTTGTTCTCCTTTTCTTCCTTCTTCCCTCACCCCCTTTGGCTCTGTTTCCTGTTTCCTCTGTTCCTCCACCTTCCTCTCTCCACTCACACATTCATTTATGAGCATCACATTACAGAGTTATTACTTATGATTATTTAGAAAATTAAATAATGGACATCGGTACCCCTGGGTCATCTCCTGAGCCTTCTTGCACATTTCCCCAGCGTCTTGGTCTTTCTTTCTGACCCCAGTAGGTCAGTGCTTCTGTTCTGTGGGCCTGGGAAGGGGAAGGAAGGTGGTAAGGAAGGTTCCACTAAGTAATCTGTGCCATGCCTGTGTGCGATCTGGGGAGGAGCTGACCAGGACATGGTGATCCCTGCCCTTGAAGGACGTGTGGCTGGGCTGTCAGCAACAGTGTGACAAGTGCTGCCTCAGAGGCTTAATATGGTGCTAGGGGACTGAGGGGGAAACCAGGAAAGGCTGCACAGAGAAGGTGAGAGTGGAGATGGGTTTTGAGGGATGAGCTGGAGTTCGCCAGGTTCATAAGAAGGTGGAGAGAAAGGCAGTCCCGTCAGAGAGACCACCATGGTCAAAGACATGCTGCTAAGAAAGGGCAAGGAGAATTTAGGGAACTGCCAGTAGTTCCGTACAGATGAAGCCCAGGGAGTTCATGGCAGACTAAACTCCCAATCCAGAAGTTGCGCCACGGTACCTAATGGTAAGCTCACCAGCCATGCAGAACAGGGCGTGGCTCCCTGCTGCAGGAATGACAGGGAAGGGTGGGAGCTGGGGATGCGAGAAGAGTACCCTGGGCCTTCATCTCCTCCCTCCCTCCCTGCTGTCCTCCCCTGGGAAATGGACATGACTGAGCCTGGGCCTCAGTTGCCTCATCTATCAAATGGTGATGGCACAGCACCATAGTCCTGAAGATAGGTAAGGCATATTGTGGTTTCTCTAGGTGCCTTCCAGCATTGAGAGCTGTAATTTTATGATCACTGTGAGCCTGTGTGACCAGGGAAGGCTTCATGGAAGAGGAGGGCTTGGTGCCTGCCCTTAAAAGACGGCTAATACTGAGCAAAAGAGAGAAGAGTAGGGAAGGCTAGGGGAACCAAGGGGACAAAGATCAGAGGCAGGACAGTGAAAGTCATGTTTGGAGGAAAGCATGTCTAGCTGGCTCTTGGGGTTGAGAGGTTGGCTATAAGTTAGGAGGGAAGGCACTGCTTGGCAGGGCAGGAATGTGACTTGTGCTGTCAGGAGGTGCAGGACAGACACTCCTGGGCACCAGTGTGTGAACCCCCTCCCCACCCTGCCCTGTCCCCACCCCAAGCCTCCTAGGGCCAGACTGAGCTGGCAAGAGCCTGGAATCGGAGGGCCAGCTCTGTGGAGATGACTGGTCGTCAGGGACATGCAAACAACACGCAAACGGCATGTAAATCAGTCACACCCCTGCAGCCAGAGCTGGGGGCTGCTCTGTCTGGGGTTGATGCACGGGCCTCTATCTTCCCCGCCAGGCTCCTCTTGCCTGGTTGGCTGAGCCTGGCTAGGCCTGGGCACACAGTCCTGCACGGCTCTCCGCCTGCTCCAGGCCCTGTCCCTGCTGTCCGTCCCTGGGGGCCTGGCCCAGTTCTGCTGGGAGCCTCCCAGAGCCCGCAGGAAGTGTCTGAGTTTTGCTGGGAGGAAGAGTGAAGGGCAGGTCGGAAAGATGACCTGAGACAGAGGGAGTGACTGGATGGGGTCACAGACAGGGAGACCAAAGGGTAGGGGACAGAGAGTCCTGAGGAAAACAGAGATTCCCATGAAAATGGATAGATGCAGATCCAATGAGCAAAAAGCGTCCCAGAGACCCTGACAGACACATTCCAGCAGAGACCCTGAGTGACAGAGACAGACGGAGCGAGCTGTTCTCATGTGTTCGGCCCCACCAGTGCCTCTGCTGGCTTCCTCTTGCCTGTCGGCCTGTCCCCGGCTGACGGTCCCTTTGTCTGTCTAGCTCTTTGTTTGTTTGTCTCTTTGTTTGCCTGTCTTCCTCCAGTTGTTCCTTCCTTTATCCTCTGCTGTCTGTCTGTTGGTCCAGACCTCTCTATCTGTCACTGCCTCTGTCTGTCCATCTCTCCATGGAGCGAAAACTGCCTGCTGGGAGCCTGGCCTGCCCCCTGGTTTTGGATAGGTTCCTGCCTTTCCTTCTCCTGACTTTGGGTCAGGAGACTTTGGGTCTCAATTTTCTCCTTTCTAGGATGGCTCCAGCCTCTGACTCCTATCATGTTTATAAGTCTCAGGAGTGTGGAAGAGTGACGTATTTATGATTGCTTGGACATCCTAACAAAGGGTTTAATGCATGTGAGGAACAATATTGCCCATCAACCTTCTAAAGACAGAGCAAAAAGAAAATCATGACTGCAGCATGAGGCACAGTGGTTAGACATTCAGAGGGACTTCCCAAAACGGAGATGTGGAAAATATTAGAGCAGGTCAGTGGAGAGGTTAAACAACCACTTTCATAATCTCCTGTGGAGGAGCCTCATGGCAGGATGATGGGTAACATGACCTTCCCTAGTCTATGCAGTCTAAGAAAAGGTCTTTTGATGTTGTGAGGTAGCAGCGACTTGCCTAAGGAGGCTAGGGTACAACCCTCGCCATCATCCATCCTAGGCTCCCACCTGCACAAGCTCTCTGGTGGCTGGGGAGCGGGCCCTGAGGGTAGAGGGGTGTGGAGGAAGTGCTATCTATCTCTCCACCTCCACCCTGTTTCCTCACAATCTTCCAAGCTGAAGACCACCCCGCCCTCGCCCCCGACAATCCATGAGAGATGGCTGCTGGGGACGGAGTGATGTATGTAATGCAGATAAAATGTCAGCAATTCTAAATGGGTCCGGAGATGCAGCCATGGGGGGGTGGGGAGGGAGAGAGGGCGGAGCAGGGGGACGAGAGGAAGGAAAATGAGATGTGGTCCTCACCAGGGACGGCAGCAGGGGCAGACACCCTCCTCCCCCCAGCAAAGGCCAGAGGAGGGGTGGGCCTAGGAGGCAGGAGCCCAAATGAGATTTTGAAGAGGGAGCTAGAGGGTGGGGGTGGAGGGGAGGCGGCGGGCGGGGGCAGTGGGGCCGGAGCTGCTGATGTATAGCGGTTTCATAACTTCCTCAGTATTAAAGGCAGGTTCATGGGGAGGGCAGCGCCATTAATCACCAGGCTGAATGGGGCTGGGATTTGCTGAGAGGCGCGCTTGCTGTCTGCTGCGCCTGCCCGGCTCGGGCAGGGAGGGGGCGGGCAGGGATGCCCCTCCTGAACTGTGGGGTGAGACCCCAGGACGCTATTCTGGGTGTTGGGCAACTGGGTCCTTGCTGGTAGAGAGGGAAGCTGGAGGCTGGGGACACTGGCAAGGAGAAAGAGGATAAGGAGCGTTGTGGCAGGGGCTGGGAGAAAAGTGTCAGGGGCTCAGGGTAGAGATGGGGGTGCAGAGGCTGAGGGGACCCTGGGGGAGAAAATCCGGGGAAGGGAGAATTGTGCATTTGAACATGAAATTGATCACATGTAAATATAATGCAAATGACATGCAAACGAGCCCAGGATTTCTCTGGGTCCACCGCTCAGGCATTCTCTTTCTTGGACTGAGAATCCAGGGCAATTTGCATCCAGTTCTATGCCCAGTGCCTCCTTTCTTTATTATTAATATTTTCAGAGGGAGAACTCAGCTCTCACTTGTTAAGGGGGTGGTGGAGCCAACGTGGGGCTGGTCCCCTGGGCTCCCTGGGAAAGGGTGAGGCCACCCCTGGGAGTGGGAACATCAAGAAGGTTGACATGCCTGAGTGACAGTGAGAGAGCCGAGTAGTAGATCTCCTGGGCTATGTGCCTGAATTGAGGAGGTCAAAGAGGTAGAGGCTCAACAGTGAGGCAGAAAGTTGGAGAGACAGACACATCCCCACAGCCTATGTAACAGGCCCTGAGCAGATAAGATGAGAATGAGTCACGTGCACTGCAAGGTAGGCATCAACATCCTCCCTTCCTGGTGAAGGAAGAAAAGACTGGCCCAAGGTTCAGAGAAGTGATGATCTTCCCGAGGTCATACTGCTGCTAAATGCCAGATCACCAACTCCAAGTTTCCTTGAAAGTCCCGTGCTCCTTTCAACCTGCTCTTAGGGCATCCCTGAGTGAGATAAAGCAAACCAGGGAGCAGATATCGTGTTTTCCACGGTATTACTGAGCACCCAATAGGTCCAAGGTGGCCTGTGCTCAGGAGGGAGAAGTCCGAAAACAGCCTAGTGGGGCCATTGGCATTTTAACAAGTGAAACTCTTAACAGTTGGTGAGAAGGGTCACCAGGGAGGTATAAGTGAAGGGAAGATCAGGGAATGCTTCCAAGGGAGGTGGCATTTGACTTGGCCTTGGGGAGGGTCAGGATGTATTTGATGGCAGAGATGGGGTGGGAAGAATGTTCCAAGCAAAGGGACAACGTGGGCCATCGTACAAAGGCAGGAGAAGATGAGTAAGTCCAGCTCTCCAAGGTGCGCGGGAGTGCGTGCAGAGGTATGAGGGACGTCGAGCTGAGGTGTTCAGAACACAGGAGGGCTGGAAGGTTGAGCCAGGGATGTGGTAATTACCAGGAGGCTGGTGGGAGTAGGGGATAGGGTAAATCGTTCATTCAATCATTGATTCAGTCAACAGACATTCATGGTACATCAGCCATGCACCAGGGCTACCCTGGTAGCTCGGATGCGAAGATCAGATGTGGTCCCTCTCTTCAGGAAGTCGTCAGTGGCAGTGTCCTCATCAGTAAAACGGGGATGTAAGAGTATGTTCCTCAAAGTGTTGTGAGGATTAAATGAGGGAATCTACACCACTTAGGGTGGTGTCTGGTGTGGACGAAGCACCCAGTAGTGGTCAGTTATTGTTATCATCCTTATCACTGTTTTGGAAGGGTGGGAGAGGGGTCGGCAGTCCATTGCAAAACCTGGTGAGAGATGAGTGGGGCAGTGTGGGTGGGAAGGAGGGGACATGATCTAGAGGGCTGCAGGAGCAAGAGAAGGCAAATGACAGATCCAGGACAGGGGCAAAGAAGGTTGTCTGGGCGAATTGCAGGGGAGGAGCAGGGCTCAGAAGACTCACCCTTGGTTCAAGTTCCTGCTCTGTTGTTGGTTCCCTGGGGTGCAGGGCAGGGCAGGGCCTGGGCATTGAGCAGGTTGGAAGCTGGGATCTTTGGGTCTCCTTCCCACTTGGTTACTTGGCCCCTCTCCCAGACTCATCTTGACTTCTCTTCCTAGTTGCTTAATGCAGCTCAACCTGTGGGAGGTGCTCCTCCCACTCTGCCAAAAGTCTACTTTCCATCCTTCCTGCTGCAGGTCTTGGGGATCAGCCCAGGCCCCTTGGCTGTCTGTTTGAGTCTGTGTGGTCCCCTCAGGATAATTGCTCTGGACAACTCTAACACCACTCAGACAGATTGTCCGGCCTCCTGGCCCCGACATCTCCCACCACTGCATCAAGCCAAATTACTCAGCACCCCCCCAGCCCCGGGCTCTGGTGAAATCCGATTAGCGAGAAGAGAGCTGCGCTGAGCTGACAGCTCCTCCGATAATTGCTTCCCAAGTAAGTGATGCAAATTAGCCCATGTAGCCTGTTCCTGCTCCTTTCCTTGGGACCCAGGCACCCAGGCCCCAGGAGATGAAGGACACCTGAGTGAGGGAGAGTTGGACGCTATCCCTGTCTCTAGCTAAGTGGACATCAACCCACAAAGCTGGGCTGTGCTGCTCTGGAGCTGAGCCAGGGACCACTGGCTCTGCATTTCTGTCTAAACTGAGAGGGCATTGCTGTGCTTCCTTCTCAACTCTTGGAGAAGAATCCTATGTGCCCATTTCCCTTTAAGGTAGAAGGCAGAGATATGGAGACACAGACTGGGAGATGGCCGAACCTGTTAAGGAACAACTTGGTGAACTCACAGCCTAGCTCCCCTGGTTCTCTGGTTCTGGGAGGAAGGTGGGAGTGGCACCTGTAGGACCTGCAGGTAGCTTTCTCTATTTGTGAGTCCCTCCCCAGCTGGCTGGGGGAAAGACACAGAAGGTTTAGTCCCCACAGAGGTAGAATGTGGCTGTGATACGATACACCTCTGGAGGCTTGAGGAGTCAGATCAACCCTCGAGACTTTTGTGCCTGGGCCAAGGACACATCCTTGGGATGCAGTGGCCCTAGCTCACCTCACTCATCAAGGACCTCTCTCCCCTTCCCTAAATCAGGGCACTTAAAAGGGCCTGTTAATGCCTGTTCCTTAATGCATTTCCTTCCTACTCTTTACCTCAGACTCTTTTTTTTCTTGTTTTGAGACAAGGTCTTGCTCTGTCACCTGGGCTGGAGTGCAGTGGTGTTGTCATAGCTCAATGCAACCTCAAACTCTCAGGTTTTAGCGATCCTTTTGCCTCAGTCTCCCAAATAGCTGGGACTACAGGGGCGCACCGCCATGCTTGGCTAATTGGCTAATTTTTTTCTATTTTTCGTAGAGATGGAGTCTCGCTCTTGCTCAGGCTGGTCTCGAACTCCTGAGCTCAAATGATCCACCCACCTCAGCCTCTCAGAGTGCTAAGATTACAAGCACGAGCCACTGTGCCTGGCCTCAAGTTCTTTCTTTCTGTAACCCTTTATCCCATCTCCTGCTGACCTTGGAGACCTGAAAAGTACTTTCTTTGCAATCCTGAACTTCCAATCTCTAAACCTAGCCCTGTATGCAGGTCATTGTCTTTGTTGAAATCACCAGTCACCCAATCTTGGTCTCTGTGCTTGTGTGTCTGATATGGCTCTACAGCGTGGATCTCGGCTACTCAGAGTTGCATCTGCCTGCGACCCTGGCCATGGTCATAACAACAACTACCCTTTATGGAGCACAAATCCTGTGCTAGGCACTATATTAAGCACCTTATATAAGTCATCTAATTATCACAAAAGAAGAAGTAGATGGTAATGATTATCCCATTTTACAGCTGGGATAACTGAGGCACAGGAATTAAGTAACAAGCCCAAGGCTACTACTAGTAAGTGGCAGAGCTGCGAGTCAAATCCAGCAGGCTGATTCCAGAGCCCACACTGCAAAGTCCTGGCTGTGCTGCCTTTTCTCTCCAGTGCTCTTTCAATGTTTGTTGGACTGACTGAGACAGGGTCCAATGTAGTGGAGCTGGGGAAGGTGGCTACCCTAAAAGGTAAACACTGGAATCGCTTTGGAGTTCCCCAGGCCAGAGGCAGTGAGTGGAAGCTGATCAGGTGACACCTGGTACCTAGAGAGAGGGAAACCTGGCCTTCCCAATCTTTGTTTTCCGCAGCTGGAGGCCCTGCAGCTAGACAGTCCTTTTCTAGGAGAAGCACAAATGCGGGGGAAGGGCTGAAAGATCTGTCTAGAAACCCAAGTGAGCTGGTAGTGAGAGCTAGGACCTGCAGAGGCCGATAGATGGCGCTCATGGTCCAACACAGCCCCAGCAGCCCAACGAAACCAAAGGAAAACAAGTGAGCAGGTTAACTCCTTCCCGCCCAGGCTCAGGCCAGAGGAGCAGGGGTGGGCGGCCCAGGGCCCCCTCCCAGGCCAGGTGACCCAGCTCTCTAGGATCTTAGCTAGGCCATAACCTGGGTCTGTTTCTGCTCCTGGCCCACAAGGCTCTATCCATAAATCACCAGCAGCCAGCCTCTTGAATACATCCCAGAAGACCAGAAGACTAAGAAATGGACAAGGCTGGTTGGGAGGGCTACACCCAATCCCCTGTTTCGTCTCTCCCGCTCTATCTTTTGACAGTCTCTGGGTCTCTGTTTCTAAGCATGCCCAGTTCAGGAGATCTCCCCACCTCATCTTTCCTGAGAGTGACTTACCAGTTGAGGAGGAGCAGCACAGATGTGAGAAGGCACCTAAGTCCCTCTGGGGTGGGTAGGGACTCAATGCAGGGTGCCCAAGCCTCAGCTTCTCCTCATATCTGGACTCTATCTCTGGGCTTCCTGGGATAGGTGGACTTATAAGCATAGAAACAGTTATACAATTCTTCCAGGAAGTTGAACTTGGGGGGGTAGGGGTTATAGGGGATCTCTGCTTGCCTGTCACTTGTTTCACTCAGTGCTGCCCTGTCAGAAGCAGACATGGAGTGTGGAGGGGCTGCCAAGATGAAAAACTGGAAGTGCTGGACAAACAAGGGCAGAGAGATGAAGTGGGCAGGAGGGTTGTCCACAGAATGGTGGAGATCATAGAATTTTTAAGCAATGAGCTGACACCACAGTGAGGTCTCCCTCCATCTTATTTTTGGTCAGAAACACACAAATGCATAGATACACGGAGATGGGGGGGGGGCCTGTTCTAGAAGCTCAGATGCTCTCAGTTCAGTCATTCCAGGGCAAGAAGCAGAAATAAGGAAATGTACACAAATGGAGACATGGATACAGAGAGAAAGCTGTACAAAAGACCAGAGACAGAGATAAATTTACACAGCCAGAGAGAGACACAGAGAGGGAGAGAGTCTGGTATGAATTAAAGCTCAGGAAATAATGGGCTTCATGAGGTGGATGATTAATTTAGTTTCTAAAGTCTTGGAAGGGTAGGGGTGGTTCTCACCTTTGATGTCAAAGGGTCACTGCTCACAGCTCCCTGAAAGTCTTGCTGTACACATTAAGTTTTTGTCTGTTGATAGGAGACCAGGCAGGTCTTGGGAAGGAGGTGGCATCCTTGTTCCTTCACTTCTTCCTGTTCTGGGGTTCATTAGTCTCACTCCCTTTCATCTACAGAGAGACCTTACTTCTTGCTTATGTCCTGGCTGTGCTCAGTGTGTGTGCAGGGGCTGGGGGTGGGATGAATCTAGAAGATAATTAGCCTTAGGGGTTTTCCAGTCTAATGAATGTCTTAGAGTCAGGACATAGAAACAGATCCAGATGGAGAACAAGAACTAAACTAGGAATAGGACAGCTTTGAACATAGGTATTGGGATGGGGTGGGGTGGAGGAAGGGACTGTTAAGTGTAGCCATAGGTTTAGGATTGGTCAGGGAAGACTTCCTGGATAGAGTATTTGAGGGGGAAGATTTGGAAGGATGGAAGGTGTGATGGTTAATTTTATGTGTCCACTTGAGTGGGCTGAGGGACACCCAGACAGCTGGTAAAACATTATTTCTGGATATGTCTGTGAGGGTGTTTCTGGGAGAGGTTAGCATTTGAATTGATATACTGAGTTAAGATATATATCGCTCTCACCAATGTGGGTAGGTATTATCCAATTCCTGGAGGGCCCAAGAGAACAAAAATGTGGAGGAAGGGCAAATTCTCTCTCTTTTAGTGAGCTGGCACATACATCTTCTTCTGCTTTCAGACATCACTGGAGACCTGGTCCTTCAGGCTCTGGGACTCACAGCAGTGAGCCCCTGGTGCCCTTTTAGACTGGGACTTAATTACACCACCTACTTTCCTGTTTCTCCAGTTTACAGACAGAAGATCAAGCAAAGTATGAGACTTCTCAGCCTCAATAATCCTGTGAGCCAATTCCTATAATAAAAATATCCTATAATAGATAGATAAGTAGATACCCTGTTGATTCTATTTCTCTGGAGACCCATGGCTAATACAGGAGGTTATAGGGCTGGGCAGATAGTAAGACAGAGGAGAGAGAGATGTCAAAATGGGCTTGGACAGTAATAGGGGATGCTCTTGCTAAAGGGTTGTTAGATGTCAGAAATGCCTTCGTGGATGTTCTATACACAGTAATGGCCCTTGGAGGGTGAAAAGGAGAGCTCTTTTATACCTGGGGCAGCCCCAGTTTCATTTCTAAGGAGGTTCTCTTGAGCAAGTCATTTAACTCTTTAGAGTTAAATGGTTTTACCCTCAGGTAGTTGAGGGATTGGAGGTGGTTGAGGCCTTCTGATTAGCCATCCCTTTGGGAGAAGTGTTGTAAATGAACTTTGGGAAGGGTGATATCTTTTAGGGCTAGAACGTGGGATTTTCTTGGTCTTTAACAGATCCTAGCCTCTCACTTCTCCAGACTTCTTCATTTAACCCTGATGGAAAAACAAACTACAACCCCCAGCGTCACTTAGGGCAAACTCAGCACGCCTTCCGGGGATTTGAGCATTTCCGGCGGAAGTGGCCACGGCTACGCCAATCTCCTTCCTTAAATAGTGTAGACTACGACTCCCACTGCCCTTCGCGCCGGGGGTGGGGAAAGGAACCGGAAACAAGATGGGGAGCTGGACCAGGTGAGGAAGTAGAAGGCTGGGAGCCTGGGGGCCCTGGGGCGAGCTGAGGCGTCCCGGGGCTCTCGGGGCTGAGCCGAGCGGGTAGTCAGAGTGGCTGTGCGTGGGTCCCCTTGTTCCGTCTGGGGCTAGACCCAGTGCGGGGGTAGCCCAGTCTACGGAACCGCCGGGGAAGCCTGCGGGATCAAGGCTTTCCCATTGGGCGGAGCCAGCGGGCTCAGGCGGAGGTTTTGTGTGGTGCTTTAGCCAGCCGTCAGTCTCCTCGGTACCAGGAGAGGGGATGAAATCTTTTTGAGTCCACGCTCTATTATTACTATTATATCATTATCATTAGTTTGAGGATTTTCTTATTGGCTGGGCACGGTTGCTCACACCTGTAATCCCGGTGCTTTGGGATTCCAACGCGGAGTATCACTTGAGGCCTGGAGTTGGAAGTTATAGTTAGCCATGATTGACCACTGCATTCTAGCCTGGACGACAGAGCGAGACCCAATCTCAAAAAAAAAAAAAAAAGTATTTTCTGAATGCCTCCAAGGGACAAGGGTTGGATAGAGTGTTTTCAATTCTTTCTTCACTTAGTGGATTTGATGTCAGACAAATCTGACATCAGTCTGAAGTCCGGTCTTGGTGGCCAGACTTATCTTTAGGTCACACTCCGCTGCCTTTGTGCTTAATGTAATACGACACTGTATTTTATAAAGTATCTACATTTCTTAAGCCTCTGGCTCTTGGTGACATCAAGTAGAACTTCCAAGTTCCTCCTTTGGGCTCCCGTAGTGTTCAGGATATTAAATCTCAAAGCACACTGTATTACAGTTAGTTGTGTATCAGTGCTCTCACAGTAGTTTATGAGCTTACTGAAAGCCTGGCCTACAGTTTATTCATCTTGGATTTCTTCCCCACCAAGAGACTCATAAATATTGAAGAAAATAGATGAGTTAACAGCTGGTAGTAGGTTGGATGGAATATGTGATTTTCATAAAGAGAGTTAAATGACTTGCTCAAGAGAACTTTCTTAAAAATGTAACTCGGACTAGAATTAAAGTCAATTGTCTTCTAGCCTGTAGCTCTTGTTGGATCAGGTTTTGGAACTCTGGAACACTGAAAGTAAGACCTTGTCACTCTTTGTGTACCCCAACCTTACTGTCTCCAGCACAGGTGTCTAAATGTCAGAAGTAGACCCAACTTAAAACTTGAGGGAGATCTTGGAACTGGAGCAGCCAGTCTGCTAATGTTTGTGTTATATGAGGTAATGCAAAGCAAGGTTCCTTGAAACATTTGAGTTCTCCACAGCTCCCTTTACAGTTTTCATATGAGCCAAGCTAGTCTTGGGTAGCCACCTGGACAGATCAGTTAAAGACTTCTGAGATCAATCTGGAGAAGGGCTTCCTAAGTTTGGACTTTGATTTATTTTTATTTTTTTTCTCCCACTTCTCCTAGGCTAAGGTTAGAGAATAGTTTGATTGATTAAGTTGTTGTGTTAACATTGAGGTCTCATTTGGGGGAAGAGGTCACTCTTGACCTGTGCAGGTGATTGAGAGCAGGAAGAACAATGGTCCCTTCCCCATGGGAGGCCCAGATGTGAAGGAAACACACTCAGAGGCTGTCAAGCCCTGGAAAGCAAGCAGAGTGCAAAGTGGGCAGCTGAACCTTGAGTGAACACAGGATATAGAAGTGGAGAGGAGTCCATCAGGAATGGCTCCTTGGTAGAAGGGTAGTTTTAAACAAGATTGAGAGGCCAATTATGGTGGCTCACACCTGTAATCCTAGCACTCTGGGAGACCAAGGTGGGAGGATTGCTTGAGATCAGGAGTTAGAGACCATCCTGAACAGGAGTGAGACCCTTCTGTACGAAAAATAGAAAAATTACCCAGGTGTTTGGTACATGCCTGCAGTCCCAGCTACTTGGGAGGCTGAGGCAGTAGGATTGCTTGAGCCGGGAGTTTGAGGTTGCTATGAGCTATGATCATGACATTGCACTGTACCCAGGGCAACAGAGTAAGACTCTGTCTCAAAAAACAAAACAAAACACAAGATTGAGAAAGAAGAGATGGACAGAGCTGAGTAGGCTTTTGTTGAGTAGTTAATAAGAGCCAGGGCCTTGGGCTTATGGAGGGAAATTGAATAGGGCTGGCCCCTGATCTGCCCAAGTCTAGCTGGGAAGGCAAGGTGTGAATTCATGAAGAAGCCACAACCAACCGTGGTGACAGGCAATGCTTCTCAGCTTTCACCAACCATCAGAATCACCTGAGGAAGGTTGCTCAAAATGCAGATTCCCCTCTTTCCTTCCTCTCCCCAGTCCTCTCCTATTTCTTCCCTTTCCCCTCTTCTTCCCCTCACTGACACATAACATCTCATTCCATCCTTATATCAACATTATAAAGTGGGTATTATTATTCTTAGTATTTGGGTGAGGAAACCTGAGGCTATAGCCATGGTTGCATAACTTGCAAGAGTATTCTGAGTCTGGTGATATCTTACTATTCTTTTTTTTTTTTTTTTTTTTGCTAATTGACTTCTTACTATTCTTGAATGTCAGAAAGAAGCAGGACTGGTGTTAGGGGATTGTAGAATTAGTGGGTTGGCTGATCAAGCCATCTAAGGCAAGATGGTGTGGGTGATAAAGAGCATAGCCTTGAGCCAGATAGATTGGGTTCAAATCCAGACCTTCATTGCTTGCTAACTATGTGACCCTGGACAAGTTGCTTAATCTTGCTAAGCCTCAGTGTCCTCACTTGTAGCATGGGAGCAGTAATACCCACCTCATGGGGTTGTTGTAAGGATCAGTGAGGTGTACCTGGTGTAGAGCAATTGCTCACCACCTGGAAGGTATTGTAATTAGCCCTCCTAGGGCTCTGGGCTGTGGCTGTGCACCTGCGTTATTCTTTAGCACTGTGGTTTCCTGGACACACCCCATCCTGGCTAGGCTTTTTTTTTCTTTTAATTAAGGATGACATTTAAAGGTACTGAAAAGATGCCACCAGTAGATGTTTATGGAGAACCTACTATGTGCTTGGTGTGGCCTAGGAACTCGTGACTCAGACCTATGCCTGATGGAAAGGAGGTTTGGAGTGGGAGGTGTTTGGTGGTTATGGCTTGTCATCTCCAGGTGATATGTGAAGTGGGGAGGGCAAGGACCTTCATTATCAAGAACTGAGTTGAGCTCAGTCCTACTTGGCAGCTGGATGACTGACATGGTCTCTCAGGTCCCTCCTAAGCCCAGGAGATGGAAGTAGGGGCTGTGGCTAAGGGCTGATGAGGTCTCTGTCTCTTTTCAGGTGACAGCAGCATGGCTGTGCCCCAGGCTTTCCCACTGGGGTCCCTCCATGAGCCTACAGGTGCCTTGATGGAGCCCCAGCCCCGCCCTCGAAGCTTGGCTGAGGGCTTCTTGGAGGAGGAGCTTCGGCTCAATGCTGAGCTGAGCCAGTTGCAGTTTTCAGAGCCAGTGGGCATCATCTACAATCCTGTGGAGTATGCGTGGGAGCCTCATCGCAACTATGTGACTCGCTACTGCCAGGGGCCCAAGCAAGTGCTCTTCCTGGGGATGAATCCGGGACCTTTTGGCATGGCCCAGACTGGGGTAAAGGGCTTGGCTTCTCAACTGGGTATAGTGTGAGGCTCCAAGGTGGATGCTTGGCTGGGTGTGATATGGAGGAGGAGCACGTGCATGGCTGTGGACGTGTGTGGGTGCCCCCGCCCCAGCCTCTCCCAATACATACTCTGGCTCCTGTGGTCTCAGACACTCTCCTGGCTTCTCTACCCGTAATTAACCAAGCACATTAGTGGTAGTTCCGTTTTCCCTGTGAGCTGTCCACTAATTGCCTCTGAGAGCCCTTCCTTCCGCCAGCTTTATCTTTACCTTACCTTGCCGGATCTCCCCTGTCCCTAGGGTGTGGTTGGGGTCAGAAGAGGGACTGGGACTGCTGGGACCTCAAAGACTGGTTGACAGGGGTGGGTATGTAAGAGATGCAGGTCATTTTGGCAACCTGGGTTCTGTTTCTTAGCTGATGAGAGGTTCAAACTAGAGCCAGGCTCCAGGGCCTTCCTGCTTTCCTTTCAGAGCTCAGGATAAGTGACTGACCCTCAGTGGGGGGTGCTTGGGGGGTATGGGGGGAGGGGAAGAGGCTTCAGGGCAGGAGACTCAATCGCTTTTATTGACCCTGACTGGGTGATGAAAGGTGATCAATAATGATCGATGGGAATGACAGCCTGAGGCCTGGGGCTGAGAGGGCACCCAGAAAGCAGTGGTCAGCCCTGCCCTCGTACCTCCTTTAATTCTGGCTGCCTTTCTGTCTCAGGCCATCTGTCTGTCCCTGATACTAACCATGAAGCCCTATGCAGGGCCAGATATCTCAGTGTATTCCCTGTGTGTGGTCCCAAAGGCTAATGAGGATAGAGGCAAACAATTAGATTTTTCTGGACCATGGTCCATAATGAAACACTGGAGAAAGATGGACAGGCTCAAACCACAGGGCCAGGAATCCTCATCTCAGGTGAAGGTGTAGGTGGATGGGTCCCGGCTAGATCTCAGTGAAGGTGTGTAGGGGTCAGTTGACCCAGAGCCCAGGCATCAGGTCTCTGGTATAAAGACTCATGCTTCTCTCCTTCCTCACAGGTGCCCTTTGGGGAAGTGAGCATGGTCCGGGACTGGTTGGGCATTGGGGGGCCTGTGCTGACCCCTCCCCAAGAGCACCCTAAACGACCAGTGCTGGGACTGGAGTGCCCACAGTCAGAAGTGAGCGGTGCCCGATTCTGGGGCTTTTTCCAGAACCTCTGTGGACAGCCCGAGGTCTTCTTCCATCACTGCTTTGTCCACAATCTGTGTCCTCTGCTCTTCCTGACTCCCAGTGGGCGCAACCTCACTCCTGCTGAGCTGCCTGCCAAGCAGCGAGAACAGCTTCTTGGGATCTGCGACGCAGCCCTTTGCCGGCAGGTGCAGCTGTTGGGGGTGCGGCTGGTGGTGGGAGTGGGGCGACTGGCGGAGCAGCGGGCACGGCGGGCTCTGTCAGGCCTGATGCCAGAGGTGCAGGTGGAGGGGCTGCTGCATCCCTCTCCCCGTAACCCACAGGCCAACAAGGGCTGGGAGGCAGTGGCCAAGGAAAGACTGACCGAGTTGGGGCTGCTGCCCCTGCTATCGAAATGAATACCCCTGGGGCCTGGCATAGGACAAGACACCTTCTGGATGAGAGCCAAAGGTCCTGGGCTCCCCAGTTGCTGGGAAACATGTTCTTTGATCTGTTGACTGTCTTCCAACCTGCCGTGGCAGTTTGACACTACTCCTGTTCGCCCTCCTGACTCCTGCTTTCTTCACCTTCCTTTGAACATCACCCCTTTTGCGTTATCTAACTCCACAGAGAGTCTGCAGAAGGTGGGCTCTGTTGCACTTGCAGCCTGCTCTGCCTCATTGTTTCCTTGGGAAACTCTGTTCAGCAGAGAGTGACCTAGACAATGACTTCTAAGGTCATATTTGCTGTTTCAGAGGAATCTTGCCAAGATCCCTACCCATTCATATAGAACAGCTTCCTGCTGCTGATGCCTTTCCTCATAGTGCCAGGACAAAACATGGGACGTGATATTAAAAGTGAACTTCTTTGGCCGGGCGCGGTGGCTCACGCCTGTAATCCTAGCACTCTGGGAGGCCGAGGCGGGAGGATTGCTCAAGGTCAGGAGTTCGAAACCAGCCTGAGCAAGAGTGAGACCCCATCTCTACCAAAAATAGTAAGAAATTAATCGGCCAACTAATATATATAGAAAAAATTAGCTGGGCATGGTGGTGCATGCCTGTAGTCCCAGCTACTTGGGAGGCTTAGGCAGCAGGATTGCTTGAGCCCAGGAGTTTGAGGTTGCTGTGAGCTAGGCTGATGCCATGGCACTCTAGCCTGGGCAACAAAGCAAGACTCTTCTATCTCAAAAAAAAAAAAAAAAAGTGAACTTATTATGGGAAGCTGAGGCTGGACCAGAGGGAGAATTCAGTGTGGTGGAGTGGGAAAGTCAGAAGACCTGGATTTTCATCCCAGCTTTGACAGACTGGTGAACTGTATGATGGATAATTGATTAGCCTCTCTAAGCCTCAGGACTCCTCATCTGTAAAATGGGGATGCTTACTCGTGGGGTTGGTGTGAGGATTAACTGAGATAACACTGGAAAGTGCCTTGCATAGGCTGGCATATGGGTGCTCACTATGTATTCTTCTCCTTGTGTTCTTGACTCTGGGCTGGGGTGTCACTGCACTACAAGGGAAGCCCCTCTCCACTCTGAAGACCTTGCTGTGGGGGAGTCTGGGCTTCCACCTGCGGCCAGGGCGAGGGGCACATTCTTGCCCTACCAGAGATGGACCAATGACTTTATGAAAACACAGCTTGTGATTTTTTTCAATTTAAGCATTAAAAGCTCCTAAACCCTTTAGTCTTGGTACTTTTTCCTCTCCTTCTGCATGTCAGGGGTGGGAGGTAATTTAGATTTTCCCCTCTCTTGCTTCTTGTTTGCAAAAAGTTCTTTTGGGTAGCTGGGATAAGGATGTAGCAGATACCTAGTTGCCTTACCAAAGCCGCATGGTCTCTGTTAGGGGCCTGCCCAGTAGTTTATGTGATACACAGGATACTATTAAGGAGCAGGTGAGGGGGCGGATGGATGCCTAGTTTCTAACTCATTTTTTATGTCTGCTAAATGGCTAGTTAGGTGCCCCTTTGGTAAAGACTTGAGAAAGTGGACCAAGTTGGGAGCAGAGCAGATCTTGAGACCACCTTAATGTGGAACACGTGGTCTTCTTCCCATCTCCTAGGACACAGATGATCTGTAGCTTTCAAAATTAATAAGACTTTTAGTATAAACCCTCTCCTCCTCCATTGTATAATAAAGAATTTGCCTGGCTTTTGTCTTAGTTACTGAAAGAGAAACTCTAAATACTTGGAACTTCCCAAGTGATAGGAGTGTCTTTCTTATATATGGTGGGTCCCTCAAACCACACCTGAATTTATGTTGAGATTTGACCTTAAACCATACCTAAGTTAATATTGAAATTTGATCTCAGATCGCACTTGAGTTTATGCTAAGATTTGACTGAGGATGGAAGTTGACCATGCCAGAAAGACCAGCCATATGATTAGACTTTGAGCTGGGTGATGTCAGCTTGATCTCCAGGGAGGGAAGAGGGGTTTGAGATTGAGTTCAACCACATGTCCCGTGATTTTAATCAATCATGCCTACATAGTGATACTCTCATAAAAACTCCTGACACTGAGATTTTGGACTAGCTTCCTGGTTGGTGAACACATGGATGTGCTAGGAGGGTGACCTGTCCTGATTCCATGGGCAAAGGACACAGCTCTGTATTTGGAACACTCCCAGACTTCACCTTACATTTCATTTGGCTGGCCCTGATGTGTATCTTTTATAATAAAACTCTAATCATAAGTATAGTGTTTTCCTGAATCTATGTTTCTAGTCATTCTAGCAAGTTATTGAACCTGAGGGGATTGTGGGAACTCCTGAATTTGTAGCCAGGTGATTAGAAGTGCAAGTGGCCCGAGGACCCAGAGGTTTATGACTGGCATCTGAACTGAGGGCAGTCTTGTTGGGGACTGTGCCCTTAAACCTGTAGTTTGTGCACTAACTCTAGGTGGCTGGCATCATAATTGAATTACAATATTGTACTTTCACATGCCTTAGACTCCTTTTTCCTCTCTTCTATCAGTGGTAGAGTGCTAAGTAGGGAATTGTGAGTAAAGAGCACTGGATTAGACACTGTGGAATAATTGCACAAGGATAGAAGCCATGGTTCCATTATATATTGAGCTGAGGCAGTCAGGGGAAGCTCTCTCAAAGAGGTGGTATTTTAGGGAAGGTTTTGGAGAACTTAGAGAACAGCATTGTTGTATTCAAGGGGTGTCAAATAGATTATAGTGTTGGCCGAGTTGGGAGAAAAAGCTGGAGAGAGAAGTCAAAGCTAGCTTGTGAAGGGTCTTGATAGCTAGAATAATCTTTGAGAATTTAAAGCTCAGTGGGGGAATTGAGATGCACAGAAGACACACGCTGAAAACACCCAACAAGAGGTAGAAACCCACAGAAGGAGAGGAAGGGGCAGGCCAAATAGGAGGCAGTGTGGGTGCAACAGGGAAAGGAATGGAAGAGAGTTTATAGTGAGGACATCCTAGGGGCATGGTAGGGTCTGGGTAAAAGCCTACAGTTGGGGTCTCTAGATCATTCACAGAGGTGCTTGGACAGTAGCAATGAGGATGGTGACTTGAAGGCCTGGGTATGGCAGAGTCACTGCTGGGTCTGGCTTCTAGTGGGGCCGTTGTCCTCAATTGCTGAGGTGCATCTTGTCAGGGAGGGCCTGATTGGAGTCCTGGGCCTGTCTTTTCCCAAGGGCACTATATATTAGTCTGCCAAGGCTGCCATAACAAAACTACCGGAGACTGGGTGGCTTAAACAACAGAAATTTATTTTGTCACAGTTTTAGAGCCTGCAAGTCCAAGACCAAGACAGGTTTGTTTTCTCCTAAGGCATCTGTGCTTGACTTGCAGACAGCTGCCTTTTTGCTGTGTTGTCCCGTAGCCTTTTGTCTGTGTGTGCACCTTCCTGGTATCTCTCTTCTTAGAAGGACACCAGTCATGTTGGATTCAGGCCCCATCCCGATGACTTCATTTAACTCTACCTACCTCTTTAAAGGCCCCGTTTCCAAATATAGTCATATTAGGGCTTCAACATGTGAGTTTTAGGGGACATAATTCAATCTATGACAGGTAACCAAAGCCATGTTACTGCTCTTTTTTGTCCTCCCCCAATGTCAACCTCAAACAAACTTAGGAGTGCCTTCTTTCCAGTCCAGAGGATTGGAAGCTGTTCTAGGGGCTTAGCTAGTTGATGGGACTTAATCCCACCAGATTGCCCTTTACCCCCTAGTACATTCTAGAGTAGTTTCTTCAGTGCAAATTAAATGTCCTTGGGGAAGGGAAGCTCACTGTTTCTCCTGAGCAGAAGGAAATGGAGACATAGCAGCTACAGTATTGTGAAAAGTATTCTAAAACCAAATTGAAATAATCTGGAGTCATTTAGAGTTTTGCAGACCAATACAGTAGCCACTAGCCATGTGTGGCTGTTTTAATTTTGATGAATTAAAATTAAGTAAAATAAAAAATTCAAGGCCGGGCGTGGTGGCTCACGCCTGTAATCCTAGCACTTTGGGAGGCCAAGGCAGGTGGATCCCTTAAGGTCAGGAGTTTGAAACCAGCCTAAGTAAGAGCAAGACCCTTACTCTACTAAAAATAGAAAGAAATTAATTGGCCAACTAAAAACATATATAGAAAAAATTAGCCGGGCATGGTTGGCACATGCCTGTAGTCCTAGCTATTTGGGAGGCTGAGGCAGAAGGATTGCTTGAGCCCAGGAGTTTGAGGTTGCTGTGAGCTAGGCTGATGATGCCACAGCACTCTAGCCTGGGCAACAGAGTGAGACTCTGTCTCAAAAAAAAAAAAAAAAAATTCAATCCCTTAGTTTACTGCCCTTATTTCAAGTGCTCAACAGCCACACATGGCTAGTGGATATGGAAAATTTCCATTATCACAGAAAGTTCTATTGGACAGCACTGATCTAGAGATCAGTGGCTTACAACCCTGGCTCTGAATCACAATTAACCTGTGGAGCTTTAAAAAAATGCAGGTATCTAAGCTCCACTTCAAGAGATTTTGATTTGTAAGGTCTGAAGTACATCCTGGTATCTGTCTTTAACAAAATCTCTTGGTGCTACTGAAAGGCAGCCAAGGTTAAGGCAGGATTGCCTCAGTGTCTTGAAGGCAAGGAGAGGGTCTCTTCCCTGCCTTCCCTCAGTATGTAACCCTACACCTGGCACAAAGTAGGTGTTTAGGGTGAACATGCAAGTAATGCATGAATCTACCCCAATGTGCCCATCCAGGAACATTAGTTTCTCTGGAGTTTGTTGCTTTTGCTGGGTGATGGCGATTTCAAGTTCTGGTTCAGAGGAGTGATGGAGTCCCACCCAACACACACAAACTCAACCTGGTAGAGACCAGGGCTGTGCTTGGGGTGGGGGCGCTTCCTTCTGAGAGGTGAAGTGTGTTGGAGAAGAAAGAGAATATTCTTACCTCTTGTTTTCCTCCTTACTCGAGCAGGATGACTTAGAGGAAGATAGAGTCTTGAATTAGACCACTGTGTGGTTTCTTACTTTCATTTTTCAACTCAATAAATACTTATTGATGCCTGCTGTGTGTCATTCCCTGTGTTAGATACTGTAGGGAGTGACAGAGGTGAATTAGATGATTCTTTGCCCTCATGTTGTTCACTGTCTAGTGCTGGGAGATACAGGCATATAATTATAGTATAAATCAAACCGAAAGCACATTGTGAACGAGTTATAAACACAGCACTTTGGGCACACTGAAGAGGAGAAGGTGATTAGCCCTCAGAGTTTGAGTAGGCATGTGTACCTTTGAGAGAGGGCTGATTGGAGATTTCTTATCACTTGCTAAATCTTACCACCTCCATGGAGTAGATATTTGAAAAATGAGACTACTATGGCAGATATGTCCAAGAATTTCTCAGCCTAACTGCAAGGGGCTCGGAAACAGGATGAGGGGAGGGGCTCGGAGGCCAGGAATTAGGCAGTAGCCAACCAAGTGTTGGGCAGGGTTCTATGGGAGATGGGAAGTGGAACTTCCTCTCAGAATAGACCTATAGTCTGTTAACTTCTAGGATGGAAAACTGCAGCATATTTTTTCAGGGAGGGTCTGGGTACTAGATCACAAAAGACTGGAAATGCAGCTTGGCCATAACTGGGGCATAGAGGCTAGTGGAGGAATGGAAGAAGGGAATAGAGATTGTGGCCTGTCCCAGGCTAAGTTTTGGCTCTTTGAATATTCTTGTTTAAGAGGATATAGGGCCGCTCTTCTCCATTTTTTCCTAATGTCCCAAAGAAGTAAATAACTTTAACTGGAGCATGAGACATTGAGGTTAGACACATGGATAAACTTCCCAGCTTTGACCACCAGGTGATACAGAAATTACTTTGAGGGAAGATGAATTGCTTTTTTCTTCAGAGGCCTTAATGCCAGGCTGGCCTGAGCCCAAGCTTACCAGTCAAGGTTGAATTATAATGTATTTGAGGAAGCTCTCTCTCCCTCCTTGTTTTGGCCCTCACACTCTCAAAAGCAAAACAGAACAAAACAGCTGCAGTAGAATTTTCCTGTGTGTCTTCTTGTCCCTTCTGCCTGTACATCCTGTTTAAGGATCCTCAGCCTCATGTCAGTCTCTAGGCTGGGCTCAGAGGGGATGGCTGAGAGCCCAGAACAGTCTTCCATGGTGGCCTGTGCCAAGCCAGGTTGCCATTTCCATTTTCATTAATTGAAGCAGCTTGACCCTGCTCATTTCAGGCCAGCAATTTCCTGTGTGCTGGTTGGGAGTGTGTGGAGGACATGCCTTTGCAGGTCATTCTGTCCTTCCATCTACCTTGATGGTGCTAACTCCTCATCCAGGCTGCAAAAATGGGCGACCTATTGCAGTTGATGGGGAGAAAAGTCCAAACTCATACAAATGCCCAGCTTCACCTCTTGGGATCTCACACTTTTTGTCTTCTTAGGGAGGACTTCTTGGTGTCTACCCCCCAGTCTACCTGTTGTAATTTTGGCTCAGTTTTGTTTTCTTCTCCAGTTTTTAGGAACTTGCTGACTAATGCAGTTGCCTCTCAAATCCTCATGTGATGATACTTTCTGGTGTGGCCTGGGAGAAGAACGAGATGTCTTTGAGGGAAAGGTTTTGCTTTGGAACCCTGGGAAACCACACAGTTGAGAGATGGGGCATGATGGCTTTGCTCTGAGCATGAAAGTGAATGTGTTTTGCTCCTTATCTAGCTGTAAGGAAGGTCCATGTGTCACCCTGTGAGTCACTGAGTTAGCGTCATTTTGTTCCTGTGTTTGGTAGTGTCACTTTGTAAGTACCATTCCAAGGAGTAGGGTAGTGTATGCAACTCTCCAGTGTATTACATGCATTTGTGTACTCTTGTGATTCATGGGATCTGTTTTGTCTCTACATGTTTTATTCTTCCAGACGGACACTTGTGTAATTGAGTGTGACCCATTTTTGCTGCTGTGTGTCTTTGTGTGTCTGTGGTATTCTTGTGTAGCCTGTATGATTTCGTGCATTTTCAGGGGGCTTGTGTCTTTCTGAGTGTCCTCTGGCTCTGCTTGGGCGGGGGGAACAGAAGAAGGAGCCCAGACTCGAAGGGGAGCCTTCGGGGTGGGGGGAGTGTGTGGGGAGGGGGTGTGCTGCAATCTGTGACTTGGAAAACAGATTTAGCGAGGAGGCGAGCAGCCCGGGCGTGCGGAGCGTGCGGGGCGGGGGCGGGGGGCCGCTCTGGCCCCCAGCTCCTCCGCAATCCAATTAAATAACATTTAAATGCATAACCAGCCCGCGCGGCGATGAGGCTGGAGATTGGAGCGGGCTCGGCGGCGGGCCGCGCGGGCGGCGTTTTGTGGAGCTCAGCGATTCTGGCGGCAATTTCCCCGCTCGACGCGGCTTTTACGAGCCCGCTCCCGGCGCCGAGCCCGCTCCGCTGCGCCCGCCCCGCTCCCGCCGCTTCCCGCCACTCCCCGCCTCGGCACTTCCCCTCCCTCGCCTTCTCTGCAGCCTTCTGGTCTGGCCGTGCGCGTGTCTCTGCGCCTCCATCTCCTTGGGTGCACCTGTCTCCCTCGCCCCCTAACTGGCCGCGCCTGTGTCTCTAGGCCTCTTCCTTTCTGTCTGTCTCTCCGACTCCCTCTCCGTCCATTTAGGCGTCTCTCTCTGGGTGTCTGACTCTCTCTTGCGCTGCCTGTCTCGGGCTCCTGCCATCTGTCAGCTTTTGCCTTCCTCGCTGCTGTTGCTGCCTCTGACTTTGACCCTCTTTTTGTGCCTGATGCTATCTCCACTTCTCCCGGATCACCGTCTCAGCACAGCTCGGTTTCTCTTTGCTTTGGTTTCCTTGTCTCCGGCCTCCTGCATCCTCCCAGCCCCAAACCCTTTCCCTGTGACCCAAAGACCTCACCACACCAGTCCGCCCGCCACCGCCCCCAAATCCTCAGCCTGCTTCCATGCAGGTGCCTGTGCGGGAGGCTTGCAGACTGGGAATAGCAGGAAGGGCGCAGGAAGAAAAGGAAGCGTAGATTGAGAAGACAGGGGAGAGGGTGAACTTACTGTGGACGGCCCTAGGCCCAGCTGGAGGATGGCAGGAACAAATGTGTCACGAGTGAATGATGATGACAGACCCATTCTTCCCTACATCCTTTAAGAATAGAGCAGAGGACTGTCAAGGGAGTGGGTGGGTTTTTTCAGGAGGTCCACAAGAGTGCTAGGGAGATGTGATTCCATCAGGGCAAAGCTTTATGGAGGTTAGGCTGGAGATGGGTATTTCCTGAAGAACCAGGGTGAGCAAGTTCCCCAGAAGGAGACCCCCTGAACTCCTGATGCCAGGTGCAGGACTGAGGAATCAAGCCATTTTGTGGCCTGCATGAGACCTGACTCCCTTGTCTCCTCTTCCCTTCGCTCCCTTTCTTATCCCTGCTCAGGCCCCCCAACATATGGAGCCTGCCATTTACCAGCTGCTACACGCCTGTGCAGATTTCTGGGGGAAACGTTTTCTGGCAAAGAGAACAGCAAGGGCAGAGGCCCGCACGTGAGCACGGCTGCTGGTTGGAGGAATGGCGAGGCCGATATGGCTGGAGCAGAGAAAGTAAGAGCAGAGAATAAGCAATGAGATTGGAGAGGTGATGGGGAGCCAGATCATGCAGGGCAGCAAGTCGCAGTACAGTTCTAGCTTACACTCCGAGTAAAACGGGGAGTTACTGGAGGGTTTCCAGCAGGGGAATGACATGATCTACCTTGCAGTTTTACAGAAAACTCTTACTGCTGCATTGAGAACAGATTGAGAAAACAAGGGCAGAAGCAGGGAGACCAGTTAGATGCCTATTTCAGTACCAGATATGAGGAGATGGGAGCCTGGTACCTGCAGCACCAGGGGGATGGCAGTGGAGGTGGTGACAAATTCTGGATAGACTTTGCAGAGAGAACCAAGGGATTTGCTGATGGGTCAGATAGAAGGTGTGAGAGAAACAGGGGAGTCAAGGATAAGACCAAGGATTTTTGGCATGAGTGACCAGAGCAAGGGATTTGCTATTAACTGATATGGGAGAATACTGCAAGGGGAGCTAGTTTGGGGAGTAGTATCAGTTTGCACACGTTAGATGCCTGTTAAGCATCCAGGTAGAGGTGGTTAGTAGGCAGATAGATACACAAGTTTGTAGTTTAATGGTCCAAGCTGAAGACAGAAATTTGGGCATCATTAGTGCCACTGGATGAGAGCCCCCAAGAAGTGAATGCAGATAGAAAATGAAGGACATCCAATGACAGAGTCTAGGCACTTCAATATTTAGAAGTTTGGGAGTGCATTAATCTGTCATGGGATTAAAAAGAAAAGAAAATAAGTCATGGGTTACAAATATGTGAAAATGCTGGAACATCACGGGGAGGGGTGGAGGATTTGGGGAAGAGATGTGGGGGGCTCTTGGCTTGATCATTCTTCTTCATTGCCAGCTGCCCTGGTGGCTAGGGCCTCAGTGGCTCGTACCTAGATGGTCCAAGTCCACTCACAGGGCCACTGCCTCATTCCACTCCAAACTCGACACAAAGGCCAGGCTGACACCCTCATGCCACACCTATGCAAGAACCTACAGGGATTCTTGAAGCTCAGCATTTTGGTCTTAGGGCCAGGGAAAGAGACTTGGGGCTAGAAGGGACTTGAAAATCTTGGTTCACCTTTACTTCTTTGTCAGTAGGGAAACTGAGGTCTTGAGATACAGTGAATTTGTCCCAGGTCCCTCTTCCAGGGCTCCTAAAACAGTTGAGTGCTTTTTATACCACACCACACTGCCTTGTTTCACCAACCAGCAGCAAATGCTTACTGAGCACCTGATTGTACCCTCCACATACAGAATGGCATGGGAGGACTCTAGGTGTCCAACAGAAATGGCAGATATGTAATTCTTGCCCTCAAGAAACTGGAACTAAGGACTCTTGAATAATTTTCCTATTCTTTTCCTATCTCTTTGCTTTCATTCCTATGACTTCCCAACATGGACACTCCTCTTTCCCACTCTATTCCCTAGGTATTTCATTCCCTTCAAACCTTACTCTGACCCATCTTTCCAGAACCCCTCCCCAGATCACCTTTTGTTACCCATCTCCACTAGGTGGCTCAGCCCCCAACCCAAGAGTCAGTTGTCATATTTTCCTCTCTCCCTTGTCTCATGCCCCCTTCACATGCAAGTTCTCCTGGCCTTATCATCAAATATATCCCAGCTCTGATCTCACAGTCCTGCCCAGGTCACTGTTTCTCTTGCCTGTGCTGCTGACCACTGTAGCCCCCTAACTTGTTTCCCCTGTTTGTCCTCCCACAATCCATTCTTCACACTGTCGTCATGTCCACCTGAAGCCTCAGCACCAACTCCTAAGTTTGTGTGCTTCTGAACATTCTTATGTCCTCCAAACCAGTCCGTCTGCCTTTCAGTCACTCTTCCCCGAGGTGTGACCTATCTTTTCCCCTCTCAGACCCTGGGGTGGAGGGTGCTGGAGGGGCCTGGGTTGTCCTTCCTTGATAGAGGATGCCTGAGGACTCCTGTCATGGGAGGCAATCCCAGTGGGAGTTAGGATGGGGAAGTTTGGGCTATCCTGCAGGTGGCACTTAATGAGGAAGTCTGGAAGTAAGGTTGAATGTGTTTTGGAAATGGGGGGACATTTGGGGTGTCTGTCTTAGACTCACTTTTTCTTGTTTCCATCTTCCTTTTCTTTCTGTTCTTCCTTGTTCTCATTGCTTTTCCCCCTCTGTCTCACTGTCTTTGGATGGGGCGTGGGGTGGGTGGGAGTAGAAAAGATCCCTCACCAGCCTCGGGGTCTTGAGAGATTCTCCAGTCACATGCACCCCTGTTCCTGACCCAAACCTCCATCCCACTCTGGGAACTGGGCTGAGACACCCCAGGTGGGGAATATTCATCTCATCCTTTCTAGCCTTGGCGCCAGGTCTGAATTATTTACCATTTTATCTCTAATGCCTAGTACAACACTTTGCACTCGCCAGGTGCTTATTAAATATTTATTGAGCTGGTTAGAGTGCCTCACCTGTAATCCTAGCATTTTGGGAGGCTGAGGCAGGAGGATCACTTGAGGCCAGGAGTTAGGCACCAGCCTGGGCAACCTAGTGAGACCCTGATTCTACAAAAAATATTAAAAAAAAGCCAGGCATGGTGGCATGTGCCTGTAGTCCCAGCTACTCAGAAGGCTGAGGCAGGAGGCTCTCTTGAGCCCAGGAGTTCAAGGCTGCAGCAAGCTATGATCGCACCATGGTACTCCAGCCTGGGTGAAAGAGTGAGTTCCTGTCTATTAAAAAAAGAAAAAAAGAAAAAAAGAAGTACCTGGCTCAATGGTCTCAGGAAGCCTAGAAGCACCTGTGGCCTCTCCCATGACAGTCTCTCTCTCAAAGGCCCCACCCCTGGCTTGGGGAAGTGGGACTCTGGAGGTGTCAGCCATCTCTCTGTCCCTGATTGGCCTCCTTACTCCTGGGAACCTTTGGGTCACAGAAGAGAAGGCTTGGCAGAGAACAGGTTGGGAGTTTTCATTCAATTCCATGAAACCATCCAGACTACCTTTCAGCACACAGGTGAATGAGAGCCAGGGGCCTGTCTGGTGGGAGGGAGACAACTTGCATGAGTGAAGGAAATTAGGATTTCAATTTGACCCTGGAGGAGGATGGAGAGAGCTTTGATACACATAGCGGGCCCAGGAAAGTGGCCAAGAGGGCATTCCAGGCAAAATGGGCTGGAAGCAGGATGGTCAAGGCATTTTCCTTGAACCATAAAGGGTCCAGTAGCTGGGGAGAGGAGGAGTGATGGAGGAAGGAGAAGCGGTAGGAGCCAGTGTAGGTCTGTGTTAAGGAGGGCTTCACATGCCCACTTGAGCAGTTAGTGCTTTGGTGTGGATGCAGGTTTGTTTTGTGTGCGTTGGAGAGCCAAGGGAGGGAGCTCCATGGGGAAATATGTGGATTTGGAAGAGGTGCTTCTGGGGAGGTCTTTGCCACCTGTTGGTTTACCTGCCTATAGGTGGAACCCTTCTCTGGGTTGTCTTGTCTGTCTGTCTCTACTCACTAGAGGCTTGATCAGGCTTTGAAAGTGAAAGAATGTTCCCTGGGCTGGGGAGGAGCTGGGGTGGTGGTTTTGGTTGCTGTTTGTTTTCCCTGTGGGAGAGAGCTAGAATGATTTTGTTCCATGGAAAGTTTTATGAGCTTCTGCCTTAACTCCAGGTTCTTTTGCCTAGAAGCCCCTGATGAGAACAACCTATGCTTCAGGCAAGGGAGAAGGAGGGAAAAATAAGGAGTTAGTTTTTTCATGGTGGAGGAGCAGGTAACAGCATCACTGGTCCATCCTGGTGCACTTGGACCTGCCTGCCCAGGACTGTGCTCCAGTCTGATGTCCCACCAACCACTCAACCCCCCTCAGTGTCAGTGTTTCCAGACCTAGGACTGGGCATATCACCAGTGCCAGGTGCTTGGAGGCTTTTCCTGCTTAGATACCTCTAGTGCTGGCCAGACCACATGTTAGCCTTCCTAAGAACTAGCTGAAGTTTAATACCTATGTCTTTCACACACAGGCATATGTGGGTGTAGACCTTTTTTTGCTGGCTGCTGGGAAAGGGGCAGCATTTTTGTGATTATCTGTGGGAGGGAGCCTGGCTTACAAGTCTGGGGTTTTCCATCTCTTTCCTCCTTGTATGTCCCCTGTCCCTGGTGCCTGAGGTCGCTCTCTTACTTACACTCATTCTTCCTACAGCCCTGACATTGTGCCAACAGGGAGGGCAGATTTTTGTTTCTGCGGGAGAGTGTGGGTTACTATTTTCATTTGATTTATTTTGGTTCCTGATGATCTGGGTGCTGATGTGCTAACGAGCAGCAGCAGCAGGCAGGAGCGGCCATCACCAGCACTGCAGGGAGGGTGGGTAGAGTGGCTGGCGGGGACTCAGTCCCCGATAGGTGATTTAGGAGTGGGAGCAGGGCTGAAACCAGTCCCAGGGCTACTACTGACACCTCAGACTCGGTTTCTCAGCTCTGGGACAACTCTGTGTGGGCCCTTCCTTTCCCTGGGTCTTGTGGCCTCTGGCTTTGATATTCTTTGGTGCCCATAAGCCCTTTCAGCCCAGAGTCCTTCCAGTTTTTCTGTAGCAAGTGCATCTCAGGCAAAATCTTCTCAAACTTGCAGAGTGAATAGTAAAGTCTGTGTCTTTGGTATTGATCACGTCTTCTGTTTTTAAATTAATTTTAATATTTACCTGTTTGTTTTGAGTGTCTGGGTGCATGCAGATGGGTGGAGGCCAAAAAGGTATCCACCTTGATCACGTCTTTGATGCGTGAGACATAGTAGGTGCTCAGTACCCTTTTGCTGTAGGTGAGATTTTTTAGCTACTGCCTGGTTTCATTTATTTTCAGTGTTTGGAAGCTGAGGGCTAAGTGTTAGTTTCCTCTGCAATAACTGTCCAGTCTGAGGTTTCCTTTCTAGGGAAATTTTTCTCACCCACATTTCTTTGTTCCTGCTCTTTTATAAGTATTTTAATGATTCTGTTATATCTGTCTTCTGTATTAGGTCATTTCAGATCTTTTTGGCAAGAGTGTGGGAAAAAAGAGCAGCTCCTGACTGATTTCTTTCAGTAGCTACCTGCCAACTGGCCCCTGGGTGAAGGCGCAGCTGCTTATAGGCAATCACACTAGGTCCTATTGGTCACTGGGGGGCGAGGGTGGTGGTGAGTGTGCCTGGAGAGCGAACCAAAAGCCAGCTTGAAGTGTGGTGAGGCAGCAGGGCTGAAAGAGAGGAATTAGGGAGGACTTGAGCAGATGAGAGGAAAGAAACAGAGTCAAGGCAAGACAGGAGGGATCGGAGACGGAGCGAGGAGGGCTGGACATAGGAGCTAATGTACCTCCCATTCTGGGCCTCAGCTTGTCATCTGGAAAATGGGGATAATAGGGTTGTTGTTAGGAATAAGAGAGTTAATACACATGAAGTGCTTAGCAGGCAATAAATATCTGTTTGATAATAATGAGTGGGGGTGATACTGCCTACTGTACAAGGGTTATGTTGAGACTTGGAAAACAAGGGGCTTGTAAAACACTTTGTAGACTGCAAAATGCTTTTGCTGCTGTTATTATTATTCCACTCTTGCAGTTCTTTCAGCCACTGTCCTGTCTTCATGGGGACCAAGGGGGAGCTTTGGGGATGATTTCATTCCTCCCCCTCTCACCCCCTGGTGAACAGAGTCCAAGCCCCTCACCCTCCCAGCTGCCTTGTGTGCCCTCCGGCTTGCAGGAGAGAAGGTAGAGGCTGGCAGGAGGGTCACAGGAGGGAGGCCAGGGGGAAGCCAAGCTGAAAATGAAAGCTGGGGAGGGGGCAGCACAGCACGCCTGGATCTTGTTTGCATAACGAGCCTAGCTCCCGCTCCCTGTTTTTCCAGACAGGGATCTGCTTCCTTTGTCTCTCAGGCCGTGCTCAGGTCTCTTGCCTTCTTTCTTCTCTCCTGGCCACTTCCTCTTATTTCCCTTGCCCCTAATACTCCCTGCATCCCCCTGGGCTCCTTTCTCCTTCTTCTGCATCCCTGCCTTCTGCTGTGAGCTTCATTCCTTTTTCCTCTTGTGTCTCCCATCCTTTGCCTCCTTGCATGTCCCCTTCTCTGCCATACATTCCTGCCCCAGTAGGTTCCCCTCCACTCCTCGCCCCGGCTCTCCCTTTGCCTCATTTTGGTGCTATCCCTCTTTCCCCCTTTTTTTGGCTGCAATTCTCCCATCTTTTCTCTTCCTGCAGCTTCTAGCTTCCTCTTACATTTTCTGGCTCCCCTTCTTCTTACTGACCCCGCTGTCTCCCCGTGCAGCCTTCGCCCCGCCCTCTTCCCCTCTTCTTGTGTCTCTGGGCGATAGCACTTGCCTGTCAGCTGCACTGCTCCAGTTCCGAGGGCTTAGTGCCTAGATCCATGGTCCACGGCACAGCCCTTGTTGGTTCACTCGATGAAATAATAATAGTAATGAGATTAAAATTCGGCCGAGCATGGTGACTCATGCCTGTAATCCTAGCACTCTGGGAGGCCGAGGCAGATCGCTCAAGATCAGGAGTTCAAGGTCAGCATGAACAAGAGCAAGACCCCATCTCTACTAAAAATAGAAAGACATTAGCTAGACAACTGAAAATATATAGAAAAAATTAGCCGAGCATGGTGGCGCATGCCTGTAGTCCCAGCTACTTGGGAGGCTGAGGCAGGAGGATTGCTTGAGCCCAGGAGTTTGAGGTTGCTGTGAGCTAGGCTGGTGCCATGGCACTCTAGCCCGGGCAACAGAGCGAGACTCTATCTCAAAAAATAAATAGATAAAATAAAATTTAATGAGCACTTCCTATGAACAAGGCACCACTAAATACTTTATCTGTGTACAATCTCATGTCATTCTCTCATAGCTCTGTGAGGTGAATATTATTATCCCCGTTTTACAGACGATGAGGAGAGTCAGGCTTAGAGAAGTTAATGATTTGCTGAAAGTCTCAGTTAATCAGCCTTGGGACTTGAAGGCAGACCTTCCTGACTAAGAAGCCTGCGCTGTTTACCACAGGAATCCATATTGGCCCCGGGAGAAGCTGGTCTCACCTTCTCTCCCAGTGAGACTAAGAGGGCGCCCCTGTTTCTTTAAACATTATCTTGGTGCCCCCAGATTCCTCCAAAGTTCATTTGGTCCCTTCTCCTTTCTCTGCACAAGAGCAGATCCAACCTAGCCTGGAGAGCTTATTCTGTGTGACAGTGCTACCAATTGTATATTGCCAGGAATGGATTTAAGCACTTTATGTATATTATCCCATTTAATCATCTTAATAACTGTATGAGGTAGCTACTGTTCTCATCCCCATTTTACAGATGAAAAAAATGAGGCACAGGGAAGTCAAGCAACTTGCCTGTAGTCACATAGTTAATAAGTGGGAGAGCCAGGATTTGAGCACTGGCATTTTGGCTCTAGGGAGCCTGCCCTCCTGATAGTGACACCAATTCTCACAGCTCCTGGGGAAACAGGTTTTGGTCTGTCACCCATTGTTACTAGCCCAGTTGCTTTGAGCAGTTCTTGTGGGTCATCTTCAAGCCCTTGGCTGTAGCCTATTTTTGTGGGCACTGCCACTGTGGTATAAACTCTGCCACCAGCACTGACAGCCCTCAAGATCTGGTCAGGCCACCTGCCCTAATCGGTGCCTGAGGGGATTTATAGGCGGCTGCCCCCAGGGAGCAGGGACAAGTGTTTTCCTCTCCAGCTCTGCTGTGCAGCCTTCCAGCCCGACAGCTCCCTCGTTCCGGCCCATCACAGCAGCTGATTTACCTCTGTGGCTGGGGGATTTAGCTGCTGTGTCCTGGCTCCCACTATAAATTCCCGGGCAAATAACTGAGCTCTGCATCAAAGCTGCCGACAGGGGAGCGAGTAGAAGCAGATGGCCACTTTGGCCATGGGGTGGGAAGGGCAGGGGCAGTTGGGGAAGGCTCCAAGGCTTTCTTGTCCGCCCTGGCCACGAAGCCAGACTGCACCTTCTTCAGGCCCATGGAGTTCCCCCTCAACTTTCAGAGGGTTTATTATAACTGCCCCATTCTTGTATCTCCCTGCCCTTGGCACCGCAGGTTCTGGTAGATGTCAAGTCTTTTTTTAGTGTTTTATTTTTATTTTTTTGAGACAGAGTCTCACTTTGTCACACTGGGTACAGTGCAGTGGCGTCATTGTTGCTCACTGCAACCTCAAACTCCTGGACTCAAGGGATCCTTCTGCCTCAGCCTCCCGAGTAGCTGGAACTATAGGCATGCGCCACCACGCCTGACTAATTTTTCTACCTTTAGTAGAGGTGGGATCTCGCTTTTGCTCAGGCTGGTCTCAAACTCCTGATCTCAAGTGATCCTCCCGCCTCGGCCTCCTAGAGTGCTAGGATTGCAGGCGTGAACTACCACCCTGGCCTGGATGTCTTATCCCTGCTAACCCATTTGAAGCCTATTTGCATCTGACAGCGCCAGAGAAGGCGAGATCTGACTGCTATCCTGGGTTTGAGCAAGTTTCCAAGAGCTGAGCACTGCTTGGTTTTCCGGGAACCCGCACTGCACATTTTGGACATAGGTAGGTTCTGCTCTCCTGAGAGACGCTCCAACGGAAGCAGGAAGTACTAAGACTTCTCGGTGGGAAGGATTAGAAGACCCTGGAATGTAGGAGGCCTGGAGTGAAGGCTGAAAAAACCTCCAGAGTCAGGGTGAATGAACCCGGAAGGATAGTGCTACTTCCTAAAAGTGAAGGAGGGAGGGTTGTGGTAGCTATGGTTGGACTCCTAAACCTTTCACATTTGGCTCAGGGGCATGATATGGCTGTTCAAGGGTCCACACTGGATCTGAGGGTGGGGTGGGGCTAGGTTGGTGGTCATTGTCCTGTCACTGCTCCTTGTTTCTGTGGCCCTCTGCTGACCCCTCTTTCTCTGACTCCTTCAAGGCTTCTCATGCCACCTCCTGCCTGTCCCCTCTGCTCCTTTCTGTTTGTGGTGCTGTCTCCCCATTCCCAGAGAGCACTTCTTTCACTCCACTGACCAGCCAGCACTGGTGGGATTGGGCTGAAGCTCAGGGCTCTGGTTCTGCTCCCCAGAACCTCGCTTGGCCTGGAGCCTGTCCCTAGTGTCCGTGCCATTTTGTTCTTCTACTCCTCATTTATCTTCCCTGTTCCCCCCGCCCCCCACAGCTGCCTCCGCCTGGGAGATTACAGACACTGAGTCAGCAGCCAGCTCCTGTGTTCTGCTGACAGGGGACTTTCTGCCTCTGAGGGCTTCTTGGTGGGACCAGGGCCCTTCCCGGGGCCTGAGGATTTGGGGTGGGGGAAAAGTCAGGACTGGGGAGAAGAACAGGTAAATGGAGAGGGAGATGAAGGCAGAGGTAAAGGAGAGAGGAGGCAATATGGAGAGGTAAAGGGCGAGGTGCACAGGAGAATCAGAAGAAGACCATGTAGGAAAGATGGAAGAACAGTGACGGAAGTGGAGAGAAAAGCAGAGGGTAGGGAGATGGGAAGAAGGGTTTGTGGAGAGTAGGCAAACCCAGGCCCCGGCCCTGCTCTCTCCCCTCCCTGTGCCCAGGCAGGCCCCTCCGAGGCCCAAGTTCACTGGGACTCAGCTGAGGGGTGCAGGCTGGGCCCTCTGGCCCTGGGTCTAGGGCTCTGCCTTGCGCCCCCCTCTCTCCCTCTCACGTGGTGGTTTGTACTTCATCTTGTTTGCGGGGCGGCTGGGCCTGCTCTCGGGGTTTAATGATCTGTGCCATTATTTATAGCTTTGCGCGCCGAGAAACACACTGAATTTATCGCTTGCTTCTATAAATAACCCTGGCAAATGGGTGCCCAGGGAGGAGGGCGGGAGGAGGAGGGAGAAGGGAAGAAAGAAGAGGTGGGGGTAGGGCAGGGGAGGTCTCTGTGGACACTGTCCCCAAAATGGGGTGATGTTGTGCACAAGGACAGCGGAGGCTGGCAGGACTGTTTCAGTGTGGGTGTGTGTCTAAGTACAAGTTAATATAAACAGGACAGGGCGTGCTCCTGTGATGAGGGGCATGAGTGTTTGCTTGTTTCTGAGGGCATATGTGAGTTGACTCTGTGTTACTGTTTGTGTTTGTCTCTGGTGCCGCGTTGGTGGCAGCGAGGTTGGAAAAGAAATGGCTGGTCTGTGTAAATGGATGTGCAGGGGGGCTGAGAGGCAGGGGTGAGGGAAGGGGCTTGGCTAGAGTGAGGGTCCTTTCTCTGTGGTTGGGGTGACAGAAAAAGACTACAGTGAGACTGCTTTTCTGGGTGTTTGATGGCAGAGGTGACAAGACGAAGAAACGAGGCCTGAGGAAGCAGGCTGTGTGTAAGTCTGTCTGTCTGTGTGTCAGCTGGGCCCGTGGCAGTGAAAAGGCTCCCAGCTGTCTTGGAGCAGGGGTCAGGGTCACCTGCTCCAGGATCCAAAGGGACCCTGGCTTTGGGCTTGGTGAATGGATAAGCAGTGGTGATGGGGGGTATGCAGTTGGCTGCAGCACTCCTCATAGGACCCTGACCTGGGGTGGCAGGGGGATCTCCTTCGGCCTGTCTGCCCAGGCAAAGCCGAGTGCCCAGTGCTGTGGCCTGCTGATTGCGCTGCGCCTGCCCACAGCAGGCCTTTGTCCCTGCCATGGGTTCCTCCTCCCCTCCCCCAGGACTGTCCAGGGTAGGTCTTGGGGAATGGGCACTGCCCGGCCAGAGGGCAGTGGTCCTGCCTCCTCCCTCTCCCTCTGCCTGCAGTCTCCTTCTGCCAGTGCACCACACAGAACCGGTGCAGTGCGATTAGCTCCGGGAAGTGCTCTGCATCTATAATGAGGACATTTGCATATATAACGAAGAACCTTCACAGGTGTTGGCAAAGCCACCCCTCCTCTTTCCCTTTTTCCTCTCCAGCCAGCTGCTACCCTGACCCGTGGCTCCTGGGGTGGAGGGGGTCCCTGCCTACCCAGCTGGGAGATGTGCTGAGGGGTCCCAGGCACAAGTGAGTTGCAGGGGCTCCCCTCTCTAGGTCAGGAACAGTCAAGGTGAAAGCCCATTGTGTTAGCGTGCATGGACCAGCCCAGCAGTATGTGTACACGTGTGAACATGAGCCTGTGCACACGCACAGAAAGAAGGCACAAGGTCAACACGCTCATCTCTGCCCAAGTGCACCGCAGCATGTGGTAGCACACCGTGGTCAGTGCGAGTATGCAAAGCACGTCCCAGGCTGCACCCACACTGACACTCCAGTACGCCATGCACACGGCTGCCAGCACACGCTCCTTCACGCTCGCAGCCTGGCGCTGGTGCAGGCAATTAGAGAAAAATGCACCTGCACCAACACTTCCTCCATCCAAACAGCGCTGCCTCCCTCCCTCCTTCCCTTTCTTCCTCATGGAGTCATCAGCCCTTACCCAGGCCTGAGAACTCCCCCACGCTGCCTTCCCCCATTCAGACCTATTGAGTACATAAGAGGCCATTTTCCTTTTTAAAAAAGAGTTAGAGGGGCGCTTACACCCAGATAAATGACATTGAAGGGGAAGAGAAGGGGCCAGGGCCAGGGTGGCAGGGAGGGCCTCAGGTTAGGAACTGAGGGCAGGTGGAGAGATGTCTGGGGAGGAGCAGCGCCAGGGGCGTTGAAGTCCCCACAAGGTCATTCTCAGGTTATCCCCAGCCCTGGACTCTCCTGCTGCAGACCAGCCAATCGCAGGCCCTGAGGCCTCCCCAGACCCTCCTGTTGGTCCTGCTGAGCCATGTGACCCTCCCTCCCCCTCTCTGGCAGCTGCCCGATGATGGATGCAGCTGCTCAGCTGTACCTGTTGGGGGACAGGGACCGCACAGCTCCTAATTACCTCCTTCTCCAGTGGGGGCTGCGGGCTGGGGGCTGGGCTGTATGAGGCCCCCTCTCCTCCACTGGGGCTGGGGCTGACATCCTGAGCTGCAGCCGGGCCTGGAGGCAGGCATCCCCTGAACTGCCATGGGGTGATGGGGATGTGGGGCACTGGCCTGGGGTGTGGCGTGGGCGGCGCGCTTCTGGAAGGCTGATGGAGGGAATGAAAGCACAGCACAGCCACAATACCAGTGACCTGGGAAGCTGGGATAGAACATTAGATAAATGACCTTTCTCCAAGGCCTTCCCCCAGAGGGCAAGATTCAGCTTAAATATCAAGGAGAACTTCCTGGCAGTCAGGATGAGATACACTGGAGCAGAAGACAGAAATTTGGGGATAGAGGTTTGGAAGGCTGCTTAGAAGGCAAATCAAATGACCCCTTTTCTGCCCTGTGGCCACCTCATGACAAACAGCTGCAGAAGAAGTAGGCTGGAGTTAGTTAGAGCAGAGGGGCTTGAGGTAGAACTTGGAATGATTTCTTCAAGAGGTGGGTTGAGTGACATTGAAATGAACAGTTGAAGAGGTTGTCACATATCAGTGTGGGAGGCTCCAGGTCTGGGCTGGCTTGGGGAGGGAAGGGGAAGACCTTGGGATTGTACAGATGGCAGAACTCCTCCAGGCTCCCACAGGGGCACCAGGGCCCCCCAGGGCAGAGGCATGTTTTCACCAGCTCCCCAGTGTGATGGGATGCCTGGTGGGGGGACTGTGCCGGGCTGGGGGTGGGCAGACAGGTGGTTTGGATATGGGAATGGGACCCCCACAAGATTTGTTCTGATACTGGGATCTTATGGACCCCACAATTAGGATTCTCCACAGGTTTCAAGAAGGGAAACCAGGGAACAACAGGCAGAGAGCTGGCAAACAGCTCCAGGCATCCTGGCTACCAGTCCCCTTCTCCTAGTGGCAGTGGATGGGATGAGACAGCATGATACTTGCTAATCACCCCATTAATTGATACTGTATGTCACAGTAGTGATAACCCCACCAGGATTCCTTAGTCACAGTCCTCCCATTTGGGGGAATCTCTTGGCTGGGGGAAGTAGGCATGGCCTGAGTCCCTTTGCACCCTGGTCCCAACATAGGAAAAATAAAACAGCCGTCCTGGTAAGGCAGGTGTCCCTTTACTTCAGACAGTATCTCTAGGAGGAGGGCAGTGAGCAGGAAGGCAGGGACTGGTAGGCTCCCAGTGCTCCCCAGCAAGTCCTCTTCTGAATGGCCCCCTCACCCATCTCTACTTATGTCTCTCCAGGGCCTTTTCCCAGTTGCCCCCTCTCCAAGTTCACATGGGTCTCAGCTGGTTGAGCTGTCCTCTCCAGCAGTGTCCCTTCTGTCCCCCATTACCTGACTCCTCTGTGCCCTTCTGAGCTCATCAGGCCGTGGGATGGTCAGCCCTTCCCCAGTGCCCCCTCATGCTTGCCTTGGGCGTCCTTCACTATTGCCGTGAGATTTGGGGCAAGTGTCGGGCAGAGAGATGCTCACTGTGTTCCCAGGTGTGTGCTGTGTCTCTGCCTCTGCTCCTAGGACGGTTTCTCCGTGTGTGTGCTGGGGGTGCCGGGCAGTCAGAGTGCCTGGGGGAGGTGGCTACGCTCTTGCCCGCGCAGGATGGTTGTGAGGGGGAGCCAGGAGGGGAGGGGAACTGGCGATCCATCTCCCCACCAGCGAGGACCAGGGCAGTTCTATGAAACAGGCTTTCCTGGGCTTAGTGCCGCGCTCACACGTGCATGCATGCGCACATACAACACACACTCCTAGAGACAACACACATAGATACTGACAGTGATGTGCTTCGTGCCTCAGGTTTTCTCCCAGCCAGTCTGCCCTGAGCTGCTCCCAGGGTAAATTTGCTAATAAATCCCTTTGCACGGATCCCTGTTACCCCAGGGAGAATCCTTTCATAACTCTCCAGTGCCCATGGGGTGAAGCTCAGACTCCCCAGCCAGCATTCAGGGCCTTTTCTGATCTAGTCTAACCGCCTTTCCAGCTTGTCTCCCATAATCCTCCAACAGGAGTATCTTCCTCAAGAAGACAGTTCCTGTGCACTTACCCTTCCTCCTCCCCCCCGGGTCGCCAGAGCAAGTGCCCTCTCCCCACGCACATCTCTAATGGCGCAGGCCCACCACCTCCAGGAGACCTTTCTGACTGCCCGGGCCTATAGCAACTTCTTCCTTAGCGTGGTGCTTACCTTTGACATTTGGAGGATAAGTCTTTCTGCAGGTTGGGGTGGGAGGACCACTATCTCCTTACTTCTAAGCTTCCCAAGGCAGGGCCTGTACTTATTCACCTTTATTTCTCTGGTGGCTAAGATGGTGCCTGGCATCTGCATGTATAAATAGCTGAGCACCTGGCTTCAGGGAACAGTATCCTTCTGAATTGCATTAAGTCCTGCTCTGGTTCTTTCTGGCTCTGTGACCCTGAGCAAGCAGTGTCCCTTCTCTGGGCGTCTGTCCCCTAACTGCACCATGAGGAGGTTGGACCTCCCTACTCTAAGATCCTGTTTCTGAGGGGTAAGCATGGGGACAAACACTCAGACACAGGTAGATGCACAGATAGTGCCTTTCAATGCAGGGTACAGAGGCTGGGAGAGGGACCAGATCAGTGGCCACTGAACTCAAGAGTTTGAAGAGTTCCCGTCTCAGGGAGAAAGCAGATTCGTGTCCGGTTAGGCTGATCTATGTGATCTTGGATACTTCCTTTACCGCTTACACCCTACGTTTATTTATATGAAAAGTGGGATTAATGTTACAGGCTTCTTTTGGACTTTAGAGAAGGTTTAGTAGGTGGAAGATTAATTCACACACAGTACATAAAAGGACTTGATTATTTGAGGGCCCTTCTCATTTCTCCTCTTATGGGCTCTGCTCTTTCTTTTCCTCTTGATAATTACCAGGGAGAACCTGTACTTACTGCCCCTCACATCAGCCCTGGTGGCTTGGCTTTAGGCCTAAGTGGGGTCCCTGACTGGCAGCCTGTGGGGGCGGGGGGTGGGGTCTGGGCTGCAGGGCACCTCAGTGAGCTTCCAGTCAGCTCCTCTGGAGGAGTCTCCTTTGCAAATGCTGCTGCTACTGCAGGAATCGCAGGGTTTCCCACCGCCCAGATTCCCATATTTCTGCCTCCCCGGCCTCCCACATTACTGCCTTCCATCTGACCCTGACCTCTGGGGTCTCTCCCAGCCTGAGAAATGTCCCCCTTGCCTCATTACCTTACCCTGGGAACACTGAGGCTGGAATTGCCCAGAGAGGCCAGGAAAATTCCTCAGAAATGTGAGGAACGGGAGGGATTTTGAGGGAGGGAAGACTCCTGTCCTACATTACAGACTCAGCCTCACTTCCCACATCACCCTTGGGAGAGGGTTGGATGGAGGCTCCAGCGTGCGCCCCCAAACCCCTGTGTCCCAGCCTCCACAAGACTGCAGAGGCAGCAAGTTTTCTTTGCAGAGAGCCGAAAGGGAACTCCCAGTACCCACTCGGTGATCTCCGGGGACCTTGGGTGCATCCATACCTGGGAGCAGCCGCTCTCTTCACAGTGTGGGAGGTTTGTTCCCACTGGCACCACTCAGCCTGGGGCTCTGGAGGGAAGCAGGGAAGGACTGTGGGAAAATCGAGGAAGAGGAAACCACGCAAGATTTGGAAGGAGTGGTGACTTTTTCCCTCCTTGGAGCAGCTGGGAGGATCTTATAAAATTTAGCCTTTTCTCCTAGGGAAGAAGGACCCTAGAGAAAACAAGTGAAGAGACCAAGATGGGGAAATTGAGGGCAGAGAAGGGCCAGCAGTTTGCTGGGGCTGAAGTTGCCATTAGGTGAGGGAGAGCTAGAGGTATCCAAACGCAGAGGATGGATGTCAGGACACCCTGAGACTGTTTGGCTGTGAGCATGGGTTTCTGGATCTTGTGATAAGTGTGAGGGTCCCAGAGTCTGGGGCTGAGTCACAGGTTTCATTTTTGTGATGGAGGCCGGAGAGGGGGAAAGGTCTGGGCAAAGTCACACAGCACTTAACTCAAGCAGGGGCTGGCGGTACTGGCCTGGCCTTCTCTTGCTCTTACTTTCTCAGACACTAGTGACCTGACTTAAAAAACATATGTATTCTCCACTCTCCACAATCTCCCATGCTCCCTCTTCCCCCTAAATAGTTATGTGTGAACTTTGACCCAGGGAATCTGCTTTGAGGGGAGCACTTTGGGAAAACATGATAGAGCCTCATAAAGAACTCCAACAGCTTGCAAATGGCCTGTGCTAAATTGCCCCTTCAAGTGAAAATTAAAGCAAATGTCTGTTTTATGACCATGTTTTCTTGGGCTGCAGCTATGGTGGGAGTGTGGCGGCTCAGAACTGGGAAGTGGAGAGAAGATGGAGGCATGTTGGGGTGGGATCCCGAGACAGACGGGGCAGGCCACACCACCCACGGGCCCTTTGGTCCATTCCCCTCCACGCCACCCTCCTGCACCCCTTTTCCATGTAGACAGGGTGTCACAATAATCCTGTCCCAGGAAGTCTTCTTTAAGGCTTTTCTCCGTCTCCTAATGTGGCATTGGAGAGTTCTTGCTCTTCTGGGGACACCAGCCTCCTAGAGTGCCAGTGGCGGAAGCCCTGAGATCATCCCAGGGCTTGCCCTGGGGGTCTTTGACCCCCTGGGGTTTCTCTGACAGGCTTTTGAGGTTGCTGCAAGGCTAGAAGAAGTGGAGGGGCTGCTGCTCTTGCTCCAGACCACCCCACCCCGCCCTTGTACAGTTTTCGAGAGGCCTTGTCCACCTTTGCGTATTGGGGTTCTGAGGTTTGTTTGAAAAGAGGTTCCAAGGCAATAATAACAATGATTATGAAGAAGGAAACCACTGATCTACTCTAATCTCTTCACTGTACAGTTGAAGACACTACAGCCCAGAGGGGACCTCTTGGGGGAAGATCCTTGGATTGGGTCAAAGGAAGTCTGGTTCTGACCCAAGTCACTTCCCTTCTCTGGGCCTCTGTCTCCTTATGTGTAAAACCAGATAACCAGATGACCAGATTCCGTGAACTTCAAAGGTCCTTTCCAGGTCTATGAAGCCCTAGATAAATAAGTCCATAATAATGACAACAACAGCTCATGGGTTTTGACCCTAGGATGTGCCAGGTCCTAAGCACTACTCATTTTCCACTGGTCATTCCATTTAAAACTCAGCCACTTTATGAGATATTGTTATTCGCATGAGGAAACTAAGGCTCAGAGATGTTAAATAGCTTGGTTAGGTCCTAAATGGCAAAGGCAGTATTGGAACCCTGTAAGTGCCTCTTCAGGGCCTGGGCACTTAGTCACTTCTCCCATAGGGGACTGGGAACCCAGCCCTGCTGGCGTGCGTACCAGTGCTCCTCCTCCTGCACAGGCCACCTGCCCAGCCAGGACAGCGCTGGTCTGGGGCCTGCTGGAGCCTTCTGGGGTCTTCTGCGCTCAGGGCTGTGAGGCACAATGTGAGGCACAATGCACACTTGCAGGAGGGGCTTCAGGGCAACAGGGCTTTTTGAAGGGGGCCTCGAAAAGCTGGGGAGAGCTTTTAGCTTTCTTTGGAGGGACTCCAGGAAGCAATGAGGGTTTGTAATCTGGGCAGCAATTGTACAATATTATATGAAATCCCCTCCCTGCCCCTGCCCACCTAGGAGACCCTGCGACAGGCAGCTTGACTGGCCCAGCCTGCAAGCCCTCTCAGTGACAGCCCCTCCTGCCCCCTCACATGCACACATAGTGTCCCTTCCACTCTGGTTGTTCCAGCCTCCTCTCAGAGGCTTTGCTGCTGGAACTTGATGTTGGATCTGGCTTCCTCCTCAGAAGACAATTTATGGCAACATGTCTGAGACTCTGTTTTAATGAAGTTGCAAAAGTAGGTTAATGGCCTGTGGGTGTTTTTCATTCCCCGCCCCCTGCCCCTTCTCCACCCCTGGGTGGATGAATGATGCCTCCCAGCAAGATGCAAAGTCGGGCTGAGGATCTTGGGCCCGGACTCATGAGCCCACATCCCTTCCTTGGCCTCCTGCTGGGCTCCTGGCGCCCCTCCTCCATGCCACTGGGAAGGTGCTTAGAATGTCTAGCCCCAGTCCTTCCTGCTGTAGCTGTGGCCCAGAAGATGCTCCACTGTTGGCCTAGAGGGGAGAAGCATGGCATAGGGGACCCTGGGGAAGACAGAAGCTAGAATTATGGAGAATGGATTTCTTTGGATTGAAGAGGCAGGGAGGCAGCAGCTCTGCTAGCATGGACTCGGAGAACTCTGAAGCTGATGCTGGTATTCTGGAGGAGGAACTGAGCTTCTGGACATCTCTCCAGTGGCTGCCCCTGCCTCTCTAATTTCTCTCTGTGTTTCCTGGTACCGTGCCTGGTACATTGCTGCCCTCACAACTGCTTGCTAAGTGAAGGGTGGGTATGAGAGGGCATGATTCTTCTTTCCCTACCCTAAGTGTGGAGCTAGAACTCACCCTCATCCTTGCTTACCTCTGAAACTGCCCCCCAGCCTGTTCCTGCTTCTGACCGCCTCCCTTCCCGCCTCTCTGTCTAATCCTGGTCCCATACTTCCGACTCTCAGGAAGTTTCCGGGACTAAGCTGCAAGAAGAGTTCTCTATCTACTCGCCTGGGTCCAAGATGAGGGTCTTTCATACCTGTAAGTTTGGGGTCTCCAGGGAGAAATGTCTGTATTTTTTTCCTCTGGACTCTCCCCTGCCTCAGCAACACCAGGGCAGGGCTCTAAGGATGAGGTGGGAGCTCAGAGCTTGGTTGTTGTTGGGGACACACACCCAGGTGGACCACTGGGGACCTCTCTTCCTGGTCCATCCTCCTACAGAAAGCTGGGAGCATGTACAGTGTCTGGCCTGCAATCTCTCCCAAGGGAGGAAGGAGCCTTCTCCATACCGGGCCCATTGTCACCAGCAAATGAGGCTGCTGGCCAGGGTTGGGGACTTGAATACCAAAATGGGATAGAGAAGGACCTCACTGCCCTGCAACCTTGAAATATCCCATCTTCTGGGAACCTGGGCTACCTCTGCCCTTCCCCCTCCAAACCCCCCAGCTCTCTTTTACAGCCTTAGCTCCCTCCCTTCCTCGGGGCCCAGGCAGTAGCACAGGCTTTCAGCCTTTTGGTGTAACCCTGTAGAAACCCCCCAGAACAACCCCAGTGTGGAACCCAGAAAAACTCCACTATAATCTCCAGGGCAACTCCAGTTATGCCCCAAGCTCTGTAACACCATCCAGAATAACACCCCCAAAACTGTATAGTAACATCCTGAACTACCCAGCCCAGGTAGCGCCACCCCAAACTTGGCACAGGAACCATAACACGGGCCCCTGCAGGAGCATCTGAGCCTTCCAGGCTGGTCTTCAAGCTCCCCCAGTCCATGCTTTCTTTCCTGGTCCAGCCAGGATGTTCTTCTTAAAGACTCCAAAGCTCTCCCCGGACCTTGCTCTCCACTAAGCTTTGCTGTGGTAGAGGGAAGGGTGGTTGCACAGGGCATGACTCTGGGTTGGGTGGAGCATGGGGGACTTCAACTGGGGTCCAATAGAGGAACTCTGTTGTCTTCCCCCTCATCAGGGTGTCTGAGGCGCTTGAGTAGGAATTGGTTGGGTTCGAGTTTTATTTAGAGTTGGAGCAGAATGAGGATGAGACTTCTCTTTTGCTTGGTCCCAGCTGAGGGCTCCCCTCACCTGAGATGATGAAGGGAGGAGACTGGCAGGACAAGAAGCCAGTTGGCCCCTGGAGGGCCATGCAAACCCAGAGGCCACGGCAGTTTGTACCTGAAATAGGGGTCCTGGGGCTTCTGTGGCTGAGCCTGGCAGGTCGGAGATGGTATGAGGAAGATGGGTGGGGCACAGGGTTAGGAGGTGGCAGGACAGAGGGAGGAGACACAGGCCCATTCCCCTGGTCTGATGATAGAGAAGAGACCCCCACACAGGACCTGATTTAGGAATAGCTGGAGGGGGTTGTTCAGTGGCGGGAGAAACAAAGAAAGTGGAACCAAGGCTTTAAGATCGGGAGGGCGGGGCAGAGGGTGGGAAAGAAGGGAGGGATAGTGTCGGGGAGGGGCTGGGTGAGGACTGTGTGGTCCTCATGTGGGCGAGGCAGGGTTCCAGGCCAGGCTGAGAGTTCAACCTGGAGCCACCAGAGGTTGGAATCTCGGGTGCAAAATTCTGAGAAGGAAAGAATGTGAAGGTGGAAGGACCTCAGACTCTGCCTTTAACCCTCGACCTTGGGTAATTCACATGCATTTCTAATGTCATCTTTCTCTAATTTGTAAAGAAGGCTAAGAACATAGAGCATTCTTGATTTTTCAAAAGCTTCTCTGCTGGGTGAGAAAAGCACTTGGAAGGAGGCTCATGACTTAATAGATATAAAGAGGGTCACCCCCTTCCTGGTGTCTGAGAAGTCAAGGTCTAACACCAGCAGATCTCTTTTACAGGCCTCAGTTTCTCCATCTATAAAACAAGGGGAGTTGCACTGGTTCATTTCTTGTGGTCTCTCCCCTCATCTGATATCTGTTTAATAATTTTCAAGGTCCTTACAAGAATCAAATGAGATAATAAATGCCAAGAAGCTTTGTAAAGTGTAAAGCATGTTCTCAGAGTGAGGGGTTGGGGGGCTCCCTGGGGTGGGGGGAGGTGGGCCATGAGCTGTGGTCTGTCTTAGGCTTGGACCCCTGGAAGGAAAGGCAGGGAATCCTGCTCAAGTTTATCCACCCCCTTCCCACAGCCTTGCCCACACCAGCAATATGCCCTTCCCCCTTCCCAGCCCACCCCAAGGCTCTGGGGACCAAGCCCTGCTCAGATTGGGGGTGGGGCTCCCGGGGGGCAGGGGCAGAGGGGGTGGGAGCCTCCCTTCCAAGTGGCTCAGAGCTGGAGCACAGCAATTACGCGGGAGGATTTATGTCCCCTTGCCTTTAATCGGAAACTCCATGTCAAGAAGAAAAATCTGCACTGTCCTCCGGCCCGGCTTCCTGCTTTATCATTATTATTGGAGGAAGGTTGATTTGGAAACTTAAAGAAAAGTGGGGTTGGGGGTGGGAGCCACCAGGGAAGGGGAAGAGTGGGGCAGAAGGATGGCCTTCCTACTGTTTGTCCTGGTTTGTCACCAGAAGGGGGCAAAGGGCAGGCAGGGGCTGGGGGTCCCAGAGGGCAAGTGAGAAGAGACTGGGGGACAGGACAGATGGGGAGGGTGGGACCAGGGGGTCATGAAAGGAAGGGGATCCAGGAGCTGGGGGATACCAGGAGGCAGGGAAGGGGTGGGTACGCAGAGAGGACAGCTGAGGCTTGAAGGGGAGAGAAGAGAACTAGGGCTGATGGAGGAGGGAAGGGGTGGCCAGGCACTGGAGGGACTGCAGGTGTGTGGGGGACTGATCAGGGGGTGCTGCGGGAGGGAGGGAGAGTGTGGGGAAGCAGAGGGGTGCGGGCTCACAGAGGGAAGTGGTAGGAAAGAGAAGGTGACCAGAAGGGATAGCAGGGGGCTGGGGTTTGTCAGGGGTTGGACCGGGGACCCTGGAACTGTGGCCTTCTCAGTCTATACTTGCTCCCACGAGGGCCTCTTCTCCCCGGCCCACCCAGGAAGTGTGTCTCCTGGTGTCTGTGGCCTCCCACAAAGCCCTGGTGTTTGCCTTCACTTTGGGAGCCGTTTCCCAGGTGATCAGGTATAGTGATTGGGAATATGCTTCGGGGACCCCCTGACTATTAGGGCCCTTCAGGGACGGGAACCGAAGTGTCAGAGGGAGAGACAGTCCTGCACTCTCAGGAGGGACCCAGGACAGAAGGCCTCCCTCAGCCACCTGCCCTATTTGGAAGTCCCCCTAGTGTCTTACCTGTTATCCGCCCTATTGCCAGGATTTCATTTCTGAGGTGTGGAAAGGGCACTAGCTCTGGAATCAGGCCTGAGCCCCATGTTTGGCCCTGACTACCTGTGCACACCTCTCTGAACCTCAGCTTTTGCATCTGCAACACGATGATGGTAATATCTGCATGGCAGGGTGTTGTCAGATTAGGGATAATTAAGTATCCAGCACACAGTAGGCCTTCAAAATACACCATGCCCATCTGAGAGTAGCACCCATTACAGGCAACCTCTCTACCGTACAAAGCATTGATGAATCCTTTGTATGTGTCCTCATTTGATATTCATGACAACTTAATAAGGGAGCCTGGGTACGTGTCATTATCCTCATGCTCGTGATGGAAACCATGGTGCAAGGAATGACTTGTGACTCCCCCAAGGCCACATGGCACATCCCTGGAGCAGCCGGGTGGGACAGCCCCATGATACCACATGAGGGGCTTGAAGATCTTCCTTTGGGTCTTCTTCCTCCACCGTTACCCAGCCCCACACCCAGCTGCTCCTGCCTGGGATCCAGGGTCGAGTCTGGGCTGCTCAGCAGAGTGGCTCAGCTTCTGATCCTCCTGCAGCCTGGGCCGTACCCACCCTCACACACCTCCTCCCCAGCTCAACTAAGAGGTTTTATAGCCGTTTATGAGCAATTTCTGTCCATATATCACCGGAGATATATAGCCAGGCAAATATTAGGGACCCAAACGGAGGTTTTAAGAGCGAGTTTTATTGCTGCTGAAAGAAGGCGTGATGGACAGCCCGCGGAGACCCACCTTCCTCTCGCCCGGCGGCCGGGCGGTGGCAGCACGGACTGGGGCTCGGCTGAGGAAAGCCCCGTGTGAAGCTTGGGTGTCGGGCTGGCACCCACAGGTGCACTGGGGAGGGTGGTCAGCAAAGGGTGGGGCTCTGCTCCTCAGAGAGCTATGCGAGTGGGTGGGTGGGGGCTGCAAGGGAGGCCAGAGGTCACAGGCTGGCACGGATGGGACCCCCTCTCCCAACCAGAGCAGGAAGTCCCAGCGTTCCCGTGGATTCAATACACAGAAACATGGATTGAAGTGAGACAAACTGTGGGGAGAACTGCCCCCCGTGGACCGCTGGAAGAGACTGTGGCATTACCTTTCCCTGGAAGTCCATAGAACCTGTGTCTGAATGGGGACATCCCTGCCCAGAGACTGAGAGCTGGACAGCGTGACCCACCCCCTGGCGATGCTAGAGAAAGCCTTGCAGGGGACGTCATCCTTGACCTCCCTTCCGGCTCTGTCCTGAGCTCCCAGCCACGTGTCCCCTGCTCTGCGTGGGCCGCTGGGCATGGGTGAGCGGCATGGGTGAGGAGAGCCTTCCTGGCTTGCGGCATATGGAGAGAAGATGTCCCGGGGAATCCTCGCTCCTGATTTAAGCAGCTCAGACAGCTTTATGGCGCCTCCTCGAGTGAGCCCCCAACGTTGGCTGTTTAACTTTTTAGCGTCGTTTAACGTTTAGACTCTGGCGGACAGGCAGGCCCCTCGGCCCCAGAGGCAGCGGCACTAAATCAGGACACTCTGAGGCCCCGATAAATAATTTTTACAGGGCACGCAGCCCATAGATCACCAGTGGGGGTGGGGGGAGAGTGGCTGTGATATTTCAACCGATTGTCATATGTGACTACCCCGTGCTCCGACTCCGGGTCGCCCACATGGCAGCTGGCTTCATAACCACAGCCAACTCCGGGCCCTCCACTTGGGGCATGGGGGCGGGTGGGAGATGGTACCTCCAGTAACCCCCAGCCCACAGATGACCTGTCACCTCCCATGGCCAGGGAATAACGCATGGTCTGCTCAACTTGCCGTTCTCTGCAGAGCATCAGTGCCCCAATCCAAGCCTCCTCTGGCACTGGGAGAAGGGACAGATGAGGGCAGAGTGGCAGAGGGGACGAAAAAGAATTTTCTGGAGCCAAAAAGTCACTTTTCAGACCACCTTCCCTGTTCTCCCAACCACCTCCAAAAGCAAGGACCCGATGAGAGAACAGCCAAAGGGAGGGCCGTGGTCGCCTGACCCTGGAGGAGCGGGCACAGCTAAGGCTGGTTAATAGAGATCGGGCAGGGTCCCTGTGCCCTTCATGCCTCTAGGGAAAGACACAGAGAGGTGGGAGCAGTGTGGAAGGAGAGGGACAGAAACCAAGGGAGGAGGCTGGATAATGAGAGGGACAGAAACGTGAAGATGGGAAGACACAGGGAGAGAGAGACAGGCAAGGAGAAACAGACGTAAACTCACTCGGAAAGGACACCCCAATACACAGGGCTTGGTGTGGAGAGGGAGGCCTGTCCTAAGGCCTGGCACCAAGCAAGAGGAGAGTGGAATAGAAGCGGTGGTATGGACAGACTGGGGAGGGCTGGGTTTGTGCCCACGACCTGCCCTGTGCCCCCTGGGGTGCCCTTCCTCAGGCTCCAGGACTGCGTTTCCCTGCGCCAGCTCCACGCTGCCCCCTCCCCACTCTCCCCACCCCTCAGTGCCCTTGCCCCGTACCCTCATCTGTAAGATCCTGGGATTTGCAGGGACACTTAATCCATATGGAGCTGATTCATTCCCATCTAAATCATCTCCGTGAGCTTCCCTAAGAGCCCTCTGATGTGCCAGCCGCCATTCCTCTCCCCCGGCAACTGCGGGCTGGGGGCTGCCAGTAAACAAACCTCAGCCGCCATCCATCCATCCTGGCCTGGTCCATCAGTTCAGCCAAGACCACCCATCTCTCCAGCCCTGCTCCGCCCAGCCCCCATCCCTCTGTCTATCCGTCTGTCCCTCGGTGTGCACCCTTCTCCTCACACCCCTCTCCTGGAACCTCCACCTCTCTGCCTTGTCCTGGGTAGGATCCTGAAGGGTCATCTCAGCCATCCCTTTGCCTTTAGATAGGAGCCTTTCCTTACCCCTGGCTCAGCAAGATGGGCCTGTCCTGGTTTATCACCTTCCAGGAAGAGAGGCCTTCAAGCCTGATGATTTTACTAAATCCCAGGGAAGTTCTTTCTCCTGTCTAGCTTGCGTGCTTGAGTGCACATCTGATCACCTGTCTGAATGGGCCTGAGGGTAGGGTTACAGGATTCTATTCCAGCATGAGTTTCCAGCACTTGCAATATGTACCTCCTGGGCTAAGGTCGTGTGTGGTCCTTTCCCCTGTTCTCCCAGCCCAGCACAGTGCAAAGCACACATGGGTACTCGGTGTTGACTGCTTGCTGGCCGTGACCTTATTTGTCGGCTCCAATGAGTCCAGTGGCCTCACATACATCCCGGGGAGGGTTTGGTGGAATGACCCTGTGGATCTGATACAGGGCTCAGGAAGGCCTGGTCACGGCTCCTCTAGCCTGGCAGGGTTTGCAGGAGACACTAAGGAAGTGTCTCTCACTTCTGTTCTCCCACCCAAACCTCTTAACCCAAACCTGGGGCTAGAGCTTGTCCAAGCAACTCTGGTGACTGTGGGGCGGAGGAGGAGGAGGAGCAGCAGTGCTGGCAGAGCCCTCCCTGGCACTGAAGCAGACCCTCACATTTGGGAGAACCTTATGTTTGCCTGCACCGGCAAGGAGAGGATGTGGCTGCCCCCAGCCCAGCCCCATGCACCATGGCCCTTCCCCGCGGGCTCTTCATCTCAGCCTGGCAGTGGTGCTCCTGAGAAAGGGCTGGGCATCGGCGAGCCCGCAGAAGGGAAGACAGGAGCGGTTCTTCTGTCCCATCTCGTGTCTTCATGCACAGCTCCAGCAGGAGGTGGAGAACAGGGCTGCCTCTGGAGTAGAAAATTTGGGTCAGACTCTAGTAACCCTGCAGGTGGATAACTTGTGACAGGTGTGTCCTTACCTGGATTCCACAGAAATGGCGGGTGGGAGAGGCAGAGGAGATGGAGGGGGGAACATGAGACTTCAGACACCCTGAGCGGGCTGGTGCCTCGCCACTGGCCAGCCCCTCCTTGAGACCTCAGACACCGTGTTGAGCATCTGCTGTGCCCCCAGCCCAGGCTGGACCAGGTAGATGATCCCGATGCAGGAGTTCTTCCCTCTCCCCACACAGTTTCCCAGCACCTTTCCCCCTTCCTGTCGGCCCCCTCCAGGGAGTCACTGCGCGGGCACAGGATAGTGGGGGCTGTTCCAGCTGCTATCCAGCTGTGAGGATCCCCGACCTTGCCCTGCCCACTGCCCTACAGGGAGAGAAGGCTCTAATTGTGGTCAGAAAGCTGAGAAGGGTGGGGTGGAGGGGAGCGGGGCCAGAGGGGCCGTGGGGAAGTCAACCACTCGCCCCAGTTGTGTGAACATATGTGTGGGAGGGGCGGGGCCTGCAGGTGGCAAGGCCCAGCTTAAGAATGATGGAGTGTTTCTTAGATCTCTGAGCTGTAGACATATGGGTTATACACGACCGGGCAAAATGAGGAATTTTTACCTAAGAAACAGAGGACGTGGGGGAATAAAAAAAAATTCAAGCCAAAGAGACCCAGTGCCAACCCCCTGCCATCGCCATCATGGCCTGATCCCATCTGTGCTGGCCTGGATTAAAGTCTGCGGGGAGCAGGAGGCCTGAGAACTGCCCCTCAGGCCTTCAGAGGAAAAGCTAATCCCCCAAACGTGCATTTGCCCAATGTTGCACAGAGTGAGGAGAGCTGGGAACAGCTGCTCAGAATCTTCAGGTGCGACAGACACATGGTGCTTTTTCTCTCCTTCCTTGTGTCCGCCTCTCTCTCTAACCCTTCCTTCTAGCCAGTCTGCTGAGGCACCCAGCACCTTCTTGTCCCATTACCCTGCCGCTCAGACCAGTGGCTTCCAGCTTCTCTTTTCTCCTCTGAAACTGCCCTTCCTGCAGGAAGTGTCCCAGGTTGCTTCTCTCCCTATAAAGCCCCCCCCCCCAGAAAAAGTCCACTTACCCACATTTGTAGCTGATGAAAGTCCTTTAGGATCCACTTGTGGGCTGGTGCCTTGGTCTTGCAGGGTTTGGAGATTCTTTTGTCTATCTGTCCTCTATTGCTCAATGTCCACATGTCCAATTTAGGTTGTGATGTCCATAATGCAAGCGAGTAGAGAATTTGGGTCAGACTCTAGTAACCCATGTGTCTAGGGGTCACCAGCACAGCTCTAGGAGCATTCTGATTTTTCATATAGTTACAGCCCTGACTCCATGAAGCAGAAGTGTCTTGAGGGATGCCGAGAGGCCTCAGGGGCAATAAATGGGACCGAGGCTCTTGTCCCGGGAAGCCACCTCATGCTCCAGCAAGTGGTGACTGGAAGCTGGATGACAGAAAGAACTGAAGTCTCTTGAAGTTAAAGGAAAGATTTCCAGGGTTTTCATGAAGACCTTGAAGAGGGATGACCTTGACCTTTTCAAGCTCTGAGAGCAGAGAGGCCTATGACTCTGGAAAGGTTTACATCCATCTGCACAGGACTGACTCAAAAGGGGGACAAACCACTTTCTTTTTTAAGAGCCCAGACTCATCCACTTTTCAGTCCAATTCCATTCACAATTTCTTAGATGATTGTTTGTGTCTTGGCTAGAAGTCTGGTTCTTGAATTCCCTCTCCTATTCTTCCCATGATCTGAGAACCATCTTTGGGAACCAAATCCAGCTTCATCTTATGGTGCCAGAAGAACAGAGAGGTAGAGCTGTTTCCGGACAGTCACACAGCAACCCAGCAAGGATCTGGGAATGCCACCTTATGGATCCTCTTCTCTTCTGGGATGTGCTCCTGGGGGGAAGGGCAGGGTCCGAGAGAGCTGGAAGAGCACCCCTGCCCTGCCCGGCAGGCTGGGATCCAAATGTGCACATGATGGAAATGTCTTCACAGCCAAGGGCCCCTCCCTCCCAGTGAGAAAATCCCACAACTGGGGAACATCTGGATCAAACCACAGCCATGAAAGCGCAACATCAAACGAGGGTTTCCAAGCGACCCTCCCCACAGGCCCTGGTTCAAGAGAAATTGCAGATCTTCCTGCTTGAAGCTTTTAAGTGTCACAGAACCCCTGAGTTTGGAATTGCTTCTTATTCGCCAGAGACAGATGTCCCTGAGTGAGCAAGGTTGGGCTTGATTACCCCCGGGGCGGGGGCGTGGGTAGAGTCTGTGTGACCTGATCCTACCCCCACCTGATCCAGGCAGGGGTAGCCTGGGATTTAAAGCTGTGGCGAGGGGCTCCAGCAGTTCAGGCTGGGGGCTGGGAGAGAGGGACAGGTGGGCCTTTTAAAACGTGCCTACATCAAAGGTCTGAGTATGCTCCCTTCCAGCTTTGGCGCCTCTGGGGGAGGAAAGCGGTGATTTCATCACATAACTGCACGTTGGGCGGATCTCAGTCTGAGAACTTGTGGGGAATGCGGAGAGGGGGGGAGGGTGCTCCCCGGAGAGGAGGAAAGGGCAAGGGGGTGTCTCATTTCCAAAGTAGCCTACCCAGGCCAAGGAAAATGGGGCCATATGCGGCCTGGCTCCCACTCTGCCCCCTGTGGAGGGAAAGCTGCAAGAGGGTACATTCCTCCAAGGTGGGGGAGGAGGGAGCAGCTGCAGCTGTGGGAGGGTGGGAGCCGGATTGGGGACCGAGAATGGGGGCATGGGGGGGGCATTTTCCCCACAGGCATGAAAGAGGAAGGCGGTAGGGTATGTGAATTCTAGGAGACAGTGGACGCCCCCTGCCTGTCCCCTGGGCACTGTCTGGTCTCAGGAATAAGAGAGCATCTGGTCATGGCGCTGGCAGAGTGGGAAGGGCTGTGGGGCAGGTGAGTTAGAGAGGCACCTAGATCCAGCTGGAATCCCAGCTCGGATTTGGATCATCTGCCCCAAGGATGAGTGAGCATGGGCTGGGATGTTGACACCACCACTGTGAGGTTGGTTTATTCCTGGAGGGGAAGGTGACCTTCAGGTGGTAGGGGTCTGGGGGAAAGAAGAGGTACCATTTGCATGCCATTTGGCTTACAGTTTTCATACTGCCCCCTTCAGGAAACCTTCCTGAGCCCCCCTTTCCCCTTTCCCTCTGAGAGTTTTAGGTGCATACAGGTGCTCCCAGGGTGCCGGGGTGTACCCCTAGTGTTGGTCCTTCCCACATTGCTTCATAAAGATCTACCTACAGTTTCTCCCCATCTAAACTGTCAGTGCCTTGACACGGACAGTTATTCTTTTCTGTGTTCCTAGTGCCTGGCACAGTGCCTAGTGGCGAGGAGGTGCTCGGCGATGCCACCTTCTGCTGTTGGAGCCCATTCTTTCGTGGCCAGTGTTCTGGGGAAACAAAGGACACCCCACGTGAGGATTCTTCAGCAGCCTGGAGGCCTGTGATGGGTTCTCAGCCTTTCTAAAACTGCAAGGGTAGCTCCTAGCAGACCTCCTCTGGGAGTCTTTTGGGAGGACCTTAAACTTTTTGGGGGGGCACTTTCTCCTGCCCCTAACACTTATTGTCCATAAGGCTCAGTCTCTTTCATAGCTGGGTTTATTACTACTATTTTCAAATCTGGGATGGATGTAGGGTTTGTTGTTTTGCTTTGATTTTTTTTGATACCTGAAACCAAATGCTCTTTGGGGCCAGACTACCCCCATTCGTTATACAGCCCACAGTGCCAGTGCAAAGGCGGGCTTCCGTCAAGGTAGGCTGGCTGCGGACTGCTGGGCCCTCCTGCAAGGGCTGGCGTCTCAGCCTGTGGGGTGGGCGCTTTGTCCGGGGCTCTGACAGCTGAGCTTCCAAGAGCTACTGAGTCAGGGCTGTCCCGATATAATGGGGTGAATAGGACACACACAGAGGCCCCTGTCATAGTGAGGTAAGGACACAGGGGCCTGCACGGCTCTGTAAGCTGAGAGAGTCAGGGCTTGAGGGGAAGGTTGTGGGGATCGCAGAGCTCAGTGGGTTTTATTCAGTCTTTGGGAGAGGAAAGTATGACCAGGGTTGAGAGGAGGAGACGGGAGGGCTGGGCGGAGGATGAAGGAGGTTGTCCAGTTGGGATAGACCTGCAGCGGGTCTTTGTCAGCCCGTGAGGAGCCATGTGTGAGCCTGGCAGGCCTTGTGTCTGGGAGGGGTCGGGGCTGCTGTACACACGCACTCTGCACTGAGGAGATCGTACCCACCCCTCCATTACCCACTCCCGTCCCTCCCCAGACTCTAGGCCAGATGGGGCCTGATGTCTCCCAGTGATAGGCCTGGCCTGACCTGTGCTCTGGCCACATCACCCAACACCATGCTAGGTCAAGCCAGCTTTGCCTTGTACCCCCAGGGTCCTCCCTGAGCCTGGAGCTGCTTTTGAAGTTGCTGGAGAGAAGATTGGTGAGCTGTGTGCTGAGCTGTCAGTGAGGTGTCAGTGAGGTGGAGAGGACCTCTACTTTGAGCCCTCTTTTGGGGGCCTGAGGTGTTGACACCTTAGTCATCTAGACTTAGCATTTTCGTCCTTCAGTGCTAGTGAGGGCGACTGCACTGCCAGGCATGTCAGGGTGGCAGGGTGGCAGCACTGCTTGGCTCCGGAGAACACCATTCACTGCACTCCTGGAGCACAACTCTAGGTGGTGCCATCCACATAGAATTCAATATGCAAGATGCCCCCCCCCCCCACGTTGTGTGACAGTGAGGTGCCATAATGATGGCCTTTATTTGGGGTCAGGGCTCTGTCTGGGAGCCCAAACTGGTCAATCTGAGAACTAGCCATACTCAAGTGAGGCTTTGCCCAAAGGCAGAGAGAGGTGGACAACATGATTTCCAAAGTTTAGTCCTCAGCAGAAGCGGGCACCAGGAAGGGGAGCTCTCCCAGAACAACAGCACTATGGGACAGTGTGTGACCTTAGACCACATTAGCAGGGAAAAGAAATGATAAAGGCCACCATCAGGGAAGGAAAACTGTCTGAGCACACCCACATTGTAAAGGCCAACCCATGTGTAAGCAGCCAGTGGGGCCTGACGCTTAGCGTGTACGCAGTTAACACCAGGTGCACCAGGACCGCGGTCGACATTCCAGCCTCTGGGTCTGGGGTTTGTAGAAGCAGAACGGCCCAGCCACGCTGGTTACACTCGTGCATGGGAATGTGCTGCTTTGCTGAAGCCAGAGATGGGATCCTGATCCAGATGGGGGTCGGGAATTTGTTTCCTTCGCTTTTTATCCTTCTGAGGGAACGCTTAGTTTATTGTTTGAGATGAAAAATAACAACCAGATGAACGAAAGAAGGGTCATCAAGAATGATAAATAACACACTCCAGATGTGGCCCCGAAGGAGCCCCGCTCCTCTGGGTAGTCACCTGGTGGGGAGATCCCCTTATTCCAACAAGGCTGCCGTGACACAACAATTTTTTGTAGCTCTTCTTTTGGAATTATCTTCGGGGTATGTGACTCAGCTTTTTGATTGTCTTTATTGGTGACAAATCTTTATCCTTTGCTTTTTTGAAATAAGCCAAAAAAAAAAAAAAGTTCAGTTAATGGTTGTCTTTAATATTTTGTAAACTGCCTCTAAAGTCATTTGAAAAAATTTTTTTTTCCTTTGGTAGAGATGGGGTCTTGCTATGGTTGGTCTCCAACTCCTGGGCTCAAGTGATCCTCCTGTCTCAGCCTCCCAAAGCATTAGAATTACAGGCATGAGCCACTGTGCCTGGCCTAATGTTAATTTTGTTGTTGTTGTTGTTGTAGTTGAGACACAGTCTCGCTCTGTTGCTTGGGCTAGAGTGCTGTGGTGTCAGCCTAGCTCACAGCAACCTCAAACTCCTGGGTTCGAGCAATTTTTCTGCCTCGGCCTCCCAGAGAGCTAGGATTACAGGCGTGAGCCACCTCGCCTGGCCCCTAAAGTCAATTTTGAATGAAGACTACAGAAATGTTTTAATCAACAGATTAAATGTGGAATGAATGTGTGTCCTCCTCAGGTGACTATTTTGAAGGACAACCCTTGTTTGTTCTGCCATATTTGTTTAAAGAAGTAGGTCACAGATACAGATTCTATATTAGGGCTTGGTGTGGCGATTCATTCCTGTAATCCCAGTGCTTTGGGAGGCTGAGGCAGGGGATTGGTTGAGGCCAGGAGTTCAATGCCAGCCTTGGCAATATAGCAAGACCCCATCTCTACAAAAAAAAAAAAAAAATTAGCGAGGCATGATGGTGTTTGCCTGTAGTCCTAGCAATGGGAGGCTGAGCTAGGAGGATCACTTAAGCCCAGAAGTTTGAGGTTGCAGTGAACTATAATCGCAAAACCTGGGCAATAGAACAAGACCCTGTTTCTTACAAAAATAAAGTGTTCATATTGTATTCTATCTAATAAAGTAATGTAATACGATATTAAAGGCAGTATGCTAACCACCTCCTCCTCCTGCTAGTATGAATTGCTGCCTCTGATCATGTATAAGGCATTTGCTTTTGCCAAGGAAGGGAGGGAGTAGAGGCATGGAGGCTGTGTCTACACAGGCAGACCCAAGTGAAGAAAGGGTACAGTTATCCAGGGAGAAGGTTTGGGCCTCCATCTGCACTTGAGAGCTGCCTAACTCTGCAGTCCTTTCTGAACTAGCTCTTTGTTCCTTCTTCCAGAGGATTTGGTCAACTGAGTAGCTCTTGTTTAGGGGGGAGATTAATCTCTTAGCTTGGTTCTCTGCCATTCACCTGCAAAAATCAGAACTCAGTGTAAGAGGGAAACTGTCAGCTTGTAAATTAACGTAATCATGTGTTTCTCACAAAAATAGAGAAGGTGAGGTCAAAATGAACCTACACCGCAAACTTGTTTATGTAATACAATTATTAGTTAACCTATATGAAGACCTCTCCAGTTGAGGAAGTTTCCAGAACTTTCCTTTCTGAGGAAAGACCAGGAAGAAATGGGTGAGCATCAGATCAGGGAGACTGAGGTTCAGTCTCAGGAATATTGCCTACCTTGAGTAGTGGCGTCTCTGTCCCTTTTGGGGAAACTCTGTCTCAGCTTGAGTCGGGTGTGTGTTGGGGGTGGGTGTGATGGCTAGGTCTGGGGCAGAGGGAGGGATGGAATGACCTCCAGGAGGCCTAGCCAGGCAGAACGCTCACTGCTCCTTTGCTGATAGATCAAGCTGCAAATCAGGAATTTATTAGGAGCTGAGACTCATTTTCCCACCCTTTATAGCCCTGACGACTCAGAGCCAAACTCTGGCAAGGGGCTTCCTCATGGTTTTAATTAGACAATTAATTTTTTATTGGGTCGTTTGATTTCCAAAGCAGATTCCACTCTCCCTCTTGTCCCCCACCTGCCTCCAGCTGTGAACAGCCAAGGAGAGCCCAGGATTCAGGAGAGGTGCAGAGAAAAAATTCCCTGTCTGCCTGTGAGCTGATTTAGGAGTCAGTGAGGGGTAGGGGTCGGGAATCCCTCTGCCACCCTCAGCTTGTCTCGCACCAGAGACACTGTCCAGAGCTCAGACCGGGGCTCTCAAGCCTGCACAAGGGCATTCTTAGCTACTCTTCCCAAGCTTCTCACGACCTGCTATGCTAATTAGTAACACAAGATGGGAGTAGGGGCAGGGAACAGTGCCCCCACATACATTAGCATTAGCGGCATTTCTATGGTTAATCCTGGCTGTGCTTGGAAGCTGTTTACCCTCTCCCCAGGGATTACGAACCTGTTTGAGCTAGAAGGGCAGAGAGAGGCCAGGGATGGGCTCTGTCCTCCACCTGCTTTCAGGAGCTGGGTGGGGGTGCTGAGCCAGCCAGGTGGGGGGGAGTGAGAGAAACCTGTCTCCACTCCGTCTCCCCTTATTGATCTCCTGCCTTCAGCTGCTTGGCCTGCTTTTGAGTCTTGATCTTCTCCACCTGGGCTTCACTCTGCACCACCGCCCTTGTCAAAATCACCCTGGCTAGAACGGTGGGGAGGAAGGAACAAAGGAGGCCACGAAGCGTTTTGTTTTAGCTGTGGGGATGGGCCTGAGTGTGGAAGGGGACTCTATATGTCATGCATGTTCTCTAGGAAAGGGGGTCTCCTCCCAAGATTCCTGAACATGCTTGTGTCCCACCCTAAAAGGAAGGGATGGTGAGACTCCAGGAAGAACTTACTTTCTGTAGCAGAAACAGGTAGCTCCTTCTTTGGAGTTTTATGCTATGGCAAGTCCAATATTTTATTGAGAGCAACATTGCTCAGAGGCCTTAAAAAGCAGTGGAGGAAGAGGGCTGTTTCCTCAGGTGTCCTGTTGGTGGGGACATTGTCACTTGTTGTTTCAGCACAAGGGCTCTTGCTGGAAGCGTGTGAGTGCATGCGTACACACACTCTGGGGGCCCTGGTGCATGTGCGCAGGCATGCACACCACCACGCACGCCCCTCACTATGCCAACGCTGCAGGGTAGCCACAGATAGGGATGCGTGCATGCGTGCACACGCACCCCAACAGAGCCAAATGTAATCACGGTTAGAACCAAACTGAGGAGCATCTGCCGATACAAAAGTGGGCTCTGAGGAGTCCTTGCAGGTAAAGCAAGCCCACCAAAAGAATAAAGGAGGAATGCCATTCAGAGAGGGGCTCTCGTGACCCTCCTTGCTGCTCACATTCTTCTCTAGAGTCAAAGCAACTTCGGAGCTGGTGGATGCGTAGCCCCTCCTCCTGCCGTTGCAGGTCTGGGGGAGCATACATTTCTAGCGGGGTCCAGGATTGCAAGAGATAGTGGCCCATATTTACTCTGGACTGGGAGGGACACAAAGATAAAAGGACCCAAAGATCAAAGCCCCCTGCCCAGGTGCTCAGTGTGCAGCCCTCTGGAGGTAGGACTTGTTCTGTAAACAGGGTTTCTCCTCCTTCTGGGAAAGCTCACACTGAGCAATCTCTCTGCTGGGGCTTGAGGCGGTTCCACGTTGGGAGTGAGGGGACAGTCCAGGGATGGGTCTTCTTGAGACGAAGTACTGCCTCAGTGGTGGGGGGCACATCTCTGACAGCCTGTGCACTCCTCCCAGGTTGTGCAGAGTGGTATTTAGAAATCCACAGAAGAAAGGGACAGAAAGGTTGTGTGCACGGGGCCTGAGCTTGGCCCCGCTGTGACAGTGAGGGCAAAAGGGGCCAGGAAAACAAGGCGGAACTCGGTCGGAGAGGCTGGAGAGACCATGTGCGGGGGTCAGTGTCCATCTGTAGGGAAGGGAGAGGAAGAGAAATGGTGGAAGGAATGGGAGAAAGATAAGAAGTGAAAATGAAGGCACTGAAACAGAAAGAGAGACAGAGCTAACACAGAGATCCACACAAAGAGAGGCCGAGAAACACCGCCTGAGTTTGAGGCGTGGGTGGTGGACAGTGGGAGGCGGGTGAACCTTAAGGGGGGCCCAGCAGCCAGAGCAGTTGGCTCTGGCTTGTGCCTGGAAAGATGGGCAGGGTGGTGGGGAGGAGACGGAGCTGCAGAGAAAGCGCCTTCTCTCCAGGCAGAATAGAGGGCGGAGGTTGAACCTGCTTCTCCCAGCTCACAGGCTCACAACACCCCCCCCCCCCTTTTCCTTCCTGAGCCCAGGGCTGAGATTGACAGGACTGCAGCTTCTCTGGGTCCTGGGTGGATTTGAATAATTAAGTCATCTGGATTCTTATGATTTACCATTTTCAATGATAAATAGACAGCGCCCAAGCCAGCCAGTTGGCAAAACTCTGGCTGCTAGTTATAATTTGTCAAGCTGCCAGCAGATTCATGTTTTATGCTAATGGAGAGAGACTCATTGACTAGGGGGAGGCAGTGACCGGGTCAGCTCTTTCCTCAGGCACCCCAGAGGTCGAGAGGTCGGGGGAGAAAGGCCGAGGCTGGTATGGATTTTCTGTAAGGGTCAGTGTAATTTTATAATAATTCAGAGGATACACACACTCTTGCATACACAGAGGGTCATGTATGCAGAGATATGTTCAGATGTGCATGCACCCCATAAACACACCCCCCCGCACCTGTGCAGGCTTCCTGGCCCAGTGCACACAAGCCCAGCACAGCACACTTGTCCACTCCCCGTCAGCTCGCTAGCACATGCACACCCTTGCCGTCACCTTCAGGCACGTGATTGCACCAAGGCAAACTCACAGACCTGCTCAGCAACCTGGAGAAACATATCGTATCACCCCTGCCCCCCAACCTCCCCGAGCAAGCTTTGGAAGGCCCCTCCGCCAATCACCCCAAACCCTTTATTTCAAGGCTCGCATGGCTGCCGGTCCCAGTGCATGTCTCTTGCTCCCATTAGAACATTTTTCCAGGAGGGAAAACAAATGCGCCCCAGGGCAGTCTTGCTTGTGGACAGACTGGGTCTGGGGAGCTGGAGCTGGGAAGTCAGGGGTGAAAATCAGCTGAATCCAAACCAAACTTTTTTTCCACTGGTTTATTTGTGTATTTGTCCACAGTACATCGAAGCCTCGGTGGCAAAAATCTTTTTTCAATCGTCAAGGCAAACTGAGTTAGAGACAATGCTTCGCACATGGTGGGAACTAAATAAATATTAGTGGAGTAAACAGCTGAAGATACTGACTAATAAATGGAACAAATTGCCCTTTTTCCACCTCAACAAACCTTTACATCACTGGTTTGAGAGCCTGGAGAACAAGTATGGGTCTGGGTGAAAACCTCCCATTCCTTGATGTGAGCAATCTGGGCTGGTATAATATGAAATGCTAATGTTATACCAATGGAAACAATCTGGCCTCAATTTTGATCCCCAAATGCCCTCAACATGGATCAATGAGCAAGGGAGGATTGAGGAAGGAGCATCTGCCCTTTCCTCCTGCCCAGAAGAGAATTTGAATTTGCTTTGAGTCGTTTATGGGCAGGGCTGGAAGCTGCAGTTCATTACTATCAGCAGCTTTGAGGTTGGTGGGGGCACAGGAAGGGTTAGTGGAATGGGAGACACATTTCATTTCTCTGTCCCCTGCCACCCCCAAATAGAGGAGAGAAACACAACAGCAAACTGAACAGAGCAGAGGCCTAGGCAGCAAGGAGAACCCGAAGACGAAGCTGCTTCTCATGTCAGGCTCTGGGATGCAGCGTGGCTGTCAGCTCTGCCCACTCACATCCCGGACGCTGCAAAGTGAGTTGGGTTCCCTGCCTCCTGCCAGGTTGGGCTGAGAAGGCTGTTTTGGCCAGACAGTCTGCAACCCCTCACCAAGGCCTGGAACAAGCTGCCTCCCTTGTTTACCGAGCAGATGTGGATGGCGGTGGGCCTGGCTAATCAGGGGTGTTTAGTGGAGAAACGGCCAAGAGCCAGGGGGACTGGCCTCTCCATTCCAAGGGAGAGAGGATCTCTAAATGCATCAAGATTAGGGAAATATGCTTTGCATATTTAAGTGTTTGAGACTTGGACCTGGCTTCACTGACCTCATTCTTACTCCCCCTGGGAGAGCAACAGCCCTGGGGCCACCAGCCACTCCACTTTCAGGAGCAGGGACAGGCTGACGGTGGCTTGCAGATGGCTGGGAGTGGGAAGGATTGTCTGAGGTGAGCCAAAGGGATATGAAGGTCATAATCATGACTGATATAGAAAAGAAGTGGATTCATCCCACAACTGGTTGGCAGAGCTTACTCCCCATCTCACGCCTTATCTTGTTATCCCAATATTATACAAATATACACCACATAATGAACCCTCCAGGGCAGCGTGCCTGCGTGCTAGCTAGCCTGAAGGTCTCAGAGCAGAGCCTTGCGGGATGCAATCATAGTACAAGAGCCTCAGATGAAAAGGGACTGGATGAAAAGAGAGAGAGAAATCAGGAAGGCAGGAAGGGAGAGAAAGAAGGAGAAATGAAGGAAAGAAGAAGAGAAAAGAGAGGAGGAAAAGCTTAAATTGCAATGCTGGGCAGTGCTGGACAGAGGCCTCCCTAGGAGGGTGTTACAAAGTGAACGTGAATATGCCTTTGGAGCCAGTGTTTGGGGTGCCCCAGCCCATCCCCAAGGCTTGCGCTACTCTTGGAAGACCTGGCTGACCTTAGTGACCTGCCCCATCCCACTTTTGGGAGACAAGAGAATTATTTAATTAGCTCTAAGAAACCTTCTGAATCAAACTGAGCAGTTGTCACCAGAGCACATGAGCAGGGCACAGGGAGTGCAGGCCCGACAGGCTGCAGATAGCCTATGACCCCAACTTGGGGGATCAACTTACCCAAGTTGATCCCCCTCTACAAGCTGAATCTAAGACAACCTTACCAATTCATCTCTTTGTGTGTGTGAGTTCAGTGAAATGTACTGTAAACCTAAGGTCCACTTGCCCCGGCAGGGAATGTCTTCCTTCTCTTTCACATATGAGGTTTTTTTCAAAGTCCTCCAGGGCTTGCAAATCTCATGCTAAGCTCTTTACAGATGAATCTCACCCCCCTGGCATGGAGAAACCCCTTGACCCAGAAGGTAGTTATCTGGGGCAGGGATGGAGATGAGAATAGCAAAGAAGGAAGATTTTTCTTCTCACTCCCACCCCCAAAAAGCAGTCCAGGCCTTATCTTCATCCCTCGCTCACCTGCAGGTATTCAGGCAGGCTAGCCAAATTACAGAACAATCCTCCAGTGCAAAGGACTCATTTGACAGAAAGTCAAACTGAGGCCCAAGGTCACAGAGCTAGAGCACAGGAGAGCCCAGCACAAAGCGGCCCAGTCTTCACACAGCCTCCACCAGCACGGTGGGAATGGAGGCTCTAGGGGCCTCGGATGAGGGCATTGAGCCTGGAGAGGGGCCGTCAGGGCGGGAATCCACGACCGACCGGTCTCTGCCTCGCTGGCGTCTTCTGCTTGAAGCGCGGGTTTTGCAACCAGATCTTGACCTGCGTGCGTGAGTGCGTGTCTCGGATCAAGGCCCTGCATCCAGGTCGGCGCGGCGCCCGGGCAGACAGGGCTGCAGGAAGATTTCTCCAGCTCCCGCAGCCGCTTCTCCAAGGAGCTGGTCCACCCGCGGCGGCCTGTGCCTCTGCCTCCCGCGTCGCGCAGGCCCCGCATCCCTGGGCGCGGGCGACGGGAGTGGTGCTGGGCCAGGGGCTCAGCAGCAGCCCCAGCGCCGGCCTCTCCACCCGCTTCCCTCCCTCTGCTCCTCAGGAACCGGGATCCCCTTCTGTTAACCCAAGTCCTGGTTTCCTTTCCTGTTCTCTCCCCCTCCCTTCTTTCCTTTTTCTCTCTCCATATCTTTGTTTCTCCTTGTTCTTTCCCTCTTTTGCTTTCTTTTCTCCCTAAACCTCCACTTTCTCCTTTTATGTTCTTCCCTTTCTTTGCCTTTCCTTCCTCCTTTCTCTGTTTTTCCCATATTTCCTCTTTCCTCCTTTTCTACCTTCCTTCTTTTCTCTTGCTCCCTTCCATTTCTTTTTTCTCACTTTTACCTCCTCTTTCTTTTCCTTCCCTTTTCTTTTATTCTTTAGCTTCCTTCTTACTTTCATTTGCTTTCTCTGTCTTTCCCTATTTTTCTTTCTTTTCTCTTTCCTTTCTTCCTGATTTTATTTCATTTAAAAAACCAAAAAAACCCTAGTCCTGATTCTTCATTCTGCCCTTTTCCAATATTCCTTCCATGTTCATCTCTTTCCAGCCACCCTCCTCTCCAGCGCTGGGGCCCTCTCGGATCTTTTCCTCTCTCCCCGTCTTTTCTCTTTGTTGTTCTGAATTTTTTTCCAGGCCATTGTGTTTTCCTAGACCTTCTTTCTATCTTCCTTTGTTTCTGAATCCTGTGTCTGCAATTAGGCATATGGCATAAAACTGCCCCCTCGCCAGTCAAGGTCTCTGTCCTGTGTCAGCCCAGCATCCTCCATGCCATTCTTTCTTTCTTAACTCCCTCAGCTTGGCATCCCAGCGATAGGGCTGTTTCCCTCACTTGAGATGTCGGGGCTGGGTCCCAACTACAGTCTTAGGGAAGCCTTGCTAAACTGTCGTCACTCCATCAATCCTAAGAAGAAAGAGGAAGAGAAGAAAGGAAAGAGAAAAAGAGGGACACCCCCACAGATCCGGGGTGGGGGAGTACTGAGGAAGCAAGAGAAAAAAGGATGGGATTCATCAAAGGGTAGGGGGAGCCTAGGACCAGATGTCCTCTCCCAGAGCACCCTGAGCCCAGGCAGCCTGCAGAGAAAAGCTGGCTCCCACGTTAGTGTGGGGCTGGGGAGGGATGAGGCCTTCCATCCAAATCCTCTGGGCTGCAGAGCTGTGAAGGGCTAGGGGCCGGGAGGAAAGAAAAAGGCTTAGGTTTGCTTTGAATGGCAGTGGCCTTCATGTCTGCCCCTAGACATGTCCCTCTCTAAAGCCTGGGTTTTTGGAGACCACACCAAATTCGCATCAGGCAGTGCCAGATGCAACTGTACTAAACCTTTAAGCTAGGCTGGCTTGATCCTGGTGCGCATTGGAGCAGGTGCCGAGACAGCCTCAGGACCACCGGCAGAAAAAGCTCAGGAATAGCGAAAACAAAGGCCCAGGCGGCTTGGCGCTCCTGACCCAGGGCCAAGCGGCCTCTGGAGGTGTGGGCTCCGGAGGGGCTAGAGACACCACACGGTCGACGTGGGAATTTTCTTTCCTGGAATCCATAGCCCCTCCTGGCCCTCTTCAAGAAGCGTTCCAAATGTGCCATCTGCTACCTGCCCAAGGTTCCCCGGGAGTGGCCGGACCTGGAAACCTAAGGCCCAGCAGCGACCTTCCGCCGCCACCGCAGCTGTAGGCGCCTGACAGAAAGCGGCCTCCAGGGTACACCCCTCCCGCGCACCTGCTCGGGCCTCCGCCCTCCCCACTTCCCCAGACCACGGCAGGCCGGCTCCTGCACCCATCCCCCCCACCACTCCCCCTTGTCCCGGTCCCCCAAGTTCAGCTGTGCCCTTTGAACCCACCCTCTGCTCTTGATTCCCTTTTGAAGAGCCTCCCCGCCTCTTCCTCCTGGGATATCTCTTGGAGGGGGATAATCTCAGTCAGGGGAGGGCAGTAGGAACCTCTATTCCTTGCATAACTTTGGGAAGTTGGAGAAGGCAGCTTGTGCTGGGGCGGGAGAGGGACACTCCCTTGACCCCATCTTAGGGAAATGGGTCTCTCAGTCAAACTGGATTGGGGGGGTGAGATACTTGGGAGTTGTTCCCTCTCTTGTGTCACTCCTTACTTAAAATCAGTGAAAAGCCCCAGGACAGTAGGGGCCTAGGCAGTTCTGGACCAGGCTCTGGGCCGATACCCCCCCCCCAATCCCAGCCTGTCTGAAAATGCGACCCCTGAGGATCTCCAAGCGTCCCTAAGGGCTTGCTGGGGTGAGCAGGTTGGGACCCGGCTGGATTGTTCTGCAAGGGTAATCAATCCTGATTGGGAAAGAAGCAAAGGCATCCTTCCTCCAGCATGGGAATCATACGCCCCTCCCTCCCACTTTAAACCTCAAAGCCCCAACTCTACTCCCTTCTCCATCGCCCATCAAGAAACTTTTCTGAAGTTCCCACAAGTTGCACTTGGGGACAGAAGTAATCTCCCGCAGACTCTTGGGTCTCTCAGCCCCTAATTTCTCCCTTCTCTCCCAGTTTCAGAAGCAACCCTCCCTCTCCCCTGCCAGCTGCCACCTTAGTCCCCAAACTCAGGGGAAGAAAGCTGCTCTGACCCCAAGCATCCGACACACACCCAGGCCCAGCCCAAATTCCTCCGGGCGGGTTAGTGTCCGCCTGCAGGGTACACGGGATGGAGTCAGAAGGACAGGGAGAGAGCGAGACAGGGGGAGACGACTGTTCTCAGGCAAAAGTGCACCCCTCCCGGGCCCAGTTTACCTGCTCAGGACGGGCTCCTCTCGATTTTTCTCCACTTTAAACTTTGTCCTTCGCTCAAACGATTCCAGGAGGGGCGCAAACTCAGCCCTTGGGGAGGCAGGCAGGGTAGGAACCCTTGAGGGTGCAGGAGCCTGATCCAGAGCGGGCCCAGGAGACGCAGGACTCGGGAGCACTGTCCCCAAAGTGGGGTCCGAAGCAGTGATCCGGAGAGAAAGCGCTCAAGTGCCCGGGGCAGGGGACTGCTAGCCCGGGGGCGATCCGGGATAGAGTGGGCGCAATAGAGGGAGTGGTGAGCAGGACCGGAGGGCCTGGGGAACTGAAAGAAGTCCCTGGGTCCCTGGCGATGTCTCTCGCTTCCTCCAGTTTCTGCCCTCCCGGGTGTGCCCCAGCCCACAACATCTCCTCGACCCCTTCTGGGGCGGCGCTCAGGACCCCCACATGGCGGAAAGGGAGGGTGAGGGGATGAAAAGACACCCCCCTTTTAGCCCCTCCCCGCGCCACCGCCCCCCCTTTTCCCCAGAGCCAAGGGACAGATAGAGAATTGCAACTAGAAATCCGATCGATTGGTACGAAGGACCACGTGGCCAGGGGCTGGCCAATGACCAGGCCGCCCGGGATGAGCTAATAATGGAAGCAATTTGTAACTTTCAGTAGCTCTCTAGGCCTGGGTACCGGAGGGAGGGAGGCGGGCAGGGGTGGGGAGATGGTCACCCCCAGTCCTTCCATCCTCTTCATCCGACTAGAGGCACCTGGATCCCCTAATCCTCCTTCCCCTAACAGGCTGGCACTGGCAGGGTCCCTCGCCCACTCCTGTCCTGCCGCGGCGGCTCCAGAGCAAGGTAAGGAGCTGGTCCTCCACCCCTCAAACACTCCTCCTCTGCACCCCCTTCTAGCACCTGCAAACAACACCTCCCTTCTATCTGGTGGGACAATTTTTTTCTCTTAGTTGAAAGAAAAAAATCTTTTTGTATTTTTTTCATAATTCATCTTGGATTTGGAGAAAAATTAAGTTCAGATTAATATGCTTTTCTTGGGAGGGATGAGTGATACTTTTCTTTTGATAAATTTTATACTCCCTTCTCTTGGAAAGGAGCATTTACCTACTCATGGAGGGTTTACTTTCCTTGGGGGATCAGATATACCTTACATTTTCGGAAGTTTTACTTCTTTAATGATGCCAAGTTCACCTCCTTCTTCCATCCCATCCTCCAATTTCACTATTTACAAATATCACTTAACAGATTTCAAGTTTATTCGTTTTTTTCCTCCCTCACTAGTTTTTCAGCTATTACAGAATCTCCACAATTTTTGTCTCTCTGTGTGGACTGAGGTTTAGTTTTGTGTGGATTCCTCTTTTTGTATTGTAAATGAATTTATTGTTTGGGAAATGGGGTGTGAACAAGGTCTCTTTTGATTAACTCCAACCTCTCCTTCTTTGAAAAACAACTTGCTTGAAATGTTTTATGCATTTTCCAAATTTTAATCTCAATTTTGATGATTTTACCTCTTTTTAAAACCTGATTTCTTTAAATTTAATCTATTGTATGTTAAAACATTTTAAAAGTTTTTATTTTATAAAATTCACTATTTTGTAGATTTATTTACCTTTCCCCAACCTGCTTTTACACTCCTGCCTCCTGCATCTCAGAATCCCCATCCCAACTTCCACAATGCTTAGCTTAGAACTGGACTCATCCTCCCCTTTCCTGGCGGCCAGGAGGGATGCTGGGAAGTAGAAAATGTCCTCCTTGGGTCAGAATCTATGCTCAGTTCCTACTTCTGAGCACTTCCAGTCTGACTTCCAAGCCAACAAAACCAGGGAGAGCAGAATTTCTGTCCAACTTTTTTGTTTGGGACTATGTTCTTTATACTTGGCTCTATGCTGGGCAACTCTTTAAAATGCAAGCAGATTTTCTTTTTTTCTCTGATAAATGTAAGTTGTTAGCTCAGGGCCAGCCTCTTGGGGTCTTTTATCTCCTGGTAGAGGATTCCCAGAGAGACAGGCAATATTTATCCCCTTTTTTACTTTTGGTTAAAATGGAGGTGGCAGGGATTGGGGGACCCCATTTGATTTGTGGCTCTGGCTTTGGACAAAGCAGGATAGAAAGCTGGTCTGGGATCTTCTGGTCAGCAGGTTTGGCTCAGGAGAGAGAGAGAGTTTGGGGTAAATCCTGGCTGTGAGGAAATTTTTCTTTTTATCATTACTGTGACAGTAAACTATTAAAATGGCGTGACATGGTTTCAACCTATTCAGATTCATTGCAGCTACAGAAATAAAATTACAACAGTAATTCATGTTTCCTGAAGATCTGCCTCCTTCGACTCTGTCTGCTCCTCTTAGGGAAACAGAACCCAACTGGGCAGAAGTAAAACTGCTGCTCCGCCCCTCTGGGTTTTCCAGCCCCTTAGTCACATTGACATTCTGGGCACATTTGGCCCAGCCCCCCGCCCCTCCACCCCCCCCACCTCTGTCCCTGCTTCTCCCAAGTATGAATCTAAATTACTATTAATAAGGGGCCGCTCCAAGTTAATTGGCATTAAAAGAATTCATTTCAATTTGTTAATATTAAATGAATGCTCTGCACTTTAGCTCCCTTCTCGGCCCTGGATTCCCAGATGAGTGATGGGAAGAGGGGGCGGGGAGTGGAATGAAGATTTTATTTCTGGCTCTCCAGCTTGGTCGCTGCATTGCCTCCCCTGGGGGGCTGTGATCAGGCACAGTGGGGGCCTTATTGGGGAAAGTCTGATGGTCTTTTTTGGTGAAATTCATCTGTTTCTGCAGGAGCTGTGGGGGAGGGCTGAGGGGAGCAGAAGGAGGGGGACAGAGGGGCTGGGAGACATTGTGGGAGAGAGGAGGGACTAGGGACAAGTGGGAAGGAAAAGGGACAGAGGCGAGCAGGAGTTTTGGAGAACAAGGGCTATAGGGTGGGGATAAAGCAGATTTGTGAACAGTGCTAGTAACTCAAAAACCCACCTAGAGAAAGTAGGTGCTGGGCATAGGGGGATTTGAGGCAAAACACCTAGGAGTTCTGAAGCCATCTAGCTGTGTGACTTTAGGTAAGTTGCTTAACTTTTGTCAATGCCTTAGTTTCTCGACCTGTAAAACAGAGATAAGAATAATAGAATTTATGTCAGGTGGCTATTCACGATTAGATGAAATACATGTAATGTGTTTTCTGCTTGCACATAGAAACTGTCAATAAATGTCAGCTCTCTTTGTGGCATAGTGGTTAAGAGCATGGAGTCTGGAGCCCGACTGCCTGGTTCTGAATCTCAGTCCTGACTTACACTAGTTGTATGACCTGGGCAAGTTACTTAACTGTTCGATCATTAGTTTCCTTGCCTGTAAAATGAAGTTAATAGGATCTAGCTCAAAGGCTGTTGTGAAAATTAAATGAGTTAATATATGTGACGTGCCTGGAACAATGCCTGTCCAATAGGAAACACCATATAAGCATCAGTAATCATCGATATCGTTGCTCTTCTAATCTAGGAAGATCGGAAGTGGAGGCACGATGAGCTACCTCTCACAGCTTGAGAGGTCCATGGATTCTCTAAGATTATGATCAGATCAACCCTTTCACCTCGTCCCTGAATCCAGTCCTGCAACTGGGGCTGAATAAGGTTAGGGCTCGGGAGAGATTCTGCAACCCTGGAAACTGAGATGCCCAGGTTCTTCCCTGGCCTCTGCTCTGGCTCTTGGGTTGGTGGGCCCCTCCCAGTGCCCACACACTTCAAGGGGAAGTCACTTTTTCCCCTGGGGTGGGGGCTAGTAATGGGGAAATTACTTTCTTGGTCTAATGTCTCCCTTTGGTAGAGAGTTAGTCCCAGTTACTCCTGGGTTGGGGGAGGTTGGTTAGAGCAGAGGAGGCTAAATACCCTCTGTGTGCCAGCCCTGACCTCATTTGAGAGGGTGGTGGAAAATGGAGCTACAAAGAGACGAAGTGACCTGAACAAAGTCATCAAGTTAGAAAGTTGGCAAAGTTGGAAACTGAACTCCGATGTGCCTGATGACAAACCTACCGCCCTTCCACTGCTGCACACTTTCTGAAGGAGGGGGTGGGGCTTTCTGAAGGGAGCAGTGGGGCACACATAAACTTGGGGCAAGGATGGGGCCAGAACCATGGGGCAGATGAGAGATGGGGGAGGGGTAGAGAGGGGGGAAAGAGGCCAAGTGAGGAATTTTTCATTCAGGAAAGACTTCCTGGAAGAGGTGATTATAGATTAAGGTTCAAATGAGAAGGGAATGAGGATAGGTAGAGGGAAGGAGTCAGGCATTGGCAAGGAAGGAGAGGACAAAAGGACCCATGCAAAGGCTGGATGAGAGCAGGGGACATGAATTAGATTTGCCTTGGGTTTGCCTTGCTGATAGCAAGTGAAATTAGTTACCATTTACTGAGGGCATACTATGTGCCAGGTACATGTTATGTCATTTGATGCTCACAGCAACACTGACAAGTGGGTTTCTTATTCCTATTTCCAAAACAGCCAGTTAAGTCAGCGTGCTTAATCTCCACTTTAGGTCCGCAGGTGGTAGCTGGGGGTGCCTGGCACTGAGCCCATGCCTGTGCTGCCTGCTGGGCATGGCCTGCCTGTCCCCATCTTGTCTTCCATCACTGGTTCAGGTCGTCCTGTACCCCCACATTTGTAGTAACACCTGGTGACTGGGAACAGGAGTTACAGAGTGGGCTGAGACTAAGAGAGGAAGTGGCAGGTGGGTAGTGGGGCCAAAACTTTTCTCACATCCAGATAGAAAGGAGCTCTCTCGAGAAGGAGGCTTCCAAGTCACTTTCCTGGGACTGCTGATCTCGGGATAAATGGCAGGGACCTAATGGGGGGCATATTGTTTTCTGGGCTATAGACTCTATTTCCATTTCTCTGGAAAAAAAAGATGAAGAGATGGCTCAGGTGTGGTTTGAACCTGGATCCCTTCTCTCCTTGTTGCATGAGAGCAGAGAGCCACCAGCTGCTTGCTCCATTTCCCAGCGCCCTTGTTGCCAGGTGTGGCCACCAGGGAATGTGAGCTGAGTGATGTCACCAAAGCCTGAGGACATTGGGTAATTTTTCTTTGTGTTCTCTTTTTCATAAACTGAACAGAAGTGCCTGAGACTGAGGTTTGACCAGGCCATTGAGGTGAAATCCCTAAGAGAGGACAAAGAAAAGACATGGAAGGAACCCCTGTCCCTGACTGACCGGGAGGAGCAGAGCTGCCTGCGTCCGGGACTGCTTCCTCCCAGCCTACTATGTGAGAAATAAACTTCTGTTTTCTAGATGCTACTATGCTTGGAGGCCTTTTTATTACAGCAGTTTTGCCATCATCCTTCCTAATACCCCTTCTCACACCAGATTTGTCACTTTAAACCCACCAAAAGGATTACATCAGATCATGGGATAACTCTAATAACACTCACTGAGCCGGAGAGTATGCTAAGAACTCTGAGGCATGTTATTTATGACAATCCTCTGAGATATATGTTACTATTACTCCAGTTAACAAATGAGGAAACTGAGGCCCAGAGAAGATGAGTGATGTGCCAAAGGACACACAGGAGGTGGTAAAGTGAGTGCGCAAAGCTCACACGCTTCACCGCTTCACCGAGGGGCAAATTCCCTCCTGAGGAAGAGCTGGAGGGACTGTGGACCTCACCTTGTGCTTGGCCGAGCCCCGGATAGTCACTCCAGGGGCCCTGGGACCTCCCTTCCCACCTCCAGGAGGCTCAGCAGGCCAGTCATGTTACATGGGTTGCTACATAAGATTTTATTTGGAGAAAGGACCCCAAAGCTGAAATCACTTTGAAAACCCCTGATAAGTTCTATCCTCCCCCACCACTTTTCTTTTTTTTTTTTGAGACAGAGTCTCGCTTTGTTGCCCAGGCTACAGTGAGTGTCGTGGCGTCAGCCTAGCTCACAGCAACCTCAAACTCCTGGGCTCAAGTGATCCTCTTGCCTCAGCCTTCCGAGTAGCTGGGACTACAGGCATGCGCCACCATGCCCGGCTAATTTTTTCTATATATATTAGTTGGCCAATTAATTTCTTTCTATTTAAAGTAGAGACAGGGTCTCGCTCTTCCTTAGGCTTGTTTTGAACTCCCGACCTTGAGCAATCCGCCCGCCTCGGCCTCCCAGAGTGCTAGGATGACAGGCGTGAGCCACTGTACCCGGCCACCACTTTTCTTTTTTAACATATGAGGCCCAGAGAGAGAACGTGACTTACTTAAGGTCACACACTTAGTTTTCCTATCAATTTTTCTGAACCTAAGACCTGTCCTCTTCTTACTCTATCAGGCTGCCTCAACAAACAGGGAGGTACCAAAATAACCAAATCCAGGTGGGTGGTGGTGGTATGTGTCTCCTCCACTAGCGCCTTGGGATGGCCACGCCTCATTTCCTTGATTTCCCTGTGCTCCTCTCATCAGATATGTGCCTCAGAGACTCACTCCTCTGGGCCTGCAGAAAAAATGGGCTGCACCTTTCTCCACCCTCCTCATCACCCAGATGGTCACAAATGCTAAGGCAGGGAGCGCCGGGGCCAGAGCCAAAGCAGGCAAAGCAATCCTCTGATTCCCTCTAGTCGTTCCACATTTATATTTGGAATCCAAGGCTCCCTCCTCCTCTTAGTCCCTTTCTAGTAGCCCACCAGGGAGGAGAAGGGGAAAACTGTAATAAATTTCTCCTATTTATACAAGAAGACAGAATGTTTCTTGTGCCAGAAAAAACACAGAAAGGGAGCTGTCAGGGGAGAAGGGACCCAGCCCCGTACCTTCTGGGGTCAATTTATCTTCCCGAGTTGGGGCTTGGGGGCTACCATAACACTGCCTGCGTGAGATGCAGGCTTTGACTTGGGGGGCAGCCAGGACAGACAGTGCCTGGGCTTTGTTTCTGATCACAGCCTTCCTGCTTTGTCTCAACCGCCCTTTCCCCTTTACTCTCTTTTTAAAACAAATTTCTTGAGATAGGATTCACATATGCAATTCACCACTTGAAATGTACAATTCAGTGGTTTTAGTATGTTCACAGATATACACAACTATCACCATGGTCAATTTTAAAACATTTTCATCACCTCAAAAAGAAGCTTGGTCACCTCTCTATGCCCCTATACTCCTTCCTGCCCTAAACAATCACGAATCCACTTTCTGTCTCTCAGATTTCCCTCCTCTGGACTTCCATATGAATGACATCATACGCCATCTGTGATTGGCTGCTTTCATTTAGCGTGATGTTTTCAATGTGCATCCATGTTGTAGCATTTATCAGTACTTCCTTCCTTTTAATGGCTGAATAATATTCCATTGTATGGATATACCACATGTTGTTTATTCATTCGTCAGTTGATGGACACTTGGGTTGTTGTTGCTTTTTGGATATTATGATCTCCCCTTTCCTCTTATGTTACTAGACAGCCTGGATCATATGGAAGGAGGTCTGTGGGCCAGAATGGGTGTGTCTTATATACAGAAGCACCCAACAACCAGGAAAGCAAGGTCCAGGCACCTGTCTTCTTTTGTGTTAAGTACATGTGCTGAGCTGGAATTTTCCTCCCTCTGTTACATTGCGGAGGCAGGGCTACTCCTTTTCTCTATCAATTCTATCATGATTGCTTACTTGGGTTCCTTGCTGCACGCCTCAAACTGGGGGACGCAGGCCCTTTGCTTGGGGCCTCAGAGACACAGAGTGGATGAGTGGATGCCTTCCCATTGCGGGGGGGGGGGGGTGTTTCCTGAGTCTGTCCTCAGGAGATGCTCCCGTGTCTCACAGCGGAAGGAAGGCCTGCAGAGGCTCCAGGGTCAAGTTATGTTCTTGGAGGTGCAACTGAGCCCAGAACCCAAGCCTCCTGCCCCCATCTCCTTGCCTGGCCCATTTCAGTCTGCAGACTCACTCTGAGGTCAACCCACTCAGTCACCTAGCAACAGTCACCGCCTCTGTGCCCATGAACCTTGCAGCTCTAGTGGTGAGAGTAACGTAAATACAAGTGAACAAAATAGTGGCAAATTGTACAAGCTCTGTAAACACTTGTTCAATGAATGAATGAATGAATGAATGAACAAGCACTTACTATGTGCTCTGGAAAGAAAATGTGATAAAAAATCAGTTATAAATCACTTTCTACTACCACCACCTTTTTCAGTCTGGAAGTTATCATTTCTTCTGTAGTCCTTGGAGGAGACAGTGTGCAGATAGTGCTAAATATTAGCTAATAAGAGCTACCATTAAAAAGAAAATAGATTCTCATTCTTTAAGTGAGAAAAAAAAAGAGCTATCATTTATTGGCCCAGCCATATACCGAAGGATTTATATATCTCATTGATTTTCACCCTTTGAATTAGGCATAATTTTTCCCATCTTGCAGTCAAATGTTCTACCCCTGAGCTACATCTCCTTTGATTTTTCCCATTTTGAAGATGAGAAAAACTGAGACACAGAGAGGTGGCTACCTGAAAGCATACCCTAACAGTAAGTGGCAGAACACTAACACTGGACTCCGGGCTGTGTGTTTGTTTTCGTTTCTAGTCCTCCATGACAAACACTGACATCTCTTCCTGAGGCCCCAGCACAGACGGAGCTGACAGCTCTTCCTGTCCTGCCCCTGCAAACACCCTCCCCTCATACCCAGAGGTAAAGCAGACGGAGGTGGGGTGCCAGGCTCCTGTCTTGCAGCTTGCTGGCCAGGGGCTATTCATGTGTAAGGAAGGGAAGAGCCAATTTTGCCTTTTCCTTCCAGCCCTTGCTGAGCTGCCCGTTGTGTGTGGGAGGGACCAGGAGAGGCCTGGATGTTGTCAACAAAAGACTTGAACAAGCCAAAGAGCTGGTGATGTTGACAAGAAGAGGACCTCAACAAGACAGATAATCACAGGTTGACGACTGACAGGTCTTTAGTAGCTCTTCACCTCCTGCTAAATCAGTCCTCTTACATGGTCTTGATAACAAATAACAAACTGTAGCAGGTTTTCATGTTCACATGCATTAGTTCACTTCTAACAGTAAACATGAGAGGTATCCAAAGTTGGGGTTATTACAGAAAAAGAAAGTTTGTGGAGCTGGAACCCAAACATCCTACTTAATTTTATGTAATAAAATTTATGTAGGGCTTACTATGGACCATGTCCTCTGCTAAATATTGCAGAATCTTTTCATTTTCTTTTTTAGAGACAAGGTCTCACTATGTTGCTCAGGCTGGCCTCAAACTCCTGGGCTCAAGTGATCCTCCTGCCTCAGCCTCCTGAGTAGCTGGGACTACAAGTGCACCACCATGTCCAGCTGTATTTCATAACTATTCACTCATCTCTTTTCCACCACCCTATGAAGTAGGCATTAGTGTTATCCACATTTTTTAAGATGAGGAAACTGAGGCATAGTAATCAATTATCTCACCCAAGGTCGTAGAGTGGGGATTATGAACCCAACCACCTGGCTCCAGAGACTGCGTAACCACTTTTCCAGGTGGGCCTGGCACGGTGACTATACTTGGGAACTCTAGTTTGTGTGTCTGGTGCCGCCCCTCCCTTCCCGCTGCCTCCCTCAGTCTTTACGGCCCATTGGAAAAAGCAAGCCGGAGCTGTGGCTCCCAGGGTGCCGATCCTTCAGCTGCCTCCTTGGCACTGTCATTCTCTCCTCCCATCTCTTGCCAAGGGCTCCAGCCGGGAATACCACAGACGGTTTACCATAGATCAACATTTCTCCAGAGAAAGAGCTCCCAGGAAGGCTGCTGTGAGAAATGGAGTCACTCGCCATCCCTCTTCTTCCCCCTTCCAGAGGAGCCAAACGAAGTCACGAAGTCACGGCACATTTGAATGGGCGCTATCAGAGCACACCCTCTGGCCAGTCTGGGGACAAATGTGGGTTGTGCGGCCAGGATTGATTGGCTGCAAGGAAAATCTGAGGTGGTGGATGAGTGCAATAAAACTTCTGTAGCAGTGTTGGGTGTCATTCATTCAACACACAACCCTCCTGGTGCTCCCTGGCCTGGGCCCAGGGGTGCGCGCACGAGCTGCAAATGGGCTTGTCCATTTGTTTACCTATCCGCTTACTCACTTATTCAATAAATTCCAATTGTGCCCCTAAGAGGCACCGTGCCCAGTGTGGAGGATGAACAAGACAAAATCCCTGCCCACAGGGGCTCTCAGCAGAAAAGGGGTAGGCAGAAGGAGGATCCACGGTGATTTGTATCACATACCGAGGCAGGAGAGCCATTGACTGTCACTGTTGACATCCTCACCCCCAGTGCCTTCCTTCTCTTTTTCTCTCCGTGCTGGGAGCGAGCAGCCCCGTGCCCAGGTGTCATTCAGGTGTATCCAGGGTGGCCCTCTTCCCTCAAGCCACTTTCTGCCTGAGTTCCACCTTCCTTGTGGGCTGGATCGTTTGTGTCAAAGAAGGAGTCTGAAGTCTCCTTCCCTGTCAGTCACTGGCCACGGGCAGCACAGACAGAGGCGGCAGCACAGCAGGGGAGATGAGGCTTTGGTGGGGTGGGGAGCACGGGATCCTGGGTGGGGTGGGGTGGGGTGGGGTTATGTCCTGTCTGCCTCCCTGTGTTCTCTGTGCGGCTGTGCCCTGGGCGCTGACCTCTGTGGACTGTGTCGCTGGGGCTCCCGGGGCTCCCTGACCTCTTGCTTCCAGTGGGGTTTGGCCAACAGAGGTCCTGGCAGGGGAGGAAGAGAGAGGAGTCAGAGCATTTGTTTCCCGTCCCCTGCCTGCTTCCCTCTGTGCTGCCTGAAGTCCTGCCAGTGGTTGTGGCTCCTCAATGGCCACAGCGTTGCTGAGTAGCCGCTCTCCCGCAAGCCCAGCTCGCATCAGGCTTTCGTAGTGCTGTTTCCATCTCTTGCCTCTTTGGGCTTCCTGGTGCTTGCATTGGCCCTTATCAGTTCCCTCAGTCCCGCCTACACCTTTAAAAATTGTCACATCCTTAAACTGTTCAGTGAAGCCCTTTGGAATGTGTCATTTGTTGCCTGTTGGCACCCTGACTGGCTCGCCTGGCTGCAGAGGAGGTGGGACAGAGCAGTTTGGGGCCCCACTTAGTCTTATCATCCCTCTTCCTCAGGTTCCCCAGAGAAAGAGGGAGGATTTGCACAAATGAATGAAGGACAACTCTTCCAGGAGCAGAATCAAGAGGCAGCACAAGAAGGCGCAGCAGGAAGTCCTGTGGTTGGACCAAAGAGAAGGAAACCGACCTGCTGAGGACCTACCCTGTGTTGGTCACTGACAAGCTGTCTCGTTAAACCTTCCCAGCCCTCAGTCCCTCCAACTACCTTATCCTCATTTTACAGATGAGAAGACTGTGGCCCAGAGAGGTAAAGACCCCAGAGCAGGACAGGAGCTTCACTCTGTCTTGGCTACTCAGCAAAAAGTCCCACCTTATGATCAAGGGATTGGGAGGGTGACAGACAACCCTTGGCTTAGGTGTCAGCAGAGCACAGGGAATCTGGAGCCAGACTGCATCAGCTTGACTCCTGGTGATCTTGGGCATGTTACTTGACCTCTCTGTGTCTGTTTCCCCATCCATAAAATGGGGCTGATAATAATGGCACGTGCCTCACAAGGTTGTGGAGAAGGTTGAGTTCATGGTTTGGAGGTGCTCAGGACAGCGCTGGGCACAGCGAGCATTACATAGGCATGTGAAAACACGGAGCCTCCTGCCCTCTCCCTATTTTCCACCCTCTGCCCTCTTCTCATTGCCCACCTCCCCTGCCTTCCTCCCAAGGTCCTGAAAAAGGGGAACAGCCACCAAGGAACCCCTTAACAAGTATGTTGATCTCCAAGCCCTTGTGAGCCTGCCTTGCCTTGCCCTCCCCCAGGCACTGCCATTCGGACAGAGACAGGTCTCCATGGCCAGCGGGAACAGACTTGATGTTTGCAAAATGGCCTCTTCTCGTCAGCCCCCTCAACTCCCCAGAGCTGCAGGGGGCCCGGGAGTTCTCCGTAACAGCACATTAAGCCCCTGTTTGTGGGAACTTTAATTTAAACACAAATTAGAGACAGCAAATGACTCTGGCAGCCGGATAAGCCATCCCAGGAGAACGAGGACTAAGCAAGAGAATCAGCTGAGATAAGGCTTGAATTTAAACTACTAGAGCTACCCAGAAGCCTGGAGCAGGTGACAGTGGGGATCCTGAATAAAGAACCCCAGAAGCCCCACATCCCAGCTCCATGCTAGCCCCCTTCTCCTGTGTTCCTATCTTTGTACAAAATTCCAGCCAAATTCCTGGCTCCATTCCTCCCTATTCCCACCCCCACCTCACTGTTTTGAAGAAAGCACTTTTTTTTTTTTTTTTTTTTTTTTTTGAGACAGAGTCTCACTTTGTTGCCCAGGCTAGAGTGAGTGCCGTGGCATCAGCCTGGCTCACAGCAACCTCAAACTCCTGGGCTCAGCGATCCTCCTGCCTCAGCCTCCCAAGTAGCTGGGACTACAGTCATGTGCCACCATGCCCGGCTAATTTTTTGTATATATATTTTTAGTTGGTCAATTAATTTATTTCTATTTTTGGTAGAGACGGGGTCTCGCTCAGGCTGGTTTTGAACTCCTGACCTTGAGCAATCCGCCTGCCTCAGCCTCCCAAAGTGCTAGGATTACAGGCGTAAGCCACCACGCCCGGCAAGAAAGCACTTTCTTGAAAAATAACTTAAAAACAACTTATTAAAAATAAAGATTATTTAGCCACAAAAAAAAAAAAAAGAAAGCACTTTCTTTACTTGGTCTGTCAAGCTCTTTGGTGATCTACTATTTTGAGAAAGTTCTACTTGTTGTCTAACCTCCATCTACTGTATTGCACTTAGAGCCTAATACATTCTGCTTAGTGGAGGCTCAGGGGGCTTCTGTTCAGCAGGCACACATGGGTAGTGGAAGCAACCGGAATGCTAAAAGACCCGGGTTCCTGTCTCTGGGTCTCAGTTACCTCTTCTATATGATGCATAGAACCTGTGAGAAAGAAGAACCTGTGAGCTCTGACTTTTCACAGGAGAATTTGAAGACAAGGACATCCCAGGAAATCTCTATTGTTCTATAACCCATGGATTTTCTACTGTTCTAGAAGCATTGTTGGCTGTTTGGGAGTAGGGGTGAAGGAAGTAGCCAAACCTGTCTCTTCCTTTGTGGGAGGGGTCTACAGGTTTTGCTCTCACCTCTCCACACACGAGCCAGACCCAGCCCAGGCCCAGGAGAAAGCTGCCTTTCCAGTTCCGCCAGGGCCTGCTGAGCGCAGCTCTGTGGGGCTGTGGCTGCTGCGATCTTGTCACTCTCTTCTGGGGTGGGAGCAACATATGTTCCCTCTGTCGCAGCACCTGTGAAGGAGGCTGAGGGATGGCAACCCCCAAGAGGGCAGAGTTCCACTTCTCCAGCTGACCTTGAGAAATCTTTTTATCCTGCTTTTCCAGGAGACTTAAAGTGAAGGCAGAGGGGGCACCACAGCCCCAAAGCTGCCACTAAATGGGGAGCGACAGTCTTTCATGGATTGTAACACACTTTAGCTACAGCAAGAGGGAAGAGTTTCAAACCATAGGCAGAACTTTCAGGTGGGATGCTAAAGTAAACTGTGACCTCAAGATCTTTGGTCTCAGAGGATGCCTGTGAGGCCTGGGTCACTGGCAGGGGTGGGGACAGTGACCCCGAAAGCCCTGTGCCAGCCTGTGACTCAGGAGTCAGAAGGTCCCTGTGACTAGAATAGAAGGACTTTGGCATTTTCCCTGGCCCAAGGCCCTTACACAGAGGTGAGCAGCTGCCATTGGGGGTCCGGGGCCCAGCTGTGTCTCCACCTTGCCCGCCCCCCCTCTCCTCAGTGCCTGGCTGCCCCTGGAGCCCCAGGCCTGCCCGCCATCTGGGCAGCTCAGAGGAGAGCCCACTGCCAAGGGAGTGCCAGCATTGATTTATAGCCCTTATAGCCAGCAACCTTGGCAGGCTCAGGCTGTGTGCCCGGAACCTCCTTTGCTCAGGGAAGAGATGCTCCTCTTAAAGGGGCAGTGCAGGGGCCTGCAGGAGTATCCAGAATGAAAGCTGGCAGGGGGCTGGAGAGGAAGACCTCCACCCATCAGGACCCTGGGTGAAGTCACGCCCTGGGGAAACTTCTTCACCACCCATCACACCCATTAGCATACACTGCCCTCTGTAGACTTGGCCCAATTGTAGCAAATTTGTTTAATGTCAGTCTCTCCTGATAGATTGTACACTCTATGAGGGCAGGAACCAGACCCATTGCATGTCATCCCTATATATCAGCACCCAGCACAGTGCCTGGCACCTCATATAGGCTCAATAAGAATTTTTCAAGTGTAGGAAAGAATCAGTAAATGAAGGTTCTTGTCCATGAACTTGAGGGAAGACCACGTACCTTTCTATTGCTTGCCATGGTTTTCAAGACACTGTGGTACCCCAGGACCTCTCCCTCCAAGACCCCTTCTGCATCCCTCTCATATCAACCTGGGACCAATGAGGCCAATCTGTTACCCAGATACCCTCCCTGCTTCCTTGGGTCACCTCTCTCAAGTCCTCCACACAATGTTCTTTTCCTCCTATTTTCCTTCCTTTGAGAAGCTTCCTCAGATTACCTGTGGGCTCAGTCCCTGATTCAGATATTCTTTCCTCCACCACTTCTCAGCATGGAAGTGCTTCATTCATTCATTCATTCAGCAGTATCTACTGAGTATCTACTATGTGCTAGGCTCGGGGTATTGAGAACTTGTGAATGAACAGGGCAGGCATGATCCCTGAACTCAAGGACCCTGCATTTCAGGGGCGAGACAGACAAAAAGAACAGGCAAGCAAACAAGAGGTACATGCATGCAATTGTGACACCTGTTAGGAAGAGGGAAATCACAGGCAGGGCAGAGTAGGGACCCATAGAACTGGGTGGTCAAAGAAGATTTATCTGAGGAAGTGACATTTGAGCTGAGATTTGAAGGTTAAGATTTGAAGCACTTTCACACTGAGCACCGACTTAAAAGAAAAAAAAATAAGATTTGAAGCCATGTAAAAGATGAGATAACAGTATTCCGGAAGTGGCTCAGTCACCTGGGTGTGCATAGCAGATTCTCCGGGGCAGGGGCAGGAGGAGGAGTTTTCCAAACATGCTGCCATCTCTTCCACATTCTGAAAACTCCGACCCCTCCAATGTGGGAGGACCATCCTCTAAAATGCTTGAAGCAGCAGCATCAGCCCCACCTGGGAGCTGGTTAGAAAAACATAGTCTCGGGTGCCACCCAGAGCTACTGAATCAGGATCCACATTTTAACCAGACCCCCAGTTCACTTGTATGTGCAGTGGAATTTGAGAAGCACTGCTCTAGGAAACAGCTCACAGGTAGAACAGAGTATGAGGACATCAGGAGATTGGAGGAGGATGGGGTTGGTTGCTGAGGAGTTTGGATTTGAATCAGCTGTGGAGTCTGGGTGTGCACGTGCCCCTGTGTGTGTGTGTCTCCAGCCCTGATGACTGTGGGCTAGTTGAGGCTGTGCATCTTCGGGTCATTTTCCTTCCGTGGGGGTGGATGGCCAGGGCATACTATCCGTCCTTACCCCAGGGCGACAATGCCCCCACTTCCACCTACGGCTGTGAGTCAAACAGAAAGTGCCTCTGGGTGATAGCGACACCTCTGAAGCAAGGCAAGGCAAAGAGATCCCTTGTTCCTGACCTCCGGCAATCCATTTACTTGACCTGAGTCTCATAAAGGCGTCCTGATGAGCCCAATCGCTTGCTAATGGTTATGAGCTGAGACCTGGGGATTTATGGCTGAGGCCTCCATGGCCAGGAGCAGGAGTAGGGCTGTGTGCAGGAGAGCAGGCTGTGCACGCTTCAGCTCATGGGGGCCCCATGCCCAGCACAGAAGTGGGACTACCCCCCCACCCAATTTGCGGCAAAGAGCCCTGCCCTGGGTTGGGGGAGGTGGGCTAAGGAGAAAAAAGATCTCTGGCTATAGGTGTCTCAGGGATGAACCTTGAATGTCTGGGAAACAGGTCCAGCTTGGCTAGGGCAGGAGGTTGGGCAAGACACTGGACCTGGAGCCAGTCAAATTGGGTTCAAATTCTGGATGTGCTATTTTCCAGTGTGTGACACTGGACAAATCACTAATCTCCCTGAGCTTCGTTTTTGTTATCTGTAGATGGGAATTGTAATACCATCTCACGGGTTTCTGAGAATTAAATCAGATAATGTGTGGGAAAGGCACTTAGAACACCAATTGTGTGTATTTAAATGGGTCAAGAGATTCGGATTTTAATTCCAGCTCTGCCACTAACTTGTTGGGATTCTAGCATTAGCTCTGTCACCAATAGCTTTGTGACCTGGGGCACAACACAGATCATTTCTAGGTCTCAACTGCCTCATAGATACCAAGAGGGGGCTGGGCGCAATGTTCTTTCAGCTCCCTCTAGTTCTGCTGTTTTGTGCTTGTAAGGAGGAGTCCTGGGGTTCCAAATAGAGAGTTGGAAGGGTGTGGGCATCATCCTGGCCATACAGGGGCCACCATTGCAACTATGACCTCAGGGGCCAACGTGGGGATGGGAACCTGAGTCAGAACAGCCCCTCCCTCCTTCAATGATGCCATCCTGTAAGTACAACCCCTGGCTGGGTGTTGGGCACAGTATTGAGGAAGTCTGGGGCAAGAGGGGTGATCAGGAAAGGCCTGGGGGAGGGGAAGGGGGCCAGCTGGGTATCCATGGAAATGCCTGAACTACTCACTTTTGCATAGGTGTCTTCACATAACGTCTTCTGCTTCCCTCTTCCTCCCCCTCGCCCACCTAAAAGATATACATATATACACACACACACATATATATACATACACATATATGTATTTGTATGTGTGTGCAATTGTGTGCACACCCTCCCGCACCCCAACATGTCCCTGGAGTCTGCCCTTATTGGGAGAGTGGGCCAAGTACAAAGGGCCCAGGTAGCGACCTAAGGATTCCTAAACTACAGTGCAGATCAGGGGCCTCTGCTCTGTCCATTCTGGGAACATCCTGACACCAGTCACTGTGGGAGACAAACATGACCCTCACACAGCCTCACAATCTCACCCCTCTGCCATGTTCTGCCCCTCCGTCCCTATATGCTGGCTCCTAATCTTGAAACCCTGGAGAGGGACCCAGAGAGCAGCCTGTTCAATGATGTTTACTGAGCACATGTTATGTGCCTGGCACCGGGCCAGAAGCAAGGGCTAAGGAGGGAAATTAGACTTGATCCCTGTCCTTGAACTGTCACGGCCTAGTAGGCAGAAAGACTTTAAACACATAATGACAACACAATGTGCTAAGGGACATTAATGTACAGGATAACAGGGAGCCCATATTGTAGGACAGGGAGGCATAAAAGAAGATGCTTGAGCTGCTTTCTAAAAATTTTTGTTGTAGAAAGTTAAAAACATGTACAAAAACAGACAGAACAGTATAATAAACCCCTGTGTCCTCATCACACAGCTGCAACAATGTTCACTTCCAGGTCGGTCTTGGCGTGTGGGTGTCTATGCTCCTACCACTCTCCACACCCCACCATTACTTTGGATGTTTCTGGTTTGGTGTTTATTTATTTATTTTTGAGACAGAGTCTTGCTCTGTTGCCTGGGCTAGAGTGCCGTGGCATCAGTTTAGCTCACAGCAACCTCAAACTCCTGGACTCAAACGGATCCTCCTGCCTCAGCCTCCTGAGTAGCTGGGACCAGCCTTTGGCTAATTTTTTTTTTACTATTTTTAGTTGCCCGGCTAATTTCTTTTTTTCTTTTTTTAGTAGAGACTGGGGGGAGGGTCTCCCTCTTGCTGACCTCAAGCATCCTCCAGTCTTGGCCTCCCAGAGTGCTAGGATTACAGGCCCATGACCAGCCTGCTGATTTGGTTTTGAGGGAGGAACTACAGTTCCCCAAGTGGACAAGCACTGGGAGGGAAACGCTTGCAGGCAGAGGCGAATGCTGTGCCCAGGGGCTCAAACTTTGCCTGGTGCTGTGCACCGAGTCCTGGCTGGAGGAGTGGGACAAGATGCTTTGGCCACTGTGCATGTTGGCCCTTAGGCTGTCTTTCACACAGTGAGAGCCTTGTCACCCTTTTTGGAACTAGGAGTCTCCAGGCAGGTCTTCCACACAGCTAAGGCTGCACAGAACCGGCCCTTCCAGAGCAGGGAGTGAGGAGGCCGGGCAAAGGCTGGGGGCCTTGGAGGGGCCTTGGTGGGCCTGGGGTGCCCGGGACTGACGGGCACAGCGGGCTCAGTTGGGCCCTCCGCCCCGCGTAGGCACGCGGCCTTAAATATTACCCCGGAGTTTTCAATTATCTCTCCTTAATGGATTTGCAGGGGCTCTTTCATCAAGCGCGGGGTGGCTGGGTGTGGGGGTGCGGGGAGCGCGCGGCGAGGGCTGGAGCTGGGAAAATGGCCCATATTTCAATATTAAAGCCCTTTACGATCGTCAGCAGCATGAAAGATGCTGCAAATAAAACGGAGCCGCCCGCGCCAGCCTCTCCATCTCGCAAGTTTTAATTAACGCTGAGGGGGAGGCGGCTGCGGGCGGGGTCGGAGCCGGGCCAGGGACGGATCTGCGAGCCTGCCGGATCGCGGGTCCCGCGGCGAGCGGCTGGGCGCTGGGATCTCGGCGGGCAGCCCGGCAGAGGCGAACCGTGGTGGCCCCAGTCCCCGTGCGGCAGCCGAGGGTGTCAGCAGAGGTGGGCTAGGCCGAGGGTGGGGCACGTGGCTGGAAGGTTTCTGAGCGTCTGCCCAGGAAACAACCCCAGTCGCTGAGTGCAGATGGCTATTGTTGTTAAAGGGGAGGGGGCTTTTGGCTAAAGGACACTGAGCTCTTCATCCCTTCACAGTCTGGTCCTTCTGCTTCTCCTGTTTCCGCCAACAGCTCCCCACGACGCTCCCACGCATCGATTCCGCCCCCGCCCCACGCGGTTCTCCACCGAGTCCCCTTTGCTGGCATCCTGTGGCCCTCGTCTCCGGGAGGGAGCAGACGTGCTTCCTGTGACCCAGCGGCTCGAGGTCCCCGCCCCTCACGGGCTCCTGTTCCGGGACGTCTGCTTTCTCCATCACTTCCCCGGCTTCCCGGCCGGCCGGGCGGGCCCCATTCTCCAGGAGTAGCGCGCACAGAAGCGCCACTGTTCTGCCTTGGCAGCGGCCTGGCCCCGACAGCTTGTGCCTGAGCAGCAGACCCATCCGTCAGGCGAGAAGGATGGAGTGACGTCTGGCTGCCCACTCTGAGGACTCCCCAGGGAGACACCTCTGGCCTTGGCCCAGACTCCTCTCTTCCCCTCTCCCCACTCCCCAATCCGGCCCCCAACTGCCAGCTCAGTGTATACTTATGTCTCCCCTTCCCCACCCCCCCATACACATGCAGCCTGGGGCCTGAAGCCCAGGAGAAGCACCTCATCTCATGGGTCTCACTGAGAGGTCCTTCCCCTAGGTACATCCATCCGCATGGCAGGGCATCACTCTTTGTCCTAAAAGGATCCTGAGATCTCAGTGGACCACAATCCAAAGCTGAGTTAGCCAATTTACACTCAGGATTTAAACTAAGGCCTTCGGACAAACTGTATAGAGTGGAGGAATTAGAAAAATAATACAAATAAAACACATGGTCCTTATTCCTGGGTATTTACAGATACTTTATGCCTCCTGAACGTTTTGTAGAGATCAAATTCTCTTCTTGTGCTACAGAGCTTGCAAGCACCAAGATGACAAATTCTATGTCAAAGCAGAAAAAGAAAAAAAAATCCTCCAACACTTTTTTTTTTTTTTCGAAATGAGGTCTTTCTCTGTCTAGGGCTAGAGTGCAGCACTGTGATCATAGCTTACTGTAGCCTCAAACTCCTGGGCTCAAGAGATCCTCCTGCCTCAGCCTCCTCAGTAGCTGGGACTACATGCATGTACCACCACCCCCAATTTTTTTTTTAGAGACAGTGTTTAACTATGCTGTCCAGGCTGGCCTCAAGTGATCTTCCTGCCTCATCCTTCAAAAGTGCTAGCATTACAGGACCACCACACCTGGCCTCTACTTTCTTTTTGGTGTATACTTTTTCTTCTTATCAATTTGTGATAATCATCTATCATACCTGCTTAAAATAGTGCATACTTACACAGTATGGTTAGAAAGGCAGAATACACACTTAGATAGTCTAGAGAATAAGTATAAACTGCATGTGTTTGGGGGATGTAGAGTAATAGGAGAAGACATGAAAATTAAATTAAAATTAAATATGAATGATTTAAAATCACTCATATTTGGCTTCATCAAGGAGGACTTCCTGGAGGAGGGGAGACTGGATTTGGAAGTAGAATGGTGATATGAACTTGAAAAGAAAGCTCCATATGGGGAAACACTGGTTCTAAAGTGGGACAGATTCTATATTTTACTTCAGTCTACAACATATTGTCCCTGACAATAGAGTTAAGATGAAATAAGACCTGTGTGATAGCAAGAATTCAGGTAGGCAGGGAGATCTCTGATAATGCTGGAGCTAAGTGGATGGAGAGGCACCCTGAAACACTCCTTCTGCCAGAGTCCTCCCCTGGTTGGCTGTGGGTTATGGGAGGGGTACCTGGACTTGAAGATTTGGCCACCACTTCCCGTCATACCATTACATTTGGATGTAGGTCATTGAAGGCAGGAAGGGCCCCCCACATCAACCACCAACCCTGATACGGTTGGGGGAGGAGGGAGAGAGAAGCAAAGATTCTTTCTCTTTTACGCAGATTGTCAGGGGAGAAACTGAAGTCCTTTCACTCAAATCAGTAAGTATGTACTGAGCACCTAGTATGTGGCAAGCGCTCTATAGGCACTAAGAATCCAGAGATGATCAGGACATAATCCCTGTCAATAAGGTAATCATAGTCTACTGAAGGAGATAGTTTACTCATTGGTTCTATCATTTCATCAAAAACAAACAAACAAAAAAGGCCGGGCGTGGTGGCTCACGCCTGTAATCCTAGCACTCTGGGAGGCCGAGGCGGGCAGATTGCTGAGGTCAGGAGTTCGAAACCAGCCTGAGCAAGAGCAAGACCCCATCGCTACTAAAAATAGAAAGAAATTACTGGCCAACTAATATATATAGAAAAAAAAAATTAGCGGGGCATGGTGGCACATGCCTGTAGTCCCAGCTACTCAGGGAGGCTGAGGCAGGAGGATTGCTTGAGCCCAGGAGTTTGAGGTTGCTGTGAGCTAGGCTGATGCCACGGCACTCACTCTAGCCTGGGCAACAAAGCGAGACTCTGTCTCAAAAAAAAAAAAAAAAAAAGGCATTGAGCACTTAACTATGAGCCAGTGAGAGTTGCAGGCTCTAGAGATGCAGCTGTGAGCAAGACAGACCCATCCCTGTCCTATCAGAGACCAGAAGACAGGTATCTAAACCAGCATTGTAATTTAAGGTGACATGTGCTACAAAGGTGAAAGGACAGCTGCCCCGGGGTGGGGGGGAGGACACGAGTGGCATCTATTCTAGTCTGTGAAAGGGGACGCACGGATGAAGTGGAGAAGGCAACACCAAATCTGATCTGCTCAGAGGATGCGCAGAAATCAGGTACGGGCCGGCACGGGGCGGGTGTCATGGGCTTAGGGATTATGTGCCTGTGCAGCATCCCACCAGGAGCTTGTGGCCGAATCAGCTCAGGCTGAGCTTCTTCCCTCTGGTCACGGGATGGCACTGGCCTGCACTAACGCAGCTCTTCCCACAGCAGCAGGGAAAACCAGACGATAATCCTAACAGAGCCAGGCCAGGGAATGAGGTTATCAGTTGTCCTTAGCAGTTGTCCTGCTGGGAAGCTTCTGCCTCGGGGCTGGGCTGTTTGGGGGGGCTGGGGGGTGACAGGCACTGTGGAGGGTCTTACTCTTTCCACCCTCCTCTCTCTGATAACAGTTTTGAAACAAACCAGATTTTAAATAAAAAGAAACAGGTGATCTGTCTCTCTAGTTGCAGCTAAATACAAACCAGGACAAGAAAGAATTGTCCGCCCCAGAGACATTTCTACCTCCTGGGTCCTAACCAGCTCCCTGTGCCAGCCATTCCACCTCCACCTCCACCTATGCTGCCTCCCTGGAGCTGAATGTAGCAGGGCAGGGCAAAGCAGCAAACGAAAAGGGCACTCAGGAGACCAGAACAGTGTGGACAAAGGTCCTGAGGCCAGAGCACTAGGAACTGCAGGTCCCTCAGTGTAGAGATGTGTTGGCATGAGCTCACGAAGGGCCCAGTATGCCAGGCTAAAGGGCTGAGGACAGGGAGAGACACCTGAGGATTTGTGGTTTAAATTGTGACAAGTTTTTCCATGATATAGGCAATAGAATAGCATAACCCAGGCCGGGCGCGGTGGCTCACGCCTGTAATCCTAGCTCTCTGGGAGGCCAAGGCGGGTGGATTGCTCAAGTTCAGGAGTTCAAAACCAGCCTGAGCAAGAGCGAGACCCCGTCTCTACTATAAATAGAAAGAAATTAATTGGCCAACTGATATATATAGAAAAAATTAGCCGGGCATGGTGGTGCATGCCTGTAGTCCCAGCTACTTGGGAGGCTGAGGCAGAAGGATCGCTCGAGCCCAGGAGTTTGAGGTTGCTGTGAGCTAGGCTGATGCCACGGCACTCACTCTAGCCTGGGCAACAAAGCGAGACTCTGTCTCAAAAAAAAAAAAAAAAAAAAAAAAGAATAGCATAACCCACTATCTAGACTAAAGGTTTTGTTGAGCTACTGTTAACATTTCGTCAGTTTTGCTCCTGAGTTTTCAAAATAAAATGAATAGACTATTACAGATAAAGTCGCAGCTCCCTCTGTCCCCCTCCCCAGTGCCATTCTCATCCTTTCCAGAGGCACCACTGTCATAAATTTGAGTGGTTCTTCCAGTCCATGTTTGACCACATACATATATCCATGAATAACATATTCTATTGCTTCAGTGCATTTTTAAAGCTATCCAACTGTTATAATTTATAACCTTATTTTCTCTTGCCACATTTAAAAAAAGTCTTTATTTGAAGTTTTTGGCAAAGTGCTGACAAGGGTAGCATTGGATTCGTAAGACTTCGCTGGCTACCAAAGAGAGGATTCCAGGTGACAAGGGAGGACCAAGCATGGTGACAGTGGGAAGGAGGAGACCGAGGTAACAGAGGCTCAGGAGAATCCACTCCAGGGGTCACTGGTGGCAAGCCTGGGAGGGCAGGGACTTGTTCTGTGCACGACGTTCTTCAGCACCGTGAGCGGGCCTGGGTGTTCGTTGAAGACACCCAATGAATGTTTGTTGACTGAGAGAGGCTGATGAGGGGAGGGGGGATCTAGGATTACTGCCAGGTTCCTGGCCTGATATGGCTGCCTGGACAATGGTCCCAGTCTCCAACACGAGGGTCCCAGGAGGAAAAACCGGATCTCGGAGAAAGATGACTCCAGACACCATCTTTCTGGTCCAGAGCAAATTAGGCTGCGCTTTGTAAGAGGGACGGAGGTTAGGAAGCAGACTACACTTCCGTTCTCATATAGTTGCTGAAGGGTATGAAGCATTTGAAGGGACCCAGAGACTGCAAGGTGGAAAGGCTCAGTCCTTCTGGGGGGCAAAGGGATAGTTGAAAAACAAACAAAATATAAAAAGCAGTTTCCTCCAAAGGCCAGGAGGGCAGGCCCAGCTCTTGCATTAGCCGCAGCGTGTGCTGCCACCCTTTGCGCGGTGGGCACCCGCAGCCGGTTAGCCAAGGCAGAGGAGGAGGAAGAAGGTGTAACAAGTGAATCTGGAATCATAAAGACTTTGTCAAATGCCCACACTCTCAACTTTGCTCCCATTCCACATTCATCAACAAAATGGACAGATGAGGTGATCCCAACTGCTTCTTAGGGACTTGTTCTTGACCAAATCCAATCTCTCTGTTCAGGGAAGAATGTGAAAGATAGCCTGCTCTCCAGCTCTTAAGAGCCAGAGCTCTAGCCCTTCACCTTGAGAGGCTACCCTCTGTAAGAGCTCCCTCAAAGCCACCGCCACCCCTCCTCACCTCCTCACCCCACCACTGCCTATCCTCGGATGCTAATTCACCTATAACCAGCCTCCTGTCTTGCGTCCCCACTTGGTCTTGTTCTTCTCCTTCTCTGACTCACTCCACCTGGGAGCCTGCCCTGTCCTTCCTCTCACCCCCGGCACTGATTTCTGAGCAAAGTCTGGATGCTCACAGTGCTGTCTTTCTCTGTCTCTGTCCCTCTTTCCAGCCTTTCGCCTGAGCCTTGGAGAGCTTGGTCTCAGAGCTGTTTGGGTCCTGGCTATGGCTAAGTGACATTTCCCTACTTTATCCCTGGGTTCTGGGTCAGAAATGCTTTTCCCATCCTCTCTCTGAGGGGAGCAGAGGTGTCACTTTAGTTTTGTTGGATATGGCAGAGTAAGGCATGCCCTTCTCTAAAAAATAGAGCTATCATGGATCTAAGTCACTTGGCTCCCTTTCTTAGGAGTACCTGCAATTCAGACTTGTTCTTTATTCAAGCAATTTTAAATATTGTAAAACAATGGAGTAGATGGAGGAGAAAATCTTGGTATCATCTTACCATGAGCCTGCAATTTGAAGGTATGTTCCAGGATCCACTGGAAAGGCCCTGGTCCTCAGGATCCAATTCCTAGAGTCGCCAAAGGGCCAACCTAATGATCCTCAAACCAGGCTGTGACCAATCCCCTCGCACCTTGAACTTGAGAAGGCTCCTAATTTTTATCAGAGCAATACACACTGCAGAGTACCACCTCCCTGAGTCCCATGCTGAGAAGAGCTCTAAACCAGAGAATTAGGCTATGTAAACGTTCACCTTAAACAGGTGTAGACTCAACATGATCTCAAAAGTCATGTGACTTGCCCAGCTAACCTGGTTCTTCCCCAATGGGAAACTGCTAGGACTTCTTTTCTTCCTTCTTTTCACCTATCTGAATTGTTAAATTTCTCTACAATGAATGTATATTACATATACTATTAAGAAGAAAATAAGGCCAGGTGTGGTGGCTCACACCTGTAATTCTAGCACTCTGGGAGGCCGAGGCGGGAGGATTGTTTGAGCTCAAGATCAGGAGTTCAAGATCAGCCTGAGCAAGAACGAGACCCCGTCTCTACTAAAAATAGAAAGAAATTATCTGGACAACTAAAAATATGGAAAAAATTAGCCAGGCATGGTGGCACATGCCTGTAGTCCAGCTACTTGGGAGCTGAGGCAGAGAGAAGGATTGCTTAAGCCTAGGAGTTTGAGGTTGCTGTGAGCTATGCTGACGCCATGGTCTAGCCTGGGCAACAGAGCCAGACTTTGTCTCCAAAAAAAAAAAAAAAAAGGAAGAAAAAAATAAAACCTTAGAAAGACCAGGAGTTAGGAATGTAACTTTGGAGGGCCATGGTAATGCATGTTGCTGAGCTAGGTAACAGCACCCTAGCTAGGTGTGTGTCTTGTAGAGGGTCCAAGGGTCAAGGGCCACTGCAGGGCCCTTTAAAAACATGGAAGCCTTGAGCCCTGGGCAGCCCCAAGGCTCTATCAACAGAGGGCACTTGTAGAGAATTAGAGTGGGGGTCCCCAACAGATGCAGGGCTGGATGGTTGAATACCTGTCCCATTCATAAACTTAAAAGCATCTAAATCACAGGTGGCCTTTGGGTTTTTTTTTTTTTTTAAGAAACTAACTAATCCTAAGTGTTCTGCTTTGTAGCCTTCTATAAAATGTGACTATGCACTCGGTTGATGATTAGTGATTCATTCGGCTAGTAATTATAAAATAGGAAGGAATCAGAAACAAGAGTCATACATTTAAATGAGATGCTTCATGTTCTTAATGCTAAACTTGAAGGTGAAACAGTGGGAAGATAGAAACAACAGTGTTGTTATTTGTTTGTTTGGCTCATTTCAAGAATGAAGAAGTTGGAAATGATGGCTATTGTCCAGGCTCTGTCCCTGACTTAGGAATTCTAAAACTTTTCTGCAAAAGTCCCTCTGATCTTAGGGATGGGAGCATGAACTCGGACCCCAGCAGTCTGGGGACTTAGCCTGAAGGGCCATCAACAAGAATCGATTCTTTCTTTCTTTTTAAAAAAAGACATGTTTAATTAAAGAGAGTAGGATGCTTTGTATTCTTTATTTATACTATATAAAACTAGGATTTTTTTTACTAATAAGAAAATAGGAGCAGATTCTTTTAAGGCATTAAGTTTTAGCTTTAAAATTACACAAACTTTGCATTTTATTACATACTATATTTTGTGCATTTTAATGTAAACATGATGTTTTAAACTATTTGCCATCAGAAACTCCTTATATATCTTGTGACACCCTGGGCATGCAGCCACTGCAGTGTGGCCCTGCGTCCCTTGCACCCAGGTGAGAGGTGCTACAGACAGTTCCCCTCCCATGAGTCCCTTCTCTGTTTGATTTTTTTTTTTAATTTGTTAAACTCCACTGCCACTATCCTAGGTTATATCGTTTAAATTCTCACAATCACCTGCCTGAGGCCACACAGCTGTAGAAAGGCAGAGTGAGGATTCAAACACCTGTCTGCTTGGCTCCGAAGCAGACTGTAGCCCCTGCTGCCTCAAGGAGGCCAAGGCTGGTGCACCTGGCCAAGTGAGTGGTGACCTCCAGGGAAGGACTGTTGTGGCACATCGAGAAAGAGCATGGGTGTAATAAGAGAAGTAACAGAAAAGCTAGGTTAGGTCTAGCTCTGCCCTGGACTAGCTATAGGTAATTGAGGGAGCCCGTTAGCCTCACCACGAAATGAGATGAAAGAGGTTGGTAAAAGGGACGAGAGAAAAAAAGATGAGTGTTGAGTCACATCCCAGCTTCCTCTTTGGCCCTGCTGCTCACCAGCTGCATCATCTTAGGCAAGTTGCTAAAGCTCTAAGCTTTGGTTTCCTCACTTCCAAAATGTCAAAAATAATACCCACTTCAAAGGCTGCTCTAGAGATTAAAAATAATATATGTGAAACACCTGGAACAGAGTTTGACACATAGTAGTTGCTCAATAAATGCTTCCCAATATAAGTAATCCTTGTGATAGTAGTATTAGCAATAGTACCCATATTAAAAAATTATGATTATTAAAATGAGAGAAATCTATGATAGCCATGCTACAAGGCAAGGCAATCCCTTAAAAATAAGGAGCTGGGTCAGGCACAGTGGCTCATGCCTGTAATCTCAACAGTTTGGGAGGCTGAGGTGGGAGGATCAATTGAGGCCAGGAGTTTGACACCAGCCTGAGAAACATAGAGAGACCTCGTCTCTACCAAAAATAGAAAAATTAGCCAGGTGTGGTGGGACATGTCTGTAGTCCCAGCTACTCAGGAGGCTGAGGCAGGAGGATCTCTTGAGCTGGGGAGTTTAAGGTTGCTGTGAGCTACTATGACGCCACTGTACTCCAGCCCAAGCAACAGAGCAAGACCCTGTCTTAAAAAAATTAAAAATAAAATAAGGAGCTGAAGAAGGCCTACCTTAATGTACACCAAAATAGTTTGGCTGGTTAAAGGCTTAGAGTTCCCTTCAACCAGTGGGGAGGGGAACTGGCCTGGAGAAATAGTTTGGGGCAGGTGGAGGTGGAAGTAGGGAAGATCCAGACCCTCCAGGTCAGGGGTCCTCAAACTTTTTAAACAGGGGACCAGTTCACTGTCCCTCAGACTGTTGGAGAGTGCGCACTGTGGGCCCGGGACAAGTCGGCTGCTAAGCAGGACAGGCAGCTGCAGCAAAAACACCTGGAGTACTGGATAAATGTGCTAGGCGGCCCCCATGTGGCCCGCAGGCCGTAGTTTGAGGACGCCTGCTCCAGGTCCTCTGCTGAGCCAGTTTGGAGGACAGAGCCTGGCCCTCCACGAAGAGAAACTCTCAAGGTCTCTCTCAGCTTTGACAATGGCTAAGTCCGATTCTGTGACTCAACCTGTCTGCCCTAATTCCTCAGTGTGGGCAGGACATGAAAGATCATCTGCCAGTGTCTCGGTGAACTTGGGTGGCCCCCATCTTGGCAGCTACCCACAGATACTTCAAAGTCTCAGTGATGGGGATTCTTTCTAAAGGGACCCCAGGCTTGACCAAAGACTGCCTCTCCATCTTCCTATCGGGGCCTTGCAGGCCAGCCTGGAGGGAGTTTTCCAAAGCAGGTGGGCTCCTTTAGTGGCCAAGACAGCGTGGGCAGGATAGGCTCTCCTCTCCCTAGGCCTTTCCCCCCTAAGCTGGTGTCCCAGGCACCTCTCTCAGTTTGGAAAGCAGATTATTTATGGTTTATTTTTGACACCAGATCATCGCTGCCCAAGTTTCATCAATTTGTCACTGTTTTTATTGTCAGCAATTGCCCATAACTGGAGCACATTTAAAATGTCATTGATCTTGGTATTACAGTGTCATAATCTGACAGTAATAGGTGTAGCCAGCACAGGAAGCCCAGGCCCTGAGATTGATGGCATTCAGCACACCAATTATATTCTGTCCATCTAAGTGATAAAAGAGTACGTAGGAGGCATTCAATAGATAAATTAGATATCGCTCCCAATTATGTCCCTTTATTTTATGGAGTCATATGCTCCCCTTAGAACTTTTTTTCTTCATTTGGCTTGTAAAGGGGCATTACTTGACCCCCAAAGACCAGGACTGCCTCCCCTGCCTGCCCTACCTAGGGTTCGACTCTGAGCCCTCCCTCCCTTCCTGTGGTCTCTCACCTGGGCTTTCTCCAGAACTCACCTAGGAGCCTCCTCAGCATGGTGAGTGGCACAGGTATAGAGGGAAGGAGGTGGAGATGCCTCAGTGTCTGGGGAGGAGTCAGAGGAGACCTTTGGGGAGGACTAGGGGGTCTGGCAATGCCTTTCCTTAGTGTGACTCTGGCCGAAGAAATGAGATGAGGAGAGGAGCTAGGAAATGGGCTAAGAGCCTTCGGTCCAGACACCAGCAGAGCCTTGCATTAGGACAACAGGTGATTAATTGGCTGTGGCTGGGGAGGAGGAGGATGGTAAGAAGGTTTTTAGCCCTCAGGAAGTGAATTCATCCATCCCCCCTCCCCACCTCCACTCTAGACTGGGTTGAGCCATTTCAAACTTTTCCTAGGAAGAACCTCCCAGAATCTCCCGCACCCCCATTTCATTCCAGATGACTTTCTCAGCTCGAGGTCTAGCTCTGTCACTGTGACAGGAGCATAATGCCAGCTTTCCTGGGGAAGCGGCAGGCTCTCTGTTTGAGAACAAGCCCCAGGAGCAGCTCATTTTCAAGGAGAGAGCTTGCCTGAGGCAGGGAAGTGCCTGGCCAGGGAATAGCGGTCCAGTGAAGGGAGAACTTTATTTAGGGCCTGGCTTTATACGCACCTTATGCTCTGAGGACAGCCCTGACCTGGTCCAGACTCCTGTTCCCCCACACCCCTATGTCCCCCTGAAGGCAGCAGGAAACAAGAGGAGGCCGAGACACCGAGTGGTGAACAGTGATCCAGGTCTATGTACTGAGCTTTGAAAGAGAAAGTGTCCGAGGGCTGGGCTGCTCCCCATAGCCTGTTGCCATCTCAACGTTATAAATAATCCTGGCACTAAGTGCCCTGTTACACTGAGGGGAACTAGTTCTTACAGCATGAAACTTGAGAGTATGGCTCAGGGAGGAGGGACGGCTGGGGACAGGGGAGAGAGATGGTGCACGATCACCCTGGGGGGCTCCTCAAGTACACCCCCAGGCTGGTGATAGATGAATTTCTGGAGCCATGGATGGCATTTCAAGTGAAATGTTTATAGGAAATGAGTGTGATTTAAACAAGGTCTTGGCCGATAAACACCAGCCAGATGGGGGGAGAGGGCAAGGCGAGGAGCGGAGGAATCAGAGGCCCGGAGGCCCCTGTGTTAAGTAGCTGTCTGAAGCTCTGCTCAAACACACACGCCAGCTTTGGTCTTAACATGTTTTTAAGAGCTGGTTATGATTTCCTTGAGGGCGGCTCAGATTAAGACTAGAGTGGAGCCCCCAGCTGAGCGCCTTCAATAACTGTCCATCACACCCTCTTTAGAGACAGCAGCCTCCTCCCCTCGGCTCCGGGAGCCTGGGCCTGGGGAGAGCTGCGAACTGTGCTGCCTGTCAGCTGTTCCTGGGCAGCACGGGCCTGTCTGCCCTTTGCACCGGGCCCTGCCCTGGGTGCTGGGGCCGATCCCGTGGACAGGGATTGGGCCCCTCCCTCAGAGAGCTCTCAGCCTTCGAGGAAAGGGCATACACAACCTAGAAAAGAAGAGAGAAAGTGAAGAAAGCAAAAGGACGGAAGTCAAGGAAGAGGAAACTGTCGCCAAATCCAGAACCCAGTCCCCTCTCACCACATCCACTACTGTCACGCCATCTAAGCCACTCATCTCTCACCTGGATTAGTGCAAGAACCTTTTAACAAGCCTCCCTGCATCTTCCCTTGCTCTCCTGCAGCCTATTGTTAACACAAAAGACAAGAGGATGATTTAAAAACTGAAGTCTAATTGTGTCTTCCCTCCCCACTTCACTCCGAGTAAAAAGTGAAGTCCTTAAGTTAGCCTCCAAGGCCCTACATCATCTGGCCCCTCATTACCTCTCGATGTCACCCCCTCCCACTCTTCTTGCTCACTCCCTGACAGCCACACTGGCCTCCAGGCCCCACAAACTTGCCAGGCATGCTTCTGTCTCAGGGCCTTTGCACCAGCTATTCTCTCCACTTGGAACACTCCTGCTGAGATACCTGTGGGGCTTGCTTACTCTCTCACCTCTAAGTCTTTGTTGACATATCGTATTCTCAATGAGACCTTCTTGACTACCATATTTAAAATGTCAGACTTCTCCTCCATCCTGATTCCTCTATCTCTGATCTTTTTCTTTCTGTAACAATCACCACTTTCTAATAGACAATATAACTTACTTATTTAGTAAGTATATTGTTCATTATATGTCTTTACCTGTTAGAATATAAACTCCATATAGGCAGGGATCTCTCTCTGTTTTGATCACAATGTATTCCAAGAACCTGGAATAGGCCAAGCGCGGTGGCTCACGCCTATAATCCTAGCACTCTGGGAGGCCAAGGCAGGTGGATTGCTCGAGGTCAGAAGTTTGAAACCAGCCTGAGCAAGAGCGAGACCCTGTCTCTACTATAAATAGAAAGAAATTAATTTGCCAACTAATATATATATAGAAAAAATTAGCCGGGCATGGTGGTGCATGCCTCTAGTGCCAGCTACTTGGGAGGCTGAGGCAGTAGGATTGCTTGAGCCCAGGAGTCTGAGGTTGCTGTGAGCTAGGCTGATGCCACAGCACTCACTCTAGCCTGGGCAACAAAGCGAGACTCTGTCTCAAAAAATAGAAAAATAAAAGAACCTGGAATAGTGCTCAGTAATAATTGCTTAAAGGGGCAAATGCAGAGGATGAGGTTAACCATGGCAGGATTTGGAGGGGAGGATAGAGGAGGCCGTCCCAGGCTTGGGATCAGCTTGTGCCTTATCTCGCAGCAAGCCATGTGTAAAGATCTGGGAGTCAGAGTATGGGGCACGAGTGTAAGAGTTGGGCTGGGACATCACCCACAATAGGGGAATTCAGTTGGCAAAAGGACTAGAGAAGATGTACTTCCTGGATCTGGTGGAAGACTTGGCTTTAGGTTGGGATTTCACTATCTTCATGACCAAAGTATAATTTGGAATAATATTAATAATACCAAAGGGATGTGCAAGACAAGAATAAGATGGTTGGAAACAGGGGTAGACTGGGACTTCAGAAGCCTTCAAGGTGGGGGGAGGGTAGCTGAAAGAGCAGGTGTGTGTCTTCTAAGTCTGAAAAAAAGATTGAGGTGGAATTATAGGACCTGAAGGAAGACTGTGAATGCAAGCGGGAGGAGGAAATCAAGTCACTGGAGGCTATAATCCCAAAGACGATGTTCCATCTCCACTGAGGGAAGACTAAAAAGCCATGGGCTACACCTACATTAGAAAAAACAGGAATTAGACATCAAGAAAGGCCTTGCAAAAACACAACAGGTGGTAGAGAACAGGCATGCAGCCTTGTCCCCTGGGAAACTGGAGCAGGACTCAACTGGGTGCAGGCTCAGCCAGGCTAATAAGGAGGGCCCTGTGGGTCTGCGAGGCTTCCGGGCGAGAGTGTGTGGGACTGGAGCCCTGGAGAGGGTTCCTGCCTCTGCCTGGCTCCCGACTCCACCCTCTCACCTGCCAGGTGTCTGAGCTCCTTAGGCGTGCAACATAAGCCCTCTCTCCTACCCTAGGGTCTCTGCACCTTATCAGGGTGGGAAGGGGTCATTAGTATTCCAAGGCTCCTCCTGTCCAGGCCAAAACACTTTTTACCACCTCTCCCCAAAATATCAGTGCTCAACTCGACTTTGTGGTGACTTCAGGGTACAAGCCAGGAGAACCAGAAAGTATCTTTGGAAGGTTATAGAAGACAGTGGTTACTGCAGTTATAATGGAGTGAAGACCTAGAGTCCTGTGGATGGGGGAAGACTTACTTGTCATTGAATAACTTTTGATGCCTTTTTGAGTTTTGAGCCATGTACATGTATTTCCTATTCAAAATAAAATAAAATAATTAAACTCAGACAAAAGTAACAACAACAAAGATAGATCTAAGGAAGTAGGAACTTTATGCCTCGGACTGTTACCCTAAGGACAATGATCCTTGCCCAGTGATTCTTGCCCAAGTGCACCCTCTTCCTCATCTGGTATCTCCATTCTCTAGAGGATCAGGGAGGGGCATGGTTGGCCTGATGTCACATAGCATTTAAGACTAGCAAAGTTCTGGGGATTAGTTGTCCAGACTGTCAGTGTTGGCTTTCTGTTCTGTTCTTCAATGGCCAGGCCTGCCCATTGATCTTTCTGTAATATGGGCAGAACTGTATATATGCTACAAATCAAACTTCAATGAGTTATTTTAAGAGTCTGAAATAACATCTTTCCCAAGGAGTATCTCTTTACAGAGCTCTCCTCTGTCCCCTGATGTGATGTCTGATAGTTTATCCCCTCCCACCCCCCGACTTCCTGCCTCCCTCCTATTAACCACCCTGTGCTACCAAAGTGGCTCTCCACTGAAACTTGGCCCTACCCCTGACAAGACATGTTACCTTCAGCACGTCATTTTAACCTTTCTGTGCCTCTGTTTCTCCATCTATAATTGAGGATCCTGACCCTTCTCTCGTGGCTCTTCATTCATCCATTGGTATAACCAGCATGCGTTCTGTACCTGGCATTGAATTTGGCACCAAGGATCACAGAATACAATGTATGTGAAGTTAGTGCAGAGACACTGAGAGTTATTGCCAAGGCCTCCTTCGCTGGATGCTTTTCCAGGCTGGGTGCTCCAACCCCCGTACCTGGCATGGCCTTGGAGGAATTGTTTCATAGTCTACTCCCAACCTGTCAACTTTTAGCACTACTCCTGAGGCGAAGTTGACATCCTGCTCTGGAGGAATTGGCTGGGGCTGCCGAAATAGTCTATTTCCCAGGTTTTTCCATTCGGTTAGATCCTGAGGCATCCCTTTGCCGGCATGAAGGAGTAATGCTGAAATTTGTTTGTGGATCTTTAGTTTGGGATTGCAGGTGTGTCTGCCTCTCTTGCCCTCTGGGGCACTATCCCTGGGAGTTGGAGCTGGAACAAGAAGACAGGAAATGGAGTCTACTCCAGTCCCTCCTTTCCCAAGTCCCGTGCCTCTCTGGGGATGGGTACAAAGGCTAAGATTTGCCTCCCTCCAAAGGTAAACTGGGCCGTGGTGGAAAGACAGGGCCTTCTTCAGAACAAACACCACTGCCTAAGTGTATACAGGAGCTTGTTTCAGCTTGAGGAAAGAGACATTTCCAGAGTTTTTGGCAGAACGTTGTCCACACTCCTTGCCTGACCACTGAGGATCGGGTGAGCATCACTCAGAGGGAGGGGAGTCTGTAGAAAAAACATGCTCCTTCAGTACTGGTCATGACACAATCTCAAGTCAAGGGATTGCGCTGAGGGACCCTTGCCCATGGTGCCACTGAGGGACCATGGCAGCAAGGAAAGATCAAATCTAGACATAAGGAGGCACCTCCTGGTTGTCAGGAAACAGGTTTAAGAGGAGAGGATAGATGGAACTACTCAGACATGGTCCTCCCAGGGAAGGCAGGAAAGATGAGGTGATCTGGGAGTTGCAAAGGATTTGGGGATTCTATGATGTTGCAGAGCTGGCAGCGACTGGGGAGGAGGCCAGGGAGATGTCAGTTCATCCACGTCCAGAGCACAAACGCTGTGGACAGAGACCAGGTAACAGGAACCCCCAGCATGCCCAACACGATGCCTCGTCCACGGCCAATTGGAGAATGTGACTGAGGACAAGTCCCTCCCTGGAAGATGGTGCCAACGCTATGCTCAGGGAAGGACAGCTGGGCTTTAAAGTCCCAGCAAAAAAAGTGGTCCCAAACTGTAGTACCTGGAAGTACTTCTTCATGTCCAACCTCAGTCCTGCTTACCACAGTTTGATCTCACTGCAACCTGTGGGATTTTATCGGCCCCTCAAGGAAAAACTGAATAGGAGATAAGGAAGTAACAGGGCTTGCTTTCAGGACTTCCCTGTTGTCTGTGGGAGGCAGAACAAGTTGGTTGGCCAAACTCTCAAGTGCCTATCTCAGCTCTCAGGCAGTCCTGTGGGAAGTGGGCAGGGAAGTCTTCCCATGAGGACAGCAGGGGGCAAAGAGGGTCAGTGGCCAGGAGAAGTGGGGTTCAGGAAGCTCCTCCCGGAGAGGGTGAGGGAGGAAGACTGCAGCTTCGGGAGGGCAGGAGCAGATACTGCACCATCTCAGCTGCCAGGTGCCCAGCACAGAACAGGCACCCAAAACATTGAAGTGGAATGAATAAATGAGTCTCTGGGCCAAGAGCTGCCCCAGCCAGCAGCCGGAATGGGTTTTTGGTAAGTGACTCCCCTCTCTGAGCCTCCTTTCTTCATCTGTCAAATTGGGAGCTTGCAGTGGATAATCTCTAAAGTTTTTTCCACCCCTGACAAGATGTGGTTTCCTATTTCCCTGCTCTCTCATCTGTCCATCTCTGCTTCTCTTTCCCTCTACGTCTTCTCTTTTTCTTCCCCTTTAAGTCCTTCTCTGCTGCTTAACGGCCAGTCTCTGAGCCCCCTTTTCAGCCTCTCCCCTCCTCAGCCAATTTTCTCTCCCTTTTCCGTTCCAAGTGTTTCTCCCTCTCCTGCCTGTGGTGACTCCTCCAGCCACTACCCTGGTGGCCTCCACCCCGTACCTTCTGTCCTGCGCCCCTCCCCCCCGTGTCCCCTTCATCAACCTTAGACCCCAGAAGGGCGAGATTGGAAGAAGAGGAGGAGGGTCCTCTCCCCTGCCCCTGCAGTGGCCCGTCCGCAGCGTCCCCGCCCCACGCCCCCACCGCCCCAGCCGAGCGGGGCCAGCCGCCTGCGCCTCAGCAGCCGGTGCCGCGCTGCTCCCTCGCCCCACGCTAATGCGATCTGGAGAGACCCGGGCGGGCGGCGGGCAGTCTGGCCTGAGCGTCCCGGGCGGCGCTGATGGATGGTCCCCTGACAGTAATCGCAGAATGAGGACGCGCTGGCGACGCTCTCGCCCGAGGCCCCGCTGTTTGGCGAGCCAGGGAGTCCCTCCCTCGGTAGCGCCTGCCTCCCAGGCGCGCTCAGCTCCCTGGGCGCTGGGGAGGCGCAGAGCCCGCAGGTTAGGGCCCAGGCGGGGCTCTCCTTGCTCTCTCCAAAGACACCAGTTTCGGTTTTGAAATCTTCCTTGGATCTACACTGGGTCTGTGAGTCTGAACAAGCTACTCAACTCCTTGAGCCTCAGTTTCCCCTTCTATATAATGGGAAATAATAGTATTTTAAAGCCCGGATGGAGAGTGTTGGGAGCACAGGAGAAAATACCACTCTTCCATAGAAATAGATTTTTACTTTTAGTTTACCGTGCTCAGGGCTAAGTGTATGAAGCTGAATACACTGAGAGGCTATTCACACACAGAATATACCTTTATACTCGTACACATGTGATAATGTTTTTAGGATAATAAATACACTTGAAAATAAGGGATGGCAATAGCAGCATTGTTTAGATGTCTTTGAAGACAAAAACATCAGCTCAGGTATTTCTCCAGGGAGGCGACTGCCCCCAGCAGGGCTCTTTCTTCACTCTGCCCAGGCCCACCCACCAGTCTAAGGTCCTAGTCCCCACCCAGTCTCCAGATTCTCCACAATCCAGGGCCAGGCACAGATAGCATGAGGGAAGCTCTCTCTTGGAGAAGTGTTCCTGGATAATTTCCCAGCCCCTTACCCACTTTCTTTTCTTTTCTTCCTGCCCACCCCCCCCCCCCCCACACACACACACATTTTTAGGTGACACAGTTCTCAGGCTCCTTCACTCCTCCCACCCCAGGGGTTGCTCCTTGGGCATGGCCCGTCAAGAGGCTGGGGCTGAGGGTCCAGAACTAATTACGATTCTGAGAGCTCACCCAGACGCCTCCTCACTCCCTTTTAACCTTTCCCTCTCATCAGAAGCCAAATTGAGTTAGTCTTGAGTTTTGATTTAATTCCTGAAATGGAGTCATAATCTGCTTAGTGTCCTTTCCCCAAGTCCTGAGTACTGAAGTGTGTGTGTTTGAGGTGGAGTTATTGAGGGAGCAACCCTGTGACCTCTGGAGAACCCCCCCCACACACACACACACCCTCATCTCCCAAACAACACCAAAGAGCAAGAGATACCAGGGCCCTGAGTTGCAGAGTGGTATAGCGATGATGACATCTCAGATTTATGGTCACTTACCATGTGCCAGGATTGAGTAAGAGCACTGTGCCTGCATTTCTCACCCAGTTCTCACAAATACCTTTCAGGTAGGCATCATTCATATTCCCAATTTATAGATGAAGAAACTGAGGCTTTGAGAGGTTAAGTAGCTTCTGCTGCATCCTACAGCTATTATAGATGGTACCCAACTTATGATGGTTTGACTTAAGATTTTTCAGCTTTTTGATGGTGCCAAAGTGATACACATTTAGTAGAAACCATACTTTGACCATTCTGGTTTTCACTTTCAGGATAGCATTCCATAAATTACTTGAGATATTTAACACTTTATTATAAAATAGGCTTTGTGTTAGATGATTTTGCCCGACTGTAGGCTAATATTAAGTGTTGTGAGCATGTTTAAGGTAGGCTAGGCTAAGCTGTGACGTTCAGTAGGAGTATCAAAAGCATTTCAACTTACAATGTTTTAAACTTACAATGGCTTTATTGGGGAATAACCTCAATGTAAATCAAGGAACATCTCTAACTAAATGGTAGAGCCCAAATTTGAAACTACACAGTCAGACAGCAGAACCTATGCTCTTAACCACTTAGCTGTGTGATTCTGGGCAAGATTCTTAATTTCTACCCTCATTTGCAAAATGCAGATAATAAATAGGGATAATAAGATACACTCCCTTCATAGAATTGTTGTGTTGATTAAATGAGATAAGGCATTCACCCTACTCACAGTAAGCATTCAGTTGTTTAGGTGCCCTAAACATTGGGGTAGGGTTGAACAAGGGAAGGGGTAAAAGGCATGCAATAGGGTCACTATTATGAATTATTATTATTGATAATAATAGTTATCATTTATTGAGAGTCTACTGGGCACAAGCCATCCTACCAGGTAAAAATTGCTATGCCAGCCGGGCGCTGTGGCTCACGCCTGTAATCCTAGCTCTTGGGAGGCCGAGGCGGGCGGATTGCTCAAGGTCAGGAGTTCAAAACCAGCCTGAGCAAGAGCGAGACCCCGTCTCTACTATAAATAGAAAGAAATTAATTGGCCAACTGATATATATATAAAAAATTAGCCGGGCATGGTGGCGCATGCCTGTAGTCCCAGCTACTCGGGAGGCTGAGGCAGAAGGATCACTCGAGCCCAGGAGTTTGAGGTTGCTGTGAGCTAGGCTGACGCCACGGCACTCACTCTAGCCTGGACAACAAAGTGAGACTCTGTCTCAAAAAAAAAAAAAAAAAAAAAAAAATTGCTATGCCTGTCTTACAGATGAAGAAACTGAGTTTTAGGCTGGGCAGTGTGGCTCACGCCTGTAATCCTAGCTCTCTGGGAGGCCCAGGCGGGTGGATCGTTTGAGCTCAGGAGTTGGAAACTAGCCTGAGCAAGAGCAAGACCCCATCTCTACTATAAATAGAAAGAAATTAATTTGCCAACTAATATATATAGAAAAAAATTAGCCGGGCATGGTGGTGCATGCCTGTAGTCCCAGCTACTTGGGAGGCTGAGGCAGCAGGATTGCTTGAGCCCAGGAGTTTGAGGTTGCTGTGAGCTAGGCTGACGCCATGGCACTCACTCTAGCCTGGGCAACAAAGTGAGACTCTGTCTCAAAAAAAAAAAGAAAAAGAAAAAAAGAAACTGAGTTTTAGATAAATTAAACCTCTTAAAGCCACCTGGTTAATAAGTGGCAGAACAGAGCTGTATTCAAACATTGGGCCCCTGGACTCCAAAGCCTGCTGCTCCCAGTGTCCTCAGGGTCAGCAAAGGCTGGCCTCTCCTGAGGGAGTTTAGGTCTGAGGCCAACAAACCCATGTCACACCCTTTACCACCTGTAACCTGATTTTCTCCAGGTAAGCAATGTTTTCTTAAAAGAACAGGAAGAGAGTAAATAAAGAAGCAACTAAGACAGTTTCTCCCTCCCCCAAAACCCTCTCCCCAACCCCCACCCTCCTCACTCCCCTGTTTCCTCTGTGCTCAAGTTTGTGGCCATTAAATAGAAGAGGAGAAAGTTTGAACAAGGCATGAAATATTTATCAGTTAATTACAATATGCAGATTCTGTTCCTGGGGGTGATTTATCTTTTTGGAAATATAGGAAAAGATCCTGGAAACTTGTATCCTAATTGCTTGGCCTATTATTGTAGCAACCAGGTATAAACTCCATTTACTATGTAACTACAAATTTTCCCACTACTGGGGGCAGCTGCTTCTGCCTCCATCACTGGTGGTCTGAGAACCACATGCCTTTCTGATGAGAGAGGGACCTCTGAAAAGTCAATTTGTCCATTTCCCTGTCTCCTCTTAATGTGGCCCCTTTCTAAATCCTAATAGCTATAGGAAACAAAAAAGATCAGAGTCTTCGAAACCCTGGGATCTCAAGAGAAGCTAATTCTAAGTGACACCCTCCCCCCAGTGCATCGTGCCACGACATGGGTGTGTCCCATGTCCAGAAGAAGCTCTCAGCTGAGTATCTCTCCTCTTCCTGCTCTGGCAGAAGTGGCAGCCCTCCTCTTGCCTCTTGTATCACTTCCTAGGGCCCACACCTCAACAGCACATTAGCATCACCTGGGAAGTTTTTAAGAATCCAGATGCCTGGGCCTTATTCTAAGGCAACCAAATCAGAGTATCTGGAGGTAGGACCCAGACTTCAGTATTTTTAAAAGCTCCAGGGGGTTCCCATGTGTGGCCAGAGTTGAGACCCTCTAGGTCAGGTGTCCTCAAACTACAGCCCACGGGCCACATTCGGGCTACCTAGCACATTTATCCAGCCCTCTGGGTGTTGTTGCTGCTGCTGTCTGTCCTGCTCAGCAGCCTACTCGTCCCAGGCCCACAGTACACACTTTCCAATGGTCTGAGGGACAGTGAACTGGCCCCCTGTTTAAAAAGTTTGAGGACTCCTGCTCTAGGGCTAAAAGAGAAGAGTGTGGCTGCCTGGTCAAAGGGCCTTGCTTATCTATAAGACTATGTCATTTTTATCCCTCCCTCTCTGGTGCTGGAGGAGAGAATTCTTTCACTTTTATTGGAATCTGAAGAACATCCCTTTCTCTCTTCACAAGAAGCTTCTAATATTAATAACTATTCATACAATTTACCAAGCCCCTGCTGAATGAATGGATCTATGCAAATAAAATTTAACCTGATCTACACAACAACTCCGTAAGGTCAGTGGGTATGTCCACTTTATAGATGGCTCAGAGAGGATAAATAATTTGCCCAAGGCTGTAAGATCAAGTCTTAGATCTGGGACTTGAATCCAAAACCCCCACTTTGAACCACTGTGCTACATTGCCTCTCAGTTTCTTGAGGCCAAAGGGAAAGGCCTTCACAGCAGTCTGAAGGGCCTAGGGAATGACTTGGGAGGGAAAGAGAAGAGAGGCAAGGAGAATACAGACAGGCAGACGAGGGCTACAAGTGGATGGGGCATGGGGAAGGGATGGGGGTGGGAGAGACTGGAGTGGGGGATGAGTCAAGGTACCTGGAGGAAGGTGCACTTGGGGATGGGGTAGTGGCTGTGGACAAAGCTGGGAGATGGGATGCGGGAGTGGAAGCTGGTGGCCCGAACAACTGGAACAGTGACTAGTGCCCACCATGGATGGGGTAGCTGGAGTGGGGAAGGGACCTTGTGTCCGACGAGGGGTCTTTGTGAAGCACGCAGCAGTGAGGAATGCTCCACCATGAATACTAAGGGCAAGAAGAAGAGAAAGGGCCAGAGGGGGCTGGGTGATGTTTAGCTGCTGGGGTGATTAATGGGGGTGAACGGAGGGTGAAACTCAAACCCTTCGAACGAAGATGGCGGAGAATAGTTGTCCAAGAACAACAGTGCACTGTTTCGTCGAGGAAGCCAATGTCCAGAGGAGGGGCGGCGGGGAGGATGCCAGGCGCAGTTGCTCCTTCCCTTTTTTCCCAAGGTCTCTTTATTCACCATCAAAGAGTAAACTAAAATATACTAGCCAACTCCAGGGAACCCTCTGGACAGGCTTCCTACCTGCCTCCTGGCTTAGAGGAGACCAAGGAATGCCGGGGTGGCTTAGGAAAAGAGCAAGTGAGTTTCGGGAGGGAGGTTGAGATGACTGCACGGACCTCCCCACTGGTTAGACGAAGTGGCAATGTGCTGGCTGGGCCACGGCCTCCCTCTGGACCAGATAGGCACTGAGAGATGCATAGGGGTTGGGTCCCCAAATGTCCCATGGAAAGTGGTAGTGTTCTTAGAGCATCCTGGGCCTCAGGGAGGGCGGAAGGGCTCCCTGAGAGAAGGAGCAGAGCATTGGGAGAATGAAGACAGAGGGCTTCCCATGGCCCCGGTTTCAGGGTGTTGACCTCAGTTTGAAGAATAGAGATAAAACTGTGGAAAGTAACAGGTTTACACCTCCCATACCTCATTTTCTCCTGTCTCTTTCTCTAGGTGCAGCAGCCCTGCCCCTCAACCTCCCTACCTGCATTTTCAGAGGGCAGGAGACAGGGAAAAAGAGATAAAGAGAACTGATTCAATGCTGGGGGAGGTGAGCTGAAGGCAGGGATTTAGATGGAAATTATCTCATGGGATACGAGCAATTTTTTCCCTCTCTTGGCCTTTTATAGATGTGAAGCAACTGGCAGCTCCCACTTATCCCACCCCCAAGCATTTGAGGGCATGGTGGATCTTAAAGCCTGTGCCTCCCAAACTGTGCCAGTTGGGGGAAAGGGAGGTCAGGAAATGGGGCTAGGTGTATGTGCAAGGGCCCCTAGAAGGTTGAGGGAGGCTAGCACCTTCTTAGGGCAGGGAAGGCAGAATGCCCATTCCTGATCTCAGATTGCTTGGGAAGTGTGCCCGGGAGTCCTGTTATCTGGCCTTAATTCCTGTCTCCACACAGAGCTTGACTAAGCTGCTTCCCCTGTTGGAGTTTCACTCTCAGTCTGCTCAAGCTATCTCTCCAGGAGCCAAGCTCACAAAGCACTGTAAAATCTGAAGTTAGTGGGAGGTGGTTATATTTACAAATACTCTGAGGTGCAACATGACTTGACTGGTAATGAAGCAACCATCCCACATACCACTAAGTTCAAGGATCACCTTCAAGAGGGGCCAGCCTCAGTTTGCCTGTTACCAACGGCAGGGGCTAACAGAGGCTGCCTTCTACTTCACAGAAGGTAAATGGATCCACTAGAAAGCAATGGTCATAATCAACAGTCTTAATTATGAACTAATAATTCATAATTATTCCAGACTTATAGATAAGCACAAGCCTACTGAAATTATTTCCCAGGGATGAACATAATCAGAGGAGGTGGGAAGGGGACTCCAGTACAGACATTACTTCCAGAAGCCATTAAGTTCATTCTTTTGCTTCCCAACCAGAACCTGGAAGATCATTAGCTTCCTTGGTCCATTGTTTCTAACATCTACCCCCTACCCCAAACATCTAAAACAGTGCCATATTGCTTCTCTGTTCTTCCTGAGGCCTGAAGGCCATCTCTGCCAAAGTGACCTCAGAAGCTGGACTCTGGATTCCTGGGGTCTCTGTTCTCTGCCCCCTGTTCTGCTAGTTATGTATGGGGTCTCCTGCAGGAGGGGCTGGTGCTGGGTGTCCCAGGGAGATGTGGCCATCTTCCTGGCTCTTCTCCCTCTCCCTTCTCCCTTTTCATGGAGATTGCCTAGGAGTCTTCATATTGCAATGGAATGCCTCTTCAACTCCATGCGGGAAGAGAAACAGACATCTAGTGTGGATGTCTTTGGTTCCTGGATCTGGATTTGAAGAGCTGGCTCTGATCTCATAAGAAGACATCTATACATGGCATCAACAATGAAAGTGGGGCCTAGATACATCTAGGGAGGCCTGCCTAACACCACACCCAGTTTTCTGCTGCTCCCCTCCCCATGCTCATAATCCCAAACCCCAGGGGATTAAAAAATATTTTAAAGGAAGCTCAAAGAGCCATGCAGATCGTCACAGCTCCAGGGTGTCTTCTCTCTCTCTCTCAGGGAATCTGAAAATGAAGAGAGATTCTTATTCTCCCAAATACTTAAAGCCTTAGACCACAAAGGGGCCTTATCTTCCAGACTTTAGGAGCTACTCGATCACCATCTCTGCTCTTATTCTACCTTCTTCAAAATGTTAGAAGGAAAAGGGACTGGTTCATGGACCAAAAGGATTTGGGATTAGAAAGCATTTCCAATCCCAATTTTATAGCCTTCCTTCCCATCAGCCTCTTCATTTGCATAAAATATAAATGTCAGGCTAAACCTACAGGATGAAGAAAGTTGGAAAATTGGGACCCAAAAATACCCCTATCCAAATCTGTAGGTACAAGAATACACTTGAAAAGTAGCCACCCAGGAGGGGCTGATGGCCAGCCAAGCACACCGGGTGGTAGGCAACCACCGCCATGGGCAACACTCATCCCACCCTTCACCCAGGCTCTCTCCTTACCTGGCCCACTTTGGGTGTCAAAAGGAGAACCAGTTAGGGGGTGTAACACAAGTTATCCAGATAATTAACTGTGGAAGCACAAGTCAGTTGTTTTTGGTTTTGTTTTCTAATGCCACTCTTTTGGCCTCCAAATAGGAAAGATCTTTAAATCCCTTCACTAGCTCCCTCCTATTCTCTACCCCTCTCTCTCAAACCCTAGCTATAAACAAATCCTAAATGTAGGAGGACAAACCTTCCTGACCTACCATTTTGCCCCACCTGCAACCCCTGTCCCCTCCCCCCAAATTTTCTCTCTTGAGCCTCCGCTCTTCGCTTCTTTAAAAAAAAAAAAAAAAAAAAACGAAGAAGAAGGAATTTTCAATAGTCCCACTTGTCAAGCGAAGACCATCTTTTAACCTTCAACAGCAGCGAAAGCCGTGTGAACTCTCGGTGAACCAAGATTGAAGTCATAAATCACGCGTACAAAGGCGGCTGCGGAGGCTGGCGCGGGCTGCTGCACCTTTAACGCTTTCTGGGGCTGACAGGCGGCGGCCCAGCTAAAGTTCACAGCGCCCGGGGAGGGCCCGCCCCGCCGCCCCGCCGCCCCTCCCCCAGCCCGGCCCGGCCCGGCCCGGCCGCCGCGCGGCCCGAGCTGCGCCCCGGAGGCCCCTGGGCTGTTCCCGCAAGGGGGGGGGGGCGGATTTTCTCTCCTGCCAGCCCGCTCTCTCGCGGCTGTTATTCCCGTCCTTCTCCCACCCCCCAGTCTGCCGTATTTAAATAGGCAAATGCATCTACAAGGACCCAATAATTTAGCTTGTTTGGTCTTAGGCATTTTCTACAGGACCCCAAGAGATGGACCTTCCTCTCTCCTTCCTCCCTCTAGAACTGGCATCTTCATCTCTGTCTGTGTAGGCCCAATTATCCAGGTCCTTGGGGCTGCAAGAGGGTCTGAGTCATTGGAACCAGGAACGCTTGGCTGAAACGCAATATAATTAGATTTTCTTTTTCTTTTCTTTTACCTTTCTTTTTTCTCCTCTTTTCTTTTCTTTAGAAAAGAGGGCTGGAATTAGCCTCCTCGACTGGGGCAGAGTAGCCGGGGTAGGGAAAGGAACACCTTCTTACCACGACCCAACTCGCAGCCCCTTTGGAGAGATCTACGGGCTTCAGAGCCCGGACTCCCTTCCTGTCCTCGGCCTCGCGGCCCGCCGCGGCCGCCTCCTCTTTCTCCTCCTCCTCCTCCTCTTCTTCCTCCAATCCTGTTTTTTTTCCCCCTGCCCCCACTGTCTTCTCTTCGCTTTAATTAAAGTTCAGCGACTCCACTAGCCTCTCATCTCTCTCAGAAAGCGGAAACCGGACAGCCCAGCAGCCGCAGGCCCAGCCGCCCCAGCACAACTCCTGCGTGCGCTGGAGGGGCCTCCCTCGCCCGCCTCCCTCCGTCGGCTGTGGCCTCTGAACCCGGGTCTCCTGCCCCTCCGCCATCCCGCAGGTGTGCAGCGCTTGGCCTGGGAGATCCGAATGACTGGGGCCGGATACGAGGGTCCTCATCTTCCCCCAGACCCTCAGGCTTGCTCCAGAAAGTTTGGACGGTGGGTACACCCCGACCCAAGCAACTTGCTCCCCTAAATCCATGGCTGACTAATCTGATATGACAAAAGCCCATGATGAATTTGGTATATGTTAATTCACAATGCCCTTTCCTCCAGAATTTAACTATAAGTTAATACACACCGGAAACCACGCGCATACACGCTCGTTAATGGGCTTAGGTATTAGCGAGTCCTAACGATGCATACAAATGTGCTCTGCGCTCTGTAGGCCCCTCAAGATTTATGGGCCTGGAGCTCTCTGAAGCTGTAAACAAGGAGAAAAAAAAGAGAGAGAAAGCGAGCAAGGCTGGGGGAGAAACAGAGGCCTGATTTGCCCCTCCAGGTTGTGGGAGAGAAAGGATTCTTACATGTATTTTCCTTTCCTTGCAAGCTCGGTGCGTGTGGGTTTTGGCATCAGTCTGGGGGTGGTGTTTGTGCCTGAATGCTGGTGTGCGTGGGCAGTGTGTTGTTTGTGTGCTAGAGTAGGAGGAAGCCTGCCTCCTTTGAATTGCTGTGCAGGGGCCTGAACACAGCAGGCATTTGTGGGCATATACGTGTGAATGTGTGCACTGTGTTGGTGCATGTATGTGTGTGTGTGTGCATGCACTTGCCCACGCATAGATGTGACAGGCAGGCCTCCCTCTGAGCCAGGCTGCTGTCCCCTAAACCTGGTGAACAAACCTCTAACAACAATCGTAATAACAATAAATAATAAATAACAATAAAAACAGTAGTTAACAGTCTCTCCCTAGCAGGATAACAATAAAATGCAAGAGGAGATATTTCGAGGAGGGGACAGAGGAAGGAATCGTGATCACAGCATCTGAGGGGAAGACTGGAAAGGAAGGAAGAAAGTTAGCTTCTTCATATGCCCTTGAGGGGCTGGGGTTGGGAACCCTCTCCTCAGACAAGGCCCTCAGGTCAGAGGAGGGGAGAGAGCGCCAGGAGGCCACTCTTTTCCTGCTCCTTCTCCAGCTTTCGCTTTGTTCCATCGGGAAAGGGATCCCACCTAGGGGAATGGTTAGTGGCTTTGGGGACTCTCTGGGAGCCCCTGTTTTAAGGAGGAGGCCAAGCGTGCAGGGTCAGGCGGAGGGGCAGAGATGAATGAAGCGATGACCTGATACTATCCCGGCAGCCAGCCGGCTGGGCCGCAGAGGTGCCCGGGAGGACGAGCTAGGGGGCTGGGATGGAAGCTGAAAAACATTTATGACCACCTGGGAGTGGGGAGAGCCAAGCCAGGACTCCGGTAGGCCCAGGGAAAGCTCCCTTCCTAGGGTCTTTAAAAAAAGGGAGGGGTTGAGGCGCCTTGAATCTTCCTTCTCAAGCTTGGAGCCTAGCCGATTTTCGATTTTCTTAAAGGAAGCGAAGACCACAGTGCTGGATCCGGCGACATCCACCTCATTTTCTCCAGGTACAGTTTTCTAATCATTTTACTAATTTATTTATTTGGGGGAGGTGGGAGTCAGAGGTGTAGAGATCCGACGACGTTCGCTGGAAAGGAAGCTGCCCCAAAGTTTCGGGTCTAACGAAATCCCTCCTTTAAAAACAGTTTTACCATTACAAAAAAAATCAGAGAAGTATAAAAACACAAATTAGCCAACTTTTTTAAAGAGGAAAAAAGAAAAATACCGTAACAAAATGAACATGAGAACTTCTAAAAGATTTAAGTCACAAACATTTTCAGAGGTTTGGATTCTTTTTCAGCGGCGGCGACCCATTTGGTCTGAAAGGAGACGGAGAAGGGCAGTATCCACTGAGTCCGGCTGTAAAGCCGACACTCACCCACGGAGATTCGAAAGGGAGCCCTGGGCGTTCTCGCATTTGAGAACACAGGGTGGAGGCCGCTGCGATAACCAAGTGGACAAAATAGCAATAAGACACAACCAGCGGAAGCGCTGAGCGCAGGGCGCGGGAGAGGGCCCGGGTGGCGTGTGTTCCAGCGGCCGCCGGGGAGGCAGCTGCCCCGGGCGGTGGCGCAGGGCGGCCGGCACTGCCTGGCGACTCCGCTCGGCCTCGGCCCCGCTGCCCGGCCGGCCCGCAGCTCCCTTTCTCCCCGGCCTGCTCTCAGGCTCTCTCTAGCCGCTGCCTGGTCGGGGCTTCCCGGGTGAGAGGGAGCGAAATGACTCAAGCCAGACTCTGCTTCTTCATTTTCGTCCCTTAGGCCTCTCCTCTTGCCGGAGCTCTCAGCCACCGGGAGACAGACGGACGCCGCTTCCAGGCTGCTTTGTGCGCGGACACTGCCCCCAGCCCACTCCTGCTCGGTTTCTTTCCCAAAGTCCGGCGACCTCCAGGCCTTCTTGGGGGAAATACCGGTACCCAGACATCTCAGCTCCCTGTTATATGTGACCTGACCGGGCTCACTTCAGGAACATGTTACAAAGAAGAAGAAGAAAGAACCGCTTTGAGCGGTGTTTACATCTAGTTCTACTGATCCATTCACATCTGGAGAGTTTATTTATAACTCCCTCTATAACTCTCTCTGTTTGGAGGCGCTGGAGGCTCTATTGACAGACTGATGTCTAGAAAATATTGCTCTGTTTCTAACCATACCTAAATGTGCTGTGGTTGTATTTGCAGATTTATGTTTCAGGAAAATATAATTATTTCCATTGTATTTGTGCATATACAATAGTTATAGGAGCAGATTTATATATGGGAAAATATACGACTCTCTTATAGCCATCCAGCTTTATGGACATTTGATTTCCTGACAGATTTATATCTCTGAACAGCTATATAGATAAATGTATATTGTTAGAATTATGTATCAGGAGATATATACTTATTGATTGTGATATAGAGTAGTTAGAGCATTCACTTAGAGCCATATATGGCTATAGAGATATTTCTATATTATTATCACTATATATAGGCATATCTATTTATAACTACATAGTTATAAAAATAGACATAAGTAATTATAGTCCTATATGTACATGTTGCTATCCCTCTCTAGAGTTATAGACACTTTCGAATATAACTCTAAAGAGATATCCATATGTATATAAGGTGTAATTATCTCGTGATGTGTGTGCAGTGGAACTTAGGCCAGTCTATCTCTGAATAGACATATTTATATGCAGCCGCTGGAAGAGACTTGTTCATGGAGATATCTGTAGAGGCCAACTGAAAATCTGTATCTGGCCATCTGGGAAACCATCTAGCAGAGTTCTTTAATTCTGAAGGGATGGAGTTACAAAAGGGTAAACAGAGCCTAGGAAGCCTCTGGAGGGGAGGCAAAGGCAGGGTGATTTGGGCTCAACAGGAAGAGATAGACTTGGAAAGGGGTAAGCACCTGGCACACACCAGAAGGCGAGAGCCAATTTTGTGAGGAGCTGGCACAGATGGGTTTGAACGACGGGCTTATAGAAGGGGGGACAGTGAACAGTACCACTACCCCACCCTGAGACACTCTCCACCCAGGGATCGGGCCTTTAGCTCTCGGCTTTTAGTTCACTGAAGGCTAGCAGCTTTCTTGTGCCTCTTGAATTCCTAGATCATTTTTTTTCCTCTTGAACTCTAATTTTTAGGTCTCATAGAGTGGGCTTCAGAGGTGAAGGGGTTTGGGGAGGGACAGGGCAGGGAGCATGGGGTGCGCTTTCACTGCCAGCTGCCTGCCGCTTTCTCATGAGTGAGGTAATCCAGGAAAGTGAGGTAATTCGAACAAATAAAGCTCACTTTCATCTGGGCCTCCGGTGCCCCAGGGATGTATGGTTGGGACAGGAGCCCAGTGAATCAACCGGTGAATTTACAAGTTTTGGGTCTGTCCTGATGGGAGCTTGGGGAGGCCATCCTCGCCACCACCACCCACTCCTTCTCTGAAGCCTGGGCTCAGAGGCCTAATTCAGCTCTGCTAGGCTGCTCCTTTGTTGATCCCCAAATTGGGGTTCCCTCTCCTCGATATGCCGAGAGGGACCCCTCCAGCTCCCTAGCAGCACTGCCCTGGGCCTTTTCAGGGATAATTTGACTTCAAGGAGCAGGGAACATGGACCTAATTCCTAGACCTCTCTTCTCCCACTCACAGCCGTGCAGCTTTCCTGCCAGCCCCCTTCCAGGTGCCACTGGGCCAAGGCTCCACAATTCTTCCCCTGCCACCAACCATTCCAAGAGAAAAGGACACCTCCCCACCTTGCCCCCTCCCCAATTTCTTTGTTTGTTTGTTTGTTTGTTTTACCAGAGAGTCACAGATATCTTTGCTGAATGGTTTGTGTAAAGGAGTTTTCCCCGGAACTCAGTCTCAGCAGCCAGCCTGGCCTCTAAGCTCTCTAGGATGCCAGGAAGGGAGTGGAGACCCCTGGGTTGGGGTTAAATGCCATGTGCTACCCTCCACACACCCCTGCCCACAGGACTGGGGACTCATCCAGAGCAAGGACTCTTTCTGCTGCCTGAAGGGTCCTAGTTGCCCATGTATACTTGTTGAGATAAAAGAAATTGCAGTCGATCCAAAAACTTATCCTCACTCTGTACACCACTGTAGCCACTGCCCCGGCTAGCAGGCACCCAATACGGGCTGGAGGCACCTAGCCAGGCAGGGGATAACTTGGTGACTAGCATCAGCTCGGGCTCTGGCAGGGCCAGCAGCCCGAGCTGGCTTGGGGTGGGGGAGCAGCCTGAGTTGGCTTGGGGTGGGGGTGCAAGGCTGACCCTGCCTCCCACTGCACCTCTGCCCCCATTCTGAGTCTCCCCAATCCCTGGACCCCCAAATGTGTAAAAACTAAAACCTAAGTGGAGGCCGGGCGCTGTGGCTCACGCCTGTAATCCTAGCTCTTGGGAGGCCGAGGCGGGCGGATTGCTCAAGGTCAGGAGTTCAAAACCAGCCTGAGCGAGACCCCGTCTCTACTATAAATAGAAAGAAATTAATTGGCCAACTGATATATATATAAAAAATTAGCCGGGCATGGTGGTGCATGCCTGTAGTCCCAGCTACTCGGGAGGCTGAGGCAGAAGGATCACTCGAGCCCAGGAGTTTGAGGTTGCTGTGAGCTAGGCTGACGCCACGGCACTCACTCTAGCCTGGGCAACAAAGCGAGACTCTGTCTCAAAAAAAAAAAAAAAAAAAAAAAACCTAAGTGGAGACCTGGGCTAGGAAGGAATTGCCTGTTGTCCTGAGGGGCCCAAAGAGGAAGCATCACTAGGTCCATTAAAAAATACACAAAACAAAAATAAATCAGTGCAAGACAGCCTGGCTGTAGGAAAGGTCTGTTGCTATGTCTCAGTCCTGCTCCAGGGATACCAAATAGATCAAACTTAACACTTTAAAATTTTAATTTAATAGTTAAAAAATTTAGCTTTAAAAAACTCACAAATTTTCCCATCCACTGATACCCTAATCAGATTGTTTCATATATTTATTTTTTTATTGTCACCATTTTCCCCTCTTTGGTATCTGTGAAATAGTTCTTTCTGGGAGTTTGGAGTCAGCCAGGCTGGTCACTGTCAGTGAACTGGATAAGATGGGCAGGTTTGTAGTTCCCTCATCTAGTGAGGATCCAGGTCTATAGGGAAGGGTCAGCCTTCCCCTCTCACATCAAGACTTGGAAGGAGGAGGAACCTCCCAAATTTGGTTCCTTTTTTCCCCTGAGGATCCTTACTTCTCTGGCTGCTTTTTTAAGGGCAGAAACTGCCTGCACAAGGCTTTGGGCTAACTTAAACCTGAGATCCCTCAGCCTTGGACAGTTTCCTCCCCAAACACCCAGCCTCCCCTCCCTTCCCCACCAAAGCCTAATGCCCAAGTGGGCGATTGTTGCTTTTCCTAAAGCAAGAAATGCAGGGAGGGAGAACTGAGGGTCCTGCATTTACATATGTTTTCCTAAGGAGGAGTCAGGGCAGGTGTCTGGGCTGCAGCCAGAAGGGGGGGTAGGTACAGTCGCTGTAAACAACAGAACCTGCAGGGTTCAAATAACGATTGTCCTCCACCAAAAGTCAGGAAACCAATAGACACTGGCCACGATTATTGAGCTCAGAGAGTTCCGAGCCCCTTTACCTGGGCTGGAATGCTTATTAGCTGTTTCTGGGTCCCAGATCCCTTTGACAAACTGACAAAAGCAGTGGGCTGTCTCCCCAGCAAAACGCACACAGACACACAATGCCCTCAATAGTTGCTGGAGTCCTAGAAGCCCATGATCTCTAGGTTCAGTATCCCTAATTTCTATATGTTCCCTTTCTTTCTGTGGTCCATCCCTTCCCTAGTTGTCTGCCTTTGCTTTTGCTGTCCCTGAGTTCCCTTGCTTGGAAGTCAGGAAGTTCTTCCCCAAGTATAATACCTGGCATTCTTGGCAAAGCCCCATTTTTTCTTTGCTTTGCTAGAGCAGGCACCTGGCAGAGGCCTTGCCTGTTTAGGCTGAGCTCCTGTTCCGCTCTCCTTCTGCAGAAAGCAGGCGAGTGGCTGTTAACTGAAGCCTGGACTATACTGCCCAATTACTCAACTAATTCCTGGGGTGGGAGGTGCTGGGGCATATTGGCATCATTGGATGTCTGGCTGTAAGGGGACCAATTCCCATCTCTAGTGGAAACTTGGATGCAAGGAACAAGTTGCAATTGCTATAATAATAGTCATAATAATAACAATAATAATTTATTTAGCATATCATTAGATGTGTATTTACTGTCTTCCTTCTGCTTTTTTACTAGTGGCTCCTAAGGAATCCTCACAACACCCAGGGGAAACAATAATAAGCTAATTACCACCCTTCAGCTTCTTTTCCTCCTCCCATCCACAAAGTCACCCTCTCAGAAATGGAGCATTTACAGAACCCCTTCCTGTGTTTTACACTTGCTTAACATATTCTCCCCCATTCCCAATTCTCTTCTCCCATTCCCAGTTTTTCTTAACTTCCTGTTAAGGAAGTTTCCCCATGATTCAGGAGAGGAAATGTTGGGGAGGGGAGTCCATTGAGGCCAGAGAGATCCACTTAGTTGTGGTTGCTATGGGTATTAATATTGTTTCCCTGATACCACGGCAATATTTAGGATAATATAGAAGGTCCTTTAATAACCCCAGTCCTGTCAAAATTCTTACTTCTCTGGCTGCTCTTTTTAGGGCAGTAAGTGCCTGCACAGGCTTTGGGGCAGACTGGATTAGAGAGAGGACTTGTGCTCCATGATGCCAAAACATCTGAGTCAAGTGTAGGAGTGTGGCTAGTCCTGCAAATGTGGTATCCATTCTAGTGGCCTTCAAACCATTCAGGTCAGACCTCAGAGATGCCAGGTCCCACATAACTCCTTGGCCTCTTTTGGCAATGGAAAGAAAGGAAGGAAGGGAGGAAGACAGGGAGAGAGGGAAGGAATATATGTATGTGTGTGTGTATGTATGTATATATACATACACACTCACAGATATATTTTTTTCTGAGTAAATAACCATGACAATGTTTATACTTGTTAAAATATTCATTTCTTTGCACTTTTAAGTGTAAATTCATATCTTCTCAGAGATTATAATTAAAGTACAAACCAGACACGTGTTTGGATGTTGGATTCTGGGTAGATTTTTGGACCAACTAAAAGACCCTCTGGAGTCCCAGTGATTTTTGAGCATGCTCCTAGTTACTCATGCTTCTAGTTACTCCTGACCCCAGCCCAGAGTGTAGAGCAAAGTGGTAGCTGCTGTCATGATGGTCTCGGTCAGAGACAGAGCTGCCTGGCCTCAGTCATTGAGATCCCGGGTGTTGCCGTTCAGACTGCTCAGGTGCTGGAGTCAGCTCTCTACTTCTTTGCTCAAGTACATAATTGCTCCTGGGAGGAAGGAAGTTTGGGCTGGAAGGTACAAGAGCTAGGAGGATCAATATCAAAGTGAACCAGAAAAGTCAGAACTGAATCCACATCTTAGCTCCCTAAACCACAGGTGGCACAACTGACATTCTTGGTGGATCCCATGCCCATGTGGTGTCTTTTCCTCTTTCTATAGTCCTCATGTCTTTCTGCTGCCCATATGTTCACCTGTGTGCCTCCTGGGGGGAAGAGGCCTGTGCTCTCGCCCTTTAATAACCACAGTCCTATCAAAATTTACTTGTCCTGGCCGGGCTCGGTGGCTCACGCCTGTAATCCTAGCACTCTGGGAGGCCGAGGTGGGTGGATTGCTCGAGGTCAGGAGTTCGAAACCAGCCTGAGCAAGACCTAAAGTCTGAGTCTCTACTAAAAATAGAAAGAAACTAATTGACCAACTAAAAATATATATACAAAAAATTAGCCGGGCATGGTGGCGCATGCCTGTAGTCCCAGCTACTCGGGAGGCTGAGGCAGGAGGATTGCTTGAGCCCAGGAGATTGAGGTTGCTGTGAGCTAGGCTGACGCCACGGCACTCACTCTAGCCTGAGCAACAAAGTAAGACTCTGTCTCAAAAAAAAAAACAAACAAACCGGGCGCGGTGGCTCACGCCTGTAATCCTAGCTCTCTGGGAGGCTGAGGCGGGCAGATTGCTCGAGGTCAGGAGTTCGAAACCAGCCTGAGCAAGAGCGAGACCCCGTCTCTATTATAAATACAAAGAAATTAATTGGCCAACTAATATATAGAGAAAAAATTAGCCGGGCATGGTGGTGCATGCCTGTAGTCCCAGCTACTTGGGGAGGCTGAGGCAGGAGGATCGCTTGAGCCCAGGAGTTTGAGGTTGCTGTGAGCTAGGCTGACGCCATGGCACTCACTCTAGCCTGGGCAACAAAGCGAGACTCTGTCTCAAAAAAAAAAAAAAACAAAAACAAAAAAAACCCCCAAAAAACTTACTTGACCTGAGTCCCAGCCCATTCTTCTCTACTGGGTGACAGCCAGATTGCCAGATTAGGAAACCTTCACCAATGTGCTGACTCGCAGGTTCTCCCCGGCAACTTTATGCATTTCGGTAGGGGTTTTCAGGAGCCATTGCCCAGATGAAGAGAGATGGCTATAATGATGGAATTTCAGACCCATATGGCAGGTGGCATGACACAAATTTGGGCAAGGGTGCTTTATGATTTTTCCTAAATCCTATCATGTAGGCAGCCACCCAACCTGTCTGTGGGGGTAAGGCCAACTTTGCCCCTAAGCTAAGGTTTCCAGGCTGCTTGGAGGAGTGCAGAACTCTTTCTGCTTCTTTTATTGCCAGATCTTGAAAGGTAAAATGAAGTTGGGAAGAGACTAGATTCATCCAGGTAAGAAGATGATACATGAATTTATCAGGGTCTGGGCTTCTGATTTGTTCTGACCATGGTGGTCATTCATCCCATGACTTAGTTCCAATTCATTCACAGTGTCCTGAAGCCCCTTCAATACTCCTAACTATAATAGTTTCCATTTATAGAAGGTTACTATATGCCAAATGCTTTATACTGAATTTGACGAGGAAATATAATCTCTTTTTTCTTTTAAGAGATAGGGTCTCGCTCTGTCATCCAGGTTGGATTGTGATCATAGCTTACTGCAGCCTTGAACTCCTAGGCTCAAGCAATCCTCCCATGTCAGCTTCTTAAATGGGACTACAGGCATGTGCCATCATGCCCAGCTAATTTTCTTTTAGAGATGGGATCTAGCTATGTTCCTCAGGCTGGTCTTGAACTTCTGGCCTCAAGCGATTGTCCCACTTGTAGAATCCGAGAGTGCTGGGATTACAGGCTTGAGCCATGGCTGCCAGGCTAGGAAGTGTAATCTCAGAAAGCTTAAATCACCTGCCCAAGGTCACTTAACCAGGTTTGAATCCTGGCTGTGTGTTTCCCTATCTGCTAGGTTTTAACACTTTCAGATCATGCTTTATGGGGCAAGAGAATTATAGAAATCATAAAAATGAAACGGATTTTTTTCCCTCTGGATAGTTTTATATCCTCTGGACATACAGAGAGGGCTCCACGAGGCACTGCTGCACTGGCTTCTATAGTGGCTGACCCAAGTGCATGTATATTATCAGAATTTTCATCTCCTTGAATTCAATTTTACTGGCAGCCCCTGCGATTTTTCAGCATGATGACTATCTTCACCAGTTAGAGTCCATGCCTTTCTCAAGACTAGAAATATACCAGTAATTGCAGGCATCTGGTTTCTGGGGGAGCCCATGAGCTCCCACTTCCTCAGGCAGAGCCTAGCTTTCCCACAAGGGTCAGGCAATGTGAAACTGAGAAGTATCTAGAGATTAATCTTCACAGCCCCTCATCTCCCTGAGCACCCCCCTCTAAGCACTCTTTTTCTGGTTCTATCCTTTTTTGATAAAGCATCCCAGTGGTGCTTTTGTATTTTAAAAGATGTGATCTGTAGAGGACTGTACTTAACACCATGAGCTCTAATGGTGGAACTTAAGGCATTTCAGTGGCAGGATAATTGGGGAGGGGGAAACAGAGCCTTCCCAGGGGCTTTAAACTGCATCACTGCATAAGGCTGATCCTGCATCTCATTATCCATCCATTAACATCAAATGAAAGCTACAACATTGGATCCCTTTATTCTGATATTTGAAACTAAGCAGATAGTGGGCTGATTTCTCTGTTTTCACCTGCCTCCTAGCATCACACAGATACCCTCCCCAACTTCCTGCCCCATCTCGTCTCTGCCTCTCTTCCCTCAGGGACAGGGTCCTTAATGGGACACAGCTCCCCATGGTGTGTCTGCAGGGGCCCTGTGGAAAAGGTTGAGTTGTCAAATGAGGAGACACCACTGCTAACACCCTTACTCCCCCACCCCCTACCAACTCTGGAATGAAGATGGAGAGTTTTCTGTGCCTGGTTTGGTTCACAGAGACACATAGTCCATCATTTGATTTGCTACAAAGAGTATTCCTTCTCCCTGCCCCCCAGCATCCTCCAGTTTTTGCTTAGAGTCTCAGAGCTGGAAGGATCTTAGTGATAATGTAATCAAACCACTTCATTGTGCAGTAAGGGAAACTGAGGCTCAGATAGATGCCAAAGCCCAGGTGTTCTGATCCCCCAACCAGTACCCTTTCTAGCACCATGCTAAATCTGGCTCTCTTTGTGTTTCAGCTGGATATTTTTGGAATTTCTCCCTCCAAACCCCAGAATCTAAGCTTGTTTTCCATGGCAGAGAACACAGGTACCAACCATCATAAGATGGGCCCTCCTTCCTGGTCGTGGCCACTTTTTGGCACACACATTGTGTTCCATAATCCCACTGGAGTCCATCTGTGATTTCTCCTTATTTCTGTACCACATTGCATAGCCACTCACCTTGATTCATTTCCTAGAGCTGGCCAGGGCCTGGAGCAGAGGCTGCAGGGCTCAGGGCAAGGACAGAAGGGTAAGGGCAGTTCTTTCACCTTTAACTTCCTCAACTCCAGCCTCAGATGAGAGGAGAGAGAACCTGTCTTGAATAAGAAGTTTTCCTTAAGATTTGTCAAGTCTTTGAGCTTCAAGGAAGAAAACCTCTCTTACTGGATGAGGTTACTTACTATCCAACTCTGAGGACTGGAGAAAGGGACAGCAGTTGAGTGTAGCATGAGGAATGCTGATTATACATAAGAACAACTTGTCAGCCACGAGAGCTGTCAGACACCTGTGTTCTCTGCATATACCGGGAAAATTCTCATCCTTTTGAGCTGATCAAGTTAACCTCACTGGGTTCCTTCCAGTCCAAGGATTGTGGTTAGAAATTTCTTTGCTCAGCGTTTGGTGATTGGCCTAATCCTGGTTTCCTCAGCCAGTGCTCACTCAGTTTCCAATTGGGCCTTGCCTCTAGGGAACATTTTTCAATCTCATGTTGACTCTAAACAATTTCTCCATCCCTAAGACATAAAACAAAATTGAACTGACTCCAGAATAATATCTACCAGATCACTTAATCTGACATGGGTACAATGGCACTGGATGGGGGGTCCAGGCATGGTGTCTGTGATAGGCTGAACTGTATCTCTTCAAAATTCACATGCTGAAGTCCTAACCCCCAGTCCCTCAGAATGTGACTGTATTTGGAAACAGGGCCTATAAAGAGGTGATTAAGTTAAAGATTGTATGGCTGGTCACTAATCCAATACGACTGGTTTCCTTACAGGAAGAGATTAGGACACAGACAGAGAGAAGACCATGTGAAGACAGAGGGAGACAACAGCCATCTACAAGCCAAGGAGAGAGGCCTCAGAAGGAACCAACCCTGCTGACACCTTGATCTTGGAGTTCTAGCCTCCAGAACTGTGAGAAAATAAATTTCTCTTGTTAAAGCCATCCAGTCTGTGGTATTTTGTTATGGCATCCCAAGAAAATTAATACAGTATCTAAGTCTCAGTCATTTACTTGCTGCGTGACCTTGGACAAATCATTTAAAACTGTCCAAGCCTCAGTTTCCACATGAACTCTAAGGTCTCTTCATGATTCCATATAGAGAGAAAGCCCTAATTCACTACATAACTTTGCCAATGACGTCAAAGTTCCTGATACACATACTCATGTGATCATATATACAACCGTATGTATTGCTTTATCCTTCCAAATGCACAGTTATTTATCCCTTATCCTAAATGCCAGTGTCTATCCAGCTTTCAGTGTAACACATTTGGGTCCCCTGAGTCTCAGATGCTGTTGCCGCTTGCTGCATCTCACAAAAATTGGTTGAAATGAGAGCGTTTTGTCAGTTGACTGGTTTTGCTGAACACAGGGCCAAATGGCCCCACTGGTTTATCTCTATTTAATTGACGGATCTTGTTTTTAAACTGTCAGATTCTGTCCATCCTTTTGACTCAGAATCACTTTGTGGCCATGCAAGGCCTAGTCAACAACCTGATCCAGCCAGTTCTATCGCCTCTGTTCTTTTCATTGATTGGTAAGTTCACCCAGAAGAATCAACCCCAGACAATTGACACAGACTCACTTAGGCCTCAAGAAAGCACCCTTCATGTCATGTCTCTAAGATGCCAAAACACCCACTTGGGTCTATCAGCTCGGTGAAAAATCAGTCTAATCTACAGCTATAGCACAGTGTAGGCAAAGCAATGTTCTCATGTCAGCCTGCAGTGACTTGAAGTCTGTACATGGCTAGTGTCCTTCCCCCTTTTCACCAAGCTGACTGGTCAGAATGAATAAATGTGTGTTCATAGGGATACATGCACACATGCACACTGCACCACTCTTATTCCTGTCTTTTGGGGAGAAAGAGGACTTGGGGATGAGAACCTGTGATGACGAGGGCAGTGGGAAGGCCTTGGGATCACTTATCTCAGGTGCCCATTTGCATGAATGTGACTCAGATTGTAGCTTTGGTCAATATTTAGCCTATTTGATGGTATGTGAGGGAAGGAGACAGCCAGACTTGAAGTTTGGCCATGTTAACCCATCATGACTAAAAATGGTCCAAGTGTATTTACATGCTTCTGGGCTTTTGTATTTGGTTCCAGTACTTACATGTTTGTATCCTTGCATAGCATTCACACGTGTTTGGGTATGTGCATTTGTACCTCTGTATTTTTCCACCTGCCTGAGTTTGCTGATGTGTACATGTATATTTGCATCTGACTCTGAGTGTTTGCATGTGTTTGTTCATGACCAGTGGATGGGCAGGTGGGTTTACTTGTGCCTCTGTGCAATCTCCTTTTGGGTTTCTGTATGAGGATGCTATTGCATGTATCTTCACGTCTTTGAAGATCAGCAACTCCAAAGAGACTTCAGACATCTCTCAAATGCCTGGCAAACCAAGGAAGAAATCTGATGCTGGAGAAGGGCTAGACAGGCTGTCAGCTCAGATTCCTTTTGGCTCAACTCCTATTTTCTTCCAAGATGAAGTCTCAGTATCTTCTAAGGGCCCCTTCTGGCTTCCTCTACCACATTAGACCTCCAGGGTCCCCTCTTATCCCTTTTTTAATGGACCTAATGGGTAGAAGGCAAGGGCTGGGGGTAGCCTGGGATTTTAAGATGGAAATAAAAAAGGAAAATTCATCCTTTTCCCCCATTCTCATTTTCTCTTATTGACATCCATCAACCCTGACTATGAGACACAGGGGACTCAGTTGCTCTACATTTTTTAGGCCATTTTTACTCTTTAAAAATGAAAGAATTTTGCTAAACAATTTTAAATTGGTGTTATAATCATATTGCAGTTATGCTGTAAAAATGTCTTTAACTTTTAGAGATATTCATTGAATTGTTTACAGAAGAAATGATGTGATGTCTGGAATTTGCTTCGAAATATAAGAGGGAGTGTTGGGTAGGAAATAGATGAAACTTGACTGGCTGTGGGTTTATTATTGTTGAGGTGAGGTGATGGATATGTGCGTGTATGATTATATTAGTCTCTCTACTATTTTGTTTGAATTTTTTCATAAAAGAAAAGAATCATAAAGCCAGGTGTGGTTTCTTGTCTCTGTAATCCCAGCTATGCAGGAGGCTGAGGCAGGAGGATAACTTGAGCCCATGAGTTCAAGACTAGTCTGGGCAACATAGCAGGACCCTGTCTCTTAAAGAAGAAGAAGAAGGAGAAGGAGAAGAGAAGGAGAAAGAAAAGAATCACATTCAGTCAGACATCTCCTATTTCCCCACCATACTCCCCATCCTGAGATGTGGCTGTGACTATCATTATTTCCTCCCATTATGAGGATGAGGAAGTGGAGGCTCTCACTGGGTGAGTGATTTGCTTAAGGCAATTGGGAGCAGAAAGCTTGGCTAGAATTCAGGCAGACTGACTTCCCACTGGGGTTTCTTCTCATTGAGTCCTGCATAAACACGAGCCTCATAGAGCCATAAAATACAGAATTTAGGAATAAATACCTATCACATTAATGAAGGAATTGAGACTCCAGTTGTTCATACATTTGCATGGGGCTTACGTAGACAGCTATATGGACACCCAAGGATTCTACATTTGTATCTGCAGAGACACATAAAAGACCTTAGCTCATACAGCTATGCTTTCCTCAGTGGTACACTTATAGACCACTTATTTTGAAAAGGTATGTTAAACATGAGGTACGGGAAAAAGAAAAAGGGCATCATACTGAAACTGTCCCTCAGGTGTGCCTGTTCTGTGTGCTCATGTGAAGAGCTGGGCTATCTATGTGTACTCAGTGAGGATGTACCAACAAGGAACCTGGAAAGTAGAAGTGCCACTAACAATGAATATATCAAGCCCAGAACTACAGACACATGAATTTGGTGAGGAAGGAGAGACATTGGCAGGCTGATGCTTTGTACCAAGCAAAGCTGCAACTTCGCAGGCAGGGGTACAAGACATTTTTTCTCTCATATATAAATATAATCAGATAAATGCAAACATCATCTATACTTCTGTAAGTGGTTTGTGCCTTGCACACATCCACCTTCTACATGCTTGTTATGCAGCCATGTCTGTACAGAGTGGGCTTCTGAGAGGGTGACAGAGGACAGGAGTTCTAGTCTAGTGGTCACCACCTGCTGATTGTGTGATCGTCAGCAAGTCACATGACCCTCTTTTGCTCAGTTTCCCCTTCTGAAAAACAAGATTTATATTAATAGCCAAGCTGCCCATCTCAAACAATGCTAAACATGTGAAAGCTATTTTATCTATACATTTTTATTTTACTCCATATACTCACACTAAAAAATAATGAGGAATGCATCTATAACACACATAGCATGTCTGCTTGTCTATCTATCTATATGTCTAATCTGTCTATCCATGGGATTCAAAAATTAAATAACTTGCCTAACACAATTCAAACACAGCATGGAATAGTGAAATGATAATGAGTTTTGAAGTCAGAAGCACCTCTGAAGAACTAAAATGGTGTCCAATGTCATTATTATAGTGGCTTCTGCTGGTCATCTCAGTTGGTTGGGTCAGTGGTTCTAAAAGTGTAGTCCAAGGATCCCTGAGGGTCCCAGAGACATTTTAAGGAGCTCTACAGGTCCTTCTTCTCCCAGTTACATATCTGCAGGAGACTATGGCTTCCAACACTTCAATCAAAACAACATATTAAAACAAATTGGATGCAGAAAGAGGTATGAGAATTTAACTATCTTCTATTAACTTAGATATTAAAGAAATTTGCAAAAATGTAAAATAATGACATTCTTCACACTAAATTGTTTTTGTTTTGGAAAATATAATTATTTTTCATAAAAAGTTAGTTGTGTTAACATATAATATTATTTCTAAAGATTTAAAAATGGTTTCAATTTTAATTTCTAATAAGGTAAATATTGATAAGTATAATCTATATAAACAAAAGCTCTTTGAAATTCTAATAATTAAGAGTGTAAAGGGGTCCTGAGAACAGAAAGTTTGAGAACCACTGGGTGAGAATCTGGTGTTGATGAGGACAAGAACTTGCCAAGGCAAGACCAAGTCAGGTAGCATAGCCCAGGATACTCCAGGTCTCTCCTGCCCTCACTCTGGTACTGCTCTCACATTCTCACCAGTGCTCCCTGCCAAACTCAGTCCCATCCTCATAGCCAGTGCCCATGTCCATCATGAGCAAAGAACTGGAGTGGTTCAGAGCACCCACTCTGGGGTCAGGCAAATGCGACTGGAGTCTGGGATCTGCCAGTAGAGTGCATCCTTAGCCTCCAGAGCCTCACTCAGCTTCCTCTTGTGTCAAATGGGAATATAATAACTTCTTTACAATGTTATTGTAAAGCTTGAATGAGATATTGAATCTAGTCCAGTGCCTGGTGTAAAGCAAGCACTTAAGAAAATGCCTGTCATTGTTAATAATAATAACAGATTGTACTCACTGAAAGTTTATTCCACTAATAAACTAATAGTTTATTCTACTAATTGAAGTGCTCTTCATGCATTAATTCATTGATTCCTCCAATACCACTCTAAGTTACTTAACAACACTCAGAAATACCAGCAGTTATTCTGCAGTTGCTGCTGCTATTTTTGTGGTAGTGATTGTTTCCTAGGTCCTACCCATGGGCAGAATAGTATAGATTAGAGTATTAAATAAATGTTCATGGTTTTGATTTAACTTTGACATAGAAATAAGATTATTGAGGGATCTGATCTTCTAGAGAGTTGTCTGACTCCTGCCTCCTTCCTCTTTAGCCACCCCAGGCCTAAGAAGCCAAGTTAAGGGATGAGTCCTCAGGTCACATGGTCTTCAGCAAAGAGGCAGGCCTTTTAGAACAGTTTATGGGGAAGAGGACAGCAAAAGCCTCTGTCACCAGTGACATTCATGATAAGTCAAAGAACCTACTTCATAGGTGCTTTAGTGGGATGTTACTCTCTGTCACTCATTTCCTCTAACACACACACACACACACATCACCTTCAGCAAAGCCACCTACCCATGGATATATAAACAGAAATAATAAATGTGTTGAGATCTTTGAATGTATGTGCCATGTATGTTTTGAGGATATGCTTCTAGGTACACACATGCAGAGTGAAAAGACTATGTGAAATTATAGAATAGAAGGAAGGACTTGCTCCACAGTCTTACTTCTTTTATCCTGACTAATCAGAAAAGATACTATCGCAAAATACAGACTCCTACCTCTTAATGTCATTTTAGGTAAGATTTACCCAAACAATAAAACATCCTGGGCTGATCCAGTTCTGTCCAACAAGCAGTGTGTGTGGGAGGAGGGCACTGGGAGGTGGTAGGTAGTTCGGTTGCCTCTTATCACCACGGAAATTGAATGGCAAAGCTACTGGGAGAGTGAATCTGGGCCTCTTGGCCAACTGATGCTCTTCTAGGATAGAGGAGAAGGCAGCATCCCAGACAGGGCCTGGATCTCAGGATATAGCTGGAGGGAAAGGAGTGAGGAAGGTTTATTCTTTTCCACCAGTTTTCAACTGTGGCCACTAGGACAAGGACTTTGGGATTATTCTAGTCTGGTGCCCTGGAGATATAAAGTGGGTTTTTGCTAGAGACAAATCTATGAGCATAGTTCTAAAGCCTTGGGTCTGAATTACCTGGATTCAGATCCGATTGAATTGACTGTAAGAGGAAAAGACAGGTTGTTATCCACCCTGGTTGGGTTTATCACCTTCTCCTTCAAACTTTGGATACCATATATTCCCTGGGTATGAGTGGAGAAATAGAGGATGGAAGGAAGTCATTTTTTGGTTTCTTTTTATTTTTTGGAAGACAGAGAAAAGAGGCCCTTCAATGGGCACAGTGTGAATACTACCTGGTCTCCTTAGTTTAGATTAGGGAATTCTGGGAGAGATTGGGGGGCTTTCTTATTGCTTGGGAAATGGCTTTACAATCAAAAGAAGAGGCAGGAGGGGGTGATAAAAGAAATGGCCAGGTAGAGACTTTAGAAAAGGCCATCTTCTCTCTATGGTCAGAATATGAAGATATGTTCAAAACCTAGAGCCCATAAAAGCCCAGAACAGAAATGGGGCAGTTATCTAAATAATTCAGCAACAAACCCCTTGACCCTGGATTCCTTGCTTTTACCTGAATTTAATGGATAATCATCCCAGTCAGAGAAAAGACTAGTGCCTGATAGCCAAGACTCAAATTGTACAATTCCAGGACTCTCTCTAGCTGGTAGAATGTAATAAAAGTAACCAGAAGTTGGCAGAGGGGTCTCAAGGTTTGGCCTCAAAGGTATCTGGACTTAGGTATATCAGAATAGGTCAGAGGCCAGAGGCCTTCCATTTGAGGGCTTTTTTTTGACTGCTTGAGGTGGAGGGAGGGGGAAAAGGGAGGGTAGGGGGTATGGGGGAGGGGCAGGCAGGAACAGATGCTTTCAGATCTAAAGAAACAATTTGGGGGGAGCACAAGATCAAACAGAGGATGAGGAGGGGGAGGAGGGGGGAAAGGAAAGAGAACAAAGGTATAGCGGAGATTGGAGCCTCTTTCTTGGAGGAGAGATAAAGGGGAATGTGGGTGAGATGGCTGAGCCAACATCTGCCCCCTATAAAAGCTTGTTCTATTTGCTGCTGGCCCAGGAGTGGTCAGATGGGCCCCCCACGGTGGCCAGGACTGGAGGTTCAGCCAGGAATCTTTGTACCTCAGCTGTCCCTCCCAGATTGCCACCCTCCACCTTTTGGTTCTTCCTCCCCTGCTTTTACAGTTGGAGGGAAGTCCAAGGAGGGGCATTAGGGCTGGAGACTGTCTCAGAGGATTATTGCAGGATGAGAAGGGAAGAGGAGCAAGGATATGAAGGAATGTGGAACAGGGAAAGCAGAGAAATGCTAGGCAGGGACTGTGAAACAGCCAAGGAAAGACAGACAGAGCTGGAGGCAATCAAATTCCAAAATGGTCTGAAATTGTCAGAGAGACTGATTCCCTGAGGGGAGGTTTCCAACTGGGAGGTTCACATCTCCCTGTCACACCTGAGCCAGGTCAGGCAGGATAAGGATGAGGTAGGGAGTGGAGGAAGTCAGTTAAAAGCCAAAACAAGAGTACCTTGAGAATATTCCGTATATACCTACCTTCCCCATTTTCTCCTCTCCCTGGACTGGCTGCCTTTTTGTTCCTCCAGCTAGAACTCCAGCCCCATTCTGTAATCTTATTTTTCAAAATCTGTTCCAGCCGAGTAGAAAGATTCCACATGTACAAAGTTACAAACACAGTGCTCTCACCCAAAGGGGCAAAGTCACAAATAAGAGCCAGACCTTAATTGTGGTGGGGAGAGAGAACCCCAACAAGAACAAACCAGTTTGGAGGACTTTTCCCAAGTGACACCCACCCCCATCAATAGCCCATCTGATTTGAGAACAGTGTTTTCCCTTTTATAAAAGCCCTACTGCTAACCTGGCATCCAGAGACAAAGGCCAGGGGACAGAAAAAGGCAATTCTTCCCAGGATTGGGGAGCAGGAGGGGAGCATTCTTGGCCTGGAATTCCTCTGATGGAGGGAATTGTGGGTTTGATGGCCTGGGACCCCTCAGAGCTGTCCTGAGTTCCAGGTCAGGATGTGTTCTCTTGGTAACTGGATTTCCCCTCTCCAGCAGCCCCACAAAGATCTTCAGAGGGTCCCATTTCCTGCTCTCGTAACTGGAGAAAACTATGCTCTCCTTTCTAAAGAAAATGAAATCTCCTTTTTTGGTGGTAGTAGTGGCAGGGTATTGGTCAAGGAGCAACTAAGAGTCCGCTCAATTTTCCACGAAATAATGGAAGATGGAATGGGGGAAGAAAGGGGAAGCTGGTATCTAAAGGGCTGGACCCCCGAGGCCGAGCTGAGTTCACCCTGCAGTGAACCCTCTCAGCCTGCCACGCAGCCCGCGTCCCCCGCCCCGCACCCTATTGTCCGCAGTCCAAGCCTGGGGTCGTGACCCAGCTGAAGGCGACACCGCGTCCAGACCGGAGCTCCGTGGAACCCGGAACCGAGGAGAAGCTATCTGTCACCGGCCCCTCAAACCTCGCCTTTGCCGGGGCTGGCCCCATTTCTCAATCATTGAGACCCTAGTTTCTGCGAGAAGGGAAGCCAAGACATCCTCCACCCACTCCAGTCGCATTTTCCCATTCTCTGGTGCCCCGCTTCCAGGAAAGCCAGAGGCCGCCGGGAGGGAGCGGGAACCTAGGGTTTGGCAAGTGCCTCCTACACGCTCCGTTACAGGGTTTCTCTGCCTGGAAATTCACATACTGTATACTTTCTTCTCCCAGTCTCTGACGCTGGGAAGAGAGGGAGTCAGAAAGGAGGAGTGAGTAGAGGTGACACTTCTTTTGGCATGACCCCTATCACAGCAGGCAGAGCAGATTAGGGTATCTGGTAATTGTTGATGGGGACTAGAAATTTAAAACAGAACTAGACTAAAACAGACTAGAAATTCCTCCATTATTAGGCTTCTTAACTCTATTCACCCTCAAACCTACTCTGAGATCTTCTCTAGCCATCTTGTCTTCCCTTCCTCCTGATTCATCTGTCCAGCCTGGCAGGAATGGGCAACAGGAAGATGGGACCACAGGGGCCCTTGTTCTTGGTGTCATGGAGGTGCTACCTGGGCCCTGTGTTCAAAGAAGCTAGAGAGCTGACACCAGAAAGAAGAAAAACCTTGGAGAGTAGAGCGAGCGCGAGATCTGAGAAGGGCTCCTGGCCTTGGCCGGCAGATGAGCAAACCCCAGGATCAGCTTCGGTTTCAGCTCCCCCAGTCCAAAAGGGATCCCAGAGCTCCTTGAGCTGCTGCGCAGGTTTTAAAATGTCTGAGGGATCCCTTCAGGTCTCTGACTCAAAGAGCGTACCCTAGCATTTTTAATCCTCAGGAGGCAGCTAAAACTCCGACACCCAGAGCAGCCACACATGCTGCAGGGGAAAGATAAAAATGGGGCTAGTGATGCAGGGTGCAGAAAAAGCAAGCTGAGAGGGGTGGTAAGTTCTAGCAAAAAAGATTGGTCAGAGGAAAAGACGTTTTTTTCCCCCATCAAATCTCCCAAATGTTTATTTTGGGCCCCTGCCCATCTAGATAAATCAAGCTAACAGATTAGGAAGTTCATAAAATTGTATTCTTAGGTAATGACATCCAGAAAGGTAATAAATATTCTCTCTGCTCTGGTGGCTGCTGGAGTTGGGGGATCTTCCATCTCTTTTTTCCCAGTCTCAGAGCGGTCTCTTGGAAGGGGGACGTTTTAATTAGAATTAGCTCTCCAAAGACAGATGTCAGATAGAAGCTATGGAAAACCCAGAGAAGTGGCTTTGTGAGTGCAATATCCAATATCGTGCTCCCCCAATACTGGGCAAAAAGCAGAGAAAAAGATGGTAGAATTGCCCCAACACACTGCTCCTCTCCATCATAGCATCCTCCAGCTCAAGGACCCCTTTTGGAGTCAGTCTCCCTTAATCCTAGAAAAGCAGGGAAGGGCGTCCTGGCCCCAACCTCCCGGCAAACCCCTTTATTGTTTTACCTTTCCCACCACTGCCCCAATACTCACACTCACACACACACCCAACAGTCCTGGATTTCAATCTGCCAAGTCCACACAGGAGGAAAACTGACACGCGGATTGCAGAGAAAACTTTGTAGGAAACTTCATACAAAGAGCAGCAAGAGGCTCTCAGAGAAACAAAGTGCCCCAGTTCTTTCCCCTCAGTCTCTCTTTCTCAGGCTCTTTCTCTTTCCATTTTGAGCCAAGTTTCTTTACTCTCCAGGTACAGGGACTCAGCACAGAAACTACAGACATTTCGTTTTCCCCAAGCAGAAACCTTCCCCTCACAATTGGATTTCCCGCCTTCCCTCCCAAGACCAGGAGTTGAGACAAAAATTGAGTGGCAGAGATAGAATTTAAACTTTTGTGCTCCTCACCCCCAGAGCAGATCGAGTGCTAACTACTTACATGCCAGGGGGATTTTTGGCCTGTGGGGATCTCCCGGTGCTTGGAGAGAAGGACCTTGGAAGATTGGTGTCGCAGTTTACCGGTCTTCTTTCTACTTATCCATTGAAGAGAGAGATACAATGCGCTAACGCTAACGGGCATTCATGCGCCTTGCCTCTCCCATTACTCTGGGCAAGAAATCCTCAGCCCTACAAAAGCAGGGGCATCCTATCTGGAGACCAGGGGCTGAGCAAGGGCTGGCTTGGGAGGGTCAGAGAAGGGGGTGGGGGAGAGGTCAGAGGCGCTGCTCAACATAAAGACTATGAGAGAGAAAATGCTGTGTCCTCCCCGTGAACCTGGGCTGCGTCCTCCCCCCAGCCTTTCCCCACTGCTCAACTCAACTTCAATAAAAGCAGGGCCCTCGGCTTCCCAGTGAGGCTGTGGCAGCGCCGGGCGGGCGGAGCAGCAGAGACCAAGACTGCTGGAGCTTGGGCTGGGGCCTTGGTTGCCCCCCTACACTCCACCCCTGCTCAGGCAGCCTGATCCCATTCTGGGTGGTCAGGTCCAAGGCAAAGTGTTTGGGGACTGAGGGAAATATAGCCCAAAGGAGGGAAGGCCAGAGGCCAAAATCTTCCAAAACTCACATGTAAGAGATTTCAGTTTTGTTTCATTTACCAAAAATTATGAATTTCTGATGTTTCCCCTCTTCAGACCAAGACAGAAAGAGACATACAGACAATGACTATGTGTGTGAGAGAAGAGGAAGGAGAAATAGAAGCCCATAAAGAAGAGGAAACCAAATAGTGTCCCAACCTATGTATGCTGCTTTTCCTGAGCTAAAGAGTGTCCCCTCAGCAAGTTCAGGGAGAAACTTAAGAAATAAAATGTAGTGACTTTTCCTCCTCCTCACTCTCATCTCTTGACTTTTGGGAGGAGAGAGATAAACTCCCCACAGCCAAATTAGCAAACTTAGGAAAGAACTCTGGATCTTAATTTACTTCCTCCCCGATTGAATTACATATTAGCTTCTTTACAGGCTTGAAAAGGCACCCTGGTCCATCCTTCAGACCTTCCTTCCCTTTTCCCAAGCACAGCAAGACTTCCCCTTTTCCTGCCCCAAAGGAGACTGCCTCAAGATGATAGGGGTTACTACTGTCAGATTTGGTCCCTAATTCACTTGATTACATAAAATAACTCTGGATAATTGTTGACCTGCTTCCTCACACTGTATGCAGCATGTTTTTCTGTCTTCAGGGTACCATTAAGGGAGGAGAAAGTAGATCTGAAGGACTCAGATATCCCCCCCTCCCCAGCACACAGACAAGCAAGCACATGCACACACACGCGGTACTCCACTCCAGGTGCCAGCCAGCAAGTGGTTGAAGAGGAAATAAATCCGAAGCACACCAAACAGATTTTTACAACTTGGTCCCACTGCTGTCTTTTACTCCAAAATTTGGAGATAGAGGGAAGGAGCATCTCTGCCTACCCTGTACACCCCAGATCTCTTCTCCCTCTCTCTTCTACTTCCAATTGCCCTTCTTCCTAAAATCTGGATAATTTGCCTGAGAAGCAGCTTACCAACTGCCCTCTTCCTACCTTCCTTCTCCTGATAGACAAACAAAAAATTGAGCAGGCCTTGCTTAGGCCTTGGTCTTCAGGACCAGAATTATTTGGGAACGTTTGGCTTCAATTAATTATTCAGGTAACCCAGGCCAGTTTTTTGTTTCTTTTCTTAGTCCCAAGGAAACATTTTTTAAAAAATAATTAATTAATTAATTTTTATTTGCCTTTTTCAGGCTATCCCTAGTCCCTGCCAGGACCTGGGAGGTTGTAGGAAGAGGGGACATTTCTTGTCTCTCTCTGAGTTTCTTCAAAACACCTGGCAGGTCCATGATAAAAGTTAGGGGAAAAAGGTAAAAGTCTTTCATTATCTCCAGGCACCAGCCTTTGAGGCCTACCCATGCAAAGGGACCTCCCAGGCCTCTGGCCTCCACTTTACCCTTTTTTCCCTAAGTCTGAACAAACAGAGAAACCATCCTGACAGGTCACTGCTGCTTCAGAATCACCAGTTCAAAACCTTTCTTCTTTTAAGGAGAACTCCAGTGTTGAGGGGATATCTTCCTTAATCCCTCATCCCAACAGAGCCCTAAAAGATGAAAACTCTTCTCCTTTCTACGGGAGTAGTAAGGGAGGTAGAAACTTGCCTTCTTGTCTACAAATTAGGCAGGCCTACTTGGCAGAGAGAAGGGAGAAGGGGGGAGAGAAAAATGGACAAAAAGAAGGAACTATGCCTAACTATAGAAAAGTGAGCCCCTCCCCAGTTCCATTATAAGTACCCCCAGGGGAGTCTGGCCTCTCTGCAGACTCTGAGGGAAGGGGACAGGAGAAATCAGCTGTAATTGTTCACATGCCCTATTCTGAAGATTCCTTACCCCAAACCCCTGGCTGGCTCCTCAAAGAACATAGGAAAACCAGTTGAGAGCTAAGATTTGTGTGATTGCTTAGAGTAAACTTAGGCAACTAATAGAGAAGGTGGGATGTTACCAGGCCAGAGGAGGAGGGGGATAAAAAGAAACCATCAGACATTGACGTAAAACTAATTCACATCCACTGGTTTATTATTGATCACGGGGCATTTCACATCGACACTAAAATTCTTTATTGCAAGTTTTACAATAATCAAGTAAATTCAGTCCAAAAACACAATAACCACGATGGGGGGGGGTAGGGATATTCTACCTATAGACTGCCTCTCTGAACTGAAAGTTCATTTTGATTTTCTTTTGGCTCCTCAAACTGAACAGCTCTGAGAGGCTCTCCAGATGCATTTAGCTTTGTCTGCTGTCTTTGCCCCCTCTCCTCCCACCCCCCCACAATAATACAAAAGAACTTCATAGCTTTGTTCTCCTTAAAATGACTTCCCCCTCACTAACCTCCCCTGGTGCATTTTCAATGCAAAAGGCCTAAGGAAAGAGGGGGGGAAGGAGGAGGAGAAGAAGGATGAGAATTGGCTTAAAAATCTCTTTCCTTTTTTCTTTTCCTCATTTCCCCTGAAATCCACCCAAACCAGACCATCACACCTTGCAATATATAATTTTTGCAGCTTTTTTTCTTAAAAAATAAATAACCCCCCCAAATGGCCTTAAAAAAAAACCCAGCAGGTACCATGCTAAGACAACATCACATGCTTAAAAGGGTCCTTAACAGTGGAAGGGAGAGGAGGGCAGGGGGCTTGTTTGTTTATCTGTTTTGTCTGTTTGGAATTGACAAGGGACAAGGTGGTAGGAAGAGAAAAAGAACCAAAAAATATATATATATTAAATTCTATAAATAAGAGTCAATTTGTGTGTGAGGGGAGGGTGGCGGCATGGGGTGGGGGCAGGGGTGTGAGTTATGTTTTATAACCTGGTAATGTCCTCTGCCCGTTGCTGCTCCGGCGGCGTGGCGCTCTGGGAGTGGTCTTCAGAAGTGCCCGGGGTGGCTGCCGAGAGGGTGCTGGGTGCAGCGCCGGCCGGGGGCGCTGACCTGACTTTGGTGTTGGGGAGTCGGTGGTCCTTCTTCCATTTCATGCGACGGTTTTGGAACCAGATTTTGATCTGCCTCTCAGAGAGGCACAGCGAGTGGGCGATCTCGATCCTTCTCCTTCGGGTCAGGTAGCGGTTGTAATGAAACTCTTTCTCTAATTCCAGGACTTGCTGCCGGGTGTAGGCTGTCCTCGAGCGCTTGGGTTCCCCTCCGTTATAATTGGGGTTCACTGGGGGAGGGGGAGGGTAGAAGCAAATAGTGGGGTTCAGAGGCAGCAGTTTCCCCGCCCCCCACCCTCACCCCATCCTCGGCTCTGAGGAACAGGAGGAGGGAGAGGTGGAAATAAAGTCATCAAGCTAAATGGGTTATAAAGAAGTTGAAGGAAGCTGGAGACTTTGTAGTGTAATAAGAGGGGAATCCTCATTGTAACGACACTGAATTATTTATGCGCCCTTAGAAAGCGAGCATAGTTTTCACACATACATAACAGATCGTAGCACATGGCTCGGACTGCCCAGAGTAGCTAAGCCATAAAATTTATGGGGGATGTAATTACCCATTCTCGCTCGTAAATCCAGTTCAATTGTGCTAACCCAGAGTCGCTCCTGGAGAGAGAGGGGGAAGGAGAGAAAGGAGGACGGAGGCCAGAGGGGGCTGAGGAGGGTGGGGAGCTCCGGGGAAGAAGGGAGGGAGGGGGGAGCAAAAAGCAAAGTTGCCTACCCGTGCTAACGTGAATTTTTTTCATCCATGGGTAGACTATGGGTTGCTTGCTGGCGGCGCTGGAGGGATGGTCGGGGGCTGGCTGGCTGCAGGCTGGCGGGGCTGGGGACGGGGAGGCGGAGGCGCCTGAGAGAGGCGCCGGCTCGCAGAGCGGCTGTGATTTCTCGGGGTGGTGGTGGCCCGCCTGGGCCGGCCCGTGGCCTCGCGAATTGCCCGGCCCCTGGAGACTGGTGCAGCTATACTGGCGCTCAGGGTAGCTAGGGCGCGGAGGCGGTGGTGGGTACAGCTCCTGGTGGTGATGCTGGAATCCCGATTCCCTGGTCCGGCCGTAATATTCCGGACTGTGTTCAGGGATGTAGCTATTTTGCGAATATTCTTCGCATGGAGGAAATTTCGGATCGATGTAGTTAGAGTCCATCAAATACGAGCTCATGATCATTAATTTCTGGAGTGGAAAATAATTTTTCTCGCTTTGTCGTTTTTCTGCTCCATAAAGCCCTCCTACTAGCTAGCGACCCTGTAAAGTTACTTTCACCATGTGACTCCGCCGGCCAATCACACGGAGCAACCCAGTCCCCGGATAAGGAACCGAATCGCTTTATTCAAAATGTATCCAATTTTTTTTTGTGTGTGGTGGTGGTGGTGCTGAGGGTGGTGGTGATGTGGGGTTGGCTGGCAGGGGCTGGGATGCCCCCGTGCACATCCCGCCAGACTGACAACCCTCCCTGCAAAAGGAGACGGGCAGCTCCCAGCTCCCCTCCAAAGACTGGGCATTGGGGGGCTGTCGTGAGGCTGTGTGATTCAGCCCCTGCCCAGGGTCTTCCCTCAGGCCTCTGGTGGGCCCCGTGGATCTCGGCTCCTGGGTTTTTCCAGAGGTCTCCATTCATGGCGATTGTGTCTCAGTCTGTGTAGGTCACTGGGCAGCGCCCCTCTTTCGCAGGAAGAGGAAGTTGAATGAGGACTGGAGTGGAGGTTGGATGGGGAGGGGCCCAGGCTGAGCCGAGGAGGCTGGAGAGCCTGGGGTGCCCCCCATCCAAGGATACCAGAGTCCAGCCCCCCTTCCCCATATACACTCACCCAACCCTCTGGCCATGGGGCCGGCGAGGCAGGGTCCCAGCTGGACCAGGCAGGTAGAGGCAGCGGGATGCAAATGATTCTGATGTCATTTCTGGAGGTCTGGGGGTTGACCCCCGCTGAAGAGAGACAGGAAGTGGTTGGCAAAAGCAGAGTTCAGAAGCCTTGCCCTCCCCTGCTACCCACTGATCCTCCCTGCCCCAGCCCCAGCACAGAGTATCCCTTCTACTGCTGGCTCCTGTTTCCACTCCTCATTCTGCTTGGCCTGCTGTTTTCTGACCACTATCTCCAAGGCTCACTCCTAAGGAGTTGGGGCAAGAAGAGCTTTTGCCAGGAATCAGTGTCCTGTGCTGGTGCCCAGCCAAGGCCCTGCAGTTCTTCCCCCATCCTCACAGAGAACGGACCTAGCTAAGAGGGAGGCCTGTGTGGGTAGAGCCTGCTTGCTTCCGGCTAGGGACTGTATCTGTGTAACACGTGTGTTTACATGTAAACACGTATTCCCAAGGGCCCCTCTCCAGGCTGGCTTCCAAAAACGGAGAGGTGAGCTCACCAAGCTGGGGAGGCAGAGCAGGCCTTGGGGGGCTCCAGCCCCTTCCCACCCGCTTGCCTCTTTCTGCCACCCACTCACAGTAATACTTTGGGGGGGGGCAGGGCCATTGATGAGGGAGGGGCAAGGAAGGGCTGCTTTACCAACCCCCACCCCCAGCTAGGGGTGGCCGTGTCATGCCACCAATTCCAATTAACTGATCGCCCATAACTCAGAGTTGGGGGGGTAGCAGAGGGGAGAGCCCAGGGAGGGAGCCGGGTCCCCTTGTTGTACTTGATAACAATTATAGTTTAAAATCATAGCTTGCCGGGGCTCAGCTATATTTTACTTGATAACAATAAAAGTGACACATAAAGTTAACTGTTTATGTTTTATTTATTAGACTAAATCTGCCAGCGGTGGTAGGAGCGCTTGCCTCGTCGCTACAGCTTTTATAGGGCTGTAAAACGTCATAAATCAGTCTCGCGGAATCGCCCGCACTCTTTGTGTCGGCGGCGGCGCGGGGCTGGCGGCCGCTGGCTGCCTGCTCCCTCCTTTCCACGAAAAGTCGTAATGTGATTTTTTTCCCTCTGATTTTATTATTATGATCGCCGCCGTGATTAGTCAATCTACCTTTAATTCGCCGCCCTACGCTGCCTCCTCCCAGCCCAGCCTGGTTGACACTTGAATAAGTACCTTTTAAAACGGCATAACAACTATTTGAGGGTTTAATTAGAACATCTGCAATTAAGGGAATGAGGAAGGGAAAGGGGAAAAAAAAGTAAAGCCCCTGTGAGAGTGAGACTGAAGGCGAGAGATTCCCAATCCTCTCGCCACCTTTGGGATGTGGGAGAGGGTCCCCACTTCCTAATTAAGGCTCTCCCTGAGGGCTGAAATGGGAGGGAAACTGGGCCACAGGCTTGCCCAAAGGGGGCCGATTCTCAGCCTGAGCCCCGCCCCCTTCCCTCTTCCATTGCCTCGGCCCCCACCCCCACCCCAGGCTTACCAGGGCTAGGGCTTAGCCGCTCAGGAGCTGGTGTTTGGGGGTCCCTGGATACCCTCTCCCCAAGAGGGCAGTGCCCCACCCCCACTGTCACCGGGCTGCTACAAGGAACAGGGGTTCCCTGGAGGCCGACCATCTCCCATGGGAGATCCCCAAATTCCCAGAGTTGGTTGAGAACCCTCCTAACTCCTGTCCCGGACCCTCTGTGTTTGATTCCGGCTGGTTTGATTGGAAGAGGAACTTTAGACCCTGAGTGAGGGGGTGAGGGGGTGAGCTGCTGCTTTCTTGGTAGTGGTTTGGAATCGTGTGTTTCTTTTTTTTAATTACTGGTGGTGGGAGTGGATTCATTATAAATTGCTGGAAGAGGGCAAAGGGAAACCAATGCTGAATCCTAATGTCTGAACTATAGCCCCAGACTGGCCCATGGGGAGGGCTCTGGTAGGGTGGGGGGAGGGTTGATAATGGGGGAGAAAGGCTTCTGGCCCCACCCCCAGTCTCCCTTCTAGGCCTGCACCTGGTTGCCATTGTCCCACTCCCTCCCAGCTATGAATATTCTCTTGCTCCACCTGGAAAGGTGAACTGTCGGCAGCTCCCCACCTCCCAGCCTTCACAATCACCTTCTACCAACCCTGTCTCCACCTCAACCCTCTTTTCTTCAATTTTTACCTTCCTGAACTTGTTAGGGAGTCCTTCCCATCAAACCCCTACCCCCAGGTTTCTGAGCTCCTGCAGGTGGGTTGAGTAGACTCACTTGAGCCAGTATGAGTGAGGAGACCACAGAGGGTTCAGACACCTCCAACTGAATGTCAAGTCTGTCTTTGGTTATTATGGTTAAATATATATGCATACATACTATTAATATTTATTAATATATTAAATGCCTCCTTATGCAGCCATAAATATGTGACATTCTCATTCTAGGTTTGTACAGCTAATTCAACATGCACATCCAGAAAGTGAAATCTCCGAGATTCCCCCAAATGCACCCACACTCATCCACATCATTTACAAAAACAAAATAAAAAACAACTCCCTTTGGGCTCCTATAGCTTAATAGCATGGAAGTCACCTATCACATGGGTAAAATACCATACACATACATGTGAACGTTTTCACCTGGATATTATAACAAGCACAGAAATAAATGCTTTCAGAGGGCTTCTGCACTTAGCAATGGCTTAATTGGGATGAGAAGGGGGGTACTAAGCGGCTCTAGCCTGTGATGAATCCTTGTATCTGGTCCTGTCATCTTTTGTGCTTCGCCTTCCTGCCTCCTGCCTTGCCAGCCCAAGGACCTCCACCTCTGTTCTGCCCTCCACCTTTGCCCCAATTTTATTTTTTATTTTTTCTGACCACCTTTTGCCAGCATCCAAATGCTCTCTGCACACTTTCACCCCACCCCATCTCCTTTCTAAATTTCGATCTGGTTTCTCTTTTGGAAACATGTTTCAGTACAAAGCGCTTCCCTTCTGACACCACTGAAGAAAAATATGTGTCCATTGTGTGTGAGGCCTTATTGTGCCTGGATTACCATACTGACCGTTGGATAACCCATATTCCTCCCCTCCCCAGTAACAAGCTGCTGGCTGAGAGAGCTCAGCAACTCCACAGATTCTGTGCTGCATTAAAATCTCACCTTTCCTTGGATTTTGTGAGGGAGAAAAATAAACGGGAGAATCAATTCAGGATTTGGAGAGCAAAGGAAAGGAAAATGACTGTCATTCCCTTTCCCACTCTTTGAAGTGCAGGGTGTTTTTTGTTTTTTTTTGTGGGTATGTGTGTTGTTGTTTTAGGATTAAAATTGCAACATGTCTCTTTCCTTTTCCTCAAATAAGTTGACTTTTAGATGATATGCAATCAGGCAATTCATTTCATTTTGATTTTTTTCTCTTGGCAACTTAAAAACCTCAGACTAAATCAAGACTCTTATCCTATTTTTTTTTTCTTTTGTGTGTGTGTGTGTGTGTGTGTGTGTGTGTGCGCAAGCCAAGTGGATATATGTGTGTTTTTGTCCCTTTCTAATGCCAGCAGGCAGGGCTAATGTATGCAAAAGAATATGCAAATGTTTAATTGATTTTTTCTTAAATCTCTTGTCAGTAAAAGTAATGAATTAGTCTAAAATGATTTTAATAACCCGGATGTGTCACAAGAAAATACTCAACCTTTTTTTTCCTCCTGGAATCGCTTATAGTCTCAAAAAAAAAAAAAAAGCAATCATGGAATGTTAATTTGCCCCCTTTAAAATATTAAAGATGAATTTCTCTTGTTTGTTCGGGGACCATAGGCAAGGTCCTCTCGTGGATTTCCCTCCGCCTTGCCTTGCCTTCCTTGGAATTCAATTTTCCTCAAATCTCGTTTAAAGTGGCTTTTTAAAAAGTGGCCGCATTTTAATATTGGTTAGACAGAGTGACCTGCATTTCACCTCGGGTGTTTGACTTGTTCCAATAGGTCACTGCCATGGGGTTATTGATGGGGAAACTCCATTGAAATTTGTCTCTTCGCAAATGGCCTTTAGATCTTCCAGCGAGTTCAATAACTAGTTATAATGTGGAAGGGGAAAAATGAAGGCCCTGGGCTAACGAATTTGATGTTTCATTTTTATGCTGGAGAAATTGTTAGTTAGAGGTTGGGTTCCCCACCCCCTTCCTTGCTCATCCTGGCCTCACTGACCCCCACCCCCATTCAAGGCTGCTGGATTATATCCCCTTTAAAACTTGGGTTAGGGTGTCCCTTTCTCCCTCTGATGCAAGCTTTAATTCTTCTTATTATGAATATTATTATTATTGAAAATTCTGACATGTGGATGCAGGAAGATTGTACTGCTGGAGGTTTGTAACCTGAACTTTCTTGTTGAGGGAGGAGGACTTTTACTTTTAAAGGAGACTAAAGGTGGTTTGAAAAGATCTAGAAAATTAGGCTGGCCTTAGGTTAGTTTATAGAAGACTCCTGGCTTGTTTCTCTCAGAATTAAGAAGTCAATAGGAAGTTGGAAACCCTTTTGGGCAAATTTGTTCTTGGCCTCTGCCAGAGACCGGCGGGACTAGACACCCAAGACCAAGGAAGGCAGAGACTGGAAAAGGCTAAGGATAGAGAGAGAATTCCATGGAGCAGGCAAGGGAATCCTGGGTCCCCTCCAGAGTCAGATTCAGAATTCATGGGGACTTGGCCAGTAACTGCTTGTGGGATTCTGCACAAGGAAGGTGCTCCGCGAAAGCTCAATGCCTGAAGACCACGCATTTAGTGAACTGGAGAGAGCACAGGAAAACCATAGCCAGTGATAGGGATTTTATAAGGATTCCCTTTTACTGGAGTTCTCAAGGAGTGGGAGAGGAAAGGACAGAGGAAGGGAGTGAAGGTCTTTATTTTATTCTCCCCAATCACAGCCAAGTTGGGAAACCCTTAATTCCTCCAGAGAAGCCACTGTGAGAAAGGACTTTGTAGAGCGCCCATCTGCTCGGGCTGACCCAGCCATACCAGATCATTACCATTATTAACCTGGCTAATAACAAAACATCTTCCCCTTACACAACACAGCTCCCTATGTGCCTTATTTTTCTTTTTTCCATGAACTGTTTCTTCTCCTTTCCGGCCCAAAGGGGCCCAGTTTGCTCAGCCCCAAGTTCCCCTTTAACAAGCTCACCCGACTCCACTCGCACATCCCTTCTAAGCCTCGGCCCATAGATTGGAGTCATTCCAAAGGCAAGTTTTGAATCCTAGGTTGGGGGAATCAAGGCCAAGGGAAATACATAAGTGCCTGAAACTGGGGTGCCACCTCCCGCCATCCCCTCAAACCCCAGGCAGCATCTTGATGCCACCTGGGTTCTCAGACAAACTTGCCTCGGCAAATTCGTGGCACCACTGGGATCTGGGGAACAGCCTTCAACTGCTACTGCGCGTCCTCAGCCCCATAAAAATGGGGAAGCCGGAGAAAGGGCCATCGTAGGCTTCAGAATCGGGCCTGGGAGAGGGCACACAGTCTGCTCTTCCCAGCCAAGCGGGAATCAATAGCGATCTGTTGTAAACTTCCCCGCGGCCCTCCGCGCGCCCTAGTCGCGGTGGGCGAGCCACATTCCCAAACCCTCGCCCTCCTGGCCCGCACCTTGGCCACCTCCTCCGAACCCGGGACCTCGCCCCCTCCCTGTTTTAATTACGTGATTGATTTTCGCTTTGGCCGCCTCAGGACGCCTCTGCCTCCGACTGTTTAAATCTTTCGGCTTCCTTTTTGTATTTCCGAGTCCTCCTGACCGGCTGTAATTTAGAGACTGCCCTTCGGGCAGCCGATGCGCACCGCGCGGCCTTGGTCCGGGTCCCGGGCTGCTGCCTCGCCCTACACTCCAACGAAATGGTCCTCCCGCGGCGCTCGGCGCGGCCAGGTCTGCGGCAGCCCCACGGCGCGGGGCTCTCCTACTTGGTCCTGCCCATTCGCTTTTCTGAATTATTTTGTGCTCCATTATTCTCTCATAGAAAAAATGTTCCCTGTTTGGGTTATCACTTCCTGCCTGGCCTCGGTGCTGGGCTCTCCGCGTTCCTGTGTTTTTCTCTTCACCCGAATGAGATGTGTAGTAGGAGGGCTGGACGCAGACGGAGGAAGCACGACGCCTGGCTACCGGCTCGCGGGGAACTGCAGCCCCTTCCCCCAAACACCTGGGCCCTGCGCCGGCTGGCGAAAAGCGCCAGGAGAAGCGAATTCGGCCTCAACTTTACGCTGCTAAGCGCGAGTGGGACCACAGGGCTGCAGGTCCCTGCCACGACCCCTACCCCGCAGTGGGCGGTTGGAGCTGATTTTCGCTCCGCAGCCCCAGACAGAGACCCCTCACCCTGGCAGCGCCAGCGGGCAGCGGGCAGCAGCCATGGGGTGGCTGCGGTCACCTACGTCCAGGAGCACGCTGGTCAGCCCTCCCCCACCCGAGGGATTGAAGGTGAGGGGAGAGAGCGGAGGAAGTTTATGAGAAGAGTAGGTTTAGGGTGGAGAGAAAAGAGAAAGACAAGAAACAAGGAAAAGCTTCTCCCACTGTGGCTGACCTCTTTCTCTTTTTCCTCCCCAAACCGCTAGTTTTTCGCTTACATTTTTATTTATTTACAATAAATAAACACTGCTCTGCTTATTCTCCCACGTCCTGTTCATTCTTTAATCCTTTCTAAAGAGGCAGCAATGAGTTACTATTAGCAGTATTTTATTATTATATATTTTTTTTCTTTCAGAGAGAGGAGGGGATTGGGAACGTCGTCGTCACTGGGGAAGAAGTTCTGCGAAACTTGAGATGGTCACAACCTTCTATCTCCGGACCTACAACACCCCAATTCTTGTCCCCCCTCAACCCCCTTCCCCCACAGCAATGTTGCCGGGTAAATAAGAGTCCGCCTGCCTGGCTATTAGGATTCTGGAGACGTTGGCATCTGTAGCAATCATTAGTCAAAGCCGCGGAAGCCAAAGGAGCCGAGGAGTTGGACAGAAAAAATCTTGGAAATGATATACAGGAGCCGCCAAGGCATCAATCCCAGCCGATAAGAGCGGGGCTGCTGGGAGCGAGGCGTCTGCTTAATTGGGCCCTGGGCACCCAGAGCAACTGGAGAGGGGGAACTTAAGGGTTGTGCAGTGACCCTGGCATCAATTTGGGTCCCCTACAAAAATAGCTGGGGACTTGAACACGCTTTTCTCCACATTTCAAAGACCCAGTTTGGGGATGGCAGGGACACCTACAAGCCTCTGTCAGCCTCTCACACCTGGAGCCAAGAGGAATTGGGCTGGAGGACCCTATCCTTTCTTCTCTCCCCCTATCCCTTTAGTGGCTGTCTTGGGAGTCCTACAGGTAGGGAAGCCTGGCCTGGGATCTCAGGTCATAGAGACAGCCTAGAGGGAGGCTGTGATCCCTAGAGTGGGCTTTCAGGGGGCAGATAACTCTGTTGGACTAGACTTAGAGATAACCTTGGAGAGAGTGACAGAATTGCTTGCGTTAATAAGTCCAACATCTGAAAGATATTTGTTCCCCAGCCCCACTCACTTAATATCTTTATAGATCACAGAGACAGACAGAGAACGGGAGACAGAGAGATGCAGTAAGTTTAAGTCCTTCTAGAGGGAGATCTATGCCCCTACACCTAGATATATGTGTTATGGAAGCCTCTCTAAACATATCTTCAAATATTTAAGTTTGTAGCAAAACTACATAGACTATAAAGATCTCCAAATATGTAGCTTCAATATGCAGCTATTTTATGGGTTAGGATCCTTGAATAAATCTAGATAAAAGTTTCAAAATAGAGATGGAGCAACACACATAGTTCTTTCCAACCAAGAAAAAAATTCCCAAATATTCACTTAGGTATTTAGAGAGAACTGTACTAATACATCCTAGCATATATATCCAACCACTATATAAAGATTGGTAATGTGCACACAGAAATTTGACAGAGGACTGTTATGTTCACTATGGATCTATAAATCTAAAGATCTATAAATCTGCATTTAAATGTGGAGCAGAGAGGAGTGTAAATCATACATCCTGATATAGACATAGAATGATCTATAAATACATGTTCACATATACAACTATAGGAGTGCTCAACACTCTATAAAAAGTGTTTGCATAGAGTCTTAGGAATGGGGAGGATTCTCTAGTGCTTGTGAATTTGGGGTGTCCCAGACCAGATTTCTCTGGGAAATGGATGAGGGCAAACTAGAACCTTTGGAAGTATACTAAGAAGACCCAGGAACTGATATAATCTATGGCCTCATTTCCAGCAGATAATGGCATTTCACTAGCAATGGCTATGAGCCCTGATGCCTGGGCCTGAGAGTGTTCTCTCTTGTCCTAGCCTGAACTCAGGCTGAGGTAGAAGGCTCCTCAATTCTTTTTTCTTCAGCACCATAGCCTAAAGCTAAGATCCCAAAGGGAGGAAACTGTGGTAGGGATGGGGTCTTTAGCACAGGAAGGCCATTATCATTAGAAAATGGAAATATTTATGTAAAATATTATTTCCTTTGGAGACACCTTGGTAGAGAGAGATGTGAGAAGCCTGCAGGCTTTCATTCATATGTTCCTGTACCCATCTTAACCACATAAAACCCAGTCACAGAGTACAGAGAGTTTCCTCCATTCACAGGGTACTAGATGGAGTCTCTATATGCCTCACTCCCATCCCCTCTCTTTCGTGGCTCTCTGAAGTCCCACCTTGTCTAAAAGGGCTTTGGAGCTTAGGAAAGGGTGACAGGGAGACATGAGCCCCAGAAGAGAGGAGAAGCCCTAGAAGTCATGGTATTTATAGCCAGGTTCAGAAACTATTAGCCTTCAATGTTAGTTCCTTTGTGACTGAGGGGTTGGGGGACCAGGGTCTGCATGGGCAAAAGGAAATGAAAGGTTGTACAATTTCTTTAGGGGAAGACATTGAGGAGGGAAAATCATCAACTAGCTCCCCCCCCCCTTAAAACTGGAGGCAGACAATTTAGGAGGCTCTAGAAATCCTTTTATTTTTCTGCTTTAGTTTACTGAGGAAGGGATGCAAGGAGGGGGCCTCCGGTGGGCTTGGGGAAGTGCAATCCAGTGTAGCTGGCTGGCTTGGGGGGAGAGCAATTTACAAAGCAAAACCTCAGATGCTACTTCCTGAGGAGTCACCAGATCAAAACAGCCTCCTCTAGGTGTTTATGACCCATCTCTACTCCCAACAGGAAAACATCCTCAATAAAACCTCAGCCCAGGCTGCTATCCTCCACCCAGGGAAAGGGGAGAGACACAATGTAAAAGAGGGACCTGACCCTTACTCCCTTTGTGTAGACACACACACACACACACACACACACACACACACACACACACACACACACCCTGGGTTTTCCAGCCAGAAAGTTGATGTTTTAAGGAACTATTTTAAGGAAGTATTTACTAGATAAGATTTTGTCCAATGTCTGAGTAAATAAGCAACCCTCACGGGTTTGTAGTTTGAGCTTGGAACAGCAGGGAAGGAGGATTAGATCAGGTAAGGTTCTGGCTTCCTAGTTCCCCTATGGTCCTCCAAACTGCCACAGCTCAATCTGGGCCAACAGGACACTAAAGGTCACCAAGAGCCTGCTGCCACCATCCATGGAGGCTGCTCCAGGGTTTGGGTTTTCCAGGGAGGCAAAAGGAAGGAAATTCAATGGTTTCCATGGCTGCAGAGGTGAAGGTGTGGTGGGGAGGGGAGGATGAATGGTTTCTAAGCTTGGCTGACAGAAAGAATGGGGTGGGCAGGAAAGTGTGGGAGTTGGTTCCAGGCTGGCTTACTGTGTCCAGTCCAGGCTTCTGACCTCTATCATACCACCCTTGGGCACGTACAGATATTTCTGTGTGTTCAGGTACTCTGGTGTTCAGGGCCAGGGGCTGGAGGAAATGAGGATCTTTAGAAAGCAAAACAAGCCTGTTCTACCTCCCTGAGACCTGTTGTGCAGTGCTGAAATGATCAAAGGTAACTCAGCCCACACATGCCACTTAGCCCATATAGGGTTGCAGATCATGGTGGAACTTTGTACATGTGTGCAGGTTTAGAGAAGTAGCCTTCTCCCTGCACCAGCTCCCTAGCATGCCCAGAGTCTTCTATTCAGTCTCTTGCCATAGCTTCTAAGGTGTGGTTATCAGAGGCCGAACAAGGTCCTGAATAACCTAATCCAACTTTCTCAAGTCCTACATTGAGCAAGTGTACACACATACATACACACACACACACACACTCTCTCTCTCTCACACTCTCTGCTTCCTCCTGGGTATCTCTGTTCCCCTTTTTGCCCCTCAGTGAGCCTTAGGAATGATAAAGGGAGATGAATTCAAGGGTTCTGTAGGGCTCAAAGATAAACAGATCTGTATCATCCCAATTCCTCAGCCCAGACCCTGTCTGGTCCCATCAAAACAGCCGGAGGAGATATTATCAGAACAGACACACCACTGTAGGTTACAAGGTCCCAATAAAAGCGGGAGGTGGGGGGAAGGGATATAGCTTTCTTGGCCCTCTAATGGCCTAGTCTTCTCCTTAAATGGAATCCCTAACCCCAAAAGCCCTGGCTTGGCCTCCTGATTCCAGATTTTCTTTCTTCTCTACCTCAAAGGGATTCAGAGGCGCTAGGCCCACCAAAAAGGGTGGTGGTGTTTGTCTCTCCAGCAAAAAATAGACAGAATTAAATCCCCAAGTAAGGATGTTTCAGCATTTTCCCCTCTCAAAAACTCAGCCCAAAGCAGTTATAGACAGGGATAGTCAAAGACACAGAGAAAGTTTACTAGTATGTTAGAACGGGTTGAGGCATTCTGATAAAATCTCTTTCTAGTGCCTGCATGGACAGAGCCAATCTCCCCCTTTCTTTCTTTCCTTACTCTTCATGGGATCTGCTAAGCCCAGTGTGAGAAGTCCACACTGAGAGTTGGTCTCAGACAGGGCTACCACACCATCCACTAGGGAAAAATGAGTGTGCGCTTTAACTCTAATCATAAAAGAGGGAAAAATGGAGCAGTATGGTTAAAGGTAACATGGGAAGTAGGTGCTCAATGGTTTCTGAGCTGCCCTATTTTTGGCTTTTCATCCTAATCCTTCCCACCTGGCCTGTGGCATTGTCCCCAAACCAGCCCCACCTAAAAGACAAACAAGCAGGGGGGAAGTTGACAAAGCCCAGGTCAGATTGGGTTATCCCTCCCACTCTTGCTCTCTTAAAACCTTCCTCCCCCCCCCCCCAGAGGAAGGCTTAGAGGTTCATGTGGCATAGTCCATCAGAACTCCTGCCCCTTAACTCAAAGAAGGCAAGAGAGCAGGAGGAGAAGGGGAGGGGAAGAGAACCCAACCAGAAAATTCACCATGAAACAAAGCCCAGGGAGATAGGGCTCTGGAGAATGGCTGGGTCTGGACTCATCAGTGGATTGGCTGAGGGCCTAGCCCAACTGTTTAGGAAACACAAGCATTTCTGTCATGCATGCATACTCTCTGTGCCATCAGATGCTCTTGTTCAGAAATAGTTTCTTACCCATTGCTTGTTCTGACACAACTCATGGAAACATAGACACTGGAATCCACACATTCATTGTAGCTGTGTCCTTTGATATTTATTGGCCATGCCACAGGATCATAGCTTAGCCTATTATTACTATTGTTATATCTTATTAAAAGAATGGAAGGCAAAAGGGACTTAAATCTATTGCCTGTTTAAAATGAAGGGTGAGGAGGGTCCTAATTCTCTGTGCTTACACTTTCCCAGAACTCTTCACTTCACTGGCTGAAAGTCATTTGACAAACTAGAGGTACCAAACACCCAACTTTCAAACAAATTTTGTTCCAGCTGGGTGCAGTGGCTCACGCCTGTAATCCTAGCACTCTGGGAGGCCGAGGCGGGTGGATTGCTCCAGGTCAGGAGTTCGAGACCAGCCTGAGCAAGAGCGACACCCCATCTCTACTATAAATAGAAAGAAATTAATTGGTCAACTAATACATATAGAAAAAATCAGCTGGGCATGGTGGCACATGCCTGTAGTCCCAGCTACTCAGGAGGCTGAGGCAGGAAGATTGCTTGAGCCCAGAAGTTTGAGGTTGCTGTGAGCTAGGCTGACGCCACAGCACCCACTCTAGTCTGGACAACAAAGCAAGACTCTGTCTCAAAAAAAACAAAATTTTTTTTTGTTCCCTTCCCTAACCATGTCTGCAGCAGTGTGATAAAGCTAATGGCTCCTGGAGCATTTCCAGAAGGATAAATCAAAAGGGCTCCTCTAATTGCCCCACCTGCCCTCATGAGGCTCAGAAGAGAATGAAAACCTGTAAAAGGTAAGTGTATAGGGAGTAATGACAGCCCGAATTTGAATTCAGGGCTGGAGCTCATGTCCACATTTGCTCTATAGCCTAATTTAGAGTTTATATCTATAAAGCCCAGAGAACTGGATAAGATCTTGTTTGAAAACATGGGAATAATGCAGAGAATGCTGCCACAACTCCAGATCCTTGTACACTTGAGATTGACTTCCAGATACAACTTTGTTAGGAACTGTGGACACAAGCCTGAGATGACTTCTCAGAGCTGGTTCAGGGACAGAGGGGGTCAGAATATGCTCTGTATCACTCCTGCCCTCCAAATCTGAGATAGGGCAGATCCAGGCACTGGGGAAGGGGGTGCGGTAAAGGAGTGAGGAAAAGAAGTGGAAGGGAAGAGCTAAACAGAGACCCAAGTAATGTTTTGCTGATTGGTTGGTGGGGGCCATGTGATCCTGCTTAGCACATTCCTGATTGGTTGCTTGGCCTGTTCTAGGGTTAAAGACCTAGGGACAAAATTAAAAGCTTTCTGGGTTGGCTGGGGCACATTGGCACCCGACTTGCCTTCCCCTCCACCCCAGAGAGAGTGGGTTTGGGGAAGGCTTCGGGAAAACCAAGAATCTCTTTTATGTTTTTGTCCTGTTTCCGGGTGGGACTGACAAAACCATAAAAAACTTAGGCAAATTATTTGAGGGGAAGGAGGATCTATTATCACAGGAAAAGTGGGTGGTTTTAAAAAGGAACTTTCAAGCCTAAAGAAAGGAGGCAAGGAAGTCATTGAATGCCCCAAGAGATGCTGTGTAAATCTATAAACATAGAAACACACTCATAAGCCCCTCTACACTGAGAGAGAAAGGACTGGGACTGAGATTTGGCCAGGAGTCAGGGAGAGTGGTGGAGTCTTGCCTGGGTGTGGGACTTTGGCCCTGGCTAAATTCCTGGTTAAAGACCACTGGACTCTATCCCTAGGGCTCCAGAGAAGCTGAAGGGAGGGGAAGAGTCAGGGAAACTCCAATCTCCCTGGTGCTTAGATTGGAAAGTTTCCAGAAACCCTCAAAATCACAGACTAATGGAGAGAGGAGTCGAGAAGGTCGGATAATGAGGAGGGAGAACCTGAGAGTTAGTTTTGTGAACAGGCTACTGAAGAGAATTCTCTGGGATCTTAAGTCTTCCCAGGGAAATGAAGGTGTCAATGAGTAGGGTGGGGGAGGCTGAATTTTAGCAGGAGACTGAAGCCCAGACAGTGGCCTTAGGGAAGTCTTCCACCCAGGGGCCCGGAGCTCCTCATGAAAGTGAGAGACCACTAGACTGAAGCATGGGGCTCAGCTCAGACTCCCAGTGTCCTTGGGCCTTTGTCCCTCTCTGCCCTTGGAGTCTGCCTGGGCTATCCCTCCCTGCTTGATTCCACTTTTTCCTCAGTCCCTTGGGCAGCAGGGGCTATGCTAACAGCCTTCCTTCTCCATCCCCCAACCATACCTTGCCACAAAGCAGGTACCAGGACACCCTTGTGCCCCAAGGTACTCTTCCCTTCACGAAGGTGTGGACTTAGCTCTCGACTCCTCTGCTCCCCTTTTCTTTCCTGAAGCCTGGACAAGTTGCCCTGCCATGGGCCCTCGGGCCTTCAGCCTTGCTCTGGAATGGAACCCCTCCCAATTCATGGCCGGCTGGTAGAACAACCTGAGTTCACATGTTGTCACTTTCCTGGCTTAGCTCCGGGTGATGTGACGCTTGAGGAGAGGTTACGCACTCACAGGTGTGGAGGACGGGTGCCTCCTATGCCCAGTGCCTCTGCTGCTCCTCTCTATAGAAACCTGAAGGGTGCCCTTGCCTGAGGACTGACCCCAGGGTACAATGCTCAGAGGGGCCCGGCTAGCTCCATCCCCTAGGCTCTACTCCCTCCTCAGGGTTGGGATTTTTTCCCAGCTTAGCAAAGACATTGCCTCCTCTCTCTAACCCATACAAATACACATTTACACTCTACTCACAGCAGGAAGCTCTAGGCCTCCTGGGGCCTGGTTTCACCTGAGGCTTGGGCCAGGGATGCCAGGAAGACCTCAGCAGCTAGAGGGAGGGGGGAAACATGAAACCGCACTGGCTCCAGACAGACTAAGATCCCCGAGTAAGAGGAGTACATACGGAGGCTGGGATTGCTGCCTGCCCAAGCCTGGGGGCGAGTGCGGGAGATGATACTGTGGGACTCCTGGGTTCAGCACCTTGCAGATGCTTCTGCCAGTTCAGGCAGCAGCAGCCTATGGGCTCAGAAGCCACAAAGCCCCCCCATCCCTGCCTTTCTCCCCAGCTTCTCACTATGCCTGGATTCTGGGCCACTGGCCAAGGGCTGAACTCACCCCTCCTTGGAACAGAGGGCCCCAGAGGCATTTTGCTCTCTTGTCTAGAGTTTACACACGCCTACAAAACACCAAACACCCGTGTCTCCTGCGCAGGCTTTTCTTCTCAGCTGAGAGGGGGTCAGGAAGACCTGGCGAAACTCTAAAGAACCAAGGCCTCTCCCTACCCCAGCTGACTTGCAGTCGGAGGGAATCCGGGTTGGGAAGGGGAGAGCTGGCCTGGGGAGACAAGCTCTCCCATCGTCTGACTTCCCAGCAGCGGCTGCTTTTCTTCTCCCACCCCAGCCTGGGGAGGCCTTTTCCCCCTCCCCCTAATGAGTGGGAACTGCCTTGTATCAAGTGGGGGAGGGATCAAGTAAATGGGAGAAAGGGTCTGAGAGAGAGAATATTAACTTACAGCGTTCGCCTGGGATTCATTTTCGAAGATGTAACCTCTCTCACCATCGTCCCCAGCGCCGTAATCCCCTCTAACTGCCAGGCCCTCTGTCCCAGCATTAAACCTCACCAGCAGCTGCGTGGCTGGACAGTTAAGATTATATATGATGTAAATATATTGTGGGTTTGTCAGCTCTCCCTACACCATAAAACTTGGTTTAATGACATCACGTGGTCCCCCAAGAGCCACTCACAGGCTTGCCTTCAGGCCATTCACATAAATAACCTCCAAAAGTTTCAAACTCCTAAATTCACATAGAAGCCATGCCTATTTTTCTAATGCTCAGTTACACTAAAAAACCCTCATGCTGCTCCTTTGCCCCACCCCCATGCCCCCCTTGCAGGGTGGGGAGGGGAGAGAGGGTGGATACTAATTTATTTATTTACTTATTTCCATAAGGACCTGTCGCCTTTGAGGTCTTGTTGATATTTTTTTCCTCCTCTCTCTTCTAATTGCTCAGAGTGGGCCGTGTCCCCCTCTTTCCACTCCCCCAGGAAGGTAAGTCATGCTTCTTCCCCTTCTTTTTTGCTGCCAGAGTGGGTGGGTTCCAGGGCAAAGTGAAGAGGCAGGCTCCACGGTCTCTGTGACCCAGAAGCCTCCTCCACTAACTCCCCAAGAGCAATGTCAAACCCTGGTACTTGGAGATTTTTCCAGGAGGTTGGCTGGTGGAGGAACTACCAGACCCAGACCCTGAAGCAGAAGCCTCTGCTCAGGGAGAAAGCAGGGATGTGGCCATTATCCACCCCCAGTGCAGGGGAGTAGTCAGAGGCCTCTGGCTCGGTTGCCGCTGCCGACACTGCAGAAGCTGAGGTGTGGTCTGGGGGCCGACCTGTGGACTAACACAGGAAGGGGGTGAGCTGGCAGGCACGGCCAAAAGGAGTCAGTCCTTCAGCTTTTCCCAGGAAGAAAAGGCCCAAACACTGCCGGAGGAAGCAGTCAGTGCAAGGTGGGATGGGTGCTGCCTGCCTGGCAGCTCTGACCAACATTGCTTCCATCCCTGGCAAAGCCAGGTTCTCCCCCTGGGGTGGTGCATCTGGCCCCTGGGGAGGAAGCACAGGGCCTCGGCAGCCTGGGAGGCAGGAGTGGGTGAGCGCGGGCGCCAGAGATTCTTTCTTACTTAACTGTTACCCATTGTAGACGCCAGTGCTTCTCCATGCTTCACTGCTCACCCAATAGTTTTACTCAGCATGGAGAAAAAATTAAAATAACTCCCTGAAGAAAATTACACATTTTATTTCAGGGAGAAGGGGGGAAGAGAGAGAGAGAAAGAGAGAGAGAGAGAGAGAGAGAGTAGGAGTGCTGGCTCGGCTGACTGCTGAGTGCAAGTTGAGGAGACACAAGGGCACCCTAACCTGGCCTGAGTGCAGTGTGAAGGGAAGGGTGGCAAGTCATGTGTGCAGTTCAATAAACATTTGTTGAGACCTCCTAAGTGCTAGACATGGGGTAAGGAAAGGCTCTTGGGGCTTTTTAAAAAATGACTGACAGGCAGCTTAGGCAGTGGGATGCATCGAAGTCAGTCTTTATGATAAATCCAAGAAGCATCAGCATTAATAATCATAAATATTCCCCCTCCCCTCCCCAGAGTCTCTCTGCTCCCCTTCCCTCTTGGCTGCTGGAGCAACCCCCTAACCCAGACCCCCACCCCACCAGTGTGGGGGGCCTAGGCTTGGCTGCAGGAAATCACCCTGTTGTGGGAGGCGGGAGAGGAAATGCAGTAAAGTTTTATGGACCCTTCCCACATTTGTTTCTCCTGTAAAGTGTTTCCTCCTCCACCCTATCCCAGAGGCTTGGAGTGGGCCTCTGCCAGCCTCAGACACCACCTGAATTATCTGCCTTTTCTCCCTCTCTTTAGCCCACCCTCCCCTTCACACAAAATCCCAGAGACTGAGATAAATGATGGCAAACAGACGTGACTCCAGCACTGGTCCATGCCGCTCCCTTCCCAGTTAATTGTCCTGAATAGCCCTAGGCCCTAGAGGGTGGGGGGGAACAGTCTGAGAATTTCCTATCAGACAGGTACACCCTGCAGATTGCCCTCCCAGTTCCCTCTCCCCCAGCATCTTAGAAAGCGAAGCATACCTCCTCCAACTCCCCCAGTGCCCCTTTCCCAAGCAGTACCAACTCTCTCTGGGGGTTCTTCTGGACCAAATGGGTCTCTGGAGTGAGGGCTCAGCCCTCCCTCCATGTCCAGCAAGGGCCCTAAGGTACCACTTAGGCCCAGGAGAGGTCTTCAAAGGCCCAGAAGGGCCTGAGTCTGAGCACGGCGGAGCCACTGGTCCCTGCACATTAGCTTTAGCATGGAGCAGGGGCTGCTGTCAGTCCAGAGGCCTCAGATGCACCCAGCCAAGGGAGGAATGGGGTGCAGAAGCCTGAATGTCTTGGACAGCCACAGCAGGAGGAAAGCCAGTACAGGAGTGCCCTCCTCTGCCCCCTCAGGCCCTTCTTGGAGTCAAGGATCAGGGAAGGAACTAAATTTCACTTCCCTCTACTGGATGGCCCTAGAAGCTAACATTTTTTTTAAAGGAGAGGCTTAAATGTTGTGAGCCTCCCCTTATCCTCACAGCCCATTTATACATTTTACCCAATACATGCCCCAAACAGACAGGAGCCACTGCGTCTTTAGTCCTGTTCTGTCTTCATCTTTATTTGATATGACAAAATATAGTTTCAGGAGGGACCCAGAGTCAATAAATAGTTGGACAACAGCAATGGGGCAGGAGGGCACAGAAAGTCGTGGCAGGGACTATGGGACAGCAAGGAGCCTCTAGGACAACTTGCTGGGGTGCAGTGGCAGGAAACCCCAATATTTGAGCTAGCTAGCAGGCTGGGGCTGCGGGCCTGAGAGGGCATGCAGCGGGGAAGGGCTGGGGAGGTTCCTGGATTTTTCTTGGGGAGAAAGGTTTGGAGAGCATAGAGCAACGGAGCGGGCCCTAGGCAGACGTTCAGTCATCTTCCCCTTTCATATGCAAATCCGTTAATAAGTGAAAATCGGGTTTAGTCGCTATAAGGAAGCACCCCAAATCTGGAGACGGACTCCACCAGCTACAACCACACTCTCGCCAGCTTTCGGCCGCTTGACCGGCCTAAGGAGGAACAAAGGAGAGGACGAGGCTGGAGGGTCTGGGCGAGGGGCCTGTGGCACCCGCCGGGCCCATCTTAACCTGTGCGGCGAGCTAGGGCTCGGAGCCAGAGAGGCGAACCAGGCCGAGGTTCGTCCAGCACCAGCCTCTACGCCGCAGCCCTCGGGGGAAGCCCTGCGGAGCTTGCCCTGGGCCCCGGGTACTGAGCTGAGGGGAGACGGGGCAACGCAGGCAGCCCCGCGGGAACTCTGGGTCGGTGGGGATGCGGAATGCCAAGGGAAAGCTTCTTTTGTCTGTGAGGCCCGGGAGCCAGGGCTCCAGCACCTGCCTCCGCCCCAAAACACAGAGAGAGGAAACCCGAAAAGGAAAGGCAGGGATTGAAGTCGGCTCGGGGTGCGGTCTGCGGGCCTCCTCGCTGCCTCTAAAGAGCCTCTTTGCTTTTCATTTTGGAATCCTTCTTCCACTTCATCCTGCGGTTCTGGAACCAGATCTTGATCTGTCTCTCATTGAGACACAAGTTGTTGGCGATCTCTATGCGCCTGCGGCGAGTGAGGTAGCGGTTAAAGTGGAATTCTTTCTCGAGTTCCAGAGTCTGGTAGCGCGTGTAACTGGTTCGGGACCGCTTGCCGTCCGTCTCTGGAACATAAACCCCCCCACCCAAGCCAGGAAGGGGTGAATAGCGTGCAGCCCCCAGCGCCCCAGCCCCAGCCCCCACCCGCGGCCGGAGGGAAAGGAGGCGAGCGCGGCAGGACAGGCCCAGCGGGCCGCAGGCGGGCCAGCCCAGCCCCGGAGAGGCTCCTCCGCCCAGGCAGGAAACTTTCCTCGGCAGCCTTCACTCAGCAGCCGGAGGGGCTGAGGTGGGGTGGGGGGAAGAGGGAGACCCAGGCTCGGACCGAACAATAAGCACCCTCGAGATCCGAGCACCGGGGACCCCCCTCCCGCCCCTCCCGAGTCGCTGGAATCCTCCGGAGCTGCGAGCGCCGGCCGAGCCGGCTCCGCAGGGGAGGGAGGGAGGGAGTCGCGGGGGGATCCCCGCTCTGGAGCCCCGCGCTCCTCACCCTTCAGATCCCTCTATTTTTTTAACTCCCTCCCTCTCCCCCAAAAATTGAATATTGCCTTTTATACACGTTTTGTTCCTATGATCCAATTATGTCGTCGTAAATTTGGGCGCACACAGCCTCTAAGCCTTTTAGTGGACAGTTTTACGAGCCATTGATGCCTGGATCGTAAAATTTATGGCCGCAGGTTTTTTTTCTTTATTTGCCCCGCATGGCCTATAAAACCCAGGCGGACCCGAGCGCGCAAAATGAAGTCCTAAAGTTTACCGTGGCTCATGTGCAGTTTGGTCATCCACGGGTAAATCTGTGGCGGGGCCGGTGGTTGGCTCAGTCCGGCGGGCTGCCCTGTCTGTGCCTGCTCCTCTTTGATCTCCCCACTGCTCTTAGCTCGCTCCTCCAGCGCCGGGCGAGCTGCCTTCTGACTGTACATCCCGGGGTTCAGAGGAGCCGCTTCGTCTCTGCCCAGAGCGTGTCCCGGAGCGGCCGCGGCGCTGCAGGCAGGGCGGTCGGGGTGAGCCCGGGGGTTGGCAGCCATGTCTACCCCGTGGAGAGAGTTGGAAGGCGCAGGCGGTGGGAAAGTGATGCTTAAGTCCAATCCGCCGTAGCAGTACCTGGATGCCTGCACCTCTGAGGCCGATCCATAGTTCCCACAAGTTTGCATGTTATAGGCAGGGATATTGGGGCTCTGCTTATAGAATGAATTGGCTACGTAGGAGCTCATGGCGGGGAGGGCCCAAAAAAATTTCTGCACCCTTTTTGATTAAGGGTGATTTGTGACTCTTTGAAGTTGAGGGGTTTTTTGTTCTCCAAAGTGCACAATTTATAGGTGGAGATATCTCTTTCTTTATCCTATGCGCTCTTCCCAAATAAGGGAGCCTTAAATAGAGTCACGTGACTCCAGCGGCCACTCATAAATTTGGCTTGATGACCTCCGGGAGGTTAGTGATGGAAGCCGGCGAAACGCATCTTGATATGTTGGCAAAGCCCAACCAAGGGGGAGAGAGAAAGAGAGGGAAGGGGGAGGAAAAAAATGGTTCTTGGAATTGGGGGGTAGCCGGGACAACGAGCCCACAGCGACACCTGGTGCCTACTTGGAGAAATTGCATCCTCGAGCTCCAACACGCCTTTAGGCAGCTGGATGTTCTACCCTGTGGAGAAGCTGGTTATTACTGCAACAAACCCCCAGCTAGCCTTTTAAATTCTATTTAAATTTGAGAGAAGATTAGGCCCCACTTAGGATGCACACAGTGTTTTCTTCTTTTTGTAATGGATAATCCCGTTCTCTCAATCTCAAGGGCCTTCCAATATTCAAAAATGTCTGAGGAGAAGGGATTTAGTTAAGTTCTCCTGCCCAGGTTGGAGAACCAAGGGGGGTTATCTCAGGTGGCCTAAACCAAAGGTCAAGGTCCCTTGCCTCAAAAGCCCCCAAGGCCCCCCAGCTACTGCTGAGGGGATGTGTATCAGCATGGGAAAGTGGACTCAGCCTCTGGAGAAAAGGCCAGGATGTCCAAGAGGAGGGGAACTAGGTGGGAGGAACAAGATGGGGGGGCTGCAGGTGAGAGCTGGGTACTCTCTGGGATGGGCCTGGAGGTGAGGAGCCAGGTGGAGCTGGGTAGACCTCCCCATACCAGCTACCCCAGAGTGGCAACAAGGCAATTTTCAAGTGTGTGTGTGTGTGTGTGTGTGTGTGTGTGTGTAAGAACCTGACACAATGGGCTGGAGGACTGCTGCCCTGCACTCCTGCATTCTTGTGTGTGATCCTCATGTGGTACCTATGCTAGATATTTTAGATAGAAAATAGATGTTAGTTGAGGGCATGGAGAAGCAAGATTCAGGCCTCCACAATTTTATATGAGTAAGGCAGAGGGAAAGGCCTGTCTTGTGCCCTTTGGGGAAAAGGTGTCTGGATCAGGCTTTCCAGAGACCGAATCCAGAAGGTCCACAGGAAAGTAATTCCTGAGCTATTTGGAGATATGGAGAGCATCTGGGTAGGGGGTGGGCAGGGCAGGCCCCTGGGCAAGCTTCACAGGGTCTCTGCAGCCATTAGGCCCCTTCCCCTGTCCCCTAGCCCCAAGTCTTATTCTTTCCTGCCTGCTTCTTCCCAGGAAATCTCCGCCCCTGCCAGGAGAAGCCCCCCCTCCCTGCTGAAGGAGGTGCTGGAGGGGGGCTGGCAGGGATCTGGAGGATCTGGAAAACCCTGGCAGATTTTTCCCTCCAGGAGACCCCCCTTACCACCTCTCCTCCTAGGCCCACTCAGGTTTCTCTGGCTGGGCTTGGGGAGAGAAGGCCAGAGCTGATAAATGGTTAGGGTCCGGCTTCTCTCGTCAGCCGCAGGGTTTGAGGAGAGAAGAGTAAGGGAACCAGACGGACTGGGGCTGCATGAAGAAGGAATTTTGTCCCGGCCACGTCAGGAGTCCTAGAGCAGGCAAGAGCTCTGTTTCCAGGCTTTCTCTTTCGAGATGTCCTTGAATCGCTCAATCCCTGCCGAAGGCTCCCAATCCCGCGCGGTCTTCTCTCTCCCCTCCGTTTTCTGCCTCTGCCACGTTTCGCAACAGCCGGCCTGGCGGGGGCCCGGGGCTTACTCACGCGGCGTCCCCCGCCTCCAATTCCGGGAAGTGGGAGGAGGCGACCCTCGTGCCTGAGTTGCGCTTCTTTTCTGCCCTTTTGGGGCTTTGGGTTCAGAAGCCGAGGACCCGAGGGTACCACAGGCAGGAAGAAGGGCCTGCGTGGGGCTGGTGCTCAATCCGACTAACCCAGCCCCCACCCCAACACAATCTTGCGCGGCCTCTGTCGCAGGGTGTGAGTTGCTCCGCACAGGGAGCCGGGAGAGGCCTCCCAGCCCCCCAGCGCGATCCCAAGGAGAAGCGGAAGGCCCGGCTCCGCGCCCGGCTCGGGGAAGGCGAGTGCAGAGGGCTTGCAGGCGGCGGCCAGACGCAGGGGCGCTTGGAGCCTGCTCCAACTTTCACCCCGAGGGCCGGCGGGCGAGCGAATTAACAGAAATCCCGATATAAACTTTTAAAAATAATATCAGTTTTATTAAATATTCGAGAACGGATCCAGAGGTCGGATTTATACAGGAGGGTAACACGAGGGGATTTATTTATTTATTTATTTATTCATTTATCTTCTCCTACTGGCTAAACAAACGTCATTCACTTTTTTTCTCTCTTTTTGTGATTTTCCCTCTTTTTTTTTTCTTTTTAAAATGGGATAGGAACACTGACGGTGCTAAACATAAATATAAATACAGAGACCACAAATACAGCTAAAAATATTCACACAGAAACAGTCACAGTTTGTAAAATGCCATAATGACCCCCAGGATTCTTTAAATACAATTTGCCAGGGCTGGGCATTTGCTGGGGCAGAGGGGCCGGGCAGGGACTGCGGGGAAGCCCTGGGGGTTAGTGTGGGGCTCAGGCGCACCCTCCTTGGGCCTCCGGCCCTCCCCTGCTGCCAGGCCGGCCCTGAGGCCCCAACAGAGGCCCCAGGGCCCGGAGCCGGCTGGCGGGGCGGGGGCATCGAGGGAGTCCTCATTTGGAGGGAATCTATGGAGTCTGAGTTCAGGGACCGGAGCCCCCAAGGCCTGGGCGGGGGAAGGGGCCTGCTGACAAGCCGAGGAGCTAGCGAGGGAGCAAGGAGGAAGAGGCGCCTGGTGAAAGAGAGTTGTGCGGTGAGGGAGGGGTCCGGAGCTGACTTTCAGGTCCACACTTAACTCCCTAATTTTGTTTTAGGGAGCCAAAACACATCAATTGTGCCAGTGATAAATACAGAGTGTGTGACTAGAGGAGAGTTGGGGGAGCGAGGGAGAGAGGGAGAGAGGGGTGGCAGGGACAGTCCTGGTCACTCTTTCTGCTTCTCCTCTTCTGTCTCTTCCCGCTTTTCCTCTTTTCCGCCCAGGCTGTCGGCATTGGCCCCTCCGCCGCCCCCCGAGAGCGTGGACGTGAGATTAGACTCTTTTTTCCACTTCATCCGGCGGTTCTGGAACCAGATTTTGATCTGTCGCTCGGTCAGGCAGAGAGCGTTGGCGATCTCGATGCGCCGGCGCCGCGTTAGGTAGCGGTTGAAGTGAAATTCCTTCTCCAGTTCCAGGGTCTGGTACCGAGAGTAGATCTGGCGGCCGCGCCTCCGGTCCGCTCCGTAGCCGACCCCTAGAGATCCGGGCACAAAACACACTAAAAACAATCAGCAAGACGTCCTCCGCAGATGATTTCGCCTAGTAAAGTCCTGACTCTCCCAACTTGGCCAGTAGCTCACAGCCCCCTCGGGCTCCAGCCTTCTCCTTTTTGCCCTGCCCTCCCCCCCCCACTGGGGGTACAGCCAGAACCCAACTTCATTCAGACCTCCCATAGGGTGGGAGGTGTGTGTCCCCAAGAAAGGTGCTGGGGGGCGGGGCAAAAATCAAGCAGAAAGCTGCAAGTCTAAAAGCTGATTTTTTAAAAATCCCAAATGCTGGGAATGAGGGCCCCATTTCTCAAGGACTGGGCTTCCCCACCTCCCCAAGCACCCTAGCTCCTTGGAAACTTATCCCCACTTCTCTGCCCTCCCCTCTCCCCCGCCCTTCTCCTCAGCCTGACTCGACTTTGGGGGGCTCCCTCATCCTCTGCTCCCTCCCCTCATCCCCTGCCCTGCTCCTGCCCCCTCAGCTCGCCTTGAAGCCCTCCAATCCGTCAGGGGCCAAGGGGGCCAGGCCCCTGTGAGCGAGCGGGAGGCGAGCTGAAGGGGCAGAAGAGGGGGCCCTGTCTCGGCGAGGAGACGAGCGTGATTGTTTTTATGGGGCCATAAAAAACTCTCTCCGCCCGTTCTTCTAGGGAAGCCGGTCATAAAGCCAGTTCAGTTTATTTAATTTATATCTCGGAGCTGTAAAACTCACCACTGTGCGAATTCATTCGCTGCATCCAGGGGTAAATCTGGATACTGGCTTTCTGGTCCTGGGGCGCAGTCCTGCCCTGCTCAGAACTAAAATCCTGAGCGATTGAGGTCTGTGTGTTATGTCCTAAGGTGTTTTGTCTGCAGTTTGAGAGCATGTCTTTCTCCTGGTAAAAGGAATTAGATCCATAGTCATACGGCCCCCGGCTGGAACTGAACACGACATTCTCCTGTGGCGAATAAAAGGGAGTCGAGTAGATCCGGTTCTGGGCAACGGCCGCTCCATAGGTCGAGAAATGCCTCACTGGATCATAGGCGGTGGAATTGAGGGCGACGTTGGGGAGGACGTCCTGGCCCCCGGCGAGGTGGCAGGATAAGGAAGGGTTAGTGAAGTAGGAATTCATCCCTTTGCCTTTACCTGGTCGGGCTATGATTTCTTTAATATTTATTTCTGTCTCCAGTTTGTACTCGGAACTAGATGGTTATAGGGACGGCTCCAATCCAGGACAGACAAAATGACAAAGTCAGCTGACCCCCTTCCAGCCAATGGTAAGCCAGATGTCAAGAAGGGGGAAAAAAATCGCTTCTGCTTCTGTTGATTCCCTAGTTGAGACTAAGTGTGTGCTTTGAAAGTAAGACTTGGATTTCTTTTTAAAATATATATGTAAGAGAACTGGTCTGGGGGTGCAGGAGGGGTGCGCCTCCGTGAGCAGGGCCTTGGGGCCAGGAGAAGGAGAGCTGCACTCCCAGGAAATCTCTCAGCCCCAGCTAACTTTGCTGTGCTGTGGCCAGAGACAGGGCTGAAGAAATCCTTGTATTTTCAATCTGATTTCATCTTTTATATCTGCCCCCTTCTAAAATTACATCCTGATTTCTTCATGGGAGGAGCTCCCTGCCAGCTCAGGGGAGTCCCCAGAAATCCTACAGGAAATCCTGGTTTTGACACTCCATGGAGTAAGTCCCCATCACTAAACCGGTATTTTTCCCCAATAATTAAAAAAAATCAGAAGTAGAAAGAAATTTCATAAAACATGGTGCCCAGAAGAAGGAGAGTGTGGCTGAGAGTCTTGGGTATAGGAGGGATGTGGGGAGCAACTAGGTCTAAAGGGTCAAGGGTGAGACTTCGGAGTACACTGGCAGAGCTGAAGTGAGCAAAGGGGCCATGCATTTGCTTTCCTTTGCCTCCTTGCTCCCTTCTGCCTCACCGGGACCCCCTTTTGGGAAAGACTCTTGCAGCATTTTTGCCTAAAAGGGAAATATGCATGGAAATGCAAAGAATAAGGAGAAAAAGAAGTAAAAGAATAGAAACAGAAAGAAGGGAAGAAAGGAAGAAGAAAGAAAACTCTGAGAGTCTTTCTAGGGACATCAACTCCTGTTTATGTTGGTGAGAATTTATGATTTGGAGCCAGCGAGGACCGGTGGGGCAATTCACATTGGATCCAGCCAGAAAGAGAAGGCTGGTGGGGCTCTGATGGACAGTTGGCTTCCTGCAGGCTCAAGCCCCTGCACAGGTCAGAGCCCCCTGCCCCCTCCGGACTCACAGCCCTGCCAGGGGAGGCGCCCCTGGACCTGAGCTCTGGGGCTTGGAGACTTCAGCAAAGAGCTCCTGGGGAGCTCTCCCCAAGTGCCAGTCATCCCTGGTGGGGCCGGGCCTCTCCCTCCAATTTTTTCCACTTTGAGACTGAGAAAAAGGAAGACAAGGTTAGGAAAAGGCAGCTGAGTCCGAGGCTTCCGAGGGAGCCGCAGTGGGCGAACTGAAACAGGGGAAGGTGTGCAGATGGGGTTTTTTTTCCTGATTAATCCAAACTTAATTTGATATCGTGACATGGGCTGAAAATGCTTTGAGTTGACAAAGAGGGGGCGGTGGGGAGTGCGCAGGGAGCAGTGAAAGCTCATATTTTCCTCTCACCGTTTTGGGGAGGGGGGGAAACTGGCTATAACAAGAACCCGGATGTCGCCGGATTTTATGATCTTTTCCTTCTGTGTAACAAAGCGGAGTAATCAATGGGTAGCAATAAAGCCATAAACGGGACTACGCTGGGAAAAAACTCGTTTATTCATCTTCTGTAACGTTAAGGTTTCCCTGGAGTGTCGCTAGGGGGGAAAAATAAAGTTTTCGAACCCAAAAGCAGACAGTGTGTAGAGACAACATGTTAGTTAATACATGAACCTCGTTAGGGGGTTGAAGAGTCTTCCTGCCAGACAATTTGTGTTGGCTTTTAAAAATACAGCCCTAATCCTTCAGAAAAGAGGGACATTTGTTGGTATTTGGAAGAGTAGGGGAAAGACCCCTATAATTATAAAGGTTCCTTCTCTTGAACCACACTTTCTTCTCCCCAAGGAGATGAAGGTAAAAGGGGACAGGAGGGTTTTTAAATTAAGAAAGAAATTTTGAGATGAGTTATCTTATTTTGGGGTGACCTGGCAGGTACACAAACATAGAGGACGCCAACATGAGTTGCTTTTCACTCTAGAATCCAGCTGTCTTCAGATTCATGGCATGCCTGGGCAGAGGTTTCCAACAGCTGGTTTGCGCTCCAGGCCCCCTGGAGGGCAAGAGGTAGGGGGCAGAGAGAACAAGGGGAGAGATTCCTGGGGGCTGAGCTAGGGAACAAGTCAGTGCACCCCTGGACACAAGTAGCCTCTGTCAAAGTTCCCAGCCTCCTTTCTGCCCTGAGGGTAGTGGTGTAACAAGTAGAAGAGGCCAGAAGAGAGAGAGTAAATTTCCCCCCCCCCACTTCAGAGAGAGATTGCTAGAGGGATAAATCATGTCAGTGATATTTCCTTCAAGATATTAAATTGTTGCAATGTACAACAAATTGAATGATGGAAGATAGGATGTCTTAATGAGGTTTCGCTTTCAATGAGTGTTGATTTTGTATGTATTTTAAAATCTCTTTTATGGGTGGGTGGGGGAGGGAGGGACCTTGGAAGAAAGAAGGGGCTTCTGGGGAAGCATGTGCTACAGCTCCCCAACAAGGATGCCTGGGTTTCCTTAAGCTCCTCTTCAACCAAGTCTGAGAGGAAAGGGGCCCCAAAGTTAGGGAGATTCTCTTTCGGGGCCTAAAGGTGGTGGGCTTAGGGGGGTGGGCGACCTAAGGAGCAGAATGTAAGTCTCAGGCCCGGAAAGTTAAGTGTTTTATTACGTCCCTAAACAGAGGGCAGAGACTGAAAGGTCTCGCCGATTTATAATGAACAGAAACCAGCTGCTGGGTGAAAAAGGCAGAAATGCTAGAAGGGGGAGAGAAGGGGAAGCAGAAATACAAATAAATTCCCTCACTGCTTAAAGACTTTCAGCAAAATTAATTTCCAACACACTCTCCCCTATTACCTTCCTTCGTTCCTGAGGAAAGAAGCCTTCTTCTTTCAGTTAGATCTTTAATTATACAGCTGAAATTTGGTGGAAGGATTCGATCCAAGGGGGGAGAGCAGGTCAGATGAGCCCGATCTTTCCTCCATTGGATTATATTTTCCTTTTCCCATTTCATGTTAATTTTATTTTTTTGGCAAAAGAAGGGCTATGGGGGAAAACTGGGACTTGGAGTTTTCTAAATATATTTATATTTTCCTGTTAAATTTGTCTGAAAACAATTATGGAAACTCATCAGCAGAAGCAAGAACAGATGTTTTATTAAAACTGCAGTTGAGCTCTGTAAATATGCACAAGTCTTGGGAAGGAAGGGAGAGAACTTATTCTTTGTTTCTATAAAACAAGCCTAGAAAAATCAGAAAACATTCCCCATCAGGCCCGCAGGTCTCTGCGCTGCTGCCCTGGCCCCCTGGCCTCCCGAATCAGGCATTTGGAGGGGGCTTGATGTCAAGAGCAGATTTTGGTTTCCGAAACTTTAATAAGTGGATTCAAAAACAGGATTCAGAAAAACACCAAAAAGGAATAAAGGGGGAAAGTTACCGTTTGCTGCTCCAGTCCCCCCAATCCAAAACACATGATTTTAGACAGTGCTAATTATAGGAGAGAAATTTACTGCCTGTGCCTAGGACCCCTGGGTGGGGTGCAGTCAGTGGCCTGGAGTCCCCAAGGCTAAGGGTTGTATTGGAGGCTGGGTACTTGATGGAATTCCCAGGGAGAGTTAAGCACTCAACTCCAGCCTTCCCCTGCTCCAGGCCAGGGAAAGGCTGGGGGCCTATGTGGCACTGAACTGGAGAGACAGACGGTGGGACTGGACCCCGGCCCTGAAGAGGTTCAGAGGTTCCTGAGCAGGCCTCACCTTGCTGGCCTATGCTTTCCACCCTGCTCTTGGAAATCTATTAATTTGGGGCGGGGGGAGGATATTTGAAGTGAATGGGATGAGATCTGGAATTTTTATTTGAAGACAGTCTTTTCCAGAGGTCATGCTTAGTTTGTGTTCTGCCGGTCTCCTCTCTTTGCCCAGAACCTCCAAACTGCGCAGATGTTTGTGACTCACCCACCCTTGCACACAAACACTCCGTCCCTGGCTGCCTTGCTGCTAACTACAGCTCCGAGCCTCCCGAGGCTGTTCAGGAACCCGAACACTGGAGCTGCAGGAGTCAGCACTCAGCGCTCGGCCTGGGCGCTTGGCTGCCTGGAAGCCACTGCAGCTGCCCGACCCTGCCCCCCCAACCCAGATTCTCACTTTCCAGAGCGGTAGAAGAGGTTGCCCCGCCGGTCCCTTTTGTGCCACTGGGCGAGGACTAAAATCCCTCTTACAGAGAAAGCCGCCTTTCAATAATTGCTCAGCTCACCTCACAATCGCACTATTTGGTTAAGGTTTGCTGTTCTAGAGCAACTGCTCAGATGGCCCAACTGGCTTATGATTAGATTTTTTAATTTAAAAATTATAAAATAAATCCTACTCCAAATGCCTGTTGTGTGTATAAGCTCCTTTGATCTCCGTGGAACTCCTAGTAAAAAGGGTTGCAAAGAGCCTGCGGGTCTGCCAGAGAACCTGAACGCAGGGAATTGGGTCTGCTTGGGAACACCAAAGCACAGCTCACCCAAGGGGCTCCCGATTTCTCATATACAGGGTGGGGGAAGTTGTCTGAGCACATGTTCCCTCCTCCATATACATACACACTGCATTCCAAAAAGGAGCACGCCTGCCTTCTCCTTTCAAAGTTCAGGCATGGAGAAAAGTGAAATTTGACACACCCAACCCGGAAATGGATTGTATTTGGGGGTGCTGATATTCTGGGGACAGGGCCCTAGCTGGCCAGCTGAAGGGAGTTGGGGGTCAGCAGGGAAGGGGGGAGGAGAAAGAGGCCAGATGGGGCATGTCAAGCTGCTGAGAACTGCTCCAAACACCTCAGAGGCCTGCACTAGTGGCTCTTTTGAGCTAAGAGGAGGTCGAGAGGCTGCCGTAGCTGCTTTTGCTCTATTGCAATTTAACAGAGAAGAAAGGTATATAGAGGGGCTCTGCTAACTCATGTCATATTTCCTCGCTTCCCTTTCTCTTTCCAGATTTCTTCCTGACCTTTCCTTACTGGCACTCCACCTACTGCTGCCACCATCAACAGATACAGACTCTTCTATCAGTATTTGGCATTTATTTGGCTTCTCAATTACTTCTCTGGCTTAAGGTTAATAAGTAAAATAGGTCCCAAGCATCTCTGTCCCATCACACTCAGACCTGAGCCCCCTTCCGGCTTCATCTGGGAAAAATCATTTCTGGCTTTTTGGGGCCTGGCCCCAAAAAGGGTGGGGGGACTAAGTGTGTGCTCCCACTGTATCCCAAGCAGCTGAGTATCGGCTGAGGAGGGGACTTGGGGAGAGCCTGGGGACACCGCATCTCATCCCCACTGGGAATGGGGAGGAAGCTCAGATGCATAGGGACATGGGGGGGGGGGTGTAAAGCAAGTGGCCCTGCTTGGCCGGGGAGAAAAAAATTAAAATCCAGAATAATTTCAGCCCCCAGGATAGGACTTCAAAATGGTGTCAGATGAGGAAGAAGCAGCAATAGCAAAATATGCTGCTTTGCATTGGGCCAAAGGATCCCTAACTTGCTGGCTTCTCTTATGCTCCTCCACATCAAGCGTTGCTTGGACCCGTTTTGGAGGTTCTTGAGAACTGTAAAATTCAAGATCTCAGCATTTATGACATCACAGTGGATTGTCACAGAAATTACATAATGCAGGAGTTTTGTATGTGGGTGCCTGGCCTTCCCTCACTCTTTTTTCCTTCCCCCCTTATTTTTCCCCTGGTCTAACTTCTACTGCTTGAAAATAAAATGTTTTTATGTTCTGGAACAATAAGCCAACAATAAAATATCCTCTTCATTTCCCTATAAATAATTTTAGCCTTTATTGTTTGCAATTTTGAAAGAACCATTTAATTTGTGCTGGCAAAAAGAGGGAAAGAGATGGGGAGGGGGAAATTAATTTCAGAAATGAGAATATTACTTACTTCAATGATAGTCTTTTAGATTTGATAGCCGGGAGCAAAATTAAAGGCTAACAGTGGCCTCTCTGACTCTACACCTGGTGGAATTGGAGATTTATAGGATCTTGAGCAAAGGGGTAATTTAATTTTGTAGAATTTGCTTAAATTCACTGCTATTTTGGGGGGCTGAGGAGATGGAAGGATGGGGGGAGAGCAACATTCTTTATCTAGCTTTATGAATCCATCAACATTACCCTGATTTAAAACCCAACAACCTGTGTCTCCGGGAAACTCCTGCAGAAGGGAGTAGAGGAGTGGGGTGAGGGGGGTGGGCTCAACTTTCTCAGTGACTGTGATCCCCTTAACTAAGTGGTTACCAGGGGAAGGAAGAAAAGCCGGAGGCAAGGGGAGGGCTGCTCATGAGTCTCTCCACCACAGGGACACCCGGAGGTTTATGGTGTCCCCATAATTCTCCTGACCCTATAAACAGCTGACCTATTTTAAGAGGATTTCTGCTTCCTCCTTTCGGAAAAGGAGAATGAAAGAGCATGTTAGGGCGGGAGGGGTTTGCTGGAAAGGGGAGGGAGTTGGGGATATCGCAGCACTTTGTTCTCCTGGGCGAGTTTGCTGGTTTGGCGGGTTTCTGACGCAGGGTGGCAGCAGACAAAACAAGTAAACAACTCACAGACACAATAAACAGGAGCGGCTGCAGCCCCGTGGCAGAGGCTGTGGGCTGGGTGAGAGGCACAGTCCTGGGGTAATGTCGCCCCAGCGCCCCGGGTGGCCGAGGCCCAGAAAGCCTGAGGCTGTGCTCTGTGAAGGGCGGAAGGAAGGTGGAAGAAAGCTGCACACCTTTGGGCACAGCATGTCTGGACAGGACAGTGTTGGGAGGAACCTGATAGTCTAGGGAGCGGAGGAAAACCCCTCCAGCCCAGTTCCTGCCCTTACTTTCTTTTATGGAGTTATCCGCTGGCATTTATATTTCCCCTCCACTCTGTATTTTCATGGGTCTGGAAGGGAGAAAAGCTGGGAAAGGAGGCCCATTAATTTCCAGCCTCAGCGGCCCATACTTCGTGCTCCAGGCCCAGCTTCCTCTCCTGCATCACCCAGACCAGCCTTCTCCCTGGCCCAGCCTTGCCCTGGCTTAGGTAGCAGAGAGAATTAAAACGCAGTTCCACCAGTAACCAGATCTGGGTATTTGGGGGACAGACGGTAGAGGGCTCGTAATCTGCCTCCACAGATGCAGGCAGGGGTGTGCAGCCAGGGCAGACAGAGATAGGGACCGATATTGACTGCACACTTAATCCTTCTGGCTTGCCTTCTCCAACAGCCTTTCCAAGCACTCTGGCCGGCAGCCACTCCAGACCACCGCCCAAAGGCCACCTTATTAACCACTCCAATCCCTTCATCACCCCAGTGAGGCTTCCATGCACCAGGGCTGATTGCTTGCAGGCCCACCATACCCAAGCAACGAGTCCCACAGAAATCACTTTGAAGACAACTGGGTTCCCCTTATAAAATAGTCTTTAAGCTGGGAAAGTTTGTGGGGAGGTATGGAGAGAAAGCAGAAGGGATTTAGTATTTCCTCAGCCCAGCTGCTTGAACAGCAAAAGCAATAAGGTCTGAGAAAGCCTTTGTGGCATCTGTTGGTTACTGGAACCCGCATACTCCAATTCCAGCACACACATATTTCCAGCAAAGCATGCACAGAGGACCTCCGCTGTGCACCCGGTGCCTCTATGAGCCCACTCTCATCTAGTGAAGGCTAACAAAATTTTGCATGCACATAAAATGGTGTTTGAGTCAATATAGGCATGGTAATATACAATTAACCACCAAAGAAATATGAGTCTGTATATATTCATGCATAAGTCTGAGTCTGTACATTTGAGCCTGTATATAATAAATGCATAACACTACCAAGTCTGGTTGCAGAACACAATAGCCAGCCCAACAAGGTCACTTTATCCAAACAAGGTCGCATTTTCCGGGGGGATCACAACTGTCAGACCAGGGAGAGAAAGGGTTTGCTCTGCCAATTTCTCCTTAGCTAGGAATCGGCGCATGAAATACAGTGGATGGCAGGGCTGACAAAGCACCCCTCTTAAGGGGCAGGCCTGAGAGTTCCCAAAGAGTGGGCTCAGAGGGAAAAACTGGGGCCCTGAGCCCAGGGAATGCTGCCAGGCCCTGATCCACAGATTCAATGTCTCTACCCAGCCTTAGTCCGGGGTGTGCACAGTTTTTGAGCCAGATTCTATTCTCAGCCATACTGGCTATTATTAGATAATCACAGAAGAGCTCTCCTGCAGTAAGGACCATGTCTGCAGGGAATTTGGCCTGCAACCAGGCTGAGGGTTGCCACTGGTGTCCCCTCTTATGCTTCTGTTTGAATGCCAGAGAGAAAGAGAAAGAAGGGAAAGAAAAGCGAAAGTAACTGGGAGACACAGGGCTGGTGACCATCGGTTAGGGAGGGTCTGGTTTATTCCCTGGCCAGACTGGAATACCAGGGACAGTCACTGCTGCTATGCTTTCTCTGCTTACCTCTGACTCAGGAGGACTGGTCTAGGGGTGAAGGGCATAGGGTAAGGTGGGGGCCTGCAGGATTCTAGCTAGGAAGGGACAAAAAATCGATAAAAATATTACAGAGGGACACTTCAAGATTGGTGTTGTTAGCGGTTAACCTCGAGCCCAGCACCCCAAAATTTCTCTGTCAGCACATCCAATTAGATCCCTGCAGGCCTAGAGATATACCCCAGCCTCGCCCAGGCCCGCCCCTCTGATGGGAGGGGACCCCTCTAATATTCTAGGTGAATCTCTACTGGTATGGATGGCCTTCTCCAGAAAAGGTTTGCTTTTGAGGGCAAACAAAGGAGACTTATGCTCCCCCACTCCCATCAGTGTGCCCATCCAAAGAGGAGGGGGCAGACAAAATACAGGCGAAAGAAAAGAAATAGAAGCCTCACCGGTCGGCGGTTCCCACATTACGCCAGGAAAAAGGCTCCCATTTTCGGGCCTCTCGGGCCCCTCCACTGTCCCACCGTACTCCCTTTGCCCTTTTCAGGTCCCACAGACTCCAGGGCCCGGCCTGCCGCAGCCTGGATAACCCGGGCGTCAGCCTATGGGCTCTGCCTGAGCGGCAGGAGAGCGCGCGGCAGCCGGAGCAGGCGGCGGGCTGGGCCCATTTGGGGAGAGCCAAGCGCTTTTCTCGATCGTAAACAAGGAACGCGAAATTAGCCCCTCGGCAGACGCCTCTGCCGACACACTAGTCCTATGGGGGGGAGGGGAGAGAAAATGCCATTTCTTCCCCCGGGAGAATACCTCACAGGCCTTTATGTCCGCGGCGAAAGGGAAATTTTGGGGGGGCAGGAGAGAAAGGCAAGAGGATTGTGGGGGGAGGGGAGAGAAGATTCACTGTCAGCTCCGGCCCACGGGGTTTGATTTGAATACAGTAAAATTGCACTTTTAAGATTTTGATAAAAAAAAAAAAACGAGTTCCCCCCACCCCATATTCCCCCCCAGGCGACGGGTCAGGGTTTAAACAGGAAATCGTAGAGTGATCCCCTCCCCCACTGAAGCTTGGCGCAGAATCCTGGTCGCGCCTCTGGGAGAGGATGGTGGGGGGCTGTCTTGGCTCGGACTGAAGGTGAGTCTGGCCCCCAGACTCTTGGAACTCCCTGGCAATGTGCACCACCCCCCAGCTATCGGGTGTGTCTGCCTTGTGTAAGAGCGTTTGAATGTGTGTCGCCCTTTATGAAACTCACACATATAGGTGACGCCTGGGACCCAGGCTGGGAAGCAGGGCGGGGTCATATATCAAACTGCAACACATTCAGGGCCACGTACATTTGGAAGAAATTAAGCCACTGTGTTATGAAGCCATATGTGTCGGGTTAAGAGTATACAACACACCATTAGCACCAATTATTGGGAAGATCCTGAGCGCCCAGGACCCTCCCTGCTGCCCCATTCTGAAGCCCCTACCCCATGAGCCAGCTGCCCCTTGAGTCCTCACTGCCTCCTCGGCACCCAGAAGGCCCTGCCAGCCAGGCCTGGGCCTGTCTCCGCCCAGCCTGCGGCCTCCCCCATTCCCACCTCCGCCCCAGACAAGGCAGGTCCATGCGAGTCGGATGCAGCAGTCCAGTGGACATCCCGGGTGGGATGGCCACGGTTGGGGGTTGGGGGGCGCTGGACCCAGGGGGAAAGCGGATAGGCCTCTTTTCTCTGAGCACAAGATGGCTTTTGAGTACCGCATCCCCCACCCCCACCCTCCATCCAATGCAGGGCACCTCCCACCCTCCCATCCGCCCGAGTGGGGGCGGGAACAGGGGGTGGGCAGAAGCTCTCCCCTCCACTGACGCGCACCAGCCACCAGCCTCCCCCCTAATTGCCAATTAACGGCTCCGCCGTTGGCCTAGCTGCGCTTGCTTCCTGCTCCGCGGCCCGGCCCTGGGCCCACACTGCGCATGTGTGAGCTCTGGCGGTCTCGCTCTCTGGGAGGGAGGGGGCTGTCGGACTGGGAGGGGGCGCTGGAAAGTTTGTTTGGGAATTGGGGGGCTGACTTTGCCCAGGGAGCAATGGGCACAGCCTACAGGTTCTCCCTCCTGCCCTGGACTTTGAGCTTCCAGGCCCCCTCCGTCCCAGTCTCATTAGCCAAAAGGCCGAAGATCTGTAATAAATGGGTACCGACGCAGTGGGCATCCGACAGAGGGCCAGCGTCCTAGACCCCAGGCTTGCACCCCACAGGCATAGTCCCCTTGCCCCCCCCAACTCCCAACTTCGGCGCACAGTGACATCAGGACAACACACTAGCCCCACTACCAGTTACCACTAGTCCAGTTTAACCCCTTTCCTCCCTCCCCTTTTCCTCCCCATAATTACCCACGCGCCCACCCTCTCGTCAGCCCCCTCTCCTCTCTAACCAAGACAAGCCGCCGCTGTCCTTATCTTGAAACCGCCACCCAGCTACGGACCATTAGTTACATATTTGAACCAATAAGGAAACACTTACCGGGCGCTGCTGTCACTCTCCCTCTCTCCCTCTCTCTCTGCCTCTCTCTCTCCCACTCTCTGTCTTTCTCGTCTTCCCTCATTCTGTGCCGCTGCCGAGCCTGTCTCAGCTCCACACACATATATACTTTATATAAATTCAAAAATAAAAAAGAATAATCCTGATAATCAAAAATCCAAATAAAATTAAGGAGAGTAGCAAGAAGGGGGCAGGAGGGAGAGCCTGGGAGAGGGGAGGGGCGGAGGCATCTGCAGCTCCCTATCTCAACTCCTGCTCCCGCATTCCTCCTGCCCCTTGGGGGCCAGAGGATGGGAAGGGAGAGAGAGATGCCCTCAACTCCTGCCTCTCCCCTCCCAGCCCCACCCTCCCCAAGTGCCCCCAGCTTCCGCAACTCCACCTGGGAGGAAAAAAATTAAATGGGGGGAAATAATTATTAATCAGATTAATAAAAAATATATATATACTGGTAATGAAGGGAGCGCCCAGCGCAGGTTTCCCTGGCAATGGTTAGGCTCTTACAGGGAGGACTGTTCTGCGGAGCGCTCCGAACGGACAAACCACAATAAAAAGTTCACGTTCATGGATGGAATCCACATGACTTCTTGTGGCCAATCCAACTTGTGAGTCGATCGTAAACTTTTATTACTCAGCTGTAAATTTTCTGCAAACAACCGGGAATGCGATGCATTTGTGTAGCGTGTGCAAATGGGCGCCGCGGTCGCCATGTTTACCCAATTCTCTCAGAGAGGGAGCATCCCCCGACCCCCACCCCACCCCCACCCACCGCCCACTCCCCACGGGCCCGGCTGCTCTAGGCGAGCGCGGAAAGAGCAGAGGGCGGACGCACGGAGGAAAGAATGAAGGGTTCAGGAGACTGCTTCTCCTTGCTGTGCCGAATTTTAAATGTTTTCTTTAATAAATGGGGGTGTTAAGGTTGGATCTAGGGGAATCAAAGCTTTGCAAAGATTTGTGGCCTTGTGGGCAGTGATGGCTGGTGTGGTGAAGGGACTGAAAAGGGATGCCCTTCCTACCCCTACCATTTTTTTTCTAGGAGAAGAACAATATCCTCTCTAGTGGGGTGCCCCCAAAAACACCCACTCCACCCCAGACAGGAAAAGGAGTCACAGGCTGCTGGCAACCTCCCAACCAAGCCTGACCTGACCGTGGTCTGAAGATCCTAAAGGGCTAGACCGGCGGGGGCAATCCTGCCGGCAGCAGGAGGGATGAGAAATTGGGGCAGCCTGCAGGACGCTCAAAACAACCTCACCCCCAGGTCCCTTTCTCAGACAGAATGACATTTCCCCCCAAGACTATCCCTAGCATTAGGTCTAATTTCCTAGATTCAAATGGCAGCTTACTTGAAATCTTTTTAGAAATAAATATGAAATTAAGGCCCAAGATCTTGGTTCCCACTTCCTTTTTCTTTGCAGTGCAAAGCAGTTTGAAGTCTTTTCGATTGATCTTGTCAGGTTACCCACAACCACCTTTTTCTGAAAAATTTCCTAGCTCAGTATCTGAGTAGCTGAGACTTGCTACCTAGGCCCTGAAAAAAGAACCTTTTACTCTCCCGAATTCCACCTTCTGCGCTACAATTCCAAGCACCCCGTTTCTACAGACTCCAAATTATGGCGGTGTAGAGAGTCCAGAATAAATTCTCCTACAGAGATTATTTGTAGGGGTGGGAGTGGGGGGAATGTTGCAGCCTGGTCACTCTCCCCACTGGCTGGAGATTTGAAGGCGGCAGCTCTCCCCTTGGTCCTGCATGCAGCTGGCATAGGAACCTTAATAGATGGGTGCCCTCACCCCAACCCACAGGGGATCCCTCATCCACTCCTCAAACTTCCTGCACAGTAAGCAAAGCAGTTCCCCCAGCCGGATGCAGGGACCTCGTTTCTTTTACAAACCCACCCATAAATTTTATAACAGGTAGTTAAAAATTACGACGAGGAAGAGCTGGCCCAGCTTTTCACAATGGGCAGCGGGGAGAATGGGGCAGCGCTGCGGGCAGCTCACCGGAAATTTTACTTCTAGTCTGTGGCACAACCTGTCTTGAGTTCTCTCTAATTGGGGCGGGGGTAACTTTCCCAGCAGCAGGCGGCAGGCAGTCGGCAGGGCATCTCATTTGGGGAAGATGAGACTGGGGAGACCAACCCATTCTCCCATCCAAGGGTCCCCCAAGGAGCCCTTCGGGAGCTCACAACATCTCTAATCCCCCCCACACACACACATACTCTCAGATCTCTTACAGGCCCGCACCTCGCTGAGCCTCAGTAATGAGGGTGTGCGGAGGGATAGAAAAAGCTGAGAATTAAAAAAAAATCCAGGGAAACGAATTTGCCCCCCAACTTAATAGCTGCATTATCCTGTCTCTATGGTTGAGATTAGAATAATAAATTCAAGGCGCAATGAGCGAGATGCTTCAACTCAGCATTTTGAAAGATACTATTTTTCACAAATCACAAATAGCTTTCGGAAGCCACTTTGATTGGCTAATAAAAAAGTAAAGAATGGGAGAAAGTCCTATCTGCAGCAGCGGAATGGCCCCCATTCCGGTAATGGGACGGCGGGAGCATTTGGGAGGACGCGTTTCTAAAGAGAGAGCATCCCGCTCGCAATTACGTTCTCCCATAAAATTGTTTTTTACCTCCTTTTCTTTCCAAACGAGAAAACAGAGGCGGTGGGCAGGAGGGGCGGAGGAGTGGGTACTGCATGAGGAGGCGGCTGGGGCTCCCTTGGTCTGGCCCTCGGGATACCTGGCATCTCTCGCGAAGCCGTGCGCCAGACGCACCCTGCCCTCGGACGGACGCGCCGGGCTTGGGGCCACGGACATTGCTGAGCGGGTCCAGGGATGAATGGGACATTTCATGTGGGGGAAAAGCAGCGAAAGCCCTTCGGAGCCACTTAATGTTGGGTTCATCCTGCTTGGCTACGAGGCCAGATATTTTCATTAATAGCAATAATAATTCCACATTTAAAAATGAAATGGTTCTCAGCGGTCCCTCGGAGTATTAAGGACACGCCGCCGGTGGGAAGGCCCGAGGTCGGAGCTAAATGTTTTCTTTTCAGGCCTCCCTGGCAGGTAGCCGGTGTCTCCCACAGCAAATGAGGTTACCTGCCTGGCGTTGCAGCTCACAGCAGAGACCCCAAGTTCGGGTAGATTTACCCTGAGCTCCTGCTCAAAGCTATCCCCAGCTGCCCTCAGCCGCAACGGTGCTTCCAATCCCCAGCCTTTCTCAGCGGCAGGAGTCCCTATGAATGAAGCCTGAAGCAATCCTGTATTCAGGACCACTTTGCCTGGGAGCCAGAGACTGGACCCCGATGAAATTACATAAAACAAGAGTTGGCCTGGGCCCAGGTCTGGGAAAATCACTGACCAACAGAGAGAGAGAGAGAAGAGAGAGGAGAGAGAGAGAGAGAAGATAGAGACAGAGACAGAGATAGAGATAGGAATAGGAATAGAGATAGAGACGAGAGAGAAAAATCTGGCCCAAAAATATTTCAGTCTTTGGGGGTCTGGTTTTTAAGACAAGAAGATCTCCTCCCCTCCCTTTTCCCCCCTCTCCTGGCTGAGTCAGAAGACTTGTATCTCTGGAATTTGGGATTATTTGACCAGAATCTTATTGGCATAAACAGATTTCTGTCTAGGACTTTGAAAAGAGAAGTAAGAGACCCCATTGCCCCCCTGGGTCCCTGAGCCTCCAACTCTTTATTTTGGGAAATGAAGATTCCAATGCAGACTCTCCTTAGGTGCTGTGGCTGCGGTGGGGGACTGTCCATTCAGCAAACCCATCCCCCAAGCCAATGTCCCACACTATGGGGGCCCAGGCAAGCTGCCCAACTGCCAAGGTGAAGCCTGGAGCAAGCTTGGAACAGCCAGAACAGAGGCTGGAGTGGACACAAGCAGGCTGAGTGACAGTGATGTCTCTGCGCCGATGACCGAATTTGTATTTCAGGATGTGGACTCAGGCTGGTTGTTGTACCAGCTCAGTCACTTTCCCCTTCCCTTTTCCTCTCCTTCAGGCTCAAGCTTCCTCATCCCCCATCCTTAGTGTCCCCCATCTCTAGGCATCTTCCAGCCAAGCTCTGCAGACAGGTCAGCTGCCTTGAGCCTCACACTCCCCCAACTGTGTTCACTATTCTAGTACTGGGTGCCGGGTGCCAAGGGTTGGCCACAAGGGGCGTGTGGAGATCAGAAAGAACCCCACTGCCTCATCCTCAGCCCCAGCCCCTGGCAGGAAAAAGGCATAGCTGCGGGGAGGGGCATGGGGCAGATTCTTTGTCTGGGCCCAGCCCAGGGCTGAAGAAGAAGGTGGGTGAGTAGGGAGATCTTTCTTCCTATTGGGGTGGTGGCACCTAGAAACCCACTTTGTTCAGAGCCAAAGTTCTCCCCAAGAGTATGCTAATATACTCCTTCCTCTCCCAACCAATGGACTGTTTCTCTCAACCCCCACCCCTTTCACCTGCCCTTCTAACCCAGCCTGCCCTCCCAACTCCCAGGCTCCTCTCCACGTGAGAGTTCCCCCGACCCCAGAGCCAGGTCAGTAGAGCAGACCTTTTTCAGAGTGTTGGGAAAGGGGGATAGGAGGAAGGGGGTAGGGAACGGGGGAGGGGGGAGAGCTGTGGAGAAAAAGCAAGTCATTCCAGCTTCAGATATTTTTCTCCTTTTTTTTTTTTATTATGACTCACGTATACAATACAAAGTACTTGGACCAGGAACAGGGCTGTCGGGACACAAAATCTACATTCATAGCTGGACATAAAGACAAATGACCAAAAATTATTATTATAGATATATTTTAACGTTTTTTTTTCTTTCGAGCACGTTGCATAAACAGAGAATTCAAGACAGAGTTAACTATACATTCAGTGCAATTTAGTTCTACTCTACTGGGGTTAGAAGCACAATAAAAGCGCACAGGACCGGTGGGCTAGGCAGTCTCAGTTGTTGGGTTTTTCTTAGTGAAATAAGCAGCAACAAACGACAACAAAACCGCATTACGAATACTCTCAAAGCAGGATTTATTTCTATAGGTAGTGATAAAATACGTTGGATGTTTCTTTCCTTCTTTTTGTCATTTTTCATTTTTTCTCTTTTTTTCTCCTATAGTAGGATTTTTTTTTAATTTCTCTTTTTCTTTTTCAAGATTATTGCAGGTTCCCTTTAGGTAGTATGTTAAATATTTATTATCAGTATTATTATTATTTTCATGATTATGGTGATTTCTGAGCGCTAATACTAATGCAGCTCAGAAGAAGCTGGGCCCAACGGAACAGAAATCAAACCACGAAGGAGAAGAAGGCATGGGCCCCACAGACCATGGGATGGCTAGGTAGGATTTTAGAGGGGACTGCAGGGTTCCATCTACCCATGGAAAGAAGGGCAGGGGAGAGACCCACATCTCCTTCAGGTTTCCATCAGGTTCCTAGAGAAAGCCAAGGGGGTTTTTCTAAGCAGAGAGCCCCAGGAAGGGGGTGGGGATATTCCTTGCTATCTTTTCCTTATTTTTAAATTTTTTTTCTTTCCTTTCCTTCCTTTCATTTTTCCTTTCCTTTCCTTTTAAAAAAAGTAAATCTAGTACACTAATTCTAGCATAAAAACAAAGCTACAAGTTCTCTTCCACATTTTGAGGGGGCTCTCCTCTAAAATAAATATCAGAGTAGCAGGGAGGTGGGAGTGTGGCAAGGGGTAGAGAGAGGGAGCAAGGAGGCCAGGTCTCAGACCTTAAAATCCAGGAAGGACTCAGAAGGGTGGGGGTAGGGACAAGTGTGTGTGTTGGGGCAAGGAGTGAGACAGAGTCCGAATTTTTTACCATGTCTCAGCCTCCCCCTTCCAGCCCCCAAACAAATAAAGAGTGGGGGAAGTCCAAAGGTAATAAAACCAGAGCTGCAAGTATCTGACAGGTAGTTAGAGTTGTGAGTGTCATTCTATTCCCTATAAAAGCAAATGACAGTCGTAAACTTCTCAATTTATCTGCTACCATAAAACGAAACTTCAAGGGAGTTGCTAAAAGGGGGGGGATCTCTCTTTTTTGCTTAGTCCTTGTTTTCTTCCTTTTCCTCCTCTTCTTTCTCTTCTTCCTCGTTTCCTTCTTCCTCTACCTTCTCCTCATCTCGGGCTCCAGGCAGTTTATCCTTGTTGTTCTCCTTTTTCCACTTCATCCTTCGGTTCTGGAACCAGATCTTCACTTGTCTCTCAGTCAGTCCCAGGGCATGAGAGACTTCAATCCGGCGCTTTCGTGTCAAATAAGGATTAAAGAGAAACTCCTTTTCTAGTTCCAAGGTCTGATACCGGCTGTAAGTTTGCCTTCCGCTGCGACGCCCCGGAGCTGGACAGAACAGAACCCCAGTCTGGTTATGTTTGGGTGGGGGCTCGGTTTTTCCCTGCTACTCTTCCTCCCTTAAAGTTCCCCCTCTGATATCCCCAGATCGCCTCCCTTCTGTGGAAAAGGCAAGAGCAGAAGGCAGGCAAGGGCTGCAAAGTTTAGGGGATTGTTTTGGTTTGGCTTTACCTTTGGAGGTGGGGTGGGGGTGGGGGCAGGGACTGGGGTCTGTTTGGAAACTCGGGGCTTGCCAGGGCCAGGGGAGCCCTGCAGAGTCCTCCCAGGCCTGCAATACCAGGAAACTGGCCCTTTCAGCTTTGTTTACAAGTGCAGAGTGGCATTTAGTGAGCGGAGCTGGAGATAGAGTCTCTTTCAAAAGGAAAAAGAGCTGGGGGTAAAGAAGAGGGGCTCTGCCCACTGCCCCTTCCTTGCCTCTCTCTGCCTAATGCTTTTCTAATAAGAAAAAAAAATTGATCCACTGGAATCTATCACTGCTCTGCCTGATAGCTAACTGGAGACCAGCAAATAAATCACTGGCCATCCCCGCCGGAACTTGTCGCTGTATCGCTTCCCCCTGTACTTCGAAATTGGGCTGCCGTGAGGGGCCACCCTTGGAGGGGCTCATGACCTGAGCTGCTTTACATATCTCAGAGACACCCCACAAGCTCTTGACTGGCGGGAGCCTGGTTAGGGTCCTCTGGACCTCAGAGACCCCTAATCTGTATGGCCCCTCTCCTTTTGAGCAACTCTTTTTTTTTTTTTTTCCTGTTCTCAGGCTTCCTGTCTTCTCTCCAACTGAGGGAAGTATAGAAAAGTTGGAGTATTGGCCCTCAGGATAGTTCTCTGAGAGGAGGCAGTGGGTACCCTAGAGAGTCAGAGAGCCTGTCCTTGGAGTCTCACCACTCTCTGGCTAGGGGAGAGAAACAGGGGGTCTCCCCTCACCTCAAGACAGCCTGGCTACTGTCCTGAACTCCAGGCTCTCTGCCTTTGGAGAAACTGGTTTGCTCCAAAGGCTGATAACCTCAGGGTACTCAGGGTACCATTCCCGGCCACCTCCCCAACTTTGACTTTAGAGATGGGGGGAGAGACAGAGATGGAGAAAATTATTTTTAACCCTTTGCACCCACATACCACCTTTCCCCCACCTTCACCCCACCCCCCCAAATGTCCCAGGCGTCCCCCACCCCACCCTTAGCGAAGCTTTCCCAACCTCTACAAACCCACCCAGGCACGGGGGTGGGGAGGGAGAGACCCCAAAGCCAGGAGGGAAAGCGAGGGCAGACAAAAAGGAGGCGAGGGAGGGGGGGAAGACCCGGAGCGCGGGAGACCAAGGGGGAAAGAGAAAAGGCTTCTCACCGTGGGGTCTCATCCATGGAAACATGAGGCTGGGAGACGAGTTTTGATTTAAGTGGCCTTGTCCTTCGCTACTGTTAGTGTTGGCGGAGGATTTACAGTCGGGATATTGCACCACGCTCGCCTCTTGCTGAGCCCCATAAAGGGACTGTCTGGGGAGCGCCTCGTAGCCATAGAATTTGGAGGCGTCTCCGTGGCAGCTAAGCGAGCATGGGTTCTGCTGGTAGCCTGAGTTGGAGATGCCGGAGGTGCCGTGGTGGAAGAAGTCTTGGACGTGGTGCGAAGCGTGCTGGAAGCCGGGCGCCGAGCCGCCGGGCCCGTACACCAGCGCATGGCTCCTGCCCACGCTCTGAGGGAACCGGCAGTCGTAATAGGCCGGTTCCAGGGACTCGCCGCCTTTGTATTTGGAGAACAGGGGGTTGACGAAGTAGGAGCTCATGCTGGGTACATGAAAACCCGCGGCCCCCTCCCCTCTGGCTCACGACTCCCCCGCCCGGTACCCCCGAAACTCCCCTCCCCCCGGGACCGAACCCCAGGCCGGCTGGCTCCCCTGGACTGGGCTGGGCTGGTGGGCTGGGGGCTGGGCAGGTTGGGGGGCGCCTGGTGCTGAGCTCGGTGTGCCCAGCAGAGCTCCGGGGCTGGGACGCGGGCGGCGACGGCGGGCGGCGAGCGGGCGGCGGCGGCGGCGGCGGCTCTCTTCACTGTCGGTAGGTAGAGCTCGCGCTCTCTCACTTAGCTCTTTCCTTTAACAGCCCAGGCGAATTCCTCAGACTCCCGGCGGTGGCGGCGCTTACACGCGATTCGCGTTCATCAATCCACGACATGAAGACAGGCGAGAGAGAGAGAGAGAGAGAGAGAGAGAGAGAGAGAGAGAGAGAGAGAGAGAGAGAGAGAGAGAGAGAGAGAGAGAGAGAGAAGAGGGAGAGAGAGATGGCGGGGGTTGAGGGGTACAGGGCTGGGGGAGACCTGGAGGAAGGGGAGGGGAAGAGGGGGGAGGGATGGGGGTGTGGTGTGTAGGGGGGTGGTGAGCCAGCCCCAGCTAATGGCTGGGGCTAGCTTTTTCAAGGTAGGAATTCAGATTTGAAAGGTGCCTCCCCCCTTCTCTTTTCCTTCCTCAGAGAGAGAGACCTGAGCCAGCAGGTCAACTCAGGTTACCTCAACAGGTATAAGACCCCCAGGGGGTTGAATGTCAGCTAGCCAAAGCAGGGCCTCTAACCCAAAAGATGGGCTCCCTAAGGGGTCCTTAAGTATGGGGACTCTAAGGAGGAAAAATCACACCATATCCCCCAGATACTTCAAGCATCAGACCCTTCATCCCCTGGCCCCTCCCAGGGTTGAAAGCTGTCCTGTCTTCAACCTTACTTCTTTAAGACGCTCTTGCTTGCCTGCTATGCGTAGAAGAGAAGAGCAGAAGTAGTGGTGGGGGCACTCCATATACCCAGTTAAGGCCACAATGCCCCTTCAGACACCAGCCCCTATCTCAAGCAGGAAATGCAGGCAAAAGCCTGGCTGGGGGCTCTGAGAGCAAAGCTGCTTATGGGACTAAGAAGGAAAGGGCAGCTTGCACATCCCTGGCTTCTGCCTGGGCTGATCCAGGATGTTTCTTCTTAGGAGACTATTTGCATCTGAGTTGGAGGGAACTGGAGCAGACCTCTTCCTGGTCCCACATACCCCCCACCGCATAGGAAATGCCAGCTCAGCCTGGCAGGGTCCCCCTGGCTTCACTGCATCCCCTTCTTCCCCAGGCAGGTTGTCCAGGCCAGGATGTGGATGGGAACTGTCAACAGCCACCTGCAGTTTCTCTGGGGGGTTCCCCCACCCCCAAGACTGAACAAATTTAATTCTAATGGATTAAAGAACCTTAGTCCATCAGCACCCTTCCTTGGCCATAAGTGTGTACAGTTGTGAGGGCTTAACACAGAGAGAAAAAGGGAGAAAATGAGAGAGCTATGTATATGTGTGCCGTGTGCATATGAACGAAAAAGATGAATAGAATTTTTCCGGTCCTCTCACTCCACAGTGTGTGAGGTTGTTAACACAGGGAAATCCTGGCACACACTGGGGACACACACATACTGTATGTGCTGCTACCTTGTCACCCTGAGTCCTGTCAAATGCATGCTAACTGCAAGCTAGCATACTTCCATGCCTGGAAGGATCTCTGTCACCTCGCAGACACTGTATGCACACGTGCACACTCAGGAACACATGCACATATGCCTGCAAACACAGAAGCATCTCTAGGTGCTTGCATCATGAAAAAAAAAATTGCTACCTATTTTTCTTCTACTTCCTGGGGTTTCAGGGTTGGATGAGGAAGGAGGTGGTTAGACAACCAGATTTTTTCTCTCCCCATCCGGATCCCAGCTCTGGGTATGCAGGAAGGAATAGTGGTGCAGAGCAGGATGGTTTAGAAATAATGAACACTCCTTCCCTCTGTTATCTAAATAATTACTGATTACTGGGGAAATGGCCACTCCCTGAGAGATCCCCAAAGGAGAGTGCACTGGTGCAGGAAGCAAGAGAACCTTCTAGGATCCTCTGCATTTGAGGAATCCCACCCCCATTTGACTTAGGAACTGCCCAAACTCTTAGACACCCAGAACTCTGGCTCTGGAGCAGCGGGAGGGAAGGGTCAGAGGAGGACCATGCCAGGGCTGCAGGGCTCCCTAGGATTCAGAACAGGGGTGCGGGTTGACAGGGTGTATCCGCTAGGAGATCTCAGCCCGCCTCGGCCATGGCTCCAGCCCTGACTTTTCTGAGCCTGCTGTTATGTGCTGAGATGAACAGGGTGGACTCTGGGCTCCCAGCATCTGTGTCATTGGGGACTGTCATAAATACTTTCTCTTCCTCGCCTGGAAAGAGCAAGCCCAGAGGGCTGGATTTGCTCTGGGGCCTGCGCCTTATCTTTTATAGAGTGGGGTGGGGTGGAGGGATATTTTGACATTTTATGGTCTAGCAAAAACCCTGCCACAGAGCTATTCTTCGGGCCTTTGTGTCTTGGAATGCAACTGTCCCGAGTGTGCCGCCACTGCCGCCTGCCCGGAGAACCCACCAGTCCCCCAACCCTTGGCCGGACATGGTTTCCCCTTTTGGGGGGGGGGTCCCTCGCCTTTCTTTCCTTTGGATTTTTTTTCTTTTACACATATCTCGTTTATTTTGCTCCCTGGGCCTGGAAATAAAGGAAGCGCAAGCAGCCATCCTCGCCGAGGCCGTCTCTGTCCCTCTCCCCGAGGCCTGCACCGCCCTCATAGGTACCACGGATTTATGTTCGTTTGTCCGGGTCATTCTGCCTTTTTGTGTTAATTACGCGCTGCCCGCTTCGCACTTATCTCCTCCGCAAAGCGATTATTTTTGATGCCCGCCCTCCTGCGCCTTCCGAGCCCGCTGCCAGAGCGAGGGCCCATCTCCCGCTGCCACTCGAGAATTATTTACACCTCGCAGGTGAGAGGATTGATTTGCTCAGAGCCAGTGGGGCCGGGCCGGCCGAGGCGCGGGGCCTTCTCGCCTCGGCTCGGGGCCGGGCCTCAAATGTCAGTGCGGCCAGGCTGGCCCCGGGCACCGCCGCCTCTAACATTGAGCAACAGCGCCACCTCGCGTCCACTTGCTCCAATGCAGTCTGGCCGTGAAAAAGCCAACAGAGGTCCCAGACTTGGCTCAAAGGTGGGAAGGGGGAGGAAGGAACCCCCAAATGGGTGCGAAGGAGAGGGATTCCCTGGAAGACAGTTGCCCGGGGGGCCTCTGTTCTTTTGCTTTCGAAGTTATCGAAATAAACCTTGTGAAAGGTTCCACACTGTTTTCTCTTTTTGTTACCCTCCCTTCTCCAATTTAGAGACATTGTGTAAAGGAATTGCCGCGATCTCCCCCCATTCAGGCGCATTTCTGAGCTTGGAACACCTCCGCGCACGCGGAGGCACGCTCTGAAGCCCCCACGACCGCCTGCCCGCGGCACGCACCCTAAAGTCTTCACTCCTCTTACCCTGACGCTGGCCCCGCACCGCCTACTCCGCCGCCGCCTGCAGGACTTTGGGGTGGGACTCTGACTTCAGGCTGTTTGCCCCCTGGTTTGTAGCCCATCCCTCTCTTGCGCGCGTTCTCTCCACCTCTCCCTCCCGGCCAGTGAGGTCCGGTTCTCCGTGGGCCATAGACAAAACATTCCTATAATCCGATTTCAAAGGAAAGAGTGTCCACCTTATTTAAACCATAAAACAATTAAGCCCAGACGTCTAGCCAGCTCCGCGCTGCTGTTTTGTTCGGCCCCATTCAGAACCCAGAGCAGGGAGACAAACAGCGCCATAAAAGTGGCATTTCGGGGCTGCGGAAATGTACCTATCCTCTGCCTTCCCAAGTGGAACAACCTTTAGGGTTTTGTGATTTTTGACAAAGGAGCAGAGGAGAGATGGGAGGGAAAGATTAGGGGAGGAGGGCATTTGCTAGCCCCTCTCTCCCCTCAGCTTTTATTTCTTTCCCCAGATGTGTGTCGTGTTGTTGTTTTAATTCATAAGTGATAGCGAATAAAAATCAAATCCAATCCTGACCTGCAGGCTGAAGACTGGGCTGGGATTGAACAGTAGGCCAGGCTTGGTGGGCCTGCTCTGGTCCCCATGCTCTCCTCGGGGTCCTCCAAGCCCTGAGGACCTCCTTCCTGCCCACAGTAAGGCCGGCTGCGGCGTGCTGCAGGAAGCAGGCCGCGCTGACGGACACTGAGGGGAGGCGACAGGGCCTTGGAGCAGGGGCGGGGTGGAAGCCCGGAAACGCCGCGCTGGGCTGGGAGAGAAGCCCGCGTCTCCAGCGGTCCAGACCGGAGGAGAGAGGAGTATCTTGGCCTCCATGGGGTGCAGAACTGGGCCAGGGTTCCAGAACAGCAAAATGGCCAAGGAGAGGAGTGGAAAAGTGAGGAAAGAGAAAAAATTATAGGCAAAGCACCTTTCAAAAGGACCAAAAAACAGTGCTCTGGAATTGGAGAGAAGGTCTCCTAAGCCAGAAAGAGGAGCGGGTGCTTCAGCGACTACCAAGTCCCTTGTGGCGACCTGATTCGCCATCCCCACAATATTATCGAAACAAAATTTTCACCCCTTCCCACCTTCCTCCAGCCCCCCAAATTGGAGCGTTTAATGGAAGGAGTGGGTAGGAGATTCAAATGATGAGGAAGGGGCTGGTCTCTACAAGTGTCTCACCAATCGTGTAAGGTGATGCTATGGGGGGAGCAGCACATGGGCTGGGACCCCCACTTATTTTCCTTAACCGAGGTATCTCCCAAGTATTCAGAGCAACACCCTGCACCCTCAGCAGAGTGGGCAGCTTGAGATATTAAAGGGCTATATTTCAAGCAGTCTGATTTTAATAGTTTCCAGATTGGGGGATTTCCGAGAAAAGGGGCGCCGGGCAGAGGCATACCCAGCTTGTGTCTGCTTCTGATTAGCAGATGAAAACTGCTGGTTTTAGGAAGGCACTCTGGGGTGCAGTGGGGCCGACCATCCCCACCCGGCTGTTACACACATATCCCCACACCTTTGCGATTGGGGTCCCACAGCTACCAGGAAGCACTCCACTCCTGGACAATCCTGACCAGCCTCCTTGGCCACTGGCTGGGCCATCCCCCAGAAAAGCTAGAGCTGCTCAGCATGACTCTGGTTACCCCCAAACCAACATTCAAACCAAACACCAGAGTAGGGAAGAGACAAAGATTGGGAAGAAAGGAGAGCTAGGAGGAGAGAGGAGCTGAGACTGTATTGAGAAGTAGAAACTAAATCTAATTTTGATTGTATTGGCTTTGACATCTTTCTCCTTCCCCCCTTCTCTCCTTTTTCTTCGTTTTCAATTTTCTTGCTCTCCTCTCTCCTTCCATTCCTTCTCTTCTCTCTCTTTCTCTCTTATATTTGTCTTTTTCTCCCACTGCAGTCCCCAGTTCCTGTCCTGCTCCCTGAGGCCTGCCAGGCCTTTCTCCTAGCTGCACCCAGCCCCCTCCCAGCCTTCTTTCCCAGCCATCCCTGGAAGCACCAAAGCACCAATGCAGTCAGGCAAGAATCCAGCCTGGGCCCTCACCCAGCACCCAACTTTCATCTTCACCTATCTCTTCCCTCCGATCTCATGTACTCATAAATTATTACAATTAATTACAGCCAGGGAAAACCATTCATGCCGAGCCTCTCCCCGCACTCCATCTAGTCACCAGGAAACTTGTAGGCAGCCAGCCGGGGCAGGCACAAGCTGGGCCTGGGCCTCAGCAGCCTCCACCCCGCCCCTGGAGCCCCCACCCCCACCCCGCCCTGCCTGGAGAGAAGCCGCAGGCGTTTGCCCTTCTGAGGTAGAGGGAGCCCGTTCTCTGGCTCCAGCCTCCCCTAGAAGATCTGAGCACTTGCCTCCTCCACCACAGCAGCCTGGAACCACAGGGAGGAGAAATAACGAGAACTGAATACAGTTAGGTTTCTGGTTTTTTAAGTGACTTCGATATATTAACACAGAGCTGTTCTACCATAACAAACAGAAGCACGTTACAGGACCGACGCTGGGGACGACGCTGAACGCTGGGGTGAGAGGAAACACTGCTATGTACAGCCCAAGGCGCTGGCCTGCGTCGCCCGAGACCCAGCCCTCGGCACGTCCGGCCCTCACCACTCAGCTCCGGGGCTGGGAATCATTATTGTGTATGTGTGTGTCTTTTTTGTACAAAATCTGCACGCAGAGCACCCCAGGCCCAGGAAGGGATGGCCTGGACCAAATACAATACAGGGAAAAAAAATAGAAATATAGCGATTCAAGTACTGGCTTCTCTGAAGAAAGGAGAAAAAAATCACGTTTGTGTGTGTCATTTATTTCGGTTGCACTGAGGGAAGAGAATGCAGTTTCTCTCCCCACCTCCTCCTCGCTGGGTAGAACTAACTCTAAAACACCAATATCTCAACACTGAACCCTCCCAAATCGCAAGAGTTTTCCTTTTCCCCTTCCTTTTTTTTTCTTTTTAAGCTGATTGGCTTTTCTCTATCTTGCTCTTTCCTTTTCTTTTTCGTGTTCTCTCCCGCCTGGGTTGGGGTATTTTGGGGGTTTTTGTTTTTCCCTTGGCTGTGCTGAGGCAGCAGGCTGGGCAGGATTTAGGATTGCTCCTTGTCGGTTTTCTCTTTATTCATCTTTTTCATCTTCATCCTTCGGTTCTGAAACCAGATTTTGACCTGCCGCTCGGTGAGATTGAGAACCCGGGCCACCTCGTACCGACGGTCCCTGGTTAAATACATATTGAAGAGAAACTCCTTCTCCAGTTCCAGCGTCTGGTACTTGGTGTAGGGGCAGCGCTTCTTCCTTGTGGAGCGGGCGTGGATCCAGTTGGCCACGGGGTTGCCTGGAGGGCCAAATAGAGGCAGGGGTCAGTGGAGCCCCTTTCCAGCCCAGGACCTCTGCCACTCCACCCCCAGACTTAGCCAGGCTCCCCAAATCCAACAATTGAACCTGAATTTGGACACGTTTTGCTTTAGGAATTTTCCCCTTCCTCCTTTTGCATTCTGCCTCCTCCCCATCTCCCCCCTTTTCAGTTTCCAGCACCTAAAACTGTAGGAAATCCGAAGCTATCAAAGCCCCTACAGTCTAGTCCTCAGCTTCAAGAGTAGTAATTCGAGAATATCCTCATAAAAAGTCCAAATTCCCAACCGTTTCATAGGCCCATAAACGCTTCTCTCTTGTTTTTTATTTTTATAGCAAGGTCTCTCTCCTCCCCACCTCCCTCCTCCTCTGCCCCCTCCCATCCTCCCAGCCCACGACCAAGTCCTGAAATTTTAGCAGTTCTGCTTCCTGACCCTGAGAGTCCCTAACCCCTCACCACCATCACCAGCGCCCCGTCTCCCGCTCCGAGTTCAACCCTGCTAAGGCGAATTCTCAGGGTGATGCTGGGACAGGAAAAGTCTTTCTACTGTCCCCAGAAAGCTGCTGGCCTTGGGGACAGGCTCCCCTACATCTTAGCTTCCTTGTTTGGCCTCCAGTGCCCCCCTCCAGTCAGCCCCAGGACAGGCTCTGCAGGAGCCAAGCCTCCAATTTCAGGTTTATGGGAGTAGCTGAGGGTAGGGAGGGAAGCCTTCAGAGGGATATAATTAGGCCCTGGGCCCTTATGAGGCTAGAGGAAAAGATTTCTTGCAGCCCCCTCCTGGGACTCCCCCAGACACTTCCTCACACCCTGGGGGCTGCACCCCCTCCCCTGCTGTTTCTCCTTCTTCCCCCTTTTTCTGGCCCTGCAGCTCCCACCTGCCCCCACCCTAGTCCTTCTTTGCTATACTCAGAAGGCTCCTGTCTCCCTGATTGAAGTGTGTGTGGGGTAGAATTCTCTAATCTGGGGAGATTCCCACTCCTCATCCAGGATCCCCATTCTCAAACCCTCCTCCACCCAGACCCTCAGAACAGTGTTCTCAAGTTAAATGAGACTCAGACCCCACTTCTGTCCCCACTTCTCTCTCTGGAAGTCCTGATGTGTACAAGTTCCCAGGCTTCAAAATCCCCCAGACCCTCACCCAGTGCTCCTGAGGAAAAAGTCCACGGACCTTCTGTTTTATGAATCTCTAGTGGGGTGAGGACCCCATGCTGACTGGGAGTAGGGGTGATTTTTCTCCCTAGGGTATTTCCTCTCTGTCCCGTGTCCTCCTCACCTCTTCCCCGTCCCATCTCAAATCATAAAATGAACCTCGCCCCCGCCCCATCCCCTAGCCCTGTCTTCATTTCTTAGAAAGTGGCGACTGAGCCAAAAAGCCTGGGCTGGGAGGGGGGCAGGGGTCTCTCATCAAAGCCAGCTCCTGGGAGAGGGGCGCCCCTCGACCCTCTCCCAACCTGTCTCCCTGGGCCCCCTCCTCAGACCTTCCTGTCCCTGAAAGCTCCCCAAGGTAATTCGCTTTTATTGAGTCCTCGCCCCCTCGCCCTCACCCCTCTCCCGCGCTCCCTGCGCCGTTCAGAGGGGCTGTAATCCGGCTCCCCCCGCCCGTCCTCCCCTCCCCTCCCGCGCTGGTTGTAAAGGAAAATTGCTCCCAACTTACTGGGGTCCAGGTCGGCCTTCTCCTCTTTGTGCTTGCTGCCCGCGAGTGCGTCCGCCTCGGGCGAGGGCAGTGTCTGCGGGGCGCGGTCGCGCAGCTCCCCGGGCGAGCCGTACATGTAGTCCGGGTAGCTGCGGCCGTCGCCCGGGCCGCAGTCGGCGCGGCGCCCGGGGTAGGCGTCCGGCTTGAGGGCGTAGTGACGGCCCCCGGCCGGGAAGCTGGGGAAGGAGACGGCGCCGGACAGCGGCTCGAGCCAAGTCCGCATGTAGCGCGTGTCGGCGCCGAGGTGGGGCTGGGGGCCGTACGGGTGATATACCACGGACGACTGCGAGGGCACGGGCGCCCACGACGTGCTGAACACTGCCGGCTTGGGCGCGAAGCTACAGGACGGAAAATCGCTACAGTCCGGCACCAAACCGCTGGGTCTGGCGGCGGCGGGGTGAGCCCCCGTGGCCGGAAACCTGGACGCTAGGAGGTCTTCATTGTCGTGAGAGATGAGCGAGTCCACGTAATAGTTACTGATGGGCCCCGTCGCCGACATCGTAACAGGGTTTTACATACATAAGATTATTGTATGAACTGTATATGTACTTTTTATCTGCTCACAGAACAATCAAGGCAGGTAATTATTTTTCCAGCCTTTTCCCCGCAGCTCATTGGTTCCCCGGCCCCCACGTGATCGTATTTACCCAAAAATACGGCGCGGATCAATGCGCAGGGGCTTTTTTTTTCCTTGCTTTTTTTCCCCCCCTCCCACCCCCTTCTCTCTGCTGATCCCCGCGACCTGCGTTTTCCTGGGGTTCCGGAACTCTGGACCCAAGGCACCGACCAGCCCCTCAGGAGGGCTCATATCTCATCAGAGAACCTCTTATGCCCATGTCCACCCATAAGCAGATGGCCTCCCCCCAACCATGAGGATTTTTAATGGGGTGAAAATGCCAGTTCCCGAAGCCAGGGTTCTTGGACCCCCAGGGCCGAGCTGGGCGCGGGAGACCCTCAGGGGCGGGGAGGCCGGCCGAGGTAGGTGGAGGAACTATTTCTTGACGTAATCCGTCTCTGTCGGCCCTGACGCTCCCGCAGTCCCTGCGCGAGCGGAGATCAGCGATTGTCAGTTCGGAACGTGGCTTTTAAAAATGCGTTTTTAAATAGTGTGTATGTATGTATTTCTTTCAGGAGCAGCAGCAGCAGTGAGGGAGGGAGGGTGGGAGGGGACTGGGGAAGCTGGGGTGGAGGGAGGGAAGGAGGGAAAGGGGAGCGTCCTTCTGCCACTGGCCAACTCAGCCCCCAAATCTGGGGTAGGGGAAGGTTAGGGAAGGTGGTCCGCCGGTGGGAGGGGTAGAACGTTGGGATCTCATACACCTTTATCATCAGCCTCAGAAGTCTTCTCTTTGCTTTGGCACAGATATACAAGCGCCTTTATTTTAAATTTATTGTCTATGTCTATTTATCTTTCTTTGCCAGCTTGAAGAAGTGGAGGAGAGATCTACACAACTTTAGTGGGGCATCCCCATCCCACCTTCCTGCTCTTCCTCTTTTGCCCCCACCTCCATCTCTGCGACACCTTTTCCCCCCAAAAAGAAGTCACTCCCAGGTTCTATCTGCAAAGAGCCAGGGTGAGAGCGGGCAAGGCGAGAGAGCGACCTCGGTCGTGGGCAAGTAGCTTGTTTTTACGTCCTTCAATAAAATTTTTATGAGGATCATTTGATTGTTCATAAATGTGTCTTTCATTAAATAAAATTGTAGGCTGTTTTTGGAACGGGAAAAAAGCAACGGAGGGATGGGAGAAAGCAGTTTCTTTGGGGTCGGATTCAGGAATTCCAGAGGGGGCAGTGTGATTGTAGGGGAATATCAGACAACTTAGATCCCTCCCCCCAATAAGTTGGTTGCTTCCCTCCTCCTTGAATTTGGGATTTGTTGCCCAGCCCTCTGCTTTCCATCAGATTGTCCCAAGGTGGTATAGTAAAAGGGGGCTTTAGGCAAGCAGGAAATTCTCAGTGTGGGTGCAGGAGAGGGGGTAGGGAGGTTGGCTGGGGGGAAATGAGGGGCAGGTGATGCCCTCAGAGACCTGGTGCACCTAGGTAGGGTAGAGTGAGTTTAAAGAGGGGTGCAATTTCAGGGTCAGATGGGAAGTGTCTCAGTCTGTGCTAGTGGAAATAGGCAGGAACTGAGGCTGAGATGCAGGCTCTGAAGGCAGCAGGGTAGGAGGCTTCCCAGACCCAGCCACGCCTGCCCTTTTTTCCCTCTCCTGTCCCCAGGAGAGGACCAAACGCCAGGGGTAGGGATGGGGGTTGGGGGGGCTAGTTTTCTCCTGCATATCTGCCGATCTCCTCTGGGGTGGAGAAGGGTTGGAGAGAGTGCACCTAGTATGTGTGTTGGGGGGAGGAAAGTTGGGGAGGAGAATACAGCTGTGGTGACAGCACGGATCCCAGCTCAACAGGCCCCCTCCCCAGTCCCTGCTCCTCCCTCTCTCTGGTTCTTTGCTTTTCGGACTAGCGGGGCTGGGATTTCGACGCATGGGGGGGATGAAGGAAGTGTCTGGCTGGGGACAGGCAGCGGCCTGGGGGCCTCAACCTTGGTCCCTGGATTCCAACTGTCTTCCCCTCCCTCGGGTTGGACTAAACTGGGAAACCCAAATTACAACAAGAAACAGAATATCTCTTTGGCCTTGATGGAGTCGCGTTAGCTGTCAATCAAAAAATCTCCCTCGCTAGTTCAAGGAAAAGACAGGAGGTTCCAGTCCCCCTGCAGAGGCTTTCTCCAAATCCCCAGCACAGCCAGCACCTCCCCCAGCCCCAGGCGGCTGGGGACCGGCCGGCTCTTGGGCGGCTGCTGGCAGCGATGAGCGGAGACATTTAGCCTTCAGCGGGGCCCCGGGCCAGACTGTGACCAAGAGGACATCAAGGGACAGAGCCTGAGAGAGACCGAGCCTGAGACAGCCTGAGACAGACCAACCGAAACACGGAGCCAGGCCCAAGAAAGGAAAGAAGGAAACGGAGAATTAGGATAAAAAGAAAAAAGGGGGAGAATTAAAGAGAAAAAGAAAAGAGAGAGGAGAGCAGGGAAAGGGAGGCGCGCAGAGAGCCAGGCGGAGGAAGGGCGGCGATACGCAGGCAGGACAGGGCAGGGCGCGAGCTGGCGGAGCAGCCATGGCATTGTGCAGTCCGCTTGCTCTGCGGTCCTTTGCCGCGGGACCGGCTCCGGGCGCAGCGGCCACTTCTGTCTGGACACAAAGGAGGAAGAGGCCTCCACTCCTGCCCCTCCCGGGGAGACCTGCTCCGGTGGGTACACCAGGCCTCCAAGATATAGAATCTCATGTTGGCCTAGGCAGCCGCCAAGCCGGCTGGGGGCTGAGCCACGCTCTAGGCAAGGAGCAAAGAAACAGAAGAAGAAAGGTTTCACGCCTGCTCTTCCTTTGCGTCTTCTCCAGGCGACAGGGCCCTGCTGCCTCAACCTCAGCTTCCCTAGAGGAAAGAGTCCCTAAAGATCTTCTCCTATGGGCCTCCCCTATTTGAGAGAGTCCCTCAAATAGATATTGTGGCTGTAAACAGACACCCCCTTCTCTCCTAGCCCCCTTTGAACACCACCTTCTTTTCAACTTTTGAGCTGTCTGTGCACCCTGCCTGCCCACCCAGCGGAGGCAGCAGTGCAGCCAGTATCACCAGCCAGGATGCCTGCAGCCCTCAAATCCCTTGAGAAACCAAGGGGGAGATTGTCGCCTTCCTTTCCTTTTGGGAGCCTGAACTCCGGACCCTCCCCACTCAGGTACAGGCCCGGCTGTGGATCAGGAGGCAGGCCTCACCCACTGCCTCCTCCCAGCCAATGCCTCATTTTCCCTATGCCTTGCAGAGAGAGGGGTCTTGGGGAGGAGGGCTAGAAAAGGCTGGGAGTACCAGTGTCCACTAGGCCAAGGTCCTGCAGGTTCCACAGCTGTATGTGGGTTGTAGCCCCCCCATTCTTCACATTTGGAGGTGGGGTGGCAGGTCAGGGCTCTGCAGCAGACCTTCAGGCTTCCCTCAAATCCAGGTTTGTAGGTATGGGGGCACAAAGGACATGGGGGCACCAAGGAGGATCTCATCTTCCTGGGGTTTAGTTACTCCTGAATCTCCTGTTGTACTCCACAACTCCCCCTCACCTACACCACTCCCTTCTATTTGCCGTGGCATGGCTGGGGCAAACCTAGGGACTGGAGGCCGCTGGGAGCCCCTGTTGGGGAAAGGGGAAGCCCCAGCTTCTGCTAGCAGTTCTGCGTAAACTCTGCTTCTCAGAGCTCTCTCCCGCCCCCAAAAGATTTCACTGGGCACCAGAGAGCCCCCTGAGAGGGAGGGGCAGTCTTACTCCATCACCTCAAACCTGGGCAGCTGCCACCACAACCAAGCTAGCACCGTGGGAAGGACGAACAGACAGGTTAGAGTCATCTCCTCCCCCTGCCCCAGCCTTCCTTTTAGTGATTTAAATTCCCTCCGGTTCAATCGGCACCGTCAAGTTCGGATTAAATTTAAAACAGGCTTTTCCCGGTGCCCCCAGCGGGCCATCCTGGCCTCGGCAGGCAGGGAGTCGGCTCCTCGCTCCTCAGCACCCGCCCTGCGCGGAGGAGGCCGTGCTCCATTTGCTTTCATTTTCCTTCTCCCCCTGAAATGGGCTAATTTCACCTCTCTGCTGCCCTCTCCCCCTCCCCGCCCCTCCCTAGTTCCCCTTTTTCCCCCCTTCTCTCTCCTGATTCCTCTTTGTTGGGAAAAACACACCCACACGCAACTCCTCCTAGCTAAGGCCTGCGCTGGAAGCAGAAACTGAGTTCTCCTGGCCTGCAGCGAGGAGACCCGCGTCCTGCCCCCACCCCAGGTGGGTATCTGGGATCCCTACACACCAGGAGTCTGGGCCCCAAGCCCAGCAGGAGTGAAGCCCCCAGAGCCTGTGAACCTGGCCCTTTCAACGCCATGGCCTGCTGGGCCTGCATTCCCGCCTGCGCCCCCGCCCTGCCGCTCCGCAGCAAACGGGGCTATTTCCGGCTCCCGCAACACAGTCTGGTTTTCCAGCCCGGGGAGTGGCTGGAGGGGGAGCCGCCCCAGAGGTAGGGCTGCGCTCTGCCCGGAGCCCCAGTGGCCCTGAGTGCCTTGTTACCTGATCTTTGTGTGATGTATGTGTCGCAAGGAGATTTTGCAGTGACTTTGGAGCCCAGACTGAGGAAGCAGAGGTGGCGAAAGGAGAGACAATACCGACCCGAAGTACAATTAAGGGGCCAGATCTCGTCTCTCCCCCGCCCTCCCTGCCGGACTGCGAGCTGTCTGGCCTCAACCCTCAGGGCGACACGCGAATCTGGAGCCGGAAACTCAGCCCGTGGCAGAGGCAGCCAGAGGACTCCACATCCAGAAATCAGGAGGAAAGCTCCCTTCCAACTTGGGGGCGCCTTAATCATCCCCGCTGAGTTGCAGAGAATCCAATGAATGAAAGTGCACATCCCGACGAATTTCCCCGATTTTTCCCCCAGCCTTTGGAATGAGAGCCCAGTGTTTGAGGCGTCTCAGACACACAGGCAAACCGCATCTCCTGAGGCAGACAGACTCACAACATGAGTGTGAGCCTGAAATCATATACAGGTTCAACATTCCCGGAGGAGGCCTCTTTGCCAGGCCTGGCGGGCGCCGATCTCCCTACCTTCTCTCCCTCCAGGGCCTCAGGCAGAGAGACCCAGAAGACTCGGTCCCTCTGGCTTGGTCCAATCCCGCCTCGGCAGCGCCTTCGTTACCTGCTCCTCGGCTCCCCATGGCCACAGATGCAGGGCAGCCGCCTCCCGCCTGGGGAGGGAAGCCCCGGCCACCACAGCCGCTGCTGCCCGCCCTCCTTCCCTCCCTCCCTCTTTCTCGCCCTCCCTCCCTTTCTCCCTCCCTTGCGCGCTGCCGCTCTCGAGGCCCTCCCGCGGGCAACCTGCTCTGGACCAAATCCAGGTATCTCCGAAAGAGAAAAAAGAAAGGACTTCTTATGTGGAAAAGAAAAAAAAAAAAGAAAGACCCTTATCTGTATTTATTTTACATGCTCTGACTATCGGTCTGCCTCAGTTCAGACGTCCGGGACACGGCCCAGCAGCCGCAGAGGTGTGCGGGGCCTGCCGCCTCGCCCACGCTGACCGCCGCGCCGCGCCCTGCATGCTCCACGCTCTGGGCCGCCGCCCCCCGGCAGCCCAAACGCCCAACAGACCTCAAGGTCCTTCCTACAGACTCAACATCCGGTTGCCCGCCTTGCCGCTGGCCACAGCCCCCAGAGCCCTCCGCTCTGTCTGCGGCCAAAGTCCACACACAATCCACCTTGTCCGTGCTCTCGCGCCCTTCCGGACACCCCTCCTAGCCGAGCCGCCCTCCTGGCCATACTCAAGTTGGCCCTGCCTGCCGGGGACTTCAAATCTCGTCCCCTGCGCGACCCACACAAAGCCCTTCCTTGGCGTTCCCACCCACAGCCCCCAGTCCCAGCTGCCGCCACCCCCTTCACCTGTTCTTGAGAAGAGCTGCATCTCCGAGCCTAAACAAGACTGTGGGCCTGGGCGAGGTCCCAGGGAGGCCACAGCGGATGGCCGGCCGAGCCCCAGCCCCCGCAGCCAGCGAGAAATCTCAGAGACCAAGGTTCTCCTTGGCGAGCTCTTGCCTTTTCCTCCTTCTCCCGCAAGTCTCAAACACTCACACGCCGAGAGTTCAGCTCTATAAATCCTGCTCCTCTTTCCCATATCATAATTAAAAAAAACCAGTAGGGGAGGTTTTAACTTTTATTGCGATTTCTGGAGTTGGGCTGCGGAGCATATATTAAGTTTACGCTTATGCGCTCTCGGCGGGGAGGGTCCTTTAAGAAATAAAAATCCATCTTAATATCCGCAGACGAGAGAGATAATTTTTTCCCTCCTCTTCACGCTGTTCCTTCTGAAGACTCCCTTCCAGCGAAGCGAATAAATAATTACCAACGCCTTAGCCATGATCCACGGCCTCAGGGCCCTGGGGTGGACTCTGACCACCAGACTGGCCCTCACCTTGGCCCTATGAGACCTTGCCCCATTTCTTGGGATTTTGGGAAGGGGATACCCCAACCTCTGGTTCTATGGACCACCCACTCATAAGCCCACCAGCTCTGAAACAGGAATGGGAAGAGAGGGACCCAAAGCGCAGAAGTCGTTCATGGGTGAATTTCGGCCCACCGGGGACACTATCTCCAAGCCAAGTGCTCCTGAGCACCCTATCCCTGTCTGGAACTCCCTCCACCCCAACTGGCTATGTGCCTGGGGCAGCCTGAAGACTCAGAGGCTGCTGGGAGCTCCCAAACCAGGAGAGCCCCTTGCCTGCTTCCCACCAGCTGGCCTGCCTCTCTGGAAACATCTCCATTTCCCTGAGAGCCATAGAGAGATTGGAGTACTTTCCTGCAAGGGAAGAAATTGTTTTTCTCCCACAAAGGAATGGAGGACAGAAAGGCTGATGAGTTAACTGGGGAGATGAAAATCTCTATTCCCATTTTCTCCTCCAGCTTTCTTGGGGTTCAAAAGAAATCTCTTTTTATGAAAGAGAGAGGAAAAAATTAACCAATATGCCTATAAATATCTACAGGGGATTTGAGAGAGCCTGGAGGAGACAGAAAGAAACAGAGACCTACACTCATCCGAGGTCATATATTCCACCCCCCCAGCACATGACTACAATAATATAGAACTCTATATATTTTGTTACAAGGACATGATTTTGTTCCCCTGTTTGAAAGTTCACAGTGTTTTAATAATCATAATAATTACAAAGTAAGAGAACCAAGAACCTGACCTTCTTGTGGCTTCTCTTTCCCAACATCTCTGAGAACAGAGATGAACTCAGTCTCCCTGAGCCCTCCCCCTTTTTTCTCCGGAGGCAAAAAAACCTCTTTTGAGAACCTTGTCTCTAGCAACCTGGGCCAGCATTGAAGAACCAGAGGGGAAAAGGAGTGGAGGATGCTTTGCAAAGTTTTACATTACTCAGATTTCCTTCTACCCCATTATCCTCCCCTCCTCCCCCTGTCATCAGCCAACAACATGGTAATGGTGGGCACACACGGGCAGCCTCTGTTCATCCAGACATTTTCACACAGTGCAAAGACAGGCAGATGCCTGACAGCCACAGACACACAGACCAAGGCCTACGGACCACAGACAGCTAAACAGAGACCAGAGTCAGGTTTTTGCCCTGATGTTTCCCAGTAAGGTGTGTGTGTGAGTGGGGGTGATTCTACTTGGACTTGATGGTTTTCCTCTAACCTACTAACACCCCAAATATGTCTTTCACTGGAGACAGAGCTATAGGAGAGAAAGGGGAAATGGCTGGGCTGACACTTAGAGTTACCCAACTCTTGGGACCTCCAGGCACCCCCCACTTTTCTAAGGAAGCTCCAGCCCCAGCCAAGTGGAGCCATATTCTTTCCTTGGAGGTGGCAGGTGAGAGAAGCTAACCATTCCAGAGACTCCATTCTCTTTCTGTGCTCTTCTCTCTCCTAATGATCCTGCCCCACCCTGCTGCCCAACTGAGCTGGCCCGCCAGGCCACCTCTACTCAAACTCCTGAATTTCCTTGGAATTGACTGGACCCTCTTTGTCTGTGTCCATCAGCTGGGCCCAGGAGACAATAGCTGCAGGAAAAACTCCTCTCCCTTAGTCATAGGGATTGGGACAGGCTGAAGAGAGGATCGCATGAAGCAAGGTTCTCCTGACTTGTCCCGCAGCCCCACTCGCAGCTTGCCCTCCTTGGTCTGCACCCACTTTGCCCTATCTAGGAGGGGGCTGTGGGGCAGTCCCACTGTGGAGGGAAGGAGCAGGAGAGGTGGGTTGGGGCCCTCGACGAAAACCGACTGATGTAACTCAGGCAGTTTCTTGTTGCCGAGTTCAAAACTCAATCCCAACAACATGAAACTACCTAAGCCACAGATCAGCTGAGCAAGCAGGGCGGGAGATTCAGCTTTGCATCTATCCGGAGGAGAAGGGAAGGGGGTGGGGGAAGGAAGAAATTCAGCCCCGTCCCCCTTTCCGCCCCCACAACCTCCCTAAGGACTAGAGAGTAGACTTTGGGTGGCTGGGTGGGGTAGGGGGTCTGACTGCCTTCATCACTTTCTGGTCTAAGCAAATCGCTCTGGGAAGATCTGGTGAAATGGGACCGCTAGCCGCCAAATCCCCGCCCCACCCCCAGCACCGCAGTGGAGCTATTCCCCTGCATCTGGCCCTAGCCCTGGGGGAAGCTAGATCTTCCTTCCACTGTGGAGCTGGGTCCCCTGTCTTGTCCATCTGGCTTTCCTGCACTCTCCTCCTACACTCCCTCTATCCTCTCCCTCTCTCAGCTTGGTTTGGACTTCTCAGTGAATATGGGTGACCGGATCCACAGCCTTGTGCTCTGGAGCCACTTCCAATCAGGCCACTTGCCTGGCGAAGCCCCACAGCCAGGGAGTGTAGGGAACAAGAGCCTGGAAGAGCTCACGCCCAAACCAGAAGAAAGCAGGAAAACCTAAGCTTCAAGCTCCAACCCTCTTTACCCCCTCCCCCTTCAAACAGACAACCAGACAGAGCAACACCTAAACCGGAGTGTCTACTTCCAGGCGACCGACCGCAAGTGCCCAAAAAGATAAAGAAGCCAAAAGCCACCAATTTACCCCTTTAACCGCCTAACCCCACGGCAATGGGCCGGGGAGGAGAGGAGAGGGAGCTCACGGTTGCTGCCCTCGGCTGCCAGCGGCCACAAGGCAAGCCTGGGCTCTCAGCAAGCACGGATGCCCGAAACACCTTCCTCCAGGCTCTGCCCGCTGCAAGCCAAGCACCTGGGGACGCCGTTAGTCCCCACTCTGCCGCCAAGAGAAGAACAAGAAACCGCTTCTCTTACCTTGTCGCTGCCTCCTCCTCCTGCTGCTGCTGGCGCTTCTGTTAGCTGCTGTCGAGGTGGGGGCTGAGCTCCTCATGCCCCTCCAGCGGTTAAGTTTATTCCTCTCCTTGGATAGGTGGGGGGCTCTTGGGGTGCCCCCCACCAGCAGTGGGGTGCGCCCAGCCCAGCACCCCAGGCAATCAGATCCGTCTGCTCCTCAAGATTGCAGTTTGCTCTCTGCCTCTTTCCCTCCTCCAGTCACCTTTAAATGCATCTTTTACTGCAGCACCACATTATATTTGCAGATCATAAAATCCACCTCTCGCGCGCACCAAGACCGTCCTGACATTACTGTTTTATGACCTTGACTTATTGTGGTCACCTGGATAATATTTAAATCAACGTTATGGTCTCTCACTTACATTAAACCCGCCACGAGACGTTCTAGAAAGGCTCTAGGAGATGAGTCAAACACAAAACACACATATCCACACACTCAGCCTCTTTGGGGGAGGGGGGTGTTGCTAAAAAACACTAAAAACAAAAAAACCACCCATTTGAAGATTACGATTCTGGAAATTTATTAGGATTTTTTTTCTCCATTAAGGAAGCAACATGCAAAAGATACAACATACAGAATATCTTTAAATAACACAACTCCCAGACAGAGACAGGGCAATATTGGGGGGGGCATTCTTTGCTTTGCTATGTTCTATTTTTAATTTTTTTGTTCCTCTGGATGGAATTTCTGAGATGTTAGTGGATAGGGATGTGGGGGTGCTGGGAGGGGTGGGAGAAAAGCAGAAAGCAGTACAAATACGAGACTTCAAGCAGATTCTCAGAGCGACTGGGAGGTAAAGACACCGAGAGGGTTTGGTGGAGGCGCTGGGTGCTACGACAAACACACAAACACTAGCTGAACTTTCCAAAACGTCTATTATTCTAAGGAGGAAATGCAGCAAGGAAGGAGGATTCTGACTGTGCTCTGCGAGATTACAGACCCTCTCTGGTGATTTTTTTCTTTTTTCCCCTACAAGCGGGTGGATTCGATCTTAACTTTGCATGGAGAACAGAATGCTGTGTGTGAGTGCGTGGGTGAGTGAGGGGTTGACACACACACCAATCACACTCCCATTCCCATATATGAGGGCACACACCATACCCAGCACCCCAGCACCCCATTTCTCATGCTTTAGGTGGAAGCATCTTCGCAGCACGAACCATAGGTCCCTTGGAAGGAGAGTCTGAGGTCTTTGCCTTTTTTGCAGGCGCGTTGCATTTATACTCAGGCAGGAAAAAAAATATCACCAGGCACAAAGGGAGGAGGGGCGGGGAAAGGAAGGAGGGGGGAGGGAGGAGGGGAGACGGCACACTCAGGTGAAATTAAAATTGGAGGTCAGTTCCCGGATCCGATTCTCTCGGTTCATTTTCTTGAGTTTCATTCTGCGATTTTGAAACCAGATTTTGACTTGTCTGTCTGTAAGGTTAATGGTCTTGCTAATCTCCAGGCGGCGCTCTCGCGTCAAATACATATTGAACAGAAATTCTTTCTCCAATTCCAGCGTCTGGTGTTTAGTATAGGGGCACCTCTTCTTCCTTCCGCTCTTTGCTGTCAGCCAATTTCCTGTGGTGTTTTCTGCCTTTATCTCCTCTGTTAAAAATAACATTATTTACATAAGTATCCCTCGAAGACCAAACCCTCTCAGCGCTGCAGCCTTTGCCAGCCTGCTGTGGGGCGGCTGAGGGAGCACAGGGGAGCTGCTCCTGCCCCATGGGCCTGGCTGGTGGGGTCCTCTCGAGCTCAGGGTTCTTAAAATGTTTTTAGGATTTAAACTTACAGGGGAGAAAGGGAGGAGGTTCCTGTCTCCAAACTTTTATTAAATTTAAATTACCCAAGTCCACTTTAACCTATCAGATCCTCAGTACTCTCACTTTTCCTTATCTTGCTTTCCTGGAGGGGTACCCTAAACCTTGCCAAGCCCTCCCTTCACTCTGTTTCATTCAAGCTCTGGAAAAATCCAACCAGATGGAAAAGCATTTTCCAGGGCCCAAGCCAGAGTACAGAGTCCACCCACAGCCCAGAGCAATTCCCAGAGAGCTTTGACCCCTTTCAACCCAGTGGAGGGACTTTGTCCCAGCCGCTGTGGCCAGAGGCCATTGCAGCTGTCCCTTAACCAGGCCCCCAGCTCTTACTCCCACCTGAGTTGCCACAGAGTGACTCTGCCCCATTAGATCTCCCCAGTTGTCATCTCTTCCTCTCCTGGTCATTTCCCCCAGGTGTGTGTAGTTGAGGCAAGGGAGCTTGTGGGAGCAGCAGAGGTCAGGGGCAACAGCTCTGGGGAATGCTGAGGGGTCTCAGACAGAGAACCTAAGGTCAAGGGAGAGAGATATCCTGAGGAAATGTAGCTGCCCAGAAATCTCCTGCCCAGTCTGTGTATATGTATATGTGTATGCCTGCAAGTACATGTGTATGCCTGCAGATATACACACACCTATACATATGCACACACCCATAGATATATACACGTGTCCACTTATATAAAGAAATACTGTAGTACGGTGTGTATTTCCCATATCTTATGGACAGCTTCTCTCCATGGCACACATTCTTGCTGAAATGGACCAGCCTTGCTCCTTAAGCAGCAGAAGGGAACTTAGCCATCTCTTTAGGGAAAATCATAGAGTCCAAAGACCTGAGGGGAAACCTAGAAAAGGACTCTGCTGACAGTTCAGAGCTCTCTCTCTCTCTCTCTTTCTCTCTCTCTCCTTTCTATGCCAAATGAAGCTACCAAGTTCCTGCTCTTATCTTGATGGGGGTGGGGTAGAGTGAGAGCCCTAAGGAAACTAAGAAACATCAAAAAAAAAAAATTGAGGCTGCAGTCTAAAAAATCTGAATGTCTTTAATTATTCGCATACCACTGCACCTGCAGCTTCTTGCTAAATTGTTTACAGGCTCTCCACATCTACCTGTGCCTTGTTTATTTTCTTATTGGGGTTGCTGGATTTTGGGGGGAGGGCAGAAATCATAAATGGGGAAGTTTAGTAGAAAGCTCTCTTGACTCTGCTGGTGGAGACACCAAAAATGAAGGGAGGGGTGAGAAGGGCACTGGCAAAGGATAGGCTAAGGGGGATTAGTTGGGATGAGAGGGCTCACTCAGATTGTTGTAGGGACAGCAGGAGAGAAAGGGAAGCTTACCAGAATGGGTGCAGGTCGAGTTAAGAGGTGAACTTGTTAACCTTGACTTTGCTTTTGGTGGGGCTAGAACTCAGCTTTTCCTATCCTAAATCTGCTCCCCAACCAAGCTCAGTCAGGGTCTGTAGAGAGGATATAAAATTAAACTTTCACATTGCACATGTGCCACAGGAAAGGCTAATAGGTGTGGGCACCTTACTCTCCCCCTCATCTTCAAGAACACACCGTGCTCATCTTCTGGTCAGTATCTTTATGGGCTGATTTGCCAAGGCCACCTTTGGAGAGCAGATCCAAGAGGATGAGGCTCTGCCCTTGCCCTCCAAAAGACTGCCTGTGCGTGTGTGAGCGGGCATGCGTGAGTGTGTGAGGAGCATGCAAGATGGGTGTGTGTGAGTGTGACACAGGTCGCCGTCAGGCATGCGTGTGCGTCGCATCCATATACAAAGCACCAGAAGATCCAGGCCACCCCAGCCTGCTCCGCTCTCAATATTTCATCTGCCTCTACACCCAATGAGCCCGCCTATGTACTGTGGCCAGTAGCCAGTGTAGTGGGGAGCAGGTTTATTCCTCCCCATTGGGCCTTTTCCTTTTCCAATGCTTTTTGCTCCAACTTTTCAGGAAAAGTCGTTCTTCTCAGCCTCCCTCCCATGCTCCTGTTTCCTCCACATTCTTTCCCCAGGTGTCAAGAAGGGTCCTGAGGCCTCCAGTTGCTACAGCAGAAATGAATCTTGAACCCTGAGCTTGAACTCTGGCTAGGCTTTCTCTCTCCAACAAAAATCACAATGAAATCCAACCAAAGCCACACTCCCTTTCAGGAGAAAACCTCTTGCCACGCACACAGAAATTTCCCAACCACTCATTTGCAAGCTGCTTTTGGAAACCAATAAAAAAAAGTGTAATTTAACTAGAAAAAAGGGAAAAGAAAAAATTTGAAAGAGGAAACAAAAAACAACATTCCAAATGCCCTGTTCCAACGCCATCCCCAAGCCAGGCATCTGGAGGAGGGAGGGACGTGGCGTGGCGGGCAGCCCTTCACCTCCACCTCTTCCGGCCCCAGCCCCGCTGCCCAAGGCTCCTAGCTGAGCCAAAAACCAAAGGAGACCAAACCGCACGCACAAATCAGACCCACAAACAACAAATCGCGCTTCGCAGAAAACAATTTTCAACTGGGAAAACGCAGTAAAGAGAAATCCCCCATCTCCCAAGTCTTCCCTAGTCCCTGGCCCAAGATCGCCATTTTAAGCTTTTTGCAAGCCTCTGACCTGGGGGAGGGGGCAGGGGGGCACATTAGACCCCCAGGACACCAGCATTGAGAAAGCAAACCAAAGCCAGCACGCCCCTGGATCACCGGTCCTGGGCAGCACTCGGTGCCCGCAGGCTGCCCGTGGTGCGCACCGCCCCCGCCTTAGCACCCACGGCCCGGCCGGCCAGGCACCTCCAAGCCGCTTACCTTCCCCAGCTAAATGACGCGCCACCAGCCTGGAGCTCAGCAGACTCTAGTCACAAGCCGGGGTCGCATTCTCAAGATCGTTCGGGGCCTCCTCGGCCCAATCCTCTTCCCTGCCCCCCGCCCTGGCCACGAAGACCAAGTGCCCGAGCGTCCCAGCCGGGCCGCGGCCCAGGCGGCCTTACCTTTCGCTTCGTTATCCGAGGTGTCTGGGCTGGAGTCGGCGGTCTTGGCCCGCTCCTTTTCGCTCTCCGAGGGGCTACCTTTTGGGCCCGCCAGGCTCTGCTCCGTCTTGATCTCATTGGGGCTGGGGGTCTGGTTGTCGGACTTGGGGGTCTCTGGGAAACTCACTTTACCCCCGAGCTGAGGCGATTCCAGATGTTCGGCGCGCGGGTTGAGACTGGCCCGCTGCTCAAAAGGGGCTTCGAAGTCGTTGGCCCCGGCACAGTGGGGCGTCTTGTCCAGCGCCGAGTAGCTCGGGCTGGCGCGGTAGTAGCTGGGCACGGGCACCTCGTGCTCCCCGAGGCAGGACTCCGGCAGGGGGTGGGAGTAGAGAGCTGCCTCAGGGCCACTTTTCGCCCGCTTCTCTGCGCTGTACATGCAGCAGACATTCTCCTCCTTGACACTAGGTGGGTAGGAGCAGGAGGACAGCGGCCTGCCAACAGGTTGTTCCAGGCGATAGGCGGCTTTGGGGTCGCCCCAGGAGTCCAGCTGCGAGAGGTAGGACGGATAGGTGTTGAGGGCGAGGTTGGGGCTGCCGCCCTCGTCCCTCTTGGAGAGCGAGGGCGCGAGCCCGCAGCCCCTCATCACCCCGCAGTTGAAGTCACTCCCAGATTGCATATACATGCCTGCGCTCCGGCTATAGCGCTCTCCTCCGCCCGGCGCAGCCAAGGGCTCCGCGTACGAGTTCGGAGTTACATTGCGAGGGCATGTCATTTTCAGAGAGAGGGGTTTTTAAGGAGCAATACTACAGCGGAGGAGCTGACATCTTTTTTTTTCCCCCATCCGGGAGGGGGGGCGCGGTTACAGGGGAGGGAGGAAAAAGAAGGGGAGGGGGGGAAATATCAGCTCCATAATTATCCGCGCATTCGGTCCTCACCATGTGACGGCTAGACCAATGGGATTTGAAAATGGCCTTGATGATTCAGACGGCCGTGACGTCAGCGGGGTCAAGTTGTCGGCAGGCGGAGCGCGCATCGTGGAGTAACAGCGCCACCTAGCAGCTGCCTCGGGGTAGGGGCACCCGAGCCCTTGCCTGCGAACAAAGGAAGCGACCCCCGGGCGGCAGGGGCCGTAGGGGGGTGGAAGGGAATGGGGGGGTTCTGGGGAGAGTGGGGTTTGTTTACTCGGGAACCAGTCTGTAACTCCTGGGGAGAGGGAGGCGGAGAGGGGGGGAATGCGGGAGAGAGGGAGAGAGCAAGGCAACCCAGGGCTCAAAACAGTCAAATTCAAATTAAAAGGTCAAGACACGATTCAGGTACTTCTTCCCTTCTCTTCATCTCCCCTTTTCATCTCTTCGGATCCTGCCCTCGCTTCTTTCCCTAGGGATGGGAGCGGGGTGAGGGGTTTTTGTTTTTGTTTTTGTTATTTTGGTGAGGGGGGAGGTCGGGTAGAGAAAGGGGAAAAAGTTAAGGAATCCCAGACAGCACTAAAGTTTCTGCTCTCCTGCCTCCGCGTTCCCGGGCTTGGCCCTTGAGGCTGGGAGCTTGGGGACCGCGGGTGCTGGAGGCTGGTTGGTTGCAGGTTCCCTAAGGAGTCTCCAGTCTCTGGGGCGGATCAGGGAGGGGGTCACGGTCACTTCAGGGCTGCTCAGGAAAGAAGGTTCCGAGTGGATGCAGGGGTAGGGCGAGGAGGAAGCCGGCGACCAGAGGCGCCGGCTCCCCATCCCGGAGCTGCGGCCTGGGCCTGGAGGGTTGGGCGGCTCTTGGGTCACTATCTCAGAGCTTTGGCCTTGGAGCCGGTTCGGCTGCTTTGCCCCAGGCCCTGGCGGCCCTCGCTTTCCGCTTGACCTTGCCCCCACTAAAACAGGGAAGATTCCTGGACAGAAAGAGGGAACCCGCGGAGCCTCGGCCAGTTTGGAGGAGTCACGTATCACACGGGAAACCAGGACACAAAACGCGACAAAATCCCACCCAGAGAAGTGTTTACAGAGCGAATGGGCTGGGAGCATTTTTGAAAGAAGAAAGACCAGTCTATTTTTGTTGTTTTTTAATAAGGGGAAGAAATACAGGGAAATGTATGTTCCAAATAGTTCTTTCCGTTTCTCCATCGTCTTTCTTCCAAAGCGAACTAAACTCTCCACCCCTTCCTCAGGAAACGGAATCCGGAGAAAAACTTGTCTTTCCGGTCGCCCCGCATTTTTCCCTGGATCGAGCCTGGGGTTTCGACTTTCTGAGGGGCTGGATGCTGGCGGGGGCGCACCGAAGCCCGAGCGCCCCGCAGGAGGAGTGAGGAGGCTAGATCGCTTCCAGGGAGGCCCAAGCCCGCGCGGCTAGAAGACTGCGGAAAGAAATCCGCCGAGTTCCCCCATCCAAGGGTGGCGAGCGAAGGCGCAAGGGTTTCTGAACCTCCGGAAAACTGGAAGGATATGTGGAGTATGTGACTTGCTTGCAGGACCGGCCAGGGGAGATTTGGAATGGTTTTATGTTTTCATTTGCAGGGGTCGCCGTGGCCTCAGCACGGGGGTTGTCCAGGGCAAGGTTAGGCTGTTTAGGCCCCAGACGAGACTTGGGACAGGCCGGGCAGCAGTCAATCCAGGGAGCCATTTGTCCCACCGCCCATCCCGCGGGAAACAGCCGAGACTTTATGGCCACTCTGTTTGTATTATCTGCATAAGTCTTTCCCCACCAGTTTGATCGAAACCGTTCCCTTTTACGAGGACCCAACGAAAATTTCCCGTCATATTTATCAGCCGGGGATAAAAATTTAGTATGGGAACTGATATTTCCTCATTTATGGGACGATGAAATTAAAGACCAAAGCAATTGAGAATTATATGGCTTTGGGGGGTTCCCTCCCCCCTCTTTCACATCTCCTTTATTTTCCTGCCTGGTGTGCTTGTCCCTGGAGTTTAGCCTCCCAGTCCCATGCCATTGTTCCCCCCCACCCCGGTTTTGGAGTCTGGTGAGCCATTTCCCCCACAGCCAGGTGCTCCTTGGTCACCTCAGCTTTTCCTGATTTTTCTCTAGGTGCTAGTAGCTGGGGGCTGGGACGGCACTACCGGAGCCTTTGCCCAGGCCAGGCTGGGATCCATGGAAGGTTTAGAGGGAAGAACCTTGCAGGGGACAGGTTTGAGCCCAGCTTGGGAGGGGTTAGGGGAGTCGGCAGAGGAGGGTGGAGGAGATAAACTTTAAGACAAGCCCCCAAGGCGGAACCCAGGGAACCAGCAGGAAAGGAGTGGGGTCACTGGGCCTCAGGGTTCCTAGAAGCCTGATCCCTGATCCCAAGCCCACCTCTCACCTCAGCCATGTGAGGGGATGGAGTCACTTCAGAATCCTTGCCATTACTAATGGAAATAATACTCTGGGGAGAAGGAGCCTCCCGCCTCAACTCCCACCTCCTCACAAGAAGGAATAGTGTTTAAAGTTGAAATAATTAGAAGTATGATAAACACGGCCCATTAATGAAAAAAGAAATCAAATTCATCAGCCTAAGTGGGACCCCCGGTGGGAAAAATGTTTGCCTCTAATTACGGCAAGATAAACGAAAACCCGGTGCTGTTAAACAGGAGCCCGCTCGGACGCAGACTTGAACAACTTGTTGGGTTTTTGCATATTTTTGGATTCTGCCTCAGTGGAGGTAAAAAGAAGGAAGAAGTGAGCATGAGGACTGGGCGAGGGGAGCATTTGTGCGGGTCTGGGTCCTAGCCCTGCCCCCTTGGGCTCGGTCTTTCCCGAGGCCACGAGCAAAGGCCGTTTCCGTCCTATTGTCCGGGCCTGGCGTTCAAAGGCAAGCGGGCGCCGCAGCCACCCCTCCTGCTGCCGCTGCCAGGCACCCACCGCCCTGCCGCGCAGGGCCAATACCTCCAGCCTGCGCCCTTGGCCACTGGATTGGGATCCAGAGGAAGTCTGTGTTGCTAGAATCACCCCCATACGGACTCTTATTAATCCATTTCTCCAACTTTCTGGAGTACAGAGGGACCTGCGTTTACCCTAAAACTTTGGGGTTCCCGCTTCTTACCTCAACTTGGGGAAATGAAAATCCAGAGTCTGTAGACAGAGAGGGACTCAGGCTGTGCATATGTCTTGACAAATCCCATCCACCCCATAGACCTTCCCCAGGTACCCAGACCCTGGAGGGGCAGCAGAGCCGGGGCTGGGCCTCCTTCCGCCTGTGGGGCTGTGAGCAAGGGAGAGGAGGAGGGTTGGGGAACTCCTCGAATACTCCAGGAGGATCCAGCGGGTTCCATAGGGCAGGCCAAGGGCTGGGGCACTGGGGGTCCCGGTGTGAAAGCAGAAGAAGGAAAATGTAGTGTTCAACAAACAGAAAGGAACCTCGCTGCTTTCCTGGCTGTAGCCCTCAAAGCACCCCAGACGCATCCTGATTTCTCCAACAAAAATTATCGGAGTTTCCCCAAGAGGTTAAGAAAGTCATCTGGGAAATTCTGAAGATGAACTGAAAAAGGAAGCACGTCTCTCCCTTTGGGATAAAATAATAAAATAAAATAAAAATAAAGCATGTGTGTTGAAATCCCTTCAAGCGAAATGGAAAACAAAATCACACTAGTGATTGCAGATTTTTTCCTCTTGTTTTGGAGACCAAGATAAATCCTTCTCTTCCCAAAACTTGAAGGAAAGATTTGCTTTTCTTCTTCATTATCGTCATTCAAGGCTCTGCCCCAGCTGAATTGGAAGCAGAGAAATTCCAGGCAAAATTCGGAATGTTCAGAGACATCCCCCCCCCCTTAAAAAAAAAGATTTTCAAACAGGTACGAAAGGGAGGTAGGAATCTTACAGGGGCCTCAGGTCTAATCCGAATCTCACAGCCACTCTGGCAGCCCGGCCAGCAGAATGTACACACTTGTACCCAGATGCTGTGGAGTTTAGCATCTATACACGTGTCTAACTTGCATTTAATTGTATGTACACAGCCACAAATATTCGCCTTTACCCAAAGTGCTCCCTGAGATCCCTGAATCCTGAAGTCTGATAAGCCGAGCCAGCCTGACTGCTTCCCAGCCTGCCGAAGCCGTTCAGTTATTTCACTTTGCCTCCTGAATTGAAACCAGACCGCAAACACCTCCGAGAGAAGCTTTGGGAGGAGGGACAGATGAGAGGATGTCTTGGGGGGAAGGCCCTGCTCCCCACTCTAATGGTTTGCTTCTAAGTTGCCCAAATAGGTCAGGTTTCCAGGCAGAGTCAGGCTGTGGTGGGCTGGCTTGCTCCGGATAAAAACCCGAGTCTCCCTAACAGGCTAAATTCCTTTTCAAAGGTCTGTTAGTCTTTCTTTCCGTTCTATCCTTCTTTCTTTCCTTTCTTCTTTCCTTCCTTACTTCTCTCTTTCCTTCCTTTCTTCTTGTTTCTTCCTCCTCCTTTTTCTTTATTTGCTTCTTTCTCTATTTTTCGTTCTTCCCCTTTCCCCTGCAATTCATTTTTCCTTCTTTTTCTGATCCTTTTTCTTTATTTCTTAATTCGTTGTCTTCCTTATTTCCCCATTTTCTCTTTTCCTTCTTTCTTTCTCTATTACCAAATTTATTATCTGCTTCTTTTTTCTCTCTTCAATTCTTTTCTTCCCCTTGACTTTCTTCCCTAGCCTTTGTGATTTTCCTCTGTTGTGCTGGGCTTAGTGAGGGGAATGCGCCAGGCTCAGCCGCATGCCTCACCAGCCGGCTGCTAAGGCTTGGAGTTGACCTTCTCCCGCCTTCAGCTTTAGCCAGGCTCCTCACAAGGCGAAGTGTAGGGCTGTCAGCGGCCGCCGCCAGGCCTCAGCCGTCGCCATTAGAGGGAAGGAAAATTTCGGCTCCAGGGCACATCCCCACTCACGCTCATGGCTCTCTGAAGTGCCAGGAATCCAAGGGTCATGTGTCTTCACTTCCATTGCCCCAAAGGAGCCTCATCTACCAGGCCTACCTCTGGCAAAGTCACTCCATTTTTGTCCTGACCTCCAGAGCTAAACATTAAAATGACCCAAAGTTGAGTTCAATTGGTGCTCTCAAGGCTAGAGTCAGGGGAAATGAAGGAGTGAGGTTCTGCCAGTCCAAGGTGGGGAACAGGTCCAAAGGGTCATCCGTGGGCTTGACAGCTCAAGGCCACTTCCCCCCACGAGCGAGCGCGCCTTTGTTCTCTGGGCTCGTGGACTGGAGCCCTGCTGTCCTTCTGTCTCCTTTAGTTCTGCAACCACTGCAACCTCTGGGCAGGAGTTTCTTGGCATTTTGATTCTTTCTTCAAACCCATTGTTGACTTCACAGGCAGCACAGATGTGAGACTGTGTGTGCACGGAGACCCTCCCAGATCAGCAATCTGAGTCAAGGTTATGGGTCTCAGCTTTGTTCAGTGGATTGGGGGAAGAGTGAGCAGGGCTGTGTGTGTGTGTGTGTGTGTGGAGAGAGAGAGAGAGAGAGAGAGAGAGGGAGAGAGAGAGAGAGAGAGAGAGAGACAGAGAAATGGTGCTTACAGGAGACCAAGTGTGATGGGGGAAGGTCTTGTCATGCTGACATTGTCTAAACTTTGGGGGTCTGTATAGGTGTGTCTCAAGAGCAGATTAGTCAGGACTCTCTGGGAGGCCTGGAGCCTCTGTTGGCTGGCAGCCCCCAAAGCTGGATCCAAGGTGGGCCTCAGGAAGGAGCAACCCAGACCATCAAACCTTTTTGCCTTAGGCAAAAAGAGGCACCTCTAAATACTCCCCCTCAACCCCAACCCCAGAGCCCCTCTCCTCCCTCCCAAAGACCTGAGATTTCAGCCTATGGCAAAACCAAAACTTTAAGTATTTTTTTTAAAGGGAGGGGGAATCTTGTAAAATTTTTATGCCAAGCAAAGTTATAAAAACTTCCTGGGGCGTTGCCTTTTCCAAAGGTTTATATGAATAATAAAGAGTGTAGTCGCGTGCACAATGTTCTGGCTGACTCTGCGCAGGGAGGGGCTAGCAAACAGCATTATCCAGGCCTAGGGCACCAGAAAACCCCAGTGGCTGCCCCCTTCAGGGAATATTGGCCCAGAAACAATTGCCCTACAGATTCCTGAGAGGGGCGGGGAGAAGGAAGGGGTGGTGCCCTTGACTCCCTTGAAGTTCAAAGTTCTTCTTTGCCCTGGTGAGAAAAGCCCTCTTTGCCTTCAGCCCACTCGAGAAATTAGCCCAAGGTAGTTTCTCCCGCTCTAGCTGAGAAGTGGCTCCAGGTATCCTCAACTCTGTTTACCATTCAACCACATGCTCTGCACCTTTTCCCCGCTTCCCCCAGGACAGGGGGTCCCCACCTCCCCATCTGGCACATCTAGAACCTGTGGACTTTCTCTCAAATATTTTCGGTGGGGGTTTTGAGCCTTCTTCCAAGGGGCCCTGGCATCACCATTCCCCAGCAACCTAAGGGTCTGAGTGAAGAAGAAATCTCAATCCCAAGGCTGTCCCCCAAACCCATTTCTCCTTTCAAGTGCCCTGTTCCCCCTGTACCCCCAAAGCCCATAGTGGGAGGGGATGGGGCCCAGAGTGCTCTCAGCCCACACCACTTAATACCCTTGTAAACTCCCACGTGTGCTATAAACTTGGATTTTTACAACCAACATTCCTCCTTAGCTCCGGGAAACTTTGAACTCGGCCTCAGGTTTATTTACTGGGGCAGGGGGAGGGTTGCGGAGCTGGGAACTGAAAAAGACTGGAGGAAAAGAGGAAAAATGTGGGGCAAGGGGGTGATGAGGTGGGGGTCTGGGGTGTGTTGGAAGAGCCAAGACCCTCCACTGCAGGTTTGTTTACTATTTAGGGCGGAAGCGTTTTCTAATACAGGCCAGACTGGGTCGTTAAGAGCGAAATGAAACTGGGTTTAGAAGCACGGGGGGCGCTTTATGGCAGCGTCTAGACGAGGATCTTTTGTTCCTGGGCAGTGCTCTGGCTGGAGGGGATTACCCCAAGAGGTTGAGCCCAGAGTATCCCTGACCTGCAAGGGGGGTTGGACATCCCAGGAGTCTGAAAGTGGGTTTGTTTGGGGAGCCAAATATCCCTCTTTTTTTCCCTTTTTAGATGATCACCAAGGACTGACAGGTTCTTGGGCCTGGGTCACAGAAGCCTTTGTTTTTCTTTCATAATGATCCTCTCCTTTCATCTATCAAAAATCTCTTCTGGAGCTGAGGACATTTTCTGGGATGCACATTGCAGAAAAAGTGGTAGCTGTGGGTTTTCAATATTTTTCTCCAAAATCAGGAGCCATTTGGAGGTTAATATTTTGCTTTATAAACAGCTTTGTTCTATATAGTTAGCTCCTTCCTATTTTTACAGGAAACATGACCAGAAAGCTAATATTCCCTAACATGACTAGTGGCTAAACTTCATACCTAGAGACATGTCACACACACACAAACACACAGAGGACTTTCAATTGCATTCCTGCCCACACTCACCAAACACTGCCCGTGGTTACACACCATAGAGGCACAAGCTCTAGATGTGCATGTGGCCAGGTTTACTCCTCAAACTAAGGCAAAAGCATACAAATATACTCCTCACCTGCACCCATAGGCAGACTGATTAAAATCAAATGCTTATGGGTACAGGAGGAAATTGTGGGATGCATATACACCCCAGTTTGCAAATCTGCTCTCAAGACCCACATTTACAAATTAGAGATTCAGACCCCTAGACTGCTGGGATCCCTGCCATCAAAAAATACAGAGCCTTCATTTGATAGTCATGATGGTGTTTCCTTTCATCCAACAGAATCATAGTGACAAAAAATCTTCCTTGAATAAGACAAGAACAGAGAGGTGAAAGATGAGAGAATTGGTTCCAAATCTCTGCCTCCAAATAACAAATGAATTTGGGACAGATACCAGTACCCTCACTGAAAGCACTGAAAGGACTATGATTATCTTTATACAGAAGAAAATGGAGCAAATATAGATGGGTGTGGCGACTGTCCCCACAGGTCACCTCCTTCCCCAGTGCCCCACCCCATGCCAACCCCTACAAAACAAATCTCTGGGGCCTTCTACTCTGGGACACCCGATGTATAAACATCAGGTGGCCCCAGCCTTGGTGTCTTGTTGTGTCTGGTGGAGCCTGGCCATTTGTGCCAGAGGGGAATCGGCCAGGCCCCACCTTCCCACCTTCAGGGGCTTCAGAGAGAAGGAGGAGGGGGCTGGTTTCTTCCTCTCCCCTCCTTCCTTAAAAACTGTATATAAAAATTCCAATACAGTCTTCTCATGGAGAATAAAACCACTAAAGTCCTACCCTCAACCCTACACATTTAATTGCGACAGACGGAGACATCTGGCAGGAGGGCGGTGGAGCCAAAAAAATTCCTATAAATTTAAATTCGATGATGGTTACAATTAACTCCACAACAAACGTGTACTTAAACAGAAAGCAGTTTCTGGGCATTTGGACACAGCTCGAGCTGCACGTGAGGAAGGAGAGCTTAAGAGTAGCTGTGGAATGTCCTCAGCTTGAGAGCGGAGGAGGTTACCACCACAGTCTTGGCTCTGCCAGTGCAGAGGAGCTCAGGCTGGCCAGCACAGGCCTACCTCACCTCTGCATGCCTGTCCTCACCGGCTGGCCTCTGCCCGCCTGCCTCCTCCTCCTCCACCGCCTTGGGAGAATGGAGCGTTTTAAGAGGAGAGGGGTTAATAAAAGGGTCAAATAAAATCATAATATTGAACAGAATGAAATATCTTTATTTGCCACCAAAAAAAAAATTCACAGCAATCCCTCTGGGATGGGAGCAGGGTGGGGATTGCCTATGTACACACGCACTCACACACATGGAGATGGGTGATTGGAATCTCATTCTGGGCGTCCTCTCCCCATCCCCTCTGGGTAGAAAGAAATGCTTGTGAAATTTATTTACAAAAATTCAGGCCCCAGCATGGGGGAGGTGCCCAATCCCATCTCCCTACTGCCTCCATCCACCCCAATCTTTTCTTTTGTCCTTAAAAATAAAAAAAGGAGGTAACAACTGCATAGACTATAGCTATAAATCCATGGAGTGGGGCACTGCTTGGAAAAAGGTTAGGAAACCTCAATGCACCAGTTAAGAAATTTCAAAGGAGGGCTCTACACATTCACAGGGAGGACAACTAGGCTCGGGCGGGGCCTGGGTGAGGACGGAGGTAGGACACGGACTTTGCACACCTAACACCAGGTCGAAAGTACAGGAATTTCACAGCAAGGCAGGATCACATTTAGCTGCCCCCTAATAGTGGGGCAAGGTGGGGTAGGGGCGGGGAGCCGGGGAGGTTTCCGCTGACAGACATGGTGTCTTAGCGGATCTTTTCACTTGGGCAAGGGAAGGCTTTTAGTTTGAGGAGTGTTCGGCTCAGGCGCTCGCTACTGTCGCCCCTCCCCCACCCAATCTGAGCAGCAAGACATTGTCGCCGAGGTGTGTTTTCTTTTAAATAAAGAGTCTTGGCCTCGGTGCCAAGGGTGTCCACTCGCTGTAAGTCAGACACTTCCCTTCACCCCCTTTCCAGGCTCGGTCCCTGTCCCACAGCGAGAGTCAGGCGAGGGTGAAGGAGGCTCCGGAAAGAAGTGCCAGCAACGGCAGTGGGGGCCAGCCCTGGCCACAGTCCAGTTTTCCACCCGCGGAAAGAAGACGAGTTAGAAAATAAAAAATAAAAATAAAATAAAATAATTTCCCCCTTTCCCCCTTCCCCAAAAGGGCCCGGTCTGCGGTTACAGCAGCGGATTTCCCGAGAAATACTGCAGCCGGTCTCTGCTCAGTTTTTTTTCTTTCATCCTTCTGTTCTGAAACCAAATTTTCACTTGTCGGTCCGTCAGGTTCAGCATCCGGGACAGCTGCAGCCGCTTCTCTTTGTTGATATACACGTTGAAGAAAAACTCTCGCTCCAGTTCCCGGATCTGGAATTTCGAATAAGGGCAGCGCTTCTTGCGGGTGCGGGGGGCGTCTGGAGGGAAGGGAGGAGGCAAGTGCGAGGAGAGGGGGGAGAGAGACACGTGAGACCCGGGAGACCCCAGCCCGCTGAGCCCCCAGCGGCCCTTCTCCCAGCCTAACCGCCAGGCAGCCCTCCCGCCGGGCCGGCCAGCTCTCCTCGCTCGGGCGCAGCGCTGGGGCGAGCCTCGACCCCCTGCCAAATCTAGCTTGTCCCAATCTGGGGCCACTGCACGACTCCGGCACCCCCTACCCCCACCCCTCCGGAGAGAGCGGTGGCTGACCGGTCTGGGAGAGAAGGAAAGCCCGCGGGTCCATGGGCGTCCCCTCGGGCCCCCTGCCTGCTCCCCTGCAGCCCTCTGTCCCTTGCCGAGGCGCCCTCCCAGTGGTTCTGAAAGCCACCACCCCCTCCTCCAGAAATCTGGGGGAACGGCGGAGAACAGGCGCAAAGAAGTGAGATCTGGCGAACGCAGTGGGAAGGCGGGGAGGAAGCCAGCGAACAAGCACCAAGACACCAGAGAGTCGCTTCCGGGGCCCTGGCGCCCCGGGACGCCCGCCGGGCAGCGCCTTCCTGGCTGCAGTTCTAGGCCCGCACCAAGGCCGCGGACCGAGGAGAAACGCTGAGACCCCCGCCTGGGGCGCAGTGGAGCCCTGAGCCGCCTCTGCCTATTCCCCTGTCGCCTGCTGGCCTCCGAGTTGCTCGGGTTTCTGCTCAAGGACCCCAAACACATAGTTTGAGCATTTTCAAAAGTAGTTTTAAAAAGAATCAGAGCAGCCCTGGCTCGCTTCTCCGGCCTCAGGTTCTGCTCCATTGCTTCTTTCCCCACCTCTCCCCCCTCTGGGTTTCTCCCTGCCTTCCCCTCGCCCTCCCCTCTCTCCCCCTCCACCCCTCCCCTCCCTCCCACTCCCCGACAGCCCAGCTCCCCATCCTTCCTTAAATGCTCCTCTAAGTTCACGATCAAAGTTAATATCGCCCGCAATGGTGGCGCTTTTAAAAATTTCACAGACCGAGGGAGATAACGGGGAGGGGGGTTCACCCGGCTTTTCCAAAGAGCCCTTTTCCCTCCCTCCCCACCCCTTCTCCATCGTAAAAAGTCGAGTCGTTGGGAGAGAGGGCTTTGTAGGTTATAATAAAATCCTTTGAATGCTTATAAAACTCCACATAAAATCGGACTGACCCAAAACACGAGGCCGTCCCCGCTCCCCTTGCCTCCCCCCTACTCTCGCCCTCCCTCTCCCACTCCCTCCCTCGCTGCCCGCCTGTTCCCGGCCGCTGCTACCTACTGGGGGCGGCTCCTTTGGCCGGCTCCTTGGCCGCGGAGTGGGCTGAACCGGACGAGCTGGGATTTGTGTTCTCCTCCTCAGCTTCGGCCTCGGCACCCGCCTCAGCCCGGGACGCTAGTCCCGAGGCCGGGGGCGCCTCGGGCTCCCCCTTGGCCTCGCCCTTGCCCGAGCAGGGGGGCTCGGCGGGTGCGTCGCCGCCACCGCAGTAGGCGTTGTCGAAGAAACGGTCGAAGGCTTGAGGCAGGACGCTGTTCTTGTTGACTGACGAGTAGAAGCCGGCGGGGGCTGCGTGCGGGGCGCTGGGGTGGTGGTGGCCGCCGTAGGAGCCTTCGTTTTTCATGAGGATCTCGGTGACGGTGGAAGGAGGCAGGCACTCCCGGTGCATAAGCTCGTCGGCCGCCGCATAGCAGGAGGAGTAGCTGTTCCGATGGTGCCACTTGCTGGAGGGCTCCAGGCCGTAGGAGACCTCCCGGACCGGGGGCACTTGGGCGGAGTAGGGATAGGAGATCTGACGAGAGGGGGCCTGGGGCAGGAAGGAGGAGACCGTGGAGAACTCGGGCATGTAGTAAGTGCAACTGGGCAGATAGAGGTTGGAGGCGCAGCTCCCTCGCTCGCCAAAATCAGCGCCCCTCTCCTTGCGCGACGGCGAGCAGAAGTTGCCCAGGTTGACCGAGTTAAACATCGTTCTCCTCTCCTGCCGGCTCCGGATGAAGGTTTTGGACCCGGTCTAGCGAGGGGGGAAAATTTGGGAAGGCGAGATGACGCGTTATCCGTCTTAGTCTCTCTCCCCGAGCACGTGATCCAAAGTAGATATTGTCATATATCAGTTCGGAGCACTTCGCAGACGTAGGAGGGGTTCTCTCTTAGGTAAGATCGGGGACGTTCAGGCGATTGGTTTGCAAACACCGCAGAAACATTATGAAAATCAATTGCAGATTTGTATTCGTTTTTCTCCCGTCACTCCCCTCCTCTCCATTCCACAGCACGAGCAAAGGAGGAGAGAGAGGGTTGGGGTGGGGTGGGCGGTGGGATGGGCGAGGGTGGTGGCTGGGAGGGGGTAATTGTATTTTTTTCTAGCTGCTGCTCTTTTTTCCCCCAGGATTGGGGGAAGGAGGAGGGCTTTCAAGTGTTGGGGTCTTGCCTCCTCCCTGTGATCAGCACCAGACAGATGGGAGTGAGGATTTCTTTCCCCACTGCCTGATTTCTCCAAGAGAAGTGAATCCTTACGGCCCCCACCAAGTCCCAGGGACTCTTACCCCTCCATCCCGCAGAGTCAGCGCCTGTTTACAAGAGTTTGAAGAAGTCGACTCTTCCTGGCCAGAGCTAGGTGACAAGACTCCCTTTTTGGAGTCTTTAGAGAGACTCCCCGGAAGAGTATCTGAAGTTTCCCAAAGGTGAGGCAGCCCAGCTGCAAGCCAGTGTCCCAACTTTGTCTGGCTTGCTGTGCTGCCGCTGGCTAGGGACTCCGATTAGTCATAAATGAGTGGTGAGCAGTGCGCCAGCCGCCCAGCCGGTGCCTGGCGAAGTCTGGGAAAAACCTTCTCTAATGTTGTGTTAAATATTTAGTATGAGAGAGTGGCCCTGGGTGAATATTTCATGCCTGCCTTTATTGTCAATCAATGCGAAGAAAGCTACATCCACTGTGGATTTTCAAATCCCAAACCCCAAAGAAAAGGATTAGAATGAGAGCTATGTATCTTCTATGTCAGGGCCTTTTGGGTTGGGGGCTCAGCCTTCGCTAGTAGGCTGGAAAAAAGCCTACTATTGGGGCTCAGGAAGATATGGTGAGGGAGACTGGGTGTGGGGTTCCTATCCTTGAATGATTTAGGGGAGTGTGGGGTGGGCTGTTTGGCCAGGTATGCATCTCCAGTATAGACCAGCAGGACAGTGGAAGGGAGCTATGGACCCTGGGGTGGGCAGGGCAGGGCAGTGGCAGGGGCCACTCCCTAGTCAAATCCCCCAGCCCCTTTCCCTGGGGCTTCAGGCAGATCTGAGTGCCTCCTTCCTGTTTCTCAGTCCTGCCCTGCCCTCCTCAGAGCCTGTCAGCCTCCTGGATGGCTGTGGCCCAAGGGGGAGACTCAGTGATTCTGACCTCCCTTGTCTTCCATCCCTCTGGGCACCACAGGACACATCTGGGCAGCTGAAAATCACTTTATTGAAAGGTTCTGGACTGAGTTCAAGGGACCAGAGTAACTGGCATGAACAGAGAGCAGTCTTAGATCCAAGGAAGAGCCTCCAGGACATGACTTGCTTGGGAAGGAGGGGAAGAAGTAAAGCCCCCAGGGACTCAGCCCATTGTACACTCAGAGAAAGCCAAAAATAGCCTAAGCCTTCTTTATACCCATAAATTTTGGTTAAAATTGATTTTCACTTTAAAAATATTTAGATTTGATTTTTCTTGATGAAACATGATGACATGCTGAGGTTCCCTGACCAGATAGAGAAGACAAAAAATTGTACCTTGTCTCCAAATATAATCTCCAATATCTATTCCTTCTCAATGTTCTTGCCTCCTCAAACTTCCTCAGCCTTTAGAATTACACGTGGGTAGAGTCTACCTCAGACGTGGGTCTCATTCTTGGGGCAGCTCTGGAATATTCTGGGATAGGCCTCAGGAACCCTCTATCCACTCAGTGCTGGGCGCTGCTTCTTTAGTCCTGGTCAGATCTTAGAACTGAGTCAAAGAGAAACTAGATTGGGGCTTTGCTAAAGTGTAGGATTTCTCTGTCGGGAAGGGACCACAAAAAGAAAAATCTGTTGCATTGCCTCTTTCCTCTAGCCTTTTTTATAGGGTGAGCTGGGGCCAGCATTTTTAATTATAATGGTGGGGAACTATGTACTGTGCCTTTTATGGGGTTCGTGCTGACCTCATTAAACTCTAGTTTATTAGAGGCAAAATGCTCCCCAAACAGTGATAGACACTAGCAAGAGGGAGGCGAGAGGTACCCCTATCCCTTGCAGAGATGTGGATGAGGGCTCAGAGTCTCAGCTCCCACTTTCCTCACTGCCCCCCAGGGCTCTGCTTCCTCCTCCTCCTGGCCTCCAGGGTGTTATGGGGCCCAATCCCCCAAGGCATAGTCTTCACAGCCAGGGCCAGGAAGGGGGGCTGCTTCCTGTGAGGAGACAGCTGCGGGTCTGAGCACTTGAATTTGACCACCAAAGTTTATTCTGGGGCCACCATAAAAGTGAGCCAGGCGGCTGCAAGGAGCTGCTGGCGGCCCTATTTCCTTGCAACAAAAAAGAATGGCAAAAAAGAATGTCAAGGAGTTGGTATCCAGGAAACTCAGGTCTCCCAACAGAGACTTGTGGAAAGTAATATTCTTCCCCCTAAAAGTAAAGCATGAAGTTTAAAACATTCTCTAGTGTTGATCTGACTTAATTAATTTTCAACAACTTAAAAAAAAAAATCCCAGCAACTGATGGTTGCTGCTGGGGTCATGGAGAAAAGGCCCTATGGCTAAGGTCAACTAGAATTTGACTGGCAAAAATGCCCATGGTGTGAGGTAATGGCCTTCTTGCCCAGCCCTGGGTCCGGGCCACCCGGAAGCATCTGCTGGGCTGCTGGCCTCAGGCTGCACCTTCTCAGTCCACAGCTTCTGGCCAGGGCATCAGCACCTCCCTGACATGGGCCCCATCTCTGGCCCCCAACCTCCCCTCAAGTCCTGCTCCAGGGGATTTATTTTTTACCTCACTTGTTGGGAGCCTGTGGCCCCTCCATCCGCCTGGTGTCCCCAGCCTTCACCTGAAATCTTCCATAGCAGGGCCATCCTGCCCTCCCCACTGGCTCTTGGTGGCCTTAGCGCCGCCGGCCAGCCTGGCCACTAGCAGGCGGCTGCAGTCTGGGCAGCTTCCGTGGTAGTCTGACAGGGGCCACGACAGACTCCAGCACCCTTCTCTCCCACATATGGACAACAAACAGGGACGGCTTTGGCTTCGGAAGGGGGCAGTATCTCCAGAATTCTGGCCTGGGTGGCTCCCAGAGCAGCCCCCGCCCCCCACAAATGCACACAGTGCTGGGGCCACTTTGCTGCTTGTCTACCTCCTTCTCTCTGCTCTGGGTTCTAGAGAGCTGATCTTGGTAGGGAAATGGGACCCCCCACACACACACAGAAACATGAGCAGGAAGAAAAACCCTGAGAAGAGAAAAAGGGACCTGTAAGAGCTCCAGTGGGCTTGGATTGTAAATTCAGCCCCTTGTGGAGTCAATAAAAAGATAAGTGGAGAGAGTCCCATGCATGGACACCCTCAGCTGTCTCCAGGCTGGGCTGGCAAGAACGCTCATTAGAAATCGGCTTGCACTTTCTTGGGCACATTTCTTTCCCTTCCAGCAATATTGCTGCACTTAATAATCGCTTTAGCGTGCTTTCTTCAGGCTAGCAGTTTGTCTTGCATCTGGAACACCCTACTCCCACCCTAGTCAGGGAAAGAGAAGGGTGTGGGACTGCTGGGTCACAACTTCCATCTCTCCTCAGACTTAGCCCTCACCCTAAACCAGAGGCCCCAAGTCAGACCACCTAAGTTGGTGGACCCTGCTCGGAGGTTCCTCAGACAGATGGACCAGGTAGTGGAGAGGGAAAAGGGTGGCTCCTCCACCCCCACAGCCCTACCCAGCTTACTCCTCGGTGAGATTGTCCCAGGAGGCTAGCAACGCAACCCCATCTTTCCCCATAAAAGCCTCATTTTAAGAGCCAGTTTCACTGACCCCCTCACCAAATGCTCCAAAATGAAGAAAAATTCTTAAAAGCAGTCTGGAGATGGAGCCGCTGATATTGGGCCTTAGTTTCCAGAGCCAGTTGTGGCGGCACCAAAATACCTTTTGTGGGTGGGATTGCTCTTTTGGGCCACCCGGGTCTCCCGTCTGGCTGCACAGTGGAGGCCTGGTTGGCTGGAGCCCCCATTCCCCAGCTTTAACGCCTACTTTAGGCTCAGACCCAGTCTGCACTGATCAAAGTGAACTCGCGGCATTTTTATGAGATCAACTTCAGTGGCTCTTTACTTGTAATCAGACGCCTGGGTTGAAAATGCAAAAGGGAACAGCCCATCAATCCGAAAAGGAAAAGGAGAAAGAGAGAGACAGACATGGGGAGCAAGAGCGAGGTGAAAAAATTCAGGTGACACAAAGCAAGAAGATTCTAGTCTCTGATAAAAAAGACCCTTTGCCCCCAGCAAGAATGGTCTGTGGGTCTGTTCCAGCCTCCGGCCCTGCCTTCTGCCTGCACTTTCCACTTTCCACGCTGCTGGAAGCTAGGCAGGCTGTTGAGCAGCCTGACTCGCCTGCACCCTGAAGCTTAATTCAAAAGGTCCCACAGTGTGGACTCACTGGGTGGGGTGAGTGTGGCGGTATGCCTGCTCACTCTAGCAGGGACGGTGCCTTCTGCTCGTGATTTAAAAGTCTCCCCCATTTTGCTGCTTTCCTCTCTGTGGTCTCCGTGGTTCTCTCATCACTATAGCCAGAAGATGAGTTACAGGAAGATTTTCCAGAGATTTATCGCCTGGCCCCAAACTTGGAGAGACTCGTTGTCATAAACAGCCGTCTATTGTCTAGACTTTTATCTCTCGGTATGGATCGTGCATTAGCAAGGCTCCGGAGACGGGGGCCGGCTCTGCGGGATGTGCATGCAGCCCATGCCTGCCCCCCTGCCCCCCAGGGGTTTCTTTGGATCAGTTTAGGAGAGTGCACGAATTTGTGTGTGCTCTTGGAGCTGGGCAGGTATGCCTGAGTGTCCATGGGTAGAGGCCCAAGGTAGGCAAGTCTTTTTCTCCCTGTGTCTGGGAACATTCCGGTGCGTGTACTTGTGTGTTGGGTGAGAATTTGTCATGGTGTGCTTTGTTTCTCGGGCATTTTAAGTGTTCCTGTCTGGGCTTTTTCGGATTTTATTAACCTGCATCCGCTTGGCCTGTTTATGTCCCTTCCAAGCAGATCATCTGGTGTTTTTCAATATTGGAGCCCAGTGTGTATACTTGGCTTCTCTGAGGAAATGGTTTTGGGTGATACCTTCCCAGCCTTGCCCCTCAGATTCCCCAACCCACTCTGAATCACACCTAAGACTCTGCCTTCACCAGGGTGTCTGGCCCTGCCCCACTCTCTGCAAGTCCCTAAATCTCCAAAGCTCCTGCCAATTTTATGTCACAGACATTTTTGCAGGGTGAAGTCTGACTGTCTCTATCTCTCCCACACTGAGGGGAACATCCCAGCTCATAACGACCTGACTTTCTGGGGTTCCCCTTACCAGGCTGCAGGGACATCAGAAAGGGCCTTCTTCTAAGTCCATTTCAACTGTTCTTTATCACTGCCAGAGGGCCTGCTGTTCCCTCCCTGGGGCTTCCTAGCAACAAATGTCCCCACCCTGGCTACTCCTTCAGCCCCTTGAGCCCAGGCACTTTGTGACATAAGTGACATTTTGCCCAGGTTAAATGTCTCTGGGAGAGACACTTATCACCTTCCATCTTGGGGGTCAGAAGCATCTCTGAAAGCCAGGATACTGTAACACCACCAGAAATAATTAAACCCTCCACCTTTGTTTTTCATTATCAGAGCACAGAGTAGGAGGGCAGCAGGCACTAAGGCCTGGGAGCTCTGCTAGCCATCTCCGTACTCTGGGCTGAGGCCCTCACCAACCCCCAGGCTCTATTTCAGGTCCCTAATACCCTGAGGTACTCTCGATCAGGTAGGTGAAGTGGGAGGGGGCTGATCCCAGAGGCCAATTTTCCATTCAGGGAGGGTGGAGGTGACAACAATTAAGTGCTTTTGGAGCACCGATTGAACCAGAATTCTCCACCGTTGCTTTCTGTGCACCCCTCCCTTCCCTTGCCATTAGAATTCCAATTTCAAAAGCAGTGATTAGGCCCTTAAAGCAGTGATTAGGCTCCTTGAGCCCAGAGGAGGCAAAGGCGAAAACAAGCTGTGAGGTCCAGGAAAAAGGTGAGTTTTCTCCCAGATATCCCCACGCATATTCATATTCATTCTCTCCCCCCCCCAGCCCCCACTGGAGGAAAAGGATCAAGGATCTCAGTTCAGGCTTCTTCCTCCCAGCGCCTTCAAGCTGAGCCTGCCGACTGCCCACAGCCCGGGCAGCAGCTGCCGCCGCCGCCTCTCCGGAGCTCACTTTCCGTCTCGCTGGCCGGCTGCGGCGCCGCTTTACTCTCGGTGTCTCCCTGCCTCCCTAGGTCCTTGTCCCCCTCCTCCCTTACACCCACAAATATCTAAGATCCTTGTTCTTTCCGCACCCAAGGCCTCCGCCGAGCTGGCTCAGCGCTCGGGGATCGCCGCCGCTGCCGCAGTGCCGGGTCCCTGTGCAGTCGCGCTTTGCTCCCAATGCCACCAGCTGCAGCCTTCTTCTTTGGAGCTGCCACGTTAAAACGCTTCTCTCTCTTTCCTGCTTCTCCCCCTTTCTTCCCCCATCTGGATCTGAGAAGTAAATAAAATCAAGTCTCCTACCGCACCAGCCCTCCCCGCCCCTGCTGCCTCACTTCTCCTTACCGCCTTGTATTCTGAAGGAAACCGTAAATTCAGACATTTAAGCTGTAAATGAACTTTTCTTTATGACGTTTAATTTTCTCTCCAATTCTTACGTCCTGCTCCGCTTCGCACTGGAATGGAACGGATTTAGAAGTCTGCAGTAGGGGAGAAGGGGAGTGGAGAGAGGGAGCCCAGAGTTACGGACAGTGGGGAGAGATACGGAAGACCGGGAGATTCAGAGAAAAAAAGAGGCGGGGGGGGGCGGGGGGCGGGGAGGAAGGAGGGAGGGAGGGTGCCCCAGCTGGCGGGGAGCGGAGCCAGAGAGAGAAAAGGAGAGAAAAGTTTCCCGGAGTCTTCATTAGTTGATTTCCGCGTCCGCCGCTTTCCAGGCCGGCAGAGCCTACCCCCAATAAAGGAAGGAGGGGGGTCTTTATTTTTTTAAGGCCCCAAAGAGTCCGGTGTTTACAAGACCAGAAATGCCACGGCCACGTCCTGGTGGAGAGAAAGGCTGAAATGGAGGACCGACGCCTTCCTTATAAGGTACGATGCTAACTTGACCTTCACTTTGTCATGCGCCCCCGCCCACCCAGACTGCTGCAGGCAGCGGGCCGGCGAGAGCAACCGCCGACCCTCGCTTCTGCCTCCCTCTTGCCTCTTTCTTTCACTCTCTCTCTTATTTTCATTTCCCTCCTTCTTTTTCTTCCTCTTTTCTACCCTTCCCTTTTTATTTCCTTCCTTTCTTTGTTATCTCTTTCCCTTCTTCCTCCTCCTTTTCTTCCACTCATTCCTTTTACCTGCTGATTTCATACTCTCCCTCAATTGTCTTGCTCTGCTCGTTGGCACGGCCTCTATGGCAATCTCTTTCTCTTTCTCTCCCACAGCCTTCTGGTCTCTTAAATCCCCAAAACAAGAAAAAATATTTTCGATCCTCCCTTCATATCCACTTCAAATGGACCTCCTAGCCCCAGCCTGGCTTTTGCTCCCACCCAAGCGCCCCTGAGGGGAAGGACACTCCAAGGAAGTGCCAGTTTGAGATCAAAAGGGGCTTCACTCAGGCCCAATGCCCACTTGGGGATGATAATGAACTTGGTTCTGATAAGACCCTGTCTTCCTCTCACTGGCTTCGCCTGCAAAGTCTAGTGGCCTTGTATTTGAGAGCAAAGCCTTAGACTGTGGGGGCATGGGGAGAACAGAGCCCACTGTTCCTCAGATGAAGGGGGGCAGAGTTCAAGTACCAAATTGTTGTTTGCCCTTTTCTGGGCTTTCAGCCCTTAAAATCCTAGAGATTTCCCTTAAGACGTCTGGGGAGGGAATTGAGAGAATTAGGGATTTCTGGAGATTCACACACATGTAAAAATAGAAAAGAGAAAAACTATCCCAGCCTCTCTACCTTGTCTCTTTCTGTCTCCCAAGGCTCCAGCAGAGCCTCCAACATTAATTCTAATCATATCTTGTGTGGCTATAAAATAATATTATTGACACCCCTATAATTATCCACTTACTTGTAATGATTACAATATTAGAGGAGGCAGGTCTATGCAGACAAAGTTAAACCAAGCAAATATCCTGGAAAGTGAAACTGGATCAGAGGCATTCAAACTGTATTTCTTGTCCCTTCTTGCTTATGTTCCAAAATCTGTAAGCTCCTGCCTGGAGCTTCCTTGATTTAAAAGTAGCCATTTTGAAGGGTTTAGGGTGATATTGAAAGACCCTACCATCTCCTTTTCCTCTATATCCCATACACCCCGGCCCCTCCTACTTCTCCTCTGCACAGACACCAGAGACGGTCAGACAATAAAAGAGAAATGCTTTCTCTCTGTTCCCCTACAATTATCCAAATAATTGCATGAATTCTTCCTAGAATACCACTGTGTAGTCAGGGTCAGGATTTCAGCAGGAAGTGCAGGGGACAGGATTCCAAACGGGGGAAGCTGAGAGAGTCCTGCTTTCTTACATTCCCAGACTTTATAGTTCTGTCTAGTGTTACATTGTTTCTTCAGGCAAAGATCTTTGTTCGCCTTTAGTCATATTTTTCCCTTCCCCCCCTTCTTTCTCTTTCCCTCCCTCCCTTTTTGGGTCCCTTTAAAGGAGACTCAGATCATCTTCTGCTCTTAATAGATGACTATAAAAGTAAAATTAATTCCCCCCTGCCCTTTAATATCAATATCTCTCTGTTAAGTATGCACATCAGTGAGTCAAGAATAAACAGAATTAAGTGCTGCAACCCAAACCAGCAATTACACCCAAGGTTTTTTTTTTAATTTTATTTTCATTGGGTCTAGCTTATCTGGGGGTGTTCACTCTGGCATGAGATAACCAGGGGGTATTTGTATATTTTTTTACAAGCTTGTTGGGGCCTGAGCCAGCACCGATCTGGTAGAAAAAGCAACCACGAAGCTAGAGAGAGAGCCAGAGGAGGAAAGAGTGAGCCAGAAGACTACGAAAGAAAGTGAACCACGCAGCAAAATGCAGGGGAGGGAACCAGGCGGCAGGTCCCTCCTGAACAAATGTGGCAGAGCGCAAGACAGGCACTCATGGACAGAGGTTTATATTTCTTTATTTTTAAAAATCTGATTTGGATTTTGATGAGGAAAAGGGAAAATTCAGGGGAGGGGAGAGGAGAAGGAATTATCTCAGTCCTAGCTTACAACATGAATGCCCCGAAATAGAAAACACTGGATAAACCTGGGCGGGCACCAGGGTAGCACCCAGCTCCTGCTCAGCCCAGCTGCTGCCCCACGCCCTTCGGGCTGGGCCCTCCAAGCCCCCCCTCGAGGCTGCAGCGGCTTCCTTGCTCTCCTTATCATCTCCATCTTTATGATGAGGCTTGTTAACAAGACCAGCTAGCTGGCCATGCACATCTATCTCAGCTCTCGAGCTCAGTGGAGCAGCGGCCGGTGAGAGGACTGGGAGGCGCTAATTAATTGATTCCTTTGGACTGTAAAATATGGCCGCGTCTACACAGAACCCATGGACTCATAAACAATATCTCTGCTGTGTGTGAGCACATTGTCTCTCAAAGAATTTTTCCACAGGAATGTGTCAGAGAGTTTTAGATTTCTAGTTGCTCAAGAAAGACCCAAGTGGGAGTAATCTTTAGGATGCCAAAACATAGTCAGCTCAGTGCCAGAAAATGTTGCTCCAAAAGCGTTAGGAGTGGGTTTTGTTGAAGAAAACCTTGGGTTATGGGATAGCCTTTCTCAGCTACTTAGGTAGACCTGGCCCAGTTTAAAGATGACAAGGAAGCCATAGGGCTTGTAGGCCAGAAGCCTCTCTGTCCTTGCTGGAGGCAGGGGTGTGGAGCCGCTCAGGGATTTGAGAGGAACATAGAAGCCAAGGCTCAGCCTTTGTTTCCTAGACTCAAGATTCAAAAATAAATTTAACAGAAATTAAACTTTAGCCTTCAGGAGCCCTTGAGTGCCCAGCACACACCTGGGAATTCTCTTGCCTGTTACACACCTTGTCAGACCACTGTGGCACCCCCTTTCATAACTGGCAGCACAAAGTAACTCTGTAATATACTAGTATTAGGTCTAGAAAAATACATTTCAAGACACATGGAGTAACCTAATTATACAATGCTTATTCCATACACTGAACTGATTATGCAGTGGGACCCTGCTGCAAGCAGGACTTTTCCCTCTAAATATAGACCCAGACCTGGGTTTGAGACAAGAGTTGCAGAGGGGAAATAGAGATAGGAGACCATTTATATAAACGATGCATAGAGACATAGAAGGGGATTTAGAAGACAGAAATTATAGAAATATAGAACAGAAGAAAGGCCCAACAGATGGAGACTGTCATTGCCAATGCCTGAACTTCTTGCTGTTATTGTTTTTAAGATTGCCAAAAAAAATGTATTGTAAATACAATATGTGAACTCAAAGAATGTCTTTTCAATGTATTTGATACATATATGTCATGTGTCATGTATGCAAACATAATTTACAGAATATATTTTCTATACACTGGGTAGATATGAATTTTTGTATGTATAATAATATGATGTATTTTATATGCAGTTTTAAATGTAGATATATTAATATCTGAATGCATTTTCCATGCACTGATTTCATATGCCCTTTGGAGTATATATGTACATGTAGCTAAACAGACTCAGGACTGCACATTCCCTGTGTAGGATATGTGCATATGTAGTGTTTATATGTGTAAATAAATTTTTACCTGTGGTGAATATACATGCTATATGTAATCTTTTCCCAGTAGGTTGCTTTCTCATGCAGTAGATAAAAGTGCCTCTGTATGTATATTTTACAGAGAAATATATCTTCTATGCCTAGAATGTAACTTAGGTGTCTGTGCATTTTAGATAGTGTTTCAATATATTGGTTATGGCGGAGCTAAGACCAGGTGTGTATTTTATGAAACATCTTTTCCATGCTCCACATGTGGACTATGCACCTTTCACAGAGAGTTTCCCAAGTGAGGATTGCTGATGGGTCCCATCCTCAGGGATCTGCCCTTGAAGGAAGTTCTCCAGTCCCAGGCTAGGGAAACTGACAAAATGAAGACTTGTCTCCTAAGCGACTCTGGCTGAAACAAAAGAAATCACTTGCCCGCAATGGGCTGGTTCAGATTGGCTAAAGGTCCAGCTGTGTTTGGTCTCTTTGAGACCCAGTTTCTTGGCTCGTCGTATGCCAGGCTCCAGCGAGCGCGCGGAGTCGGCTTAGGAGCCTCCGGGGCAGAGCCGCCATTGACGAGAAACCGGAGCAGAGGAGGGGCCGCTGCTGTGGGGACCCCGCGTGCCTGGCAGAGGGAAGGCACTTAGGAGAAAGGTCTGGCTCCCGCAGCTGAGCAGTGCCTCAAATTGCAACTGCTCTTCGGGGGCTCCCACAAACTCACGGGGCGTCCCCCAGGCCTAGGGTGCTCAGGTCAAGCGACTGGACAGGTCTGTGTCTCGGCGAGGCGGTCTCCACTGCTCCGGCCAGCAGGGGTCATCTCATCCTTCGCGGGGGCCGGCAGAGCCACTGGCGCGGCTGGGCGGGAGCTGCTGGGGTCAGCCTGGCCTGTGGGCGCACTGGGTTTACTCTCCCTGGGCCCCTGGAGCGGACTGTGGCCGGGACCAGGACGGACAGGGAACTGGACTGAGGTCGCCATAGCCCTCTCTACCCAGCCGGCCGGGGCACTGAGGGCTCCAGGCGTGAGTTGGGGAGAGGCCCAGGCGCCCGCGTCATCCACCAGTGGCGGCGAGTCTTTGTCTCGGGCCTCCCCTAGAGCGGCAACGGCGAGCCCCGCGTGGGGTGCAGCGGTGAGGGCGGCGAAGCTGGCTGGGGAGTCCTGCGGCAGCGGGCACGGGCCGCAGGCCTCTCCTCGGAGAACCAGCAACTCGGTCAACCGAAGCAGACACAGAAGGGCGGCCGCTCGCTCGGACCTAAGGCTCGGCATACGCGCGGCCGCGGCCGTGGGCGCCCGCCTGCCTTCTGCCTCACGCTGAATCGCACCGGATCCTCCCGCGCCTCCAGGTGCCCGCCTGCATAGAGAGGGTTGGCGGCTCCAGGGTGCGTTTCCCGCGCGGCCTGGGGCCTAAAACCGCTCCGGCTTTCCTGGACAAGGCGGGGAGGGTGGGCGGGGGCTCAGGCCTGGTCGGAACCCAAAGTCCCCGGGGTTTGCTTTGTTCGCTCATGGGGCAGCCGGTCCCTGCTCCTCTCTGGGTCTGAGCCATCGATCGCACCAGGTTTCCGGCTGCATTAGCATCCACAGAACCCGGACTGCCGGACCCATCTCCTGCCCGCTCAATAGTGGCTTTAAATACCCAGTTTCATCTGTGCGAGTCAGCGTGCAGCAGAACAACTGCGCGGATAATCAGGTCCAAATGCAGAACTCATTTGGGTGATACTTCACTTACACACAACAGCAGAATTATTTTCTACCTCAGTTATCCAGATAATTCTCCTCGTTTTTTGCTCCTCAAGACCCAGTTAGAGAAATGGGGTGCCTTATTTTAAAGTTAGTGAAGTAAATTGTAGTTTGGGGGCTTAAAATAGACACTTAGCTGCAACACAGACTCAATCCTCACCCAGATCTAGAGCTCAGCTGCGCCCTTAGTGTATGAGTGGAGGTTCCAACCATGATCTTCTTTTTGGCAGGGAGACCCAGGGACTTGTTTTTCAGCCACAAGGAGGAGGCTATAGTGTCTTTCCTTCTCTGACAATTTCCCTAGTTATTGAGTCTCTGGGCCTACACAGACACCACCCAACAAGGTGTATTCTCTCTCCAATTTAGGGGGTCTCTGAGAATAAATCAAGGCAGTAAATTCAGGGCCAGTTTTTTCAAGGCCTCCCTAAATTCCCTCATTTATTTTTAGCCAGAAATGCCTCCATTGCTGACCCTTCCGGTGTAGATGTGTTTTAAGAATGGGATAGTCTTTTTGCCTGGATTCTCTGGGATTCAGACTTCTCCTCCCTCCTTTATTCAGACCCAGGCTTAGCCACTAGGCCCCTCCCCCAGCTCATGGCTGCCAAGCTGTCCATCTTCAGCCTTCTCCCACTCTGTGGGGCATTTTTATGAGCACCCCAAGGCTTGGGGTCTCCTTCCTGCTGGCACTCCTCAGTTTCTCAAGGCAGCTTGGGATTAGGGGTAAAAGGAGAATGTGATTTGGTCTAAATTCATTAGTTTCTCTAATTAAAGGAATAAGGACAGGGAAGCACAGAGAGAGAAAGAAAGATTTCAACAGGAGGTGTGGCTCAGAGGCTCGACTCAGTGGGGGCCCCAGGTATTCCACCACAGGCTTGGGCGGAGGGAAGAGGAATTTGGAGAAGACTCCCTAGACTGGAGCCAGACAGATAGGGTAACTGGTGGGGCAAAAGGCAAAGGGGTGGCAGAAAAGAGGGCATTCCTTCAAGAAGGCACTGGTGGGTGGAGGTGCAGAGGGCTCATGGACATAGTGGGACTGACTCTATCATTGGCCTAGACCTGGGTGACTCTCTGGCATGGCCTGGAGGGGGTCACTGGCTTGGAGAGATGGAACCTATTTCACCAGTTCTAAGGGATCTTTAGTCCCATATCGGCATCTTGCAGTGCACAAAATGTCTTCTCAGAGTGAAGCCCACAGGATACCACAGAGTTGAAGCTCTGCACTCACCAATCCTACCCATCCCACCTTCCAGGTCATTCTCACTGTCCTCCCCCACATGTCCCAGCTCAGACCACCAGTGCCCCATACCCCAGCTTCTATTCTTCAAGTTTCTGCAGCACAGACCTCCTTTTCTGAAGCTGATTTCAGCCTCCTCTGGGCTGTCCACATTATTTTTATGGCCCCATGACTCCTCAGAGCTACTCTCCTCCCCCCATTCTACTGCCTCCCAATTTTCTCTCTGCTAGTAATTGCTTGGGACTGGAGATGACAGCTCATCAACAGATCTTGGCTGCTCGTATATTTTTGTTACCACTGCAACCACTCTTCCTTTGTTATTATACATTTATTATTTTTATTATTCACCTGATATGGAGGAAATAAAGTGGAGAACAGCTAGGAGGCTGGGGCTCCCATTCTTTTTGGGTAGAATTTTTGTTCTAAAAAAAATCACATCATCATACATCCATGTTTTAATTATTATTATTATCAATATTAATATGATTAAACAACTCTGTACAAGGACTATATGAAGGGAAAACGTGCTAAAGACAGACGTTTGAATAGTAGGGTATACTACAGAGAACTGGGGAAGGGTAGCTACCCATGGGGACTACACTAGGTACTAGCGACAGACAGAGAACAGGACACAGATTGACAGAAAAGCTCAGGGAAGTCAAGTTTAAAGTGATGCAGAGAATATTGCATATATTTGTCCCCCCACTCCTTCTGGAGTGTTCTGGTCTATCTTCTCTAGTAGGCTGTGGGAGTCAGGCCTGGGTGGAAGAGCTTGAATTCATCACCTTGGAGCCCACCAGGTCACAGGAAGGGATACATGAAGGGGTACAGTGGGTGACCAGAGAAGGCGGGGAGTGCCTCATCCCCAGGGCAGGCCCACAGGAGACTGCAGACAGCTGGAATGGAAGTGATTTCTGGGAACTTGTATGTGGGTGAAACAAGTGTATATGGGTGGAGAAGTGTCAGGTGTCAGATACCCAGTGGGGGATGGAGATGGTTGTGATTTTATCTCCACTCTGAAGGGCTGTATTCAGACTTAGGAGGCTGTCTGGTTGCAAGTGCAGTAGGGAGAGTGGGGTGAGTCCAGTGCTGTGCTGGGCTCAGCTGTTTGTTATGTGTTTGCTGGTGCCTCTGCACAATCCTGTATAGGAACTTGAAGCTGTGTGCTGCTGGGAGATTGGGGGACTCTGTGAATTGCCCTTGAAGGGTTTGTTAGGAGAGACTCTTCCCAGGCAGGAAACACTCCAAGCCAGCAGGCCAGTTTCACACTGTCCAGGCTGCAATTAACTCCCATCAGTACCCTGCTTCTTACACTCTTGCTCCTGGCCAGGGCCAGACCGGAGAGCAGATGGGTGGTTGGGGGATTCTTGGGGAGCAGGATTAAAAGGAAGTGCTGAAAGGCTGATGGGCTCTTTCTCTCCTCTCCCCCAGGCCAGCCCAAGATCTACGGGGCTGGGGCTGGGGTCCAAGGATTCTATAGATAAAAGGCCTTCCCAGTCAGAGCAGCCACTCTCTGGCTTTGAGCCGGTTCTAGGGACGTGCTCCTCCCTCTGCTCTGGTCCCTGTACTTGGTGGCTGATCCCTGGCCTGGAGACAGAGGCAGCCATCCCAAGACAAAGGGCAATGTTGGGGGGTGGGTGGGGGAAACAGAGAAAAGAGTTGGATGGAGAGCTGCAGCGCCCCCCCCCCTTTATTGTCACCAGCCTGGGAAACGGAGTGGGGCCTCAGCGACCGGTAGCCCCTTTAAGGGCGAATTCTCCTCCCGCCTCGTAAATTACGCAGGTCCAGCCTCCGGCCATGACCATGAACGCCAGCGGGGAAGGGAGAATCAGCGGCCGCCGCTTTGGCTGCCAGAAACTCTCCCAACCAATCAGTGCTGCGCTCCGCAGCCCCATCCACAGCCTCTAGGACTTTCCGGAGGGCCAGGTGGGGGTCCCTGGAGTGGCTACTGAACCTGAGGCTGCATCCGCTGGGCTCTCAGTTCCTTTCTTGCCGCTTCCGGTCCGAAGCGGCCTTGGCCGTGGGAAGAGTGGATGGCAGCACACCTGTGAGCCGATGTTCGCCCGGGACGGGCTGGGGGCTGGGAGAGGGCTGAGGACCGAGAGACCTTTGTGGTAACCTGTCCGAGAGGGGACATGAGACTGATGGTCCTTGTCCGCAGCCCAGGCTGCCGAACGCCCGAGCTTCAGCCCTCTCAGGGCTGAAGGAGGACCCAGACCCCAGCAGACTTTGGGCCTTGCTGATCATTCTTTTCTCCAAACGCAGCTCCCCCTTGGTTCTCCCACTTCCTCCAGCCCTGTCGGAGCTACGCTGACCCCTTCTGCTCTCTCCGCTGATGCTCCACTCTTTCTCCCTCCTCCCAGATTCTCCTAACCCCACCAAATGTGAGTTTGGGCGCCTTGGTTCCACTGTCCCCACGCTCATCTGCTCCTGCAGGCAAAGAGACTTAAGACCACCGAAGGGAAATGGAGGGAGGGTATGTTTGGGCCGCCACTTCTCCAGATCCTCAGCGGGAGGCGCAGCGCCTTAAATAAACCAGCCCCTCCGCAGTGCCTGTGCCTTCCTGCCCCTGCCACCCGCTCGCAGCTGCGGGTTCGCTCTCTCTGGCTGGCTTTCTTCCCTTCTTTCTGGGACCTGGCAGGGTCTTCTGGGGGTTTATGGGAGGGAACCACGAACAAAACAGACAAGACGACGTCCAGGGAGGGCCTGCCAGAGTCGCCTGGATTTCTAAGCGGGGACTGTGTCCTAGGCGGCGCCCCCTCTTGCTCTCTGCCAGGGACAGGCTCAGTCTGGGGCTGGCACCTGTATCCCGCCCCCTAAAAGAAGGAGAGCGCTTGCTCCCTCAACAGAAGTCTTTTCTTTTTCATCCTCCGGTTCTGAAACCAGATCTTGACCTGCTGGTCACTAAGATTCAAGCGGTCTGAGAGTTCTCTCCGGCGCTGGCGTGTGATGAACTCGTTGACCAGAAACTCGCCCTCCAGCTCCGCCAGTTGCAACTTCGAATAGGGCTTGCGCTTCTTCCGTGAACGGCTGTGGATCGGGTACCAGGGCGCGCCTGGGTGGAGATGAACCGCAGGGTTGGCCAGAGGATCAAGGGTGACCAGTTCAGTACCCTCGGCCCTTCCCAGACCCTTTCGCCTTGGCCTTACCCCCGGACCCCAGTCTCTTCCTCTGCCTTCTCCTTGCTGCCAGGCATCCCAATCAGCCTCTTCTACTCAGATCCTCCTCTACCCAGACCCCCATCCCACCTTGGTTCCTCTTTTCCCTTTCACTCCTTCCCTCTGCCTCCTCAACCCTACCTCCTGCTGCAGTATCCATGACACATCTATGTTCCTGTCCCCATGCTTCCCCCAAACCTCTTCCCAGTTTTCTTCTTCCTTATTTCCTGGCCCCTTCCTCTCATGCCCTTCAGGACTGGATGGATCCTCGATCACATCAGTCAGAACAGACATGGGCAAGTAGTGAAGAGTAAACCAGTACCCACTGGCACTTCTTAAAATAAAAAATGTTGGTCTCCCTTGCATCTGGCAGAGCAAGGACAAGGCTCTCAGTCACCCCCAGGCCTGGGAAGGCCCAGTCAAGATCCCCCTTCTCCCTACTCCCTGCTCCCTCCAGCCGCAGAAAAAGGAAATCTCCCAAGTTCTTTTATGGGGATATTTACATGTTTATAGGGCTCCCCCCACCCGCACTTCATTTTAAAAGAAGCGCTTCCGCACTGCACATTCTGTCACCCCAGGCAGCCCTAACTCAGTCCAACCCAGCCCTCCCTGGTAGGATGTCGGATCTGAATACGCCGCACGAGTGGGCCAGGGTCCTTACCGCTGGCGGAGAGCCCGCCGCTGGGGTTCAACGGCGACACCAAACTGCCCGGGTCGCCTGCGCCGGCGCCCTTGTTGCCCTCGTTGAGCAGAGATGAACTGGAGTCGGATTCCAGCGACTGGCAGGAGGGTGGGTCGTGCGGGGCTCCTGCGCCGGCTTCGCCGCCGCCGCCACCCACTGCGTAGTCGTACTTGAAGCCGAGCGCAGGCGGCCCCGACGGCTCCAGCTGCAGCAGCGCTGCCCCGGGCCCGGCTCCCGGATCGCGCCCGCGCTCCTCACGCTTCAGGCCCCCGCCGCCGCCCTCAGCGCACGGCTCGCGGTAGTAACCCTTGCTGTCCTCCACGCGCGCCAGCTCGCACGTGCGGCCGAAAGGAGAGTTGAGCGACACCGGGCTGCCGAGATAGGGCTGCGGGTAGCCATTGCACGGCTCTGCCGACGGCCAGGGCAGCGAGCACACGTTGTCGCGGCGTGGGTAGGACAGCGAAGGCAGCCCGGGCAGCTGCGCCCCGGACGCACGGAAGTTAGGGAAGTAGAAGGTGTCTCCCGTGTGGATGTTTACCAGCGGCCCCACAAACCCGGGATTCAGGAGATTATGCTCGCCCATTTCCGCGGGGCCCGACCGGCAGCTTCTACTTTATTGCTATCTGACATTAAACATAGTTAAACCTGCACCAGCTACCCATTGGCCGCCCCGCTCACGTGGGCGCCGCCGCCAGGGGGAGGGGTGGGGACAGCCGATCCCCCACCGCACCCCGCACTAACTCCAACTTCCCCTATCCCCAATAGGGGGGATGGGGGGGCAACAAAGGGTGGGGGCAGGTTTATTCGCTGAATTCCGTTTCTTAAAAAAAATCATATAAAACCTAACGCAGAGTAAAGCAATTGCCCAACATGGGGCAAGAGGAAAATACCCACACCAAAAATACGCGCACATATACACCCCTGCACCCAGCACCCCCCAGATGTATTATCTTATCGCCAACAGCTGGCCGAGCACAGCCCGTCCCTCTTTAATTAGCTCCTTTATTAACTAAAACCGTTGGAATTTACAATATCTCCCCAATAAATTACTATTAGATATTGTGTCATATAAAGTTTACTGGCTGTTTAAGGAGACGGATGAGCCCTTTGGCTCGGGGTTTATTTACAGTAGAGGAGAAGAAGTGGGGGTTAGGACAGGTTTCCCTGCTCATATCTCTCCCAGCCCTGTGGCTGCTGTGCTCATCTTCATCTACGCTTTCTCCTCAGGAATTCGTAGAGATATTTGGGGTCCTCTTCCCCGAAAAGGACTCAGAGAGAATTGATAATTCGAGGTCTTTCCGCTGGATCCGGGAGACCCCCAGCTTCACCCTTCCACTCACCATTAGAGGAAGGACTCGGAGGGGAGGCAGAGAAAGCAGAAAAAGGAGGCGCCAGCTACGCACGGATCTGCCTGCCTGTTCTTGAAAATCTGGAGACTTGAACTATTCTTCCACTGTCATTTCCGAGGGACAACGGAGCTTTTGGGGGGTCTCCTGGAGTCTTCGCAGCAGGAGGCTTTGGAGCCCCCACAGGGCTGGACTGCCTGATAAGGGCTCAATTCCCACTACAGAGGAGATACCCACAGCCCAGAACCGGCCCAGCCTGCTGCTCGGCCCATCAGATAGCAGTGCAGAGGCCAGTGGTAGGATGCCTCCTGAGGTGGGCTGGGAGTGAGGGAAAGAACTCCTGGAGAATTCTCTTGTTGGGAGCTTTAAATTATATTTATGGTGCAAACCTCAGAAGCTCCTTCCAGAGAAGGAGGAGAGCCCAGCGCTGGGCATTGGCAAGATAATCTGCAATCATCTACAAAACCACAACCCAATCTCAACTAGGTCCACAGGACACACCAAGCAGATTAAAAAGAGAAACGAGATAAAACTCCCCCAAACCAGATGCAACTTACTGGGGTCTGGTAGAGAAAACACTCGAATTTCTATGTGAATATTTCAAGCTCTGAACCAACCCATGGCTTAAGTAATACAGCGTTCAGCAAACGTCTAAATACGTAAAAATACCAGAAGGTTTAGAAAAAAATAATGGAGAGACGGAGAGACTGAGAGTCCGAGAGAATACTAGAGAAAGAAATCCATGTAGGTGAAAGTTAAATATTTGAGAATGAGCCCAAGCTACAAAAGCAGACGGAAGCAGAGAAGACTCTCCCTCCTTTTCTCTCTCCCTCCCCTCTCTACTATGCAGGACCCGGCAGAGAGAAACGCAGATTCTTCGAATTCCACCGCTCCCAGGGTGATTTCATATCCCAAACTATAGCTGCTCACTCCGACAGAAATGTGTCCCTCGCGGGTGCCGCCTAGCCCGAGCTGCTCGAAGCTACCAGCTCCGCGCCCGCCCCTCGCCCCGCTTGGCCGGTTCCCCTTCCCCGCCCCGGCTGGCGAGGCTGCCCGGCCCCTCCCGCCCGAGGAGCCCGCCCCGCGTAGGGCCCACACGCCCGAACCCAGGCCCAGCGGAGGGATGCCAGACTCGATCCTCACCTCCAGTTAGAACCCGAGAGCCAGGCGCACCGAGGAATGGGCAGAAGACTTGGCCTTTTTGTGCCTAATTGATAAGGGGCTGCGAGGCTGTGGAGAGGAGCATCCCTCAGCTGCAAATTACATGTCACAGCATCTCTAACATATTATTTCTCTTTTTCAGGATGCATTAGCGCCACTGCAAATTTTAGTTTTTTAAAATTTTATTTGAGGCTTATTTTGGTCATAAATATAAACAGGGTGTGACTTTAATATTGCTGCTGATTTCAATCAGAACACTGCGCCGGCCGCGAGGAGGTCTCGCCCGCCCGGGCTCTACAGGCCTCGGCGCTCAGCCGCTATTGTTGGCGAGAGGGTTGCCGAGCTGGGCTTTGCGGAATAATGACTATCCCTTGCGGGGTGGAGTCTTCTCCCCATTCTCTTTTCCCTTCCCAGATGACTCAAATCTCCTAGAAGAGGGACCCCAGGAGGAAAGCCTCAGCATCTCCCCAAGCCTCCCCAGCTCGCAAATCCAGGGCCAGGAGCTCTGTTCGCTGCCCTCCCGGGCCAGCGCTGAGCGCGAGGAGCAGCGGCCACAGGGCGGCAGATGCAACGCCAGATAAATGAAGATTGAGTGAGGGCGTCCTTCTTCCAGACACACGTTTCTCCCGGCCCGGTTTGGTCCCATCAAAACAGGCTATTTTCCCCCGGTTTTGAACTGTGCGGGCATAGAGGCACGCACAAACCTCTCTTCCTTCCCTGCGCGGCCGATCCTAATTCCTCTCCTGGAAAGCTGCTGAGAACCATTAGCAAAATTCTCATTCCCGGTGTCCTGCTACTGAGGCCCACTGTGAACCTAGGGGTTTTCAGAACCCTGGTGAGGACCCAGACAATCTGAGCGTCCAGTCTCCCTGTACACCAGCAAGGCCCTATTCGCCATTAAGGAACCCCCAGCCGCACATGCAGCTCAAGCAACCCTTTTTAAACCGGGCTCAGCCGGGCTCAGACGTAAATGCCGGTTCCAACCTGGGTCCCCGGGCCCGGCGGGAGGCTCGGGTGCGAAGCTTCAACCCTAAATCCAGCCTCAGTGAGAGCTGCTCGCCTGGAGCGGGCTGGGCCTGGGGAAAAGACTGGGAGGGTGTCGCAGCCCACGGCGGTGTTGGGCAGCCGTGGCTAGCCGTGTGTAGCCGGGTTTAATCTGCCGACCCCTCGCTGCCCTTATGCAAACCTATAGTTGGTCAGGCTGAGGCTCCGGAACCCTGGAGCTATTGGAGTGTCCAAACTATCCCACACATTCATCAAATCACAAGAATGGGTAGCCTGCCGGCTGGCCCCTGAGCCACTGGCTCCCACCGCAGCTGGCCAGGCTCAACGATGCCCACTCATTCACTCGGGGGTTAATTAAAGCTGAAGGCAAGGATGCGGTCCAAGGCTTTCCCTGAAGACCCAATGCAGCCCGTGTCCTTCAGCACATGCACCAGCTGGATGCCGCATCCTCTCTCACACCTTCTCTATCTGTGCCACCATCCCTCCTGCATCCTCACGGCTTCTACTGCGGCTGAGCCGGTGAAAGGAATTAATTATAAAATCAACTCCGGCTCTGGTGGCAGGGGCAAAGCGGCTTTGGGTACAGGCTTAGAGACACCAGGAATCGGCTGGGAGAGACTGCGTTTGGGCTTCCCTGCCCACTCGAATCCGGAATTATTCTGCGCGGTGCTGTCTTCTCCCAGGTCGGTTGAGAGACCACAGCGGCCCAGTTCAAGGTCACTGTCTAGTTTGCAGAAAGCGGTTCGGCCGCATATGCAAATTAGGCAGGGCCTGGGCCCCAGAAGGGTTGTGAGCAGGAGTTGGGGGCGGGGTGGAGAAGGAAGATGAAAAGCGTCTGGGAGAGCCTGGGCCCCCTGACCGACCCCTCAGCTCTCTCCATTTCACCCCTTTGGGGCAGTCAGGCTTGGGACCAGACCTTTGGCTGCAGACAAGACTGGGGGTTAGGGGTAGGGGGCTTAATCTCTTCTTTCATCACTTCATGCCTCCTTCAAAGGCTGGAGCCCACCTGGCTTCCAGCCCTCCCTAGCAGTGCCCAGGACCTTTCGACCAGATTGGGAAACCCCTTAGCTAGGTACTGCTTTCTAGGGATCTGCAGCCTGGAGGAAGGGGACTTACAGGAATGCTGGGTGGGGGAGCCCAGCCAGACTTTTAGGCACAACAAATAGCCTGGGGCCAGCAGAGTCCTTATGTCCCCCATCCTCCTGCCCACTGGCTCTTCTGGCCCACTCCCACCGAAAGACCCTAGCCCAATTGCCACTCAGAAAGTGAGAAGGGGTGAGAGCCCCCAGGCCAGCACATCTGGGAGACCAACTCTATCCCCCACTTCAGCATCCCTAAATGGACCATCTTCTCCCATTTTCTCAGTCCTTTGCCGCGCTAACAGTTAAAGAGTGCCGCAGCTCTGACATTTTCCCCCTCCACCAGCAGAGGATCTCCTCCACCTAGTGAACTACTGAGTGTCAGGAAAGGTGTGGGAACCAAGTTAAAAAAAAAAAAAAAAAACTCATCAAACGCCACACCCACAGCCGCCTGCAGCATAACCGAGACCAGGGCTGGTCTCCGCGGGTCTCTAAACTGGGCGGGGAGTGCGGACTACCCCGAACGTCCTCGCCCCTCAGCCTGGTCCTCTGGCTGTGACGACGTCCACTGGCCAGGCCCAGCTCTGCGGAGGGGCTGAGATCTGCTTGGGGTCTGCTCCGCACAGCTACCCAGCTGCTTTCCAAACCCAGGACCCCAGTCCTGGTTCAAGGAGGGGGCCACGAGCGGATTGGGGCGGGAGCAACCAGCCCAGGAGTCTGGTAGGGGTGGCAGATGTACTACCAACGATGAGGTTGGCTGGTCTGAGAAAGCGGGGAGAGGGGGTGTCCACTTACCTTTGGAGACAAGAAGAGGTTCAGAAGGGTGAGGGGCAGGGGTTCTCAGCCTCAGAAACCTTCTGGATCCCCCCACCCAAGGCCGCCCGCAGGCCCAGCCGAGGTATCGAGAAGGGCGGGGCGGGGGAGGCGGAGGAAGCGGCCAGCGGCAGGCAGGCGCGCGGGAGCTGAGTTGCCAGAGCATCTCTGGAGAGGCCGCCTTTTATGGGCGTTATTAGCGCCCTTGTCTAGACTGGAGACTACACCTCCTCCGTGTGTAAACAGAGGCGGCGGGCTCGGGCGGGAAGGGGGATGGCGCGTCAAGGGGGCTAGCGGCCCTCCCCTTCGCTGGCCACCGGAAGATCAAGGCCTTTTCCACCCTCCCCCCTTCCCTCTGCTCCTTGTGATGTCAAGGTCAGAAAGACCTAGTCACGGTCAAGGCTAAAAGAGGAAGAGCCTGGTTGGTTGCGAACAGGCTCTGGCCCCCTCCTCCTCCTCCCAGAAGCCCCTCGCTCCCCAGGGCCCCTCAATTCACCACCAGTGGCTGTCTAGATACACATCTGCCTGAATCGCCCTCGGAGTTTTCTTGGGGGGGGGGCTGCGATACTATTCAGGACAGACCCCAGCGGATCTTAGGGTGGGGGTGCTCTCTTGAACAGATGGAGCCACGGAGGGGGCTGTCTGCCGCATGGACCCCAGCTCCAATGGGAGGGCTGCTCAGAGAGATGGCAGCTGCCCCAGGGGCCTGCCCCCGCCTTGCACCCACACTGGCCTGCTGTCCCCGCACTGCTGACCCAACCGCCTGTGGATCAACCCCAGGAGCAGATGGTCTCAGGAGCAGACAGTCATGGAGGGATCTGCCAAGAGAACTGCTGGCCTTGTTCCCTCAGGTGGGTTCCTGGTTGTAGGACTACTGGCTGAAAGGCCCATTCTGCTGGCCTGAGGTCTAGTGACAAAAATTCGGATGGGTAAGGGTTCTTTCTCCCCAGCTCAGGAAAGGACCTAGCTAAGCTCTCTCTGGCAGCCTGGGAGAGTGATTTCCAGATGGAGAGTTTCTTGAGGCCCCAGCCCACCGGCCTCCCAGTCCTTGACTGGGGATAGGGGAAGTGCCATCAGATTATGAGAAAGATAGTGGGAGCCTCTATCCCTCAGTCTGTTTGTGTTCCCACACAGAGATTTCACCAGCCCTTCAGACCTCCCCTACCCTCTTGTACCCTCATATTTGCCTTCACACTCAACCGCACTCTAACACAACACCAGGAGAGTGGCCTTGCAGAGAAAGACTTTTTACATATGTAAATACACTCTGCACCTTGGCTGACAATGTTCTCACATATACAATAGAATACATGCAAGCAAGACATTCTCCACTGCTCAAAGGCTCTACACATATACACACACACACAAACACACGCATACATAAACACACCATTCCCAGGAATGGACCATTCTCAGAGTTCCCAAAGACAATGTCAATTCATGGAAAAAGGAAAGGTAAGGGGCCAGTACAATCAGGTAAAGAATACTAAATTTCCCCACTTTGCCTTCCCCAAACACACACCCTCAGCCACATACAATGCTTGCTTACTCTTATGAAAGACTCATCATCTCTGAAATTAATCTAGGCATGATAATCCTCCAAAATTAACCCAGTTATATTTAATCTAGTGCATGATAGAGTCCTAAACACCCTGGCACACTGGAGTTCACAGGCACTCAGAGGAATTGCAGTCATTGCCAGGGTTACCAGTGTCCCAATGCACCCCCGTGAGCCTGCACAAGTTTCCTCTTCTCCTTTCATTACCACCTTCTGGGGATGTAGGTTGTGTCACTCTGTAGGGGAAGACTCACTCATAGGATCATGTGTGAGTTTGTGTACAGCAGCTGAAGGATCCTTTGAGAGAACTCTAGACTTCTTTCTACTTACTGTGCTCCAACATCCACTGTGCCTAAAGCAGTACCTAAAGAAATCAAGAGAGGTGGGACCCATAGTAAGAGAGCCCTAAGGCTTCTTGTCTGCTAAGTTCCTTTTTCTGACCAAATATACACATTTAGTCTCCAACTCCTTTCATCTTCAGGGAGATCCTAGGGGTTTTTGGAGAGAGGTTGGCATAATGGATGGGAGAGGGAAGGGAGGTGGAATTCAAAATGAACCTTATTCCTGGGAGATTCCTCTATTCCCTCTCAAATCTCCATTGCCCAAAGTGTGACTCTTTGGGTAGTTAACACAGAGTTGAGACTGAGTGAACAGGACTGGCAGCCAACTTAGTAGCGCAGCTCCACACAGGACAAATTCTTTGTCTCTTTGTCCCTCAGACTCTGTGTGTCCGTGCGCGCATGTGTTTCACCCCCAGAAATAATTTAAGTGAAATTTTAAAGTATTCAGCCCCATCAGGCAAAGGGAGAATGGAGAACTCTGATTTCTAATCTGACGCCTCCAGTCTTTCTGCGTCTCAGGAGAGGAAAAATATATATAAATAAAAATTGCTGCAGTAAAGATTTAATCTGAGATAACATTGTTTTAGGCTATATTGCTTTTTAAAAGTCTCTTAACCTGACAACTTAACGATCTCATTAACTCTGCCAGATAGGGAGATAGGCACTGACGCGACAAGGAAAACAAATTAGTGGCAGCATCTACATAGGCTCCTGATTGCCTAGAAGACTGGGGTTCCCAGGAACGCTAGAGAGTAAAAGAGGGGTTGGTTTGGCAAACTGGGGGCTCAAAGAGTCTTAGCATCCTGACCTCTCTGGACAGGCTAGCGGGGGAAGAAAAGAGAGCAGCCAGGGAAAGCTGAACTTGAAGCTGCGCCCACCAGGCAGGCTGTACTGATCCCATCCCAGCCCTAACTCCAGCCCAGAAATGGCTTAAGGTATTTGGCAGCCTCTGGGGGAAGTAGGGCACCAAGAGCCTAAGGTTATATCCCCCCCATAGCTTCCACCACTACCCACCCAGCTCCCAGCTGGGATGCTGTCTTCTCAGCACCCAGAACCAGGTCTGAGCTCCAACTATTAACTGAAACCACCAGCAAAGTATTTTTCTCACTAACCTGCTTCCAAGCCTTTTTGTCACTGATTACATCTTTCCCTCCTCAATATACACTCATCTAAGTTGGTTGTTAGGATAGGAAGGAGTTTTCTCCTGTTTAGACAGTATAGATTACCAAAAATAACTCAAAACTTAAGTGGAGAAAAATACTGGTTTGGAATCCACCTAGCTGGGGATGACGTATATACCCTCCCCCTTGCCTATTCTGGCTGAGTCAGGGTATCATAGGCTGTCCTGAAGAGCTAGTGGACAGAAAGGGCTTCAGAAGAAATCTAAGCAATAAAATCAAGGCAAAAAAAAAAGACTTTATTTTAAAAACAGGTTTATGGGCTTTTTTCTTTTTGCATTCAGTACATTGTCATTCAGACATCACAATACTATATACAGATACACAACATTTTTTTTAAAAAAAGAGCCTATTTTTGATGGACATTTCAAAAGAACACTGTTTTGTAATGCACCAGTGGGAAGGGAAGAGGTGAGGGGGCCCCCACAGCACCAAGTTGGTCTTTGAGGAAGGAAATGTTAGGCAGCATCTACATTTAGCTGGCTAATTGGGGGCCAGTTATTCTAGCCTCCTGGACTGGCTCCTCTAGCTCTCCTCTGGAAATCAGTGAAAGTGAAAGCATGAAGCCTCTCTTCTGCGCTATTGCCTGGGTGGAGAGGTGACTGGAGAGGGACTCTGCTGAAGGACCCACTCTCCATCCCCTTGGAAGAGAAGTCTGTCCTTAAGGAAAAAGTTCTGCCTCTGTTCCTGGCCTAATCCCCAACCTCCCCAGATAGAGAGAGTGAAAGAGAAGAGATAAACCATATTTAGCAGCGTGGTTGGAGTGTTGGTCCTCCTTGGACGTCCACATGTTGACTGAGAACAGAACAGGGGAGGCAGTGAGGGCAAAGGCAGCTCCTGAGAAATTCATTTCTTGGGATGGAGGGTTGAAACAGACAGGAAAGAAAGAAAACCTACCAGCTCTGAGCGCCATCTGTACTCCAAGCACGCTGCCAGATCACTAATAATTATCATTAATATTAACATGACTTTAAAAATATGCACAGAAAATCTTTACTGGGAAACCTTGCCTAAGGAGTGTGGGAGGGACAGGGAAGGAAAGTATGAGCTCCCGGGATCCTGCTCCAAAGCCGCACCCTTAACGAGGGTCTGTCTTCTGCCAGCCTGGTCATAAGATGAGGCAAGAATTGGGGTCATTCCTCAACCCTGATTTCGTTGGAATGACTGGGCTCTTCGCTGCCACTTGGCTTGCTGGCAAGGGGAGAGGATAGCCTTGCCTGGATAGCCAAGGGGAGAGGAAGCAATAGCCTTCCTCCCACAGCCTACCTGGACCCACCTCCAAAGCTGCTGAAGCCGGGTGGGTCCTGTCCGAATAGGAGTAGAGGCTAGGGATGGGATGGGGAGTAGGGGATGGCCAAGCCCGCCTTAGCCCCAGCCTCCCTGCCTCCCCCGGCACGGTTCCTCTTTCCCGTTAACATTAAATACTCGTCTGCACTGGCGCAGCGTCCATAGGGTTAGGTTATGGTACAAAGCGGCGACATAAATAGACGGGGTGGGCAGCTGGGTGGGCGGTCAGGTGGAGTGGAGATGAGGCGCTTTTGATTTGCTGACCACCTTCTTCTCTTTGACCCGCCGGTTCTGGAACCAGATGGTGACTTGGCGCTCGGAGAGGTTCGTGGTGGCCGAGATGCGCCGGCGCTTCTCTTTGGTGATGAACTTGCTAGCCGCGTACTCTTTCTCCAGCTCCTTCAGCTGTACCTTAGTGTAGGGCACTCGTTTCTTGCGCCCACGTCGGTAGCTGCTCACTTCGGGCTGTAGGGGAACCACGTCTGGGGAAGAGAGAAGGCAAGCGGGAGGAAGTGAAGCGCGGTAGGACCGAGACAGGGGCTGAAGGACGCTGCCAAGGCGCAGGATTCCCACAGGGGTTCAGATCGGGCCAGCGCATTGCTCTCCCTAATAAAGCCCCCTAATCCTTTGCACCTCTGTTATTAGCAGGGCTATGGATAGGGTGAGACCACCGGGGTACTCACCTCCCTCGAAAACTTTAAAGGAGCAGGCACCAAATACTCAGCAATCAAGATAACATTTTAATGCAATGATTAAAAAATTCAACACGAATGCAAAAAATCCATAATGAACAAAATATCAATTTTTAAAGTAAACGCAGGATCAGTATTAACTGATTTTTCCTTTTGTTTCAGGCTCCAATGTGGCTCTGCACAGCCTTGCTATTAGGATCCATGCATCCTTAGAGCCCCTCACCCCCATTTACCCTGGCCTGCCAGCCTGCAGGGTTTCAGGTATTCAGAAAAATCCCTCCTTCCTGCAGGTTGGTTATTTAAGTGCCTATCAGCTTATACTCTACTCCATCATCAGAGGAAGGAGTTCTGTTGTATGCTTCAGGGAGGGCATGGCACAGCGGGGGGTCAGCTTCAGTGGGCACAGACCACCAAATGGGTCCTCATGCCTTTGGGTCCTCATGCCCTGCACTAGGGGCCTGAGGCACTAGCGACCCAAGGCACCAACAGATAGAAAAAACGTGTCCAGGTGAAGCCAGCCTGCTTTGGGGCCAAGCACTCTAGGAATTAGGGCCAAATGTAGTGAACCACCTCACAACACCCAAGGTGGGAGGTCCTGGCCTTGAGACATAAGGAGTCAGGTCCCTGGAAGTAGGGGCTCCACATCCAGTCCCACCAGAACAGCAAATTCTGTTCCAACTCTCTCCCTCTCCATTCCTTCAAGGCGAAAGGAAACTGTCTACATTACATGCACCAATTCTAACTCTACGCCCTAAATACCTTGCCATCCCAACCACTACTGCCAGTTCAGTTTCTTCGGGTTCTGAGAATTTCATAGAAACTAAAAACAATATATGTCACTTATAACCCCACCTTCCACTCCACCCTCACCCTTGTCAATAAAAGGTCATAGCAACACTTTCAAGGGGAAGTGGGGAATTATCTGAATAACTCAGCCCTCATTTTTTCCCATATTATTATTAGATCTCTGGCGGAAGCTAATGAGAAGGACCGAATATTCGGGGTTTTCCCTTCATCCCTACTGCCTTTTGGAACTATTGGGCACAGCCCACAGCAAGGACACAAAGTTCTTCCTGAAATGTTTGTTCCCACCCCACCCTCACAAAGCACCTTCCCTACATCCATCCCAATTGGGTCCGCTCTCTCCCAGGGACTCTTGTCTATATAGGATGGGGAGAAAAGCAGTTGCAATGAAATGCAGAGGGAAATAAAGTGCTCAAGAAGAAAATGGGAGAGACAGGTTCCCATGGCTTGGTGTGGTGTCTTCATAGTGACAATTTCTCAGGAAAATTGTTGGACTTGGCATTTTTCTGCCTCTGTATGAATGAGCCAACATTTCTTAAAAATCTGAAAAACAAAACAACTTCATTTTAACAGATTAGATCCTTTAGGTTAAAAAGGATTTTCCTGAATATGATCTTTTGTTTTTAAATCTCTCAGTTCTCAAATTTGTTTTATTCTTACAGATGTAACTATAATTCCAGAAATTGATGATTTGGGGAGAATACAATGAAGAGGGTAAGTCGTGATACCATGAGTTTGAGTTTTTGTTTTTAATCTTCAGAACATTTCTTCAGGCTTATTTTATTAAACCCACTTTATAAGATCAGGAGTCTGAGGGTTAGAGTGCATAAAATAACTGGTAGAGCCAGACTTTAAACTTAGATTCTTCTGACTTTTAATAAAAATGATACAGTAAGTTTTAAATGGAAACAGGCCACCTGGTTTTATCCAGCAATAAAACACCTTATTTTCCCTGGAAAGTAAAGGGGAATGAAGGTGGGTTTTAGTTTCTGAATTAACCAGATAATGGCCCCTAATTTTTTTTTTACCTCACTTTCAGTAAACTCTCACAATTACCTACCCAATTTTGATTCTCTAAACTCTAACTCTATATTTCTAATGAGACTTAATCAACACAATTCTAAAAAATCAGTTATAGAAAAAGTAGACAACTGGTCTAAACTGGTTATTTTTCTCTATGGGATGCCAAAGATTGATTTGGCCAAGTTTTTCATGGATCAGACCAAACTGTAGGTTGTTTTGGCCTCTTGGGGAAATAGCTCCGGTCTTGCCTTCTCAAAGAAGCCCCCTTTCATTGCCTACTGCCTTGTCTGGAAAGGAAGTGGGATCTACAGATGTGGGAACATCTGGTAGCTTAGACCTCAAGTTGTATCTATACTGCCTAAAGTGACTGGGGACTTGGGTATTAATTTTACAATCACCCCTTCCCTAGTCTCCCTCCAGATCACATACACAACCCATTCCCTACCTAGGAGCCTAACAGACATCTTGAAGAGTGAATAAATCATATCAATTCTCCGCTATAGCTTTCTCTTAGGGCCGAGGGGCCGCTGTGTACAGCTTTCCACAGCCCACCCACTCTTGGCCACCCACCCCCACAAGTGGGCTCTGGGCTCTGAAGAAAATCTTGTCTAGCTAAAAATCCAGCCAGCTGCTCTTCTCAACCAAAATTCAAAGGCTTGTCACTAGGGACTTCTAGTCTGGCCCAAAGAGCCCACTGTTTCTCCCTCTTTCTCTCTCCCCAATCCCATCTTTCCTTTTCCCCCCTCTCTGATTCTTTCCTGAAATTTCCTCTCTGTCAGAAGGAAAAAAAAGTGTCTACACTGATCATATGGGGGGGGGGAACAGCAGTGAAGGAAGGGTCTGTATAATTGGGAGAAGGAAGAAGCCACAACACATCTAGCCCTAATTATCTGGATCTTGCTGAACAATTGCCTCCATCTCCCACACCAGCCCAGACTGCCATAGATGAGGTTTCTCAGAGCCAGAGGCGCTGAAGACAGACAGCAGTGTTTATGCCTAGATGTTGCCGAACAAACCACAATTGCATAGACAGAGTTATCTGGAAATCTCACTACTTCTAAAAGATCTCTGAGTGGGTAGAAAGATGGAGGGTGGTGTCTGAAGATAATTCCTAATTTACCTGCCTCTTGCCTGGACCTCTGCACTCACTGAATACACCAGCTCAATTCTATTTCCACACAGGGAATGTGTGAGCGCATAGCTTCTAAGGCACACCGGGGTTTTATATCTATTTCCATGCCGTAATTTGCAAGTGCATTAAATCTCAATTGGGCTGTATTTTTTTTTTATTTCCAAGATATTTTTCTCTAGGAAGCTGTGATCAAAAAGTGTTTATTTTTAAGTGTCGTTATTTTTTTCCTGGGAACCTTCAAGATGCTTATTTTGTTCAAAGATATTTCTCCCCAATCTTTCATCCCCACCCCACTCCACATGCATACACAAGGATGCCAGAGCAGCGCTTTCTCTTCCACTTCTTCACTCTAAACCAATTGCCCATTGCTCTAGGCCTGTGGCCCAGCACACAGTGGCTCTAGTAAGCATCTGCTCCCCTGCCCCTTGGTCCCTTGGCATGGCCTATCGGCTCCCCTGTTCCAGGAATTCCTGCTGGATCCCCATCTCTTAAGGAGCTTTCTATTTTGGCAAGATGAAGAATTAAGGAGCCATCTGTCTATAATACATTATTGTATATCTACATGTAAATTGCCTAACTTCTAGAAATGTTATGTGTTTCATATTGGGTAGTTAATACAAAATGATATTATAAAAAAATTTTATAGCCAATGCCGAGTAGGTGATGCATGATACCATGTACTAAAATCATACCATCCTTAATTCTGGCAGTCAGAAATGGGGTATCTAGGGTGGATCACACCCTGGTACTGAGTTGTATTATACTAAATAATTTCATATTTACAAGAATGCTATTTGCTACACTCTCTAACATCATTCAGTGATTTTTCACCGCCCACCTCCACCTTCAGTCCCGGGTGCAGAGGAATTTCAGGCCCACCCTTAGGAGGTCTTCAGGTCTATGCTTTCCAATTGAAACAGCCTGGCATGTGGAGCTAGGGGGCTCTTTGGGCAGAATGTGGAGACATCTGTGGTTGCCCCCCAGCCCATTCTAGGCATCAGAAAGGAGGACCCTCTCCCACTACACTCTTTTTACAGGGAGAACAGACTCAAATTTCCTAGACCCTGATTTCTTAGTGCATGGTGGAATCCGAAGCTCCTGATGTGGTTTTGGAAGATCTGGGTAGTCTTTCCCCTGGGTAGTGTGGGAATTGCAGGATCCTTTCTTGTTCAGGAATGGCCTCAATAAGAGAGGGAACTGGGCATCTGGGAGCTCTCCCCTCCCATACATAACCAGATAAGACCAAAGGGTCCGCAGCACCGGCCTGGATTCCCCACCTCTCATGCCCACATCCCTCTTTCTGTGTCTGGGGCACGGATAACTAACTCTCTCGACCATATCTGGGAGAGTTGGCAAAGAAAACGTCCATAGGATTTGAGTTTAGTATACCAGATAAAATGTTACATTCCAGAGAGGGATGCAAGCTCCCTTCTCTCCACTCCCTCTTGAGAGATGTTAGCTCTTCTGCTCCCTCAATAATCAAGACATTCGTGGTCGATTTTAAAAAATAAATAAAAGAAAAAAGAAAACCTACATTTGTGTAGACTATGGCAAATTAGACTGCTAGTTAAAAAAAATAATACTGTCTAGTGCCTGATCGATCCTGAAAATTCAGGCAAAGAAAGTGGGGGTTCTTATTTCCCCCCCAATTATTTGGTGGGTTGAGGGTTTTGTCCTGGATTCCAAGACACTGGTCCACCCCACCCCCATCCCTGGCTGGAAGCGGGCTTTGGGGCCAGGAGCCCCGTGTGAGGCTGGAGCGTGAGGGGGAGGAGATGAGCTACTGACCGAGCAGAGCCCGCGGCCCGGCGCTCGGGCGCCTGTGATTGCTTCACTCTCCGCCCGGCAGCTCCAGGGAACGTGTCGGAGCAGATTTCTTCCCCGGCGCATTCCTCAGCGCAGCTCGCCCGGCCGGCTCCTTCGGCAGCCCAGCCGAGCGGGCGCGCCAGAGCCAGACGGCGGGGGTGGCTCGGGCGCGGAGCCCCGGGGCAGGCAGGGCGGGGAGGGGTCCCCGGCGGCGGCAGCGCTCAGGCCCCTTCCTTACCTGGGAAGGGAGACTTCCAGAGATGGGCGGACTGCGACTGTTCCTTGGAGCAGTACACCTGACTGTCCCAGCCATTGGAGAGAGCCCAGTGCTGGTAGCCTTCGACGGGGATGAGCGCGTCGTGACGCGGCTCCGGGTGCCCGCTGATCCCGGGCACCACAGACACGTCCAGGTAGCCGGGCATCGCCTGGTAGGAGCTGGCGAAACTGGGGTAGAAGGCGAACTCCTTGGCCCTGGAGGACAGGTCGTCAGCGGGCAGGGCGCCCGACGGCTCCGGGTATTTATCGCCCGGGTGGTAGGCGCAAGGCTTCTGCTGTAGGTTCACGTTGTGCGACAGGCGGCAACCGTAGTAGCTGCCCCCGAACGGGTAGCCATAGCCCAGGGTGGCGCTGGACGAGGTGGGGGGCGCGGGCGGCGGGGCGCACTGGCGCGCCGCCTCTGGGGCTGGGATGTCCGTGTAGACGGCGCCCTGAGGCGCGCCCAGGGGAGCCGGCGGACGGCCCAGCACGGGGTGCGGAAGCAGGTCTCGGCAGTGGCTGGCCGGACAGCTGCTGCCCAGACCATCCATGCTCGGGGCTTTGCCAGGGCTCGCTCCGCTGCAGCCGCCCCCCGCTCCGCCCGCGCCGCCGCCTCCCCCACCGCCGCCGCCGCTGCCGCCGCTCTCCGCCGCGCTGTCCTCATAGACGTACATAAGGCTCTCCGGCCAGCGCGGATGCAGGAGCAGCGAAGTCGTCATGACATGATCTGCTGGAGCTTTTTAAAAACTCCACTTGCTTGAGGCAGCGAGCTGGGGAGACACCTCGCTCCCTTTTCCCCTCCCCCATCCCTCCTCCCTTTCCTCCTCACCCCTCCCCTCCTCCTCCTCCTCCTCCTCCTGGTGCATCCACCTCCCTCACCACATTCCCTCTACGCATGCGGAGACACTTCATTAAGAAATCTGCCGGCTCCCGCCCCCCTCCCCTTGGCACCTCTCCTGCGCCCACGTGACACTGTCCGCGCACGTGACGTCCTGGCTGAATCTCCTGGGGTTCCCACCCCACTAGGTGGGGCGGGGCGAAAAGAAGAAGGTCTCTGTTGATTGGCTCTCGGGAGGGGCAAAGGAGGAGGGAACTGGGAGATTTAAAGGGACAGGGCGCCGCCCCCTGGCAGGCCCCCAGGAGAGAGAGCGAGGAGGGGGAGGCTGAATTTGGCCGACGTAAAGGGGTCTAGGGAGGAGTGGACTGTAACTGGGCGCCTCCCCCTAGGCTTAGGATGTGCACAGGGGAGACAGATCCCTACCCCCCAACCGATCACCGTGACTGCCGAATTCTCTGGATTGGGGTTTGGAGCTAAGGGTCGGGAGGAAACCGGGTTTTACAAAATAATAAATGGAGAAACTAGAAAACTGGCAGGAGTGCTCTGGCCCTGGAAGGCTCCCCTCCAGTTCGTGGCTGGAAAGAACTGATGCCTATGCCACAGGGCGAGCCTTTGATGCGGGAATTGTGTTTCCACTTAAAACCTTCAGCCACTTTCCCAAAAGCCCCAGTTGTCTGGAAAAGATCCTCTTCTCTACCTCGCTGGGGGATCTCCCTCAAGCACAGCGGAGAGGACTGGGGGATGTGATAATCCCCAAATACAGACCCTAACACACTGGGTGAAGAGTTGTGAAGCGGTGGAATACTCTCAGCCGGAAATGGAGAAAGAATAAAAGGAGGGAAATGACAATATAAGACTTATATCTGAATATACCATAGAAATAAAAGCGTCGGGTGAAATTTTTCAAAGAAATGGGGTTAGGGTGGAGAATTCGGTCTCGGAAAAGCTAAAAGCCCTGCACAAATATAGACATACAAAAGAAAACACGGAGAATGAGAGAGAATTGGAGCTGCCTTTTGGAGGGAATTCTCCCTGGTGCAACTCTGGGGGACCCCAGAAGTCCTACCTCCGCCCCCGTAGGACCTACCTCTGCCATCCTCGGCCTGGGTTGAGCCCTGCTGGAAGAGCCCAGGGGCCTGACAGAGCCCAGACCCGTGCAGTTCCCAGTTGAACAACCTCACTCTAGTTCCCACGGCTTTCTTGAGTCACTCCCTTTTGGTGCTGAGTATTTTCATGCTCTAAAACTGCCCCTATATCGAAGAAAAGATTGACACCAAGTTACTGATTTTTTAACCCCCTACCCCGCTTCTTTCCTCCAAAATCTCCCGACTTGTCAGGGGCATCAGTAGAATCACCCCTTTCTGGGGCAGCATCTCTGTGGAATAGAGCCAAGTTCTCTTTCAGCACAGGGCCTCCCTGAGGAGAAGAGGTAATAAAGAGAGAGAAATAGGAGAGGAGAGGGGCTGCAGCATCTCCCTCTTTCCTGCGGCTGCCACAGGTTTTAAATGCTGGGTGCTCCTAGCCAGACAGCACACCGACTGTGGCCACGCAGTAGCCCCCTGCCAAGCCAGACCCCCTAGACCCTTCAAACCCAAGAGCAAATGGCCAGGTCTATGCTCAGACCACCAGGGCTGCCTCCCTCCTCCCTGTAGGGAGAAGGTGGTGTTTGACGGTTGAGAGCACCGGGTCGGTGAGTTAGGATAAGAAACATAATTCTTATCAGTGCCATCCTCATCCAGAAGGGTCAGCTCCAGAGTTCAGAAGGCATGCTGCGGGCTGGGCTGACAGTAGGAGGAAAAATGCAACATAGAGAGGTTTGGAACATAAGCAGGGCTGCTAAGTGTGTGTTGGGGGCAATGATGGTGGGGCGAGGAGAGAAAAGCCAAGTGGAAGGTGGGGTCTTCTGGGAGTCGGAAGGGCTACGAAACTGGTTATACTGCTGCTGGAGTCCAAGGTCAAGGTAAAATGAGGAGCGCAAACAGGGCCTGGCCAAGTCTAGACTGGCTCGTGTGACCTTGGCCCCCTTGCCTGGGGCCTGGCTGGTGGTGGTGGGTGGGTGGGGAGGTCTGCCTTTTTCCAGCCGGGGGTCTTAGAGGTGGCGTGGAGGCCTGGCCTCCCCTCCTGTGAAGTACTACGCCCGGTGGAGAATCTGGGGCGCCGCGGACTGGGCTCTGTGGGGCCGCCGGGAGAAACAAAGGGCCTGAAACGCCTACCAGGTTCCTGGGGTTCCCTTCCAGGTCCGGCCCAACGCCAGACGCGTCTCCCACGGGCCGGGACTCAAAGATTCGTCCCTCCAGCCTTTGGGAGTAGGGGCAGAACGGCGGAAAGGATCTGGGTGCAGGGCGGTCCAGCAATAAATAAAATTAATAGTATGTTCTTTTCCAGGTTTATGTAAGGGCATTAACTATTCCTATTGCAATGAGATATAGATTTAATTAACCCGGCAACTTTACAATTTCATTTATTAGGGGCACTGAGCGGCCAAAATTTAGTGGAGGAAAAGAAAGCGAACCAAAGTCCCCTTCGTCAATAAGACTGGCTAAAGATGTAACAGCCACCCGCCCTCCCCAGCGACTTGGGGGAGTGGAAAGGCTGGAAGGCAAAGTTGGGGCAAAGGGAGCTAAAATCGGCTGGGGAAGTTCGCATGCTCTGAACTGTTTCCCCTTCTTTCGCTTGGCTCCCCAAGACCTTTCGGTGCCTGCAAACGCAGGCTCCAAGTCTGGGGCGCGCCGGGATCAGGGAGGGAGACGCCGCTGCAAGAGCCTGCGGGCGGGCGGTGGAAAGTAAAGCCTTGTTGGTTAATTAACTTTAAGCCTGGGGTCACTTCTCCCCCCTCCCCCGAAAAATATGTGGATCTTGCTGAGACACAAATAAAATCAAATTAAACACTCCAGGAGAGTATGCACCACTGGAAACGTAGTAATTACATCTCCGAGGCGATCCCGCCCTAGAAAGCCGGGCGCTGAAACCCTCGGCTGCGGCGCGCTCACCCCCCGCCACCGGCCACGCCTCGCCCCGCCGGCTTCGGGGATGAGGCGCTGGGGCTTGACTACAGATGAAGTTTAGAGAAAATCAAGAGAAACGAGAAGGAGTGTGGCTTCTTGGTCTCTAGCTGAGCTGCTGGTGTGGGGGGAAAGACGGAGCATGTAATTATACCGAAGGAAAATGGGAAATGGCCTCTCGGCGCGGCCGGGAAGCGCTGATTCCGCTCTGGGCTGCTTTTTCAAAGGGACATCTGCAACCGCGGGGCGGCAGGAGCCACTCTGCCCTCGGCTTCCTCCCGTGAACCGAGTCCCCAGCTAAGTTCAACTCTGAAATTTTTTCTTTCAGATACTCCAACATATAAAGGAGATATGTGATGTGCCTATTCACTGGAAGTGTGTGTGCGTGTGTGTGCACGCGTACCTGTGGGTTTGCGGACTGTGCAGGCTGCGTGCACTGCTTCAGCACATGCCCGTGGAAAAAGCCCAAATGTGTTCATAAAGATATCCAGCTCTCTGCCTAAATCCACTATATGCAAATAAAGCTCTCTGTCTGTACACACTTTTAATTTACATGCTTATCCTACTCAAAGACATTCCCCAGGAAAATATAGAGAAATGAGGAAGCAAATGTCTGTCTTTCTGAAGTTGAGGAGTGTAGTTTCTGGCCCACTGTATTAAAGACAAAGTGGCCGCTGGAAGGTGCAAACCTGATACACACACTCAAGGGCTGGGTATAGCTTCAATAGGAAAAAGGATGAAAGAAATGGGGTTGGTGTGTTCCTCATTCAATGCTCAAATTTCTCCTCTGAAAATTAGCCATCAGATGATTTCCCTCTCTGCCTCCCTCTTCTCTATTTCCTCTATATTCCCCAGAAAGAAAGAAAAAAGGCTTGAAGCCCTGAAGTTCCTGCCCCCCCTTTTTTAATGGGAGAAATTCCAGTTTAAAAAAAGGAGGGGGTGGGTTAAGCCTGTAGGAGAACAAAGAGCCTCACCACCATGGGGTCTGGATTCTGGCCCAGACTTGGGGCCTTGTAGGGCAGGCAAAGAGTTTGGAGGCCCTTTCCTGCCCAGGGTGTGGGCTTGAGGATGGAAGAGGAGGTTTGTGGAGGACAGAGGAGATAGGGCCTAAGCTATCCAGGAAAGAAAGTGATGTCTGAGATCGAGAAGCCACTTACAGGAAGTGGTTGGGGTTCAGAAAGGAGCTATGAGGGGGCACCCTTGAATGCATTTCTGAATGGAAAGACCCTTGGGCACACTGGGAGAAAATTCCTGGTGGGCTGCAAAGGGTGATATTAGTGGAGAAGGAAATAGAAGTGGCTGATCCTGGAGCTCCCTGACCCTTCTGGGTCTTCTCCTCTCCTCTTTCCCTCTACCTCTCTGGGCTCCAAATCAGTGCAGCCAAGGAGCATGCAAACATGGATGCCACCTCCCAGGCTCCTGGATCCCTCTGGAACCTGCTCTACTTCGATCTCTCCACCCCACACAATCTAGCCTCAGAGGAGGGCCACCAGGCCTCTTCTCCCAGCCTGGAAACTCACCTCCTGGACAGCGGCTGCCATCCTGGCATCTTCCACTTTTATTGTTCTCCCTCCCTAGGCCCCCAGCTTGAGATGGGACCAGGGTTGCTGAGGCATCACTTTGCTCCTTGTTTCAGAGTTTCCTGCACTCAAACCCAAACTTGCCTTCCTCCAGGCCCCACTTATTTCCTGTTTTAGATATCAGGGAAATCCATTCCTCTCTGCTGCCTAGTGAGGACTCCGCAGTGCTCGTTGAGGTTTCGGGACCATCTCAAACTTTTCCCTGTCTGGCTCTGCAGGGATCTATAAAGGGGTCAGGGTTTAGGCCATCACCACTCTTTTCCTGCATTCTCCTCCAGCCTGCCCCTAATTGCAAACTCTGCCTGGTGGTTTACAGGGTTTGCTCAGGGAAGTCAGGTGGCCCCTTCTACTGAGGAACTGTCAGGAAGCCTCCTCCAGTGGCCTCCCAGAGCCCCCAACCCCAGCCCTCTTTCTTTCATAGCTTCCCCTCCTCCTTGACCCACCAAGCTCCACACAGAGCCCCTTCTCCAACCCCCCTTCATACACTCCTTCCCCAGCCCTTTTCTAATGCTCACCCTCCCACCCCACCCCTTTCTTTTTGGGCAATATCTCAGTCTGTCACTTGGGCCCCTGCCCCACTCTTACCCCTCATTCACAAAAGAAGTTCAAGGAATAAACAGGAGTTAAGAAATTAACAAAGTATCTCTGCCCCCACTTCTGGCCTCCTCAGAGCTCCTACCCCCACCCCATCCTCTACTGGGGGAAAGGGTCCTCTGTCCCTTTCCCCTCCCCCAAGACACCTCCCCCTTTTAGGAAGCCCTTCAGAAACAGACAAATAAAATCTCTCCTGGTTTTAGGGCCTGTCTGAGAGGGAAGTCCAAGTTCATTTTCAAGTTAGACAAGGGAGCTGAGGGGGGTTGGGAAGAGGTGGAGGAGTGTTTGCTGGGGGCTGATTTGGCTTCCTCACAGAGATCTAACAAAGGCCCCTTTTGGTCAAAAAGCCAACAACCAAATGCCTGGAAAAAGGTATTTATCACTTTCGATCTTTCCTCCATCTTTTAAAGTTTAGGTTTGGGGCTCCTAGAAGGGAGACACATCAGCCACTCTTTATTTTTTCTTTATAAAGAGTTTCAGCTACTTAAAAAATATGGAAAATAACATTTTTCTCAGGGGAAGGAGGGGTTGTGAACCCCAATACAGCATTCCTCTGGGTCAAAGTAGACTGTTTAACCTGCCCCAAAGAATGCTAAATATAAAAGTCATAGCTGAGGGGCTGGGCATTACATCTCTAAGAAGGTGAGGGACGTCCTTGGTGCCATCATGATGTGGGAACTGGAGTTTGGTGGGGTCCCAAAAGACAGATAGTGGAGAGTGTGTGTATTTCATCATGGGGAAGAGGAAAATTTATACCCTAAATGGATCACAACTTAGTTCTCCCTGTGACCAGATACCTTCAGCAGTCACAGCAAAACCACATGCTAATCTGAAAACCATTGAGCAGAACACAAGAAATTAAAGGACCCTCAGAAGATGTCTCAGAAGAAAGAAAATTTAATTCCCCAATCTCCAAAAGAGAGGGACGACCCAAGGCTCAACTAAAGGGGGAAAAGAAACCACTTTTTGCTAAAATGACCAACCTTGGTTAGGATCTATGGAACAAAAAGGCAGAAGGGAGCTTGTGTGTCTGGGTATCTGGGGCAGGATTCCTGCTGGTGATAATTAATTAAGTCTTCTTTAAAGGACATAATTTGGTGCAGTCTTAGTGACTGGAGGGAAACTATCACTCTGATATCCTTGGGGTGGGGGGCTGTTAGACTTTCTCTCCCTTACTGCGTCCTCCCTTTCATCCAAATTTCCTCTTCTTTAGGGAGCATTTAGAGGCACTTTTTTCTCTTAGCTGTGGTGTTGCCTTGTACATGCAGCAAAGCTGGCAAATTTTAAAGGACTAGAAAGGAGGATGGGACATCCATTTTCCCTCTTCCCAAAGATCACTGCAGTCACTTTCATAGTCAGAGATAACTCAGATAAGAGGAATATTTTTCAAGGCACAGAGACCACCCCAGGTAATGGCCTTTAGCATTTCTGGAGAGCATGATTGTTGAGTTCTGGCTTTTGGACAGTGCACTTGCTGGGGAATGCCTGTGTATTGTGCTGGTGCAGCACAGAAGCATTTGTGGATGTCACAACAGTGGTGTTAGTTGGAGCAGGCTGATGGGGTGGGCATGATAGGAAAGAAAATAAGGTTCTAATGAGAGCTTGAGAAAGACCCTGTGAACCTATCAACCCTGCTCCATTCAGAGGCAGTCATCTCTCCCTAGGCTGAGCCATTATAAGCAAATAGATGGGGAAAAAAAGAACATCCTCATGTTTCACAGAGGATGAAATTCTTAAGGTGCAGGAAGAGGGGACTTTGTGCAATTCTTTTCCTACACTTAGGTGTTGGAAGAAGAATTTTCTGCTGCAATCTATATTTATGATTTAAAGTATTTGTAACCCTCTTTTTAGTGCTTGGTTTATCAATGGAATTTCCCTCTGAAGAAGTAATACAAATTTGTTCCTCTCTCATTTATTATAGACTTTTCATTTCTAGACAAGAATGTAATATATGCTTTGTTAGGTGTTAAGGGGACTTTAGATAAATATTAACATAAAATATGTGCCCTCAGATACCCATATCCATATAATTGTGTAATCTTTTAAATTTTTTTGTTTTTTAAAATATTTCCCTTGAATATGACAACTTAATAATGTTTAATTAAGACATTTTAAAACCTCTGATTGTCTTTTTGCCCATGTTGAGAAGGGGGAGCAATGTTGGACCCATATAGTTCTGTGGGTAAAAATATACGTTGGCACAGACGTGTATGTTAATCCATCTCCATTATAATTTGTTTTCTTGATGCAGTTAGCTATTAAGCGAAAGTGGCATTCAGGCATATGTAAGTGCAGAGATGCTTTTTTTAAATTACATTTTTAGGAGAGAATAAAGATACCAGGTCTCAGGATATCCAGGAGCAAGTTTGCAGCATACAATTCTAAAGTCCATTTTTCCTTTAGGCACCACTTACTGGAATTGTGCTCCCGAAACCAACTTGCCATCTCTACAAACTTAGTAGAACCCTAGTATTGGCACTGTTCTTTTGCAGTAATTTTCTCCCCCAGATTTGGGGAGATTCGGGTCACTTCCGGAGCCTGGATGGCGATTCCGCTCAGCCTGAGGAGGCACAGCCGCCTGCTTTGCCAGGAACTCGCGCTAGCATCTAACTTCTACTCTTTCTTTTTCTCTGGATTGTTCCCAAGACAGAGAGTTCCTTAGTTTATTTTGACATGCTGAATTTAAAATTTTTTCCCATGTGGTAATTATCTAGTATTTTATTTCACTAAGTTGGACCAAGCTTCTCGGGGAAAGTCGCTTGCACACAAGACAATAAATGGCCGACACGGAGCACAGCAGGGTGAGTGCCCGTCTTGGGAAGTGCCCGCTCCACTCCTGGGCGCCAGAGCAGATCGGGCGAGGCAGGCACAGGCACACAGGTATTCCAGACGGATGCACGTGTGCACTCTATGGGCTCCTATAGCCGAGCACACAGGGAGTACATTTATTTGTGGGCCCTGAGAGCTCTGGGCGTGTGGGTAGAGGAGCAGACTTACTGGAGTGCCTGGGCATTCTTGAGTGTGCTTGTGTGAACAGACATGGGGGTGTCGGGAGTTAGGACCCTGTGACCCCAAGGGCTCCTGTGCTTATCTACAGGGACACACCCTGACTGCGAATTTCTGTCCGCAACATCCGCTGCCAAGACCAAGAATCAGCTTTCCCTCCCTTCTCCCCCGCTATCCCCTGCTCCCTGAGAAAAGGGCTTCTCCCCAATGGGGAAACAATTTTCTGTACCTTATGCCCCGTCTTGGGGTAGAGAAGTGGTTAAGAAAAATAATCATACATCTAAAAAGATTTCTCAAAAAGGGCTGAGTGATTCCCAGGCTCAAAAAAAAAAAAAAAAAAAAAAAGGTGAGGGGTAGGTGGAAGTGGTGGGAAAGATGGGGGCCAGAGGGATAAAAGCCGTGAGCACAAACTCCTCAAAACCTGGGTAAATCTTAGCTGGCATAATGGCAAAGGAGAAAAGCAAATTATTCAATGTTATGAATCTTAGTATCAATTTCTGTGTGGCTGTGTATTTGTTGCCATTTGCTGAATACAATCATATGAAATGGCATGGTTATATCTTAAACAGGAGCTCACAATAACAATATCTACATATAGCTGGACATGTTTTAAATCTACTTCTAAACTTGGTGCAGTGCAGGTCTACAAATTTCCTATATTAAATCTTATCTTGAGAATGCTTTGTACTTTAAATGGTAGAGACAGGATCATAAACCATGGTGAATTTCTCCTTCCAAACATTGCCAGTAAGAAAGGCAGACTTGCTATCTTACAAAGTTTAGCCCCACCCTTGAAAAAAGTATCCCAAATATAATTCATCCTGGGAAGAAGAAAACCCAACCAACTCTCTCACTCTCCCCAAAGATGACTTCTCCCTTGATACTCCAAGGGTCTGGACCTCTGGGTATAGGCATTAGGGAAGTGGGTTTTTTTGCCAAGTTCAGAAACTTCCCCTCTGGTCTCCAGACTGGCTTCTCAGGGTTAACTCTGAACTGGACAGGGTATCTCAGATGCTCAGCTCAGTGAGCCCGGAATATAGATTTGAATCTGTAATTCCAAATTGAGTTTTCACCTGAAGGCTGTGTGGGGTGATGTCCCAATTTCATTCTGTAAGTGCATATTCAACTTAAGGACTATTTGGAGGTGCTACTCCTACCCAGCTTCAATCATCCTGGAAGAAAACTTGGAAGAAAACTTGGAGCCCAAATATTATTCCAACCAAGAAATACATTTTCCATCAACATAAGCAGAAATCCCTGGTGTGCGCTCTCTCTCTCTCTCTCTCTCTCTCTCTCTCTCTCTCTATATATATATATATATATATATATATATATATATATATATATATATACACACACACACACACACACATACATACACACACACCATATACATTCTGATAATATGAGCCAGCCATACACCTTTTATCACAACAGAAACAATATCCTGCAGGAAATAATGCCCAGGAAGGCAGACTCTGTCCTTTTACGCCAGGAAAAATGCAGAGGACCCATTTCACCATCTTGGAGCACCATTCTCCTCCAGATTTTCCTTATCTCTCTCTCTCTTGTTCCTCTCCAGCACAAACAAACATAATTTGCCTTTTCCTGAATTACTCAAATAAGCAAAAGGTAAGTGAGAATTGTCCGAATTCTTTCAGGATTACACTTCCAGGATGCTTTTTAGAATGATGGAAAATAGTTCCCCACCTTCACCCCCAGGGAGAACCTTAAGCCTGTGACCCACTCCCACATAGTGGAGCCTGAGGAATACTCCAGGCTACGTGAACAGGGACCGCATCTGTAATAACCTAAAAATCTACCTTGGTTACAAACGCCTAGGACAGTAAGAAAACCCCCTTCGGCAGGCATCTCCTTTGCCACCATTTCTTTGACCGTTACTTGGTAGCTTCAGCTTCAAATACGGAAAGCTGCAGAGGACAGTCCCCCTTCTCACGGCCGAAAAGGCACCTTTCCGTGCACTCTGGGACCAAGCCAGCTCTAACGTGCAGACTTATTTTGGGGGAGCCTCAGTGGAAAAGCCAGTGAGGTCATAATCTCGCTCCAGATTTTTACTGCAGAGATTAGTTTCATTGCTTAATTTTCTTCTCTACCAGGGCGGTTCAAAGAGCTCAGGAATATTGCCTTTCTGGCTAATTCCCCAGCGGCTTTTCTGCTCCCGAAAACTGACTACCTCCTTCAGCCGAAATCAGGCGGAGGGAATGGCAGGAGCCGCGCGGGGAGCTCGCGGCCGAGGACTCGCCTTCTCCTGCCCCACAGCCGCGTGCGTCCGACTGGCCCTCGTGCCCCAGACTGGGAGGGATGCGGGCGGTGGCGCTGAGGGCTCTTTCTCCTTCCATCCCGACAGGGACCTGCGCTTCAGTGCCTCCAGGGCACCTTCCTTAAGGTTCAGGTACCTGGGAGAGGGTGCCTCTCTGGGAGAGATCCGCAGGCGGCTTGCCTAGTCCAGAGACCGAAGTCGCCACGCTCCTGGCCTGGGACGGGGCGACCATTATTTTCTCAACTTGAACCAAACGAAATCTGTAACAGTTACAAACCACAGCTTCCAGACGGGGTGGCGCCTGCCTGTCCACGTCTTTGTTTTTTTGAAGGAAATACCCTTAAAGGAAAAAAAAAAATCAATTGGGGAGAAAGTTGTATTTCCAAACAGTCCTAGCGGAACTTGTATGTGTTGGCGCCGCATTAGGGCCTGGCATCTGCCCAACGCCTCCCCACCCTCCCCGGCAGCTGGGTCCCGCCACAAAGTCTCCAGCTGAGGCGGTGGGGAGTCACTTTCCCCGCAATCGCGCTCCAAAGACCCACCGCCCCCAAAAGCCTTTAGGCGCGGCCGCGTCTCGTCTCGAGGCAGTGCGGGAGCTGCGGCGTGGCGGGCAGGCGGTGGCCACTGGCCGCGGCCGCAAGCTGAGCCCGCAGGTCTCCGGCCGCAGGGGCACAGCGCGGGTCCCCCAGACCTGCAAAGTCTTTGGGCCCGGCTTTTGTGTAGATTGGCTAGAAGGAATTAAGGGTTACTGACTCCTGCAGCCTCCAAAGATGGCACTTTGCAACTTTGTAACCCTCAGGGCTCTGCGCAGCCATAGGTACTGTTTGGGGGTCCTCTTCATATAGCATTTAGGGGAGAAGGGAGTAATTTCAACCCTAAGGGTTTACACTAACGGGCTATTTCTTCCCCAAATCCTTTTTTTACTTAGGAAGTCTTGGCTGCGCTTGGCTTTGCAATTTGACAGACCTTTCCCTCTCCCTGTTTTGTTTTTCCAGCATGTGTTCCAGCTGGTCCCAAGAAATGGGGCAGAGGAGGGTGCTTGAGATAAAACTCCAGTGGAAATAGAAGAGAAAAATGCTCACTGCACGGACATGAATCAAGTAGTGAGCGTCATTGCAGAACGGCACATCTGGGGGAGACTGGAGACGCCCTTTTATTTTTAATAGCCAGCTAGAGGTCCAGAATATAGGTAACAGGGGGGATCGAGTTGCTGGAAGCTTTCCCTTCCGTGACGGGTTCCTGGGAAGCTGTTTGCTCCCCACTATGAGTGAGAATTCAAGCGCAGCGGATATGTTTTGTTGTAAACAGTCAAACTCTTCTTGTAATGACCTCATCCCTGCCAGATGTGTCTTCTGATCCTACCAGAATGAGGCACTTAAAAAAATTAAATCCAGTTTTGGAATTAACCTGATGTAAAATATGTCTATTTTGTTTAGGGTTGAAGGGCCAGGCAATTCTTCTGCCTTCAGGAATTTTACTGGCTTCAGAGTCCAGTGGTAAATTATGATGGAATTTTTTTCAGTAGCAAAAAGGATTTTTAAGGGTTGTGTTCACTTCCAGGGTCCCTGAGACCTAGGAGTTTCATGCTTTTAGTCATTACACAAGAGGAAGGAAGTTCCACTGGGAGAAGGAACCAATCTCCTCCAAGTAGAAGGTCTCAGTAATCAAGTGACAGGAGCCTTGTTTATCTTCATGAGGCAGCTGACTCTGTAGCCACCTTTGCTCCTGGTCTTTCACAGAAGTCTTCCTTTCTCTCCCATTCCCTCTACTCCCCACCATCCATCAACATACACCATCTGGAGAAAAGTCTCTTTGGGGAGTGATTTTCTTCCTTTCAAAGAAAGGACTCTCCCAAGTATGCTTTCTATAGTGGTACTCCATGAGGATCTTCTAGCCACTCCTCATCTCTATAGCAACTGCTCCCCTCAAATTTGGTAGCACTTCTCCTGGGCCCACAGCTAGACTGCATTCCCCAGCTATCTTTGTGGTTTAATATGGCCATGTCACTGGATTCTAATTAATGGAACGTATGTACCATTTCCTGGCCAAAGCTTTTAACCAGTGGTAGGGCTGGGGGTGTGTGTATCCCTGTTGCCCTCTTCCATGTTTTCTGTCCTCTTCCTCTGTCAGGATGCAGACCATGAGGCCTCAGAGAATAGTGCAGACACAAAAGGGCAAGACCCTGGATCCCCAAATCACATGTGGAGGAGAGCTGCCCACTGACAAAAATCATCTGCCTAGGACTGAGGAAAGAATAACCTTCTATTGTGTTTAAGCCACTGTACATTTTGGAGTTTATTTACACTCTCTTTAAATAACAAAGTGCAACTTAATTTTTGTCTTCCTTCACCCCTTATAAATATCAGTGGATGTTGGGTAACCCTTCTTGGTTCTTGGATTAAAACTCTAGGAGGCCCCAAGACCCTTTTGCCTTCTCTTAGTCAACACAGTCCTATAACAACTTCAAGTCATACACACAATTTCAAATCTGTAGTTAGAATGTCTAGTCCAATGTATCTTTGAGACTCTAGGCTTGGTTTAACATATCTCCTCCCCTCCTTAGCTCAGGACTGCTTCAGCTTAAATGCCTATAGATAGAAAGAGGGGTGATTTTGGCTTTTTTATTTATTAAACTTGTGTCTCTCTTCTTCCCCTTATACTCAGCTGCTGTTTCAGACCCACTAGGGGCTCAAGGGTTGAAGTGAATAGGAGACTGGCTCAAACAATTTTCTAGTGATTTGAGTTGTAGAAATAAGCCAACTAGATCAGGCCTATTGCAATGGAAACTATATAGCACCAAATGAAGCAGAGTTTTGACAATTCGTTGCTTAAACTCGACATATAGACAAGAATATAGATTTGGGCAATTTAGGATTTTAAGTAGATTTTCTGAGTTATTTGGTTTGATATTGCCAGATGTAAGTAAACAACCACCATTAATTTTACCAATCATTTTAGATTGTATTGAAACAGCCCCAGTTGGTCCCTTGCAAAATGGGCTGGTATGAAAGCATTGTCTCCAAAGGTGATGAGGATACATTGCTTTGAATTGGTTTACCCAAAGTTCCCCCATCCTATTCTCTGGATATACAGACCAGACTCACTCTTAGGAAATGAGTTCCTGTTTTTTGGTCCTTGCCAACACCAGAAACTGGGCAGCCTCCTTCCTGCAGGTTTGTTTTGCATTCTGCTTACTCTCTTATGGAAATCACAGCAGCTGCCTTATAGTCAGGCTGCCTGCCAGACTCTCTGGCATTTTGAGACATTGGCATCTCTCTTCAAAATGAATGCCAAGCCACTGAGGCCAGCCTTGGGTCACCAGGTGGGGAGAAAGCCTGGCAGACACAGCATGCCAAGTGAAGAAAAAAGTGTTAATGATGCAGTCAGCTTTGCCCGTGGACACTGCTCAACCATAAGATTTTAGGGCTGTCTATATGCTGACAAAGGAAAACTTCAGTCCTTCATTGGTTAATTCCCAATGTCCAGATATATGGTAGCGAGTGGATGGATTAACCAGACAACATTTTCCTCCTGATTACAGCCAGTTGCTTGGCAGCATATAGACCCTTATCATATGTGCATACTATTGGAGGGCACTAGCACTCTCTGAATCTGAGCTGGGGGAGGAGCCAGAGAGTGGGATGTGGGCAGACAAAAAGCATTGACATCTGTGACTAAGACTAATCCAGACTTGGAAACCTGCTGACCATTGTGAGCCAGGAAGGATTTTGGATGTCCATAGTTAGCAGCTAAATCAGTCTGGAAATTACTCTGGTCTTTGGAAAGAAGGCGGATTGTGTTGAAGATTAAGTTATCCATCATGGATAACCACTTGGCCCACTCTCTCTGGATTATTTCTAATCTTTTAATTCCTTTTTTCAAGTATATAGTGGGTCATATTCATCATCATCCACTTTTTGGGAACAGCAGATGTGAAAAGTGCCTGACATTCAAAAAAAGAGGTTGTAGGTCCATATAATGAAACCTATTATTCTGACAGTGAGGGCTGCTAGGTAATGGAATGGGAATGGAAAAATGTGACATCTTTCCCTCGTGCAGCACTTTGAATACTGAACACGTTGAATATCTAATTTTCTAATTTTCCTAGGTAGAAATGGATGGGTACTAGACTAGAGACAGGGGCATGTCCAAGCTGACCTGTTGAGGGCTCTTTTTTTTTTTTTTTTTTTTGCCTTTGGCTTCTATAATTTTCTGACAACAGCTGTACCTGTAAAATGTGTCAGATTCAGTAGTAGGGTCAGGGGCTGCTGTCACTTGGCAGACTTCAACAACATGACCCTGGCAAAGACTTTGGAATAAAAACATCAGGAAAATAAACACTCAATGCTCCATAGCCAGAGGACCGGCTGGGAGCTGTCAGGTTGAAATACTAGTCTATTTGGGAAGGGAAGGAAAAGGAGCAAGGCCTCCAACACTCCTCTGCCTTCTAGAAAATACTCCTCTAGCAGCAGAGGTGATGCCAAATACATCAAATTAATTAAGAAAAGAGATAGGAGAAGTATTAAGGCTGGGCTTCTGCTCTAGCCAGTCTGTCAATCAACTCTCTGTCAGGAGGGAGGCATTGCCTGGGCTGGTGGAGGGGAGCACCAGGAAACAAGAGATAAGGCCAATCCTTGCACCCCATCTGTGCAGCGAGATGGAGCATATACTCAGGACCCAGACAGAAAGAAGGGGGAGAAGACTGAAAGATGAGAGAGGTGAGGGACATCAATGCAGGGGGAGGAGGAGCAGGAGCTACAGCAGAGGCTGGAGGAATCAGACAAGGTAGTGATCCCCAAGGGGGGGAGTGTCTCCTGGTTAGGGAGGAGAGCCCAAACGGGGCTGAGCAGAAAAGTGGGAAAAGACTTGTCTCCCAGGGAGGGCAATGGCTTGTGCAGTTTAGAGACTGAAGAGGACAAAGTATACATTGGTGGAGAGAGTGCAGAAGTCTGGCAGAATAGAAATTCTGTATCAGGGAGTCATGGGAGAAGAGTCTGGGAAGCTGAGGAATTGTAAATGTGGCAGGACAAGATGAACCAAACAGGAATTTCTGGGGCATTCATTCATTCATTCATTTACTGCTCTGCTACGTATGAAACCCCAGAAGCAGGTCGTCTACGAATGGTTTGTATCTCATGAGCAGAGGAAAAGGCATTTATAATAAAAATACTGGTAGAGCTTTTGCTCTGGCTACCCTTTAGAAAAGAGGTAAAGTCTAAGCATAGAGGGTGATGCAGTTATCCCTGGTCAGCTGTACAGGGCAAGCAGAAAAAGCAGACTGCTTCACTGGTTCTAGCAATAATATCTGGCCAGCTATAGCAGGGGTCTCCAGGGAAGAGCTAGGGAATGTGTTAGGCACATGCCTATCTGTGGGTGTGTGTATGTGTGTTTATGGGTGTGTATTAAGGCTGTATGCACATGTCTTTATATGTTCTGATTATACTTCCTCTTGAGCACTTTAGAAAAGTATGCAAAAGATGCACCACCAGTAGACTAGTGCATTCAATTAGTAAGTAGATGACAAGTAGACTGATGGTAAGGTTTGAGTAATACACATCCCATGGAGGAAAACATAATATAAACTCCTCTACTGCATATACACGTACACACATATGCAGATGTTGAATAACATTCATGTAGATATTAGAAATGCAGATACAAATGCAGATACAAAGATACATCATTTTAGACATGGATAAAGACGCAGGTGCTATTGAGTAACTGCTATCCATTTCATAGGCATGCTATAGGAAACACTAAGAGAACAGTAGATTAGAAATGGCATTTAAATCATCTTATTTGTGTATAAGAAAGAATACCGGGCAGGGCGTGGTGCCGGTAATCCTAGCACTCTGGGAGGCCTAGGCAGGAGGATTGCTCTCAAGGTCAGGAGTTTGAAACCATTCTGATCAAGAGTGAGATCCCGTCTCCACTAAAAATAGAAAGAAATTAATTGGCCAACTAAAAATATATAGAAAAAATTAGCCAGGCATGGTGGTGCATGCCTGTAGTCCCAGCTACTTGGGAGGCTGAGGCAGGAGGATTGCTTGAGCCCAGGAGTTTGAGGTTGCTGTGAGCTAGGTTGATGCCACGGCACTCACTCTAGCCTGGGCAACACAGTGAGACTCTGTCTCAAAAACAAAAAAACAAAAAAAAAGAAAGAAAGAAAGGATAGCGGCCAACCAACTCCTTCAAGCAACATAGTACCTTCTTTTCTGAAAGAACTATTGGGATTAGTCCCAGTTTCTGGGAATTGGGACTAGCATGTGGGCTGTGGAGGAAAGTGTACTGAACCCTGCAGGAGTCAAGCAGCATGGATTATTAGTCCACATCTGTCACCTAAGTCATCTTCTCTCTGGCTGTGACTATTCCTCTATTAAATGTGAACATTGTCTATAAACTCTAAACTTCCTTCTAGCTATAGTTTTAGGATATATATAAATTATATTTTATATATATATATAATCACACACACAATGTTATCCAAGTGCCCAGAAGTTTTTGATGGGAAAGAAAATTAGAAGACGACCATAGTTTTCTACAAAATTCCCAAAAAGGCTGAGTGCAATGGCTTATGCCTATAATTCCAGCACTTTGGGAGACCGAGGTGGGAAGATTGCTTGAGGTCAGGAGTTCAATACCAGCCTGAGCAACAGTGGGGCAACAACCCCATCTCTACAAAAAATTTAAAGAAATAAAAAAATTAGCAGGGTGTGGTGGTGCACACTTGTAGTTCCAGCTACTCTGTATGCTGAGGCAGGAAGATCACTTGAGCAGGAGGATCTCTTGAGTTTGAAGTTGCAGTAAGCTATGACGATGCCATTGCACTCTAGCCCAGACAACAAAGTGAGACCCTGTCTCAAAAAAAAATAAATAAATAAATTCCCTTTTGAGTTCTGTTTTCTAATGAAATAATTCCAAACATGTTTTTTGGTGTTGTGAGGACTAAGGGGTGAATGACTGAAAAGTTCATCTTTCAAAAGCTGAGTTGGTGTCATGCAGACAGGGAAACAGTGACTCTGAGAATGAACAGGTCTGTGATCACCTATTCTACACAAATGTTGAAATGGGTCCTTTGATTATGACTGTAGTTACATGATGTCAAAATAATGGGATGATTTAGTTAAGTCAGTGAAAAAAATCAGATATTTTGGCTATCTGACATTGGGTATTCCAAACAGTTCTTTTGATGTTTTGAGCAGATCCAGTCTGTGTGTTCTGGGTGTGCCCATCTTTACCTTAAGAGACGTTTAGGACCTTTTCTCTCTGGATCTCTCTCCACCCTCACCACCATACCTAGCAACAGGATTTTCTCAGTGGTCCCTTGGAATAGCCACATTCTGAAAGCCATTGCATATACTGGTATATATTAATATTCCCCATGTATGTGCATGTTGAAAAACAGACCATCAAATAATAGCATGCTGTCTTTTGAAGGGCCCTGGTAGAGCATTGGAACTTACCACAATATTCCATTGCAAAAAACCACAAAGGTCTGCAGCTGGTAAACTTCATCCTGAATGTCAACAGGGGGCTGATCCCATAACACAACAGCTTGAGATAACCTGCATCACAAAGTCAAGCCTGGCTGTGATTACTTAGCATTTATATAGCACTTTATCTGGGTTCTGTATGTCAGCATCATTAATGGGAGATAACTCACCAGGAGTTACAGCCAAGAAAAAAATTCATGACCAAAAAGGAAGAAAAAGGGGAAAGCTTAAAGGGCCTGAGTAATCCCATAGGGGCTTGTGGTTACTCAGTACTGGGGAGGAGGAAAATGCGCAATTAAAGAGGACAAGGCAAACTCTTCTGTCTCTCCTCTGCAACAGGACTAGGTGAAGGTGCAGAAGGAGAGAATAAGTTCAGAATTAAGGAAGAAAAATCTTGCCAGTAAAACTTACTAAGCCTAAATTTTGATTAAAAGAATCTGTAGCTTGCCTTCTCTGGCACCTCATATCCCGAAGAAATGATCATCAAGCGAAGACCCTGAGTAATGGCTGGAGGTTGGTTCTGTCTGGAGCACGGGGATGAAAAAATCCCTTTTTAATAAAGTGGCTTCCAAGCCCATAAGTCTATTTTTAAAAAGTAGAATATTCAGGAATTCACTAAAGTTTTACAATGGCATTTTGGTAAAGTACAAATTAACACAAATCTTCTGTTATAATAGATAAGAATGTAATCATTCAATTAGCTGGATATATGCAAATAATCACTGTAGTATCAAGGAAATTGAAAGTAGCGAGACTGCTTAACTATAGTTTAATGTTAACAGCCTGGGTTGTAGATACAAAAGATCTCAGTTTGAATTGGTTGTACAACTTGTTATCTGTATGAATTTGGAAAAATTATTTAACCTTTATGAACCGTAATTTTCTCATTTGCTAAATGGAAATTTTATAGTACATAATAATGAGATGGACTTTTATTTCCAGCATCATAGCAAACAAGAATGCTTTGCTATAAAGCATCTAGAAATACTGGATAAAATATAAAATCTTCTTTTAAATACATAGCTGAGCTTGCTAGAAAAGAAGAAAAATCCCCCAAGGGACCAAAACCTGGATGATAAATGTGGGAGCTGACCCTGGAGCCCGTCTAGCATGTGTTTTGGGGTAGTTGCTGATCTTGGTAACCAAAGGGGTTGGGTTTTAATGGTCATATAAGAATAAAATCAAAGTTCACTCCAAATAAAAAGGAAGAGTAGGAAACATATCTGCCCACTGGTAGAGGGAGAGGACAAAGAAGCTTATCTGTCTTGATCTGGGTTCTGGACTGAAAAAGAACTCCTGTGTAACAAAACACATTCTCCTATGAGAGCTTTTGCCTCCCTTCCTGCCAGTTTGGGATTCAAACTGATATCATATGTATGGTGTAGGAATTCCTTAACTGAGAAATTAATATTAAAAGTACCTGGCAAAAGCAAACATGTAAAACTTGTCTGAAGAGAGACATCTTCCATTCTAATATGTGTTTTGTTCACATTTTGGTATCTCTGAAACTGGAATATTTCCTACAATTACTATTGGCTAGGAACACTTTTTTTTTTTTTTTTTTTGAGACAGAGTCTCACTTTATTGCCCAGGCTAGAGTGAGTGCCGTGGCGTCAGCCTCGCTCACAGCAACCTCAAACTCCTGGCTCAAGCGATCCTCCTGCCTCAGCCTCCCAAGTAGCTGGGACTACAGGCATGCGCCACCATGCCCGGCTAATTTTTTCTATATATATATATTAGTTGGCCAATTAATTTCTTTCTATTTATAGTAGAGACGGGGTCTTGCTCTTGCTCAGGCTGGTTTCGAACTCCTGACCTTGAGCAATCCGCCCGCCTCGGCCTCCCAGAGAGCTAGGATTACAGGCGTGAGCCACCGCGCCCGGCCTAGGAACACTTTTGATGTAGTTGTCATTGCCTCAGCAATCAAAATTTGCAGAATAGATGACAGTGACTTTGAAAAAATCTTGGAACAGTATGAATCTTAAGAAATACTGTATCACAAATCTCTTGGCATACACAAAGGACATCATTGGGTGGAAAAGCATAGAATCTAAAAATCATTCAGAGAATTTGAACCATGAGTGTGAAGAAGTTTTAGGAATGCCCTAAATTATTCCAATGATATTTTCTTTTCTTATGAATACACAATAGTAATAAACTCTATAAATCCTATGCCTAAAGTCTAAAGTGGCACTTTAAATAGGTAGGGAGAAAATTCTAAGTGTCAAACAGCACTTGTCATAGTTTAATTGCAGTGATGGCTTTCTTAGTGTCAGTAAAATAATGGTACTTCTTACTTTGATAATATCTTAAATTATGGAAGTACCATAGTCATTGTATCAGTCAGGGTTTAGGATTGAAAACGAATCTCTCTAGGCATTTTAAACAGAAAGGAATCATGGAATTAGGTGCTTACAAATCTCTAAATGGGCTGGAGCAGTGCAAAGTAACAATTATATTCACACCAGACTTTCGAAAATCAACAATAAAGAACAGATAACAATGAATAATCCAATATTCAAAATGCTGAGTAACAAAAAAAAATCATCAAGAATTCTTTACTCAACCTCAAGAATGGAAAAACAAGCACCACATGTACTCACCAGCAAATTGGTATTAATGGATCAACGCCTAAGTGGACATATAGGAGTAACATTTATCGGGTGTCGGGAGGATGGGAGGGGGGTGGAGGGGATGGGTATATACAACCACAACGAGTAAGATGTGCAACATTTGGGGGATGGACACGCTTGAGGCTCTTACTCGAGGGGGGAGGGGGGCCTGGGCAATATGTGTAGCCTTAACACTTGTACCCCCATAATACACTAAAAAAAAAACCAAAAGAATTCTTTACTCAGCTATACTACCATTCAAGAGTAGGAATAAAATACATAAATTTTCAGACAGACAAACAGATTTCTTACCACAAACAGACCTTTCACTAAAGGAACTTTCTTCAGGGAATTTGCTGAAGAAAATTTCAACCTATAAGAAAGAAGTGAGATAAAAATAGAAATTTGGAGAATAGTTATATTGAGTAAAGAAACCAGAAAACATATAGGCATTTCTAAACAAGTAAACAATAAAAACAGTGACTAATTTGGGAACATGAAAATAAGATGTTATTATAATACAGGACAACAATAACATGTATAATGAAAGAGATATGATCAGAGTTAAAGTATTCCAAGGCTCTTGAATTATTTGGGAGGTTAGTAGAGGTATTGATTAAGCCATTATGATTGTTGAAATTTAAAATCAAGGTAGTACTAGCACTGCTTGTATTGTCCTGGATAGAGCTGGAGCCCATTCTACCAAGTGAAGTATCACAAGAATGGAAAAACAAGAACCACATGTACTCATCATCAAATTGGTATTAACTGATCAACACTTACGTGCACATATAGTAGTAACATTCACTGAGTGTCGGGCAGATGGGAGTGGGGAGGTGGGGATGGGTACATTCACACCTAATGGGTGTGGTGTGTACTGTCTGGGGGATGGACCAAGCTTGAAACTCTGACTCAGGTGGGGCAAAGGCAATATATGTGACCTAAACATTTGTACCCCTGTAATATGATGAAATAAAAATTAAATTAAATTAAGGTAGTCATGAAAAGAATAGAAATATATAACTTTTAAGTCAGTAAACGGGAAATGGGGACTTTTTAAAACTTTCATCATTTCATACTTTGGGAGGCCAAGGTGGGAGTATTGCTCTAGGCCAGGAATTCAAGACCAGCCTGGGCAACATAGCAAGATCCCATGTCCAAAAAAATTGTTTTAAAAATCAGCCAAGCATGATGTCACATGTCTGTAGTCCCAGCTACTAGGGAGGTTAGGCAGGAGGATCGCTTGATCCCAGGAGTTCAAGGCTGCAATGAGCTATGGTTGCACCACTGCACTCCAGCCTGAGTAACAAAGGGAGACCCTGTCTCAAAAACAAACAAATAAATAAACAAACTTTCATTATTTCAGTAGAAAGCAAGAAGAGAGACACATGGAAAATATAAGCACAGGCCGGGCGCGGTGGCTTACGCCTGTAATCCTAGCACTCTGGGAGGCTGAGGCGGGCGGATTGCTCGAGGTCAGGAGTTCAAAACCATCCTGAACAAGACCGAGACCCATATCTACTATAAATAGAAAGAAATTAATTGGACAACTAATATACATAGAAAAAATTAGCCATGCATGGTGGTGCATGCCTGTAGTCCCAGCTACTCGGGAGGCTGAGGCAGTAGGATCGCTTGAGCCCAGGAGTTTGAGGTTGCTGTGAGCTAGGCTGACACCACGGCACTCACTCTAGCCTGGGCAATAAAGTGAGACTCTGTCTCAAAAAAAAAAAAAAGAAGAGAAAACATAAGTACAAAATAAGACAGTACATATAAAACAAAAAATTATTAGTAAACTCAATAATCATAAATGGACTAAACTCACCAGTTAAAAGATTGAGATTATCAGACAGGACTAACCTTTTAGCTATGTACTATTATAAATACACAGTGGCTGAGAGTAAAATACTGGAAAAAGATACCAAATAAGATGGTATTGCTGTATTAATATGTGACAAATTGACTTTAAGATACACAGAACAGTGATTATTATAACAGGGTTGACAGGAGAAGATAATATGGGGGTATTGTTTAATGGGTACAGAGTTCCAGTTTGGGATGATGAAAAAGTTTTGGAGACAGATGGGGCAAACCATGTGAATGTACTTAATGCCACTGAACTGTATACTTAAAACTAGTTAAAGTGGTAAATTTTATTATGTATATTGTATCACAATAAAAAAGTAGACTTTAAGACCAAAAAATCTGCGGTGTTTTTTTGTCTTAAAGTAACAGTTCACTGGAAAGAAATAACAATTCTTCACTTTTATGTAACCACTTCAAATACATGAAACAATCCATAAGAAAAAATGGACAAATTTACCATAATAGTTGAAGATTTAAGAAAACATAACTCTCTATTAATTGATCAGTTGGCAGACAAAAATTAGTATAGACATAGGAGATTTGAATAACACAATTACAAGCATGTCCAGATACATATACCTAGAATCCTGTATGTAATAATTAGAGAATATACATTTGTTTTAAGAACATAGAGAACATTTGGGCACAGTGGCTCACACCTGTGATCCAACACTGTGGGAGGTTGAAGTGGGAGGATCACTTGAGGCTAGGAGTTCAAGACCAGCCTGAGCAACATAGCAAGACCCCATCTCAACAAAAATAGAAAAATCATCCAGGCATGGTGGTACATGCCTGTAGTCACAGCTACTCAGGAGGCTGAGGCAGGAGGATCGCCAGGAGTTTGAGATTACTGTAATGAGCCATGATGACACCACTGCACTCCAACCAAGGCGACAGAGTGAGGCCCCGTCTCAGAAAAAGAAAGTAACATAGAGAACATTTCAAAAATTGACCATGCACTAGGGCACAAAACAAAACAAATATCAGCAAGTAAAAAGAATCAGTGTTATACAGACCACATTTCTCTGAACACCAACGATTAATTTAGGTATCAATAACAGAAGGACTACATTTCCATATGCATGGAAATTTAAGAAGAAACTTTAAAGCATAACTTATAAGGAGAATTAGATAATATTTAGACAAAACAGTAAAGAAAATACACAATCAAAATATGTGGGAACAGCACCAAGAGTGAAAGCAAATGTAAACTATGGACTTTGGGCGACTATGATGTGTCACATCATAGGTTCACAGTCGTAACAAATGTGCACGCTGGTGGGGGGATGTTGACGATGGGGAAGGCTGTGCATGTGTGGGGACAGGGATATATTGAAAATCTCTGTGCTATCCTCTCAGTTTTGCTGTGAACTTAAAACTGCTTTAAAAAACTGGTCTTTAAAAAATGTGGGAAAGAGCTAAAGCAGCAATTTAAAAGAGATTTATAATTTTAATAAGTTAGAAAAGAAGAAAGAAAAACAGAGCTAAGATCCCAACTCAAGAAATCACCAAAAAAGTCACAGTAACCTCTCCCTGCCACCAAATATGGAAAGAAATAATAAATGTAAGAGTTAACAGTAGAAGACAAAAATACAATAAGGAGAATCAACAAAACTACAAATGAGTGAGTGCTTACTCATCAAAGGGCACTAACAGGTCTTGATAATCAGGTGAACAAGATGACCTGGTTCTGTAAATGTCAGTCAGCCTCTTTATCAAGCCACCCAGGGCTTGCTAAAGGGGCTCATTAACACAGTAACTATGATGGCAAGGTTGGAAATCATGCATGAGTTCAACCAAACAGATTTTCTCTCACCAAGGCAGATCTAGATGTTAATACTATACCCCCTAAGGGATAATCCTTAGGGACAGCAGGGACCACTAATGAGCCATATGGTGCTACAACCTGGGGGACCAGCCAAGGCAGGTTGATTATAGTGGACCCTTTCCATCATGGAGAAGGCAGTGCTTTGTCCTCACTGGAATAGATACCTTTTCAGAATATAGATTTGCCTTCTCTGACCACAGTGCTTCTATTAGCACCAACATTTGTAGACATAGTAAATGCCTTATTCACATCATGGTGTCCCATGCAATAACTTTTCTACCTGATTTTTTCATTGTACAGCAAACGAAGTGAAGCAGTGAGCTCATGCTCATGGGAATCAGTCGCTTACCATGTAGCCCATCATCTGTAGGCAGCTGACCTTATAGAATGGCTTACTGAAGACTGTTACAGAGCCAGCTGGAGACAACACCTTGTGAGGTTGGGGTGCTGTCTTCTAAGACTGACTGGAGAGCCATATTTGGAGACATTTCTCCCATAGCCAGAATACATGGATCTAGGTACCAAGGAATTTTGTAGGGCTGACTCCTCTCACAGTTGCACATAATGACCTACTTGAACATTTTCCTTGCCTCCACATCCTTTAACTTTGCATTCTGCTGGTTTTGAGGTGTTCATTCCTAGCAGAGCTTTACTGCTTTCTGGCCATTTTGTATTCTTTGTGCCACTGAAACAACAGGCAAAGGGGTTCCTGTACCAGTTGCGGTGAAGCGGGCTGGTTGCCTCACAATAAGGACAGCCAGAAGTATGCTTAAAACCCAGAATATCCTCTGGAGTTCCTCACAGTACCTCTATGTCTAGGAGTAAAGCTAGTGGAAGATTAGAGCACCCCAGTGCAGGCAAGACCACTAAAGGCTCAGATCCTTCAGTAACAAAAGTTTGGGTCTTTCCAGCAGGAACTGGAATAATTCAGGTTATGACTGAAGGCAAAACCAACATGAAATGGGCTGTTGACCAAGATAGTTATAAACGCCAGCTTTGGGGCATATATAGGCAGTGCTGGCAGCTGTGATGGTGGGGGCAGCAGCTTCCTGGCCTCTGGATCATAACCATGGTACTATGTTCTTCAACTTGTAAGTTTGATGGTACCTTCTGATTCCTGCTCTTTTAGCCTTTCCAACATGTTTGTAAGCATGGAGTTCCCTGTAGTAAATTCATTTCTGCTTGAAATACCTCCAGTTGTTCCTATTCTTGCACTAAGCCCTGACTGAATCACATAATGATTAAGACAGGGTAGTATTTGCATAGGGATAGTCAAATTGACCAATTTAAAAGAATAGAGAAACCAGAAATAGACCAGTGCTATTTAACTCTAATATTTGACATTTCTAACCAGTAGAGAAAGGCAGGACTGTTTAACATATGCTGCTGGGGACAATGGGCTACACATAGCAGGGAAAGTTTGATCCTGTCCTCTCACCATATAAAAAAATAAATTCCAACTGGATTAGAAACCTAAATGTTAAAGAGCAAAAAGTGCAACACCTTTAGAGGAAAATATATGAGAATTTAAGGAAAGAAACATTATTATACTAATGATTTTCATTACATCTCTAGCTCATACCTATTCCCTAAACTCCACACTTATGTATCCAACTTCCATTCAAAATGTCCACTTGGATGTCTAACACGCATCTCAAAATTAACGTGTTCAAGAACAAACATTCATTTTCCCACCAAACCTTCTCCTGCAATGTTCTCCACTTAAGAAAATAGCATTATCATTCATCAATTTGCTCAGGCAAAAAACTTGGAGGTATCCTAACTTCTCTTTCACATAATCCTCATCAAATTCATCAGAAAATCTTATTAGGTCTAACTTCAAAATGTATTGTGCATTTTTCATATATCTATTGGCTATTTGTACGTTATCTTTTGAGAAATGTCTATTTCTATCCTTTGCCCATTTTTAATAGAGTCATTTGTTTTCTTATTATTGAATAGTTTGAGTTCCTTATATATTTTGGATATGAGCCCTTATCTATGATTGCAAATATTTTCTCCCAATTTGTGGGTTGTCTTATCACTGTGTTAATTGATTCCTTTGCTGTGTAGAAGCTTTTTAGTTTGATGCAATCTCCTTTGCCTATTTTGCTTTTGTGGCCTGCACTTTGGGAATCATATTCTGTATTATGAATCTGATCAGTTCTCAAGATTTTCTCTACTTCTGCTATGTCACCATCACCTCTCATTTAGACTATAGCAATTAACTCTTAACCTGTCTTGCTTCCATTTTGCCTCCTGGATATTATGATAGCAGTCACAGTGAACCTTTAAAAAGTAAATCAGTCCCGTGCTTAACATCCTCCAGTGGCTTCTCATCATGGAATAAAATCCCTGGCTTCTTCTCTAAGTAAACACTTACCTCCCTTCCCCTTGCTTATGCCATTTGGCCACACTAGCCGTTTTCTCAACTGTTCTGTAACCCACCAAGCAGGCTGATATCTTAGAGCCTTTGCACTTACTGCTTCCTCTGCCTGGAATGTTCTTCTCCTTAGATTTTGCCATTTCTTGCTCGCTCACCATATTCAGGTCTCTGCTGAATGTCACCTTCTCAGGGAGGCCTTTCCTGACTACTGTCTAAAATAGCAGCTTGTTGGTTTCTCCTTGTCTCTCTTTCCTGCTGTATTTCTCCTCATATTTTATTTTCTATTTACCTGTTGTTTATTGTCTCTCTGCCACACTAGAACCTGAGTCCTTAAGTTTGGGCCTTTAGTCTATCTCATCCACAATGGTATTCCCCAAGTCTAGAACAGTTCCTGACACATAGTAGGCATTCAATATATTTGTGAAATTAATAAGTGGATGAATGAATGAGAAATCTTTATGACCTTAGAATATGAAAGAATTTCTTAAACATGATATAAAAAGCACAAATCTTAAGGAAAAGTTTAAGAAATTAAAATTAAATTCTCCAATAATTTTTTAAAAACATCACAAATATCTTGGATATTTAAGTTGCAAACTGGTAGAAGATATTTGTAATGTATATATTGGACAAAGGATTAATATTCAAGATATATAAAGAACTCCTTAAAATCAATAAGAAAGAGAAAGACAATTCAATACATAAATGAGCAAAGATTATGAACGGGAAAGTCACAGAGAAAACCTAAAAGGCCAGTAAAAATACAAAAAGATATTCAACTCTCTAGTAATCAGAAAAATGCATGTAAAAGCAACAAAGAGAATCATTTTATACCATCACATTGGCAAAATAAAGATGTCTGAGAGTATCATGTTGGCAAAGTTATGAAATGAACCAGAATATTCTTTGTAGCATTACTCCAACCCCTAGACCTTTCACTAACGTCCCCTCTGCCTGGAACTGTCCTCAGATACCCACATGGCTCACTTCCTCACCTCCTTCCAGTCTTTGTTCAAATGTCCCTTTCTCAATAAAGCCTTCTTTGACCACCCTGTCAAAACCACAAACCACCTCAACACCCTCTATCCCCTTTATTTCAATTTTTTTCCTCATAGCACTTCCAACATTTGACATAGTTTACCTATTTATTATGTTTATTAATTGTCTCCCCCTTCTACTCTGAAAGTTCCATGAGGATATAGATTTGTGTCTGTGTTCACTGCTGACACCCCAGTGGCTGAAAAAGTGCTGGGAAGTAGTAGGTACTCAGTAAAACTTGGCTGATTAAATTAAATAATGAGTTTGTAATAGCTAAGATTTGGAAGTAACCTCAACGTTCTCCCAAAGGAGAATGGCTAAATAGACTATGGCACACTCTTTACATTGGCATACTATAAGACTATACAGCAGTTAAAGTGAGTAAGTAATTAGAGCTTCATGCATTCACATAGATCAGTATCAAAAGCATAATGCTGAACAACAAAAGCAACTTGAAGAAGGATAAATGTGGTATGACACTACTTTAAAAATTAAGAAACATAAAACAATACTATAAATGGCACATGTTACATACATATGTACTAAAGGTATAAACACTTTAATGCCAATGAAAAGCATCAAATTCAGGACAGAGATTATCTCCAAGAATAGAGAAACAGTAATGTGTTAGGGCAAGTGTACTCATGGGGTTTTCACTATATTTATAATATTTTATGTCTAAGCTGGAAGGTGGGTATACAGGTGTTAATTTTATTATTATCTATATACTTTAGTATGCCCAAAATATTTAATAATAAAATTAAATGAGATAACAGTGATTAGCACAGAATAATAGTCAATGTTGATAGAGAGTTTACTTTGAGTTAGGCACTGTACTAAGTGTTTCAGAAATAGCAGCTCATTTAAATTCTCACAACAACTCTGTAAGGTAAGCACTGTTATTAATACTATCACCATTCTAAGGATGAGGAAACAGAGACACAGAGAATTTAAGCAACTGACACAAGACTAGGTGGTAGAACTGAGCCAGAAAATAGAAAGCAGTTTGACTCTGGGTTTTAACCATTACAGCAAGTTGCCTTGTAGTATTATTAAGCAGATTGTAGGTTCTTTTTTTTCTTTTGAGTCAGGGTCTTGCTCTGTCACTCAGACTGCAGTGCAGTGGTGCAATCATAGTTTACTGCAGACTCAAAGTCCTGGGCTCCAGAGATCCTCCCACCCCAGCCTCCGAAAGTGCTGGGATTACAGGTGTTAACCACTACACTGGGCATATCGTAAGTTCCTAACATTCAGTTGAAACTTACAGGATTGTCATTTTTGTAGGCCAAAGTCGTCAAATATGCCAGCAGTTGTATATTATGTGATTCAACCTAATAAATGGCAAATAAAAGCACATACAAATATGGCTGAAATTATATCACGAAGCTCTATGATGACTCTATAATTACTTTTAAATTTATTGAAGTCCTCTGCACTCATGTCCTAGATGTTATTACCACTGAAGCATGAGGAAGTGAAGTTTAACAACAAAAGTAACTTCCCAATCCTTAATCAAATGAAAAACGGAAGGTTTTTCAGGAAAGAGTGGTCATGATCAGTGTGGGGTGATTTAAGAGCCAACCATAGATGAGGGAATGGCTGGGTTGCTCCCTCAACAGCCCAAATCTTCCTTTCCCTTTTCCTCTCTCAGTTTGTCTAAGAGGCTGCTTCAAACCAGCCAGGACTTGGCCATGGGTTTGGCTCAGAAGTCCTTGTCTGCAAGCTTCTGAGTGAGTTCTGGAGAAACCCAGACAGGGCAGCAGGCTTCCTCATTAGAACACCCAACAGCACGAGATCAAAAGTCTCTCTTCCCCAGCCCCTGGAAGTACCCCAACTCTGTGAAATTGTAAATAGGAGATGAGAGACAGGTACACATTCCCCCAGGTTCAGTCTGTCTGGTCTTTGTAATTACAATTCTAATTTTTTAGCTGAAGTTTCCAGAACTCACCTCTTGCATCTATTCCATAGCACAGTCTCCTTAGTCTCTCTATCTCTAGCCAATCAAATCCTAACTCCCTCTTGCATGTAATAGTTAACAGAAGAACTTGCACAAAACACTGATTTTCTCATGTCCTTCCTCAAGAGCGATCATTTACTATATTCAATCCAAAATCTTGCCAGGTGCAGTGGCTCACGCCTGTAATCCTAGCACTCTGGGAGGCTGAGGCGGGAGGATCACTCAAGGTCAGGAGTTTGAAACCAGCCTGAGCAAGAGTGAGACCCCCTCTCTACTAAAAAAATAGAAAGAAATTAATTGGACAACTAAAAATATATAGAAAAAATTAACCAGGCATGGTGGCGCATGCCTGTAGTCCCAGCTACTCGGGAGGCTGAGGCAGAAGGATTGCTTGAGCCCAGGAATTTGAGGTTGCTGTGAGCTAGGCTGACTCCACGGCACTCTAGCCCAGGCAACAGAGTGAGACTCTGTCTCAAAAAAAAAAAAAATCCCAAATTTTTGGTGCAGACATCTGCAACTCCTCACCACTTTCATGGCATCACAATGGCATCACGTCAATCTGAACAAAACCCACAGCAGTGGCTGGATCTAGCCTGAAGCCTGGAGAGAATAATGGGCAGGGTTACTTCTGAAAGGTATAATGAAATTGTGTTGCATACTATTGCATGTATGCTATTTCGGTGGGGGTGAACGTGTTAATATGTGTACACACATAGGGTGGGGGTGGGGAGTGGCGCAAACATGCACACATGCACAAATTCAGTGGGTAAGTGTGCCTGAAGGTAATGTGAGCATTTTCTAGAACCCTATGCTCTATGTTTCACTTCATAAATCTCTTTTACTGGCGGTTCTCAGAAAGCCAAGGGCCGTGTAATAATTTACGCTGCATTGTCCTTCCTCTCTTGCTCCCTTCACTTGCCCAGGATGAAAAATTAAAGATTGATGGTGATATCCCTTTGGAGGGGCCAGGAGCACCATCCATCCCCACTCTGTCAGTCCATCCCTCTATAGCTTCCCTCTCCACTCCTCTGCCCTGCTCTAGAGGACAGGCTTTCTGTCTCCTCCTTCTCCCCCCACCTTCCGCACTGGCTGCTTCTGAAACTTCCTCCTCTTTGGGACAGACACCCTAAGTTAAGAAGAACAGGTAGGACTTTTCAGCTGACCCAACCATAACACTCAAAAACGTCCTCCATGGAGATCCAGAGGTCATCTCCTCCTTCCTCCACTCAAAGCCATTATAGACCAGCTTTCAAAGCCTTCAGGGAAAGTGAATCCATGCACTTGTTGGTCCTCAGGTAGAGTATTTCTAACTCTCAATGCTTTGCCTTTTGTCCTTTCCACTGTGGTTTTGGCCATATTCTCCTGTGATTGTTTTGCTTCCACTAAACAGAAGGTTCTAAGTGAAGGATAAGGGGTAAGTAGGGAAGCAAGGATGGACAGAGCTGGGTAGAGTGGTACACACTTGCTTTTAGTTTGTTCCTTGCTGCCTGTTGGTGATACATTTAGGCTCACAGAGAATTGGAGAGTCACTCTGTCTTTCCTTTGCCTCTTCACCTCTCCCCTCCCAGGTGAATTATAATCTTTCTAGTATTTAACAACCTCCAAGCATCCATCCCCTGCTACCAAACAAAATGAAATGGATTCCATTGCCTCAATAAGTTACTGAAACTTTCCAAACCCTCATAGATAGGAAACCCTTCCTAGGGTTAAACCAACCCTCTCTGCAACAAATTCAGTGCAATTCTATGTGGACAGATGATCTTTGGCATCTGCCTTTTAGGTAAAGAAGAAAGGCCTCTCTTGATTTCTCATTGTCAGTTCTCACACTTCTTCCAAAATCAATTCCAGCACAATTTTAATTTTTTAGGAGAAAACACAGAATGTCTTTATGATCTCAGGGTAGGGAAAGATTTCTTAGAATAAGATATACAAACAGCAAATCATAATAGAAGAGATGGATAAGTTCAACTACATTAAAAACTTGTTTTAGGCCAGGTGCAGTGGCTCACGCTCGTAATCCTAGCACTCTGGGAGGCCAAGGCGGGAGGATTGCTTGAGCTCAGGAGTTCAAGATCAGCCTGAGCAAGAGTGAGACCCTGTTTCTACCAAAAAGACAAAAAAAATCTGTTGGGTGTTGTGGCACGTGCCTATAGTCCCAGCTACTCCGGAGGCTGAGGCAGAAGGCTTGCTTAGAGCCCAGGAGTTGGAGGTTGCAGTGAGCTATGATGACGCCACTGCACTCTACCCAGGGCAGCAGGGTAAGACTGTGTCTCAACAACAACACACACAAACACACAAATAAAGGTTCCCTTTAAAGGATCTACTTACAAAATTGCAAGACAATCCATGAACTGGAAGATATTTGCTACTCAGTGACTCATAAAGGATTTGGACACAAAATACATAAAGAATTGATTTTAAAAATCAGTAAGAAAAAGACAATCAGAACAACAGAAAAATGTGCAAAAAACATGAGTAAGTCATTCACTTAAGTGGAAATCCAATAGACATCTGAACAGGTGCTCAAACTCTCTAGTGATCAATAAAAAGCAAAAAAGAATAGTCCATCAGATTGGCAAAATTGAAAAAGTATGATAATACCAAATGTTGGTGAGGATGTTAAGCAATTGCAATTCTTATATACTAAGTGAGAGTGTATATTGACACAACCACTTCAGTAACAATTTAGCTTTGCTTTTTTTTTTGAAACAGAGACTCACTGTGTTGCCCAGGCTAGGTGCCGTGGTGTCAGCCTCGCTCACAGCAACCTCAACCTCCTGGGCTCAAGCGATCCTCCTGCCTCAGCCTCCTGAGTAGCTGGGACTACAGGCATGCGCCACTATGCCCAGCTAATTTTTTCTATATATTTTAGTTGTCTAGCTAATTTCTTTCTATTTTTTAGTAGAGACGGGGTCTCACTCTTGCTCAGGCTGGTCTTGAACTCCTGAGCTCAAGCAATCCTCCCGCCTCGGCCTCCCATAGTGCTAAGACTGCAGGCGTGAGCCACCAAGCCCAGCCAACAATTTAGCATTATCTTCTATAGCTGAAGATATGCATACCCTGTCTCTCAGCAGTCCTATTCCTTTTTTTTTAATTTTCGTCAAAAACATATAACATAAAATTTACCATCCTCGTCTTATTTAATTATGCAGTACAGTAGTGTTAACTATATGCGCATTGTTGTGCTACAGATCTCTGCAATTTTACATCTTGTAAAGCTGAAACTGTGTCTATCGAACAAGAACACCCCCTTTCCCCCTCCCCATAGCCCTTGGCAACCACAATTCTACTTTCTATTTCTAAGAGTTTGGCAATTGTAGATATCTCATAAAAGTGAAATTGTGCAGTATATGTCTTGTTGTGAAAGGCTTATTTCACTCAACATAATGTCTTCAAGTTTTAACCATATCATAGCATATGACAGGATTTCCTTTTTTTTTTTTTTTTTTGAAACAGGGTCTCGATCTGTTGCCCAGGCTGGGGTGCTATGGCATCATCATAGCTCACAGCAACCTCAAACTCCTGGTCTCAAGTGATCTTCCTGCCTCAGCCTCCCGAGTAGCTGGGACTATAAGCTCATGCCACACGCCCAGCTACTTTTTTCTATTTTTGCAAAGACGGGATCTCACTATTGCTCAGGCTGGTCTCATTCAAACTCCTGACTTCAAGCAATCCTCCTGCCTTGGTCTCCCAGAGTGCTAGGATTACAGGCATGAGTGACCGTGCTCGACCCAGGATTTCCTTTTTTTTTTTAAAGGCTGAATAATATTCCATAGTATGTATACACCACATTTTCTTTATCTATCTATCAGCTGATGCACGTTTAGGTTGCTTCCACCTGTTCACTATTGTGACGAATGCTGCAATGAACACGACTGTGCAAATATCTCTTTGAGATTCTGTTTTCAATTCTCTTGGGTAAATACCCAATAATGGAGTTGCTGCATCATTAGTAATTCTAATTTCTAGAGTTAGTAATTCTAACTTTAATTTTTTTAGAAATATCAATCTTGTTTTCCATGGCAGCTGCACCATTTTACATTCCCAACAACAGTACACAAGGGTTCCAATTTCTCCACATCCTCACCAACACTTGTTATTTAAAAAAAAATTTTTTTTAAGGCTGGTAAAGTGAAGCAGTGGGAGTGGAGAAGGAAAAAAGAAATTTGTAACTGGTTGTGATCAATTAGTTGTAAACACCACTGCACTGGGCCCAGCCACTTGTTATTTTTAAATTTTTTATATAATGACCATTCCAACAGGTGTGAGGGTGATATCTCTTTGTGGTTTTGATCTTCATTTCTCTGATAATTAGTGATGTGGAGTATCTCTTCATATATTTGCTGGCCATTTATGTATCTTCTTTGGAGAAATGTCTATCCAAGTCCTTTACCCATTTTCTAATTAGATGTTTTGTTGTTGAGCTGTTGGAATTCTTTATATATTCTGGATATTAACCCCTTATCAAACATATGGTTTGCAAATATTTTCTCCCATTCCATAGGTTGTTATTTTACTTTGTTTACCATTTCCTTTGTTGTGCAGAAGTTTGAAAATTTGACATAGTCACATTTGTCTATTTTTCCTTTTGTTGTCTGTGCTTTTAGTGTCATATCCAAGAAATCGTTGTCAAGTCTAATGTTGTGACGATTTTTCCCCATGTTTTCTTTTAGGAGTTTTATAGGTTTCCGGTCTCATGTTTGGATCTTTAACCCATTTTGATTTAATTTTTGTATATGGAGAAGTAACAGTTCAGTTCTTTTGTATGTGGATATCCAGTTTTGCCAACGCCACTTGTTGAAGAGATGATCCTTTCCCAATTGTGCGTTCACACTGTGTGTGACATAGGTGATCTTTGACTCACCTATGTCAAAGATTATTTGACCTTTTATTTATTTTTCTTGCTTAATTGCTCTGGCCAGAACTTCCAGAGCTATGTTGAATAGATGTGGCAAGAGTGGGCATCATCACATTGTCCCTGCTCTTAGAGAGAAAGCTTTCAGTTTTCACCATTGAGTATGACGTTATCTATGGCCAGTAGTTCTGTTCTTAAATATATATCCCAGAGAAAATTTTGTCCATGTATTTTTAGAGACAAGTACAACAATATTTATAACAGTATTGTCTGTAAAAAACAAAGACTTGAAAACAACTGGACTATCTATTGATATGAGAATAGCTAAATAAATTGTGGTATATTCATTTAACTCTCATACAGCAGTAAAAATGAATTAAAGCTATATGCAGCAGTAAGTATGAATATCATAAATGTAATGTTGAGAGAAAAAAGCATTTTGCCAAAGAATTCATATACTGTAACATAATTTTTACAAAAGTTAAAGCATAGTAAAATGAAATAATGTGTTCTTAAAGAATCTATATGCATTAACAGTAAAACATAATGAAATTCAAGGAATGATAAATGCAAAATTTAAATTAGAACGTTCCTCCAGAGAGAGAGAAAAGGGATGTAATCAGATAGGGACATAAAGGAGACTTCATCAATATTAACAATAATCTATTTCTTAAGCTAGGTGGTAGGTACATGGATATCTGTTTTCATATTTAATATTATATTTAAGTTTTTTTTTTTTTTTTTTTTTTTTTTAAGACAGAGTCTCACTTTGTTGCCCGGGCTAGAGTGAGTGCCGTGGCGTCAGCCTAGCTCACAGCAACCTCAATCTCCTGGGCTCGAGTGATCCTTCTGCCTCAGCCTCCTGGGTAGCTGGGACTACAGGCATGCGCCACCATGCCCGGCTAATTTTTTATATATATATATCAGTTGGCCAATTAATTCCTTTCTATTTATAGTAGAGACGGGGTCTCGCTCAGGCTGGTTTTGAACTCCTGACCTTGAGCAATCCGCCCGCCTCGGCCTCCCAAGAGCTAGGATTACAGGCGTGAGCCACAGCGCCCGGCCAATATATTTAAGTTTTATTCTTTTATATGTATGAAACATCTGAGGATAATAAAAATGTATTTACTCATTCAACAAATATTTACCAAGCACATATTTACTCTGTCGGTCATTGCTACACGTTCTTGAGATTTAGGAGTGAACAAAGCAGAAAGAAAAGAAGGTTCTGGAGTAAGAAGGTGAAAATAGCAAACACTTAAAATAAATATTTCAGCCAGGGAAAACTATGACCCACAATTGTGCAAGAGAGAACACCCAAATTTGAGCAGAGGAGTGACCCAATCAAATTCATTTTTTAGAAAGATGATTCTGGTGCTGGTGGTGGTGGTGGGAAGTTGGTTTGGAGAAAGGAAGACATCTGGTAGAAAGAAGTGTATGGTGGCTGTTGCAATAGTTGAGGGCAATGGTGATCAAAGGCTGAGCCAAAGCAGGAGACAGAGGAGAAATATATCCAAAAGATATATCTGAAATGCAATTCAATTGGCCACACACCTTAGTGATTGACTTAGAAGACAGGGAGTTGAGGATAATTGCAAAGGTATTAGCCTGAGAGACTGGGTGGATGGTGACTCTATAAACTGAGATAAGGAATGCTTTGGAAAGAAGACTATGGGTTGAAGAGTGAAAGGGAATTGAAGTTTCAGGGAAAAGAGATTCAAGGAAAGCTTATTTGGGGTGAGGAAATAAGAATATGGGTCAATGACAAGAGAAGGAATAAGGAGATGGAGTCAGAACAGCGGTGGAGAGGCTGATCTAAAAATAGTAAGGTTACATATTCCTCTAATTAACATAAGAAACTTGGAGGAAAGGCGAGGTGGTCATAAGAAAGTTTAGAGGCCAAGGGGAGCAAGGCTGGGGGAGTTACTGTCAGATGGCTTTATCTGTGGCATGGGGCAGGGGCGGAAGCAGGAGGGACGCTCACCTGTGGAGGGTGAATAGGAGATGTGAGGTGTGAGAAAACTCTGTCACCTGTATTTTCCCATCTGCATATAGTAATGAGACTGCAATTTTAAGCCCTCAATTACAATCTGCAACTACTCATCTTCAAAACGTTTGCTGTTCTCATAGATGATCTTCTTATCCGTCGTCAGGTCTTCAGAACCTCCTTCTTGCGAGTAGCTCTGAAGACTCACAGAGTTGGTTGATATCAGAACAACTCAGATTAGCAGATCAGTGTCATTTCTTCCCATTGTTATGGTTAAATGCAAAATTAGAACCTCTAAAAACTGAAACATCTATAAAAGCTCCTTCACATGACATGGTTTTGTCAGTTCAGACAACTTGCTTAATATTTGGCAAGCTGCTTAAACATTTGGAATCCATGGAATCAGTGTAGACTCCCAGAGAAACATCTGGTTTATTGAGAACCTATGTACCAGTCACTACACTAGATGCTAGGCATTAAAGGACAAGTAAAACACAGCCTTTACCCTTAGGAAGCTCATAGTCTAGTAGAGCAGCTTCCCTCTTGGGATGTAGAAGGAGATATGTTTTCATGAGCTGTAGGGAAATCAGTACTCAGTTTTTACTTTTAATGTAGCATTACTTCTTCTGTGTGTGGATTATTAATATACTGTCAGCTTTTTAAAAATTTCATAAATTTTGACATAAGTATATATTTGTAAAACCATCATCACATTCAAGATAATAAACATATCCATCATCCCCAGAAGTTTCTTCTTGCCCCTTTGCCATCTCCCCTCTGGCCCTCACCCCTGATCACACAACCACTGATCTGATTTCTGACACTATGGAACAGCTTGCACTTTCTGAGTTTATATACTCATGGAATATACATGGAATTACATGGAATCATATAGTATGTTCTCTAGTATCTGGCAACAGCTTTTGACAGACCATACTAATGAAAGGAAATATGGATAATTTCTTGAAGTAAATTTTAAAAAAATCATAAATGGAAAGATTTTAAAAATAAATTAATACTCAAGGTCATGTGAATTGATCGATGAAATTCTTCTGGAATTAGTGTGGGAAATTTAAATGCACATAGGCAGACCATTGACAAAAGCAGAATGAATACTCCTTCGAGTGTGATATAATAGAAAATGGACAGGTTTGGGAGCCTGGACTGCATTCAAATTTAGGATCCACCATCCCTAGAAGAGTGATTTTTGAGTGCATTATTCAACTTCTCTGAGTTTCAGTTGTTTAATCCATAAAATGGGAATAATAAGACTTTTATTGGGTGCCTGGGAGGATTCAATTAGACTGGGATGTGGAAAGTCTCACACTCAAATATTAGTTTCTTTTCCCTTAACTGTGATTCTTGTTTCCATGAGAATATTACTTCAAAATTGCAAAGAGAGTCATCTAAAGATTACCTAACATAAAAATGGTCATTTAGCCTTTTTGAGAACATATCTAATGTGTAGAGCAGTGTTAATCTATGTAGTATTTTTATACCAGCAAGTTGACCTTTCTTCTGCTTTCTTCTAACTGACACGAAAAAGAATTTGGTATCAGTGATCCCTAACTTCTCATTGATCAGGGTGGGAGAAGATAGCCAAGGGGTCAGGGACAAGATCAGGAATTGACGGATGAAATGACTGTGGATAGTCCCAAACATGGGTGACCCACACAGAGAGAAGAGTGGGCAGCTAAAATGGATTAAGGCCTTACTACATGCCAGGCACTGTGTTGAGGCTTTTCCTGAATTAGTGCATTTAACCTTCCCAAAAAACCTTTGAGTTTGGCACCATTATTGGGCCTATTTTATAGGTGAGGAAAGCAAGGCTTAAAGAAGTTAAAAAACATACTGAAGTTCACACAGATGGAAGCTCAAACTCTTAACCACTTCCTTTAGAAAAGTGCAGAGCAATCCCAGGCTCAAACCATATCCCTAATTTGCAAACACCCAACTGTCTTGTGATAGACCTGAGAGGTTTTCTGTTCTTACAGAGGGAGGAAGGAGAACTACTACAAAAAATGGTGTCCTGAATTTTAAGAAATTCAGCCATCACAATGACTTTAGTAGGAGTCAGTTATCCTGTGATGTTCTTTTCTGGACGATCTGACCAGGAGTCACCTGTTTTACACCTTCCCAACCCCTCCGCCTTCACTCCTAACACACATCCTTGATTTCCTTCACTATTGGAAAATTCCTCCTGTTGTTGAATCTCAGTTCATTCCATTGAAGTAGAGGCCCTCCAATTCTGGCTAACATCCATTTCCCTCCAGGGCTATTTGTCGAGGAGGGGGTGAGTAGGGACTTAATGACATGCTTTCCTTAACAATCTTCCAAACCTATCATCTAGGATAGGGTTTATAAGCATTCATCAACAACACCCTAGCAAAGTAGGTTAGTAGGATGAACCCACTACCTGTTTAGGAATCTGGAAAGCTAAGAAATTTTTACCAAGACTCAGGACTCAAGAGTTTTTAACCCCATTTCTCCTTTACCACATGGCCTTGTGTAAGTTGCACAATTGCTCTGCCTGTCCATCTTTTCCCTGCCTTCCCCCCGCCCCCACAACCACCACCTCTGTTGGCAGAATGAAGGCTAAGCTTTGCCTTACTTCCCACGGAACTAATTAAAGTCTACAAAGCACTTTGAGAACATTCCGTGCAGAGTTCTTGCCAAGACAGAATTACAGGTGGGAATGGGAATAGGCTAAAACTGGAGTAGTTGAGCTGCTCTAAGGAAGGCTCCAATCAGCCTCTTTCCACTAGGAACCTTCAAGCCCTCTCCATTGCCTGCCCAGCCATCACATGCAAGCCTTCACTTCCTTTCCCCTTTCACATGGTCAGACACAAGGCAATGAGGAGCTCAGTTCTGCAAATCTGTCTTCATTCTGCCTCAAAACCGCACACACAGACCCCTTCAGACAACACTCATCTTATGAAAAGGAAATGGCTGGATTCTGTCTTAATCTGGAGTAAGGCCCTCTGACACAGGACGCTGTTTGGTATATTTTCTGGGCTTCCAGCTGTGGCTGGGTAGTGATTGCTCTTGAGCCTCTTCTCTAGTATGGCCTTGACTTGAGCACCTCTGTGGAGGGAGATTAAAAGATTTCTCTGAAGAGTCAGGTCCTTGTTAGGAGGAGTTTACCTGTGAAGGCAAAACACACACAATAAAAGCAACCTAAGAACAAAGCAACACATTAACACAGGCAAATAAAATCCTACTGAGGGGCTTAAGGTTAGACTTCAGAAGAACTTCCTACCATAACTAACATTGTGGATTCTCCTGTGCTTGGTAGGCTTAGGAATATCCCTGTCTGAAAGCAGTGATCTTTTACTTTTCATACTCACCACTGATGTTACAAAAGCCTCAGTCTTTGGGGTCTTATAAGTATACTCTGCTTTTAAGCAGGTCAGCTGTACCTTGCATATTTTCCCCTTTCTTCTCTTATTGTCCTATAAACATTTTCTGGCTCCATTTCCATATCCTGAATAGCAAAGGCTTTTTGCTGTCCACTGTCCAAACCAACATATCCCCTGTGGGACATGTCATGGAGCCAGACAATATGCTTCCAGGTGAAGATAACCAGTATTGTTACATACTCTTTAGTAGTACATGTCTCAAATGTACGAATGCTAGGATATCAAGGCACAAGAAAGATGAGGGCTCCAATAGGCCATACACCTCATACATTCTTAGGAATTAATCTCCGTAACCTTTAAACCAAAGGCTTCCAAGGCCTCTTAGGAAGGCTTCTCTGTTGTCTCAATTATCCACACTTCTGGTAGCAAACTATGACACTGATAGCCCAAACAGGAGATTTCTGATACAACATGGAAAGATGCTCTCTGAGGGTTCTGGACCCTCAAGAAGCGTTTCTCTAAGAGGAATGGCTATTTGGAGGAGTTTATTTCATTCTAGGCCTTACTGAATGACATTACTGGAATAAACAGATGGCTGTGCCCAAGGACACAGGGAAACAGGAACAAGCTGGGCCAAGATAAAGCGTTTGCTGTAAATCATTCCAAATATTAATCACACACAAATAATGGCAAAAATGAACTGAAAACATTGGGAAAATGGTCAACTCTTGCCAGGATTATATCCCCATCATCAGAACAAACAAGGGAAAAGGAACTCTAGTTTGAGGAAGGGAAGGAGATTATGCAGATGACCTCTAGGCGCCAGGCTCTCCCTGAAGCTGTGGTTTTGGGCCAAGGGTTGGTGTGCTCAAACTTGCAATACTCATGCCTGCAGACTTGGAAGAGAAATCTATATTCAATGTGTGGATTCAGCCAAGTCTGAAAGGCCCAATTTTCTCATCCAGGTTTATTCTACCTTGCAGGTTCTCTCTTCTCCTCTACTGCCTGCATTGTACACTGATGCTCCTGACCTCCTTCTTTCTTTGAACCACATATAAGGCTTTTTAAACTCCACTGGACACACTTAAGGAAAGTGGATAAACTATATCTTAATACAGAGCAAGCTCTCCTGACATAAAAGATCAAATAATACATTTCATGAGCTTGAAATGACATATGAACCAATAATAATAATTATTTGATATGTGAACAGGGGTCCTGCCCTAAAGACTTCTGTGGAATTCAATAATATCAAAGATTAATGCTAAGGAATATCAGGCCCTAGAGCTTACAGTCTAAGTAGAGAAACAAAACAGAAACAAAAGACACATGAGAACACTCACAAAGCTCATATAAACCTAGGCAAAGTTATGCAGCACATATTGGAGAAAGAGGAATTGAAGCTAGATTGAGATCTATTCTTCTTAACTACCATTTTGAGCGTTCATTGTGAGCCAGGCATGGTGCTAGGAGGTGCCTTACATACCTTCTTTTCATTTATTCCTCATAAACTTTTGTGATACGTATTATTAATACCATTTGAAAGATAAGATTAGGTAACTTGCCCAAGTAAGCAAGAGAATGCATGGAACTCCTCCTGGGTTGAAACCCACATCTATGTGACTCGAAGTAGGTACCCTTAATCACTGCCCCATATTGCCTCCTTCTTCAAGAACTTTCTACCTTGAAAGAAGTTGTGGACTCTCTCTTTGCTTGAGAAGAGGTTGTACAATTTAGAGGCAGTGTTGGGAAAGTAAAGGAATGAATGATATGAACTGCTACCTTCGCTTCCCCAATTGGCTCACCCAGCTCTAATCCCTGGGTTGAGGAAAACAATAAAAACCACAAGCTCAAGAGATGCTAAGGTTGCACAAGCTCCTAGGGGCCTTGGGCTGAAACATACTTTGAGAGGTCATTCTCCTGCTTCTATGTATGAGAACTTTAGACTCCATGAATTCACTGTAGCAAAGTGGGTAAAATACATCTTACTAGAGAGGCAGGCTCCCCTGACATAAAATATCCCATAATGCCTTTCATGAACCTTTAGCCTGATCAGTCCCCTCTCCATTTAGCTCTCAATGTTTTACTGGACTCAGTAAAATGAATAGCAAAGGGTATTCTGGGGACCTCCTCATTGACTTTCTGGTATGGCGATTTTTCCATATGTCTAGCCTCAATCCTTGCTGCTTTGAAATGTGCACTAGAATTTTACACTCCACGTACACTCTGTGAAATACAAAACTACATGAAATGGTCATTGTCTTCCAGGAAATTATGCCTTCATATATAATAAAGGGCAAGATTCAACATGGGAGGAGTATGAAAAGAGCCCATAGTCCTTAGCACCAAGCTGTTCCTCAGTCAATCATACTTACTCTGATGCTCACAGAGCCACAATCTATTTGAGAAAGTCTTGGGCAAGAAGGCAGGACATGTGGGTCCCATGCTCAATTTGTGCTTCCAACTCACCCTCTCTGGGCATTCATGGAACACTTACTGGGTACTTATAATGTGCCAGGCACTGGGAATACAGAGAAGACTATGATCTAACCCTGCTAGCAAGGTGCTCACATACATGCCTTTATCAGACCTGGGGAGCCATGCCCCGTCCAACACACCCAACTTCAGCAAGGAGTTCAACTTGGGAGTATGGGGGAGAGTGCAGGGATTTCTGCTAACAGTGCTGAGTCAACAGTTCTTCCACCCCCACTTCCTCAGACAGTGGGGGAGTTGTAGGAAACCACATGAGTTTCACTAATCCCCCATCAATGGCACCCACTGCATTACTGGCCTCATTATTTCTTAATGGGACTTTGCTGATTACAGACTGCTTAATTACAGTGACAGACTCCCTCTTGGTTGGGGGGGGGCAGGGCAAGAAAATAAGGGTGAGCGTGTTTGGGGGGGGGGGGACTATGACTGCAGGCAGCCCCCCCTCCCCACCCACTGCCATGCTTTCCAGGGCCAGAGCTAATGTGAGGAAGGAGTCTCTGACCAGCCATTTTCGTCCTCTCGCCACTGCCCTCCTGCCCCCACCCCCAAACTAATAAAAGCCTTCAGGGGCAAGAAGAAAAATCAACTTCCTCTTATGGCTGTTTTCCTAATACAGCTTTCCTCATGCAGCTTTTTAAATATCCGGCAATCAGAGGGAAGCAACGATATCATGTCACTATTGAGCCACAGGGATAATATAATTCTTGGCACATGGTTGGCATGTAATAGACATCTGTTGAATAAATGAATGATTGCAGAGAGACAAAGTAATGGGGGCAAAGGCACACAGAGAGAGCAAGCCGGTGGCGGACCTGTGCTGGGCTGCCTGACCTAGCGGCCCGTTCAGGAAAGCACTCCTCCAACCCCACTAAAATCACCAGTTGTAAGACAGAGTTGACAACATCAGAAGGCACTTCTAGCATAATTCATTATGCATCTAGTGACCAAAACCAAGGGAAAAAAAGAGGGGAAGGAGGGAGTTGCTATGTGTGTGTATGTGTGTAGCATTCCTGAAAAGGCAGATGTGGGAAAAGCAGAGAATAGAAAAGGTGATGTCAAAAAGATGGAACCAACCACATGTCAGAGAAGAAGGCGTGGGGCAGAACAGGCATTTTTTAGGCAGTAAATAGAGAAGGTTTAGGGATGGTCCAGAGAGCCACATCTGCTTCAAGTAACACAGGTTAGTTCCTTTATGGTCTTGAACTGACCCCACCTTGCCACCCCTACCGTACCTATCCCAGGCACTCAACAAATAGTCTCAGCTTAATCCCAGGCAGCTATTGATCATGTGCTAATAAGACAAAAGTGGAAAATGAAAAATTGGAGATGATCAGACTAATTTTTAAACTTGGTTTTGCCCAAGGAGCTACCTTAGCAATTACAATTTACATAAACATTCATCGGCAAGAGTTTGCAATGCCAACTTAGGAATGACTGGGGTAGGGCAGCCAAGGTGTGTGCTGAAGGGCAAGGAATGGTCGAATTAGGATTTTAAATTTCCTGAAGATAATAACATGCCAATGTTTAAGAGTTGACTATTTATACCCTCATTCTGAACTATATAATTTAAGAGAAGATTTCTGACATTCCTATCTTTCATGTGCCATATTCATCACCAGAGGTAGATATATCTCAGGGCTCTTTCTCTCTTCTTTTATATAAAATGGCTTATTCCTTATGCTGAGAGAGTATTAAACTGTCTATAAAATTCACTAAATTAATCACCCAACAGTTTAAACATAATAAACATGTGAACTGTCTCAGTTAATTGGCCCAAGAAATTGTGTTCATCCCCAGAATCGTATCTTTTTTCCTCTTACACTTTCCCTATCACCCTGAGCTAATATCACAAGCAGGAAAAATTGTTCTTGACAAATGCTGAATTCATATCCAAAATTGGAACAGGACCCTAAGTAAGAATTTGAGAAATCATTCCAAAGTAGCTAGAAGAGAGGATTTTAAATGTTCTCACCATAAAGAAATGATAAATGTTTGAGGTGATGAATACGCTAATTACCCTGATTTGATTATTACATGTACTGAAACATCACCCTGTACCCCATAAATATGTACAATTATTAGGTATCAATTAAAGACAAAAGAAAACTTTTAAAAAAAGGAATAATTCACTGATTTGGAGGATCTTAGATGATGTGCAGATCAGGCCAGTCACTTCTGAGATGACCACCGTGTTCAGGGAATAGGGGAGGAATCCAAAGGAAGGAGGAGACATAGTCCCTTGCCACAGGGAGAGCTCAGTCCCAGTGGGGAGGGGACAGCACGCATGGAGCACAGGCTGAGGCAAAGAGAGACAGGCACAGGACCAGGAGGCACTTTACTGCGCTCCAGAGACAAATGCTGGAAAGATGTGAAGAAACTAAATAGAGGAGAAACCAATTCAGGAAGTAAAGGATTGAAATGAAGAGGTACATACAAGATTCTGTGTGTGTGTGTGTGTGTGTGTGTGTGTGTGTGTGTGTGTGTGTGTGTCTCCGTAGGCGTGTTTTGTAAGGAGTGGCGGGAGGGGGGTGAAGAAGGAGTGAACTTAGATCTGTGGAGAGAAGCAGGGGAAGGGCCTCAGTCGGGGGGAGAAGGGTAGGATGCGAAAGGCAGGGGCGTGCTGTGAGGGATGCTGAGATCTAGGTTACTAGCCTCTGCCCTCCACGGCGACCTGTACAAATCCGCACTTACCAGTGGTGGGCAGGCCAGCAGCTTTTCGCAAGGTTACCTGACCCGAGTAAAATATGTCTCCAGGATCCAGGTAATGAAAAAGAGCGGTCGTCCTAACATTACAGCTTTAAGCCTCTGCTGAGGCTTAACTGTTCAGTCCACTCTAATATGAAATGACGGGAACTGGGAGATAACTGTCTTCAACTGTATAATGGGCTTCAAATCTCCGAAGACTTACTATTCAGAAAACAACTGGCAGCTATGCTTCATTCTTTCCAAGAAAATAAAAACCACAGGGAAATAGAAGGAAGCTACAGAAGCAGGGACTAAGTTAGACAGAGGAGAAATTTTCCTGCGTGAAACAACTCCCCTCTTTGATAGCCTTTAGGCGGCCCTTATTACTACCCACCCCCTATGTGGGATGACCTAGATGCCAATTAGTAGGGCTTGTAGAAAATAGGGCTAAATGCAATGTTTCATCACATAGTTCATATATTTCCTCATCTGTAAAATGGGTAAACTAATAATGTTTCACAGAGATGATGTGTGAGAAAATGCACACCCCCATGAGTGGTCCCTAGCTGGTAGAGCACGTGTGTTAGAATAATTTCCTCAGTAAATATTGATCTCTTTATTTTGCTCACCTGCAGTTTCCTTAAACAGAAAATGGATATGGACTGCATCCTTCAGAGGATTTGGTGTGAAGATCAAAGGAGTTCAATGATGAGAAAGCATTTAGAAATTATAAATCATCACACACAAAGAAACAAAAGTTAGAATCTCTGAAAGAAGTTTTACCGGCTGCCAATATGTGCATAGATGTGTGTGTACATATGTACACATACATATATGTGTGTATATATACATATATGTGTGTATATATACATATATGTGTGTATATGGGTCTTGTGGCAGACCCCTTTTATTATAAGCCAGTATATGTGTTTCACAAACATAGGCTAGATACATAACTCTTGCCCCTGACTCAGAACAACCCCATTTCAATGCTGTGGGGGAAAAAAAATTTAAAAGCTGAAATGTCCCAGATGGCAGGTCGGTCTTGGCATGTAAGGAGAAAGATCATAAGGTAGGAGTCAGTCAGACCAGAGTTCACATCCCAATGCCACTGTTACTTAATGTCTTTGAACCTCAGTTTCTTCATTCACAAAATGAAGTTAAGTACTATCTACTATTTGGATTGTTTTAAGATTCTAACAAACTAAATAGATCCAAGGCCTGGCCTATTGAGGAGAATCTTTAAACATTAGTTCCCTTTCTCTTCCCTTTCACATGAGATGCATTGCCTCCTGCTACAGGTCAGGGTTCTGCCTGGAGACAGGAGACAGAACACATTGATCTAAAAAACCCTAGGATTTGGAGCAATGCCTAAAGGGTAGAGAGAATGACAGGGCTGCTGCACCTTGCACAGAATGGACATCTTTTCCCTAATCTGTTCCTCTCCTTTGGTGTCCTTCCCCAGTAGAGAACCTTTGTTTGTCCACCTAGGAGCACGGCACCACTTTAAATGTTTTCCAGGCTCAAAGTAGCCCCTGGGGCCTGCTTTGTCCAGGAGAATGGGGACAGAGTGCTAGCAATTAAAAGAATATACTTTCACCCAGGGCTTGCCCAGCTCATTTTGAAAATTGGTCCAATATAAGTATGTAATCGTTTCAAAGAGATTCTGCCCCTGACAAAATAGAGCATATTTCTACATTCTACTCCTTGCTAGGGAAAGAAGGAAGGAGAGTGGAGGAAAAGATGAAGTGTACAGGTGTGTTCTATGTGCATCTGCACGCACATGCATTTACAAAATGCATCTAAATGGATATGTGTCAGTGGAGGGGAAGGTGGCACACTTTGTATCTTAGGAAGTTTGATATTTGAGTGAATGTATGATTGGCAGTTACATACACTATGTAACTGCTGCGTGTCGTATCCGTATATCGGTGTAAGTATAGCTACAGCATGACCTGGGGGTACTAGGGATCATATATATTGGTGTTTTTTGCTGGAAAATATGATGACATAAAGACCCATGCACATAGGACTCAATTACCAAATTAAGGTAAAAAAAAGAAACTTTATGTAGCTTCGAATTGAATTTATCAGACAACATAGGCCAAAGGCCCACTTTTCCATTCTCAATCTGTCTCACAGTCCATCCAATCTTCAAACTAACTTATAAGCATCATGAGGACAGGGATTTTGACTATCTTGCTAACTGCTGTAACCTCAGTACCTAGAACAAACAGTACCTGGCAGATAGTAGATATAAGATAAATATTGAAATAAATGTTGAAATAAATATCTGATAAATGAACAAATGACTTATTTAAACCACTGCTGGGCCCATTCTGGCTCTGCAAATTAATGGAGGACTTGAGGTGATGGCAAGGACAGGCTGGGACCAGCTGGACACCAATCCTTGAGGCAGAGAAGTGTATGAAGAATGAAGGTGAGGAATTAACCCAGGCAAGATCCTTAGAGGGATGGGACCGTAGAACAGAGAACTGTCAGCAATGTCAACATTCCAAACAAGAACTTATCTACTGAGTATTTATTCTCCAACATTTTACGAGTATCCACTGTGTGGTGGATGTAGTATTTGGTGATGTGGTTACAAAAATGAATATTCCATGATCTTGATATATGCATTTTGGTGAAGAAAATTGTGAAAACAAACAAACATTATAAAGTGGGCATGGGCCTTAGGAAAGTTTCTGAAAAGTGTTAGGAAAGCTGATGGGATGAGTGACTACGTGCCTGGGAGAGGAGCGAGGTTTTCAACCGTTGAGCTAGGGTTTGACGCATGAGTTCCTGCTCACTTGCCAAGTGCAGAAGGGGAAAGTGGTTTCCAAGTAGAGTAGGGCAAAGTCCCCGATGCTCTGTGGGGACTTGTGCTTGTTGTGTGTAATGGGCAACAACACAGTGTGCGCAAGGAACCCAGGCTTTTAGAAGCAAAGAGTTCTTGAGATGTTGTCTTAAAGCAGAGCATCCATAAAGCAGAAACCTAATGGTATGTGTACTACATCCTGACTGCGCGTGCTGCATTGCTTTCATACTTTTTCTTGAAAACAGAAAGAGGGCAATGTGTAGATAAAGGTATTAAAATGTTACATGAAGATTTTTATGAGACAACCTCAAATGAACAGAGTTGTAAAATGCAAATGAGAGGAAAGGGGGAAATGACTATCGAAGACACTACCTAAAAGAACATAAATCCACTTCAGGGAGCATGGCATACACATAGAAAAATGGCTTAAAAACACTTACAAAGCAGCATATAAATAAGCGCGAATATGCAGTGCAAACTGAGTCCCCTGGTGCCATCTGAGCACAGAATAAACAAGGAGTAATATTGGGTGAGAGTTACTTGGGAATGAATCAAAGTTCAAAAAATAGAGTGAGAAAATTGTCAGAGAACAGCCAAAATTTGCTCCCCTGACTCACTCCCAGCCTGGGCTAATTTTTTGCCTGCCGCAATGAACACATTACTCATCTGCCACTTTGAACAGTCTGTTTTCATTTCCTACTCTGCAAACGCCCCCTCAGACGCTCTATTTAGTTTCTCACAGACAATTAGGACTCTCAGATTTTCTGTGGCTCCAGAAGTATGGGGGGTCATGATGCCTTAGACCACAAGGAGACAATTATCTAGATAATTTAGGTGTCAAATGTACTTTATTGGAATAATCAAGCTCATTTATCCAATTTTCTGCTTCCCAAAGCCATGGCCACTGACTATCCCAAGACTGGCACATGCAGTACAAAGTCATGGGAGGACTTAACTATGTCCACTAAAATGTGGCCATGCTGATATCATGTAGGGTCCCTCAACCGCCTTTTCTGTTTGGTTTGACATGCACGGCAATCTTCAGTAGTATGTCAATTTCCTGCAGGTGAAAGGTGCAGATAAGTTCCCGGTTTTATTTGTTAGGTTGGAAGTCATTGTATTTCACTCCCGTGGAAAAGGAATGTGAGTGGGTATCTAATAAGAGTACTCTCACCCTAGACTGCTATCACGTCAGGCTGTCTCTCCTAGAGGTAGATTTTAGAAATATTTAAGAGTTAAAACCAATAGTATTTGGTCACTTAAATAATAGTGGAGAGGAGGAAAGGAAAGGAGAAGAAGGAGTCCAGAATGATGACCAGGTTTCTGACAGAGCTGGATGCCTCTAGCTGAAATAAGGACTGCAAAAGAAAGAGCAGGTTTAGAGGAAGCGGATGGCCTCTTCTTTTAAACACATTAAATTTGGGCTACTTCAGGGCTGATGAGCAGCTGCATACGTTAGTCTCTACCAGGCTTGCTGGATCTGTGTAGTTCTCTCGGCTTATTTCATTCTCATGCATCCTAGACCTCCGACCATATTTCACGTTCTCAGAGGATAAGTCTGAGGTTTAATGTTTCATTAGTATCCACCTGCAGGAAACCTCATATGGAGTCACTCACAATGGGGGTAATGCTTGTTGATTGAAGGCTGGGAAAAAAGATCTTCAAGTGTCCTTCCAGAGAAACCTCTCTCACACTCAAATCCTTGCTTTTGTTTTTTGCTTCTGTTTTGTTTCTTCCATTATTCATCTAGAAGTAATCAACTGAATGTTTAAAAAAATTTAAAAAATATTTTCAGGTATGCAAGGCCTTAGAAGTTTGGTCATATAGAGATTCATATTAGAAAACTATTAGAAAAAGTATTCATATAAGAAGAGAAACAAATAAAAGTAATACTGCAAGAAAACCTGGGAAGGAAGAATGATAAAATATTTTGGTAAAGTTTATTGGAAAAAAGAGGTAGGATTAAGCAAAAAAAAAGGTTTTTTTTTTAAACTAAAAACTGATAATCTAGAAGATACCAATGTGGTAGAGGAATGAGTTACAGAAAAAGAGACCCAACAGATGCTAAAGAAATTGTCTCGTTAGGATCTGAGACAATGACACATTTAAGAAATTAAAAGGGGTAAATAACATGAATATGGATATTAAGTTAAGGGCAAAGCTATAAGCATTTATGAAAATTTTATCTATCAAATAGAAAGTAGGAAAGATAAAAAACAAAAAAATTGATTAATATTATTTCATCAAATAGGAATTTCTTTACAGTGAAGAACATGAGGAACACATTAATAAAATTAACAGAAAAATGGTACATGGGGAAAATCTATTTGTAATATTTAAATTTGACAAAAGACCAAATACCTAGACCAGTACTTCTCAAACTTTCATGTGCATATGAAACACCTGGAGAGCTCATTTAAAAGCGGATCCTGATTTAGTGGAGTTGGGGCAGGACCTGAGATTCTGCATTTCTTATAAGCTCCAGGTACTGCCAATAATGCTGGTCATGGACCATTCTCCTAATAGCAATTACCTAGACTATATAAAACACTAATGAGAATAAAAAGAAAAAGATAACTGATAGAATAACATATAAAAGGCATGAGGAAACTCAAATATGAATATATGCTCTTCAGTATTCTAGAGTTGTTTGTGACATTTTTTTCTTTTTATTGCTGAGAAATATCCTATTATATATGTTAATACATACCCCAATTTGTACATCCATTCACCAGTTGATGGACACTTGGATTATCTCCAGGTTTTAGCTTTTATGAATAAAGTTGTTATGAACATTTGCGTACAATGTGGGAATATATGTGTTCATTTATCTTGGGTAAATACCTAGGAATGCAATTGCTGGATTTTTGTGAAAAATATATATTTAACTTAATAGGAAACTGCTAAACTGTTTTCCAAAGTGGTTGTAACATTTTCCATTCCCACCAGCAGAGTATAAGTGTTCCAGTTGCTCCACACCTTTACCAACATGTGGTATTGTCAATCTTTTTATTTCGAGCCATTCTAGTGGTGTGCCGTGGTATGTTATTGTGATTTTAATTTGCATTTCCCTGATGACTAAAGATGGTGAGCAATTTTTCATGCATTGTTGACCATTCATCTTTTTTTGTGAAGTCTGTTCACATCCTTTGTCCATCTTTAAATTAGTTTGCCTTGTTATTACTGAGTTGTAAGAGTTCTTTGCCTATACAAAGGACTGTTCTTTGTCAGATATATATCTGTGAATCTTTTCTCATGGTCTTGTATTATCTTTTCATTTGCTTAACAGTGTCTTTCAAAGAGCAAAAGTTTTTAATTTCAAAATCAAATTCACACTTTAAAAATTTTATGGATCATGATTTTTGTGTCCTATCTAAGAAATCTTTACTTACCCCAGCATTGTAAAGATTTCCTCTTATATTCTAGGAAAATCTCAGCTCCATTGCAAACTAATTATTGTGTATGATATGAGGTAAGGGTCAGGGTTTTGTTTTGTTTTGTTTTGCAATGGATACCCAGTTGTGCCAGCACAATTAGTTATGAGAGTATCCTTTCCTGCATGAATTACCTTGGCACCTTTATCCAGAATCAATTGACAAAATCATAGAGGCAGACAGTAGAATGGTGGTTGTCAGGGACTGTGGGGAGGAAAAAAATGAAGAATTATTGTTTAATGGGTACAGAGTTACAGTTTTACAAGATGAAAGGAGTTATGGAGATTAATGATGGTGGTGCTTGCACAATATTAGGAATGTATTTAATATCATTGAACTGTACATTTATAAATAGTTAAGATGGTAAATTTTATGTTATATGTATTTTAAAGCAATAAAAAATTAGAAAAAAAATTAATTGACCAAATGTGTGGGTCTATTTCTGGGCTTTCTCTTCTGTTTCATTGTCTTTGTATCAATATTACACTGTTTTATTTACCACAGTTTTTTGTTTTGTTTTGTTTTTGTTTTGGATTTTTTTTTTTTTGAGATGGGGTCTCACTCTGTTGCCCAGGCTAGAGTGCAGTGGCATCATCATAGCTCACTGTAGCCTCCAACTCCTGGGTTCAAGCAATCCTCCTGCCTCAGCCTCTGAAGTAACTAGGACTACAGGGGCACACCTCCATGCCCAGATAATTTTCTTATTTTTGTAGAGATAGGCATCTTGCCATTGCTCAGGCTGGCACTTCTGGATGCCAGCCCAAGTTGCCAGTTGGAGTTGGCACTCCAATTCCTGGGCTCAAGGGATTCTCCTGCCTCAGCTTCCCAAAGTCCTGAGTGGCTCAAAGGCATGAGCCACTATACCTTGCTTGTTTACTATAGTTTTATAGTAAAACTTAAATTCAGGTAAGTCCTCCAGCTATACTACTTCAAAATTATTTTGGCTATTCTAGGTTATTTGCATGAATTTTAGAATCAGCTTGTAGATTTCTCCAAAAAAAGTTTGGTGGGATTTTGGTTAAAATTGCTCTGAATCTAAATTCAGTTTCTTTAATAACCAAATTGGGGAGAATTAACATGTTAACAAAATTGAATCTTCCAATTTATAAACATGTTATATCTCTCCATTTATTGAGGTCTTCTTTAATTTCTTCATCTATGTTTCGTAGTTGTCAGTGTTCAGGTCCTGAACATATTTTGTCAAATTTATTCTTGAGTATTTCATAGATTCTTAAAAATGATATTATAGATAGTAGTTTTAAACTTATTTTCTAATTTTTATAACTAATATATGGAAGTATAATTGATTTTCTTCATATGCTGACATTATATTCTGTAACTTATCTAAATTTATTTGTTAGTTCTAATAGAATCTTTTCTAGATTCCTCAGGATTTTACATATACATAATCATGTTACCTACAAGTAAAAACAGTTTTACTCTTTTTTTTTTTTTTTTTTTTTGAGACAGAGTCTCGCTTTGTTGTCCAGGCTAGAGTGAGTGCCATGGCGTCAGCCTAGCTCACAGCAACCTCAAACTCCTGGGCTTGAGCGATCCTTCTGCCTCAGCCTCCCGAGTAGCTGGGACTACAGGCATGAGCCACCATGCCCGGCTAATTTTTTATGTATATATCAGTTGGCCAATTAATTTCTTTCTATTTATAGTAGACACGGGGTCTCGCTCTTGCTCAGGCTGGTTTTGAACTCCTGACCTTGAGCAATCCGCCCACCTCGGCCTCCCAAGAGCTAGGATTACAGGCGTGAGCCACCGCGCCCGGCCCTTACTCTTTTTTTTTTTTTGAGACAGAGTCTCACTCTGTTGCCCAGGCTAGAGTGCTGTGTCATCAGCCTAGCTCACAGCAACCTCAGAGTCCTTGGCTCAGGCGATCCTCCTGCCTCAGCCTCCTGAGTAGCTGGGACTACAGGCATGCACCACTGTGCCTGGTTAATTTTTTCTATATATTTTAGTTGGCCAATTAATTTTCTTTCTATTTTTAGTAGAGACACGGTCTTGCTCTTGCTCAGAGTGGTTTCGAACTCCTGACCTTGAGCGATATGCCCACCTGAGCCTCCCAGACTGGTAGGATTACAGGCGTGAGCCACCGCGTCCGGCCAGTTTTACTTTTTCCTTTCCAATGCTTTTTCTTTCTTTTTCTTGCCCTAGTGCACAGTCTAGGATCTTCTGTATAATGCTCAACAAAACTGGTAAGAGTGGACATATTTACCTTGTTCCTGATCTTAGGGAGAAACTATTCACAACTAAATATGATGTTAGGTGTAGAATTTCCACAGATGCCCTTTATCAGATTGAGAAAGTTTCCCTCCGTTTCAAGCTTGTTGAGAATTATTAGTGTTGAATTTTGTCAAATGTTAATTCTGAATCTGCTGAGGTGATCACATAGTTCTTCTATTTTCTTTATTTGTATGGTAAAATATATTGATTGATGTTCAGATGATAAATTGGCTTTACTGATTATTTTGTTAAAAATTTTAATATCGGCCAGGTGCGGTGGCTCACGCCTGTAATCCTAGCACTCTGGGAAGCTGAGGTGGGTGGATCGCTCAAGGTCAGGAGTTCGAAACCAGCCGGACCAGAGTAAGACCTGTCTCTACTCTAAAAATAGAAAGAAATTAATTGGCCAACTAATATATATAGAAAAAATTAGCCAGGCATGGTGGCGCATGCCTGTAGTCCCAGCTACTCGGGAGCCTAATGCAGGAGGATCGCTTGAGCCAGGAGTTTGAGGTTGCTGTGAGCTAGGCTGATGCCACGGCACTCATTCTAGCCTGGGCAACAGAGTGAGACTCTGTCTCAAAAAATAAATAAATAAATAAAATAAAATTTAATATCTATGTTTATGAGGGACATTGGTTTATAGGTTTCTTTTCTTATAATGTCTTTGAATGGTTGTGATGTCAGGGTGATTTTGATGCCATAAAATGAATTAGAAAGTGTTTCCTCCTCTTCTATTTTCTGAACTCTGCAGGGCTGTTATTATTTCTTCATTCAGTGTTCTGGATTTGGTTTTTTCTTCAGGGGAAGATTTTTAAATTATATATGCAGTTTCTTTAACAGAGCTAGGGTTGTCCACGTTTTCTACTCATGTGTCAGTTTTGGTAACTTGTGTCTTTCAAAAATTTACCCATTTCTAAGTTGTCTCTAAGTTGTCAAATTTGTTGACATAAAGTTGTTCATAAAAATCTCTTATTAGCCTTTAAAATCTGTTCAATTTGTAGTGTCTCCTTTTTTATTCCTGACATTTATAATCTATATCTTCTCTGTTTTTCATAATCAGTCTAGCCAGAGGTTTATCAATTTTATTAGTTTATTTAGCAATACCACCTTGGAATTGATTTCCTCTATTGTCTGTTTTCAATTTCATTGATTTCCACTCTAATCTTTATTGTTTCATCTTTCTGCTTAGTTTAGATTTATTTTGCTCTTCCTTTTTCAGGTCTCTAAAATGCAATCTTAAATCATTGATTTGAGATATTCCTTCTTTTCTAATATAAGCATTTACAGATATAAGTTTCCCTTTAGGCACTACCGTAGCTACATTCCACAAACTTTAATATATGGTGTTTTCATTTCCTAACAGTTGAAGTATTTTCTTTTTTTTTTCTTTAATTTTTTTTTTTTTTTTTTTTTTTTTTTGAGACAGAGTCTCGCTTTGTTGTCCAGGCTAGAGTGAGTGCCGTGGCGTCAGCCTAGCTCACAGCAACCTCAAACTCCTGGGCTTGAGCGATCCTTCTGCCTCAGCCTCCCGAGTAGCTGGGACTACAGGCATGCGCCACCATGCCCGGCTAATTTTTTTATATACATATCAGTTGGCCAATTAATTTCTTTCTATTTATAGTAGAGACGAGGTCTCGCTCTTGCTCAGGCTGGTTTTGAACTCCTGACCTTGAGCAATCCGCCCACCTCGGCCTCCCAGAGAGCTAGGATTACAGGCGTGAGCCACCGCGCCCGGCCTTCTTTAATTTTTTAATTAAAAAAAAAATTTTATCTTCGTCCTCCTCCAGTGGAAGTATTTTCTATTTCACCTTATGATTTGTTTCATAGATTATTTAGAAATATTATATATCTAATTTTCTAAAATATAGGATTTTTCAGATACACTTTTTGTTAGGTTTTTAATCTAATTATGTTGTCATAGCATATACTCTGATTGATTTCAATCCTTTCAAATTTAGGAAGACTTGTTTTATGGTCCAAATTTAGGAAGACTTGTTTTACGGTCCAGCACAATGGTCTACCTTGGTGAATGCTTCACATGTACTTGAAAATGACATTTGTTCTGCAGTCACTGTGAGTAACGTTCTATAAAGGACAATTAGGTCATGTTGGTTAGTTATGTTGTTCAAACCTTCTATGTCCTTACTGATATTCTGACCACTCATCCTATCAAGTCCTAAGAGAGGAGAGTTTAAAATCTTTAGTTGTAATAATGGATTTGTCTATTTCTTTACAGTTACAGTAGTTCTTGCTTCATGTATTTTGATGCTCTGTAATTTGCCAACTATATATTATTATGTCCTTTTGATGATCTGAATCTTTTATTATTTTAAAATGTCCCTTTTATCTCTTTTATTATTCCATGTACTGAATTCTACTTTGTCTGAGATTAATATAGCACCTCCAACTTTCTTATTATTTGTGTTTGCATGCTACATCTTTTTTCACCCTTTTACTTTAAACCTAACTATCTTTATATTTAAAATGCTTTTCCTATAGATAATATATTGTTTGATCATCCTTTCTTGTTCTATCTGACAATTTCTAAGTTTTTATTGGAATGTTTAGACCATTTATATTTAATGTAATTATCAATATAGTTTAGATTAAGTCTATTCATCCCATCTGTTCTTTGTTTTCTCTTTCCTATTTCAGATTAATTAAGTTTTACGATTTCATTTTTATTTTCATGCTGACTTAATAGCTATATCTTTTCATTTCATGATTTTATTGGTTGCTCTATGGTCTGTAATATACATGTTTAACTATCAAAGTCTGTAGTCAAACAATCTACCCTTTCACTTGCAATGTAAGGACAACAGTTTACTTCCATTTCCTTTGTGCTATTATTCTAACTTTACTTCTATGTATGTTATAAGCCCCACAATACATTGTTATTATTTGTGCTTTAAACAGCTAGTTATCTTTTAAAGAAAATTTTAAAACAGGAAAGTCTTTAACCACATATTTACCATTTCTGGAACTCTTGTAGGTCCAAGTTTCCATTCAGTATTGTTTTCCTTCAGTCTAAAAAAAACTTTCTTGAACACTCAAAATTCATTCAATTCTGTTTGTTTGGAAAAAAAGTCTTTATTACATCTCTATTTTGAAAAAATATTTGAACTGAAAATAGAATTCCAGGTTGGCACATATTTTTCTTTCAATATCTTCAAAGTGTTTTTCCAATGTCTCCCAGCCTACGCTGAGTCTGACAAAACATCTCTAATACTTCGTATCTTTGTTCCCTTCTCCATAACATGTTTTCTCTGGCTACTTTTAAATTTTTCAGCAATTCGATTATGATATAACTTGGTGTAATTGTCTTTATGTTTAGACAGCTTGGGGTCATTGAGCTTCTTAAATCTGTAGGTGTATAATTTGTATTAAATTGAAAGGAAATTAGCCGTTATTTCATCAAGTTTTTTATAATCCCATTACATGAATATTAACCTACTTGATATTATCTCACCAGCCATTGATGCTCTTTTTTTGTTCGTTTGTTTGGTATTGTTTCTCTCTGTGCTTCAGTTCATATGGTTTCTCTCTGTGTCTTCAAATTCACTTATCTTTTCTTCTGCAATGTCAAATCTGCTCTTAAGCCCATTCGGTAAATTTTCCATTTCAGATATTATACTTTAAGTTTGAGAAAACCCACGTAAAAAAAAAATCTTTTTCTTCTGCCCTCTTTATGTTCCATCTTCCCTTAAATCCTTACACATATTTATGATTACTATTTTAAGGTTATTGTCTACTGATTCCATCATCTATGTCATTTCTAGAGCTGCTTCTCTTGACTGATTTTCCTTCTGTTTATGGATCACAATTTGCTGCCTTTTTTTTTTTTTTCATGTCTGGTAATTTTTTAATTGAATTTTCACATTATGAATGTTACATTGTTAAGTATTTAAATTTTTCTGTCTTTCTTTAAAAAGTGTTGAAGTTTGTTTTGGCAAACATTAAGTTTCTTACAGACGAGCTTTATCTTTTTGAGGCTTGATTTTAAGCTTTGTTAGAGGTAAGTCTGGGCTAATTTAGCCTTAATACTAAGCTATTGCCTTTCTCAAGTCCCTACTGATTACTACAAATGTTCAGTGATGTCTGTCTTCTCTGGGTGGATGGTATTTGAATACACCCTACTTCTATGTAAACTCTGGAAATTGTTCAGCTTATGTTTACTTTTTATTGTTCTTCGCTCAGCATGATGAAGTTTTCCCCTATCCATGCACAGATTAGTAGTCAGCCAAAGCTTCCTGGAGGCTCTATGCAGACTTTTGGAGCTCTCTCTCTGCATAGCTCCCTCCTCTCAAGTATTCTGGCACATAAGTTCAAGCTGCCTCAACTCTAATTTCTATCTCTTCAACATAGAAAGACCACTATACTCTGTTTGATGACCCCTCTCTGTCTATTGTTATTTAAAAATAACTCCAGGTTGGAAACTAGGACAATTATAGGGTTCACCTTGTTTGTTTTCTGTCTCTCGGGGAGCACAGTCCTACACTGACTCTTGTTTCAATGCCTGAAAACATATATATATATATATATATTTTTTCTAGTTGTTTATGTTGTAGGGACAAGTTCCATATCAGTTACTTCTTTGTGGCCAGAAGCAGAAGTTTCTTATCTGGCTCCTTATTTTTTTCTTCATATTTCATGTTGTGCAGTTTCACTAACACATGTTAGGTGTGGATTTTTTTTTCTTGGAATTCATTGGGTTTCTTAGTGACTTTGAGTTTTAGAAAGTTCTCAATAATTGTTTCTTCAAATATTGTCTCTGCTCCATTCTTTCTCTCTTTTGTTTTGGAACTTTAATTATTTTGTAGTATAGGTCTTCTACTCTATTTTCCATATCTCTCAACTCTCTTCCATATTTTTCATCTTTTTGTCTCACTGTGCTGCATTTTGGATTTCTTCGGCCCCATCTTCTAGTTTACTAATTCTCTCTTCAACTGGGTCCAATATGCTCTTAGAATCAGTCTACTTGATTCTGTTTCAAATCCACTAGATCACTTTTTATATTCCCTGCATCTGTTTTCAGGTTTGTTCTATATATATATATATATATATATATATGCCTAGCAATTTCAATCTCTGAAGTCACTATGAATCTGTTTCTGCTGTCTGTTGTTTTTATTGATTCTCATTCATGGTACTTTCTCTCCCTTGTGTGTTTGCTTATTCATTGCCTTTGAAAAATTACTTGTGAAGATTTTTGAGGTTTAGGATGAAGATGTCTTCACTGAGGGACAACTTGCCTGTGCTTTTGCCAGGTGCCTAGGAAAAATACTAGTCTGGGTTCAATTTAAACTAAATTCAAGGTTTGAGGTTTTCTTTGACTAGGTAATATATATATGGGCTGCAAACAGGCTGGCTTGGACTTTTTTCTCCTGCTCTGCTCAGTACCAAGAAAACTTTTGTGTGGTTCATCAGGGATATGGCAGAGGGGATAAATAGGTTTACCTCTATTTCACCTTTGCCCTAACTCTTTGATTTTTCAGTTTTATGTGGGGAGGGTCTCCTATTAGATTACCACTTTGGGCCAGCCCTGAATTTTAACTTCTAAGGCCAGCAGCCAAACCAGAGTTCAAATTTGCTTTTATCAGCAAATATCTTCTGGTTAAAAGTGGCTTTTTTGTTTCACTTACCATTTTGAATTTTCACTTCCCATTAGAGTTTGGCCTGGTGTTTTCTTACTATCTTGTCGGCTCTTTGATACTTTTAAGATGTTTTAAATATTTTATCCAGCATTTCTAGTTGTTTTTAGCAGGAAAGTTGATTCAAATAACCTAGCCTGTCATGTTCCCAGAAACTGAAGTCTGCTTTAAAAAAAAAGACCCATCAAATGGCCTCTATAAGCAATCCACACTATCACTGATTAAGGTTGTTTTTTTTTTTTTGTTCTGGGGACAGGGGTTGCTTGTTTTTTTGTTTTTGCAGGCTAATATGTCTTCCCTAAAAAGTATTTGAGAAAGTACCCTATAATGTAAGACCTTGTAAGGATTCAAATATCAAGCAACTTCTTCATTTCTGAGAAATTATTTTGGGATGATAAAATTTCACCTTATGTTTAGGTATACATAGTATATAGAGTCTTTCACAATACCTAAAATATAGTAGGTATTTAATAAATACTAGTCTTTTCTTCCTCTCTCTCTCTCCTAGTTCTTTAGCTTTTTTTAAAAAAATCTATGTTGGGCGGGCGCAGTGGCTCATGCCTGTAATCCTAGCACTCTGGGAGGCTGAGGCGGGCAGATTGCTCGAGCTCAGGAGTTCCAAACCAGCCTGAGCAAGAGCGAGACCCCGTCTCTACTATAAATAGAAAGAAATTAATTGGCCAACTAATATATATAGAAAAGATTAGCCGGGCATGGTGGCGCATGCCTGTAGTCCCAACTACTCGGGAGGCTGAGGCAGGAGGATTGCTTGAGCCCAGGAGTTTGAGGTTGCTGTGAGCTAGGCTGACGCCACGGCACTCACTCTAGCCTGGGCAACAAAGCGAGACTCTGTCTCCAAAAAAAAAAAAAAAAAAAAATCTATGTTATCCAACCACTTAAAATAATTTGATTTAAAAAAATAATAATGTGATTCTATCCCTGCTTAGGTTGAGTGGCATGTTCAGTGTGACATTTTCCTAAGTCTCTTCTAGCCCACAGTGGTAATCACATGAATTTCATGCACACACACACACATACACATAGGAGACCATATAACTTTATAAATGACTACTTTTATAGCCTTTTATTTTACAGGGATTGTTACAAAGCAAAATGATCAACATGTCATAGAATAAATTTAAGATCCATTTAGAAAGTGAAGACTTTTTGGTTCTGGATAGAAATGGTCTTCTTTTCTATTCACATAGGACTTGGGAATTTCTAAGAAAGAAATGAATAAGAACTTAATGTAGGATCTTTCTTCAGTGACTTGAATGAAGGTGGGCAACCGCTTTACCTTAGAACAAATATATCTTTAGGATATGCCTGATGGCCACTGTGCAGAGGATGTAGGACTTGGGCCATACCCACTCCTATACCCTTTAAAATACATCACAGCAATATTTGTAAGGTTGCAAGAGGACAAGGAGGTGCAGCAGCCTTTCCCCGTCCTCACTACAAATTCCCAGCTACTGCTACCGCACTACCTCCACATTAAGATGGAGTTCTTTCCCCATCAGTTATGTCTCATTATTTTTCTATTCTGTGACATCCTCGCTTGTAGAGTTCTATCTGAGGAAAGCACAAATTTGTAACATTTTTAAAGCTAAAGAATCCTTAGAGATGGCCTAACAAGTCAATACTTTCTTCTCCAAATAATTAATCTGAAAGACCAGAGAGGTTACAAAATTGCCCAAGGGTACAGACCCACATTAGAAGTCCTGGGTTTTTGAATTCCATACTATTGCACATCCCACTACACTGTGTAGCTGGTTCCCTGCACGCCCCCTAGGACTTTTCTTATCCATACTTCATATTTGGAGACAGTGAGACAAGGGCAGATCTGGAGGCCACCTGAATGAATTTTCTGTTGCCAGTGGAATTCAGAAGAATTGGAAGGAAATATGGTCTAGAGAGAGAGAATGGAACAGGGTTTGGAAGTAATGGAAGGTGAGGAGTGATGAGAGAAGGAAAGGCATCCCAGGCAGAGAAAAATAATATATGAAGTCTCAATCCAAAGAAAGGATGAGATATGCAGGGGGTGGGGCACACTAACAGCAGTGACAGCAATATAGAATACTAGTTCTGGTCAACAATGCTCAAATAATGGGGGCATATTTCAAATAACATCAATTTTCCTCTTCTGGTAAAAGGAAGATATGGGACCAGACTAACATTTGAGAAGCATTGTAAAAGAATTGAGACACTTCTAGCTGGAAAGGCATAAGGGGGGCATGCATCTTCCTTTCCACAATGAGAAGAAATGGGCTAGAATTGCCAAAGGAAATTACAATTAGGCTACAGGGACAACCAGATATGCATTTTTAACTGAACGATGTCAAAGATTCAGGAAATCTTGAAATAAGGTCTAAAGGAGACACCCTTCAGTCTGGGATGAGTTCAGTTCAGTCCTGCCTGGAGGCAGAGGGAGGAATGAAATGTCTTGTCATAGAGTCTGGAAGTCTGGATCGGGCCGGTTCATGAAAACAAAGCATCTTATTATGGAGAGAGGTGGAGAACAGCAGGAAAAATCCCCAACCCATTCGCCTGGGTGTAGAAGTTTTCTGGCTTGATTAGTTTTAGACTCTGATTATAACAAAAAAACTTCAGCTAAATCAAAATAAAAGATTTCCCATGATATCACCATAGAGCTTGGATCTCACTGGGGAGTTTAGCAGCTGAGAACTAGCAAGAACAATTTAGACACTACTCAGAGAGGAAACAGACAGAGGGATCAAAATTATTGCTAAGTTTGGGAATTTAGGATTCAGTTCTGAAGCCTTGGAGCTTGTCAGGGAGGGTTGGTTAAGTGAGGGTCCTCCCAGCCTAGTGGCTATGCAAGAACTCGCTTCTGGGAACCCATGGTGAAGGCTAGGTGTGTCTGAGCGTGTGCTGAATACCTGGCTTCAATTACAGACTACCAGGCAGCTAAAGAGTCTGTCATTGCCGATGTCATCATATTTACAAGATTCATAGGTCCCCTCTGTAGTAGGATCTAAGAATGAGGGCCTCTCTGCACCTGCCACCATCTCCCACCACCGCAGGCCAAATGAAGAAGCAGAGTATGGAGAGAGGGAGGGGTGAGGGTCTCCCTGGTGTGTGCCCGCTCCCACTAGAGGAAGGAGGAAACCATAACTTGGAGAATTTGCACCATGCTTCCACTGCCCTTGTCATGGCCTTCATGTCACAGCCTAGATTAGGCTAGATCTGATAGTGGAATGCTCTCACTTTCAGAAAATCTTCAAGAGGGAGAGATTTTTATTTATTTAGGATGGAGGCAGAAGTATGGATAAGAGGATCTCTCAAATTTCCGCTCTATTAAAATATTCTATGATACTTTTCTGGTCTATGAATTGTCTTGTGCCTGTTAAAATCTATTGAAATTCTTCTCCTGCCAACATCCTGGGGGATTCCAAAGAGTGTGGATGCTCAGTCTGCCTTCTGCAAGTAATTGTTTCCAGGCTCTGCCCCTGGAGATGCCATTAGAAAACTGATAGGCACGGGGAACCAGCTTCTCCCCACAGAGTGAAACTCCCAAACAACCGGCACCACATTCCTCTCTGACTCATGCTACTAACCCCTACTGTGCCCTGCAGGTCAGTAGGCTGGGAACCCTGCCACATCTAGGACAACTGCAGCTGGAATAAGATGTCTATCCTGATAGCCAGGATTCACCTCCTCCCATCCCGGCTCTGGATTACTCCCTGGCCCGTGCCCCAGGTATTATGATAAGATGCTGCCAGTGATGGGAAGAGGACAGTCAATAAAGAATCTACCTTAGGGCTGCCAGCCTCATGGGGGAGATCAGATCACAGGCTCTGTGGCTCATCTCTGATTCCTCCATTTGCCATGGTGTATCATCCTCCCAGCTGAGAAGGAGGCACAAGTGGATGAGAGCAGAGGCACATAAAATGTTTCCAGTTGTTGAGAACCTACCATGTGCCAAGTCTTATGCTAAGTGGTGAGTATACAATGGTGCCTTGCATGTAGCTCACTGTCCAGTGGTAGAGGCCACCGTTAAACAAATTCACAAATGTAATTAGTGTTACAAAGGAAAATGAAATAAATTCACATTACTTTACCTTTGGATACCTGCACGAAGTCACTCATACACACACATACAAATGTGCCCTCTGTGTCTATCCTTTTCTGACTCAGTGTTTCTGTCAAATTCAAGGCAGTGGAAGTGTGGAGTCTGCAAAGATCCACAAAGTGGATAATCCGCCAAGTCAGTAATAAAGAGCTGACCCTATGCCAGTATGAAAATTCACCTTTGGCTATTCATCTAGATATAAAACTCATATCAAAATTGGTCACAAAATTCCATTTGCACATTTAGGCTGAATAAACTTCATCTTCATTTCCTCAAAGCCATTGATCTCTGAAGTCAAAGTCCCCCAAAGATCTTTTTGAGGTACCAGAGGTGAATGCAGCCATAGGGAAGAGAGGCCTAAAAAGATGGGATCAAGTCAGCCTAGTTTCCTCTCTCTGTGTCCTCCTCTGAAACCACTGAGTCTTAGCCCTGAAGACAGTGCTTGGGAGGTCTTCTCCTCTATCCCACTGCCTCCCAAATCCGAGGGCAATTGTTAATGAACACTGCTCTTCTAGCTCCTCTGCTAAAGGGACTACACACTTTTCTTTCAATCAGCTCAAAAAACCAAGACTCTGTCTCAAAAACATAAAATAAATAAATATTGTTGAAACTAAATGGTTAGGTGAAACTGGAGTAAAGAAGTAATCTCAATTAGTTGGAGTCAATAAGGGAAGGTTCTTTGCAGGAAAAGGTTTGAGCTGGGTTTTGTGGGAGATTGTGGGAAGAGAAATGGGTTTAGTGAAGAGATTGGGGTGCAATTGGTGGAAGACCTAGATGATCAACCTAGGATGTGTCTTTCTAGGTGAAGGAAGGGCATAAACAATTGGGAAGTTGGGAAGTTCTTCTTTGGTAATTCTATTCCTTCTTTCTCTACAAAATTTACTTCCTTTCTTTGTGTTTTATCTTTTAAATCTAAATACACCAAAAGGAAGAGGTAGACACACTATAATATTTTCCCCTTCATTTATGTTTAAATAGTTTATGTGGAAAGTGACTACCTCTTCCTTCTGCTTCAAAGGAAATTCCAGCATAGATCCAAGGTAGGAGTATCATAAAAATTTGGGAAGCTAAAGCTGGGACTGTCCTTCTCTGTGGTCAGTTTGCATAACCCAGGTTTGGAAAACCTCCTTATAGCAGGCCAGGAAAACCCAAAGCAGTTCCTAGGCAGTATTTCCTTCCCTCAAGTATGGTCACTCCAGAAAGGCAAAGGCCAATGATCAGACAGCAGTTGTGAAAGTTTCTTTGCTTCACCATGAACCCTTGTTATAGAGGAAAAGTGGGTAGACTGAGTGACACAAGAGGCAGGTGGCCGGTGAGTTAACTTCCACGGGTCATTCTACAATCCCAGAACAGAACCAAGCAAAATGAACTGTGGCGTCCACTCGGATGAATAGTTACAGCTGAAATTTAAACACTATTTTAGAAAAAGCGAGACATTAACCTTACATTATAATTGGTCTTTGTGCTTTACCTCATGTTAGTGGAGCACCTTAGTCGGTTCGTAGTCAGAGTCACAAAAACCTTAATCCCTTTTTCCTAAAAGCTAAAGGGAAGGAAAAAAATGTTAGCCATCCTGAAATTGTTTATGTCCTTCCTTCACCTAGGAAACCACATCCTAGATTGATCATCTAGGTCCTCCACCAATTGCACCCCAATCTCTTCACCAAACCCATTTCTCTTCCCATAATCTCCCATAAAACCCAGCTCAAACCTTTTCCTACAAAGAATCTTTCCTTATTGACTCCAACTAATTGAGATTACTTCTTTACTCCAGTTTCACCTAACCATTTAGTTTCACCAATATTTATTTATTTTATGTTTTTGAGACAGAGTCTTGCTCTGTTGCCCAGGCTAAAGTGTGATGGTACAATCATAGCTCACTGCAACCTCAGACTCCTGAGTTCAAGTGACCCTCATGGCTCAGCCTCCTGAATAGTTAGGACTAGAGGTCCACATCACCATACCCAGCTAGTTTTTAAAATTTTTTTTGTAGAGATAAAGTCTCTCAGTGTTGCTCAGGCTGATTTTGAACTCCTGGGCTCAAGTGATCCTCCCACCTTGGCCTCCCAAAGTGTTGGGATTATAGGTGCAAGCCACTATGCCCTGCCTATATATTTATTTTTTAGAGACAAAGTGTCTTACTGTGTCACTCAGGCTGGAGGGCAGTGGTGTGATCATAGTTCACTGTAGTCTCAAACCCCTGGGCTCAAGTAATCCTTCCTCCTCAGTCTCTCAAGTTGCTAGGACTACAGGCATGAGCCACCGTGCCTAGCTAATTTTTTAAATTTTTTTTCTGTAGAAACAAGGTCTCACTATGTTGTCCAGGCTGGTCTTGAACTCCTGGCCTCAAGTTATTTTCCCACCACGGCCTCCCAAAGCACCCTGGGATTACAGACATGAGCCACAACACCAGGCCTACTTTCAACAATATTTAATTGCATCAGCCTGTGTTTGCATTTGCACATGTGTGTATGTGTGTGTGTTTCTATAGCATGGTGGGAGATTGGAATATCTAGTTTTTCCACTCCTTTGAGTTCTTCAGTAAATGCTAAAATTATGTTTAAGTTGGGCTAACTGCTCATCACAGAATGACAAAACTCTTCTGTATCAAGTTCTGAGAGATGGAACAATGATGAACAGCAATGCCAAGAATGGGGAGGGGGCATGGCTAACAGAGAAGACAAATCCTAAATCTGCACTCCACCAGACTTCCACACTTTTGACATTGTTTGGGAACATTTGATTGAGTAATTTCCAGTATCAGGCCAAGATTTAAACTCCCACTCAGATAGAGCATTGAGTATAAGCTCTACTCCAGGGAGAAGCAAGGTAGCTTACGGCAGTGTCGAAGCTCGGCCAGCAGTCGTGGAGTGACTGAGAAGGGAAGGAAGGCATCAAGAAAAATCCAGTCAATGATTTCTCTGACTGGAGGAACTAGAAGCCATAAGGATAGACACAGAGTTAATAAGAAAAGTAATATCAGTATGGGGAAGTTCCTGGCAAGATGGAAAGCATGATGCAGATAATGACCGAGGATCAGTGCTGGAGAGGATGAGGGTTAAGGGCATTTCTGGAAGCTAGTCAGTGAAGACTTCTTGGAGGAGGAAGAGGAGATAACAGACCAGCGTTTGGCAAGAAGGAAGCTACAGGAAGCCCAGAGGAGTAGGACTGAAGAAATCACCTATGTGGGCTCTCAGACATAAGGGAGGGTGACTATGGACAAGGGGAAAAATTAAACAGTTTATATCAGAATGAAAAGGCTTTGGTGGGAGTCAAGGAAACTGAGCTGGTGGGGGAGTGAGTAGCTGATAGGAGAAATTGATAAGACATCTAGGAGGTTTAGATTTGTCTTTTCTTATGTATATGAAATATAAGCACACAACAAACATTCCTTTCTCCACCTCCTACCAACGAACAAATGGGAGCAGAGCTGTCAGCCCTTCCTCAGGCGCTGTCAGTGACGCTATTATAGCGTAAAGCAACAAGCTTGGAGCCAAGAGTGAAATGGATACCTTTATGCAAAATACATTGCCCATTTTGCTGAAATACAAAATCCTTAAACTGATCCTGTTCCCAGAAATCAGTTTCTTCACATCTTCAGCTGCCTCTTCCTTGATCCTGGTTTCTCCAAGTGGACCTGCACAGACATCCCTTCAAACGCCCTTTGCCGAGCGGGAAAGCTGATCTCAAATCAGTCCAAAAAGTTTCCAGGGATGGATATGTCTTTGGGATCATTGAGTTGTTTCTCAGACCTGTTAGCTTCAACTTCAGTCTAATTTATATTACTGTTGATAGGTGCTCTAGTCTTACCATAGATAGAGGTGGAGAATTCCCAAAGACTGATTTGGACAGAGCAAGATGGTGACATGGTTAAAGAAGCAACCGTAAGAACTAAATAAACAAACAAAAAAAAACCTAGCTCTGTTATCCAAATTAATTTGTATTTATTGAGCACATCTTGTGCAAAGTATTATTCTAAGCCCAGGGATATAAAGGGATACATATATTAAAAATATATAATCTCCACCTTTCAAAAATCTACAAAATAGCAAAAGAGACAAATACATATATAAATTATTCTAGTACAAAATGGTATCATAATAGAGGCTTAAATAATGTGACTATAGCTGGGGGAGACACAGAAATAATTCTCACTAGAGAGATCTAGGAAGTATTCTTGGGGAAAATTTTAAGCTGGGCTTCAAATGAAGGATCAGACCTTAATAGGTTGATGAAGAAAGAAGTGGCATTCCAGACAGAAAGAATAGCATGCGCAAAGGTCTGGAAGCAGAAGAGCATAGAACAAGTTCAAGAACCTCAAGTGGACCCATAAGGTTGTAGTGTAGGTTATATAAAGGGGCATAGGTGTGAATATAGGTAATGTCACCAAAGAGGGCTCTGAAGATCAAGCAACAGAATTCCAATTTTATTCTCTGTGTAATGGAGAACCAGATAATTAATATGTGCCATCTTTCTTTGAAATTTCCAGATAACTGACTTATTTTCTGAAGTTTGAGAACCAACAATCTTCTAGTTATCATAAGGAAAATCAGATTTCACAAACTGCATCATGGAAGCTCCATAATGTCTTTGTCAAATTCATTTGCATATGTACAACTCCACTGCCATGGACATAAAAATGGGAGACCAGGCTGGGTGCAGTGGCTGATGCCTGTAATCCTAGCACTATGGGAGGCCAAAGGTGGGAGGATTGCTTGAGCTCAGGAGTTTGAGACTAGTCTGAACAAGAGTGAAACCCTATCTCTACTAAAAATAGAAAAATTAGCCAGGCGTGGTGGTGTGTGCCCATAGTCCCAGCTATTTGGGAGGTTGAGGCAGGAGGATTGCTTGAGCCTAGGAGTTTGAGGTTGCAGTGAGCTACAATGATGCCACTGAACTCTACCAAGAGCAACAGAGTGAATGAGAAGGCCTTTAACAGAAGAGAGATTTTTATCAGCTTAAGAAGGTGATGGTGATACATTTGCTCTCAGTCAGGAGGCTCATTTGGACAGATGTACAAAGTCCCTTCATGGACACAGGCAAACAGTAGGTCACAGAGATAAGTGAAAATAATATAATGTTGAGGAATCATAGAATAATGGAATTCTAAGAGCCAGATAAGGCTAATTAAGGAAGTTTTTCTGGTGGAAGTGAGCTTAAGAAAAGAGAAAAGCTTAAGAAAAGAAAGGACAGAGATTGTAGACAGGATTGAACAGGAAGGACAGAGAAACAGTACCTAGAGTTGGGAGAGGAGGAAACTGGCCTATGTAAATGTTTGGAGGCAAGCACGAGCAAGCACGTGTGATGAACATCATGTGTGAGAGACAGAACAAATGAACTCAGCTGGAATTGAAAGTGTAGCTGGCACAAACAAGGACAGTCTGTAGATAGACCCATTTCCAGCACGGCAGCCTGGGCCAACACAGGGCACTCCAGAAAGAGAGGCAGACATTTCAGTCTCTGTATTCCCCTTATATTTTCATGACACTTGGTTATGTTCCTAGTTGTTCTGGAACATTGACTCATCCTCCTGTAATGAATGTGAGTGTCCTAGGGTATGATGCTCTCTGTTGTGCTGAGGAACAGGTGAGGCCAAGGCAGAGGGGGCTACTGGGCTCAAATTCAAATTATAATTGAAAAGTAAGTTCTGCTTGGGCTCAACTTATATTCTCAGTATTCCACTCCTCACCCTCCTCTTTCTATGTTCCTCCCTGGATATCCTGCAGGGAATGTTGAATTCTACCTAAGCCAGGGGAGGGAGTGGCCCAATGTGGAAGTAGAGATTATTCCAGAATGACTTCAGAAGGCATAATATGCTTTGGGGCAGCTGCCCAGACTGACTAGGTTTGTTCACAACATTCTCATTGCTAATCCCACCTAGATTCGCAAACACAAGTGGCCACAATGGAAATTTCCCCAAAAGTCTGAATGGTGGAGTAGAAATGGCTCATTGACCATTCTGAGCAAACAGTGATACCATGTTGAGCCCAAACTGTGAGGGAAAATCCAAGTTTAATCTTGCTGAGTCGAGCAAAACTTTCATACAGCCCAACTGCAATTAGAAGCTGGGGACCACAGCGTCCCTGAAACCAGCTAGGGAATCTTTCCCTCATGTTCTCTCTAAGCTTCACATTCCACCACAGAAGACAGTAAAAAGGGGATTGCCCCACACCCTCCTGTAGGAAAAAGGTACATTTTGGGGTGGTTTGGAGGCATCAAAATGGTAAGCAATTTTAGGGTACAATTAAGACCTGGCTGCTCAACCCTACAATAAATTACCATCAAAGGCACTCACACGTCAATAGAGGAAAAAACACATGTGCTTGCAAGACGATGTGTGTTTGATGCTCATAAAAAAGATAAAAATATAGGCCATCATCACGTAACTAGCTTGTAGGTGTCAGAACGTGTGCTGTTGGGGGAGGTTGGGGAGGGAGCATGGAGCGAGAGGAGCAAACCAAGGAGCTGGAAACCAGACTCCTATCCCCACCTTCTTCCTTCTGCCAAAAGCAGTGGAAACGCAGTAAGGGGGCATAGAAGGACCCCTCCCCCATTTTTTAATTTCCTGGGACATCCCCTTTCCTGCTCCCCCCAGCTGGATTTCCTACATATTAATCATGTTTCTCATTTTGAAATCAGCCGGTCAGGCTATTATTCAAGCATTGTTAATGACACCATCGGCCAAGGTATCAATTAGGCAAGTTAGGATAAGACCAGCAGAGAAGAGGGCTGGCCAGAGAGCAGAACACAAGTCTGTTTTGGCGTGGGGTAACCCACATGACAGCAAGGGCTCTTAACTCTCTTACTTCTACTCTCCTTAAAGGTAGTTGCAAACACTGAAATCTCCAGTGAAGACCTAAACCAAAATGCTATGTCATACTATCCCCCAGTTGGCCCTTAACTGGACTTTAGCTAATGACATCAAATCACTCAGGACGTGCAGACACAGGGCCACAGTGAACCAGCTCTGGGGCAGAGCCTATTCCTGCAGTAGGGGCCCAGTGGAGGGAATGCGTCCTCAACCACTTCATGCAGACTACCTTGGGTGGAATTTCTTCTCTTTTGGAACAATATACGATCTGAACTTCCTTTAAAACGGGGTCCTCAAACTTTTTAAACAGGGGGCCAATTCACTGTCCCTTAGACCATTGGAGAGTGCAGCGCACATTCCACACATGCGCACTGTGGGCCAGGGACCAGTCAGCTGCTAAGCAGGACAGGCAGCAGCGGCAAAAACACCCGGCAGGCCAGGTAAATGTCCTCCCTGCATGTGTCCCATCGGCCGTAGTTTGAGGACCTCTGCTTTAAAAGGAAGCTCGGCACTTTTTCATGCAGAAAGCTAGTTTGTATTTTTTCAAATAAAGAAAGTTTATCTGTCAATTATTTATTTCTTAAATCTGAGTGTTATTCCCCCATCAGACTGAGTTTCCCAATAACCAGAGCTAATTCTATTTTTCCATTTTGTGCTACATCTCTCTGCCTCCCATACCTACCCATATGCCTTCTTTCCATCAAGAAAGGCTCTGTGCAAAGGTGCTGTTCAGAACAAATGGGTGTGACTGGTACTCAGGTCACTGAAATTTGGATTCTGGAGAAAGGAAGGAAATCAAGACTAGAATCAAAACTGCAGCATAGTCAGAGTCAAATCAGTCATCAAGATGTCCAAGTCCCTTCCCATGGTATACTTAGGGAGGTTTGCAGAACACTGTGTTTCTAGACTCCAGTCTTCTGAGTCATTCCCCAGCTCCTTGTCACCTTTCCATTCTCCAGGCAGACACAGGTTCTTCATGGCTTCCTTTCCGCACCCACCAATTATCCAGATCTTCAGACAGATGTGGAACACTAGAGAAGGACAGGAGGCCAATGTTGCATATTTCTAGTGTCTCTGGACCCAAAGAAGGTGGCTGAACTGACTCCGTTCTGAACACAACCAAAACTAGACATCTCAGTTAAAAACATTGGTGCTTGGAGGCTTGAAGACACAGCACTTACCTAATACATTGGCAAGGAAAGTGAGCAGGCTTCCCAAGCCTTTCCCCAAAGACCTAACAACTTGGGTTTCATTTTGCCCTTAGTCTCTGCCCTCTTTTTTACCTCTAAGAGCCTACCTGCAAATTTCATCCCATACTCCAGAGCACTGAGCCAATAGAAAAATAAATAAACTTTCAAAATGGAGTAACCAGGATTTTTAAGATGGAGACCAAAAAACAAAAAACAAAAAAATCCAATTACCTTTTAAGTTCCCTAAGGGCAAGTATTATATTATAATTTTCTTTTTTTTTTTATAAAAAAGCTTTTTTGAGATATAATTTACATACCATATGATTCACCTATTTAAAATATACAATTCAACAGTTTCTAGTATATTCACAGAGTTGTGTGGCCATCAGAATAATCAATATTAGCATATTTTCATCATCCCAGAGAGTAAATCCATATCTATTAGCAGTTACTCCCCATTTCCCCCCAACACCTCTAGCCTTGGGCAACCACTAAACTACTGTCACTATAGATTCACCTACTCCAAACACTTCATATATATGAAATCATACAAAACTTGTCTTTTATGACTGGCTACTTTCAGTTAGCAAAATGTTTTCAAGGTTCATCCATGTTGTAGCATATGTCAATATTTCATTCCTTTTTTTATTCCCAAATAACATTCCATTACATGAATAGTCTACATTTTATTTGCTCATAATCAGTTGATGGACATTTGGGTTGTTTTCACTTTTCAGCTACTATGAATAATGCTTTTATGAACATTCATATACAAGTTTTTATGTATATACATGTCTTCATTTTTCTTGGGTATATACCTAAGTGGAACTGCTGGGTCATATGATATCTCTAGGTTTAACATTTTGAGGAACTGCCAAACTGTTTTCCAAAGTGGTTGCATCATTTTATATTTCCACCAGCAACGTACAAAGGTTCCAATTTTTTCACATCCTCACCAACACTTATTATTATCTTGTTTTCATTGTTATTATAGCCATCCTAGTGGGTGTAAAGTGGTATCTCATTGTAGTTTTGATTTGAATCTCCTTGATAATGTTGAGCATCCTTCCATGTGCTTATTGGCCATTTGTATATCTTCTTTGAAGAAATGTCTATTCAGATCCCTTGTTCATTTATAATTGAGCTATTTGTCCATTTATTATTGAATTTTAATAGTTCTTTATATATTCTAGATACAAGACTCTTATCAGATATATGACTTGCAAATATTTTCTCCCATTCCATAAGCTGATGGGAGAAATGTGGTGTCCTTTGAAGCAAATAGTTTTAATTTTGATGAAGTCCAATTCATCTATTTTCTTTTTTAATTGTTCCTTTAAGAAACCATCGCCTAAACTAAGATCATGAAGATTTACGCCTATGTTTTCTTCTAAGAGTTTTATAGTTTTAGCTCTTACATTTAGATCTTTCAGTTAATTTTTATATGTAGTGTGAAGTAGAAGTCCAACCTAATTCTTTTACACGTGGCTATTCAGTTGTTCAGCACTACTTGAAAAGACTATTCTTTCCTCGTTGAATTGTCTCAGAATTCATGTTGAAAAATCAATGGACCAAAAATGTGAGGGTTTATTCTTGGATTCAATTCTATTCCATTGGATATATGTCTATCTTTTGGCCAGTACAATTATGTCTTGATTACTGAAGCTTCTTAGTAAATTTTAAAATCAGGAAATGTGAGTCCTTCAACCATGTTCTTCTTTTTCAAGATTGTTTTGGCTTTTGGGTCTTTTGGGTTTCTAAATGTATTGTGGGGGCTGGGTGCGGTGGCTCATGCCTGTAACCCTAGCACTCTGGGAGGCCGAGGCGGGCGGATCACTCAAGTCAGGAGTTTGAAACCAGCCTGAGCAAGAGCGAGACCCTGTCTCTACTAAAAAATAGAAAGAAATTAATTGGCCAGCTAAAAATATATAGAAAAAATTAGCCAGGCCTGGTGATGCATGCCTGTAGTCCCAGCTACTTGGAAGGCTGAGGCAGAAGGATAGCTTGAGCCCAGGAGTTCGAGGTTGCTGTGAGCTAGGCTGATGCCATGACTCTCTAGCCTGGGCAACAGAGTGAGACTCTGTCTCAAAAATAAATAAATAAATAAAATACATGTATTGTGGGATCTGCTTGTCAATTTCTGCAAAGAAGCCAGATGGGATTTGATAGGTATTGTGTTGAATCTATAGATCAATTTGGGAAGTATTGCCATGAACATAGGATGTTCTTACATTTATTTAGGTCTTCTCTAATTTCTTTCAACAGTGTTTTGTAGTTTTCAGAGTATAAATTTTAGACTTCCTTTCTTTCTTTCTTTTTTTTTTTTTTTTGAGACAGAGTCTCACATTGTTACCCAGGCTAGAATGAGTGCCGTGGCGTCAGCCTAGTTCACAGCAACTTCAAACTCCTGGGCTCAACCTATCCTACTGCCTCAGCCTCCCGAGTAGCTGGAACTATAGGCATGCGCCACCATGCCCGGCTGATTTTTTCTATATATATTAATTGACCAATTAATTTCTTTCTATTTTATAGTAGAGAGGGGGTCTTGCTCTTGCTCAGGCTGGTTTTGAACTCCTGACCTCGAGCAATCCGCCCACCTCGGCCTTAGACTTCCTTTCTTAAATTTATTCCTAAGTACTTTATTATTTTTGATGCTATTGTAAGTGAAACTTAAGTTTCAGATTATTTATTGCAGGGATTATAGTTTTCTTTTAAACACTATGGTGATGAACATAAATATTTACAAAGCGCCTAATACATGAAAAGTGTCTTGCTAGGTTGAATGGGAAATAAAGAGTACAAGACTTGGTTCCTAAATTCAGAGAACTTACAATCTAGTTGATGAGAAACAATCGTTTACACACTTCCCCCTTTATAATTTTTTGAAGTGATTTCATATTCTTCATCTGACTTGATTCTGATGACACCATTCATTCATTTACTCAAAAGTACTTATTGAGTGACTAGTATGTGGAAGCACTGTACTGGATGCTGGGAATTAAATGGAGAAAACAACAAATACAATCCCTGTCTTCGTGACTATTACCATCTGGTTAGGAAAACAGACATTAGTACAACATAAATTATAAATGTTATGAAAGAATAACATTTTATAACATTTACATAACATAATAATGTTATTTATATAACATAATAATGTTATATAAATGTTATAAAAGGAAAGTACATTAAGTAGTAAGTAGGGCAGTAATTACTATACCCATTTTACAGGAGAGAAGACTAAGATTAGACCTAGAACATTTAGGTTTTATTTCCCTTTCTTCAAGGAAAGGGAAGAGGAAAAATGATCAAGAGGGATGCAAGTTTTCTGGTTCCAAACAGGTCAGCACATTTTGGCCACCAGTCTCATTCTCTGTTCAGCCCAAGCAGAGAAGCAAATAGTAGTTGTATGTGGAGAACATGATGCAGTCCCCATGCCCTGCCTGCTGCCCACTGCTCTAAGAGCAGGGTGGCTTTAAACTGGTTTTTTAGCACTGGTAGAACTAAGCCAAATGGGCTCTTTAACATCAACTCGCTTTTTCCCAGTTTCCAGCATCCTTAGCACTAGTCAACCTGCCCTAACTTTTGCAGAAAAGAGTCCAGAGTAGAAATACTCTGCCAAACAACTTAAAAATACTTTTTAAAGTGTCACAGAAAACTGGGAAAAGACAAGATTATAGAGGGCTGACAACAATTTTATGAATGGATTATATAATAGAAAGAAAACTTTGATTTTATTCCTTACATATTATACACACATTGAAAAGAGGGACAGTATATTTTTTTAAATAAGGAAGTAGAGTCCAGGTATTGGTCCAGGATCTTCCCCTTAATTTCATCTTGACAAGCAGAGACATGGCCAAGTCACAAATTTGCAGAGCCTGGGCCAGAACCCAGACCTCCTGACTCCTATTACAATGCTTTCTCCACTGCATTTCAAGAGATTTAATAAATCTCTGATCAATGCATTCAACAAACATGGTGCTATGGTTAGGAGCTATAAAGGTGAATAAAATTAAGTTCCAGCTCTCATCATCTGCTTCTCCTTGAGAATTCACCCTAACCCTCCACCTCCGCTCCCCACCCCAAAGAGTGGGTTAAGTTCCGCCCCTTTCTGCTTTCATAATACCTGGTGTGTTATTTCTATTATTACACTTAACACATTACATTATACTTACCTGTTGATATATTGGTTTCTTTCACTAATACTGTAGTACCGTGTAGGTAAGGATCTTGTTCTCTGCCACCCCAGAACCTAACACAGTGTCTGGCACATTGTAGGGGCTCAATAAACCTTTACTGAATAAGTAAGTAAGTAGCTACTCCAATCCTCCTTGCCCCACTTCATTCTGCTGGCACAAACCTACATCATAGGTGACCATACATCTCCCAGATGAAAACTGGAAAGCTGATATGTCCACGCTGTGATTAATGGCACCACCAGTGGTGTGGGTGAAATGTAGCAACTTCTATGAAACTCACAGAGCAATTCTATTCCCTCTTCCTACACACTCATGCCAAAGTGGAGATTTAGATTCAAGAAAAACAACAAAGTTGATTTCAGGTTGTGTGTATTTATTAAAATGGGATGTCTAAGATCAAACAATCCAGAAAACTCTCTTTTATTTTATTTCATCTATGAGTTGTCAATCTTGGGTTTGGACAGGGTTGTCTTTTTCCAAAGCCAGGCTGTTTTTGTCTCCTCATATGCCTCATTTTGGCTTTGCCAACGAGTTAAGAGAAACGGTTAGGAGAATGAGATGCATATTTAAAGCTAAGTTGTTGTAGAATCAGCCCAGAGAGAAACGAATCTTATTAAAACTCATCTATATTCTTTTTCATAAAAAATCATCACAAATGGACCTGTAAAGCAGAGTCTTGGGAGCCTCTGCAGTTGGCTGAGCCCGGAGTATCCACAGAGGGTGGGAAAATGGTAGTGGACGGCTTCCTTCCCGCCCTGTGTTGTCCACCGTGTAACCCTGCGCCCCAGCTCTGGGAGGCAGTTTGGGGAGACACAGTTCCAGCATCTGCTCCAGCTTCAGATTCAGAATCAAACTGTATTTCCAGATAAGCAGAAATGTAATAGAAATTAGTGAAGGATTGTGTAGTGGTTTGTAAACAATTTCCTAGTCAAGACTTTTTGGGACACAAGCATAGCTCTACATATGTTAGTGTGTGTCTACATATACAGGTAACCTGTGCTACTCTGTCCTGTCCCGGGGGATTGCTTAGGTCCACCACTTCCTCCCCTTCATGGATCATCAAGCTGCTGTCAGTCAAGCCCAGAAAGAAATTAGGGTCAGTTTGACAAAAGAGCAAGAGAATATATATGTGTGTGTATGTGCACCTGTGTGTGTGTGTGCAGGTGTGCCCGGGTGTGAGAAGAGGGTAAAGAGAGAGAGATTGAGATTCTGGCTTCATTATAAAACCAAATTAAAATTATTTTTCCTATCTATTTCTTGGATAGTTTTCCACCCTTCCTCCCTCCAAAGATGCCGATAAGCGAAAAGGTCCTCCCAGCTATTCACTACACACGTGCATCTTCAAAGGCAAATGAAGTGCACTCAAGTGGCTCAAATTCCTACGGGCCATATTTATACAGCACCAAATAAGTGAAGATTTTAGAACTAGACTGACATCATTAGCAAATTCCCATGATGTAAACCCCAAAGTAGATTATTTGTGTCTGTACTGCCCACTTTGCCAATCTACACAGACTCAGTACCTCCCTCTGAAAAGGCTAATCCAGATAACAACAAACATGGGTGAAATTTTCAGTCAAAATATAAAAATAGCTACAATTTTCCAAAAACATGTCCAAAATAGCTGCATAATTACCCCCATGTCTCACAAGGATAGTGTAGTTATATAAATAAATTTATATACTACTCTATTTAAATCTACACGCACACATCCACATTATGTAAGCTGCTAATATACTATATATAAACCCATATATGTTTATATGCTGAGATGTATGGAGATTCATAGGCACATTTATGCTAGTTATTTTATTAATTCATTTATTAGATTTCTATTAGACATGTCTATTTTAGTTTATTATCTGGTAAGAATCTAGCCTCACACAGCCATACCCACCCTCTTCCCATATTTCTGGCTGCCAGAAGGGCTTGTGCCCTGAAGCCTGGGGGGGGTTACCATTGTCTTTAAACTGGGGGAGAGGTCAGCTGTGGCTTAAATGAACTCATAAATACTTCTCCATCTCCTGGAATACCCCGACAAGCCAGCCTGCCTGCACAGGGTCTATTACCTATACAGAGTCCACCATCCTCCCTAAATAATTTTCTTTATGTAATCAGGGACAATCCTACAATAGAATGGCCCTCTCTCTTGGGACAGGGAAGGAGGTGATGGTGGGGACAACTATGGATTCCTGTTCCCACCTAGGTTTCAATATAACTCAGAGTTTGGATAGAAGTGACATGTAACCACTCTGCCCCCTTGATTCTATGACTTCATATAACTACACCACTGAGCTGAGTAATGGAGGCAGTCAAACTGGGCCGCATCACCCTGTCTGGGTGTCTTTACGAATCATCAAATCCCCATATCATCTGTGTAATCCACGCACAGCTGCCATCGCTCCGGTGGTTCTTGGCCTGGCTGCACGTTAGAATCACCTAAGGAGCTTTTTAAAAATGTTGATGCTGGCCGGGCACGGTGACTCACGCCTGTAATCCTAGAACTATGGGAGGCCCAGGCGGGTGGATCATTTGAGCTCAGGAGTTTGAGACCAGCCCGAGCAAGAGTGAGACCCCATCTCTACTAAAATATCAAAAGAAATTATCTGGGCAACTTAAAATACATAGAAAAAATTAGCCAGGCATGGTGGTGCATGCCTGTACTCCCAGCTACTTGGGAGGCTGAGGCAGGAGGATCGCCTGAGCCCATGAGTTTGAGGTTGCTGTGAGCTAGGCTGATGCCACGGCACTCTAGCTGGGGCAACAGAGTAAGACTCTGTCTCAAAAAAAAAAAAAAAAAAATACTGATGCCTGGGCCCCATGCCACATCAGCTGAATCTACACATCTGGGAGTGGGACCCAGGCATCTCCATGGTTTAAAAATTCCCTAGGTGATTCAGAACCATGGTGAAGGTTGAGAGCTACTGATTTGCACTGACCTCATTAAGTATAAGCCAGAGACGTATTCTGGGAATTGGGCACTGGTAAACAATCAAGATGATTCTAGCCAAAAAACAAAGCAACAAACAAAACACAAATAAGTATTCTTTCATAGAAGCATTTCTCATCACGTTAATATTCGCTCACATAGAAACGGCCAAAGAAACTGGGCTGGGAATGATTGTCACATTTGAAGACCCATCCCAGAGTAGTTACAAGGAAAACTAGGACACATACATACACACTCACACACACACACACACACACACACACAGAGAGATCATGTGACTGCTAGCAATTTAAAGCAAAAAAATTTTAATTGAATTTCGGGGCCTGGGGAAGATCTGAACCTATAATTATTTCTTAGCAAACTTGCTGAAGACAGGCTTTCCCTCCTCTGGGACGAGATGAGACGGGTAGCATAATGAACCCTCTTTAATTAAAAAATCAAATGTTTTAGGATAATCATATTCTTGCAAGTTACATTATTTTCTTAAAGGAAAGGAGAGATGGTGAGAAAATATCAATTTTCAAGTGCCCAGTGTTAGGCTCCCACAAATGCACTCATTTCTCATTCAACTCTTTAGATTCAAAATTAGATCCCGAAGGAGAAACTTGAGTGCTTGCATTATTCCTAATACCAAACTAATCTTTTTTTTTTAATTTACTCTATCTCTACCCCCACATCTCTTAAAAGTAGCAGCCTATTTTATATCAACTTGTCCAGCAGAGCAAAGCAGTGAGGCTGGAGGAAGTTGAGCGACCAAAACAGACTCTGAGCCCAACAGCTCTCTGACCTGATTGTATGGGATTCTCTAATAAAGAAGTGGGATGCTCATGATTCCCACTGAAGAGCTCTTCCCCAGTTTCTTAGGAGATTTGGGGGATGTGGGTAGACAGATGGAGTGGAGAAATACTCACCTGGATCTTAGGATAATGGAGGGGCTTGGGTGGAAGGCAGAGGGAGGAACAGCTCTGACTAATGGAAAGTGTTTCTCTTCAAGCAGGAGAGCAAGACAAAGGAGGCCATGGACTGGGGGAGAAGTTTGGCCTGAGTTCTGTCCCTCAATGGGATCCATGTGGATTGGTGGCCGTGGGGAACAGTCAATGATCAACCACCAAGCTAAGTATGAGACATCCAATTCAGGAGGTTTCTTTTAAATTTTGTTGTTTTCATTGTCTTTGAATCCTATTTCCTCTTCTACTGTTTCTGGGCCTAATCCCTCTAATGCTAAATTTCTGAATCCTAATAAAGTTACCTTTATTCAAGGGAAGAAGGAACATATAGCAACATTTAAATGGAAATCTGTTTTTTCCCCAAAGGCTTTCCTACTCCACTTCCCTGGAAAGAAGGAGTGAAGATACGAAGCAACTTACAAAAGTTGGCTTCACACCAAAAACTGTCTCTGATGGCATCTACGTGTTAGGATGTGTCTATACTCCCTCGTGCAGATATAGTGGCTACTTATAGGCACCTTCTTTAGCCTCTTAAGATACATTACAACTCTTTCCCTGGTCAGTGTAAATCTATGTTCTCATAGTTCTGTGAGACTGTCGTGTCCAGCCACATGAGAAGCATCTATACTTCAAGCTACATTTAGACAAATGCGTGCATGCGCGTGCACACACACACACACACACACACACACATACACTCCACCCCCACCTGCTGTGACTGAGTGCGAACCCGAAGAGGTCCGCAACTCTGCAGGTGGGGAGGGCCTCGCAGTCAACAGCCCAGAGAGGTTTGCCTACCCAGGTCTACACCTGCCCAGGGAGAATTTTGGTAATTTTAATAAAACCAAATTAAATCCTAAAGTAAGACACGTTGGTGATTCAGTAGGGATAACCCCAGACCATTATGGGGTAGCTATAAAATAAAAATTATAGAAGGATAAGAATAGGAGCACAGCAAATAAAATCATTTTAATGGAGGAGAGAGGGAACATGGCAGAGAGGAGGGAGAACTGCCAAGTGTGAACAGAGGGTTGTTTATAGGAGTTTCCAGAGGAGGAGAAGCTTCCTGTTCACCTTTTCTTTTGGTGGCTTCTGAGAAGAGGGATGCAGATGGCAGAAAAGAAGATTGGCACAGATCTTTGGATTTGTGTGGGGAAGTGGGAGATGCTTCAGTAAAAGTGCCTCTCTACCTCAGCAGAGAGGCGAGGAGGCCTGTGGTGTTGGAGAAGGTGGGGTGGGGTTGGGAGGGAGAGATCCCTGCTGTCAAAGAGCTTATCTGTTAATTAGGGGAGCAGGTTTGGATGTAAGACACTCTACTGGGCTCTTTATGTGCATGTTTTACTTACTTCTCATGACAGCCTGTGAAATGAATAGTGTATTAGTCAATTTGGGTTAGGAAACTGAAGCTTAAAGAGTTAAGCAACTTTCCCAAGGTAAAAAAGCTGGAATAGTAAAGATCTAGGGTTTGAACTCAGGTCTGGCTCACTCAAAGCCCATGCATGTTTTTTCTAACACCACAAAGACCAAACATAATGTTGATGTTCCCCAAAGAGACACAGACCTGAAACGATGCTCAGTTTGTGTCAGTTTGTCCAACCTGGTCCTTATGGGGAATCCCTGCCCTGCTCCCTGCAGCCCCGTCCCTCACCAGAGAGCTGCCATGGGCAGGGCTCTTTGGCTGAGGTTGGCTTCTTTCTCCTCCACCACCCCTTCACGCACGAGAAAACATCACAGGTTGCACAGGGTCATAAAGAGAGGGAGGGTGTTAGAAGGAAGGAGCCACCCTGGGCTTATAAACTGGGCAGGGATGGGGACCCACCCATTTGTGAGGCGACACTGCATCTCACTTTCCCCCAAAACTGAAGCCTCAGCTCTTGCTTCAGGATGGGGTGCTTAAGCAAAGTGCTGGTGGCAGTGGTGACATGGGGGCACAACAGAGCAGTTGGAGTACTGAGTCATTCTGACACAGAAACAGTGCCAGCTCTCCGCCTGCACCCTGGGAGGCTGAGACATTCAGGTGGGTTCATTTGAGGCTTTGGTTATGATTTCATTTGTGCTGCTCTGTGGCTTTGAGGAGCTTCTTCCTCTCCTCTCAGTCTCTTTACCTTGTTCTAGAATGAATCGTCACTGGCCCCCTCCTTGCCTTGCCAAGCAACTCACTAGAGACCACACAGTGGAGGCACACCACACAGAGCACCGGATTGCCCGTGCATGGCCAGGCTACACCTGCCGAAGGACAACTGGAGAATCCAAGAGTATCATCTTTGCAGTCTCCCAGTACCTTCTCCCGCCACCATCAGAGCAAACTGAAGCTTCCAAAGTCCCCTTAGGTAGTGCCAGAACTTGCAGCAGTCATGCAAATTCAGTAAAACTTTTTGTCTTAGATCTGAGTGCTGAGGCCTCTGTTAGCCTGGGGCTCCCTAAGGACAGAAATCAAGACTTATCTATCCCTAGAGTGTCCCTCCACTGAACGGAGAACTCTGCACACAGCAGGGGCTCTTGAAATGGACTCAGCAAAGTCTATAGGGAACAAGAAGTCCATATTCTCCCAGGCAGAGTGCATAGTCACAGTTAAAATCCCCCTTCCTCCTGGTCAAGTTGACCACAGGACAGTGTTGTTCTCCATCCTCATCATCACCAACAGCACGTATTGAACACTAGTAAACAGGGTGATGTGCTTGCTGTTTGCTATGACAGATCAGGTCCTGCCATCAGGAGACCTCATATATACATTTAAAATACATATAAATATATATATATATATATATATATATATATATTAAAATACATTTAAAATACTGATATATTACAGACAGTATTCCAGAGAGCCTGGGCTCTGGGACCCAAATGTCTAAGTTCCCATTCTCAGCTTTGTGTCTTTCTATTCATAAGACACTGGACAAGTTATTAACTACTCTGTGCCTCTGTTTCCCCACCTTGAAACAGAGAAAACAGAAGCCTCTACTTCACAGGGTTGATGTAGTGATTAAATTAAATAGTGAGCACAAAGAACTTCGTGGCTGACACATAAACGAGCATGCAACAAGGTGGCTGTGGAAATCAGCGAAAGTTTCTAAGCAGAAAAGTGGCACGATCAGAGCCAAGTTCTAGGAAGACAAATCTTGCAACTGTGTTTAGGATGGGTAGAAGGGAGAGAACTGAAGGAGAGGAGTCTGTTAAGAAGTTTTTACTACAGATGAAGCAAAAACACAAGAACAGCCTGAATCAGAGAAGAAGGAAATAACAGCTCTTCAAACTCTTGGAGACTTGACCTCCCAGAGAATTAGAACAACTAATATTATTCAAAAGCTGGATTTAGGCCGGGCACTGTGGCTCACGCCTGTAATCCTAGCTCTTGGGAGGCCGAGGCGGGCGGATTGCTCAAGGTCAGGAGTTCAAAACCAGCCTGAGCAAGAGCGAGACCCCGTCTCTACTATAAATAGAAAGAAATTAATTGGCCAACTGATATATATATAAAAAATTAGCCGGGCATGGTAGCGCATGCCTGTAGTCCCAGCTACCCGGGAGGCTGAGGCAGAAGGATCACTGGAGCCCAGGAGTTTGAGGTTGCTGTGAGCTAGGCTGACGCCACGGCACTCACTCTAGCCTGGGCAACAAAGCGAGACTCTGTCTCAAAAAAAAAAAAAAAAAAAAAAGCTGGATTTAAAAAGAAAAGGCCAAGGGAGAAGAAGCCTGAAAAGTATGAATTGCTGTTTATTAAATCATGAGTGGACATCACTCTGGAAGCTTTTAAACAGCTTTCCAAATCCCTCTCTCTTTCTTTCTCTCTCTCTTCCTCTCTCTACATATACATATAAACACACACACACAGAGTCTGATTATCAATAAAAACACTTTGGACCTGTACTAATAACATGCTATTTAAATATTAGTTATTATTATTACTCGTGTTTTGTACTGTGTGGGGAGATGGAAAAGGAGGCAGCTGGCAGGGATTCTGACCCCAACCCTCTTTTGACTGACATACTTTGACTTACATATGTTGATCTTTTTCTAAATCAAACTGAAACGCAGGTCTTAGCCAAGTAGGTAGAGTTCAGAAGACTTAGGTGAAGCGTGTTGTGTGCCGTGGCAAGGGCAGAGCACTGAGGTCTCTCATCACATACCGTATGTTAGGGCCTGCGACTGTCCATTCCTAGTTGGTTTTAGAGAGGCTTTAGCCTCCCAAACCTGGCAGGGGAGGCTGGGGCAGGAGCTAAATCTGTGATGGGAGGGGAGTATAATATCTGCTCCAGGCTGTGCAAACAAGGCCTAGAGGGAAGACATCAAGGAACCAGGCACCCTCCTTCCCCCAAGTCCTATTTACAGCAGTTACAGACAGATTGGCAGATGTGACCTACAGATAGGAAGGGAAAGAGTAGAGCTTCCCCAAGCCCTAAGGACAGCAACTGTGTTGAACTACATGTATTTAGAGCCAGGCTGATGGCTGTCTGGCTTCCCCAAGGAATAAACAATAATAATTCTAATCCTCCCTCAGCATCAGAAAACAGTCATTAGTGTCCTGCTTCTTCCATTCCTTCCCCAAGAGTAAGGGTCAGTGCCGGTCCTACTTGGTAGATAGAAAACTGACGCATCATGACTGATGTTAGCAGGGGTAGGCACCGGGTTCAGGGAAAAGGTCCAGGTGTTTCCAGCTGCTATTTCATCCACAAGCACAGGTCTACTCCCATAAAGATCTCTATCCAGCCACAGTGGATGCCTATCTGGATCCTGGCAGTGACTACAGTGGGAGGCGCTGGGGTAGAGCGTGGGCCCTGTCATGAGACGGCACGGGGGAATGGGGTAACCCAGCGTCCCTGAGAGGATGATGCTCAGGAGTCTGGGCTAGGTCACCTCTCATGTTTGCAAGCTTCAAGACTCTGCATTCTCAGTGATTTAGTCTCTCCATAATTTACTTGCAACAAATGACAACGAATTTCTAAGGGCCAGGTACTTCCTCTTGCCTTGCTTGAGTCTTGTGAAATCTAAAAGAACAGAGGAAAGAAGGACCCTCAGGACAGAAGACCTTCTCCCTTTTCCCCCAAATCAGGAGAGGGGCAGAAGGGGAGCGCCTTATTTTAAGCAAGTGTTTACCAGCTGCCAGCTCAGACACACCCCCAAGAAAATGCCATGGAGAATGATGTTGTGACTCATGGCTTGGCAAGTACCAGGATCATGCCCCGGGCTCCCAGATACCACACTGGCTCCTCCAGGTCGCTCTGGCTGGTTTGCCTCTTCCTCCTTTTCCCCAGAGGCATTCCTCATCCGCCCTCTCCTCCCCACCCCTCCTACCCTCAAATCACTCTAGGTGGTGGGGGAAGGAGAAGAGGAGAGGTAAGCAGTTTTAGAATTGGGATTTGAGTTAGGCTTAATTTCAGAATCAGGATTGAGAACTGAGTTATGGATAGAGCCACTTTGGGATTTGCTTTAGTCAGTGGATTTTCAGCTGGTAGAGACAACACAGCTCTACTAACAGGTTTTAAAGTCCTAGAGTTAGATGTCTTGGTGATAGGTCCACTTTCATTGGGGTCAGATTAGAAGAGTTTAGAAAATAGGAAATGTCAACACATAAACAAAACTGTCATCAAGAATCACCTCCTAGGAATCTAAACAGAGATTTTTTTTTTTGGAATCAACTGCGTGTCTAAGGATCGTAGATACCATAGAACCATTACATCCATTCCCCAGGCATGGGGCAGTGTTGTGTGACTTTAGCTTGACCTCAGTTGTAGAACTTGCTAGTACACCTAAGAGTCTTTCTTGGATTTCTTCTCCTAGTCCCCTCCTTGTCTCATCAAATGAATTGTTCCTTTATCCCATCAGCATTGGGAAATGACTGGAGGAGTCGCTGAGGAACCAAGGCCCTGACATTTGGGTACCTCGGGCGCCGTCTTGGCGGGGAGGCACTAAGCAAAGCATGCTGGGGCTTCCCAGACTGAGACATCTGTCAGCACTGCTCAAGAGGCTCCCCCTCAGGCAAAGGACAAGACACATAGCAAGTTCTGAGCTCAATTCTGTGGACAGGAAGAAAATAAAACTCAGAACAACTGCAGGGGCAGCAAGGAGGTATGGAGCTGGAGGCTTCCCAGGAAGTCACGGGGGTCGTCTGGGAGAAGTTGGAAGATAAACCAATTGCTACTATTGGGTTGAATTCCTAGAAACCCATACTTAGAGACCACACACACACACACACACACACACACACTCACACACACACCAGCACCTCCTTACATAAGGAACCCAACCCAGTAAAATGAACTGGCTAGCAGCCCACCCGCTACTGTGCAACCCAGATCTCTTCCATTTGGAGTTGGGCCTCAGTTTCTCTCCCTTCTCTCCTCACTCCCCTTCTCCCACATCTGGCTCCTTAAGTGCTTGGAAATCCTCCTGCAGAGGGGCTAGGAGGGTACAAAGCTGGCATAAGCCCCATGTCAGCGCTGCCCTCCCCACGAGCAAGATGGTGATTAGCTGCTCTCCCCAGGGCTCAGAGGTGAGGGATTTTTTTTTCTTTCAAACATGTCACATCTGGCACATCTGCTTTCTTAGCAATGATGCATCCCAAGGGGTATAATCAACAGTTGGGGCGGGGCTGGGATGCAGGTCTGTACTGACAGAAGCTTGAGCCAGAGACGCCAAGAGCAAAACTTAAGAACACCAACTCCCCCCACTCACCGTCACCCCCAGGTTCTGAAGACGAGCCCTGTCCCAGGGCGTCTTTCTGCCTCGGACCCAGGTGCCCCCCGTAGCCCAAACCTATTTTAAGGCACAGAAGACAATGCAATGGTTTATTTTGCTTTGGGAAATTATATAATCCTTTCTCTTGTCCAATCTTAAACTCTCCTGCTGGAATTAGAAGGGGACTAGAAAAGAACTAATCACTCTACGTCACAAGCTCAGAAGCAAGAGTCAGAAAAGCCCTGGTGGTGTCTTCTCCAGTCTTTGCACCCCGACTCCTTTTAGCTGCCCTCATCTCTTCCTTGCCAACTCTCAAGTCCAATCCCTCACAACAGGTGGGAACCCACCCCTTTGATCGGAGGCACTCCCTAAAGGGCCCTCAACAGCAGTTTGATGAAACGCCACCAATGAGCACTGTGACATTCCTCTTCCCCTGTTCCATTTTCCTGTGACTCTTTCGTTCAGACACTTTGCTTCACCAGGCAAAATGGCTTCCTTCCACGCACATATCAATCCTGCTACCGCAGAGCTCACTCTTCTGCCTCGTCAAAGACACCCTCCTCTCCTTCCCCTATGGCTCTGAACCTCCTCTTCCAAACATCCCCCACAAGCGCCGCCAGAAGGAAGTCTTCTGTTGACAAGCCACCCATTTTGCCTTCCATGGTCTCACTCCATCCTGTGTCACTGCCCAGATCTCTGCCCTTGTCTCGTCACGTCTGTGTGTTTGTCATTGTCCTGGATGTGTATCGCATTGTTCCCGTCACACCAAGAGTCTCCTGAGGGGAGGGACTCGGTCTGCCCCTCCAGTGCTCTGTATGCCCCAGTGTTTCTTTTCTTTTCTTTTAACTGATGCAAAATATTTATTCCAAGTTAGTTATTTTACACAGTTTTCCCCCTCAACAGACTTGTAATTACCACATCTTTTAAATCTGTAAATAATGTTATCAAAATGTTATCAAAATAATCTTTGCTCCAGTGTTTCTTGATTCGGTGAAGGAAAGGACCTGAGTGGGAGAAAGGCAGCGGGGCTGATTCCCACTCTGCTCCTGCAAAAAGACATAACCAAATACACACACACCACGCCATCCCAAAGATGACTTAGCTTGTCAGAATTAAATCATGTTTGGCTTTCAAATGCAACAGTAATTACACGGTATTTTAACTATCTGTGCAAACTGTCAGAGAAAATATATTGGCAGTTCGGTGAAAGAGGAGGGGGAGGCTGGAGCCTCCACTGAACACCACCCTCACCTCCTCTGAAGTCATCTGGAGATAGGACAGCGCAGAAGGGCAAAGGCGTGCCGGGGCCAGTCCCAACACTTCCAGAGCCTAATGGTTTTTCAGGTGAGATGTGCTGTCACAAGCTCCCAGGGCGGAGGGGACATTCGAGATGAATCCTGTGCAGCTCCGGTCTTGCGAGGTGTTGCAGCCGCAGCGGGAGGGATCTAGGCTAAATTTTCTGAAGACATCTGACCAGGTAGATTCTGGAAAGCAGGACCCCAGAGAGATTAAGTCCTCTCCTTTGAGAAGTTTTGTCTAACCTTCTGTCCCTGGACAATACTAGATCCAGACTATTCCAGAAGGGGGGATAATGATCTTTTAAAGATCCCATTTTCAATTTATAATATATTAATGTATTGAGATAAATCCCTGTGTCTGAGATTAGGATTACTTTGTTTCTTCTTACAGTTCCGATTTCGAGTACTCCTCCCCAAACTTCCACTCTCTGTAACGTTCTTCCCAGTCCCAGGCTGACGCACGCCTCAGCGTCCCTTTCCCTCGAAGCACTGCACTCCCTTTTCCAGGCCACTTTTCATCTGCCTCTTTCTGCCACGGTTTTGGAGCAATCAGACTGATGAGTTTCGGAGGGAGGACCCCAAAGATGTGTCGAACGTGGGCACAGCTCAAGGAAGGAGATGTGAAAGATGGGCATCCAGAGTGAGCAGGAGGGCAGGACAGGCAGAGGGCAGGGCCAGGGCCTAAGCTGGGCTCTCAGTCCTGGGGAGCAGCGGGTGCAGGAGGACACAGGGAGAACGCAGGAAGCAGAGCTTTCTCGTGACTCCTTCAGCCCAGCCCTTGCCCTAGTGCTGATTTCGCATACAACCACTTGGTTACTCACAGACACCCAGCCGAAGAAATGCGTCGTCTAAGGCTGAGAAAAGAACAGTGTATTTATCAAGAAACTGCTTGTAGACATGTCTGGCGCGTGTCTGTGTGGGGGCCTTGAGGGCGAGAGAAGCGGGAAAGCTGCCGCGGTGAAGGACGGGTCCCCTTCACTAGGGACGTCGGAAGGTCAGATAGAGTGCGTCTTTCCAGACGGTTCTGGATAGTCCATTCTTATCTTCCCCAGAACTTCCTGATCCAACCAACTAATGAAACAACAACAAACAAAACAAATCAAAACACTGACAGAGCAATAAAAGTGCATTATATTCCTAATATAAATAAAGCATCCCAACATCATGAATAGTAACCCCTATTTCTCTATTTAGCATCTAGATGAATCCTGTTGGGATCAACACGGCAATTGTCTCACTTGACCCACAAATCCCTCTGCTAAAGGACTACGTTCCTCTCCTTTTCTCTCACAAGCCCTATTCTAATGTATGCCCTACAATATCGGTATCCTATTCCCCTAGAGTTGGTGTTCAGGAGGCTTATAACTAACTACCCGGAACAGTGGCCACTCTGTCTACGGGCTAGAAGTAGTGTGTGTGACAGTCACGCGAGCAACGGAGATTCAAGACTGCAAGAGAATTGGCACCCCCTTCACCCCTAATGTTGGCACGGCCTCCCTCTTCCTCAGCAGGGCTATTCATATGCTGTGGGTGGGGCATTAGAGAAGAGAAAGGTGACTCTTTTCCAATTTATGAGAGATGGAGCTCTAAGTCAGACCATTCCCCAAATTCCCAGGTTCCTAAAGATCCAGTGTTCCTGAACTCCAAACACTGCTGGGCTGGGATTTCCTGACCTGTCCCCACAGAGCCGTGAAATCCAGTTATAAGGCAAACAAGGCCGTGTTTGTCCCATAAAACCACCATGTGCAAGCTAATTAAATGACATCATAAAACAGGGAGATAAACGCAGGCGGCAGGGAGCCTAGGGACGGGGATGGGATCAGATGGGTGGCTGAAATAAAGACGTGCCAGGAGAAGAGCTGGGAGTGAACATCCTCAGCCTCAGGATTCCTTAGGCGCTTCCAATAGTGTCCAATGAGGGGAAGGAGGTCTAGAGATGAAGAAAAGCTATACCAGGCCTCAAGGAGGCAAGGGCACCTCCACACATGTGACCTCCCTATCCCGGCACATTCACCCATAAAGATTCCTACATGTAACAGTTACACTGGTTTGCTGGTGCACACATAGTCCGATGTAGAGGTCTGCATGATGAGTTTCACATGCCCAAACAGCCTAAGGAGATAATTCTCTTCCAACTCATCCCTTACCTGAATTAGGCATCTTCACTGAAATGCAGGAATTTCCTCTAAGCCTAAAAAAGTCTTTGATTTTGTAATCCCTGAACACACTGAGAGCATTTTAAAGTGACATTGTTCATAGCTCCCCCTAGACAGGAGCCCACTGAGAAGTCACCAAGGTGATGGACACCTGAAGAAAGAAAATTCACCTTCCTGTCTGGGCACATGAACCAGAGCTCTGCTGGTTGCCGGGAGAGGGTGACGGTTATAACTGGTTATAAGTTGCTTGTCCCGGATGAATACTCCAGCAGGTAAGGTACAGGAACTCACAGAATTCCTGAAATAGTCTAACAGCACCTCATGCTTAAAAAAAAAAAAAAAATTCCTGAAATAAGCTTACAATATAGTTTTGGTTTCTTTGGGTTTTTTTTTGTTTTGTTTTGTTTTTTGTTTTTTGAGACAGAGTCTCACTGTGTTGCCCTGGGCTAGAGTGCCGTGGCGTCAGCCTAGCTCACAGCAGCCTCAATCTCCTGGGCTCAAGCGATCCTCCTGCCTCAGCCTCCCGAGTAGCTGGGACTACAGGCACATGCCACCATGCCTGGCTGATTTTTTCTGTTTTTAGTTGTTCGGCTAACTTCTTTCTATTATAGTAGAAATGGGGTCTCACTCTTGCTCAGGCTGGTCTCAAACTCCTGAGCTCAAGCAATCCTCCTGCCTCGGCCTCCCAAAGTGCTCGGATTACAGACGTGAGCCACCGCGCCCGGCCTACGGTGTAGTTTTATTTACAGATTTTCTTGGGCAAATTGAGGGTAGGTCTCAGGAATTCCTTCTTCCATGCCCAGTGCAGCCACCTAAGGCATGTCTTCCCACTGTCCTACCCAGGCTCACACCATCCAGAGAAGGTCAACTGAAAGTTCAATTTCTCATCTCACACCCCTTCCCAAAGATGTTAGCATTAGAAGGAAAAGTTGGAACTGGGGAGGAGGCCAAGAGCAGTAAAACAAATTCAGACAACCTGCCATTCATTCATTGATTCATCCATTCACTCACATGTTCATTCAGCAAACAGTTACTAAGGGCCTTCTATGTACCAAGCACAGTCAAGGAACTGAAGATACAAAAATGAATGACCATGGCCCTGGTCTTGAGGAACGCACATGTCCTTGGACATGGCCATTTTCCTCAGTAATCTAAAAAGGATCCTGATAGCCTGTATCACCAGCCACAAATTTCACCATTCTCTGGTGAGTTCTTTTTTCTGCTGAATGTGCAGAAAACTAGGGCTCTGAATCACTGGCAATAGAGAAGATGATTTCCCTGGACACCTAGGTTCCTTGCCTGGCTCCACCCTGACTCCCTGGGCAGTTCTCGACAAGTCATAGACTCAGTTTCTCTACCTGGGAAGCGGGGGAGGCTCCCACTGACTAGTTCTCAACTTCAAGAGCAGCTTGGTGATTAATGGGTTAATGTCCGTGGGAGGCTTTGAGCTCTTGGGATGAAAGACACCCTAAAGCCCTGACTCCATTGGAAACTCTGCCCAGCCAACAAGATACCCTGAAACCAGAAAGGGGGCCTTTGATCATATATTAAGGGTTGTCTTTGGAAGAATGAACTAGAGGGAATGAGTTAAAGCAGCAGCAGGAATTAAGGTAGCCTGAAAATAGTTCTTTCTGGTTCCCAGGTGGAGTCTTTTCCTCTGGAGTTGTTTACAGATCTTTCACCTGTCTATAGAGATAGGTGGTCTGTATCATCCCAGAACATCCTATCATACTGTCAATTCCGTATTAGATACTCTCCAAAAAATATTTTATCTTTAAATGGTTTCCCCTGCCCCCAGCATGAATTCAGTCAACTCCCTGATTGCACAAGTTGATATTAAGTATAAAGGGGACAGTCTATCAAATATTTAACAATATTTTTTAAAAATTGCTTAACAAAGTTAAATGTGCTTAAAATTTTTGTTATGTAATTTATCTCAAATCTATCAAGTATTCATTATCATGATAAAGTATAAATATCAAGATTAAAACTGAGCTTATGGGGTCAGGCTTAAATTCAAATACCAGGTCTGCCATTTACCAGTTGTACAACTTTGAGCAATTTGTTTAAATTTAAACACCCTGGACCTTAGTTTAATCATCTGAAAAATGGGAGTAATAATAATTCAAACATCATATGATATTGTAAAGATTAAACTAAAAAAAACCTGATACTACCAAGAGTTGGCAAAGATGGTAGGACAACAAAAACACTGAGATACTTTGGTCAGAGTGAAGAGTACAACTACTTTGGGAAATAATTGATATTACTTAAATGTTTACACATCCCATAAGCCAGAAATGCCATTACTAGGTGTACACCCTACAAAACGTAGGCACATACGCACTACGATATGTGTTCCAGAATGTTCCAAGCAGCATTGCTTTTAATTGATAAGAACTGGAAAAGATGCCGATGTCCATCACCAGTAGAATGTACCAGGTGTGGTGTCTTCATACAATAAAATCTGTGCAGCAATGAAAACGAACAAATCGCAGCTACGTGGAACAGCATGGCTGAATCCTACTAATAAAATGTTGAGTACGAAATGCAAGGCACAAAAGAATACACACAGTTTGAGTGCATTTGTATAAAATTCAAAAGCAGTCCAAAATATGCTGTTTTAGGTACAAACACCATGATGAAAAGCCAGAAAATTATTATTACAAAATACAGAACAGTTGCCTCTGGCAAAGGGAATGGATTGTGATTAGAAAGAAACATACAGAGGGCTTGGGGGGTGCTGGAAAAAATGTTTTAATCTGAGCGGTGGTTATGTTGCTGTTCCTATTTGCCACATTATTGATTCGAATGTACATATATTCTTTATGAACTTTTATGAACACATGTCATATTTAACAATCTAAACATATTAACTATTTCATTAGGTTATCTGTGTAAAGTGTGTAACAAAATGCCTAGTACATACTGAGGGCTCCATAAATGTTAGCTATTATATCCATTATTTATCCACCACTATTTCAGAAGTTATGTTTACCATTCTTTCCCTTCGTTATCATGGCAGGTATGTGGACATGTGTTTCCTGTTGCTAATAGTCATGTACGGACTGCCTACTGTGTGCTACTCACTGTGCGAGAAAGGGATGAACCAGACCATGTCCCTGTTGAGGGAACTCACTATGGTGATCTGAATACACCAACACAGCTACTGCTTCTCCTCAGACACAGGGGGCCATGCAAGTCATCAACATCTCTTTCCACATACCTAGGTTAAATGTTAACTTCCCAATAATGATGATATCACAAACAGGGATTTGCATCCAGAAGGAAAATCTCACTCACCTCCCCCCCCATGTTTACCAACCACGTGGCTGCCCCAGATCACAAGTACGATTCACCTATTTACCCAGCCACACATGCCCCCCCATGCGGCCCACATCACACCTGCCACACCCTCAACCTCGGCAGAGGAAAAAGGGCTGCAACGAAAAAATCCCCCCGAGTCTGCACTAGCCCCTGCTCTTCCCTTCCCACCCCAACCCCACCAACCCGGCTTGAGGGCACGAAATACATTATGACCCTGGGCCTTCGTTTACATGTAACAAACAGAGGTCAATTTATTTCTAAATCACTTTTTTTACGGCTCTATTGAACTATTTGCCACATTATTTATACGTTAATGGGCCAGGCCCCTCTGGGAAGCTCCCCATCTAATAAATAACGTGCCAAATCATTAAGCAAGGTGATAAAATCAAAGCCATTTAAAAATACATCAACCTGCATTCCCTTCCAGTGAAATAAGCTCCAGGGGACCAGAGAAGGGAAAGGGGAAAAAGAAAACCACCTTCTATTACTGAGTTTGGTCAGGTGTAATGTTTTGTTCCTGGGCTTGAGATAAAAATCAGAGCTGGGAGATGTAGATTACCTGGCTGCTCACCCACATCCCCAGCAGCCAGGGGACAGGAAGTGGAAAGGTGTTATGGTGGGGATGGCTGAGAGTAGGCTTCAGGCAAGAGGAAATAGGGCATCAGACTCTACCTCCCACCTGCCACTAGGGAGTATTCGGGGCAGGCACAGAAGCCAAACTGGGTAAAGTCTGGTCCCATGGCTGGGAGTTTGGAGCTTGAAAAGGAAACTCACTAAAGGCCCTCACCTTTCTACCTGTATTCCATCATGACAGTGCTCTCTTATGAATTTCAGTATTTATAATTCATCTGAGTCACAGAGAAGAACATTAATAATAATGATCACTCTGGCTCACCCCCTATTCCTCACCCATCACTCCAAAGGGCTTACCACACCCTTCTTCACCACCAACCCACTCAGAAAACCTGTGGAAAGCCAGTACAGCAGTGGTGAATGTGGAAGACTTGCCTTTGAGGTCCCTGGGGATACAACGCTCCACATGATTCAGAGAGAAAAGGCAGGGGAGCCGGTCAGTCTGTCCCTATCCCGAGGCTCCCAGTGGGTGGATCCCAGCCTCAGATGCTGCAAGGAAGGATCCAGACAGATCACCCCCTGGTTGACTGCAAAGGCAAAACCCCCTCCCCAGGACTCCAAGAACAATACAAATGAAGGGAGCACAAATTGAGTATCGAAGCAGACGAGGCATGCAGAGCAAAGGAATTATGTGTTGGATACAGGAGGTTTAGATAGTTATGTAATTCTTAAGCAAACAAACCAAACATTGTTTAACTTAATCCTTACAAGAGCCTTGGAAGGTAAGATACAGATTCAGAGAAGCTGAAAGATTTAATCAACGTCACACATGTGTATGTAGAGGGTTTGAATCCAGGCCTGCTTATTGATCTTATCCAACCATTAAGCCAAGGAACAGAGATGAGCATTGAGTTCCAAAGAAAGAGACACATATGGATAAACTAAGAGAGCAAGGGAAAGTAGGGTTGCCAAATAAAATACAGGACACCCATGCCCAAATATTGCGTAGGACATACACTAAAAATTACTTGTTTTTTATCTGAAATTCAAATTTAACTGGCATCCTGTGTTTTTATTTGCCAAATCTATCAACCCTTAAAGTAAGCGACTCTTAAAGCAAATGGCCTGGGTGAGGGCTGGGAAGAATAGGAAAACAAAGCTTGCAGGGAGGATGAGAAATCGGTTTACCTAGTCGGTGCAGATAATTCCATACTGGGAAGTCAAAAAAGGAAGATGAGGTTGGTCATAGTCAGTTGCTAGAAAGGTCTTCAAGAATGGAAGGTTTAGCCGGGCGCGGTGGCTCACGCCTGTAATCCTAGCTCTCTGGGAGGCTGAGGCGGGCGGATTGCTCGAGGTCAGGAGTTCGAAACCAGCCTGAGCAAGAGCGAGACCCCGTCTCTACTATAAATAGAAAGAAATTAATTGGCCAACTAATATATATAGAAAAAATTAGTAAGGCATGGTGGCGCATGCCTGTAGTCCCAGCTACTTGGGAGGCTGAGGCAGAAGGATTGCTTGAGCCCAGGAGTTTGAGGTTGCTGTGAGCTAGTCTGACGCCACGGCACTCACTCTAGCCTAGGCAACAAAGCGAGACTCTGTCTCAAAAAAAAAAAAAAAAAAGAATGGAAGGTTTAGACTTGATAGGAGATAGAAATATTTTGATCCTGAGTTGTAAACTTAAGAGAAAGGACAAAAAAAAATGGTTTCATATGACCATAGGATTCAGAACTACTCTAGTTTATAACAACACAATGCCTTTTACTTGCATAGTACTTTATAGCTTTCAAAGCACTTTCAGATGCATTATTTAATTTGAGCCTCTTATACCGCTGCATGGTGGGCAAAATGGATGCTTTCTGCCTCTGTTAACTCTGCTTCCCCTCAGCCTACAAACTGGCCTCCATTCTTCCCTTGAGTGCCAACATCCTGACAGGAGACTGCACTGCCCCCTCCCAATTCTACCGCTCTCCTGAAACGGTGTTACAAGGTCACCAGTGATGTATCCAGTGGCTTCTGTTCATACTTAATTCTGCGTTACCTCTCTTTGGCATTTGACATTGCTGATGACCTACTCCTCCTGTGACAATGCTCATCTCTTGTTTTTCTGCTTCTCGGATCACTTTTTCTCAGTCTTCTTCACTCTTCTCTTGTTCTCCCGTCTTCCTCTTAAAGTAAGTATCCCCAACTTTCCATCCTTGGTCTTCTCCTGGGTGATTTCACCCATTTATTTTCAATCCCTAAATGTGTGCTGGTGACTCCCAAATCTACATCTCCTGCTGGTTTTCTATTTGATAGATTAGAATTTTAAATTGCCTCCTAGACATTCCTATTTACTATCCCCATTCCAATTCATCTTCCTACTATCACCAGCCCTAGCCATCTTATTCACCTGATTGAACCCCATTACTTACAGGGTGAGGTCTAGCTCCCATAGTCACACAGTCATTGCAAACTTCGGTCTAGGTCGAGAAGTTGGCAGACTTTCTCTGTAAAGGACCAGACAGTAAATATTCTAGGCTTTGCAAGCTTCATATGGTCACTGTTGCATATTCCTCTTTGTGGCCGTTGTTTAACACAACCCCTTGAAAATGTTAAAATTATTCTCAGCTTGAGGGTTGTGCAAAAAACAGGCTTGGACTTTTGCTTGTCAACCCTTGGTCTAGGGCCAGGTGTCCTGACTCCCAAACTTTTTCTCTATTCCTTGCTTGAGGAAGTTAAAAATTTATATTTACAAAGTATGTACAGCTTTAAAAATTCCATTCATATGCATTATTCTACTGTTTACTTGCTCTCTCTTCTGTGAATCCCCATAGGACTTTATTTATACTTCCTTCATGGTACATGTTCTAGGTCACAACTTATTAACCAGCTGGGCTATTCTTTTTTTTTTTTTTTTTTTTTTAACCTTTATATAGTTAGCATCTTTATTAGTTTGCTAGGGCTGCTGTAACAAAGTACTACAAACTAGGTGGCTTAAATGACTGAAATTTATTGTCTCTCTGTTCTGGAGGCTAGAAGTCCAAGGTGTCAGCAGGATTGGGTCCTCCTGAAGGCCATGAGGGAGAAGCTGTCCCATGCCTCTCCCCTAGCTTCTGCTGTTTTGCCAGCAGTCTTGGGTATTCCTTGGCTTGTAGATACATCACCTGCACCTTTGCCTTCATCTTCACATGCATGCTCCCTGTCTCAAAGACAATAATTACCTCTCATTCATTTTTTCATATCCCATAGCAACTAGCCCAATATGTTATTTATAGTAGCTATTTTAAAATGTTTGTTGAATGAATTAAAAACCTATTTTTTTGTTTTGTTTTCTTTTTAACTTCAGTGGGAAAGGTGGTTGGTGACAGCTAGGCAGGTAATGGCGCTGTTCCAGATGGCAAGGTCAGCCATGGAGATAGAGAAGAAATGGAAAGGAGGAGAGAAACCCCACAACAGTAAGCTCCCTGCTTCCCCCACTGGAAGTTCCTTCTCTCCAACGGTTAAACAGCCCAAGGTTTTTCTAAGAGAAAACTCAGGCTATCTAGGAGCTATCTATAATTGCCCCTGGCATCTTAACAGCCTCACTTGAGTACCAGAGCCCTAGGCCTGCTTAGATGGAATCAGAGAATCTTCAGGTGAGAAGGGACCGTAGAGAGGCAGCTTCCCATCTAGATGGCCATGGTCAATCCGAGGTTATGTGGGCTAAGGCAGGAGAGCTGTGACACTGTTCTTTCCACATCAGTAGAAAAAAAAATGAAATGATTTATTTTGGACTTTTAAATGTGGCATATTTTTTATCTTCTAAGAATATGTGTCTGCCTTTAGAATTGTCTTAGGAATTATGTCCCATAAGTACACCTTGCTGGGAAATGAAGGAGGAGGCAGCCTTGATCAGGAAAAGATATTGGATGAGAGTTGGCTAAATTATTCCTATAGCTCACTGAGACTTGGGAGTTAGAATAAAATCATTGCATTTTAATATCAGGACATCGAAAAATACTTGCTAATAAATGTATTGGTCTACTCTCTTCAGGAAGCTTGGCCTTTCTATACCTATAGTAGAAGCAAAGCTGGGACATCTTCACCCTAAATACCTTGAGCTAATTCAACTAGTGACCTCAATGGAACAGGGGTAGAGGAGGCTCCACCAGTGGCCATCAGCCAGTAGACATAATCAGACCTACGGTAGGCAGAGCTCACACCACTTAGGATCAGTTCTTTGCACACAGTCATGAAGACATGTCAAAGCAATTGGCCAGTTGGAACTCCCCTTTATCTCCCAGGAAGAAGCTGACTCTTATGGTTAATAGAACTGTTTTAAACAAATGTCCTGGCTGGGTGCGGTGGCTCACACCTATAATCCCAGCACTTTGGGAAACCAAGGTGAAATTATTGCTTGAGGCCAGGAGTTTGGGATCAGCCTAAGCAACATACTGAGACCCCATTTCTACAAAAAATTAAAAAATTAGCTGAGCGTAGTGGTGCGCTTGTGGTCCCAGCTACTCAGGAGCCTAAGACAGGAGGCTCAATTGAGCCCAGGAGTTTGAGGTTGTGATGAGTTATGATGATGCCACTGCACTCTAGTCTGGGTGCAGAGTGAGATAAGAAAGAAAGAAAGAAAGAAAGAAAGAAAGAAAGAAAGAAAGAAAGAAAGAAAGAAAGAAAGAAAGAAAGAAAGAAAGAAAGAAAGAAAGAAAGAAGAAGAAGAAGGAAGGAAGGAAGGAAGGAAGGAAGGAAGGAAGGAAGGAAGGAAGGAAGGAAGGAAGGAAGGAAGAAAGAAAGAAAGAAAGAAAGAAAGAAAGAAAGAAAGAAAGAAAGAAAGAAAGAAAGAAAGAAAGAAAGAAAGTCCTATCTAGTCAAGAGGTAACTCTGACAGCTCATGACAAAGGCAGTCAGACAATGGTTAGTACAGAGAGCAAGCAAGCATGGTGCAGAGCCTTACTGCTCAAGGTGTGGGAGCTTACTTGGGAGCTTACTAAGACATGCAGAATTTGGGGCCCCACCATAGAGTCACTGAATCATAATGTGCCCTTTACCAAGATCAAGGTTTCAGAAGCACCAGGGAAGAGGATAAGGTTTGCTACTTAATAGTCGTGTGACCTTGGACAAGTTATTTGACTTCTTCATAGTTTCCTTATCTGTAGAGTGAAAATGATTATAGTATCTTCAGTTGTTGTGAGACCTTAGTTAGCATATGCAAGTGCTTAGAACAGTGCATGGCACCTGACAGGCATGCTGTGACTACTAGCCATTATGACTGTTATCCTTGATGCACTTCTCTGTGGCCAAATGGCTGAACTCAAGGTGACAGGAGAAGGAGGAGGATGTATGTCTATCTGTGTGGCAGGTGGAGAGAAGGGCACTGACAACAGAAGGAATAACTTCTTTGATTATTAATGAAAAATTCAACTGTGGGAGCCAACGGGCCAAGCTTGGGCTACCCAGAGCTCCCAGACCAGTGACTGGCCATTAATGTAATAGATTTACTAACATATGCCATTGCCAGGCCCTCTCTCTGCTGGTACTGGAAATATAGTTGTGAACAAGACAGACAAGGCCCCAGCCAAGAAGTCAGAGAAGGTCTGCAGTGTCAGCTCACATCGCAGAAAGTGAAGCCTGTTGATATCATAGAGCCGGGCCTCGTTTAGACCGCCCAGTCATGGAGCCTTGGGAATTTGGTTCGGCCCTTTCCACAGAGCTTACTAGCCTGACAGCTACTCCAACCTTCCTTCCTCCCACGTCTCAGAGATAGTCAGCCAGGGCGGCTCTGCAGCTCGGTGGGCTGGATGCGCGGCCGAGGCGAGTCGTCTGTCTCAGACGCTGAACGCTCTGCCTCGCTTTGGGATGGGAACATCTGGCAGGCCGGCTGTCCACACAGTCCAGTTTTCTGGAATTGTCTTTCTAAAATACACATCTGATCTTGTTACTTCTCTGTTTAAAAACCTCCACTGATGGCTGGCCCCAGTGGCTCACTCCCATAACCCTAGCACTCTGGGAGGCCAAGGCTGGAGGATTGCTTGAACTCAGGAGTTCGAGACCAGCTCTGAGCAAGAGTGAAACCCCTGTCTCTACTAAAAATAGAAAAATTAGCCAGGCGTGGTGATGCACACCTGTAGTCCTAACTACTTGGGAGGCTGAGGCAGGAGGATCACTTGAGCCCAGGAGTTTGAGTTTGCTGTGAACTAGGCTGATGCCACAGTACTCTAGCCCAGTTGACAGAGTGAGACTCTGTCTCAAAAATAAAATAAAATAAAATCTTCCAATGGTACACAAGGGCATTTACACTCTAGCCTCAAACTGTCTGGCAGTCTCATTACAGACTACTACCCCTCCCTAGCATGCACCCTATACCCTAATTACAAATGCAGCAGAAAACTGGGGCTCTATTCAGAACTGGGTTTCAAACCCAAGCTCTGTTGCTTACTGTACCTGTAAAACTGGGCAAGTTACTCAACATAAGCCTCAGTTTTTGCATCTGTTAAATAGTAATAATAATAATGAAACAACAAAAATAGCTTGTTCATATCAGGCGCTGTTCTAAGCTCCTCATAGTATTTTTGTGAGGATTAAGTGAACCAACGTGTGCAAGTGCCTAAAACAGTGTCTGATATGAAGTAATATGAGCTATTTTTATTACTTTTTAAAATTAATATTAATATTAACAACAACAAACAGGCTTTATCATGCCTCCGTACCTTTAATAATCCAGTTCCTGCTCTCTGAGATCACTAACTCCCCTTCTCTGTGCTGCAAATTCCTAGAGCTCCTCCAACATGCACAGCTTTGCAAGCTTCCATACGCAGAATCCATCACCTCTCCCAAGCATATCCTCACAGCGCCCTCAGTGCTCTGTATCACACTTCCTCGAGGGCACTGAAAATAGTGTTGGCGTGCTCGTCTCCACCACCAGGCTGGGAGCGTTTCAGTGGGAAAGATCCTGCCTGATTTACTTTATATCGCCAGGGTCTACTCTAACCTATGGAACACAGTAGGTACTGAATGAATGTTTGTTGAATGAATAAATGGAGATCGGACTGAATGATTTCATGTAATTCTTTCAGGAAAGACCCTAGAGTGGAAGTTCCAGAGAGAAGCAAGGTTGAGGAGTGAAGCAATCCAGATATATTCTGCCACCCTGGGCAGCAAAGCCAGTCACCAGCACACGCTTCCCCACCTTCGCTGGGGCTGAACGCCACCTCCCGCCAAGAACACTCCCCAATCCCCCTCTTGCTGTAGACACTCCACTCGCCTCTGGCAGCGACAGAAATAAAGAGGATTACATCATTTGTTACAACAAAATGGTTATTACAGTAATAAGTATAATTAGCATTAGACAATTACAATAATAACACATTTCCTTGCTGCAGAAGTACTTTTTTAAAAAACAGGTTTATTTAATGCCCCCTACACTCCCCCCTCAAGAAAAAACAACTCTTTTCACTGAGAGCAGAGAGGCCTTTCATTCTGCTGAGATGCTATCTTAATGAAGGAACATTATTGACAAACCCCATAAAATGGGAACAGATTCCCTTAGAGCAAAATCTCTCTTGCTCTCCCTCTGGTTTCCCTGGGGAAAAGAAAACTGTCTGTCTTTCGAGGGATTGGGAGAACTGGTTGAAGCATAGAAAGGACAGGGCCAGGGAGAGGTAAAAAGAAAAGAAAAGTCTTCTCAAACAGGTAGAGCTCCGTATCAGTTGGGGCCTATCTCCCGCCCTTTCTTCCTGGGTTGGACAGACCAGGAAGGGAAAACAGGCTATTTATTCACAGCAATGAATGAGTGTTTTAGGTATTTTTTTCAAGCTGTATGGGAGCAAGAAGTGCCTAGAGTGAAATAGCACAAAGACCTAGGAAGAGATCACAATGGATAAGGAAAAGGGCACAATCTCACACCACACGGGCATACCCACGTGAGATGCACACACGTGCTCTGGGTATTTATCTCCTGCTTTTTCCAGAAAATACTTAGTGGGAGCTTACAATGATATTCAGTGGAAGATTTAAAAATTACATAGGTGTGGATATCAGGATCCACACAGGCATTTCATAAACTTAATGGCACATACGTAAGTGCACGTGCACTTTCCATGCATGTTTATAGACTTAGGCACATCGCACGGACATACATAGAAATGTACCCTGCACATAGCAGGCTCTCAATAAACACTTAACTGGATCAAGGAAATAATCCTACCCCTAAAGACAAAGAAATATAAAAATAAGTAGCTCAAATACATATAGCCTAAGATACAGACATCTAACACATATAAACATTTATGCATAAAATGTGTGTGAATACGATACATGTCTCGTATATATCAAACAGACCACTATCCAAATACACATGTAGTGTACACACCACTTTACACACATACAATTAAACCTCCCCCTTTACAATAGGCACAGCCACAGATAGGCATATACACACTTTGCAAAGACATATATACAAATAAAACACAGCCACATCTCCACATTTATGTGCAAGTGCACACTTACATAAAAACACATCCACACACAGACAGGTACGTACAGACTCAACACACACACACACACACACAATATAAATCAAACCAGAACAGCTATAAAGATAAGTGTCTCTGCTTATCGCTCTTATCTTAAGTGACAGTGCCTAGAGGCATGAACTCAATCTAGGGCTCTAGCCCATCACACAAATGCAAGAAGAGGCAAAAGGTTTGGGCCACCCACTAGGGAATCTGCCCATCTCCAAGGCCATCCACACACGTGTGTCTTGACCCGACCTCACACAGATCCTTGGAGTTAAATGTGCACTGACGCCCTTCCCAAGTGCTCCAGGTCAGGCTCCTCTACCTTCAGCACCTCCCAGTATCTTCCCCATTCTGTCATCCTTCCCTGATGAACTTGCCTCCACTCTCTTTGAATTACCAGCCAAGTAGGTCACCCCATAAATCAGGATACCTCTCCTCTGCTTGTGCACTCCTCACACCCCACCCTGTCAGCAGAGAATATCCTCTGTTGACACCAATGCTCCTCTCTCCCAAGGAGCTTTCTCAGATCTTTCCCTTAAGACATTCACTGCATTGGGAACAACTCTATTTTCTTTCCACACATATCTTTCCTTTCCAGTAAAATGCACTTACTCTAGCTCATTTTAGTCACATTCCGGCTTAATGCTTTGTTTTGGTTTCTTTTGGTTTTTTAGAATTGGGGTCTCACTCTGTTGCCCAGGCTGGGGTGCAACAGTGCAATCTTTGCTTACTTCAGCTCAGTGCTTAGCTCACTTAGCATTCCTGGGCTCGAGAGATCCTCCTACCTCAGCCTCCTAAATAGTGGGATTAGAGGCACCACCAGTAGTTTTTATTCTATTACTTGCAAGACAGTGATCTAAGATTTTGTTACTGGCTCTTAGAATATCAGGTGTACCTGTGGATGCCTTTATGCAAAACTAGAAGAGAACTGAAAGATAATTTGATTCAGCCTCATTTTCCAGGTGAAGGAATGGAGGTCAAGTGAGGTGAGATAACTTATCCAGAATCACAAAAATAAGTGGCAGAGAGAGAGAGATGCAATTCCAGGTTTCCTGTCTCTTAATTCAGTGTTCCTTCCACTACATCAGCATTTCCCAAACTGAATTTCATGGAAGACTAATGACCCAAAATCCAATAAGAAGTTGCTCTTTAAAAGGGATTTCATGGTCTAATAATTTGGAAAATATGGCATATTATATCCCCTCTTGAAATTCAAAATGAATATTAATATGGTAAATGTTCTGAGAACTCCTGCAGTTTAAGATTTTAATTTTGTCTAGTCCATAGTTTCCTTAACTGATCTGATACAAGACTTTTTCAAGAAACCCCTGCTAATATCATGTGAAACGTGTGCTTTGAGGATTGCACAGTTTAGGAAGTGCACCACTCCTTTACACACAACAATGGAGAGGGTCTTGGTTGAGTTCCTTCTAGAAACAATGAGAGCAAATAAGGTGGGCACCTGTATGAGCCTAAGGCTGCGCCTTTTCTGCGGAGGAAACTGTGCAGCAGAGTTTGATGAGAGCAAGGTGGGATATCCCAAGAGGTAAAAATGATGGTCCGTGAAAGGCTCAACGAAAGGAGACAGGGTTTAGAAACTAGGTGCTCCCGATGGTGGGAAGGGAGAGAAAAGGTATAATTATTATTACCATACAACAAGATGTTAGGAAAGGGGACTTCAAACTATTTAGTGAAAAGATGGAAGCATCCATATTTTCCATGGCAAGAGTCCTCAAGCCCCAATCAGGAGAGAGGCGAGCCCCACGTGCAGTAAGCATTTGCTGAATGAATGGGTCAGGGAGGCAAGCTGATTAGCCCCAAGCAGTGGAGAGAGCCCCAGCCAAGTGAACTGCAAGTCCCTGGTCGTCCCCTGCACCTCCAGAGGGGATTAATGTTCTACAGGAAGGAGAAGTGAGAATATATGGCCAGAGATCAGTGACCGTTGGCTCCCTTATCTCCACAGGGTCGGAGGTATTTTTCCTGGCAAACCTCAGTTATGGGACTTCATACAGTTGGTGGAGGGAATGAGTCAGGTTGAGCTGTTTGTTTGTTCTCCAGGGCAGGGACATACTAGAGTCAATAAACACACTGGAGCCTCTTTGACTGGAGCTTGGAGCAAGAGATTGGCTTGTTTGTTCTAGAGAATTTGAACTTGGGTCAAAATGGCTCTCAGGGCCTCCCTTCCCTGAGGTAGAGACCTCCAGGCGGCAACTGAGGTCATCCACTGGGCAGCCAGGTGCTCACCTAACAATGCATGCCACACAGGAAGGTCCCTTCACCAACCTATTTTTTTTCTTTATAACCTGCAGTGGACACACCAGTCTGCCACCTACTAGGCGTGGGATGTGTTATTTAATACAGGCCACAAAATTGGTAGCAGCATCAGGGAAAGGCAATGACATATCCACATTGGTTCACAGGGTTACAGAATCCCAGGACTGGAAATGACCTTAAGAAGTCATTTCAAAGAGATACCCACTGCCTCTAAATGGGACTGCCATTCCCACCACCTCTGAGTCAGATGAGCTTCTTCTTTTGTTTCCCGCATATACAGAGGTAATTTTAACTTTCTCAGACTATCCAATCCCAGGTCTAGCTCTAGTCGGGCCACAGTAGAAGATCCTTCTGCGTGTTCTGGTCCTTGCCTTTAAGAGGCTCCTAATACAAGTAAATTGATAGAACTTAAATATCTGAAAAATGACTTTAGAATGCTTACTAAGCAAAAAGGCAGCAAGAATAAACCAACTAATGGGCTGAAACGATGCAGCGTCAAGAAGCATTCAAAGACGGAAGAGGTTTCTTGGGGAAGGCATCCTGGAAGAGAGAGGATGGAACTGGGATGGAGAGGAGGAAGAGGGGACAAGGGAGAGAAAAGCAAAGGCCTCCCAGCAGAGGAGGGGAAGGGCTTCGGGGAGGTTTCAGAGGCAGAAAACATCTGGCAGAGACAGGAGGCCAGGAAGGAGCTTGATTTGGCTGGAGTAGACAACAGGGAGACAGAAAAGAACGGAGGGGAAGGCAGAGGACAGGGGAGGCTTGCAAGAGAGGCTGGAGTGTGAATGTGGCATGTGGAATCGTGGTGTGGTATCAAAAGTGTGAGTCAAGAGATGTGGGTTCCAGTCCTGGATCTGCCACCATCACACGTACTGTAAATCTCAGTCTCCTCACCTGTGAAATAAGGACGTTTATGAGACGATCCGTAAGGTCCCTTGTAGTTCCAAGACTCTCTGTACTGAAGTACAAGAGACAATAAGGACTACCATGGTGGGTCCTCAACAAATCCATTTAATATTTTTTCCCTTATACAAGACAAGTCTAAGTTCCCTTTATCCCTGCGACTGAATTACAACTTGAGCATATTTACTACGTCAAAGATTAATCCTCTAAACCCGGCAAGCTTGCTGGTTGAGCAGCAAGGAAATATCTCTATAAAAAGAATAGACTCCATAAATTATTGGTCACTTACCTAGGGTTGTTACTAAATTATTTTAAAAGGATATATATTCTGCTCCTACACTCTCACTTCTGTCTCTCCCAGACTAATTGCTTCCTGAACTAGGAAGGGTGTCCAGACAGAGACCTAGGAAGTTTGATATATTCCGGATCCTTCAACTGCTGGGATTCCAGATGATAAATAAACTGCACAGTGGAATTTGAATCAACCTATTCACAGACTTGAAAGGAGTAAGAGGGTAAGTCATTGAAATTACCCTTCTTTTTCCCCTGCCACGTTCTAAGCAGCATAACATTTCAACTGGCTTTAATTGAGGAAGTGTCAGCTTTCCCATGTTTCTATTTTGGCCCTTGTCATATTGTATTTTAAGTGTTGATTTTTCTGTCCACCACTATAGACTGAAAGCTCCTTGATGGCTGGTATTTAATTTTATCTATCTCTATTCAAGAGGTAGCATAGTGACTAGCGCATAGTTGGTACTTAGTAAATGATCGTTCTGTTCATGAATGCTTAGGTGAAGAAATGATAATCTTATCAAGAAGGTCTTTCTAGTGCCTTGCCTTAGTCTTAAGCTGCCACAACCACAGTCTCCCTTCTGCTGACTGGGCTTGTAAATGATACCTCCTTTCATCTGAGTTAGAGGTCTACCCCCTCATCCTGGTACCCTATGCACACCTTTATCACAGCTCTTCTCATGCTCTCGTATAAATTCTGGTTTACTTGTCTATCTTCCCACCAACCTGAAAACACCTAAAAGATAGAGAGACCTTGTCATATTCATTTTTGCATCCCTTGTCCAGGATAATTGCTATAAAAAATAAGGCAATTTATTGAATGAATCAATGAAGCACAATAGCTCATTCTTTCTGTGTTATGACCAAAGAAAGAATCTTTTAGGAGAATATCAAAGGTCAGTTTTTATGATATACATATATGCATAACATTGTGTCTACCTGACCAAATAAAAGGCTTACAGAAGCAATCATATGGATGTTTTAATTCTCCAAACATGCTTCAGGAAAACAAAAGTTATCAATATAGATCAAATTGCCTAGGTAATTGTTCATGCACCTTGGAGTTTATGAATTCTGGGTCTAAATTGCTCTATGAAGGTTACAGAATGGAGCAAAAAATGCAAACACGAGCCCTGCTGTCAGGGACTCCAGGACTGAAACACACATACAAAAGTTGAAGGATTTCATACAAAAGTATAAAGATTAACATACAAAAGTTGAAGACCATTAATGCTACACAATTAGCCAAAGGAAGGCAGCAGACAAGGTGAGGCTCAGGGGTACTTGGCTTGAGAAATGAGCAGAGATTGCTGATCACTCAAGAGTTGCTTATGTGTAATAAGGAAAGCACAGACTGCTGGAAGGATGAGAAAAAGACAATCTAGTAGTTTGAGGATCAAGTAGCTGAAATCAGGGCCTAAAGTGTAATTTGGAAGAATGTTCAGCATTACAGAGGAAAAGGAATTAGACCAAAAAGTCATTGAGCAGGGGTGGCCAAGCAGAGTGGTGGTAAAACAGGAGATCTGAGGCCTGATTTGCAGGGTGTTGTGAGATCCTTATAAAAGCTGGTGGTGTACTGTAGGGCACCAATTAGAGAGATTGGTGGGAATATGAGCTAATTAATCAACTGAAAAACTAAGATGACAAGACTCTCAATTATCCTTAATAGGATCTGTGCTCGTAAGGTGGTCCACATCTCAAACTTACCACCCCTCTGCAAAGGCCATTCCTGTAAGAATGACCTTCTCCTTTTCAGCTCCATGTTTTCCTCCTCCAGGAAGCCTTCCATCTCTAATGACCCTCAGATGCCCTTCCCCACACACAGATATTCAGAGCTTAGCCAGCCTGTGTACTACTCATTAATTTCCTGACCTTTTGTCACTCACTGTCTGCTTCTGGAGGCTACAGTCTGTCTCATCTTAGGGGAAGGGCTCTCAGAACAGAAACCATCTTATCCTCCTTTGTGAATTTTACTCCCAGAAGTTGCGCATGGCAGGAAAGCACAGACGGCCTGCAGGAGACAGCCATCAGATGGCTCCATTCCCCGCATCACAGAACCTGCAATGGGCTCTTCTCTCACACTGGAGTTATGGAGCAGGAGTTATGGCTCTCCCTGTAAAAAGTCATTATAATTATGAAAAATGTCTACGGCTCTTTCCACCGTTTAGGCAAAGCCTCTGGCTGTCCCGATGAACAGAGATTTAAGATCCTGTTCTCCATAAAGATGGCTAGATAGCCCAAGAGATAGATGTGTTAACGCCTAATTGGTCATTGTTGAGTCATCAAATCTGTTTCAGAGAGCGGGATTGGACGATCCTGACAGATAAGGGAGGGCAGAAAACAGCCAGGGAGGAGGTGGCAAGGGATTAGTGTCGTGAGTCTTCTCTTTCCGCACTGGCTCCCCCGCACGCTCACTGTTGCTTTGCACAGAATTTCCAAGAACGTAGATTCCAGTCTTTCTCAGCAGCAGCTGCATTCGAGTTCCCAGTAAGACGGTGCTTACTTTAGTCTAATCCTAACCTTTCATGTTTAAAGTCCAGTTGTTTCTGCTCTGGCTTCAGTAAAGGCCAGCATTCTCCTATTCTTGAGCTTGTAATACTTTAAGTCCATTGGTCAGCCTGTCCTTTTCTCCCCATTTCTTCTCTCTTCCCCCCTCCATTCCTGACCTTTCTCTTCTCCATGTTAATCACAGTTTTCTTGTTTATTTCCTTTCCTCAAAGCTATGTGACTTTTAAAAAACACTTCTAAACATCAAATAATTATAATAAATATCACATAATTCAGAGTGGATAAAATATATGATTTAAACAGCAGCCACTTTTGGCAGCAGACAATGCAGAGATATAGGCCAAACCCCAGGTCCTGTAGACTGGGAGGGCAATAACTGATCCCTTGTAGATGTGCGTGAAGAACATGGTACTATTTGCTATTTGTGTCTCCAAAAGCAAGTGAAGAGAAGACAATCTGTGTGGGTAAGGTAAGGGTGTTTATGCTACAGCGTGTGAAACCTTCATTTCAGGCTTTCAAAGCACAAAAAAAGCATCTCTCCTGTTCAAGTTAGAAGATTTTTCAGAAAGTAAAAATAACTTCCCGGAAGGACAAGACAAAATGAATTATCAAAGAAAATCTGTGACTACTCTTCCTTCCCAAGGAAGATGATTGGGATTGTGGAAATGGCAAAGGAACAGTGTCCATTCCCAGAGCAAAGGTGCTGAGGACAAAGACAAGGAGGGAAATAAGGACTCAAGGCCCCAGCTCCCTCTGCCCGTGACACTCCTGCCCACCCACCCCACTCAAGTGGTTGCAGACACAATGGATCAGCAACTCCATTTTTATCCCCACAAAACACTCTACTATCATCCACTGTTGGTAGGGACCAAAGTCCAGAACATAAACCACACCCCTCTCATGTAGAAAAGTAGAACGTGGCTGTGCCTTGTGGATTTGTTCACTCAGGAGTGCATATTCCTTGAGGTCACCCTCGGTGACCCTCTGCCTCTTGCAATGCTCCTCAACTCTCTACATTTGAAGCCCTTTGGAGGAGGTGCCCCTACCACCTTCCTGGTTTGACATGTTTCCTGTCTCTTCTGTAGACTTAGCATGACTTCCGTACAGCTGTAGTGAGAACCCATTTCCTTTTCTTCTCATGCCAAAGATAGAATTGGTTTTCTCAAGCTCTCCTGTACCAAGTACTCCCTTCTCCTTTCAATCCTAGACACAGAAGTCCAATGAGTGATTAACCTTGATCGCTGGCTTCTGGCTTCTGTCACTCTAGGTCAGAACCACTTCACCCCCATTGCAGGATTCATTGAGCTTCTGCAGTGTTACCTGTCCTTGCTATTACCCCATCAGAACCCACAGCAGATAAAGCGAGGCACTGAGCCATTGCTCTGAGAGCTGGGCACTTCCTTGAGGAACGAAAGGAGCTGGATACCCTGATCATCTGGAGTAATTGCCACCGCCACTGTCCTAACAATAACAAGCCCAGAACCACTGACAGCCCTTTTCATCTGAAAGATCTCAAAGCACTTGGCCGCCAGGTGCTCATTAAGCCTTCTTGGGTAAGGTTGGCCCGACGGGTCTGAGCTCTTGCTTAGACGGTCAGGGTCAAGGGGTGACTCAGAGAACCTAGGAGCCAAACATTGCAGGGAAGGGGGGCCCATCAGCTTCATACACGTGGGAAAATGAGCCTCCTTGGCCCACGTCTGGGTCCCGACTCCAGTGGAATGGAAAGGAGGCTAGTTCCTCCCCCAGCAGTCTGCAAGCAGGGTCATGTAGAATTAAACAAACACAGAGCTCATTTACCCAAGTACCAGACAGGACTGTTTATACCCCAAGAACTGGCGGGAAGCATGGGGGAGTGGACATGGGCAAGAGTAATTTTCGGAAGAGAGAAGCAGAAATTAAGGAAGCATCTCCTCTTAAAGGAGGTGGAAGAAACACTCCCTGAATTGAGAGGGAGCCTGAGGATGATGGTTCTGGGAAACTCAAGTCTTAGAGTGATGCTTCGTTGCAAGGCTGGGAGGGGCTGATCTTCATTTTCCGGGTAGCAAAAGAAGCAACATCAATTTTTCTATATAAGTGGCCTACATACAAAGCCTGGATTCAGTCTAAGAAGGAGGAGTTCTCATCTGCTGCCTTCTATACCTGCTGTGTGTAGATCAGAATGTGATTTCTACCTACTGTCCCATCCTGTTCTCTCCTGCCTGCCCCACTTTAGAGCCCCCATAACATGCACCAAGAGCTACGTGGATCAGGTAAATGAAAACTTCCCAACCTGCCTCCTCCATTTCCACAGAGATCACTATACTGGAGTGAACCCCAAATCATTTTGATATAGGCTCTTTCTAATACAGACCCCAAAGCCTGCCGTTAGAACAATGGACCACAAACCATGGACCATTCAGATGGAGCATTAGACAGATAATCTCAGAAAAGTATAGACTGCACTCACTTCCTTTTGCTACTACAAGAAAGGTTTAAAAGGCTTTTGCCTGATGACGTACATGTTTTTAATAGAGTCAAGCCTACATCAAAAAATATACTTTAAAATAATGGCATTTCAGGTAACAATTTGAAAATGCATAAGTGGACAAGGTTTCATACCTGTCCTGCTTTCTTTGGATGACCAGTAAATCACCGATTCATCTGGTGGCATCTGCTGGAATTTCAAGCACAGCTGCCTTCAAGAAAACTGCCTTTGGTGCACTAACCTTAACACCTCAAACCTAAAAGAAGACAGTAGAGTCACTTAGTAGCCCCACCTATAGACTTGGAGGAAGATGACTCCCTGAGTATCAAATTTAGAGAACCAATCAATGACTTAGGACACCATTCCTTGAGGGAAGAGATGGAGGCTGGTGACAGCTCTCCAGCTTGCCTCTGGAAACCAAAGCTCAGGACCTCTCAAGAAATCCAAAGAGCCCCCAGATCTGTTGATGTGCTCCTTAAGATTTCCATGTCTCCAAAACTCTAAAATCAGGAGAAAAAATAGAATACTGTTTAGTATACTCCTCAAAGTCATCTCTGTATCCCTTTGCCCCTACAAAGGACCTGCCCCCCCAACCTCCAACATCAACTCTCCTAGACAGGAAAAAGGACAAGGTATCCATTTGCCAAGAAATCAGGGGTCCCCACCCCCAATCTCCAAGAGGTTGGGGGGTTAGGGGAAAGACGTTCATTAGCAAGTTGCAGGTGGTGTTACCAGGGTGTTATTTATTATTTGTTGGCTGCCAAGGCTTTCCTGAGCCTGCAAAGACAGAGCCATTGCCTCAGGGGCTGCAAAGTCTGAGACAGACAAACAACATAAACCTGAAATCTGCCTCACTGAGGAACTAGGGCAACCTCAGGGATAAGAGCCATCCCCCTCTCTGAGGAGTCCTCTGGTTCCTAAAAGTCTTGGGGAAGGTACAATGTTCAGGTGAGATCCCAGATCGGAGAGTAGCTGGCTCTGCAAAGGAATGAGAGGGGCTCCAAAGAAAGGAGCCCAGGCACAGGTTGAGGCAAGAGGTCTCAGCATGGTGCGAGAGGTAGGAGGAAATGAGATCAGGGTTACAGGCTGGGACAGCAGGCAGAGGAGGCGGGTTGGGGGAGAGGTGTTGCTGAATGGATGGGGGAGGCCAAGAGATGTCATCAGCTGTTGCACAGGGGAGCACTAATGCCAGAACACAAGTTGTGGCAAGAAATGAACTGCCAGAGGTACCGAATGATTGAATGGGAGTTTAACCAGAGGGGAAGAGGGGCTTGGTCATCAGTAATATCCTATGTTGAGATGCTACTGCTCCATTATAACTGGTTCATTCCCAGTGTAAAGCAGACTACGGAAGAGAAAGGCTAGGACATGACATGGTAGGACTCTTCAAGACAACATATGGCCATGTGTCCCTTTGCTGGGAGAAGCTCAACCATCTCAGAGAGTGGTGAAAGCTTTAAGTCTCACTCATGACCTCTTTCCGTAGGAAAGTAATTTGAGAGCTCACTATCCCCTGTGAGTTCTACCCCTTGGAATCTTTGCTCTATAATCCAACTTCTTCAGGCTAGCCTCATCCTCTGTGCAGACCTCACTAACACAGGGGGGTGCTTGAATGTTTAGCAAGGAAGATGGATCCTCGTAGCTTCAAGAAGAACATACATGAAAGGGAGAGGGAAATAGAGACTCCTGCCTAGTCAGCCAGGTCAGCCTGGAAACCGATGAGGTGAGAGATATCAGACCACACTTGGCCTCACCCCTCACACAGAGCCACAGAAAATAAGGCCCCGGGAGGAAGACAGAATGGACTTCAAACTAAATGAGTAGTCATGTGCTGTCAAGAAATCCTTTGCTAACCTTAACTTTATCATCTCCAGCTTTAACTTATCTATTTTCCTCTTATAAAAAGGAGAACAGCAAGTGCACTTCTCCCTCACTCAGGAACCCCAGGGAGTGTAAAAGTCGAGAGCCAGGCTACCAAATCCCTCAGCCCCTTCTGAACCTGGCACTCACTACCAGGTATCTTTGCTATACTCTTCCCAAGGCTACCAGGCTGGCCAACTCTGAAGATAAGAAGCATTCTAGAGTTTATCTGCACTGCTCCTTCAAAACATGCACTCATCACTCAATGTCTTTGGGGGGCTCACCGCACAAAAACAAATTAACGCAGGCAAACACTTCAGCCTGATCTCCTATGTGATTTGTGCCCAAGCAGAAAGGCAAAATGCCTCTTGCTTTAGATTCAGTAAACCTATCTGCAACAGGATAAACTGACATTAAACTTTCTAAAGATCTGGTCTAAAATGGCTCTAGGAGACTTCAGACAGGACATTTCTCCTGTAGGGACAGTCACAGGGTCACTACAAAGATTGGGTCTGACCTCCTGCAGCATCTCCTCAAACAGTAGTGCTGAAAATTCTTCCACCTCCAGCTTCCTCCAAAATGTCAACCCCCCTAAGTGGGACAGGAAATAGCCATGACTATAATGCAGGGTAAATCTCTCTGTAAGTTCCCACTTCCACCCCAAATCGTTAATTCCTAAACTCTACGAACACTGGGAATGGAGAGCAATGGCACAGACCACTGGAAAATGTTTGATCAATTTTTTAAAGTCTAACTGGTTCTGAAACAATTATGTGAAGCTTTTGTATAATATTTGCCTGTTATATTTAGGCAGACGTTACACTGCTTTCCTTAACACATTCTTACTCAGAGCTGTGGGGGGAAGCCGGCCTAAGGTTACAAATCCAAGGCAAAGGTGTTATAGAATGGAAAATAAATAATTGACTGTATTTAAACAGCCCATTTCCTACCAGGCTCTCACAGTCACTGTGCAGAGAAACCCAGACCTGCCATCCATCCACCAGGGGGCCAGACGGCCAGCAGTTCTTCCCTGTAGCAAACGCAGGGGCTGAGAGAACCGAAGCTTCATTTCTAACCACTGCAGGCTCTCAGGGCACAGGAGGGTCTATTCTCATAACGTCAGCGACGGAATCAATTCTATCCTTCAATTGGTTTTCAATTTGACTAATTTATTGAAGGAGGAGGCAATCAGGTCAGGCACAGTGGAAAACATCCTAATAGGAACGTGAGCCTATTAGCCTCCAGGATTTCTTAGACTGGTTGGCTTTAATAAAAGCATAGACTCTGTTCTCTTTTTCAAGCTAGATTACAGGAGAGTCTCTCCTGAGGCAGTGGGGTTGGCAAAATGACTCTCCTGCTTCCTCAGAGTCTTGAATCTTCTTGTTTAGGGGAAGCCAGATCCAATATCCAGGAGGTGAGGGCTGCAGTGTTATTTTACAAACAAGCCTTCCCTATATCAACGCCACTTACTGTACTGGAAGCCGGTATTAAGTGAACCGCTAGTGTAGTGCATCAAGGGCTTATTGAATATTGATTCCCATTTACGTGACAGCAAAATGGCCTAAGAAATCTTCTCTGGATGCCTCAGCCCCTTGATAAAGAGGGTGTTAGTTTTGTTTTATGAAGCCGGGATCCAGGCCAGTCACATCTTATAGCTCCACTTACTTTTATTTAATAAAAACAAGGGATGATATGAGTGAGGAGGGGGAGTGTGTTGTATCATGTTGTTTTTCAAGAGGATTCGATCTGTTAGCAAAGCAAGAGGAACAAGAGTTAGACCTCAGGAAGGATTTTGCATCAGACCCTGGGCCAAGGAAGGGAATAGAAAAATCCCAAAATGGACAACCCCAAAGGCAGATGCAGGTCTTTCTTTCAAGAAAAGAACCCTACCTGGGTGAGATAAGGAAAAAAATTTTCTCTCCAGCAAATCCCGTACCAGTAAACAATGGAGCAGACTGCTTTCAGTGGGAAGGGACTGCTTCCGGCAGCTAGAGCAGAATCATAACCTCTCAGCAGGGGAGCAGGTATCCAAAGGTTGTCATATCCCTTCCCCATATGCTGGATCTCCACTAACCCAGCCCTTAGCCCAGTGGGAATTCCTCCTGTTCTCCACGGTTTCCGGAAAAAGAGATTACTCTAGCCCTCCCGCCCCACCCCACTCTCAGTTTCTAGCAAAGAAAAGTTTCCTAATGTTAAGCCTTAGTTCTCTTCACCCATTTCTTCAAAAGGTTCCCCTTAGAAAATAAGCTACAATACTTTTATGGAAAAGAACTGTTCTCCATCCCAGAACAGAATGGGGTGGTGAGGGAAGGACAGGGAAGAAATCCTCTTCTGGATCTCCACCCCACGGCAACTCGGCTCTTAGGGTTACACATGATCTCTCAGGATGGAGCACAGTAGCTTCCCAGAAGGCTATGAAATCTCTTTAGTGACCTTTAACCACCAAGGCCATTTTCCTCCAACCTGACTAGATGGGGTGCAGAGGCAGAGGGATGGCAAGATTGGAGACACAGCAACAGGAGGGGGTGAACAGAGGAGCTGGGGAGTGACCACAAATTGGTCAGCCTGCCAAGAGCCACTGACCCTGTTTTAATATCCCAGGGGTTGGAGGCGAGAGTAGAAATCACAGGCTCCAGAAAAAACAATCTTTGAAAGAAAATTGCCTGTCGCAGCCAGAGATATATGAAAGTGCAGTTACAGTCGGGGGGAGCGACTGTAAAACTACACCTGGTTATTGCACTGACTGGCTGACACCATGATGCTTTTGCACTCCAAACAGTTTTGTTGAAATGAAAAATCCCTACGGACTTGGGTAACTAAGGTGGTGTGGGATGAGGGAGGTAGAAAGGAAGGGGGCAGGGTAGAGGCAGATCCGTGATGACTGGGTTGGGGGTGGAATGAACAGGGAGGAAGAGGCTGGGGGGACCAGGAACTTAGAACTCAGGTCTCACAATGGCAAGGGGCAAGAAGGAGGGGGAGCTCTTACCCCAAGGGTTTTATGCCAAGTTCCACAAATGAACTCTCCATCTGACAGTCTCTGGCTATCACTCCTGTCTCTGCCCTTCCATCTGACTTTATACCCCTGCATTCCCTCACTTACCCTTCCCTGCTCCTCTCTCCCTTGTCCATCTCTCTGTCTTTTGCTTTCCCTCCAAGTCTGCATGGTTTTCACTATCTATTCCTTTAACTAGAACTATCTTTGTATCTCTGTCTCCATGGTATCTGTCCCTCTTATTATCCTTCCCTTTTTCTTACAGTCAGCCTCTTCTGTCCACCTATTTGGGCATCACTCTTTCTCTCCCTGATTCTCTCTACTCTAATGAAAAGTGGCCAGGGAGCAGAGGAAAGGAATTCTAAATAAAATTGTCAATTACCTTTTATTAAGTGCTTACTACATGCCAAGCCCTCACTTAAACATTCTCTTATTTAACCCGTACAATATAGTCTGAGAGGTGGGTCTTAAGATCCCTTTTTTACAGATGGGGAAATAAGATCCAATTGTCTGAGTAATACAATACTAAGTGGCAGAGCTGAAATTCAAACCCAGGGTTGCTTGGCTTCAAATACATCATCCTTAACAATTAATGGACAAGAAACACAAGACAGAAAAATGGTAAAAGGGCAAGTAGATGGGAAAGATCTACTTGGTATCAGACCAATCAGTGGGAGCCACTAGATGCCAATCCTCAGCTGCTGACCTTCAGACCTGATCTGTCTAGGACATCAGCACTCTCCTGACTCAAAGCGGGGTGTTAGGGATAAGAGAACCACCAGCCCTAAAAGGAGCACCCCCACCTCCAGTCTGGGCCTAGTCTTTTTCTAAGACTCCTAAAGCCAGCCCTTCCCAACTAGAGCCCTCAAATTCTTTGTGGGAAAAGACTGGTTACCAGTGGCTTGGGATGACATGATCTCACAGCCAAGAACACCTGTTTATATGTTTATTACATGTAAATAACATCATCAGAAGTTATATTGGACCACAAAATTCTCAGGGTGGAATTCTCAGGTCTTTTACCTATCCCCCAATAAATCTCTCCTTCATTTTAAAGCTACAATCCTCTCCATGGTTCCATTCCAGTTCCTTTTGCTGTTCACAAAGTTTGTTCTTAGCACTCACATCTCTCTCTCTCTCCTGCTTGCACTGAATCTTGGTGGAAACACTCTAGCTATCTAATTCTTTTATCAGGCATGGTGTCCTCTAGCTCCCAGGAGTGCCTGGCATGTGCCACGGAGCATGAGATGGGATCTCTGTTATCTCAGTGTCATTACAAATGGAATAATTGGTCATAAAAATTATGCAGTCTGTTGGAAAAGAAATAACACACACACTCTCTCATTACAGATTCCTGAGATAGCTTCTCCTGGCTAAAATGCCATGGTCTCTCCATATCCCAGTCATCACCAATATCCTCTCGCCTCCAAGTGCCCCAAACATTGAGTCTTCCCTAGAAAGAAAGCGAAGACAGACTATAGACCCAAAGCTGCAGCCTCATCAGAATCTTCGCTCCACTGAACCAATACGACCTGACCTAGAAGTTGAGAAATTTTTTTATTTCTTCTCTCATAAAGGAACTATGTGCAAATAAGTCAATATCTTAGGTAATTTTTAACCAGAAAGATATGATTTCCATAAATTCACTCCTCATCAGCCAGTCTATATCAACCTCAGTATGAGGGGAGATCCAGAGAAAGAGGTGCTGCCCTGGTCCTCAGAGAGCCCTTGGCTCGATGGAGAAAATGTTTAGGACACAGAAATACTAAACTAAATGCTACAGCAGCATTTCTAAGAGTCACGTTCCAGAGCTGGGACAAAATACGAGCATGAGATATCCTGGTGATACAAGAAGTAACCAACCCCATGCCAGAAAAGAGGGCAGTGACGGGTATTATTATTTACTCTGAATGACTGCAATCCTGAAAGACCTGGGCTGTGGCCCCTCTCCTGGTCCTCACCACCGGGCCCCAGCGCCTCACCCTGACGCTCTGGCCATGCAATAACACAGGATTAGCTAATAGCATGTGGTAAAACTCAAAAGGCACTGCTTCAAAAGGTAAATACTTTTGGAGATGACAAGAGATACATGAGGTCTTTTACTCAGGCTGGAATATGTGAAGGCTTCTGCTCTAGAAATCACCATTAGGAGAAGACCAAGAAACACATTACTCTACCAGCAGAGCAAATAAGAGACCCAGAGGAGTTTTTTTCCCATGACTCTGGGGAAACATCTCTTATTTACATTGTTTTCCTTCTAAATAGACCACATGGTCCCCAGTCTTCCCCAAACTACGCCGTCCCCCAGGTACTGTATAATCCCTTCATGCCCTAAAAAGCAACAAGCCAGTGGATCCTCCTCTGGAGGTAGCCCAGAAGAGTGAGGCACCGGCCGAAAGCGTTTCCAACTCCTCTGGCCGCACAGCCTTTGCTTCAGTACGGCAGAATTCTCCTTGCTCTGGAAGGGAAGAGTGCAGAAGATGTTCCCAAAGGGAGAAGGAACAACAAGGAAGGAGGCTGGATGCGAGCCAGCCAGACTCAGAGACTGGCTCCACATTTCCCAGCTGTGGACTCAACTTCTTGGAGTGAGAGCAAAGAGTGAGACGAGATGATTGCTATGTGAAGAACAGGTTTGACTCCCACACCCTGTCTTCGCTCTCCGTGCCCCTCCTCACTCCCTCTTAGTGGGGGGGAGGAAGAAGGAGAGCTCTTCAGCTACAATCAAGCCTCCTACAAAATATGAATCAGCCCTAGCTGTAGAGACAGAAACCAGAAAATTATTTTGAGACCTGGAGCCCTGCTGCCCCTTGGGACTAAGGTGACAAATGTCTGCTTGGGGACAAGTGCTTAATTCTGGGAAACACCATCAGCCAACCTCAAAGTGAATTTTAGGGAGCTTTGCCCCTGTTCTGCCTAACTCTGAGACAGCCGGAGAGTTTCTCATTATGTAAGCCTCGTGCCTTCCCCTTGAGAACACTGACTCCTGTACTCTCTGCCTCGGAGAGTCAGTTCCTAGTTTTCTAGGCAATTTTGTTAGAGACTCATAAATTCAAAGGACACAAAATGTCCTTCTTCCCCTCCTAAAAAATATCCATAAAGTTTGAATCTCGTCTAGAGGTGTTGCTTAGATAATTTTTTGTTACACACACCTGCAATATAAATTATTTTTCAGGGGGGTCCTACAGCAGTGCTTCTTGAACTTTAATGTGCATGCCAGTAATCTAGAGATCTTGTTAAAATGCAGATTCTTAGTAGGTCAAGGTGGAGGCTGACATTCTGCATTTCTAACAAGCTCCTGAGTGATGCTAACACAGACCACACTTTGAGTAGCAGGGATCTGAAATAGAGTACACTGAACCCAGAATGGATTTGGTGACAGGCTCCTGCCTTGAGATGGCTTCCAGTCCAGGAGGGGATTAACACACAGATAAAGAGGCAAGAACAAGGCCAGAGCAACCAGGCAGGACACTAGACACAGACTGGGAAGGCAGGGGCCATATAATAGGGGTATATTAGGGCATCGGGGAGGGTGTCCTAAAGCAGGGCCTACAATGGGAAGGGTGACACATGCTAAGACTCTGTTGGAGAAATGTCACTTGCACCATGGCTAGGACCCAGAATTGCCTGTCAAAGAGGTGCCCTGAGGCAAGAAGTGATGGAAGCCCATTGGAGAGAGTCTGCAGGGGCCAATGGAGAGAGGGTCTTGAAATGCAGTCTGAGGAGCTGAGGTTAGCAGAAGAAGAAATAGCGTGTCTGTGGCCAGACTGGTGCCTTAAGAAGCTGAATCACATCACAGTGGAGGGATGCCAGGGACTGGAGGGAAGGGGACATGGGGGGTTAGTGCTTAACAGGCTTTGACTTTCAGTTTGGGAAGATGAAATAGTTCTGGAGCTGGATGGTGGCGATGGTTGTACAACAGTGTGAATGTACTTAATGTCACTGAAATGCACACCTAAAAATGGTTTAAATGGTACATTCTATATTATGTATATTTTACTCCAATTTCAAAAACTCATAGCAAAGGCAGAGGCCATCAGAAGATGGCACTACTATCTAAACACAACTAAAACCAAGCCCACCTAAGCTGAGGACACACTGAAAAATGGACCTCCTGGAGTGAAAATAAACTGTGGCCATCTCTCAATCCCTACCCCTCCCTTTCACTCTTCCACCGTAAGCTAGGTTGCTTATGATCTTAAGGATTTGAAAGAAAAACAACCGCATTACAAATGGGTTTCTGTTGTGCCTTTGAGCACGACCTGTTCATCTTGAGTCATTAGGAGCCGCTCTGCTGGTGCCCCGCATGCATCTCCTCGCCCGGCGGCCTGCAGATGAAAGAACTGGATGATGGGGAGGGCAAGCTCTTAAAATGCCCAGGCTCAGAGTCCTTGGGAACATGCAGCTATTTTCTGGCTCCACAAGGATGTTAGGGAGAAAAGGGATGAGCCGAACTGGTAGGGGATGAAAACAGACTATGAAAAGAACCTACCAGCCATCAAAGTAAGAAACATTCCCAAGAAGAAGATAGTGGCTACCCTAAGAGGCCACAGACGGAAAGCAGCAGCATTGCCTAAAGTAGGGGACGTGGGAGACACAGAAAAAAAGGAAAGAAAGAGCAGGAAAAAAGAGAAAGCGTATGCTTGGGCTAGAGACAGTAAAATAGCAGCCCAATGTATAAACGTTTCTACCAAACCCAAGCTATAAAGAAATAGGCTTGCCTTAAACAAAGGATGGGTCTCAAGATAGATAACTGGGAGAGATTCCTGACAGGATTTGAGGGGCCGAGAAGGGAGACTGGGAAACCAAAAACATTTGCTTGGGTGAGTCTGGATGCAGGTAGAAGGGAAAGGAAGCCCTGGAAGTTCAGGCAGTTGTCCTGAAACCCGTTATGCAGAGCCATCAAACGGAGAAGCAGCAGGGTGATCCCCCATTGCACCCCGTCCATCAGAGGCAGCTCAGACAACATGGGCTCCAACGAACTGAGAAGAGACCCGCTTCCCATCCTGGGCTCCAGGAAGGTTCTCTGCCTCTGAGCAGCTTCCACCCCAGCTCTCTGCCTCCACCCTCTGTGGGTAATGGAGTGAATCGAGCCAGCTGCTCTTAAGTCATTAATAAGAGCAGGGCTTGATGATATTTTCTGACTCAGGGCAGCCTAGTCAGACTCTTAATCTCTCTTGGAAATCCATCATGTAGGATCAAGCATCACTGCAGCTCTCCCATGTAATCCTCAGACTCCTCCCGGCTCATCATGGCAATTCCCTGGACTCCAATGATAGTGCGAAGGAACCATTAATACATTGTGATTGGGGGGATTTCTCCGATGACTTATGTTTTCATACCTAAGTGGTTAAGGGCTCCTTTTCAAAGTCTACCCTCAATCTCTATTACTATAATACAACAAAAGACATTTTTTTTCTTCAAGAAAATAATTTTTTAAAGAGACATGGATCTCATTGGCTATAAAGATCAAAGAATTGCTTTCTATCGATAATGAATAAATAGAAAAGAGGCTAAAGGTTGAGGCAATTCAAAATTATTTAAAATTATCTTTTAGGCTATTCTATTTGTAGGAGATAAAGGCTCTCCTCCATTCCCATAAGAAGTTAAGAGAGAATCTTACCGAACATTCACAGAGTTTTTAAAGGACTTTTACACCCATTGTTTCAACCGATCTGCACAAACACCCCAGGATATGAGGAAGGTAGGCATTAATATGCTCATTTCAAAGGGAAAAAGTGTAAGTGTGTAGCTAGAGCCCAGGGAATGATCTTAACTCCAGGAGTTACTAAGGTTAGACATTGAGAAGAACTTGCTGTCTGTAGGAATTGTGAAACGCTGGAATTCACTACTAAGGGAATGTGACTCAATCCAACTTGTCACAGCTGAAAGAGGACTTTGGATAAGGAAGGCCAAACGGCTTCACTTGTCACATGGTATCAAAATTGTTCTAGTACTTGTGCGTCTCATGTACTAGACTCCAAGCTGAGTCTGCGGCTGTTCCCTTTTGTAGCCTCAGACCTAACCAGAGGGCCTGACATTTAACTAGTACTCAATATGCCGTGAAGGAAGGGAGACGGGAAAGAGGGGAAAGGAAGGTAGGAAGGGCTGAGGGACACTATAGGGAGATGAACAGAGGCTGAGAAGAAACTAGGGGAAGGAGACAAGAGCTGAGAGGATGAAGAAAAGGCACAGGAGCTACAGCATACAGTAAGAGCCGAAAGCAGGCATTGCAGGGAACAGGAGCAAAAGAACTGGGGGCTACCAAGACACCAACAGAAACAGAACGGAAGCAGGGTAACAAAGGAAAAAAAGAAGAGTATGGGGAGATTTCTGAGAAAGAAACGTTCTCTTATAGCCCCGCAGCTGGTGCCTCCTGCTGGAGGAGGTCGCTTCTCCGGGGTCCTGTAAACCGGGAGCTGCATTAGGTGCTCAGCTTATGATGGCTGAGAAGAACTGGGCACAAGACAGACAAGCAGGAGACAGGTATTTATTCAGCAAACATCCTGTAGCAAATCTCCAAGGAGAAAGGAGCCAGCTTTGGCAGCTGCTTGACTCTGAAGTCACTAGACAAGTTAGGCAAGTGGAAGGAATTTGGGGAGCACATAGGCGCTACTGTGCCTAAGACATGATCTCACTGTGCGGGGCATCTGGGTACCCACCTCAGCTCAGAGCTGATTACGGGGGCTGGGGGAGGGGAGGGCGAAAGTCAGGGTGCTCTGGAACAGGAAGCAAGCTTGACTCCTGGATGTGCTCTGTGTTTTCCTGGTGAGTCACTCAAGCCCTCCAGCCCTCACAGGGAAAGTGGCTAGAACTGGACAGCCAAGGTGTTTTCAGCATCCAGGTCTTACATGTTTAACACCTGGCGTGTTTGACAATAGCTTTTTCACTGGCTTTTCGTACCCACCCGCCATCACCATCCTCTTCTCCCCTGATTTAGCACCCCAAGTTTCACAGTAGGCAGACTGTGTTGAGGCTCCCTGAAGAGCTGGAGAGATTCAGTGTGGGAACTAGGAAGATTACTGGACCATGGAGAACCAAACCTAGTGTCTGGTTTCTGAGAGGCCCAGCTGTCTATACACAAATTAGAATTGCACCGCTCAAAGGTGCTTCTTGAAGTCCCAGACCACCCCCCTGGTAAGAAGGGTCTCTGGTTTCTGCTGCTTCTCTCCATCCACCAACTTCTTGTATGTACCTAGAGATATCAGAGGAGACATCTCAATTAATCTTGGAACCTAGAGACTGTACCAAGCTAAAGACCTCTACTTCACCAACCTCCCCATCCCATCCCAAATCCTGATTCTTTGGAGGAGTGAAAAGGTAGCTTTTCTCCCTCACAGCTTCTCGGGATGTGCTGCAGAAACCAGGAGAATAGAAATGAAGATTTCAGCCATCACCATGGAAACTGGCAGTCTCTATGGCTTCCCCTCACGTACACTCCCCATCAACTCTTTCCCTCCCACCTCTAAGTCATATCAGCTCCTGAGATTTCTCTTTGTGGCCAAATCCACCAATTCATCTGAAACAAAGAACAGAAAAATAGCTGGTTTGGAGAGGAAGAAAAAAAAAAAAAAGCTGAGCCCTGGCTTTCCAACCACTCACCCAGGCTGAGGTTTGCTCTGAGATCATCACATCTCTTCTTTCACACAGATGCTCCTGACCACCCCACCCAATCTCACCACCCCTCTGACCCCTATTCTCACATAGTTCCCACAGCCAGAGTGCCTGTTCTATTGGTCCCCGAACATGAATCCTTTAGCTTCACAAGCCCCCCATTCAGACCCCCTGAGGCTCAGTCTGCCATCCTCGGAGGCCAGGTGCCTTCATTCCCCACCTAGACCCATTCTCCCCACCACTCGCATGCAGACCCACTATGTTCCCACTTCGTTCACAGTCTGGAGTTCTCAGTTCACAGTTCTCATCCCTACTCAGGTACTCTGCATTCCTCATGGTCCAACTCAGGTCCTCATCCCCTCTCCTGCCCTGTATTCTCAGGCACTCCTTTATGAAAAGAGGTTTCACAAAATATCAATATTTCCCATCATACATTCCCCTTTCTCCCTTCAGTCTTAATTCAGCCTCCAAATTGGATGTTTGAACACTTGAGAGAAGAGGGAGAAAAGGAAAATCTCTCTCGACGCACTCTTCCTCTAACCCTGTCCTGCCCCAGTCCTCACTGGGGGCTGTGAGACTTAATTAGCCTTTCCAGATTACTCTAAGATTCTTCAGAGAGGCTCCAAAGACTATTCTGTGCTGGGAGGAATTTTATCGGCGTCTTTTACAGCTTTGTTTGTTCTTCAATTTCTCCAGCTCGGACTCTTTATCCGAGTCTCTTCAGTCATAAAACAACCTCAAAAGGACAAGCTGAAACCTAACTACCTAGAGCTACCTTGATGCCTTCCTCTCGCCCCACCCCGTGATTGAGAAGGGGCCCCTGAGTCCCTATGGCTCCCCCCAACCTCTTCTACCCGCCCACCAGGCACCCATCCAGAAACATGGTATTCCACTCCCCCCACATCTGGGAAAATGGAAACAGGATGACTCAGGGGGTCAGGGAGGATCAAGGCTTGTTTAGAGCTTTGAGATCTCCAGATGAAAAGTAAAAAGGTGGGGAGTTATGAAAAAGTCAGGTGAAGCGTCTGGGACTCAGGAGAAAATCTCTGTCCACCCCACCCACCCACTTCCCAGACTGAGGCTCTTAGTCTTTCAGAAATGGGCTCAAAACAGATTGTCATTGAAGCATGAACACTTCAAGCTAGCCTGAGCAGAACTGCCCAAGCATTTACTTCTTCTGTAGGGAGTTGAAAATTGAAAAGACAAACATGTAGCTAAGATAGTCGCTGCCTATTTCAGCCGAATGATCTAAAATTTTTCATGAAAGCCCAGCCTATTACTGCTTTGGTCAAGATCTGAACTTCAGTGAGAAAAGATGACTTAAGGAGGACTGAGCATAAAGTCTGTTATGTTTCTAGAGAGTTATTTAACCTTGCCTCTCATGAACAAGACAAGCAAAAAGCTAGTAACAACACCAGAAGACATTAAAGGTGGCCCCATTATGTACTGTCTCCTTCCCAAAGGTTATCTCCAACTCTCTAGCTTTCCCTCTGAACACTCTTTTTTTCCTCAACTATTTCATCCATTTTCACAGCTTCAATTATTGACTTCTATGTGGGTGCGTTCTGAACCTGTCATTGCAGACCTGGCCACATCCCCTCTAGCCTTCCACTTCCAATGTATGATGAGTTTTTCTAGTGGGGGCTTCATTGGCACCTTAAGCCAACTTAGATGTCTAAGATGTAATATATATTCCCTTCAGAAACAGCCTCTTCTTCTAATGTCCTCTTTTTCTGTTAGAAGTACCAATATTCACTAATCATCAAGCTGAGAAGCTCCACCTTCATCTTTGACCCCTTTCTCTTTCCTTTTTCTCCCATCTTAGCCACCCTCTTCACCACTACCCATCCAAGTCCATGAGGAAACAACTTCTGTTCATGATGTGTTCACAGTGTTGGTACCTCCACCCATTCATTTCTATTCCCATGCCATCCTAACTGATCTCCTTGCCCCTCATCTCTTTTCCAGGTTATCTGCCCACTGCCTCAAGAATAATCTCATATAAATAATTGCATGTCTTTTCATCCCCTCTACTAGAACCTACAGTTCTATTTATATATCTTTCAATGTCCTTACATGAACTCTGTGCCAGAAAAATGGGTCATTCATTCATTCATTTATTGAACAAATATGTGTTGAACATCAAGCTACTATATATGTGGCATACTGAAAAATCAAATTGTGAATATATATTATCCTTGACCTTAAGAAGCTCAGGGAAAGCTCTGTTTAGTGTCCATAGAATGTCTTTTGTTTTCTTGCTTCTATAACTTTGAGTCATTTTATTCTCTGTCCGCTCTTAAAATTTTCCTTAAAATCACATCACTTCTATGAAGGTTTCCTTAGCCATCCCATCATAATTCTCCCTCCTTTCTCAGAATTCCAATATCTCTTCATAATGTGTATCACTTACCAGGCATTCTTACTACCTTGACTATGGTTTCCCAGTGCTATACTTAAATATACATTATATATATATATACACATATATATCTCCTCAAATGATTTCAAGAACCTGGAGGGTCGGGACTACCTGTCTTTTTCTTACCCACACATTTAGTCAGTGCCTTACACACACAATTGTGCAAGTAACATGATTGGAAACACCACACTAGCCAACAGAAGAAGGGAATTTCAGGAATGGAAATGCAATGTAGTGTCATGGAAAAAGCAGTGGTTCTGAAGTCAAAAAGAAGTGAGTTTGCCTTCCAGCTGACAAATAAACACAAAAGGTTGAAGCCCAGGAGTCCTGACCAGGGGAGTCGTCCTCTCCATTACTGCTACCACTAGCAGCAGCAGCAGGTGTCCACTAGGGCTGCAAGAGCTCCTCTAAGAGCAGAGAAGGGGAAAGGGAAGGGGTGAGTCAGCAGGAGCTGGAAACAGAGGGTTTTATTCAAAGGGAAGAAGTCTGTGATGCAAGCTCTGGGGAAACAATGTGCTCCCTGTATGTTCACCCCCTTCCCAGCCAGCAGGCCTCCACCTCCCTCTTCTCCCCACACTCCAGTCAGGTCATTGACCAAGTCTCTGGTCAGAATCAGGACAAGAGCAGAAGCCTCCGAAGAGCCTCTGGTTTCTGTCTAGCCATTCGCCACTCAACAACGTTAACCTTCACCGTCATCCTGACTTTTCTCCTTCTCAGGGGCCAGCAGTGGCTCACAATTATCCCTAATTGCAAACCATTATTCTTCAACTAAGTTTCAGGGTTTAACTTCATGCTGTGATTCCACAAAGCTCACTCTTTGCTTTAAGCAAACCAAACCTACTTCTATTTTCTCTACCTCCAAACCCACATACATCTGTCTGACACTGTCTTTCCTTTTCTTTCAACAAGTCCATCCTTTCCTCTCTTTCAAGTCCTGCTCAGCATTTTCCTCTAGGCACCCTTCCCTAGGTAGCCAAGTTTCTAATAACAACCCCACTTTTACACCATGTATCTTATCTGGTACCCAGTTTACTATTCCATTTGTGTGCATTTCTCTGGCTCTGACTTGAGTAGCCTGACTCCTTCTTAAAGTAGGAGCTCCTCCTCCCCCTCAATAGTATTTTGAGTGTTTTATGTTCAGAATCAAGCATAAAAAGAGTTCAAGTTACAGAGTTATACAAAAATGGAATGGATAACCTGGGGAGGGAGGAGGTGGGCAGAAGTTCACAGAGGTGGGGATGTGAGATGTAGACTTGATACAAGAGGCACCAGGACATAAGGGTACAATCATTTAGCTTTTCTTCATTGTCTGTCTGCACACACTTTTGGGCTGGCTGTCATACAGAGAAATTACACAGATGGTCTTTCTGCACTTTAAGGTCTCTTAATATAGTCATGATGATATAATAAATAAAGGACAAATGAACCCTAAAAAAGCAAAAAGAAAAAATCAGAAGATTATGGGCTAAAATATTAAATAATAATATCCCGCAAAAGTCAGAAGTAAACATAATTGAGAATAGGGACCAAGATGTGTGTGTAATGAGAGGCGAGGACAAGGCCTGAAAAATGGAGTTGAAGCTTGGCATGGTGGCATATGCCTGTAGTCCTAGCAACTCAGGGAAGCTCAGGCAGGAGAATCACTTGAGCTCAGGAGACAGAGGCGACAGAGGCTGCAGTGAGCTATGACTCCACTCCACTCCACTCCACTCCAGCCTGGGCAACAGAGGGAGACCCCATCTCTGAAAAGAAAGAAAAGAAAACTGGAGTTAGAGAGGGCTGGGGTGAGGGAAGTGTTCCAAGTCCAGTCACAATGAGATCAAAGAAGTCACCAGCCCTCCTCATATCCTGGAAGTCATTTTTAAAATGAAGGAACTTTTGGAATGCTTTGAATAATAGGAAAAAGATGACTTGCTAAAGATCATAGCCCCTGTTTGACAGAGAGTGGAAACTAAACAAGTGGAAGGGTAAAGCCTAAGCCACGTGGCAGCAGGGTTTTGCTCCAATCCCAATCCTTCCCCACCCAGCACTGTAACCCCAGGCCCACACAGCTCCCTGGAGCAGAGCACTGTTCCCAACAGGACTGGACTGGTCTGAATGAGCTCTACCTCTCAAGATCCCTTCTACTTCCTACTGGAATACAGAACTTCACACCCCAAAATACATCCCCTCATCAATACCCCTTACAAATATAATCATTCTTTACAATTTTCAAAGCACTCTCATCTCACATTTATGATCTCATTTGAGACTCCCACTCCCTACTGAATTTCTATTTCTCTCTGTGGAATGGAATAAAACCCTGTGTCACAGACAGACATGGTGGTGCTAGTACCTATTTCACAGTGCCTGGTACCTAGCTGGTGCTCAGGAAACACCAAGAAATGAAGCTTTTATTAATTGATCAAATGTCTTAATTTCAACAAAATAGGATCAAGTGTCCTATCAGAAAGGACTTCCTGTCTGTGTGGATGGGAAACTACTAAGAGCCAGAACCATTAGTGGTCACAGATTTGGTCCACAAATTCTCAGGCCACCATAGACCTCCAAAATGTCTTTTCCTCCATCCTCAGCTTCTAAGAAAGGAAAGAAAATGATCCTCACTATATGCCAGTAACAGGTATGTATACCTATAGTAACTCCTTTGTCCAAGCCATATTCCAGCCCAATCTTTCTAGAAAGATTGCTTCTACTTTTTTCTTTAATATCCTAAAAAAAGGAGATTTTCACATATTTCACATGGTGTCTTCCTATGTCCATTACTGCGGTTTTCCCTTTTGAGTAAAGGCTTTACTTTATGGTGCAATTTAAGCCCCTTTCCATTCAAAGCGTCTGCCTTTTAATCCCTGCCTATCACAACCCTCTCCCTATCCCGGCACCCATCCTTACATCCCGCATATACTTTGTTTTCTTTTCCCCTGGGTTTCTTGCCTCTTTTTTCACCCAAAAACCAAATAACCCTCCCTAAACCACTAAAGGTAAATGGAAAGAAAGGACACTGTGCTAAGGTGGAAGCCTTGAGCCTGGAGAGACTAACGAGGGTGGGAGGAGAGAGTCACCCGCCCTCCGTCAAGGTGGCTTTGCCTGCAGTTTTTATTATGCATCGATTTTCTTATCCATCTTCTTTAGAGCCTCTTAGATCTTCAGGCTGCGGCTGTTTCTCCAAATTGTCATTCACTCCAAGCTCTCTAGCTCCTTGCAGCAGCTAAGGGAGGGAGATGGGAGAGGTGGGGTGGGGGGGAGAAGGCAGCCAAGAGAGGTGAATGGGGGTTGCTAAGTAACCGTTGCCAAGGAGTCAGTACCAAGGAGCATCCCAAGCTGCCTGCTTATTCCAACCTGCCCCCCTTCCACATCCTCCCCTCACTTAAGTTCTCTCAGGTCTATAAAGCAGCTTGATTCTGTCACCTTCACCAACTGCAGAGCTTTTTCCCCAGCTCTTCAGGTGGAGGGATGCAGATGGCAGTGCCTGAGAATCTCACTTTCCTAGACCTGGGCTGGACATCACGGGCACTCATCTGTCTTTCAGAAGGCACCGTTAAAAATAAATGACTAAAAAATTTAATTTCATTAACAAAAAGAAAGGTGTCTGCAAAGGCAGGTTATTTGCAGTAGCCTCTGCAGAGGGTGGACACAGGGACCAAGCGGAAAGCCAGACATTGTCCGTCTCCCAGGGAAGATGTGAACCTCCTCAGGGAAGCTCCACTGTTCAAGCTGAAATTCTGTGCATTCAAGGAATATAAGTTATACCCTGTTTTAGGATCAGTTCCACACTAAAACGACATTTTGATGATTTAAAATTTTGATTATTAATTAGGATTATCCATGACTGCCCCTCAATTGATGCAAAGACTCCAGAAGTTACTACATAATATTTTGTAACAAATTTACCTCATTAATTTCATTCAATTCAAATAAATATCAGAAGTTCACATCCCTTCAGGATGGTAGGGAGGGTATATAGCAGGAAGAATTGGTTTGGCTGTCATTAAGTTAAGCCAGTCTAGAATTCGAATGTTGCCACAAATAATCCAGAAAGCAGATAATCATTCTGCCAATAACCCCAGATAACCCTGGCATCCCCATCTCTCTGAGGTTAGTTTAGAGGGGGTTAGGTAATGATCACAGATTACCCTGTGTTCCTACATGTATCTCCATTTCTAAATCGACTAAGAGCATTCTCTTCACTACACCTGCAGTTTCTATTATATATACCACATATTGTTTTAGGTACAGCCCAAAAGGGTCTCTGTCTTTGGTCAAAAGGGTGTCTCAGCCATCCTCCTATCATTGCTGAGGAAAACAGTCTTCTTCAAAATCTACCAGAGTTTTCCATTGCCGAGAGTCAATACATTTTAAATTTTCCAGGTTCTGCTTCATGCCAAACAATGCGAGCACTAAGGATAAGAAGAACTATTTTTATCTACAGATCTTCAAAAGATAGCTGTACAGTACAACACAGTGGTGACGCAGAGCAAGACTTTAAAGCCAAACGGGCACAATTCCACATGAGCAAGGAGCTGCACCTCTCTAAGCTTCAGCTCCTCATCAGTAAAGTGAGAATGATACCACCTAGTCCACAGAATTCTTTTAGAATTAAATAAAGTGGAGTATGTATGCTGTCTTAACATAGCTGCTCAATAAACAGTTACTGCCATTATTATCAATATCATTATTATCCCTGGCCTACTCATAATTGGATAAACAGACACATAAAAATAGGGAATTCACTCATCAAAGAATCCCATGTTTCTGTAGCCACCCAGCTTCCAAAATTGAGCTAATTGTCAACTAAGTGAAGCCAGGAGGTTACAGCTACATCTAGCAACAACATGGCCAAAGAAGGTAACCTACACTGAGGCTGGGATAGAGCTAGAACTCAGACTGTAACCTTGATCCATACCACCTCCTTAAGGATCACCAGTTATGTTATAAGCCCACAAAACAAAGTGTGAATTAAGAAATTGAGAAGAAAGAATGGGTAAGGAAATGCTGTTCTACAGGACCAAGGAGCTCCCTTTACCCTGACCCCTTAATCTAACCACATTTTATTTTAAGTCCCTGTCACCATCACCCCATCCCCAGCTATTAGGAAGGATGGGTCAGGAGATGACTGCACCTTAGGCCACCCATGCCAGTGTCTATCAGGCTGTTCCTGGTAGTTCTTCCTAATGTCTGACCACCATGGCTCTTGCTGTGCCCAAAGCCCACTCCCTCATGTATGCTGCCCCTTAAACTTATCTTTCCACCTCCTCAGAATTAGAATTGTAGATGAAGAAGGTTGAGAGGGGAAAAAAAGGAATGGTAATGAGAATGAAAGAAGGCAAGAAGAACTGGCCAGGTGGTGAGTGGAGGTGGGTTAACCCTTTGCACTCGGATGTCGAGTGTGACTCAACAAGGTTAGCAAAAATTATAGAGATTAAAATTACTCTTTGAATGTATCAATAATTTGAAATATTAAAAAATCCAAATAAGTTTGTATGAAAAGAAACTCCAGTTTTTTATTCTACTGCCATGCTTTGTAAAAAATTTAATCCCGGTATTTAAAAAATTAAATCCCAAGTAGAATAAAGGAATCGAGAAAAAAGCAAGCGAATGCAATGGGTTAAGAGGACAGGAGACAGGGATGAGAGAGATTGCAGGGGAAGAATGAAATGTTCCCCTTAGCAGAGTTCCCCAACTCTGCTAAGTGGTTATAGAAAGAAATAGGTCTGGTGAGGAGGGAAAAGAGGAAGAAGAGAGAAGAATGAGGAAGTGGGTGACAGCTTTTCCGCAGGAAAAGGAAATGGGTTTAGGTCCAAGGGACAAATTCCCAATGCAGATGCTGCTTTGGTGTCGCAGAGCCTGTCATGGGAGAGACTTAAGATGCTCCCCTGACATGACGGGTCACAGGAGTGTCTGCTCAAGGATAACCTGACAAGATAAACTCACATGGTACGACATAAAGGATAAGGGAAGTTATTAGCAATCTGGCTTTTTGGAAAATGGTTGAAGAAGGATAAAGTATGAAAGTAAAGTAGTTAATGATTTTGACTAAAGTCTCGCCCTCTTTCACATTACTTCATTCAAGTAACCCAGAGAGGATAATTGAACCCTCTTTCTTCCTCTAGCTCCCTTCCTTTCCTCCTCCCCCTACCATATTTTGACCTCCTTGAGAAAATCTGCCATATTCGTCTACACTAACGTCGACCCTGGCACCAGAATCTACCCTGGCGTGCCCTGAGCTACATGCCTTATCTCATCTGCCTAAGAAGGGAACCAATAATACTGCCACCCACTGAGGGATAGACTCCAGAAATGACGTCCAGCTGGAAACTAGAATATTAGTACATCTCAGAGATTAATTCTGTGCTTTATCTAAACCTGGGTTCCCTGGGTTCAGGAGTCAGCTTAATCATTTCCCTACCTTCCTATATGTTCTTGCTTCACTTTTCCTTTTCCTCTTTCAAGCAATTTTATTTTCTGTTCCACCTCATTTACTTTGCATCCACAGCATAAAGCCCCTTCACAGATCTAAAACCAACTTCAGCTCATAATCTCAGGTTCTGGCTCAAGTCCAAATGGAAGAAAGTGTGCAACTACTCCTGCATGCTTCCTGCTTTGGCACGGTAAGTAGCCCAGCTTGGACAAGAACTTGGCTGTTTGACTTGAAAGGTTATGTGGACGCCACAACTCTGTGCCCACCCAACTCTGATGATCAGAAGTCTGTCTTGTATATTCCCTTAGCAGCTAGAAGGAATTGTGGTTCTCTCTCCTCCAACAAGTACCTCTTCAAAACCAGCAGTATGAGTCCTCTGAGAACGTGTCTGGACTATGGTGCAAAGAGGTAGCATTCATCTCAAAGCAGAGGTACAATCTCTATCTTTGTTCAGGACCCCACTTGCAGAGAAGCTGGTCCCAACTGGGTGGGGGAAGACTGAAGAGAGGTGAGAGCTACAACTTCAATTAGAGAAGCTCGTATTAACCAAAGTCAGACCTTCTCAACATTCTGTTCCTCAGCATGACCAAGGAGCTCAAGTCCTTTGTGAGAATGGGAACAGCTATTCCTGTGCTAACAACTGAAGTGTGTTATCCCAACAGGAAGCAGAAGCTGAGAATATGACCAATCCTGTACAAGAGACATGAACTAATGCTCCAACTTGTGCCAGGAGGTGGGGCAAGAAAGTGGTCAAAGGAAGACCCTGGTAATGAAAGAACTCCCCGAGGCTGCTGGGGATTGGCAGACTACATGCTTTCCATAGCCCTAGTTGCCTCCAACCTGTCAGGGGTCCAAGAATGACCAACGAGACCTCTAAATTCACTTGGAGGACAACTTTCCCCTCTGCCAAATCCCAAAGTCCCTAACCATTTCCCCAAGAAGTACAGAGCCCAGAACCTACTAATACCGGGATGGGAGGTAAAAAGGCTGGGACAGTAATTTGCCTATTCCTTTGTCTACCTCTGTCTCCATCTCTTCCCCAGCTTCTCACATCCTGGGGCACTATTTCAGGGGCCTCTACCTTGATCTGTCTCCAAGTCTCTAGCAAGATCAAAGCTCTTAACACCTGGTTCGTTTGCAGACTCTTAGGCTAGAGAAGAGGGGGCAGAGTCCATCCTGAGGCAAGGGGAGGGCCCTGACTTCCTCTCTTCCCAAGGCAGAGAGGAAGTTGGGAGGTTGGACCAGGGATGGAGCCAAACCCAAGGTTGAGTTACAAAAATGCCCCCTGGTGGGACACTTATTCTTCTTCTATTCTTCTGTTATTTATTTTATTCTTGTTGTTATCCAGGCTATAAATTAAGATAACTCATAATTATAGTAGGGGTAAATATATTACAGTGACCAAAAAGGCCTTTCCTAATCTTCTTATCTAAATCTTCTTATCCCTGTTAGTCTCTATCACAAGAACCTATTTATTTCCTTCAGGTATTTATCACAATCTGTAATCATTTGATTCTTTTCTTGCTTATTGTCTATTACTCATAAGAAAATCTCCATATTTGAATGAAAGAAAGAATAAATGATAAATAACCAAATTATAATGGAATAAACCTGCCAGTGAGAGAAAAACTTCCCAATAATATAAGTACCTAGAAGTATCATATCCAAAACTTACTAAAAATAACATCTTTAACCAATATCCATAATGCCCCTACTTCCATATCTCACATCTCTACCCATGACCTCTTTCCCTACAACTATATACCACTCATCACATTTATTTAACAACTGCTTAGCTGTCTATTAGGCACAATGTAAAGAATATAAAAATATACAGAACATAGTCCCTCCACTCGAAAAGCTTATAGTTGAATAAGGTACAAAAGGAAGATGCACAATAGCTACAACTAAAGACCATGTGTAGTGAGACTGACATAGGCAAAGGACTATAAGAATTCAAAGCAAAGACACTGCTTCTGGCAGGGGCTATCCAGGAAGGCTCAGGCAGCAGGTAGCATTTATCCTGAGCCACAATGGTCGCGGAGGTTTTCAACAGTCAGAGATTGGGAGGGGAGAGTTCCAGGGAAAAGATATAGCTAATGGGGAGGAATTCTTGACTTTGGGCACCATTTTATATTGAACTTCTATTCATCATTAGAGAATAAAAATGCAAAAACCAGTGAGATTCAAGATAACTGTAGAAGCTTAAGGCTTTAAATCGGGAAGACAGGAACCAGGACCCAGGTCCCAGCTCAGGTTCCATTTGTTTCCACTTCTCTTACATCCAGTTTTATTTAAGGGATATACAAGGTTGAAACAGGACAATGTGCCTATCTTTCCTCCATCTGCCTCTCATCTCCTCTCTCCCCCCACTGAGTTCTTTATTAACAATGAAATGATGTCTTAATCTCATTACTGAAAAAAAGCACAAAGCACAGAAAAGCATATGCTACACAAATTAGGTTGGGTAATTTGCATACCTAGGAAAAGGGAGAGACCCTCCCCCTTCCTTCTCCAGAGTCAATTTTCCTCGATCTTCTGACACCATACGTCAATAAATATCTATATTTCCTCCTACCCTGGACAGGAGATGCTGTTAAATGTCAGATGTAAAGTAAAGTTTGTCATAAAAATCCCTCATAAAAAAATTCTCCCAACTACCAGCATTAAAAAATGGAGGAGGGGAATTCCTATGTTGTGTTTGCCTTTTAACAATGTTCAGGTCATCCAGCCTCCTGCTGCCAGGAGCATCCCAGACAACCTTTTCTTAAAGTTTTCTAAACAAATAAATAGAGGCATTCAATTCCTCTTACCATCCCTACTTTGGCAAAAGTTTATTCTGTTTTTTTATGAAACAGAACCACTGTTTACATGACCAGTTTCTCACAGCCTCAACTCTAGATTTCTTAATTAGTATATATTTTTAATTCTCCTCTTTCTGGGGTGGCCAAAACATAGAGTCTCACTTCGAAGCGAAGGAGTAAATGAAACGATTTCTCTGAGCACTCTCCATCGAGGAGAGTGGAGGTAGATGTGTGGGTGGTGTGCATACAAGGGAGACTGTGTATCACGCTGGAAAGTAAAGGACAGGAGGGGATTGCCTTGCGACTGCTGTTCTTCTTCCCTTGCAAGCCTCCTCTGATTATAGCAGATTTATAGGGGCCCCAAAGCAGCCCAGCATCTTAGCCATAAACTTCCCAGAAAGAAAACTCATTGAGGTTCCCTTGAGAGGTGATGAAAAATAAATATCAGGGTTTGGTACAAACACATCAGCCAGGATCAGGGGTGGAAGGCAGCCAGTTCCTTATAACTGATTTAACTCATTCAGGATTTGTACACACACACAGACACACTATACACAAAAAGTCTAACAAATATACTCATGTTTATAGACCTACCAAGATAAGTGTACCCCACTCCTTGGTGCATATTTCCAGTCAAATGCAAACACGTAGGTCCATACAGTATGCATACACACATGACTGTCAAAGAGTTGCTTTATACCCAGCCTCTCCCCCTCCCAAGCTACTGACTACAGGGTGAGGCACAGTGGAGGTGAATGAGGGAATGTCTGAGTATAAGCTTGCATGTGTCACTAAGTGTGTCTCTGACTACATTCCAGAAAGCAAATAGAAATTGTTTTTTATTATTCACTGTTTGGAATTATCCACTGTCTTTTGATTATCTATAAATATATGACCAACTTTCAATGATCATCTATCCCTTACTAAGTTGCTACTCTGTGCAGAGTATATAGTTCAGGGGTTAGCAGCACAAGCTTTGCTCAAACTTGGTGCAAATGCTTGCTTCACTATTTACTTTGCACAAATTGCTTAACATCTCTGAGGCTTAGTTTCAACTTCTGTAAAGTGGGGGTACCAATACTTAACCTCATAGGCCAGAAGCAGTAGCTCACGCCTGTAATCCTAGCACTTTGGGAGGCCAAGGTGGGAGGATCAGTTGAGGCCAGGAGTTTGAGCCTAGCTTGGGCAACATAGCAAGACCCCACATCTACAAAAATTAAAAATTTAAAAATTAGCCATGCATGGTGGTACATGCCTATAATCCTAGCTACTCAGGAGGCTGAGGTGGGATCACTTGAGCCCCAGAGGTCAAGGTTACAGTGAGCTAGGATTGCACCACTGCACTCTAGCCTGGGCAACAGAGTGAGAGCCTGTCTCCAAAAAGCAAAAATAAAACAAACAAACAAACAAATAAATATACTTACCTCATAGAACTATTGTAAACTGTTGTATCACATTAGATCATTATGTAAAGCACTTAGAATAATTATAGGACATAATACTCAATAAATGGTAGCTATTTATTATTATTATTATCATCACCATCATCATTGTGTTAGGCATTGGAGATATAAAGAAGCAATGAATAAAAGACATGTTATTTTCTCTTAAGAGTTTCAAAAATCTCATGGATAAGACAAGATAGATATATGGAAAGTGAACAGACTGGAAATATAAAATTCCTATTTGAGCCCTAAAATGCAACTTAACTCTCCTAAATCCAAAGCCTGTTTTGAAGTTTTTAGCAAGGGTTTTACTGCTCTGATGAGATTGTTTTCTTCTATCACTCATTGTCCTCATGCCTCACCCCCTTAAATAACCACACATCCACCTAGCCTTTCAGTTAAGGAGTCAACTGGAGAATCCTTGGGATAGGAAAGCTTTTGAGAGTTCATTTTTCATGTGTCCCTATTTCAGGGCAGGAGCCTTTCGCCCTCCTGAGGCATTCCAAGCCAAACTGAGACACCCACGTGCATGGCCAGAGAGAGAGTTCACCTTCCCAACTCCCTTGATCCTCCATCTAGCCCCAGAAAATTCTTCCTTATGGTCCATTTTAATCCATATCCCTTCAATATTGGCCTTTCCTTGGCATTCATTCTTATTGGGGATAAAGTACAGAAACCCTTCAAAAGCTTAAGAAAAGTTCTCAGATGCTCACTTGGTAACTTGTTTCCCATTGACTATGACTCCAGGTCTCTGAACTTCTATGTCCTGTATATTTTGTTTGTCAATAGCCCAATAAAAATCATCACAAGATCCTTTAAAAAGCATTAATTTGGCCCCTTCCAGGCTATAACCCCTCATCCAGTCATCTAGTCTCTCCTTAAAGCCTTTGAAAAAAAATCCTAATTTCCATTACAGATAGTTAAGAACTTCTACTTCAATCCCTCCACCCCCATGGTCTCCTCAATTAGTATCATTACTATCATCAAATTGTCACTCATTTGAGTAAAGGACAGTACAGCCCTGAGGCAGGGGCATGACTGAAATAGCTTCCCCAGTCCCTTTCAGGGGCATGAAGAAAAGTTGGCAGCAGTCCCAACCCACGCAATGCTCATCCCAGGGGAGCTCCTAAGGACCAGGCAGACTCCAGCGTGGGCACAGCAGGCATTTTCCCAAAATGGGCAGGGCGCCAAACCCTGGCATGGTGACTGTGTGGGAGGCTTGGAGACAGGGAGGTGAGCCAGGGCCCACACTCCTCCCTCCTTCTCAAGTTCAGTTTCCCCAGCCTGGGCCCCTCCTCCTGCACTGCCAATTCCAAACTTCCTCAGGCTCTTTCTATTCCCTTCCATAGTGCCCATCCCAGGTCCGACACCTGTCACCGATCATCTAGGCCAGGGCTTCTCAGAACTTTAAGAGAATCCAAGTTACTTGGGGAGCTTGTTAAAAAATGCAGGTTCCAATTCAGTAGGTCTGTGTTAGGGCCAGAGATTCTGTATTTCTGACAAGCTCCCAGGTGATGCCTGAAATACTGGTCTGTAGACCATGCTTTGAAGAGCGAGGATCTACATGACTACAGCAGTTTCTACAAGCATCTCCCAGGAAGAGTCCATCTATCCAATTCCATCTGCCTACCTCTCCTCCACGTAGCAATGAGAATTGTATCTCACATTGTCCTGATTCAGAAATCTCCCTCCGTGACACAATACACAAAACAAACCTGGCTCGTAAATTTCACGTAAAATGTGGAAAAAAAAATGCATCCTCACAAGAGTCTCATTCTTTCATGGCCTGAAGGTCCATGTAGCCTGGAATTACTGTCTCATTTCTTTTCCAATCTGCCTATCCCTTTTTCATTTCCCAAATTGCTCCAAAGGCAACCTCTTCCAGGAAGCATCTCTTGACAAATATCTCTTTCTCATTTTCTACTCACACCTTCTCCTTCCCCTTCATCCCCATCTCATTTCTGCTTTCTCTTATTTCAGTCCCAGTCTTTCTCTCCATTTTGGGTGCAAATTCTCACCCATGAGAATCTTAGATACTTTCACAAGATTTTTGCACCAATCTCTCAAAAGGGTATCTAAAGAAGTTGGCAAGTATATGGGTAACCCTGCCTCTAGCAGACTCCCTGGTGTGATCTACTCCCCGTTGGGAATATTTCAGAAATCCCACAAGTAAGGGAATAGCTTTCCATCCCTCCTTCCTAGGGCAGTCCTTGTATATAAACACAAAAGGAAAACACTGTCCCTTCTTCTATGCCAAAGCATAAATCTCTGACTGCTTCAGAAAAGATGCCTCCTGCCCACGCTGGAGCCAGTCTAGTTTTCAAGGATTCTGTGGAGTCAGATAGACGGGGTTGGGCCTTCTATCAATTTTGCTGCCTCCTGCCCCTCCCCGAATTCCATGGGAATAGATGGAGAGAGACCAAGGGAAGTTGTTCCAGGCATTCTCCTGCCCTAAGGTTGTATTATCCCTTGTTGTTCTTTGAATGATCAACACTGTTCTTACTGCTGGGGGAGGAGATCTAGAGGAAGGAGAGAACCTGGTGTTTGCCCTGAACAAGATTCCACTATGATAGAACAGACAGGGTAGTCACCAGGACTCGGCCATAGCCAAACAAAGGCAAAATTAGAAGCAGAAGCTGGCTACAGTTCTAGATGCCAGAAGGATGGGAGGAGAGGCTGTTTGTCGAAGAAGTCTCCTAGAGGACAGTTTTAAAGGAGGGAGACAGTGCTAGCCTGAAAGGAAAGAAAATCTTTTGTAGCAAGGGAATGTATAATATAAGGCTTAATTCAATTAAACATATTTATTAAATGCTCATTATGTATCTGGCATCTAGTGGGGTGCTGTGGGGAAGTAAACAAGACACACTCCTTATCAGTGGTCTACAACCTAGGGGATAAAATAAAGAAAATAAAGGCACACAGAAACTGATGGCATTTTATTTTAGGAGTTTTATTAAATGAAGATGAGTGTTAGAAAGGAATCTTTGTTTCCCTCACATTATCTTTATATATGCAGAGACTTCAGCTACAGCTTTGGTTTTCAAAGCATGGTCCCTGGACCAACAGCATCAAAATTGCCTGGGAACCTGTGAGAAATGCAAATTCTGGGGCTCATCCAGACCTACAGTATTTGAAACGCTGGTGGGTGGTGGGGTTCAGCAGTCTGCATTTTAACCTGCCTTCTGGGTAATGCTGATACCACTGAGCAAAGTAATATTCCTAGCCTCTCACTCTATGTCTTCTTTGATTAATGAGTTGAACAGACAGCCCTGAGTATGCCCAGCTCAGCCCTCTTTGGTTTTTGTTTTTGTTGCTTTTGTTTTCAAAGCCAGCCTGCCCACAGGACACATGCATTCCAACCTGTTCACACCTTACAAAAACCTAACAACAGCAGGCTCTAGCCCTGTGGTGGGAGGTACATAGGTGTTTAGTACTACCTGTGACTGAGGGGTAAGCCTGTCTACTTTAGTGGCATGGGATTTGCAGCTGCAAATCTAAAGCTGCTGGTTTAGTGAGATGTGCAACGTTTGGGGGATGGACACGCTTGAAGCTCTGACTCAAGGGGGGAGGGAGGATGGGCAATATATGTAACCTTAACACTTGTACCCCCATAATACCCTAAAATAAAAATAAATAAATAAAGCTGATGGTTTAAACATCTGTCTCCCATGTCTTGATTATCAATAGATTCCAAATATAGGAGGGGTAAATGAGTGATGGTGGTGGTTTTTGCTTTCAGAGCCAGGCCACTGGCTCCCACAAACTCTAACAGTGGGTTTTAGTGAAAAGCAGGCAGGATGCAGACTGCTTACAGCAGAGAGTAAAGGACAGAAGAACCAGAGGAAATCCTAGAATAATTTAACTAAATGGAACCTTAGAAATCATCCATTTTCCCCTCTCATGTTAAAGGTAAAGAAGCAAAACATCAAAGGATTTGGGTGGCTTGCTAATAGTCACATTGCTATTTAGCAGTGGAGACAAGACTAGAATCCAAAACACCCAGTTCTCGGCTGTGCACTTTCTGAGCAGGTAGATCAAAGTAGATAATAGTAGAGAAACTTTAAAGTCCAGGAATATGGAAGTCACCAAGTAGAAGAACCAGCACCAGGGACTTTTCAGCATTTTGATGGTTTAAGCCAAAGTGCTTGGTGCTCATAGGAAAACTCTGGCTCCAATCCACCCATTCCTGTTGCCCCTTCACACAGCTGAGGCTGAAGCTACAAAGGCTGCTCCGTGTGCTCTGAACACTGCTTCGCTTTTCTCAATGTTACTCTGTCTGCCTAGAATCCACTGCCCAGCCCTGGCCACCGCCCCTGTGTGTCGAAATCCTACCCATCCCTTAAGAGAACCAACTCAAATGCCATTCTTCCACAACGCCTTCTCAGATTTCACCAATCAACCCTTATCACTGTGCCAGCCAAATATGCTCATCCTCCACTCTGAATTCCCAAGACTCGTTATTCATGTCATGTATGACACTTGTCACTTTCTACTTTGTGTTGTAGCAATGCCTTACTTTTTGCATTAGAATATAAGCTCCTTAAGGGCAGCAGCTATATTTCATCTTATATGTGCTATCCCTTCCTAATGCCTAGAATTAGTGGTGCAATAAATATTTACTAAACCCATTATTCAACCAACCAACCAAAGCTCAGAAGTCACGTGTCAAAAAACATGTCACCTGTTGCAATTCAAACATCACAAAAACCAACACCAAAGGACATCATAGAAAAACCAACTCTGCTTTCCCCAGAAAAGCTCCAAATACCTCCCAACATTCTGCTTTTTTACGCACCACATGACATAATCCCATTTGGGTTCGTCTAACTCATGTAGCTTCATGTACTAATTAAGCTGTAAGACACAACAGGGCATGAATTTATTGTGCAATAATTCACACGCGGGATGTTTGCGCAGTGCTTGGGCGTGAGTTATGACACATTAATTCACGGCCTAGAGGGCCTCGTTGCAATTACAGAACCATTTTTTAAATATCATCTGAGTTTAAAATACAAATATTGGTCCCCCCAGTCTTAAAACCCTCAGCCCCAAAATACAGCTACCCACTTTCTCCTCACTGCGCGTTATGCACTTAGCCGTTCCAATGGCAAAGAATGTACAGTTCAGCCCTTCACTTCACTCCCCTAGGATCACAGGAGCACTGTGAAAAAGAAACGAAGAAGGAGAAAGGGGCAGAGACTTTATAACCACCAGGAAGAAAGAGAGGAGCTGGCCCTTGGGTACAGAGATGCTGGAGAAATGGATCCCACAGCCAACTATTCCTAAGAAGGGAGAGGGCCAAGAAAGGACTTTTATGAATTCCAACATTCCATAAACCTTGCCCAAAGCAACCAGGCAAAATTCACTACAATTTTTATGTTCACAGTTAGGAGAGCGTGATGGGTGAGGAGAGAGGAGATAAGTCACCTAGCTCGGTAACTCACAACCCAAAACAATTCCTTCTGTCTCCTCTCTCCCCAGGGTTCTGGGAGAGGTGAGCTCACTCCTGCAGACACCTCTGCTCGCTGGCCGCACCATGGTCTATAAACACCCTGCGCCCTCTGTGATGTCAGGCGCCTGGAGAATCTGCCCTGCTCTGGGAGCTTGTATTAAAACACTCACTTATAACTCCCTATTAATTTTTCATGAGGAGTTATTTTTAACTCACTCAAACCATTGTCTGAATATGCCAAATATATTTTCTTAATGAACGAGCCCCGCGTGAGGTTCCTCCTTCCTCCTACTCTCCTGCTGCTATTCAAATGGTCCCCTCCACACAGGGAGCAAGGCTTTGGATGAACAATTCACAGCAATGCCCCGGAAATGAGTAGCAGAAAACAGAGGAAACCAGGTCACGTGGACCACACTTTCCTCCCTCCTTAGGCTTTGGTTTTGAGAGAATTTCAGGAAATGTTGACAGGTTTTTGAAAACAGGAAGATCAAGTCAAAATTGAAACTCTTCTCTACAAATTATCCAAAGGGATCCTTGGGTTATCGGCTCAGGCCCTCCCTCTACAAATCCATCTAGACTCCTTTATTTGCCATTTAGCAGTCCCAATATCATGATTTACTTGAAAGCAAGAGAGATAAAGACAGTCAAGTCTTACCTCATGGAACCTTTCTAAACTATATATCTGATTGAGTTGTTCTCCCACATGGAACCCTTCAATCGTTCCCCTCTCCCCTCAGGATTAAGCCTAAACCCTTGGCATGACCTGTTCCCATTTCTTTATCATCTGACCTATGCTTGTTCCTCTAGCATCATCCCCTGCCCAGTTCATGGTCCCACATTCGATTCTGGACTCACCCTCTTCCCCTGCCTCTAACACCCTCTCAGCCGCCTTCACTTAGCTAACTCCTACTTACCTTCCAATTCCAGCTTAGAAATTGTTTCCCCAGGAAGCAATTTCCTGAGGGAAAATCAGGAAGGCTCTCCTGATTTTTTCTCTGGATTAAGTACCCTTCCTGTGTACTTTCATAGCACCTGCGCCTGCCCCATTTGCCATAAAGTATCAAGACTCCAGTTCAACTGTCTGTCTCCTCCAGACTCTGAGTTATGGGCTCAATAAATACTTGTTGAACAAATGTACGAACAGAGAAGAACAAAACCTGAAAGAGCAGATAATCCAGAATTCCTATCTACTTGACTTTGAGATACATACTTTGCAGCCAAGCAGCCTTTATAAATCTGACTCAGGTAAATATATAAATGGTATTACATTCCTTGTAGAAGGCAATCAAAATGAAAAGTGTGAAGGGAAAACCAACTGTGATAAAACCTTGACCGCAGATAATTCATGGCATGTATAAGCCACACACAGGTGATAAACAATCGTTTGCCTTTGTAGATACTTGTTTTAGAAATATCAGGCTGCCTTGGGTTGTGGGGAACCATCTCGTCCCCAGTTAGAGAATCCCTACTTATCTGAAGGCATCGTGCTCAGCCCCTATTCTCTAGGTAGGACATCCCCTAAGCCAGAGGTTGTCACTTAGGGGACACCAGGGAGTCATAATAAAGATACCTGGGGAACATTTTCAAACTTCATACCCCCGCCCTCTGGAGATTCTTTTACAACTAGCCCCTTACTTCTTGTTACTGCTCTAAATCATCCCAAATGACAAGGAATCGTCCTAGATTTAAAAGGGAAGAGTTTCTAATCACAGGAAGACAGCACAGTTTAGTAGTTAAAAGTAAGAGCTCTGTAGATAGACTGCTTAGGTCCAAATCTCAACTCAACCACTTCATAGCTGGATGACTCTGGACAGATTTTATTTTTAGAGACAGAGTCTCACTCTGTCACCCAGGCTGGAGTGCAGTGGCCCGATCATAGTTCACTGTAACCTCAAACTCCTGGGGTTTAAGCTATCCTCCCACCTCAGCCTCCCGATTAGCTAGGATTACAAATGCACAGCAACACACCCAGCTATTTTTTTTTTTTAATTTTGGAGAGACAGGGTCTCACTATGTTGTTCAGCCAGGACTTAAACTCCCAGCCTCAAGTGATCCTCCCACTTCAGCCTCCCAAAGTGCTGGGTTTATAGTCATGAGCCACTGCGCCCAACCTGGACATATTATTTAACTTCTATGTGCTTTAGTTTCCATAACTGTAAAATGGGAGTGAAAGTAAATATCCCTTAGGATTGTCGTGAGGATTAAATTCAATGATGCTTGTAAAGTACTTAGCTCAGTATCTAGCAAACAATATGTACCTAATGCAATCTAACTAATATTTAATATTAAAACCTTATCTAAAGCTCCCCAACTTTAAAAATCAATTTGTCTTTACCTTTCTTTTGTTGGTGGTAAAAAAAATTTTTTTAAAGATTTAAAAAATTATAAAAATTAATAAAAAGAAAATCAATTTGTCTTTCTAAGTGTCTAGCCTCAAAATCACCCATTGAAACTTGAGCCTCTTGGCTGGCCTTCATGAGAAAATGAAAATAGCTTTCTTCCATATAAGTTACCTTGAAGCTTTAGGAACTCTAATCAGACACCCCCAGGCATGCTAGTGCTAAACACCTTGGGGGTCCTAGGCTTACTGAGTTAGTCCAGGAATTGAAAAGTGCAAGGCTCAGATATAATAATTATTATTATAATAACTGCCATTTATTGAACACTTACTATGTGCACTACATTAAGTATTTTACCCATACTTCCATACTACAACACTAAGAGACAAGTTCTATTGCTGTCTCCATTTTACATATTGAGAAATTGAGGCTTAGATAAGTTAAGAATCTGTGCAAAGTCACACAGAGAGTAAATAATAAAGTCAGGATTTGAACAAAGACTGTCTGATGCCAAAACCCAAGGTGAACTCCCATGTCACACTGCCCTCCTTCCCTATGGCTCTGTTGGGACCGTGCACAGCTTTCCTTCAACACTCCAATTCCTAAAATGGGCAAAGATTGAGAGGAAGGTCACAGTTCCCCTTCAGTGGCTCCTTAAGAATTCTGTCTTCTGGCTGGGCGCGGGGTGGCTCACACCTGTAATCCTAGCACCCTGGGAGGCTGAGGCAGGAGGATTGCTCAAGGTCAGGAGTTTGAAACCAGCCTGAGCAAGAGCGAGATCCCATCTCTACTATAAATAGAAAGAAAATTAATGGCCACCTAAAATATATAGAAAAAATTAGCCAGGCATAGTGGTGCATGCCTGTAGTCCCAGCTACTTGGGAGGCTGAGGCAAAAGGATTGCTTGAGCCCAGGAGTTTGAGGTTGCTGTGAGCTAGGCTGACGCCATGGCACTCTAGCCCAGGCAACAGAGTGAGACTCTGTCTCAAAAAAAAGAATTCTATCTTCTGTCCAACTAGCCCTGAAGAGAGGAAATGATTAAAAGAGAAAAACAGCATGAATAGCAATAATAATAATATCTTTGCCTATGGTTACCTCATGCTGTTTCTAGAAGAGTCAGTACTAGGTACTGTAGTAGTAAGAGCAAAGAATATTGAGTCAGAATTTCTGGAGTTGAGCCCTGGCTCTTCCACGTAACTGTATAAATTGGATAAATTGGATAATCTCTCTAAGCCTCAGTTTCCTTATCCATAAAACAGAAATAATAATATTTGTCTTACTGGATCAATATGAGAATTAACTGAGAAGATACAAACTATCACACACTACTGGTGGGAGTGTAAACTGAGGCCACCATCCTGATGTACACCCTTAGTAGAATTAAGCTTGCATACATATAATCCCAGCACTTTGAGAGGCCAAGGCAGGAGTATCACAGGAGGCCAGGAATTTGAGACCAGCCTAGGCAACATAGCAAGATCTCATCTCTATGAAAAATTTAAAAATTAGCTAGGCATGGTGGCATGTGCCTGTAATCCTAGCTACTCAGAAGGCTGAGCCAGGAGGATCGCTTGAGCCCAGGAGTTGGAGGTTGCAGTGAACTACGATCACACCACTACACTCCAGTCTGAGCAATAGAGTGAGACCCTGTCTCTAAAAAAAAAAAAAAAAAAAATTATGTACACATTCTCTAACCCAGCAATCCCACTCCTAGGTATACGCCCCAGGGAAACTCCTGAGTCCATAAAGAAGCCCATATAAGGCCGGGCACTGTGGCTCACGCCTGTAATCCTAGCTCTTGGGAGGCCGAGGCGGGCGGATTGCTCAAGGTCAGGAGTTCAAAACCAGCCTGAGCAAGAGCAAGACCCCGTCTCTACTATAAATAGAAAGAAATTAATTGGCCAACTGATATATATATAAAAAATTAGCCGGGCATGGTGGCGCATGCCTGTAGTCCCAGCTACTCGGGAGGCTGAGGCAGGAGGATCACTTGAGCCCAGGAGTGTGAGGTTGCTGTGAGCGAGGCTGATGCCACGGCACTCACTCTAGCCTGGACAACAAAGTGAGACTCTGTCTCAAAAAAAAAAAAAAAGAAGCCCATATAAGAACATAACAGCACTATTTGTGGTAGAAAGAAGTTGGAGGCAACCCAAGTGTCTATTACTAGGTGAATATATATTTACAGTCTGCTGTATGAGCCTACCAGTCAGAAATAATGAAGTGGACTTGGCCAGGCGCGGTGGCTCACTCCTATAATCCTAGCACTCTGGGAGGCCAAGGTAGGCAGATTGCTCGAGGTCAGGAGTTCGAAACCAGCCTGAGCAAGAGCGAGACCCAGTCTCTACTATAAAAATAGAAAGAAATTAATTGGCCAACTAATATATAGAGAGAAAAAATTAGCCGGGCATGGTGGCACATGTCTGTAGTTCCAGCAACTTGGGAGGCTGAGGCAGAAGGATCGCTTGAGCCCAGGAGTTTGAGGTTGCTATGAGCTAAGCTGACGCCACGGCACTCACTCTAGCCTGGGCAACAAAGCGAGACTCTGTCTCAAAAAATAAATAAATAAAAATAAAAATAAAAAATGAAGTGGACTTAAATATAGCAACATGGACAGAGCTCAGAAACAATGTTAAGTGGAAAAAGTAAAAGCAGATGAAGCACAATGTTATTTACATACATTTAAAAACAGTCAAAATAACACTGTATATTTTTCAAGGGTACAGACATATCTATTAAAAATGTGAATCAGATCATGTCATTCCTCTGCCGACAACCGTCTATTTGTTTCCCTTCTTATTCAGAATATAAGCCAAGATCTTTATTTGGTCCACAAGGTCTTCCGTTATTTGCCACTGACCCCAGCTACCTGTCAGCCTTCTGTTTCTCTCCTTTCTCACTCATTCTGCTCTGGCCACTGGCCTCCTAGCCCTTCTGGGTTCCTAACATGCCAGGCAAAATCCTGCCTCAGGACATTAGTACTTGCTGTCTCCTCATACCTGGACCACTCGGGTCCTCAATATCCACATGGCTGATCCCTTGCCTGCATTTGGTGTAATAGCACCCTTCCAGCAAGGTGCTCTTTAATCACCCTGTATAAGACTGCAGTCTACTCCTGGCCACCCACAACAGAACACAATTCATCCCCTGCCCTGCTTTTTGTTTCCATAGACCTTACCACTATTCATTGCATTTTACTTGCTTATTTCTTCATGATTTATCTCACCTCACTTGAACGTAAGCAACATAAATGCAGGAATTTGTTTTATTGTTTTGTTCACTGTTGTATTCCCAGCACCTACAACTGTGTCTGATACATAACAGACACTTTATACTTGTTGAATGGGTGAATATATCTAAATAAACATACAGAGTATGGATTGGAAGAGCACTTACTGAATACACTAAAGCAGGTGCCTCCCATGAGGGAAATGAGAACAGAGGTGAAGGATCACAGGGAAAAAGGATGAATCCAAAAGGGGCCTTCCATGACCTGAGGAAGCCAGTGTGCCACGTACTCGGCTCGGTGATTGGCTCAGTTCTGCGCACTTGAGTTTTCACAGAGGTGTTGCACGAGATAACGTCGTGAGAGTAGTTTCCGCCTCCCTCAAGTTTATTACACAGGGTGGTCCTAGGGCCCTTCCCACTTTTGCTAAAGGTGAGTGAAACAGGACTTACAAAATAGAACAAAACATATGGGAATGAAAGAGCCATATCTTATGACTCAAACAGAAGCATACAGAACAAACAAATAAACAAGCAGACTTACAGAAGAAAAAGCAAACACATGACCAGGGATCCTGGGAAAGTCTAACTGCGACCCAGCGTATAACAATAAAGGGAAACCTCTTCCTCGAATGCAGTTCTCAGAAACACCTTTCCCGTGCAACTAACTATGTGCAATTATTCCAGTGGTTTCTATTCAGTCCGGATTCTTCAACACTGCTGTCAGAGCCCCTCCCTCATTCTCAGCTCCTAACTCCGCTCCTCACAAGCCTTTGGCCTCAGTCACTGGCCCTGCTGGGGCGCCCTCCTCTCTGTTTCTGATCAGTCTTCACCCTCTAGCTCTTCTCAACCCTATTTTACAACCTTTCCCCCCACTGTTAGAAGCCTTTCCTAAGCCATCCTCACCGACTGCCCCATGTCCAGCCTTCTTCCCCATCCTACCAGTATTTATAGCTGGCCTTGACACTCAGCGGAAACTAGTCTTCCCTTTCTGTCTGGTGTTGTCCTGGGTGTGTCCCTTAAATTCCTTTACAGTATAAAAGTTTTCAGAGGGCAAAGCCAGGATCTATGTCCCTCCTCCTTCTGAACTCCACATTCCCACCACCAACGTTTGCTACCCAGGACAAGAATCTGCTCATAACTGCTACTACCCAGGACAAGAATCTGCTCATAACTGTACCAAGCAAACCAGAAGAGACACTTAGGACAGAGAAAATAAACACATAGATGTATTGATTGACTACTTTATCTTAGGATTCCTAGAAGTACAATTTTTTTTTTTTTTTAAAGAAAGGGCCAGACAGAGGTGGGAACGGGAGACTAGAACATGCACAATCTTCTATTGAAAGAGCATTTCCTGGGGACATTTCCTAATGAGTGCCCTGGGTCTGTGAACCTCAGTTTAATTAGGAAACAGTCTCTCCCAAAGGAGGTGCCTGGTGCAGAGGAGGTGCTTCAAGAAATACAGAGAAAGGCCAGAGAACATGAAGCCAGCTTGTATGAATTCCATAATGCCCCCGGCTCCCTCCTTCCCTCCCTCCTCCTCCCTGAGTTTCTCTCAGGCTCTGAGCTCTTTCCAAACTCCAAAACAAAAGTTCCTTCCCAAGTAGCCAAGTAGAACTATGTCAAATCCAACAATCCACCCACTAAATTGCAGGCTGTCTTGTTTTCCCAGCCAACCCCACCCACTCTCCTTTGTGCTGGAGGTCATCGTGTTCATGCTTCTGTCTCTAAGAAGGGCACTGCCCTCATGCTGGACCTTTCCTTTTCAAAACATTTTTCCAAGGAAGTAAGTTCCATTGGTTCTCTTGGCTGGGTGTTAACAATCCTGCCAATCAGGAAGTTTGTACAGTTTGGATAAAAGTTGCTCTACTAGAACTTGGATAAGGACTTGAGAGAAAAAGCTTAATGGGGCTGTTAAATAATTATTTTCAGGTCTCAAAGTTTCCAAGAAGTGGACTTTAAACGCAACATCTCCAGAGATTACATCGATCCCTTTGCGTGCAAATACAGCCCCTTTCCTGATCCTAGATTATATAAATTTGCTCCACAAAATTTTCAGAGAATGAGAACCCTGGAGCCAATCAAACCAGTGCTTCCCAAACAAACAAGCATAAAGTTTTCTGGATATCTGAGCTTTCCCAGAGTTGCCAAAGTCTTGACTCAAGCCCCTTTGCAACTATGGAAGAGGCAGTCAGAAATATAAGAATAGAGCCTTCGAGTTCAAGGTGAGAGCTTTTAACAATAACAACCATGGTATACTTAGTACACCAACACTTCCCAATAGGGAATAGTTCAAAACACATAAGAAAAGGCAAATAGCACAAAAGTCATCATGAAAAATGGATCTGAGTTATATATCCAAAGTCTAGAAGAAATTAGTTAACAAAGCCAAGTGAAAAATGGAATCTTCTCATTTTTCTCCTTCTTTGTGTGCCCTCTCTGGAAGTCTGTGTCTAGGCACGGTCATTCATTTGTTCATTCAACAAATATTTGCTGGTCCCAACTATTCAGCACTGGGGATACGGCAATGAAAAAATGCAAAAAATCCCTCCACTCACATCACTTACATTCCAGCAGGAGAAAGCAGACCATAAACAAATAATAAGAATATATATTGTGTTAGATTGTGTTTCATGCTACAGAGAAAAGGAGAGCAAGAAAAGGTTAGGGTACATTTGGGGTGGCAGCCACAGTTTTAAAATATGTGGTCCAAGAAGGCTTCCCTGGGAAGAGGACGCATCACCAACAGTCAGGGGCAGGGAAGGGATGAGCAATGATGCAAGTCTCTGAGAAGACTCCAGCTATTTTTAATGCATTTTTTATTGTGGTAAAATATACATAACATAAAATTTACCATTTTAACTGTTCCTAACTGTGGCATTAAGTACATTCACATTGTTGTTCAACCATCATCACTATCCATCTCCATAACTTTTTCATCTTTCCCAACTAAAATTCTAGACCCATTAAATACTAAATTCCCATTCTCTCTCCCTGCCCCCACCCAGCCCTCAGAAACCACCATTCTACTTTCCATCTCTGTGAATCCGACTGCTCTAGGTATGTCATATAAGTAGAATCATATAATATTTATCTCTCTTTGTCTGACTTATTTCATTTTGCATAATGTCTTCAAGGGTCAGCCATCTTGTAGCATGTCTTAGAATATATTTCCTTTTTAAGGATGAATAACATTCTACCATATGTATATGCCATATTTTGTTTATCCATTCATCCATCGACAGACATCTGGGTTGCTTTCACCTTTTGGCTATTGTGAATAACATTACCATGAACATGGGTATGCAAATATCTTGTTGAGACCCCGCTTTCACCAGAATTGGAATTGGCAAAACACATGGTAATTCTATGTTCAATTGTTTAAGAAATCATCGTACTGTTTTCTGCAATGGCTACACCATGTTATGTTCCCACCAGCAGCACACAAGTGTTCCAATTTCTCCACATTCTTGCCAACACCAGCTATTTTCTGATTTTTTGATAACAGCCATCCTAATGGGTGTGAAGTGGTGCTTGGCCATCTTGGGCTGGGGTGTCCAGAAACTAGGGATGAGGTCAGAGAGAAACTGAGAGGCCAGATCACCCATGTAGGGCCTTAGGGCCACCATGAGGACTTCCGCTTTTACTCTGCATGTCATGGAAACCCTAGATAAAGTGATAGTTTCATATGTTGGCTACTGATTTTCATGCTCTTTGAACTATATACCTGGCTCTCAAACTAAGGAATAGGCCTCCTCCAGAGCTTGAAAACTCAGCACAGAGATGGGTTCTGCAGAGTTCCCAACACATGTCTTGTGGTTCTGACAACAAAATGAGAGCTAAACAAGCTAAAACATCCTTCCCCCTGCCTCCCTTTCTGGGTACCAAAAAAGAGATGCTACATACCCACCCACAGGAGATTAACATGACAGATTACTTTCATCAAAGTTGTTCACTTTATGGATTATGTTTAGCCAAGAGTCAATCACTTAAAAATCAAACAAAAGTAGTCTTTGTATCATTCACTATTTTGGATTATCTCCTCCATTTGTGTGGATAACCAAGAGCTGATATGGAGATGGAGGGCACTTTTTTCCAGAAATGTGAAATTAAGGATTACAAAACAGGGGTAGGTAGACTCTAAGAAAAGGGGCAGGGGCTGTGTGAATCAGCCACTCCAAGCCTTGCAAAATTAAATAGATGAATCCAGTCCCAAGCCCCGGACGCCTCACGAAGGATTGTCAGAAATGTCTGAGATGATCAGAGCTAGGGAGAGAAAGGGCCCCAAAGGGAAGCCTGAAAACACATTTTTGAGAGGCAGAGAGTACCTCTCATAACCTCACTTCCCCCAGGCGACAGGGATGAAAGCTTCTACATCAAAATGAGAAGTCCAAGGAGTTATAGATTTTCTCAACAATAAATAATCTGGAGAGAATGGCTGCCCAACCACCGTTTATAAATGTTAGAAAATACACACTTGTGTGTAGTGGGGATGGGGGGGTGGAGGGTGGAGAGGGAGAGAATTATGGAGTCGTCCCCTCTGGGGAAGGAGGAGGAACAGAAATCAATTTTCACTACGGCATTCTTAGGATTCAAATGGGGGTTAGTGGAGAGAAGTATGGCAAAATCTGGGAACCTAAATAACTAATTACTCTCAGCATGAAAACAGGCCATGTACTCTCAGGCTCCATGTGCTGTGTCTTTCCATCTGAGGACCACCTTCTTCACCCTCCTGTCACTACACGCATGAACACCACCACCCCTCACAGCTTCCCGCACATCATAGTCCCTACTCCATGTTCCCTGCTCTGTGGTCTCATTGAAGAAGTCTTGGATTACCCTTTTGAGCCCAAAGACTTATAATAAAAATGAGACTAGCATATAGAAAAAGGCTACTCTTCTCCATCTCCTCAGGTAGAAAAATAATGAACCTAAATGGCAGTGAACATTTTACATCATTCACTCATGCATTCAATAAATATTAATCACCTACTATGTGCCAGTCACTGCACTTAGTGCTTGGAACACAACAGGGAGGGAAAAGACATGTCCCCTGCCTATGAAGCACTGTCTTTAAGAAGGTTCTTATAAAATAAAAAAATGCCAAAAATGCATAACCTGAATCTAATGATGAAAACAATCAGTTAAACTCAGGCTGAATGACTTTCTGCAAAACAACTGACCTGTACTCTTCAAAACTATGATTGTCGTGAACAACAGAATAAGGAACTATTCCAGATTAAAGGAGAATAAAGAGACATGACAACAAAACACAATGGGTAACCTTGGATTGGGCTTGGACTGGGAAGACACATTTCACTACAAAAAATATTACTGGATAATTAGCAAAATTTTAATATGGACTTGTTCTATATATGTATATGTATACATACATATAATTATATACGAGGGAGAGTATGCAAAAACACAGGCAAATGTGGCAAAATATTAGCAATCGATACAGAAGTAAAACTTAATGGAAATTGAGCAGGTGGGAGAGAGGAAGAGAGGTTGGGTAAACTCACACCTAATGGGTACAGTGCAAACTATCTGGGTGATGGGCACACTTATAACATTGACTCAGACTGTACAAAAGCAAGATATGTAACCAAAATGTTTGTACTACCATAATAATCTGAAATTTAAAAATATATATATTGGCAATTGGTCAATCCTGGTGAAAGATAAATGAGTGTTAATTACACTATTCTTGCAACTTTTCTGTAGGTCTAATATTTTTCAAACTAAAAGATTGGGAGGAAAACAAGAATGTCCCAGTAAAAGTTACGGATTTTTGGATTTTTTTCTTCCCTGAATGATCTTTATAAACAAGCTTGGCATCGCCTGTTGATTGGAATGAAATCCCACCCAGAATCGGGAGCTTTAGATCAGAAGGGTGGATGGAAAGATAGAACTGCTTTGTCTTTGATTTACAACCAAAATTGTTAGCAAGTAAAAATGCCTGGAAAGAAACCACAACCTTGGCTCATGTTAGTATGGTTATAAAAAGTACATACTGTTATTGCCATTTTGTGGGACTAACACAAATTAATAAATCAGGGCCCTAGGCTTGAACACTAAGAAGCATTGAGGAAGACATGCAGAGAAAAATATCTGTCAAATAGGGGTACCACGTATATGTGTGAGAATTAGGGATACACAAGAGAGAGTGGCAGAAGGGAACTAGAATTTGTTGAGCTGCAAGCAATATACATACATTATTTCATTTAACCCCTGTATACCCAATAAGATAACTATTATTATTCCATTTTGCAGATTAAGAGAGGTTAAGTTACTTTTTCAAGATCATATAGCCAGTAAAAAAAAAAAAGAGTTGAAATTTGAACTTGGTTCTTTGTGACTTCAAAGCCCATGTTCTTTCTACTGTAGCACACTGTCTCCACAAAGACTGAGGAGTCTAAGGCATAGCTATTAAGAGGATTTGAGCCAGTTCTTACCCTTGTGCCCAGGTCACCCCCTACCAATGTCTCCTCTTTCCTCCCAAATAGATTCTGATAGGCCAGGGCTGGAAGTAGAGAGACTATTAAATCTGAAAGCTCCATCTAAACCATTTCCTACTAAAATTCTAATCCAATCCAGTGCCAAAGTCTCCAATCTTTCTAGATGCCAAGAAAGGAGAGCCCAAAGCATCCCTGTAGCTATTCCAATAGTTCCCAGACACAATTTTACATCTAATTATAATTCCTACTCCCACAATTTTAACCCATGTCCTTTTGTTTGGTTTTTAGAAATATAAGATAACAGATCTCAATGTGTCAAATATAAATAACCCTTCTGAGACTTCTTTCATCACACTATTCTTTCATCATATTCCAAATCTTGTCTACTCACTACCTTATTCTTGAAAAGAAAAAACCATCCTCAGTGCAGGTTAGGAAGTGCTAGAGAAAGAAATGAAACCTTGATTTTCGTTAGCCAAAGGAAGATGGGGCAAAAGGTATTTTTTTTAAATGGGTAGCCCAATGGCAGGAAAATGGTTGTAATTTCCCTGACAACCTAAATACCTCCAGATTTGGCCTTCCCAAACCTCAGCAGTCACCCAAGGCTTCCAGATGCTACCGGCACACACGGTTAGGAAACATCTGTCACGAAGAAAGCCCCAACTGGAACAAAGGCGAGTAGGAAGGCAGACGGTGCCAGTTTAATGAGGTTGGTTTAACAAAACATCTTTTAAGCTTTCTAATTCACTTGGCCATTTGCTCCCCAGACTTCACTGACAATCAGGAGCAGACTAGGGGATATGTTTACCAGAAAATGGCAATCTCCTTATCTTTAACTTGGAAGAACCCAGTACCAGAAAAGTGTCGGCTTGCCTGTCACTCTAAAACATGATCGACACCATTCCAAAGCTAAAAATTCATGTTGGTGCTGGGAGAAGGACTTGAGCTATGGGAGGTCAGTCATTCTGGTTTGGTTGTTCTTGACAACCAGAGACCTGACTTAACAGAATACCAAAAATGATTATTAGTGTTCGCTGTGACCCGTGTCTGGGTCCGCTCTTAGCTCACAACTAGAACATTCTTAGTATTTATTAATCATTCATGGAAATAAGCACAAAGACCAATGGACATCAGGCATGAACACTGACCTCTTAGGCTTTCTATTTTCTAATCTCCTCATTACTTATTTTTAAAAAGATTATTAAGGAATATGGACTCAAGGAATAATAGATATTCTGAACATGCTATCAGTATAGAAAGATTGACAAAGATAAAGAATCACCTTTCCTAGGCTGGGCGCGGTGGCTCACGCCTGTAATCCTAGCTCTTGGGAGGCCGAGGCGGGCGGATTGCTCAAGGTCAGGAGTTCGAAACCAGCCTGAGCAAGAGCAAGACCCCGTCTCTACTATAAATAGAAAGAAATTAATTGGCCAACTGATATATATATACATAAAAAAAAAATTAGCCGGGCATGGTGGTGCATGCCTGTAGTCCCAAAAAAAAAACAACAGTCAGTTACAGATTGAACTCCTTGTTCTACTACTTTCCCCCCTCCTCACTACTGCACTTGACTAGTCTTAAAAAAAAAAATTAAAAAAAAAAAAAAAAAAAAAAAAAAAAAAAAAAAAAGAATCACCTTTCCATTTCAGTTTTAAGGAAGAAAGCCCCAAATACATCCAAAGACAACAAGATTGACAAAACAGCCCCTAAGGATCCTGGTTTTATTCAGGGACGTTACATAAAAATTTGGATTAAACCTAAGGAATCCCATGTGAAATCACTGGTTTCAGATATTTGGGGCTCACTATGCTAGCCCTGAATTCAATCCAATTGGCATGAAGTAACTCAGACATGTGGCACCTTGTTTCCACCAGAACACTATCTAGTAGGTTCCCACAGTTTGCAAATACTGTGCACCCGAGCCAGCTTCCCACTATACTCCATGACCCACCCTCCTGGCCTCTAAAATCAGTAACTCTGCACAATGCGATCATCTCGGATTCACCCCAGCAACCATCAGAGAGTGCTGCCGTTCTCTAAAGTATGCTGCAGCCCTGAATCACATTCGTCCGGAGTGCTGCATTGCAGCAGATAACTGAAGTGTGAGTGCCCTCTACCCTCCTCCTGGAAAATGACACTTTCTTCAAGGCTTGAAAAGCAACACACACACACACACACACTCCCAACCAGACCTGCAGTTTCCTGCTCTCTGTTAAATCCACACTCCTAAGATTGTATTTCCAAGGCTTTCTTTTCATTATTCTTCTAACGCTTACTCCTACTATGAAGCCTTTCTGTGGCTCTCTGCTTGAACAGGACAAATCTTTCCCTACACATGAACATCTTGCTATTCACACAGACTGTCCTTCTGCCTAGAACACCTTTTTTCCAAACTCTGGTCAACACGCTCCTCCTTCAGGAAGTGTCTCTAACTAACCACACCTACAGATATCTGAGCTCTGCAAGCTGTGCTCCTTGCCCCCTCCCCTCCTCATTAACATCCAGAGCCCTGTCCATTTGCTCCTACTTCTCTCCTTGCTGCACTGCCTGTGTCTGGGCCTTGGGGAAGTGTCCATGAACTGCTCTCACACTGCAAGTTCCCAGAGAAGAGGATTTTCTGTAGTTGCTACCATTTGTCCTGTACGGTCTATAAATAAGTTCACAGATGGATTTTGTTTAGTTTGGGTTGAGTCTAAAGGGAGAAACTGGATGATCCCTTTGGTGATTGGATCGGATGGTACGGTTTGGTATTTCCGTCAAGTGAATACCACTAAGGGTTTGTAAATGATAAAGGCTGGATTCAAACTATTAAAAAGCAGATTTCAACTCAGTGTAAGTGAATACAAAGGCAAACTCCAAATTAGAAAATTCAGGCACCAAAATGATTTTTTTGCAAAGGAATTCACAAAGGAATTCACTTTTTCCCTCTTAAATCATTACCACCACCACTATGACCACCAAATCACTCATTTGCACACAATGCAAAACAAATGGTGACAAATAGAGGATTCCCTTCTTTGGGAGCTTACAATTAAGGGCATTTTGTGGCTACTTCCCCATCCCTCAAGATAAATAAAAGATCTATAAACCATGGCCTGGAAAGGGTAATCCTAAACCAGAAATAAATAGTAATGTTTATTTATAACTGGGGCAAGGGCATTTCAAGATCCCAGATGACATCATAGTTGATAGAAGATATGAGTAGGAAGGGCTTCATTTTCCAATGTAGGCAAGATTAGGGACTATCTTCTGTGCACCTCAGGGTACTTTGGGAAGGCTGCATGGAAGAAGGGAAAATTGCCCCATATGGGCATTTTGCTTGTTTCCCTGGGAAACATCAGTTCAAGCTACATATTCATGGTGGTTTGAAGCTTGGACTATGATCCAATAAGTCCAGCCTCACTTAGGCCTTCCTTCCCTCTGTGCCTCCCACCAAAAGCAAAAGAAAACAAAACAAATTCCACATACACTTTGAACCAATAAATCCAGTTGCCCAACTATACGGATTGAGTTAAATATTTGCTGCAGATACTAATCCAGATCGAGACACTAAAATATAATAATAATAATTCTCAGTCTTGATGTGTGCAGAAAAGGAAAAGAGTCAGAAAGAAACCATTTCAGTAGTAATAAGTGGGTTACATCTCCCCTGGGGAAAGAGAAGTAAAGCTGAGATAGCTTTCCCGAAAGGTTGGAAAGAAAGCTGAAGTAACCAAATTCAGCTCATACTAAAGAAAATAAATATCCGAGCATTTCTCCCAGGAGTCTTCTGAGAATGACCCCACCAAAGTGACTGCTCACCAGCCACGTTCCCCTCACCTATGAACGTACTGTGTGCTGCCTTCTGTTTGAATGTTACTTAGGAGAATACTTTGTCTCCCTATCTAAAATAAAAACTCCTTAGGGTAGAAACTGTTTTATGTTCTCACTCTGAGGCTACAAATTGTAATTCTGCAGTAAATGTTACTAGCTGCAACCAAGTCTTGAACTTGAAAGCTACGGCAGCCTCCAAACTGTCTGCTCATTAGCTCAAGAGGAAACATGGCCACCCCCTCCAGCTCACCCACCCACCCAACCACCCCCAGCACTACACCTCTCAAATCCCAATCCAGGCTGGCAGGGGCTAAATTCCAAGCTGGTGGAAACCCATCCCCATGTAGACCAAAACACTGCAGCCAAAGGTACACCAAAATGATGTAGACAAAATCTACCCAGATGTAGACCAAAATCCATCTAAAATATAAACCAAAACATTTTTGCGTCCTTCCGTCCATATTTATGGAGCCCCTGCTACACACACAGTACACTAGTATCATTGTGCCATTATTTGGGTAAACAGACAGACAGCCAGAGCTTCTCTAGAGGCTTTACATACTTCATGGCATCTAGTTTTATTCTGGAATGGTTGTGAACAAGGTGGCTTCTCCAAGTCTCTCTGGGATAACTTCAGAGAAGACAGAGGCAAATCCTCTTCATTCATGATTTGACACATTCACAGGTTTAGTTTCAGTCAGGATCCAATGTTGGAAGTTCTTAACGTTTCCATCACACCAAGAAAAGATTATTGACTTGACAAATCAGAACAGCTTCTAGAACTCTTCAGAAACTAGACGGGCTATCAGGATGAATAAGGATTAGATTTTCCAAATGAGTATCAGAAAGAGACCTGGGGAAAAGCCAGAAAGGGTATAAAAGATAAAGAGATTTAAAAAGTTATGTGCAACCCCCCACTACTAAATTTGACTGGCTTAAAAAAAATAAAAATAAAAAGTGATGTAATACATTGATGTCAACAGTAGAAATCAGTTTCTTCTCTCTTTTCTTCCCCCTATGATTCTCTACTCCCTTTTCTCAACCCAACATCTATTCAATCCAGAACACCTCAGAAAAGTGCTCAGGAGAAAATAGTGGAAGAAAATCCATCTGCCTGTCTTTCGAATCCACGACTGTAAAACATAAGATGGCCTTTGCCTACAATGAGCCCTGACCCACACTCATTTTTCCCAAGAAGCCTTGCCAAACAGCCTTGATTCTGTTTCTTTTCCCAAATCCTTCATTTTCTTGTAAACATAGAATGTAGAAATCCATCCATTGGTCCCATCTATCACTATAATCTGCCTCTACTTTTAGACTGGCAGTTGTGAATGGTCAGAGCCATGGCCCCTTCTCCCAGGTACCTCCTCCCAACACCCACAATGATGCACTGCACACAAGGTGGCTTGGGAAATGCCAACTATCTCTCTGGCTATCTTCCTTCATCTCGTTAAATGTATCCTTCTGTCCTCCCATGTAAGGGGTGAGCTGTCTTCCTCTCTATCCTCCCTCACTAGACATTGCTTGATTCCTCTCATAGCCCTAGGTAGCTACTCCATGCCCCCACGTCTCCCTTAGAAAGTTAATTTATTTTTTCATATAGGAAAACCACCAGATCATTTGAGTCAAGTAAAGTCCTACTACATTCTTATACAAATATAGATCAATATGATTTCTCCAACCAAGACCCACCTGCCTGACCCCTAGCTCATGCATCATAATCTGCAACAAGGAGCCCCTGGCACCATGCTTTTTAGGGCAATTCCTTATCCTCATTATCTGGTTCTTTCTATTTCCTAGTCTACCTAATGATTTTTGTAATAATAAAAGAAAAAGAGTGACAAAGATAAACCAAAAGAATATAATTGAAAAATCATTTTTATTAGCTTGGAATAACTTCTTAAAGGAAATTGGGCTTTCCACATGATTTTACTTAAACCAAGGTTGAAATGGGTCTGCCTTTTACAGGCACATATCACATGTTAACTGATAACAGAGAGAAGTTTCCCCAAGAGCTTCTGAAAGGCAAGAGAAAGAACATAGAATCAAACATTTGCCGTACATAGTCAATAACACAGTTGTCATACATGGATAGGTGTTGTCCGGGCTTCCGGTGTTGGCGCACTGCCCAAAACATACATGTGTTTAGAGTGGAGAGCAATTTAAGACTCCAAGGGCCTAAGAAATTAAAGAGCTTTAAACATGTTTTGTGGTAGCAGCAAACTGCCTCTTGGAGACCAAGGAAGCCAGTCCTATTTCCAGCTTCTCCTTCAAGCCTTTATCAATCAATAAATATGCCTATCATGCACACAAAATTGATAGATTCCAACAGAGAGAACAGAGCCATCAGGTTTCAAGGTTTATTTACCACTGGCTCATTTGCAATGTGCTTGGGACCTGAGGCAAGGCTTCATGCTGTGTTTTAAAGACCACTAGACAACCACACTGCGATGGAACTTGGTAATCTTCCCTCCTACAGCCTTACCTAGCCTATAACCCCCACCACTGCTTTTAAGAATTACATATGGCAGGAAGACCACCTTCAGCAGCTGCAAAAACACATATCCAGCTACTTGAGTACTTAGGAAGAAGACCCTCACAGTCCTCTCTTGTTACCGTGTACCACACCAGAGCGGATATTCTGCATAGTCCACATCAGTGCCCTCCCTGGGAAGATGAGCTGCAGATGGTTTCAGAGTCTGAAGTGACAAAGAGTGACAAACATGAAGGAGGCAGAAGGTCCAGGTAAGAAAATCTTCATTCATTCAAAGAACATGTCTGCATTATTCAAAACCTTAAAATTTGTACTCCTATAATATGCTGAAATTTTAAAAAGGAGGGGGGGAATAAAATAAACAAGTAAAGTAACTTAAAAAAAAAAAAAAAACCAAAGAGCATGTCTGAGCGTCACTATGTGCTGGGCCCTGAGGGAAGGACGAAGATGAATAAAGCAGCTCTGTGCCAGGCAAGAAAGGAAAGGCCAGGCATGAGGGCACACAAAGGGAAGGAAGGACACTGGAGGAGAAGGGCTAAGGAATAACCTGCCCTAGCTCAGATTTTTCTAGGACCAGCTCTGCTGAAGTGTTTTCTGGTTTAGAGTAGAATGGAACATAGGCCTCCAAATCACTCTGGCCCCAGCAAACCTACCGGCCCTCCCCAAGCCCACAAGGCCTCCGGTCTGCACTCTTCAATCCAGAGTCCTGCCCTGCCACCATGGAATACTCTCTGCTCAAACCCCTCTGGGGATCTACTGCCAGCACCACTCTGGGCCCAGCCTTCTTCCTCTCTGGCTCTAGCTCAGTTATTTTACCAACTCCATAACCACAAGAACTCATTGATCCATGATCTTTTTCTGGCAGGGCCCCATGGAGGCCTGGTGGGGAAGGGCTTTCAAAGAGTGGCCTTGGGAAAGGAAGGAGAAGGGTGAAGGAGGTGGCATGGCCCAGAATCCAGGAGCAAAGCTGGAAGTGGGCAATGGGAGAAGGGGTGGGGCCCAGTTTGAGTGAGATGGTGGAGTAAGGGCTTACGTGGAGCTTGGGTGGAGACTGGGAAGCAGGAAGTGGATTTTAAAGTAAGCATGAGTTCCAGGGCAGTCTTGGGTAGGGAGAAGGTCCTGATTAGCTGAAGGAGAGTCTGGGAAGGGGTTGGGGCCATACCTATTGCAATATGGGGTTCAGTTCCAGATCCAGATAAAGAACCCCCACTCGGGAGCCCTTTAAATAAGTATAGGAACACTCGGTCCCCTGACCACTCTCAAAATACTCCCACTAGCCAGGCATGGTGGACGCACCTGTTGTCCCAGCTACTTGGGCGGCTGAGGCAGAAGGATTGCTTGAGCCCAGGAGTTTGAGGCTGCAGTGCACTAAGATCACACCCGAGAATAGCCACTGCGCTCCAGCACGGGCAACATAGTGAGACACTGTCTCTAGAAAAAAAAATGCTCCTATTAGGTTCCTCTAACACCACCAACAACCAATCCCTGCCCATTCACCCAAGTTTCCCATATTCCCAGAGATAAAACTAAAAGAGAACTGGTTTAGGCTTCACTATGGGGATTTCCTAAGACAGACTTCAGCATCCATAGCATATGTCAACTGAATACTCATGGAGCATCGTGGTGGAGGAATAAAGACGAAAAAGATACGGCCCCTGCCTAGAGAGTATCCTGCTCTCTAGAATGGAGCCATTCAATAAGTAGGCCTTCCTTCACCCTGAAACAGGTGACCAAAGGAAGGTATCTCCTACTTCCCTGAATGTTAATCTTCAAACAGGTGAGGCTGAACAGTCAGGGGTGAAGAAGGTCAGGCCTACTTAGAGACTGAGGGCTGAATGGACAGACAAGTGATCTGCTCAAGAAGCCATTGATCGGTCTCAAGGGAAAGGGGAGGCATGGCCTTACCTGACAGTGCTGCTAATCCTCTAAACCCTAATAAGGTGCAGGAAAGACTGGGGTGGAGATGAGAGAGGGGAGAAGGGTACAGGTGAGACCCTGAAGAGGCAGGATCTATAGCAAGTATACTAAGAGTATTGAAATTACAACAGAAAGAATTGTCACCTGAGGGAAACCTAAAATCACATTGGCCCTGCCCTAACACTTCTCTATTAGACACGGACCAAGGGCATTAATTGAGCACCCCCTTTGTACTGGGCACTATGCTAGGTAGTTGATGAGTGGCCCCAGTCAAGACTATAGAGCCAAAACTCCCAGAGGCAAAGGAGACAGGCAGGAATTGGAAGGATGGCTGTAATGACAGAACAGCAGGGGAGGGGCATCTGTGTGTTTGATTTATGTCTGTTCCAACAGTCCTAAGCTGTCTTCCCCTGCCTCAAGCTGGGATTTTCCCAGATGTGCATCTGCTTCAGGGAAAGAAGGGCGGGCACAGGGGGAGGGTCTCCATGTCCTTGCATCTGGTCCCAGGAGCAATCCCTTCCCCGCTTTCCCTGTGCTGTTCACTGCCTGATGCATAGAAGGTGGGAAGCTGGGGGGGGGGGAATGCCAGGGCCCCCAGATAATCATCGGGTAAGGAAAAGAACTGGCCCAGGGCTGGGGGAATGCAGAGGATGCAGAGCTGGGGCTGTAAATCTCTCCAGAGAAGGGGGCACAGAATGGGGTACCTGACAGTTGGAGCCCATCCAGGTGATTTCACAAGAAGTATCTGAACCTTGAGGGGTGGGAGGAGGGAGGAAGAGAGGCAGGCAAGAGTGTGAGCCAGAAACAAGGGAAGAGGCTGAGAGAGACAGAGATAAGGGAAGCAAAAAAGAGAGAGGGAAGGGAGGGCAAGAGATGGACACCGTGATGGGGGAGGCAGCCAAAGGAGATAGACAGGAGGGGACATGGATGGGGAGACTCATAAAGATGTGGTAGGACCCTTTGAGACTGAGGGAGGGCAGAAAGAGGGAGAGAGGGAGAGAAAAGGGCCGATGGCAGACATAGACCTAGGAAAACTCAGACCAAAACACATTTGGAGTCAGAGAGACAGACAGACTGACAGACAGACAGACCTGCCTGACAGAAATGAAGGTGACAGAGGCAAAGAAGAAACAAAGAAAACAGGGATGCAGTGAAGAGGGGGAGGGAGGGAGACAAAGAGAGAGAAGGAGGCAAGTGTAGAGCAGGGGAGGGAGTGAGGCCAGGGAGGGGGATATATATTTTCTTTATGATCCTCTTCAATCTCACTCGGCTCGCTGCTGAGCCGGTTCCCCTCTCAGGTGCTGCTCGGTGGCGGATGTGCCCAGAAAGCTGATAGGGTGAAGCTGCTGCCATAGCTGCCCCCAGGCTCTCTCCCAGTGCCAACCTGGGGGGATCTCAGAGACCACTACGTGGATGTGACAACTCAACCTGCCTCCCTCTCTCCGAAATGGGACAATCAAGAGAGGCCTGAAGCCCAGCCCTAAATTTTTCAGAGCTAATGCAGCCTGGCACAACCAGTGCAAGGAGACATGAGACAGAGGGGAAAGAAATAGAGGCAGGCTGGCAAAGGACACAAGTTCAGGGGAGGGTGTTGGGGACAGACTGTGGTTAGGGGACAGACTGTGGTTAGGGATCAGTGGGAAGAGTAAGGAGAGGTAAGGACTGGGGAGATGTCTGATGTCTGCATTTGAGACCGCAATAAGCAGCATGCAAAGTAGAAGCAAAACAAGACACTAGTGACTGTCATCACTTTGGGGTCAACAATTCATACACTATCTGAGAAGTCATGACCAATGTCTTCAGGCAACTCTCCATTAAGAGGCCCCAAAAAGATATACATGAAATCCACAAAAGGAGAAACTGAGGCATAGAATAGCCATCCCGAGACCCGTGTATGTGTGTGAATCCAGGTTGTAAGGGACCAGTGATGGAGCAACAAGCTGAGTGTCTGGAGACCTAAGACTTGGCATGGCAAACTGGACCCTGCCTTTTCCTTCAGGCTCTCTTGAGGCTGAGGAATCAGCTGAGCTCTGCAAAGATCAGCTCCTACAACTCCTCTCAGGGCCAAGGAAGACCCTACGAGCATTAAATCAGGCAATCTAAAGAGAATTTATCCCCTCTCTTTCCCTGTCAGCCACATTCAAGGTCTAAGAGGCCAGGTGTCCCATTAAGGCTAGAGCCCAAGAATTCTCCTTAGCAGCAGGAAGAACTTTATCACAGCTTATTTGGACCTCCCAGAGCTAAATTAGAGGCTGCAGGGCAGCAACTGAGGTCGCCTGTCTCTTCCTACAGGCATGCTAAAGAGGTACGGTGGAAGGCCAGTAGAGGAGAGGACTGCACACACCTGGAAAAAGAAGGACCCAATCCCCAGGGTCCCTGGCAACAGCTAGGTCAGTCGGTACATCTGGAGCAGAGACCACAATTGGGTAATCGAGGCTCCAGGCAAGCTGAAAGACTGCCAAGGCAGCTCTAGATCTGTTCCCCGTGTCCGTCACTCAAGCGGGCAACTGGGAAGCTCTGCAATACCAGACGGGACCGCTAGGGAGTGCTCGCCAACAGCCTGGCTCTGGATGAGCAGGAGCCCGCCGAGCGAAGGAGACCGGAGGCAATCGATCAGAGTCGCCCTGGCAACCGGGCTGAGCCCAAGACAGACAGCACGTCGATAATGAAATCATCGTTAAATGACTTCAAGCCCTAATTAATAATCCAAGCCAACCGAGGCCATGCCTGACTGGGTTCGGGGGAGGGGATGTCATTGTTGGGGAAGCAGTGGAAGCTTCTGGACAATTAATCAATTAATCCACTAACTCAATAATTAGCTCCTTTGTCCTCTGCCGTGCCCCCTCCCCCACCTCATCCACCTCTGACTGTGGAGAGGGTAAGAAGAGATATGGGGCTAGTAGTTTCCAAGAGCCAAAATGCCTCCCTCTCCCTTCCTTTCCCCCCCACACATCTGTTTCCTGAGCCAACTCACAAAAGCCTTCCCTCAGTTAGGACTTCCCTGTGCTCTTCCACAAGGCCCACCAAATCTGGAATATTTCAGGACCTGGAGTTCTAGCTGTCCAGTACCTCCCCATATCCCCCTACTCCTTATCCCACCTCTTGCCACCCCATCCTTTGACCCACAGCCCACCCTGACTAAGGAAAGACCACTAAACGGTGAGTTACAAGAGTCAGGTAAACCCCAGCCACACCAGCCCACCGTTAGATATATGACCTTGGGCACGTTACATGCCCCCCCCAAGGCCTCGGTTTCCTCATCTGAAACCTGAGGGCATCCAACACATTTTCCCTCCTTTCCTTCATCTATTATTCTAATAGTAGAACCTGAATCGTTTCCTGCTCCTCTCTACCTCAGAGAGGTAAGAGGAGGGTTGCCAGGTCCTCATTTATCAAGTGCCCCATCCCCAAGGAACTCATCTTGAGACCTAGGAAAAGGCAGATGGCAAAGGAGTGTATGGAGGGAAGCCTCCCCAGCCCATCCCCCACCTGCAGTCCTCTGGCCCTTGCCACCCACCTTGCTTATTGCTCTCCACAACCCCCAGCAGGAAATGAAAAAGGTACAGGAAATTGCACTTTAAATCCCCCAGCTCCTGGCTCCCTCCACCAAGCTGGGGAACTGGGGGCAGGCGACCTTCACAGACCAGACTTTCTCTGTTTGCAATTAGTAAGAAGCTTAAGAGGAGAGGGGGCTCCCTGCTGGAAGAGCCCCTCTCTCCAAAACAGCTAAGCAGATTATCAAAAAAGTGGTGCTGGGGAGAGCCCATTGGATTTGGAGAGAAGGAACTAGAGGATCTTAGGAGAGATAAAGAGAGCCAGTGAGATACTTGGACTGGGTAGGTAGGTGAGTCTCCTTTCTGGGAGAGCTGATTTATAGCGCCACCTGTAGCCAGGAGGAAGGATGTGCAGCCAAAGGCTGAGATAGGGAGGGAGAGTGGAGAGTGAGCCCTCCAGGGAAGCCCTGCAGCTAGGATCAGGGAGCAAAACTCACCAGGTCCATCCCATTCCCGCGGACACTTAGGAGGTTAATAAAGTTCAGAATGTTCAGGGCTTACACATAATTAAAGCCAGGAGCTGGATCATTACATTTCTTCTCCAAGTTCCACCCTTTCCCCTCCTCCTCCCCCACAGACACACATCTTTTACAAAAGACGTTCAACCAGATCCAGGACTTTAGATAATACTTCCACTAAAGAGATGGGTTTAATGTCAGCTAAAGAAATTTAGAATAGACTTTAGAAAGGATTTCCTTAGTGTCAGGATTGGCAAATGCTAGAACAAATGAGAAGAAAAAACACGATAGAATCTCCACCAATTCACATTCCCCATCTCTCTCTCTCTCTCTCTCTCTCTCTCTCACACACACACACACACACACACACACACACACACACACACACACCAAACATGAAAAGGAAAGCCCTCTCTCCCAAGTGCTATTCTTTTAGTGGGGATTGACCTCCAGGTGATGTGTCCCACATCATGGGCAAAACAGTCTCTTTAAACATTAGGAAAATAACTGCCCTCTAACCCTTACCTCCAGGAGGGAGATGATTGATTCCCTCCCCAGATCATGGCAAACACACCAAAGAGGATTACACAGCATGTAGGTAAGAGCCCCACAAGCAGCATGGTGTCTTCTCCCCAGCCCTCCCTCCCCATTTTATCTCAACCTCTCTGCACCTCATTGTTGATTCTTTGGACTCACTCTGTGAACCCAGTCCTGGACTGAGGGAAAGAGTTCAAAGGGAAGGGAAGACAAGGCCCTGCTCTCTGGGATCTGTAAAGGGAGATACACAAGACAAGAAACCGAAGTAGAGGCCGGGCGTGGTGGCTCACGCCTGTAATCCTAGCACTTTGGGAGGCCGAGGCGGGCGGATTGCTCAAGGTCAGGAGTTCGAAACCAGCCTGAGCGAGACCCCGTCTCTACCAAAAATAGAAATAAATTAATTGACCAACTAAAAATATATATACAAAAAATTAGCCGGGCATGGTGGCGCATGCCTGTAGTCCCAGCTACTCGGGAGGCTGAGGCAGTAGGATCGCTGAGCCCCAGAGATTGAGGTTGCTGTGAGCCAGGCTGACGCCACGGCACTCACTCTAGCCTGGGCAACAAAGTGAGACTCTGTCTCAAAAAAAAAAAAAAGAAACCAAAGTAGAGAAAAATACAGCATATAAATTAGCAGAGTATAGATCCTTTAAGTGCTGAGGGCACATATGGAAAGGAGGGTGGACATAGAGATTGAAAATATGAAACAAAATCAGAGAGAAGTAAATGCCAGGTTTAGAGGCTAGAGAGAGTACAAAGGGCTTGGGAGGAGGGAGGCTAATGTCCCCAGCAGGTATGAAGAGAATAAGCTGGGAAGATATCAAAGATGAGGATGAGGATGATTGAAAATGCCTAGTACACTTAGATTTAAAAATCTTTAAAACTATACATAGTTCTTTTACATAAATCCCATTTTATCCCCAATAATAGGCCATAGAAGTAGGTATTAGTATTCATCTTAAAGATGATGAAAATAACAAACAGAGAAGTTAAGTAACTTGCCTCAGGTCACAGAGCTGGTAAGTAGCCAGAAATCAAGTTGCTGCATTCTGGTGCCAACTCCTACAGGTTCTGCCCTGGTAAGCAGCCAGGCTTAGAGCCTAGTTGTACAGGAAGAGGTTACCCCCCCTTTTCCCCTCACCCAGGGCAAAGACCTGACTCCTGATGCCCTTTTCAGCATATTCCACCCAAGAGACTATCAAATTGGTTGACTTGGCCCAGCAAGGTGGCTCACGCCTGTAATCCCAGCACTCTGGGAGGCTGAGACAGGAGGATCACTTGAGGTCAGGAGTTCAAGACCAGCCTGAGCAAGAGCGAAACCCATCTCCACTAAAAATAGAAAAAAATTAGCCAGGCATGGCGGCGTGTGCCTGTAGTCCCAGCTACTCAGGAGGATCACTTGAGCCCAGAAGTTTGAGGCTTCAGTGAGCTATGATGATGCTACTGCACTCTAGCCCAGGTGATAGAGCGAGACTCTGTCTCTCAAAAAAAAAAAAAAAAAGTTAGTTCACTCATGCAGGCTTCATCTGTGAAATGGGGAAGTAATATTATATCTTCTGAAGGTGGAAGACTAGACCAGATAATTTACTGAAGCTTTTTTAGCTTTAAGGTGCATAATTCAATTCATGAAAGGAATGAGTAAAGGAGCTAGCCAGAATAGGAACTCAAAGCCTTCAGTCCTCCCATTATATTGATACATCCCATCCCCACCTCTGTATCCCTCTCCCTCTTCTGTCTGTGGTCCCCCAGGGGCCTCTTCCCCACATTTCACAGACTGAGCAACTGTCTCCACCCAGCTATGGTTCACTAGCCCACAAAATCCAGGCTCATTCATCGTCACATGGCAGGAGGACACATCAGAGCCAGGGAAGCCAGCCTGGCCTCCCAGTGCCTTGCCCATCCAGCTCAGGGTCACTGTAGATCTACAACAGTGGGACATTTTATGTCGCTGCCCCATATCTCCACCACCACTGCCACCCCATCACAGGGGTCCTCCAGGACATCTCAGACAAGCCCTCTTGCTAGCCCTCTCCTCTCAGTTTTGCTGCTCCCAGCTAACTAAATGAGCACCATTCTTTCTGTCTTCTAGGAAGCCTCCTGGACTTCCTCCAGGCCATTCCCAGTCTCCCCAACATCAGAGTCATGGGGGCTTGATCCAGTTGCTACTGACCAACTCAACTCATAAACCTTTGCTGAGGGAGTTCTCAGAGCTCTGTGCCTCCTGGTCAGCCTTGGGTACCAGCTTCATCTTGCCATCAGCCTAGGAGATCCTGCAGGGCAGGACCTGTGCTCCTCCCTTAGGGTCTCCCTCAGTGCCCAGTGCAATGTGCAGCGCACACAGAGGGTAAGTTGTGACCACTGATTCTGTTCCTTAGGAGGGAGGAGGGAACTGGGGAAAGAGACTTAAGCAGGGATAGAATTCTGGGCCCATACTTTGGCCTGTAAGGTTTAAGTGTCAGGGAGACAGGCAGCTGGAGGGAATGGATCTCCAGTGTGGCACTGTTTTCCTTTAGAAATCTCAAAGCACCTCTGGGCGCGCGCGCGCGCACGTGTGTGTGTGTGTGTGTGTGTGTGTGTGTGTGTGTCTCCCCATGCATGGAGGGGAGAGGAGCACGAGGGTATGAGGTCCTAGGAGTCTGGTTCCTGCCTGAGTACAGGAGCACTAGGGGCCACTCCCTGACTCGCTGCAGTCCCCAAGAGGACACGGTCCCATGACTCTGCACCCCTCAGAGGGCAGCCAGTGCTGCCGAGGCAGGACTAACGCAGGCTGGACTCTGGGCATGCCCCACAGCCCCTGGGTTTTAATATGCTCAGTCCAGTGCAGCAATCCACATGGTTTCCTTTGTTCTTTGGTTCAGCCCAATCCCCATCCTCCCTTCTTGAACACACTCAACAGCATTTCCTGTGATCAGGGCTTAGAGTGTTTGCTGTTTTCAGCCTGTAAGGTCTGTAACTTTGGTTTCTCTCTCCTCAAAACCCTTTTTTAAAAAAAACTCCAGATTGAGGAAGGGCAGCAAGGAGGAAGAATAAGAGCGAGTATTTATTGAGTATGTACTCTGTGCCAGGCATGTTATACTCGTCATCACAGCGCGAATTCTCACAACAGTCCCATGAAGCAGCTAAAATTATTTCCCGCGTGGAAATAATAAACCTGGTGAGGAAGCAGGCCCGGGTTAAGAGGCCACATGGCGAGGAACAGGGCTGGGATTCAAACCCAGGGCAAGATCCACTGCCACCCACAACCAGGGAAGTCCTGACTGGGACGGGGGCAGCAAGCAATGCCTCCAGCCTGGCAAAGGAGAGCGGAAGAAACAAGCCCAACTCCAATTCGCTGGTTCTGTGGGTCCGGGCGCGCCCCAACGGGCCTGGGGCGGGGGCAAAGCCCAGGCGCTGCACCTGAAATCCAGGGTAGAAGGGCCAAAGAAAGAGCCAGGCAGAAAGAGATGGGGCAGGCAAGGCGGCTGGGAGCCGCGACAGCCGCGGGCAGAGCCGGGTGAGCGGAAGACCGCGGAGCCGGAGCCTCGGGGTGTATCGCGGGCGCTGCTGCGGGGCAGCGAGGAACCGCGCAGAGTCTGCGACGCCAAACATTGGGGCGACTGCAGGCGGCCCAGGGCGGAAAGATAAAGTCGGGGGAAAGTCTGACCACCTGGAGCGGGGAGGGACAGATCTAGTGGAAGAGATATGGAGACTGCGACAAAAAGAGGGAATGAGAGTTAGAGGCAGGGAGCTGGAGTCAGCCGCAATGAGAGAGAGAGGGAGAGAGGCCTCAGAAAGATACCCTAAAAAGACAGCTAGGAGCTCAAAGCGGCCGCTCTGGCGTGGAGAGGGACCTTGATCTCAAGGACACTGGGCGAGGCAGGTGGATGGTGGAGAAACTGGGGAGTGGCGACCCCGGCGGGGCAGGCAAAGGCCCCGCCGTGCTGCCCCCGTGGCGATTTCCTCGCCCCGGGCCGCCCAGGCCCCGCGCCCCGCAGACCCCGAGCGCACCCCCACCCCCACCCCAGCCCGCGCCCGGCGCTGGCATGAAATTGGCTGCAGCCGTAATGAGTCCGCGCCGCGCGGAGGAGGCTGAGGGCCCGCCAGGGAGCCCTGCGCGCCTCGTTTAGCTTGTTTATTGTTCAGGCCTAATTAAAACGTTCCACCGCGCTGCGTTTACATCCGCCCCCCGCTAATGAATTCGCGGCCGCCGGGCGATTTCGGAAACTGCCGCGGGCCGGAAGGGGGGTGGGAGGTGGCGGGGCTAGGGAAGCAGTGAAGGAGGGGACACCCCTGCACACACACCCTTCCACGGCCAAAGGAACAATTAGAGATCTAGCGATTGGCTCCGAGGTCCGAGGTCCGAGGGAGCGCCTCTAGCCCCAGCGCCCGAAACCCCAGCAGGCGTTTGGAGGTGATGGAAGGCGGGGGCGAGCAGGGGCGAGGACAGGGAGGTCAGGAGCGAGTGTGTGTCCTTTGCGTGTGTAGGCCTGTGTGCCAGAGAGGGTATATGCGCGTGGGCACACCTGCTCCCTGAAGCGTATCCGCAGAGCATCCTATGCGCGCAGATCTGTGTGTGTGTGTGTGTGTGTGTGTGTGTGTGTGTGTGTGTGTGTGTGTGTGCGCGCGCCTGTCAGTCTATCCGTCCCCTCTGGCTGTTTATGCCCATTTCCCCTACACACACACAGCGGGAGTCTGTGCGGGGCTAACAATGTTTCTGGTCTCTTTGGCGTTAGCTGTTTGCCATTTTGCTGTTTGCCTCCTTGTCACGACCTCAGCGAGGGCAGATGGAGCCAGTGGAGGGAGAGAGACAGACGGCAATGCTTGGGTAGCCAGGGCTCCCTGCTGGCCCTACTCCTCCTGCAGACACAAGTGCGCGCACACACACGCACGCGCAGGCACACACATGCTGCCTTCTGCTGCTGGTAGCCAAATAAAATACACAAAAAGTAACCGAGATACCATTCGCACATGACCACATGCAAATACACAAATGAACAAACACATTCAGACGAAGCCACATGCCAATCACACACACAGATGGAAACACAAGAACTTGGGGCACAGAGCCACATGGCACAAAGCCACCTGGATGCACATGCCCCTACACATGCGCCCGCACACAGATGAAGAAAACATGCAAACCTGAGTGGACACCTATCCAGACAGTCGCGCACACACACTCTCTGTGTGACACGTCAGTGCACTCTCCAGGGCGCCCTCATTTCTCTCATAGCAGAGTCAGATCACTCAGCCTGCCTTCAAAACCTGCCCCCTCCATTCCACTTCATGCTGATTCCTTGTCCCCAGCCTCACTTACGGTTTGCTCATCCTGCCTCTGAACCACCAGAGAGAAGTACTCCTACTCTTCTCCTAATCCATTCCATGCCCTGTTGGGTTTCTCCTTCCACACCCAACTGATAAATCCCCTCCTCCAGGCAGCCTTCCCTGATGAACTGGCTCTGGTTCTGAATTTGCACTTGTTGATCTGCGTTGTAGTGAATATCATCAGCTTACTTTGCACCTCTAAGCATTATGTTGGCAGGGAGGGACATTGTAAGATCCCTAAGGGCAGGACCACTTGTGACCCAGTATTTCCATCAAATGCCAGCCCTCACCCCTCCACAGCCAGGCTGTGAATGCTCCAGGGAGCACTACTACCTGGTTTTAACATACAGAAAAAAAATGGGCCTCAAGCAGCCACTGGAGGGTCTTCTGTCACATTCTGCAAGGCTCTCCTTCAGAATAGCCTTTCAGAGCCACTTTGGAGGAGGGCACACCCTCCACTATCTCTTACCACTTTCCCCTTGTTTTTAACTGGAAATACTGCTCCCCAGCTGGGTCCTCACCTTACTCTCCAGCCTTGATTCCTAACACTCGGCTGTTTTCAAAAATTAGATCTACCCCTAAAGGATCAAAATTTGCCTCTGGTGAGGACACTCATAGCTGTACTGCAGGCTCTAAAGGTGATCCCCAAAGAGAAATTACCAGGAATGACCCAGGCAACTGCAGCAGCGGCTCAAAGTGCTACCTCTGAAGGAAATGGCATGCATTGGAATAGGTTCTTTGTACTAAAGAGAGAGAGAGAAAGACAAGGTCACCCTAAAAATCATTCCTTGACTGACTGCCTCCCCAGCTCACCTCAGGGTTGTTTCATCCCAGCCCAGCTTGTTTGGGGAGCTAGGTGCCCTGGCTGTGTCCCCTCCCGGTTCCCCTTGGTCTGCCTTCCTCTCACAGCCCCTCTCTCCAGACCCTCTCACCATCCTGCAGTTGCGGGCGCCCTCCCTCCCCCTGTCTTTTATACACACACACACACACACACACCTCGCCTCCATCATATTTCTTTCTCCACCTCTGTCTTTCTCTGACTGTCCTCTGTCGATTTCTCTACTCCCTTTTTTAATATCAATTTCTCTCCCTCTGATCTCTGTTGGGGCTCTGCCATTTCTTTTTCTTTTTCAGTCTTTCTCTAACTTCCATCTTTTTTCTGTTCTCTCCCCCACACTCCACCATAATTGCTCAGAACAGTCACTGCAGAGGGAGGGTGTGTGGAAGTCTAGGTCAGCGCCAGACAATTCTGGCATTTTGAATAGAGCCCTGCATTGCTGTGTTCCTGCTCACCCACACACAACAAACACACTGATGAGCCTCCCCTCCCACCTGAGTCCCAGGTCCTGGGAGGGCAGCAGAGCCCTGGACCCAGAGTCTCCTGCCTTCTACAGCCCCTACCTGCCCCTTCTCACTGCCTCCCCTCTGCCCTCCTCTCATTTCCTCCCTCTTCTGACACCCATCCTCTCCCTTCCTTTCTCTGTCTCCCTGAGTCTCTGTGCACACTTCTCCTGATAGCTTCTCAGCCCTGGCCCTGGGTCCATGTGTCTGTGGCTCACAGCTTCCCCCTGGGCCTGGGCCCATCTCATGTCTCTGAGTCCTTGTCTGTCTCTGCTATCTCAGGTCTCTGGGTGTCTCTGTCTTTGTGTCTGTCTTCAGTCTTTCTGTCTGCTCTCCGGATGCTCCTCTGTCTTTGCTCCCTCCTGTCATTAAGTCTGTCTCTCCTCTGTCCCTCCCTTTCCACCCCGCCAGTAGACGTCCCTTTGACTATGTGCTCCATCTCTTTTCATCTCCAGAGTGCTGCGACCTGCTCTGCCTTCCTGGTCCCACTCTGCCGGGCTTGGCTTGAATTTACTGGGTCTTTCTGTCACCGTCTGTGTGTCTGGATCCCCCCTTCTCTGCCTCTTTGCCTTCCCGCAGTTATGGGGAGGGAGTGGGGGGCTGGCGCGGAGGGCTTGGAGAGGGAAGGGGCGGGCGGCCCTTTGTGTGGAAGATTGACGGCCGCGCCGCGCAGCCTCCGCAGCGCTGATTAGGATGCAGCGCGGGCTCCGACTGCAGCATTCTCACCGAACGTTCTCCACGACTCCAAATGCAGATCCCCTCCCTGCCCGCTCCCCTGGACTCCCAGGGTAGTATGGCTTCCCCCTCCCCCCAGCCAGTTCATCCACTGGGAGCCACTGGAAATTGGCGGGGGGTGGGGGGGACCGAGGACCCCCTCTCATCCAGGTGTCCAGTGTCTAGTACATCCTAAGAGAAAAGGAATGAGGAAGGGTGGAAACCCGACTGGGGGTGCTTTACTGGAGGGGGTGAGTGAAGAACAGAAATGTGCCGGGCTGTTGTCTCAGCATCTCCAAAGGGCTCCTTGCACCCCTGGGACAGACACTCCCCGAGCAACAAGTCTAGCGAGGAGATGAAGCTGGTCTTAAAATGCAGGAAAGGGAGCAGGAAATGTGTGCTGTGTCCCTTTTTCTTTATCTTGTCATGACACCTATAAGCCTCCCCTATACTTAGTAAGCTCTCAATTAAAAACATTTTTGGCTCATATTTCATCAGTTCTCCCAAAATCAATGCCTACATCGGTGGAATTCAATTCCTTTAACTATGCCTCATTCCCCTCACCCACTTGCCCCCAGCAACTCAGTGTCTGCACCCTGGGCGATTTCCCCTGCCAAGCCTTCCAAGCGCCCCAGTGGTCATTGGAACCCAGCTCCAAACCCCAGTCATTCCAGCGACTACTCCTCCATCATCTACCTCGTGTCCCCTCCCTCTTCCTCTCACTCCCTGTCCCTCCCCAATGCAGCTTGCCCCACTGGGTTTCTCCCCAAAGACAGACAATCACTAATGAGCACTGAGTTCTGGGAAGGGAGGGCCAAGGGCAGCCTGGTGGGTGGGAGGGGATTCCAGAGCTAGCAAATAACGAGCCCTGTCAGCATCTGTCAAATATGCCATCTCCCTCCATCATCCCTGTCTCCTGCCTCCTGGCTCCTGCCAATTCATCTCCCTGCTGCCGCTGACTGGCTGCGCTCAGGTGCGACTTCACGGCAGCCCAGATGCGCAATACCTAGTCTGTTCCAGACCCATTTTCTCCAGGAATGTCACCAGACCCTGATTTCTTTGAGAACTCTCTGCGACCCTGGGAGCATAGGGTTGTAGATGAAACCCAAGGAGGAAGAAGAGAAATTGCTCTCTCAGCTCAATCTCAGCCCCTTGTATCCACCGCCCATCCCCCAAAACCAGAACTTAAAGCTTGAGGCAAAGATATAGAGAGTTAAAGCTCAGGAAGACCTTCCCAGCTTTAAAGAAGATACTCCAAAAACGAGGAAAACGGTTAGGGAAAAATGCAGTGGAAGCCCAAGATCGCTTCTTGTAATAAACGCAATGTCCACCAGGGGGCGAGGGGCGCAGCCCTGCAGAAGAGCAGAATCTTCTCGGCAGCGACTTGCGAAGGGCTTAGCGGCCACAGGAGGGCGGCAGAGAACAGCGCTCGCTGCAGCGCCAGACGTCGGCGCCACATGCAGTCAGCGACAGGGCAAGGCCAGGCTGAGCTGCCCAGGCTGAGGGAGTCTTTAGCTGGAGCAAGAACTTATGAATTCCTGAGTTCAGGAAATCCTTCTCAACTCTTTTCTCTCCACTAGCATCCCTTCTCAGGCTTCCTAGGCCCTGAAATGCCATCACCACCTCCGGTGCCCCTTCCATTTCCTTGTCCCCCGACACTGCAGCTGCCGGCACAGAAGGACCCTGTGGCTTTTCCTAGGGTTCCAGCTGATAACTAAACCGAGAACTAGAACCCCAGCTTTCTTGATTCTCAGTGCAGGGGTCTTCCCATTGCGCCAGCTGCTGCTCCTGCCGGAAAACCACACTCTGCCGGCTATCTAGGGAAGCCAGCTCACAAACCCTAGGCTTACAAAATCAATACCAAAGCTACGCAGTTCCCCATGTTCGCAACATAACTGAGCATATGGGACTGTTAACCCAGAGCAGAGAGGTGCACGCTGTGAACACCTTGCTGTGCACCCCTTAGGCACACACAACTCTCTGCCCCTCTCTTCCCACTTTCTGCACAGTAAGAGGAACTTCTCTTCAATTATAATTTGTGCTTTTCCTCTGTCTTTCCAGAAGCTCTTGGAAGCTGCACACAGAGAAGCCCTTTGCTAGTTCTAACCTTGGTCCTTCCTTACAGGTGGAAGAGAGGCCCGCATGTGGCCTTAGGCTCTCTGTTCTCACGGATCCTGTCCCCTAGTCTGGTCACTGCTTCTTGCTTCTCCCATCCTTCCACTGGCCTACTTACTCCTCCTTCAGATCCTTCTGCTTGCCATTGGTTCTCTTTTAATCACAAAAGCTGAGCCACCAAGGGAGGTGAATGCAGAAAAGGGAGGGGGGATTGGGAAGCAACACTTCTGCAAGCCGGAAGAGGGCTCTGTCCCTGCTCCTTTCTCCCTCAGCTGGGAAGTTCTACTTTGACTCTGACCTCAGTCCTCTAGCTGGTCCTCATTTCATCCACTCTCCTTGGAGCTAAAGAGCTATAGAGAAGGTGAGAGAAACTGAGAAGAAATTGAACCAATTATGCATAAGGGCAAGTGTGCAAACTCGTGGGCCAATGGACTGAGTGTGCATATACATTTGTGCCACACACCACCCCTTGCCCATTGCCCCTCCACACATATACTCCATGCCACCCCCCATCCAGGACTCTTCTATAAAACAAGAGGATAAAAGCATCCCAATCTCTCAAACACCTTGTCCTAACTTTCATCCTCCAGGGGAAACCTAAAGAGATGAAATCCTCTACCTCTTTTTTGCCCTCCCCATGTCCTTGTCCATTCTGGTTTGGGGGATTTCTCACTAGACCCCCTGGAGTGCAGCCCACACCCCCCATCCCGGGAATCCAGGAGGCACCAGAGCTTCCTCCCTGCAAAGGACTGAGACAAACGCCAATCACGTTGGGGCTTCTCACAGTGCCCATTCTGCTATGAATTCCCAAGGTCAAAACCATTCTGGTGTTATTAAAAACATAAATGTTGCATACCAGGCAGCAGGGGGAAAAATTATAAGGCAGCCAGACGAGAGGGAGACGGAGGGGCCAGTAATTGTCTTCGTCTTCCCAGAGTCAAGCTCCACGGGGCTGGAGCTGCACACAGAACATTGCTTTTTAATTTAACTCAGTAAGGTCAGCGGCAGCAAATGAGGCAGGGGAGGAATAGCACCTCAGAGGGAGGGCGCTGGGGCCTGCAGAGCCAGGGCTCCTGGCCAGGATCCCCAAGAAGTGCCAGGGGAAGCAGAGGGAGAATGGCAGGGAGATTCAGCGACTCTTAGCTCACCAGGGAAGGGGGCTGGACCAAAGTGGAGGTGGAGGGTGATATAGGAGCTCCAAGAATCATTATGAGAGCTTCTGAGGGCCTGGGATTTAGGCAGAAAGAAAGAAAAGGGCTTCAAAGTGACTCTAAGTGAGACCAGGAGGACCCAGGAAGATTGAAACATCCCCATCTTCCTTTCCCACAATACCCACTCTACAGAAGAGAATAACAAGGCCCATGATCAGAGCTCAGAGGTTCCCCTTTCCCCCAGCACCTGTAAATCATGGAGCAAGTGGAGAGAATTCTCCAGTGAACTGGAACACTGTCCCATTCCCTTCATCTCCAAGGATCCAAAGGGGCAGGGGAGAGGAGGATGAAAGGAGAAATTAGGCAGGGCTACCCTCCCTCAGAACCTTCCTTATAGGTACCTTTCTCTGGCCATCTTCCCCACTTTCTTAGGATGCCAATTTCTCATCTGCAACCCTGCTAACTGGTGGTCTCTCCATTTCCAGTGCTACAGGAAGGACTAGAGTTAGATCAGAGAAGGGACTTCCCAGATCAGCATCTTAATCATAGGCAAAACTCAGGCGGGGGTCGCACGCGGTGGCTCATGCCTGTAATCCTAGCACTCTGGGTGGCCGAGGCAGGTGGATCACTCGAGGTCAGGAGTTCGAAACCAGCCTGAGCAAGAGTGAGACCCTATCTCTACTGTAAATAGAAAGAAATTAATTGGCCAACTAAAATATATATAGAAAAAATTAGCCGGGCATGGTGGCGCATGCCTGTAGTCCCAGCTACTCGGGAGGCTGAGGCAGAAGGATTGCTTGAGCCCAGGGGTTTGAGGTTGCTGTGAGCTAGGCTGATGCCATGGCACTCTAGCCCAGGCAACAGAGTGAGACTCTATCTCAAAAAAAAAACCTCAGGTGGGGATAGGAAGGCTAAGGGACCTGGGATTTTCTGGATAGGCCCAGTGAACAGAGAATGAAGAGAGTAAGGAACCTGTAAAAGATGGGGGAACTAACTGATGGAGGCAGGGGAGGAAGGCTATGAAAAAACTAGGCGACAGTCAGAAGCAGTAGCATCCAAATCACTTTGGGACTGTTAGCAACTTCTTCTGCGGATCAGACCTCAACGCCTCATGCTTCAGTTTCAGACTGTTTCCTTTTAAGCTTTTTATTAGGGGCAGGGGGTGGATTACAACAACAGGTTTGAAACTTGAGGACAGTTTCAATTATCCCTCTCCATCTAGAAGTATCCTTGCTACTTGGCTTCCCTCCCAGGTTTCTACTCCCCTGTCAGTGAAGAATTCAAAGGCTCATTGAGGAAACCTCCAACGTCAATTAGGAAATGTGAGGCCCACCACCTTCAAAATGCACACCCCTGCCATCATCCCCACTCCACCTACTTTCCCAAGAGCTCCCAGTCTCAGCACAAAGATCCCAACCCTGCAGTTCTCCACATCTGCCACAAGGTGGCGGGCAATGCATCCATTGGTCCAAAGCCAAGCCTGGTGCCTCACTAGGGCCAATGGCCTCCACCTAGTCTCCACTTGCCCGCTCACCCCCTCCCACCTTGGGGATGCCAACTCCAAGGGTCTCAGGAAAGGAGATTTCTGGAAGGATTCAGGCTTTGGGGATAAAAGGGCTGGGTGAGGATTGGGTGGGAGAAGGAAAGGGAGGGTGCAAGGAAACCTGCACCAGAAAATGAGTGTGAAGGGCTAGAGTGGGGAATAGGCAGTCTCCTGGGCTAAGTGCCCCAGGTGAGACATCGCAGTGGAGCTGCCTGCCACTCCCCACACCAGGCCCAGCATCCTAGGGTCTCCACTGCAGCAGCCTAGAGGATGGGCCAGGAGAGGACTGTTAACTGGGCCAGAGGCAGCCAGAGCAGGAGGAGCACCAGGAGCTGGGGGTGAGGCCTAAACCAGAGTAACCCACCGGGATAAGGTCAGGTCTGCAACATCACTTCCCTCCTCAGTGTGAGACCCAGTTGGATGTCACCATCCCTGCCATTCCCAGAAAACATAAAAAGGATAAGGATTCAGTCAGTTCTCCACTGCAGTACTGGTTCTCCTGGTGCATAGAGAGGGGTCCTGGGAGAAAGAAGAAAAGACAGGGGGCAGATCCAGAAGGAGAAGAAAACACAGCCCTGCTCATGGGGAGGTGCCAGCACACAGGGCCAGGAAAGAGAAGAACCAGAAGAGGCCTGCAGATACTTTGGCAGTGATTTAGAAAGGGAAATTTAGGATCCAGAAACAGGATTAATCAAGGAGGGCGTCCTAGAAGAGGAGAGTATGGGGCAATATTGCAAAGGTATGAGAGGCTGGCCCGGAGGAAGAGGAGGAGAGAAGATGGTTCAGGCTGCAGACAGACTAGATGAGATAGGCGAAGGCAGGAGATTGGCTGAATACCAGGCTGGCTACCCAGGTGGAGCTAAGAGACCCAGGGATCTTGTGGAGGGAGAATGCGGAGTTGGAGGAACAAGTGTGGTGGGTGACAGGCCTCAAGGCCCAGCTGAGAAGGCTGGGAAAGAGTCACTGCAGGCTTTAGTAAGAGGAAGGAGCAGTCCCCTAGCCTAGCTGAAAGTATTTCTCCCTCTCTCCCACCTGCACAAAGCCAAGAGAATAGGAAGAGAATCTGGGGTCCTCTAAATGGGGCACAAGAAGGACTCCTACCAGAAGTCAGGGGCCTGGGTTTTTCAGAGACAGCTCCCATGTAACAGGGGACACTGGGTGAGTCTTCCCACCACTGAGGACTCTGGCTCCTGTCTGTAAAGTAAGAGTGTTGAAACTGATGGTCTCTGAGCTCCTTTTTCTGAAACTGACCTACTTATTATCATCATCTTCTCAAGAATGATCTGACCCATTTGTAATCCGCCAGGCTTTAGTCTTGCATTTTCTCTGTGTCTCTATACTCCAGATGCACTCCCCTATCCAGAAGAAACTACTCCCATGCTGGGGCAGGGGGCGGGGGGGGGGGGGCGTCAAGGTTCCAATTTCACAAACTTAGCCTGGGCTTACTGGGCAACAAATGTGACAAAAGGATCTGAAGTTAGACTTAAGGAAGAACTGCCCAGCACAAGTGGCCTGAAAACCTCTGAAACTCAGTAGGAATACATACATGGCCTTGCCAATGGACTCCAAGAGAGGAAGAAATTATTTTGGCCCTCTAGGTAGTGCCAATTAGAGAAGGAGAGATGTTTTCACCATGGTTGTAGTTCTCCTAGAATCAGGAAGTTACACATACAGACTTTTAGGGACTCTACTGCCCTGAGGTGGAGTAGGTAAGTCTAGAGTTAGGCATTGCAGCAGCCTGGTTAGAAGCTGATTCCCAAAACCTGGGGGGCAGCAGGGGGTAAGAAATGAATAGGCCTGAACCCTCCACTGTTGGGCACTGTCCTGCCCTAGCCCCACCTCTTCATCACCCTCCCAGGTCAGAGCAGGACTTTCCAGCACTTCCAATTAAAGCCCCAAGTAAAGGCCTCGGGACATAGCCTGCACCCAGCCTCAGAACCGGGACCCTGACGCTATACCCCAGTGCCTGGCAGGGCAAAGGTACCCACTGCTTAGGCTCCCCAGCCCCCTAACCCCAAATAGAAAGAGCCTTCCTGTCCTGGTCTCCCACCTCAGCCCCACCACATACCACATCCTGGAACCTGCTAGAGAGTCAGGCAAATCAAAGACATCTCCAGCTGAGTCTTCAGGCTCCCCTGGCACACCACATGCACACATTCACCTGCACACATGCACACTCACACACACACACCAACACGTACCCTCAAATACATATGTACACACAGCCATGCGTCACATGCAACACATACTCATAAACTGATACATTTCAGACATGCATGCACACACAAACTTGCACATACCCATACACTCATGAACACACTTGTATGTGCACACATATGCACACCTGCCTCTATTCCTTTCTGCTAAGGATCAAGAGTTGAGGCTTCTAGATTCTGGAGGTTTAGAATGTCCAGGGAGAGGCATGGACCCCTGCAGGAAACCTGTTTTGAGTTTCTTAGCCAAAACTGAACCCTCTTGCCAGATAGTCCGCTGCCACCAGACTCTCTAGGACTCTGGTCCAGACCATGGCAATGGGACGTGCAAAGGTAACTCATTCATTCATATGACAAACATTTCAAACTTATCTGCAAACTTATCTGCCACCCCCTGAGCAGGAAACTGAGGCAAACACTTAAATGAATAAAAACCTTCTGCTCCATGGTGTGGTGGAAACAGCAAAAGCTCAGGACCCAAAGACCTGAGTTCAAATCCTTCCTTTGTCTCTCAATAAGCTGTGTTACCTTGGGCACATTAAATAACCTCTCTGAGCCTCAGTTTCATCACCTGTAAGGTGAGGTTAATAAAACTTACCCAATAATGCTGTGAGAATTAAAAGACAGGGAAAGCCTCCATCAGCAATGTGCCCACCCGTGAAAAGCGACCCCATTCCCTTCCCTAGCCCCTGCACGGAGGTGGGGGCGGAGCAGCTTTCCAACGCCCTCCCCGTCCTGCGGTCGCTGAAACAGGAACCCAGGCTCCTTCAGTCTCTGACCCCCCAGGTGAGCACACCTCGGGAAACTTGATCTCGGACTTGGCCAGCTCGGTCGACTCCCCCGCCCCCGCCCTTGGCCCCCGCCCCTCCTGGTCCATCATGCCTCTCGCCCGTTTGCAGGTCGCGTTTTCCGTAATAACCTTTAATGCGGCTGGCCACGGCCCAAATGTTCGCGATGGAGCGCTGGGCCCCGCGCATCAGATGGACGATGAAGTGTTAATCATCCCCCAGGGAGCCGTCCCGCGGAAAGTCGTCATTAATTTCTCTGAATTACACCAATTCCGAGACATTCTTTATGGACAGACAGTGCGGGAGACAGTTATATGACAGGACTTGCTGTGCTAAGCAGATGTGGGAGAGATTGCGTCGCCCCATGAATACTAAACAATCGCTCCGAAGAAACCCCACTAGCTCCTGCGCTCAGAGCTGGGACTCGGCCCAGCCCTTCCCCTCCCCATGGGCACACCCCTGCAGGTGCCTTGAGCTGGGGTGAGGAAGGGTGGCGCCCCCATCCCTGCTGCTTAGGTGGTCTCCTCAGCTCCCCTCCAGAGTCAGGCCCCAGCCTCAGAGTGGCCCTGGGGCTCTCGCCTTCACCTTCCTGGGACCCTGCAAGGGCCCACACACACCCCAGCCTTCCCCGCCACAGCCTTTGCTCCCTACCGTCCCTCCAGGGCCTGAACTGCTTCTGAACGTCTTGCTGTCTGCCCCTCGCTCCCTCTGTGGTCCTCCTCCAGCTTTCCATCCCCACAACCCACCACCCTTCCCATCTCGGAGTTTCCATCTGGCATTGCCCCATCCTGGTTCTCCCTCCTCCCCTGCGCTGTCTCTCTGTGGCTCCATCCTCCTGCACCTGCTCGGTCACTCCACCCCCACCCCGCCCTGCTGGACCCGCATCCGTCTGACCCCCTCTTCCTAGCTACTTTCCACTCTGCTCACCTCCCCACCTCGCCAGCCTTCCACCCTCCCCGCCCTGCCTACCCCCCTCCCCAGACAACCGCACCTCGCTGTGGGCTCCACTTTCCCGTTACCTCCATCTCTGCACCTGCTGCTTCCTACCATTGTGCCCCGTTTCAAGTCATTTCTCCCACGTCTGCTTTCACACCTCTGCCACCCTTTGGAATCTAGAGGGGAAAGGGCGAGTTTCAGAGGAGAATGAAAGCAAGGAGGTTTGCCCCTTTCCTCCTGCCCTCTGCCTGCCCTCCTCTCCTCTTTCTCCTCTTTCTCGGATACTGGGACAAGTGTCAAGGAGAGCTGAAGAGACACCGCCCCATAAGCAAAGCGGTGGCTGCAGGGAGAGGGGACAAGGAAGAGGGTGACCAGGGGAAACCTGCCTGGGCAATCAGTCACACCTGAGGGAAGCCCCGCCCACCACGGCGGGCCCCGCCTCCCCCTAAGTGGCCCCAGAGGCTCGGCCTGGCCCCGCAGCCCGGCCCCGCCCCAAGTCCGAAGGGTCCCAGCCCTGGGACCTTGGGAGGACCCGGTTTCTCGGTCACGCTAGGCCACTGGCCTCAGGGAAAGACAGAGGCCAACTGTTCCCATCAGGGCGACCCACCACCCTGCCTCCACCCCCGCTGGAAGACTCTCCCCTCGCCTCCTTGCGCGGGTTGGGGGAGAGGAAGGAAAGTGCGCCGCCTCTGCGTCTTTTCTCCTCGCAGGTAATTTATGGCTGAGAGCGGAGCAGATGGCGGGTAATTTAGCAATTACCGTGTGCGGGAACGGGACTCGCGCCTCCACATGGAAACCAAAGATTCCTTGCCGCAGTCTCATCTTATTTTCTGCCTGTTTTCTCTATTTCGTCTCCCGCTGCCCCCCACCCCCCCGCCACACTTTGCTAAATCCCAAAACTCAAGGGGAAGACATTTTCTTCTAGGGGTCCCTTTTCATCCTGACCCCTCTCAACCTCAGGCATAGGATTTCTGCCTCAGGAAATAAGACGCAGAGTGCTCTGCTCACTGGAAGTTCTTCCTCTCTTCTCACCTTAATCTTTCTTGCTGCTACAAGTGATCATACTGTCCTGAGAGATTGTGGGGCTCCCTCCCAACCGTCTCTCCTCTCCCCACTTTTTCAGGTTTTCCATAGTATTTCTCCCAAATAACTGGGTTCTAGATCCCAAGTTTCAGAAGAGGCTTCTGAACTCCAAGGTCAACTCCAGGGTCGAGGAGTCTGGGTATCTGTATGGGCCGCAAGAGAGATGCAGTGATTATTAAGATGAGTGTGGTCTGAAAGCCCTGTGGAGCTCTGTACGCACACTGAGTGTACAGTAAGTGTGAAATGGCTAGTTGAGAAGCCGGGTGGTAAGATGAGGGAGGGGACAGGGAACAGGAATGAGTCTGAAATGCCTCCTTCCCATTCCACTCCCTTCCTCTCTGGGCCATCTGGAGAAAGGATGCTGTAAGACAGGCCCTGAGCCTGGAGACCTCCCTTAGATGTGGGGAGGGGGTGTCATCCCCTCAATCTGCCTCCACCCAGCCCAGGCGGCCAGGACACCCACAACCAAGCAGCTGTACTCCACACATGCCCTCTCTCTAGCCAGGACCCCCATATCTCTGACCTTCACTCTCTGACCCCTAATCCCGCACTCCAGCCTGAATGCTCCCATTGCAACAGGACCTTAGGTGACCTCTGGGCTCTGAAGAGCTGGCCTCTCAGGCTTTGAGACACCCTCACCACAACCTCCCCCAGCTCCTCCTCATTCCTCAACACCAGAGGAGCACTAATTAATTAGCGTGTGCAACCAGCCATGGGCACGATCTCGTTACTCACCACAGGGACCCGCTGTTAACATAGCAGACCCCCGGGGACGCGGGCACACGCCAATTACACAGCCAGCAGCTCGGCTAATCACGGCTCCTGGTGACACTGTGGCTCACAAAGGAATCCCCAGCTTCCCTCCCTCCACCTCCCCCTACACGTCTACCTCTGGGAACAGGAGGCTAGAAGGCAGAGGTGAAGACTGGTAGGGAAAAAGTTGAAACTTGCTGGGAAACAGGAGGCCAGCCACAGAGAAGCTGAGGGGAGAGTGGGAATGAAAAGTTGGAAAGAAAAGAGAATTTCCCTATGAATCACTTTAGGCTGTAAACAGCCACTGTGAAATTAGTAACTGCAGCAAGAGGAAGTACTGGCTAGACTACAAGAAGGACTTCCCAATGAGGTAGTGCTAGGGTAGAATTGAACCTGAAAAAGGGAAGCCTTTTTCCCTACAAGAAGGAGGCAAGAGAACATGGCCGTTGAGATGGAGGAGGAAGGGAGAGAGGAGAAGTTCCAGGAACTCAGGTATCTGGTACCATCCTGTCCCTCAGCTGCAGTTCAAGGGTACAGAGAGGAGGCGGCCTCACTGCAGACACAGATAGACGGCTTCCCTCCCACACACGTCCCATTGACTTTGCCATTCCGCTGTCACTCCACAGCTTCTCCGAGATTTAACATATTGACTCTCCGAGCTGCAGAAAATTGAATTTTCTTCATTACGACTGTCTCCCGACAAAAGCAGCTCATAAATTCTCCATCTTTTTCAGGCTTCCCACCCCCTCACCACCCAACATCTCTCCGGGGTAGTCACACATTTGAACATACCATTCACATGGGTGTAAAGACAAGGCAGGACCAGCACTCCCCACTGACATAGCATTCAACAAGGCTGGGCATTCACCCCCATCCCTCACTGCCCACGCATAGATCCAGTCTGCACTGCCATCGGAAATGAGGGTCCATGTCGTCCACAACCAGGAAGTATATATGTATTTGGTACACATGTGCTCCATGTAGCAGATACAGCTGGTCCATACCAGGGAACTAACAGGTCCCATGCCTCCGCCCATGCACGTACTTCTCCCATACCCCAACAGCAGACTCACAGATGACACTCCCACATGGGACAGAGACATACATCCTGAGATGCAGTATTCACTCCAAGTCCACCTTGGTGCGGCCTGGACATAGCTAAAGGCCCCTCCCCACAGTACTGGAATCCCTGCCCACACTCCCACCTAGGGACATGGCCACAGTGTGAAACATACGCAAGTCTGCAACTTTGCACAGATGTAGACACAAGGGAGGAGGGGAAACATCTCCTAGAACCTAGTGGGAGGCTTCCTTCACACCATAGCAACCACTCCTTTCTCCTCCCGACACTGCCCCGGCCCATACACAGGCTAAGCAGCTGGTCTTCCTCCAAGGACTGCAGCCTAGTGCCTCAGCAGTACTGCTTAAGGCTCAGACACCTACATCCCACCATCAAGCTATGTTGGCCTGGGCCCCCCACCCCAGCGTGTGCTCTCTCCATCTGACTCTCTGCCGCTTCAGCTCCAGGAACAGAATTGGGGGAGGGAAGAGGCTAGTTCTTTTGGTACCTGTGCCAGCCTGGCAGCTGAGGCTGTAATAGATGGGCAAGAGGCCAGGCTGATGGCCAGCACCATGTGGCTTATGCCCAGGGCCAGATTGGGGCGGGAAGTGGTGGGCTAGGTGCCCAGGCACTCCACCCTCCAAAATGCCACACAATCTGTGAGTGGAAAGAGACAAAAAGAGGGACCCAGATAGAAAAAGACAAGGACACTCCCTGAGACCAATCTCTGGCCCCTCAATAGCCATTCCATCCCCCACACCTCTGACCCAGGCACAAAAGAAAGTCACCATGAACAAGAGGGAAGCCAACCATTTATTTTCTTTTCAAGTATGACCAACCCAACCTTACACAACAGGAACTAGGGATTGTAGGGATGCAATTGGAAAAAAAAAAGGCTAAGAATGATTCCTCTATTAGGAGAGAGATTGAGACTTGGAGATGTCTCCATGCATTTTTATTTGAGCTAATTAATGTGCAAATGTTACAGACAATGCAGATGAACATCTATTCCCTTTGCAATCCCAACCCTGCTCCTCTTGGTATTAATTCATGCACACACAGACACACACACACAAACACACAATCTTTACCTATGATTGGCTCTTATGTTCTTCCCAGCACTTGAGTTTCTAAACCATCTTCCATCCTCTCCCTGAAAAGCAAGTTTGGAACTATATAAAGATGTCCAGGAAGGTTGGGCTCCACAGTGCAAGGAATGGCTTTCTGGAGACTCAGAGGTACTTCAAACCCTCTTTATCCAGAAGTAGAACAAGCTCCCCCCAATCCCAACCCAGCCCAGGCCTACCCCCAAACCTGCTCTTTCTGCCAAGGTCCCCTCAGGGAGGGACTACCATCCACTCAGATGCCCAAGCCAGGAACCTGGGATCAGACATGACTCTTTCTTCTCCCCAGGTGGCACCAGGAAATCTGTTGCATATATTAAGAGACTTAAGTGTTCTTTTTAAAAGATAAAAGTATGACATTTTTTAGGGTCACATTTGCACAGGCATCAAAATGCCTACTGTAGGCCGAGCGCGGTGGCTCAAGCCTGTAATCCTAGCTCTCTGGGAGGCCGAGGCAGGCAGATTGCTCGAGGTCAGGAGTTCGAGACCAGCCTGAGCAAGAGCAGACCCCGTCTATACTATAAATAGAAAGAAATTGATTGGCCAACTAATATAGAAAAAAAAAAAAAATTAGCCGGGCATGGTGGCACATGCTTGTAGTCCCAGCTACTCGGGAGGCTGAGGCAGGAGGATTGCTTGAGCCCAGGAGTTTGAGGTTGCTGTGAGCTAGACTGATGCCACGGCACTCACTCTAGCCTGGGCAACAAAGTGAGACTCTGTCTCAAAAAAAAAAAAAAAAAAAAATGCCTACTTTAAAAATCAAAATATTCTGCTTTCCTCTCCTTCATCCTTCCCATACATCCTCTAAATATCTCTTGTATCTATCCACTTGGCTCCATTCTCTCCAGCAGATGAAGCCAGTTCTCAGCAAGATGACTGAGCTGCCTCCCTATTGTGTTCTGAGGCTCTCTCCATTCCCATTGCACTGTGGAGGCCAGAGAAGCACAGGGGACATGCCCAGCCACCGTTTCCTGGGGAGAAATATTTTGAAACTGCCAGAAAGGTGATAGAACTGCAAAATACATTAAATTAGCTACTTAATTCGTGATCACCACACAGCTATTTATTTTATGACAGGGTAAAAATTTTCAAACTTTTTTTACCGATAGAATATAAAAATAAAGAAAAACTACAATTATATGAATAACACGATCTTTAGGGAAATGGACAACTTCCATAACCAATCAGCACATGGCCTAAGGCCCCACCATTTGGTTGGCTGGGTTCCAATCTGGTCTTTAGCAGGGTGTCTTTGGCTATGTGTGGCTCACAATGTTGGTGCTCTGTAAATTCCAGTGGAATGAATGAGAGACAAATAGAGATATGAGTGTGTGACCAAATTAGAATCGGTTAAAAGTCTTCTCAGGTATTTTTTCTCCCAGGACAGGCCTACTAATTCTAGAATGTTGACTCAACCTATGTTTATAGAGAGTGGAATGGGCACTTGGCTAAATTCTATCTCCAGCCTCTTTGCAATGAGATGAGGCTGTATAACTGGTTCTCACCAATGGAATATAAGTGGAAGTGATGTGTTACTTCCACGCTGTGAAAGTTTAGAGTGGTGGTGCCTTCTCCACATGCTCACTCTTCCCCATCTGCTGGCAGGATGACACCTGGGCAACCTGAAGCCACATATTTAAGATGGCAGATCCACAGCATGAACAAATCTGGATTCTTGAGTCACCTGGCCACAAATACCCACATTAGACTTATGTGGTACATAAATCTCTAGCATATTAAGACCTGAGATCTGGGGGTTGTCTGTTGCAGCTGTTATAGCTACCCTAATACAAGAATCAAGGTAATGAGGCCAAATGGCAAGAAACCAGGCTTTCAGCACTGTTGAATTTGGACTGTGATGGATGCAGAGGGCACAGAAGAGCACTCAGAAGTCTGAAATTCTTGAGTTAAATCTCACACTAGCTATGTGACTTTGGTCAAGCTGTTTAATATTTCTGAACTTTGCTTTCTTCATTGATAAAAATTATATAATAATATGATCCACTTCACAGTATTAGTTGTGAAGATCAAAGAAATCCAAGAATGTAAAAAGTCTTTAAAACTAGAAAGCTACAAATGTTCACTGGCTATTATTCCAGCCGTTGATCCACAATGCTTATTAAAAGTCTGTTTAGGGCCGGGCGCAGTGGCTCACGCCTGTAATCCTAGCACTCTGGGAGGCCGAGGTGGGCGGATTGCTTGAGGTCAGGAGTTCAAAATCAGCCTGAGCAAGAGTGACATCCGTCTCTACTATAAATAGAAAGAAATTAATTGGCCAACTAATATATAGAGAGAAAAAATTAGCCGGGCATGGTTGTGCATGCCTTGTAGTCCCAGCTACTTGGGAGGTTGAGGCAGTAGGATCACTTGAGCCCAGGAGTTTGAGGTTGCTGTGAGCTAGGCTGACTCCACGGCACTCACTCTAGCCTGGGCAACAAAGTGAGACTCTGTCTTAAAAAAAAAAAAAAAAAAAACAGTCTGTTTAATGAATATGAAAAATGAATGAATGAACATGGATGAATGGATGGATGAGTTATCAGGACCACATCTTGTTCCCTGCTAATAAAGGACTAAGATGATCTGAACACTTTAATACTAGAGTGGGTTTATGGAGTGAAGGAGGAGCTGCAGACCTGAGAATTACTGAGAACTCTAAACCACCCTTCCACCCAGCCCAAGGTAAATGGAGCCAAAGAACTAAGAGGACAAAAGAAAATGGGCAGAGTGTTTAAAGAAAAGCCCCCCCAAATCAATTCTTCCCTGAAATTATGTTAATGTTTTTCCCACTTCCCACAGAGTTCACAGTGTGGAGACATTAGTAACAGCATACAATATCTGATAGAGCTGCTTCTGTGTATTTGTAAAGCACCCAGCAGAGTGCCTGGCACATGGCAGACATTCAGCAAATACTAGCCATTATTGTTTTCTTAGAAAGCATGTTGTTATATAGAAAAAGTATGGGTTTCAGAATAAGATTGATCTGAGTGACCTTGGGCGAGTTACTTTTAAAGTCTCAGTTTCTTCATCTGTAAAATTTGGATAGCACCTTGCATGGTTCTCATGATGATTCCTTCAGTGAAAGAAAACCTCTCAAGTAGCAGGCATTCAGCTAGTGGTAGTAGCTCCTCAAAGCATTCAAGAGTTCAGGACCAGCTTCCATTCAACATTTATTATGCAGCAAGCACTAGGATAAATGAGGCACTACCAGAATTAGGACTTTTACAAAAGAGAAAAGAGACTTAAAACTCTAGGGAAATTGGATTCACTTTTCAGCAGCTCCTTCCACAGCTCTAGAGAGCCTTTCAACAATCATGACAATTATCCCCCCTCCCTGAATGAGAAGTTAGCCTATACTCTGAAAAAACCAACAGTCTCCAAATCTTCCAACCTCACTCAGAAGTATTATTTGATCACTATAACTGCAACTTCCACCTGTCTTCACAATATCATTCCCCTTGTTCAGAAGAATCATCAGTGACTAACTTCCCATTCCTGATGGGAATCAAGTCCAAACCTTTAACCTGATATACTGATTAGAAAAACACTAAAAATAAACCACAACTTTCAAATGGTATAACAAAATAGAAATTGATTTATTGGTCAAGTGAAGTCCAAAACACAGGATCCTGATTAGCAGGCAGCTCTCTGCCAAGTAATGACTCAGGGAACCAAGTTCCTTTCATCCTGTGGCTCCACTGTCTTTCACATGTGGCCTTCAGGATCACTGTGCTCAAGGTTATCTTCCTCAAGCCAGAAAAGAAAGAAGATGAAGGATCTTTGGGAGGTTTCATAGGCCAGACCTGGAAGTGCAACACATTGATTAAAGGAAAAGCTGAAAATGTGGTCCAGTTGTATGTCCAAGAAAAAGAAAAAAACAGGTTCTCATAAACACATAGCAGGCTCTGCCTCACCTTGCATTCAAAATCCTCCTCACTCTGGCTTAAACTTACCTTTCAAACTTTATTTTCCATTATCCAACTATGGCTATTAGCTCTGCTGCAATAACAACCAACCCCTAAATCTCAGTGTCTTACAACAACATATATTTATTTCTGACATGTATATATATGTTGTGGGTAGGCTATCACTCTGCTCCATTGGTCTTCTTATTCCAGGACCCGGGCAGAAGGAACAACCCTCATGTGGAATATGCCCATTCTAGTGGGAGGGAAGAACAAGAAATGGAAACTCACATACTCGAACAGGGCATGAGTCACATATGCTCACATCCCACCAGCTAAATCATGAAACATGACCAAGCCCAAAGAAAATTTAATGAGACTCCTTCTATAGAAGATACTCAAGTCACATGGCAATGGGCAGGGAAGGAGAGAGGAAATAATTTCAAACAATAAGTCAATCTACGACTACCATTTTCCATCCAAAATACATGGCAGACATTACCCACCACTCTTTCCTCAGAATCCTTCTCAACACAATATTCCAGGCATTACCAATAATCTTTTCATGACAAAAAAATAGTTGAAATTGATATGTTATTCTTATGTGATCCTCTAGGCTCCAGTAAACATTATCTATTCTCACCTCTGAATCTTTGGTTTGGCCTAGAATAAGCTGAACCCTTCCCAGTGCCCATCCTGCCAAACAATCCAAATTTAATCTATCCTTCAAATATCTATATTTTATATTTATTCTATCAATAAAATTTATCAAATACCTAACATAGAACCTAACAAATATATTTGTTGAATATGACTCTGTTTTACATTACCTTGTGCTTTGTACTGAGCACATGAATGCTCAATGAAATTTGTCTCCTGCTAATTAATAGCACTATTCCTTAGAACAATGGGAGTTAATATCACATTCTGGGTGGAAGACAAAACCAAAAACACTTGAGACTTCAGTCTTTGAACAAGCTTCAATTTTTTTTTTTTTTTTTTTTTTGACAGAGTCTCACTCTGTTGCCCAGGCTAGGGTGCCATGGCATCAGCCTAGCTCATAGCAACCTCAAACTCCTGGGCTCAAGCAATCCTACTGCCTCAGCCTCCCGAGTAGCTGGGACTATAGGCATGTGCCACCATGCCCAGCTAATTTTTTCTATATATTTTTAGTTGGCTAATTAATTTCTTTCTATTTTTTAGTAGAGACGGGGTGTCACTCTTGCTCAGGCTTGTTTCGAACTCCTGCCCTTAAGCAATCCTCCTGCCTCGGCCTCCCAGAGTGCTAGGATTACAGGCGTGAGCCACCATGCCCAGCCCAAGCCTCACTCTTATCCCATCCCAGGACCTTGAGCCGTGTCCTCATCCAGAAGCTTGTTCCCTAACTCATAAATCCTGACTAATGACACAGGCACATTGCCTTAATGTTTATAGAGCCCAGTAACTTATTGCTAAGTGCCTAGAAATCTTCAAAAGAAAGGCACCCAGGGGCAGACACCCCATGCAGTCATAAAAGCAAAACACTCTCCCAAAACTTGGAAAAGACAGAGGTTCCATAACTTAGTGCAGCAGAGAACTAAAGTAGGTACATGGGAGGAGGAAATCAATCCTTAGATTGTAATTTCTTAATAGAGACAGGGAGAGAGATAATATTGAACGCCTCAGATTAGAGGGGTGGAGGATGGGGAGAGGAGGACAGGATGCCCAAGTCTATAATGTGACTTGGGATGTGTGAGAAGTGCCCATCTTTCATCTCACCTAAATAAAAACCGGAACAACAACATGTATTGTTATTCTAATTAAGCCAGTTAAAAGGCTTGGGCAAACAGGCTCCCGTAAGTGGCTTGTTTGTGAATTGTGACAAGTCCTGAATTATGCTAGGCTGTCTTTTCAACTTCATTCTTTTCATTCCACCGCTCCCACCAACACCTCCGGCAAAGCATCCTCTTCCTAGACTCCCAAAGCCACTCTAGGGAAGTTCAGGCCAGGTATGAGTGCTGTCATGTTGTCAGGTCCCTTGCCACTGAATTCCTCAAGTTAAAAAAATGGTCAGCCTCCCAGAACACATAGTTTTTACAAGGCCTATCTCCGAGACTGAAGCAAGGAAGAAACCGTTGTCCTGTCCTCAAGTTGTGGTTGGCTGTGGGGTAGCGACAAAAACAGCTCTAGAGCACTTCTACCATTTTATAACTTTGACAGTTTTAAGCAGCTCCTTAATCGTTCTGGGCTCGTTTCTTCCTCCGTAAAGTGTGGATAACACTAATACTTTTCTCACACGTGGTTGGGAAAAGTGAAGGAGAAGGCTAACCAGAAAGCGTTCTGCCCACGGTAAATCGTTATACAGAAGGCGTTAGAGGTGCAAATCCTCCCCATCCCCCAACAATGCACGTTACAAACCAGCAGTCACCACTAATGCTGCCGGCCGCCTCCTAAGGAATCATGGGCTGTGAAGTCCTTTGGTGGCCACACCCTCGTTTGCTGTCATGGAGGCGAGAACTACGCCTCCCAGGATGCCGCAGTGAGGCCGCCGCCACGAGCGCCCTCGTCTCCGCCCCCCCTGCGCGCGGCCTCCTGGGATGCGTAGTCCCAGGACCCACCAGACCCGGCAGCAAAGCGCGCGGAAGAACCACAAGCCCCAGAAGGCCTCGCGGCCACTCTTCTCCCTCCCCTCAGCAGTCGGAGTGCTGTTTTTGTTGTTGGTGAAAGGTGAGGGGAACAGCTGATCCGTCTGTGGGTAAGAAACTTGGCCTAATTCGGGGGCGATCTTATGCGAGAGGGGTCACTGCACTTTCCAGTCTGTGAAAAGATGATCTAAGGGAACTGTAGAAGGGGGATACAGGAGCGTCTGGGCTTTAACACTTTCTGTACTGGAGAAGCCAGACCCACTGTTTTGGGAGTTCTTGGTTTCAAGGGGGCCCTGAACAGGGGGGATGCCTCCTCATTGTCCTCGTCTTCTTCTCAGACCTTTGCAAAGCTTGATACGCTTAGGGGAGTTTGAAGGAGCTTAAATCTTTCCTTATTGTGTCTCGGGAAAGCCTTGGCCACCACAAACTGTCCTTCTGTCCCCTGCCCGAATCCAAAGGCCTTCACTACGCTGAATCCCTGGGGGACGAGGGAACTTTCCAAGTTGTAGAATGTCGAGGAACTCTAGAGCCTCCCAGAGTAGGGGGTGGGAAACCCTCTCCCCCATGTGAACATCTGAATCTGTCTACACACCTACACTTTAGGTGCCCAGAACTTTCAGGCATGGAGAATATTTACAGCTGTTACGGATTTTCTTTGTGGGCAGTATTTATTTGAGGGTTCTCTAGGCTTAGATCTTTGGGGACAATTCATACACACCCACACCCCCTTAGAAGACTGGAAGAATTGTATTTGGAGAAAACATAGATTAGTTTTAACTAGGAGTTTTTCAGAGAGATGAAAATCCAAAGAAATTTTTTGTCTTCAATCTCTGTTTTGGAGGGAGAAGTTGCTACTTTTTATATTGCTAGCCTACCTTTCTCCACTGAGTTTCTGTTTTCTTTTAAAGGTCCTATCCCTCTGACTTAAGCCTGTGGATTTGTGATGTTTGGGGGCATGCACATGACTAGTGGTGATGGCTGATTAGACACATCAGCTGCTGCTGCCACAGGAAGCATAGTGGGCTGGAGAGGAGAGATGAATAAGAGTGCCATCTGACAGGCCTGGGCTGAGGAGTTCTTTTGATTTTTATTATTATCTGTCCTCACCCAACCCTCATATTTTCCAATTAACTCTCCCCAGCTAACTTGGAACACCCCTTCCTCTCAACCTCATCCTATATCATGTCTCCAACTACCAACCCAAACAAATGGGAAGCTTGAGACACTTAGAATTGAGGCTAAGGGAAGCAGAGAGAAAACGAGAAAGGAAATAAAACAGTGAAATGGGCAGTTTTCTAATCCTGCTGCAGACAAAATCTGGAGAGAAGAATGTTAGGTTCTTTTTGATCTTTCCCTTGTTTTAACACTAAATATACATTTCCCCTTCTTGGGGCCCCCCATTTCCGACTTTACAGTCTGTTCCCTGCCCAGGGGTGGGGCTTTCCTGGCTCCAGGCCCCCACATTCCATCTCCCCACACCACCACGTTCCTGCTAAATGTTTCACTCCACCCTTGAAGCTGCCGCCTCCAGAATTCTTGACTTCCTGGAATAATAAAGTTGAGGGATAGAACCTGTCTTTCCTTATCCTCCCCTTCCCTTGTCTCTTGGATGAGAGCAGAAGCTTTCTGCTTCTCTAGAATTCATAGGGGTAGACAGCTCAGAGAAGGGAAGAGGACTGAGACCTCAGGAGCCTGAAGATTGGGCTGTTGGTTGTCTCTGCCCCCTCTACCCCCCCAGCCATATTCCAGCTCTGAAAACTCAACCATTCCTTTCAGGGATTAGTTGAGGTCATAACTCAGGATCATAATTCACTCTTGTGTACAGCTGAGTCGACAAGATTAGGAGTAGGTAAGGAGACCTGCTCAGAATGAGAGGGCCCCACATCTCAGTTGGATTTTGAATTCAAGAGCCAGAAGATATGAGAGATGGGACAGAGAAATGGAGGGTGGAGTATTTAGAATGCTCATGGAGATTAAGAGGTGAAAAGAAGGGACTGAAGGGAGCAGAGCCTGGGATACTGAGATTTAGTTGGTCAATGGGGGAGTGAAAAGAGAGCAAAAATTAGATCTGAACTCTAAGAAGGGTCTATGATCCAGAGAGGGTACATTGTGAGACAAGGTGGGGACTGACTTGGAAAACCAGACCTATGTCCTACAGACTAAGAGTGATACCTCTAAAAGGTCCTAAAACCCTCAGGGGATAGAAACCAGGTATGCCTTCATCTCTGGGCATAGTGGCAGGGGCTGTGAGTGGGTGGAGGTATAATGTAAGGGGAAGGAGGTGGAGTGGAGAGGCTTTAGCTTATCAACACTTTTTTTCATAGGAGAGCAGATATCTCAAGGGCAGAAAGAATGGAAGAATCGTCATTAAGCCGGGCACCATCCCGGGGTGGAGTCAACTTTCTGAATGTAGCCCGGACCTACATCCCCAACACCAAGGTGGAATGTCACTATACCCTTCCCCCAGGCACCATGCCCAGTGCCAGTGACTGGATTGGCATCTTCAAGGTATCCCTGGAACCATTTTTGGCTTAGGTTTATGGGCCATGGTTTGGTTGGACTAAGGGGAATCATTGATTAGGTTCTTAGATTCTCAACCTCAGGTTAGAGAAAAAGGGAGAAAGATGTCACAGATGATAGAGGCCACCTGTATAAGCAAAGCTCATCTTCTCCCCATCTTAGCCTTGCTTACTCCTGACACATTCGTGTCTGTCCCCTTTTCCTGTCTCTTGCCATCATTGCCACTGTAGCTCTGTCCTGTCCCCCTCATTCAATCCCTCAGCCCTTTCCACCATCCATAGGTGGTAGTTCTGTCACCATTGCCCTCTCCTACCTTGGGCTTTCTCAGGTGGAGGCCGCCTGTGTTCGGGATTACCACACTTTTGTGTGGTCTTCAGTGCCTGAAAGTACAACTGATGGTTCCCCCATCCACACCAGTGTCCAGTTCCAAGGTACAAGGGAAGATGGAAAATGGGGAGGGAAGAGCCAAGGGAGTAGAGATTTGGAAGAAGGTATTGGGCTCAGAAACATAAAAGTTAGGCACAGAGGACAAGGAAATATAAATGCAAATAAATACACAAGAATATGCAGCAGGGCCCAGCAGATGTGGAATCATGGGATTATTACAGAATCAGGGGCTTAGAAGGAACTTTAGAGGGCATCTAGTCTCACATCCTACCCAAAGGAGGAGGAACTCCTATTATGGAACTAGGGGGTAGGGAAGAGGGAAAATAACATTATGTGTTGAGAAGAGGATGGTCGTAAGATTCTGAAAAACCTGGGTTCAAATCTCAACTCTAAAATACTGACAGGCTGATTGGCCTCACATAACCTCCCTGCTTCTGTTATCTTAATAGTAAAGGGCTTATAGGGACACTAAGAGGATTTAAAATGATCCAGATGAAGCTGTTAGCACAGTGTCTGGTACATGGTAGGCATTCAGTAAATGGTAACTAGCATTATTATGATTATGATTGAGGGAGAGTAAATTTGGGAGAGGAAGGAGAGGGCTAGGCAGAAAGGAGGGAGAAGAGTATCTCCCTCCAAGGGACAGAAATAGTATGTGGGAGGTAGATAGGAGAGAAAACAGGGCTCAAGGGGCTGAGCCAAGGACAATGAATAATGTGGTACACTAAGGGAAAGGGGGACCTGCTAAGAACTTGAGGACCTGGGATCATACTGGGCTCTTGGGGCCGTTTTTCCCACAGCCAGCTACCTGCCCAAACCAGGAGCCCAGCTCTACCAGTTCCGATACGTGAGTCGCCAAGGCCGCGTGTGTGGGCAGAGCCCCCCTTTTCAGTTCCGAGAGCCAAGGCCCATGGATGAACTGGTGACCCTGGAGGAAGCAGATGGCGGCTCTGACATCCTCCTGGTTGTGCCCAAGGCAACTGTGCTGCAGGTGAGGAAAGAGCAGCAGAGTTGCTCCAGGCAAGGGAGTGGGAGGACAGCATTGCAAGGGGCCCCTTCCCACTTCACCGTCCCCTCATCTGAAGCCTCAACTGAAGACCTCCTGGAAGTTATACAAAGTCCTGCCTCCTTGAATTGGAAATTATACAAAGTCTCAGTTTAACATAGACAGACAGGAACAGGTAAGGCAGGAAAGCAAGCCACTCACAGACCTGTGTAACCCAAGATTTGCTAAGAACTTTTCAAGCCTTCCTTCTCCAAGGGCTGTATCCTGCCCTGAGCCCTACAGGAAGATCCAGATGGTGGAGAGAGGAAACATTGCAGGAAACATTCAGAGGAAGTGGGGAATAAGACCTGCTTCTAGGACAAGTGAAGAGTGAGAGCAGATAGGCAGGAGCCCAGACCTGTGCTGTCCAGTACCACAGGTGCTTAACCACTTCTTTTTTTTTTTTTTAATTAATTAATTTATTTTTTTGAGACAGAGTCTCGCTTTGTTGCCCAGGCTAGAGTGAGTGCCGTGGCGTCAGCCTAGCTCACAGCAACCTCAAATCCTGGGCTCAAGCGATCCTCCTGCCTCAGCCTCCCGAGTAGCTGGGACTACAGGCACAAGCCACCATGCCCGGCTGATTTTTATATTATATATATTAGTTGGCCAATTAATTTCTTTCTATTTTTATGGTAGAGACGGGGTCTCGCTCAGGCTGGTTTTGAACTCCTGACCTTGAGCAATCCGCCCGCCTCGGCCTCCCAGAGTGCTAGGATTACAGGCGTGAACCACCTCACCCGGCCAGCTTAACCACTTCTAATGTGCCTAATCCAAATTGGGATGTACCGTATGGGTGAAATGCATATCAGATTTTAAAGACATGGTATTTTAAAAAGAATGTAAAAGACCTCAATAATTTTTATATTGATTACATGTTGAAATGGATAGACTGTGTTAGAGTAAATTAATTTCACATGTTTCTTACTACTTTTTCTTAAAGGGCTACTAGAAAATTTTAAATTCTATATGTGGCTTGTATTATATTTATGTTGGGCCAAATAGAGAAGAACTAGGGAATGAAGGCAGATATTAGCAAGGAAGACTTCCTGAAGGAAGGCAAGGACAGGGCCAGATAGGGGAGAAGTACATCCTCCAGACAACGAAAGGCCTGATGAAGGCTCAGAAGGTGAGAATGAGTAGCTTTTCTGTGATTTAGACAAACCCCTGCCTTCTAGAACTCCAAGTCTAATAAATACACAGAGTCAACCCAAGAATAGGAAGAAGATGTTTCTATCTCACAGAAGTAAGAGATGTGTGAGCTTCTGTTCCGTGCTCTGTTTTCATATTGGTGATTCTCTTTTAAACCTTACAACAATTGAGACTAAGGGATCACTTTACAGATGAGGACACAGAGACTTAGAGAAGTTAAATAACTTGTTCAGAGACACATAGCTACCAAAGTGTGGTGATATACACCTGTTCCAGCTATTTGGGAGGCTGAGGTGGGAGGCTCTTTTGAGGCCAGGAGTTCAAGGCTACAGTAAGCCATGATTATGTCTGTGAATAGCCACTGAACTTCTTACTGGGCAACATAGCAAGACCCTATCTTTTTTTTTTTTAAGTCACATAACTAGTAAAAATTGCATTTGAGATTTAAACTTAAGTCTATCCAACTCCAGAACAGATAGGGTAAAATAAGGGGGAGCCATCTCTTGTCTGTGTTCATCGAGAAAGACTTGTGACGGAGAGATTCCTGCAGTTACAGAGTGAGGAACAGTAAGAGGGATGGATCAGTGAAGAGTGCTGCCAGCTAATGTGTCTGACTGGGTGGTGGGCAGGATTCAGTAGCACAACATGCTTCTGCTTAACTCACCTTTTTATAGCCCATACTGATGTCACCTCCCAACCCCAGAATGCATCTGGAGAATGATGGGGATGGAACCTTAGAATAGGTGCTTCACAAGCACACCCCCCTTTCCCATCCTGCCCCCTGTAGAACCAACTGGATGAGAGCCAGCAAGAACGGAATGACCTGATGCAGCTGAAGCTACAGCTGGAGGGGCAGGTGACAGAGCTGAGGAGCCGAGTACAGGAGCTCGAGAGGGCTCTGGCAACTGCCAGGCAGGAGCATGCAGAGCTGATGGAGCAGTACAAGGTAAGAGTTGGGCCAGATAGGGGACAGGGTCTGGTTGATCAGCCAGTTCCAATATCTGAACCCAGTGAAAAGAGGCAAGGAAAGATGTTAGTGGGCCTTTAAGGTGGTTCTGGCATCAAGGAAATAGGATTAAGGGGAACAAGTGGGATTAAACTTACTATGACAAGAGTCATGTCCCAAACTTGTAATGAGATTCAGTTCTTCGAACAAAGGAATGCTGGGATAAGGTGGGGGTGGCCATCTTCTCAAGAAAGGGAATGTTCCCTTAGAGTTTCTTTTGCAAGGAAGGTGATGGAAAAGGAGGGTAGGAGACGTCAAACTCTGGCGTGCTTCTCCTAAGCCTTTGTTCTACCAGTTGAGAGATGAGTGTCAACCTTCCTCTTCTTCTGGGGGACCCTTAATTCCAGGGGATTTCCCGGGCCCATGGGGAGCTCACAGAAGAGAGGGACATCCTGAGCCGGCAACAGGGAGACCACGTGGCACGCATCCTGGAGCTGGAGGATGACATCCAGACCATCAGTGAGAAAGTGCTGACAAAGGAGGTGGAGCTGGACAGGTGAGGGGAACTTCCTTACTCCCATAACTTCCCCTCACTTCCCGTGATGCCTGAACTCCAGCTTCCTGTTTCAGGAAGGTAAACCTGTTCTCTGTCTCACATGGTTTCTCTTTCCCTTCTCAACCTCACTTGGGGTATTCCAATTACAAGGGATATCTTCTGTCTCACTCTCTTCCATCTTTCCTAACACTATTCTGTATTCCTCACCTTCAGAGATAATCATAGTTATTATACCACGTATTGTGGTGATAACTAAGCAAGAGCTAGGACTAGAGGATTTGGAAGAAGAGAATGATAGTCAGCACAAGATAAGACAGGATGGATTTCAAATTTTATCCCAGGAAATACAAGATTAGACTCTGGTCTTACTATTAAGATATGTTAGAACTGGTGATCCAGGAATGTTATGGAATATCTCCCCTGAAAAAGGTCATAAATCATAGAATCTTAGCATTGGGAGGAATATAAGGTATATAAGTAGATAAGCAAGAGAAGACCCCCTCAGGAGGCAGCCTCTTCCAATATTAGATAGCTGTCACTTTTTTATCTCTTGTGTTGAGCTAAAACTCTGCTCTCAAATAATTTGCCAGTGGGTCTTGGTTTAAATGTCTGGAGCCACAAAGAACAAATTTCTTTCTTCTACCAGAAAACTGTTATTTCAACCAAATAGCTTAAATATTGACCACCACCTCTCGTGTCTATCCTTCAAATTTTCATCAGGTTAAACATTCTAGTTTTTTCACTCAGCAAATGATATAGTTAAGTTTCGTTCAGTACTGGTAGATTTGATATTGTTAAAAAAAAAAAAAAAAAAAAACTCTTTAAAGGCAAGAGACATTCTGTGCAAGGCCCAGAGTAAAAAGTAAGTTGATCTGAGAGGCTTCTTCAGGATATGGTAGTCTTACCCTAGGGAGATATTAGATGTCTCTGTTCTAAGTCATGGAGCAGAAAAGCAGGGATCAGACTGAACATCTGGAATAGATTGGGTATTGTCTAGACCAGGGGTCAGCAAACTATGGCCCATGGGAAAATCTAGCCTGTCACCTGTTTTTGTGCAGCTCACAGGTAAGAATGGTTTTAATGGTTGGAAAACAAATTAAAAGAAGAATATTTTGTGACAAGTGAAAATGTATGAAACTCACATCTCAGCATGCATAAATAAAGTTTTATTGGAACACCATGCTCATTTATCTACATATTGTCTATGGCTGCTTCCCCACAACTGTGACAGAGTTGAGTAGTTGCCACAGAACCTGCATAGCCTCCAAAGCCTAAAATATTTGCTATCAGGGCCTTTACAGAAAAAGTCTGCCAACTTTTGACCTAGATCAAAAGTTTATAATTACTAATGACTGCCCCTTGTCTGGAAAAGACTGCATTCTAGTCTCTAGATTGAGTGAAAACAAGCAAGACCCATCAGTAGAACATTCCTTAAAATGTTACATAAAAAAATAAGAAAAATTATTTATTTCTAGATTGTGCCCCAGAACCTGGAATCTTGGGTTCTTGGGGCTTAGACCTGGATCATTTGTTTGGGAATTTAAGCATGCCAGCGTGAAGTGGAGGTCTGGGCCTAGAGGAGCACCAGTAGAAGAGCACAAGACAGAGGTCTAAGTCCTTCATTCTTTCTCTAGGTTACCAGATTATCTGACATGTCATCCCCCCACTCACAGGGTTAGAGACACAGTGAAGGCCCTGACTCGGGAACAAGAGAAACTTCTTGGGCAACTAAAGGAAGTGCAAGCAGACAGGGAGCAAAGTGAGGTAAGGAGCTAAGGGTTGGTTTATTTCTCCATTGTTCAGCCAGTATTGATTGAGTCCCTTCTGAGTGCTGGGCACCAAAGGGAATAAAAATGTGAAGAATATGTTGCATGCACTCTACTAGGGAAGATAAGGCATGTACCCAGATCAGGATAAGAAGTGTCACAAGACAAATCTAATAAATTATCATGGAGCTTTAGAGAGGCGGGTGAAAGCACATCTTGTTAGACATTAGAAAAGTCCCTTTAAAATGGAGTTTGACTAGCCTAATACTTTCAAACCTTTTTAGCAAGAGAACCCTTTCCTCTCCACCCACCAGTGAAGTTTTCATCTTATGTGGAACCTCACTGAATAAAGATAAACAATATTTTTTAATATAAACATTTTTATAAATTCAAATGTATAACATTTACTTATAAGGTAATAAAAACAATTAAGTAATTCTGATGGAAACCAAACTTTGAAATTAGAGGTTATGGATGACTGTTCTGTTTGCCTCAACAATGAATGTATTTTATTTTATTTTATTTTATTTTTTTTTTGAGACAGAGTCTCGCTTTCTTGCCTAGGCTAGAGTGAGTGCCGTGGCGTCAGCCTAGCTCACAGCAACCTCAAACTCCTGGGCTCAAGCGATCCTCCTGCCTCAGCCTCCCGAGTAGCTGGGACTACAGGCATGTGCCACCATGCCCGGCTGATTTTTATATTATATATATTAGTTGGCCAATTAATTTCTTTCTATTTTTATGGTAGAGATGGGGTCTCGCTCAGGCTGGTTTTGAACTCCTGACCTTGAGCAATCCGCCCGCCTCGGCCTCCCAGAGTGCTGGGATTGCAGGCGTGAGCCACCGCGCCCAGCCTGTATTTTATTTTGGTTGTACAATATTAAGAACATCTGAGTCACACACAAGTAGGTGCAAATGATAACAGTTTTTAAACTGTCCACCTTGAAATCTCAGTTTACTCTTTAATTCAATAGAAACTTTATTCTGAGGTTTGCACAAAAATGAATTAACCTGGAAGCACATGTCTATGGATTGGTGATCTCCAATATGTTAGCTTGTGAGTTTGTGTGTTGTTTTTAACAGAATTTTTTTTTTTTTTTTTTTTTTTTTTGAGACAGAGTCTCGCTTTGTTGTCCAGGCTAGAGTGAGTGCCGTGGCGTCAGCCTAGCTCACAGCAACCTCACACTCCTGGGCTCGAGCAATCCTTCTGCCTCAGCCTCCCGAGTAGCTGGGACTACAGGCATGCGCCACCATGCCCGGCTAATTTTTTATATATATATCAGTTGGCCAATTAATTTCTTTCTATTTATAGTAGAGACGGGGTCTCGCTCTTGCTCAGGCTGGTTTTGAACTCCTGACCTTGAGCAATCCGCCCGCCTCAGCCTCCCAAGAGCTAGGATTACAGGCGTGAGCCACAGCGCCCGGCCTGAATTTTTAATAATTTAGAAGAAGTTCAGATCAAATATTTTCAGGTTATAGCTTCCTCAGAACCTTGTGTTTGTGTGGAAGATGGTCTAAAAACCCTTTGCTCAGCAGTGAGAATAGGTAGAATTTGAGCAGTGATGAGAGGGAGGCTATCCTAGAAACAGAGAAAGACGGGAGCAAAGGCTGAGAGGCCAGAACACTCAGGGCAGTTGGATATGTGGATGAAGAGTTTGAGATAAGGCCTAGCTCAGACTGGGGAGAATCTTCAGTTTAGTCATCATCGGTAAGCAGTTAAGAGGCTTTGATGGTTTTCAAGTAGGGGTGATGTGTACTTAAAGAACTGTACTTAAATAATCAGAACTGTACTTAAAGAAGATTAATCTGATTGCCCTGTGGCAAATGAGCTAGTTATGAGGTTATTCAGTAGTCCAAGCAAGAAATGACCAGAGCCTGAGCTAATGTGGTTGTGGCAATAAAAGGAAAGAAAAGATGGTGTGACCAGAATGGAGGATGGAGAAGCAATAGGCTTTTCTGTGGGCTGCTAGGGAGAGGCAGAGCCAAGCATGGCACCAAGGGATCCAGCCTGGGTAGGTAGCACCATGGAAGTAGGAAAGACTGGGGTAGGGTGGGAGATAGACTATGCTGAGTTTGAGGGACCTATGAGACATCCAGACTGAGCTTTGTTTTAAGAGGAAGAGTGGAGAAGCAGAAATGGGACATGGAATACCTGCCTGTAAGACCCCAGGCTGTGATATTGGATACCTCATTTCAGGAGCTAGAGACTGGATGTTCAAGATTGAATCCCTCTGAGCTGAGAACCCAAGAATGGCTGGCAAGAGTTGAATGCTTGAGTGTGTGTTAAATCTGAACTTTGACCTCCCTCATCACAACATTCACCTCCCTGGCCACACCAACACATATACCCCTTTCCTTACCTGCTTTCCACTTCCATCAGGCTGAGCTCCAAATGGCACAACAGGAGAAACATCGCTTAAATTTGGAGCTGCAGGAGGCCAAGAGCCGGCAAGAGGAGCAGGGTGCTCAGGTTCAGCGCCTGAAGGACAAAATGGCCCAGATGAAGGATACCCTAAGCCAGGCCCAGCAGCGGGTGGTGAGTGAAGGCCCCTAACCAACAGAAAGCAGTGAAAAGTTCAAGGGCTAGTTGTAGAAAAGTCAGGTGGCCAGAGAGAAGGGGAAAAGATATGGCTAAAGACTAGACAATGTAATCCTCAGTCCTGATGCAGTGGCAGGGGGAGGGTTACCCCTGGTTGACAAATGATTCACTGGGAACTCTGATCTCTGTCTCCTCCTTTCTCCTGAGGCTGACCTGGAGCCCCTAAAGGAGCAGCTTCGAGGGTCCCAAGAGCTTGCAGCTTCAAGCCAGCAGAAGGCCACCCTTCTTGGGGAGGAATTGGCCAGCGCAGCAGCAGCCAGAGACCGCACCATAGCTGAGCTACACCGCAGCCGCCTGGAAGTGGCCGAAGTCAACGGCAGGCTGGCCGAGCTCAGTTTGCACTTGAAGGAGGAAAAAAGCCAGTGGAGCAAGGAGCGGGCAGGGCTGCTGCAGAGTATGGAGGTAGAGGGATAAGGGAACCTGGGGGTCTGGTGGCCACCACCCCTACCTCTGTGGGGACTCCTACATGTGGACAGACCCTCTGGGAGGAGAGAAGGGAGGTTGAAAATCTTAGAGGACTCCGGGGTGGAAAGGGGCTTTGGGGGAGGTACACTTTACTTTCCAGGCATGACTCTCCCTAGCTAGGGTTTCCTAATCCTGATCACCATAGCACCCCTTTCTTGATTACTGTACTTGGTAGGGAAGCATTTTCTTTCCTGGGCTCCATGCCCTGCCATAAATGCCATTCCTGATCAGCACAACACCTTGCTGTCATGTCTTATCCTTTTTTTCAGGGGGTGTAGGAAATGAGGAAGGCAAAAAGGGGAAATTGCTCCAAAAACAATTCCATCAAATAAAGCAGCAGTCCCCAACCGGTTTGGCACCAGGATCCGGTTTCATGGAAGACAGTTTTTCCAAAGATGGGGGGTGGAGGCAGAGCACAGGTGGTGATGGGAGTGATGGGGAGCTGCTGTAAATACAGATGAAGCTTCGCTCACCTCCTGCTGTATGCCTGCCCCTTCCTAAGTTTCATAGAAGACAATTTTTCCACAGAAAGGGTGTGGGGGGAGTGGAGTTCTGCGGCCAAGTACCTAACAGGCCACAGACCAGTACCCGTCCAGTCCTCGGCCCAGGGGTTGGGGACTACAGCAATAAAGGAAGACGCACAATGAGGTAGGGTGCTGCTGCTGGTGGCATCCCCTTCCCTTCCCCTTCCCCCTCTCATTTTCCCTTTTGGTTTTCTCCCAGGCAGAGAAGGACAAGATCCTGAAGCTGAGTGCAGAGATCCTTCGACTAGAAAAGGCAATTCAGGAGGAGAGGACCCAGAACCAAGTGTTCAAGGCTGAACTGGCCCGGGAAAAGGATTCTAGTCTGGTGAGGCATCTAGCCACCATGTGTCCTGTCCTGTGGCCTCCTGAGGCATCAGTGCCCCTTATCTCTGTCTTGGATGTGGTCTCAGAAACGTTAGACACCCAGTTCTATGTTGGGCAGCATCTCACTTGCGCACTTCCAAGCCCTCATTGGTTTGAAATGTGCAATGTACCTTTCTGCTCTCAGGGCACACATTTTGGCTAGTAGGGGTGACTTAGCATAAATATAAAGTGCCCCCCTGCTAGGACCAAGGCCTCTGCAGTCTAGCCCAGAGGTAGTCATCCAGGTCTACACTTAAGAGGCAAAGACTAGGACTCAGACGACTGTGTCTCTGTGGCCAAGACAAGGGACTCCAGGAGGAACAGTGATGAGGACTCCCCTTTGTGTGTTGGAGGAGGAGGAGAAGAGCAGAGGCAGGGGGCGACCTGGTTCTAGGTTGTTGATCCAGGACCCAGAGCCCAGCTTCTTGGAGGTACATTCTAGGCTCTAGATTCTGTGTGGCCCTTTTCCCTCAGGTGCAGTTGTCAGAGAGTAAGCGGGAGCTGACGGAGCTGCGGTCAGCACTGCGTGTGCTCCAGAAGGAAAAGGAGCAGTTACAGGAGGAGAAGCAGGTGAGGACCCATAACTCAGGCCCTGTGGATGCCACAGTTGAGGACTTGAAGGCCAGAAATTTTGTATCTTTGTCATGTCTTGATTTAGAAACTGATATCTCTAAGAGGTCCCAGATGCTAAAAATGGGATCCTGGCTCCTCTTATTAGCTGACTCGGCAGGACACAGAAGGATTGCTAGAAGGAGGGATGTAAGGGACGAAGGAGGGCTGCTGGGTCTATGTGAAGTTACCATACCCTTCCATGAAGGCATCTAATCCTGGAGAGCCAAGAGTTCATCTCGGATATAAGGAAAGGCTCTGTAGGCCAGTAAGCTTGGCATCTTCCCAGCCTCCAGCACCTACCTCTTTCCTCCCCAATTCCAGGAACTGCTAGAGTACATGAGAAAGCTGGAGGCCCGCCTGGAGAAGGTGGCAGATGAAAAGTGGAATGAAGACGCTGCCACAGAGGATGAGGAGGCCACTGCAGGGCTGAGTCTGTACACCCCCAATCTTGTGACACCTCTTCCTCACTCCACCTCTCCCTTTTGAGGAAAGCTCCATGTGACCCTTCTGGGAGCTGCCTCTGCCTTTTATGTGTTTTGCCTTTTCGTTCCCAGTCCCTGGCCCCTGTTTATGTTAACTATATTCCTCATCCAGAGGAGACAGAGCTGATCCAACCCGCTGACAATGCCTGCTTCCTCTCCTACAGGCTGCCCGGCAGCTCTGACAGACTCTGAAGACGAGTCCCCAGAAGACATGAGGCTCCCGCCCTATGGCCTGTGTGAGCGTGGAGATGCAAGCTCCTCTCCTGCTGGGCCCCGAGAGGCTTCTGCTGTCGTTGTCATCAGCCAGCCAGCTCCCATTGCCCCCCACCTCTCAGGGCCAGCTGAGGACAGTAGCTCTGACTCGGTGAGCAGAAGCAGTAAGGAGAAGTAGGGCCAAACCCAAACGTCCCAGCCTCTAGAGCAAGAATTCTCAGCCACACTAAGAGAGGAGGCAGGCCCAGCCTCTCTTCAAGGCCACCAACGGATACCATCCCCAAACCCAGTCCTGCCCAATAGTCTCACTGCTTCTCCCCGACATTCATTCTCTTCCTATCCACCAGTCCCCATCGAAACGCCTCTCCTGCTGCTCTTTTCCCCTCTGGTCACTGTCCCAGCCTTGGCTGCTCTTCCCTTACCTGTCCCAGTGTGCTGCTCCCCCATCTTGGGAAACCATCCACAAACCCAACTCTGTCTTTTCGGTCCCCAGGAGGCTGAAGATGAGAAGTCAGTCCTGATGGCAGCTGTGCAGAGTGGGGGTGAGGAGGCCAACCTATTGCTTCCGGAACTGGGCAGTGCCTTCTATGACATGGCCAGGTAAGTGCAGCCAGGGGGACAGGAGGGAATCAGGAGCAAAGAGCATCGATGTGAACAGTCACCATGCCCTGCTCCCAGCCTCCCCCTTTGTAACCTTAGCCAAGAAAAGGAGATACAGGTGTGGTTGACACAGAAAATTACCCACTGCTCAAAATCCCATGTGCCTTCAGGTAATCCCTCCCTTGTCTTATCAGTGCACTCAGAGGTCCTGCCTTTAACTGGCTTCTGTGTTGTTCTAGCATCATCTTCCGTGGAGCCCAAATTGCCCTGCATCCCCTCTCTCCTGCCCCTACCCCTTCCCCAACCACCAGGTAGGTACCTAGGTTCCTGGGGGAAGGAAGGGAGGTGACCACAGCCCCCAGGGAGAAGACTGGGACCCAGCATCCATCTAGCTACACCTGAAATGCTTTTCTTCTTCCCTTCCTGGGGGACACTTTAGGAAGGGGAACCTACAGAGGTGGGGGATTTGGTGTCAGATTGCCCCCTTCTGCTTTCCTTTTTCTTCTCAGGGTCAAGAGGGCAGGCACGGGGAAGAGAGATTTCATCATTTAGTCCCCAGCTTTGACTGGATGTGGGATGGGCTCAGGGCAGGGAGAGGGTGATGCTGTCATCCTTCTCGGCTGGAGCAGGAAGATGAAGGACGATGTCAGACTCATTTTCAGCCTCATTAGGCAGCAGACGGAGATGGAGGGAGGAGAGCAGTAGGTTGGGGGATGGGCTCTGCATTGCAGAGACCAGCAGGGACTAAAGAAGAGAGGAAATGGGGAACTGGAAAACTAAGGCTTCCATCTTATGGGGAGAAAGATGCTGCGGGAGAAACCAGGAGAGAGAACCAGCAGGATGCTGCGCTGGGAACAGGATCATCTGGGAACCCAGGTGCATGGGTCCCTCTCCCTGAGGTCTACAAGTCAAGAAGGCAGCAAAGCACACTGACTCTCTCCTTCTCCCCTCTGTCTCTCCTTAGTGGCTTTACAGTGGGTCCACTGTCAGAGGCCAGAACTGGGGACCCTGCCACCCCACCATGGAAGGAGTGTCCTATCTGTAAGGAACGCTTCCCTGCTGACAGTGACAAGGATGCCCTGGAGGACCACATGGATGGACACTTCTTTTTCAGCACCCAGGACCCCTTCACCTTTGAGTGATCTCACCCCTCCCTAGTCCCTACACAGAGACACACACACACACACACATTCTCATACGCTCATACACAAACGTGCACTTACATCTCGTGCCGGTTTCCCATCACACTGGGCTCCATGATATTCTGTTCTCTAAGAACCGCTTCTATGTGCCCTATTTTCATCCCAAACTTCCTCACTTCATCCTCTCCTACCTGGTTTTTTTGTCTCGGGCAGGAGCCCTTCTCAGAAGGAGTGGCTGAATTTACCCCCCTCCCCCCCGAAAGCGGTTCTGGAAGAACCAGGATGGAGGAGGCCTTCCCCTGTGGGAATAGAATCGCCCACTCCTAGCCCTGGTTGCTTCTGATAACTCACACAGCCACTGAACACACAAACACACTCACACACACTCCCCTTTCTGATGCCCCAAAGCCAATTCCTGGGGTGCCCACCCTCGCTTATTTGGGGTTTATATTTGTTTACCTGAGTTTTCTCTGGGGCCTGTATAGAGGCAACAGCATGGACGTCATGGCCTCTTCGGTCTCTTTCGGTTCACAGCTTCATTGGTTTCTCTTTCTGTTCCCCTGTGGCCTTCCACACCCCACTCCAGCTTTTTCCCATAGCCTTAGATACTAAGTTTAGAGGTTTCTTTTGTATTTTTGAGGATTCCTGTACTCTGTCTCCTGCTCCTTCCAGCCCTCACTGCCCTGCCCGCACCCCATCCCCCTCACATGGAAAGAAATAATGTATTTGTGCCTTCTGTGAGGGATGGGGAAACAAGTGGTTCCAGGTGTCCTCATTTCCCCCCTCTCCTCCCTCTCCAGGTACCCCCACAGCAATAAGAATTTTGCCCCGATACTCTCCCTTCTCTCTGTAGTTTGGATGAATATATTTATATGACATGTATAACTGTTGTCATAAAGTGTGTTCTTATCATGAGTGTGACTGGAGCAAAGAGGGTCCAGACCTCTGGCTCTTAGACCCTCGTGGAGGGGAGAGGGAAGGAGGGGACTCCTCCCTGCCTCGTGGGAGAGGATGCTGAGCAGTTATTTTCCCACTGTGCCTCCTGATGTGCTGGCACCAGTGGAAGGAGGAGGAGAAGGAAAGAACCTCTATCTTGAGTGGGAGATCTGGCTTGGAGAATACTGCAGTGCGGGAGGGAGCACACTGCTGGGTCTGCGTTGGTTCTGCTCTGGGTTTAGTCTGGGGGCGGGGCGGAGTACCTGTGTTGGAAAAGTGGGACAGGGTTTCCACTGCTCAGACCTTCGCCCTCCACAGCAGCCATCACTGTGCCTTAGGCCAAAGGACAGGCATTACTTCTGTCCAGAGTGCATACCTTTGAGTACCCATGTAGTAAAAAATGCCCTAAGCCCCATACCTCTAAAGACTGTTTTATCTTTTTCCCATCCCTGTCTCTTTCTCTGTTGCCATCCCCACACACTCTGACTGCACAGTCACAAAAACACATTCATCCACTCTAACCAGATTCGCAGGCTAGACAGACACATACAGCATCATAAAGCATTTATTAAGGACCTGTGTGCTCACTACAGCTCTCAGCAATGCTCTGCACAGGAACATGCCTGCAGCCCCCTTGTTCTCCATCCTAGCAGCTCCCTTATCAGCTGCCCTCCACTCCCTTCAGGGCCCCTGAGTGGACCACCCCCACCATTCCCTCTCTCCCTTCACCTGAAAAACCCTCCTGTCCACCCCCCTTCCAGCCCCACCTGGATGACATGTTACATCCTTCCTTCTTCCTTCACATCTCTGTCTCCTAGCAACCCCATCTTGTTCCCTGAATCCCTTCCAAGGAAATTAGAGATAATGGATCTCTCCTCTCTCCATCTCAACCCCTCTTTATTGATCCTCCTTTAATGAAAGTTAATTATAACAATGATTTAATTAATAGAATCCCTCTCTTCCTTTATTGCTTCCCGTATTAAGACTATTAATAAATACGAGCTAGGCTGACAGAGGCATCCATCACCCGCCTGGGATTCCCCCCATCCCTCCTTTTACCCTCCTCTTCTCTCCCTCCCTCTCTTGGCCTATAAACTTGCCGGGGTAGTGGGGGTTAATCAGAGAGGAATTATGAGCCAACATCCCCAGCAGGAGGTGCATTTAATGAAATCATTTGTGATTTATTTCTGGGGGAGGTTGGGGAAGGAAGAATCTGACACCCACACATCCTGGCTTCCAGAAGGGTGGCCCCCTAGTGTAAAAGAGGAAGAAAGAAGACAAGAACAGGCACCCAGGCCCTCTGCTCCTACCCAGAGCCCCTACCAAGCCACACAGACCCCTACAGGAGCCACATGGCTCGCTGTACAAGGCCATCAATACAGTTGTCAGACCAAAAGCACATATGAGGACTGCAATGTAAGCTTTGTTCCTTCCAACCTCCAAAACTTCACATGGGTCCTTCTCACCTCCTCCTTTTCTCTCCAGCCCTATTCTGCTTTACCATTCCAAATCTGCTTCATACTCCCTCCTCCATGAAGCTGCCAAGTCCCTCCCAAACAGATAGGGATATCTAGAGTTTCTAGCTGCTCCTTTCTCTGCCCTTGTGTGTCTTTGTTTTGTTTTGTTTTTTGTTTTTTTGTTTTTGAGACAGAGTCTCACTTTGTTGCCCAGGCTAGAGTGAGTGCCGTGGCGTCAGCCTAGCTCACAACAACCTCAAACTCCCTGGCTCAAGCAATCCTACTGCCTCAGCCTCCCAAGTGGCTGGGACTACAGGCATGCGCCACCATGCCTGGCTAATTTTTTCTATATATATTGGTTGGCCAATTAATTTTCTTTCTATTTATAGTAGAGACGGGGTCTCACTTGCTCAGGCTGGTTTCAAACTCCTGAACTTGAGCAATCCACCCGCCTTGGCCTCCCAGAGTGCTAGGATTACAGGCGTGAGCCACCGCGCCCGGCCCCCTTGTGTGTCTTTCTGGTGTGCAAGTTGCATTTTCAGAATGGGAATGCTGCAAAAGTCTGGGGCCATTTCTCTTCCTTACTCTTGATTTGCCTACCCCAGTATCCAGGGATGGCCCCTGACACAGAGAGAGCTCAGGGGAGGGTAATGGACTACACAGGAAGGAAAGGAAGACAGCTGGGTCCATTTCTAGTTCTGTCTCCTACTCACAGTATGGTATTTGGCAACTCAGCCTTTCTCCTACTTTCTCTTCTGTAATGGATCATCTCTTTCCTGCATGTTTCCCAGCATCTGTGAAGAGGCTGATAGACCTGAATGAGCCTGAGGCTCTAAGTGTGAAAGGAAAAGTAAGACCAAGTAGCAGCAAGTAGGAACTCATCAGTATTTGGGGGGTAGAAGAATGAGTCCAAACACATTACTTTCCACATATAGAACCTGAACAGCTGCCTGTTACATATGGGAACATCAAGTACAGATTGCTTAGTATGCAAGGCAGGGTCTTCACTGTCTGGTCCCAACTTGCCTTTCCATTTCTCCATCCTACCGTAAGGAACCCTGTACTCTAGTATAACAGAACCATTCCACAAAAATATGCACTATTTCTACATGCCTCTGAGCACATACTTTCCTCTCAGCTCAATAGACACCTCCATAAACCCTTACTTGACTTCCCTCAGTTATCCTTTGAGATACCACATATAGCACTTTGTAAAAACATGCTACATCATGTTTATAACTTTTTATGTTCTCTAGACTATACACAACTTGAGGGTAGGTTCTGTGTATGTACATTACTGTGTTCCTAAAATGTAGTACAAAGACTGGCACATAAGTCTAGTCCTCCAAAAATAATTTTTAAATTATTTTAATGAAATATTTTATAAATACAAAATAATACATATAAAGAATAATGTGAACAGCAATGGACTATTCAATGCTTCAAATAATCAAACATTACCAATACCACTGAAGTGCCATGTGTGGCTTAAAAGAACAAAATGTGATGTCAGTTGGGGTAGAGATGTTTCTATTAATTCGAGAAACTGGCCAGGCAAGGTGGCTCACGCCTGTAATCCTAGCACTCTGGGAGGCCAAGGCTGGCGGATTGTTTGAGCTCAGGAGTTCGAGACCAGCCTGAGCAACAGCCATACCCCATCTCTACCAAAAATAGAAAAAATTAGCCAGTCATGGTGGTGCATGCTTGTAGTCCCAGCTACTCAGGAGGCTGAGGCAGAAGGATCGCTCGAGCCCAGGAGTTTGAGGTTGTTGTGAGCTAGGCTGATCCCATAGCACTCTAGGTGAGGCAACAGAGTGAGACTCTGTCTCAAAAAAAAAAAAAAGAAAAAGAAATAGAAAAGGTCTAGTCAAAAATCCCACCATCAAAGAGCTCATAGTCAACATAAATTACCAAACACAAGGAAGCAAGATAAATGCTACATTAGATGTGTGCACAGCATGCTATGAGACCACAGAGGAGGGGTACTTAACCAAGACTTGGGAAGGTGAAGCTTCCCACAGTTGACAATGTAGGGCTGAGTCTTAATGAATAGATGTGGACCAAGCATGTGCAGGCAGAAGGAACAAAATGTGTAAAGACATAACTCACTGAGGGCCATAATCCTAGCACTTGGGAGGCCGAGGCGGGCGGATTGCTCAAGGTCAGGAGTTTGAAACCAGCCTGAGCAAGAGTGAGACCCCGTCTCTACTATAAATAGAAAGAAATTAATTGGCCACCTAACATACATATAGAAAATAGGACCTCCACAGAATAGGACCTCCACAGACTGGATATGCCTAGTCTTCCCCATGTGTTTTAATCACCTCAAACTCCCAATATCCCTTCTAGAAAGAAGACAAATGCCTGGAGTTCCCAAGACTGCATTCTTGATGCACCTCTGTACCCCAGAACTTAGGGCCAAAGATTTCAATCCTCAGTGCCCTGTCTCCAGTGTTCCTCTATCCTGGCCCCTCACACTGTCTCCCCAAGTCTGTTGATACTTGGGTGAAAGCAGAGATGCCCTATTCTAACTCACAAAAGTGGAGTGAGGGGCTTTTTTCCAGGCTTAAAGTCCAGAATTTCTCTCCCAACCCTGAATTTAGAAGCCATGTCTTCTCCCTCTATCCTTCACTTCTCAATTCCCTCTTTGCTTTTCCTCCTTTCTGAAACTGGGTAAATCTCACAAATTGGTAGAAATATAGTGTCATTGAACTCACCCAGTGTCAGGAGCAGTGATTTATGCCTGTAATCCTGCACTCTGGAAGGCTGAGGTGGGAGAATTGAGGCCAGGGGTTTGAGGTTGCTGTGCCATGGTACTCTAGCCCGGGCAACAGAGCAATACTCTGTCAAAAAAGGGAAGGAAGGAAGGAAGGGAAGGAAGGAAGGAAGGAAGGAAGGAAGGAAGGAAGGAAGGAAGGAAGGAAGGAAGGAAGGAAGGAAGGAAGGAAGGAAGGAAGGAAGGAAAGGGAGGGAGGGAGGGAGGGAGGGAGGGAGGGAGGGAGGGAAAGAAATCATCCAGGCTTTAGAGTCCTATAGAAGCTTCATCTCACTGAGTCTTCGTTTGTAAAATGTGGATAACACCCACCTGGAAAAGTTATTGAGAAGATTAAATGAGATCAGATGTGTAAAATGCCTTGTACAGAACCTGGCACACAGTAAGTGCTTTGTAATTTTGGGTTTCCCACTTTTCCCCTTACCTCTGCATATGTGAAGAAGTAGAGAAAGAACCAGTAAACTCAGATTCACAGATATGGACTCACAGAACCTCAAAACCAAAAGGGCTCTTAGAGACATATTTCCAGCTTCTTCTCATTCCATGCAGAAATGCCCTGGACCACATCCCTCATTGGTAGTCATCCAACCTCTGCTTAAACATCTCCAGAGGCCATTCATTGGTTCACTCAATAAACAAGAATAAGGCACTGTGGGAGCCACTAAGAAGGGCAAACACAGATATTGCTGTTAAGGAGCTTATATATCAGCAAAAAGACACATAGAGAAATAACTATAATATAAGGTAAATGTGGCATGTGCCAATTGAGATGCCATGACAGAGAGCTACAACCTTACAAGTTAATTCATGCTCAACAAAGGGTAGATCTAATATTAAAATCCCTCCCCAATCTCAGATTTTGGTTTTCCCATTCATTTCATGGAACATAGAACAAGGTCCTTCCACACTAGGTCATGGGTCATTCTTAAGGAGGACATTTCTGCAATAGCCTTAAAACTCCAGGAAGGTGTGGACATGAATCAAGAGGCTAGCATGGGTGAATTGGAACATAGATCTGGGGAGAACTGGGATTAGCTGTAAGATCCTCCAGCTCCTTTTGTATTGCAGAATGATTTCTGGGAGTCCCTAAATGTTCGCCTCACCCCTTACCTACTACCAGCAATTCCTGCCCCCCTGGAAAGCTGCACACATCCCTACTCCCAGGACTTAGCCAAATATCTTTCTCTCTGTGCCTTTCTCTCCCTCTCCTCCCCATCCCTGTCACATTTTCTTCCTCTTTTATCAACATCACTGTAATTTTCTTTGTACCTATCTCTGCTTCAGGCTGTCCCTCTCATCATTTTGATTTTTTTGTTTCTATTATTCTTGGGGTCTTTCTGCTTCTATCTCTGTCTTCCTCTCTTTTATTCTTTCATCGTTTTTGATTTTTTGGTAGGTTTCCATTTTTCTGACTCTGGCCTCGCTTTCTCCCCAGCTGCCGCAAAGCCATAAACCTAGCTGGCCCTGCAGCAGGCAGCCGCCAATCACCAGGCTCCAGGAGTTGGGGGGAGGGGCAGCAGAGAGAAGGGGGGGATGGAAAAGCTGGGGGCTGTTGCTACAGCAGGGAAGGGGAGAGGCGCAGAAAAGAACGGAGAGATGCCCCTCCCAGAAGGCAGATGCAGATGCCTTACAGCCGGTGTCTGGGCCTCTTTCCTGCAGAAAGCAGACACCTGGCCCCGCTTTCTATTGTGAGGCAGGGTCCCTGGGTCCCTCCCCTGTGTTCCCCAAACCATACTTTCTCATCCAAAACCACTGTCACAGGTCACTCCATGAGAAGTTTGCCTCCTCCTTCATTCACAGGCCCACCCAAGATGAGGAAACTAAAGGACCCTTGGGGTCTGAGGATGCCTGAGATAGTTGCTTACAGGGATGTCGGGACAAGAAAGGATGGCCAAGACAGAGTGATACCGAGGATACCGAGACAGGTTTTGAGGAGACACTGAGAGGAGAGAGAGTCCTAACCAGCCGAGGCTGAACCGGAAGCTTGGGCACTCCAGGTTTCTCACCAGCTCCCTGGCCATTCCTAAAGTACGATTAACAGCCAAAATCCCTGGTCCCTGATCTAGTTTGGGGTTGAGCAGCTTAGGGCGCTGCGTAATGGGCATCCTACGAAACCTACAGGGTCAGGGTTGGGAGGAGAAGGCGGGGAAGGGCATGGATTAGCGAGAGATTTTAGGAGGAGAACATAGGAGGAAGAACATTTCTGTCCAGTTAGGGCAGCAGACGGACCTGGAAAGCGGTAATTCCTGGTGTGCCGGCGACCCCTGCTGGCTGCGCGCACCACCGCCGGGGAGACGAGAAGGTACAGCCAGCCTGAGTGAGTCTGGGTGTGTGTTGGATGTGACACTGCGTGCAACAGTGACAGTACAGGGAGGGCTGGCCGTGATTGTGTAGGCACCCCTGGGTGAAGGCAGTAATGTGACTGAGCACAAAAGCCCCAAAGTTCAGGCTCTGAACTCTTGGCTCCCCTCTGGGACGCTGGGTATCTGGGAAGGGTGAGGTCATTGAACCCAGCACATCACCTCACCCAGTGTCAAGTCGGTAGCATAGATGCACCGAGTGAGGCACTACTGGGGTCAAAGTAAATTTAAGCAGTCCAGGCGCAAGGGGGAGAGTGTGGACTTTGGAAACCTGATTTAACCTGGGTTAAAATCTTGATCCCCTGGTTGCTAGCTATGACCTCGAGCAAGTTACTTAACTTCTTTGAGATCAACTTCCTCATCTGTAAGAGCATAAAAATACCTAACTTAGAGGGTTATTGTGAGTGTGCAGCACAATGCCTAGCAATGGTAAGCATTTAATAGATGCTAATTTTCTGCCTCCCTCTTCCTTTCTCTATCTCCCACCCTCAAGGTCAGGCAGGGATTTCAAAAGGCAAATAAACTGGGGATGATGTTGACAATGATGGTGGCGGCTTATATTTACACCACTCATGCAAATCATTTTAAACATATTTTTAATACATGGCTTTTTTCCTTTTTATTAGCCAAGCACATCATGATCATGTTTTATTGGGATAGAAATATCCTGATGTTATGGCAGGTATCTAGAAGGATGGCCTTATGAAGTGATAACAAGGCATGACAAATCTTTCTTTATTGTGATACATTTTCATTACTCAGGTTAATCAGGAATTGCCCATTAGAACAAGGGCTTAAGATAAGTACATGACAGTCATCTGTGGAGATCAAAATCTGATTTTCCAATGGGTATCTAATTGTTATTGCTATTGTGCGGGGGGACGATTAATGCTTAGACTGAACTGGTCTTAAAACATTAGAATAACTCAAGGAGATATGACAGGTAGTTAGAAATAGTATATTCTTAAATTAAAAGGAAGACAGGTTTCAATTCCAGCGAAGAATATTCTAACCCCTACAGCTGTCCAGTGACAGGGGCAGACGGCTTATGAAGCAAAGAGATCCGTTTCGGCAGGAATATTGAAGCAGAAGCTGGCTGACTCCTGGCAGGCTTACTGCAAAAGAGATTCAGGTTGCAGAGGGGATTGGATAAGAGGCCCTCTGAGGTTCCTCCACAAACACACTCAAGAGTATGATGAATACTTAGCTCAGTAGAAGTGTTGTTGGCATTACTGCAATATGCAAGGTCATTATTTGTCACCACGTGGTGAGGGTAGGGAAGCAGTAATAATAACAATGGTGTTCTTTTCCTTTCTGAGATTTTGTTCTTCCCTAGGAGAGAGAAAGGTCCAGGATCATTCCCTCTCTAACCATTCTCTTGATTTCCTCTGCAATCCTCATCTTTTTCTTGGCTTCATAGGATCCATCTTATAGAGTATCCTAAAGAAAACCTTAAGAGCTTTTTCTTATCCTTCAGTTTCCTGCCTATAAAAGGTGGGTAGGCAATGAGGAGGGGAGGAGGGAATAAATGTTTGTTAAGTTCCTATTAAGTATAGACACTGTTATTTTTGCATTTAAGAGAGATGTGTATCTGCTTTCGTGCAAGTAAATGTGTATGTATGTATTGTTTTGTAAATGTGGATGGGTTGAAGGAATTCTTTGCTGTTCAAACCTCTTGGAGGGGTCTTGGAATCTAGCTTAGTATAGGGAAATTTGTATGCAGCTCCTCTGAGGATTTCAATACCTTCCATGTATATACAGACTAGCCACGAGTTATTCTTCTGGCTTCGGGATCTTTGTGCATGATCCCTAGCTTATCTCTCCCCATCCTGGGCACAAGTGTGTTGACACACCAAGACTTCCCTGCTTCCTTGCCTTCCATGTGTGCATTACTGCATTTCCCAACTCTGTCACAGTCCATGCAGATCCATGTACCAACCTGGCCCACGTGAAGCCATGTGTGTCCAGCAGTCCCTCCTCCCAAGGAGGACTCTGTGAAGAGTCCTTGGCACCCTCCCCTCCTAGTCACCCCCACTCCCCACTTTCCATGCCAGGAGAGATCTAATTACACAGAAATTAGTACAGAGAAGGATCGTTTGCTTTTATTGCATCAGTGCCGGGGCAGCTATAAATCTGGAGCTGCCGCTGCAGCTGCCTCTAGGCACTGTGCAGGCTATGGGGGGGCTCTCACCTCCACACCCCACTTTTCTCCTGGGCCTCTACCCCTGCCCAAGACCTGAGAGCCCTATTAGATTCCCATCCCAGTAGGTGCAGGGGTGGAAACGGGGAGGGTGTAGTCAATCAAAAGAAGACACATAGTAGGTACTCAATAAATGTTCACTCAGTGAATGATTAGAGAGGGGTGAATCCCAGCAATGCTAACCACTAGCCAACTACTCAGACATGATGACCAAGGAATAAATATTTGTAGTAAAATTTCTCTCCAAATCTTTAAGCTCTTACCAGACAGACTTCCCCACTTTCTTATTAACCCAGATGAAGTCTATGGGGCAATCAGTCATCCTGGCTTCTACTTTAGAGATCCTGAACTCCTTCTCAGGCAGCTTCAAGTAGTGAAGACAGCCCAGGTTCAGATCTTGATTCTTTTGTTTACTAGCTAAGTGGCCTTGGGTATTCCCCCAACCTGAGCCTTGGTTTCTTTATTTGTGAAAGGGGAGGGGGTCATGAAACCACCTCTCAGATGGTTGTGAGACATCAATAAGAAAACATTAGACCAACAGGAAAGTGGTCCACTAATTGTTGTTATTATCACTATTAATGTCTTACCAGCTAACACTTCTACTTCCTCACTGCTACTTCTACCTTCTCTCCCCCATCACCCCTTAACCCAGCCTATGTCCCCACTAACCCCCACTGAAGTGCCATCATACACTTCGGGTCAATAGGATATGCAGGTAGAGTGTGCCTAACCTGGAGTGAATGTTTCTTTATGTTAGAGTCCTATCGGATACAGGGATGAGGACAGTTTACTCCAACAGTTATTGGGCACCTGGAAGTAGTGTTTTACCCATAGCCAACTTTCTCTAAGTTCCTACTGTGGCAGTAAATTATTTTGATCTCCACTATTTTCATGGAGGGTGTGAATTTGTTCCTTAGGATATCTGAGGGTCTGGTTGTAAATGATTGAGTAGAAAGAATGAAGGATTTGGGGAATTAGGAGCAGGAGGTAGGGAATTGGGGTGGAGACAGGAGGCCTGAACTCATCCCAGAGCAAGGTCAAGGCACCCTTAAGGGAGTACCAGTGACAGAAGCCAAATGTTCAGGCTCCCAACTTCCCACCAACACAGTCCCCAAACCCAAGAACTTGGAGTCTCCTCTTTTTTGTACACTTCGTCTCTGATGTCTCCAGCCCAAGGCACTCAGCTGGGAATTTCTGAATTTACTCCTATGTGGGTAGCTCTGAAGAGCTCTAAGTGGCGTGTAGGTCAGGAAAAGAGAGGGTGTACACCCTTCCCCAACTCCAGCCTGCTCAGATCTCCAAGCAACATTTGCGTGGGACCCCCTGCTCCCACCATTCGGGGGCAGAAAGAGCCAGCAGAAGGAAGCTGAGGCACATCGTCTGTGTCCGGCCTCTCATGCACACTCTGCGTCCCAGGGAGGGTGAGGATTTGGCGTGAAGGGCAGAGCGGCGTGGGGGTGGATCTCTGGCCCCCGTCTCCCCCCACCCCCAACCCCAACTCAGGCTGCAGTCTCTCCTCGTTGTAGCAGCGCGAGAGCAAAGGGACGGGCAGTAAAGATGAGTGATGGCGCGGAGACAAGCAGAAATACACCATCATGAAAATGCTAATGACTCCTTGCTCTCTTTCTTTATGGTTGGAGTAATACAGACTTCAATCATAAAAACAATCTCCCAACATTTTAATGGGCTCCATCATGCCCGCACTTGTCGGTATATTTGAAGAATAAATCACCCTCCCCGCTCGGAATGAATTCGCTGTCAAACTCGGCTCCCTCGGAGAAAATGGATGGGGAGAGAGGATGGAGGTTTTTTTTGGGGGGGTCATTTCCCCCTCTAACTCCCTCCTCAACCAGATTGTTGTGCGAGATGCCTGGATCCTGAGTGGGGGAAGAGGGTGGTTGGGAATTGAGGGACCTGAACCTAGAGGAAGGGTTTTGGGAAATAGGGGGCAGGGTCTGAGTAAGTCCACACGGAGGGAAGTCGCCCCTTAGATGTACGTGGAAGAAAGGGACAGGAACAGTGGCGACTTTGGAGGGAAGGGGCAAAATCTTGACCTTGAACTGAGAGAACGCAAAGAAGATGCAAAAAGCATGCATGCAAATCCACATTATTTCTGGTTGTTTGCTCGGATTTCTTTTAGTCTAGGCCCCAGGCAGGGACACAAAGGGAAAAGGGGAATGTTCGAAAGATCTCCTTGGAGGAAGAAGAGAAAGGGAAAGAAACAAGCCCAGGAATTCCGAATCTGAGCCTTCAGGTTTCAACGCAACAAGCCACAGGTCCTCACTGCTAAGAAGGCACTGAGAGACCAGGGTAATTCTCATTTCCATACAGGTGGCCATCAGCCAATGAAAACTTGAGATGCGCATACCGTGAGCAGCCAATCCCAGTTAAGGATGAGCAAAGCTGACGGGTTTAATTGCATCTTGGTTGGTTGTGATGTTGCTAGGCAGAAATCGGGTCCTGGAGATGGAAGCGGGCCCGACTGAAGAGACAGGTGGAACAGAAAAATATCTGGAAACCTGGACTGCCAGGTTGACATTTTTCTTCCCGAGCTTCCTCATTCTGAAAGGATTGATGGGGTCAGGGGAATGACACTCCCTTTTCTCCTTCTCTAGAGACAGAGCCAAGTAGTTATCATATCTTTTCCCCTAAAGCCTGCAAAGAACCTGGCTACTTCGAGGATCTGTCTTCTAATCCGAAAAATCTCCAGGGATGGTATTGCAACCTCTCCCTGGGTCTTCAAGCCTTTCGGCTGTAGTTTAGGGTCAGTTTTCCCTAATATGCTAGGGAAATGGAGAGATCTTGCTCCACATTCTCCCTTCAAACCTCATGACTGAAAGAACAAGAGGTTTCCCTGCCTCCTGGCCACTCCACTAAGATCCAAGGGTGCCCGGCAGAACCTGTGAGGGGTCAGAATCCCAAACCCAAAGGTCCGCGTACTGGCATTCCCAAACCCGCTGCTTCTGGGCCTTTATTTGCATCTAATTTGCGTATATCTCGTCTCCTCACACCCCCCACCCACCGACCCCAATCCCCGCTCGGGACCCCCCTTCTCCGCGCAACCCGGGCACCAGCGCTCCCTCTCCCCAGCGCGCCCGCCCCTTCCCCCGCGCGCCCCGCCTGCAGCCCCGGCTTCTGGAGACCCGGCCCCGCAGCCTCCCGAGGCCGGAGAGGGACGGTGGCGGAGAGCCGCGGGCTGCGGCGGGAGCTGCGAGCCCGCGAGTCAGAACTAGACCGTCCGCGAACAATATGCCACCATTTAAATCTGAACGCGCGCCAGCCGCCGATTGTGATGTTAATTCGGGGATGATTTAGGGGGGCGGGACGGAGGGGGGCCGGCCGCCTCTGTCACAGTGCGGTCCCGGGGCTTAATATTTGTAATTGAAGCTGATGAGGACTCCGTCTCTGTTTCCACTGATAAAAAAAGGCAGGGAGGGAAAAAGAGCAACTAAATTATGGGGCCGGGAGAAAAACATGATTAATCAAAGGTTTGAACTGTCGCTGTGTTCGAGACCCAGTAAATCTCGCCCGGCCCGGGCCCGCGGAGGCCGGAGGATAAATCTGAGCCGCCGCTGTTTGCCGCCCCTTTCTGTTTGCTTCTCCGTTCGCACGTCAATTAATTCGATAATTGGATTTGAAAAGATGTCAGGAGATTATCGAAGGGGGGCCGGGAGGAGTGGGTGTGGAGGGAGGGGCTGGGGACGGCGAGGGAGGAGGCGAGAGCCGCCCGGGTCAGGCGGCGATGGGCCCACAGCGCCCGGCCTGCGCGGGCGGCGCGTCGTCCCGCTCGCCTCGGCCTGCGGCTGCCGCTGCCTTCGCCGGCGCCGCCGTTCCCGGCCCGCCCGTCCACGCGCCGCTCTCACCCGGACGCTTCCCCAAATTCTCCTCTCTGCATTCTGCCCTGGTGCCGCCGACTCTTTGCCCAATTCTGCTCTCCTTTTGAAGCCGAAGTGTGTCTCAGGGTCAATTCATTTGCAAGTGCTTGTTCCTCGGTTTGCGAAGCAGTTTCATTGTTCCCTGGTCTCCTGTGAACCTCTGGTTCACCCCTAGCTGACCCACGTTTTCTCCCAAAGCTTGAGGGTTCCCAGAAAAAAAGGACCAAGAATTCTCTTTGAATCCCACCCCCAAAGGTCAGAACAGCCCTTTTTTCCTCACCACCACCCAACTTCCCTCCCACACAAACACTTAGAATTCTAACCTACAGTCAAAGCTACCTTCTGCTTAAGGAAAATATCTTTACAAACACATTACATACACATGCAGACTGACCCCCAAACTGCTGGTCACCAGGCCCTCAGCTGCAGCCTGACATGGAAATAAATGATTCAGAAATTCAGCCCTTCATGAGCTTCAAATATAGTAAATTGTGAAATAAAAGAAAAAGAAATTCAGCCCTTCAGCAACCTCAGGTGAATCCCCCCAAAAGGGAAGTGATCTTGATTTGGTATTTGGGGGCATGGCAAGGTCAGGGGAGAGATGAAGTCTGTCTGCCTCTGTGTGTGTGTGTGTGTGTGTGTGTGTGTGTGTGTGTGTGTGTGTGTGTGTTACAGAGACAGAGAGTGGACCCCCCCCTTGCCTCTGTGGAATTTTACACAGGGATAAAGGTGGAGGAGAGGAATACAGGAGAACCATGTAAATGATTCTGAAAAATGACAAGATGAAATTGGAGGCCAGGGAAGGTGGTGAGGGCAGGAACACAAAGGCTATCCTGCCAGGGTGCCTGGTGTTAATAGTAAAGGAGCTCTAGAGAAGGACACCAGTAGGCATCTTCTTGGAGACCGCAGCCAGTCTGCCTCAGTGAGCAGCTACCCTTGCTACACAGACAAGGGAAACTAAAGAGGGAGAGCTGAGTCAAAGAACAACATGAGTAGTACCGCAAACCAATTTCTATTTAAGCATACCAGTTTAAAACTGACTGATGCCAGCCAACTATGCATACTTGTTCAGATAATTATTATCTTTTGTCTGCATATGTAGGAGGCAAAATCTCATCTATGAAGGAACAAAATGGAGGATTTAAGCAGCTTTAGTTTCTATGTAGAGGCTCCCCAATGAAGTCAGCCTTTGCCTGCTCTTTCTTGTTACCTGGTCTCAGTCTCTTGATGATGTTGATTCACCTCTTCACTCAAAAAGGAATTGGACCTGTTACCTGCCTTTTGGTCACAGCCTAGTTTTGGTTATGTGCTCTCTAATGGACCCTTGATAGCAAGCATTCTATATACTGGGAAATATTCTCATTTAAACCTAGGAATTAAGGGATGGGGGTCATAGGAAGAAATCAGGATCAGGGTCCTTCGTCTGCAGCTCTCACTATACTCCCCATCAGCCAATCCTTTCACGAAGCAATCAAAGTCTTCATATATAACCTCTCAGAAAAGGATACCCAGCCAGGCGCAGTGGCTTACACCTGTAATCCTAGTGCTTTGGGAGGCCAAGGTGGGAGGATCGCTGGAGGCCAGGAGTTCAAGATCAGCCTGAGCAAGAGTGAGACCCTGTCTCTACAAAAAAATGGAAAAATCAGCCAGGCATTATGGCATACACCTGTAGTAACAGCTACTTGGGAGGCTGAGGCAGGTGGATCACTTGAGCCCTGGAGTTTGAAATTGCAGTGAGCTATGATAATACAACTGCACTCAAGCCTAGGCAGCAGAGCAAGACCCCGTCTCAAAAAACAACAACAACAACAAGGGGCACCCATCTTATGAAAGAAAATACTACAAGCTGCCGCTGATACCACAAGAAGATGAAAGATGAGATTTAGGGGATCACCACCACTGGATTTAGGCAACTGAGGCTGGCGGAAAGAGCACTAGACTTAATTTAGAAGAATTAGCTGCTGCTATGTGATCAGAAGGGGCTGAAGACCAGAGAGCTGAAATGACTTCTGCAGTTCACACAGTGAGTAACTGGCAGGGCCAGCTCAAGGACTCAGTTCTCTATTCTCCTAGTTTATTATAGACAGCACAGTGTTCCTGGGTTCAACTCCAACCTCTCCCACTTACTAGCTGTGCCTCAGTTTCCTCTTTTGTAAAGTGGGGATAATAATAGTTCCTACTTCATAGGGTTGTGGTTGGGATTTGGATAATTCATGTAAAGAAATCAGCACAAAGTCCAGCATATAATAAGTATTCAATAATAGTTGTTTTTATTATGATGACAGACATAGTTCTTATAACTGCCCAACCTGAATGACAAAATTGGCAAGAGGTATACACCCATGCCTATAAAATGCTTTGTGATTAAACCACAAGGCCCTATGGAAAGGATTCGATGCTGCCTTGAAAAGACAGTAAGCTCTTTGCTTTGGTGACTCTAAAGATCACTTCTCTCAAACCAGTCTTACACCTTTAAGTCTGCTAGATCTAGTTTCATATAGGAGAGGTACACCTGGAATAGCTGTATCAGTGGTTCATTATTCAATTGTTTCCTTCATTAATTCATTCATTGAATGCCTATTTGAAAAGCAGCATGTTTCATCAATCCATCAAACCTGTATTGGAGTTCCATTATGTGCTCAACATATTATAGGCAGTTATCAAACTGTGAGTCTATTACATTAGTAGCTACTCCAGTGACATATATATTTTTAATACACATATATATTTTTAAATATACATATATACATATAGAAAATACACACACACATTTATATATATTTGTATATTTATTCTTTGTATCCCCAGTACCTAGCACAGTTCTCGCACATAGGAACTTAATAAATGAATATTGAATGAATACATAGACACCATGGGAAATTTTAGAGAATTAGAAATATAGTTCCTGCCCTTAATAAGCTTAAATTCTAGTGAGGGAGACAAGACTTGCACACATGAAAGAGAGAGAACAATACAAGAAAGTGAACATATTAAGATAGTAAATAAGTTCTGGGTGATATAGACTAGGAAGAACAGAAGAGAAGTGGGGGCAGTGGGTAAAATGCTAACATGGAAGGAGTCGGCCTAAAATAAAAAGTAGAATTTGGAACGTCTGAGAAGGAGGGAGAAGGGCATCCACATGCACAAGTAGCAAGACTGTCAGCATGTGGTAAGAATCTATGTTCAGGAACAATGACTAAACCAACTTAATAAGAGGATCAATCTCTGTCTTTGAAAGACAGAATCCATAAATGTTTGTAACCATGTGTTTCTCTGTGTTCCTGGTCATCAAGAAATGGCATTTGGATATTCTATTAATATTATTTTGGATTACTCACACCTTTTCTTTCTCTGTCTTAACCTGAAAACTGAGAACCAAAACAGTAACCAGCTGTTACCCTCAACAAAACAAACAGATTGTAAAAGCAATTATGCCATTACCATTTCTCATTTATCTGCATATAAGACAACTTACTCTTCCTATTTCTCCCACAGGGTTCCTGCCTGAGCTGGGATTATTACTCTCAGTTTTGTAAATTCCTTTTACCTATATCCACTCCTGCCACAGAGTGTTATCTTAAAAAAACTTCATGTTTTTCTCCAGCCTCCATGGTTACTTTGAGGGAAGCATGGTAGTGAGTGGGAAGGAAACCAATGTGAACTGAGTAGTGGTTATTAAATACCAGGTGCTTTGCACATATTAGCATATTTAACTCTCATAATTAACCCTGTAAGGCACAATATGTATTATTATCCCCATTTTACAAATAAGGAAACTGGGGCTCAGAGGCTGCTCAGGTTCAAAAAATTAATACAGGCCGGGCGAGGTGGCTCACGCCTGTAATCCTAGCTCTCTGGGAGGCTGAGATGGGCGGATTGCTCAAGGTCAGGAGTTCGAAACCAGCCTGAGCAAGAGCGAGACCTCGTATCTACTATAAATAGAAAGAAATTAATTGGCCAACTAATATAGAAAAAATTATATATATTATATATATATATATATATATATAAATTATATATAGAAAAAATTAGCCAGGCATGGTGGCACATGCCTGTAGTCCCAGCTACTCGGGAGGCTGAGGCAGGAGGATCGCTTGAGCCCAGGAGTTTGAGGTTGCTGTGAGCGAGGCTGACGCCACGGCACTCACTCTAGCCTGGGCAACAAGTGAGACTCTGTCTCAAAAAAAAAAAAAAAAAAAATTAATACATAGCAGAATAGGGATTTGAACCAGTTCTACATGATTTCAGAGTCCATGCCCTTAGACATGGCCAGAGGGACTTTACCCTGGGCGCCTAGTTTAGAGGGCCTCCTCCTCCTCCTCCAGAGTGAGGATAACTTAAAGCCAAGTGGATGTGTCTACCCAGAGCTCATGCCTCCCCCTCCTAGACCATGCCCTAGTTACCAGAATCTCCTGCTGAGCAAAACAGCTCATTCCAGGGCCAAAGCTCACTTCCAGCACCTTTTCCTGGAGTCCAGTCTTATGAGAGCACAGACTGAGTGCTGGGGGTACACTCCCAGTCCTGCTGGTCTGGAGTACAGATATAGTTTAGATGTGTGGCTGCACTGCATGAACACTTTTGTGTGTGGCCTCTTTGATAGAAGACACAGCCAGGAATGGAATGAAAACCTGAAGGTCAGACGGAGGGGAATGAAGGAGTCCCAGAATTCTAATCATAAACATTCCAGTTGATATTGATATTTGTCAAGATAAGAGTAGAACATGTATTATAAGGAATCTTCAAAAAATCCATGGGAAATGTGCATTGTGAAAAAACTATGCATGGATTTCAAGACATTTTTTTGCAGCAAAGACAGGATCTAGTTTGAGGCACTAAGAAGGATAAGACATCCATTTGAAAAGAGCCCCTATCAGAGCAACATGAATTTTGCTAAAATATTAAAGCAAGAACAAACATCAAATTTATGGTGAAGACTGGGTAGAAGGATGGTCAAATCATTGATGCTTTACAAAAAGTTTATGGGGACAATGCCCCAAAGAAACCCGCAGTTTACAAATGGATAACTCATTTTAAGAAGGGATGAGATGATGTTGAAGATGAAGCCCACAGCAGCAGAACATCCACATCAATTTGTGAGGAAAAAATTAATCTTGTTCATGCCCTAATCGAAGAGCACCAACCTTTAATAGTAGAAACAATAGCTAACACAACAGACATCTCAGTTTGTTCAACTAACACAATTCTGACTAAAAAACTAAAGCTGAGCAAACTTTCCGCTCAACCAGTGCCAAAACCATTGCACCCAGTTCTGCTACAGGCAAGAGCTGAGCTTTCTCTATGGAAATTTTAAACAAGTGGGATCAAGATCCTGAGGCATTTCTTAGAAAGACTGTAACAAGAGATGAAACATGGTTTTACCATTATGATCCTGAAGATAACACACAAAGTAATGGCTACCAAGAGGTGGAAATGGTTCAGTCTAAGTAAAAGCAGATCGGTCAAGAGCATAGGTCATGGCAACAGTTTTTTGGGATGCTCAAGGCATTTTGCTTGTTGACTTTCTGAAGGGCCAAAGAATGATAACATCTGCTTATTATGAGATTGTTTTGAGAAAGTTAAGCAAAACTTTAGCAAAGCAACACCTGGGAAAGCTTCACCGAGTCCTTCCCCACCATGACAATGTCCATGCTCATTCTCATCAAATAAGGACAATTTTGCAAGAGTTTTGAGGGGAAATCATTAGGCATCCACCTCAAGGTCCTGGCTTGGCTCTTTTTTATCTTCTTTTTTTGTTTCCTAATCTTAACCACTTCCGTACCGCGCTCACCGGCCGCAAAACCTTGCCCACAGCCGGCACTCATAGTCCGAATTATAGTTTGTGCTGTGCATTAACGACAAATCCGTTTTGCTTTTGTGTGTTGAGGAAAGCTTTAAAGCACTGAAAGATTGTTTTACTTTACAGGCAGCTTTACTTGTAATGTAAATCAGAATAGGTAACATATACATATATGTTTTTATTATGTTATTTTTAAATGTTCACAATTTTATTTTGATAAATGAAAAATTAGAAAAGTCATATCACGGCTGTCGGCTAAAGTCGACGCTCAGCTGTGCACGTTCATCTGTGGCTGTCGACTATAGTCGACGCTGGTCCCAAAGTGGTTAAAAAATCTTTAAAGGGCACCCATTTATTTTTTAGATAATAATGTTAAAAAGACTATATTGACGTGGTTAAAGTCCCAGAACCCTCAGTTCTTTACAGATGGACTACATGGCTGGTATCATTGTTTACAAAAGTGTCTTAAAATTGATAGAACTTATGCATGCTGAGAAATAAAGTTTATATTTTTTATTTTTATCTTTTAATTCCATTTTTCCACAAACTTTTTGAAATCCCTTCATATTTAACAGTTTGTTACCTTTGACTGGTCACTTTTACATATTTAGGCATTTGGTATGTAGGCCTATATTTTTATCTTGCCCTGGGCCCCACAAATATCAGATGTGGGCCTACTCATGTCACTACGACACTCTCTTTTCCTCCTGCCTTTCCCATTCTGTCCTTTACGGCTAGAATGCCCCCAGACTTGCCCACCACCAACTCCCTCAACTTCTCACAGCTTCCCAAATACATTTTTTACCTGAAACTTTTTCCGTTTACTGCAAAAGAAGGTGCTGATTTCTCTCTCCTGCCCTTTCACAGCTGCCATGACTTCTCTTGTTAGGCCCCACCTAAAGAGTATGTAGCCACATATCTTCTAGCGCATACCTGCAGTCATTTTACTGTCTGTCCCGCCATTCTTCTGCCTTATATGTCTGGGAGTCTTCAGCCTGCTTATAACACTCATCAGCAGCTCCCCTGAGCCAAACCCTGCCTTAGCCTCTATGGAGAGATACTGTGGAAGAGCCCTCAGTTTTTTTGTTTTTTTTTTTCTTCTGATCAGACCTCTGGGTGAGTGATCCTTGTTCTTTGATGAGTTTCTAATCAAATACACGAGGGTCTCTTGACTCAGGTAAGGTTGGAAAATTAAGGACAGAACCAGAGATATCTAGAAACAGGTTTCAATTTCATTTAGTGGGAGAAAATAGAGCCCAGAGAAAAGGTTAGATGAATGCAGGGTCATTGGGTACAGGTCAAAGTTTAAGAAAAGACAGCCTCTGGGGTAGGGCTTCTAGTTTGTGAAGCATGTGGAAGTGGTTCCTAGAATGTGGAACTGCTTACCTCTTTTATAATACTATTGCATTGTGTTAAAATTATTTGTCTTTTAATTCTCTGTATCCCCTGGTAAACTATAAACTTTTTAAGGGCAAGGACTCTATCTTATTCACTGTTTAATCATTCACAACATTTCTGTTGAGAGACTTGTATGTGCCAGATACTGTAATTAACAACATCCCTGCCCTAGTGAAGCTTATCCTCTAGTGGGGAAAAAAAGCAATAAAAAATAAAAATAAAACTATATATACTAAGTGCTTAAAACAAAAATAAAGGAAGGATGGGTGCAGTGGCTCACTCCTATAATCCCAGCACTTTGGGAGGCCAAGACAAGAGGTTTGCTTGAGGCCAGGAGTTCAAGACCAGCCTGGACAACATAGGAAAACCCTGTTTCTAAGAAAAAAGGTTTTTTAAAAAATTAGCTGGACATGATAGCATGTGCCTGTAGTCCCAGCTACTCCGGAGGCTGAGGCAGGAGGACTGCTTGAGCCCAGGAATTCGAGGTTACAGTGAGCTGTGATCATGCCACTGCATTCCAGCCTGGGCAAGAGAGTGAGGCCCTGTCTCTATTAAATAAATAAATAGGATAAAGGGATAAAGAAGGGAGAGTGGTGGCTACTTAAATAGATAGTATAGTCAGGAAAGCTTCAAGGAGGTGATATTTGAGATGAGGCCTAAATGAAATGAGAGAGAAATGAAATGAAATGATCTCTGGGAAGATGTTCCAGGCAGAGGGAAAAGCAAGGGTCCTGAGTGGGAAAAAGTTTGTTTTGTCTAAGGATCAGTAGAAGCCTATAGTAGCTGGACCCTGGAAATTTTTTCTATAAGTACTAAAAAACTAGTGTAACCATTATTTTGTTTTTTTTGTGGGGTTTTTCTTTTAGGGAGGTTGGTTTTATTAGAGCCAGGGTCTTGCTCTGTCACCCAGGCTGGTCTCTAACACCTGGCCTTAAATGATCCTTGGAGATCCTCCTACCTCACCCTCTAAAAGCACTGGGAAGGCCAGACATGGTGTGGCTCACACCTGTAATCCTAGCACTCTGGGAGGCCCAGGCGGGTGGATTGCTCAAGGTCAGGAGTTCAAAACCAGCCTGAGCAAGAGCGAGACCCAGTCTCTACTATAAATAGAAATTATTTAATTGGCAACTAATAATTGCCCAATTATAATAATTGCCCAATAACTAATAATTGCTCAAATAAATTAATTAATTGGGCAACTAATATATATAGAAAAAATTAGCTGGACATGGTGGCACATGCCTGTAGTCCCAGCTACCCGGGAGGCTGAGGCAGCAGGATTGCTTGAGCCCAGGAGTTTGAGGTTGCTGTGAGCTAGGCTGACACCACAGCACTCACTCTAGCCTGGGCAACAAAGTGAGACTCTGTCTCAAAAAAGAAAATAATAAAAGCACTGAGAATACAGGTGTAAGCCACCTTGCCCAGCCCCCTCCTCCATATTGGGAGGTTTTAAGTAGCATGATCTGATCTACATTTTAAAAGATCAGTTTAGCTACTTACTGTGTGGAGAGTAGATTGTGGCTAGACAAAATTGGAATCAAGGAGACCAGCTAGCAGGCTATTGTAGTGGTCTGGCAAGTGATGTCAGTGGTTTGGACCAAATTAGGTTTTGGAAGTGGTAAGGAATAGGCAAATGCAGGATATATTTGTATTTCCAGTGTCTAGCATGGTGTCTGGGTAGACATTCAATAAATATTTGATGAATGAATTAAGAATTAATCCAACTAAATGAAGACTCTGAGCTGGAACTGAAATCATTCATCCTTAGAACATCCAGTAAAATCCCAACCTCTCTACAAACTGCCACTAACAAAGGATCAGTACTAGGATATATATTTGTTAATTCCTAAAAACCAATGGGGAGATGACAAATAACCTAATAAGAAAATGGGCAAAAAACATACACAACTAGGAATTTCACAGAAGAGGGAATATAAATGGCCAATAAATATATGAAAAGATATTCAACTTCATTAATAATCAGGGAAATTCAAACCACCATGAAATTTCATTTTATACCCAATAGATTGACTAAATACCAATTTAATACCAATCTTTGGCAAGGATAGGGTAGCAACCAAAATTCTTATTTATTTTGGTGGGTATAAGTATTAGAAAACAAACTGAGATTATCTATAGAAGTTGAAGCTATTCATATCTCACAATCCAGCAGTTCCCTTTTATACATATACCCTAAAGAAATTCTTGCCCATGTATACCAGGAGACATGTTCAGAAATGTTCAAAGCAGAATTTATAATAGCAAAAAGCTGGAAACAAATCTTAACACTCATTAACAGTAGAATTTGTCAACAAATTGGTGGGTTATTACACATCAATGAAAGTAAATAAACTACAGCAACATGAATGAATCTTAGAAACATAATGTTGAATGATAAAAGCAAGTCCAAGAAGTCTACAAATAATATCACTCAGAGTGGTTTAAAATAGGGGAAAGAACAAAATAAAAATATTTGGCAAAAATATTAAGAAAAACCAGGAAATGATTGATAAACATAAAATTCAGGGGTTACCATAGGAGAGAAGCATGTGAGGCTCCTCAGTGTTTTGTTTTGTTTTAATTTTAGAGACAGAGTTTTGCTCTGCTGCCCAGGCCGGAGTGTAGTGGCATCATCATAGCTCACTGCAACATCAAACTCTTGGGCTCAAGCAATCCTCTTGCCTCAGAGCTGTGAATAGGCACACGCCATCATACCCAGCTTGTTTTAAAAAAATTTTTTAGAGATGGAGTCTTGCTATGTTGCCCAGGCTCCTGGCCTCAAGGGAACCTCCTGCCTTGGCCTCCCAAAGTGCTAGGATTACTGGTATGAAGCACTAGCACTGTGCCTGGCCTCTCAGTAGTATTGGTTATATTTTTTTATTCTCTTAAATTGGGGGGGGGTGTTAATGGATGCCCAGTTTATCATTATATTTCATTATAATTTATATAAAATATCTGCTCTGGGAAGGCAAGGATTTTTGTCTTGCTTTGTTCATACCTGTGTTCCTAGCATCAAGAACAGTGCCTGGCACACAGTATATGCTCAATAAATATCTGTTGAACAAATAAATATACATTACTCACATTCTTTTTTTTTTTTTTTTTTTTTTTGAGACAGAGTCTCGCTTTGTTGCCCAGGCTAGAGCGAGTGCCGTGGCGTCCTAGCTCACAGCAACCTCAAACTCCTGGGCTCGAGTGATCCTTCTGCCTCAGCCTCCCGGGTAGCTGGGACTACAGGCATGCGCCACCATGCCCGGCTAATTTTTTATATATATATCAGTTGGCCAATTAATTTCTTTCTATTTATAGTAGAGACGGGGTCTCGCTCTTGCTCAGGCTGGTTTTGAACTCCTGACCTTGAGCAATCCGCCCGCCTCGGCCTCCCAAGAGCTAGGATTACAGGCGTGAGCCACAGCGCCCGGCCTACTCACATTCTTTTATATGATTCAAATAGTTCATTATTTTTTAAAAGAAGAAAAAACCCTACTTTAATCATGGTACTCCCAATGATTTCTTGAGTAACACCCCCAAAGCACAGGCAACCAAAGCCAAATTAGACAAATGGGATCACATTAAGCTAAAAAGCTCCTGCACAGCAAAGGAAACAATCAACAAAGGGAATAGACAGCCCAGAGAATAGGAGAAAATATTTGCAAATACTCATTTGATGAGGAATTAATAACTAGAAATATATAAGGAGCTCCAACAACTCAATACGAAAAAATCAATCCAATTAAAAAAACATGGGCAAAGGATTTGAACAAACATTTCTCAAAAGAAGACATATATCCTAGCACTCTGGGAGGCCAAGGCAGGCAGGTAGCTCCAGGTCAGGAGTTCGAAACCAGCCTGAGCGAGACCCTGTCTCTACCAAAGATAGAAAGAAATTAATTGACCAACTAAAAATATATATACAAAAAATTAGCTGGGCATGGTGGTGCATGCCTGTAGTCCCAGCTACTCGGGAGGCTGAGACAGAAGGATTGCTTGAGCTCAGGAGATTGAGGTTGCCGTGAGCTAGGCTGACGCCACATCATTCACTCTAGCCTGGGCAAGAAAGTGAGACTCTGTCTCAAAAAAAAAGAAGACATAAAAATGGCCAACTGGTATATGAAAAAAATGCTCAGCATCATTATTCATCAGAGAAATATGAATCAAAACTACAAAGAGGCCGGGCGCGGTGGCTCACGCCTGTAATCCTAGCACTCTGGGAGGCCGAGGCGGGCGGATTGCTCGAGGTCAGGAGTTCGAAACCAGCCTGAGCAAGAGCGAGACCCCGTCTCTACTATAAATAGAAAGAAACTAATTGGCCAACTAATATATATAGAAAAAATGAGCCGGGCATGGTGGCTCATGCCTGTAGTCCCAGCTACTTGGGAGGCTGAGACAGAAGGATCGCTTGAGCCCAGGAGTTTGAGGTTGCTGTGAGCCAGGCTGACGCCACGGCACTCACTCTAGCCTAGGCAACAAAGCGAGACTCTGTCTCAAAAAAAAAAAAAAAAAAAAAAAAAACTACAAAGAGAGGCCATGCATGGTGCCTCACACCTGTAATCCTAGCACTCTGGGAGTCCGAGGTGGTGGATCGCTCAAGGTCAGGAGTTGGAGACCAACTTGAGCAAGAGCAAGACCCCATCTCTACTAAAAATAGAAAGAAATTAATTGGCCAACTAAAAATATATAGAAAAAATTAGCCAAGCATGGTGGTGCATACCTGTAGTCTCAGCTACTTGGGAGGCTGAGGCAGAAGGATCACTTGAGCCCAGGAGATTGAGGTTGCTGTGAGCTAGGCTGACACCACAGCACTCACTCTAGCCTGAGCAACAAAGTGAGACTCTGTCTCAAAAAAAAACAAAATCAAAAAACAAACAAACAAAAAACTACAAAGAGATATCTCACCCCACTTAAAATGGCTTTTATAAAAAAGACAGGCGATAACAAATGCTAGTGAGGGTCAGACACAATGGCTCATGCCTGTAACCCTAGCACTCTTGGAGGCCGAGGCGGGAGGATTGCTTGAGCTCAGGAGTTCAAGACTAGCCTGAGCAATAGTGAGATACATGTGCGCGCACACACACACACATACACGCACACACACGTCTCTATCACAAAGAAAAAAACCAGCTGGGGGTTGTGGTATGCGCCTATAGTCCCAGCTACTTGGGAGGCTGAGGCAGGAGGATTGCTTGAGCCTAGGAGTTGAAGGTTGCAGTGAGCTACAATCATGTTACTATACTCTACCCAGGGTGGCAGAGTAAGACTCTGTTGCAAAAAAAAAAAAAAAATGCTAGTGAGGATGTGAAGTGAAGAAAGGGGAACTCTTGGATACTGTTGGTGGGAATGTAAATTAGTGCAACCACTATAGAGAACAGTATGAAGGTTCCTCAAAAAACTAAAACTAGAACTACCATATGACCCAGTAATCCCACTGCTGGGTATATATCTAAAGGAAGGGAAATTAGTATATCAAAAAGACATCTGCACTCTTATGTTTATTGCAGATCCACAATAGCCAAGATATGGAATCAACCTGTGTTCATCAAAAGATGAATGGATAAAGAAATTGTGGTACATATATGCAGTAGAATATTATAGAGCCATAATAAAGAATGAAATCCTGTCATTTGCAACAACATGGATGACACTGGAGAACATTACATTAAGTGAAATAAGCCAAGCACAGAAAGACAAATCTTGCATGTTCTCACTCACATGTGGGAGCTAAATATTAAAAACAATTGATCTCATGGAGACAGAGGGTAGAGTGATGGTTCCCAGAGGCTTAGAAGGGTATCAGGAAGAGAGGGATAAAGTAGGAATGGTTAATGGGTACAAAAATATAGTTAGATGGTTAGGTAGAATGAACAATATATATATTTTTTTGAGACATAGTCTAACTCTGTTGCCCGGGCTAGAGTACCATGGCATCAGCCTACCTCGCAGCAACCTCAAACTCCTTGGCTCAATCAATCCTTCTGCCTCAGCCTCCCGAGTAGCTGGGACAATAGGCATGCGCCACCATGCCCAGCTAATTTTTTCTATTTTTGGTAGAGATGGAGTGTCGCTCTTGCTCAGGCTGGTCTCGAATTCCTGAGCTCAAATGATCTGCCCACGTTGGCCTCCCAGAGTGCTAGGATTACAGGAATGAGCCACTGCGCCAGGCCTAATGAACAATATTTGATAGCACAACAAAGTGACTATAATCAACAGTAAGTTACAGTATGCTTTAAAATAACTAAAATCCATTGATTGCTCGAACATTAGAAAAAAAAATATAAAAAAATAAAAAATAAATAAAATAAAATAACTAAAAGAGTGGAATTAGAATGTTCCTAACATAAAAAAATGATAAATGCCTAAGGTGATAGATACCCCAATCACCCTGAATTGACTGATTAACATTGTATGCCTGTATCAAAACATCACGTGTACCCTATAAAGATATACAACTATTATGTACCCATAAAAATTAAAATGAATAAATTTTTAAAAAATCATGGTGCCCCTGATTTTTCTAGCTAAAAGTCCTATTACCTCCTCAACTCCTATTATTCATATAGCCTATTAAATCCTGCTGCATATTACAGTTATAAAAGTACATATCTTTCTTACTGATTACTAATTTATGAAGACAAAGGATTATATTGTCTCCTTTTTATACCCACTCACAATATGTAGTATAATACTTTGCACATAGTACATGCTCAATACATATTGGTTGACTACTTGAAGTCTTGGGAGACAAGGGCAGACCAGAAAGGCCAGATCTATGCTATTTAATATGTATTTCAAGGTGAAAGATACCTTAGTTATCATCTAGTGTTTCCTACATTTTGCAGATGAAAAAACTGAAGTCCAGAGAGGTAAAGTGATTTTCTCAAAGTTACATAACTAATTAGTAGTATTCTAAAATCTAGACTTCAGATCTCTAGCTTGCTATCCTTACCTTTTCACAATATATTACAATAACTTTTATTTTCTATGTTTTATGTCTATGTGTCTTCCTTGGCTTGGGAGGGACCTTCCAATGGCAGGGACCAAATCTGTTCACACAGATACTTAATCATGGCTTCTAAATATGTAGGACATGTATAAATTCCTCATACACATTCAAAGGAACTTTAAGTTCTTCCCCAGCAAAAACTTTTTTGGCCGTCCTTTTGCCACCAACTCTTCCACTGATCCCTCCCTCAGAAGCCTGGATACCAGTGATCCTTTCCCTTCCTTCATCTACTGATTTCTTTCTCCAGAAGTAGGGAGGTTTGTTGATGGCTCACAGTCCTGTCTTGGGGAGCTAACTTAGCAAGGAAAAGTAGAAAATCCATCAGTCAGTGCCCACCAGCCCATCACAGCCCAGGAGCTTGAAATTTAACAATCACAAATAAATACAGAAGCGTAAGATCTAAGAATAGTCCTTATTGGCAGTGCAAAGGTAACACTTCAACTTGTAGAAAATTGCCTGTTTATCAGAAAAAAAAAGAGAATCCTGGAAAGTTAACATCGGATAGAACCTTAGAGATCACCTACTGCTCTCCCTGATTTTTCCAAATGAGGAAACCGGAGCTTTGAGAGATGAAGTAACTTGCAGTTACTTAACTAGCTGGTAGCAGGGCTGGGAGTAGACTCCCAGTCTCCTGCTTCCAAGACAGCTGTTCTTTATGTACTGGCAACATGTCCATCTAGCAAAACATGTCATAAAGTAGCCTCATCCTAAGCCATCAGGAATGAAAACAAGTTATTCAAACCCTTCCTCTACTCTCTGGCAATATTTTTTTCCTCTGCATTTCTCTGTGGCTAGTCTGTCTCTCTCTGTCTCTCTCTCTTTTTGAGACAGAGTCTCACTTTCTTGCCCAGGCTAAAGTGAGTGCCGTGGCGTCAGCCTGGCTCACAGCAACCTCAATCTCCTGGGCTCAAGCGATCCTACTGCCTCAGCCTCCCGAGTAGCTGGGACTACAGACATGCGCCACCATGCCCGGCTAATTTTATAAATATATATATATATACACACATATGTATATACAAATATATATATATATATTTCAGTTGGTCAATTAATTTCTTTCTATTTTTGGTAGAGACGGGGTCTCGCTAAGACTGGTTTCGAACTCCTGACCTCTAGCCATCCGCCTGCCTCGGCCTCCCAGAGTGCTAGGATTACAGGTGTGAGCCACCCGCGCTGGCCTCTTTCTCTTTTTTAATCACTCTGTTTCTGTAAATCTCTCTCTCTCTGATTTGAAATTGAACTGTGGCCTGCCTGCACAATTCTCTCGATTTTCTTTTTTCTCTAAGCTACTGTGTTTCCCGTCCAAAGGCAAACGTGTATAAGCCAATCAAGACTCTCTTGGTGACCTTTGTGGAAAAGAATATTTGGAATTTCTGTATGAGAGAACCTGAACCTACTTCCTAGCCTATCCAGTCAATTAAAATGAGTCTCTGGCCCCCTTGAGGGTTGTTAACCAATCCTAAAAAAGAAAAGATCAATCTCAGTTCTCGTCACCGGTCTGGTAGGAAAAGAAACTGATTGATTGGAAAGGATAGTTCTGGCTCCACACCCTTTCCTTCCTGGACCACAGTTTTCCCTCTGTGAAATGAAGGAAGAACCCTTCCCCAAGTCCATAGTTAAGAAGATCCCTAGATCCTCAGCTAATCTTCTCTTGGACAATTTTTTGTTGTTTTCAAATTCACTCCTCTCCTCACATAACCTCCACCCTCTTTTTGTAGTCTCACTGCTCCTCTATAGATCTAATTTCTTGCTTGAAACCCTGTAGAACTGGCCCCCAGGATTCTCAACCTCCCCACAGATCTCCACTCACCAGCATGTCAAATAACTTGTTTTGTATGATTTAGGTAGGTAAAAAACTTTTTAAAGTGATAATTGAGTCTCTTTCAGAACAGACTATCTCAAGGACCTTGCAATAAAAGTCTCTAGGGAGCAGTGCAAAATTCAGTTGCAATGCTCCTAACTATAATAATCAAAGTGATGATGATGATGGTGATGATGAAGCTAGCAATTATTGAACTCTTACTGGGAACCAAGTACACTACTAAAAACTTCATGTATATTAACCCAATATTGGCTGTGGGGTAAGCACTATTATTATTCGCAATTTACAAAGGAAAAAATCGATTTAGAGGGATTAAACAGCTTGCCCAAGGTCACACAGCGATTTGGAAACCCAGTTCTGTCTGAATCCAGAGTCCACTGTTGTATGGGAGTAAGGGTGTATTAAACATTGCAGGCTTTAACAACTTTTGGGAGGAACCAGCTTCACAGCCCTGGAGGATGAGAAGCTGAGAGCCCAAAGGAATTCCGTTTTGGCGGGGATGGTGGTGTCTGGGGACCTTAGGAGATAAACTCAGATCCTTGCTAGCCTGTCTTCTCTTTTCTCCTAACAGTCTCAGTGTCTGGCACCGTTTAGTACCTGGGTAAATACCTGTTGATTGAGTCCCAAGGATCCCAGTCCTATTCTCCATTTACCCGCGCACTCCGGGCGCAGTCAACAAGTAGAACTGGAGAGAGATTGGGAAATTTCTCTCAAACCTGAGAGAATTCTAATCGAGCTGGAATCGTGAATTTAGGAAAGGCGCGGCGTCTCCCCCGCCTTCTCGCCCGCTTCTCCTATTTCTCCCCACTCCTTCCTCCTCCCTCTCAGGAGCTCAGGGCCATAAAAATGCAGATGGAGGATCGGTGTGAAATAACGGGCCCATATAAATCCCTCTGCCGCCCGCCTGCAAGATGGATTGGCCGCATTGAAATTCCTCCGCGAGGATAATTAAACTCGGGGCCTCATCCGGGCAAAATTACATTCCTGTAATGGCGTCGCTCGGGGTCCCGGGAAATTGCTCCGTGGGCTTTCAGCGGCGGTTTTTATCGCCGGCCGGGGTGTGCCTGGCTGCGGCTCGCCTCTCCTCCGGGACCGTAAAGCTGCTGCCATGATTTATCCTCCCCTTCTCCCAAATCCGATTAAATGGAGGAGCTCGGGGCCGGGGCGCTGCGGGGCCCGGGAGCCGGGAGGGGGCGGCGGGAAGGACGGGGCCAAGGAGGGGAGGACAAACGGCCCCTCAGAGGGTGGCGGATTTGGCTTTATTTACAGCCGCGGCTTTCTTTTTATTTTTTATTTTTTATAGGGGTTTGGTGAGCTTTTTCCCATCTTTCTCGTGCTACGTTCAAGCACGATGCCAGGGAGGCAGGGGTTTGGAACTAGGTAGGCCTTGCTGCCCTCTTCCAAAGGGCAGGTCGGGTCCCGTCTGGGAGACAGAGGCCTACAGGAAGAGATGAGGGCCAGGAAACTCCCCCACTTCCAACCACCAGCGGACGAACGACAGAAAGGGGACGAGAGAGAAGACAGGGCTTTCAGGAGAGCACTTCATGGGGGTACTGTTTATCCCAACTCTTGTAGGTGAGATTTGGGCATGCCTGGGGTGACTTCGCAACCTTACAGCAGGTTACAGGTGCCCATTATTGAGTCTGTCCCAGGCCTCAGGAAAGAGCTTCAGATCGTATGTAGCCCGTTTTCCGGCTCGGTGATGCTGGTTTTCTCATGGCTTATCACCAGAATAAGGAAAAGAGGGTAAAAAATGTGAGCCACCAGAAGCAGGTGGGGCATTTTGCTGACTATTATTGGCCCATTAAACCGGTTTCTCATGCAATGATGCCAGGGTCCCCGCGCGACAGAAGGCAGGAATCCCAAGACTTCATTTTCCTCCTGCTCCATTTTAGGCACTGAACACCAAGCCTGACGGTATGGTATTTAACACGAACTCAGATTTTTTTTTTTTTTGCAATGTGACTGCGCATGCTCGGAAAGGGGTCGGAAGTCCAAGATCCCAAACGCCCTGCAGACCAAACCGCAGTCCACGGTGAGGATCAGCTTGCTTTGCGGAGTTGGCCTCATTTCTGCACACGGTAGGCTCTGCCTGTAGTTTCTCCTCTCCAACGCCAGGTGGAGCAACTGGTCGGGTACCGCCACAGAGCTGGCAGGTGGCGCTATAGCACCCGAGCCGACACCCCCACGTTCAAATCGCTCTATCCGTGACTGAGCGACTCGTTGGCCCGGGCCACGCATGCGCCGAGCTTTCCTTTCGCTTTTCCCACCCCCCGCCCCTCTCTGTCTTCTCTGCGCTGGGAGCAGGTAAGGCCTTGGGGCCTCGTGCCCTCTCCTCGCCGCGCACGCGCGCGGGGCACCCCACCTCGCGCGGACGCTTTAAGGCTCTTACCTTGCTTACTCCCACCCAGGTTCTTGCGCCCTCCCTGGCTCCCGGTATCCCCGCGCCTTAGGCTGCCTCTTCCGCGTGCCGGTGACCTCCAACCGCGCGGGCCTGGCGCCATCTTGGATGTCTCGTCGGGGGAGGGTGCCGGGGAGCTGGTGAAAGTCAGATCCGGGAGTGCTCATTTTCGCCTGGTCCGACTCAGCCCTTGCAGCCGCTCTTTTCTCAACGTCTTGCCATTTCAGATTGTCACAATCCCCAGGCTCTCTCCTCCTGTCTCAGTTCTTTCCTCTTTTTCCTGACTCTTGCCGCCTTTATTCTGAAGTCTCAAATGGGAATAGTGGATTATCTAGAGCCACCAGTCCCTCTAGTCAGCACCCCTCAATTTAAAAAGTAGGCCATGCACGTGGTAGAAGCAAACAGAATAGCCAAAACATCCCTTCCCATCAGGCTGTGCCTGGGAGAGCCAAGGCAGAAGAGAGACTGATCTCTTTGGACCCCTGGTCGTTTCCCAGTACCTTTTTCTTACTTCCCTGGCACTCTGGTGAAGTTAGAAAAATCACAAGCTAGAGATGAGGGTTTCTGTTAGAGAAAGGCCCAAAAGGGTGGGGTAAGACCAACCTAGTGGGGCCAGCATGAGAGTCTGCACCTGCCACCTGTACTCTAGGATTTATGAATCTCCCCATATTCTGCCATTAGGAGGGAAAAAAGGTTTAAGGAAGGGAATGGTTAAGTTAGCATCCCCATATGTCTGTGATACATCTGCATTGATGAAGAAACCCATGATGATTTAGAAGCCCTGATTCTGGATAGTGCTTTTGCCCGAGGTGTAGGCTACCATATGCACACTTGCCATGGTTATGTGGCCAGTGATGGGATCTGCACTTTATTCGGGCTCTCATATTTGCCACCCTTTTTGTGCACTTGTCATGTGCCAACACCACATTAAACTCTCAACAAGTATTACTTGTAAATGAATAAATTTAATCCTAAAAACTATATTTTGTAAATGATAACACTGAGATTTAATTGCCTTGGAAAAAAGCCCTCACTTTTCTAAAAGCTTTAAAGAAGCATTGGATTTTGAGTCAAGAAAACCTGAATATCAGGTAGCAGAATTGGGTTAGAGTTAATATATAGGAAAAGATCAGAATTCTAGACAGTATGACATGATATGTTCATAGGAAAAAAGGAAGTAGAGTTTTAGACAGGACAAGAGTTGAAGACATACATTAATCTAAAAGTAATTAAGATCCTGGATTCAGAAGGATTATAACCTGAGACAGTCTGAGTCCAGTTCATTTACAGAAGTGGCATTTAACAGGCCCAAGCATTCACTGAGTATTTCAGTCTGTGGCATATTAGAAAGCATGTAACGGAGTAAGAATGAGTGAGTGAGTAAAAAAAAAAGAAAGCATTACTTAAAAGTGAAAATACTGGGTGGCAGGTGTGGTGGCTTTTACCTGTAATACCAGCACTTTGGGAGGCTGAGGCAGGAGGATCACTTGAGGCCAGGAGTTGAGACAGCCTGGGTAACATAGCAAGACCCTGTCTCTATAAAAAAATTAAAAATTAGCTGGGCATGGTGGCATCTGCCTATTTTCCCAGCTACTTGGGAGGCTGAGGCAAGAGGACCACTTGAGCCCAGGAGTTTTAGGTTACAGTAAGCTGTGATCAGCCTAATGCTTTCCAGCCTGGGCAATAGAACAAGACCCTGTCTCTTAAAAAGAAAAGTGAGATCTGAGTTCAGGTCGTGCCTCTGCCACTACTGTAGTTTCTAGACTGGTTTTAAGACAATGCTCTTAAAGTTAGGTGTACCTAACAATCATTTAGGAAACTTGTTTGAAATACAGGGTACTTGGGCCTTATCCCCATAGATCTTGACCAGGAAGGGGGTGGAGGGCAAGAATGTGTATTTTTAATACATACACCACCCATACCCAGATAGTTTTGGCTTAGGTGGTCTTCTCACTTTGCTTGGGAAAATGTTGCTTTTAGGTCTTTAACTCATCCTCCCTTCTCACGTAAATTCAGTTCTACTGACTTAGAACCAACAGTGTCAAGACTTGTTCAGAGCTCAGGATTACACAGTTTAGTATGCCATAGTATGATGGTGAAAATGCATAATAGTTTAACAGTCATTGCTAAACATAATAATGGCAGAGATCCTCCATCTGCCTTATCCAGTTAATTAATGTAGGAAATTGAAGTGTTTTGAAGAATCATGTACTTCTCCTCGGTAATTCAGTAAAGATTGTTGGAGACCTTCTAGTGTCTTGGCTTTCAACAAATATCTCCCAAGAGTACAATGACTCTAGTCTTTAAAGGGCAACATTTTGAGCCCCAGACAACAAGGTCCAGAGAAGAGTTCTTTTTTAATAGAATCTGAAAAAGGCAAAGGACACTCTGGGAAAATTCCTCTGGCTACTGCAAATCGTGAGGCTAAGGAAATGGATACCAGGTCCTAAAGCTGAGACCAAGTGACTACTTGTTCAGACCAGAGGAAATCACTTGATTATAAGGTATAAGGAAATCTTGAGAGTTGTTTGGGGTTTCTATAGGAAAATCATGACTTCAGGGTTCTAATTCCACCTTTGCTGATGACTTAAGATCAGTCACTCTGCTTTCTAGGCAGTTAGCTTTCTTAACTTTCTTAACACCTTTAATAAGGGTGTAGTTTAGTGAACAAGGACAATGTTTATAATACTGTTTCTGTAATTCCAGTTCTCCTGCCACAGCCCCTCACCCCCTGAAAATGTACGCCTGCTCAAAGTTCGTCTCCACCCCCTCTTTGGTAAGTACCTCCTTTTTTTCTGTGAGAGTTTCAAAGCAGGGGCCAATTTGTCTCTTCCTTACTATCAGACCCTGTTCTTCACAGCTGAACTGGAGGAAAGTGAATGAGATTCTTGAATGCCCTTTGCTGTATAGCCTAACAGAATAGAATGAATGCTTGCTAGATGCTACCCTAACCCCGTATCCCTTAGAGAGTAGTTAACTGTTCTTATCCAACTGTCTTAGGAGAAGAGTATAGATGAGAGTCTAAACTAAGATAGGTTATTCCTGATCCTGAAACTGTATGTTCCCTGTAAACTGGAACCCAGCCAGAGGTGGTAAACTTAAAGTAGATTATATAACTTGGGCTGAGTGCACAGTGTGTAGGATCTTGTCCTGACTGAGCCATAGCTAGGAGCTCATTCTCGGACTTAAATTTGGGTGGGAAACTAAAATACATATAAATACATATTGAAAAAGTATTTGGGCCGGGCGCGGTGGCTCACGCCTGTAATCCTAGCACTCTGGGAGGCCGAGGCGGGCGGATTGCTCAAGGTCAGGAGTTCAAAACCAGCCTGAGCAAGACCCCGTCTCTACCATAAAAATAGAAAGAAATTAATTGGCCAACTAATATATATAATATAAAAATCAGCCGGGCATGGTGGCTCGTGCCTGTAGTCCCAGCTACTCAGGAGGCTGAGGCAGGAGGATTGCTTGAGCCCAGGAGTTTGAGGTTGCTGTGAGCTAGGCTGACGCCACGGCACTCACTCTAGCCTAGGCAAGAAAGCGAGACTCTGTCTCAAAAAAAAAAAAAAAGAAAAAGTATTTGACTCGGAAGCCGTAGTGTGGAAGAAATTAAAAATTATCAGATACTGGAGATGGTTGGTTCATCCATAAATAAAAAGGAGTGATGCTATTAGTAGGTACCATTTATTGAGCACTTACCGTGTGTCTAGCACTGAGTTTACCTATTTGTATATATAATCTCATTTAGTCCTCAAATCAGCCCTGAGAGAGATTATTCCCATTTGATAGATGAGAAGACAGGCTTTAAAAGATTTAAGTGACTTGTCCAGAGATCACACAGCTGATAGTTAGGATTTGAATGTTAGCCTATCTGACTTTCCAGCCCTGGCTAGAGACACTGGCTTGAGGTTAGTCAGAAGAGGCTACCAGGAGGGGGTAAATTTTGAGCATGGATCTTTGTGCCTATTTTCTAGAAGGATGTGTTCAGGGAAAGATGCCCAATTATTGGCTTCCTCTTGTGGGCTTGCCATTACTGATAAGCCCTCGACTTAGATAGTTCAACTTATAATTTCTTGACTTTACAATGATACAAAAGTGATAGACATTTAGTAGAAACCATACTTTGAGAATACTTTAAACCATACTTCAAGAATTTTGATCTTTTCCCAGGCTAAGAGTGATAAGATAGTATAATACTCTGTCACAATGCTGGGCAGTGGCAGTGAGCCATAGCTTCCAGTCCACCACTGCTATTAATAATACTCTACAGTGTACTATGTTGCCAAATGATTTTGCCCAACTGTAGGCTAATTTAAGCACATTTAAGATTAGGCAAGGCTAAAGTCTACTGTTTGCTAGGTTTCGTGTTTTAAATGCATTTTCAACTTATGATGGATTTATCTGAACATAACCCCATGATAAGTTGAGGAGCATCTATATATATATATCTCCTTTGTTGAGTGAAGCAAATGCTTCTGAGGCTAAGATTTCATATTCTCAAGGGCTGTAAAAGGGTACACCAAGGGTTGATAAGATAATCTCTTATGGCCCAAAAAGAAATAGACTTGGTTTCCTTAAAGTAAAGCCTGAGAAGCAAGAGAACTGGTATGGTTCTTGAATCTAGATTTTGCTAAAAGTAAGAATAAATGATCCAAGATTCTGATTTTTCTTTTTTTTCTTTTTTTCTTTTTTTTTTTGAGTCAGAGTCTCACTTTGTTGCCCAGGCTAGAGTGAGTGCCGTGGCGTCAGCCTAGCTCACAGCAACCTCAAACTCCTAGGCTCAAGCAATCCTCCTGCCTCAGCCTCCCGAGTAGCTGGGACTACAGGCATGTGCCACTATGCTAATTTTTTCTATATATATTAGTTGGTCAATTAATTTCTTTCTATTTATAGTAGAGATGGGGTCTCGCTCTTGCTGGTTTCGAACTACTGACCTTGAGCAATCCGCCCACCTTGGCTTCCCAGAGTGCTAGGATTACAGGCGTGAGCCACGCGCCCGGCCCCAAGATTCTGATTTAAGTGTGAAAATGGAAAGGGAATCAGAAGAGAGAGAAGACCCTTTCTGATGATGTAACAACTTAGCATGGTTCTAAAACTCCTCTCCACAGCCTTCCTTGACCTTCCTGCCCTTGTGTCATTCCTGCTAGGTCAAGAGCACCTCTCAGCTGCTGAGTCGACCATTGTCTGTAGTGGTGCTGAAACGACCAGAAACACTGACAGATGAGGTATCTCACTGGTGGAGTTGGGACTGTGGTGTCAGGGTGAGGGCTAGGGAGGGTTACCTGCCAGAACCAGTAGGGGGAGTGCTGGGGACACACAGCTTAAAATTAGTAAAGTATAAAGGCCATTGGTTTTAGGCAGAGATGGAGGACAGTTAATACAATGTGTGTTCTAGTGCTCCAGCTTTTGCCACTGGCAGCACAAGCCCCTATGCTCCTAACTGCCATTACTTGGCCTACTTAGTCTACTGACTTCAGTTGGGAGCATCTAGTCTCAGGAAGATGATCTTCTTGATCTTTCTGACCGAAAACAGGTCAGAGCCTCAACCTTACAGTTCTAAACCGCACCTGAATTGTGAAGGCATTTGAAGTCCACCTCCTACATTAAAAGGTTCTTTTTGCCAGCATGTGAGAGCGTTTTCTAGGGAGTTAAATGATTTTCCATTTGAGGGAGAAACCTTGGGATTTGGCAGCATAAAGGGTTGAAATGGTACAAAAGTTTCCAAAGCAAAAGGGTTTCCAAAAAACTTTACCTTGTACCTGCCTCTTCTTCACAGAACCTCAGGATCCTGGCAGTCTCACGTCCCCTGACCTCAGTTGTCCCTAGCCACAGCTTCCAAACCAGCACCATTTCAAGGGACATCGACACAGCAGCCAAGTTCATTGGGGCTGGGGCTGCCACAGTTGGGGTGGCTGGCTCTGGGGCTGGGATTGGGACCGTGTTTGGGAGCCTCATCATTGGTTACGCCAGGTAAGCTGTCAGACCGTCCATTGGCTCTCTGATATGCTTTCTGAAGGTCTGGGCAGAAATATTTGGGGGTCTAAAGCTACACTATTCTGTATCTTAGCAACTAGCTACATGTTGCTATTTTGAATTTAAATTTTAATTAATTAAAAATACATACAGTTTAGGTTTTCAGTCATACTATTTCAAGAGCTCAGTAGCCACATGTGGCTAGAGGCTACCATATTCAATAGAGCAGATAAAGAATGTTTATATTGTTGAAGAAAGTTCTATGGAACAGCTTTGGTCTAGAGCAGGGATTGGGACACTAAGGCCCAAAGGCCAAATTTGGGCCACAGCCTGGTTTTGTATGGTTGAGATAAGAATTATTTTTCTATTGTTTTTTAGAGACAGGGTCTTGCTCTGTTGACCAGGCTGGAGTGCAGTGGCATCATCATAGCTCACTGTAGCCTCCAAATCCTGGGCCCAAGGGATCCTCCTGCCTCAGCCTCCCAAGTACTGGAACTAAAGGTGCCTGCCACCACACCCAGCTAATTTTTTGGGTTTTGTAGAGACACGGTCTCACCATTGCCCAGGCTTTAAAGGTTTTGTTTTGTTTTTGTTTTTGGGGTTTTTTTTTTTAAGCAATAGAGACCATATGTGGCCCACAAAGCCTAAAATATTTACTGTCTGGTCCTTACAGAAAGAGCATGTCATCCCTGGTCTAAAGCATCAGTGAACATGATGGCTTACTGTTTTTCCCCATCTCTGGGAATTCACCTCTGTCACCCCTGGGAAAACTGGCTCTGCAGTCAGGCCCTACTCCCTACACCTGAGACTGTTTAGACCCTACCAACTGTGGACAACTCACTGTTCAAACTAAATTAATCCCCTAGAGACAAGCAAGTTCTTTTTTTGTCTTTGGGGAGATAGGGTTATTTTTTAGGGTTTGTAGTTAAAAAGAAGCCTGACTGCTTCTGTACCCACAATTCTGTTAAAAGCTAGTGTTGCTTTACTTTAACTGTCAAGACTTCAGAGGGCAGAGGAAGGGAAATAACAAACTACATTTTGACTTTCAAAGGGGGCTGGTGAGGGGTCCTTTATCAACTATTTTAACTCATAGACCATGTGTAGCTTTTTTTTTTTTTTTTTTTTTAAAGACAGAATCTCACTCTATTGCCCGGGCTAGAGTGCCATGGCAACTGTCTAGCTGTGATAGAATCTCACTTTATTGCCTGGGCTAGAGTGCCGTGGCATCCGCCTAGCTCACGGCAACCTCAAACTCCTGGGCTCAAGCAATCCTACTGCCTCAGCCTCCTGAGTAGCTGGGACTACAGGCATGCACCACCATGCCTGGCTAATTTTTTCTATATATATTAGTTGGCCAATTAATTTCTTTCTATTTATAATAGAGACTGGGTCTTGTTCTTGCTCAGGCTGGTTTTGAACTCCTGACCTTGAGTGATCCTCCTACCTCGGTTTCCCAGAGTGCTAGGATTACAGGCATGAGCCACTATGCCCAGCTTCCATGTGTAGCTTTTTTTTTTATTTTTATTTTTTTTTTTTTGAGACAGAGTCTCGCTTGTTGCCCAGGCTAGAGTGAGTGCCATGGCGTCAGCCTAGCTCACAGCAACCTCAAACTCCTGGGCTCAAGCAATCCTACTGCCTCAGCCTCCCGAGTAGCTGGGACTACAGGCATGCGCCACCATGCCCGGCTAATTTTATATATATATATTAGTTGGCCAATTAATTTCTTTCTATTTTTTTATAGTAGAGACAGGGTCTCGCTCAGGCTGGTTTTGAACTCCTGACCTTGAGCAATCCGCCTGCCTCGGCCTCCCAGAGTGCTAGGATTACAAGCGTGAGCCACCACGCCCGGCCCCATGTGTAGCTTTTTAAAGGCCAAAATCTTTTACTGTTTTCAAATGAGAGAGTGTAGTCTGTCTCTCTGACTCTTGACCTCTGGAACAGTGTTTTTTTCTAATTGTGTTGTATAAAGTCCTAGGATTCTGAGGATGTGCCCCAGAGACTGCCTTAGAGAATGAAGGGGAGCCCAAACAACCCTTTAAAATTTTCCACTTTTGTACCATTGCAGTTTGGCTTTTATGTGTTTCCTGTTTGGGGGTCTTGTTGCTTGAAGTGTGAAAGCACTGCTCCAATAATCTCGTCATTCTGGATGCCTCCTCCATCCTCCATTCCTGGATATTATTAAGTGTCTAGGCTGAGAAGTCTTAAGTTATGGTAATAACTTACCCCTAGAGAAAGTAATGATTGTACCTAGGCCATGTTATAGGATTTTAGATTGTCCATTCAGTCCCTGTGGAACCCTTGATGCATCAGGGCAAGAATTTGGGCATGATGATGTCACCCTGAAAGTCTCCTTAAATAAGACAATCTTGAAGAGGGGAATTCTCCCTGAGTCTACCTTAGATTAGATGTTTGTCATTTTCTTTGTTTGAACTAGAAATTCAGTCTTTTCTCCTCTTCTTCCAGGAACCCTTCTCTGAAGCAACAGCTCTTCTCCTACGCCATTCTGGGCTTTGCCCTCTCAGAGGCCATGGGGCTCTTTTGCCTGATGGTGGCCTTTCTCATCCTCTTCGCCATGTGAAGGAGCCGTCTCCACCTCCCATAGTTCTTTCTCCCGTGTCTCGTCTGCCCTGTGTGTTCCTTTTCCTGTACCTCCCCAGGCAGCCTGGGGAAAGTGGTTGGCTCAGGGTTTGACAGAAGAAAGGTAAATAAATACTGTATTAATAAGATGTTTCTTGAGTCTCCTGTGTATATTTCTTTTCCACAGTTGGCTGAGTGACTTGGTGAGAGTAAAAGGCCCTTGAGGGTGGTGATGGATCTAAACTCAACATGGGTCTGCCTAGCCTCCCTTGTTAATTATCTGTTTCAGTGAAGCTTTATTCAAAATAGCTCTCCTTTTTAATAACTCTCCCTTGCCTTGGAGGATTGGGGTCAGTAGCACCTTAACAGTGCTAGCTTAAAATGTTGACTAATGGGCTTTCTGTTTCCACTGTCGACTGTCCTGGTTCAAGCCCTTATTGTCACCCTCCTAGTCTATTTTATTGTTTGTTTGTTTGTTTTGTGTTTTTTTGAGACAGAGTCTCGCTTTGTTGCCCAGGCTAGAGTGAGTGCCATGGCGTCAGCCTAGCTCACAGCAACCTCAAACTCCTGGCTCAAGCAATCCTCCTGCCTCAGCCTCCCAAGTAGCTGGGACTACAGGCATGCGCCACCATGCCCGGCTAATTTTTTTTTTGTATATATATTAGTTGGCCAATTAATTTCTTTCTATTTATAGTAGAGACGGGGTCTCGCTCTTGCTCAGGCTGGTTTTGAACTCCTGACCTCGAGCAATCCGCCCGCCTCGGCCTCCCAGAGAGCTAGGATTACAGGCGTGAGCCACCGCGCCCGGCCCTAGTCTATTTTAATAACCTCTTAGCTGGCTTCTGCCTCCAGTCTCTTCCCTCTAGCATTTACTTATACTCACCATTGGCAGGTGATCCTCTTAAGCACAGGACTAGTTTTGTCATTTACCAATTCTAAAACAGTGTGACTTCACCTTTATCTGTTATTATTCCTATATGCCCTGCCCAAAGTGGACTGTCATTTTTTTCAAATGCTTTCCTGTCCTTATGTTCCAGCCTTGTCCCTTCTCTACCCATCTTTAGTTTCTTATTTTAAATCTTTGCTCACTTTCCTCTTTTTCAAACTCTTATCCTTAAAGACTTTGATTAAGTGCAACCTCCTTGAAGGTATTTTCTGTTTTTCATCCTCAAATGAACGTTAACCTCTGTAAAGGACCATAGAGCATCCTTTATAATATAATAATTTGAAATACTTAGGGTCTATGATAAAATGTGGATATGTGTGCACATGAGTGCTTTATCTTCTAAGTTAGATTGTCAGTTTCTTGAAGCAGAGACTACTTCATGTTCATCTTTGTATTTCTAAAAGTATCTAGCATGCTATACCTCAAAAAGTGCTTAAATTTTTCATTTAATCATCTCATCCAACCCCCTCACTTCACAAGTGAGGAAACTGAGCCTTTAAGAGGTCAAAGGATTCTCTCAGAGGCATTTACTGGCAGAGATGGAACTAGAGCCAGGGTCATCTCTTGCAGTCCAGAGTGTAAGACTATTGGTCTTGTGGGAGTCTCTCTAAGCTTAGTGTTGCTGGCAACTGTTACAGCATTTTCCCAAGTAGGGAGGAAAGGGTAGAGAGTAAGCAAGGATAAACCTTTTCTCTTAAGAGTGCCTCAAGAGGGACTTTGTACTGTAGAATCAGTATAAAGATGAGAAATTACTTATATTTTCTAAAGGCTTGATAAACTTTCAATAAGCTTTATCTTACACATACTTGAAAAATGGTATACATGATTGTTCTTTCAGAAAAGATAATGTAGGTGACCACATAGTATTACTTTTGGTCCAGTGAGTGACTAAAATTAAAACCCAGGGCAGGGACTTGACCCCAGAATAAACTGAAGCTCAGGAAGCAGGTCACTCCAAATCATTCCCCCTTGCCTTTTTTTTATTGTGCTCAAGGGTTGAAAGGGGACCTGTCTGCAGTTTGCTTCCTGATTGCTATATTGTCTTCAAATAACTACTTTCTGGGTTGTGAACCTCACAAGATCAGATCCTAACTTCTGTCTCTTCTAGCCAAGAGTTGGTGGGAAGTATTAATATTTACATATTTGGAGATGAGAAATAGCCCTCCCTTTGTTTCTGGCACTTGAATTTAAACCTCTGGTAGGATCCACTGCTGCCCCATCCTATTCTTGAGTCATCAGGTATCTCTTTTATTTCCTTGGTCCTTTGTTTGGGACTGGGTTGAGCTAACCTCTTAACAACTTAGGTCCTTGGAGTGCAAAGCTTGGTAGCCAGCATGTTTTTGTTCTCTCTGAGGTGAATGATGACATGGTTTTGCAAGAAGCTTAGAAGCAAATTTCTTCAGGAAGAATCAAAGCAACCTGGGTCCTGTTAGTTTCAGGCCCCAAAAGATATTAAGTTATTAAATACGAAATGTCTCATTTTGAATCAAAAGTTTATTATATCTCAAACAAGAAGCAATACAATTAAAGTTGTACCTAAACTATCAACAGTTTTGCCATCTTAATGGTAGCTTGTTTATGCCAGCAGCAAAGAAACTTGGAGAGCAAGTGGCGATGAAATTGTGAAAAGCGTTTTCCACAGCTTGTTGAGAATTGAATATTTTTCCTTGCAAGAAGTGGTACAAAGCCTGGAGGAAGTGGTAGTCAGTTGGTGTAAGGTGTGGAATAGGGTAGATGACAGAGAGTTTCCAAGTCCAGCCTCTGTAGTTTGAGCGCATTGTTTGTATGACATGTGGTCGAGCATTGTCTTGCAGGAGGATTGGCCTGTCTCTGTTGACCAATCTTGGCTGCTTAATCACAAGCATCTTCATTATTTTGTCCAATTAGTTGTAGTAGACATCCGTTGTAATGGATTGACCAGGTTTCATGAAGCTGTAGTGGTTAATACCAGTGCTGGGCCTCCAAACAGAGACACCATTAGCTTTTCTTGAATGTTCAGTCTTGGACTGTTTTGGCATTTCATCTTTATCCAACCATTGTGCCAAATGCTTGTGATTGTCAAAAATAATCCATTTTTCATCACATGTAACAATACAGTGTAAAAATGGTTCACTTTTATGTCATGACAGCAAAGAAAGGCAACTTTTGAGAGGATTTCTCTTCTGATGCTCATTTAATTCATGTGGTACCCATCTATCCAGCTTCTTTACCTTGCCAATTTGTTTCAAATGGTCCAGTGTTGTTGGAATAGTAATGTCAAACCTTGCTGCTAATTCATACATAGGTTGAGATGGCTTTGCTTTCAGCTTATCATTATGGTCTCCCATAGACCCATCACTTTGGTCTCTGGTCGCCCATATGGCTCATTTTCAATCTTAAAATCACCAGAACAGAACTCAAACCATCAATGTACTGTGTGTTCATTAGCCACATCCTTCCCAAACACTTCGTTGATATTTTGAGCTATCTGCACAACATTGATTCCACAATGGAACTCATATTTGAAAATAACACAAATTTTTTACTTATCCATGGTTTCACAAAAATTGCTCTAAAAAAAAATTTGAAAGATAATCACAAGCCAAACCATGTGTTTGAAAATATGAGGGTGTACCTTCACAGTAAAATAAAAATAAAACAAGTGACAAAGTGAAATGTCAGAGATACCAACTGTCAACCTTAGTATTTAAGGGAATCAGACATTTCATACTTAATAACCTAAAACATGCTAGAACTTCATAGAGGAGTGCTATGTTTTAATAGATATGGTCCAAAGAGCAAATTTTCTAAAGATCTCTCCAACTTTGATAACATATTTATGAAAGCTTTCTACTTGTGCTGGTAGTTTTAGAAATAGCACGTGATTTGAAATTAGAAGACTAGTTCTAATCTCTCTTCTAGCACTGGCTACTGTGATGTTGGGCAGACCACTAACCAGTAACTTTCTAGAACCTCAGTTTCTCCCCATCTACTAAATGGGTAATAATACTCATTCCAGAGATTATGCAAATACATGCAGAGGTACCCAGAGCATTTGGAAAGGATAAATCCATCAAAATGCAATGTATATTGATTATGTTAATAATTTGCTTTCTCATGGAGAAAGCATGGAGCTCAAAACATAGCCATTTTATAGGCAGTGTCTATGCCACCCAGAAGAGGGTTGGCATAGAGAGGGAACCGACTATCCAAAAATTTTTTTTTGAGACAGTCTCACTCTGTTGCCTGGGCTAGAGTGCAGTGGCGTCAGCCTTGCTTACAGCAACCTCAAACTCCTGGGCTCAAGTGATCCTCCTGCCTCAGCCTCCAGGTAGCTGGGACTACAGGCATGCACCACCATGCCCGGCTAATTTTTTCTATATATATTTTTAGTTGGCCAATTAATTTCTTTCTATTTTTAGTAGAGATGGGGTCTCACTCTTGCTCAGGCTGGTTTTGAACTACTGACCTTGAGGGATCCTCCCACCTCAGCCTCCCAGAGTGCTAGGATTACAGGCATGAGCCACTGCGCCCGGTCCCAAATTTTTAAAATCCGGCCAGAAGGCATGTAGAGAGAGAACCTAGGGGCTGGGCACAGTGGCTCACACCTGTAATCCTAGAACTCTGGGAGGCTGAGGCAGGCAGATCACTCAAGGTCAGGAGTTCGAAACCAGCCTGAGCGAGACCCTGTCTCTACTAAAAATAGAAAGAAATTAATTGACCAACTAAAAATATATATACAAAAAATTAGCCAGGCATGGTGGTGCATGCCTGTACTCTCAGCTACTCCTGAGGCTGAGGCAGGATTGCTTGAGCCCAGGAGATTGAGGTTGCTGTGAGCTAGGCTGATGCCACGGCACTCACTCTAGCCTGGGCAACAAAGTAAGACTCTGTCTCAAAAAAAAAAAAAAAGAGAGAGAACCTAGGGATGCTTAAGACCGAGGGACCTGCTTCCCTCTTCTTCACAGAGTCAATTGTGTTTCTTTGGCACCTGGGAGGAATGTCAGTAGGTTTGTGCTATTCTCATTAGAAGTAAATGGTGCACCTTGAAAATCATCTAAATGCTAAACAGCAGTAATGAGGAGACCTCCTCCAGCCTCCCTTGAGGCCTTCACAAGGTCATCAGGAGGAGAAAGCTGCTCAGGAACAACGGGTGATTTAGTTTGAGTTGATGTCTAGCTAAGTTGATGTCTGGACACCTAGGTTAGTTCTGTGTCTTCACTCAAATAAAATGAAAGAATATTCATGTAAAATTCTGAACTAGAAAAAGGAAGAGCAGTAGTATCACATTGGTGAGTAGGAAATATTGTCTTAGTCCTCCAAGTTTTGAGCAGTGAAATTTTGCCTTTATTGAACTATAACTCATAATACCATGCATTTTCCAACATGTATTAGGACTCATTCCTGCACACCTTGGTGTTCTCACCATTTGATGAGGAAAAACTAAAACATGGGAAGATCTTTTAGTCCCCAGGAATTCCTTAAAATTTCTTTATTTTTGAGCATTTACCTTGAGGCACTGTGAATATTAGTACGTTGTCACCAAAGTAGCCACTTCAGACATGACAGAAGACATGGATAAAATACCAGGCATGAGGTCAGGCCCTTCTCATCTCAAATGCTTGGCTTCCCTTATTAGTGTAAATGGTTAGTTAGAAATAGTTTACTCCTACTTTCTCCCCCTATTCCACCTCCAAAAGATCATCTCCTCTTATCTTTTGAATAAGTGCTATGGTAAGCAGAATTTTTTTAATGACCCTCTTTTTTTCCCCCTTTTTAAAAAAACTATAGTATTTGATGTGTACTGCTTGAATAAATGACCTTCTTAAAGATGACCTCTAATCCCCAGAACCTGTGAATTGAATAGCACTCCCTGGTTATGTTATATGGAACTGTTGACATTAAGATAGGGAGACTATCTGGGTGGACCTGATCTAATGACATGAGCCCTTAAAAGCAGAGAGCTGAGCTGGTGTGGTGGCTCACACCTGTGATTCTAGCAATTTAGGAGGCTGAATTGAGGCAAGAGGATTGCTTGAGGCCCGAAGTTTGAGACCAGCCTGGGAAATATAGTGAGACCCCATTTCTACAAAAAAGAATTAAAAAAAATAACCTGGCATAGTGGCAGGTGCCTGTATAGTCCCAGCCACTCAGGAGGCTGAAGCAAGAGAATTGCTTGAAGCTTAGGAGTTTGAAGCTACAGTGAGCTATGATTATGCCACTGTACTCCAGCCCGGGCAAGAGAGTGAGACCCTGTCTCAAAAAAAGCAGAGAGCTTTCTCGGGTTGATAGCAGAAGAGAAAGGCAATTTGAAGAAAGAATTTAATGCACCATTCCAGGCTTTGAAGTTAGAGGGGACCATATGCAAGGACCAGAAAGTGGCCTCTAAGACCTGAGAGTGACCCCCTAGCCAGCAACCAGCAAGGAAATGGGGACCTCATTCCTGCAACTGCAAGGAACTGAATTCTGCCAACAATCTGAATGAGCTTTCTTCAAATAGGTAAAAGTCCAGACAACTTGACTTTGTCTTTCTTGATTTTGGCTTTGTGAAACCCTAAACAGAGAACCTAGTCAAGCCTGCCTGGATTTGTGATCAATAGAACACTAAAATAATAAATGGATATTGTTTTCTTTTCTTTTCTTTTCTTTTTTTTTTTTTTTTAGGCAGAGTCTCACTTTGTTGCCCGGGCTAGAGTTGAATGCCGTAGTGTCAGCCTAGCTCACAGCAACCTCAAACTCCTGGGCTCAAGCAATCCTCCTGCCTCAGCCTCCCGAGTAGGACTACAGACATGTACCACCATGCCTGGCTAATTTTTTCTATATATATTAGTTGGCCAATTAATTTCTTTCTATTTATAGTAGAGACGGGGTCTCACTCTTGCTCAGGCTGGTTTCGAACTCCTGACCTCAAGCAATCCACCCACCTCGGCCTCCCAGAGTGCTAGGATTATAGGCGTGAGTCACCACACCCGGCCTTAAACTGCTAAATTTGTGGTAATTTGTTATGTAGCAATAGAAAACTAATACAAGTGCAATATTCCAATCTGCAGTACGAGTAAAATTTCATTTGGATCTTGAATTGAAAGGAAACTCTAAAAGTTGATTTATTATCCTCTACCTCCCAATTTCATTGACTCTAATCTAGCTCAGGAAGGCTAAACAAAGACATTTTTTAAAAAATTGCATACCATGCTCTTACTATAGCTGTTTCATTTGTGTGAAGCATTTTTTTTTTTCTCTTTTTTTAACAGATGAGGAAACTGAGACTTCAGGTTCGAGAATCATGACTTGGTTCTCTAGATAGGAAGTGATAGAACAGAATAAAAACCCTCGCCTAAAGCTCCGAATTATACCACCGTGCCTCCTGGGGCGGGGGGTGGGGGGACAGGATATCACTGGAGAGGAGACAAAGACAAATCTGGACAGTTTTTGAAATTTCTCAGTGAAGTTGATTATCTGTTTTTCTTATAATGACTATCCCTATCCCTGCTGTTATCTTGTAGATAGGTAGCATTTTGCCTGCCCCTGGGTTTATTTTACCCCACTGCTCCATTTCTGGGTTTCTGGGCAGGCTCAGTTTAGTTGGCTCAGCTCTGCCCCCAAGAGGGATATTTTTAACCATTGTGGATTACAGCCTTCCAGGAACTGTATGGCTGCTTTTACAGAAATGAACTCTGCATATCTTGCTGGGGGCATGTTTGGGGGGCTGTTTGTGTATGTGTAAGGATTGTAGCTGAGCCTAAACAGACTTGCAGCCTCGCAGTCGCTTTTCCATTCACATCTTCCAACTGCTGAAGCAGGGACTTCAAGTTTCCAAAACATAGTTGCAAAGGGTAACAAACAGCTAGCCCATAGCTCCCTTAGCAACAGGAGAATAATCAGTAGGGACTTAAGATAGGGAGAAAATTTAGCTCCAGGAAAATTTGTACAGTACCCCAAAGACCAATAAAATTCTTAGAAAGCACCTTGACCTTGTGGAGTCAAGATTGAAAGTCCCAGAATCCTGGGTTCCAGTTACTCACTGAATGAATGGCTTTTGGTTAACTCTTCCTGTGCTTCAATTACTTCCTTTGTATGAAATAGACAAGACTATCTGCCTCCCTGAAATGTCATAGAAATAAGTGAAATTAGGTTTTAAAACTACTTGTTGGAGACGTGGATTGTATAAATTATCTCTAACTCTGCAGTTTCTTAGTTACCACTTTACCAGGAGAAACTTAACACTAAGATTCTCTGCCAGTACTAAAATTAGACTCCACCACTCTGGGGTTTCCTTTTCTCTCTCTTGCTTTTGTTTTTGGGGAATGGGGAGACATCTGTGCTGTTGGAGTTAATAATAAACGAAAGACTAAAGAAAAACTTCACCCACTATAAAATACTATTTTCATCCTACCTACTTTATCATTCTTGCAAAGAAGGAAGCCAAATCTGCCCTAGATTTTGATTACTTGATTCAGTTTTGGAAAAGGAGCTGAGAAAGCCTAGGGAGTGAAAGAGGTTGGAATAAACAGAATAAGAACAGAGGGAAGCTAGGCTCCTGATCTTTCCAGCCTCCCTTCCTTTCCTGGCCAGATAGGCTTTCTGCCACCAAAACTAAGATTCTCTGTCACATCACAAAAGGGCCTGGAGTTACTGCTAAGTGTCCTAGCATCTCTGAGGGTGGCAGTTTGGGGTATTGGGCACTTTTCCTGCCCAGGGACATGGGAAAAAGGAAATAGGCAAGGAGGGAATCAATCTTTTCCAGCTGCAACCTGGAGAGAAAAGGAACAAATTCTTCACCAGGGAAGATTGTGTAAACAGCGCCTTTGGCTGGAGCCATAGAGTTGGGGAAGCAAAGAAAGGGATCTTTGTTCTCCCCTACCCCAGCCAAAGCACAATCGTAGAGCTGAGATTGTTTGCTTTGGCAAAGGACTCTCTGCCTGAAAGGACTAGGCGTTCCAGAGACTGGTGAGGCCTCTGTTGCATTTCCCTTATGGAGCTGAGGAGAGGACAATCCCCAGCCTAAATTTTTTACCTAAGGAAGTGAGCTGGAAGAGTCCAGTGGCCTAAGGCATCTGGCTCATTCTTCTCTAACTCTGTTCACCCACAGTTTGTTAGTTTAGTTGACCTCAATCTTCCTGCCTTTGAGGGTACTTTTGGTTTTTGTACTAGTGTTCTATCACAAAGAAACTACATTTTCACCAAGAGCAAGACAATGCCAGAGCTCCTCTCTAAGGAATCCAGCGGGAAAAAGGGATTCTAAAGTCATCTTATCCACCCTGTGACTTTAGGTTACATTGAACATAACCCTGACAATTGCAATCAATCTTACAAAAATCTCCAGAGATGTAGTACTTTTCTTGGGTAACATTCATGTCTTACAGATGCAAGGTAATATTTATGTAGTGCCTGCTTATGCCAGGTGCTTTACAAATGACAATTTATTTCATCTTCGTGACCAACCTATGAGGTAGATATAATTACCCCCATTTTACAGATTAAGACACTAGAGATTAGCAAAATTAAACAATTAGTCACATAGATGGCCTATTTTTTTGCTAGGGATGCCATAACAAAGTACCACAAACTGAGTGGCTTTAACCACTCATATTTCTATTTAATAATAGAAAGTTATTGTCTCACAGTTCTGGAGGCTGAAAGTTTAAGATCAAGATGTTGACAGGGTTGGTTGCTTCTGAGGGCTGTGAGGGGGAATCTATTCCATATTTCTCCCCTCGCTTCCAGTGGTTTGCTGGCAATCTTTGGCATTCCTTGGCTTCAAAATCTATGCTTTCATCTTTTTTTTTTTTTTTTTTTTTGAGACAGAGTCTCTCTGTTGCCGGGGCTAGAGTGCTATGGTGTCAGCCTCGCTCACAATAACCTCAAGCTCCTGGGCTCAAGTGATCCTTCTGCCTCAGCCTCCCATGTAGCTGGGACTACAGGCATGCACCACCATGCCCAGCCAATTATATATATATATATATATGTATTTTTTTTTAGTTGTCCAGCTAATTTCTTTCTATTTTTAGTAGAGACAGGGTCTCGCTCTTGCTCAGGCTGGTGTCGATCTCCTGAGCTCAAACGATCCACCTGCCTTGACCTCCCAGAGTGCTAGGATTACAGGCGTGAGCCACCGCGCCTGCCTATGCTTTCATCTTTATGTGGCATGGCATTGTCCCTATACACACTTCTGTATCAAAATTTCCCCTTTTTATATAAGGACACCAGTCTTACTGAATTAGAGGTCCACCCTACTCGAGTATGACTTTATCTTAAATAATTATGTCTCCAATGATCTTATTTCCAAATAAGGTCATATTCTAAGGTACAAGGGGTTAGGACTTCAACATACTGTTTTTCCCCGAAAATAAGATAGGATCTTATATTTATTTTTCCTCAAGAAGACACCCTAGGGCTTATTTTCAGGGTATGTGTTATTTTCCCCTCAAAGCCTCAGCTTGCAGCACGCACAGGATGGCCGGGACCTGACAGGGGGAGCCGACCTTATTGGTAGGGCTGCCTGCACCTTTCCAGTCACCTCTAGGATAATAGCTGTCATGAACGGCCAGATGAGAAGGGCTGCTCGTCTTCTTTACGGCTCCGTGACAAAATGCTTGGGTTGTGCAGATACACTGCGTAGCCACGCCCATCACTATGTCTTATTTTTGGGGTAGGGCTTATATTGCACAAATGCTTAGAAATCCTGCTAGGGCTTGTTTTGTGGGTAGGTCTTATTTTCAGAGAAACATGGTATGAATTTTGGGGAGATACAATTCAACCCATAACAGATGATAGTTTGCTAAGCCATGATTTGAACTTACATCCATCTGACTCCAAACCCATTTAATGTACTATGCCGCCTCCTGAAAATCAGAAAATTGTTCAAAATGTCTTCATGTAACATTCATGTCTCACAAATGCAAGGTAATATTTATGTAGTGCCTGCTTATGCCAGGTGCTTTACAAATGACATTTTATTTCATCTTTGTGACCAACCTATGAGGTAGATATAATTACCCCTATTTTACAGATTAGTACACTAGGCATTAGCAAAATTAAACAATTTGTCACATAGATGGCCTATTTTTTTGCTAGGGATGCCATAACAAAGTACCACAAACTGAGTGGCTTTAACCACTCATATTTCTATTTAATAATAGAAAGTTATTGTCTCACGGTTCTGGAGGCTGAAAGTTTAAGATCAAAATGTTGACAATATCTCCCTTCTTCAATCCAAACTCTATATTGCTGCTACAGATTATCTTTCTAAAATGTGAATTTGCTCAATTACCCTCCTACATAAAATCTTCTAGTGACTTCCAGTGGCTAAACAGACTTCAGATAAAGTACATACACTTTTTTTTTTTTTTGAGACAGAGTCTCGCTTTGTTGCACAGGCTAGAGTGAGTGCCGTGGCATCAGCCTAGCTCACAGCAACCTCAGACTCCTGGGCTCAAGCAATCCTGCTGCCTCAGCCTCCCGAGTAGCTAGGACTACAGGCATGTGCCACCATGCCCAGCTAATTTTTTTCTATATATATTAGTTGGCCAATTAATTTCTTTTTTTATTTATAGTAGAGATGGGGTCTCACTCTTGCTTAGGCTGGTTTTGAACCTCTGACCTCAAGCAATCCACCTGCCTCAGCCTCCCAGACTGCTAGGATTACAGGCGTTAGCCACCTCGCCTGGCAAGTACAGGCACCTTGCTGTAGTAAACAAGGCCTTTCTTTCCTGCCTTTTTAGCCTACTTGCTCACCACTCTTGCCTCCCATCCAATCACCATAAACTCCAACCGCACTGGCCTGTTAGCAGTTTCTCAAACACATTATGCTTGCATACTCCTCAAGCCTTGCTTTCCTCTATCACTTCTCCCAATCTGTTTTTACAGTTATCCCCATTTCAACTATTCAAACAAAACCCTAGGCTCATTCTTGATTCCTCTACTTCCTTCACTCTACACATCCATCTCCACTGTCACCACCCTACTCTATGCCACCATAATGTCTCGCCTATACTATGGTAATAGCCTCCTAACTGGTCTCTCTGTTTCCGCTCTTGCCTACTCCCTAGGAAAGTAATTACTTAAAATGAAATCTGAAGTTCTGACTTCCAGCATACGCACACAAACACACACACACAAAATCTGAAGTCCTCACAATGCCTATATATAATGCCTATACATAATTATATTATCTATAATTATGTAACAAATTACCCCAGACTTAGTGGCTTAAAACAACAAATATTATCTCACAGTTTCTGTGGGTCAAAAATTTAGGAGTGGCTTAGCTAATTGGTTTTGGCTCAAGCTTTCTCATGAGGTTGCAGACAAAATGTCAGCCAGAGCTGCAGCTTCAGTTCACTCAAGGACTGGGGCTCAAGAATGCAATTCCAGAATGTCTTGCTCACATCATTGCTGGCAAGAAGTCTCAGTTCCTTAACACTTGGGCCTCTCCATAAGGCTAGGTGAGTATCTTCACAATATGGTACCTGGCTTCCCCCAGAGTGAGTAATCCACTAGAGGGAACAAGGGGAAGGCTGCAATGTCTTTTATGGCCTACTCTCAGCAGTCACACACCATCACTTCTGCCATATTCTGTTTGTTAGAAGTGTATCACTACATAAGAATAGCCTAATTCTATGCAAGGGCAGTGAAATTAGGCTCCACCTTTTGAAGTGAGGAGTGTTAAAGAATTTGTGCACATGTTTAAAAACCACACTTGTTATCAGTGGTGGTTCTTTTTATTTTATTTTATTTTTTGAGACAGAGTCTCACTCTGTTGTCCTGCGTAGAGTGCTGTAGCATCAGCCTAGCTCACAGCAACCTCCAAATCCCAGGTGCTCAAGCAATCCTCCCTCCTCGGCCTCCCATGTGGCTGGGACTACAGGTGGGCACCACTGGCTAATTTTTTCTATTTTTAGTTGCCTGGATAAATTTTTTTCTCTTTTTAGTAGTGACAGGGTCTCGCTGTTGCTCAGGCTGGTCTCAAACTCCTGACCTCAGGCAATCCTCCTGCCTCAGCCTCCCAGAGTGTTAGTATTACAGGTGTGAGCCACTGTGCCCAGCCAAGGTGGTTCTTTTTAAATTCAAGTTTATTGAGGAATAATTTACATAAAGTAAAATTCACTATTTTTAAGTGTTCAATTTGTGGAGTTTTGACAGATATAAACAATCATGTAACCATCACAACTAAAATATAGTGCATTTCTATCACCTCAACAAGTTCTCTTGTGCCTCTTTGTAGTCAGTCCCTTCCCCCACCTCTACAGCCCCTGGCAACCACTGATCTGATTCTTGTCCCTCTACTTTTGACTTCTCCAAAATGTCATTAAAAGCCATCCTACTATATATAGGGCTTTGTGTCTGGCTTCTTTCACTTAGTATAATGCTTTTGAGATTCATCCATATAGTTGCATGTATTATTCTTTTTTATTGCTGAGTAGTGTTTCATTGTATGGTATGCTATAATTTGTTTATCCATTCACCAGTTGATGGACACTTAGGTGGTTTCCAGTATGGGACTATTATAATAAAGCTGCTGGGCATTTGTATACAGGTTTTTGTGTGGGCATGTTTTTATTTGTCTTGGGTAAATACCTAGGAGTAGGATTTCAGGGTTATGTGGTAAGTGTAGGTGTAACTTTATAAGAAACCACCAAACTGTTTTCCAAAGGGAGTATGTCATTTTGCCTTCCTACCAGCAGTATGTGAGAGGTCCAGTTGTTCCTGTCCTCCTCAGCTGTGTACTGTCTGTATTTTTAATTTTAGCCATTCTAGTGGGTACATGGTGGTATCACATTGTGGTTTTAATTTGCATTTCCATAGGACTAATGATATTCAGCCTCTTTCTATGTACTTATTTGTTATCTGTATTTTTTATTTGGTGAAGTGTCTGTTTAAATCTTTTGCTGATTTTTAAAATTAGATTGTCTATTTTCTTAACATTGAGTTGTGAGAGTTCTTTATGTATTCTGGATACCAGTTCTGTTTTTGTTTTTTTTTTTTCTTTTGAGAGATGGTCTCAGCTTTGTTGCCCGGTCTAAAGTGCAGTGGCATCATCATAGCTCACTGCAACCTCACACTCCTGGGCTCAAGAGATCCTCCCAGCTCAGCCACCTGAGTAGCTGGGGACTACAGGTGTGCACAGATAATTTTGCACAGGCCCTATGTGGACCTGGACGAAGCAGGTGGCAGCACCGGGCTCTTGATGGACTTGGCAGCCAATGAAAAGGCCGTTCACGCAGACTTTTTTAACGACTTTAAGGATCTCTTTGATGACGATGATGTCCAGTGATGCACTGCCCGGCTGCGGTACGGCCACGCCTTTGAACAGTGCAGTGTGGCAGATCTTCTTGGAGGACAGTTTCCAATGGCTTTAAGGGATTTGTGGGTAGCACTTGAAATCAGGAGCTGAGTAGCCACGAAAGCAAAGAATGGTCTTAACCACCTGCACGATGCCATTACCCTCTAGTGTGACCAGCTGTTGTCCTCATTTCAATTAAAAGAAAGTAGCACATCAAAAAAAAAAAAAAAAAGCTAGTTTTGCCCAGCTAATTTTTCTGATTTTTGTACAGACAGGGGGTCTCGCTCTTGCTCAGGCTGGTCTCAAACTCCTGAGCTCAAGTGATCGTCCTGCTTCAGCCTCCCAAAGCACGAGGATTATAGAGGCTTGAGCCACCATACCCAGATACCAGTTCTTTATCAGATATATGTTGTACAAATATTTCTCCCAGTCTGTGGCTGTTTTTCATTTTTTAAAAAGAGTCTTTTGAAGAACAAGTTTTTAATTTTGATGAAGTCCAAATGTATCAATTGTTTTTATGATGTGTATTTTGTGTGCCCTGAAACATCTCTGCTTAACCAAAGATTACTAAAATTTTCAGTTATGTTTTCTTCTACAAGTTTTATAATGCTAGGTTTTACATTTAGGTCTATCATCCATTTTGAGGTTTTTTTTTTTTAATGTGGTACAAAGTATGAATTGAGGTTCCTTTTTTGCATACAAATATCTAATTGTTTCAGCACAATATATATATATATATTTTTTTTTTTTTTTTTTGAGACAGAGTCTCACTTTGTTGCCCAGGCTAGAGTGAGTGCCGTGGCGTCAGCCTAGCTCACAGCAACCTCAAACTCCTGGGCTCAAGCAATCCTCCTGCCTCAGCCTCCCGAGTAGCTGGGACTACAGGCATACGCCACCATGCCCGGCTAATTTTTTCTATATATATTAGTTGGTCAATTAATTTCTTTCTATTTATAGGAGAGACAGGGTCTCACTCTTGCTCAGGCTGGTTTCGAACTCCTGACCTCTAGCAATCCGCCCACCTTGGCCTCCCAGAGTGCTAGGGATTATAGGCGTGAGCCAACGCGCCTGGCCTCAGCACGATATTTTTAAAAGAGTATCTTTTCTCCATTGAATTAACTTGGCACCTTTGTTGAAATTCAATTGACAGTATGGCATTAGGTTTATGTCTGAATTCTTTATTCTCTTCCATTGATATAAATGTCTATCCTTACACTAATAACGCACTGTCTTGATTACTATAACTGTATAGTAATGTGAGTCCTCCAACTTTGTTCTTTTTATCTATTTATTTTTTTATATAAATTTTCTTATTAAATTTTTATACTTTTCAATTTTTTTTACTTTTAAATAGTTTGATTTTTTTTAAAAAAACAAGGTCCTGCTCTGTGGCCTGGGCTAGAGTGCAATGGTGTCATAGCTCACTGCAACCTCAAACTCCTTGGCTCAAGTGAACCTCCTGCCTCACCTCCTGAGTAGCTAGGACTACAGGTGCACACCACCACACCCTACTAGTTGTTTTTTGTTTTTGTTTTTGTTTTTGTAGAGATAGGGACTCACTATTGCTCTGGCTGGATTCCAGCTCCTGACCTCAAAAGATCATCTTGCCTCATCCTTCCAGAGTGCTAGGATTACAGGTATGAACCACCATGCCTGGCTTGTTCCTTTTTAAAAATTGTCTAGGCTTTCAGAACAGTGATTCACTTCTCTTATGCTAAATAAAGAAAAAAAATGTTATAAATTAAATTAAAGAAAAAAAAATTGTCTAGGCTATTCGGCCAGGCATGGTGGCTCACGCCTGTAATCCTAGCACTCTGGGAGGCTGAGGTGGACGTATTGCTTGAGGTCAGGAGTTCAAAACCAGCCTGAGCAAGAGCGAGACCCTGTCTCTACTATAAACAGAAAGAAATTAGTTGGCTAACTAATATATATATAGAAAAAATTAACCGGGCATTGTGGCGCATGCCTGTAGTCCCAGCTACTTGGGAGGCTGAGGCAGCAGGACTGCTTGAACCCAGGAGTTTGAGGTTGCTGTGAGCAAGGCTGACGCCACGGCACTCACTCTAGCCTGAGCAACAAAGTGAGACTCTGTCTCAAAAAAATAAAAAATAAAAATTGTCTATGGTATTCTAGGTCCTTCTTTGCTACTGGGATTTCTATTTTTTTTTTTTTTTTAATTTTTGAATCTAAGAATGTTATGTCAGCTACTGAGATTTCTTGATGCAGTGATAGGGCAGGGGTTACTAGCTCCTGTAGGAATGGTGTCCTCTCCTGCTGCCAATCTTCTCATGTCTGATTCCTTCTTGTCATTCAAACTCAAATGTTTCTTCCTCAGAAAGCCTTTGCTTATCATTTAGTTTCGAATGGACACACACACACACACTCACTCATATATTCATGTGACAGTTTATTGCATCACCCTATTTAGTGTTCCCACTACTATAATGTAACCTTCATGAAAGTCCAGCTCTTGGCTCACTTGTTTGTATAGCTATCTCCCAGCATCCAGAATAGTACCTGGCATCATGTAGATACTTGACAAATATTTATTCAGTAAAGGAATTAAGGCCTTTGAATATGTTGTTTCCTCAAACTGAATAACCCTCCACCTTCCAAATTTCATACTTATCCTTTAAAACAGTTCTATCAGGCCGGGCGCGGTGGCTCAAGCCTGTAATCCTAGCACTCTGGGAGGCCGACGAGGGCGGATTGCTCGAGGTCAGGAGTTCGAAACCAGCCTGAGCAAGAGCAAGACCCCATCTCTACTATAAATAGAAAGAAATTAATTGGCCAACTAATATATATATATATATAAAATTAGCCGGGCATGGTGGCGCATGCCTGTAGTCCCAGCTACTCGGGAGGCTGAGGCAGAAGGATTGCTTGAGCCCAGGAGTTTGAGGTTGCTGTGAGCTAGGCTGACGCCACGGCACTCACTCTAGCCTGTGCAACAAAGTGAGACTCTGTCTCAAAAAAAAAAAAAAAACAGTTCTATCAAAAGCCTAACTTTGTCAACTCCCTCTAGAGTTTGCTGTACCTTCCTTCCTCTGTGTAGCTGTACACATATTTATTATAGCATTTACTGCATCATATTGTAATTATTTATATACATGTCTATCTTAGCCACAAGATCGTGATCACCTATGACATAGTAGCAACTCAGTATTTTTTATTTTTTTAATCTTTTTTTCTTTTTTTTTAAACTTCAGCCCAAAAAGCAGAATGTATTTTTTTTTATTTCAGCATATTATAGGGGTACAGGTTTTAAGGTTTCAATAAATGCCCTTTCCCCCCTCCCCCAAGTCTGAGTTTCCAGCATGACCATCCCCCAAATGGTGCACATCTCACTCATTATGTATGTATATACCCGCCACCCGCCCCCCTCCCACCTGCCCAATACCCTATTACTGTAGTACCTATGTGTCCACTTAGGTGCTGCTCAGTTAATACCAGTTTGCTGGTGAGTATATGTGGTGCTTGTTTTTCCATTCTTGGGATACTTCACTTAGTAGTATGGGTTCCAGCTCTAACCAGCACATCTAATATAAGATGTGCTATATCACCGTTGTTTCTTAGAGCTGAATAGTACTCCATGGTATACCAGAATGTATTTTTTAAATGGATGGATGAATGAAATAAATGTTTCACACATGGCTTATCTTATAGCTTATCTTTCTATAAGGTGGGGCAACTGAAAAGCAAAAAAATAACAATAATAATAATAATAAACAAATACACATATAATAAAAGCAAAAATATCTTGGAAGACCACTCTTAATATTAGATGTAAGTAATAAAAAATAGCATTTATGAAGCATTTACTTTGTATCAGACAGGGTAGTTAGGTGGGACCTTAAATTTATGCAATTTGAGGGTTTCTCTTTAAGAAAAAGAATAAAAAATTACAAATATCACATAAAGTACAGGACCTTGGAAGTAGTCTGAGCAAGTGAGAGCCCTTGAAACAAGTGTCTTTAATTTCAAGGCAGGTCTACCTATATAATGCCAGGCACTGTTCTAAGGATATAATTTAGACAACCCTATGAAATAGAATATCTATTTTACATGTGAAAAAGTTGAGGCACAAAGAGGCTGAGCAATTGTCCCAAGGTCCTGTTACTCATATAATAGAGAGGATTGGGAGTCAGGATATCTGGCTTCCAAGTCTATGCTCTTCAGCCCTGCTGCCTTCCTGAATTCCATGTGAAATATTATCATCCATCATAGGTCCAGGCCTGGCATTCCATATCCAAGATATCTCTTACCTCTTAAATCTACCTCTACATAGCAGAAGCTGCAGAGAATAGCTTTCTGTAAGTACCTAGAGCATATTCTTTAGCTAGAAGTTTATACTTCTTCAGAGCTTAGTCAAAGATGAAAGAATAGCTGGGCACAGGCCGGGCGCTGTGGCTCACGCCTGTAATCCTAGCTCTTGGGAGGCCGAGGCGGGCGGATTGCTCAAGGTCAGGAGTTCAAAACCAGCCTGAGCAAGAGCGAGACCCCATCTCTACTATAAATAGAAAGAAATTAATTGGCCAACTGATATATATATATAAAAAATTAGCCGGGCATGGTGGCGCATGCCTGTAGTCCCAGCTACCCGGGAGGCTGAGGCAGAAGGATCACGCGAGCCCAGGAGTTTGAGGTTGCTGTGAGCTAGGCTGACGCCACGGCACTCACTCTAGCCTGGGCAACAAAGCGAGACTCTGTCTCAAAAAAAAAAAAAAAAAAAGAATAGCTGGGCACAGTGGTATGCACCTGTAGTCCCAGCTACTCTGGAAGCTGAGGCAGGAGGATCTTGTGAGCCCAGGAGTTTGAGTCCAGCCTGAGCAACGTAGCCAGACCTCATTCTTAAAGGAAAAAAAAAAAAAAAAAAAAAAGATGAAATAGTACTGAGTTGTCTTTAGTTTCTCTCATGGACACAGCTATTCTATTCTGTCTATTCTATTCTGTCTCCTAAATGGCTAATAACTTGAAAGATGGTTCTTTTTGGTGTAGCTATATAGACCATTAGAAATACCATCATGGGCACAGATTAGCCACACCTGGTCTAATAATGAAACCTGATTTCCTTTCTGCCACAAGTAATATTCCTATGAATGGCAATCATCAACCAAATGGTTGGAGACTTTTTTCTTATTAATTAAAAAATAATTATGAGCATGCCTGCCAGTCTTTTATCCTTTCTTTCTTCCTTCCTTCTTGAATAACTCAGTCTAAAAGCTATTAGGTGGGGAAAGTAGGAGTCCTGTAAGATAAGCAGCAACAGTGGTCCATTGTGGGGTTGTGGAGCATGAGGAGGGTGGAGAAGTTTTTGATTCTATGTGGGGCATCCTCAATGGGAGAGGCAGTGATGGAGCTCAAGCAGGGTAAGGAAGAGCCTCCAGTGGTCAGCAGTGTGTGTGGGGGGCGGGGTAGTAACAGCAATAAGAGAGCGGTTACTTATGGTGGAAATTGACTAAATAAATAAATGTAGTGAAGATAAAGGAACCCAGCTTTCTTGCTGCTAGACAAGAGTCTCAACTGTGGAAAAGGAAAAAGTTAGAATGAGCACTGTAATATTAAGTTAGAATTGGAAGTAACAATATGAATTGGAAGTAACCACCCCAATTCCATTCACTGACAGGGTCTGGGAATTGTGACACCCAATAGATTGATCATAGCTGGTATTGGGTTCTAAGTACTATTCTCCATTAAAAACAACTTGGAGAAAGCTCCTTGGAGAAAGTGTTGATTCCAGGACTAGGGAGGGACAGTACAAGATGAACCTGAAATACCTAGTTGCACCAGAAAGTATGGAAGTTCTCAAGGAATGATGGAGACATGTCAAAAGATACAGGAACCATCTTGAAGAGACTCCCCCTGGCCAAATCTGGGACAATTTGAATATCAAACTAAATAATGACAGTAAATGATTAAAATTTACTGAACATCATATCCAAGTCACAGCACCAAAAAATTAAAAAAATAAAACCCACTGAACAAAATAGTAAGCCATGAGTCATCTTGGTAGTAATAAATAATAAATGGGAAGAAGAGAAAGCTTTTCTCTCTAAAATGACAATATAAAAGGAATGATGGAATTAGAATGCCTGTACATCATGATCATAGTAGTAATTAAACTACAAAACATCAATAAGTTCTAAACGTAATGGGTGAAAATTTGATGAGGAACAGGATATTTCCATAGTCTCAAAGTACTTTCCCACAAAATACTCATTAATTACAAAGGGAAAAAGAATAATTTTAGGATGGAGAAACATTGCAGACATTGCCGTAATTAAGAGATCAAAGTTAACCTTGCCAGTAATGGGACAAATCAAAGTTAGGAATAGCCTTACAGAATGTAGTTAGAACATCATTTCTGTTGTTATTCTTGACAAAAAAGTATAACCTGAAACTAAATATAAGGAAATATTGGACACACCCAACTGGGAGACATTCTACAAAATAACTGGCCTACAATCTTTAAAAGTGTCAAGGAGCTGGCCCTGTGGCACATGGCAGTAGTAGTCCCAGCTACTCAGGAAGCTGAGGAAGGAGGATCACTTGAGCTCAGAAGTTCGAGGCTATAATGCTTGAAGACAGCCACTGTGACTAGCCACTGTACTCCAGCCTGGGCAACATGGTGACATCATGTCTCTAAAAAAAAAATAAAACATAATTTGAAAAATAAAAGTGTCAAGGTCATAAAAGTCAAGGAAACAACAAAAGCTTGCTTTCTCTTCTTTGTTTTAAGAAATAAAATGTTACAGAGATGTATGCTCCCACCACTTATATTCAACATTAAAGTTGAGATTAGTTGGTATAATAAGAAAAAAACAAAATAAACATATATATTAGAAAGGAAGAAATAAAAGTCTTTTTTCATGGATAACATGATTTGCAGAAAATCTATGGAGTCTACAAAAAAATACTAGAATAAGTCAGTTTAGCAAGGTTGCAAGAAACACGATCAATAGACAAAAATCAGCTGTATATGTACTAGCAAAAAAGTATCAGAAATTGAAATTTTAAAAGAGATAAAATTTACAATAACATCAAAAAATATGAAATAGGCCATGTGCAGTGGCTCACGCCTATAATCCTAGCACTTTGGAAGTCCGTCAAAGGAGGATTTCTTGAGGCCAGGAGGTTGAGACCAGCCTGAGCAAGAGCGAGATCCCATCTCTACAAAAAATAAAAAATATAGCCTGGTATGGTGTGACACGTGCCTGTAGTCCTAGCTACTCAGGAGGCTGAGGCAGGAGGACTGCTTGAGCCCAGGAGTTTGAGGTTGCAGTGAGCTATGATGATGCCACTGCATTCTTGCCAGGGTGACAGAGTGAGACCCTATCTCAGAAAAACAAACAAACAAAAAAAACCTTAGGGATGAATTTGACAAGAGATACATAAAACCTGTACATGAAAAACTATGAAACATTGTGGAGAGAAAATAAAGGCTCAGATATATGGAGAGATATACCATGTTTGTGGATCAGATGACTCAATAATGTTAACAGTCATTTCTCTCCAAATTGATGTATAGATTCAACATAATCCCAAAATTCAAACAGGCCATTTTCTTTTTTTTAGAAAATGACAAGCTGATTCTAAAATGTATAAGGAGATGTAAAGAGCCTAGTGTAATCAGGATAACTTTGAGAAAAAAACAAAGTTGGAGGAGTATGTGATTTTAAGACATGTAAAGTAACAAATCAAGGCAGTGTGAATATCAGGGTAAAGATAGGTAAATTGACTGGAATACAATGGAATAGAATAGAGAGTCAAGAAATAGACCTATACGTACACGATCGACTGAATTTCAGCAAAGGTTCTAAGGTAATTCAAATAGGGGAAAGAATAAACTTTTCAACAGATGGTTCTAGAGCAATATGCAAAACAAAACCACTTTGCTGTTTATCTCACAATATGTATAAAAATAATCTCAAAATGGATTATATGCATAAATATAAGAGCTCAAACTGTAAAACCCCTAGAAGAAAACACAGAAGATTTTAGTAACCTTGAACTTGGCAAAGATTTCTTAAATATGACACAGAAAGCACAAACTTCCTCTCTCTCTCCACACATATATATAATAAACAAGTTTATTATAAGGAATTGGCTCATGCAATTATGGAAACTGAGAAGTCCCCCAATCTGCCATCTGCAAGCTGGAAACTTAGAAGAGCCAGTGGTATATTTCCAGTCTGAGTGCAAGGCCCAAGAACCAGGAAAATCAAAGGTATAAGTTTCAGTCCAAATCCAATGGCCAGAGGATAAGGAAAGCCAATGGTGTAAGTTCCAATCCTAGTGTAGGAGAAGACCTATATCCAGCTTGAAAATAGTCAAGCAGAGAGAGTTAATTCTCCCTGCCTTTTGTTTTATTTAGGCCTCCAGTGGATTGGAAGAGGCCCACTCACATTGGGGAGGGCAATGTACTTTAACTCAGTCTACTGATTCAAATGTTGTCTCCAGAAACACCTTCACAGATGCACACAGAATAATGTTTAACCAAATATCTGGGTACCACCTGTCCCAATCAGGTTGAGACATAAAATTAACAATCACAAATCCACTCCTTGTCAACTTGGCACCAAAACACATCTCCTGAAACCATACTTAATTTCCAAATAAAAACAGTAACCAGGCCATAATTCCACATAACATGGTAGAACTGTCCCACATACAACCAAAAACACACTAATCCCTTCCCCAAAAAAGGAGGTAAAGTCCTTGAGTGATGTTTATTCTTCTCCTTGATATTTCATAACTTAAATACTATGATGTAAAATTAACAATACTTGGCTGGGCACAGGAACTCATACCTGTAATCCCACCACTTTGGGAGGCCAAGGCAGGAGGATCACTTGAGCCCAGGAGTTCAAGGTTACAGTGAGCTATGATCATGCCACTATACTCCAGCCTGGGTGACAGCAAGACCATGTCTCCAAAAAAAAAAATTAAATTAACAATACTTAAATATCATGATAAGTCAATTCATCTTATGTTACATGATATAGGAATAAGAGGAAAATAAAGATATTTGCTTAATTATATATACATACAGGTAGATATGTGATATGTGTGTGTATATATACATAAGCATATGCATAACATAAGCATATGCACATACATATGCATATACATAACATATGCATATACATAAGCATATGCATAACAATATAAGGAGTAATACTTATAATAATCACAGTCCTCATTTCTGCAACTGGTCACGTGGTCACATTAATAGTTGTTATTTATGTTGCCGTCTTCAACTATCTATTCTGACTAAAGGAAGCATCTCAGTTGGTCATGGTTTTTACCTGGCGGAGTGACCCAAACCTTCATTCCCAAAGGGTCTAGGTCATTAGTAGTCCTGTCTGGATTGAGTTCTTATAGTTTTCCATTGACCTTAATCACAAAGCATGGTAATACTAAGAGAAGCCCTAAAGGATCTCCTGTATTCCAGACACACTCTTCCTTACCTCCATTGTAGAACAGTAATCCAGTTTTCCCTCGGGAGTCAGGATCACCCAACCAGCATAGTAATGCCTTTTTCTGTGTATTAATTTAGAGGCATGAGGAGTCCATGTGGCAAGTAAACAGGTGGCAGTCTTACAGTTCAATGAAATCATTATTGTGTCTCCTAGTGGAAGCATTCTTCCCTTTGGAACTAAGACCTCTAGGCTAGCAGAGCACAATGTCACAGGAACAGGAAGCAAATATTTTGCTAGTGTGTCAGTAGGGGTGATGGTGAGTGGTGCTTCTCCCATTGATTCCTGAACCCCTTGATTCCTGAACCAGTGGATTCTGGCTATGGAAGAAACAGCACCATATATTGAACACTGATTCAACACATATAGCCTTCTGAAGAACCTTGCCTCAGTTCCTCAAGGTATTATCACCTGGCTGAAGCTATAATTGAGTCTTCAAAAGGTCATCCCATAATTCTATCAAACCAGCTGTTGCAGGATGGTGGAGAACATGGTAAGACCAGTGAATTCCATGAATGTGGGCCCACTGTCACACTTCTTTTGCTGTGTGGTGAATTCCCTGTTCAGAAGTGATGCTGTGTGGAATACCAGGATGGAGGATAAGGCATTCTGTAAGTCCATGGGTGGTAGTTTTGGCAGAAGCATTGCATGCAGGGAAGGCAAATCTGTATCTAGAGTAAGTGTCTATTCCAGTAAGAATAAAACACTACCCCTTCCATATAGAAGTGGTCCAATGTAATCAATCTGCCACCAGGTAGCTGGCAGACCACCCTACGGTATTGGCCATATTGGGGACTTATTATTAGTCTCTGCTGCTGGCAGATGAGGCACTCAGCAATGGTGGTAGCCAGGTTGGCCTTGGTGGGTGGATGTCCATGTTGAAGAGGCCATGAATAACCTCCATCCCTGCCACCATGGTCACTTTGTTCATGAGCCCATTAGGCAATGACAGGGGTGGCTGGGGAAAGAGGCTGACTGGTATCCATAGAATTGATTATCTTATCTACTTGATTATTAAAGTCCTCCTTTGCTGAGATCACCCTTTGGTAGGCATTCACATGGGACACAAATCTTTTTTTTTTTTTTTTTGTGCTCATTCAGAGAAGTCTATCCACATACCTCTTTCCCAAATTTCCTTGTCATCAATTTTCCAATCATGTTCATTCCAAGTCCCTGACCATCCAGCCGTACCAAGGCGGGAGGATTGCTTGAGGTCAAGAGTTTGAGACCAGCCTGTGCAAGAGCAAGACCCCATCTCTACTAAAATAGAAAAATTAGCTAGACGTGGTGGTGTGTGCCTGTAGTCCCAGCTACTCGGGAGGCTGAGGCAGGAGAATCGCTTGAGACCAAGAGTTTGAGGTTGCTGTGAGCAAGGCTCACACCATGGTACTTTACCTGGGCAACAGAGTGAGACTCTGTGTCAAAAAAGAAAAAGAAAATACTTTGAGAGGCTGGGCCCTGTGGCTCACACCTATAATACTACCACTCTGGGAGGCTAAGGCAGGAGGATTGCTTGAGGCCAGGCATTTGAGACCAGCCTGAGCAAGAGCAAGACACTGTCTCTACAAAAAACAGACAAACTAGCCAGGTGTGGTGGTCCACACCTACAGTCCTAGCTACTGGGGAGGCTGAAGCAGGAAGATTACTTGTGTCCACAAGTTCATGGTTGCAGTGAGCTGTGATGATGCCACTGTACTCTAGCCTGGGTGACAGAGGGAGACCCAGTCTGAAAAATAAAAACAAAGAAAAAAGAGCTCAAATCAATAACCTAACCTAAAGAAAAAGAAGCTATATGGTTCTGCAATTTTCTTTATTGAAATTTTTTTTCAATTACTAATTAAGTCACTTTTCTTGTTTTAGGCTTATTCAAATTTTGTGTTTCTTCTCTAAAGAAAAAGAAAAGCAAACCAAACCTAAAGCAAGTAAAAGGAAAGAAATAATAGAGATCAGAGTGGAAATAAATGAAATAAAAAATGAAAAAATAATAGAGAAAATCAAGGAAACCAAAAGTTGATTCTTTGAAAAGATCAACAAAATTGAGAAAACTGTAGCTAGGCTGACCAAGATAAAAAATGACTCAAATTACTAAAATCAGGAATAAAAGAAAGAATTATATTTTTTATGATACTGTCAGCATCACAGAAAGAAAAAGGATTATGTCAAACTGAAGGGATTCGGAAAAAATAAAAAGAAATAAAAAGACTTAAAAAGAAATATTATGAACAATCATATGCCAACAAATGAGATAACCTAAATGAAATGTAAAAATTCATAGAAAGATATGTTATAGAAACTGACTCAAGAAGGAGAGAACAGATTCCACAGATCATATTTTAAGTCTTTTCGCCTTATAAGTGGTTAAATTTTCAAAAGTTTTTAATTTAATTGTAGTGAAAATATGTAAAATTTACCATCTTAATCATATGTCACATTTTTAATATAGCCTTTGCATTTAATGTTTCCCCCAAATGTTCCCAAGGCTGTTTTCTCATAACTCAACTCCTGATTTAAATGTTACTTCCTCAAAGAGGCCTTCTCTCAACACTAGGAGTAAAATTTCTTTCCCACTTCTAGTCACTTTCTGTCTCATTACCCTGAAGCACACTTCACAATTTGAAACATTTGTGTTTATTGGCTTATTAACTATCTCCCTTTCCCTTCCCACTAAAATATAAATTCTACCAGGTGAGGGACCTGGTCTGTTTGCTTTTCTCCCCACATCCAGAACAGTGCTTTGCACATAGTTTGTCCTGTTAGGTTTTGTGAAAATACTTGCTAAGCAATAAATATAGTGATTTCTAAAAATCCTCAAGCAGTTTCATATATCTCATTTGATCATTACAACTCTTCAAGTAATATGGAATTCCTAGCCCAGTTACACAGAGATTCAGAGAAGCTTCTCACCCAAGACCACAGGGCCAGTAAAATGGTAATGTTAGGATTGCTGTGTAGGTGGATTGCTTTGTCCTATACCTTGACTCGAGTTCTAGGGCTACGTGTATTTTAAATTACTTTGCCATTAAGGAAGTGTTGCCTATAAAGGATAGTAGAAACGATCTGCATTTTTTTTTTTTTTTTTTTGAGACAGAGTCTTGCTTTGTTGCCCAGGCTAGAGTGAGTGCTATGGCATCAGCCTAGCTCACAGCAACCTCAAACTCCTGGGCTCAAGCAATCCTCCTGCCTCAGCCTCCCGAGTTGCTGGGACTACAGGCATGCGCCACCATGCCCGGCTAATTTTTTCTATATATATATTAGTTAACCAATTCATTTCTTTCTATTTATAGTAGAGACGGGGTCTCGCTCTTGCTCAGGCTGGTTTTGAACTCCTGACCTCCAGCAATCCGCTGCCTCGGCCTCCCAGAGTGCTGGGATTGCAGGCGTGAGCCACAGCGCCCCGCCCGATCTGCAATTTTTTTTTTTTTTTTAAAGAGAAAGGGTCTTGGGCGGGCTAGGTGGCTCAACATCTGTAATCCTAGCACTTTCGGAGACTGAGGCAGGAGAATTGCTTGAGCCCAAGAGTTTGAGGTTGCAGTAAGCTATGATGATGCCACTGTGCTCCAGCCTGGGCGACAGAGCGAGACCCTGTCTCAAAACAAAAAAGAGAGACAGAGAGACCAGGGGTGTGTGTGTGTGTGTGTGTGTGTGTGTGTGTGTGTCTTGGTCTGTCGCCCAGGCTGGCGTGCAATGGTGGGATCATAGTTCACTGAAGCCTCAAACCCCTGGGCTCAAGACATCCTCTTGCCTCATCCTTCACAGTAGCTGGGACTACAGGCATGAGCCACCACGCCTGGCTAATTAAAATTTAAAAAAAATTTTTTTTTTAACGTAGATCATTGTAACCTGGAAATCCTGGGCTCAAGCACCCTCCCACCTCAGCATCCCTAGTAGCTAGTACAGGAGCGCGCCACCACGCCCAGCTAAATGTTTTAATTTTTTGTAGAAACGGAGTCTTGCTTGTTGCCCTGGCTGGTCAGGAACTCCTGGGCTCAAGCGATCCTCCCGCCTTGGCCACCCCAAAGCAATGGGATTACAGGCGTAAACCACCTTGTCCTGTTTTTAAAGTGCGCTCCTTTGAGATCATCTCATTTCCTATATTTGCTTCACCTTTTGGATCTCCACTACTATTGGCATCTGTAAATGTTCCCTCTCCTCCTTTTCCCTTTCTTTTTGCCCCTAGACTCGTCAGCCGAACACGTGTGACCTGTGTGTACAGTACTCACTCTGCCTCCCTTCCCAGCCCTGCCCACAGTAAGCCCTGCCCCTCGGCCGCTTTCCATCGCAGCTCCTACGGATCTCGCCCTTCCCCCTTCGACTTCTCGCGAGAGGTGAGCGCGCCTGGCCGGACGGGAGGAAAGTATCTGCTCTGCTGAGGGGGGAAAGAAGGAGCTGGAGACAGATTGTGGGACCGAGCGCGGGCGGGCGGGAGGTGACGGAGCTACCAGCGGGTGAGTCCTGTTAACATTAGTTAGTCCGTGATCTGACAGGAGTCTCCCCTTCAACTCTGGCCAGTCCCAGCGACCTAGGCTGGGGTCTCCCCTCCCAGTCTGTGTTGGACGGGGGCGCTGAGGCGGTGGCCGGGCCCTGTCTAAGGAAGAGGGTGGGGTATAGACTAAAGCCGACCAATAGGAGAGAAGGAAGCCTCGATTGGCGGCTATGAGCGCTAATGGGAGATCGTTTTTTACCTCGCGGAGTGCCGCCCCTCTTCTCTCCTTCCTCCCGCCTCCTTCCTTTGGGGGGGAAGGCGGGGCCCGAGGCCTGAAGTGTGGGGAGAACTTGGGGTAAGTAGCCCCGGGGGGCACAGGGCGTGGCAAGGAGAGGGGAATAGAATCCTGAGGGAAGGGTGCTCTTAGTGGAGCCTAATGGAAGGATCATGGAATGGGGTAGAATGGGAGAAAGAGGAGAAGTATTAAACTGGTTGAAGACCCAGGGCTTGGAATTGGAAAAGGCACAGATAGGCAGAAGGCAGCAATAAGTAGGTGAGAACAAGGTTCTTGCTCAGGTGACCCAACATGTATTGGATTTGGCTGGAAAGATAGGTAGGGGTAGATCATTGGAAATGAGGGCCTTGGCATTTCGACTGAATTAATAAAAAGAATATCAGAGACATGATACCAGGGAGAAAGTATGAATTTGGAGAAAATTAAGTGAACGAGTTTAGGAAGACTATGGATGGGCTGAGTCACCAGAAGGCATGGCTTTGGGAAGGGTATGAGAGTTGAGAGGGGCAAGGAAAGTGTTTGGAAGGGTGATGGTTGATATACACAGGTCTTTAGCCTAGGTGTCAGAAGGAGGCTGGAGCAGTGATTTAGGGCTTCTGGTGGATATGACACCCAGACTGGTGACCAGCTTGCAAGAATGCTGGGATGAGGGTAGAAGAATTGAATACTTTCATCACTTCTCTGATTTTCTTTCTCCCTCTCTTCACTTTCCCAAACTTTCTCTTCCAAAACACAGGGATATGGCCTTGGGACTTAAGCAGTCCAAGTTGGAGCCCCATAGGGACTTATATGTTGCTCTGGATTGCTTGTTTAGTTCTCTGACTGGGGTGTTTACTACCCAGGGCACCTCCTACCCAGATTCCCGTGTTGCTACTTTCCTAACTTTAAAAGTTTGTTTTCAACTTAACAGAGAGTATTTTAGTCTCTCTGAGGGTCATATCATATACTAAGTGTAGGTTTGTGGGGGTTGTGCAGAGTTTTTTTAGCAAGCTCACGATTCCTGTGTTTAAAAATATTGCAGTAATGTAGTTCTTGTAGAGACATCAGTCTTCATAAGATTTCTAAGCACAAATATACTAAAATGAAGTTTGTTTTGTTAAATGTGTCTTCCCCACTCATTCCTTTTTTTATTTCTGATCTTTACCATAACTGTATATCACCACTCATTTTTGAAGAGTTGTTAAATGGTTGGTTGCAGTTAGTTTTAGTTAGCTTATATATTTTTAAATGGTGTAAATAAAATAAATACATTTCAGGAAAATGAAAAATTTTCAGTTTCTTCCTTTGTGTTCAGACTCAGAAACTAAAGATATGTCATAATATCTTAGGCCAAGGGTTGGGGAAATCAAACACAATTTGTACTTAAACATGGACGATATAAGGTAAGTGGAGGCTATTGCGAAATGTAACATGTCTGTAAGAAAAGAAGCTAAAGAAAAGTTTGGCAGCTCTACTAGGTAGTCTTACCAGTTTGTTCTTAATTCTGTACAGCAAAGGGAGAGGCATTTGCCCTTTGTTTAATAGTTGTATATCATTTAATAATGAATTGGAGTAATACATCCAATTAATTCACTTCTTTGCTATTGCATAGGTTTTTCTTTTTCATTCCTTCTCTTCTCCTTTTACTTTTGAGAAGTCAAATAATGTCTGAAATACCAGTAAAGCTGTTATATAAAGAGAAACCAGAGCATGTAGTTTAGTATTAACCTTTGGTTTTCAGCAGCGAGTTGAAGCTTTTCTTCCTGGCCAGGAAGTTGCCACTACAGCACACTGAGACCGATTAATTACTGACCCTTTAGCATTAACTACTGAGCTGAGTTCCAGTATTTCACATTAAGAGCATTGCTATTGGACATTCAGAACGTTTTCACAGTTTGCCTGGCAGCAACACAAAAAAATATCCAATGAGAAAGCAAAGTCCCTTGTTTTGGTCTTCTGTCTCAGAATTTGTGATGGCTTTGACTTGGGCAGTATTAAATGCAAGGTTTTTTTGTTTTTTTTTTTCCTCACTAGTGTTACCATCTAGCAGAAAGCTAGAGAGTGACAACTCTGCTCATCTTTCAGCTTGTGAATCAAAGTTTACACCCTGTGGAAGTGTCACTATTGTAACTTTTAAACACCTTTGTTAGCCATGGCTTTAAGATGTTAATAGCTCCTGATACTGTATCTGGTTCTCTTTTCTCTCCTCACTTCCAAACCAAAATGAAAATTGTTTTTTCAACCAACTCTTAAGCTGCTGCTTTGCCTTGAGTAAAGTCCCTGGCTCTCCCTGAACACAGCTGCTCTGAAGTTGTCAGAAGTTATTGTTTTGTACATGTCAAGACTGAGTTTTTCCTGGGCTGCAGTGGGAGGTAGTCAGCAGCCTCCTATCCACGTCTGAAGAGGAGGAGCCTTCTCTTTGCAAGGAAGTTTTAGATGGAACAAATAGCACTGCCATGTAAATGTCTGATAATGACAACTCTCTTCTTGAGATGAGTTGGCAGGATGGCATATAATTGTCCCTTATCCTTTGATAAAGTTACTAAAGTTAAGGTACAGATGTTTCTTTGAGAAAAACAAATACAGCATTCATTAAAAGAGAAAAAGTATTAATTTCTTTTGTTGTTGGTTTCTCTGAAAATGGTTCTATGGTTTTGGAGTTCATGAAAAAGTCTTCTCTTTAAACACATGTCAAAGAGAACAGTTTTGTTTTTTGTTTTTGTTTTGAGACAGAGTCAGTCTGTTGTTTCAGTAGAGTGCCGTGGCATCAGCCTAGCTCACAGCAACCTGAAACTCCTGGTCTCAAGCAATGCTCCTGCCTCAGCCTCCCAAGTACCTGGGACTACAGACACACACCACCACGCCCACCTAATTTTTCTATTTTTAGTAGAGAAGGGGTCTCACTCTTGCTCAGGCTGATCTCAAACTCCTGACCTCAAGTGATCCTCCTGCCTCAGCCTCCTAGAGTGCTAGGATTACAGGCATGAGCCACCGTGCCCAGCCAAAGAGAACAGTTTTTAAGCTTCTCTAACATTTATTTATTTTTAAATATTGCCTTCCCCTAAGAGGCTTTTTTTGGATCAAGTATATTCATGATATGTGAAAACACATCATATCTCAAATCCCTGATCAGTGGTCTTTTAACTTTTGAATGCTCTAAGGAGGAAGTCCCCAATTCACAGACACCTGTTCCATTATTATAGCTCTTCTTTTAGAACATTCTTTACATTGTGCTCAAGCTCTTTAGTTCTGTCATTTTAAGCCATAATAAATAAACCTAATTCCTTGTCAACATGGTAGGCTTCAAATATTTGATGATAGTTATGTTCCATTAAGTCATCTCTTTTTGGGGTAAATATACCAAGTTCTTTCAGCTATTCCTTAAATGACTTTTGTGTGTGTGTGAGACAGAGTCTTGTTTTGTTGCCTCAGCTAGAGTGCAGTGGCATCATCATAGCTCACTGCAACCTCAAACTCCTAGATTCAAGCGATTCTCCTACCTCAGCCTCCTGAATGAAGCACTACAGGCACGTGCCACTACACCAGGCTAATTTTTCTATTTTTTTGGAGAGACAGGGTCTTGCTCTTGCTCAGAATGGTCTCAAACTCTGGGCCTCCAGTGATCCTCCTGCCTCGGCCTCCCAGAGTGCGGGCACTGGAGAGGCACTGCACCTGACCAAATGACACTTGTAAGAAAACTCAGGCTCTTATCAGCTTAGCTGCCTGAGTGTTGAGGATTCCTTATCTAGATCCAAATATAACATCTCAGATACAAAGGTAGTCAATACAAGGTATGGGAGGAGCATGGCTTCTATTTTACTGCACTCTATGCCTCTCTATTCTTAAAGCCTAAGATCACATTGATTTGTGTAGGTGATTTTTTAACGTAATTGAGGACTTTACATTTATCCCTGTAACTATCATCTTGTTAGTGTGGTTTATTATTTTAGCTTGATAATGTTATTTAACCTCTTGATCATTCTTCATATCTTTGTATTATTGATAAATTTGATATATATGATGCCTGTATTTTCATTTTAGGTCACTGGTGAAAATGTATTAGGGCAGAGGCATGCTATAAACATTAGTAGACTATCATTATGTTAACATTAATCCATTTATCAACCTTTTGGATAAAATTTAGTTATGAATCCCACCTACTGTTTTATATTATCTAACCTTAGAGGTATCCTATTGAAATCCAAATACAGTATCTGTCTCTGACATCCCTGAGATCCTAAGCTAGTGACTCTATCACAAAAGAAAATAAAGTTAGATATTTGTTCTGTTTACCTATCTTACACTAGTGTTCATATCACTGCATAATTTGCCAAGTGTTCATAAATGACCTATTTAATAATTCATTTTAAAATATTTTGAGGAAATCTCTATTTCACCAGACTACAGATTCCATATTCTAACTCCTCTACCCCACATTTTTTAAGATTATGGTTTTCCCCCCATTTCTAAGACTTCTGGTTCTGCTATCTTTGTTTTTTTAAAAATAATAATAGAACAATTAACAGTGTTTCATCATAGGTACATGATGTTTTTTGTTTTGTCTTGTTTTGTTTTTTAAATTTTTTGTCAAGATGGGTCTTGCTATGTTGTCCAGGCTGGTCTTGAATTTATGGCCTCAAGTGATCCTCCTGCCTCAGCCAGGATTACAGATGTGAGCCACTGCACCCAGATCATAGTTGCATGCTTTTTGACATTAGATGATATTCTGTTTTGAAAACTCCTTTAGGTACTACAGTAATAGGGTATTGGGCAGGGGGGAGGGGGGCGGGCATATATATATACATAATGAGTGAGATGTGCACCATCTGGGGGATGGTCATGCTGGAAACTCAGACTTGTGGGGGGAGGGGAGGAGAGGGCATGTATTGAAACCTTAAAATCTGTACCCCCATAATATGCCAAAAAAAAAAAAGTTGGGAAACTTATCATTTATCTCCACAAATGAATCCTCTGAGTTCTATATAGAGAAAATAAAGTACAATGCTGACCATGTAAAAATCCTCAAAAAAAAAAAAAAAAACTCCTTTAGGAAGAAACTTCATTCCCTGAATATTTTAAGTTAGAAATTAAATAATTAAACTTCTGCCCATAAAACAGTTGTATGGTAGCTTCCCCATAACATTACATGTCCAAGTTAGACCTAACTTTTCATTTTGTATTTGGAACAAAAACCTACACCAACTTTAAATACACACACACATACAGAGTTGCCATTTATAATTGTAGTTTATTGGTGTGCTGGTCTAAGTTTATCAGGCTATGTACTGTAGGTGAATTGTGCTACAAACCAGATAGAACATCAGAAGACATCTCTAGGGACTAAAGACTATATTGGCAGCCAACAACTTTCCTGTGTGTTAATTTTAGACCTGACAGTTGAATTTATGTTTGAGCAATTTTAGCTGATAAATGCATTTTTAAAGTACCTTCCTCTTTTGGGGTTTTAATTTTTACTTTCATTTTTTCAAAATTTGAAAATTGTGAATGGAAATGTTTGTGCAAATTAAAGTAGCACACTACTAGGCAGGAGCCCGATGTGGTGTTCTTAGATACTTTCTCATTCATTGGATACCGTTAGTTATGAGTTCTCTTGGAAAGGGGAATGATGTACTTGATGACCCCTCAAGGTCCTTTCTAGTCCAAATGTTCATAAATAGAACCTCAGATCAAGGAACTTACTATTGAAGGATCAGAAAGAAAAATAGACTGTAAAGAAAATGAAATTGAAATGGTTCTATTGACCTAGTGGGAATGGATAAACAAAAAGTAAGGAACACAAGTGGTGAGAAATAATAACTCCTTTGAGGTAAAAGCAAAACAAAAATCAACAACAACAAATATTTTGCATTGGGGTCATTTCATGTCTTAAAAATATTTTATCATGACATTTTCTCTTCAACATTTCCCTGGTGGACACTTTGTGTTGAGAGAATGTTGGGGTTTTTTTCCTGTTAAATCATAGTATTCTCGTCTGTCCTTTTGTTTAGAAACTTTATTAATGTATTTTTGGTTTTCTTTTCTTTTCTTTTCTTTTCTTTTCTTTTCTTTTCTTTTCTTTTCTTTTCTTTTCTTTTCTTTTCTTTTTTTTTTTTTTTTTTTGACAGAGTCTCACTCTTGCCTGGGCTATAGAGTGCCATGGCGTCAGCCTGGCTCACAGCAACCTCAAACTCTCGGGCTCAAGTGATCCTCCTGCCTCAGCCTCCCAGGTACCTGGGACTACAGGCACACGCCACCGTGCGCGGCTAATATTTTCTATTTTTGGTTGTTTGGGTAATTTCTTTTTATTTATAGTAGAGACAGAGTCTCACTCTTGCTCAGGCTAGTCTAGAACTCCTGAGCTCAAGCAATCCTCCCACCTTGGTCTCCCAGAGTGCTAGGATTACAGGCGTGACCCACTGTACCTGGCCTTATTTTTGGTTTTCTGAACAATACTGCAATACTGACTGACTGTATACAATGAAGCCAAATTCAGTTAACTTTTGAAAGTAAATATTTGCTGGATAGCTTTCTTGGAGATGAAATATGAGTGTTACAATTCAGGAAAAGTTGTATCAAAAGATAAACTTGTTACCTAGTTTTTGAAACTTTGTAGGTAAACATGTAGGAAAGGTTCCCAACCAAAGGAAAGGTATGTATGTATAATAGTATGTATGAGTAGTATGTATTGTAGTCTTATACATAAACCTTCAGAGCAAAACTCATTACAAACTTATGACTTCACTTCATTAGCTTTTTCTCATGTTTTGGTAATTTTAATCCTAACTGTTCTCATACATTTGAAGCCAGACTGTGCAAAAAGGTTCTCTTTTCTATTCAGTACTACATTTCTCCGTTAAAAAGTACCAGTTTATGAAAGTCCAATGGGAGCCAAGATTTAGCTTAAATAGTCGTTTCATGAGCTTGTGGCTTGGGCCTCTGTGGTAACTGTTCTGCCATAGCCCCACCTTCTCACAAAACCCAACTTGCTCTCTTTGAGTGGATTTGCTTACTATTATCTCCTGTTCTGGTAGAGTGCTTCTTTCTGAGATAGTAGACAGGGAAGGTTTATATGCTAAACTGGACAAATTTTATTTGGGGCTTAAACTTACCATGCAGTAGAAAATAAATATACTTTTTCAGATTAAAAAATAGGGTACAGGCTGGGCGCTGTGGCTGCTGCCTGTAATGCTAGCATTCTGGGAGGCCAAAGCAAGAGGATTGCTTGAGATCAGGATTTTGAGAACAGCCTGAACAAGAGCAATACCCTGTCTCTACAAAAAATACAAAAATTACCTGGGCATGGTGGTGTGCGTCTGTAGTTCCAGCTCCTCAGGAGACTGAGGCAGGAGGATCACTTGAGCCCAGGAATTTGAGATTGCGTTGAGCTATGGATAATGCCATTGCACTCTAGCTGGGGCTACTGAGCGAGACTCTGTCTCAAAAATAAATAAATACAATAAAATAAAAATAGGGTACAACCATTCTTTTTAAAATAGGAACATGCCTACTATATATAAAATAAAGATGATTGGTTGAATATAACATGATTGCTATAAATGATTTATGTTGGCACCAAGTTTCTTGCCAGTAATATTTATTTAAGGTTTATCAAACTTGAATAACACCATGTTGGTTTTATTTAACATGGTATTTCTGGTACCAGCATGACTCTTGTAGCACCATTTTCTTTAACTTATTTTTTAAAGGTTTGGTCAAGCTGTAGTTTAGTAATACTTGACACATCTATGTTTGGGACTGGTCAGAGTCAATCAGTGAGCATTGGAATATCCCCAAATAGAGCACTGTGTTGCAAATATGTGGACAAACTTAAAAAATAGATCTTTTTTCTTGAAAACTTCTAAGCATCTCCATGATTGTCATTGTGGGATATTGAAGCTATTTCCTACCCAGAACCAAATTCATACTGGGGTTTCAATATTAAAGTCTGTCAGGTTTATTGTTGTTTGATGACTCATGCCTGTAATCCTAATGCTTTGGGAGGCCAAGGTGGGAGAACTGTTTGAGGCTAGGAGTCTGAAATCAGCCTGGGCAACATAGCAAGATCCTGCCCCTAAAAAAAATAATAAGAAGAAAAATTAGCTGGAATATGGTGGCATATACCTATAGTCCCAGCTACTCAGGAGGCTAAGGCAGAGGGTTGCTCGAGCCCAGGAGTTTGAAACTTCAGTGAGCCATGATCACACCACTGCATTGCAGCCTGGGTGACAGAATGAAATCCTATCTCTAAAACAAAAAAAATGAAGTCCATGAAGATTTAAAATTGATCCTTAAATAGCAATGTTTTAGAGTTGATAACTATTGGTTTATTGTTTTAGTGATCATACTTTATCTGAAAATTAGCAGAAAAAAACAAAAACACAGTTTGTTTGATTTTTGTTTGACATCTTACCAGTTTCCAGGAATGTTTCTACTTCTAAAATGCACACCGAAGCCAAACATACATAGATGTAATGTTCACTAATTATTTCTAACTTTGCTTCCTACTGTCACTTTAGCAAATTGTTGCTTCTTCTTCTTTTTTTTTCCTTTATTAACCTTTCTGGGAAAAGCTCAAATAGTTTCTTGAATCCTCTGAAAGCTTAGAGAGCCTTAAAAAAATTCTAGTCAAGTAGTTGCCTATATAAAGTTGCTTCCAAATAGGTTCTGAGCTTTGGCCATGTGTTGCCTAACTTATGATTCAGCCTAATTCTCACCCCCATCTGTTTTCAGTCATTTGCTATGAAACTATTTGGTCTATTTAAGCTGGCTCCTTTCTTTGAAACCTGTTTCTGCATGTCTGAGCCTGAAATCCAGAAATTAATCTCAACCTTCTGTTTGATTGATGAATCTAGGGTACTCTTTGTGTATTCCCCAAAGCAGTGGATCTCAAACTTTTTGGTCTCGGTACTCACAACTGAGGACTCCAAAGAGCTTTTGTTTATCTGGGTTGTATCTGTTGATATTTAGCATATTAGAAATTTTAAAAGGCATTTTTAAAGTATTAATTTATTTAAAAATAGTAACAAATCTGTTAACATAAATAATTACATAGTTTCAAAAAATTGGGGAGAAGAGCTTCAACGTCTGGCTTAACAGAAAGCAGCTGGATTCTCATTTCTGCCTTTGCATTCAATCTGTTAAGATATGTTGTTTTGATTTAAGTATATGAAGAAAACAGGGGTTACATAGATATGTAATAGGGAAAGGAAAGATTATTTTCAGATAATTATTATATTGTCTTCTTTGATACTACACCAAAATCTGAAAAGTGATAGCTTCTTAAAGGTTAGCTGTAGTATCCAATTTGAAAACATGTCTGTGAACTTTTAATACTGTTACATTAAAATGCATTGTCTGGCCTGCTCTTTTACTTATGAATGATTTTAACCCCCATGGACCCTCTGAAAGAGATTCAGAGGTCTGTAGGGATCCCTGGAGCCCACTTTGAGAAATGCTGTGTTATAGTGCCAAATTTGAAAAATACAGCTGTTTCCCATATGGAAGGAATTATGCTCTCCAACCTTCTTAGTGCTTCTCAAAGGGTGGGCCATTGATAGTCTGCATCAGAATTACTCGGGGTGTTTTTTAAAGTATAAATTCTTGGGCCCCAGTGCCAAGGGAATCCAGGAAGACTAGGAATTTATATTTTTACAAGCTGCCCAAGTAAATATGCACAGTTTGAGAACTATTGAGCTAGCTTAATTAACCTTATTTTAAGAAAACCTAATTTCTAAAATTTGCAAATTCAAATAAAAATAAGTTAGTACTTAGGTAGTCACAGTATAAAATAATTTATTAAGGATTAACATAAAAATTGACATTCATCATATTTGGGATGTCTTAACTATGTATTTTTTTTTTGTTGTTTTTTGTTTTTTTTTTTGAGACAGAGTCTCGCTTTGTTGCCCAGGCTAGAGTGAGTGCCATGGCGTCAGCCTAGCTCACAGCAACCTCAAACTCCTGGCTCAAGCAATCCTGCTGCCTCAGCCTCCCAAGTAGCTGGGACTACAGGCATGCGCCACCATGCCCGGCTAATTTTTTGTATATATATTAGTTGGCCAATTAATTTCTTTCTATTTATAGTAGAGACGGGGTCTTGCTCTTGCTCAGGCTGGTTTCGAACTCCTGACCTTGAGCAATCCGCCCGCCTCAGCCTCCCAGAGAGCTAGGATTACAGGCGTGAGCCACCGTGCCCGGCTTAACTATGTATTTTGATTAATGATAGTTAACATACATACCAGGAGTTGGGACTAAGGCCAGATAATAAATATGCTAAGTTTGGCAGGCATGAGATCTCTGTTGTTCCTACCCAACTGTGCCATTCTAGCACAAAAGCAGCCAGAGACAATATGACTCTTTTTCTGACGTTTTTCTATGTTTATTTTTTTATATAGAGTTAGAATTATGGTGCATATACAATTGTATATCCTGCTTTCTTTCCATTTATTTAATTTATTTACTTATTTATTTATTTTTTAGAGGGGGAGTCTTACTCTGTTATCAGGCTGGAGTACAGTCATGCCATTATAGTTTACTACAATCTCAAATTCTTGGGTTCAAGCAATTCTCCTGCCTCAGCTTACAGAGTAGCTGAGACCATAAGACTTTCCCACTATGCCTGGCCAATTTCTAAAACACTTTTTTAGAGACAGGAGTCTCCCAATGTTGTCCGGGCTGGTTTTAAACTCCTGGCCTCAAATGATCCCTCTGCCTCAGCTTCTGGAGTAGCTGGGATTACAAACCAGAGCCACCATGCCCAGCTTTTTTTTCCCATTCAATATACAGCATTTTCTCATGTCATTAAATAGTTTGCAAAATGTTATTCTTAAATATAGTCTGTTGTAAGGCAGTACCTTAATTTATATTTATCCTTTCTTCCTAAACATTTAATTCCTATTCTTTTTTTGTTCATAAACATGACTTTGATGAACATTTCAATATATAAATGATCCGTGTTTCTGATTTTATCCTTAGAATAGAGTCCTGAAAGAAGAATGATTTGTTCAAAGAATATAAAACATTTTAAGACATTTAATATAAATATTGCCAAATTGATTTCCAAAAAGACTGTTCAAATATGTACTCCCAAAAGTACCCTTTCTGCTGCATTACTTGATTGACATTCTCTTGTACTTGCATATAAATCTTAACAGCTCTGGCTGAAGTTTTGTTTTCAAGGTTCAATTAAGGGTTAACTTGACAAATATCTCCCTCCTCCCCATTTTTAGCACTCTAACCAAAAATTATAGGGCTTCCTTTATGTTATTTAGGTGATAAGAAAAGCATAGAGACCAGGTGCGGTGGCTCATACCTGTAATGCTAGCACTCTGGGAGCCCGAGGGGGGCAGATTGCTCAAGGTCAGGAGTTTGAGACCAGCTTGAGCAAGAGTGAGACCCTGTCTCTACTAAAAATAGAAACAAATTAATTGGCCAACTAAAAAAATATTTTTATTTTATTTTATTTTATTTTTTTGTCACCCCCCCTCCCCTCTAAAAAAAATGTATAGAAAATCTTAGCCAGGCACGGTGGTGCATGCCTCTGTAGTCCCAGCTACTTGGGAGGCTGAGGCAGGAGGATCACTTGAGCCCAGGAGTTTGAGGTTGCTGTGAGCTAGGCTGATGCCACGGCACTCTAGCTGGGGCAACAGAATGAGACTCTGTCTCAAAAAAAAAAAAAAGAGGCTGGGCGAGGTGGCTCACGCCTGTAATCCTAGCACTCTGGGAGGCTGAGGCGGGCGGATTGCTCGAGGTCAGGAGTTCGAAACCAGCCTGAGCAAGAGTGAGACCCCGTCTCTACTATAAATAGAAAATAAATTAATTGGCCAACTAATATATATAGAAAAAAATTAGCTGGGCATGGTGGCACATGCCTGTAGTCCCAGCTACTCAGGAGGCTGAGGCAGCAGGATTGCTTGAGCCCAGGAGTTTGAGGTTGCTGTGAACTAGGCTGACACCACGGCACTCACTCTAGCCTGGGCAACAAAGCGAGACTCTGTCTCAAAAAAAGAAAGAAAGAAAGAAAGAAAAGCATAGAATTGGTTGGCTATAGTTGTATAAAGTGCCTTAGGCACAAAGTAGTTATGAATATGTATTTAAATTATGTCTAAATATGTATAGCCTTAAATACAAAATACTTGTTTAGTAAATATTTTGTAGACCCAGGAGCTTTCTGCAAAACCTTGAATATCAACTTTAAATATTTATAAAATATTAAATCAAAACATATTCACTGAACATCTACTGTGTTATGAGTAGAAAGTCTTCCTGAAGTGTTAACCTGTATCTCTGTATTCTATCCCTTTCCCCTATTGATCACAGATAATGCAGCCATTCCCTTTTTAGTCATGAAACTAAAGTATACCTTTCCTAGTCATTAACATATCACCATTTCATTTCTTTAATAGCAGTTATCTACCAATAGTCTAAAATTAGTTTGTGGCTGGGTGTGGTGGCTCATGCCTGTAATCTCAGCACTTTGGGAGGTCAAAGTGGGAGGATCACTTCAGGCCAGGAGTTCAAGACCAGCCTCAACAACATAGCAATACCTCCTCTCTACAAAATTAAAAAAAAAATATCTGGGGGCAATGGTATGTGCCTGTGGTCCCAGTTACTCAGGAGGCTGAGGTGAGAGGATTGCTTGAACCCAGGAGTTGGAGGCTGCAGTGAGCTATGATTGTGCTACTGCATTCCATTTTGGGCTACAAAGCGAGATCCTATCTCAAAAAAATGATAGACAAATAAATAAAATTATTTTGTTTGTTTATTAGCTTATTGTTTGTCTCTCTCTCTCTCTTTTTTTTCCCCTGAGACAGAGTCTCACTCTGTTGCCCAGGCTAGAGTGCCATGGCGTCAGCCTAACCCCCAGCAACCTCAAACTCCTGGGCTCAAGCGATCCTCCTGCCTCAGCCTCCTAAGTAGCTGGGACTACAGGCATGCACCACCATGCCCAGCTAATTTTTTCTATATATTTTTAGATGTACAGCTAATTTCTCCCTATTTGTAGTAGAGACAGGGGTCTCACTCTTGCTCAGGCTGGTCTCGAACTCCTGAGCTCAAGCAATCCACCGCCTCCGCCTCCCAGAGTGCTAGGATTACAGGCTTGAGCCACCACGCCCGGCCCATTTGTCTCTTTCTTTTAGAATGTAAGTATGCTTCATGAGGGCAGAAACCTTGCTTATCTCATTTACTGTTTAATTACTGGGCCTTAGAGCTTATGGTAGGCACTGAATAAAATATTTGGTGAATTAGTGAATTTTAAAACTAAATGTGTATGATACAAAAAGCAAATTGTGGTTATTAATTTCAGACTTCTTCCTTGTTCACTCTTTTACCAAGATTATTAACCTGTTTTTGGTTTTCTTTTTTCTTTTGTACTCTTGTCTATACTCTGGAGTTGTTAACAAAAGAATTTGATAAATGACCATAGACAGTAGGAGAAATAACAAGGGATCTAAATAGTATACACACTGATCAACCTCTGGCTAATTGAACTTGTAAATTAAGCCATCATTCTAAATAATGATGTCTTCTTTCGTGCCAAATAAGTGAAAGATTCTTTTTTCATAAAGGCCTATTGTATTTTTATTTTTATGTCCACTTTGCCTGACACTTAGTAGTGTTTTTTGAAAGAATGAATGATACCCAAACTTAACCCCTTCTAGATGTTTATGTATCTTTGATACTTATGGTGCATTGTCCTTCTTATTTTTTGTACCTAGCAAGGTCTGCTTTTTGTCATTAGGAACCTAACAATAGGCCCCTGGGTGTGTTTGTACATGATTTTTATTTCTTTTATTTTTTTTATTTTTTTTTTTTTTGAGACAGAGTCTCGCTTTGTTGTCCAGGCTAGAGTGAGTGCCGTGGCGTCAGCCTAGCTCACAGCAACCTCACACTCCTGGGCTTGAGTGATCCTTCTGCCTCAGCCTCCCGAGTAGCTGGGACTACAGGCATGCGCCACCATGCCCAGCTAATTTTTTATATATATATCAGTTGGCCAATTAATTTCTTTCTATTTATAGTAGAGACGGGGTCTCGCTCTTGCTCAGGCTGGTTTTGAACTCCTGACTTTGAGCAATCCACCCGCCTCGGCCTCCCAAGAGCTAGGATTACAGGCGTGAGCCACAGCGCCCGGCCATGATTTTTATTTCTTACTTAGCATTGGACCATGTTATTTTATTTTATTTTTATTTATTTATTTTTTTGAGACAGAGTCTCACTTTGTTGCCCAGGCTAGAGTAAGTGCCGTGGCATCAGCCTAGCTCACAGCAACCTCAAACTCCTGGGCTCAAGCAATCTTTATGCCTCAGCCTCCGGAGTAGCTGGGACTACAGGCATGCGCCACCATGCCTGGCTAATTTTTTCTATATATATTAGTTGGCCAATTAATTTTTTTCTATTTATAGTAGAGACGGGGTCTCGCTCTTGCTCAGGCTGGTTTCAAACTCCTGACCTCGAGCAATCCACCCGCCTTGGCCTCCCAGAGTGCTAGGATTACAGGCATGAGCCACCGCGCCCGGCCTATTTTATTTTATTTTTATTTTTTATTTTTAGAGATTGGGTCTTGCAGTGTTGCCCAGGTTAGAGTGCAGCGGCACAATCACAGCTCACTGCATACTCAGATTCTTGGGTGCAAGCCATTGTTCCACTTCAGCCTCCCAAGTAGCTAGGACTATAGGCTCACACCACCATGCCTGGCTACTTTAAAAAAATTTTTTTAGAGGCAGGGTCTCACATGTTGTCCAGTCTGGTCTCGAAGTCCTAGGCTCAAGCAATCCTCCTGCCTTGGCCTCCCAAAGTGCTGGGATTACACACGTGAACCACTGTACCCAGCCAGGCCATCTTATTAGCATCAGTTTGTTACTAGAGAAATGATCACATCATAATCAGGTTCAGAGAATTAATTCTGTAACCATCAGTGGCAAATTCTATCCTCATTTATTAAAAAATAGAAACAAACGAACAAACAGATCTATATATACAGAGAAAGAGAAAATCTATTTTCTTGCATATTGACTATTTTAGGAACTGTCTCTGGCTCTATAAAACTATTATAACAGATTTTTTTTAATTATTAAAAATCATTCTCTAAACCTTGAGTTTTCTTCACTTCTGTCCCAGCATCTAGGTAACTTTCTCTTTTGAGTAAATTCTGATTTTTATCATTTATGCATTCTGGTGACTCTGAGCCTTTTCTGTAGACCTCTAGATGCCTTTTTATGCATCTTTGTTTTCCTGTTCTAAAATCCTTGCTGAAAGCATCCAGCCTCCCCTTGGCAATGCTTCTTAATGTGTGTATCCATTTTCCATCATTCATTTATTGTTTAGTTCTATAAAATGCTTATGTTTCATCCTGAAGAATAGATCGAGGACGACACACTGTGCGTGCGATGTCCTGACACATGATCTGCTTGTCAAGCAGTATAGTTACAAATGAGCTGTGACTTAAATTCCAACATTGTTATTCAAGACTCATGATTTCACTTTTTATCTCAGTCTCTTTATACTACAGAAATGTGTTGGGTTTTGTTTTTGAGTTGGTATCAATTGACCTCGCTGATAATTAGAGATCTGTTCAAAGTGTCAGATAAAAATAAGCAATAGCATTCTTTATATGTAACAATTGATGAAGCAGACTGGGAATGAAGGAGAAATTTTTCAAAGATGTTAGCTGTATTTGTTTAAAATAGGGAGACATCATTCTTACTATTGTTAAATATTTAAATTTTTTAAAAAAATAAATCACTTTAAAATGAAAAAAAATTTTAAAAAATGAAAAAATGTTAAAGCAAGAATTATGGAAATGATAAGGGGCAAGAAACTGAGGGAATGATTTAAGAATAATTGTGGGTATGTAAGAAAGAGAGCCTTCTTCCTCCCATTGTGATTTCCCTTTGGTGAAAATGTTAAAACAAAGGCCAGCAAATTAGGAAGGAAGCAGGAAATTCTAGTTAGTGGCTGTCAATTGAATATTTAAGAGCAATGAAAATACTTCTGTTAGGTTTTAATGTTTTTTTCCCAAAGTTTTTTTTTCTTTTAGAAAGTCATGATTTTTCATCTCTATTTCCTAGTAAGAGTGCCATTAAATAAAATTTGGAAGCTATACATTGTGATGTGATTGTGCAAAGCCAAGTTAAATTTTGAATTTTGCGGTTTGAGGGAAACCATTCCAGAATTTATTTAATCACTTCCTATGTCAGTGCTGCCCTACTTCTCAGCTAACACCCTTTCCCTCCTCTAAATAGGTAGAAAAATGAAAAAATTTAGCCCCAAATAACAGAACCAAGATCAAAGTAAGGAATCCTGCCTGGTCTTTGTGTTAATGTTTATTCTAGCCCTTGTAGTTTATATCCTTATTAAAAATATGTTAGGGGACTTTGTTGAAATAAAATTCTCATTTTGTGATTATATTAGGAAAGCAGATTCTGGGACTAGGAAGTGAAATTACCTCTAGCACAGCAGTTAGGAATTTTTCCAGAGATGAATTGCTTTCCAGGCTTCCTCTGAGTTTTCAGCCGTAATGGCCTTGGTCTTTGCATTTATTTACTTTTGTTTACTTGTATATATTTTTGCACTATGTTGTAGTTCCAGCAAGTCCTAAAAAATCATTATGTATTTAAAACAAACAAACCAGAAAACCCCCTCATCCTGAGGCTGTGTGAAGAAGAATGAAGCTCTTATTTCCCAGTACCCAATCATCAGCTTGAGCTGCCCTCTCCTAGGAACAGAATTTATTGAAGCAATTTATCCTGGCTAAATGTGATATAAATCTGTGTACATGTATATACATACAGGCTCTCTTCCATTACAACAATGCTGCAGCATCAGTTTCCTTCACAGTTAGACTGTGTTCCTATCACACTGAAAGATGACCAAGAAGCCCCTTCTATTTTATAGGGCACCCCACAATTTTAAACACTGATTAGTTGTGGGATTATTGATTAGACAACCAGAAACACTGGTTTCTAACCCCAGAGTGAGTCCTAAGAGAATAGGAGAGATATTACCTAGCTACCATCTGAGTTTTAAGCATGGTTTTCCGATTACCAGATTCAGTCTAGCATGTTAACATTTTATTTTAATGCAGGCCTGCCTGACATTGTCCTGACATTTTGGTTTATCTCCAAGATAAAAATTTGAAATTTGGTTACAGTTCTGGAGTCATTTCCAGGCATATTCAAATCATAGTTCCTCTGTCATCTTTCCGTGTTCATATTCTTTTGTATACCTTTTGGAAGGATGTTTGAGATGTCCTTTAGGTGTTTATTCTCTAAGACTGTTTTTACTTCTCCTCCCTGTTTCTTTATTCTGCCCTTCCAAAATATTATTTATCTTTAGGAATATTTTTACTGTGATTTGCATTTCTAATCCTTATCCATCTCCACCTCTATTTTTATTCCTAATTGGAATAAGAAATTTCCCCTACACATGCACATTGGAATTACTGTTCTTTGACAGAGAATTTCAATCATCATTTTGAGAATTTAGCTTCAGTAATTTTAAAAAAAGCAGTATAAACCCTGTTAAAGTCTTAAGAGAAATAGAAGGGATGGACGGTGATGCCTTTTAGTGCCATTTCTTTTATCCCCTGCAGCAGCACACATCTGTTGGCTGCAACAGAGCAGCCCAAGAACTCTGGCCGAGAGCAGCACAAACAGCCGGAACATATTCACCCAGTAAACCCCCAAAGAGTCGACATTTGTTTTATTGCTGCTTTTAAAAACCTAGCCATAAATAGAATCGGGGGGGAAGGGCGCCGATATTTCTCCATTTGCCACAGACGATTGGTGGGGGGAGAAGGAGGCTCCCAGTGGGGAGAGAAGGTTTTTATTTTTATTTTTTTATTAATGAAAATCATTTCCCGTGTAGCCCAATAGGATGGGTGCTTTGTTTTCTTTGGCAATAATCTGGGATAAACGGCCCTTGCCAACAGTCTCGTAGTTTATACACCAGGGAGCCAGATTATGGCCCTGTAAAATGGAGCACCCCTCCTATAATCCCTTAATTAATTAAATGACAAATTTTGGTCTTCTCTAGTTCAGAAATATGGCTTCCGCATCGAGCGTTCAGTGAATTTATTGATATAGGGAACTGCACTGGTTGTAATTCAGCAGATTGGAGTAGTGTGTTATATACTGTAGCAGAAAGAGAGAAAATCTAGAAAAGGTTTAAAATTCCTTGATGATTTAAGTCTAAATTTTTCTAATTAAAAGTTTCAGTTGAGGGCTCAGTAGATTGTATGCCACCTGTCTAACTGGTCTCCCCAAAGTAGCCTGTGTTTACAGCTTTGATAGATGGCATTCTTGGAACACCTGTTTTTAGGCTTGGTATTTTTGAAGCACTTTTTTTTATTCCAGCGTATTTAACATAACTTTTCCCCCTACCTCCCCCTCCTCAGCTCTGCTCTGCTATATGAAATATGGGAGACGACAGACCGTTTGTGTGCAATGCCCCGGGCTGTGGACAGGTACGTTTACAATATACTTTATTGTGAATGTCTTGTTGTGAATCAAAGTGGCTGTTTTATCACTAAGGCAAAGAGTTTAAAGCCGGTATTTTACGTGATCACTGGAGGTAATCAGATCAGAGGATTTGCAGTGTGTAAATCCAAGTTATGAGGAAGTGTAGGCACTCTACCGTAATGAAATCTGCCTTGCTCTCTTCCATATTGTTATTCTACTGGTGTTTGTTTCCTAACACACAGTGTTGAAGAATACAAGTTGCTCTCTCCTCCTTTCTGAAGCTATCCATCTAAATACAAAGCAAGTTTAGAAGTGTCTTCTCTTCAACCTGCATGGATATAAAAGTCTGCTTAACATATTGAGGCAGCTGAGAATGTACCCATTCATTGTGAACCCCAATTTGCCAGAATCTATTTGGATTTTTTAAATAGGAAAAAAAAAATAGCCTTTTGACTGTTAATCCAGAAAAATTGCTGTTAGCAGCTAAGGCAGCTATCTATGTTAAGAAAGACAAACCCAATATAGAACCCCAAATCTCACAGCATTATATAAACATTTTCCCAGTCTGATGCCATGAAATGAATTGTTCTGTGTGTCAACTGCTACGTAAAATTGTATTTATATGTGTATACTATTATCATATATTTTTCATCATATGCTTTTTTAATAAAGTAATTTTGTTGAAATTGCCTTATGTTTTTCATTTTTCACCTTCTTAACTCTTCTTCCTAGACCCTTCCCTATTGCCATGTTCCAATAAGGGTAAAAGGAATACAGAGGTTTTTTTTTTTTTTTTGAGACAGAGTCTCACTTTGTTGTCCAGGCTAGAGTGAGTGCCGTGGCGTCAGCCTAGCTCACAGCAACCTCAAACTCCTGGGCTTGAGTGATCCTTCTGCCTCAGCCCCCCGAGTAGCTGGGACTACAGGCATGCGCCACCATGCCCGGCTAATTTTTTTATATATATATCAGTTGGCCAATTAATTTCTTTCTATTTATAGTAGAGACGGGGTCTCGCTCTTGCTCAGGCTGGTTTTGAACTCCTGACCTCGAGCAATCCGCCCGCCTCGGCCTCCCAAGAGCTAGGATTACAGGCGTGAGCCACAGCGCCCGGCCGGAATACAGAGGTTTTATCTGCCTTTTTTTTTTTTCTTTTACAAGCTCCTTGATTTTGTAATATCTGCCTTAATTAATTCATTTCATTTTTTATTTATTTTATTTTATTTTTGTGAAGATAGCATCTCACTATTTGCCTGGGCTGGTTTTGAACTCTTGGCCTTAAGTAGTCCTCTCACGTTGGCCTCCCAAACTGCTGGGATTACAGGCATGAGTCACCTCACCTGGCCCATTAATTCATTTTATAGAACCTGGAGGGTTGAGTTTCTCTTCAATTAGGAATATGTCATGTGATTGTCCAGTGACACTTACTGGTGATATGTGAAATTGCAGACTAGTTCTATTAAACATTGTAAATACTTAGACAAAAAGAGCTAAATTTCAGAGATTCCCAAGAATTTAAGAGGTAGATTAGATGGGGGTGGTGACAAGGAATGGATAGAAGGAAGATTCCAAATTCCAGTAAATGCTGAAGATTTCAGAAAATACTAACAAAGCCATTGTATTCTGCAGTATTTAGCATCCTAGGATGTATTTCCTTTCTTGTCAAAGTTTCCAACTTTTTTGTTGACTGCATGTTTCCCCATGTGGTTTATATTTTATTTCTTTTACAATGGAAGCAAATTGGGAAAATAGGTTAAATTTGTTTTACTTTTCAGACAGCTTTATTAAAGTCTGTATCTAAAAATGATCCCTCCAAATTTTGTGTGTGAATTCTATTATACTGTATATTATGACTCCCACAACAACTGATACCTGGTACCCTTTTCACTTCTCTCTTTTATTTGAAAAATATGCATTTTGGGGGAAAAGGTTTATTTTTCTCATACTTACCATTATTTTTCTTCCCTTATTGTTTAAGCTGCTTAACTCCTATACCCTCTTATATGTTGTATGCTTAAACCACCCAGACAAGGACTTGTCAAAGAAATAAAAATGGATGATAGAAATAAGAAACATATAAGAAAAGCATCTCTTAAGCTCTCTAAGGAAGAAAAATATAAGTAGCATCTCATTAAGCTGTCTCATCAGAAAAGAGTGGTATTTGCCGGAATTGTGCAATTTCACAGATTTGTGAAATTTGTGTTTGTTTCTTTTTGGTTTGCTGTTTTTGGGGGTTGGGGGGCGACTGGAGGTAGGAAAACAGCAGTGACCTTTTACTTTGGTTCCTTCTTCTATGGTTGGGTTCTGTTTAGCCATTTCCTTCTCCTACTTCTTCCTCCCATTTTTGAATTGTTTGTTGTCATTTTTGCTATTAGGGTTCATTATAACCTCTGGCTTAGGTTCTAAAAATTTTTTTCCCTCAGTGGGAAGTTGTATGTGGAACATTGCTACCTTCTTCTTTTGGATTCAAGTTACTTGTTTCATAGAAAAAGGACAGAAAGCTACAACTTAAGACTTTGAAAGTAGCATGGTTTATCCCTTTACCTCCTTTGCATGTCAAAACTTTATGGTTAGGTGAGATTATATTTCTTAAATTATATTTAGTCTCCTTCCAGGTTTATCCCAATATCTGGTAACAACTTGAATGGGATCTCTATAAGATTTACTGTGATTGCTTTATGTTATATGAAATAGTGAAAATCTGGCAGAGAAGATAAATTTGGTAAAGTGAACTACCCTTGGCCTGTCATCTAACTTCCTTATATCCCTTGAGAATGGTTTCATTCTGGAGCCACCTTGAGGCCTTCAAGCTATTAATATTTATAATCCACTTGACATTGGTTCAGATTCTTTATTCCAGAAGTGGTAGAATAATAAAAACACTATGTAAATCCCAAGAAGGGTAATAAGGACATAATAATTTTTGCAAGACACAGTTTAGAACCTACTACCATAGAAGTCTCAAAAAGCCGTAGCTTCTACCAGGTAGAGGAAGAAGGAATGAAAGTGATTATAATTCAGGAGACTGATTCTTAAAAAGCAAACAAAGAAAAAAAACCTATAGGAATCTTACATTATTTCAATATCTGTTCCCTGCCCAGACTTTATGCACCCCTAAACTCAGAAATCATTCTATGTCCTAATAGTAAGGGAAGGTGAAAGGAAAATTCACCTAAAATAGACTAGTGGATTATGCTCTCCACCATATAATCAAAACCACCAGGCTTTCAATGGATACATAAACATGTTTTGGTTGCTAGGTCTTTAATGGCTGTTATTTTTGGATTCTGTTCATGATCCACTTCCCAACAGTTAGTCTGATGTGACACAGCTGAGTTCTAAATATGCTGCATGTACTTTTTTTAAATAACAACAAAAAAGGCTGCTAAAGGTTGCGCTGTCTGCATTCTTATCTGAAAAGACAGGTGATAGGGGTTTTTAGCCCTCTTATTCCCTTATGCCTGCGGAGACTCCTTGTTTCTCTTGAGGCCTCATCAACCTCATGAAGAGGAACTCGGGGAAAGCAATATTCCTGCTAATACCTCTCTATGGAATGTGGTAGCAGGAGTAGTTAATAGACTTGCCTCCTGAGAATGGGGTTTAGTGTTGTTAAGGCAACAGTGCCCCAGATACCCTATTGGCAGAGAACTGTTGAATTTGAGTTGTATGGGTTTTCGAAATGTTTATAAGATAGCATCTATTTAAAAATGTTGTGACTATAAAATGGCTTTGCTTCTGTGTTGTTGTTAAAATTATAAAAATATAGTTTGGGCCGGGCGAGGTGGCTCAGGCCTGTAATCCTAGCACTCTGGGTGGCCTAGGCAGGCGGATTGCTCGAGGTCAGGAGTTCGAAACCAGCCTGAGCAAGAGCGAGACCCCGTCTCTACTATAAATAGAAAGAAATTAATTGGCCAACTAAAATATATATAGAAAAAAATTAGCCGGGCATGGTGGCGCATGCCTGTAGTCCCAGCTACTCTGGAGGCTGAGGCAGTAGGATCGCTTGAGCCCAGGAGTTTGAGGTTGCTGTGAGCTAGGCTGACACCACGACACTCACACTAGCCTGGGCAACAAAGCCAGACTGTCTCAAAAAAAAAAAAAAAAATATATATATATATATACATATATATAGTTTGGTGTTGAGTCTAGGAAGTCTTGTAAGTTTTTAATATTTGGGGGGACATTTACTTGAAGGTGAATTATAAAGTTATTCCATTGTATGTGGAAGCAGAAATAAATACTATGTCAATAACCTTGGATTTGAGATGTTGTTTCATGTGGATGCAGTTAGATAACTTACCTTTTGGGTACTTTTTGCCCAGTTTTTATTAACAGGAGTCAACAAATTTCATACTGTTACACACTTTTTTCTCAGGCACATGACACTGGTTTGCAATGTAAGTTGTGCAGATTTTAGTAGCCCTTCTGGTTATCATAATTAAGTCTCTGAGCAGGAGCAGATCATATCAGCTTATTACTTAGAATACCTATTTCCTTAGGAATTGGAACACATTTCCTCTGAGTACATACTACTCGTGGCCAGTGTCATCCCATTATTAGCCATTGAGAAAGGTTTCTGTCACAACCACTCTGTATCAACTCTGTCCTTTTAAGGAAAAATCCTTTGATTATTTCTCTGATCAGAGTGACCCTGAGGACTCTTGCTTGTTTTTTTCCCTGAAGGTATCTAGTATCAGATCTTCTTCTCCCAGAGGACATTTAGGTACAGGTTGAAATTCTCTTCATATCTTTTTTTTTTTTTTTTTTTTTACTAATAGCCTTCTTACAGAGATAATCTTCATATCTTTTTAACTGAGACATGAAACATATAACTAACTGATAGACCTCCCAGGCCTGCTTTTCCTTTGTAAGGCCAAAAATAGTGATGGAGCCCTAGTTGTGATGGGATTGAAGGCAGCTTCTTGTACCTCCTTATCTTGTCATATAATAGGAATAATGTTTATGGTGTTGTAGTCCTGGCTTCACTTGGCATTTAACCAACCTCCAAAGCTGTTTATTGCTTCGTATTCTCTGCCTCCATGAACATTATCCCTTAAATCTCTATTGCTCTGTAATATATGAGGCAACAAATAGCTCCTATGATTGGTTAAATGCTGGCATGCTGCAAAGGTATATGTTTTATTGCCTATATAACACAAATCTATAGAGATTATTCCTGTTATCCCAGCCCTCCCATTAAGTGGGCCATACTGATACTATGGGACTCTGGATCTTTAATTCTGTCCCTTTGGCAAGTCTCCCTATTACCTGGCATGAGCACAAAAGAAAAGCAAGGAAGAATGAATTAGTGCCGATTACTAATTCTTTATATTAGGGAAGCACCTTGAATTGGAGAATTATAAGAGAAGCAATGGCTCTGGTAGGTAAATGCCATTTGTGGTGGTATATGTTATGTTTACATGTTTCAACACATGAAGGCAATTTCAGGCAAACAAATAAGCTTTTCTTCCTCACCCCCTGCCAAGAGTTTAAAAAAATTCAAATTTTTATTTAATAATTCATATTTCATTCAATAATTCATCCAGTGCCCATCTGGTAAGAGTGCCTGCATGCTGTCAGGCAGCTGAAAATACACTGCATTATACACAATTAGGCCAAATGCTAACCTTATTTTTTGTAATATGTTGATTTTGCAATAACTTTCAGTCCACCCTGCATATGCTGCAGTTTTATGTAACCCTGTGATGGAAATAGACCACTCTTATGCATCATACGGACAAAATTGGGAAATTCGGACTGGGAGATATTAAGAGCAGAAATTAAACCCAGTTTCTTTCTTTCTTTTTTTTTTTTAGAGACAGGGTCTTGTTCTGTTGCCCAGGCTGGAGTGTAGTGGCATCATCATAGTTTACTGCAACCTCAAACTCCTGGGCTCAAGTGATCCTCCTGCCTCAGATTCCTAAGTAGCTGGGACTACAGGCGTGTGCCACCATGCCTGGCTAATTTTTGTATTTTTTGTAGACAGGGGGTCTCACTCTTACACAGGCTGGTCTTGAACTCCTGGCCTCCAGTGATCCTCCTGCCTTGGCCTCCCAAAGTGCTAGGATTACAGACGTGAGCCACTGTGCCCAGCCCTAAGTATCTTAATGTCAGATCTGACAGTCTTAAGACTTGCCCTTAGAAACATGTGGTCATTTATTTTAGTTTTTTTGTATTATATTTATTTTGATGTTACCAAGAGCATAGTAGATTAAAGGCATCTTTGTTCCAGTCTCTGCTGACCACTCCCACCCCCCAAAAAAGGCTGTATGAACCTAACTAGAGCTATACCCAGGAAATTAAGATGAAATTTTTTAGTTATTCACTCTTGTTTTCCTTGGATATAACTTAGTATTTGAAATGATAATGTAGAAACTGTTCTCAGAGCATTTCTGGTAGAAAAAAAATAAAATCTTATATCTTTGTATCTCAGTTCTTCCTAAGTTAGGAGAGGGGCTCTGACTTTCATTTATCCTTCTTTTGCCACCCTTGCAAAACCACATATATAGCCACACCTAGTTGCAAGGAAAAAAAAAAAAAAAAAAAAACACATATAGCTAGGTTGTTGATAATGATATTGTCATTATATGGAAGTCTTCATTTTTTATCAAATAGTCTTCCAGATAATATAGCAGATTAAAAAACAGCCAGTGTATTCCCTCTCTGGTTAGCGTATTTCTTTAATGCAGATTGACTTGCTCAGCAGTCGCATTCTGTCTGAAACCCTTGTTAGGGCCTCTCTGTATGTGGATTCATAACACATCTGTGTGTACATCTATAGTGCTGTATAAATAATAATAAGTAATCACCAGATGGCCTATAACTGTTCCTCTGGACCCGCTGGGTCTCTTGAAGCTGTTAGTAAAGTCTTCTGGCATTTTGCTGGGGAAAACTTGTCATAGATTTATTTCTAACAAAATTCAAACTCACAACTGGGTGTTTAGGACTAGATATTGCTGTCTGTGTTGTAAATATTTAACAGGCTTTGTACAATGACAAGTAAAAGCACCATTACTAACCACACACAGTGGCTGTGGAGTTCTTCCCTCCCGGCAATTTAGAAAGGAAAAGAAATGCCGATAAATTGTACACTACGAACAAGGTACAAGAGATGCTCTCTGGGAGATCTTTTTGAAGAGAAGAAAGAGAATTTCAATATTCTGCTCAAAGGATTGTAACTGGGCAAACTTAAGCTTTTTAAATAAAACACAATGCCCCTTTTAGATTGGATTTTATAAAACTTCAAGAAAAGCTCCTTCAGCTGGAGTTTGGTTAGATTGAGGTTTTGTTTTAATGGAGTCTTCATAACCAAATGATGAGCCACTTTGAAAGCGTTACAGTTGCCAGTGTTAGCAGACATTTGGCTAAATTTCAGGTGTTTGGTTGTCTAAAAATTAAGACATACATATGTTTGGCAATACTATTTATAAAGCAAAACGTCTTTATTTTTGTCCTCTTTCTATTAATTTTTGTGGAAAAGGTTATGTATTTTGGGGAAAAATCTTATACTGGTTTTCTGCCTATAATTTTCTGTGATGTTTTGCTATTACTAATGCCTTTGCTTCAGTAACTATTTCAAGGTACTTGTTCGGTACAATACATGTTTTTAAAAATCAAAATAGAACTCATTACCTCTAAATTTTAGTGGTTTTTTTTTTTTTCTTTATCATAAGATAACCAAAATGTTTTAAACAGAAATTGAGTATCTTAACTCTCAAGCTTAGTTTTCCTTTGTCTGTTGAGGATTGAATCTATTTAACCACAGAGAGATTGTCCTTTAAATCATAGCACACGGCTGTTATTTTTTGAGTTAGGGTATGTAGAAAGCTTTTCTCTTTCAAAATCTCATATTAAAAAAAAATAACATTGTGAGAGAGAAATGCTCTTAATAGTTTATGGTAGGGAGATTTGCTTTTTAAATTTTCTCTCACAGAATTTTCATTTTAAGTATAGGATTTTAAGAGGGAAAACATCATGGAGAAAAAAGAAACCTTTGAGGTTTATCTCTTTGTAATAATGCCTTTGTGTTTTTACTTTGAAATTTCTTTGTGCAGGGAAATATACTGCCTTTGTATTTGTGCTTTGGTAAGAATCTGGACTATTTGCAGTTGTCATGTGAAAGTACTCAGAGAATGAGAATGAATTTTGTGAAATTAGCTTATTGTCAGTCTGGCACACCATGTGCCCTGTGTGGCTGCTGATTCTGTCGGCAGATTGAAGTGCTGAACCAACTTCTGCTCTAACGACTAAAATTGCCAGCCATCATTCCAGCTTTTAAATCTTGTTGTTCACATGATGATGTCAGATTTTGAGCAAACATAGCTCTGTCTTTAGATCCCAGGTGGAATTGGCAATTCCCTGGGTTGGAAGGAAAGAGTTCTTCCTTTTTGCCTTTGAAAAACTCGAGTGGCTCAGAAGGGAAAGTCAGCAGAATAAATCTACAGCCTTGCCACATCCTTTGAGTAGTTGTAGAAAGCTGTGTGCTCTGTTCGGCATTCTGCAGATTGGCTGTCAAAATTGCAGCTCTGCTTATCAAAGACATGGTCTTTCGAAGAGCTATTTATGTTATTCCGGAGAGAATCATCCTGTGGCAAAAGGAACAACTCCTTTCTCCTCCCAAGGGTCAGGTCTTCTTTTGATACTAGGCAATTATCCCTTGATTTTCCTGAAAAATAGCTCAATCCACCATAAAGATTCCAGCATAGGTTGTAGACACAAGCTCTGCAATGGTTACAATGACAAGCTCTGATTCCTTAGCCACAGAGAGAGGCATCAGGGTGATACTAGTAAGTATGCCAGAGTCTTAATGGTGGTGATTTTTCTGCTGAGAATCTCAGTGTCCCTTATAAACATCTTGGCTTCTGTTCTCCTTCTCTGAGGGGAATAAATTTGTTTTAGTTGTTTGCACACGTCACTAAAAAATGCCACTGTGAGAGTTGTCTTTCTCTCCTTCTTTCACTTCCTCAAGCTTCTTTCCTTGTCTTTTGTTACTATCCCCTCCAGTTTGAGCTCAAGCCCTCCAAGTCTAGTTTTTTTATCTTTTGATTCCTTTCATATAGTTTATATATATATAGTACATATAGTTTATATATATATCCTTTTTTAATTAATGGACTTTATTTTTTTAGAGCAGTTGTACATTTACAGAAAATTTGAGTGGAAAGTACAGAGCATTCCCATATACCCCCTTACTCAACCCCACCCACAGTTTCCCTATTATTAACATCTTATATCAGTGTGCTACATTTGTTATAATTGGTGAGCCAATATTGATACATTATTATTAACTAAAGTCCTAGTTTTCATTAGGGTTCACTGTGTGTACATTCCATGAGCTTTTTGTTTTTGTTTTTGTTCTTTTGTTTTTTATTTTTTGAGACTGAGTCTCACTTCATTGCCCCAGGTAGAGTGCGGTGGTGTCATTATAGCTCACTGCAACCGGAAACTCCTAGGCTTAACCGATCCTCCTGCCTCAGCCTCCCAAGTAGCTGGGACTGTAGGCACCTGCCACGCCTGGCTAATTTTTTCTGTTTTTGGTAGAGATGGGGTCTCACTCTTGCTCAGGCTGGTCTTGAACTCCTGACCTCAAACAATCTTCCTTCCTTGGGTTCCCAGAGTACTAGGATTACAGGCATGAGCCACCATGCCCAGCCTATTCTATAGGTTTTGACATGTATAATGACATGTATCTACCATTATCATACAGAAGAGTTTCACTGCCATAAAAAATGCTTTGTGTTCTGTCTTTTCATCCTCTCCTCCAAACCCCCTGATAACCACTGATCTTTTTACTGTCTCTATAGTTTTGTCTTTTCTAAAATGTCATGTAGGCCGGGCGCGGTGGCTCATGCCTGTAATCCTAACACTCTGGGAGGCCGAGGCGGGTGGATTGCTCGAGGTCAGGAGTTCAAAACCAGCCTGAGCAAGAGCGAGACCCTGTCTCTACTATAAATAGAAAGAAATTAATTGGCCAACTAATATATATAGAAAAAATTAGCTGGGCATGGTGGCACATGTCTGTAGTCCCAGCTACTCGGGAGGCTGAGGCAGGAGGATCGCTTGAGCCCAGGAGATTAAGGTTGCTGTGAGCTAGGCTGATGCCATGGCACTCACTCTAGCCTGGGCAACAAAGCGAGATTCTGTCTCAAATAAAAGTAAAAATAAAAAAAAATAAATAAAATGTCATGTAGTTGGAATTATACAGCCCTCCAGTTTTTTAAAGTAGTGAGCAGATAGCCATGTAATTGGAAATAGTTGGCAAAAAGGGGAGAGAAAATTAGAAATGGGAGACTCCATAGCTTCAAGTTCCCTTTAAAACTCTAAGAATTTGCCGGGCGCGGTGGCTCACGCCTGTAATCCTAGCTCTCTGGGAGGCCGAGGCGGGCGAATTGCTCAAGGTCAGGAGTTCGAAACCAGCCTGAGCAAGAGCGAGACCCCGTCTCTACTAGAAATAGAAAGAAATTAATTGGCCAACTAATATATATAGAAAAAAATTAGCCGGGCATGGTGGCACATGCCTGTAGTCCCAGCTACTTGGGAGGCTGAGGCAGAAGGATTGTTTGAGCCCAGGAGTTTGAGGTTGCTGTGAGCTAGGCTGACGCCACGGCACTCACTCTAGCCTAGGCAACAAAGCGAGACACTGTCTCAAAAAAAAAAAAAAAAAAACTCTAAGAATTTATCTAGGGATATTTAGGTGGCTAGCCTTTCTTTGCTGAGAGTACCTCTGGTGTTATAGCAATTGGCTTGCATAGTTTTACTGGTTCTAGGCATCAGGAGCAAAGACAAGATGAATGCTGAATGGGCTGTATCTGGGGAATCAAGGTATTAGGGTAGGCAAAACAAGAGGAATTAGAACATTTGATCCCTTTTTCTTTGATTCGGTTGAGAACAATAAAATCTTATCTCTTGCCCTTCCATGAGCAGCCTTATATATGATTGAAAAAAATTAGTACAATTTAAGGTCATCAGGAAAGATTTCCTGTTAGGAAATAAACTCCTGTACTTCTACATTAAAGATTCATGTAAATTAATAAGTTCTTGGAAAACTATGGAGAAGTCAGTGGAGGCTATCATTCACACTTCAGTATGAATTAGTTTAACAACAGCTGTGATTTTGGCTACATAAAGGAATGGAAGTTTTTATTTAGGGTTAGGGGATAGTAGACAAGGACTGGTTTTGGTGGAATGGTCCCTAAGCAAAGGAGATATTGCAGTTTATGAGGGTAACAAAGATAAAGAGATCTGCTTCTTAGTTTTGCCTTAGGTTATCTTTACTTCCTTTACTAGAAACTAGTTGGGAAATCTAAAGAAAAAGGGCCCCTGGCTGGGCACAGTGGCTCACGCCTACAACCCTAGCACTCTGGGAGGCTGAGGCAGGAGGATCACTTGAGCTCAGAAGTTTGAGACCAGCCTGAGCAAGAGCGAGACCCTGTCTCTACTAAATATAGAAATTAGCTGGACAACTAAAAATATACAGGCATGGTGGCACATAACTGTAATCCCAGCTACTGGGGAGGCTAAGGCAGGAGGATCACTTGAGCCCGCCCAGGAATTTGAGGTTGCTGTGAGCTAGGCTGATGCCATGGCACTCTAGCCTGGGCAAGAGAGCCAGACTCTGTCTCAAAAAAAAATTTTAAAAATAGTAAACACTGCGACCAACTTAATTCTCTTTGGAAAGAAAGAAGCATTTCCTCTTTTTTCTACTTTGGAAAATTTAGATCAATGAAATATGGAAGAAGGAGAAATACTGATTTCTTTGGTTCTAGGACTCATACTTCCTGTCTACTTAGAATTCTAGTTCCTTGGAATTGAGTAGAATTTCTTTTCCTTTAGATATTGTCTCTTTATCCTCTAGGTTTGACTATATATGAGAATCTTCCAGTCTTGGCCTCGGTGCTAATTTCCTTACTTGTCAAACTGAACTGACTCTGTGATAAAGTGAAAATTAATTAGCCTGGGAAGGTTCTTAGCATGATGTTCAGGATTAATATCACTTAGTGCATACTAATAGGTCATATATGCATATATAATTTAGAGGAAATGTTGGGTTTATATAATGTACAGGAAAAATGATCTTTCCATCCAGATAGCATATGGGGAGAATGGGAGAGAACAAAATACGATGAAAATTATTTAATTTTATTGATATAACAGCAGCATCAGCAACAATAACCATAGCTCACTGAATTCTTATCATGTACTATATAAAAGTACTTTACAGGCCGGGCGCGGTGGCTCACGCCTGTAATCCTAGCACTCCGGGAGGCCGAGGCGGGCGGATTGCTCAAGGTCAGGAGTTCGAAACCAGCCTGAGCAAGAGCGAGACCCCGTCTCTACTATAAATAGAAAGAAATTAATTGTCCAACTAATACATATATAGAAAAAATTAGCTGGGCATGGTGGCACATGCCTGTAGTCCCAGCTACTTGGGAGGCTGAGGCAGGAGGATTGCTTGAGCCCAGGAGTTTGAGGTTGCTGTGAGCTAGCCTGACGCCATGGCACTCACTCTAGCCTGGGCAACAAAGTGAGACTCTGTCTCAAAAAAAAAAAAAAAATAAAAAAAAAGTACTTTACAGGCATTATTTTATTTAATCCTAGCAACCCCTGAGGGAAAATTTAGTGTTATCCCCATTTTCCAGATGAGAAAACTAAGGCTCAGAGAGGTTAAGTAACTTGAACAAGATCACACAATATTTTGTGATAGAACTACAACACATAACAAAATAACAAAAAAAAAAAGAACTACAACACAAACCCAGATACTGTGTTTCCCCGAAAATAAAACAGGTTCTTATATTTATTTTTCCTCAAGAAGACACCCTAGGACTTATTTTCAGGGGATGTGGTACAACAATCTACATTTATTCAAATATAGTTAAGTCATCTTCTTTTGGAACATCATCATAACTCTCCAAACTCTGAATTCCATCCTCAATTTCTTGTGACTCTATTTCCTTTAGAACCGTTGCCCCCACCCCCCCACCCCGGTCTCTCATGGTGAGCAATAGAGCTCTCATGCGGGAGATGAAAAGGGCCGCTCGTCTTCTTTACCATTCAGTGACGAGATGCATGTGTTGTGCAGATACGCTTCATAGCCACGCCCATCACTAGGTCTTATTTTCAGGGTAGGGCTTATATTGCACAAATGCTTAGAAATCCTGCTAGAGCTTATTTTATGGGTAGATCTTATTTTCGGGGAAACACGGTAGACTACAGACCAGCACTACCAGGCTGAATTGCTTCCTTATTATTCTCCAATACATGACAATATGTACATCTAGCATAGAAAGAAATGAATAATTAGTGTTTTGTTTTGGTTTTTTTTTTGTAAATGGTCCAAATGCAATCAGTCAGATAAGTCCTATGTATAGTTTGTTACTGATCTAGGCATCTGGCTGCTATACCAGAGAGAGCTGAATCTACAGCTGAGCTCTGCTTATGCAAAAAAAAGATATGAATTCTTACTAAAATAAAGAGACCTCTCTGCAAATGCCTCAGCCTTAAACTACAGTGTTTTTAATCTGCTTGGGAATGCTGCTGAGATGTGGCTAACACTCTCTGAGGTAAACCACATTTTGCAGCAAGGACATGATTTTAAGAGGGGAAAGAAAACTACTGTTTTTTACGAGGTCTCACTATGTTGCTCAGGCCAGTCTCAAACTCTTGGGCTCAAATGATCCTCCTGCCTCAGCCTCCCAAGTAGCTGGCTGGGATTATAGGCACAAGCCACTACATGTGGATAGGAAACTAATTTTTTTTTTTTTTTTTTTTGAGACAGAGTCTCACTTTCTTGCCTAGGCTACAGTGCTGTGGAATCAGCCTAGCCCACAGCAACTTTAAACTGCTGGACTCAAGCGATCCTCTTGCCTCAGCCTCCCAAGTAGCTGGGACTACAGGCACACGCCACCATGCCTGGCTAATTTATATATATATATATATATATATATATATATATATATATATATATATAATTTTTTTTTAGTTGTGCAGCTAATTTCTTTCTATTTTTAGTATATATAGCGTCTCGCTCTTGCTCAGGCTGGTCTCAAACTCCTGAGCCCCAGCAATCCTCCCGCCTCGGCCTTCCAGAGTGCTAGGATTACAGGCGTGAGCCACCGCACCTGGCCGGAAGCTAATTTTTTTTTGAGACAGAGTCTCACTTTGTTGCCCAGGCTAAGAGTGAGTGCCGTGGCGTCAGGCTAGCTGACAGCAACCTCAAACTCCTGGGCTCAAGCAATCCTTCTGCCTCAGCCTCCCGCGTAGCTGGGACTACAGGCATGCGCCACCATGCCCAGCTAATTTTTTCTATATATATTAGTTGGCCGATTAATTGCTTTCTATTTATAGTAGAGATGGGGTCTCGCTCTCCTTCAGGCTGGTTTTGAACTACTGACCTCGAGCAATCTGCCCGCCTCAGCCTCCCAGAGTGCTAGAATTACAGGTGTGAAGCCACCGCGCCCGGCCCGGAAGCTAATTTTTGACAAACCAGAAATGTAGATAGAACTAGAAAACTGGGACCTAAAAATCATGGCTTCAACATCCTCTGCTGATAAGGTCAAAGAAGCATTGTAGTGTCATCTTTGTGAATTCTAGGTTGGGTTACTTCCTGATTCATATTTCCTTCTTTCTCATCTTAGTTTTATGCCTGTAAGCTCCCAAATGCAAAGGATGGTATCTGGGTATCTTGCTTTGTACAGTATCATGCAGTAGTGGGGCTTTTGTTCTAGTGGCTGCCATGATGATTGGTAAGAAGAAATGTGACTAAGGTGGAATTAAGGTATGATTAGAAGTATGTTAACAGTATAGTGAAATCTGCCCAATGATTGCTAACTTGTTTATTTTCTGACACTTTTGGCATATGACTGCATGGAGGATCTTACTTGTCGAATAATAAAATTCTTCTCCACTCAGGTGTCACATATTCTCCTTCTTTGACTTCATAACACCTCTCTATATCTGATTTTTCCTTTTCCTTTACAAATTGTATACAAAAATGCAATGGACATTTCATTTATCCTTTATTATTGGAAGTGAAAATATATGGCTAAGTAGATACATGGAAGTATTTATGTGAAGTAGTTTAAGTGATAAAAATATGTAGAAGTATACATAAAGGATTAAAAGAGATCAGTCTAATAGTTGATATTTATAGTAAAGGGATTCTTGGTATGTTATATCTGAATGTCTTAATCTTTTATTGGAAAGTTGTTTAAGATATACATTTTCCTTCTTGATTCTGATAATGATTCATTGTATGAATGTGGACTATGTGAAGTTACTGTGTATTCAACTGCAGGAAATATCTGACTGGAGTCTTGTCTTTTCAACCTCTGACCATGAAGTCAAGTTCTTGGCTTCAGAACTGAGAATGCCTCATTGGCCAAAGTTGCAAGCTACCACAACGATCATTCTAAGTGTCCAAAGATCTCACTTGTTTATTTTGCTGGGTGCCTTTGATAGACCAGTTAGTTGTTTGTGAGCATGCCACTTGTCTGTGTATGTGTGTGATGTCAGCAGTTCCCATAAAACTGAATGCAAAGAAGAGGTGATTCGGGGCAGCAACCCATAGGAGAGAACTACAAGCCTGGCTCCAAAGAGGTTATCAGACAGACAATGACAGTTTAATAAGATGGATGAAGACTACATTTTAATGCTAAGCCTCAATTATTAATACTTCCTTGTAATGTCTCTGTTCTCAAGCTCATTGACAAGAAAAAATATCTTTCATTGGCATAGTTATTTGAATCAAGTGAAAAGAGGTGTTGAGATTGTTTTAAAGATCTCAGTTGTAGTATATACATGGAGTTAGCTATATAATATCAGAATGGGCAAATAGTATTATAGACATCTGTCACTTCAGTGAGCATCATTTTTTTACACAGTGGCAATCTGTGCACATTAATTTTTTTACTTTATTACTTTCATAAATTCAGACATTTGGTATTTTACTTCAGTTTCAGATATTTCTTAGGAATAAGAGAGACTATAGTATCCTTAGGGTGTATACATTGGGAGGCAACAATAGAAATGATTACTCTAAAAATTTCAGGGGTGTAGGTATCTATGTATGTTTTATAAAATACCATATTAGAGGCCGGGTGCGGTGGCTCACGCCTGTAATCTCAGCCTTCTGGGAGGATGAGGCGGGTGGATTGTTTGAGCTCAGGAGTTCAAGACCAGCCTGAGCAAGAGCGAGACCCCGTCTCTACTAAAAATAGAAAGAAATTAGCTGGACAACTAAAATATAGAAAAAATTAGCTGGGCATGGTGGTGCATGCTTGTAGTCCTAGCTACTCGGGAGGCTGAGGCAGAAGGATTGCTTGAGCCCAGGAGTTTGAGGTTGCTGTGAGCTAGGCTGATGCCATGGCACTCACTCTAGCCCTGGCAACAGAGTGAGACTCTGTCTCAAAAAAGAAAAATACCGTAATAGATTCAACACTTTAGCTATTCCCGCTTCAGTCTTTTCTTACCTTCCAGGTTTTACCTATATAATTGCAGTAGTGGAAAGGGAAGACTTTATTCCATCATTTTTTCACTATATGCATTTGAAACTATAGCTAGACTGGACCTTATGGAGGTTTGTATTTTCAGTTATGCACATTTGACTGCCCAGAAGAGAGAGAGGTGTCTGTATATACATAGCAGCTCTTGGCAGAGCAGTGGTTAAAAGTCTGAACATATTGTACCTTTTTGGCTATTCCCTTAATCCTAGGGGAGGCATTTTGCTTCTCCATAGACAGTAATCGGCTTGTCAGAGTGGAAAGGCTTTTTGTTTTTCCTTTATCTAGTAAAATGCAGGGGGCCTAGCCTTTCTGGGAAGCAATTTCTTCCTCCACCACATGAACAGAAGGTCGTGGATGCTGTCTGGAACAAAGAGGAAGTGGTGATAGAAAATTCAGTGGCTAGGGCATAATTGGATTGGAGCTCTGTCAAGGAGACAACAATTCTTGCTTGGAAGCAGGACTTTCTGATATGCTCTGCTTTTCTGTCTTAACATTAGAATAATAAGCAGTAGGTACTCTACTTCAAGCTTAAATTTTCAGACTCTTTTCTGAGCACTCTATAAGAATAAATATGTAGTAACCTACTTACTTTTTCTTAGTGATTTTCTTTTTTAGAGATGTGGTCTCTGGACTGGGCATGGTGGCTCATGCCTGTAATCCTAGCACTCTGGGAAGCCGAGGCAGGCAGATTGTTTGAGCTCAGGAGTTCGAGACTAGCCTGAGCAAGAGCGAGACCCCATCTCTACTAAAAAAATAGAAAGACATTAGCTGGACAGCTAAAAAATACATATATATATATATAAAAAATTAGCTGGGCATAGTGGCACATGCCTATAGTCCCAGCTACTCGGGAGGCCGAGGCAGGAAGATCGCTTTAGCCCAGAAGTTTGAGGTTGCTGTGAGTTAGGCTGACTCCATGGCATTCTAGCGTGGGCAACAGAGTGAGACTTTGTCAAAAAAAAAAAAAAAGAGAGAGAGATATGGTCTCTGTCTCCCAGGCTGGAGTACAGTAGTATGATCACAGCTCACTGCAGCCTTGGACTGCTGGGTTCGAGCAATCCTCCTGCCTCAGCCTCCTGAGTATCTAGGACTATAAGTGTGCACCACCAAGCCAGGCTAATTTTTATAATTTTCTGTAGCAACAGGGCCTCACTTTGTTGCCAGGCTGGGTTTGAACTCCTGGGCTCAAGCATTCCTCCCACTTCAGCCTCCCCAAATGCTGGGATTACTGCATTTGACCTTTTAGTGGTTTTCAATATTTTCTTTATTCATTTCTGCTCTTTGCTTTTTTTTTTTTTTTTTTTTTTTTTTTTTGAGATAGGATCTTGCTGTATTGCCTGGCCTATGGAGTACAGTGACGTTATTATAGCTCACTACAACCTCAAACTTCTGGACTCAGGCAGTCTTCCTGCCTCAGCCTCCCAAATAGCTGAGACTACAGGAATGTGCCACCATGGCTGGCTAAGTTTTGTATTTTTTGTATAGACAAGGTCTTGGTATGTTGCTCAGGCTGGTCCCAAACTCGTAGGCTCAAATGATCCTCCCTGCTCAGCCTCCCAAAGTGCTAGGATTACAGGCATGAGCCATGGTGCCCAACCTTGCCTTTCTTTTTAAATTAAGTAACTTTACTTTTTAGAGCTTTAAATTTAGAGATTTAAATTTTAGAGCTTTAAATTTAGAGTTTTAAATTCACAGCAAAATTGAATAGAGAGTACAGAGAGTTCTCATATACCTCCTGACCCTCCACATGCACAACCTGTCCCACTATCAATATATTGAACTGCAATGGTACATTTGTTACACTTAAACCTGCATTGACACATTATCATTCAAAGTCCATGCTTTATGGTTTCTCCTAGTATTGTACATTCTATAGGTTTTAACAAATATATAATATGTATCTACCATTGTAGTATCATATAGAATAGTTACACTGTCCTAAAAATCCTCTGTGCTCTGCCTGTTAATCCCTCCCCTCTCAACTGACCCCTGGCAACCACTGATCTTTTTACTGTGCCCATAGTTTTGCTTCTTCCAGAATGTCATAATTGAATTGTACAATATGTAGCCTTTTCAGATTGGCTTCTTTCCCTTAGTAATATGAATTTAAGTTTCCTCCATGTCTCTTCATGGTTTGGTACTCTTTGATTTTAAGTGCTGAATAATGTTCCATTGTCTAGGTGTACCACAATTTATTTATCCATTCACCTACTGAAGGACATCTTGATTGTGTACAAGTTTTGACAATTATGAGTAAAGCTGCTATATAAACATCTGTGTACAGGTTTTGTGTGGGCACAGGTTTTCAGTTCATTTAGGTAAATACAAGGACCATGCTCACTGAATTGTTTAGTAAGAGTATGTTTAGTTTTGTAAGAAACTAACCTTTTGTAAGAATCCTAACCTTTAGCAATCCTGTCAAACTGTCTTCCAAAGTGACTGTACCATTTTGCTTCCCACCATCAATGAATGAGAATTTCTGTTGTTCCGTATCCTTGCCAGCGTTTGGTGTTAGTAGTGTTTTGGATTTTGGCCAATCTAATAAGTGTAGAATGGTATCTCATTTTAATTTGCATTTCCCAGATAACATAGGATGTCGAGCACCTTTTTACATGCTTTTTTGCCATCTGCATATTTTCTTTGGTGAAGTGTCTAATCAAGTCTTTTGCCCATTTTTAGTTAGGTGGTTTGTTTTCTTATTGTTGAATCATAAGAGTTCTTTGTACATTTTGCATTAACAGTCCTTTATAAGATGTGTCCTTTGCATCTATTTTTCCCCCAGTCTGTGGATTGTCTTTATGTTCTCTTGACATTGTAGCTTACCAAGAGTTTTTATCATGAATGGGTATTGGATTTTTGTGAAATGATTTTTCTGTATCTATTGATGTGATTGTGTATATTTTCTTCTTTAGTCTGTTGATGTGATGGATTATATTAATTGATTTTTCAAATGTTGAATCAGCCTTCCATACCTGGGATAAATCCCACTTGTTCATGGTTGTAACTCTTTTTATACATTGTTGGATTCAACTTGCTAATATTTAGTTAATGAGAGTATTTTTCATCTATATTCATGAAAGATGTTGGTCTATAGTTTTCTTATAATATACTTGTCTGGTTTTGATATTAGGGTAATTCTTGCCTCATGGAATGAGTTAGGAAGTATTCCCTCAGCTTCTTCAGGAATAGATTGTAAAGAATTGGTATGATTACTTCCTTAAATACTTGGTAGAATTCACCAGTGAACCCTTGGGGCATGGTGCTTTCTATTTTGGAAGGTTATCAATTATTTATTCAATTTCAGATTATCTGTTTCTTCTTGTGTGAATTTCCTTTGAAGGAATTGGTCCATTCATGTAGGTTATCAAATTTGTGAGCATAAAGTTGTTTTTCCTTAGCCTAGGTAGAAGCTTATTGATTTTATTAATCTTTTCAAAGAACCACCTTTTGGTTTTGTTGGTGTTCTCTGTTGATTTCCTTTTTTCAGTTCCATTGATTTCTGCTCTAATTTTTATTATTTCTTCTGCTTATTTTGGATTTAATTTGCTCCTTCTTTCCCCCTAATTTTCTAAGGTAGAAATTTAAATTATTGATTTTAGATCTTCTTTTCTAAAATATGCATTCAATGCTATAAATTTCCCCTAATTACTGCTTTTGTTACATCCCACAAATTTCGATAAATTGTATTTTTCATTTAGTTTAAAATACTTTTTAATTTCTCTGGAGATTTCTTATTTAATCTACGTGTTATTTAGAAGTGTGTTGTTTTGTGTCTAAGTATTTTCAGATTTTCCAGTTATCTTCTCTTACTGATTTCTAGTTTAATTCTACTGTGATCTGAGAGCAGACGTTGTATGATTTCCATTCTTCTAAATTTGTTAAGGTGTGTTAGGTGGCCCAAAATGTGGTCTATCTTGGTAAATGTTCTGTCTGAGCTTGAGAAGAATGTGTGATCTTCTGTTGTTGGATGGAGACATTAATTATATCCAGTTGATTGATGGTACCATTGGGTTCAAATATGTCCTCACTGATTTTCTGCCTGCTGGGTATGTCCATTTCTGATAGAGGGGAATTAAAGTGTCCAACTATTATAGTGGATTCATCTATTTTTCCCTGTAGCTCTGTTTTTGCCCTGTTGTTAGCACATACACATTAAGGATTATTATATCTTCTTGGAATATTGACCATTTTATTATTATGTAATGCCCCTCTTTATTTCTGATGTCTTTCTTTGTTCTAAAGTCTGCTCTGTCTGAAATTAATGTAGTTACTCTTGCTTTTTCTTTTTTATTAGGGTATTTATTCCTTTACTTTGAATCTATGTGTCTTTATATTTAAAGTGGGTCACATACAGTTAGGTCTTTTTTTGGTCCTCTCTGGCAGTCTGTCTTTTAACTGGTATATTTAGACCATTGATGTTTAAAGTGTTTATTGATATAGTTGGAATAATATCTACCATATTTGTTACTGTTTTGTATTTGTTGCCCCTGTGCTTTTTCCCATTTTTGTCTTCTATACCTTTTCTGACTTTTGTGGCTTTAACTGAGCATTTAGATTCCCTTTTTTCTCCTTTCTTATTATTTCTCCTTTCAGTTTCATTGATTTCTGTTTCAGTTTCATTGATTTTTTTCACATTTTTTTTCTTTGTCTTAGTAGTTGCCCTAGAGTTTGCAATATACATATTTTTTATTTTATTTTATTTTTATTTTTTGAGACAGAGTCTCACTTTGTTGCCCAGGCTAGAGTGAGTCCCATGGCATCAGCCTAGCTCACAACAACCTCAATCTCCTGGGCTCAAGCAATCCTACTGCCTCCCGAGTAGCTGGGACTACAGACATGTGCCACCATGCCCAGCTAGTTTTTTGTATATTTATGTTTTTTAGGTGGTCAATTAATTTCTTTCTATTTTTAGTAGAGATGGAGTCTCACTCTTGCTCAGGCTGGTTTCGAACTCCTAACCTTGAGCAATCCTCCCGCCTCGGCCTCCCAGGTGCTAGGATTACAGGCGTGAGCCACTGCACCCGGCCTGCAATATACATCTAATACAAGTACCTTATAATAACAATGTATTCCTAATCCCTCCCTCCTGTCTTTTGTATCATTGCTATTATGCATTTCACTTATATACAAGTATATATATATATATATATGTGAAATGACATAATCAGATACATTATTACATTATTCGTGTGTTCTTTTGTTGTCATTTAGAGACAAGATCTCGCTCCGTTGCCCAGGCTAGAGTGCAGTGGTACAGTCATAACTCACTATAGCCTCAAACTCCTGGGCTCAAGCAATCCTCCTGCCTCAGCCTATTATTATTTATTTATTTGCTTATTTTATTTATTTATTTATTTTTGAGACAGAATCTTGCTCTGTTGCCTGGGCTAGAGTGCCATGGTGTCAGCTTAGCTCACTGCAACCTCAAACTCCTGGGCTCAAGCAATCCTTCTGCTTCAGCCTCCCTAGTAGCTTTGACTACAGGCATGCACCACCATGCCTAGCTAAGTTTTTCTGTATATTTTTAGTTGTCCAGCTAATTTCTTTGTATTTTTAGTAGAGACGGGGTCTTGCTGTTGCTCAGGCTGGTCTTGAACTCCTGAGTTCAAGTGATCCTTTTGCCTTGGCCTCCCAGAGTGCTAGGATTACTGTCGTGAGCCACCGCACCTGCCCTATTATTATTTAGAACAAACTGTTATCTGTTAGATCAGTTAAGAATGAGAAAAGCTGGCCAGACATGGTGGCTCATGCCTGTAATCCTAGCATTTTGGGAGGCCAAGGGGGGAGGATTGCTTGAGCCGAGGAGTTTGAGACCAGCCTGAGCAACATAGTGAGACCCCCATCTCTGAAGGAAAAAAAATTAGCTGGGCATGGTGGCTTGCATCTGTAATTCCAACTACTTGGGAGTTTGAAGCAAGGTGATTGCTTGAGCCCAGGAGTTTACAGCTGCAGTGAGCTATGATTGTGCCACTGCACTCCAGCTTAAGTGACAGAGCAAGATTCATCTCAAAAAAGAAGAGGATGACGACCAGAAGGTTTTATTTTACCTTAACTGATTCCTTTTCCAGTGCTCTTTTTTACTTTATATAGATGCATGTTTCTGACCTATATCATATTCCTTCTCTCTGAAGAACTTCTTTTAACGTTTCTGGGAAGGAGGTGATTAAGTCAGCTATCTGTTTCGCCAATCTGTTCCTTCCCCTTGAGCTTACTGGTAGTCTTAGGAGACAACCACTGAAGTCTGCTCCCTACGAAATACCAGTTTAGCACTTTTTTCTGTCTCTTGACCTTCTGCTGTATCACTCTGTCTACTTTAATGAGAAAATTGTTGCTACTATTGCTTCTCATCCTGGGCTGCAGGTCCTTTTCTGCATATAAACCTGGAGACCTCTGAGCAGGATGGCTGTGTAGCATATGTTTGCTGAGGAAGTGCTAACTGGAGAAGGCCAGTGGGTAGCAGGCACAGAGAACGATTTCTGGCTTTGTTCCAACTCTCTCCTGGCTCTCTAGGGTCCCATGGCCATTCTTCAATTCATGGTGGAGAAGGGAAATCCACAGATGGCTGTTTACCAGCTTATTATAAAGGATACAGATGAACAGCCATATAAGGAGATGTATTGGTGGGGATGGGGCACAGAGCTTTCATGCCTTTTCTGGGCCCACCAGCTTCCAGCATTTGCATAAGTTCAGCAACCCAGAAGCTCCTCTTTTTTATTATTTTCTGGAATTTCCATCTGTCTTCTTATTATCCATCTGTTCTTACCTATTGTGTACTTTTTTCATTAAGGCCCTCAGCATGTTAATTGTAGTGTTTTGGAATTCTTGGTCTGATAATTCTAATGTTTCTGCCATATTTGACTCTGGTTCTGGTGCTTATTCAGTCTCTTTAAAGTGTGCTTTTGGTTGGGCATGGTAGCTCACGCCTGTAATCCTAGCACTTTGGGAGGCTGAGACAGGAGGATCACTTGAGCCCAGGAGTTGGAGGCTGCAGTGAGCTTTGATCATGCCACTGCACTCCAGTGAGACCTCATCCCTTAAAAAAACAAAACAAAAAACCTTTAGTAATGTTCTTGTGTGGTATAAGGGGGAGGGACAGTAGAAGCATTCTATCATCCTATGATTAGTTCTCAGTCTTTTGGTGAGCCTGTGACCCTGGACTATGAACTTCACCAGTGCTTCTGTTTTCTTTACACTCCCCTTAGATAGGACAGGATAGCTAGAGGGGGCTGGAATTGGGTATTATCTTTCTCCCAGGCTAAATTGTGATAAAACCACAGCATGTTAGGCTCAAGTAAAGTAGTTTCTCTTGAGGGCAAGCTTTGTAAAGAAGAACAGAATGGTCTGGCATATTTAAAAATGGTTACAGTAGTCTCCCCTTATCCACTGGGAATATGTTCCAGGATCCCCAGTGGATGCCTGAAACTACAGATAGTACCGAACCCTATATATACAGTCATTCCTTGGTATCCATGAGTTTTACATCTATGGATTCAAACAACCACAGATCAAAAATATTCAGGGGGAAAAAATTCCACAAAGTTCCAAAACACTTGAATTTACCACATGCCAAGTACTATGTTAAATCCACAAGAATGAAGTGATGTGTGAGGATTAGGTATTATAAGTAATCTAGAGATGATTAAAAGTATGCAAGAGGGCCAGGCGTGGTGGCTCACGCTTGTAATCCTAGCACTCTGGGAGGCCAAGGCGGTGGATTGCTCGAGGTCAGGAGTTCCAAACCAGCCTGAGCAAGAGCAAGACCCCGTCTCTACTATAAATAGAAAAATTAATTGGCCAACTAATATATATATATAGAAAAAATTAGCCGGGCATGGTGGCACATGACTGTAGTCCCAGCTACTCGGGAGGCTGAGGCAGAAGGATTGCTTGAGCCCAGGAGTTTGAGATTGCTGTGAGCTAGTCTGATGCCATGGCACTCACTCTAGCCTGGGCAACAAAGTGAGACTCTGTCTCAAAAAAAAGTATACAGGAGGATGTGTGTAGGTTATATACAAATACTACACCATTTTATATCAGGGACTTAAGCATCTGCAGATTTTGGTGTCCTCGAGGGTCCCCGATGGATAGCAAGATGACTATACTATGTTACTAAGTTTTCATATACATACATACCTGTGGTAAAGTTTAATTTATAAATTAGGCACACTAAGATTAACAACAATAATTAATAATAAAATAGAACAATTATACTGTATTAAAATTTATATGAATATGTTTTTTCTTTCTCTCTCAAAATATCTTATTGTTCTCTATGCATCTATTTGGACTGCAGTTGACTGCAGGTAACTAAAACCATGAAAAGTGAAACCATGGATAAGGGGGACTACTGTGCATTTCTCTTCCCCCCCCCCCACTAGAAGCACAAGGGAATATTTCCTTGATATCCACTGTAAGAACCTGGTATAGCTGAGAGCACCTAGAGGAAAAACTTACAAGAGTGTGGGGGATTCTCTATGTCTAGATCCTTCTGGAGGTTTTTTTTTTTTTTGAGACAGAGTCTCGGTTTATTGTCCAGGCTAGAGTGAGTGCCGTGGCGTCAGCCTAGCTCACAGCAACCTCAAACTCCTGGGCTCCAGCGATCCTTCTGCCTCAGCCTCCCGAGTAGCTGGGACTACAGGCATGCGCCACCATGCCCGGCTAATTTTTTATATATATATATCAGTTGGCCAATTAATTTCTTTCTATTTATAGTAGAGACGGGGTCTCGCTCTTGCTCAGGCTGGTTTTGAACTCCTGACCTTGAGCAATCCGCCCGCCTCAGCCTCCCAAGAGCTAGGATTACAGGCGTGAGCCACCGCGCCCGGCGCTTCTGGAGGTTTTTAACTCTCATACTTAACCATACTGAGCCTCTGGCTTCATCAATTACAGTTCAGGTTTTCTTCCTATGTCACTGATTCTCATGGAGGTTTCAGCTTGTGGGTTTCTGCTCCTTTAAGTTGTGATTCTATTTATCTGCCAGTTTGGGGGATAGCAGTTTACTCTGTGACCCCACTTCTCTGATGTAAGAAGAGTTGTTGATTTTTCAGTTTGTTCAGCTTTTTATTTGTTAGGATGGATTGACAACTTTTTTTTTTTTTTTTTTTTTTTTTTTGAGACAAAGTCTCACTCTGTTGCCTGGGCTAGAGTGCTGTGGCGTCAGCCTAGCTCACAGCAACCTCAAACTCCTGGGCTCAATCGATCCTTCTGCCTCAGCTTCCCAAGTAGCTGGGACTACAGGCATGCGCCACCATGCCCAGCTAATTTTTTCTATATATTTTTAGTTGGCCAATTAATTTCTTTCTATTTATAGTAGAGAGGGGGTCTCGCTCTTGCTCAGGCTGATTTTGAACTTCTGACCTTGAGCGATCCACCCGCCTTGGCCTCTCAAAGTGCTAGGATTACAGGCGTGAACCACCATGCCCCTCGAAGTGACAACTTTTAAGCTCCTTACATGCCAGACCAGAAACTGGAAGTCTCAATCCTTTGGTTCGTGAACCAACATAAGAAATACATTTTACATTGCAACTTAAAATGTGTTTTTGTGTAATAGAAATTAGCCATATAATAGGATCTATCCTGGCCGGGCGCGGTGGCTCACGCCTGTAATCCTAGCTCTCTGGGAGGCCGAGGCGGGCGGATTGCTCGAGGTCAGGAGTTCGAAACCAGCCTGAGCAAGAGCGAGACCCCGTCTCTACTATAAAATAGAAAGAAATTAATTGGCCAACTAATATATATACAAAAAATTAGCCGGGCATGGTGGCGAATGCCTGTAGTCCCAGCTACTCGGGAGGCTGAGGCAGGAGGATTGCTTGAGCCAGGAGTTTGAGGTTGCTATGAGCTAGGCTGACGCCATGGCACTCACTCTAGCCTGGGCAACAAAGCGAGACTCTGTCTCAAAAAAAAAAAAAAAATAGGATCTATCCTTACCTAATATGATGCACTCCGTGGGTTTTTTGTTGTTTTGGTATTTCAGTCTGAGTTTTTTCTTTTCTGTTTTAAAATGCTGGTTACAATCTCTTCCTTTCTTCTAGCCTGAAAAAAGAAAAAGAAAGTAAAATGCTGGTTACAAACCACTAAGTTGATTTTATTACCCACCAAATCTCAGTTTGAAAAACACGGTCTTAGCCTATATCAAGGCATCATTAAGAAGAACGGAATTTACCGGGCATGTCTGTAGTCCCTTCTACTTGTAAGGCTGAGATGGGAGAACTGGAGCCCAGGAATTTGAGAGTGCTTGGGCAACATGTCGAGACCCTGTCTCTACAAAAAATAAAAACAGTCAGCCAGGTATGGTGGTATACACCTATAGTCCCAGCTACTTGGGAGGCTGAGGCAGGAGGATCACTTGAACCCAGGAGTTTGAGGTTGCAGTGAACTAAGGCTGACAGCCTAGGCAATAGAGCGAGACTCTGTCTCAGAAAAAAAAAACAAAAAAACCTGAAGTTATCTCTTTGGGGACCTTAATGATACCCCAGCTAAGTGGCTACATCTGGAAAGAAGAATACTAAGAGGTCTACCATTAGGCAAGAGCTATGGAGAAAGCAATTAGCCATGTAACTGACACAGGACCAGGCTTGGCTGAATTGCTGCTGGGATTTCTCTGTTCCTAGGCACTGGTCCTTTAAAAGTTTGTTGAGCATTTAATCCATCCAAGTAAGTAGCTGCCATCTAAAGAAAGATAATGGATCTGTCCTTGTTAATTCTTAAGCATAGATCCCAAGAGTGTCCTGGAGTTTAATAAAGAGCCAGACATTAGGTACTGCTGGAGAGAAGCAGCCAGAAATAAGAAGAGATGTGGCTCTAACCTAAAACTCCATTCTTTAGTGAAGAATGCTCTTTAACTGCCTCAGTTTTCAGAGCAACAGCATCAGATGCCTCTCTCTTACCATTTTGTCCTTCCCCAAAGTCCAAAAAGTGTATAGCTATTGTTTCTAAGGAATCTTCAGGCAATAGATGATGATGAGATAGAGTAATTTATTTGGTATACTAAGTGAAAAAAAAAAAAGAGTTCTGCATTAGGGTACAATTTATAAATATTCATGAAGATGTAGAATAAGGTACTTACTTGCATATTCCATTTCCAAGTTCCTTAGATAGAAAATGAAGAGTCTATACATACTAAAAATCATGTATTGAATAGGAATGGTTTCAGCTGCAAGTACCTAATAGTAGCTTAAACTATGTGAACACTTGTAACACAAGAAATGTAGAATTAGGACTGTTTCACCAGTTAAGCAAGTTTATCAAGGACCTAGATTCTTTCTACCTCTCTTCTGTACCAGTTTTAGCTTTTACCATGTAATCCTCGTGCTTGTTGCCTCACTATTGGGGGATGAGAAAGAAAGAAGAGATAGCACCAAGAACTCTCCTCTTCTAGCTTTCTCTTTTGTAAGGACACCAAAGCTTTCCCAGAATTGCTGTCCTCCACCCCACCCCCAGTGGATTTCAGTGTCTCATTGTCCTTAGCTGTGTGACAGGTACATAGTGGCTAGAAAAATGAATATCTGGCTTTTCAGCCTTTATAGTGGGAGGCAAGCAAGAGAGAATGGTTGAAAATGGGGGGGTTGGGTTAAGGAAGCAATTGTGTTTTCTTCAAACCTATTGCCTCTTCCCTTTCTTTCTAATGAAGGGGTGCTTCATTATCACCCCTTCCTCCCAAGCTTTCCCGTTAAGCAAGGCATTAACTGACAACAATCTTTTCAGGACCAGAGACTTGATAACCCATACAGATTTCTAGTTTTAAAGTCATTGAAGACAAGGCTGGCGCCGTAGCTCATGTCTGAAATCCTAGCACTCTGGGAGACTGAGGTGGAAGGATTGCTTGAAGTCAGGCGTTAGAGACCAGCCTGAGCAAGAGCAAGACCCTGTCTCTACTAAAAATAGAAAGAAATTAGCTGGGCAACTAAAAATAGAAAAAATTAGCTGGGTGTGGTGGCACATGCCTGTAGTCCCAGCTACTTGGGAGGCTGAGGCAAAGAGGATCACTTGAGCCCAGAAGTTTGAGGTTGCTGTGAGCTGGGCTGATGCCAAGGTACTCTAGCAACAAAGCAAGACTCTGTCTCAAAAAAAAAAGTCATTGAAGACAGAATTTAATTTATGGCCTCACTAAAAAAAAAGTCATAAGAGAAATTATTAAAAGGAGAGAAGAAGAAAGAGAAAAGAATTATACTTACTACTGTATTGTGATACTTGGGAATCACATAGCAGAAGTTGAGATGACCAGGACTTGTGTAAAATTTAAACCTGTGATAAGATTATAATTCTCAATCCCATCAAATAATAAGCAACATTTAAAGACAAAGAAACTTAACCTTTTCTAACCTAAACTGATAAGAAATTATATTTACCACCTTCTTTCCTACATTGTCCAATCCCTGATGGAGTTGGCCTATATAACCTTTGGAGCTCCATTTCCTTTTTGCTGTGATTTATTGGGCACCTGCAACTTACTTGGCACAAGAAACCACCCATGGGGCTCATGAATTTTCACATTTGTCATAAACAGGAGGATGGAACAAGGAACAAAAATAGAAACAAGTTGTGAGGTATGGCTGAGTACTTAAAACTTATGCTACTTAGAGGAATGGTTATACCATTGGTCTGCATGATGTAGAATAATGCATTAATATTAATCCTTGATCATAATGATGAAGACCCAACATTTCAATGTTAACTATGGCTTTAATTCTTTTTCGGTTCCCCTCTCACTGCCTTATTGACTTGATTATAACATACCTTTTACTCTTGTCAGATACTGAAGGGTATACTATTTCTTTTTATTTTAATTTTTTTTAGAGACCACGTCTCTCTCTCTTGCACAGGCTGGAGTGCAGTGGCACAGTCATAGCTCACTGCAGCCTCAAACTCCTGGGCTGAAGTGACTAATTTTTTTATATATGTTGTAGAGACAGGGCCTAGCTATGTTGCCCAGTCTGGTCTCAAATGCCTGGCCTCAGGCAGTCCTCCCACCTAGACCTCCCAAAGTGCCCAGCCCCAGGGTACACTTTATTAAAGGAGGAATCCAATTCTTGACACTGCTTGACACCTATGGAATGCTGACTTTCTGCCCATAAAATTCAAGTAATTGGGATCCTAAAAGAAAATGCTCAAAAGGATATGGTTAAAATTATCACTAGTGGTTTGGAGAATGAAGAAAGAACTTAAAAGGGTGCTATTTATTAGGTGATATTTTTTACACAGGGCATTTTAGTTGGTAATAAAATTCAGTGATGAAGTCACATACCCTAAGAAAGTAAATTGAACCACAAAAACATGGCACCAGTATCCTTTCATACAAAAGCAGTATAACTGTAACATACTGAAATTGTCTTAGGTGCCTTTCTGTAATAAAGGGAATCTGGTGTCAAACAAAATAGGGACGGCGATGCACTCATTCTCATTTATTAGTATGATGAAATTTACTTTAGAAACGGAGTTGGAAAGCCATCAGATCTTTCTGAAAGTGTGCCCTGTTAAAGGTTTGGAATCAAAGAGTGCTAAGGTTTTTCAACAGTTATTCGCATACCATTATATAAAATTTTACCCAGTCACTGAAGCAAGAATTTACTGAGCATCTATGCTCACACCGGGCCAAGCCCAGAGATGGGGCAGGTATGGAGGTTAAAGAATAAATGTAGGACACATTTTTAATTCTCTAGTGGTGTACAGTTTACCTTAAAAAGATAAAACTATGAGACCATAATTACGTGATGCAAACCATTTGAGTACTATGCAGACTCAGGAAAGATAGACCACTGAAGATTAGTCATTAGAGAAGCTTTCAAAAACCTTGAAAAATGGCAGAATTTAGAAAAGCAAGGGAGAGAGGAAAGCATGCCAGGAAATAGGAGGACATGTGTTTAGGCACAAAATTGAAAACAAGGAGACTTTATAAATCAGTAAGAGACTAACCTGGGTCAAAGTGTTAGTAGAAGAATAGGAAAAACTAAAGTCACAAACATACAAGGGGACCAGAAAGATGATGCATTTTATATATGTTTAAAATTTTGGGGGCCCCAACTATTTAATATGGAGGCGGAGGTTGGTAAGCTGGAACTGATATTCCAGAAAGCTGACTCTCATTTGGATTACATTCAGTACAGGCTGGAATATGCAATCAAGATTAATAATCCTGATTCAGCAGGCAAGCTGACACCAGTGACTGAAGAAGAGAAAACTGCAGCAGAGCAATTAAAATTTCATATGCCAGACTTATGAAGAAATGGACTTCCAATAGGGAACTCCAATTGAGAAGAAATCAATTCCATGGCTCACATGGTTTAAAAAAAGTGTTGCTGCCCACTACGTCTAAGTCCAAATGCCTGCTATTGAAGAATTTCTTTCTAGATTGTTAATGATTCTCTACATGTGCACTCTAGGTTAAGTATAAGAAGTAGTTGCTTGCAATAAATAGAAAGGAGAAATTAAATTCAAATTAAGAATTTGATGTACGTCCTTGGTCTCACACCTTCAATAATGCATTCTTTATACATCTCTTCTGGAAGGAAAATTGTAGAAAGCAGATCCTCATTATAGGAAAGCTGAATACAGCTGATACCCTTTTGCCCTTTCAATAAGTCCATGGCTACAGCTCAACTCAAGTGGCAAGAAATGAAGGATGGGGTGTGGGTCTGACATCTTAACAGTCTGTGGGGCCCATCTTTTTTTTTTTTTTTTTAATCTTTTAAAAAAAAAATTTTTACTTGTAAAAAAAAAAATTGGGGGGGGGCGGGTGTGGTGGTTCACGCCTGTAATCCTAGCACCCTGGGAGGCCGAGGCGGGTGGATTGTTTGAGCTCAGGAGTTTGAGACCAGCCTGAGCAAGAGCGAGACCCTGTCTCTACTAAAAATAGAAAGAAATTAATTGGCCAACTAAAAATACATAGAAAAAATTAACCGGGCATGGTGGCACATGCCTGTAGTCCCAGCTACTCAGGAGGCTGAGGCAGAAGGATTGCTTGAGCCCAGGAGTTTGAGGTTGCTGTGAGCTAGGCTGACGCCACGGCACTCTAGCCCAGGCAACAGAGTGAGACTGTCTCAAAAAAACAAAAAAAAATCCACCTACCCCCAGAGTCAAGAAATTCTTTCTAATGATTTAAATCCCCCTTGCTACCATCTTAGCTTTTTCCTGTTGTTATAATTTTTGAAACACTATTAGTTTCTTACTCTAATCTCCTCACATGAGGGGAGGGTATTCTTGGTACTGACTGGGCCCAGCCTCTGGTTCCATAGGAAAGAGTTGGTGTTTAAGATTCCAACTGTCCTTTTGGATATGAATAATGAAATTCTCCCATCATTGAGCAAGAGCTTTGTGGATTGAGGATGCTTTGTAGCACTTTAGTGAGATGTGCTAGTTGACATTTATTCAGCTAATATTTATTATGTACCTATTACATACAGATACAGTTCTAGCTGTTTGGGATATGTCCACAAGCAAAACAGAGATTCTTACTCTTGAGTTTGCCATTGCTTCATGGACAGAACAGCTTTCTTTTATTACAGTATCTAACGCATATTTTGAGACAGAAAATAGTATGAAAAAGGCATAGAATTTTTTCACAAGATGGCGCCAAAGGCGAAGAAGGAAGCTCCTGCCCCTCCCAAAGCCGAAGCCAAAGCAAAGGCTTTGAAGGCCAAGAAGGCAGTGCTAAAAGGCGTACACAGCCACAAAAAAAAGAAGATCTGAACGTCACCCACCTTCCATCACCCACCTTCCGGCGGCCGGCCAAAGACATTGCGGCTCTGGAAGCAGCCCAAATATCCTCGGAAGAGCGCCCCCAGGAGAAACAAGCTTGACCACTATGCCATCATCAAGTTCCCCTTGACCACAGAGTCTGCCATGAAGAAGATAGAAGACAACAACACACTTGTGTTCATTGTGGATGTCAAAGCCAATAAGCACCAGATCAAACAGGCTGTGAAGAAGCTCTATGACATTGATGTGGCCAAGGTCAACACCCTGATCAGGCCTGTTGGAGAGAAGAAGGCATATGTTCGACTGGCTCCTGATTATGATGCTTTGGACATTGCCAACAAAATTGGGATCATCTAAACCGAGTCCAGCTGGCTAATTCTAAATATATATATCTTCTCACCTTTAAAAAAAAAAAAGGCATAGAAAACCTGAGAAACTATGGGTTTTCTAACAGCAGTATGGCTGCTAGACCAAATAATGTCTCTGTTCTCAAAATTCCTTTTTTTAATGCAATGGATTAATTTTTTCAGCTGCCAGAATCTTCTCTTTAAGATATTCAAACAGCCTTCCCAAAACAGAAAATTCCTCAATCCATACACAAATGAATTTACCTTAGGTACAATTTGGTGGGGTTTTTGCCCCACCTTCATTCCTCTGACAACATTTTCTCTTAGAATATTTTGGGGAAAAGTTTCCTGTTCTTATTTTTCGTCTATAAATTACCTTGCTCACACATGCAGCATATGAGCTACTGCTGGTATGGTTGTATTTTTTTTTGTTGCTAAACAATCCTGTACTTTGAAATGATTCATTCAAGAGCCATGAAGCATTCAAAGCAGGATGTGTGACTCACTTAGTAAATAGCAGCATCTTGAAATAGAGAGCAGGAGCCTAGGATTGACTAAGGTAGAAAAGAAAGTTATGTTGGCTTTGAGGTATATGTATGTGTGTATTTAGTCCCTTCCCTTCTTCTTCCTTTCCCTACTTTCCCAAACTTAAATGCACTGTAAATAGAAGCACTTGAAGTGAGAGATGCTTTGTCAAGACTGTTGCAGATCTTCCAGTTTCTTTCAGAGTACGTGATCAATTGAAGTGATTAAAAAATGTTCAAAAGGCCGGGCGTGGTGGCTCACGCCTGTAATCCTAGCACTCTGGGAGGCCGAGGCGGGCAGATTGCTCGAGGTCAGAAGTTTGAAACCAGCCTGACCAAGAGTGAGACCCCGTCTCTACTATAAATAGAAAAAAATTAATTGGCCAACTAATATATATATATATATATATATATAATTAGCCAGGCCCTGTAGTCCCAGCTACTCGGGAGACTGAGGCAGTAGGATTGCTTGAGCCCAGGAGTTTAAGGTTGCTGTGAGCTAGGCTGACGCCACGGCACTCACTCTAGCCTGGGCAAAAAAGTGAGACTCTGTCTCAAAAAAAAAAAGTGTTCAAAAAAGTTCAGTTATTCTTTCAACTACCTGCTCAACAGGTAAAGTTGAGTTCAGTTATTCTTATATTCTTTTATTCAGAATATATTCTTTTTTTTTTTTTTTGAGACAGAGTCTCACTTTGTTGCCTAGGCTAGAGTGAGTGCCATGGCGTCAGCCTAGCTCACAGCAACCTCAAACCCCTGGCTCAAGCAATCCTTCTGCCTCAGCCTCCCAAGTAGCTGGGACTACAGGCATGCACCACCATGCCCAGCTAATTTTTTCTATATATATTAGTTGTCCAATTAATTTCTTTCTATTTATAGCAAAGACGGGGTCTCGCTCTTGGTGAGGCTGGTTTCAAACTCCTGACCTTGAGCAATCCGCCCGCCTCGGCCTCCCAGAGTGCTAGGATTACAGGCGTGAGCCACCGCGCCCGGCCCAGAATATATTCTTTTATTCAGAATAAAAGTTCAGTTATTCTTTCAACTACCTACTCAACTACAGTATCACTATATTCTAGAGCTTGCTCCCCATAATGTCTTGAGTTTTCTATGACTTTTTTGTACCATCTTCTTTCTCAAAATGTGTCCAGTAGAGACACTGTAGTAATAGAAAGCTGTTCTGTCCATGAAGCACAGTGAAATCCAGAAACTTTGGAGAAAGGAGTAGTTTCTAGCATAAATGAATTTTCAGACTATCACAAATATAAACATAATTCCTTGCATTGTGTCTTGATAGTTTAGGCATTCAGGGTTCATTTCCTAATAACTAACGAGTTCTGCTGTCTCCTTCCCTCAGTCTACTATTCTAAAACAATAAAAGGGACATGAATTCAGCATAGGTCAGGATATAAGAGTGTTTTAAAATGTGAGGCAAATCCACACAGAAACTGGAGCTGTAGTGGCCAAAAACAGCATTTCAGGAATGAATCTGGCTAGGAGTTGAGTGCATATTGCACAAAAATTTTACTGGTCACAATGCTTTACCAAGGATTTAACTTAAAATGGTTACGTTCTTAATGCCCATATGTTTGTGCCTGGCTCAAAGTCAAATGGCAAAAATTTAGCTTTAGTTTATCCCAAGCTCTTATTTGCCTCTTTTCAGTTCTGTTCAGTGCTGTTGTTTCAAAATACTTCCAAGAGACTAGGCTAAATGAGATTAGGAAAACAACTACCGTGTCTCTAAACCTCGGCAAAGAAAAGTTACTTTTTTACTATAATACCTAATGAGATTAATAAAGGTAAAGAAGGGAGAACTAGCTGAATACACGCTGCACGCCAGGTACTATACTGTTTCATATAATTATTTCTTTTCAAATGTTAAGAAAAGAGGGGTGTGAGGGAGCCTTCTAGGGTGTCTATAATGTTTTTTTTGTTGTTGTTTTAAGACAGAGTCTCACTTTGTTGCCTAGGCTAGAGTGAGTGTCGTGGTCTCAGCCTAGCTCACAGCAACCTCAAACTCCTGGGCTCCTCCTGCCTCAGCCTCCCGAGCAGCTGGGACTACAGGCATGCGCCACCATGCCCGGTTAATTTTTTCTATATATATATATATTAGTTGGCCAATTAATTTTTTTCTATTTTTAGTAGAGACGGGGTCTCGCTCTTGGTCAGGCTAGTTTCGAACTCCTGACCTTGAGCAATGTGCCCTCCTTGGCCTCCCACAGTGCTAGGATTACAGGCGTCAGCCACTGCGCCCAGCCTGTCTATAATGATTTGTATCTTGATCTGGGTGATGATTACACAGCTATATACTAATATAAGAATCATTGTGATGTACACTTAAGATTTGCACTAAGGGAGGGGGGACATGGGCAATATACGAAACTTTAACACTTGTATCCCCATAATATGCTAAAATTAAAAAAAAGATTTGTACATTTTATTTATGTTATACCTCAATCTTAAAAAATTAAAAATCTTAAGATTTCATTCATTGAGATTTATTCCTTACTTATGGTTTCTACTGTCTTTGTTCTTCAGGCTCTTCTTAATTCTTTACTTAGCTCTGTTCATTTTGTCAGCTTCCTGGAGGAAGGATTCCAGATTCTCCTACTACAGAAGGATGAGTGACAGTGGAACTTTCTAGAAATGGAAAGGGTTTTTACCAATGGTGTTTCACCGACTTTTCCTTTTTTTTTTTTTTAAATAAACAGAGTTTCACTATATAGCCCAGGCTGATTGCCATCTCCTCACCTCAACCAGTCCTACTGCCTCAGCTTCCTAAATAGCTGGGACTATAGCCACATACCCAGTTCCCATGGAAAATGAATTGTTAATAAGAAACTATACTTTCCTTGTCCATTCTGCAACTAATACCAGTTTTCACATTGACTTCTTCATAGTCCTGTCATTCCGTGTCCTTTTTAATTTAAATTATTAATTTATTTTTTTTTAGATACAGGGTCTCTTTTCTGTCACTTAGGCTAGAATACAGTGGCATCATTATAAATCACCATAACCTCAAACTCCTGGGCTCAAGCAATCTTCTAGCTCAGCCTCCCAAGTAGCTGGGACTGTAGGCATGTGCCATCACAACGAGCTAATTTATTTACTTATATATTTATGTATGTATGTATTTATTTAGAGAGGTCTCACTATTGCCCAGGCTGGTCTCAAACTCCTAGCCTCAAGCAGTCCTCCCACCTTGGCCTTCCAGAATGCTGGGATTACAGGCCTGTGCTATGACTCCTGGGTTATGCTTCCTAACATTTTTTAAACTAAGAAAAGCTCCATTCTTTTTTTTTTTTTTTTTTTTTTTTTTGAGACAGAGTCTCACTCTATTGCATGGGCCAGAGTGCTGTGGCATCAGCCTAGTTCATAGCAACCTCAAACTCCTGGGCTCCAGCAATCCTTCTGCCTCAGCCTCCCAAGTAGCTGGGACTACAGGTACGCACCATCATGCTCGGCTAATTTTTTCTATATATATTTTTAGTTGTCCAGCTAATTTCTTTCTATTTTTAGTAGAGACAGGGTGTTGCTCTTGCTCAGGCTGGTCTCTAACGCCTGAGCTCAAACGATCCACTCGCCTCGGCCTCCCAGGCTAGGATTACAGGCGTGAACCACCATGACCAGCTAAAAGCTCCCTTATTGATATATATTTTTTTCTCTATTAGGGAAATAAAATCAGAAGTTGCCAAAATTGTTTTGATTAGCTTCTTCTGTATGATCTCTTTGTTACTAACAAGGCAATGCATGAGAATTCCATTTAATCTATTCTCCCAATTACAGGGCCTTCTGTCTCCATCTTAATTTCTCTATCCTAAGTATTTGCAGATCTGTAGTACATCAGCCATTTTATGAAATGAGGTTGGAAGTTTTCTGCCTGTGCTTTTTTCCTTCCAAGTTTTAGGTCCAAAAGCATGTGTTGGCAGTTTGGCAAGGGAAACTAAAAAACAGCCTTTTTTCTTATTTCTTTCTCTTTTTCCCTGTTACTCTGTAGCAGGGCTTCTCAACAGAGACAATAATTGACATTTTCAGTTGGATAATTCTTTGTTTTGGGAGACTGTCCTATGCATTATATGATATTTACCAGCATCCCATACCTCTACCCTATAGAGGACAGTAGCATCCCCCCAGATGAGAAAAGCATAAATGTCTCTAAACATTGCCAAATGTCCCCTGAGGGGCAGAGTTGCCCTTGATTGAAAACCACTGCCATGTAGTATAAATTGCATTTAAAGAAAGTGATTTGGAGGGCAAAGATTCAAGATCAGCACATGATTAAAATTCCCAGGGGATCTTTGAGCATATTATCTAGTTTAGAGCTGTCCAAAAGAAATATAATGCAAACCACAAATGTGAGCCACATAGGTAATTTTAAATTTTTTAGTGGCTACATTAAAAAGTGAAAGTAAACAAATGAAATTAATTTTAAAGTTATATCCCAGTATATCCAACATAGTATCATTTTGACATGTAATCAACATAAAAATTATTAATGAGATATTTTACATTTTCTTTTGTACTGAGTCTCTGAAATCCAATGTGTATTTTCAGTACATTTCAATTCAGACAAGCCACACTACAAGTGCTCAATAGCTTTGTGTGGCTAGTGGCTACCATATTGGATAGTGCACATCTAGATTGTCTTCATCTCTAGATGGGCACAGAGGCCACATTTTTTGGCATAAATGAGGGGAGAGAAACTGTCCTGATTTTGTACTAAGCCCTCTGCTGCCTTGGGGATGGCAAGATATATCAACACATTTATTGAGAATTATCATTACTTACCTTACAACTAGAGTGACTGTGCTCTCTAAGTGAGTGGTGTTTGACAAAACCTTAGACATAAATAAGAACAAAAGGAGACTCATTAAGGGTATTAACAAATGGGGGAGCCTACATGTGGCTCACATCTATAATCCTAGCACTCTGGGAGGCTGAGGTAGGAAGATGGCTTGAGGTCAGAAGATCTAGACCAGCCAGAGCAAGAGTTAAACCCTGTCTCTACTAAAAATAGAAAAAATTAGCCAGCTGCAGTGGCATGTGCCTGTAGTCCCAACTACTTGGGAGGCTGAGGCAAGAGGATTGCTTGAGCCCAGGATTGTGAGTTTGCAGTGAGCTATGATCATGCCACTCTGCACTCTATCCCAGACAACAGAGCAATACCCTGTCTCATAAAACAAACAAATGGAGGAGCTATATTTTTAAATGGGCAATAATTTTAAAAGGAAATTCTTTTCGGATCCCTTCCATTTTAATGTATTTTTACTAAGGTCAGAATTTTTATCACTTAATAATTTTAGCTGTTTTAATTGAGAAACTACTTTCAGAAGGATAGTTGCCTAAGTATGAAGTTCAAGACTAATCCATAGAATTTCTAAGGTGTTAACTCTTAATAAATGAGAGAAAATGTAAGGAATATTCAGAACAATAGCTAAATTGGCAATCAGTTTGGTAGAAAGCTTCAGTAAACTTTTATTCTCCCTATCTGATGCCAGACAAATAAGAATTGTATTAGAAATAGCAGGGGGAGGTGATCAGAGCCAAAACCAGGCTAGTGTCCTGCTTCTTAAAATTCGGCCCTTTTGGTTCCTCCTCCTCCTCTGAGTACACTGTTGTTTAGTCAGGGATTCTTAATGTTTTGGTGTCATAGACCACTTTTGGCAGTTTAATGAAGCCTATGAACCCTTTCTTAGAATAATGTTTTTAAATTCATCAAATAAGATACATAGGATTACAAAAGAAACTAATTATATTATAATATGCTTATCAAAAATGTATGGGCTGGGCGCAGTGGCTCACGCCTGTAATCCTAGCACTCTGGGAGGCCGAGGTGGGCGGATTGCTCGAGGTTGGGAGTTCGAAACCATCCTGAGCGAGACCCCATCTCTACTAAATATAGAAAGAAATTAATTGACCAACTAAAAATATATATACAAAAAATTAGCCGGGCATGGTGGTGCATGCCTGTAGTCCCAGCTACTTGGGAGGCTGAGGCAGGAGGATCGCTTGAGCCTAGGAGTTTGAGGTTGCTGTGAGCTAGGCTGATGCCACGGCACTCACTCTAGCCAGGGCAACAAAAAGTGAGACTCTGTCTCAAAAAAAAAAAAAAAAAAAAATGTATGAAAAATATTTGATAACGTGATTTTTTTTATTAATGCATTAAATAAGTTCTGGTGTGCTGGGACAACAGTTTGTAAAAGCACTTGTAATCCCAGTGCTTTGGGAGGCCGAGACGAGAGTATTGCTTTAGCCCAGGAGTTGTAGACCAGCGTGGGCAATATAGCAAGACCCTGTCTCTACAAAAAAGAAAAAAAACCTAGCCAGGCGTGATGGACTATTGCCTATAGTCCTAGCTACTTGGCAAGCTAAGGCCAGGGATCACTTGAATCCAAGAGTATGAGGTTACAGTGAGCTGTGATCGTGCCACTGTACTCCAGCCTGGTTGACAGCGTAGAACCTGTCTCCAAAAAAAATAAGCTCTTAGTGGTGGATCTGGAACTACCATAATTTCATAGTAGTGATAAGTATAAAGAATATTTTGAGATACCTTGTAATAGCAGTAATGTAATGTGAAAATGTATGTGATTTCAGCCGGGCGTGGTGGCTCACGCCTGTAATCCTAGCACTTTGGGATGCCGAGGCGGGTGGATTGCTCAAGGTCAGGAGTTCGAAACCAGCCTGAGCGAGACCCCGTCTCTACCAAAAATAGAAATAAATTAATTGGCCAACTAAAAATATATACAAAAAATTAGCCGGGCATGGTGGCACATGCCTGTAGTCCCAGCTACTTGGGAGGCTGAGGCAGTAGGATCGCTGAGCCCCGGAGATTGAGGTTGCTGTGAGCCAGGCTGACGCCACGGCACTCACTCTAGCCTGTGCAACAAAGTGAGACTCTGTCTCAAAAAAAAAAAAAAAAATGTATGTGATTTCTGTTATGAATTAGGAATGCTAAATATATTACAGCTTAATGAAAATAAAGATGTTAATTTTTTTCCTGCGTTTGCATTTATCAAACCCTCCGAGATGCTAGTGAGTGGGAGATCCTTTCAGCTGCCTTCAGTTCTCCTCAGGCCTCAGCTTTTGATTTGGAAAAATAAATAGCTCAAAGGCAGTGTGGAGGGGTCTCGAGATGGGGAGTAAGTAGCAAAGGAATAAGAACTATAGGACAAATAAGACAAGAGGGGACTATGCAGCAGTGTTATAGCAGAAGGGGGGAGTTACTGTTTAAAATACTGAGCAATCTTAACCAGAGCAAAACCTGATAGAGATTTAAAATCTTTCTCCCAGCTCATTTTTGAGCAAGCTAGATTTCTAATAGTAGAAGACTTTTTACTTAGAGATCATTCTTCTGGATTCTAGAACATTGTGCAAAATTCTTCAAGCTACCTACATCAAATTTCCTTTAAGTACCTATAAACATATTTTTAAAAAAGATTATTATAACATTACCAATACATTTTGAAAACTTACAACTCTGCTTTATCTACTACTCTTTATATTCCCTTAAAATGATATTTTTTTTCTCCATTATAGACTAGGTTCTGCCTATTTCCTTTTACTGAATAGCTGGCGATCCAGACCCTCTGCAGTGATTGTTTAACCTACAAATATCATACACCTGGTTAACAGACTATTCTCTCTCTTGCCCTCTGCCCCGCAGCCTTCTTTCTTTAGGGAAAAAAAATCTGTAACTGAAAAAGTAAGTACCTAGGGTTTACCAACAGTAGAGAAAACAAAAATTCTTGGCTAAATTTTCCCATAATTTATTCAGTTTTGCCTTAGATCTATTGGAAACCACTGAGGCAGTCTTCTTTTGACTATTTTACTTCTTGGTTCTTCATATTTTTAATTGAGAATTCCTGCTACCTTTCAGGCCTATATGACTTGCCTGGAAGGATTATGGATCTTAAGCTGGCTTTAGTTGTGAATTCAGGAAAAAGCTACTTTCTGCTAAGATAAAGTAGCAGAAACAATTCAGTGTTGCCTTCCTGACTGGGTAGGAGGCTAGGATGGAGTCAACTGTGGCTGACTTTGGTTTGCAGTCAAGAAGAGCTGTGGAAAAGAAGGCTAAAGGTGTAGTATTTGATGGGAAGTGTGTATTTGGTGAAGAAAGTAAAAAGAAGGGACAGATCAATCACTATTTTTAGAAGCAAAAAGACAAGTAGAACCATGTTTCAGAGCCTCGCAGTGAAAGAGTTTGGAAAGCTGCAGCATCGAGTCTGTTACCGTGTTGCAGGCATGTTTTAATGAAGGAACATGGCCAGCAGCCTTAAAGGGACTTTTGAGGGTATTATTCTTTTGAATTACTGCTGTTCATCTGTTCCTTTCACCTCCCCCTTTTAAAGAAGGGGTGGGAGCATAAATTATTGTCCAGTAACCCTGTCTTACTTAGTCATAAACTAGGGTAGACTTAGCCTACTTTTCTTCATTGTCCTTTCACCCAAACCCCTAAACAAATAAAATTTTTGTACCATCTCCTTTTCTCTTCCCTCATCCTGCCTACAGGCTCCTCCCTACCCTTAAAAAATATTTTTGCTTGCATTTTTATTCTACCATTATACAGCCAGCAGCATCGTACTGGCCCCTTTATGGCTGATGGAGCCCAGGCAGGCTGCCCGGATGAGGGGAGACAGCATTTGGCCAATGGGGCTGGTATGTGCCATTATTGCTGGCCGTTGGGCCTTGGTCCTCTACAGCTCCATCCTGGCTCATTAAAACTCTGAGCCAAATAGCCGCGCAGGCGCCTGCTGCAGCACTGTAGGGGCCAGGAAGTTAAATGGTTCTCCTAATCCTGCATAATTTATCTCCCTGTTAGCCCCCTCATAAAGCAGTCCAGTTCAGCCCCACCATGGAGAGGTTCATTCTGAATTTCCTACTTTTGTGATAACCAGTGAGGGCCCAGCCTTTGCATTCTCTCTTTATTATTATTATTAAAAATTGTTTTCCCCTTGTTCACTATCAGTTTGCCTTGATGTTTTTGTTTCTTTTTTATTTGGAGCCTCCTGCCTGAACCCCACTTCACCAACAATCTGTCCACTTTTCTCGTTTGGACCTGATATTACAGAGCATTTGGTGCTGTGGCCTTCCCCTTCTCCCTGCCTTCTAGCGCCGTTTTTCCTCTATCTCTTCTCCTTTATATCACTTTCAATTCTTTTTCTCTCTCCAATCCCTCTTTCAGGGGACAAATCTCATTGCAAGATGTTTGGTAGGACATTTTAAAAGGGCACTGAATCAGGGCTTTGTTTTTGTTTTTTTTGTTTTTTTTCACATCTCCATTTCTGTTTCGTTTCAGAGATTTACAAACGAGGACCACCTGGCGGTTCATAAACACAAGCATGAGATGACATTGAAATTTGGCCCAGCTCGAACTGACTCAGTCATCATTGCAGGTATTTGCTACCCCAAAAGCCACGTGCCTTGATATCACCAGACAGTTAAGATTAATACCAGGGACCAGATGTACTGGGAGCTGTACTCCCCTTCTCCCATTAAGAACCCTTATGTGATCTGCATTTAATCAGGAAAAAGGAACACTAAAAGCTCCCAAGTTTCTATTGTGCCCTCCACTCTGTTTTTAATAACAAGATTGTGTTCTGTGGTTTTTGAGGGTAGGTGTATTGAGGTTTTATTGTAGCTTTTTCCAGTCTATTCCCTTGCCTTCTATTTATTAAGACCTTGGAAGATTTACAGACAAAAGATGCCTTTGACATTTTTCCCTACCCACAGTGAAGGGGTGAACAAAAGAAGGCAGAAAAGGCCTAGCCTGGCTGCTTCTCTTCCACTGGGTGTCAGTTTTCCTCCAGCAGGGAGATTGTCAGTTCATAAATTCAACTTGCCAGCCAGCCATGGTGGCTCATGCCTGTAATCTTAGCACTCTGGGAGGCAGAGGCAGGAGGATTGCTTGAGGTCAGGAGTTCCAGACCACCCTGAGCAAGAGTGAGACCCTATTTATACAACAAATAGAAAAATTAGCCAGGCATGGTGGCACACGCCTGTAGTCCCAGCTACTCAGGAGGCTGAGGCAGGAGGATCACTTGAGCCCAGGAGTTTTGAGGTTGCAGTGAGCTGTGTTAATGCCACTCTACTCTAGGTGGAGCAACAGAGCAAGACTCTGTCTCGAAAAATTAAATTAAATTAAAAAGTTCAGCTTCCCTTGTGAACCCAGACACCATTACAGGCACATTTCCAAAGCTCAAATAAGACATTTAGTCAGTGAGACTTTTCTAAGCCAATTTGGGTGACTTGGAACCTCTCACCAGTTGTTTTAGATATTATCTTGCTTACATAATGTCATTCTCAAGGGAGTACTCTTAGCAACAGTTCACAAACCATGCAGCAATTCTGTTGTGTCATTTTTAGCTAAACAGACATACAAACCAAAGTGGGCTTTTTCTTTTGATACCATGAGAGGGGTTCTGATTTAGCTCAAGCTAAGCAAACTTAACTCAATATTTAATCAATAGGGTATTTAGTTGTTGATTATTACATTAGTTAGTAACTCAGATAAGACACAGTTTCTCTTAAGTACTACTAACTGAAATGCTGCCATAGACATGGAGAAGGAGAGAGAGAACCTACTCGTCATACTTCTATATGTGATGAAAAGGACTTGCCCTTATAGAATTATTAATTCAACATATATTCATTGATTATCTATCTACTGTGTGTACCAGGCACATTGTTAGGAGTCTGTAGATTTGTAATCCCTGGGAAAAGGACATGAGTAGGGACATTGTCATCAACAATTCTTAAGAAAACCTGGTGAAGGTCTTAGGCAGGCGTCCTCAAACTACAGCCTGCGGGGCACATGCAGCCCGCCGAGGACATTTATCCGGCCCGCCAGGTATTTTTGCCACCGCTGCCTGTCCTGCTTAGCAGCCGCCTCGTCCCAGACCCACAGTGCACATGTGTGGAATGTTCACTGCACTCTCTAATGGCCCTCCAACGGTCTGAGGGACAGTGAACTGGCCCCATGTTTAAAAAGTTTGAGGACCCCTGTCTTAGGGAAGAGTGGTTATGTTGTAAGTATATTTATGTAGGTAAAACTTAAGTTAGGGCATATATGCATGAGAAAAATTCTAGTGTTCGCAGACAAGTACAAGTGAATAATACAAACATATGAATACTAAGAGAGTTAGTATTAAGTAGAATTAATCAGAGAAAGTTTACAAAAGAGGTAAATTTGGGGCAAGGTTATCGAGTTAGGAAGTTATTCCAAATGGATGGAAGCGTCTACTCCAAGTCTCCAGGGGTGGTAAGAGGCAGTTGCTACAAGACACAGTCTCAAGGAAAAAAAAGTCTTTTCTCGTTACTCTCTGCATGCAGTTCTAGAATGCTTATCTGTTGCACATGACTTCAGCTATCCTGTCTAGACTGGTAATTCGCATATATCCAATTAAGACCTAGTGTGTCAGTGGAGGCCACTCTGCAGTGACACTGCAATCCCTCCTCGGGGGGAAAAAAAAAAAAAAAGACCTGGTGTATCAATATGTATTCCAACGCCTTATTGAACATTTCTATTTGGCTGTCCTTCAAATCTTCATGTCAACAACCGAACTTACCTCCTTGTCCCCCAACCATCTCCTTCTCCTTTGTTATTCACCAATATTCTCAAACTCTTGAGTTGTTTTATTCTTTCTTCAAATTCTCTCTATTCTATTCCTTCCTGTTCTTCCTGCAACCACTCTTACTATGTTTGCATTCCTCCAAAGTCTCATAGCTGGCCTCCTTGAGGAGTCTCTCATTCTCCTCCATCATGCATAGTATTGAAAAGCCAGTCTTCCTTCAATTCAACTATTCTAATCAAAATCTGTCATTATCTTCCTGTTTTCTCTTACTTTAAAGCTATTTATACCTGGATTTTCAAGCTCTTCATAACCTAGCCCCATGGCATCCACCCAACTTTTTATATACAACTTATATCCCTAATATAAGTTGGGATTTTCTTTTGACTTAGAGAAACCTTTTTTCCTCATCCATACATAATGTTCATATCTTGCTTCTCATTTTGCCTTCACCTGCTGTACTCCTTTTAGCCTCTAAATGTTCTTTTCTCTCTACCAACTAAAGCCATTCTATAAGGTTCACTCTAATCCCACTTCTTCAAATCTTTCCTAACTAGTCTGTCATTAATGTGTCTTTATTTAATTTCTACAGCAATTTTATTCTCCACTGCATATGGCTCTTATTTTTGTACACTATGATGCTAACTATGTATATTAGCTTTATTTTCTCAATTAAAAAACATTCTCTTCATTCTCTAGAGCAAGAGCCATGTCTGATATTTGGGCAATACTCTTCCTATATTTCTATCCCTCCCCTCCCCCAAAATACACACACGTATGCATGTAGCACCAAAGCATATAGAAAGTACTCAGTAAACACTTGTTGATTTCTTAGAAATTGTCAAAGGAGGCTCCAGGTTTTTTAATATATTTTCAGGCTATTTGTTCAGGAAACAGAGCCAGTTGAAGGTTATAGGCCACCTGGAAGGTAAGGTATTAGGTTTAACACAGGGGAGCCTTTAAAATAAAAACCAAGGCCGGGTCCGGGTGCAGTGGCTCATGCCTGTAATCCTAGCACTCTGGGAGGCTGAGGTGGGTGGATCCCTCAAGGTCAGGAGTTCTAAACCAGCCTGAGCAAGAGCGAGACCCCGTCTCTACTATAAATAGAAAGAAATTAATTGGCCAACTAATATATATAGAAAAATTAGCTGGACATGGTGGCACATGCCTGTAGTCCCAGCTACTCGGGAGGCTAAGGCAGAAGGATCACTTGAACCCAGGAGTTTGAGGTTCCTGTGAGCTAGGCTGATGCCATGGCACTCTACCCCAGGCAAAGAATGAGACTTTCTCAAAAAAACAAAAATAAAAACAAAGGCTGGGCATGGTGGCTCACACCTGTAATCCTAGCACTTTGGGAGGCCGATGCAGGAGATCCACTTGAGGCCAGGAGTTCAAGACCAGCCTGGGCAACACAGCAAGACCCCATCTCTACAAAAAAATTTTTTTTCTGAGAGTATGTATCGGAGGAAAAAAAAAAAAAAAAAGAAAAAAAAAATTTTTTTAGTTAGATGGACAGGCCAGGCATGGTGGCTCACACCTGTATTCCTAGCACTCTGGGAGGCTGAGGCGAGAGGATCGCTTGAGCTTAGGAGTTCGAGACCAGCCTGAGCAAGAGTGAGACCCCATCTCTACTAAAAGTAGAATGAAATTAGCCAAACAACTAAAAATAGAAAAAATTAGCTGGGCATGGTGGTATGTGCGTATAATAGTCCCAGCTACTTGGGAGGTTGAGGCAGGAGGATTGCTCAAACCCAGGAGTTTGAGGTGGCTGTGAGCTAGGTTGACGCCACAGAACTCTAGCCCAGGCAACAGAGCGAGACTCTGTCTTAAAAAAATAAATAAACAGGCCGGGCGCGGTGGCTCACGCCTGTAATCCTAGCACTCTGGGAGGCCGAGGCGGGCGGATTGCTCAAGGTCAGGAGTTCAAAACCAGCCTGAGCGAGACCCCGTCTCTACCATAAAAATAGAAAGAAATTAATTGGCCAACTAATATATATATATAAAAATCAGCTGGGCATGGTGGCTTGTGCCTGTAGTCCCAGCTACTCGGGAGGCTGAGGCAGGAGGATCGCTTGAGCCCAGGAGTTTGAGGTTGCTGTGAGCTAGGCTGACGCCACGGCACTCACTCTAGCCTAGGCAAGAAAGCGAGACTCTGTCTCAAAAAAAAAAAAATAAATAAATAAATAAATAAATAAACAAATAAATAAATAAATTAGATGGACATAGTGACACATGCCTCTAGTCCTAGCTCCTCAGAAGGCTGAGGCAGGAGGATCACTTGAGCCCAAGAGTTTAATGTTGCAGTGAGCTATTATTGTGCCACTGCACTCTAGCCCTGGCAAGAGAACAAGACCCAGTCTCAAAAATAAAATAAAAGATAAAAACCAGAAATGAGCATGAATAGCAGGGTATGGGAAAAGTTTGTTTGAGCCTCAAATCAGAGGTCTAAAAATCCCTCTTTTGCCTCAGCCATGCTCTTAGCTGCCCCATCCTGTTCCACTTGAGTTGTGATTTTGTGTGTGCCCTTATTAAAGTACTCTCTAAGCATAAAGGATGATATTACCTCTACTCACCAAGAGATAGAGGGAAAGTGGCTTTATCATTAGCCAACCAAAGCTGCCAGAGAACCTTTTAAAACTATTTTAGGAAGCAGTGGTAACTTTTCCAAACACTCTGATTCAGAAGAGGTTATGTTTAAATTTTTTTAAAAAATTATTTTGTTTCCATGGAAAGCCCCACTGAACTGTTTTCAATTGATCATACTAGAAGGCATGATTTTAACCCCAGGTATCACTCCTTAAAATATCACTTAAACATTGTTCTATTTCAGTCATTCAGTCCAATGTTTGGGGTATGAGATGAATCCCTGAGGCATGTCAAGGAAAGCCATCATAATACAGTTAGAATCAGAGAACAAGATTCAACTCTAGAAAAGCAGGATCGGGAGAGAGAAGCTCAAATCTAAAATTCGGGTTGCTTGAAAAGTTCCCATGGGTTGTCAAAAGCCTTCCTCTTCCCAAGGGCAGAGGCACTGTGTTGAGGAAAGATTTGTGCAGCCCCTAAGGGGATATTTTGGCTGCCAAATCTAAATCCAAATATCCTGGTTTCCAGAATTTGCTCTGGGCCCAGGTCTCTGTGAAATGAGCTCTATTGTTTTCAGTTTCCGTTTCTAGTTCATGATCTTACTGTCTTGTTCCCCAGCGCCTAGATGTGCCTGGAATGCCTTGAGAAGGTAACAGACCATTACCTCAGTGACCATTACCCCACTGAAAGACAAGGCATCATTGCTTACTTGGTAGCTTTAGCAGCAAGCAAACTCAATCATCTGATCCTCAGTTTCTTCTCCTCATCAGATTTTAACATCCGTCTGCTTATTCCTGCTCACTTCACACTTAGCATGGAATAAGTTTAAAAAAAAACATTGCTTAAAATTACTTGATTTTCAGGCCGGGCGTGGTGGCTCATGCCTATAATCCTAGCACTCTGGGAGGCTAAGGTGGTGGACCACTCAAGGTCAGGAGTTCTAAACCATTCTGAGCAAGAGCAAGAACCCCATCTCTACTAAAAATAGAAAGAGATTAATTGGCCAACTAAAAATACATAGAAAAAATTAACCCGGCATGGTGGTACATGCCTGTAGACCCAGCTACTCAGGAGGCTGAGGCAGAAAGATTGCTTGAGCCCAGGAGTTTGAGGTTGCTGTGAGCTAGGCTGGTGCCACAAGCACTCTAGCCCAGGCAAGAGAGTGAGATTCTGTCTCAAAAAAAAAAAAAAAAATTACTTGATTTTCATATCTGGAGGTTTCACAAAACTGCACCTGTATGGGTAGTTTTATTTTGTTTGGGAATGAAGGAGGTAAAGCCAGCACTGAGAAAGGTGGGTACATGGATAGTCACATAACAAAACATTGTTCTGTCTTCCCTCTGTTGTCTTTGAGGCAACACAGCACAGACACCCTCTGGTGGTCTAGCACCAGCTTTCACCTACTAGAGCTCCATAAAAACAAATTTTTATGCCCTAACCCAGAAACTCTCTATCTCTAAATAGAAGAATAAAAATATATTCTCTGTATACTCTGAAGTTTTAATCTCAGGTCAAAACTAAAATAGTTTCCTTTTCTTTTATGTCTACAGATCAGACTCCTACTCCAACTAGATTCCTGAAGAACTGTGAGGAGGTGGGGCTCTTCAATGAACTAGCTAGCTCCTTTGAACATGAATTCAAGAAAGCTGCAGATGAAGATGAAAAAAAGGCAAGAATTGGGACATTTGCAAAAAAAACCAAACAAACAACCCTGGCAGTATTCAGGCATAGTCTATTTTCATTGTACATTGGGATAATTTGCTTAATGATTAAAGCACAAAATCATGGGCTTGATTCTGTAGACCCAGATAGTACTTACTAATCCTAATCATCCATGTGGGTCTCTAGGAGTTCCCGATGATGGATCAGCACAAGTCTATCTTCACCAAAAATCAGTTCTTTCCAGTGGAGCATTATTTTAATAATCTGTTTTTTAGAAATTATTTCTATTATGAATATGTCAGAGACGTTAGAAGATTATAAATTACGCAGATTTTGTTAATGACCTTTTTGTTGCCAAATCCCACTCTGTTCTAAGCTGATCAGACTTCTCACCTGGGCTATTTTTATTCAGTCAGCTGGTCAACAAACATCTGTTGAATTTCTATACTTCTTTGCTTCAGTATATATAGTTATTGCTTTCAAGTAGCTTTCTAGTACTATTCAAAGCATTAAAGTTAAAAAAGGATATTCTTAGTGTCTTTCAAAGGAGGTCAACCAGGATGGTGAAAGAACTAGAACTTATGTCACTTCAGGAACATTTAAAGAAATTGAGTAAGTTTTGCTCGGAAAAGAGATTTACTGTGAACAAAATTGCAGTTTTAATTACTTGAAGATTTTTTTGTGTGTAAAAGAGGGATTAAATTCTTTGTGGACCAAAGGTAGAAGTAAAACCACTGGGTGGAAGCTCTCACAAAGTGTGTTCCATTACATGTAGGCCACTTAGTAGAGATATTGTAGAAAGGATTAAAATGTTGGGATCCCTTCTAATGCTGAGGTGCTGTGACTCAGATTTGAACCTTTATGTATTCTACATCCCTGGAGAATCCCTTAGTTTGGAAGACCAGAGGAAACAGTTGAAGAAGCAGAGTCAAAGAAAGATAGTTCCATGGAATAAGGGATTTGAGGAAAAATACAGATCAAAGTTTACTTTAGGCTGGGTGCGGTTGCTCATGCCTCTAATCCCACCACTCTGGGAGGCTGAGGTGGGAGGATCGCTCAAGGTCAGGAGTTCAAAACCAGCCTGAGCAAGAATGAAACCCTGTCTCTACTAAAAATAGAAAGAAATTAATTGGCCAGCTAAAAATATGTAGAAAAAATTAGGCAGGCATGGTGGCACATGCCTGTAGTCCCAGCTACTCGTGACGCTGAGGCAGAAGGATCGCTTGAGCCCCAGGCGTTTGAGGTTGCTGTGAGCTAGGCTGACACCACAGCACTCTAGCCCAGGCAACAAAGTAAGACTCCGTCTCAAAAAAAAAAAAAAGTTTACTTTAGAATTAGAATTCTAGGCCAGGAACAGTGGCTTATGCCAACAATCCCAGCACTTTGGGAAGCAGAGACAAGAGAATTGCTTAAGCCCAGGAGTTGGAGGTTGCAGGAAGCTGTGATCACACCACTGCACTCTAGCAGGGACGACAGAACAAAACCATGTTTCAAAAAAAATTAGAATTCTAGGTTGTGAGTCACTATTTAAAATCAAGTCTGTGGGCCGGGTGCGGTGGCTCACGCCTGTAATCCTAGCAATCTGGGAGGCCGAGGCGGGTGGATTGCTCAAGGTCAGGAGTTCGAAACCAGCCTGAGCAAGAGCGAGACCCCGTCTCTACTATAAAATAGAAAGAAATTAATTGGCCAACTAATATATATAGAAAAAATTAGCCGGGCATGGTGGCGCATGCCTGTAGTCCCAGCTACTTGGGAGGCTGAGGCAGGAGGATCGCTTTAGCCCAGGAGTTTGAGGTTGCTGTGAGCGAGGCTGACGCCACGGCACTCACTCTAGCCTGGGCAACAAAGTGAGACTCTGTCTCAAAAAAAATCAAGTCTGTGTTCCTGATCAGAAAAGATTCTAATATCTCTATCCCAAAACATTATATATTATATATATTATATATATTATATATTATATATATATATATTAACACACTTAGCTCTCCATTACATGGTGTATTAAGGCATGAAATCCTGTCAGAATACAGAAAAGCTGTATTCATACATATAAAAACATTTCCATGGGAATTCTCTTCTTCTAAGAAGAAGATAACAGATAAATCAATATATTTACACATGATTTTTCTGTCCAGCTTAAATTGTAAGAATGCAAGATAAAGTGTTTTTATCACTGGAGTTCTTTCCAAGTTTCATAGATTTCTATGGGGTGCTTTTCATGCTATCTCCCTCACACTAAAAGCAAGGAAACTCAGTGGCAAATATTTGCAATTCTACTTTGAAAGGGCAGAACCAGCCAGTCTTTTCACCAGTTTTTTTCCTTAGAGACTCAGGTCTCTTATCTCTCAGTTGCTTCAACCTATATGCTATAATGTTATTTACAGCATCCCTACCTCACCTCCCCTGCCATTTCCTCCTCCCTCTCCAAAGAAAGAAAGTAGTGAAATTGTTTCCACCAGAATGTGAGGGATCTTATACCGAACTCATTATAGGCAAATTCAAGAAAATTAGCCTCCCTTAAAAAGTTTGAAGTCTTTTCCACTGCCATTTTAGCTCAGTTGATACTTCTGGGAGGCTAGTTCATAGTTGGTCAGCCCTTTCCTCATTGGGCATCCCTTGGTGTTTCTTCCTCCCTATACAGGAGCGGTGCTTACCTCCCCTTGATGAGAAGCACAGACTCAGTGAAAGATTGTTTCCAGGAGTGTTTAATGAGCTGGAAACTTTCTTGAACCACAGCTTTTCTAGGAGATGCCCCTAGAGGATTTTAAACCCATGGTTTTATTTACTTAGAGGCTTCTCCTTCCTACCAATCTCAGACTTCAGAGATCTTAAAACTAGCTAAATTGGGCCTGACATCTTAGCAATGTAGAAAAAATGAGGGAGAAATGCAACCATCTTTGCTGTTGTTCACCCTCATCAGACTGGGGAGAAAGAACCATTACCGCCTTCTATAATGTAGCAGACACCAGATTGTCTTTAGTTTATTCAACTAGCTACCAAGAAGGTTTCTAGGGATTAAGGTTAGCAAGGGAAGAGTTAGAAACAAGCACTTCTTTCACCAAGGAGCCTAGGATATGGGAAGAATAGAACTAAGGATCCACTTTGTCATGAAACTGAACTGCAATGCAACCCTCCTATCCTGGTGCGGTGTCAGAGCTGTTATCTCAGATGGTTTATTGTTTCCTGCAAGGGCATTTACAGCTCCACAGTGCTATGCGGTGATTATACTACTGCCAGGAAAGTATTCTCTTTACTTTATGATTTTCTCCAGTCCTGCTCCTAAGACCAAGTTCTAATTTCTTTTACTGATCAAATGATCAGCTTTTTCTTTCATTGTTACCCCCAAACCCTGTCTGCCTGAAACTTCTAGCCTCCAGCACCAGATTTTGGGGCAAGATCACCATCAAGCATGGTGAGTTCCCCAGAGAACACCTTTCCTGTCATGTTTATAATACTTTAATATCCAGTTTGTCTTCATTTGCTTTTGATAATTGGGTAATCTAGTCATTATGGTTGGCAGATAACGTATTCACAGCTCTCTAGGGGCCAGCAGATTCAGGAATCATTTTGCTTTCCTGAAAAAGATTATAAGCATAATATTGCATATAATTAAATGACTTTTATTTCAGGTTTTTATAAGTATTTGTTTACCACTGGTAAAGCAGATGTTATCCTCATTTTATATTTAGGAAAACAGAAGCCCTGAGAAGACAAAATGATTTGGCCAGAGTTGTACATAAAACGTGGGGCCCACATTTTTTTGACTTGCAGTTCAGTGCTTTACCCAATGGCTAAACTTCTTAGAAGTATATTTCCTCATCTTGTAACTGGAAAAATATGTTAATAGATTCAACCTAAAGGAAATCATGGGGTTAAACTCTGTTCATTTCTCTTTCATAACAGGCTTCTGCTGGGCCCCTTGACATGTCTCTGCCTTCCACACCAGATGTCAAAATCAAAGAAGAAGAACCAGTGGAGGTAGACTCATCCCCACCTGACAGCCCTGCCTCTAGCCCTTGTTCCCCGCCACTGAAGGAGAAGGTAAAATTCCTTACCAAGAGTCATCCCAAATGTTAAATGATAGATTAAATTTTGATTCATTAGTTATATAAATAGAATGTGATACAAGAAGATTGTTTATTTTTAAAGAAATGTTAATTATTTCTAAGATTTAGAAATAAATCTATAAATTATACCTATTCTCTCTCCCAACAATTCCACTTCTAAGTCTGTGTAGAAGAGAGATTAGTGCATAATAGCCAAAAAAAACCTGGAAACATTCCAAATATCCATCAAAAAAAAGAATGAATAAATAAATTATGGTATGTTTCTAAAATACAATACTAAATGCTATTAAAAAAAGAATGAAGCCAGGCCCGGTGGCTCACGCCTGTAATCCTAGCACTCTGGGAGGCCGAGGCGGGTGGATTGCTCAAGGTCAGGAGTTCGAAACCAGCCTGAGCAAGAGCGAGACCCCGTCTCTACTATATAAATAGAAAGAAATTAATTGGCCAACTAATATATATAGAAAAAAAATTAGCCGGGCATGGTGGCGCATGCCTGTAGTCCCAGCTACTCGGGAGGCTGAGGCAGGAGGATTGTCTGAGCCCAGGAGTTTGAGGTTGCTGTGAGCTAGGCTGACGCCATGGCACTCACTCTAGCCTGGGAAACAAAGCGAGACTCTGTCTCAAAAAAAAAAATAAAAAGAAAGAATGAACCAGTGATTACACAGAAATGTGGGTGAATCTCACAAGCATTATATTGAGCAACAACAACAAAAAGACAAAAGTATGTACTATATGATCCCATTTACGTGAGGTTCAAAAAGAGGCAAGACTTTTTTTGGCAAACACAAAAATAAAGTTTATTGAGAGAAAGTTAGGATTATAGGATAAGAGCAAGATAAGGCTTACAGAGCATGATACATAAGCCACAGATAACAACCGGACACACTGTCACAGCAAAGGGCGAGCAAAAGGAAGAGGCCCCCCCCCCAAAAAGGGAGGCAAGGCTATTTCATAATCATAGAACTCAGAATAATGTTTACTTCTTATAAAGGAAGGGTGTGGGTTGGGAAGGGATATAGAAGAATCCTCTGGAGTGCTGGAAATGGTCTTCATCCTGATTTTATATATGTAAAAAGTCATATTATTGTTCTAACTTTAGATCAATGCACTTTATGTGTTATACTTCAGTTAATAAGTGAAAAAGAGGCCGGGCCCGGTGGCTCACGCCTATAATCTTAGCACTCTGGGAGGCCGAGGCGGGCGGATTGCTCAAGGTCAGGAGTTTGAAACCAGCCTAAGCAAGAGCAAGACCCCGTCTCTACTATAAATAGAAAGAAATTAATTGGCCAACTAATATATATATATAGAAAAAATTAGCTGGGCATGGTGGCGCATGCCTGTAGTCCCAGCTACTTGGGAGGCTGAGGCAGGAGGATTGCTTTAGCCCAGGAGTTTGAGGTTGCTGTGAGCTAGGCTGACACCATGGCACTCACTGTAGCCTGGGCAAGAAAGCTAGACTCTGTCTCAAAAAAAAAAAAAAAAATAGGTGAAAAAGAAAAATTCACTTAATTTATAAATTGGACATTAAACAATTTAGAAAAACGTCTTCCCAGAGGAAAGTGACTCAAAGGGAGTATCTACTAGGATTATGATTATTATTATTTTTAAAGGAAACCTTTTATGAAGTATTATTTTTTATAAATCTATTGAAGTATAGTACATATACAGAAAAGTACTTAAATTCTAAGTATACAGCTCACTGAATTTTCACAAAAATACTAGCCTATGTAACCAGTACCCAGATCAAAAACATTATCAGTACCTCAGGGGCTGGGCACGGTGCCTCACACCCATAATCCCAGCACTTTGGGAAGCCAAGTCAGGAGGATCACTTGAGGCCAAGAGGTTAAGACCAGCCTGGACAACTTAGTGAGATCACGTCTTTACGAAAATATTTTTTAAAAATTAGCCAGGTGTGGTGATGCATGATTGTAAGTCCTAGCTGCTCTGGAGGTAAGGTAGGAAGATCACTCGAGCCCAGGACTTTGAGACTACAGTGAGCTGCAATCACACTGCTGTACTCCAGCCTAGGTGACAGATGAGACCCTGTATCAAAAAAGAAAAAAAAAAAGGACCTCACAACCCCCCCCCCATGCTTCCTTTAATTCTCTAGTGCTCTACCAATGGTTATTAATTTTAACATCCACTATGGATAGAGCATCTGTGCCTCATCTGACTTCCCTCCAAATTTGGCTTGATAACTTCTCAAATCTACCTTCTCCATAAACATTACAACCATCCCATCTCCTCCCTTTTTCATCTACAACCAAGTCCTAGAGACTATTTGGAGATATTTCCAAGGCCAGTATGGCCATTGGCAGTCTAAGATTCTAACACAGTGTGAAGCAGTTTGTTTTATTACAATATAATCGTTATTCAAACTTCCCATAGCCCTTTTTTAAGGGGTCTACAGGAGATATTTGGTTGCCTTATCACCAGTATACCTTGCCTTTTCTCATTGGAGGTCAGAGGACACTTGAGCATCAAGTTTAGGATAGAGAGTATCTGAATTGTGAAAAATTATGACAATTCTTAGAATGTGTATGGTACTACACTACAGTGCTTCAGAAATTTCAAGTGATTTTCCAGTTGTCATTTATATAGCCATCATCCCTGAAAGTGAGATAGCAAAGAGATGTTAACTCAGCATTCCTAGTGAATGAGTGAGTGAGGTATGGGTCCAAGATCATGATGGAATCAGATCATGATTTACATAAGTGGCTCTAATTCTCTTTTTAGGAAATTTGTACTAGATTTTACCAACTATGTATTTCCCTATAGCAGCCCTTAAAGCATTTTGTGATCTGTTGGTCTCTTCTTCCCAGGAGGTTGCCCCAAAGCCTGTTGTGATCTCTACCCCCACGCCCACCATTGTACGTCCTGGTTCCCTGCCTCTCCACTTGGGGTATGATCCACTTCATCCAACCCTTCCCTCCCCAACCTCTGTCATCACACAGGCTCCACCATCCAACAGGCAAATGGGGTAAGTAAAGAGAGCAGGGAGAAATAGTGAAAGCTGCATTTCTTTCCACTTTGTGAAATTATTTGAAAAAATGGAACTGTTGGCTTGGGCATGGTGGCTCATGGCTGTAAATCTTAGCAGGAGGATTGCTTGAGATCAGGAGTTCGAGACCAGCCTGAGCAAGAACAAGACTCTGTCCCTATTAAAAATAGAAAAAAATAATTATCCAGCAAGGTAGAACTTGCCTGGAGTCCCAGCTACTTGGGAGGCTGAGGCAGGAGGATTGCTTAAGCCCAGGAGTTTAAGGTTGTTGTGAGCTATGATGATGCCACTGTACTCTAGCCAGGGCAACAGAGCAGGACTGTATCTCAAAAACAAACAAACAAACAAAAAGAAAAACTCACAAATCAAAACAAACATTAAAAACAAACAAAAAACCAAGGATTGTTTTTGTATACCCAAGGAAAACAAGTCACTGAGAATGTCTCTCAAAGTAAATTTTTCCCCCATAAACTGAATTTTCTTTACCTTTTTAGTAGACAAGGAAATATTTATTTGGGAGTAATACTTCCTTAATTTAGGGGTTTAATACTCTTTCATTCTAAAAAGAAGAGTCCTTAAAACTTTGGGAAGTTCATCACAATGCTGGAGGCCACACTGCTATAGAAGTCTGTCGGGGCACTACTGAATGAAAGACTGAAACACATTAAGTCATCTTCTTTGAATTTAGTGTTCCTCTCAGTCCCAGTTAGGGCTCTTATTCTTTGCTACCCCTAATTTTGTCTGTCTGTTTGTCTTCACTCCTGTTATGGCCCATACAGATTTCCTGATGGGATGACATGAGATCCTGTCCCCAGGTACCCATGGGTTAGAGGTTGTTGTCAAGATTCAGCTCCCTAGAGCTTATTGCTCTCTCAGGCCACTAGGAAAAATAAAAAGGGCCAGCTTCTTTTGGGGGCAAGGTAGAACAAAATTTGGAAAAGAACAAGAGAAACTTACTCACATTTGGCCATCTTATGACATAATTCAGCTTTGCAAAACAACTTTGATCCAACTCTGCCTTGCCTAAGGCAAGACAATTTATACATGCCAGTGGTAGGGTTGTTTATTTAATTGTTCTCAACCGTTGATAGGATTAGCTTCCTGCCATTTGAGTTTGCTTAATTTGCAAGGTATAAGGATTTTGCCATTTCTTTCCATCTGCACAGTAAGTAGTATTCCCTGCTTTTCCCACCTTCATGAGTGTGTAAAGATTTTACAATGCTGCTTTATTCCTTCTCTAACTAGAAAACACTGGGAAATCTGCTATAATTATAGGAGGAAGATCCATGAACAAAAGGTCAATATTATGAGGATTTTACTTCCTGTCTCCTCTAGGTCTCCCACTGCCTCCCTCCCTCTTGTTATGCATCTTGCTAATGGACAGACCATGCCTGTGCTGCCAGGGCCTCCAGTACAGATGCCTTCTGTTATATCGGTGAGCTCTGTAGTTGGGACAGCCAACCCTACCGTCATGGTAATCCCTCCCTCCCACCTGAATGGTCATAAACACACATGAGCCCCAGGGAAATGTGGGTTTTGGTCTGTATTAGTTGAGCATGGCAGCCTGCCCAAACTCCAACCTCTGCCAATCCAGCACCATGGAACACTAGACAAAGACTCATCTGGACAGTTGGCTACTGGTCTAGGAATTGATCTTGCCAGCCCCACTGATTGGTTGATTTCACTTGGCACATAGCACCTCCCAAATTGCTCACCACTTTCCTCAAGGCTCTAGCCTTTCCCACAGAAATTGTACCAGCATGCAAAGATTAGATTCCCTACCCTGTGGTGCTCCATGGGAAAAGGTATTTCCCAGACTGTCCCTGTATGCCCTATGGTTGGGTTGCACAGAATAGGCCATGACATGCCAATCTCAAAAGCACTTCATTTTGGGAAAACTGTTACCCCACCAATAGTATTATGTCCCCTTCTGGTTTTTCTTTCTTCTCTTGATCCAGCTGGCCAGACCTGTGTCCATGGTGCCCAACATTCCTGGTATCCCTGGCCCACCAGTTAACAGCAGTGGCTCCCTTTCTCCCTCTGGCCACCCGATACCATCAGAAGCCAAGATGGTGAGTACAACTCAGCCTGGGGCAATGTTGGCCTTTCTGAAAGAAGTGGTATCAGCCTAGGTTTTTCAAGTGAGCCAAACAAGGGAACCTCCTGGGGCTTGCAAAGCTAAGCACATCCTGCTGTGGGCTCTGGAAAAGAAAAGACCCTGATTCATAACTCCCATCTCCTCTCCCTACCTTTAGAGCCTCTCATATAAGACCATGGCAGTGAAAAGAGGCAGCACAGATTGTTTGGAATGAAACTCTTGCTGTTTTAGTTCCAGGGTGACAGATGGAGGGTGGGTGAGTGGGCAGAGGAGCTGGCCAAGAGGTGAATAGCTGTATAACCAGCCTCTGGCCAGGTTCCAGGAGAGAGCTTTCATCTGGACTCTTGCTTCAACAACCACCACCCCCAACTGTGCCCAGGATGATAGCCAGGGAACGGAGTAGGCATTTTAGGGATCCAGGTGCACATTTTCTCTCTCTGTCATTTTCTTTTAATTTCTCTGTTAAGGGAAAATTGGAGTGGAAACTTTAGCTATCTATAAGGTCAATAATAAAATTAAATCTAAACCTACTCTTCTCATCCTTCATAGAATATCATCCTTCACAAGCTTTTTTTTTCTTTTCCTACAGAGGCTAAAAGCCACCCTAACCCATCAAGTCTCCTCAATTAATGGTGGTTGTGGAATGGTGGTGGGTACTGCCAGCACCATGGTGACAGCCCGTCCAGAGCAGAGCCAGATCCTCATCCAACATCCTGATGCCCCTTCCCCTGCCCAGCCACAGGTCAGTTGGGCCTTTGGATGGGGGAACTAGCTGTGTCACTCTCACTCTTAATGTCATATCTATTTTTCAGGGAGCAAAAAATTAGAGAAGAATGGATTTTAGCTTTCTGCTTATCTTCCTGCTACTTTGGTTTTTGTTGACAGTTTGATTAAAGCAAGATGCATCATTCTTTATCCACCCTTTTGTTAGACTTACATGCAAACAGACTGAATAATGCAGAACTGTTGCAGAGAAGGTTTCAGTTTTTGTTTTTGTTTTCCATGTGAATAATGGTTTAATGTATCTGCAGAATCCTCTAAAATGTTACAGAACCTCACTGCAAGCCCTGTCAATGTACTAAACAAAAGAGGGTCTCCTTATCTCTTAGCCATCCATTAAGTCTTCCCAAAAAATAATAATAACTTACCTGATCAGATTTTACAACAAAAACCAGATGATAATAATATATTATGAAATGTGTTTAAGATGTATATGTTTTCAAAAAATAAATAAGTAAATAAATAAAATGTGATATTACTGTAATAAGATGGCTCAGTATAAAAACTAGAAATATACACCAAAAAACCTTCTCATTATCAATCTAATCCCTTTATATCAAGAAAAATTAAAATCCTTAAAAAATCAAAGAGATCCCACTTAGTTACCCAGTTCTCTTCTCAAAGAGGTTTCAGTTTGAACAGAATTCTTTGGAAACTGAAGAATCCTCAGTTTTCATATCATCTGCACTAGACAGGTAACAACACCTGAGATTGGTTTCTAGAGTTACATTCTTTGCCCAGCCCCTCTTTTCCTGATGTCACCACCTGCTTCATTGGTTACCACCACATGTCCAAATATTTCATAGCCATATGCTGCCCTAAAACTTGGCCAAAAACAAAAGCTTTCATTTGAGTTTTCTTTTTGGAAGCTAAGCCTGCCTCACCCTCCTATAACCCCATCAAAGCCAGTCCTGAAGATGGTGTAAAGTACAGCCCCCGCTTGCCTGAGTTTGATGCTTTCTCTCTTGGGAAAATGGCATGAATTTAGTCACCTTTTTAGTCACCACTGATTCCTTTCCTTTTAATTCTCCTTTCTGCCTCTTGGCCTATTCTTTCACCTCCATTCCCTACATGACTCACTGAATTGCCCATGAGGGAGTAGGCACCTATTCTTTCCTTTCCCCTGTCCTTCTAAAGCACTAATCTTTTTTTTTTGAGACTGAGTCTCGCTTTGTTGCCCAGGCTAGAGTGAGTGCCGTGGCGTCAGCCTAGCTCACAGCAATCTCAAACTCCTGGGCTCAAGCAATCCTGCTGCCTCAGCCTCCCGAGTAGCTGGGACTACAGGCATGCGCCACCATGCCCAGCTAATTTTTTCTATATATATTGGTTGGCCAATTAATTTTTCTATTTATAGTAGAGACGGGGTCTCGCTCTTGCTCAGGCTGGTTTCAAACTACTGACCTCAAGCAATCCGCCCGCCTTGGCCTCCCAGAGTGCTAGGATTACAGGCATGAGCCACTTCGCCTGGCCTGGAGTACTTTTTTTTCTTTTGGCAGATGAGGTCTCACTCTGTCACTCAGGTTGGAATGCAGTGGTGTGATCATAACTCACTGCAGCTTCAAACTTCTGTGCTCCTCCCACCTCAGCCTCCCAAGTAGTTAGGACTACAGGCATGTCCCACCATGCCTGGCTAATCTTTCTTTTTTTTTTAAGATGTGGGGTCTTGCTCTCTAAAAAAGTCAAGTAATCCTTCCACTACAGCTTCCCAAGGTGCTGGGAGCCACTGTGCCCAGCCAAGATTCTGTTTTTTTATAAGTTCATGCTTATGCTCAAGAAATTGATATAAGCTCTGGCATTTGGGACATATAAATATAGATATTCTCTAATAACAATAGATCCAAGAAGAATTTACTTTTTTTTTTTTTTTAGACACAGTCTCACTCTGTTGCCTGAGCTAGAGTACCGTGGCATCAGCCTAGCTCACAGCAACCTCAAACTCCTGGGCTCAAGCAATCCTTCTGCCTCAGCCTCCCGAGTAGCTGGGACTACAGGCATGCGCCACCACACCTGGCTAATTTTTTCTATATATTAGTTAGCCAATTAATTTCTTTCTATTTTTAGTAGAGATGGGATCTAGCTGTTGCTCTTGCTCAGGCTGGTTTTGAACTCCTGACCTAGAGTGATCCTCCCGCCTCAGCCTCCCAGAGTGCTAGGATTATGTGAGCCACTAAGAATTTACTTTTGACATTGTTATATACAGGTGACCCTTGAGCAACATGAGAGTTTGGGGCATTGAACCCCACACAGTTGAAAATCGATGTATAACTTTTGACTCTTCAAAAATTTAACCACTAATAGCCTACTGTTCACCAGAAACCTTACCAATAACACAGTCGATTAACACATATTTTGTATGTTATATGTATCATATACTGTATTCTTACAATAAAATAAGCTAAAGAAAATGTTGGCTGGGCCTGGTGGCTCACTCCTGTAATCCTAGCACTTTGGGAGGCTGAGGCAGGAGGATTGCCTGAGATCAGGAGTTCCAGACCATCGTGAGCAAGAGGAAGACCCTGTCTCTACAAAAAATAGAAAACTTAGCTGAGCATAGTGGAGTATACCTGTAGTCCCAGCTACTTGGGAGGCTGAGGCAGGAGAATTGCTTGAGCCCAGGAGTTTGAAGTTGTAGTAAGCTATAATGATGCCATTACACTCTTGCCAGGTTAGAAGAGTGAGACTCTGTCTCAAAAAAAAAAAAAAAAAAGAAAAAAGAAAAGAAAATGTTATTAAGAAAATCATAAAGAAGAGAAAATATATTTACTGTTAATTAAGTAGAAATGGGTCATCATAAGGGTCTTTATCCATGCCATCTTCACATTGAGTAGGCTGAGGATGAGGAAGAGGGCTTGGTCTTGCTCTCCCAGTGGTGACACAAGCAGAATAGGTGACGGAGTTGGAAGGAGAAGGAGGCAAACTTGGTATAACTTTTATTGAAAAAATATCTGCACCTAAGTGGGCTTGCACAGTTCAAACCCATATTGTTCAAGGATCAACTTCCTTTCTGTAGAAGGTCGGCCTTTCTACATTTTAAAAAAATTTTGGGTACTATTATAAAATTGGTCTGCCTTCTCTGAATGCATACCAGCTAACAGAAAGGGATGATGATCCAACAGTGTTTAAGTGACAAAAAACTTCAGCCTGAGGTTTAAAAACAAAAGGCAGTCCTATATTACCAATTTGTAAAGAGATTAAACATTTTTTCTGTTTATAAACAAAACGGGAGTTACCGAGGATGATTAATAACTGATTATAAATAAAAAGAATATACTAATCTATATCTCTTCACAGTAGTCCACATCTCACTGGTAGTGAAGTGAATAAAAACATTTTTTTCTTCTTTTCTGAAAACTGTTATAGCATGCAATTGTTTGTACATATTGCTTGTCAAAATCAGTGATTCTCAAACTTTTTTATTTCACAGTCTCCCTAAAGGTCCGCTGACACCCTCCCCCGATTCTAATTTCCCTGCCTACACGATTCCTTATTGTTAAGAAACAAAAAGTGGTCCGAGTTTCATTTTGTTTGTCTCAGAAATAATCAGAATTTCCAGCTGAATTTGTTTGTTTAAATTTGGGACTGAGAAGAATGGAAGGAAATGAGAGGCAGAATGAGGCACTAACTACAAAAAAGAAACTCAGGGACATAGTGATGAGACTTGCTGAGACTGGTAGCAGAGACTGGTACATCCCTTTATCAGACCTTACTAATCCACTTAATGTCAGGTGTAACTTAGAAAGGAGTGATGTTCTCATCAAGTAACTCCTCTTCCTCCCTGCTCAACAGGTGTCACCAGCCCAGCCCACCCCTAGTACTGGGGGGCGACGGCGGCGCACTGTGGATGAAGATCCAGATGAGCGACGACAGCGCTTTCTGGAGCGCAACCGGGCTGCAGCCTCCCGCTGCCGCCAAAAGCGGAAACTATGGGTGTCCTCCCTAGAGAAGAAGGCAGAGGAGCTTACTTCTCAGAACATTCAGCTGAGTGTGAGTGGGTCCTATGTCATTATTGGGATTATTGAATCTGGAAAGTGGGGTTGAATAAGAAAAAAGTGGGACAATATAATAGAAGATGGTAATTCTTTAATTAGGACAGATCCAGAAGTTAGAAAGAACCTCTTAACAGTCAGAGTTGAAATCTCTTCCCTAGGGATTGATAAAGACACTCACCAACTATCCCCAAATCTTATACTACACTGAGTCATCCATAGACCCACTTGGATGAAGGAAATTAGATTAAGCACCCCAGGATACTTGTTTTAAATCATCAGTAGAATCTGACTGGGGTCATGGAACACCCAAAGGGAAATGTTTTTGCCCTAGATAATGCAGCTTACTAAACTAAGGAAAGAAAAAACTGCCACAAGCACAAATAGAACAATTATAATCCAGACATCCTCTTGAATATTACCTTTCCTTCTTCTGATTATCTATTAAAATATTTAAGTACAAAGGTAATGTATGAATACATTTCTATTATAAAATATGTATACACACAGAGATGGATAGAAAAAAACAAAGTCCCTTCTTTAATCTGCCTTTCGCAGTCCCATTCTCTTTCCTGCATATAAATTTGGTGTACCTTCCAGACATATTCGTATGTCTAAATAATTTTTTATAGTTTTTATGTGGGAGTTGGAGGGATTATGTGTTCGTTTTTTTGTTTGTTTGTTTGAGACAGAGTCTTGCTTTGTTGCCCAGGCTAGAGTGAGTGCCGTGGTGTCAGCCTAGCTCACAGCAACCTCAAACTCCTGGGCTCAAGCGATCCTCCTGCCTAAGCCTCCCAAGTAGCTGGGTCTACAGACATGTGCCACCATGCCCAGCTAATTTTTTTCTATATATATTAGTTGGCCAATTAATTTCTATGTATAGTAGAGACGGGGTCTTGCTCTTGCTCAGGCTCGAACTCCTGACCTCGGGCAATCTGCCTGCTTCGGCCTCCCAGAGTGCTCGGATTACAGGCGTGAGCCACCACGCCCAGTCTATGTGTTTGTTTTAACATAAATGGGTTAACTGTATTTCCTAGAGATCTAGCCATGGATATGGAGCATCTACTACATTATTTTTAATAGTTGTACGGTAGTATATTCTGTAGTGTGGTTATGTTATAAGGTAAGGATACTGATATTGTTCTAATTTTTTGCTAGATTGCAATGCTGCAATGAACGTTGCATGCACTTGAATAGATAGTTGTGTAAAATAGATTTCTAGAAGTAGACTTCTCTTGGTCAAATAGCATATGCATTATTGATTTTGGTACAATCATATTTATCCTAAATAGGAGTAATTTTTCTATTATAAATCCCAGCTTGTCACTGTCAGCAGCTCCTGTCTTTGAATTCATGATTATCCTGGCCCTGAGCTATCTGAAGCCTTGCTGGATCAGGAGTCTTATCCCAATTTAGGGGAGAAAACCTAGGCATCATTCTGTCCTCCCTTTGGGCATAACCACTAGGGAGTCCAAGAGTGGAGGATAAATTTTTTTTTTTGAGACAGAGTCTCACTCTGTTGCCCTGGCTAGGGTGCCGTGGCGTCAGCCTAGCTCACAGCAACCTCAAACTCCTGGGCTCAAGTGATCTTCTTGCCTCAGCCTCCTGAGTTGCTGAGACTATAGGCTTGCACCACCATGCCCGGCTATTTTATATATATATATATGTATGTATGTATATATGTATGTATGTATATATGTATGTGTATATATATTTACATATATATATATATTTACATATATATATATATATTTTTTTTTTTTTTAGTTGTCCAGCTAATTTCCTTCTATTTTTTTAGTAGAGACGCTCTTGCTCAGGCTGGTCTCAAACTCCTAAGCTCAAACAAACCTCCTACCTCAGCCTCCCAGAGTGTTAGGATTATAGGCGTGAGACACCACACTCAGCCAAGGATAAATTTTCCTGATGCTGTTTTCTTTTCTCCTTTCTCAGAATGAAGTCACATTACTACGCAATGAGGTGGCTCAGTTGAAACAGCTACTGTTAGCTCATAAAGACTGCCCGGTCACTGCACTACAGAAAAAGACTCAAGGCTATTTAGGTAAGTGACTCACAATCTAACCAAAGTCAGTCAATAAGCTACATGTACTGAGTGCATGTACTGAGTTTACTATTTTGTGTTAGGCACTCTACCGTCTTTCCAATTCTCTCATGAAATAGGTATAACCTACCTCTATACGTGAGAAAACTGCACTCAGATTAGGTTACACAGCTGGTAAAGTGGAGGAGCCAAGATTTACATCCAGGTGTTTCTTATTTTAAAGACATTGCCTTGGCCTAGAGAAGATATAAACAGTGTTGATTCATTGGGATTGGTTAAACATCGGGATATGGGGGTATACTTTTTCTTTCTAATGATGGCTGATGTTTCAGTTTATAATCTATGAGCATACATAAAGTAGTGCTAAAAGGCAATGGCCACAGAGTTGTGCTCAGGACATGCATAATTCTGAAGTTAAAATTGCTGTGAATAGTTTGCTTATGGACAGTAAAAGCTAATAAATGCTAGTTTTCCTTTGCAGATTAAATAAATTCAAAGAAATGCTGGTTATCCAGTTTTCATATATTGAATTATTTTTTCACTGTCTTTATCATTTCAGAGATGTGTTCTCATAGCAAAAAAGTAACCATATCACCTATTTAGGACATCTGTATTTAAATTTTAATTTTAATTTGTACTTCAGGGTACAGTCATTCATTAAGCAGATACTAATTGTGAGTTCTGTGCCAGGCACTGTTTTACATGCTGAGGATATAATAGGGAACCAAATAGATTAGATTAAATCCTGGCCCTTGAGGAGCTTATATTTTAGTAGGTGACACAGACAATAGACAAGATAAATAGGCAAAATATATGGTATGTTAGATAATAGTAAATGCTAGAAGAAAAAGGAAAACAGGGAAGGGTAATATGAAATGTTGACAGCAAGATTGAAATTTTAGATTAGGTGGCTTTTGAATAAAGACCTAAAGGAAGTAAGGTAGCTAGCCATACATTTATATGGAAGAAAAGTACTGCAAGGAAGAGTGTGATCAGCAAATGCAAAGACCCAGGGTGGAAGCGTGCCTGGTACATTCTAGGAACATCAAGGAGGCTGGTGTGGCTGGAGTGCGAGGTTGAAGAATAGTTGAAAATGAAGTAGGGAAGGTAATAGGAGCATTTCACTTAATGTCTCATCAGTCATAGTGAGGACCCCAGCTTTTACTCTACGTTGAAAGCCATTAGTTTTCAGCAGAGGAATGACTTGACTGATCTGACTTACATTTGAACAGGATCACTCTGCTGGAGATGTCAGTGGTGCAGGGGCAGAAGCAGACAGTCCACTCAGGAGGCTGTTGCAATAACATAAGCAAGAAGGCCGGGTAGAGTGGCCCATGCTTGTAATCTTAGCATTCTTGGGAGGCCGAGGTGGGAAGATTGCTTGAGGCCAGGAGTTTGAGACCAGTCTGAGCAACAACAAGACCCCATCTCTACAAAAAATAGAAAAATTAGCTGAGTGTGGTGGTACACACCAGTAGTCCCAGGTACTTAGGAGGCTGAGACAGGAGGATTGCTTGAACCAAGGAGTTTGAGGTTGCAGTGAGCTATGGTGATGCCACTGCACTCTAGTCTGGGCAATAGAGTGAGACTATATCTCAAGAAATATGTATTATTATAATAATAACATAAGCAACAGAGGATGGAACATTGGCCCAGGATAGTGGTAGTAAAAATAGTGAGAAGAGGTTGAATTCAGAATTTATTTTGAAATTAGAATGACAGGGTTTGATGACAGCCTGATGGGCTGGTATATATGAAAAAAAAGAAGACTCAAAAATGGCACCAATGTTTTTGACCTCAGCAAACAGAAGAATGGAGTTGTCATTAATCAAAATAGGCAAAAGTGGAGGAGGAAATGGTATGGAAGATATATCAGGAGCTCAGCTTTGGACAAGCTATTTTTTGTTTGTTTGTTTTTCAAGCTATGTTTAAGAAGCCTGTTAGGCTTACAGGTGGAGCTATCAAACAGGCAGTTGGTTATAGGGGTTTGCAGTTCAGAGGAAAGGCTAAAGATAAAACTTTGGCAGTCAACAGCATATGTTTAGGGTTTTTGTTTTTGTTTTTGTTTTTTTGAGACAGAGTCTCGCTTTGTTGCCCAGGCTAGAGTGAGTGCCATGGCATCAGCTTAGCTCACAGGAACCTCAAACTCCTGGGCTCCAGGGATCTTACTGCCTCAGCCTCCCAAGTAGCTGGGACTACAGGCATGCGCCACCATGCCCGGCTAATTTTTTCTATATATATTAGTTGGCCAATTAATTTCTTTCTATTTATAGTAGAGACGAGGTCTCACTCTTGCTCAGGCTGGTTTCAAACTACTGATGTCAAGCAATCCACCCGCCTCAGCCTCCCAGAGTGCTAGGATTACAGGCGTGAGCCACCTCGCCCGGCCCATATAGTTAGTTTTAAAGCCATAGAGCTAGATGAAGTCCCCAAGGTGAGAGCATAGATAGAACAAGAGAAGTAGTCCCAGGACTGAGCTCCAAAGAGATGAGAGTCCAGAGAGATCAGAAAGAATCCACAAGAGACTGAAAAGGAGCAGCCAGGAAGATAGGAGCAAAACCAGCTAAGTAGCTGAACATGGTGTGTTCTGTCAATCAAGATAGGAAAGCATTTCAAGTTTAGCGATCAGCTATTTCAAATTCTATTGACAGGCTAAGAAAGACAAGGACTCAGTATTTACCAGTATGTAGTCTATAGACAGTAAGTTTTCTGTTTAGTCCCTGCAAGAACTCTGACCGTAGTCAATCCATTAAACTATTCATTACAGTAAAGATGTATTTAGTTCCCACTGTGTGATATAGATGTTATGGTAAGTACTTGGCACAAGACAAATAAAACATTGTCACTACCTCTTGAGAGGGTCATGTAACCCATGAGCAAATAAGAACAGATATCCCAGTTAAGCAGTCCCTGCATGGGGAGCTTCCTGAGGACAGAGTTCCCTTTTATTCTCTGTGTACCTGTGCCTGGTACATGGATGATGCTTAGCAAATGTTTGATGAATAAATGAGTATATGTTCTGAAAACATAAAGGATGAAACAGTTAATTTTCCAAGGGAACAAAGATGGCTTCACAGAGGAGGCAATATTTGAATCCTGAAAGAGACTCAGGGGTTCATCAAAAGCTCAAAAATACAACCAGCTATTAGAAGTTTGCCCTTATTCCACGTATCTCTATTTAAACGGCCATAGAAGCTATCTGATGTTTAATAAAATTCCTTGACTGATGAGAAACATGAAGTTACCATTGTATGTAGCTCAGATATCTGTGTTTAGTAGTGAAATGTTATTGTCACTTTAGGTGGAATGGGATAGCTCGTAATAAATGTTTTAAATCATTATTGTCTATCTAATTGATAGTCAGAAGGGTCAAACTGACTTCTTTGTAGTTTTATGTGCTAACTGAACCTTGGCCAAGGACTGGCCATTTATAACATCATTTGATTATAGCTAGATATTTATCAGACTTACGTGTGGTGCAACTATATGCTAAAGGAACATTAAAAATAATAGAATGATTCCATTCTTGTGGGAATTGATTAGAGAGTATAGCTAAAAAGTGATCTATTTTAAATCACGTCTAAAGGCATGAATAAGAAGAAAAGTGTTCTAAATAGGGATAATGAACGATGCAAAGACCTAGAAGCCAGACAGTGTAATTAACATGTTGGGGATTCACTTTGGGATAGATATTGGGATAGATAGGTTAATTTTGGCCTAATTCTTTCTTGCCTTCTTACAACTTCCCATTTCCTAGCCCATTTCTGACTTAGTGGCCAGGATTCTTGGGAACTTTCCCCCAAAAAGTTCATTTTCCTTTGAACTCCTTTAGAATTATGGCAGAAGGTTGTCCTGCCTCTTTCTCCATTCTGTTTTTTTTTTTTTTTTTTTTTTTTTTTTTTTTTTTTTTTTTTTTTGAGACAGAGTCTCACTTTGTTGCCCAGACTAGAGTGAGTGCCGTGGCGTCAGCCTAGCTCACAGCAACCTCAAACTCCTGGGCTCGAGTGATCCTTCTGCCTCAGCCTCCCGGGTAGCTGGGACTACAGGCATGCGCCACCATGCCCGGCTAATTTTTTATATATATATCAGTTGGCCAATTAATTTCTTTCTATTTATAGTAGAGACGGGGTCTCGCTCTTACTCAGGCTGGTTTTGAACTCCTGACCTTGAGCAATCCGCCCGCCTCGGCCTCCCAAGAGCTAGGATTACAGGCGTGAGCCACAGCGCCCGGCCTCCATTCTGTTTTATAACCTCTTGCTCTCTTCTTTGTCCTCCTTCCTGGCAGAAAGCCCCAAGGAAAGCTCAGAGCCAACGGGTTCTCCGGCCCCTGTGATTCAGCACAGCTCAGCAACAGTCCCTAGCAATGGCCTCAGTGTTCGCTCTGCAGCTGAAGCTGTAGCCACCTCAGTCCTCACTCAGATGGCCAGCCAAAGGACAGAAGTGAGCATGCCGATACAGTCGCATGTGATCATGACCCCACAGTCCCAGTCTGCGGGCAGATGATGCCTCCCCTGGTGGAGAGGTCCCCAGCCAGAGCTTGCCCGCCCAGGAGCCAAGCGAGATGTCATCTTATCCCCTTCCATCTGCCTTGGATATGGCAATATGTGGGGAGTGAAATTGTGTGTTGTGAGTAATGGACATACGTCGAGCTTTTCTCTTCAGCCACATGGTCATGTACGTTTGACACCTGTACTGGGGCCTCCAAGCCCCAGAGCCTCATAGATCATCCTTCAAGGGTGGGGTTTCTGATGTACCCACAGCCAAAGGCCTTTCCAGATGGTCCGAACAATCACCCTACCCCATTCACGTGTATCTCTCTCTTTTAACACTAACCCTTGCACTTCTAGGTTTGGGGTTTCTCAGTTCCCTCTCATCCCACTCATGGCTGTTACCTTCTTGTTCCTTACCAGCATGCCACTTCCTGCCAGATAGAGAGAGGCTAGATTTGATGGCATATCACCCACTGACCCATCCCCCAGGCACCCCATGGACTCAGGACTTTGTCTCCCAGTAGCTGCTCATTTATCCCTTTTTCCCCTTCCTAAATTCTAGTTAAAACATTCACTTTTGGAGAATGTAAGTTTACCTTTGATGTATGAAGTAGCAGTATTTTCCAGTTCCTCTATAAGCTTTATTCCTTCTCCCTACCCGCCACACACAAAAAAAGCAAAAAGAAGCAAACAAAACCCCAGGAGTTCTAGTTCTTCCTCATCTATTTTCAGAGCTATTTGAGTACCTCATTTTGTCTCTTAACTTTACCTAGTCTAGTTGGTGGGGTCTTTCCTTATCTTGTGGCCTTATTATTAGAGATTTCTTGGTGGGGAAAGAGCCCAGGGTCTGACTGGTTGGTTCCCTCTCCTCCCCTTCATCTTCCTTCAGTTCTAATCATCAGGTTTGGCAGGAACAATGTAGTTTAAAGCTTGTTCCATCAGGTTACTGGATTAATTGATTCTTTTAGGTTTTATAAGAGTTTACTGGCCAAAGCATACATATCGTCATCTTTGGTCTTTTTTTTTTTTTTTTTTTTTTTTTTTTTTTTTTTTTTTGAGACAGAATCTCGCTCTGTCACCCTAGGTAAAGTGCAGTGGCATCATCGTAGCTCACTGTAACCTCAGACTCCTGGGCTCAAGCCATCCTCCTGCCTCAGCCTCATGAGTAGCTGGGACTATAGGTGCATGCTACGACACCCAGCTAGTTTTTCTATTTTTTGTAGAGATGGGGTGTCACTCTTGCTCAGGCTGGTCTTGAACTCCTGAACTCAAGTGATCCTCCCACCTCTGCCTCCCAGAATGCTAGGATTACAGGAGTGAGCCCTGCACTGGCCTTTGGTCATCTTTCTGCTCCTGCCTCTCCCTCTTCATTCCCTTGTCAACTTTATGACCTATCTCTCTTCTATAACTAGTTAAGATGCAGTCCTCCTACAGGCTGTCATGTAGGGGATTCTTAGGTTCCCTTGCATTACCCTATCTCTCTGCCTCACAAATCTGTCTTCTTTTCTGAGCTAGGGTCTTGTATTCACAAGTGCCCATTGCCCTCTGGACTAACTTTTCTCTTTCACCAGATTCCTAGCCTAGCCACTGGTCCTGCAGAACTTCCTCAACTCATTTCTGCCCTCTGCCCACAAATGCAATGTTTCCCCATAAAACAAGCTCCGGGATTCCAAAGCATCATAGCCAAGGTCCCGAGTGGGATTTTTTAAGTATGAGCTTGGATAGAGGAAGGAAGGGGAGAGGGACGGTATAGTACTGATCTCAGCAGAGGAGCCCAGGGTCTGGCCTGCCTGGGAAATTGGTGACTATCCCTCTCAACCATTCTTCCTTTGAAGAGTTGGATTGCAGGGGGAGAAATTCATCCCTCTTGTCCTTCTTTCTTCTCATTTAGGACTTCTCATCTTCTCTTGGCTCTGAACTATGCAATTTCTACATGACCATAGGAAGCAATCCAAAGCCAGAGGCCTGTGGATAGATAGGTCAGCTTTAATAGCACTTCAGTGTGAAACCCTTCCAGTTGTCTCAGAGCCACCTTCTGCCATCTGCCCAAGCCTAGAATGTCCATCTCTCCTACTTCCATTATACATACAAAATAATTGCCAACTTCCTTGCTTGTTTTGTCTTCCAAAATTGGCTGTCAGAGGGAAACAAGAAAATTATTCTAAGCTATGAGATTTCATTTCCTTAGAGTGATATACTGAACCAGGTGACATGTTCTGCATTTTTTTAAATTTCCCCTCCTGCTTTTCAGAGCCAGTACTGAACAAGCCATACCTTGGTGAAGATAAAGTTGAGAAAACACAATTTTCTCATCCTCTACTAGTAGATACGCAACAGGAACGGCCCCTGAAGTGACTCAGACTAGCAAATGTTATGACAGATGGTCACAATGCAGGTTACCACCTCCAGGGACTTTACTTGCCTTTAAAAATGCATAGCCATAACTTGTACTCAGGACCTCTCCTTTAGATGGCTGCTCCCTGGAATTTTCTCCTGCTTTAGATTTTTGTTTCATTTTTTATTGTCTTGATTTCCCACTAGCAGCCTTGCCCTAAAGCTTGAAAGAGTTTATGGCTCCTAAGGAGCTTCCATAAGACCTTTGACTATTTTTCTTCCCCCTTCAGTCAAGTGTTTTTAAAGTTAAGAATCAATTTGTCACTGCAAACATGCCCTGCCAGTCTGTCCCTGTGGTAGGTGGCTATTTTTTTTTTTTTATTTATTTTTTTTTTTTTTGTCGCACCTGTGGCATGATGGGTGGCTGGCTAATTTATGTAGTCTTTTTAGATTCTTAGCCTCTATGTCTAATTCTCTGAGTCCTTATTTCATCAGTGGGAAGTTAGTATAGGGGACCTAAATGAGGATCATTGCCAGAACTGCAGTAGTGAAGTGGCACTGAAATGAGGAAGGGACAGGACAGAATCACCCCCTCCCCAGACAGCTCTTGAATTGGTCCTTGCTCTCACTAACAAGGCAGAGCATTTGCTTATCCTGAAGCTTCTCCAGTAGTCAGGAGGAATGTCACTTCCCTTGTTACTACTGCCAGCCATGTGGTTACTCTCCCCTGATCTTTGTCTTCCAGACTCATCTGGACCAGAACCAGACATCACAGAAAGTGTCACCTAGCCCTTCTTAACGGGCTTTTCTAGGAGCCTAAGGGAGGACACTTTCAGAAAGAAGCTGAGAGTGTGTCTTGGACTCTTCTGAGTGAAAACAGGACTCAGGCTTCCCATCTCACTCCAAAGACACAGCAAGCTGCTAGATACCCAAGGCCATAGAGAAAGGGGTCAGAACCAGGTCTTCTAGTCTGCACACTTCCTGCCTCATTCCCTTAAAAGAAAGCTTGCTTAGAGTTGAAAAGTTTGAGAAAGCCTTTCATACCACTAGGGAGCTTTAAAAAAAAGTCATACCTCTTTTACTTATTCTTTCCCTGTTGGTTGTACACCCCCCCATCTGGCTTCCTTCAGCCTCCACTCCTCTCCTTGGCCCTGAGCACTAGACCATGGACTACAGGTAGTGGTTAAAGAGGAGTTGAGCTAATTGAGCCTCACCTTGTGCCTTCCATCCCTGCTCTGTTCTCAGCTCCTTTCTTCACACTTGATCTTAGCCAAAAGGCCAAGAAGCAATCTGGCTTCTTTTCTTTTCTTTTCTTTTCTTTTCTTTTCTTTTCTTTTCTTTTCTTTTCTTTTCTTTTCTTTTCTTTTCTTTTCTTTTCTTTTCTTTCTTTCTTTCTTTTTCTTTCTTTCTTTCTTTCTTTCTTATTTTTTTTTTTTTTATGGCAGAGAAAGAGCTTTATTTGATATAGCACTAAGTGAGGAAACAGGAGAAATTTCTCAAATCTGCCTCCCCAAGAATTTGGGAGACATGGTTTTTAAGGATAGTTTGGTAGGCAAGGGATTAGGTAATCAGGTTTAACTGGGGCAAAATTATTGGAATGTAGAAATCATCTTCTTGTGTTTCTGCAGTTGCTGGGGTCACAATTCCAGCTGAGTTCCTTTCTTGGCATGGACTGCTGGTCTGGGCAGGATAATGCAGGGCCTGGAAGATACCTGAATCGCTATTTTGAGAAGGATTTTTTGTTATCTTTTCTTCTTTATGTTCTGAAATTTGCTGGGGAATGCTATTGAAACCACTAGCAATGGCATAATCCTCTGCTGTCTGTCTCATGAGCTCTTCAGAAGAGACATCAAGACTTTGCTGAAGACTGACTATACGTGATAACTGAGAATCTGTCACAGCATGAGAGCATTTCTTTTCAACTTGTCAACTGCATTAATGTTTGCTCCATTCTTTACTAAAAATTCCACCATTTTCCTCTCTTTTCACTTACAGCAAGTAAAAGTGGTATGAGATGACTCTTGTTTGGGGGATGGATAAATGTACTGTTTGAGAGCAGTTTTCTGCTATTGATACATTCTGGTGATAAACAACACAGTGAAGAACAGTGTTGCCATAGACATCCCTAGTATAGAGACTGGCACCACCTTCCAGCAGAACAGTTACACATTCCTCCTCCTGGCATTGGATGGCCTTCATCAGAGGAGTTCTCTTTTTGCTATCAAACAAGTTAAGTTGGCACTTTCTGTTTACCAGGAGTCTCACCACTTCTGCCTGGCCAGTGGCACAGGCCAAATGTAGAGCGGTCCCTTTCAGAAACATGAGTCTTCCTCTTCAAGAACACAGAACCATCTGCCCACATCACAGTTTCCCTTTAAAGTCTCTCAGTAAAGAACACATACGGCATAGATGTACTGGGTGCTGGTCAGGTAGGGGGCGGGGGCTGAGTAAACCCACAGCTAATAGAGACGGGGCGCACTCTATGTGGGAAGGACATGCTTGTGGCCCTGGGTTGAGCGAGGCAAATGCATTTCATTTAACCAAAATGTTTGTACCCCATAACATCCACCACGAAGCCTGAGGAAGAGGCCATGAATACATGGATGACCATCCTCTTGCTGTTCCTTGAACAGACCCTTTCCCCAACTCCCCCCCACAACCCTTACAGCCTCAGTGCTGAAGACCGCCAGGATGTGGCTCCCTCCCACTGGGTCTGCAGATTCTTTTTTGTTGCCGGGGCTAGGGTGCCGCCCAAATCAGCCTAGCTCACAGTGACCTCAAACTCCTGGGCTCAAGCAATCCTCCTGCCTCAGCCTCCCAAGTAGCTGGGACTATAGGCATGCGCCACCATGTCCGGCTAATTTTTTCCTATATATATTTTTAGTTGGCCAATTAATTTCTTCCTATTTTTAGTAGAGACAGTGTCTCACCCTTGCTCAGGCTGGTTTCAAACTCCTGACCTTGAGCAATCCGCCCACCTTGGCCTCCCAGAGTGTTAGGATTACAAGTGTGAGCCACCATGCCCTCCCTTCCCCCCCCCCCCCCCCCCCCGCCCCATCCACAGATTCTTTTCTTGATTTTTTTTTTAACCAATCCTAGAGACAGATAGTTCCTTTCTTTGTTTGGGAGATACAGTCTCACTCTGTTGCCCAGGCTAGAGTGCCATGGCATCAGCCTAGCTCACAGCAACCTCAAACTCCTGGAGGCTCAAGTAATCCTGCTGCCTCAGCCTCCCGTGTATGCCTCAGCCTCCCGTGTAGCTGGGACTACAGGCATGCACCACCATGCCCAGCTAATTTTTTCTATATATATTTATGTTCAGCTAATTTCTTTCTATTTTTAGTAGAGATGGAGTCTTACTCTGGCTGGTCTCGAACTCCTGAGCTCAAACGATCCATCCACCTCAGCCTCCCAGAGTGCTAGGATTACAGGCATGAGCCCCGGCGCCCTGCCAGACAGTTCCTTTCTTGATTCACTGCCCTCCAGCACCACCCATCCTGGTAGATGGAGTGCTTGACCATAACCGTGCTCTATCTACATCCTGAACCACCAAGTAGACAACAAAAGAAGACTTCCTTTGGTTTCTGAGGCTCCCCTGCACCACACTGAGAGGCTCCTTAAAGGTGCTAGCCCCTGAGATAGATATCCTTACCAAAATCTCCCCCCTTCTTTTATGACTTCCTTCCCATCCCCAAATCATTATTTTCCAGTAATATTGTACATTGTATACACAGGAAGGAAATATATTATTTCTTTTTTTTAATTTCATAACCAGTCTGCTTAGATTCCAGTCTTCCTAGCTATGTCATATATGCTTTTGTTGATATGCTCTTTCTGCTCTCTTTATTGACAGGGGTGGGGAGGCTCCTAAGGCAGATTAGAGGACCCTCCCTGCCCCACTACAGCCTCCCACAAACCTACATCCCTTTCATAGTAGAACTGATTTCTCTATTTTTCTGTTTGCACGCATACAGACATAAATCCCGACCCACCCACCACCCCAGGGTGGTGACGCAGCAGGAATGAGCTTAGGTGGCTGCTGGCCAACATTCCCACCCTCTGCACCAATTGAATTGTCTCTCTTTGGGGTAAAGTCCTATCCCAGAATGAGAAAAGGCTGGGGAGAGTAGGGCAGGTTAAGGTAGCTTATGTCCTTTGTAGATTCAGGTTTGAATCATAGCTACTAGGGTTTATTTTATTTTTTTAATGGGGGGCTAGTAGCACAGAGATATCTCACTAGCATTAACTACTGGTGACTGAGGTTTTTAGCTATAAGAAGTGGCTGTGAGCACTAGTTTCATTGACTTTACCTTAGGGCACTTGTTCTCAGAATCTGGTCCAGGACCAGCGATATCAGCATCACTATCATCTGGGAACTTGTTAGAAATGCACATTCTTGGGCCCCATCCCAGACCTGCTGAGTCAGAAACTCTGGGGGTAGGTTTTAGCAAGCACTCCAGGTGATTCTAATGCACACTAAAGTTTGGAAACCATTGCCTTGGGGGCAAGCTGGGAAATTCTTACAGGGTGTCGAGAATATTTTAAATACCATCCTCTGCCTTAGCACTAACATTTTTCTATTTCTTCCAGTCCCTCCCTTCTTACCCTTTAAAATAACCATCGCATCACTGATCTCAGAATCTAGGTTTGTCTTTCTTCTAGTCTTTGCCCTAAAACCTATCCCTGTGTTGGTCTGGACAGGAGTTGTCCCATATTCCCTTGCAGACTGGTCACTCCACATTCTTTGTTACATTCAGGACCAGCTGGAGCTTTAGCTGTCCCGTTCCTCCCGTACACACACACACACCTTTCAGGCAGGGAGGAGATGAGCCCCTAGCCCATTTGTGGAGGCTGCTGCATCCTGACATAGTATCTATTGAAAAGAAAGCAGTGTATATCTATGATTATATCTCTGTTCATCTATATATTATTTTTGACATGTAGCAACACCTCTCCATCTTATCAAGGAACTTGACTCTGGGTCTGGGTCTCGCCAGTCCTCAGTGGTGGACTTTGACAGGTAGGAGGATGCAGTGCTACAGGCTATTTTGTTACAAAACTGTCTTCCCTTGTCCCCTCCACCTGATTCAGCATGATCCCTGTGAGCAGGCTCTCACAATCTCCTGGGATGGGGCTGAGGCAGGGGCTTCGCTCTATTCTCCCTAACCATCCCTTCTACCTTCCCCCTTGCCACTTAGCAATTATCCCTCCAGCCATGCCTTCTCCCTCCCTCCCTTGCCCTGGCATATATTGTGCCTTATTTATGCTGCAAATATGACATTAAACTATCAAGAGAACCACTGTTATGTCTGATGCTTCACTACTCTGATCTACAAGTCCTATTGTCCACTCTTCTGGGAACTCACTGGGTTTTCATGTCTGTCATCTCCCTCACTCTCCCATTTTGTAGGACAGAAGGAACATGGATTCTTGACCCTACTTCTTAATATAGGGGAGACACAGCCTAAAGAAGGTGAATGATTTATATAAATTACAAAGCATGACCGAAGGCGCAGGGACCAGAGCTCTGATCTGTGGACTGCCTTGGAGACAAGGGCCCTTGGCATCAGGAGAGCACTCACCAGAGAACAAAAGAGGCAGCAGGTGCTTCTTAGTTTTCCCAGTAGGAGAGAAATTATTTTAAAAGCTTTTTGTGGCTGGTGTTTGGTAGACAATTGACACAAATAGAGAGCCTTGGCCTGTTTAGGGGAAAGGCAGCAGTAGTCTTCATTGTGTTGTGGTCAGGAGCACATGGGGGTCCAGAGAAAGGTAAGAAAGGAGGTTGCTGAAAGCCAGCACCAAAGCCAAGATTGAGAGGTTTTAAAGGTGGGAATGCACTCTGAAGGCAGGGCAGTTTACCGGGTTAGAGGAAGGAACGCATTCCAACTGCTAACCAAAGGAGAGGACAGCCACCTCCATCCTGGGTATAGGAAACCTGCTAGACCAATCCCTTTCTGAATGCAGCCTCAACTCAGATCCACTTGTAATTGGCAATGAGGGAAATATTAGGAGGAGCACCAGCAGGGTGGCAAACCTTCTCTGCCTGCTGCGTCCTAGATGGAATGCTAGAATGCTGCCATGCTCACAGCCACCTCTATAGCAGGAGTAGCGGCTTCATTTTACAGATGATGAACTAAGGTTTAGCTAAGTCACACAGCAAAGTGCAAGAGCTAGGATTAAAACTGAGTTCTGTCTGGCCCACAGCCACTCTTTGCAATGCCCCACCCATCCTCACAACCCTGCTGCACTGCACCTCTGTCAGATAGGAACAGACAAGGACCATGGTGGGATGCAGGGAGCCACTTCCCACAGAACCACCTACCAATGGACTTGATACTCCCTTTGAAGAAGCAGTTAACTACAAGATGAATGTCAGGTTCTGTGCCTGAAACCAACCATGAGACAAAGCTTACGAAAAGGTTCACCCTGTGCTCATTTCAGCAGCACATATACTACAATTGGAATGATACAGAGAAGATTAGCATGGTCCCTGCGCAAGGATGACATACCAATTTGTGAAGCGTTCCATATTAAAAAAGGTTTACCCTAGCTTAGACTCCATTAATAAAAATATAGTATCTGGAACACTCAGACCAAAACCTGCTCTAATCTATATGTCTAATGCAGGGGTCCTCAAACTTTTTAAACCGGGGGCTGGTTCACTGTCCCTCAGACTGTTGGAGGGCTGTTGGAGAGTGTGGCTATTGTGCACATTCCACACATGCGCACTGTGGGCCCGGGACCAGTTGGCTGCTAAGCAGGACAGGCAGCAGCAGCAAAAACACCCAGCGGACTGGATAAATGTCCTCGGTGAGCCACAGTTTGAGGAGGCCTGGTATAAGTTGGTTCTTAGATGCTTTGTTTTAAAGGAGGGGGTACTTCCCCTTGACCAAAAAAGACTATGGAGTGGAAGAATGAAATCTGTCTTCAAACATGAAAGAGATGAGAAATGTTCTGTGAGTTTTAATGGCACAAACTAAGACCCTTGATAGAATCCACAGGGAGATCAAAGCCCCTCAGCACAGGATAAATCTGCCCAAAGACTGTCTCAGGAGATGGTAAGTTCCCCAGGACAGGGGTGTACAAGGTAATCACAGCTAACGTTTCGAGGATACTTGCTCTATGCCAGATCCTGTGCTGAATGGATTATAAAAAGTATCTCAAATAATGCTCACCCTAGGATGTAGTTCCTTTTCATGTGCCCATGTTTTAGGTGAGGAAACTGCAGTTTAGAGAGGAAGATAGCTTGCTCAGGGCTGAGTTAACATCATGGTACCTCTTCAGCACAGGCTAGAGAACCACATTGTGGGGGTGCTCAGAAAGGGATTCCAGGATTTTGTAATTCTGGAAATTGTATCAGATGACTTTGAAGGGCCCCTCCCTGAGAAGTAGTGATTCTGATTTTTCCTAAGGCAGGATTCTAGTCTGCCCCAGTATGTAAGAGCCAAAGCCAGGCAGAGGCTGTGGTGACTACAGGGAAGTGGGACAAAATTATGGGTCCAATCCCACAGTATCCTGTCCTTTCAGAACTCTTGGGAGTCAGGGTCTTAGGATCTCTACTCAGCATCACCCTCCCAGGTTCCTCTTGAAAGAGCTCTCTTCTAAAAAAAGGAAATGGCCAGCGCTGGCAGTGAGAAGTTGTGGCCACAGGGTGGCAGCAGTGCTTCAGCTGTGGAGGGCAACTCCATAGGTCCAGACCAGTGTTTTCTGGTGAATATGGGGGTCTACAAAGATTTGAAGCCACCCCCATTCTCTGTGGGATCCAAAACCCTTTAGTCTCCTTCTATATCTTACTTTTCTATCCACAAGCAAATCTTGGAGCAGTGATTCCATTTTTAACCCTCCAAGAGGCACCAAGCAGGGAAAGGGCGGTGTGATCTCGACCACCAGCCCCAGCCAGGGAAGGACCAGGCTATGTCATGCTGGCTAATTTTAACACTGGCTCTTCCCTCTCTCGTTCTGTTCTAGAAAAAAATACCTAACCCCACCAGACAAGAATTTGTGCTTTAGTCTACAAGTTAGGAAAGCAGGGCGGTGATAAATTGAAGTTCCCCAACCTGTTGAAAAATTGGGGGTTCTTATAAAGGCTCCCCAGGGCCTGGCTGTGACAAAGCATCTGCAATTAATGATGCTTCTTAAGCTCTGGAGACAGGATTTATGCATCTAATAAAGTCTATAACCTCAGGCTTAGGGGCTGGGGGCCGGAGGCTGAGAGGAGGAAGTCCCGGGTGGTCATGGGAGGGGATCCCAGGAGGCTCCTAATGGAGCTGTGCATTTCCATTGCCTGCTCTAGATTCCCCCTCAGGCTGCTGTTGGGGGTGGAGGACAGGGGGGACAGCAGGTATAAGAGGCTGGTGTGGCTGTAGGAAGGCGGATGGCAGCATGGATTCCAGGCAGGCTGCTGTGTTGCTGGTGCTGCTGTTAATACACTGGAGCCACGCTGGAAGACTGGGGGGCCAGGATGAAGGAGACCAGATCTTCATGGTAAGTGATGCCCCATCCCCATATCACCATTTTCCTCTACCTGAGACTTGTATTCTTGGTTCAGATACTCTCTCTGGCTGCCAAGGTCTTCACTAGGTCGGAAAATCCTACAATTTACCCCTGGAAGCCACTCCCTTCCCCTTGTGACTTAAGTTTCCAGGGCATTTGCCCATCTTCTTTCCCGGATACCCCCTTGCCACAGGAGGAAGACAACAGACCCCGCCCACCAAAGGATGCCCAGACCCCTGGGTCACTCTTGCGCTCCCTGCTCCAGGCCATGGAGAGACCTGGCCGGAGCCCAGCTTTCCTGTTTCAACCCCAGAGGTAAGTCTGAAAAGGACACTAGCATGGCTGCGGGTAGAAAGGGCAGGGGACAGAGGAAGAGAAGGAAGGGGGCTTGGGAAGGGAGAGATGTAGGGGAGCTATATCTGAGCACAAATCTCTCCTAAGGTTTGGCAGAAATACCCAGGGGACCTGGAGCAATGCACGCCTGAGTCCCCGGGCTGGAGAAGGGCTGAGCTCCCAGTTCTGGAGCCTGGCTGCCCCTCAACGCTTTGGGAAGAAATGACATGTCATCCTCGATGTGTTTGCATGCAAGGCCCACACCCCAAAGTGCCATGTGTGCCCCCCCCCAAATAAAGCTGTCTGGCTTCTGAATCCACGTGTGTCTGTGCCTTCAAAGGGCTGGGAAGGAACCCAAGGACAAGACCACCCCCCTCCATCTCTGCCAAACCAAACTCTCCAGGAACACAGCTGACAGGGTTCACATTCACTGCACCCAGCCTCCTGCCACCAGAAAGGAAAACACATGAATATGCAGGGCGTGAGGTGGGGGGACAGCAAAGGAGCCAAAGGAGTTACAGTGGAAAGTAACGTGGTGCTGACCTCCTTTGCCGTCCACACTACTCAGGGAAACAGAGCAGGGTTTAAGAATCCAAGGAGCAGCATGTTTATTCTGGGCTCTAGCAGAGAACCTGCAATTTCATTCCCACTCATCATCAGCAACAAAATGAGGATGGATCCTGGGCTGGCTGAGGCCCTGTGGTCCCTGGCTCTTCGCCCTTTGCCTTCCTCAGCCTCAAGGCAGGCAGTCTGTCAGAGGTAGAGATGGCACCTCCAGTGGGTACCAGAGCTGGGCAGATGCATGGGCCCCGAGGAAGAGCAGGGAGCAAAGGGTGCGCATCCATAAGTCCAGCTGGGGCTTTACTTGCTGCCCGCCATGATCTTGAGGTACTGCAGGGCACGGCGCGCAGCCTCACCACGGGCTGCCTCCCTGGTGGTTGCAGAACCATGACAAACGGTGGCTGGCTGTGTGGATAGTTCCACCAGGCACTGGCAGAGCCCACTCAGGCTCAGCTCTTCTAGAGACCAAGAGAGAGGAGGGAGGCAGTGGTGGTTGGGGAGGTAGTCCGAACAGGGGTGCATTCACATCACCATCATCCCCTCCTGACCCTCTTGTACTTGCTCAGGTCCAGTCCCACCATCCCCCGGCTCCCCAACTAGCCATACCAATATCCAGGTAGCTGACGTGGAAGGCTTGCTCCTCAGAGAGCTCACTGAGGACGCTGCAGCACGCAGGGCCCAGAGCACCCAGGGAGCCCAGGGAACAACTGCGGAGGGACAAGATCTTCTCTCCCACTGAATTTCGCAGAGAATCCCAAGTGCAGCCCGGGCCCCGATTCCGTAGTCCATCCAGGCGGGAGCCCACACCCTGACAAGATGGGGACAGTGAGAAAGTTGCAGCCAGAGGCTGTGGGACCCAGGCATTTAGACATTCAATGTCCAAAGACAGAAAAGCCCAAAGAATGCTTCTTCCAGCTTGCCTCCCCCCAGTCAATTCCTGCATGGCCCCTTCCAACCATGGCCAGGCAGCCTTCTTCATCCCAGTAAAAGAAGCCAACAGGGCCCTTGCCATGGGCCAGCTCAGCAGGTGGCCCTGCAGTCAAGGCTGAGGAGGGCCCAAGGAATCCTGGGTCTGTCAGGAAAACTGGGGTGGAAACAGGCATGGGACCCGGAGAGGCTCACTCCAGAGTCACAGACACAAGTCCCCAGTACCCTACACTGGCATGGAGGATGGCCCACACACTCACGATGGAGAAGTGGTCATCATCAGGCTCTGCTTCGTTGCCATCCCGGGCATCCAGAGGCACTGTGTGCACTCGAAGCAGCATTTTAGCTGCCGCGTTACGCTTTGCCAGTTTTTTAGAAGTGCCACTGCCTGTGTGTGGGGAGAGAGTTGCTAGATTACGATTCCCAATAGACCCAGTGCTTCCCACTCACATCATACTCGGATTGAGGGGCCCTCCTGAGGATTTCAATGGAAAGGGGAGCTCAGGACTTGCCCATGCACCTGAGAACCTAGTCAGCCGGAAAGGAAGGGGACAGACAGGGTACAAAGCAGCAGCTCAGAGGGAGGCGCTGAGCCAGGGGTCGTGGAGCAAGGAGAGCAGGGGTGGGGCAGAGTGAGACTCAAAGCTGCCTGATGGCCGAGCTGGAGTGCTTCAGGGTAGGAGCTGTGACAACCCCCATCTGCCCGATTACCAATCTCAATGAAACGCTCCACTCGGCAGGTCATGGTGAATTCTTTGCGGTGGGCTGGCCCGGACTCCTGGGTCACTGTGTACTCCGGTAGTCGCCAGCCTTTCTGCACCACCAGCTCCTTGGAAGGGAGACAGGGTGCATAAGGCTGAGTGAGAAAAGGCTCCTCTTACCCACACCAGCACCCACCCACTCGCCCTCCCACCCCAGGAGCCTCAGAGTCTAGGTGAGAGGAAAGACAGGGGGTGAAAGGGCCCGAGTATTGGGTAAATGCCCTCCCACCCCCCAACACACATAACCTTCCCTCATGGCCCCTGGTTCAAAGGAAGATAGGCATGATGGGAAATGAGGATGGGGCACACCTGCAGAGCACCAACGGGGTTGCACTCAGACTGTTGGGGAGAGACAGGGGGCTGCATCTCCATGGGGGGGTTCCTGAAGGAAAAAGGGCCCAGGGCCAAAGTCGAGGGGAATGGTTCCTTCTGAGGCTGTCTGTGAGCCCGAGGCCTAAGCACTGCTTTAGTTTCTCCTGCTATCACCTCCTGATTCCCCACCAAGCAGGCAGCTGTCTGTCTAGCCTGCTTCCTCCCCCTCCCACTCAAGGGAGGCCTCCCCTCAGTCCCAGGCCCACTTCTATTCTGAAATGATTGGCACCATCTCGCCAGGATGGTGGGAGCAGGGCCATAGAGCAATCCCCAGAAGCACCAAATGGGATGCAAACACAGGACCATCGTGTGGCCAACTCAGAAGAAAATGGGGCTTGCAAGACCTTTAAACATGGCTGAACATCATTCATGTGGCTACTTAAAAATCATAAATTATCTCCTATCCCAAGAGTTTACCAGCTGGTACAAATTCTTCAAGCTCTGGTCCCCAACTATTCTATTCTGTTTATGCTCAGACTTCCTCATGCCTGACCAGCCCGGATCCAAGGGCTGAGGGGCCAGGAGCCAGGACCCCTTCCTTGCCCCCTCAGGCAGTCAGGGGACACAAGATACCTGGTTAGGACAGCAGATGGAACAGGAGTAGCAGCTGCTACAGCAGTAAAAACTGGAACGTCCTCAGGCAGTGAAGAGTCTAGGGGAGAAAAAGAACTTCCCGAGGGGAAGGGAGCCTTTGATTCACACTCACGTGTAGGGGGAATAGAGGGGTGGGGGACCCAGGTCCTCCTGACCCGCCATGGGCTAAGAGAACTCCTTCCCAATTGAGCCAAAAGACTCAGGGAATGTCAACCAATAGCTTCCTCCTGGAATCATTTGCTGCCAAACAGAAAAGGGGGTTTCTTTGTACCCAAGAACCATGGTAGCAACAAACTCCAACCCAAGCGTGGCAGAGGGAAGGACATCTTTCTGGGAAGAGGAAGCATGTTGGAGACCAACTCTAGCCTCAGTCTCCACCCATTCCCTCCCCAACCCGGGCACAAACTACAGCCACAACCCCTCAGTGTGGCTAGCCATTCCCCCCACAGTTCTTCACACAGCAGATTCCCTAGAAGCACCCTGTTTGGGTCCAGAGGAAATTCTCAGTAAGAGGCCAGGTCAGGGTGGCTAAGAGTCACCAGGCCAGCCCTAGGGGAAGAAGGGGTGGTGCAGGGGCCTGGGTTCCTGGCAGGGCTTCTAGGATGCCTTGGCTGTTCCTCCCTCACCTGCTGTCCTCCAGGGCCGGTTCCAGCATGCTCCCCCCTTTGAGGTGTTTGAGGGCCACCTCAGCTGCCTTGTGCTTGGCTGCCTTCTTGCTGGGGCCCTGACCTGAGAGAGGGGGTGTGGGCAATACTGGAGGTCACTGGAAGGACAGAAGAGAAACCAGAACCCCACAGCCTCTCTCCTTGCAGCCAGAGAGAGTCAACCAAGCCCCCTGTGACCAACCTCCCCCCACCAAAGACTGGAAGTGTTTCACTGATTGCTGGAAAGAAGGGCCCTTATCTTTCCATTAGCTCCCAGAATCAAGCCATGCCAGGCAGCACTCCTGAGTTCAAACACCTTAGGTAGAGATTCTATCTCTGCCTTACTTTCCTTTGCAAGGCACTTTCTTTTCCCTCAATAAATAGAGATAGCTAAAAAAAAAAAAAAAAAAAAAAAAAAAAAAAAGAGCAGGTAGGCTCTGGAGTCAAAGCCCTGCTCTGCCACTTACTAGGCATGTGATCTTTTGTTTGTTTTTTTGTGTTTTTTTGGGACAGAGTCTCACTCTGTTGCCCGGGCTAGAGTGAGTGCCGTGGCATCAGCCTAGCTCACAGCAACCTCAAACCCCTGGGCTCAAGCAATCCTGCTGCCTCAGCCTCCCAAGTAGTTGGGACTACAGGCATGCACCACCATGCCCAGCTAATTTTTTCTATATATTTTAGTTGGCCAATTAATTTCTTTCTATTTTTTAGTAGAGCTGGGGTCTCGCCCTTGCTCAGGCTGGTTTCGAACTCCTAAGCTCAAACAATCCGACCACCTCAGCCTCCCAGAGTGCTAGGATTACAGGCGTGAGCCACCGCGCCCGGCCTGGATGTGATCTTGCAGGAGCCATTTACTATCTCTGATGCTCAGTTTCCTCATATTCAACATGTGGATACTACCACCTACATCACTGGTTAGACTGAGGTTTAAGATTAAATGGGAATTTGGTTAAGCACCTGGAACAGGGTCCAGCACAACAAGCATTCACTTCCCCAAATACTCCACTGAGATTTCAGTTTATCTCCTCTTACTTTTCCTCTGCGGTGATGAGGATCTGCCAGATCACTGTGGCAGTCCTGCTCGCTCCTCTAGCTCTCCCAAATCCTACCCACCTTCTCACAGCCCTGTTCTCCCAATCCAGTCAGTAGCTTTTCCCCTGAAATCTCTCCTTCCCTCACTGGCCTTGGAGAAGACTGTGAAGAGAGAGACTCCAATAAACAAAGCCACGGGGCCCTGTGAACGCACACCCCGGCTAGGCTGACCAAGCCTTCCTCACCAGTGCAGCTGGTGTCGCCAACGGTGACCCGGAAGGTGAAATTAGGCTGGTGAGCTTGGCCCTCGGCTTTGAGAAGGTCGTACACGGGCGTCTTCCCTATTCTGGTCCCATACTCCTGCAGAAGGCTGATCGGGGTCTTGCCCGGGTTGGCGGCCAGCATTTGCTCTATACTGGGGGAAGGGGCACAGACCCACATCACACCTCCCCTTTCTGCACCCACTTGGCCAAGCACTGCCATACTAGACCTAGGCACATTAGTGGAACACAGGGTCCAGGGGACCCCAGGCAATATAGCATCCACTGGCTGGGGTCCAAGTGGAGGCGCAGTTTGGGAAAGCAGGGTCCACTACCCCAAGGCAAGTAGGGAATGCACTGTTCTGTTCCTGTCTCAGTTAAGGCGGGGGATCCTGTGCCCCAGTGCAAGGTGAAAGTGCATGCCCCCTGACACAATGCAGGCCAGGAACCCAGTACCCACCAAATGCACTGAACATGGGGGCATAAAAGCCCAGTGCTTCAGTGCAGCCTGGGAACCGGGCCAACTCCAAACTATTCAAAGCTGAAGGCAGTAGCCACAGCCCCGGTGCATGCCGGGAACCACTGCCCACTACCCCAGTGCTTGCTGGGAACACCCCCCAGGCCAGGTGCATGCTGGGGCCGCGCAGCTACCCTCTCCGCACCGCCCCACGTTTTTCGCCCTGCAGGTACCAGTACGAGGCGGCTCACCTAGGCAGCCCGCAGCCCGTGGTAGTGCCGGAGCCTTGCTCCTCTTCACTCATTCCCTCCTCCGTCCCTGCGGGCGCCACAGTGACTGTAGCCTCCACGCGCCCCAGTACACCGCCAACGAGCTAGGGCCGGGACCAAGCCCGGAGTCGCGGCCGGTCGGGCCCGCCGCGGGGCATGCTGGGACATGGAGTCCCGCGCCCACCCTCCTTCGTAGGTCTCCATCAGGAGCAGTGCTATCCGCCCCATAACCCTCCGCGCGCTTGGCCCGTGCCGCTGCAATGCCTTCTGGGAGGAGCGGGACCCTCCGCTGTCGCTTCCAGAGCGAAAGCTGTTTTTTTCGTTTTTTAATTTCGTCCCGCCTCCTTCCTTCCGCACCTCCCCTCTCCCGGGACGTGAGGCCGTAGGCTTGCGTGCTAGGAGAGAGGGAAGCGGCTTGGGGGGTGGCAAGGGCTAACTCGAGCACCGGGCCTTTTGAATCCCAAGAAAACTACAGAACCCAGGAGCTCGCGCACCATCTTTGTCGCAGCTGGAGGGGCAGTGTCAACACGCACGAGAAGCTTCGCAGTGTAATTGGTTACTCCGATTGCGTCTTTCTCCTGGCGCAATGAGATTGGTTACTTCGCCTCAAGGAGCGGGGACAAGGAAGAAGCCGCCTCCTTGGCCACGCCTCTTTCTTAAGGGAAGGTTGTGATTGGTCCGGGGAGGCGCTGTCGGATCCTGGCTCCTTGTGGTCTGGGAGGATGGAACTCACCTAGACGTGGGAGGGGACTGTTATGTCCCAGCAGGGCGCTGGGGTCATTGTAGGTCCGTGCCTAACTTAAACAGTTCCTCCTCAACTCCCATCCTAAGCTCTTAGCCCTTGGGCCTCCGTGTCACAGAACCTGCTTCCGTTTCCTAGGTTGTCCTTCACCTCCCTTCAGGTTTTGCTTCTCTTCTAAAGGCTTGTTAGAATGGCCCTAGTGATTCTCTCTTTAACTGCCTAGGGAATCAGGGCCTGAGAATCAGGCCGTAGTGGGACGACAAGATTAGAAGGACTAAAGCACCTGATAGTGTCATTCATTCACTCTGCCGTGAGTCTTGGGTCCCTCTGCTGAAGAGAGCAAGAAAGGAGTCTGGTCTCCTAAGACTAATCAACTGACTAATCTGGGTGCAGAGCAGACATGTATTTTTGGGTCCCAGAGCCCCATTCTCCCCTCCTCAAAGTAACGCAACCACTGGGCTGAAAGATATAGGGGAAATCTTGTGACCTTGGAAAGAGAGACAGAGATCACCAAAAAAAGTGATTTTAATGAGTGTTTTGAGAATGGGTCAAGGAAGAGATGTCTTGCTCTGAGCCAGGATTGGAGGTCCAGAGGAATCTTGGAATGACAATGAGGGGTCATGCAGGAACACTGGAGGAGGAGTGGGCCTAGAGCTGAGCGAATTCCAATTGGGTGAAGTTGGAGTAGTGACAATTAGGGGAAAGAGAGCTGGCAAGATCAGTATGACAGGGGAGCAATGCCAGAGCGCTGGGGATCCCATCTGAGGGGCTGCTCTCTCAGGGTGTAGGAAGGAGTCTGTAAGACTGCTCACAGGGGGTTCCTACGGAATTAGCATAAGGCCCAAGGTGGGACTTCCACAAGAAACAGCCAGCAGGGAGGCGTGGGGCCCAGGCGGGCCAGGGACAAGCCTGGAGAGCGCCCATGGCAGCAGCGGGCTCCTTTAAGAGGCCGGCGGCTCCAGCGCAGCATCCTCCACTCAGGGCGTGTCCGTCCCGGGGGGCCAGGGGCGGGGGCCCTGGTAGGAGCGGGAGTTCAAGCCGAGTGGGGACAAGCTAGGGGTCGGGGGGTGGGGGCAGAAAGCCGGGGCTGACACCCGTGCACCCGGACACCGCCCGAGCATCGCCTGTGACAGCGCCCTGGGTCCGGTGGAGGGCAGCGGGGGGAGGAGGGAAGGAGGAGGAGAAGGAGGAGGAGGCGGGAGCAGCATCCGGAGCGGAGCTGCAGCAGCGCCGCCTTTTGTGCTGCGGCCGCGGAGCCCCCGAGGTGAGAGCCTGGCCGAGTTGTGGGGGGCGGGGGGCAGGGATGGGTCCGGGTCCTGGGATCCGGGTGTGAAGGGAGGGTCGGGATGCAGATGTGGGCTGATTGGGGGAGGTGGCGCGGGGATGCTGAGGCTGTGGGGATGGAGAGACTGGGAACCTGGACCCGACGCTTGTGGGGCTGGGAAGAAGGGGAACGGAGCTGAGGGATGCCGCGGCCCAGCTCGGAGATGAAGGGCCTCCAGGGCTGGAAAGGACTGTATTGGGGTGGGGGGTGGGGTAATTGGGGGACAGACTTAAAGGACAGAGAGCAAGAGAACATCCTCTTCTCCTCCCACTCATCCTCAAGAATGGAGAGAGGGAAAGGAGGAGGGAGAGTTTTGGCCCCTCCAGGAAAGGAAAGGAAGGGCAAGGCCTGGTGTACCCACCTTCTCCCTCTCCCCCACCCCACCCCCACACGTACTTAGCAGGCTGGACATGAAGATTACAAGCAGAGAGCACCTGTTCCTGGATACCCAGGCGCTGGGGTCCCCTCCCCTTCCAGCTGTGATGCTCCTAATCCCCTCCAGCTGTGGCATTCCCTTTCTCCATCCAGCTGTTGCATCCTCCCCTCCCCCACACATATGTGGCTTCCTCCCTTCTCTGTCCATAGCCTCTGGCTCCCCTAACCCTCTCCTGGCCAGGCCCTAAAACGACCTCCTACCTTTCCCACACTCCTCAAACTCCTTGGCTTAAAAATAAGCAAGAATCCTTTCCACAGAGTTGAGACTTGCTGATTACCCTGCCCTTGGCTGAGGGGAGGGAAAAGAAGGAATCAAGGCTCTGTAGACAGTGGGAGGAAATAGTGAGGTGTTCTTAGAAGGAAGAATCCCACCTTTTAGCTCCCTCATCTGCTAACTTTTGGGGAAGAAAGTAGGTGAGTGGCCTTCAGTCAGGAGGGCGTGCACATGAGGTCCCCTCACCCCTCCCAGAGTCCCCTCCAGCCACAGTCAGGGCCTCCCTCTAAGCACCATTTCCCTTAAAACTCTCAGGGCCAGCTCCACTGCTCAGGGAGCTCTGGCTTTCACCAGAGGGTCATACCAAGCTAAAGCAGACGGGGTTCAGGAAGGAAAGGGCCTGAGTGTCCCCTGAGTCCTCCTGCCCAGGCACTGAAGTTTCCCTGAGTGTTAGGGCCCTGTTCCCTCCTAGCTCATACTTAAGGGTGAAGAAGGGTCTGCCTTCCCAAGCCCACCATCCAGTCCCTCACACTGTTGATTGCAGTGATGCTGGGAAGACTCCAACTCCTAGCACACATGAAATCACACAACTAAACATCTGTCCCTTAGTGAAACCCAGTCATGGACAGAGGCCAGAAGTTTAAGTTAGTAAGTGGCTCAGGATATCCTAGGATTCCTTACAGCTGATGATGGCAGAACTCTTCTAAAACCAATTGCTGTTCCCCTGTCCTTCCCATGGCAGTGATAATATGGCAGAGTCTGGCTCTGCCAGGAAGATGCCCCTAAGCTCTAGTAGCCACTAACTAGTTCAGTAGTTCAGGCACATGCAGTCCTGCCTCTCCTCTGCCTGGGTCTGGGGAGAAAGAAAGGATTAGGGAATAAGGCTCTTAAGGAGTCCTTGCTAGGATGGAAGGAAGATGGTGTTGAGAGGGTGCCAGCAGGGGACATAGGGGCTTCTAGAGGACTTGGCCACACAGATTGGCCTGTCTGGTTCTTTTGCTTCCAGAAGGACCAGGGTCATATGCGTGTTTCTTTAGGAATGGGGTGAGGAGACCGTGACAGTGCCGCTACTCCAAAGGAGAATAAAGATCATCCAGGCTAGAGAGCCCTTGCCCTCTGGTTTCTTCTCTTTGCTCTCCTTTTGTCCCTGCTGGTTTCTCCACTCCCTTTCTACCTGTACCCTCCCTACTGTCTCTTGCTTTGAGAAGGAGGAAAAAGGCTAATGTTTGTACAGAGCTTCCTGTGTTCTAGGTACTAGGTCAAGAACTTTATTTTGATTATCTCAATAATACCCATAACAAGACTAAGATAGTGTTGTCATTACCTCTGTGTGAGAGGGAAGGAAACTGAAACTTACATTGGTAAAATCAAAAAGTTAATATGTGGCAACTGCTAGGATTTGAACCCAGGTCTGTCTGCCCCAGAACCTGTGTTCTTACCCACCATAGTTTTTACTCTTTTGCCACTATTTGACACTGTCCCCTTTTAGAGATGAATAAACTGAGATTAGTAAAGAAGTCTCATACTCCAGGTCACCCAACTGGTCAGGAGCAGAGATGAGACCTCCACAAGCCTCTCTGATTGTCAGGCCTGTGTTCTCCCTCCACACTGTCCACTCTCCCAGCACAACTATCCTAAGCTAGGTGGCAGGAATGGAATGACAATAATTTTTTTAAAAAATTATTTTCCTTTGCAATTTAAAATCTTTTTTTTATATTCTACATTTTCATTTGCATTTCTTTATTATTCTTCAACTAGTTTCATCTCTATAAAATAAATCTTATATCTTATTTTGAAAGCAACTCAAAGTTATTACTGAAATACTAGAAATATAGGTATGTCAAAAGAAGAAAAAACAGCCATAATTTCATCTACCTAGAAAGGATTTCACTTTGGTATCTATCCTTCCAGATTTTTTTAAAATGCACATCCAGCTGAGGAACTATGTGTTAAAATATGCTGAGCTTCTTCCAGGGGCACCTGGCCCCCTGTGGCTCAGCCCAACCTGCCAGGCCCTCCCCTTCCCCTCAGCCCTCAGTGGGTAGGGTTGAGACCAATCCTGGGCCATGAGATCAAGGGGAGGGTCTTAGTGGTATGACTGCAGGAGAGCAGATTCCAAAGAGAACTGGCCAGGGAGTGAGGATGGGGGGCAGAAAATCAGGCCTTTGCCTTTAGTCCAGAGTATGTGGAATGGTAGGATTTGCAGAGGAGGATGGATGGCCTGGTAAAGGAATGACTGGGGGCTCTAGCACAACCACTACCACTGTGACCTGGTTCTACTGGAACCTGAAATTGTGAACTGTCCTGGGGAAGCAGAAGGTTAGAGACCAACCAAGTCTCCCTTTTTCTGGTCAGACAGAAAAGATGGCCTCTCCAGGATCCACAAAGCAAGACCTAGTGTCCAGCCAACCAGGAAGACAAAGCAAGCAGGCAGGCAAAGTGCTCACTGCACTCCCTACACCAGCTTACTCCACCCCCCACCCCATAAGGTAGGGTAGAGGTCTCAAAGAGATTATATTAAGCTAACTCGTGGCAAAACTCTGATCCTCGCTCTGATCTCTCTGAAATCAAAGCTGATTCTTTTAATCTAAACGGTACTGTCTCTCTCTCCCCCAGCCCCTTCACTGATCACCTTACTGGAAGAAGTATGGCAACTAGGGGTCTCAGGGCTTGACCTGTATGGGGCTGAGGACCTGGATTTAAAGATGATCTCCAAGTTTTCTACAGGTTCTCTCAGGGGAAGGCATTTCTCTCTCATGAGGGCACTAAGAAAAGCTGTTCTTTGCATCTTAGAAGAACCCTAGGGCCAGGACTATGGATCTTGTAAAAGGGAAAATAAAAACAAGCTGCAGCCAAGCGGACAGGAGGCATGGCCACGTTCAATCTGAGTCCTTTATCCTCCCAGGCTCTCAAAGCTTGCAGAGGATGGAACTAGGATTCCAAATTCCTGGGTCTCCCTTCCCTTTGAAGACCCCAACTTAAAAAAAAAGGGGAGTCTTCCTTCTTTTCCTGAGTGGAGATGAGGTCCCAGATAGTGGAGAGCGCTCAGTGAGAGCCCAAGATGGTCTGGCCTCCGAAATGAGTTCCCAAGACCACCAAACAAGCAGCTTGGCATTGAGATTCTGATGTTAGAGCAAGAAGGAGCTAGAGAAAACTCAAAGGGTGTACCTGCCACAGCCCTCCAACATCTCAGGCAGGAGAACCTAGGAGGAGGGGTAGATTGGGTGACTCCTTGCCCCACTCTACCATATACCCTCTAGATAGGGCACTCTGAGAACCATCAGCAGAACAGAGAAGCTCCTAGCTAAAGCTGAATTAAGCCCTCTCAGGGTCCAAAGAGCCTCTTTCTCTGGAAAATGTATGGCTTAGAGACCACTCTGACCCCCTACCCAGTCTGAGGCAGATGCACAGTCAACACTTGGTAGGTAGGATTGTCAGAATGACAGAGATATCCACTCCTCCTGTCTCAATGCTACCCTTCCCCTCATGCTCTGAATAATTGACGACCTGGGAGACAGCTCCACTCCCCCAGGGTGACCTAACGCCTGGGCCAGGGGCTCCCAGCTACGCTATCCCCACACCCCACCCCAGGCCCTGGCCTGGAGCCAAGGCCCAGCCAGGGGGCAGTGGGACACAGCTGGCAGGTCAGGAATAAAGGAAATAGAAAGGGTGGGAGAGAGGAATCTCCAGTTTTGTAGAGTTCCCTGAGGACTCAACTCCCCACCCCACTTCTTTGGTCAATCTGGAAGGGTTATCATTAGCCTGAGAATGAGGTGGGGGTGGGTTGAGCCTGGCTAGATTCCCTACTTTTCCCATGGTCCAGTCTCCTACTTCTCCAGCTATTCAACAAAATAGGTGAAATGGCTTCTCTCCTCCTCTCCCCAGCTGCTGGCCCTGGAAACCAAAAGGCCCTCTAGGGAAGCCTAGTGAACTGGAGGGAGGCTCGGCTGCACGTGTCTCTGAGCATGTCACCCTTTCTATGCCTAAACCTCCTAGTTGCCAAACAACCAGGTAACAGCTGAAAAAGTCCTTTAAAAAGCCAGGTGTGCCTATTCAAAGCTCAGTTGCTAGATGGAAAATGAATTGAGAAGTGGACAGATGCCCTCTGTATTTCTCAGTTCCCTTTCACCTCCATTTTCCTCAGGGTCCTCCTCCCCTTTTAATCCATCCTTCCCCTGGTCTGACACTCTCCGTACTTCATGCTGTTCCGGTCTGTCTTTCGGCTAGTCCCTCCTCCAGGCTGTGCCTTTCGCCCTTTCTGCGTCCTGTCTCCCTCTTTCCATTTCCTGCTTTCCTTCCCTATGGAACTGCGCCCCCAATAGCAACCCCACGAGAGTCCCCTCCCTGCAACACCAGTCGCTTCCCCTTCACCCGACGCCACAGCAGAAGGTCTGTCTGTGTGCGGGGAGATGGTACGGAAATGAAGGGAACACAGATGGGGCAGACCCCCGGGTCAGGGGTCCGCATCTACCGTGCCCGCAGCCATCCCAGCAACCAAACACATGGGCTTGCCCAGCTTCGGGGCGGGACTTACACGCAGCCCCGCCTCCGCGCCGCGCTCACGTGACCCGGGGCTAATCTTGTCCTGGTGACTTCACGCGCTGCCTCGGGCCCAGTCGTCATGGTTACGCCGCAGCGCCCTGCGCTTCCCCCAGCCAGCCATGTCCCTGCTCCTTCCCCACCCGGACCCCTCCTCCCAGCGCCCGGACCCCCGCCCCGCTCCCAGCCGTGTGCCGCTTGATGGCCAGGAAGGAGGTTGGGAGGTGGGATGGGGCACAGTGGCCGTAACCCCTTCCTCTCCGCTTCCAGTGGCCCTGACTTGGGCTTCGGGGATCCATTACTGATGGCATAGCGATCCAGCAGGCGGCCCCAGCTCCTCCTCGAGCGCCTCAATCCCGCCATCCCTCCCTCCTGGCCCGCCTAGAGGGAGGGATGGCGAGAGCGTCTAGAGCCCCAGGCCTTGGTTCTGGGTGGTCCAGAAGGGAGCCCAGGCTTGGGGCTGGGTGAGGGTGGGGAGCAGGCGAAAGTCCTTGGGTCCTCCAGAGGAAATTCTCCAGTGTCTCGGCAAGTTGCTCGGCCTGTGTTTGACTGTAATTTGCATTACAATGTACGCCTTACCTCTTGAAACCAGAAATATCTCCTGGGATATGTTGGGCATTCAGAGGCTTGGACTGGACTGTGATTTCTGTTCCCTGACTTTCAGTTCTCTCGAGAATATACTGGGACAGTAATACCTCCTTCACTGGGCTGTTCTGAGGATTAAGGAAGCTAATGTGTATGTGTATAAATAGAGAGTGCACAATCCTTAAGATGATCCTCTGGGGTGGGTAGAGCAGTGTTTGCACCCTACTGAGCACCTCATGTGTGCCAGGTGCTGTTGGAAGCCTTGGGATCCTGTGTGATGTGAAGACGTCACTCCAAAGCAATCCAGGCTCTCAAAAAGAGGCAGACGCCGGACCACACTGTCTCCAGTGTAATGGGAGCCATGATGGAGGAAGCACAGGGGGCTATGGCAGCCCAGAAGGGGCATTAACTTAGAACGGGTCAGGAAAAGAAGGAGAATTTCCAGGATGATGTGAGACTTGGAAGACAAGAGAGGAAATGAGAAGCACCTTCCAGGCAGAGCAAGCCTGGGGTGAAGCTTGAGCTCCTTCATAGCTATGGCACCATGGGCAGGTTATTTAGTACTTTTATGCCTTAGTCTGTAAAATGGGGCTAATAATGCCCACTTTATAGTTTTGAAGATTAAATGTGCAAACCGCTAATGCACCTATTATACCAGATGCTAACACACATAGTAAACCTTTCATAACTTAGCCATTATCATTGGGTGCCCTAGCTCAAAAGCCTTATGCAGCTTGGTGTCAGGCTAAGTTCTATATGGCATGGGCACCAACAGCAGTGGGAGATGAGCCTGGGGAAGCCTCAGGGGCCAAAGCATAGAGCTGAAGCTACTGGACTGAGGGCAGTGGGCCACTAAAGGATTTGAAACAGAGGAGAGGGTGCTAGCCAATTTGTGTTTTAGAAAGATCGTTCTGAAGGCAAGGTGGGGGAAGACTTGAAGATCGTGTAAGAGGCAGTTGTCCTGGGCCAAGTGACAACAGCTAATGAGGCTTGCTAAGGCAGTAACCATGGGACTAGAAAAGAATAGAATGGCATCGGGTCAGAGCTTTTCAAATGTGCCTTCATAAGAATCACCTAGGCCGGGCTCGGTGGCTCACACCTGTAATCCTAGCACTCTGGGAGGCCGAGGCAGGCGGATTGCTCAAGGTCAGGAGTTCGAAACCAGCCTGAGCGAGACCCTGTCTCTACTAAAAATATAAAGAAATTAATTGACCAACTAAAAATATATATACAAAAAAAATTAGTCGGGCATGGTGGCGCATGCCTGTAGTCCCAGCCACTCGGGAGGCTGAGGCAGGAGGATTGCTTGAGCCCAGGAGTTTGAGGTTGCTGTGAGCGAGGCTGATGCCACGGCACTCACTCTAGCCTGGGCAAAAAGTGAGACTCTGTCTCAAAAAAAAAAAAAAAAAAAAAGAATCACCTAGAGTGTTTGTTACATACACAGATTCCAGACCTACTTGACACCCACTGAACAAGTCTTCAAACGAAAGGCCTGGGTATTAAGTGTTACAAGAGCTAAGGCAATCAGGGTTTCCCAAACCTCTTGCATACATACCCGCATCATCATCCAGTGAGCCATGTGTACGTGCAGATTCCTGCCACCCCTTTTCCACTGTGGCTTAGAATATATGTATTCATTTATTCCCAGACTATTAAAGGGGCCTATAGAAGGACCCTACTACAAAAAACAAATTAGAGGGATGCTTGTTTTCAGGAATCTTTAAATCTTAGGATTTGGTAACTGACCAGTGTAGAGGGAGCTGGGAGACCAGGATGACTCCGTGGGTCAAGTTCTGGACAAGTCTGGTATAGGTTGAAGAGTTTGTTGTGCTTGAGTGATAGCCAATATAGTTGGAGAAACTGAAGCTCAACTATAGCTTGCCTGAGGTCACTCAGCCATTAAGTGGCAGAGGCAAGTCCAGCATGCACTTTTTTAATGGTTGGTTCCATTGCCTGGAAGGCTGGGTCTTGGTTTGGGAAGTTAGGGGAAGGGGCAATGGAGAAGAGGAAAGAGACAGTGCATCCTTTGACCTCTGGGAGAGCAGCTGGACTGATGGGAGGGCCAAGGGGATGGAGCGATATAAGCGACAGCTTGTGCTGACAAAGCTTCTGCATCCCCATTGGATGGTCCTGCTTTTTTCACCATCTGTGCTGAGGGGATAGCAAAGCTGTGTGGTTACAGCCTTCATTTACCATGGAGAGGTCCAAGTGTGTAGCTGTGAGCACCTGAGAGTAGGACTCAGATATGAGTCCTGAGTGTGTCTTAGGATAAGGCACTCAATCTGTGTTGACTGTTCCTGAGAGGGCCTCAGTAGCATCCTGTGTAAGTACCTGAATGTGAGGTATGTGGTTCAAGACTATCACCTGAGGGTGCCTGAGCAGGAGTCTGCCAGTATCACGTGTGTGTGCTTCAGTGTGAGGGAGGTCTAGGTTTCATCACCGTGTGCCTCAAGTTGACGTCCAAGATAAAGGTGTGCATGTGGGAGACCATTTGTTGTATGATGTCTATGTGTGCCTATAAGCCTCAGGGGAAAGAAATATGTGCCATAGCAGTGAGTTACAGTAATCTTACAGGGAGAAGGGAACTAGCTAGCCTGTTACTATTTTTTTTTTTTTGAGAGAGAGTCTCACTTTGTTGCCCAGGCTAGAGTGAGTACCGTGGCATCAGCCTAGCTCACAGCAACGTCAATCTCCTGGGCTCAAGCAATCCTGCTGCCTCAGTCTCCCAAGTAGCTGGGACTACAGTCATGCGCCACCATGCCCGGCTAATTTTTTTTGTATATATATATATTAGTTGGCTGATTAATTTCTTTCTATTTATAGTAGAGACAGAGTCTTGCTCTTGCTCAGGCTGGTTTTGAACTCCTGACCTCAAGCAATCTGCCCGCCTCTGCCTCCTATAGTGCTAGGATTACAGGCGTGAGCCACTGCTAGCCTGTTACTATTATATGTGGGTTTGAGACATATTTTACCAGTATGTACCTGAGTGGGGCTGTTACTTGTATCTACCTGAGAATGATACTCAAGTATGTTACCTGTATACCTGAGTATTACTTAGGAGGAAGCCCGAGTGTATCAGTTTTCTTAAGGTGGGTACCTGAGAGTGAGGTTCAAGAGTTACTTCCAGCAAGGCTGTTGTGAGCCCAGCTCCCCAACCTGTGCCTCTAGGGTAATCCTCACCTGGCACGCCTGTGGCTTTGACAGCCTCTCCCTCCTTCATTCCCACAGAGCCCACCACTCACCACTGCTCAGGGCCTAGAGGCCATGGCCTGCCTCCATGAGACCCGAACACCCTCCCCTTCTTTTGGGGGCTTCGTGTCTACCCTAAGCGAGGCATCCATGCGCAAGCTGGACCCAGACACTTCCGACTGCACTCCCGAAAAGGACCTGACGCCTACCCAGTGTGTACTTCGAGATGTAGTACCCCTTGGTGGGCAGGGCGGGGGCGGGCCCAGCCCCTCCCCAGGTGGAGAGCCACCTCCTGAGCCTTTTGCCAACAGTGTCCTGCAGCTACATGAGCAGGACACAGGGGGCACAGGGGGAGCCCCTGGGTCACCTGAGAATCGGGCGTCCAGAGTTCGAGCAGATGAGGTGCGACTACAGTGCCAGAGTGGCAGTGGCTTCCTTGAAGGCCTCTTTGGCTGCCTGCGCCCTGTCTGGACCATGATTGGCAAAGCCTATTCCACCGAGCACAAGCAGCAGCAGGAAGGTAGGCCGTGTCCTTGTGGGAGCTTCCTCTTTGTCTCTCTGAGCCTGAGATCTCTTGGTCAGTCCATCAAGGTCACCTGACAATCCTTTCCCTCCCCATGACCCAGTCCTAGCTTCTTACCCATCCATCAGCCTCTAACTTCCCAGCTTCTTTTATGGTCACTCTTTTCCTTCCCTGTCCTCTCAAACTGTCTTCTCAGCCTGTTTTGGCTACCTTTCTGCCTTGCCCTCCTCGAGTCATTTCAGCCAACCCAATCCTGTCCCCTGTCCTGACCTTGAGCATGTCACAGGCCTTGAGTATGGCTCTTTCTGAGCCTGTGACCCTGTTGCCTCCTGCCTACAGACCTTTGGGAGGTCCCCTTTGAGGAAATCCTGGACCTGCAGTGGGTGGGCTCAGGGGCCCAGGGTGCTGTCTTCCTGGGGCGCTTCCATGGGGAGGAGGTGGCTGTGAAGAAGGTACGAGACCTTAAAGAGACCGACATCAAGCACCTGCGCAAGCTGAAGCATCCCAACATCATCACTTTCAAGTGAGGACCAGGGCAGGGGCTGGGTGTTGGGGATAATGTACTGAAGCCTGGGCCCCTCCTGGGTTTTAGGACCTAACCTTCCCAGAGGAGACCCCCAAAAGGAGTGGGTGGGAATGGGGGCTTAAGGTGGATGCTGAGCTGGCTGAGGCCTTTATACCACTGTTTGGCCCCCAGGGGTGTGTGCACCCAGGCTCCTTGCTACTGCATCCTCATGGAATTCTGCGCCCAGGGCCAGCTATATGAGGTACTACGGGCTGGTCGCCCTGTCACCCCCTCCTTGCTGGTTGATTGGTCCATGGGCATCGCTGGTGGCATGAACTACCTGCACCTGCACAAGATTATCCACAGAGACCTCAAGTCCCCCAAGTGAGTAAGCAAGCAGGAAGAAGCTGACATGCATGCAGGTGACTCACCCAAGTCAGTGTGACCATCTCCCTGCTTCTAGACCCTGCCCTAAGTCAATGTGGCCATCTCAGAAACCTCTTCCAAATGACAATCCTATCTTGGGAGGGCTGGAGTGAGCCCCTTACCTTTGGGTGTCCCAAATGATTTAAAACAGAAAAGCAGAGTTGCTGCAGTTAGATGAGGTGTGTGCAGGGCGTGGATCCCAGCTGACTACACTCTTTACCAGCATGCTAATCACGTACGACGATGTGGTGAAGATCTCAGATTTTGGCACTTCCAAGGAGCTGAGTGACAAGAGCACCAAGATGTCCTTTGCAGGGACAGTAGCCTGGATGGCCCCTGAAGTGATCCGCAATGAGCCTGTGTCTGAGAAGGTCGACATCTGGTGAGGACCAGGCTAATAACTGAGAAGAGTGGGTGGCCATCAGGGTGGAAGGGGACTTCCAGGGCTTAAGTGCAAGTGAGGTTGGGTCTGTAGCAACCAGAACTTCTGGAGGGAGCCCCTCCCAAGTGATGTCCCCTCTTATTCCTAGGTCCTTTGGTGTAGTGTTGTGGGAACTGCTGACTGGTGAGATCCCCTACAAAGATGTAGATTCCTCAGCCATCATCTGGGGTGTAGGAAGCAACAGTCTCCATCTGCCTGTGCCCTCCAGCTGCCCAGATGGCTTCAAAATCCTGCTTCGCCAGTGCTGGTAAGGATGGCAGGGGCTGGGATACGGGGCCTGCGGAGTTGAGATGTGAGGGGGGTGTTGCTAATGGATAGCCAGCACCTAGAACCCAGGCATCCATAACAGGGGAAGAGGGTAAGAACTCTCAAAAGTGGCTCTCCAAGAACCCAGGATCCAGGCTGTGGATCGAGATTACAATCTAGAACTCAGAGGGGTTGGACTGATCAGTAATCTGCAGAGGTACATTAGACTCAGGGACAAATTGACTTGCATCTGAACTGAGCTTAAGCTACCTTCTGAGCTGAGTGACCTTGGGCAAGTGGTATCACCTTTGAACCTGTTTCCTCATCTGTAAAGTATGGCTAACAATATCTGCTATCCATGGTTGCTATGAAGTGCCAATGAGTACATGGAAGTACATGGAAGGACTGGCATGACCAATGAGCAGAACTGGTTGAGCCTCAAGTAGACAAACTTAAAACACAGAAGGAAAGGGCTCTGGACTTTCATTTGGAACTTAAGACACTGAGGGAAGGTTGAAAACTCCTAATCTATCATCGAGCATTTCCCAGTGTGTTGCCTTCAATGGAGTTACTCAGAAAAAGGTTTTATTTTGGCAGAAAAGTTGGAAAATATGGGATTAAATAGGTTTCCTTACTGCAAGACTTTGACCTGCTAATGAATACTGTGTAACATTTCCTATAGAGAACTGACCATGAATTTCTTTTGTCACAAGAGTACATTCTAGGGCTGGGCGTGGTGGCTCACGCCTGTAATCCTAGCACTCTGGGAGGCTGAGGCGGGTGCATTGCTCCAGGTCAAGAGTTTGAAACCAGCCTGAGTGACACCTAGTCTCTACTAAAAATAGAAGGAAATTAATTGACCAACTAAAAATATATATACAAAAATTAGCCAGGCATGGTGACGCATGCCTGTAGTCCCAACTACTTGGGAGGCTGAGGCAGTAGGACTGCTTGAGCCCAGGAGTTTGAGGTTGCTGTAAGCTAGGCTGACGCCATGGCACTCACTCTAGCCTGGGCAACAGTGAGATTCTGTCTCAAAAAAAAAAAAGGTACATTCCAGGACTGGATTCTCCAGGACACACTTTAGGAAAGGATGCTCTAGTTCCTATCTGGTCCTCCCTGAAATTCCTTTCTCTCCTTCCAACTCCATTCCCTTCAGGAATAGCAAACCACGAAATCGTCCATCATTCCGACAGATCCTGTTGCATCTGGACATTGCCTCAGCTGATGTACTCTCCACACCCCAGGAGACTTACTTTAAGTCCCAGGTGTGCTGTGGGTAGGAAAATGAATACCTAACTCTCCCTCTTTGCAGAGATAATTGCATCCCTTTGAGGGGGAGGCTAGGAAAAAGGGATGGAATAGATTGGCTCTTACAGGGCTGAAACCCTTTCTCAATCAATCCTATGCCCACTCCCTTTTGCTCCAACACATAAAATTCGCAGGGGTGTGGGCAACCTGCAGAGACTTTCTACAGGACTACTGGGTGAAGGGATGACCCTGACTCCTCATCCACTCTCCACCCCTAGGCAGAGTGGCGGGAAGAAGTAAAACTGCACTTTGAAAAGATTAAATCAGAAGGGACCTGTCTGCACCGCCTAGAAGAGGAGCTTGTGATGCGGAGGAGGGAGGAGCTCAGGTGTGTGCCCAAGTTTGGGGAAGTGATTTTACCAACTGGAACTGTGGACACCACTAATTCTCAGAGACTGGGATCTATTATGGTACAAGGTGAGCCCGGTTCAGCTAGGGGAATCTTTCTGCCCTTTCAGACATGCGTTGGACATCAGGGAGCACTATGAACGGAAGCTGGAAAGAGCCAACAACCTGTACATGGAACTAAATGCCCTCATGTTGCAGCTGGAACTCAAGGAACGAGAGTTGCTCAGGTAACTCTACCTGTCCTTATGCACAACGTCCTGGAGCTGTGCCTGGTTTAGAGATCCTACTGAACCTAGGTGCCCCTTCCTTGTCATATGCCCAACTGAGAAGGTGCCTGGATCTTTAGGCGGGAGCAAGCTTTAGAGCGGAGGTGCCCAGGCCTACTTAAGTCACACCCTTCCCGGGGCCTTCTGCATGGGAACACAATGGAAAAGCTCATCAAGAAGAGGAACGTGCCACAGAAACTCTCACCTCATAGCAAAAGGTGGGTCTCAAATTCATGAGTGTTGAAGTTCCAGCACAATAAGGGGGATACTGAAGAGGCAGCAAATAGAGGGGGAAAGATGTGTATTATACTGTCCGAGGTTAGGGAGTACTTTTGAGTATGTAAATTCAGTAATCTCAACCTTGTACTTTCCCTCCCCTACCAGGCCAGATATCCTCAAGACAGAGTCTTTGCTACCTAAACTAGATGCAGCCCTAAGTGGGGTGGGGCTTCCTGGGTGTCCTAAGGGCCCCCCCTCACCAGGACGGAGTCGTCGTGGCAAGACCCGTCACCGCAAGGCCAGCGCCAAGGGCAGCTGTGGGGACCTACCTGGGCTTCGTGCAGCTGTGCCACCCCATGAACCTGGGAGACCAGGAAGCCCAGGGGGAGTGGGACCCTCAGCCTGGGAGGCCTGCCCCCCCACCCTTTGTGGGCTCCATCATGACCTTCTGCTCCGCAAGATGTCTTCGTCATCCCCAGACCTGCTGTCAGCAGCACTGGGGTCCCGGAGCCGGGGAGCCACAGGAGGAGCTGGGGATCCTGGCTCACCACCTCCAGCCCGGGGTGACACCCCCCCAAGTGAGGGCTCAGCCCCTGGCTCCACCAGCCCAGATTCACCTGGGGGAGCCAAAGGGGAGCCACCTCCACCAGTAGGACCTGGTGAAGGTGTGGGGCTGCTGGGAACTGGAAGGGAAGGGACTTCGGGCCGGGGAGGAAGCCGGGCTGGGTCCCAGCATTTGACCCCAGCTGCACTCCTGTACAGGGCTGCTGTCACCCGCAGTCAGGTAAAGTATGGAAAGGTTCCTGAGCTCTTCCCCCTTTTCCTTGTTTTCCCCAGGGTCCAAGTCTCACCCCCCCATATTATGCTATCAATCTTAATCCACTCCCTAATCCACCCTTTATAACAACCATCCCTTCTCCTGGGTTCTTAATGACTTAAAACTTTTGACCATGGTCCCCTCATCTCTCCTGCAGAAACGAGGAATCTCCTCAGAAGAGGAGGAGGGAGAGGTGGACAGTGAAGTAGAACTGACTTCAACCCAGAGGTGGGCGATGCAGTACAGGAGAAAATGGCATTCTTTTTCTTTCTGGGTTGCATGGGGCCATAACCCCTCTTTCCAACATACAGGTGGCCTCAGGGCCTGAACATGCGCCAGTCACTATCTACCTTCAGCTCAGAGAATCCATCTGATGGGGAGGAAGGTACAGCTAGTGAGCCTTCCCCCAGTGGCACCCCTGAAGTTGGCAGTACCAACACTGATGAGCGGCCAGATGAACGGTCTGATGACATGTGCTCCCAGGGCTCAGAAATCCCACTGGATCCACCTCCTTTGGAGGTGGTCCCTGACCCTGAACCCAGCACCCTGCCCATGCCACACCAGGACCTACTCAGAGGGGAGCAGGTGAGTTACAGAACAGAAACAACCAAGTATTATACAGGGAGAGCTAAATGGAAGCAGATGCCTGGTCATCTGACAGCATTTGGGGAGACAGATGCACAGGCCACAAAGCGTTAGCCTTCAAGTCACTAGATTTCTGAGCCAGCTTCCTCCCATACCAAAAAGAATGAGTATCTATGTGGTAGAATTTCAGAAGCCTATAGTATGGTGCCTGACTATAGCTTGCATGGCAGCTATGAATTGTAGCTAAGGAGGAACCCTTAAGTAGGAGTCCAGTGCCCTAGAGAACAGCCTAGACAATTGAAACATGGAAGCAATAAAATCAGTAAGCCACTGGCCATTAAAAATGACCGCAGTGAGGGACCCTGAAGGAATCTCATTGCATTTCTACTCTTCCTCACAGGGCCCTCCCAATACTGAGGACTCAGACTGTGACAGCACTGAATTGGACAACTCCAACAGCGTTGATGCCTTGCGGCCCCCAGCCTCCCTCCCTCCATGAAAGCCACTCTTATTCCCTGTACATAGAGAAATATTTATATAAATAATATATATGCGCCACATAATCAACAGAGAAAGATGGGGCTGTCCCAGCCTTAGGTCAGGCTCGAGGGAGACTGATCCCCTGGACCAAGACTCTAGGGACACTGGCAGCTGTGGAAATGAATGGTAAACACTGCCCTAGAGCTGTGCATAAGGAGAAACTGGCCCCTTCCTGCTTCACCCCATTCCTTATGTTCAGCAAGCAATTAGGCAATAGAAAAGCCACGCTTGTCTCTGTACTCTAACCCCAAATGCTGGGGGGTGGGGGGGCAGGAGAGGGAACCATTTAGACTGCACTTTTCTGTTTACACATTTTGCACTTGGGAGGAGGGAGACTAAGGCTGAGTCCTCCCCTCTGAGGTTTCTCAGGTGGCAATGTAATTCATTGTTTTGTCCCTCCATTTCTCTGCCAAAGCCCTGGCTTAGGGCTCCGGGGGCGGGGGGGAGGTTAGGAGACTGATAGCATGTGATGGCTCAGGCTGAAGAACTGGGGTGCTGTGTAAGTCCCTACTTTTATCCTGGTGCCTGATTGGGGTGGGGACTGTCATATTGTAAACCCTGTGAAAAACCTTGAAATATAACCACTCCATGCAGGCCCAGCTGTTGAGGGTTTTCTTGATGAATGAATGGGGTAGCATATATGGTTAAGACAAATCCTTGGGCTCCAGACTCGATCTGAGGTGTCTGGACAAGTTACTACCCCCTTTACACTCACTAAATGAACATCATGTCAACCTCCAGCTTTCTGAAATTACTGACATAAATAGTAGCAGGTGCATCTTTCTAAATGATTTCACTACAAGGGTGGAAGCCCTTTCAGTCATTAGGGATAGAACTATAAATGAACAATTATTTAAAATAAGAGAATGACATTTTTAGTTTAAAATATGGAAGCCTGAACAAGGGAATGAACATTCCCAAGAAGCTGAAACCCAGTCAGATACATGACCAACTGCTTCCATGTGTATTCACGTGTGTCTTCCCCTTCACCCCTGATGGAAGTGATTTTCCTACTCTTCAGATAAATCCAATCCCCAATCTTCTGGGCAGTTTTACAAGGACCAACAAAGCATGGGGTCAAGGAAAACAGGATCAAGGGCCACAAAAAAGATGAACGTGGCAAAACAGAAGAAAACATCTTAACTGGAATAAAGGCTTCTATTCAGAACCCAAGTAGGGTCCTTTGAGAGATAAAAGGTACAAAAATAACAGCAAGACAAGAGGAATAAAACCCACATGAATCACTGTGGCATCCAGTTTCTATTCACAAAGAAAAAGCTCCAGTCCATCTTTTAATTTTTTTGAAAAATTCCTGACATTACAGAACTAAACTGAAATGTATTAATACTCCACTCTTACATTTCCATGACAAACAGAAAATTCATGAGCCAAAAAAAAAAAAAAAAACAAAACAGGGAAAAGCTTATAAAACTAAATATGGATCTCAGCATTTAACAGCTGAACAGAGAAAGGAATTAAAACGCTTTAATTAAAAAATCACGAGTGGATGATAAAGTGTGTAGAAACTGAAAATTTACAAACTATTTAAAACCTGGAATCGCTGACTGTTCAGAAACTACACAGATGGATCATGGGTGGTGGTGAACAGCAGAAAGGGATAATGGATGAATCTGCATTGTTCTAGCTGCTCCCCATGCCACCCGTCTCCGAGGAAAGCCTGTAACACAGAAACAAACAAGAACTCAAAGTTAGTATTTCCAGGGCCCAGCTACACCTCACCTCTAATCGTTCAGCCTGGTTTGTGAAATGTGAGTAGTACATAATCAGTGCTTTGGTATACAGGGAGATATTTTAAGGTTTCTTGAATTAACCCGTACCACAAACCTGATCCTTTAACCCCTACAAATCCAAGCTTCCTGAGACAAATGACCTCAGAGCTTAGGGTAACTGAGTAACTTGGTTACCAATTTTTTGTCACATTATGTTCTTTGGAAAGTATTTCCATCTCCATAGTAAGAGATGTTAAACACTTACTGAAAAATGCCACTCACAAAAGCCTCCTTTTTAAGGAGTCACCTTAAAGGGTCACCACATACAGAAGCAATGTTTCTTTACTGCTGAGCTTATTTTAATTCCTCCCAAACTGCTGACAGAAAACCAGAGGTAGGGAAAAAATACTTATCTGAAAATAACCTCATGAGGTTAATGCTGAGGCAATCCAAAGCCTTTACTCTGGAACAGCCTTGGGTTTCTCTGTCAATGTATATGCTATTACTATTAAGAGTAATACAGTTTTAAAGGCTGGAGATGTTAAAGAGAGATGTAAAGACCCTGTTGAATAACTATATGGGTCAGGAATTATTTAAAATTGTTTTAAGGCCTCGTTTCCAGGACTTAAAAGTGGCAGACAAAATTTGTTTCAACCCCCTAGCTTACTCTAGAAGCTCCTAAATCTGGTCTTCCCATCAAGCCAAATCCTTCATCCAAACATGGCCGTAATGCCTTTAATTCAAATAGGTCATTTGAAGGCAAGGTATTTAGGCATTCAGCATGCTTCACTAATACTAATACTAGGTAGCTAGAAAAACCGAGCTCCCATTTTGAATAGAACCAAATGTGTAAGACTCAAACCTTCCGCAATAATTCAAAGCCATAAGCTGGTCAGAAGGGGAAAAACCAAGGGCCAGAAAATTGAAGAGTCATTCAACTGCAATGTATTTACTTGTAAGTCAGAAATGGTTTCTCCACCCCAGCATGAAGAATAGTTAGTTCTTAAAAGGGATGGATTCTTGCCAACCTCAAAATAGGATGATCTAGGGAAACTATAGGCTCTGATTGAAAGAGTTAAGTGGGAAATCAAAGTTAAAGAAAAGAACCGCTGGATACAGTTTAGAGCTAAGACTTAGTTCATGCAAGGAAATGGTTGCAGTCTGGCCCCACAAAAGAGTTTAAAAAGAATTTTCCAGAACTTATACCAAGTCTGAGTGGGGATTTATGGGGATGGGGTATGGAGAGTGAGCTAAGAAGGGAAAACCCAACCAGAAATAATGTGTCACAGACTCTAGGACAAAAGGACCACATGGGGGAGCTCTACTTAACCTTTTAAAAAACTTAACAGCATGTAACTTTTAAGGTAGTGATAGTTAGCCCCTTAAACATCTGGATTTCTTCCCAGGAATCCTTCCTTAGGGAATACTGATTAGGTTAAGAGGCCTTCAAATCAAGATACCAGATATAATAAAACCAGGTCCCTGGGAGCAGATGGTAGCAACATGATTAAGTCCTACAGAAGGAGCTTACCAAGTGAGAGTTGAACCACCTGATAAAGGAGCAACTAGTAAGAAAACTCCTACCTGGACAACAAAGGAGACTTCATGCAGACTAGGGGCACATAACAGTAATTCATAGGCCCAATCTGGCTTTGAAGGGCCACAATAACATCAGAGAATGAGATAATATACTGAAATACTCATGAACTTTTTTTTTTAAGAACTGTTTTCTTAAAACAATCTCCCATGGGATGTGGGGAAAGATAATCAGAGAAAAATTTCTACAATGAGTTCTCCAATATCCCAGGGAGAGCATTGTATTTTCAGCACTGTGGCAATGTGTACTCTGGTTAATTGGAAGAATATCAGGACTCCTGCCATTATACATACTTAGAGCATTTATACTCTTAAATGAACGAGGCCTGTTCCCATTTGGAGATAAGAAAATGAATAGGGCTTCAGGGAGATTAGTACAATTGAGCAAAAGTAAAGCACAAGTTGTTAGCCCTGGCTAGTCACTAAGATGATCTATGAATTTTTTTTAGGGCTTTCATTTTTTATCCGTTAAATGAGAGGATCAATGAGTTATACTTTAATCGATCCATTAGGTTCCTTCCAAATCTAAGCATATAATTTCCTACTCATAACAACAGTGTTGGTGAAGAGAGGGCAGAGAATATAAAAAAAAGTAAAGAATCTTGGTTGATTAATATGAACTGGCCTAGGATCACTGGATAGCATCCTCTAAAGTTCTGGGCAATGTCACAGGTTGGTTCTTTAAGAACAACCTGAAGTCACAGAAAAAACCCGGGTAATGCTACCTTTGAGCAATGCAGACAGAAGCTGTCTAATTTTATCATATTTATCCCACTCTCCCACCCTGTCCCAATTCGGGGTAAAGAGATACATTCTCTGTATGTTTACCCTGGAAGAGATCTTCACAGTAACCATTCACCAGATGGACACCCTTGTTACCTACTGCTGTTGATAGGGTAAGGGAATTGATAAGTCAGATAAACGACTCTTCACTAATGAAGCTTTCTGCTAATTACGGAGGACCCCCAGGATCTAAACTGTCACAGGCCCATATCTCTTTGTGGGAATAATGACGAAGGATTATAAAATTAAACTGGGATACAAAAAGGCTCAAGTCAGTTGTACAGGCTTCCTAATTGAGTTACAGTAGCCACAAGTCACAAGCTCCCACCCCTTTACCCTTCACAGCACACGGTGAACTAAGTTTCTTACTGTGGCAACTTTATTACAGCTACAAACACAAATCTGGCCAAGAAAGCCTGCTGATATAGCTTAACCATTAAATAATTAATTAAAAAAGGGTTACGGACAAGCTTTTATTCATTAACACAGAGCCTAACACATTATTATATTGCAAGGCAGAATAAAGCTACAAAAAAAAGGTAACAACAAGAAAGAAGAGCAAGAACTACGGCTCTAGATAAAGAATTCAACAAGTCAGACTCTGAAACAGGCACTCAGATGAAATGGCCTAAACCTAAACAAGAGTTACCAGCCCCCACCCCCACCCAGTTATCCCAAGTAGTAAAAAGGAAACGTTCACAAGCTCACAATAGTTTGGTTCTCACCAATGTTAACAAAGGAAAACAAAATGAACCAAAAACACTTGAGGAAGTGCCTCAAGATATGCAATCAGTAGGGTGAGAATCTCTGTTTCTCGCCTTTCAGTTTGTTAGTTACACATGGCACAGCAGAGTTGGTGGTGGTGGTAGCTGAAGCCCCGGTACCCTTAGCAGCAGACACAACATTTAGAGCCAGGAGAGGGATGGGTTTCATGCCAAGCAGACTGGAGACACAAGGGGCGGTCGGAAGAGGGTTGGGGAGGCTGGAGGGTGCGTCGGAGGTCCCCGCTGTGGCGAGCGAGGGGGTGGTGGTGGAGGAGGAAGAAGAAGAAGAAGGGGTGGAGGGTTGAGAGAGGTTGATGCTGAGGTGATCAGGGATCGTGACGGAGGCTGCCTGGGAGGAGGGTTTAGCGTTTTCTAAACTGTAACAGAGGAAAAAAGGAACAAAAAAAAGGGTGGGTGGACGGGAAGACCACAAAAGGGAAAAAGTACAGGACAAAAACCGCTTCAGTTTTATCAGTGTCTCTGATTGCCAATTAGGAAGAACTAATATCAACTTCTGACAAACTGTCTCTTTTAACCTGTGTCCCACCCTCTAAATACGTATATACTTTGCCACCTTTCCATTGCACATGCTATTTAAAACTGCTATGGTGAAGAAAAAGCTGACAGACTGAGAAATCAGAGAGCACATATTTCCATGTATCTGACACTGACCCAACCCAGATGTCAAAGGAATGATTTCGGGTAGAAAATCAGAGTATTTAGCAATCTCTAAACAAGGAAGAAATGTTTCCTCCAATCCCAATGTCAATTTCCCATTCTAATAGAAAATTAATTACCCAGTAATTACTTGTGAAGCTTTTAAGTTAATCTGTAGGGATTTTTTTGTTTTGTTTTGTTTGAGACTCAGTTTCATTCTGTTGCCTGGATTAGAGTCCAATGCTGTCATCAGAGCCCACTGCAACCTCAAACTTCTGGGCTCAAGAAGCCCTGCTTCAGCCTCCTAAGTAGCTTGTACCTACCCACCACACCTGGCTAATTTTTTACGTCTCCACAGCAAAGGAACCAATGTTAGGATGGAAAGGGACAAAAGTCCAGAGTAGATCATTAATTCAAATTTCAAAGAATGCAGCATTTTCAATGAAAATTGCTGAGAACAAAAATGTAGGTAAGAACTAGGGAAGCTTTTCTGGTGGGAGGTAATATAAAATGCTTTGTTTTTACTGACCATACTTCACATGGATCTTTTGGAATTGGAAGAGAGAAACTCAAGTACTACCTATATATTTACATTTAAAAAGCAAAAATAATGTTGCTTCTACTCCTAAAATAAACTCCAAGTAACAGCAAGGATCTGTATCTCCTAAAACCTCTATGTGCCTGTATCAGAACTACAGATGTTTGCTGAAGTTTGTCTCAATAATCGACCCCAGAAGGCTAAATCTTGGAGGGCAGGAAGAATTCTCTTAAGTCCCCATTTTTGTTTACCTATGTCCAGGGACAGGTGCAATTTATAAAGGAGGGGGATAAGATGTCAACTAACTACAAAGGAGCAGACTGCCATCATGAAAACTCAAGAGACAGCAAAAATGCTCAGAATCTATTAATGAAAGCAGAGAAACCCTTCTTGCCTAGCATTAAAAAAACAAACCAAAAAACCAGTTTGATTTCTGCATTCAAACTGGACCAAGATGAGGAAGTGAAGAGTAAGCTTTGGGTGTGCACAGTCCTTCCTTTGGTGTTAAATGAAGCTTCAAGGTTTTTCTGATCCATGTCTTGGTTTCTTAAAAATAGGATGATCCTGAACAGCTAAGACATTCAGTAAGAATGATCCTGAAAACAGTGACTTTAAGCAGAGTTCTGCTTCCTTACAGCATAGTCAGTGACCTATTGCAGGGGCCAGGCAAGCAGGTCACATTTAAACAGTGACAATATTAAACACTCTGACAATATTCAGGACAAGCCTACACAAAGCAGAAGAAAACGATTTCCAGCTTTCAAGAACGTGATTCTTGCCACTTAAAACTCCCCTCCAATATACCAATTACAAACAAGAAAACAAATCCTTACAAACAGCCTCTGAGCAAAAGCTTACTACCATTTCATTCTGAACATTAAGGATTTGATGTGCTTGGTTGCTGAACAAGAAAGAAGATCTAGAATGTCTTTTCGACATTAAGTAGACAATACTCTCCATAAAAGAGGTAACACTAAGTCCCTTGGGAAATTGGCTACTAACACTGATTTAAAATGTTAGTAAGTAATTAAGGGTGTGACTTAATAAGCCCATGAGCTTAGCAAGAAATATAAATGCTCTGCAGGATGCCTATTTGACCTTGAACACTGTTCTACAATTGACAATGTAACATTAGCTAGGTATGGACAAGGGACATAAAACCTTAGGAAGTCATTAAGAAATGAGACTGGGGTGGGCGTGGGTTATAAAGTACACTTAGCATTTCTGAAACATTCCAATACCTGTATTTCCCCCTTTCCCACAAGCTCTCAACAATGGAACACATTTGCAATTTGGGAAAAATGGGTATTTTCAGAATGGCTGCCTCCAAGAAACTTCCCTATCACATTACTCCATTACTCTTAATTATTAAAGGTGCTTTGGGACCCCAAATCAATGTAAGAATAATGGTCTATATGACATGTAGAACAAGAGAGATGCATATTTGGATTTGTCTGTTCATAGGGGTGCTCTAGCAAGACTGTAGTACTACTGAAGACATGTATCATCCTCCCCACTACCCAAACCACCAAAAGTCAAACGCAAGCTATCTATATGCATGTCCTATGAAAACTTACTGCGATCTCTTTTTCTTCTAAAGATGGAGAAAATCAGGGCTAGACTTTCTTTGACCATTTTTACCCACCCCCCAAATAATCTCATATTTAATAACATACTGCAGCTTTTCCCAACATACACATTACTATATGGGCATTAATAAGGCAAAAGGTAGTGAAACCTTACCTGACATTGATTAGATATTGAGCCAGGCTAATGCTGGCAGCAGATCCAGTGATGGTAACCTGCCTATCAGTAGATCCTTCCACTGGGTTCGCAATTTTGATCTGCGCCCCAGACATCTGACGGATCTCATTGATTTTGGCGCCTTGACGCCCGATTATGCAGCCAATCAACTTAAAGGAGGAAAAACAAGGCACACCAAATTAATTAGAGTTGCATCACTAGATACAAGAATTCCGTCCCATCCCTCTAGCTTCTGCAACTTCTTGACCCATTCTTCTGTCTGACTGATGTAGGTCAGAGCCATCTATGACCCAGGTCCAAGCATTAGCTCTCCATTATTTCTGTCCTCAGAATATTTATTAACTCCAAAGACAAAATAAACTAGAGCCAAGCTGGTAAGAAACCTAGTTAGATGGCTAGGAATAGAGATACAGGTAAAGGTACATTGTCTCTGGAAGCAGAGATGCTTAAACTCATCTTGCCATGATTACTACCATACTACACTGACAAGAATTTTGACCAATTTCTAATGCTTTTGCCTTGGGAAAATGTTAAATATAGGTCTACATTTGCACTGGCTAATATTATAAAAAGCAACATGTGGTTATTGAATACCTGTACTGTGGCAAGTGAGACTGAGGAGCTAAATTTATTATTTTTATTATTCTCAATGCCAACAGCCACATGTGGTCAGTGACCATCATCTTAGAAAAGATTTAACAATCAAGAACCACTGCACCCTATGCTTTAAAGGCTAAGCTTTCTGATTCTACAAGACTTCCATTTATTTAAAACCAATTCTCTTATTTTCATTACATGCAAACCCAACTAACCATACTTACATCGTTTGGAATGGTGAGTTCATGAGAAGTAGTCTGAGCAGATGCATCCAAACCTGCTAAAAGACAGAAGAAACCAAGAAAGTTCAATGCACAGCATTTAAAACCCCACTGCTGTACATTAAACTAACAGAAAGAAATAAACTGGAAACCCAGCATTGGCTGTTGGGATTCATCACTAACTTGGAAGCCTCCAAAGAGGAAAGACGGGGAGAAGGGTGCAGAAACAATGCTGGAAAGGTTCTTCTGTACACTCAGAAGAGCTGATTTCATGCCATTTCCTGCAAAGCCCAGCCTCTTAGGGATATAGGGGGATGAAAGCAAGGGGCAAGGGAGTGTGGTATCCTCAAACAGGACCAAAATCTAAACAAGTCCCTCTGTACTTCTACCCCTTTTCTGCTTAGGATTTCCTGCTGTTGTATTCCAATTTTATCTCACCTGATGCTCACTAGGCACCAGTGCCAATAACATGCCTGTTAATGGGTACCATGGACTTTTGGCACACATGCAGTTGCTTTAAATATACCGGTATCGGATTAACACCCTCCACCCCTATCCTCCTAAACTTGAAGGTCAGATAGAATGAAATGGCAATCAGGTGAGGGGAGTTCATTTCTCCAGATTTACTCCCTGTCTTCTGCTTAATAATTTGTTCTGTCTTTTGTTTTCCAAAGAAAAAGAAAAAAAACCTCATGAGCAAATACCCATATCCATCTATAACAACACCTGGATTTAACCAGTCCAGCTTGCTATCCCTCAAGCCTAATCCTGCTCTCAGCTGTGGCTGCTGGTCTCAACATTTTTAGAAGGGGGTTGGCCAGATCCATCAAGGGACCCATGGGGGCACCAGGCCCACCCCTTTGCTCTCTCAGCTCCTCTCTGCCATGTGAATGTTGCTGGTATGGTTCATGGGCAGTGAAACAAGACTCCCACCAGTTTATTAATATAACAGTAGAATACTACAGATTTTTTTTTTTAATCATTACCCCAATAGCCTTTCACCTCTGGAGAGCTGGATTCAATGCCTGTTAAGATACAAGTGAAAATGAGTTTGGTGGTCTCATCCTAACCCTATCGGACAAGTTATTCCTTATACAGAAAAGCCCAAAAAAACAAAACAAAACAAAAACAAAAACAAAAAAACACTACACAATTTGGCACAAATGGATGTTCTCTACCCAAGCCTGTGAATAGCTGGTGGAGAGAAAGGGGATGCTGATCAGATTAAGGGGGCAGCAGTCAGGATGGTTCAAAGAAATACCAGCCTACCCTTTGCCTGACAAGCATCCCCAGACCTCACCCCCAAACCTTCCAGGGACTTTTTTCTACTTTTAGAATAACTGACCCCAAATGAAAACCACGTTAACAAACACATTACCTCCTTGGGCTTAGCCATAGTAGACAGGCAAGTTTAAACCAGCAGGATGCTGGGTAACCAAGTTTGTTTTAAACAGATGTCAAGCTGAGAGACCTTGGGATTGGCCTCTGTCTTGCACTACACCTTACAAAAATAAACACTGAGGCATCCATACCACTGAATCCGGTGTTGCCATGCGTCATGGGAAAATGAGACTGTTGCATTGCCAACTGGTGCAGCTTGGTCAACTGCAAGGAGGAAACGGGAAAGGTTGGCATTAGAAGAGTTAAAAGTCAGGGCTCAAACACATTCAAATTTGAAAATGTAGAGCTCCTGATCCCCAAAATTGACTCTACTACTCAACCTACAACGGAAGGTAGTGATGGGGCTTACATCACAATCTTAGGGATGGGCAGATTATGAACAGTAAGAGTTAGAAACGGAGTGTCAGTATAAGAGAATAAATGCATTTTGGGTGTGTGAAACAATAAGCAATAGCACTTGCCCAACAACCATCCCTTTGTGGGCTATTTAATGAAGGTGTTTGCAGCCATTGCAACAGTTGCCCCAGGGACAAGCACAGACAGGATAGGTAAACAAACTGTGCAGTGGTGCTAGGGAAAACACACCATGCAGGATTTCATCAGTATTGGGAAGAGGGAAGGAGATGGGGGGGGGGGACAGGGAAACCGCAAGGAGGAGAGAGGTTAAGAAGAAACCAAATTGGGTTTAGTATCACCATCACCACTGACTTCTAAGCTATTTTTCTCCATCTATATAAAATGTCCTGGCTGTTGTAAAATAATCCTCCTTCAGGTCTAATTTCCCCTCTCCTGGTTCCTGCCACTAACCAAGAACCAAACTCAACTTCCTAAATCTAATGTTCAGCACCTGAAAAGGTTAGTAAGGATAAAGGAAAGTGAAGAAATGCCCTTAAACAAAGTCTAAACACCGGCATTTTAAAATAGGAGCTTTTATTGGCAAGAAAGGTTTCTTGAGTTGAAGTCTAAATTTTCAGCTTCCTATCCCTCCCTATGCAAGTAAGCCCCTTTCCTTCCCACCAAATACTTTAAAAATGGTCACCCCAGATAGAGGAGTACCCAAAGGCAAACCCAATCCCCCCACACCCCCCATGAAAAGGAGAACTCCATGCAGGGAAGTACAGCCTACTTTCAATTTAAACTGTGCCCTGAGATAACATGACAATATACCATGGAACATTTCTCTTCCAGACAGAGTAATCTGAAACATGGGGAAAAGGAGAAGCTAATAATCTGAATCATAATTTAAATGTCAAAAGACAAACAAGGCACTACTATTCTCTGATTAAAGATTAATTTTTTAAGGCATGAAATGTGGGGTTCACCTTCTGAGGAAAATAATATTCCAAATGTTTAAGACCCAACTCACTTCTGGCTACTTTGGAGAAAGGAGTAAGACAATTTTGGACGGGAAAGGGAACTTTTCAAAACAAGAAGTGAAAACAAAACTTACATCTGGCTGTGGAATGGCATACTGTCCTTGAATGGTATAGGCCTACAAAAGGAGGAAAACAGTTCCTATTAAAAACCAATCACGGACAGCCACCCAGTGGGGGGGGGGGGAAATGACAGATTTCAACTAGCCAGGAAGCCAGAGTTGAACTAGAGAAGGGGGAGGCCAGGGATTGAGGCAGTAGATGGAATCTCACAAATACAGTCAGACCCAAATTGGCCTTCTTTGAACCCTAAATATGACTTTATTATGGGGATCCTATAAAGGTAGCCAAATTCCCTACAATCAAAGGCAAAATATACATATCTTAATGAAAATGTGGGAAGTGAGATTAAGCAATGCCTCGACTGACCAAGCCCCACTCTTCCTCCTTGTATATAAAATAGCCTAGGAGAAATAATGGTCTCTTCCCTCACCACCCCAACCCTTCTACCAATCATGGTGATGTGAAAGATCTGCATCTGCACAAACCTACATGGCATGTTTTGAAACACTTCTCTTTCCCTATCTTATTTTTCTCTGTATCTGCCTATAGACCTTAAGTACACTGGAAGCTAGCTGGATCCCTAACACTAGGGAGCTGACCACAGGAACACACACACAAAAAAAACCACTGTGTTCTACAGTTCTACCTTCTCCCTCCTCCCCTCCATAAAAGGCACTTGCAGCTCCCACTATGCCCTCCCCCCCCACACCATAACCTCCCGAAAAGGGAGTTGGGTCTTTAGGGCAATGGGGTGGGGAACAAGGAGGAAAGGAAAAGGGAACACGAAGGGAGGGGGAGGAAGGAGTGGCTGGTTAACAGGATGTGAAGCTCCTCACATCACAGTGGCCAGTACCCCCAAAAGTGCACCCAGGTAGGGGTGGGAGGAAGGTGAAAATGGGGTGGGAGGAGTGGGACAGGGGGAAGAGGGGGTTGAACAAAAAAAATTAAAAAAAAAAAAAAAAAAAAGTTGGTGTTACCATCTGGTGGGCTACGCGGCCTGTGTGAAATGAGGTGGGGGGGGTCAGTCCAGGTCCCCGTGGACAGGTGGTGTCCACAGCACAAAAATCACCAGCGCCACTGGCCCCCCGCGTGTTGGCAGTCTCGGCTGAGGCGGAAGGATTGAGTGAGCCTTGGAGACTGAACATCCCCTCTCACCTCTAGAGGTGGTCCCTCCAGGTCAGGGTTGAGGCACATGGACGGGGTGGTGTGGGGAAAGCTCGCACTGTCGCTGCCTGTGCTGTACCTGTCCTGTGGATAAATAGAGGATTTCAGTCTCCAGGGCTGTCAATCCGGCACCTTGTCACCAGCATGAAATTCACACAAAAAAAAGGTTGTTTATTTTTTCCTTTTTCCTTTAAAAAGGAGCTCACGACACAATTTGAAACGAGCTGCAATCAGTGAATTAAAAAAAAAAGTTACCTAGTGGCAGATTTCACACTGAGCGATTGGGCTATATTCAGTAAGAGTGAAGGGGTGGGGCAACAGAGCTAATGTCAGCTCCTGGTCAGTGTAGGATTAAGTTGAACCCCTACAGAGCCCACTTTGCCACAAAGAACAAAAGACTCAGGTCCATCTGTGGACATCGTATGAACTAGTCCATTTAAAAAGGCCCACTGGAATGATCCACAACAGGGCCACTCATGGAAGAAGCTCTAAGCTTTCAGAGGGTGGTCAAGTGAATAAAGAGGGAGGGAGGGTAGGGAAGCAAAGAGGTATGAATGGGAGGGACAGAGAGGGGGAAAAAAAGGAAGTAAAGGAAGAATGTTAAGTAGAGAGGATTGCTGCCACCCAGCATGGGACTCTGTAATACCAAATGGGAGTGCAAGAATCCAGAAGAGCAGGAACCTGGAGTTCCTGGGGAGAAGGGGAAACTCCTAAGGCTAACCCTTCCTGGCTACAATGACTCTGGGACTTTGCTTATCTTGCCTGACTATCCATACTGACTGAGATTCCCTTGCCCAAACCAGTTTGTACAAGGCTAATGCTAAAAGGCACTAATGCTAAAAGCAAGGCACTAAACCATCTCAAAGTAACACTGTAACATGATTAACTTGCTGTGTAAGCTTCTAAAACTACATGCCAAACTAAGCCTCTAAAACTAGTTCAGTTTTATTCCAATTCAAAAGAATGTGAATGAGATGTACTCCAAGATTATGCTTCTCCTCTAAATGGCTCCCAGATCAAATACGAATAAGAAGTAACTAGTTGAATAAACATACTTGCTACCAAAATCAAAGTCACTATTCCAATATGAGTCTCAATACAGTCATCCCTAGTTGTCCCTAGGAATCCGTGAGGGACTGATTGGTTCTAGGACCCCTGCTACCACACCATGGATACCAAAACCCATGGCTGCTCAAGTACTTTCTATAAAATGGTGTAGTATTTGTATATAACCTAAACACATCCTCCTGTATACTTTAAATCTCTAGCTTACCTACAATAACTAATAGAATCCAAGTGCTAGGCACATAGTTGTTTTACTATGTTGTTTAGGGAATAATGACAAGGGAAAAAGTCTGTACGTGTCCAGTACAAACACAACCATCCTTATTTGTTCTGCATTATTTTCGACCCGAGGTTGGATGAACCCATGGACGTAGAACCCAGACACGAAGGGCCAACTTCAGTATTTTAAAAACTGACCTACCTACATACTTACTCCTCAAAGACTAACCAACAAAACATAAGACTACCGTGATGCTAATCAATGCTCCTCACAAAATTCTAACTTCAGAATAAACCATGTGCCAAAGATCAAGAGTTTAGGTTTGTGAGGAAGGAGCAAGGACAGGCCAAGGGGGTGCTTTGGTGTTTTAACTCTAACACCAAAGGTCATAGCACCACAGCCCAACACACTTCCCACTTCTATTCTTGCACCCTGAACTCTTACCCCACCTGATTCGGTTATGCCATGTGGGTTCAAACCAGTGTTTATGAGGTTAAGAGCCTAGGGGACAACACACTGGAATTTGGGAGTGAAGGGGTAGGAGTAGGGGAGGTGAGGTGGAGGGAAGGGGAAGTTTGTAGGACACTCAAGTTCAGGATCCTTCCCATCCAATTTTGAGACCACCATCCAGAATCTCCTTCAGAGGTCCAACTCTTTGCTACTTTTATTCAGACCTCTAAAGATCACCCCCCCCACACACACAAAACCATGGATGGGTTGGGGACAGGGAGATAAGTAGTGGCACCAAGGCAATTTAACTTTCTTCTAACCCAACCCATCTTAAATTAACATAAATTACCTCTTCAGAGTGCCTACAAAACTTCCATTGCCTGCTAAAAATTAAACAAGGGCTTGGCATTCATAGCTTTCTCCAGTACAAAAAATAAAAACTAAAAGCAAGTCAAACTATCGCCAGAGTATAGGTTTCAGCAAACATGCAGAGTGGCTTGGTGTGCTGCTGGCAAAATTGACATTTTAGATACAAACTTTGTTCATTCTAAACCCACGAATAAGAATTTTCTTACCTGACCACCTGCAAAGATGACCGGAGAACTGGACGGCTTGGGCCGGTACGGGATGGTCACGCCCTTCGGGGGGGACTGGGAGAGAGTCAGAAGGGAAAAAAACAAAAAGAGATAAGGTTTCAAAGCTGCTTCAGCTGTGTGGCTTTAGCTCACACAGGTCAGTTAAATTAAAAAATTGTAGTATTTCCAACCTCTCATCTACTGAATCATCTCTGGCTACATCTCATCTCAAAATATTTGCAGTTATTTTTCTTTCATCAAGGTAGATGCCCCTATAAAAATCTTATGCTCTATTTTCTTTTTTGCATTTGAGAGACAGGGTCTCAGCTCTGTCATCCAGACTAGAGGACAGTGGCATGATCACAGTTCACTGCAAGCTCCAATCTCCTGGCTCATCCTCCCCAGTAGCTAGGACTATAGGTGCGCTCAACCATCATTTTTTGTAGAGACAGGGTCTCACTGTGTTACCCAGGCTGATCTCAAACTCCTGGCCTCAAGCTATCCTCCCATCTCAGCCTCCCAAAGTGCTGAGATTACAGGCATCAACCACTGCAGCAAGTTAATGAAGATGAAAAACCACTATGTGTACACATGTACATTTTAGTTGGTACTTTTTAGGATCTCACATTTTGGCCTGAATAGAAAATAAAACCAAAATTGGAAATAAAGTACTCAAATGTTTTGTCTAGGATAATATAGATAGTATCTATAAATGGTGCAAAGACCCAACCAAGATTTTTCTAAACTCTACTTCAAAATCCTACTTACTTTCCTTTCTCACCAGTTAGACCAACTCCATATCACAAATCTAAGAACACTTAATTTCCCTTAATTTTGTCATTTTTTGTTTTAATTGAATGATAGTAAATTATCAGGACCTCAGAAGTCACTCAGAATCATCATCATAGATACATTTTTCTATTCTATTTAACCATCATTGTGAATATTCTGCTTCAAATCAAGAAATTTAAAGAACACGTCAAGGTTCCATGAAACCAAAATGTAGTAACTCAAAAACTTACTTAGCTTCTCAGGAACCCAAATACAGCTTTTGTCCAAATAGTGCATCTTTCCCTACCAACTCTGCTAGAACTGCTGTGAACCAAAAGATCACTGCTGCTTAGCAGCTTCTATTTTTGTTCACAGACCATAAGAAAAGTCAAAGCTAGGGGAAGGAAAATATGAACTCAGGAAACCTCTTTCCCTACCCCCATTGGAGGCTTGTAACAGCTTCACCTAATTCTAGTGTTACTAAATATAGATCAGTCCCTCTGTCCCCAGAATGGCCCTCCCCCCATTTTCAGCATGAGCCTGAGGGCTTACCTCCAACATGACCACGCAGATCTGTTTGACACACTCAATGATGGATTGAGGAATGCCAGCAATAGTGATGGCCCGCTCAGTTGAGTTGGGGAGCATATCCCCTGCCACCTGGACCTGAGCGCCTGTACTCTTTGGGGTAGAAAGAAATTCAAAATCAGAAAAAACAGCTCATGCTCTTCCAATTCCTCCCAGCAGCAATTTTAGACTCTAAAGCTCAATGGATATTCATCCCATTTCCTATCTTAACCCTTTCAGTTTCCTTTCCCATTCTTCCCTTATTCCAGGTTGTGGGGCAATCAAAACCCCACAAATATCACTCACTGTTCGTTGTCTTGAACAAGTATTTTTATCAAGCCTATTCATTCTATGTGCCAGGCTCCATTCCAAATGCTTCCAGTACATCAATTTACAAAATCAAGATCTCTGCTCACATGACACATAGAACAGGCTCCCAAAAATGCCAAAGAGGAGCCATTTCTAGTTTCATTCCAACACCAAATTCACTAACCTCCAGGTACAATTAAAAGCTTCCATAATTCAATGTAACTTCCATAATTAAAAAGGAAGTAAAATTACAACTATATACTTCCCATTTTCCCCTTGCTCCTTAGAAGTTTGGTCAACGAAAATATCTGTTACTATATCAAAATGTAATCTCTTCAGGTATGAAAAAGAATTAGGTAGACTCATGGAAAAGTTGCCAAATTATGCAAAGTTGCTCAAAAAAATGAAAACTGACCACATGCAATAATTGGAAATTCTGGTTAACATCCTCATGTTCTGATTAAAATCTATAAATTATATTGTAAAAATCTATCTTTTATTTCCAGTACAATCAGACTGTAATCATCTCGTCAAGTGCTAATTTTTCCTAGCTATAAAGAGAGCTAACGTTAGGAACAAACAGTTAACATTTGAAAAGAAGCATGAAAATCACCAACCTCTCGTATTTCCTTGATCTTGCAACCACCTTTTCCAATGAGTGAGCCACACTGACTGGCAGGAACCACCAGCCTCAGGGTGACCGGGGGTCTACTAGCAGCTGTGCTATTGGTCATAGAGCTGCTGATGTCCTACAAAAAAAAAAATTAGTCAGAACACTAGAAGGAGAAATTTAAGATCCCTGGAAACCAGTAACTGGCATAAAAGAACCGCCTGCCCTCAAGCTTAAGGGCAAGTTAGGTCATAACCCACCACTGACAAAGAAACAGAATACCACAACCTCCTCCCTAACCTATTTGCAATTTAAGATAAAAACTATAAAACTCCTCAGAATTAGCTGGCCATAATTATTTCCATCACCCCGTGGAGTGTATGTGGTAAAGAGAAAAGTGATTGTTTGGCAAATTATAGTTGGTTTGTCAATGGTAAAAATACTGATGTCAAAAATCAATCAAATGCTTAAAGAAAGAAAATACAAGGCAACCCAATTTAAACTACCAATTCTGCCCTGTTCGTAAACTAAAAACACTACAAAGTTAAGAAACTAGACAAATTAAATACAATCCTCTGTATCACTGCTTTAATTTTTTAGTAATAGTACCACTGTATAAATAAATGACAAAACTGGGATGGGTGCAGTGGCCCATGCCTGTAATCCCAGCTATTTTGAAGGCTGAGGCAGGAGGAAGCCTTGAGCCCAGTAATTCAAGGTTACAGTGAGCCAAAATCATGCCACTGCACTCCAGCCTGGGCAACAAAGCTAGAGTGTCTCCCCTTTCCCACCCCTCTCCACAAGAAAATAGAAAGAAACTGAAGCTCAGAGAATGTACTCCAATCACATCAAAAAAGCTGTTAATCTGAAATGAAAAGACTGTATTGGTGGTCAGGTGCAATGGCTCACACCTGTAAACCTAGCACTCTGGGAAGCCAAGGCAGGAGGAGGATTGCTTGAGCTCAGGGGTTCGAGACCAGCCTGAGCAAGAGCAAAGGCAAGACCCCATCTCTACTATAAAAAGAGAGAAAACTAGCTAAACTAAAAATAGAAAAAATTAGCCAGGCACGGTGGCATGTGCCTGTAGTCCCAGCTACTCGGGAGGCTGAGGCAGGAGGATTGCTTGAGCCCAGGAGTTTGAGGTTGCTGTGAGCTAGGCTAACGCCACGGCACTCTAGCCCAGGCAACAGAGTGAGACTCTGTTCCCCCCCCCAAAAAAAAAAAAAAAAAAACAGACTGTATTGCCTCAAAACCCCATAATCTTTCCCATAACAAAATGCTTTGTCCAAAAGTCATGGTTTTAACCTAGTTAGGTTTAGCTTTCTGAAGATTAAGTGGTTTAAATATCACTTCTCCCCCTAATCATGTAGTAGCTAGCCCCAGAAACTCCTTAAGCATAAGCCCCCCCTAAAGTCAAGGACATGTTTCTTACTTGGCTAAAAAACAAATAGTACTTTTCTAAAATGTTTAAGCCACAAATTCTGGAATAATAAGGTCCTGCAGGTCAAGATAACATTTCTGATCTTGGCAAGGATAAGATTTCAGGCACTATTAAGTACAAACCACCAACCAAGCAGCACTCCTCTGCCTGTGGTATCAATTGCACAACTAGCTGTATTACCTCAAAAGGGGAAAGGGTTGAACAGAAAACCCAGTACAGTGGTTGTTCAGCCTCTGAAGGTTGGTGGGGGAAAAAACCTCCTTCTGGCAAAAATCTCTTCATATGGCTATTTTGCTTCTGATAACCTAGGTCTCTACCAACCATAACTTTTTTTCCCTTTTTTTTTTTTGAGACAGAGTCTCGCTTAATTGCCCAGGCTAGAGTGAGTGCCGTGGCGTCAGCCTTGTTCACAGCAACCTCAAACTCCTGGGCTCAAGCAATCCTCCTGCTTCAGCCTCCCCAGTAGCTGGGACTACAGGCATACGCCACCATGCCCGGCTAATTTTTTCTATATATATCAGATGGCCAATTAATTTCTTTCTATTTATAGTAGAGATGGGGTCTCACTCTTGCTCAGGGTGGTTTCAAACTCCTGACCTCCAGCGATCCGCCGCCTCAGCCTCCCAAAGTGTTGGGATTACAGGCGTGAGCCACGGCGCCCGGCCCCTTTTTTTTAAATAAATAAAATTTTCTGATTTTGTATTAAAAAAAAAGAGAAAGAGATGGGGTCTCCATATGTTGCCCAGGCTGCTCTTGAACTCCTGGCCTCAAATGATCTTCAGGCAAAGGCTTCCAGACAGACGTAGCTGGGATTCCAAGTTTAACTTTTGACACAATGTTATCAGATTGATTTTTTTTAAACAGCATCCAAAGTTGGAAGATTACCTGTATTTATGAAACATGAGCAGGGCCCCTAAACAAAAACACATTTAATTCACCCAACTTTGAGTTAGGCAAAGTACTATAGTTTGGTGAACCAAGTTTACCAAAGCAATGGCATACATTCAAAACTGTTGGTCAGGCCGGGCGCGGTGGCTCACGCCTGTAATCCTAGCACTCTGGGAGGCCGAGGCGGGCAGATTGCTCAAGGTCAGGAGTTCAAAACCAGCCTGAGCAAGAGCGAGACCCCGTCTCTACTATAAATAGAAAGAAATTGGACAACTAATACATATACAAAAAATTAGCTGGGCATGGTGGCGCATGCCTGTAGTCCCAGCTACTCGGGAGGCTGAGGCAGGAGGATGGCTTGAACCCAGGAGTTTGAGGTTGCTGTGAGCGAGGCTGACGCCACGGCACTCACTCTAGCCTGGGCAACAAAGCAAGACTCTGTCTCAAAAAAAAAAAAAAAAAAAAACAAAACAAAAAACTGTTGGTCAAAAAATTTTAAAAAATGCTTTTCACAAAAATTTACACTGTATCCCTGGCAATCATCAAAGTATTTTGTTTCAATGATTCAAGTGACTCACTTTTTAATTATACATGACCAAATTTGGGGGCATGCTACAGGGAGGAAAGGACCCATTTACAGATTTTTATGATCCAGTCTGCCCCTAAATTTTAAAAACCCTTAGGACCGGGTGTGGTGGCTCACACCTATAATCCTAGTACTTTGGGAGGCCAAAGCAGGAGGACTGCTTGAACCCAGGAGTTCAAGAATAGCCTGAGCAAGGGCATGAACTCCTACAGAAAAAACAGAAAAATTAGGCGGGCATGGTGGCATGCAGCTACTTGGAAGGCTGAGGCAGAAGGGTCGCTTCAGCCTAAGTATTTGAGGTTGCAGTGAGCTATGATGATGCCACTACACTCCAGCCAGGCAACGAAACAAGACTATCTCAAAAAAAAAAAAAAAAGAAAAAAGAAAAACAAAAGCCCTTAGAACAAGCTATCAGGATGCACTTAAAAGAAAGAGAGAGGGAGGGGGAAGGGGAACAACAAACCTCTTCCAGTTTGTCAATGATCATAGCAAAGGCTTTGAAGATGGCATTAGTGGGTCCAGCCAAAGTGATAATTCTCTCAGGACAATTCCCTTCTGAGATGTTGATACGTGCACCACTCTGGATAAGAAACAGAGCCAAGAAAGGTTAAACAGATGAAAAATATCTGAGTATACAGGCTATATACCCCTCCTAAATAAGACATGCCAATAAGCTGCCTACATACACAATCCAGATACAAGGCAAAGTCAGTGTCTTATCTCAAACACTGCTTCATGTCTCTCTTCTAACATAGCCTACAGCAGCTGCCTTTAAGTCTCAAATGAATTCTGAGACATGTCAGAACTACATTTCCTGGAATACTATGCCATTATAAATAACCAAGCCAGAAAAACACCAGCTTCCCCTATTGAGACCTTCCTCCAACCTCTCAAACAAAATTTACTTCTTTTAGCAATTTTTTTGCTTCCCAAATTAATAGTCCCAAAGTCTCCCATAACTTACCTCTTCGCGCATCTTCTTAACTGATTCTCCTTTCTGTAAGAGGAAAAGTCAATCATGAGCTCCAACTGCTATTTAGACCCAGAATGACTAAACAGTAATTAGAGTTGGAAGTAAAATTTTCTTACCTTTCCAATGATACTGCCAACTTCCTGTAATGGGGAAAATTAGTGTCAATAAGAGGAAACCCAGAAGTATTATTAGGAAAAGGAATTCTAACTGGCCAACTAACCAACTGCTATCTATGCTAATTACTACCCCCCAAAAGAACAGAAAGATTTTTAAGATTTACTGACTAAGGGGAGAGAACTTATTTTTTTCTTTGCTCAAATTTGAGTGAAGCTATCAAAGAATTATGAAAGAATAATGATGCAGGCATAATTAAATTTTGTCTATGTTTAATATAAATTATTTTTTTAAATATCAAATAAATCTTCTCACTTTATAGTTTCCTAAAATTTCGGGGCAGAAGAAATCTACATATCAGAAGCTATAGCAACCTCCATGAGAAAAATCTTACCATTCAGGTATGATATATATAGCCTTTGGCTCTAGCCACTAGTGAAGGCTTTCCTGCTCAGTGGAGCTTCCTAATATAAAGTCTATCCATTTTCCCACTACCTTCACATCTAGTCCATTAGAGAAGAGCGCTAAAGCCAGATGCCCCACAGTGCTAATCTGATGAGCTCCAAGATGCATGTCTGCTCTCCCTGGCTCCTCCCCCTAACAGTTACTATGACCCAATTTCACAAGCTGGTGAATACCTTTCCATGCATAAGTAGCCGGATGGTGAGAGTGACATTTAATCCACCTTCAATCACACCGGTGTCCATGTCGAGCACTGTTCTGGGGAGCTGGACTTTGAGTGGTCAAGTCTTTGGTCACTGGTGGGGGTGAAAGCCAAAAACTGAAATGCAGACATGGCCAAAATCAGAGGAGAAAAAGAACAGAGGAATTATTGCCCAAAGTTATTTTTACCATTATTAGTATTTTGTAGTTGACACTTTTCCTTAAATGATAGCCTATCAGCTTGTATACACACCCAGCACAACTGCATAACATTTACAGCTCAGGTTCTGTTACAGAGCATAGAAGGCGACTTTCCAGTTTGCTCTCATTAATGATAGGGTTTCCGCTGACTCTCAGGATGAGGACGGTTCCTTCAATTGGCAATGATTCTAACGGAACTGCTGAACGTGCACCAGTTGTCCTTCAGCAGAATAAGCTTCAAAAAGATTCAGAAACACCTGGAAATCATGAGGGCAAACCTCAAACTAACCAACTACAGTGAGGGCAAATGACCTTCTTGCTTCCCTGTTGGGTAGCAGTACAAGTTGAAAGCTAGAGATAACACATGTAAATTTTCTTAATAGTAGCAATTTCTAGTTAAAGAAATTGAGATATCACATTACAAATTTCAAATGTTGATAGACAACAAAGAATTTTAAAAAGACTTAGATCAACCTCACTGAAAAAGGCCTTATTCTAAGATGCCTTCCATGCAGGCCGGGGTACACTATTCCCCTTTGGGAAATGACTCAATACATTAAGTACAGTCGAGTCCTTTTCTCCTATTGCTTCTCTCAACCCAACTTGATAATTACTCAGATTTGAGAAATTTTCCTTGCTTTTGTGTATGAACCTTTAACACCATTCGATTTTTCCTCAAGTTTATTAAACCTTAAATTTCCTTCCAAAGAAAACAATAAAAACTGGCATTGCTAAAATTTTATTCTGTAATTGTTTTTAGCAACAGCAGTAGGTCCCTTTGCTACCCAGGATGGCCCTTTCCCCCACTCATCCTATGAAACAATGTACCTATCATTTCTGCTTTGGAATAACTAGTTACTTACAGGAAGAGAATTTGTTTTTGGATATGCCTTTGCCTTCAATACCTCCTCAGCACCCAATCCTGCTAGCTTTAAAAAGGTTCCGTTAATTTTACCTAATGACATTTTAATATTCATCTCTCCTCCTACAGTTACTTTTCCCTCTTCACAAAACCAGTCACCATTTTAACTCTGCTCTAACACAAGCCCATATACTAAATATTTTAAGTATTTAAGTGGCTGCCACACCATTCTGTATATAGCAAACTGTCCTCTGGCTACTTCAAGAATTTAAGTGATTATAAGAGATTATGTAAGTGCATCCCCAAAGCACATCATTTTCCTATTTTCAGAATACAATTAATTGCTGGCAAAATCCAGAATTCAATACTTTTCAGTTATGGAAAAATAGTGCTCGGTGGAGGGAGACCATTAGGCCTGTATGAATGACTTTCTTTTTTAAAATAAAATATGGTAAGGTATCTGGAAGTTTCATTCCTTATCCCTGATCAGAAATAATAGGAAGCTGTTTACAAATGCCACAATTCAAGTTCAAAAAGGGAAGAAAATCTAAAACCTATTTGAAGCCTTTTCTTGAGGTAAAGCGCAAAGATGCACTTCAAACTTCAAACAATGTAAGTAATCCAAAAAAATCTATTTTACTTCTCTCCTGACTAGGTCAATATAAGTGTACCCCATTCCAGCAATCCAGCTGTTAATCCTGCAGTCCAACACCCCTCTATAAATAGCTCGGTCTAGGTTTACATCGGAAGGCATTTTGTAATTTCAAAATTCGTTACCCCGAAAGAACGTCCTGAATAACTCGGTAACTGGGAGCCCGTCTACCCTTTCTTTCACTCCACAGCCCCCCTCCCCTCGGTCATCCAAGCATTTTCCACTTGAGAAAAAAAAAGAGCCCCCCCTTCCCTCGACTAGAAAAGAGGGGAAAAAAAATAAACGGTTTGGTCGGGGGGGGGCGCTGCGATGCAGGGGGAGGGGCCGGACTACTAGCGCCTCCTCGTGTGGCTGCGCCAGCGCCTGACCCCCGCGGGGAGCCGCGCTCACCAACCCGGCCAGCAAGCCGGCCATCGCCTCTCCCCACCCCCCTCAACCAACAAATCCACCGCCGCCCCCCCTACCGCGCGCGCGCCCTCCTTGACTCCTGCGCAGCCGCCACCGGGAAAAGGCGGGGGGAGGGGGGTAGGCCTTGCGCGAGGCCTACTAGGCCGCGCCGGAGCCAGGGCCTCGCGTGAATGGCCGGCCAAGCAGAGTGAGGTGATACGCGCTCACGAGGGACTACGCGAGGCCGGGGCTCGTGACTAGGACCGGAGCCCGCTAAGAAAGATGGCAAGAGTGGAAATAGTAACTATAGCCAGGGGCGGAGGGGAAATTTTTAAGCTTACCTGCAGGCGCGAGGCGACTGAGGGGAAAAGGGGAGCGGGCGGGAATGGGAAGGGCGGGAGGCCGGGGGCGGAACAATAGGGGCGGGCGGGAAGGCGAGGGGGGCCCCGCGGGCGGGCGGAGGAGGAAGGGGGGGGTGGAGGAGGAGGAGGAGGAAGGGGGAAAGAGACCCCGGGGCGGGTGGAGGGCGGCGGAGGGCGGGCGGGCGGGCGGGCGGGAGAGGGCGCAGGCTGCGGCTGCTCCGGCTGCTGCCTCTGCTGGTCTGGGAGGGGGACGGGGCGGAGCGGCCCGCTTTCAACCCCGCGCACCCTTCGACCCCGGAAGCGCTAACCGCCCCGGGGGCCTGCGAGGCGACTGCGTTGTCCAAGCCTTCCCCACGCAATACGGACGGCCTCCCATCAGCCTAGAGCGGCTCCTTGGACACAGTCAGCACCAGAGAGACAATGGCTGCTAGCAAACGATGAACGGTATGATAGAGAGACAGCGTGGGGATGGGGAGCAAACCAGTGGCCCCTAGCGGACCAGCTGGAAAGCTCAGGCGTTAAGTGCGGAGAACGGTGGCAGTCGCCATGGATCAAGAAGTGGAGAGAAGGAAAAAGGGATGGGTGGGGAGAAGAGAAGGGATGAAGAAAACCCAGTGGTCTATAGTGATACTAAAAAAAAAGGGGGGGAAAGACTAATTTGCCAAGTTGGAGGTGAATATTTCACAACTCCTTACTCTGGAAATTGGTAATTAAAAGGAAAGAATTAAGCATTCACCTTCTTTTTTAGGAAAAACTATAGTTCATCCATAATCGCTAAGGGAAAACTCTTTTTTAGAGTTCCATCTAATGTAGAATGAATGAAAGAGTTAGAAAATCACCATTCTGCAACCCAGAATGAAATAACTGATTCATTATTTCAAGTGAATTAAGAGAATTTTAAGAGAGATTGTCAGGGAACAGATTATTATCATGGTACCAAATATCACCACACAGATTATTTGCAAATCATGCAGCTTAAAAAAAAAAAAGTAACATCGAATAGAGAGATTTGGCAATCGCCACCTGACCCAAGTATGTAAGTGATCAAACATTGCATCACTCATAAGACAACTTTGACATTGTGTGGTCCTTGATAAAATGCAGTAAGTACACTGCATCATCTATAAAGTATTCCTGCCCAAATGCTTAATCTTAATCTAATCAACCCATTAGCTCTAATTTGTAAATCATAGGAAATTTACAAAGGATAAAGGAACAAGTTAAACACCAACACAATACAAGGAGATATTCTTCACATCCAACATGTGGGACATTCCAGCCTCCTCTCTTCAAAATGACAATGGAATATAAAAAAAAAAAGGAGAAGAGGGAGGAGGAAGAAAAAAATTAAGAAGGCAAAAACAACCAAATATAATGTGTGGTTCTTGGTTAGCCCCTGGCTTAAAAAAAAATAGCTATACAAGATATTCTAAGGGCAATTGAGAAAATTCAAACATTAACTGAATGATACAAGGCCACGGTGGGAGAATCACTTGAGGACAAGAGTTTGAGACCAGCCTGGGAAACATGGTGAGAGCCCATCTCTGAGAAAATTTATAAATTAGCCAGGCACTGTGGCTTGTGCCTGTAGTCCTAGCTACTCAGGAGGTTGAGGCAGTAGAATCTCCTGAGCCCAGGAATTTGAGGCTGCAGTGAGCTATGATTATGTTACTGTACTCCAGCCTGGGCAGCAAAGCAGAGACCCCATCTTTAAAAAAAAAAAAAAAAAAAAAAAAAAGGAGGGAGGGGTCGTGATGTACGGATGTATGCAACAGACTTTCATATGGTTCATACAGGTATATTGAGAAAGCAATTATGGCAAAATGTTAACAACTCACCATACTGAGTGTAGATGGTAAGTTTATGGATGATCATGATACTGCTCTTTAAACTTTAAAATTTTTTCATAACAAAAATTGGAAAAAGACCTGGCGAAGTGGCTCATGCCTTTAATCCTAGCATTCTGGGAGGCCAGGCAGGAGGATGGATCGGTCAAGGTCAGGAGTTTGAAACCAGCCTGAGCAAGAGTGAGACTCCGTCTCTACTAAAAAGAGAAAGAAATTAATTGGCCAACTAAAAATATATAGAAAAAATTAGCTGGGCATGGTGGCACATGCCTGTAGCCCTAGTTCTTTGGGAGGCTGAAGCAGAAGGTTGCTTGAGCCCAGGAGTTTGAGGTTGCTGTGAGCTAGGCTGAAGCCATGGCACTCTAGCCCTGGCAACAGAGACTCTGTCTCAAAAAAAAGAAAAGAAATTAGTTGGCCAACTAAAAACATACATAGAAAAAAAATTAGCCAGGCATGGTGGCACATGCCTGTAGTTCCAGCTACTGTGTCTCAAAAAAAAAAAATTGGAAAAAATATGTGGAATGGAACAAGATTGGCAAATAACTAGTAATTACTAAAGCTAGATGATGGGAACACAGTAGTTCATTAAACTATTTTCTCAACTTTGTATCTGTTGAGGCAGATACTAGAGAGGCACTCAGGGAGTAAAACACAATAAGGAGAAAGAAATTTAAAAAGACAGCATGGGCCGGGCGTGGTGGCTCACGCCTGTAATCCTAGCACTTTGGGAGGCCGAGGCGGGCGGATTGCTCAAGGTCAGGAGTTCGAAATCAGCCTGAGCGAGACCCCGTCTCTACCAAAAATAGAAATAAATTAATTGACCAACTAAAAATATATAGAAAAAATTAGCTGGGCATGGTGGCACATGCCTGTAGTCCCAGCTACTTGGGAGGCTGAGGCAGCAGGATTGCTTGAGCCCAGGAGTTTGAGGTTGCTATGAGCTAGGCTGACGCCACGGCACTCACTCTAGCCTGGGCAACAAAGTGAGACTCTGTCTCAAAAAAAAAAAAAAAAACAGCAAATACTGGGTTATTATTGAATCATGTTCAAGTCCTTTGGGTATTTGTTCTAGCATTAGTATCAGTCAAACTTTACTGGGCAGCCCCAAATTGGTAAAGTCATCTGATGAGGGATAGCTTCCTGAAGTGGAAATTAAAGTTTGAGGACTCCAATACTTTTCTTCTTACCCCCCAAATGGGCTTTGGAACAAATGTGAAATAGAAAGCACTCTGTCATTTGGCAGAACAAATAATGAAAGAGAGGAAGGTTAAGTAGGAAAATGTTAGGACACCCAGAAAAAGGCAAATTAAGGAGTGGGCTTATTGTGAGGCCAGGGCTGAAGATCATAACTTAAGATTTTGCAGTTGCGTCATTTATACTTCTGGGGCTCTGAAAGCTGGGGTGAAAGTAAGTAGCTATCCATGAAATCATCTCTAACGTAACGGGCAAAACAAGGATCAAATGGCTGCACTGGAGCTGGCCAATAGTTGCAGCCAGCCTTGAAAGAGAAAGATGAGAAGCATCTAATAGCAATACTTGATAATTTTATGACTCAATAAATTCTCCATAGAAGGGGAACCAAGCTAGTCAAGCCAGTGAACTCATCTAGGGCCACAAAGCAACCTAATACTGGGAGATGATTCCAAAAAGGCAGCAAACTAGATAGACTCATCCCATTACTCCCAGTCCCCTAAGCTAAAATGTCAACTTGTATTTTTAGATCTTATGGGTTTCCTATCCTTTCCCTTTCTCATTTGAGTGAAAAGCTTGCTATCCTCAGTTCCCAGTAAGAAAAGAACAGCAGAATCCCAGATGTTCTTGTGAACACAAGGTGGTGAAGACATAAGACAAAAACATTTGGGAACCACCATCTTTGGAGATGTATACTGATGCACAAAACAGGAACACAAACCCAGTGCTCTCAGGAGCCAAACAGTAATGTAATCTGGCTTACAGAAAGACAACGGGAGTTGAAAGGACTATGGGAAGACTAGAGTATGGGACCCATCTACAAGGATTGATCACTACTAAGAGCCAGAATTTCTGCCTTCATGAATGTGGCCGCACTCTTGCTAGAGTTTCCAGCTTGAAATCTAAATCTTTATTGAAAATGTATCATATTTAATAGGGAAGGATCCCTCCAAAATAAGTCTCAGATCCAGATATAGCCATGGGCTCCTAATTTTTCAACCTCTGACAAAGATACATGTACCAACATGTTCACTACAGTAGTTAAAGTTAACAAGACTGGAAACAATCCAAAATTCTAACAATTACTTGCTACAACTCATGATGAAAAAAAAAACAAAAAAAAAAAAATATAAAACAAAATTCTAACAATAAAAGATTGGTTAAATAAATCAGCCGGGCGCGGTGGCTCACGCCTGTAATCCTAGCACTCTGGGAGGCCAAGGTGGGCGGATTGCTCGAGGTCAGGAGTTCGAAACTAGACTGAGCAAGAGCGAGACCCTGTCTCTACTATAAATAGAAAGAAATTAATTGGCCAACTAATATATATAGAAAAAAATTAGCCTGGCATGGTGGCACATGCCTGTAGTCTCAGCTACTCAGGAGGCTGAGCCAGGAGGATCGCTTGAGCCCAGGAGATTGAGGTTGCTGTGAGCTAGGCTGACACCACGGCACTCACTCCAGCCTGGGCAACAAAGTGAGACTCTGTCTCAAAAAATAAATAAATAAATAAAATAAATAAATCACATGCTGTTAAAAGAATGACATATATGTATATCATACACACACACACACACACAGAAATAGGGAAGTAACTCTAAGATAGATAGTTAAATGAGAAAATGTTAGATGCAAAAGAGAACATATATTTATGCTTCCATTTGATAGCAAAATGAAGTAGAAACAAAAAGGGGGGACTTGACTATGTACAGTACAGCTTTGGAAGTTTATAAAAGAATCTGGTAGTTGTGGATACCTACAAGAAATCTGGGATATGAGGAAAATCTCAGTTTTCACTGGACATCCTATACATCCTATTAAAAATGTTGCAATTTTTTTCCCAAGTACATGTTATATTAGCAACTGGGGAGTCATCAACATGTACTATTATTACTATTATCTTCTTCCACCATCATCAATAGCATCAGCAGCAAGCTCAGGTTTAAAAACTATTAATTTGTAGCTTTTAAAAAGTCCTTCCAGCCTGGCGTGGTGGCTCACGCCTATAATCCTAGCACTCTGGGAGGCCAAGACGGGCGGATCACTCAAGGTCAGGAGTTCAAAACCAGCCTGAGCGAGACCCCATCTCTACTAAAAATAGAAAGAAATTAATTGACCAACTAAAAATATATATACAAAAAAAATTAGCCAGGCATGGTGGCGCATGCCTGTAGTCCCAGCTACTCAGGAGGCTGAGGCAGTAGGATTCCTTGAGCCCAGGAGTTTGAGGTTGCTGTGAGCTAGGCTGAGGCCACGGCATTCACGCGAGCCTGGGCAACAAAGCAAGACTCTGTCTCAAAAAAAAAAAAAAAAAAAAAAAAGTCCTTCCTTCTCAGGAAAATATATATTATAAAAAGTTAAAAAGGCCGGGCACAGTGGCTCACGTTTGTAATCCTAGCATTCTGGGAGGCCGAGGCAGGCAGATTGCTCAAGGTCAGGAGTTCAAAACCAGCCTGAGCAAGAGCGAGACCCCGTCTCTACTATAAATAGAAATAAATTAATTGGCCAACTAATATATATATATATATATATATATTAGCCGGACATGGTGACACGTGCCTGTAGTCCCAGCCACTCGGGAGGCTGAGGCAGTAGGATTGCTTAAGCCCAGGAGTTTGAGGTTGCTGTGAGCTAGGCTGACGCCACGGCACTCACTCTAGCCTGGGCAACAAAGCCAGACTCTGTCTCAAAAAAAAAAAAAAAAAAGAAAACTCCTAGAGCTCAAGGGATCCTCCTGCCTCAGCCTCCTGAGTAGCTGGGACTACAGGCAAGCACCACCATGCTTAGCTGATTTCTCTATTTTTTGAAGAGTCGGGGTCTCACTGTGTTGCTTAGGCTGGTCCCAAATTCCTGGCCTCAAGCAATCCTCCCATTTTGGCCTCCCAAAGTGCTGGGATTATAGGTGTGAGCCACCATACTCAGCCAAAAAGTTAATAAACTTTTGAGGAACAAAACAACCAAAAACAAGGTGTTCTGCATATGGCTTAGAAATGCTAGAAAGGAGAGATGTGCTGTCCACAGTTAGGAGCAGGGAGGAAGGGAAAAGTGAATTGTCTCCCTAATTTTTATTTCTGTGTTCCCCTTCCTTCCTTTCCCCTGCAGCTCCTTCTCATTTTCTGTCTTTATTTCTGGTTTGTTCGTCAATATCTATGTCTCCTCACCTCATAATCTTCCTCAAAAAGGAAGAGCTGCAAAGGAAAACACGGAATGACCAGGAAAAAAAACCAAAAAACATTAGAATGGCCCCTGAATCCAGGACACTGGAAAAGTGGGCCTTAGCTTTGGATTTTTCTGTTTTTGTTTTTTGGTGTTTTTTTTTTTTTTTTTGAGACAGAGTCTCACTCTGTTGTCCAGGCTAGAGTGCCATGGCATCAGCCTAGCTTACAGCAACCTCAAACTCCTAGGCTCAGGTGATCCTCCTGCCTCAGCCTCCCGAGTAGCTAGGACAACAGATGTGCATCACCATGCCCAGCTAATTTTTTCTATTTTCAGTTGCCCAGGTAATTTTTTTGTATTTTTAGTAGAGATGGGTCTCGTTCTTCCTCAGGCTGGTCTCAAACTCCTGAGCGCAAACAACCCGCCCACCTCGGCCTCCCATAGTGCTAGGATTATAGGGATGAGCCACCTCACCCAGCCGGGATTTTCTAATAAAATCAGAAGCTAGTAGGAAGACCTCAAACATTTTCATATCACTCTTTCTAGGGTCAAATAATGGACACAGTACAGCCAAGTAAAAACACCCTTTCCCTGTTCCTCCTCAAGCCCTGCACTCACCATCCAAGCCCTGTCGGTTCCACCTCAGAAACATCTCTAAAGTCCACTCCTTCCTCTAGCCCTGTGTCCCCAACTGCAGCCTCATTTCCTGCTCTCAGGCTACTACACACCAACTCAGATTCAGGAGTCAATTTGTGTCTTTATAAAACTGCATCTGCCTGGAATCCACTGGGTTAATAGCACAGACTCAAGAGCCAGAATGCCTGAGCTTTAATCCTGACTGAACCATTTACTATCATGTGACCTTGGGCAAGTTATTTAACCTAATACTTGTTTTCTTCAACTACAAAAATAGGGATAATAGTGCCTACGTCAGAGTTGCTGTGAAGATTACACCAGTTATAAATGTCAAGTGCTCAGTGCCTACATGTAATAAATGCTTAGTACGTGTTAGCTTATCTCTTTTGCTACCTGGGAAACTCCCACTCATTCTGAGTCCCAGCCCACATGTAGCTCTTTCACCCAGTGAAACTGTCACTGCTTCCTTTGCTCCTACCCTGCTTGATCCATGTCTCTATTGTGGTCCTTTTTACTGTATTTTCCATCTTTACTGTATTCATACATCTGTGTGCTCCATTAGATCTTGCAGGTCACAAGGGGCAGGGACTGTCTTATTCAACACCCAGAACACAGTAGTTTCCTCGACAATTTTCCAGAAAAATCAATCTAGTCCCACTGGGATACCTGTGATGTCCAAACATGCCACACAGACTTATGACTGTATCTCAGCATCCCCAGCTCTTCTCCACCATCTACTTGGTAAATCTATCCTTTTCTCTTTTCTACTCATACTTTTCACCCTCCAGGCCTAAGAGGTAGTTCAAATGTCACTTTTACTGTAAAGTCATCTTTGACTCCTCCCTCCTATCCCAGTGAGAATTATTATAATTATTATTATTTTTTGAGACAGAGTCTCGCTTTGTTGCTTTATTGCACAGGCTAGAGTGAGTGCCGTGGCACCAGCTTAGCTCACAGCAACCTCAAACTCCTGGGCTCAAGCAATCCTGCTGCCTCAGCCTCCCGAATAGCTGGGACTACAGGCATCCGCCACCATGCCCGGCTAATTTTTTCTATATATATTAGTTGGCCAATTAATTTCTTTCTATTTATAGTAGAGACGGGGGTCTCACTCTTGCTCAGGCTGGTTTCGAACTCCTGACCTGGAGCAATCTGCCCGCCTCAGCCTCCCAGAGTGCTAGGATAATTACAGGCGTGAGCCACCGCGCCCGGCCTATTTCTTTTTTTTTTTTTTTTTTGAGACAGAGTCTCACTTTTTGCCCAGGCTGGAGTGGCGTGGCATCAGCCTAGCTCACAGCAATCTCAAACTCCTGAGCTCAAGCAATCCTTCTGCCTCAGCCTCCCAGGTAGCTGGAACACAGGCATGCGCCATCGTGCCTAGATAATTTTTTTTCTATAGTTGTTTGCCTAATTTATTTCTATTTATAGTAGAGACGGGGTCTGGCTCTTACTCAAGCTGGTTTTGAACTACTGACCTTGAGTGATCCTCCCAGAGTGCTAGGATTATAGGTGTGAGCCACCACACCTGGCCAGAATTATTTCTATATTTATATCCTCCTGAGATTTTATAGCATTTGCCTTTTTTTTTTTCTTTTTTGGGACAGGGTTCTACTCTGTCTCCTAGACTGGAGTGCAGTGGTGTCATCATGGCTCACTGTAACCTCCAATACCTGGGCTCCAGCAATCCTCCTGCCTCAGCCTCCCAAGTAACTGGGACTATAGGCATGCACTATCATGCCTGGCTAACTTTTTTATTTTTCATAGAAACAGAACCCAATGTATAATACTGTACATGGTATATAGTAAACCATGTCGCCCTCAATTTTAGCTGTCCATCAGAATCACCCACAGTTTCTTAAAAATACTGGTTTGTAGGGCCACATCCTCAAAGAGTCTTATTTGATAGATTTGGGGCAAAGCTCCAAAGTATTCTCTCATAACTGATGGGTAGCGAGGGTTAAGAACCTCTGTAGCAACACAGAAGCATATGCTAAAAGCCTATATCCATTCATCCAAGAGAAGACAATATTCATTCTGCTAAGCCTGAACCAATCACAAAGACTCCTCCCACTTAAGAAACAGTGTAGGCCAGGTGTGGTGGTTCACGCCTATAATCCTAGCACTCTGGGAGGCCGAGGCGTGCGGGCAGATTGCTCGAGGTCAGGAGTTTGAAACCAGCCTGAGCAAGAGTGAGACCCCCGTCTCTACTATAAACATAAAGAAATTAATTAGCCAACTAATATATATAGAAAAAATTAGCCAGGCATGGTGACACATGCCTGTAGTCCCAGCTACTCGGGAGGCTGAGGCAGCAGGATTGCTTGAGCCCAGGAGTTTGAGGTTGCTGTGAGCTAGGATGATGCCATGGCACTCTAGCCCAGGCAACAGAGACTCTGTCTCAAAAAAAAGAAAAGAAAAGAAAAGAAAAGAAAAGAAAAGAAAAGAAAAGAAAAGAAAAGAAAAGAAAAGAAAAGAAAAGAAAAGAAAAGAAAAGAAAAGGAAAGGAAAGAAAAGAAAAGAAAAGAAAGAGTGTAATCTCAGCTACTTGGAAGGCTTTGGTGGGAGGATTGCTTTAACTCAGGAGTTTGAGGCAAGCCTGGGTAACATAGTGACACCCTATCTCAAAAAAAAACCAAAAAACAAAAAAAAAACAAACATAGGAATAGTGTGGTATAGTCCTCACTGGTGCTCTGGTTCCTTACTATAAAATGGATATACTTTAAAGGTTCTGCAGAAGGGCAGCAAAAGTAATAGAATGTGCTGGGCCTAGCCAAGGTAATAGCACAGGTGAACAGAGACCAGGAGAAATAGCTTTATTTGAATCGAGTTGGAGAAAGAAAGTAGGACCTGAGATTACATATGGAGCTAAGAAGTAGAGATTAGGTTCCAACATGGTAGAGATTAGGTTTCAACATGGCAGAGCTTATCAGCTAGATGAATCTACGTGCTAGCAACCCTGCAGTTAGTGTGACCAACAGAAGGCCTGCTAGGAAATGTATTTCCCAATAAAGTACAAGTGTGCCAACATTACAAAAATAGTACAGTTTTTTCTTCATAGTTAAATTTCCACAAAATCCCCCAACCACAAGTATTACAAAAGAAAGTAAAAAAATCACATTTTACAGATCTTAAACTTGTCTTCAGCATTTAGCACAAAGGTCTCCCCATCTTCAAAAAGCAGCTCCCCTGCTAAACTCATCAGCTATAAGATCTATCCAAGCAGCAAGAAGATGGCCTTTGCTAGCCCATGGCAATCCTCTTCCCATTTTCCCTAGCCAGTCAGGGCTGAACAGCAGAGTGAGGCTCAGGTGGGGGTGGGGTGGGGGGTGCACAAGGGCTAATTTCCACCAGTACAACATGGCATCTGAAGCTTGATGGGAGAGCAGAACTGGTGAGACTTGAGGGAAGGGTCCAGGCCCTGTATTCAGTCAGAGTCACTGCTGGAAGAGGAGGAAGAGGAGGAATGCTGCAAGGGTAAAGGGGAGAGGAGATAGTATCAGATCCAAATGACCTCTAATCACACTACAGGCCATTCTTTGGTGCCCCACCCCTCCACCCAAGTGATCCCTTGCTTCCCTAAGAAGATCAGGAGTCTTGAACCAGACTGTACCTTAAACAACAAAAGAAAGGGTTTCCTTCAGCAGTGAGCAAACAGGAATGGATTAAACCGTTATAAATCATTGCACAGAATTTAACATATTGCCTTTGGAGCAAGTTTCCAACTTTCTTTACCTGAGTCAATGCCTAGGCAAGGAATAAATTATAGGCAGAAGCATAGTACAGTGCTAGGAAACAGCTGCTACTTTATAAATGCTTATTGATTAGCTTCATGCAAAGTCCCTGTGACTCTAAGAAAAAGAGTAGAAAAAACAGCAGCTGTGTGTGCATGTATCTCTACTTTTTCCTAAGTTGAATGGGAAAAAGTGGAGAAAGTGGGAGAGAAGGCTAGGGGAGTTCTATTCAAGGTTCCTCACATGCCCACTTCCATTAAACTACCATTAAAAAACATTTTTTAGGCCGGGCGCGGTGGCTCACGCCTGTAATCCTAACACTCTGGGATGCTGAGGCAGGTGGATTGCTCGAGGTCAGGAGTTCGAAACCAGCCTGAGCAAGAGCAAGACCCCCGTCTCTACTATAAATAGAAAAAAATTAATTGGCCAACTAATATATATATAGAAAAAATTAGCCGGGCATGGTGGTGCATGCCTGTAGTCCCAGCTACTTGGGAGGCTGAGGCAGGAGGATTGCTTGAGCCCAGGAATTTGAGGTTGCTGTGAGCTAGGCTGACGCCACGGCACTCACTCTAGTCTGGGCAACAAAGCAAGACACTGTCTCAAAAAAAAAATTTTTTTTTAGTCTCCCCAGGGTAATTTCTCCCATCTCTCCTATTCAGTCTCACCTTTCATTTTCCTCAGACTTCTACCAAAGACCCAGAATTGGAATTAGAGCCCCAATTCACAAGGCAAATAAATACTGGGCAGCAAAATGTAAATTGAGATCTCTTCAAAATGAGGGTGGGTTTAATCCTTTGGGAGCTGTCCTCAGACCTGCTCTTCCCCTTGCAAATTAACACTCCTCTAGAACAAAGATATTTAGCCTACGGCTGAGTATGAAAACCCCTAGTCCTTGGCTTGGTTAGAGGCTGAGTCACTGACTAGTCCTAGACTTTCTTTGAGGCTGAGTCACTATGCTTGTCCTCAGTTTCCCAGCTGGATGGTAGAGCAAAAGGCCTATGTGTAATTACCACCACACCCTAAGAACATTGAAGGAGATAAAGAACTCCAGGAACTAGGACCAGATTATTATACTGTTAATTATTATATATGATTTTGCTGTCAAAAGACTGACCCTAGTAACTGACATTTTGACAGCCTCAGTGAGTGTATCCAACTTGCTAAACCATATACCTGCGGATGGAGGGGGGGGCAAAAGTTCTGAGAGAGAGTAAGGCAGACAAGACAGGCGTTTGATTCTGAAATGCATTCTAAGGCTCACCCTAGCCCCCTTCCAGACAGATGCCTGATATTTCTTTTCAAGATTATCAGATTCTTCCCAGTAGCAATCTTTTACAAAAAGGAAGAACCATGTACCAGAGCAACACAATTGCCATCCCCCCATGTCCACAGGCTGTGAATCCCCCTCACCCAACCCATCTAGTCCCTCTGAGGGGGCACCCTTTCCCTAGCCAGGCCCCAGAGGGCACTAACCTTGCCGTGCTTGTGATGTTTGTGCATCTTCTTATGAGCTTTCTTCATTTTCTTCTGTGTCTTCTTGTCCATCATCATTCCTGGTCCTAACATGCCAGGAGCCAAGGGATTCACAGGAGGGATGCAAGGGGCAGGTGGTGGGTATGGAGGAGGGTAGGGACCTGGGGGTTGGCATCCTGGATACCCTGGCTGTGGCACAGGATGAGGGGGCCCACCTGGAGGGAAAACAGGATTTCCGTGGGGAACTCCTGGGGGAGGAGGAAAGGGGCCTGGAGGACAGGCTGGATTGACAGGTGGTGGATGGGCAGGATTGGAACCTCCAGGGCACCCAATGTTGGGGGGATATGGATTTGGCCCTGGCTGCCCTGGTGGAAGAAACAAAAATAAATAAAGATTAGAAATGCTCAGAGCCTCTGACAACAAAAAGAAAGAGATTCACTTTCTCACCCAATACTTGAAGAGAAATGGAAAGGTGAGCAAGGAGAATGGAGAGTAGGGGAGATTAACCTGAGTTGAGGAGAAACAGGGGAACGACCTGGAAGGGCTGGGGACAGGGGGGAGGCAGTGAACTCTAAGGAAAGACAAAAGCATTGGTCATCTGTGGTCCAAAGATTGCTTTTGCAGTCGGATGAGGTGGGGCGATACAGAAACTTCCTGTTGTAGAGACCATCAGAAAAAGAATTAGAAGTGGTAGAAGAGATCCCCCAAAACCTACCAGCGTTGGGATTCCACATGTTCAGGTGTTTCTCCCAGCCTGTGGAGAAACAAATGAGGCAAAAAGATGATGGTTCAGAGGTGGGAAGTGGATTTAGAGCCGGAGCCCTGCCCCAACGTCTATGGCCCCACAGTAAGCTTTCCCACGACCTCCACATAAGAAATGTTTCGTTCCACTTGTTCCTTCGCCCCCAATACCTACTTTATTTCTAGCTCCCAGGGCCCCTCCACCTTCCACTACCTCTGGCTGCAGCTGGAGGTGTCTAACACCTCAGAGCAGGGCAGAGTCCACGAATCTTGGATCCCATCACTCATCTCCCTTTCCCTGGTACTAAGTCCCAAAGCCTGTAACCACCCACACAGGGTAAGAAAGGACTCTCTCCCTAGGGAAGACTCCCCCCACCCCAGGCTAAGAGAAGGACACGCCTCGAGGCGAAGTGAGAGGTTGCTCAAGCAAGATCTTCAAACGCTTAAATATGTAGACACACACCTCTTCCTCCAAAAGACAAGCAAATGGAGATCCTAGCTCCCAGCCGCGAAGAAACCCCGGCCCAGTAACGGGGAGAGAAGGAAACTGGGGAGCCCAGATGTTCTGCCGCCTTTCTACCACCGTCTGGGCTTGATTCGTCCTTCTCCCCAGTCTTGGCTCTCACTTCCTGATCATCCCCACCCGGTGCTTCAGCAGCCGCCTCTCCTACCACCTAATTGGTAATTATATGGTCACTCGGCAAGATAATTGGACAAGACACTCGTCAATCACTCTAGTACGGCGCTGGGAGGAAACGGTTGCTCTAGGGCGGAGCGGAGCCCTTTAGGGCGAGGCCAGTACTGAGAAGCCGGAAATCACCTTGTGGGCGGAGCTAGGACAGACAAGGCTGAGAGGGGGCGTGGTCAGTTGCTTGGCAGAGTCCCTGAGAAGCGGAGAAGAAACTCTACTCTTCCTCTCTGAGCTCACGGTTCAGTCAGTGGGTGCAATACCTTGTAATGTGAATACACCATGGTAAGTGTTGTATAATAATACAGGTGTATACAGAGTTCTAGGTAAGTGCAGGGGAGCTGCTAAGTCCCTACCCCAAGCCTACATATTATCAGCTTCCTGGGTTTTTTTTTGTTGTTGTTGTTGTTGTTTTTTTTTTTGTTTTTTTTTTTTTTTTATTTTTTTGTTGTTGTTGTTGTTGTTTTTTGACACAGAGCCTCACTATATTGCCCCAGCTAGAGTGCCTTGGCGTTAGCCTAGCTCACAGCAACATCTCCTGGGCTTAAGTGATCCTCCTGACTCAGCCTCCCGGTAGCTGGGACTCAGGCATGCGCCACCGTGCCCGGATAATTTTTTTTTCTATTTTTAGTAGTTTGGCTAATTTCTATTTATAGTAGAGATGGGTCTCGCTCTTGCTCAGGCTTATCAGCTTCCTCTTATCCTCCTATGGAGAGACAAAGAAACAGTCTTGGGGAAGATACAGACATTTCCTAATCTCAAGATTCCCTATCTCAGTTGCATAGCTCTTACATCTGTCGAGTTTCCTAAACCAGAAACCGAGGAAGCCATCCTTGATACATCTGTCTACCTCACCTTTCCCACCCATCCCCTTGACCCCACCAATCCAACACCACAAATTATCCATTTTATCTCCCAAAAATATCTGGAATCCCTCCACTTCTCTACATCTTCCCTGCTCCCAACCTGCCATCATCTCTCGCCTGTATTGCTGCAATGGCCTTTTTTTTTTTTTTTTTTAACAATAGTATTAACAAACGGGCTGGGCTTGGTGGCTCACCCCTGTAATCCTAGCACTCTGGGAGGCCAAGGCGGGAGGATCACTCAAGGTCAGGAGTTCGAAACCAGCCTGAGCAAGAACGAGACCCCGTCTCTACTAAAAATAGAAATTAATTGGCCAACTAAAAATATATAGAAAAAATTAGCCGGGCATGATGGTGCATGCCTGTAGTCCCAGCTACTTGGGAGGCTGAGGCAGGAGGATCACTTGAGCCCAAGAGTTTGAAGTTGCTGTGAGCCAGGCTGACGCCACGGCACTCTAGCTGGGGCAAGGATTACAGACGGGAGCCACCCTGCCCGGCCTTAAAATTCTTTAATCGCTTTGTATTATTTTTAAAGATCAAAACTAGTTTTAGATTTATGTATATAATTTTTGTTGACTAGGTAATATGTAGACATAATTAAAAACCAAAAAGGATAAAAAGGTTTAAAGTGCAAGTTTCCCTCCCACTCTTGTCCTTCATCTACCACCCTCATACTCCCGTACTTAGTTTCTTACATATACTTCCACTTTTTTCTTTTTGAGACAGAGTCTTGCTTTGTTGCCCAGACTAGAGTGAGTGCTGTGGTGTCAGCCTACCTCACAGCGACCTCAATCTCCTGGGCTCAAGCAATCCTTCTGCCTCAGCCTCCTGAGTAGCTGAGACTACAGGCATGCGCCACCATGCTCGGCTAATTTTTTCTATATATATTAGTTGGCCAATTAATTTCTTTCTATTTATAGTAGAGGTGGGGTCTCCCTCTTGCTCAGGCTGGTTTTGAACTCCTGACCTCAAGCAATCCTCCCGCCTTGGCCTCCCAGAGTGCTAGGATTACATGCATGAGCCACCACGCCCAGCCCACTTTCTTTATGCATAATCAAGCAAATACCAAAATAAACTTATTCTGCCTTTTAAATATAAAAACAGGAAAATATGCAGAGTTTTGCAACTTTTTCCTCACACTTAAGATTTTTTTTTTTTTTTTTTGGAGACAGAGTCTCCCTCTGTTGCCTAGGTTAGATTACGGTGGCATCAACCTAACTCACAGCAATCTCAAACTCCTGGGTTTAAGCAATCCCTCTGCCTCAGCCTCCCAAGTAGCTGGGACTACATGCATGCACCACCATGCCTGGCTAATTTTTTCGGAGAGTTTTCCATATCAGGACATAAGAGTGTGTGCTTAGTCTTTTTCACAACTGGACTTTATTCTTTTGTATGATATAACATAATTTAACCAGTGGGCATTTATGTTAGTTTCAACCCTCAGCTATTAAAAACAATATAGTGCAGCTGGCTATGGTGGCGCATGCCTGTAATCCCAGGTACTCTGGAGGCTGAGAAGGGAGGATCACTTCAGCCCAGGAGTTTTTTTTGTTTTTGAGACAGAGTCTCACTGTGTTGCCCAGGCTAGAGTGCCATGGCGTCAGCCTAGCTCACAGCAACCTCAAACTCCTGGGCTCAGGCAATCCTCCTGCCTCAGCCTCCCGAGTAGCTGGGCCTACAGGCATGTGCTACCATGCCCGGCTAATTTTTTTTTTCTATATATATATATATATATATATTTTTTTTTTTTTTTTTTTTTTTTTTTTTTTGAGACAGAGTCTCGCTTTCTTGCCTAGGCTAGAGTGAGTGCCGTGGCATCAGCCTAGCTCACAGCAACCTCAAACTCCTGGGCTCAAGCGATCCTCCTGCCTCAGCCTCCCGAGTAGCTGGGACTACAGGCACAAGCCACCATGCCCGGCTGATTTTTATATATATATATTAGTTGGCCAATTAATTTCTTTCTATTTTTATGGTAGAGACGGGGTCTCGCTCAGGCTGGTTTTGAACTCCTGACCTTGAGTAATCCGCCCACCTCGGCCTCCCAGAGTGCTAGGATTACAGGCGTGAGCCACCGCGCCCGGCCTCTATATATATTTTTAGTTGGCCAATTAATTTCTTTCTATTTTTAGTAGAGACAGGGTCTTGCTCTTGCTCAGGCTGGTTTCCAACTCATGAGCTTGAGCCATCCGCCCACCTCAACCTCCCACAGTGCTAGGATTACAGGCGTGAGCCACCGTGCCCGGCCGATCCCAGGAGTTTGAGTCCAGTCTTGGCAATGTAACAAGAGTTTATCTCAAAAAAAAAAAAAAAAATACTGTACAACAATGTTGTGATAAATAGCCTAGTATATACATTATTTTACGTATTTATACTTTTTATAGATACTGAGGAATTATACCCTCCATAGAGGTTGTATTTATTTACATTCTCACCAGCAATCTGTTTCCATGTACTTGAACAACAAAGCAAGACTCAAATATCTTATTGCTGCAACATCTGTCGTGATCTGGCCTTGCTACCTTCTCCTCTCATACTTTCTGCCCTCCAGCCCCTAGGCTTCTTTCATGCCTCTAGAAGGTCTTGGTTCCTTTTGCAGGAAGGTCTCTGCACTTAACTGCACTTTCAGCCTGTTATGCTCTCTCCACCCCTCTCCACTTTGCCTGCTTAACTCATGCTCATGTATCAGCTCTCAGCTCCAGGATTACTTCTTCAGGGAAGCCTCCTGGACACCCTAGTCAGGTGAGGTTCCGTTGTTGTAACCTCTAACAGGATCTTGCCTTTCCTTTAGCACCTCAGTTAGTAATTGTGCATCAATCAGTAATTACTTGATTACTGTCAGCTATCTACATTACACTGCAAGCTCCTTGAAAACAGGGACTATGTCTGTTAACACTTCAAATAGTGCCTAGTATGCCTAGTACGTAGTAGGGAATCAGTGAGTAAAATGTTAAATGAATACCTGTGCGGGTAAATGACTGAATGAATAGACAAAGAGGAATAGAGAAGGGTGGTCCTGGAGGCAGTCAGGCAGATCTGGATTCAAATTCCAGCTTTGCCACCTATCATGTGACCTTGAATAAGTTATTTAACCTTTTGGAGTATCAATTCCCTCATCTGTAACATGATGGCAATGGTACCTACCTCATAGGCTTGCTATGACCTGTCACATAATAAGGCTTTCTTATATGTTATCATATAGTATTATCATTAGTATTAAGAATTGGCCAGGCATGGTGGCTCACGCCTGTAATCCTAGCACACTGGGAGGCCGAGGTGGGCGGATTGCTCGAGGTCAGGAGTTCGAAACCAGCCTGAGCAAGAGCGAGACCCTGTCTCTACTATAAATAGAAAGAAATTAATTGGCCAACATATATATATATACACACACACACAAAAAAAAAAAAATTAGCCGGGCATGGTGGCGCATGCCTGTAGTCCCAGCTACTTGGGAGGCTGAGGCAGCAGGATTGCTTGAGCCCAGGAGATTGAGGTTGCTGTGAGCTAGGCTGACGCCATGGCACTCACTCTAGCCTGGGCAACAGAGCCAGACTCTGTCTCAAAAATAAATAAATAAAATTAAAATTAAAATTAAAAAAAAATTAGCCAGGCATGGTGGTGTGCATCTATAGTCACCTACTCAGGAGGCTGAAACAGGAGGATCCCTTGAGCCCAGGAGTTCAAGGTTACAGTGAGCTATAATCATGCCTCCGTATTCTAGCCTGGGAGACCCAGCAAGACTCTGTCTCAAACAACAACAACAAAGTAACAAAGTCAATTTGCTGGGATTGGTGTCCCAGTGGTTGATCTCTAGAGTCTCTAGCTCTCTAGTGAGCTAGAAAGGTAGGAGTTGGTATCCATAGAGTGGAATGCATGAAAAACTGAGATCTTGGTGGCTGAGGTAGTTCAGGAAAATCTTGTTGAAAATAAAAAGGTTAAGATCAAAGGATTAAAGAGATTATCTACAGGGTGACTGAAGTTACCAAGAATGATGATAAAAGTAATGATGAAAAGAAGAAAACTGAGAACCAGATGTTAAAATCTTTAACAAATAAGGAGTGCCAGGAGGTCAGTGAATGGCCACCACATGGTGAAGTAGCTAGTGGTATGGTCTGATGGCATGTGTTTCACAGAAGTTTGGGTTTTTGAGGGAGAAAGATGGAAGGTAGTCTGGAAGCAATACTGAACAAAAAAAGAAAACACAACTTTGGGAGGCTGAGGTGGGAGGATTGCTTGAGACCAGGAGTTTGAGACCAGCCTAAACAACATAGTGAGACCCTGTCTGTGAAAAATAACTTTAAAAAGTAGCCAGGCACAGAGGCATGTGCCTGTAGTTCCAGGTACTCAAGAGGCTGAGGCCGGAGGATTCCTTGAGCCCAGGGTTTTGAGGTTGCAGTGAGCTATGATGACGACACTGTGCTCTAGCCCAGGCGACAGAATGAGACCCTATCTCAAAAAAATTTAAAAAAAAAGAAAAGAAAATACATATATACCTCTCCTCCAGGGTATATGAAAGAAAAAAACAGCTACAACACCAAAAACAACAAGGTGCATTTCAATGAGTAGAAGAAGGTGAAGCGGACATTCAGGGAAGAAGTTAAGACTATAGACTATTTGTTAGATATTTCTGCAGACCTGAGACAGGTACTATAGATATGTGAAGCAGTATGAAACACATGTTATTTGCCTTCTAAGAACTGTAGGTAGCCCTATGGCAGATAAGCGAAGGCTTAGAACTGTGGCACAGGACCAAATATGTGTTGTTATATGAGTTCTTCATTCTTTTCCTATTAGGTCTGTTGATCAAAAAGCTTTAAGTAAAAAACCACCTGAGTGCATCACAAGTGACTGGCACCTTCTTTGTATACATGAGGAAATGAGGCTCAGAAAGGAAAAGGAGGCCGGGCGCGGTGGCTCACACCTGTAATCCTAGCTCTCTGGGAGGCCGAGGCGGGTAGATTGCTCGAGGTCAGGAGTTCGAAACCAACCTGAGCAAGAGTGAGACCCCGTCTCTACTATAAATAGAAAGAAACTAATTGGCCAACTAATATATATAGAAAAAATTAGCCGGGCATGGTGGCTCATGCCTGTAGTCCCAGCTACTTGGGAGGCTGAGACAGAAGGATCGCTTGAGCCCAGGAGTTTGAGGTTGCTGTGAGCTAGGCTGACGCCATGGCACTCACTCTAGCCTAGGCAACAAAGTGAAACTCTGTCTCAAAAAAAAAAAAAAAAAAGGAAAAGGAACTTAATTGCCGGTTCCACCCTAGTAAGTAGCAAATCAGATCAGGAACCCAGGAATCAGGCCAGTCGACCAAGTGGCATGTAAAGTCCTGAACTGGGGGCTATAAAGGAATCAGAAGGCATATAAACTGTTTCTCCACATCCTCCATGCTTTCAGTTACCATTTTACTCAAAAGTAAAATAACTTTCCCAAACAATATATCAATAAGCACAAACTATGCTACAAGTTATGTTCATAAGTCGTAAAGATAGTCACATGTGGTTTTCCAAGGAATATTTTTTGGTGATAATAAATTAGTCTACGCTGGGCATGGTGGCTCACGCCTGTAATCCTAGCACTCTGGGAGGCTGAGGCGGGTGGATCGCTCAAAGTCAGGAGTTGGAAACCAACCTGAGCAAGAGTGAGACCCCATCTCTACTAAAAATAGAAAGAAGTTAATTGGCCAACTAAAAATATAGAAAAAATAAGCCAGGCATGGTGGCACACGCCTGTAGTCCCAGCTACCCGGGAGTCTGAGGCCAGAGGATCGCTTGAGCCCAGGAGTTTGAGGTTGCTGTGAGCGAGGCTGACACCTTGGCACTCTAGCCTGGGCAATAGAATAAGACTCTGTCTCAAAAAAAAAAAAAAAAAAAATTTGTCTACATGCTTTCCTCAAATTCTACAGGTAATACCTGAGAATTAAAGAGCAGTTGGAAAGCATAGAAAAGTAGAAAGAAAAAGCAAACTCCTTTTGAGATAACATCAACCAAAGAATGATTGGATCTATAGGCCAGGTGCCATGGTTCACGCCTGTAATCCTAGCATTCTGGGAGGCCAAGGCGGGCGGATTGCTCAAGGTCAGGAATTCGAAACCAGCCTGAACAAGAGCGAGACCCTGTCTCTACTATAAATAGAAAGAAACTCATTGACCAACTAATATATATAGAAAAAATTAGCGGGGCATGGTGGCACATGCCTGTAGTCCCAGCTACTCAGGAGGCTGAGGCAGGAGGATCGTTTGAGCCCAGGAGTTTGAGGTTGCTGTGAGCTAGGCTGACACCAGGACACTCACTCTAGCCTGGGCAACAAAGGGAGACTCTGTCTCAGAAAAAAAAAAAAAAAAAAAAAAGAACAAGACCCCATCTCTACTAAAGATAGAAAGAAATTAATTGGCCAACTAAAAATATATAGGAAAATATTAGCCGGGCATGGTGGCGCATGCCTATAATCCCAGCTACCCGGAAGGCTGAGGCAGGAGGATAGCTTGAGCCCAGGAGTTTGAGGTTGCTGTGAGCAAGGCTGATGCCACAGCACTCTAGCCCAGGCAAAAAAGTGAGACTCTGTCTCAAAAAAAAAAAAAAAAAAAAAAGAGAATCACTATTGTTTTGGTATATTTCCATCTAGTCTTTTTTTTTCCCTAAGAATATAGGAATAGGCTTTTTTAAATTAATAAGTAAATGCTTAGTTTTCATAGACAAAACATGCAAACAGTTCAAAACTCAAGAGGCGAAAAAGAAGTGGACAGTGAAAGTAAGTCTTCTTCCCCTTAAGTCCTGCAGCTTGGCTCCCCTGAGTGCACCTCTATTCATAGATTGTTGTTTTCAAGTTTCTAAAAAGTTTGTTTACATGCATGACACATCTCCAGAAGCATGAAGTCACTAATCATAGCAAGACCATCCTAAGCTAGGATTTGGTGATGTCATCTTCACAATTGAGAGTCTCATATTTTATCACAGAATCATGAAACTATAGGGTTGGAAATGACTTGAAGAATCATTCATTCGACTTCCTGAGAAAAAAAATACATGAACATTTCTAAGAGTTCACAGGAGAGCCAAGACTATAATCTAGGTTTTCTGGCTTTTTTGTTTTTTTGAGACAGAGTCTCACTGTGTTGCCCAGGCTAGAGTGAGTGCCATGGCATCAGCCTAGCTCACATCAACCTCAAACTCCTGGGCTCAAGCAATCCTGCTGCCTCAGCCTCCTGAATAGCTGGGACTACAGGCATGCGCCACCATGCCCGGCTAATGTTTTTTGTATATATATATATTAGTTGGCCAATTAATTTCTTTCTACTTATAGTAGAGACGGAGGTCTCGCTCCTGCTCAAGTTGATTTCGAACTCTTAACATCAAGCAATCTGCCCACCTCGGCCTCCCAGAGTGCTAGGATTACAGTCATAAGCCACCGCACCCGGCTTGGCTTTTTTGTTAGTGATCCTTCAATATAATATATTACAACTTGGCAGGGTGTGGGTGTGGTGGCCCACACCTGTAATCCTAGAACTCTGGGAAGCTGAGGAGAGGTGGGTGGATCATTTGAGCTGAGGAGTTGGAGACCAGCCTGAGCAAGAGTGAGATCTGGCCAGTTGTGGTGGTTCACGCCTGTAATCCTAGCACTCTGGAAGGCCGAGGTGGGCGGATTGCTCGAGGGCAGGAGTTTGAAACCAGCCTGAGCAATAGGGAGACCCCTTCTCTACTATAAATAGAAAGAAATTCATTGGCCAACTAATATATATAGAAAAAATTAGCCGGGCATGGTGGCGCATGCCTGTAGTCCCAGCTACTGAGGCAATAGGATTGCTTGAGCCCAGGAGTTTGAGGTTGCTGTGAGCTAGGCTGATGCCATGGCACTCTAGCCTGGGCAACAAAGCGAGACTCTGTCTCAAAAAAAAAAAAAAAAGAGTGAGACCTGTCTCTACTAAAAATAGAAAAAATTAGCCAGACAACTAAAAATAAGAACAAAAAAAAAAATTAGCCAGGGATGGTGGTGTGCACCTGTAACCCCAGCTGCTTGGGAGGCTGAGGCAGGAGGATCACTTGAGCCCAGGAGTTTGAGGTTGCTATGAGCTAGGCTGAGGCTATGACACTCAACTCTAAGCCCAGCAACAGATGAAGACTCTGTCTCAAAAAACTAAAAACAACATATTACAACTCACCCACTCAAAAATACTACAAGTAAAAATTGTAATACTTACCACAACCTTCCCCTTATCTTTGTATTTATGGCCCCGCTGAAGTTTGGTATATGATCATAGTTTTTTGTTTGTTTGTTTGTTTTTGTTTTTTGAGACAGAGTCTCACTGTGTTGCCCAGGCTAGAGTGTGTGGCTTCAGCCTAGCTCACAGCAACCTCAAACTCCTGGGCTCAGGTGATCCTTCTGCCTCAGCCTCCTGAGTAGCTGGGACTACAGGCATGTGCCACCATGCCCGGCTAATTTTTTCTACATATTTTTAGTTGGCCATTTAATTTTTTTCTATTTTTAGTAGAGATGAGGTCTTGCTCCTGCTCAGGCTGGTTTCAAACTCCTGACCTTGAGGGATTCGCCCACCTTGGCCTCCCAGAGTGCTAGGATTATAGGTGTGAGCCAAGGCACCCGGCCAGAAAAACGTCATTTTTAGTCGCTGAAAATCCTTGCTTTGTTTTTTTTTTTCACAGCAGTTTTTAATTGTTTATTTATCAAGAGAAACTATTCCTGAGCCCACATATTCAGAGCTCAGGAACACAGGTTAGTGAAAAACTTCTCTGTAAATCAATCCAAAGAAATTCTTTACATTCCAAAATCACTTTGTACTCTAAAAGATATCAGCCTTCCTCATCTCTTCAAAATTTTTCATAGAATCATAATTTCTGTAGAAATTTGTATATGCCTTCTTTCTTGGTTAAGCCATAGCAAACTCATAGAGAGCTGCAACAGCCAGTGATACAATAAATGCTCCAACAATATGAAACTTCAGACACCTGGCCAGGAGACCATACATCTGAAGTTTCGTCAAAGTGGGGGAAGCCATGGTCATTACTGTCCTAGATGTGTATGCCAACCTCAACATGTCCCTCCTGGCTGATACACAAATGAACTGCCTTCTTGCTTTGTTATTTAAAAGCTATGTTACCTTAGACACATTTCTCAATTTCTCTGAGCCCTTAGTTTCCTCCTCTATAAATGGTGCTCATGGAATTATTCATGGAAAACTCAACAGGCTGTTGAGCAGAGGTGAGACATAATAATGAAAGTTGTGTTTAAAGATTATCCAGAGAGTGGTGCTTAGCCTAGATTGGGGAAAAACTAAGCTGCCCAGAGGTAATTGCAGTAGTGGGGCCTGCTAGGCCTACGAGGAAGAAAAGGACGCTGGTGACCAGAGGCATGCCCTGCCCAGGCAGCTCCAGTGGGGCTCAAGAGCTGACTGGGTGTGGTGGGATGGGCTTGGTCATAGGAGGAACAAGAACTGACTGGATGTGGGTGAGAGGGCCTGGGTTATAGGAAGGACAAGAACTGACTGTGTGTGGGTGAGCTGGGTTGGGTCATATGAGGGACAAGAACTTACTGGGTGGGGGTGAGATGGGCTGAGTCATAAGAGGGACAAGAACTGACTGGGTGTGGGTGAGCTGGGTTGGGTCATATGAGGGACAAGAGCACTATCCTGGTTGGCATCCTCTAGGACTAAGAGAAACTTGGGATCATTGAGAATTAGGGAGGAAGGGAAGGCAGACCTGTTGGTAATGAGAACGCAGGAGCTTAGATTGCACATGTTTAGTTTCAAGTGGTGGCTACATATTCAAGTGATGGTGTCTTGTAGAGAATTGAAGATCTGGGTCTGAAGGTGAAGTCTCAGGGCTCAAAAGTATATAGGTTCTCCAGAGCCTAATCCTGAAACTCTAGAACAACCAAGCTAGAAAAGGGCTAGAGATGATCTCAGCATCAGTCATGACTGCTGCCATTTTCAGAGTGTCCACTGAGGCCAGGTACTGGGCAAGACCTGTCACCTCTCCTTTATTGCCCTGAATTGACTCTGCAAGCAGGCTAGATATGTTTTTATTCATATTCTATAAATGACGAAAGTGAGATTTAAAGTATTCTTTTTTTTTCTCTCTCTTTCTTTTGTCTTTTTACCCCTGTGGGTAACAGTGATAATAAAGGGTTAAGTAACTTGTTCAAGGACACAGAGCTAGTTGGTCACAGAGCAAGAAACAATCCTGTTGTAGTAAACTCGAAGCCCCCCCATCATGCCTCTGAGAGTTAGGTCAGAATGCCTCCAATCCTCTTATTTAGCAAAAGAGAAACCTGCAGCCCAGAGGGAGAAAATAACTTGCCCAAGGGTAGTTAGAAATTGAACTAGGGCTGTAAACCAGGCACCTGTAATTGGGCTGACCTTGAGGGTCACCCAGTGTTAAAGGGGACTTGTGTAGGAAAGAAAAGCCAGTAAAGAAACACACACACACACACACACACACACAAACACAGGAAATGAGGAAGAACTTCTTAGCAGGGGTTACAAGGCATTGCCTATAGTTCTCCATGTCTTCTCTCCTCTCCCCACCACACTCTAGACCTCGCTATCCAGATTACTTGTACTTACTTGTACTGCATGCTACCATGCCTCACTGGGCTGGAAATGCTCTGCTGCTCCCGGTACACCTGGGAAACTCTTGCTCATTCAAGACCTAGCTCAAGCATCCTGTTTTCTGTGAAGCCTTCCTGCTCAAGCCTCTGCTGTTACCCCAGGACACTGTACAGGACCGTAACAATGTGAGTTACAGGTCTCTGAGCACCTCAGGGCAGTGATTTCATTGCGTTCACCCTTCTTTCTCCAGTGCCCAGCATGAGATCCCACCATTTAAAAATGCATGTTGGTTTGGAAGACCAAGGCAGGTGGATTGCTCAAGGTCAGGAGTTCAAAACTAGCCTGAGCAAGAGCGAGACCCCATCTCTACTATAAATAGAAAGAAATTAATTGGACAACTAAAATATATAGAAAAAATTGGCTAAGCATGGTGGTGCATGCCTGAAGTCCCAGCTACTTGGGAGGCTGAGGCAGAAGGATTACCTGAGCCCAGGAGTTTGAGGTTGCTGTGAGCTAGGCTGATGCCATGGCACTCTAGCCAGGGCAACACAGTGAGACTCTGTCTCAAAAAAACAAACAAGCCGGGCGCGGTGGCTCACGCCTGTAATCCTAGCTCTTGGGAGGCCGAGGCGGGTGGATTGCTCAAGGTCAGGAGTTCAAAACCAGCCTGAGCAAGAGCGAGACCCCGTCTCTACTATAAATAGAAAGAAATTGATTGGCCAACTGATATATATATATAAAAAAAATTAGCCGGGCATAGTGGCGCATGCCTGTAGTCCCAGCTACTCGGGAGGCTGAGGCAGAAGGATCACTCGAGCCCAGGAGTTTGAGGTTGCTGTGAGCTAGGGTGACGCCACGGCACTCACTCTAGCCTGGACAACAAAGTGAGACTCTGTCTCAAAAAAAAAAAAAAAACAAACAAACAAACAAAAAAAAAAGTTGGTAGAGGAGAAGGAAAAGAGAGAAAAGAGGGTCCCAGGATCACAAGAAATGAGGAATGCCCAAGGACACAAGTCGGGAGGCTGACTTTATTCTCTTTCCTGTGTACACCTATCCCTGGTCACTGCTCAGATGTGCTGTCAGCTGGATGCCCACAGAAGGATCCAAGGATTCAGCAAGTGGAAAAGGCAGTGGTGAGGAAGACCAAACAGGTACATGATCACCATATTTATGCTTGCATGCACATAGATTACACATGAACTGCATATTTACACATATAAAGGGTCCAGGCAAGTTGAGGATTTCTGCAGCAAGGGCCTTGCTGAACACTGAAGTGGCACACACTCAACTAAGGCCCACAGGGGAGGATGGCAGGAGCAGGAGTTGAAGTACAGTCTTCTTGGCAGAGATGTGGGCAGCTGTGTGGATAGCCCTCTAGGAAGGAGTGGGCCTCCTGAGGATGGGCCAGGGCAGCCAGGCGCTGCTGTACGCATTCCGCTGTCAACCGCGCTTCTGGGTCTGCATCCCAACAGTCCTCTAAGAGTTCTCTCAGCCCACCAGGGTCCTGGGAGGAATGACCAGAAAGCAGGTTTGATCGTAGAATCTTGAGCAGCCCTCAGGGTTAAAAGGCATTTCAATATCCATCACTCTCTTGTTTTCAACACTCTACTTCTGATCCTTCCTGGAGCCTTTCTCCCTTTCCCCTCACTGAAATCCAGCCCTGAGTCTTCTTCTCTATGAGACAGGCTCTCTGGGTGCTTTCCATACAGTCTACCTTATCCTCTGACATCTTAACATGCTGATGGGAAATTACTCTTCTTCCTCTCAGGCAATGAGGGTTTTCAGTAAACAATGTCTGGTTTCTGTTATCTAACCCAACAGACACAGTGGAAATTTCAGACCAGGTAGCAGGAGAAAAGCAGGAGAAATTGTGTTAGGAAATTATTTGAGCAGACCCCTGAATTTTCACTGTGAGGCTATTGCTTTAAGCTTTTTATTGTATTTTATTTATTTATTTTTTTTGAGACAGAGTCTCACTCTGTTGCCCGGGCTAGAGAGTGAGTGCCGTGGCGTCAGCCTAGCTCACAGCAACCTCAAACTCCTGGGCTCAAGCAATCCTTCTGCCTCAACCTCCCGAGTAGCTGGGACTACAGGCATGCACCATCATGCCTGGCTAATTTTTTCTATATATATTAGTTAGCCAATTAATTTATATTTATAGTAGAGACGAGATCTCCCTCTTGCTCAGGCTGGTTTCGAACTCCTGACCTCAAGCAATCCACCCGCCTCGGCCTCCCAGAGTGCTAGGATTACAGGCATAAGCCACTGCGCCCGGCCCTGCTTTAAGCTTTTATACCTAGAGCTTGCTTTTATTGGGTCACAGCAGAAACATGGATGTGTAAGAGAGAACAAGGAGTTATTGGACTAAATTTTTGGCTCCACTGTACCAGGAAAGGCATAATTTTGAGGGCAAAGCTAGGGAGGGCTTCCCAGAGAAGAGAACTGAGGAATAGGACTAACTGATGGTGAAGAAGATAGAGACAGATGGCGCAAGGCTGAGCAGGAGGAAGGTGTGTGTCTCAGGTGGATGGAATGGGCTGTGTGAGACCTAGTGTGGAAATGGATGGACTGTTAGTCAAAGTTCTTGTAGGGTGACAAAAAAAAAAAAAAAGAGAGAATATGAAAAGGATGGACTGAGGGTCAGAGAAAGTTTGCCCACTTCCAGCTAAACATGAACCAAGGATTGGTGGAAGAATGACAAGAGATAGAAGTAAATGGACTGGGCCGGGCGTGGTGGCTCACGCCTGTAATCCTAGCACTCTGGGAGGCCGAGTTGGGTGGATTACTCAAGGTCAGGAGTTCAAAACCAGCCTGAGCAGAACGAGACTCCGTCTCTACTAAAAATAGAAAGAAAATAATTGGCCAACTAAAAATACAGAAAAAATTAGCCGGGCATGGTGGCACATGCCTGTAGTCCCAGCTACTTGGGAGGCTGAGGCAGAAGGATTGCTTGAGCCCAGGAGTTTGAGGTTGCTGTGAGCTAGGCTGACATCACGGCACTCTAGCTCGGGAAACAGAGTGAGACTCTGTCTCAAAAAAAAAAAAAAAAGAAGTAGATGGACTGACTCTGACAGGGAAGTCCTTGAAACCCATGCCCAGCTCCCACTCTCCAGGTCCACAGCCCCAGCCTGGGCCTCTTACTGTGACAAAGCAGCACCAGGTGGATGGGATGTAGGGACGCCTCCTCTCCTCCACTGCCAAGGTCCACAGCTCACAGGTGGTGGGGGTACTGCCTAGTTCTGCCTCGTAGGCCAGTTGGAAGGGTGGTGGTCTGCTGTCTGTATAGGGGATAGGTGCCAGTTAGCCCTGGGGGTGCTTCCCTTGTCCAGAGGCCAAGGGGGAGAAGATCAGAGCTTTCTAGGGACTAGGTCAGGTGGTGGGTGAGCCTAGAATGGGTGGATAGGGAACGAGGAGTGGGGGGGACTATTCCATCTGTCCTTACCAGGCCTCAAATCTGGACAGCGGCTCAGGATCTCCCATAGGAGCAGAGCCAGAGAGTAAATATCAGCTCGCCGGAGGGCCGTGCCCCAGTCCTGTAGGTCCAGAGTCTTGTCCAAGAGCTCTGGTGCCATGTACCTTTGAGTGCCAGCCTGATGATCAAGGTGTGAGGGGCCAAGAATCATCTATGTGGCAACCCTCATTGCAGCACTGGTCCATGCAACATCCCCCCACCAATAGACTTAGCAATTTCCCAAATGCTGTAGGTACTTCTGTACTGTTGCCACAGTAATGGTCACATCTCCATCAACAGCACCACCATCATCCTGGGCCTCACCCTAATCCAGAGTACTTACCTCCATGATGGCAGCTGGGCTTTGCGGTTGAGTAGGGGCCCAGGCAGAGGGCTGGGTCAGGCCAGGGAGCACCAAGGCAAGACCCAGGTCTCCAATGGCACATGACCCATCTTCCCGAATGAGCACATTCTGGCTGCTCAGATCTCGGTGGGCAATACCTGGTTTATAGTGGCCTGTGGGAGAATCTAAGGTTGAAGGGATATGGATCTTCTTCCCCTCTTTTGACCCAATCCTTCCCATCCAAGCTAAGGGACAATCATAAACATAGTAGCATGGCTGCTGACTCCCCTGGTTTCCTGTACCCATCTCACCCACCATTCTGCCAGCGCTCCTCATGGAGAAATGCCAGGCCCTGGGCCAGGGACAGTGCCATCCGCAGGGAACTCCCCCAGTCATTTGTGTGCTGAGTCAAGTAGTGGCACAGGGAGCCCTGGGGAAAAGCAGAGAGAAGAGGGTGGCACACAAAGCTGGAGGTGGCTGCTCCATCTCAGGGAGCAGAGATCAATTGACAGGCTTCTTGCATCTCCCCAGCAGACACACTGACAGATTCAGGACAAGACGACAGGCAGGGGGCTGGATGTGGCGGCTCATGCTTGTAATCCTAGCACTCTGGGAGGCTGAGGCAGGAGGATCGCTGGAGTTCAGGAGTTCAAGACCAGCCAGAGCAAGAATAAGATCCAGTCTCTACTAAAAATAGGAAAATTAGCCGGGTGTCGTGGCGCAGGACTGTAGTCCCAGCTACTTGGGAGGCTAAGACAGGAGGATTGCTTGAGCCCAAGGGTTTGAGGTTGCATTGAGCAACAATGACACCGTTGCACTCTACCCAGGGCAACAGAGCAGAGACTGTCTCAGGGGAAAAAGAAAAAAAAAAAAGAACATGCTGTAGAAAAGTGAAAATGTCCATCAGTCAGATTGACATGAAAAATAGTAACTCTAGGTCAAACGTACTGAGCATTTACTGTGGTCCAGGCCCTGTGCATGTGGCCCCCTGTAATCTTCCTGACAACCTTAGGAGACAGATACTCTTATCACTCCCATTTTACAGATGGGGAGCTTTAGAGAGAGCTAAGTAAACTTGCTTGAAGTCAGTTGGTGAGAGAGAATCTTGGAGCTTGAATCCCAAGCAGTCTGACTCAAGGGTCACTTGCTATTGACCACCACCTTATACTGACTCTGAAGACGTGGGGCAAAGACAGAAACAGGAGGCAGGGTAAGCTAGCTGGGGCATCTCTCATGCACCACCTTGCCTGAGGTGTCAGGCCTACGTAGATATTGACGGGTAGAGCCAGTGGATAGCGAAGCAGCAGGTGGGGAGCAAGTGGAATTGGAGGGAAAAGAGTAACACAGTGCCTCATGCAACAATTATTGAGCACCTTCAGTGTGCCAGCAACTGTGCTCAGACACTGCGATGGCTCAGGGACAGATAAGAGAAAATGATAACATAAACACAGAATGCAGTAAACCTCATGATAGGAAAATTAACCAGGTACCATGGGGCATAAAGCAAGAACAACTAACTGCCTGGAAAGTCAGAGAAAGTTAAACAAACAAAGACAGTGGTTTTTGAGCTGAGCCAGGAGCTACATAGTTAAAGAGGGAACTTTCTAGAAGATTTCAGAGGTGGAGGAGCTATAGGTGCTGATCCAGGGAGGGGCCACTGCACTGGGTACAGAAAGAGGTTGAACTACATACAATGAGGTGAAGGGGTTAGCTTTGGGGAGCTCTTCCTTGCATGGACAGACACAAAGTCCTGATGGAGGGTAAACAGGAGGCAACAGACACAATGACAAGGAGCCTCCACAGTCACGCAGATCCTAGCAAATGACTTTCCTTTTCTGAGCCTCATCTGGATAATAATTCCTACCTCATAGTGTGTTTATGTTTTTAATTTTTATTCCTGGAATTCTAAAATCTTTCCTGATATTTGTGAAGGTTAAATATGAAAATGTGTTGTGTTTACATTGCCTAGTGCAATGCCTAGCATAAAGTAGAAGGGAAATGGTATAGAAACCAAAAAAAGTCCTGAATCTTTAGCAGGCCCATAAGGCCTGGTGTGGGCTGCCTCTTCCTCTTCTCCCTTATTGCTCATTGTGCTCCCCCTCGAGTCACATCTTACTATTCTCTCTTATAGTACTGTGGCCCCTCTCTTTTACCACTTAGCACACTTGACATTTGACACTTATTTTGTGTTTACTTGATCCATTTCTGTCTCCCCATTAGTCTAAAAAATCTGTAAAGGCATCTAGCACAGTGCCTGATATATAGTTCATAAATACTTGTTAAATGAACATATGAATGAGTTCGGAGGGCTATGCCTGCAGGTATTTCTTTAACAATGGTATTTCTTTTTTTTTTTTTTTTTTGAGACAGAGTCTTGCTTTGTTGCCCAGGCTAGAGTGAGTGCCCTGGCATCAGCCTAGCTCACAGCAACCTCAAACTCCTGGGCTTAAGCAATCCTCCTGCCTTAGCCTCCCGAGTAGCTGGAACTACAGGCATGCGCCACCATGCCTGGCTAATTTTTTCTATATATATATATTAGTTAGTCAATTAATTTCTTTCTATTTATAGTAGAGACAGGGTCCCGCTCATGGTCAGGCTGGTTTCAAACTCCTGACCTCTAGCAATCCGCCCGCCTCAGCCTCCCAGAGTGCTAGGATTACAAGTAGGAGCCACCTCGCCCGGCCAAAAATGGTATTTCTTTAAGGTTGGGAATATGAATTGTTTTGATTTCTTCCTTTCCTTATTTATATATATATTTATTTTATTTTATTTGAGACAGAGTCTCGCTTTGTTGCCCAGCCTAGAGTGAGTGCCCTGGCATCAGCCTAGCTCATAGCAATCTCAAACTCCTGGGCTCAAGCAATCCTCCTGCCTCAGCCTCCTGAGTAGCTGGGACTACAGGCATGCGCCACCATGCCTGGCTAATTTTTTTTTTTCTATATATATTAGTTGGCCAATTAATTTCTTTCTATTTATAGTAGAGACGGGGTCTCGTTCTTGCTCAGACTGGTTTCAAACTCCTGACCTCGAGCAATCTGCCCGCCTCGGCCTCCCAGAGTGCTAGGATTACAGGCGTGAGCCACCTTGCCCAGCCCTTATTTATATTTTATGTGTTAGAAATATTAACATGAAAAAAAACATTAACATGTATTGTTTATGTAATAAAAAGAATACAATTGTTTTTATTGTTTTAGAGAAGAGAAAATCTAAAGCAGAAGCCCCCACCCCCAGACACACACACATACATCCCTTTGTCCTCACCTTGGGGTGCAGTTCCAGTACCAGGAGGGGACCTGAAGGCAGGGGGCTAGGGCCCCCACGGCTGGCAGTGATAAAGCGGACAATGTGGTCATGCTGTAGGCCTGGCAGTTCATACAGTGCTCTCTCAGCGCGGAACTGGGCCACAGCCCTTGCGGGGAAGGCCTTGATCGCTACCAGCTCACCTCGCAGCCGCCCGGCCCACACCACTGTGTGACCTCCTTCCTGGATTACCTGGTGGGGACACTGTGCTGGGTGCAGGCTTCTGAGATACACCAGAGATACCCCAGCACAACCTCCAGGAGTGCCCAGAGGAGCCCTTCTCTCCCTCCCTCGGGCACCTGAGAGAAGCACAGCTCGGGCAGCTCCGGCAGCTCCTCACTCCAGTCCCTGCCTGCGTCTGGCTCTGGCTCTGGCCCACCTTGCACTCTGCAGGCCTTTCGCTGTAGCAGAGCTGGGACAGAGAAGAGCCTTAGGGTCAAGGTGTACATGCATGGGGACAAGGAAGGGGACTTTGTGAGAAGGGAGTTTTGTGAGAGGTAGGTTATAGAGATCCCAGGACCATGGAGTCAAGGGTGCCTGGAGGGGATCAGAGCTTTGGGCAGTGTCTTGGGGTCACAAGGGAGGGATGGGGCGGATTAGTACCCAGGATGATGCTGCCTAGCAACAACAGCAGGAGGAGGAACAGCCCCAGCAGCACCAGTGCCATCCAGATGGACTCACCTGGACATCAAAGCAAGAACTCAGGCTGGCGAGCCCTGCCCCAAACCCCCTCTCTGCTGCTCTTCTCCTCCTCAGAGAACTTGCTTCTTAACCCACCCCCACCCTGGTCACAAGCCCCCTTATCTCCCAGTCACCAGGGCAACTAACTTCCCAAGGCCAGGAGGAGGGAAGCTTGGGGTGGGGGTAGGGTGAGAGCTGGCCCTGGTTCTAACTCTCCTCCTAACCTGGGCCCCAGCCCCCACTGGGCTTAGCACCCCCGGGTGGCTACCTGGGGAGGCCTGGGGACCCTGGGAGCCAGGAGTCCCAGGGCTCCCTGGAGGAGGCAGATGGCTGTAATTGGCATTGCAGAAGTCAGTGCCACAGGAGCAGGTGAAGAGAGTGGAGCCAGGGCTGGGGTGGGCTCGGGGGCTTGGGTCACAGTAGAGAGACTCACAGCCTGGCTCATCACTGTCTCGGCATCCTGACGGGGTGGGATTAGGGGAAGAGGAGAGACAGGGGGAGTTGGGGAGACAGTGCAGTGGGGTCTGGGAACAGAAAAGATAAATCCCTTCTCTATCAGGGGCATCATTTCTATCTCCCATAGGCTTTTCTCTCCCTCCACACATTCCATTTCTCCCCTTCCCCCTTCACTGCCACCCACACCCCAGCATGTGCACGTCTCCCACCCTAGCTATCACCTGCCATATGCGTTGCCATTCACCTTGCATCTCCACCTGTGCCTGGTCTTGGGTCAGGTTCCAGATCCCAAAGCAGCAGTGGCTGTAGAGGCAGCGGATAACCCGGGGGGGGCCTGGTCCTGCATCTAGCAGTTCTCCCAGTGTCTTTGTGCTTCCCCGCACTGCGGGGGCCTCAAAGAACACACAGGTCCGCCTGTTTGGAGGTGCTGAGGCCCAGGATAGGGAAAGGGGAGGATTCAAGATGGAAGCGAATGCAGAGGCAAAAATAGTGGCCAAAAGAGTAGACAAAACATGTTTCATTTCCCAGTGTCAGTATGGTAAAGCTACAGGAGGAAAGAGTCACCAGAGGCCTGGAACCTGACCCCCACCTTGGGGACACATGGCTCTACCCTTCACCCTCACCCACCCAGCTCACTCACCACTCTCCCAAAGGGGTGACTGTTGCTTCAAGTGCCCCTTTCCCTCACTGGGTGGATGGAAAGACCCTGCCCCTCTGTAGATACTTACCTTGCACGGCTGTGGGAAGTAACGCCCAAAGCCCCAGAGACCCCAGCATCCTGCTGAAGGATGGCAGCAGGAGGAGGAGAGCATAAGCCAGCACAGCTGCCCCTGGCCAGAGCTTTCTTCAAATACAGGGCATCATGGGCTTCCAATCCCTCAGTCCCCAACTCCGCCCCCCTCATCCTCTCCCAGTCTCTGTGGGGGAGAAGGCTGCTGTGGGGGAGAGGGAGGTATGGGGAAAGCAGGGAAAGAAAGGGAGGAGCAGAGAACCAATCTCATATCCTCCTCTCTTCAGCCACCTCCTCTTTTCTCTGTGTGGTGGGAGGAGGGGGCCTTGGAGGCCCAGCTGAGAATCCAGTGATGCCTAACTTCAAATCTCTGCCCTTTGCTGACCTTGGAAGAAGGTGCTGGACTCTGTCAGCCCGTTAGGCTGGAAACCAAATGCTTTGAGCCCTTCAACTTTGCCCAAGATCTCCTCTAATCCATATATTCAGGACTCAGATCTGCAGCTCTGTGGGCAGAGGGAGGCTTCACAGCTGATACTAGAGTTGACTTTGTTTTCCAAATTCAAGAATCAGAAAGTATGTAAAATTTCAGTTAAAAAAAAAATCATGGAGGGGGGGAAATGGGCATTTATTGAAACCTTAGAATCTGTACCCCCATAATATGCCGAAATAAAAAAAAAAAATGTCCAGGAAAAAAAAAAAAAATCATAGGGCAAACATGCTGGCTCCCGCCTGTAATCCTAGCACTCTGGGAGGCCGAGGCGGGAGGATCGCTCAAGGTCAGGAGTTTGAAACCAGCCTGAGCAAGACTGAGACCCCGTCTCTACTAAAAATAGAAAAAAATTAATTGGCCAACTAAAAATATATAGAAAAACTTAGCCGGGCATGGTGGCAAATGCCTATTGTTCCAGCTACTCTGGAGCCTAAGGCAGGAGGATCACTTAAGCCCAGGAGTTTGAGGTTTCTGTGAGCTAGGCTGACACCATGGCACTCTAGCCAGGGCAAAGAGTGAGACTCTATCTCAAAAAAAAACAAAAACAAAAACTTGGGAGATTCAAGGCTGCCCTAACATCGAGCACCTATGGTGTTTCCCCCCAAAATAAGACCTACCCATAAAATAAGCCCTAGCAGGATTTCTAAGCATTTGTACAATATAAGCCCTACCCCGAAAATAAGACCTAGTGATGGGCGTGGCTATGCAGCGTATCTGCACAACCCATGCATTTTATCGCAGAGCAGTATAGAATATGAGCACCCCTTCTCATCTGCCCCATCCTGACAGCTACTATCCCAGAGGTGACTGGAAGGGTGCAGGCATCCCCACCAACAAGGTTGGCTCCCCCTGTCAGGTCCCAGCCATTCTGTGAGTGCTGCAAGCTGATGCTTTGAGGAGTAAATAACACATCCCCTAAAAATAAGCCCTAAGGTGTCTTCTTGAGGAAAAATAAATATAAGACCCTGTCTTATTTTCAGGAAACACGGTACTTTGTCCTGGGGCACAACTAGGGTTATGCGTTTCACAGTCATCTCCTCTAATTCTCCCACTGAGATATTTATTGTTATCTCCACTTGATAGGTAAGAAAATTCAGCTTAGGTAAGTAGCTCAAGGTCAGACTGCTAGAAAATAGCAGAGCTGGGATTTGAATCTAGGCAATTCTGACTCCAATACTCCTGCTCTGTTCTTTGTATCATACCATGCTTCCTGAAAACAAATACAAAATTTGGCAATGAAAAAAGTTCCTATTTAATACAATATTTGAATATTTGATTGTTTTAATTTGGATTGTTGAGAATATATGCACCATTACGGGCCAACCTGCCCCAGTTGTTAGAGAGGGGGTACAGTTCACACTATCACCACCAGAGGTCAGCACACATAGAAACTCCTGGCTGTGGTGAGGGGGCAGAAAGCACCTCCTTTGATGACTAATATATTATACAAAGAACACCTCTTATATGTATTAAGCTGCAGGGACTATAAAATATGAAGGGAGGGCACAGGGTGTGTAGAGGGAATTTCAGCTTGGAAATAGAAGAAGAGGTTTATGGCTTGTGCTACAATACAGACAGGAGTCCAACTCCTCCGACATTTTCCTAGAGTAAGAAACAGCAGTAATAGGTAATCATTTCCACACCGGTGAGCAGCTGGCTTTCATGAGAATTAGTCAGAGGGGACTTGTTCCCTGTTTTCCTAGCTTTCTGTCCCCCTAGTGGCTGCCTGGAAACCCCTTCTTATTTGTAACGATCTGGCTTAGACCAGGGATGACAGACCGAGTACTGACTCTGATTCTGGGGTCTTTCTTCTGGGGAGCCTGCATGAAAGGAGATAGTAAATACTCCAATAGTTGTCAAACAGCACCTGGAGGGATGACCAGGGATAGAGACAGCTGTCCATCCTTCCTTGGGCCCTTCTAGGAGTCTGCTGGGTCCTGCCAGTGAGGTGGAATGTTGTACTTAGTTTCAGCTATCTTCCTTCACTAGCTCTCAGATCATTTAAGTCTGGGGTGATGGCAGGGGGTGGGGAGGAGGGTTAAAGGTCAAATAGCTTCTTGTGTCTGGAGCTGGAGTGTCTCAAGAGACTGCATCCTTCAGAATGGAAGCAGGGTAAGGATTAGGCAGAAAGGCAGTCACCTCACACAAAGCCTTGGATAACTACTCCTTTCAAAGATATAAACATTCCAGCCAGGTTTATGGGAACTAGACCTGCTCTGGGCAGTTAGGTTTTTTTGTTTGTTTGTTTGTTTGTTTGTTTTGGGACAGAGTCTTGCTCTGTTGCCCAGGCTAGCGTGCCATGGCATCAGCCTAACTCATAGCAACCTCATCAGCCTAGCTCACTGCAACCTCAAACTCCTGGGCTCAGGCGATCCTCCTGCCTCAGCCTCCTGAGTAGCTGGGACGACAGGCATGTGCCACCATGGCCAGCTAATTTTTTCTATATATTTTTAGTAGAGACGGGGTCTTGCTCTTGCTCAGGCTGGTTTCAAACTCCTGACCTCAAACAATCCTCCCACCTCGGCCTCCTAGGGTGCTAGGATTACAGGCGTGTGCCACCACCACGCCTGGCCGGCAGTTAGGTTTTAAAGTTGAGATGGTGATAGAACAGGTGAGAATCTGAGAGCTGAGGGATTAGGAAAGTCCTGAAAAAGGACCACAGCATAGGAGTAAAGGCTTCCTGGATTCCAGACACACAGAGATCTTCACTATGGCTCCCTGATTCAAGTCAGCAGTGGCCCAGTAATTTACTTTTGATCCCACTGACTGCAGGGCTAAAGTGAATTGTTTCAATTCACCAGGTATCTATCAGGTCTCAATCTAAAAAAGGTATTTCATTAGGTGCAGGGCCTACAAAGATAGAAGTGTGATTACTGCCCTTCAGGAATTCATAGTCTAGAAAAGCAGGCAGATCTATCAACAAGCATCCAGAAAATTATGTTTCATAATGAACAAGGACCTATACAAAGATAAAGATCAAGTAAGCTAATTCTGCCTAGGATATAGAAGACAAGGAAAGAGAAAAACGTGCCCAGAGCATTTCACAGAGAAGAGGATATTTAAATCATTTCAAATGTAATCACAATAACAAGAGGAGGGTAGCTGTTCTAAGCAAAGGGAATAGCAAAAGTAAAGGCACAGAGATGTAAACATAGTTTGTGTGTTGGGGGTGGAGGAAATGAGAAGGAAAGCATTATGAGATATGAGTCAGAAAATCACCCTAGAGATGGACTGGAACCAGATTGTGAAGGTTTTCAATTCTGTATCAGGAGTTTAGACTTTTCCTAAAAGCAATTTTAGGAAAGGGCCTGGTGGCAATGAGGAAGATGGGTGACTGGGGTTCAGGGAGATGAGTTAGTTACAAGACCTAAGCAGTAACCAAAGTGAGTACTGGGACAGTGGAAACAAAAATAAAAGAGAGGCCGGGCGCGGTGGCTCACGCCTGTAATCCTAGCTCTCTGGGAGGCCGAGGCAGGCGGATTGCTCAAGGTCAGGAGTTCGAAACCAGCCTGAGCAAGAGCGAGACCCCGTCTCAACTATAAATAGAAACAAATTAATTGGCCAACTAATATATATACAAAAAATTAGCCGGGCATGGTGGCGAATGCCTGTAGTCCCAGCTACTCAGGAGGCTGAGGCAGGAGGATTGCTTGAGCCAGGAGTTTGAGGTTGCTGTGAGCTAGGCTGACGCCACGGCACTCACTCTAGCCTGGGCAACAAAGCGAGACTCTGTCTCAAAAAAAAATAAATAAATAAATAAAAAAAATAAAAGAGGGGCCGGGTGCGGTGGCTCACACCTGTAATCCTAGCACTCTGGGAGGCCAAGGTGGGTGGATTGCTTAAAGTCAGGAGTTCAAAACCAGCCTGAATCCTAGCTCTTGGGAGGCCGAGGCGGGCGGATTGCTCAAGGTCAAGAGTTCAAAACCAGCCTGAGCAAGAGTGAGACCCCGTCTCTACTATAAACAGAAAGAAATTAATTGGCCAACTGATATATATGTAAAAAAAATTAGCCGGGCATAGTGGCGCATGCCTGTAGTCCCAGCTACTCGGGAGGCTGAGGCAGGAGGATCACTCGAGCCCAGGAGTTTGAGGTTGCTGTGAGCTAGGCTGACGCCACGGCACTCACTCTAGCCTGGACAACAAAGCGAGACTCTGTCTCAAAAAAAAAAAAAAAAAACAAAAAAAAAAACAAAAAAAACCCAGCCTGAGCAAGAGCGAGACCCCGTCTCTACTATAAATAGAAATTAATTGGCCAACTAATATATATAGAAAAAATTGGCACATGCCTGTAGTCCCAGCTACTCAGGAGGCTGAGGCAGAAGGATTGCTTGAGCCCAGGAGTTTGAGGTTGCTGTGAGCTAGGCTAATGCCACGGCACTCACTCTAGCCTGGGCAACAAAGTGAGACTCTGTCTCAAATAATAATAATAATAAATTTAAAAAGGAAAATTTGATATATACTGTACAGGTAATTTTGACAGGATTGGTAATCAAATGAATGTTGATAGGTGAAAGGAAGATCCAAAAGAAGATTCTAATCAATACATGAAAGACGTACATTGGTAAAAGAAAAGAAAATATGAAAAAGAAGAAAATAAGATATAAAAATAAAAATTAAAAAAAACAAAAGAAGATTCTGAGGTTTCAAGTATAAGTGGTTAAGAGGCAGGCAATCTTACTAAGGGAGACGTGGAACAAAAGGATTATTTCCCCTTCTAACATGTTGAGTTCATCTGTAGGTCATCCAGATGAAAATGTCCAGTAAGCAGGCTTTCAGGTCGAGAGAAAAGTTAAGGCTTAAGCATGTATGTAATAGTTATAAAGTGAATGGGACTTGTTTGGGGGGTGAGAAAGGTAGAGTAAGGAAAGGAAGCAAGACAGGGAACATCAACATTTAAGGGACAAGGCTCTGTCTCATGTGCTCACTTGCCCTTTCAACATGTTATGATATAGCAAGGCCCCTTGGTCTTGGACTTCTCAGCTTCCAGAACTGTGAGCCAACAAACTTCTATTCTTTACAAATTAAAACAAAACAAAACATTTGAGGGACAGAGAAAGAAGTGATTATGAAGAAGACTAATAAGAATAGGAAGGTTTAAAGAACCAGGAGAAGAGCAGTGTCAAACTCTGACTTTTCAGATGTGGTGGTCAACAGCAGCATACTGTAACAGAGAGGTCCAAGAGGTTTTGAAAGATCACTGGGGTTGGCAACCAGGTGGCTGATATCAATGAGAAAAATTCTGGCAAATAATGGGTGCAGAAAAAAGTAGACTGAGAGGTGAATAAAGGAAGAGAAAAATGAGTGCAAACTACTTTCACTAACTTTGGAAATGGAAAAAACTAGATCAGTAGCTTGAAGAGGAAGCAGAGGTTTTTCAAAATGGGTGAAGGGGGGGCAACTTAAACATGCTTATAGGCCAACGAAAGGAAACCAAGAGAGACTGAAGATGAAAGGAGAAAATGTCATCAATATAAAGAACAAAAGAGTCAAAGAAACAGTTTGAGAGCGTAAGTAGCAGGATGGGGCTTGCAAATAAAAAATGTTCCTCTCCTAGAAAGAAAGGGGCATAAATTGGTGAAAAATAGGTGTTTGTATGGAGAGAAGGAATTTTGAGAAAATTCATGCTTCCATTCCTTCCATTAACCAAGAGGCACATTCATGGCTGGGCGCGGTGGCTCACGCCTGTAATTGTAGCACTCTGGGACACCGAGGCAGGAGGATCACTTGAGCTCAGGAGTTCAAGACCAGCCTAAGCAAGATCTAGACCCCCGTTTCTACTAAAAAATAGAAAAAATTAGCCAGGCGTAGTAGCAGCACTCGCCTGCAGTCCCAGCTACTAGGGAGACTGGGGCAGGAGGATCGCTTGAGCCCAGGAATTTGAGGTTGTAGTGAACTGCAATGACATCAATGCACTCTAGCCAGGGCAACACAGCAAGACTCTGTCTCCAAAAAAGAAAAAGAAAAAAAAAAGGCAAATTACCTGCTCAAGATAAGGTCAGGATTGGGTAACTAGCAATTAATGATATCTGTCATACTCGTCAAACTATAAAGTCCTTGGTGGCAGCATTTGTCTTATTTTACCTTTTTTTCTTTTTCTTTCTAAGACAAGTCCCTGTCACCCTGGTGGAAGTACAGTGGCATCATCATAGCTCATTGCAACCCCAAACTACTGGGCTCAAGCGATCCTCCTGCCTCAGCCTCCCAAGTAGTTGGGACTACAGGCACATACCACCGTGCCTGGCTAATCTTTCCATTTTTTTGGAGAGACGAGGTCTTGGTCCTTGCTTAGGCTGGTCTGGAACTCCTGGCCTCAAGCAATCCTCCAGCCCTGGCCTCCAAAGTGCTAGGATTACAGGAGTAGGCCACCTCACCCGGGTTATTTTTTTACCCTCAACCTATTACGTGCCCAGTACACAGTAAAGGCTCAATGAGTGTTTATTAAATGAATACATGACATAACATTTTTTTTTTTTTTGAGACAGTCTCACTTTGTTGCCCAGGCTAGAGTGAGTGCTGTGGCGTCAGCCTAGCTCAGCAACCTCAAACTCCCGGGCTCAAGCAATCCTGCTGCCTCAGCCTCCCTAGAAGTTGGGACTACAGGCATGTGCCACCATGCCCGGCTAATTTTTTCTATATATATATTAGTTGGCCAATTAATTTCTTTCTAGCTCAGGCTGGTTTCTAACTCCTGACCTTGAGCAATCTGCCCGCCTCAGCCTCTCAGAGTGCTAGGATTACAAGCATGAGCCACCATGCCCGGCCCATGACATAACTATTAAGAACTCATCTGAGGTTGCAAAAAGAAAAACACACCCCAGAACAAACAAAAAACCCCAATAAAGTCAAATGTTAAAATGTTATATTGCTAATGGCTAAATAAGGAAATAAAACAGCTGAGATTACCCATGACTGACAAAGCAGACACAGGTAGTTAAGTGAGCAAAGTAATTGAGAATGCTGGTAAAAATAGCATAAACTGACCAAAGATTTCTTATGTAGGAAAGGAAGTGAAACCATAGTCTGGAAAATTGGGAGGTTGAGTAACTTTGATTTCAGAAGTCATCACAGGCAGGGCACAGTGGTTCATGCCTGTAATCCTAGCACTCTGGGAGACCGAGATGGGTGGATCGCTCAAGGTCAGGAGTTTGAGATTAGCCCAAGCAAGAGCAAGATGCTGTCTCTACTAAAAATACATAGAAAATATTAGCTGGGCATGGTAGCACATGCCTGTAGTCCCAGCTACTTGGGAGGCTGAGGCAGGATTGCTTGAGCCCAGGAGTTTGAGGTTGCTGTGAGCTAGGCTGACGCCACGGCACTTTAGCTTGGGCAACAGAGTGAGACTCTGTTTCAAAAAACGATGGCCGGGCGGGGTGGCTCACGCCTGTAATCCTAGCTCTCTGGGAGGCCGAGGCGGGCAGATTGCTCGAGGTCAGGAGTTCGAAACCAGCCTGAGCAAGAGCGAGACCCCGTCTCTACTATAAATAGAAAGAAATTAATTGGCCAACTAATATATATATACAAAAAATTAGCCGGGCATGGTGGCACATGCCTGTAGTCCCAGCTACTTGGGAGGCTGAGGCAGGAGGATTGCTTGAGCCAGGAGTTTGAGGTTGCTGTGAGCTAGACTGACGCCACGGCACTCACTCTAGCCTGGGCAATAAAGTGAGACTCTGTCTCAAAAAAAAAAAAAAAAAAAAGTCATCACAGACCAGACTTACTGTTAGACGTAGGCTGGTATTAAATGTCAAATATGCTGGGGCTAGCTCTGTTTTCTAAATACCATTCTCTAGTAAAAGGACCCAAGGCTGGCCGGGTACAGTGGCTCACGCCTATAATCCTAGCATTCTGGGAGGCCGAGGCCGGAGGACTGCTTGAGTTCAGGAGTTGAGAACAGCCTGAGCAAGAGTGAGACCACAACCCTACTACAAATAGAAGAAAATTAGCCAAACAACTAAAAATAGAAAAAATTAGCCAGGCACAGTGTGCCTGTAGTCCCAGCTTCCTGGGAAGCAGAGGCAGGAGGATGGATTTAGTCCAGGAGTTTGAGGTTACTGTGAGCTAGGCTGACACCTCAACACCCTAGCCCCAGGCAAGAGACTGAGACTCTTGTCTCAAAAAAAAAAAAAAGGACCCAAGGCTCCTTAGAGAAATAGATGATTCTAGGGCTATGGCAGGGAAAATGTAATGAGCCTGAAGCATCTTATGTATCAGATAACAAAAAAGTACTCAAAAAAAAAGATGTGCACGTATCAAAAGGACATAGCAGGCCAGGCGCCTGGCTCACGCCTGTAATCCTAATACTCTGAGAGGCCGAGGCGGGCGGATTGCTCGAGGTCAGGAGTTTGAAACCAGCCTGAGCAAGAGTGAGACCCCGTCTCTACTATAAATAGAAACAAATTAATTGGCCAACTTATATAGAAAAAACTAGCTGGGCATGGTGTCGCATGCCTGTAGTTCCAGCTACTCGGGAGGCTGAGGCCGGAGGATCGCTTGAGCCCAGGAGTTTGAGGTTGCTGTGAGCTAGGCTGACATCCAGACACTCACTCTAGCCTGGGCAACAAAGTGAGACTCTGTCTCAAAAAAAAGGACATAGTATCCAATCTGAAAGAGCTCCCAATGACCCAAAGCTGGGATAATTTGAGCAACAAAATAATGTATTGGATTGTAACCCAAGTAAAACAACAATATAAATGATACATACCAAAATGTATTAAATAAATGGTGGAGATATAACTTCCTTACAGAATGCCAGATAAAATATGTAAATACTATCCCCTCTAGGAAGTGAAGCTTAATTCCCGCCAACCTCACTGAAGGTGAGCTAGACTTGTTGATTCACTTTCAAAGAATAGTGAAGGAGAAAAATAGAAGCAACCTGGCAAACATGAACTTAACAAAGTGATAAATGTTATTGGTAATGTTACGTGGATATCACATACCCCTGATGGCATGTGACAAGAAGGGCATTTCCCCTCTGTGGTAGTCTTTCCAAAAACCCATAAACTAAGTGCAACAATGAACAAAACATCAGATTGGAGGATATTTTATAGAACACCTGGCCAATGATTCCAAAGATTGTCGGGGTCGTGAAAAAAAGGGAAAGACTGAGAGACTGTCACAGAGGAGACAGGGAAGACAAGTATGATGAGGTAAACCAGAATGCATCCTGGAACAGAAATGGAAAAACTGGTGAAACCCATGGTCTGGAGTATAGCTGATGTAATATACCAATGTCAGTTTCTTAGTTTTGACAATGTACCATGGTAATATGTTAACAATAAGGGAAATGAGGTAACGATTACATGGAAAACAATTTTTTTTTCCAGAGGTGGGTCTCCCTCCGTTGTCCAGGCTAGAGAGCAGCAGTGCCATCACAGTTCACAACTTTAAACTCCTGGACTCAAGATCCTCCTGGCCCAGCCTCCCAAGTTGCTGGGACTACAGGCACACACCACCATGCCCAGCTGTAAACTATCTTTCCAACATTTCTGTAAATCAAAAACTATTCCAAAATAAAATGCTTATTAAAGACATTGGGGGCCAGGTATGGTAGCTCACACCAATAATCCTAGCACTCTGGGAGGCTGAGGTGGGTGGATCATTTGAGATCAGGAGTTCAAGACCAGCCTGAGCAAGAGCAACACCCTATCTCCACTAAAAGAAAATATACAAATTAGCTGGACAAATAAAAGTATATACGCCTGTAATCCTAGCACTCTGGGAGGCAGAGGCGGGCGGATTGCTCAAGGTCAGTTCGAAACCACCCTGAGCAAGAGCGAGACCCCGTCTCAACTATAAATAGAAACAAATTAATTGGCCAACTAATATATATAGAAAAAATTAGCCGGGCATGGTGGCACATGCCTGTAGTCCCAGCTACTCGGGAGGCTGAGGCAGGAGGATTGCTTGAGCCCAGGAGTTTGAGTTTGCTGTGAGCTAGGCTGACGCCATGGCACTCACTCTAGCCTGGGCAACAAAGTGAGACTCTGTCTCAAAAAAAAAAAAAGTATATATAGAAAAAATTAGCTGGGCATGGTGGCGCTTGCCAGTAGTCCCAGCTACTCGGGAGACTGAGGCAGGACTGCTTGAGCCCAGGAGTTTTTTTGTTTTTTGAGCCAGTCTCACTTTGTTGCCCAGGGTAGAGTGAGTGCCGTGGCATCAGCCTGGCTCACAGCAACCTCAAACTCCTGGGCTCAAGCAATCCAGCTGCCTCAGCCTCCCGAGTAGCTGGGACTACAGGCATGCGCCACCATGCCCAGCTAATTTTTTCTATATATATCTTAGTTGGCCAATTTTTTTTTTTTTTTTTTTTAGGTTTCTACTTCTGTGTGAATAGTTGGCCAATTAATTTGTTTCTATTTATAGTAGAGACGGGGTCTCACTCTTGCTCAGGCTGGTTTCGAACTCATGACCTCAATCAATCTGCCTGCCTTGGCCTCCCAGAGTGCTAGGATTACAGGCATGAGCCACCACGCCCGGCCAAGGCCAGGAGTTTGAGGTTACTGTGAGCTAGGCTGACAGCCACGGTACCCTAGCCTGGGCAACATAGAGAAACTGTCTCAAAAAAAAAAAAAAAGCAAAAAGACATTGAGGGGACAAGAGCAGTGGCTGTTATCTATAATCCTAGCACCTGGGAGGCTGAGGTGGGAGGATTGCTTGAGGTCTCGATCAAGAGTAAGACCCTGTCTCCACAAAAAATAGAAAATTCAGCCTGGTGTGAGGATGCACACCAGGTGCACTCCCAGCTACTCAGGAGGCTGAGACAGGAGGCTCACTTGAGCCCAGGAGTTTGAGGTTGCAGTGAGCTATGAAGCTGCCACAGCACTCTAGTCCAGGCAACAGAGCAAAGGAGACCCTGTCTCAAAAAACCAAAACACTGGAGCTGCCCTTATTCCTCTTAGTCTTCCACATTTCTATGTAGTGGTGGTACACTGATCTAATCATAAAACCATTTACCTAGGAATTAAGTGTAAGGCAACTGCACTAATTAACGTGTGAGAGCACAATATAACTGTGTAGCTGGAAACCTGGAAACCTTTGTTGGATCGGGAATACGAAATTATACCCATATAGTCCCCATTCCCAACCCTCTCAATACACCAGAGACATGGCTTTTTATTAAAAAACTTTTTTAATAGGTTTACAAAGGAGCTACAGACTACATTGAAACTAATCTTTGTACAAAAGGCAAAAAAAAAAAAAAAAAAAAAGCGCCCCAAAACACCCAGAGACAAAAGGTAGGAAGGAGAGACAAGAAAGGAAGATACAAAAGGAGCAGGAAGAAACGTAAAGACAAGAGATTAGCATCATACATACACAGGAGTGAGGGGAGAAAAAAGAGTAAGATGAGAGAACATTTAAAAGTATTTAATCATACAGCCCTGGCGATAACTGAGTTGGAACCAACAACAAACAGCATGAGATAATTAAGAGGTTTTAAAAGGCAACAGTGGTATGGAGACTGGTTATTGCCAGTGTTGAGAGAGAGAAATAAAATTTGTTTCAGGCACCAGAGATTGGAGCACCGCCCCCTTCCCCGTAGAGGACGGCACACTTGGGAAGCAGCAGCAGGCTCTGGGGCAGCTGCCACTGGTGTGTGTAGGTGGTGTTTCCTCAGGTCAATCTCAGCATATTTTCCCCAAAGTCTTTGTGCCCTAGACTCTAGGTAAGGGATATGAGATGTCACTGGGATAAAGGGATGATCAGAAATATAAAGACCTGCCCTTGTCTACACTGTTCAAGAGCAGTTGCTGGGAGAGTGAAGGACTGGGCAGATGAAGCCCATTCCCCTTGTGGAAAAGGCACAGTGTAATTCCTGAAGGCGATATATAGGAAAACACACAACCCAGGAGAGGTTATCAACGAAGTCCTCCCTACCTGCAGCCCCAGCCTAACTCTGTATGTTATGCTTTTTTCTGATACTGAGCTGGGACTTAGGGGAGTTGAGGGATAGATCACCACACCTCTACTACCTCACCAGAGACAAGGAAGACTGAGGCTTTTGATAATGAGAAAGGGGGAAATGGGACAAAATTCCTCTCTCAAATGAACATTGTGGAGGAAATCATTTTTAGGTTGGGGAAGTCAGAGTGGAAAAGACCTAGGGGAGTAATGAAGCCAAGGACTCCCCTTCTTTTCCTTTCTCAGCCTTCAATCTAAGGCAACTGAGCCAAATCTGGAAGAGGGAGTAGGAATTTAAGCTTAAAGCTGCTTAATGTCTTCCTGGGGGCTGCTGTTCAGGAAGGCAAACAAAAAAAGAAACAGGTCAACCTCAAAGCTGGTCTACTCATCCTCCTAGAAGAGGCCTGTACCCTCGGAGTAGAGCCAAGAGAGGCATCAGAGAGAGCTGTCTCCTAAACAAAAGTAATAACCTGCCTGTATTTTATCAGCAGTTTTCAAAAGCAATGTTTTCCGGGACTGGAGAAGTGCCATATCCTCCTCCCTTTCCCCAAAGCTACTGCTGCCACCTTTCATCCTTGTACATAAGTTACTAGCTCTCTTCTAAGGGAGATAAAATTCTGAGACTTCATTCACATTTCTCCTCCCAAACCCAGGGGCTGCCCAGCTTCGGGGGAGGGAGAAGAAGAGCTATGCAAAGGACCCCTCACTTGAGGCAACTAGACTGTCTTCTTTCCTTGGTACTTAATCTCCAAAACTCTTTTGATCTGATCCCAAGGTTCAAAAGGCATCAGGGTACTTACAATTGAATAAAAACTTTAAGCAAGTAGCACCAGGGCTCCCCCAGAACTTAACAGGGGCCTGATTAGCACCCCCAGAAGAACCCCTCAAAGTGTATATAAATTTATTGCGTCCTAGCAAAGATCTGCAGCTTCCAGTATTCACATAATGTGAAGTTATTAATACAAAATATACTCTGAAAGTCAAATACCTGCAGTTCATAGTGCTTTCTCAGATTTGTTAAAAAAATACAATGCTTAGTTTCCTATATAGGATATACAAAAGCAAAAAATATATATATGTATATAGTAGAAATAAATCAGCCATAGTAATTTACAGCTTTTGTCTCCAACCCTCCCCTAATCATAATCTTTACCCCTCACTTTAGTCTATACTTTCTAGGATCAAAGGTTCAATTTATTTTGAACCAGGCTGAGAATTATCCATTAAATTGCATTCTGTGTAGCACCCACAGGGTGCCAGCTGGGAAGTCCCTGAAGGAAGATGGTATGGATTGTTACTGCTCTGGGTAAAAAGTGAGACAGTCAGATGATAAGGAAATGAATGTGAATGGGCAACCTGAAAACATAAGGAATGAGAATTTTAATATCACCACTCCTCTGAGTATCCCCTGCCCTACAAGTTTTGGTCATTAAAAAAATTAATTAAAAAAACTCATGAAAAAAATTTCAGAATCAATATGCATATCAGTTACACTAATTTCTGCTGGCCAAAAATTCAGGGAAATGGGATTTTTCAGTAATGAGGTCCTGACTCAAGGAATGTAGGCTCCTAACTACCTGTGGAAAAGACTGGGTGGCTCACTGCTGCTGCTGGAAAACAAAAGCAGAAGCTGCTTCTGTTTGGAGCCAAACAAGATACTGGATCTGGAGCTTCCTTAGTGAGAAGGGAATAGGGCAAGAGAAAAGAACCGGATATAAATTCACTTATGGTAATGCTAATGAAGGGGGTTGAGGGTAAACCAGCAGCTTTCCATCCAAGAAAGAAACATCATCAAATAACCTTCTAGTCCTCAGCATCATTAAAGCTAGTTTATATCTAATAATTTCATACTGGAAAGATTCTATTCCTTGAAACACTCTAGCAAAATACTGCACACTACAGTGAGTTATCTTGCCCCTTTCCTCCAAAAGATGCCAAAGTACATGATTACAGACATAAAATAGCAGGTTCTGAGTTCTGCCTTTCAGTGGGAATAAAGAAAGGGTGTGATAGTGACTGGGCATGGATGACTTTTACTTTAACATTAATATAATCTGATCTGGGGAAAGTTCCTCGAAATAGTTCCTGAGTGTTGAAAACAGAATTACATCTGTATAGAAAGGACCAAATGGAGTGAACTATTGTTTAAAGTATTAACAGTTATTATACTTAAGGTTAAACAACACAAACTTGCCCAAAACCTAATTTGGATAGATTTTATATAAAATATATAGTAGAATCATAGCATCATTTATTTGTAGCCAAGGTAAAAAGATTTATGAAAAGAATAAAGACTCTGCTATAGATCTGGATGTTAGTTTCATTTTCAAACAAAAAAAATAGTTTCTTCTTTAAAAAGTACAGTAGAATATCCCCCATTCATAATTGTAACTAATTTAGCATAAGCAGAGAAATGACTTCAGGAACATACCCACATTTTAAGATAGACTTCTAGGTAATGAGCCTGAAAGCCATTTTGATCTGAATTTGATTTTCCAACAATTTCAAATATAATTTCTCATCTGTGTGTAGATATATATACAAACGCACATTCACACACACAGTCATACACAAACACTTAACCTTCTATCAGATTAGGGTAATTTTTTATTGCAGGTCTCTTTTAATATTGGCTAACAGAAAACCTATCCCCAACCTAACAGATTACACACATACACACAGCCATTTCCACACTTCTCACAGTGAAAAGCTCTCTAACAAGATACCTGGAAGGTTAAGAGAGACAACGCTTTAATGGCTGGGCCTTGAGGACAACTCTGGTTGTGTTTAAATATCAATGCGAAACGCACTGAGTTCCCTGCCGCGATAATTTTTAGATCAGTCTCTTCTGGAATCAGGCCATGTAGAAAACAGGATGATTTCTCCCAATCTATCCCATAAACTACAGTGGTAAGACAAGATTTCTTTTGTTCTGGGCTATCATTCCCATGATCATGTGCTTCCTTTTCCCTTAGGAACCACCCAAGTACATATAAGGAACAGTTAAGGGAAAAAAAAGATCATTAAGAACCACTGTCTTGTCATTAGTACATGCTCTGGAATTCTGCAGAATGGAAACCCAGAACAGATTCATTGGCTGATGCTCCTTATCAACATAATGGGAAAGAAACTACCCAGAATGTTCAAAAGAGGAAGTATATTTCCTCTTAGAATGCAGACTCAGAAGCCCACACATCAAAGCTTAGAGATACCTTGGAAGACAGTGGTACCAAAGTCCAAATACTCCACTAACTCCTGAACCCAACTACTATGAGTCACTTCCTTTTCTGAGAACATCTTTTTCCTACTGAAAAGCCCCTATTATTTGACCATTTTTTGACAGTTTACGTAAACTGATCCCAGATATCACCTTCAAAGGGTCTCTTGTACAATTCCTCAGAAAAGTTTCTGATTCTTGATACTCAGAGCAGCTAATGAAGGGAGATGCCTTTGACTCTCCAGCGCCAAGAAGGTGCCTGCGTCAGTAGTATTCTGAACACTCCCTCCATAGCTACTTCAAGCATCGGCCTGGACTTCAAGGTTTTTCCATTCTGCTGCTGGGACTAAGGTCTTTAAAAGATTGACAGAAGTGCCTCATCCAGGGATCACTAACAAAATACATGAAGTGATCAGGTGACAGAAGGGTCGACAGAAAAAGTTAAGTTGGGAAAGGAGTACAAGAAGCTGATCCCAAATAAAAAGACAAAACTAGGAAAGAAAAAACATTATGTATGTATATATAAACTAAAAGCAGAGCATATGAATGCTTAATCTGGTGGGAAGCCAAGACAACATCTACAGGAAAGCTTGATGTGTCACAACAAGGCTCAGCCATAGGAAAATAAGGCAATATTAAAAACAAAAAATGACCAAGGTATTTTGGTCACAGAATGGTCTCCTTCCTCCTCCCAGCCAACCCCTGTGAATGCATCTCTATATATCTTTATATATATATATATATATATAATATAGAATCTGTTTTTTGTTAAAAAGTATTTCAATGATCATATATATTTATCAAGGCATGATGGCTTTAGGAAAGGGGGGGATCCATCATGGGAGAGCTGAGAAGAAAAATGCAGCAAGGGGAGGTTGGGGTAAGAAATGTAGGAAGAAACTGGGGTCAAATGCTCATTAAAGGTGGCACCAACAAAATTTTCACTAATATTTCCCACATTCAAGGAGGCACTGATGATATAGGTGGGTGCCATGGCCCCATCTCTTCTCTTGTATCCCTCCCCCAATTCTTCCCACCACCATGCATTTTAATGCCTCATGGCTTTCTCTCCCACATGTCTCTTGGACCCATGCTACCTTGCATCCCAGGGTTGAGGGGTATGACCCATTTGTCTCTGGCCCCAGGTGCCTGATCTCAGAAACCATTGCCACTGATATTAATGGACTGCAGATCCGCCACCTGCATGACGTTGATGCCACTGTTGGCAAGACGGGCAATACCCTCTGGACAGATGGCCTCCATGGCTACCATATTGGTGGTAATAAGAGCTGAAGGGGTGGCAGTGCCGCTGCCTTCTGAACCTGCCCCACTGTCCAGGGGCAAAGTGCCCACACTCAGGGCTACACCTGGGCCTCCCTTCTTGTTCTGGTGGGTCTTGATATGTTTTGACAGGTGGTCACTCCTCATGAAGCGCTTAGGACACTCAGGGCAGGCAAATTTCTTCTCACCTAGGTGAAGGAAGAAAAAGAAGATAAGCTGACATGTCCGGAAGTGGAGGTACCTTGTCCAATTCACTGCCTTCAAACTGCATTAGGCAGAATAAGGCCAATATTCAAAGTTGGTAAGAACAAGAAAAACATGGCAGGTATCTTTTCCTTTTTTGGGGGATAAAAATTCCATTCTGGTCTAGTACTATTTCTCTCTTCTGTAGGCTCTTGCTCACCTGTGTGTGTGCGTTTGTGCCTCTGTAGCTCATCCGAACGTGTGAAGCGTTTCCCACAGTATGACCAAGTACACATGAATGGCCTCTCGCCTGTATGCCAGCGCAAGTGTGCCCGTAGGTGTGAGGTCTTGCCATATACTTTACCACAGCCTTGGATGTGACAAATGTGCTGCTTCTTTTTGCCAGGATCCCCAGAACCCCTAAAAGTGAGAACACAAGTATTCTTCACTCATTCTAAAGACAGAAATTAAAGAACCACAAAGTGTTAACAGTAATTACCCAACCCACTCAAAACTAACCCAAACTTGTCTTCTCTTGGAGAGGAGGGATGGGAGGAGGAGGAGGAAAAAAAGGTCTTATTTTCTGTATCAAAAGATAAATCTTAGGCCAGGTGCAGTGGCTCATGCCTGTAATCCTAGCTCTCTGGGAGGCTGAGGCAGGTGGATTGTTCAAGGTCAGGAGTTCGAAACCACCCCCACCCTGAGCAAAAGCGAGACCCATCTCTACTATAAATAGAAACAAATTAATTGGCCAACTAATATATATAGAAAAAATTAGCCGGGCATGGTGGCACATGCCTGTTATCCCAGCTACTTGGGAGGCTGAGGCAGGAGGATTGCTTGAGCCCAGGAGTTTGAGGTTGCTGTGAGCTAGGCTGATGCCATGGCACTCACTCTAGCCTGGGCAACAAAGAGAGACTCTGTCAAAAAAAAAAAAAAAAAAACAACCAGCCTAAGCAAGAGCAAGACCCTGTCGCTACCATAAAAATAGAAAGAAATTAATTAGCCCACTAATATGTATACAAAAAAAATCAGCCGGGCATGGTGGTGCATGCCTGTAGTCCCAGCTACTCGGGAGGCTGAGGCAGGAGGATTGCTTTGAGCCTAAGAGTTTGAGGTTGCTGTGAGATAGGCTAACCCCATGGCACTCACTCTAGCCTGGGCAACAAAGTGAGACTCTGTCTCAAAAAAGAAAAAAAAAGATAAATCTTAAGATGATTATGGTTCTTAATACCCAAAATTCAAGTCGTAGGGTTCCTTTCTACTGTTTACTTGCTCTTTCCTGCTCTCTTATTCCTTAATCAATTTTGTTATTTGTATATTTTAAGAGACAATCACTCTACTTGTGACTTGTGGAGTTTGTGAGGAATTTTATGTATTTTTCAAGAAGTTTAAGTCTCAATCCAAGTATTTCCCATGGGAAATACTGTGAAAATGGTGATATTTTTAGTTGGGGACTGTACTAACTGAGCAAAGCATCTCTCCAGTTAAGTACTTGGTAGAGAACTTTGGAGAAAATACAGTATTTTACAAAACTTTCCTCCTAGAATAAGGGTCAAGAGCCAAATGGTAAAGATTAAAAGCTAAAAAGCCAGGGCAATATCAGTGACTTCAGAGAAGAGAATATGGGCAGGACAAAAGTTAAAATAGGGAAACAGGATCCTAACTAATTCAAGGTAAAAAAAAATTCACTATATGAAGTAAATCCCAAGCTTCTCTCAGGAATCAGTTCTAAAACATTTCTGCCAAACCAATTTGTTCTGTGTGTGATCCATCAGTAGGCACTGGGGAAATTTCCAAGAGGAACTTATCGTGGGTTTAAACAGCACATATTAGCAGAAGCAGAAAACCCTAACAGAAATGAAATCACACTTACATGGAAATCACAGAACTTGCCTCAGAAATATAATCCTCTTGAAGCCTTGTTAGAGGGAAATTGTCACTGGTTTTTTTATTGAAAAAAAATTTTTTTTTTTTTACTTTTCTTTTTTCTATTTCCCATATAGCCAATGAATTGTCACTGCTTTTGACTCCAAGGCACACAGTCTGCTTTTCCTGTACATAAGGTAAACTACAAAGAATTCAAAAATTTGTTTTGTTGGCCGGGCGCGGTGGCTCACGCCTGTAATCCTAGCACTCTGGGAGGCTGAGGTGGGCGGATTGCCCAAGGTCTGGAGTTCGAGACCAGCCTGAGCGAGACCCTGTCTCTACTATAAATAGAAAGAAATTAATTGGCCAACTAATATATATACAAAAAAAATTAGCCGGGCATGCTGGCCCATGCCTGTAGTCCCAGCTACTCGGGAGGCTGAGACAGTAGGATTGCTTGAGCCCAGGAGACTGAGGTTGCTGTGAGCTAGGCTGACGCCACGGCACTCTAGCCCGGGCAACAAAGTGAGACTGTCTCAAAAAAAAAAAAAAAGTTTTGTTTTGTTATTTTTCTTTTCTTTTTTTTTTTTTGAGACAGTCTCACTTTGTTGCCCGGGCTAGAGTGCCATGGCGTCAGCCTAGCTCACAGCAACCTCAAGCTCTTGGGCTCAAGCAATCCTCCTGCCTCAGCCTCCCGAGTAGCTGGCACTACAGGCATGCGCCACCATGCCCCGCTAATTTTTTCTATATATATTTTTAGTTGGCCAATTGATTTCTTTCTATTTACAGTAGAGACGGACGGGGTCTCGCTCATGCGCAGGCTGGATTTGAACTCCTGACCTTGAGCAATCCGCCCGCCTTGGCCTCCCAGAGTGCTAGGATTACAGGCGTGAGCCACCACGCCTGGCCTGGTATTTTTCTTGTTTTCTATTTTTGTGCTTAGTTTATCAAGACAAAACTTTAACAGATTCTTCCAAGGTATGTAAATGACTATTTGACATTTAATTCTCCTTCAAAAGCAGTGACTTGAAGGAAAACAACAGAACGTAGAACTTTCCAAAGAAAATATTAGAGAAACAGGTATTACTAATGAGAAAATCTGTCGGAACTTTGCTTTGCAGGACCCTTTAGATTCTTTGATGAAAAAAATTTTCCTTTTTTTTGAGATGGGGTCTCGCTCGGTCACCGAGGCTGGAGTGCAACAATAGCTCATTGCAGCCTCCACCTCTTGGCCTTAAGCAATTCTCCCTCCTCAGGATCCTGAGTAACTAGAGCTGCAGGCATATGCTAACATGTTTGGTTACTTTATAAAAATTTTTTGTAGATACATGGACTTGCTATGTTGCATAGGCTGGTGTGGAACTCCTGAACTCAAGCAATCCTCCCGACTTAGCCTCCCAAAGTGATGGGATTATGGGCATGAGCCACAGTGCCGAGCAAGTTTTAAATATTAAAAAAAAATTACCCCTCTGCTTCCCACTTCCAAATCTATTTTAATTTTTTTTTTTTTTCTGAGACAGAGTTTCACTTTGTTGCTCAGGCTAGAGTGAGTGCCGTGGCATCAGCCTAGCTCACAGCAACCTCAATCTCCTGGGCTAAAGCCATCCTACTGCCTTAGCCTCCTGAGTAGCTGGGACTACAAGCATGCGCCACCATGCCCGGTTAATGTTTTGTATATGTATTTTCTGTTGGTCAGTTAATTTCTATACAGTACAGATGGGGTCTCGCTCTTGCTCAGGCTGGTTTCGAACTCCTGACCTCAAGCTATCCGCTTGCCTCGGCCTCCCAGAGTGCTAGGATTACAGGCATGAACCACCATGCCAGGCCCTTTTTCTTTTTTTTTTTGAGACAGAGTTTCGTTCTGTTGCCCTGGGTAGAGTGCAATGGCATCATCATAGCTTACTGCAATCTCAAACTCCTTGGCTCAAGTGATCTTCTTGCCTCAGCCTTCCAAATAGCTGAGTACAGAAGCACTGGCCATGATGCCTGGCTAATTTTTTCTGTTTTTAGCAGAGATGGGGTCTCACTCTTACTCAGGCTGGTCTCAAACTCCTGAGCTCAAGTGATCCTCCTGCATTGGCCTCCCAGAGAGCTAGGATTAAGGGTGTGAGCCACCACACTCAGCCTCTTTTTCTTTTCTTTTCATTTTTTTTTTTTTTTTTTTTGAGACAGAGTCTCGCTTTCTTGCCTAGGCTAGAGTGAGTGCCGTGGCGTCAGCCTAGCTCACAGCAACCTCAAAATCCTGGGCTCAAGCAATCCTCCTGCCTCAGCCTCCCGAGTAGCTGGGACTACAGGCACGAGCCACCATGCCCGGCTGATTTTTATATTATATATATTAGTTGGCCAATTAATTTCTTTCTATTTTTATGGTAGAGACGGGGTCTCCCTCAGGCTGGTTTTGAACTCCTGACCTTGAGCAATCCGCCCGCCTCGGCCTCCCAGAGTGCTAGGATTACAGGCATGAGCCACCGCGCCCGGCCTCTTTTCATTTTTTAGAGACTAGAGTCTCACACTGTCGCCCTGCCTGGAGTATAGTTTCACAATCATAGCTCACTGCAACCTTGAACACCTGGGATGAGGTGATCTTCCCACCTAAGCCTCCTAAGTAGTTGAAACAACAGGCATGCGCCTCCACAGCTGGCTAACTTTTGTTTTGTGTAGAGATGGAGTCTCTCTATGCTGCTAGGCTGGTCATGAACTCCTGGCTTCAAGCAATCATCCCACCTTGGCCTCCCAAAGTGCTGGGATTACAGGTGTGAGCCACCATGCCTGGCCTAATTTTTCTTTATACTCCTAAGAGATTGGCTGGGTCAACTCACCTTCCTTCATTATCTTTACAATAGGGACAGGTGCATGCTTCCCGCCGGGTCCTCCGACCAGCTTGGGGTTGGGGATCTGGGCTATTCTCTCCTTCCTCTCCACCTGCTGTGTCATCATGTATTCCATCACCACCAGCCCCATGAAGACCAAGTTGAGCTCCATGATCACCTGAAATTAAGAGAGAAAAGGGTCAAGGTGGAAAGTGAGGATGCAATCACAGCTCTAGGCATTTCAGTGACACCCTATATTCACGGTACCACTTCTTCAAAGTTAGGAAGCCACATTCACTGACAACACCCATACTTAAAATCTCAGGAATCATTGAAAATACAAAGAGCCAGTAAATATATATAAATTTTAGCAATTTAACTCATAATTTAAAAAATAAAACTCCACTTATGGCCAGGCGTGGTGGCTCACGCCTGTAATCCTAGCAGTCTGAGAGACCGAGGCAGGAGGATCACTCAAGGTCAGGAGTTCGAGACCAGCCTGAGCAAGAGCGAGACCCCATCTCTACTATAAACAGAAAGAAATTAGCCAAATAACTAAAAATTTATATAGAAAAAATTAGTGAGGCATGGTGGTGCATGCCTGTAGTCCCAGCTACTTGAGAGGCTGAGGCAGGAGGATCGCCTGAGCCCAGGAGTTTGAGGTTGCTGCGAGCCAGGCTGATGCCACGGCACTCTAGCCTGGGCAACAGAGTGAGACTCTGTCTCAAAAAACAAAAACAAAAACTCTCCACTTAAAATGAATTTGTAATTTCTCACCAAATTACCAAAAGCTAAACTCTGATAATACACAGCACTGCCAAGTAGATGGGAAAATTAGCATTTTCACATACAGGTGGTGGTAAATTAGTACAACCTTTGGGAAGGCCAATTTCGAAATATTAAAAATTTAAATGCATATCTGCTCTGAACAAGCAATACCCTATGGATATATTCATGAATATACAAAAATATATGACAATAATGGTTTCTGTAGCTTTGTAATAACAAAAAATTGGAAACAGGCCAGGCGTGGTGGCACACACCTATAATCTCAACACTTTGAGAGGTCAAAGTGGGAAGACTGTTTGAGCCCAGGAGCTTGGGGTTGCAGTAACTATAATGACACCACTGTACCCTAGCTCAGGCAACAGAGCCAAGACCCTGTTTCCTCCCTCCCCAAAAAAAACCCCCACTGGAAATAATGAAATGTACACCATTAAAGAACTAATTAAGTCAATTATGATAAATTTAAGCAATGGACTACTATGTAGCCATTAAAAAGAATGATGTAACGTTATATACTGTTACAGAAAGATGTCCCAAAAATCTTTTATTCATTCGCAAGTAACTCCAGAGCTAAAATTCTATGGAAATGACTGAAAATAAGAATTTAAAGGATGCAAGCCATCATAAGAAATACTTTTACATTGGTACCTAGTATACACACACATAACTGAAACAAAAGATTCACAAATAATACTTACCTCTACTATAAGTAGTGTATGTTGAAATTTTTGAGACTGTTATTTAAATTTTTTTCTCTTAATGCTGGTCGACTCAGTATGTGATTCTTTTTTTTTTTTAAAAGACAGAGTCTCACTCTGTTGCCCCTGCTAGAGTGCCGTGGCATCAGTCTAGCTTCAGAGCAACCTCAAACTCCTGGGCTCAAGCGATTCTTCTGCCTCAGCCTCCCAAGTAGCTGGGACTACAGGCATGCACCACCATGTCCGGCTAATTTTTTCTATATATATTTTTAGTTGGCCAATTAATTTTTTTCTATTTATAGTAGAGATGGGGTCTCCCTCTTGCTCAGGCTGGTTTCCAACTCCTGACCTTGAGTGATCCAACCGCCTCAGCCTCCCAGAGTGCTAGGATTACAGGCGTGAGCCACCACGCCTGGCCAAAATAGAAAAGTTTTTAAATAAATTTAAGAACTGGCTCTCTACATCTTACTAAATGGGTAGTTTTCCTTAAGTACAGGGCAATCAGCACAAAGGTAGCAAGGGCTCTCACCAGCAGATGTCACTGTAACTATGTAATAGATAGGTGTTATAGGCCCACCTTCCCAGGCAAGACGTTTAAGAAGGAAAAAACAGGTGGGGGTGAGGAGACATACACACAAATTTTAAATGGTACCATTTGATAAGGTATTTAAGATGTCTCTCCATCAAAGCTAGATTTTTTTCCAGCTTTGGTAATGTTTCCTTAACAAACACTCTACTTTTACATCATCCATCATGAATCCAAAGATACAGATTGGTATAAATATTAACTTAAATATGTAATACATACATACCATACAGAAAAATGTGGAAGAGGGACATAAAGGTTAAAAGAATAAAGTAAGTTTGGTTTAATAACAGCAGAAGAATGATAAAATAGAGAAGTGATAAAATTAATTTTAGACTTATTTCAGACCTCTATCATTTCCCTAAATTAGAGAGAAACACAATTAATTCCTCCGTTGATTGTATTTTAATCAGGTCCTTTTGACTGACATTTGGACTATTCATATCCATCAATTGATATTTCAAAATTACTTAGGCCAGGTGCAGTGGCTCACACCTGTAATCCTAGCACTCTGGGAGGCTAGCTTGAGGATAGCAGAAGGCTAGCTGGAGGATAGCTTGAGTTCAGGAGTTCCAGACCAGCCTGAGCAAGAGTGAGACACCCCCATTTGTTTTTTAAAAATAAAATAAAATACTAAAACTAAACTTACTTAGAGCCTCTGATCCTTAAGTTAATAACAATAATTACATATATACTGTAATACAAAAAGATAAAATACCCTAAACTCAAGTATCCTAGAGATTGTCTCCCATTTACAAGACTAAATTAATTTCTCCAGTAAAACCTGAAGAAAAATGAGTATCATTAGCCATCTATGAATAAGGTTCTAAAAATATTTTTATTTATAATACTTTCTATTCATCCTAAATATACAAAAATATATATACATTCATAGTACTCTTAACAGTGATAGAAATTAGAAAGATGGAGAAACAGCCTATCATTCTAACAAATTAACTATTATCATTTTTCATCTTCCCCATCAATCACAACTGATATACACAAATAAACTTTATGCATTTTTTTTTATTTTTAGACAGAGTCTTGCTCTGCTGCCTAGGCTAGAGCACTGTGGCCTGAGCCTAGCTCACAGCAACCTCAAACTCCTGGCCTTAGCAATCCTGCCTCAGGCTCCCAAGTAGCTGGGACTATAGGCATGCGCCACAATGCCTGGCTAATTTTTTCTATATTTAGTAGAGACAAGGTCTCACTCTTGCTCAGGCTGGTCTTGAACTCCTGTCCTTGAGTGATGGCCTCCCAGAGTGCTAGGATTACAGGCCTGAGTCGCTGACCCCAGCCAACTTTATGTATTTGTAGTCACAATATCTTTACAATATCATAAATATCTAAATTGATATTAAAGAAGGAAGTTTTCAGTACCACAACATCCTAAGATATCTGAAGTGACCATTTAAATAAGCACTTACATGTTAAGTACCTTTTTCTATAGGGCTAAGTTGATGTGTAAATGTCCCTAGAACAATTCTATAATCAGATACCCTAAAGCTGATATTTAAATCCCTCCCACACATAAATTCTAGGGTAACTTTTTCATGTGGAGGTAGACTACTTTGTCGTTCCCGCCCCCACTTTGGGAACTGTCTCCACTTTGTCTTAATTTGTACATATTATTATAAAAACATTAAAAGCAGGCTGGGCGCAGTGGCTCAGCCAACAAAGTGAGACTCTGTCACAATAAAAAGAAAAAAAGTAAAGTATATAAAAAAGAAAAAATGAGGTATAAAACAAAGCTATCTACTATTACCAATATTACTTAGCAAGTCAAGAATAAAATTAGGTATAAATATTAGAAAGGAGGCCAGGCACGGTGGCTCACGCCTATAATCCCAGCACTTTGGAAGGCCAAGCAGGGAGGATCACTGGAGGTCAGGAATTTGAGACTAGCCTGGGCAACACAACAATATCCTTCACCTCTACAAAAAATAAGAAAAATTAGCTGGGTATAGTGGCACATGTTATGATCATGTCACTGTATTCTTGCCAAAGCAACAGAGTGCAGCCTCATCTCAAAAAACAAAACAAAAACAAACAAAAAATGGTTAAGTAAATCCTAGTACAAATATACAATTACCATACAACCATTTAAAATGATACAGACTTACATTTATTGACATAGAAAACATGTTCATGACATACTGTTCAGTGAAAACAGCAGATTACAGGGCACTGTGGACAGTACGATCCTACTTAAGTACCTATTAGCAAAACATATAAACAGTATTGTAGGCCAGGCGCAGTGGCTCACACCTTACATAATCCTAGCACTCTGGGAGGCGGAGGTGGGTGAATTGCTCGAGGTCAGGAGTTTGAGACCAGCCTGAGCAAGAGCGAGACCCCATCTGTACTAAAAAATAGAAAGAAATTAATTGGCCAACTAAAAATATATAAAAATTAGCCAGGCATGGTGGCACATGCCTGCAGTCCCAGCTACTTGGGAGGCTGAGGCAGGAGGATCACTTGAGCCCAGGAGTTTAAAGTTGCTGTGAGAGAGGCTGATGCCATAGCATTCTAGCCCTGGCAACAGAGTGAGACTCTGACTAAAAAAAAAAAAAAAAAAAACAGTAAATTGTACACAAATGTACAAAAAGATGGCTAGAAGGATAATCACCAAAATTTCAACAGTGGATATCTCTGGATAGTTACATTTCAAGTAATTTTATTTTCTCTACTATTTTACGTTGCTAGAACATTCTCATCAATATCATTTAAACAAAAGTTATCTTCTAAATACTTATTTTTCTTGTCCTCAAAAGAAGTTTTCTAATTTTCAAAGTTTTCTCCCTAATCTTTATAAAGTGAATGCTTTTAATTTTCCTGTTACCTAAACTGAAACTACAATATATATCAGTAGTCCTCTGGACAGCAGTGTTCTCCTTTCAGATTATTTATTCTGTACCCATATGTTTGTGGTACCGAGCACATTCTACATATATATAAAGAAACAAAGAGGCCGGGCGTGGTGGCTCACACCTGTAATCCCAGCACTCTGGGAGGCTGAGGTGGGCGGATTGCTTGAGGTCAGTAGTTCAAAATCAGCCTGAGCAAGAAGGAGACCTTGTCTTTAAAAAAACAAAAATTAGCCAGGCATAGTGGCACTGTGCCTGTGGTCCCAGCTACTTGGGGGACTGGGCAGGAGGATCATTTGAGCCCAGGAATTTGAGGTTGCAGTGAGCTATGAGGATGCCACTGCACTCTACCCCGGGGTGACAGAGTGAGACCCTCTTCTCAAAAAACAAAAACAAAGAAACAACCTCAGAGAGGGTTAGAAGATAAAGAACTTTCCCCACTAAAATTACATAGCCAGGCTGGGCATGGTGGCTCACGCTGTAATCCTACCACTCTGGGAGGCCAGGCTGGCAGATCACTCAAGGTCAGGAGTTGGAAACCAGCCTGAGCAAGAGCAAGACCCCATCTCTACTAAAAATAGAAAGAAATTGGCCAACTATAAATACATAAACTAATCGGGCATGGTGGCACATGCCTGTAGTCCAGGCTACTCGGGAGGCTGAGGCGGAAGGATCACTTGAGCCCAGGAATTTGAGGTTGCTGTGAGCTAGGCTGACACCATGGCACTCTAGCCCAGGCAACAGAGTGAGACTCTGCTTCAAATAAATAAATAAAAATTAAAACTGGGCCGGGCGCGGTGGCTCACGCCTGTAATCCTAGCTCTCTGGGAGGCCAGGGCGGGTGGATTGCTCGAGGTCAGGAGTTCGAAACCAACCTGAGCAAGAGCGAGACCCCGTCTCTACTATAAATAGAAAGAAACTAATTGGCCAACTAATATATATAGAAAAAATTAGCCGGGCATGGTGGCTCATGCCTGTAGTCCCAGCTACTTAGGAGGCTGAGACAGAAGGATCGCTTGAGCCCAGGAGTTTGAGGTTGCTGTGAGCTAGGCTGACGCCATGGCACTCACTCTAGCCTAGGCAACAAAGCGAAACTCTGTCTCAAAAAAAAAAAAAAAAAAATTAAAACTAAAAAAAATAAAATAAAATAAAATTACATAGCCAGTATACAGCAAAGTTATGATCTGGGCCTGAGGTATCTGCCTACAAATTCCATGTTCTCACTCTCCTATCCACATACTACATATATCTAAAAAGGACAAGCTGCCTTTTTCTTTCACAAAGGATTTCCAATAAATTACTACTAGTTTTAGAGCTGGAGTTAGTTCACTCTTTAATTACATCAGATTAAGGACTAAACTCACAGCTAAACCATTCAACCATACTACACAGGATGTGAGAAGTTCATCCACAAAAAGAGCTGTACAACAGAAAAAAACAAGGGTATTTTTTTTTTGAGACAGAGTCTCGCTTTGTTGCCCAGGCTAGAGTGAGTGCCGTGGCGTCAGCCTAGCTCACAGCAACCTCAAACTCCTGGCTCAGCCTCCCAAGTAGCTGGGACTACAGGCATTTGTCACCATGCCCAGCTAATTTTTTGTATATATTAGTTGGCCAATTAATTTCTTTCTATTTATAGTAGAGACGGGGTCTCGCTCTTGCTCAGGTTGTTTTCGAACTCCTGACCTCGAGCAATCCACCCGCCTCGGCCTCCCAGAAAGCTAGGATTACAGGCGTGAGCCACCACGCCCGGCCAAAAACAAGGGTATTTTGGGTTTAAGATCTCATTTATATTTATCTGCAACTTCCCATCCAGGAGAGCACAAACCAAGTGGGTAAACTCATTCCAAGTAATTTTCCATCAATCTTCTGGATTTTTATATTATACTTTCTTTCTTTTTTTTTTTTTTTTTTTTTTGAGACAGTGTCTCAATACATCACCCCTGGCTCAAGTGCAGTGGCATCATCATAGCTCACTGCAACCTCAAACACTCCTGGGCTAAGTGACCCTTCTACCAACCAAGTAGCTGGGACTATAGGTGTGCACCACCATGCCCAGCTAATGTTTTCTATTTTTAGTAGAAACGGGGTCTTGTTCTCGCTCAGGCTGGTCTTGAACTCTTGACCTCCTGCCTTGGCCTCCTAGAGTGCTCGGATAACAGGCATGAGCCATCACATCCGGCCTATATTACACTTTCGAAGAGTCATTTAATTTTCCCTCACAGCAGCAACATAACAAATGGGGGGTGGGGAACGATACTCTTTAGTGAGCTCCTGAGTTTGTTCATAATACCAATGTCACATGGGAGTAGGAAACAGAAATGGAGGTAGGATGAAGGGAAATACACAAGAACAGGAGACTTGACACAATATAATTCATTTATAAAAAGAACTATTCATGTGCAGTATGTAGGTTTTATTACCAGCCTCCAGCATTGTAGAAAGCAGCTGCATGGGCCTGATGGGGGTTCTGAACAACCAGAATTAGAAAAGGCTTTGAACTTGACTTCCTAACTAACAACAGAAAGCTAATATTTTCCACATATAACCTTCTTCTTTTTTTTTATTTTTTATTTTTTTGAGACAAGAGTCTCATTCTGTTGCCCATGCTAGAGTGCCATGGCATCAGCCTAGCTCACAGCAACCTCAAACTCCTGGGTTCAAGCAATCCTTCTGCCTCAGCCTCTCCAGCAGCTGGGACTACAGGCATGCGCGGCCATGCCCGGCTAATTTTTTCTATATATATTTTTACTTGGCTGGTTTTGAACTCCTGACCTTGAATGATCCTCCTGCCTCAGCCTCCCAGAATGTTAGGATTACAGGCGTGAAGCACCTCGCCCAGCCACACATATAACTTTTAGATTTTTCTTTCCTGTAGGTAGGATCTTGTGAAACATGCCGAATACAATGTGAGGTATCTCCAATCTTCCACTGGGTCCTGGGATACGTTGCTTTTTGAGCGGTTCTTCAGATGATGCAACATTAGTAAACCTTCAGTAACATTCTCATTAGAGAATCATTCTGGACAATGCTTTCTAAAGGACTGAGGCTTTAATAGAGATAAACAAAATGAATAATTTACTATGAAAAGTTCATTCTACGTTTGATGCTTAGCTTTTTGGAAAGAGACAAAATTTTTAGCTGGTACCACTTTTAAAGAGCATCAAATTCCTTTGCAAGCAAAGGAATGATTAAAACCAAATAATCTAGTAAGTAAAAATTTTCAATATCAAGAAAGAAGTACAGGAAATGAAGGTGTATTTTTCATGTGATGCCTATTATATGTGCCTATTTCTTTCTTTTATTTTTTTTTGCAGGCCAGTTATTACACTCCTTAGAGATTCAGACTTCCATGGCCACAATCCTGAATAAGCCTGTTTCTTAAGTGTAAATGCCTATTTCTTAAATTTTTATGGTAAGACATCTAGATAATCTGATACAATAATATTTTATAATGTTTCCTTTTGGTTACTGCTATAAAAATTTCAAGACTTAAGCCAGGCCAGGCGTGGTGGCTCATGCCTATAATCCTAGCACTCTGGGAGGCTGAAGCTGGCGGATTGCTCCAGGTCAGGAGTTCAAAACCAGCCTGAGCAAGAGCGAGACCCTGTCTCTACTTAAATAGAAAGAAATTAATTGGACAACTAATATAGACAGAAAAAATTAGGCAGGCATGGTGGCGCATGCCTATAGTCCCAGCTACTCGGGAGGCTGAGGCAGAAGGATTGCTTGAGCCCAGGAGTTTGAGGTTGCTGTGAGCTAGGCTGGCGCCATGGCACTCACTCTAGACTGGGCAACAAAGTGAGACTCTGTCTCAAAAAAAAAAAAAAAAAGACTTAAGCCAATTAGTTGTCAGAATGTTTTCTATTATAAGTCAAAGAAACATCAGTAATTTTAGTGTGGATGAATCTTAATTTGCTGCACATTTCAGTTAAAAAATAATATAATGTAAGCAAGGAAACTGACAAAGAACTCTAAAAAAAGAAAATAATACAATGTGATGTTATGCTAGTGCTTTTATTAAGACAGCTCTGACCAGTTGTTTGACTAAAAGATTAATTACCACTATACCAAGATGCCTGGGTGGCTATGCTGTAGTTTCCTAAGCATCTATATAAACTAGAGATGAGAATATCCATTGTCTAGGATGACAAGACAATTGTCATTTTTCTGGGGCTCAGAGAGTCAATGAATAATTCCAACAAAGGGAAATACTTCCCAGCAACAAGCCATCTTTGCTTTCTGTAGTCATAGCAGTTACCAGTTACCCAAGAAAAGCATGCTCATATTGTACATCTCGAAGATTTTTCTGTGCAGCAACAATTCCTTTCTTAACACTCAACCCTTGAGCTCCATTTTAAGCATCTTACTTTATAAATAGTCAAGATTTGTTTTATTTTTTAACTCCATGGATAGAAACAAAGTCAAGATTTAAATAATGTAAAAGCAGCTGGATATCCTGGTTGTGCTCTGTAGCCAAAAAAAGAAAAAGAAAAAGAAATAAAGCAGCTGGATATCAGCTGCAATGTACTAATGATATTATTCCATTAGATTAGAAAATTAGGAAACACAAGAAAACTGCCCAGGTAAAAAAGCTTAAAATGTCGTTCTGACTAAAAACACAATATGAAAATGTGAAATTTATAAAAAAGAACAAACCAGTTTCTTTCTTTTTTTTTTTTTTCTGAGACAAAGTCTTGCTTTGTTGCCCAGGCTAGAGTGAGTGCTGTGGCATCAGCCTAGCTCACAGCAACCTCAAACTCCTGGGCTCAAGCGATCCTACTGCCTCAGCCTCCTGAGTAGCTGGGACTACAGGCATGTGCCACCATGCCCGGCTAATTTTTTCCATATATATTAGTTGTCCAATTAATTTCTTTCTATTGATAGTAGAGATGGGGTCTTGCTCTTGCTCAGGCTGGTTCTAAACTCCTGACCTAAAGTAATTCACCCACCTCGGCCTTCCAGAGTGCTAGGATTACAGGCGTGAGCCACCGCGCGGGCCCAAACCAGTTTCTTAATAGAAGCTAAAAGTGAAGATAAAAAAATTTAGGTACAAGCCGGGCGCAGTGGCTCACGCCTGTAATCCTAGCTCTCTGGGAGGCTGAGGCAGGCGGATTGCTCGAGGTCAGGAGTTCAAAACCAGCCTGAGCAAGAGCGAGACCCCGTCTCTACTATAAATAGAAAGAAATTAATTGGCCAACTGATATATATATAAAAAAAATTAGCCGGGCATGGTGGCACATGCCTGTAGTCCCAGCTACTCGGGAGGCTGAGGCAGAAGGATCGCTCGAGCCCAGGAGTTTGAGGTTGCTGTGAGCTAGGCTGACGCCACGGCACTCACTCTAGCCTGGACAACAAACCGAGACTCTGTCTCAAAAAAAAAAAAAAAAAGAAATTAATTGGCCAACTAATATATATAGAAAAAATTAGCCGGGCATGGTGGCGCATGCCTGTAGTCCCAGCTACTTGGGGAGGCTGAGGCAGCAGGATCGCTTGAGCCCAGGAGTTTGAGGTTGCTGTGAGCTAGGCTGACGCCATGGCACTCACTCTAGCCTGGGCAACAAAGAGAGACTCTGTCTCAAAAAAAAAAAAATTTAGGTACAAAATATATCTCCTAAAAAAAAATTAAAAATAGAATTACTGGCCGGGCGCTGTGGCTCACGCCTGTAATCCTAGCTCTTGGGAGGCCGAGGCGGGCGGATTGCTCAAGGTCAGGAGTTCAAAACCAGCCTGAGCAAGAGCGAGACCCCGTCTCTACTATAAATAGAAAGAAATTAATTGGCCAACTGATATATAAAAAAAAAAAAAAAAAAAAATTAGCCGGGCATGGTGGCGCATGCCTGTAGTCCCAGCTACTCGGGAGGCTGAGGCAGAAGGATCACTCGAGCCCAGGAGTTTGAGGTTGCTGTGAGCTAGGCTGACGCCACGGCACTCACTCTAGCCTGGGCAACAAAGCGAGACTCTGTCTCAAAAAAAAAAAAAAAAAAAATAGAATTACTGTATCCAGCAATCCTACTTCTTTTTGTTGTTGTTTGGAGACAAGGTCTCTGTCACCCAGGCTGGAGTGCAGTGACATCATCAGAGCTCACTGTATTGCTCAAACAATCCTCCTGCCTCAGCCTTTTCAAGTAGCTAGGACTACATGTTCTCACCACCATGCCTGGCTAATTTTTTTTTTTTTTTTTTTGCAGAGACAGGGTGTCACTATGTTGCCTAGGCTGGTCTCAAACTCCTAGCCTCAAGCTATCCTCCTGCCTCAGCCTTCCAAATTGCTTGTATTATAGGCATGAGCTACAGCGCACAGCCCCAAGTAATCCTACTTCTGGCTATATAGCCACAGGAATTGAGAGATACTTGCACACCCATGTTCATAGCAGCTTCAGTCACAATAGCCAAGAAGTGGAAGCAATTCACATATCCACTGAGGAATGATTAGATAAGTAAAATAATGTATATATGTTCAATGGATTATTATTCAGTCTTATTAAAGAAGAAAATCCTGTCACACGCTACAACATGGATGAACTTTGAGGGCCTTATGCTAAGTAAAATGAGCCAATCACAAAAAGATAAATACTGTATGATTTTGCTTACATAAGTTATCTAAAGTAGAAATATTCATAGAAACAAAGTAGAATGGTGATTGCCAGGGGCTGGGGCTAGGGGAGGGGAAAATGGGAGTTGTTTAATGGGTATAGAGTTTCAGTTTTGCAGGAAAAAAAATTCTGGGCTGGGTGCAGTGGCTCACACCTGTAATCTTAGCACTCAGGGAGGCTTAGGCAGGAGGACTGCTTGAGTTCAGGAGTTCAAGACCTGAGCAAGAGTGAGATCCCCTCTCTACTAAAAATAGAAAAAAAATCAGCCAGGCCTGTTGGCATGCACCTATAGTCCCAGCTACTCAGAAGGCCGAGGCAGGAGGATGGCTTGAGCCGAGGAATTTGAAGTTGAAGTGAGCTATGATGAAGCAACTGCACTCTACCCAGGGTGACAGAGTGAGACCCTGTCTCAAAAAATATATATATGTATATATATATATTGCCCTCAGCCTCCCCAGTAGCTGGGATTATAGGTGTAAGCCACTGCCCCCAACTCTAAAAATAATTATTTCGGCCGGGCAAGGTGGCTCATGCCTGTAATCCTAGCACTCTGGGAGGCCGAGGCGTGCGGGCAGATTGCTCGAGGTCAGGAGTTCGAAACCAGCCTGAGCAAGACCAAGACCCCGTCTCTACTATAAATAGAAAGAAATTAATTGGACAACTAATATATATAGAAAAAATTAGCCAGGCATGGTGGCACATGCCTGTAGTCCCAGCTACTCGGGAGGCTGAGGCAGCAGGATTGCTTGAGCCCAGGAGTTTGAGGTTGCTGTGAGCTAGGCTGATGCCATGGCACTCACTCTAGCCTGGGCATACAAAGCGAGACTCTGTCTCAAAAAAATAAATAAATAAAAAATAAAAATAATTATTTCTTTTTTTTTTTTTTTTTTGGGACCACAAACCACCTGAGAATAAAAATAATTATTTCTTAAAAACTGTATCACTTTGCATATTCTTTCATTTTTAAGCAATTTCCCCCTATAAATATGTAAATGCTAGGCATTTAACAGTGAAAACAAAACTATCATTAAATAAATCACAATATTTATGCATTTCTTTTTCTTCTTTTCTATACTTCTTTACAAACTTAAGCTAAAATTATAAGTAAAAGGATAAACGGTTAAGAAAATATAAAAGGACATGACAGCATTTCTAATTAAAAATAAATAGCCCATCCTGGCACAGTGGCCCAAGCCGGTTCCCCCAGCTACTCAAGAGGCTGAGGCAGGAGGATCGCTTGAGCCCAGGAGTTTGATGCTGTGAGCTATAATGACATCACTGTGCTCTAGTCCAGGTGACAGAGTGAGCTCTGGTCTCAAAAATAAATAACCTAGGCCGAGCGCGGTGGCTCACGCCTGTAATCCTAGCTCTCTGGGAGGCCGAGGCGGGCGGATCATTTGAGTTCAAGAGTTTGAAACCAACCTGAGCAAGAGCGAGACCCCGTCTCTACTATAAAATAGAAAGAAATTAATTGGCCAACTAATATATATACAAAAAAATTAGCCGGGCATGGTGGCACATGCCTGTAGTCCCAGCTACTCGGGAGGCTGAGGCAGCAGGATCGCTTGAGCCCAGGAGTTTGAGGTTGCTGTGAGCTAGGCTGACGCCACGGCACTCACTCTAGCCTGGGCAACAAAGTGAGACTCTGTCTCAAAAAAATAAATAAATAAATAAATAACCTGAGAACATATGACACAGTACACCAAAAGACTATAATATAAATTAAAAATGTTTGTGTCCCTATTATTTCATACATTTTGCTGCAACTCTCAGGAATAGCTGAGGGAAAACTGGTCCCTTCTCTTAAGTGCCCTGAACTCCAAGAAGGCAAAGACCACATCTGTTCAAATGAACAAGAGCCTAGCACATCTGACACATAATAATAAATGCTGAATAAATTTTGCTAAACTTGTCTATGAATGAGGGATCAAAAATTGGAATCCATTTTTATTTTTACACTTTTGTTTCTTATTCTTGTGCCTGCTTGGAGCAATTATATCACTAAGTATATACTGTTCAGTAAATGCTGATGGTTAAGATAAACAAACCATAAGTATGACTTAATTTCATTTTTGTTTGTTTGTTTTTCATTTTTTGAGACAGGGTCTCACTCTGTTGCCCAGGCTAGAGTGCAGAGTAGCATGATAGTGGCTCACTGTAACTTTAAACTCCTAGGCTCAAGTGATCCTCTCATCTCAGCCTCCTGAGTAGCTGAGACTACAGGTGTGCACCACCAAGCCTGGCTAATTTTTAATTTTTTTAATAGATGGGGTCTCACCATGTTGCTCAGGCTGGACTGAAGGGATCCTCCCACCTTGGCCTCCCAAAGTGCTAGGATTGAAGGGTGTGAGCCACAAGGCCTGGCTATATGATTGAATTTCTTAAACAGCAGTTAAGGCTAAATAAGAAGCCTTAAACTGGGCATAATTGCTCATATCAGTAATCCCAAGTCTTTGGGAGGCCCAGGCGAGAGAATTGCTTGAGGCCAAGAGTTCAAGACCAGCCTGGGCAACATAGCGAGACCCGTCTCTACAAAAGGAAAAAAAAAAATAAGCAGCCTTATAAAATGTGACAGTGCCAGATATTCTTTCCAAAGAACATCAAATCAAACAAAGAAACCTATTGTTGGCCGAGTGGCTCACGCCTGTAATCCTAGCTCTCTGGAAGGCCAAGGCAGGTGGATCAGATCATTTGAGTTCAGGAGTTCGAGACCAGCCTGAGCAAGAGCGAGACCCTGTCTCTACTATAAACCAGAAAGAAATTAATTGGCCAACTAATATATATAGAAAAAATTAGCTGGGCATGGTGGCACATGCCTGTAGTCCCAGCTACTTGGGAGGCTGAGGCAGGAGGATCACTTGAGCCCAGGAGTTTGAGGTTGCTGTGAGCAAGGATGACGCCACGGCACTCACTGTAGTCTGGGCAACAAAGTGAGACTCTGTCTCAAAAAAAAAAAAGAAAGAAAAAGAAACCTATTGTTGATTTGGAAAATATCCAAATACAGTTTTCAGAGTTAAGGGCTTTTACTGTCTTTAAGACAAATGGCCTACATAAAATTTTTATATACATTTTTTTCAGAGTACAAGAAACTGCCACAGAATTCTAAGCAGGATACTTTCAGATATCATACCACCAATAACCAGAAGAAATATTATACATTGTTGATGTGAGACTTGGACAAAATTGGACCCTGTATAGTCTCTTAAAGAGTTGTTGAATCATATCCCCCAAAGTACAGCAGAGGATGTAGTTTGAAATCAGAAATGTGAGGGCTATGGGAAGGAAGGCACTGAAGGGAATTCCAGAATAAGATGGAAAATAACAGGTAAGGGAGGAGGGAGGATGAGTACATTCACACCTAATGGATATGGTGTACACTGTCTGACAGATGAACACACTTGAAGCTCTGACTGGGGGGGGGGAGGTAATATATGTAACCTAAACATTTATACCCCTTAATATGCTGAAATTGGGGGGAAAAAAAAACAGAGAGAAGAATAAGAAGATAAATTTTGATGTAACAATGTCTCCAGCATATCAGAGAAATAAAAAGAAACAGTCAGGATCTTCCTAATTATGAAAAAATATTTAAAAGAGGGGTTAACTCCCCTGCCAGATAGGACACAGCTGACCATCTTGATTTCAAAGGCTGATTTATATAGGCTATATTTCTCTTTTGCCATCTTGCTCCTCTCTTCCTATGGTTCTTTTTTTTTTTTTTGACAGAGTCTCACTCTGTTTCCCGGGCTAGAGTGCCCTGGTGTCAGCCTAGCTCACAGCAACCTCAAACTCCTGGGCTCAAGCCATTCTTCTGCCTCAGCGTCCTGAGGAACTGGGACTACAGTCATGCGCCACCATGCCCGGCTAATTTTTTCTATATATATTTTTAGTTGGCCAATTAATTTCTTTCTATTTTTAGTAGAGACAGGGTCTCACTCTTGCTCAGGCTGGTCTCAAACTCCTGACCTTGAGCGATCCTCCTCAGCCTCCCAGAGTGCTAGGATTACCTTCCTAACCTTCCTATGTTTTGATCGCCTCACTGATCATTTATAACAGTAGTCCCCAACCTTTTTGGCACCAGGGACAGGTTTCATGGAAGACAATTTTTCCACGGACTGGGGTGGAGGTAGGGAAGGATGGTTTCAGGATGATTCAAGTGCATTACATTTATTGTCTAGTCAAACCTCTCTGTTAATGATAATCTGTATTTGCAGCCACTCCCCAATGCTAGCGTCACCACCTCAGATCATCAGGCATTAGTCTCATAAGGAGTACACAATCTAGATCCCTCACAAGTGCAGTTTACAGTAGGGTTTGTGCTCTTATGAGAATGTGCTGCTGCCTGATCTGAAAGGAGATTATGCAGTGACGAGAGTGATGGGGAGCTGCTGTAAATACAAACCAAGCTGGCCAGGTGCAATGGCTCATGCCTGTAATCCTAGCACTCTGGGAAACCAGTAGGGAGGATCACTTGAGCTCAGGAGTTTGAGACCAGCCTGAGCAAGAGTGAGACTCAGTCTCTACTAAAAATAGAAAACTGAGCTGGCCATAGTGGCGTGCACCTGTAGTCTCTGCTACTGGGGAGGCTAAGGGAGGAGGATCACTTGAGCCCAGGAGTTTGAGGTTGATGTGAGCTAGGCTGACGCCATGGCACTCGATTCAGGGCAACAGTGAGAGACTGTCTCAAAACAAAAATAAAATACATCTTGACCTGAATCTCAAGTGAAACAAAAGAATAAAGAAAAAAAACCCATAATAATAATAAAAATAAATAAAAGAAAAAATAAATAAATAAAAAAAGAAAGAAAAAAAATAAATTTAAAAAAATACAGAGGAAGCTTCACTCTCTCGTGTGCCACTCACTTCCTGCTGTACAGCTTGGTTCCTAACAGGCCACAGACCAGTACTGATCCAAGGACCAGGAGTTGGGGACCACAGATTTATACTTCATTTGATTACAGATTAAATAAATTCAAATTAACCAATCTGGTTACAATAAATTCTGATTCATAAGGAAGTTTATAAAGAAGCTGATTAACCATATTATTTGTTTCTTTTTGTTCCTACTGCTGTAGGCTACAAATATTAATAACCTTTCAGAATAACTGAAGTAGACAAAAATCCACTGAAATAGACCAAAAAAACCCATTTGCATACTTGAGAGAAGTCCTGGTAAAAGATAAGAAAATAGTGTATGCTTGGCCGGCAGGGCACAGGAGCTCATACCTGTAATCCTAGCACTCTGGGAGGCCGAGGTGGGCGGATTGCTTGAGGTCAGGAGTTTGAAACCAGCCTGAGCAAGAGCAAGACCCCATCTCTACTATAAATAGAAAGAAATTAATTGGACAATTAATACATATAGAAAAAATTAGCCAGGCATGGTGGCACATGCCTGTAGTCCCAGCTACTCGGGAGGCTGAGGCAGAAGGATTGCTTGAGCCCAGGAGTTTGAGGTTGCTGTGAGCTAGCCTGACACCTCCGCACTCATGCTAGCCTGGGCAACAAAGGGAGACTCTGTCTCAAAAAAAAAAAAAAAAAAGAGAGAGAGAGAGAGAGAAAAGAAAAGATAATAGTGTATGCCGTAGAAAGGATACTGATCTGAAAGTCAAAAAACCTGTTACTGTTTTTGTTTTTTTTGAGACAGAGTCTTGCTTTGTTGCTCAGGCTAGAGTGAGAGTGCCATGGCATCAACCTAGCTCACAGCAACCTCAAACTCCTGGGCTCAAGCAATCCTGCTGCCTCAGCCTCCTGAGTAGCTGGGACTACAGACATGTGCCACCATGCCCGGCTAATTTTTTCTATATATATTAGTTGGCCAATTAATTTCTTTCTATTTATAGTAGAGACAGGGTCTCACTCTTGCTCAGGCTCAAAAAAACCTGTTACTCTTTAAATTGTGTCACCAACCTTTGGCAAGTCATTGAATCTTTCTACACCTTAGGCTTTGCTTAAATGAGGATATTAGAGCAAATGAGGGTTTCTAGCAATCTTTAGTCTAATTGCTAACACCATGGATGGTCTGATTTAATTGTATTATACCTGCAAAAAGCTGTTAATTTTTTAAGCCATCAAAACAGGGTCACATTCAATAAAGAACATACTGAATAATTTAAAAAGGGCCATCTCGGCTAGGCTCAGTGGCTCACGCCTGTAATCCTAGCAGTCTGGGAGGCTGAGGCTGGAGGATCACTTGAGGTCAGGAGTTTGAGACCAGCCTGAGCAAGAATTAGACCCTCATCTCTACTAAAAACAGAAAAAAAAATTAGCCAGCAAGTAAAAATAGAAAAAATTAGCTGGGCATGGTGACGCGTGCCTATAGTCCCAGCTACTAGGGAGGCTGAGGCAAGAGAATTGCTTTGGCCCAGAAGTTTGAGGTTGCTGTGAGCTAGGCTAATATGCCACGGCACTCTAGCCTGGGCAACTGAGCAAGACTGTGTCTCAAAAAATAAAAATTAAAAATTAAATAAATAAAAACAGCCATCTCGATTGCACTTAATTTACATTATTAGCAGCAAATATTTGCTTTCTTGTAAAAATCAGTGTTTTAAGTAAAAAAAAATTAGTGTTATATGTTTTTTAATGTTTAGTGATTTACAGATTTTTTAACTTAGTTCTCTCATCTCTTAAAAGGCAAGTGTTTGTCTTTTAAAACAGGCATTTTATACTTCCTTCTTCAAAGTGGTTGCATTATTATTTATTTTGTACATAGGTGAGGAGGATTCATAGTAAATTAGATATGCACATCTAAACTTGTCAAACAAGTAATACTGCCCAGTTTCCATAAGCCATTCACAGTCCCAAAAAAACACTGAAGAAAAAGTACAAATTCTGATTACAGCACAGATTGGCAACCAACTCTCAAAGATTCACTTTAAAACTTTTTACAGGGTCTCCTAAGGAAAACAATTATTAAAATCTAGCACAGTATTAGCAATATAGACACAATGTGGGTAAATACATTTTTAAATCATCCTTTAGCACACCAGGCCCTGTACACTGCTATTGAAGAAAAAGATAATACTACTGGGACACACTTTCTGTAAGAAATGTGAAGCATGGGCCAGGCGCGTTGGCTCACGCCTATAATCCTAGCACTCTGGGAGGCAGAGGCCGGCGGACTGCTCCAGGTCAGGAGTTCGAAACCAGCCTGAACAAGAGTGAGACCCTGTCTCTACTATAAATAGAAAGAAATTAATTGGTCAACTAATATATATAGAAAAAAATTAGCCAGGCATGGTGGTGCATGCCTGTCGTCCCAGCTACTCGGGAGGCTGAGGCAGCAGGACTGCTTGAGCCCAGGAGTTTGAGGTTGCTGTGAGCTAGGCTGACACCCGGCACTCACTCTAGCCTGCGCAACAAAGCGAGACTCTGTCTCAAAATAAAAGAAATGTGAAGCATGGTGTGCTTATTTTTCAATTAATCAGCCAAGTGAAAAAAACTCAATTATTAGGCCGGGCGCTGTGGCTCACGCCTGTAATCCTAGCTCTTGGGAGGCCGAGGCGGGCGGATTGCTCAAGGTCAGGAGTTCAAAACCAGCCTGAGCAAGAGTGAGACCCCGTCTCTACTATAAAATAGAAAGAAATTAACTGGCCAACTGATATATATATAAAAAATTAGCCGGGCATGGTGGCGCATGCCTGTAGTCCCAGCTACCTGGGAGGCTGAAGCAGTAGGATCACTCGAGCCCAGGAGTTTGAGGTTGCTGTGAGCTAGGCTGACGCCACGGCACTCACTCTAGCCTGGACAACAAAGCGAGACTCTGTCTCAAAAAAAAAAAAAAAAAACTCAATTATTAATATTAACAAATACCCAATAAATAACTTACAAAGCATTATTTAACAAAGCTTTTCTACAGAAGTCTACCTTACATTTTGAAACATTTCAAAGAGAGAAAACAAAACAATTCAAAGCAAGGAATGAGCAAAACTAAATTATCAGTGGCAAAAGCACGTTTACATGCTACTTTACAAAATGAAACAAAGGGAAAAGGAGATACGAGAACAAAACAGATAACTAAACTTTTCTGAAACACTAAGCATCCTTGTGCTCTCCTTATTTAATTAAGAACTAAAATGGCGGCCGGGCCAGGTGGCTCACGCCTGTAATCCTACCACTCTGGGAGGCAGAGGCAGGCAGATTGCTCGAGGTCAGGAGTTCAAAACCAGCCTGAGCAAGAGCAAGACCCCGTCTCTACTATAAATAGAAAAACATTAATTGGCCAACTAATATATATATAGAAAAAATTAGTCAGGCATGGTGGCACATGCCTGTAGTCCCAGCTACTCGGGAGGCTGAGGCAGAAGGATTGCTTGAGCCCAGGAGTTTGAGGTTGCTGTGAGCTAGGCTGATGCCACGGCACTCACTCTAGCCTGGGCAACAAAGCAAGACTCTGTTTCAAGGAAAAAAAGAACTAAAATGGCCACATTACACAAGGCAATGTGATTTAACAATGACGTCATTTAGAGAAAGCCACTGGAATGAATAAATAGGAGCGAATGAAAAGGTCTAAAGACTGTCTTCTCATATCCCACTGATTTTCAAATCAATCAAGGTACCTAGATTTTAAAGGAGATCTTGTCTACTTAAATGGAAATCACCATTTTAAAAGCATTAAACATCACCTTAAGAAACAAACATTAGACAAAGAGAGCAATAGATACAGAAACATTTGATGTTATATATAGTAAAACATACTATCTTAAAATAGAAAATTCTCTCATGACCTTTTACACTAAAATAATAATGAAGACATTTTAATCATCTAAACCTACTTATCACTAATGTTCAAATGTACTAATAAGTCTAAAACACAAGTTTCTAACAAATTAGGTCTCAGCAATCTGACCCCAAGTTTAGTGACACTGTTGGCAAACTAACCTTAGTATCATATTCAACTTAACTTCTAAGAGAAGACATTTTCCTGACCCCAATAAAACCCAGCAGATGTGAAATTTTTATTTTTAGTGCCTGAAATTTGCTTCTTGAATGAATTATAGCCATCAAGGAAATATGTTCTGTTCTCCTGCCAAAACCCAGCCCTGAACTCTTTATTAGGCAGAACTCCCAAGAAGTCATCCAAATTTAATCTTTCAAAGCTCCCCCCACCCCCACCCCTGCACCTGGAGCAAAAGTTTTCAGGATTTAGCAGTGGGGGGGAAAAATCAAGATCTATGAGAGTATGAGCACAAAATAAGCCAAAAAAGTGCTGATTAAGAAGAAAGGGTGTTGATAAAAAAAAAAAGAAAAGAAAGCTACTGATGACTTTTCAAAGAGCACACAGATCATTTCACTGTCTGGAAACTAAACTCAGTTTACAGCTTGGTCCCTCCCTCACTACCACCCACCAGGAGCAGAGTCATGGAAAACACAGGAACATAGAGGTAGCTGGTTTATTTTGGTTCTAAGTTTGTGACTTTTCCTATGTATTCAGCACACAGAAGGTAAACAGAATGAAAAGTCAATAGGAGAGCTTCAAGACTTTTAAAAGATTATTTTAAAAAATAATAAATATGACTGGGCACGGTTGCTCACACCTTTAATCCTAGCATTTTGGGAGGCTGAGGTGGAAGGATGGCTTGAGCTCAGGAGTTTGAGACCAGCCTGGGCAAAAGTGAGACCCCTGTGTCTACAAAAAATAAAAATATTCAGCCAGGTGTGGTAGTTTGCACTTGTAGTCCCAGCCACTGAGGAGGCTGACAGGAGGATCACTTGAGCTGGAGATTGCAGTGAGCTATCATGACACCACGGTACTCTAGCCACGGTGACAGAGTGAGACCTTGTCTCAAAACAATAATTAATTAGCTCATAATAATAAATGTGAACCAGGTGCAGTGGCTCACACCTGTAATCCTAGCACTCTGGGAGGCCGAGGCAAGAGGATCACTTGAGAGGCAAGAGGATCACTTGAGCTCAGGAGTTCGAGATCAGCCTGAACAGGACTGAGTGAGTACCCCATCTCTACTAAAAACAGAAAAAAAAAATTAGCTTAGCAACTAAAAAAATAGAAAAAGTTAGCTGGGAGTAGTGGCATGTGCCTGTAGTCCCATCTATTCAGGAGGTTGAGGCAGGAGGAATGCTTGAGTTCAGGAGTTTGAAGTTGCCATGAGCTAGGCTAATAATGCCAGGCACCAGGGCACTCTACCCAGGGCAACAGAATGAGACTTTTGTCTCCAAAATAAAAAGCTGTAGTCCTCTACAACCATGTAATAATACCTCATTTTGTACAGTTATGTATATTAGAATTTCACATCCAATGATCTTTCTAGGTTATACTGCCAAGAGGCTGAACATATTGCCAAGAAGTCAAATTTTCCAGTAAAATCACTATATACCAGAAAAGGAGGTAAAATGAGATACTTTATAACAGGCAGGCAAAAGCTGAAAAGCACTAAGCTTCCAGAAAATTATTTTATTATCTTTCATTAAGGATAAAGTCAGATCAATTAAATGGGAAAAAATGTTGCAGTTATGACTAGCCAGAAAAGAGGAAACTTCTGTCTTCAAAAACCACAGTTAATGAAGCAAAAAATCTCAACTCTCACAAAATGGTTTTTCAGTGTCTCATTTTCTCATTAGTGAGTGTCAAGCCGCTGTTACCTTACAAAAACTCATGCATTTTCTTGAGCTGAGAGGCCATCAATAACAACTAGGTACCCCTATCCTATGACATATTAAATGACAGACTTCCTCCAAGCATGATTTAGCAATGAGAATGCCTCATAACTGTTCTCTAGAGCCCAATCATAAACCTTTTAGAAATTACGAGGATCCAAATTAACTTGAATAAACCCATGGTCTTGCTTTCTTTTGAAGAAGAGCAAAAATGTCAGATACAACAACTTAAAAGAACAAAGAAAAAACAAACATGTTGGTGTAGAATACCCAAGGAGTCTAACTTTTCAAGTTGTTGAGTTCTGTTTTTATAAAACTTTTCCCATTTCTACTCCCATAAATTTTTAGTCAGTCTATAATACACCTGTCAGTTCGAGAGTACTAAATCTTAAAGCAAAGACACCTTTTCTAAAACATTTTTTTTTTTTTTTGAGACAGAGTCTTGCTTTGTTGCCCAGGCTAGAGTGAGAATGCAGTGGCATCAACCTAGCTCACAGCAACCTCAAACTCCTGGGCTCAAGCAATCCTGCTGCCTCAGCCTCTGGAGTAGCTGGGACTACAGGTATGTGCCACCATGCCTGGCTAATTTTTTCTATATATATTAGCTGTCCAATTAATTTCTTTCTATTTATAGTAGAGACGGAGTCTTGCTCTTGCTCAGGTTGGTTTCGAACCCCTGAGCTCAAACGATCCACCCGCCTCAACCTCCCAGAGAGCTAGGATTACAGGCATGAGCCACCACGCCCAGCTCTAAAACATTTTTAACAATTAAAGAATATCTCAACTCCTGAGTTAAAACTAACAGGTTACACTTTAGAACTAGCCTCAGTTCTGTTGTCCCATCACTTAAGTGCTTCTCTGTACCTCAATTTCCTCATCTAGAAAATCAGGCAAGGGCGGTGGCTCACGCCCACCTGCCCGTAATTCTAGCACTCTGGGAGGCCGAGGCAGACAGATTGCTCGAGATCCGGAGTTCGAAACCAGCCTGAGCAAGAGTGAGACCCCCGTATCTACTATAAATAGAAAATAAATTAATTGGCCAACTAATATATATAGAAAAAAATTAGCTGGGCATGGTGGCACATGCCTGTAGTCCCAGCTACTCAGGAGGCTGAGGCAGCAGGATTGCTTGAGCCCAGGAGACTGAGGTTGCTGTGAGCTAGGCTGACTCGATGGCACTCACTCTAGCCTGAGCAACAAAGTGAGACTCTGTCTCAAAAAAAAAAAAAAAAAAAAAATATCTCCATACAATGGAATTTAAAATTGTAAATTCTAAACAGACTTTCATCTTTATTTTATGAATATCTTTTAAATTTCAAATTAACCAATAGTGAAATGTAGTTCAAAATAAAAGACTGAATATTGTGGTTAACAGATTCAATATGCAATTCCAACAAAACTCTTCCATGATTCACTTTCCCTTCAATGCTCTTGTTATTCCTTTTTTTTTTTGTTAAGACTATGAACGTGGCAGTGGCCGGGCTCACGCTTGTAATCCTAGCACTCTGGGAGGCTGAGGCGGTAGGATGGCTCAAGGTCAGGAGTTTGAAACCAGCCTGAGCAAGAGCGAGACCCCGTCTCTACTAAAAACAGAAAGAATCTAACTGACCAACTAAAAATATATAGAAAAAATTAGCTGGGCATGGTGGCTCACGCCTATAATACTAGCATTCTGGGAGGCCGAGGTGGGAGTATTGCTTGAGCCCAGGAGTTTGAGCTTGCTGTGAGCTAGGCTGATGCCATGGCACTCTAGCCTGAGCAACAGAGGGAAACTGTCTCAAAAAAAAAAAAATTAAAAAATTAAGGTAACCAGAAGTTAAAAAAAAAAAATGAAACCCTTATTGACCACATTGTACCGTGTGAGATATTCTGGTTAACTAAAGATTAACCAGTGAATTTACTTTGTTGGAAAATCATTCTGGAATCCGTAAGATCACTTTTCCCTCAATTAGGAGGTGCTGTTCATAAGAAAAAACTGTTCTACAAATAGATCATGTTCATAATCAATTTTTATTCTATAGAGGAACTGACCCACAGGACAAAAGCCCTAGAACTAAGAACAGTTTTACACTTTAAAAGGGTGTAAAATAACATATAAAAAACATACCCCCATATGGCCCACAAGACTAAAATATCTAGTACCTGTAAAGACAGAAAAAATTTGCCAACCCTTCCTCTGTAGCACCAAAAACACCTGGAAGTACACAGATTCCCCCCCCCATGTTACCCAGAAGTGCTCCTTTCTCATCAAATTAACTGAAAAAAAGTTTCCTTTAATTCAGTTCTAAATGACTTATACAGTATCACTGCTATTTCTCTGACTTGCCTAAATAACTAGCCCTCAAGAAAGTTTTATTACAAAAGGCTCTCTCTATTCCCTTCTTTAGACTCAACAGTTGCAGCTAAGATTCTAGAGTTAGTTCCTATGTAAAAGACTGGAAAGACTGGAAAGACTTACCTGGGGCATTTGCTATAGCCAACGGCAGGCCTGGAAGCTGGTGCACCTGGATTCCTGAAGTACCCAATGCACTGAGGTTAATGGTCTGGAGGCCAGGCATGGAGGAAAGTTGAGCAGCATTCACAGTGACTGTGCCGGCAGGAATGGAGGCAGCTGAGGCAATGGGTGTAAGAGTGGTGTTGCTGCTGCTGGTCTGCCCCAAGGAAACACCCTGCATTGGGGCTAAGGTGATTGTCTGGGCCTGTGGGTTCTGAACTTGGAGGTTCTGCAGCTGAAGAGTCTGCCAACTGACCTGTCCATTAGGTCCCACTGTTGGTGTCCGGATGATGATGGGGCCAGAGTTTGGAACAGCCTGAAGCTGGAGGTTCTGGAGGGTTTCCTGGGAGATAGCTTGAGTTGTAAAGGTCTGCCCTGACAATGGTGCTGCTTGGAGGGCCTGAAGGGCCTGTCCCCCTTGAACTAGCTGAGGCTGGATAAGAATTTGTTGTTGCTGTGTCTGCTGGTTTTGCTCTCCCTCTTTCGGCTGACTTGCTTGCAGTGAGCCTCCAGATGTCTGGTTCTGCTGGATGTTCAGAGCATCAGACCCCTGTAGCCCACTGACCCTCTGGGGTGTCTGCCCTTGAGAGTTGGTCCCTGATGATCCGCTGGTGGTAAAGTTCATAATCCCCATGTTGCTGGTGGTAGTAGTCGTTGAGTAGCTATTGGCATTGGTGAAAAAGGAGCTGGAACCCGCTTGCGATGACACCAAGCTGGCAGAACTGATGGCAGTCCCTGAGGTGACGGGCTGTGATCCACTCTCCTGGGACCCAGAGCTGCTGATCGTAACTGCCTGAGAGCTGGGAGTCAAAGTAGCTGCAGAAACGCTATTGACAGGTAGCAAAGTGATGTTCCCATTTAGGGCCACTGGTACATTGGTCACATACTGAGTCTGTCCTGAGAGCACATTATTAGCCAAGCCTTGGAGGGGGACAGCCTGCTGCAGTAGGTTTGGCATAGCAGCAATGATATTGCCTCCACTTCCCCGATTTGTGATGATCTGTTGGTTTGCACCTGGTATAATCTGTATTTGACCAGAACCATCCTGTTGCACTTGGGCTCCAGTGGCAGCAAATTGCAGCTGTTGCCCATCAACAGTCTGGAACTGTGGGATTACTTGATACTGAATGTTAGGCATCACTCCAGGTAATCCTGTCAGAACTTGCTGGTTCTGTAAGTTGGGCGTGGCAGCCACAACATACTGCCCACCAGAGACTGTGCGATTCTTGGAAGACTCACTGCCATTGCTGCCACTGGTATTGCTGCCACTCTGTTCCTTTGAGGTAGGGGTAGCCCCAGAGGAGGAAGAGATGATCTGCCAGCCATTGGCACCCTGTGAAAGTTGTGTGGCTGTGAGGTCAAGCTCACCTGTACCCCCTGACTGACTTGGGCCCTGGGAGTTGTTGCTGTTCTCATTGGGTGACTCAATTCTGCTGCAAGTTGCTGCCAGCAGAGCCAAAGGGGATGGCTGGGATTCCTGGCCAGAAAATAAGGGAGAGGAAAGGAGTTAATAACACCCAACTGCGACCTAGGGGGCAGTATGCAACAAATAAACAGCAACACAGTGCAAAGAGCAAAAACCAGAAATAAAGAGCTGACCTATATGTATTGTTGAAACTTCCATCTTTGGGGATCTCCAAGTCACTTGTCTCTCTGTGCTTACTTCCCTATCTACAAAATGCTTTAGTTCTTCCCTAAAAAGCTTTCTATGAAGAGTAAGGTAATTTACTAAGAATATTTACATCCTCTCAACACCTTCCCCACTCTGTCTCTAATTATCACTTACCTGCCCTCCTCCTCCTCCTCCACTGCTGCTGCTACTGCCTGTGCTGCTGCTTCGAGCCTGTGAAAAGGCACCACCACCATTACCACTGCCACCATTATTGCCACCAACTCCTTTTTCAATCTTCACCACAGCTGTCATTTCATCTATGGAGTGATCTGGGTCTAAAAACAATTAAAAGATAAACAACTTAAAGCTGGAGGAAGAAAAAGGTAAAGTGAGGAAGGGCAAAAGGATGATATCATGAAACAGCAATGACTAAAAGGTGGAAGGCGCCAGTGTAAAGAAAATGGATTAGAGGAGGGGGTAACTGTAGGGCATGCAGGGCCTCAATTCTCCCTTGCACAAAATTAGACTCAGAAAACATTCAAAAAGTGTTTTGGGGATAGGAAATATGAAGGATGGTAGGCAGGTGGAAAGAGTTTCGAAAACAGAAAAAGTATCCTTGGGGAAAAAAGGATAGGTAAAGCAAGAAACAACATGGGAATGGATGGAAAGCTTGCTAAATAAAATTAGAGTTAAAAGAGATGAAGAAAGAAAAATACAAGTGTAAAAAATAACAAAATGAAAGGGGGGGAAGGGGGAAAGAAGAGATAAAAAGTGTGAGTGGGGAAACATTTGTGGATACTGGCAAGGGGCTAAAGGGGTCTAGGCGTCAGAAATCTGGAGGTTTCGGGGCGGAGAGAGGGCGGGCCCTAGAGGGAAAGGGCGGTTTCGGGGTGAGGGGCGTGGAAAGGGCGGGACGGTGGGGGGGGAGGGGAAATCTACAGAAAGTGGGGGAGGAGGGCTTAGGAGCAGGCGGCGGCCAGAGGGCGGACGAGGGAGGCGGTTGGCCCGGGCGGGGCCTCCAGTGCTCGGGCCGCCCCCGCGGCTCCAGCCCCTGACGGGAGGAGCCTCAGGCTGGCGGCCGAATAGTGGGGGGTAAGGCCCGTCCCCCGTGGCCGGGGCGGGCAGGGGGCGGGCGAGGCCACGCTGCCCCCTCCCCCGGGGCGGGCGGCCCATCCCCCTCTTCCTCGGAGGCCCCGCCACTGCCCCTTCTCCCTCCCTTCCCTCCGCCCCGGGCGGGACCAAGGCCGCCGCCGCCGCCTCCCGCCCGCCCCCCCTCACGGCGGGGACCGCCCGGTCGGCCCTCGCGCGCGCCCCCTCACTCCCCTCCCACCCCTAAGCGTGGAGTGGACTCATCCTTACCGCTCATGGTGGCAGCTGAGGGACGAGCTCAAGGGGGTCCTGTCCGGGGGGGTTGGGGGGGGCCGGGAAAAACGCGGACGCTGACGAGGCAAGCTAACCCGGACCGGACAGGGAGGGGGGGGTAAGGAGGAGGGAGCAGCGCGCCACAAGCCCGACCTAGGCTCCGCCCCTTTACTGCTGCCCCGCCCAATAAGGGAGGGGGAAAGGAGGGACTTGCGGAAGAAAGACGGTCAGATTATCCAATGGCAAGGCTAGCTTGCTCTCTAAGGCGTGTAAGACAAGGTTGCGTGCGTGGTGTCCGCCCAAAAAGGCCGCCTTCTCAGGTTTAAAAACCAATGAAAGATGCAGGAAGTGAAGATGGGCGGGAACTATAGATGATAGGCTTGCAAAGAAACCAGTTAACCGCCAGGCGGGCTCCCTGAGCAGTAGGGATAGGGAGAGCTTTTATAGGAATGACAGAACAACGACCAACCAGGATCCTGGACATGCCTAGGCAAAATCCTAATGGGAGGAAAGGTAAGAAGTAGGCGGGAATGGGATAGGATGAAGCTGATGAAACCAATCAGAAATCAGGCGGGCAGCCAGAAAAGATATGATTGGATTAACACCGAAAACAGACAGGAAAGGACACATATTGATGTGGACTAATGGCCAATTAAACGCCGAATACACTCTGAGGGCGGGAACTTAGAGTGGGCAGAGGAAAATTGGCGTCTCCATCAGTTATTTAGCCCAATAAGAGGAGGAATTAAGCCCAGCACCGCCTCCAAATTGACCAATAGGCGTTACCTTAGCCGCCCATCACGAGGGAGGGTAGAGGGCTGTGCCAAGAGCAGTTCGTCGCCATATTGGCCCCCCTTGGGGGACGTCTTTACAGAGATTAGGTGATACGCTTCAGCAGATCCCTGCAGCTCAACAAGTGTCAGCGCCGTGGCATTCAGTGCGCAGTTCTGCTTCACCACGGGGGCTCATTTGAATCTTCCATTTAACCGCCCTTATAAAGTGCCTCTCAATCCTCACCGCCCCGCCCAACGGGTGGGCGGACGGGCGGATGCCTCTCAATGTGGGTGTAAGCCCTTTGAGTGCCGGCGGGAGAAGATATGACGACTCAAAAAATCAGTTAATACTGAGCTGACTGATATGCAGTCTTTGTGAAATGCCAGCAAACGCCATCTTACTAAGTTTCCCCAGACAAAGGTGCTAACCATCTAACTACTGGCCGGTTAATATTTCAAGCGTTTGTTTCTCTTTGGAGCTAAGGTGCATTGGAGAGCCTCCCAGAGTCAAGATCCAATAAATCACTTCCTTTTTCCCCTTTAATAATGAATATTGCCTATTGCCTACACATAAAGCAATATAGCTGAGTTCCTGCTTTTTGGAATCACGAGGGTTAAAACTACCCCAGGCATCTGAATTTCTGGCCTCCACCTTTATCCTTATTTTGTTGTAGGTGGCTTTGATGGCTTGTTAGTGACAGGATAAGGCATTCTCTTTAGCACTTGTGTCTTGTATATGTGGTCACTTTATTAGCACATTATTCAGCACTTCATTATATGTTCTTTTAAAATCTGGATACTCTTAAAAGATTTTAAGCCCTTTGAAGGTAAGAACTGAGGCCTCTGCTGCTTTGGGCAGGACTTGGAAAAAGTGAAATGGTTGTTGACGGCCTATTGTGTTAGGTGGCTATGTTGGGTAAGCCTGTGACATTCCCTATGTCATCCTTGTAAGAAAATTATTTTTAAGTGTTAACAGATACTAGTGTAAATTAGGCCAGGTGCCAGGCGCAGTGGCTCAGGCCTCTAATCCTAGCACTCTGGGAAGCAGAGGTGGGAGGATCACTCAAGGTCAGGAGTTCAAGACCAGCCTGAGCAAGAGTGAGACACCCCCCCACACCCCATCTCAACTAAAAATATTAAGAAACTAGCTAAACAACTAAAAATATATAGAAAAAATTAGCCGGGCATGCTAGCGCATGCCTGTAGTCCCAACTACTCCATAGGCTGAAGAAGAAGGATTGCTTTAAGGCTAGGAGTTTGAGGTTGCTGTGAGGTTGCTGACACCACGCCACTCTAGCCCAGGTAACAGCAAAACTCTGACTCAAAAAAGAGAGAGGGAGATTAGTATAAGTGAGAAAATTTAGGCTGGGACATTAAGTAGCTTGACCTAGGTCACAAAACTAATGAGTTTGTAGGGTTAGATTCCAACCCAGAATAGTCCCACAAAAAGTTTTCTGTAAACTCTTTTCGTTTTTGAGACAGGATCACACTCCTTCGCCCAGGCTGGACTGCAGTGGCAGAATCATCACTCAACGATCCTGCCAATGTGGGATCTCAGGAGGCTAAGGCAGAAGGATTGATTGAGCAGAGGATTTTGAGGTTGTGGTGAACTATGCCTTTCTAACACTATGATCCAGCCACTGTACTCTAGCCTGGGTGACAGAGACCCTGTTTAAAAATAATAGGCCAGGCACAGTGGCTCACGCCTGTAATCCTAGTACTCTGGAGCCCGAGGCAGGCGGATTGCTCGAGGTCAGGAGTTTAAAACCAGCCTGAGCAAGAGTGAGACCCCGTCTCTACTATAAATAGAAAGAAATTCATTGGCCAACAAATATATTTAGAAAAAATTAGCCAAGCATGGTGGTGCATGCCTGTAGTCCCAGCTACTTGGGAGGCTGAGGCAAGCAGGATTGCTTGAGTCCAGGAGTTTGAGGTTGCTATGAGCTAGGCTGACGCCATGGCACTCACTCTAGCCTGGGCAACAAAGCGAGACTCTGTCTCAAAATAAAATAAAATAATAATAATACGATGTCTTGTATAACCATTTACATAATTGAGCTTAATTTTAATTTGTTTTGTTTTTAAAAATGCTTTTTTATTCTTACCTTCTAGCTCCTGAAAAAAATTCTGTCTCTACTCCTAGGACAGCTCAAATGGCATTATCCTCTTGTATACCTTTATTATTAAATATAAAATATTAAAACCCAGCTATATCAAATTACATTATAGTTAATTATATCTCTGCCTATATCAAGGTTTCTCAAAGCTTTATGTCAGATAGTCTCTAGCAGAATCCTCTGGGTTGCTGTTTTATCTTTTATTTTTTTATGTGAAAGGGGGGAATGAGGAAGAAGTTCAATTTCCTTTTTTCTTTGTTGAGATGGAGTCTCACTCTGTCACCATGAGTAGAATGCAGAAATGGCATCATCATAGCTCACTGTAGCCTCCAACTCCTGGGCTCAAGGGATCCTCCTGCCTCAGCCTCCTGAGTAGCTGTGACTAGAGGCGCATGCCACAACCCCCGACTAAGTATTCTATTTTGTGTGTGTGTGTGTGTGTGTGTGTGTGTGTGTTTGTTTGTTTGTTTTTGATACAGAGTCTTCCTCAGCCTAGCTCACAGCAACCTCGAACTCCTGGGCTCATGCAATCCTACTGTCTAAGCCTCCTGAATAGCTGGGACTACTGGCATGTGCCACCATACCCAGCTAATTTTTTATATATATATATCAGTTGGCCAATGAATTTCTTTCTATTTATAGTAGAGACAGGGTCTTACTCTTGCTCAGGCTGGTTTCAAACTCCTGATCTCGAGCAATCCGCCCGCCTCGGCCTCCCAGAGTGCTAGGATTATAGGCATGAGCCACCGCGACCGGCCCTGTGTGTGGTTTTTTGTTTGTTTGCCCCAAATGTGTTCACAGGAAAAAGTTTTCTGTTTTTAGTAGAGACAGAGTCTTGCTCTTGCTGTAGCTGGTTGAAAATTCCTGAGCTCAAGCAATCCTCTCCCCTTGACCTCCCAGAGTGATAGGATTATAGGCATGACTCACCTCACCTGACCTGGGGAGATTTTTTAAAAAGGCAGTTTCCTATACTCCCACCCCAGACCTTATAAACCTGGTGAGGGTTGGCCCCGGGCGTGGTGGCTCACACCTGTAATCCTAGCACTCTGGGAGGCCAGGCGGGTGGATTGCTCAAGGTCAGGAATTCAAAACCAGCCTGAGCAAGAGTGAGACCCCCCCCACCACGAGACCCATCTCTACTATAAATAAAAAGAAATTAATTGGACAACTAATATATATAGGAAAAATTAGCCGGGCATGGTGGCACATGCCTGTAGTTCAAGCTACTTGGGAGGCTGAAGCAGAAGGATTACTTGAGCCCAGGAGTTTGAGGTTGCAGTGAACTAGGCTGACGCCATGGCACTCACTCTAGCCCGGGCAACAAAGTGAGACTCTGTTTCAAAAAACAATATAAAATAAAATAAATCTGGTGGGGGCTTAAGAATATGCATTTTGCTGGGGGCTTGGGGGGAGGGGAGGATACCTACATCCATGCACCAACACACCCAGCTAATCATTCTTTCTGTTTTTTTGTTTTTTGTGTTTTTTTGTAGAGATGGGGTCTCACTATGTTTCCCAGACTGTTCTGGAACTCCAGGCCTCAAGTGATCCTCTCACCTTAGCCTCCCAAAGTGCTAGGGTTAAAGACTAGGATTACAGATTTGAGCCACCATGCCCAGCCTGCATTTTTAAGTAGCTCTTTCAAATGATTAGTTCCTAAACCTAGTTTAAGAAACACTAAGGGAAGAAACTGTAGATAAGAAACTACTTCCAGAAGGAAAGAAATTTCCTGGAGAGAAGAAACTGCATTACTCATCTTTGTAAGCCAAGCTCTGGAGATTCTAACAGCTGTTTAGTGTATTCAGTAATAGACCACACCTAAACTTGCTGGGGGTAGGGAGGGAGAGGAGCTGATCCCGTGGAGCTGTAGTTTAAATATTTCACATATATTGTCTAATATAATTCTTTCTGCCAATTTAAGAGATTGCTGTCCCCTTTTACAGATGAGAAAACTGAGGCTCAGACACTTAAATTATGACTGTTTAGTTCCAAAGCCTGTGTTTTTTTCCCCATGGTTCTAAGCTAGTTTGTGCCTGAAGTAGGAACTAAGATTTGATTTTATCCCAGGTACAAAGATGCCTAGGTTTGGACTCAGAAATTCAATAGCCATCATCTTTTTCACTATCCTTTTTTTTTTTTTTTTTTTTGAGACAGAGTCTCACTTTGTTGCCCAGGCTAGAGTGAGTGCCATGGCGTCAGCCTAGCTCACAGCAACCTCAAACTCCTGGGCTCAAGCGATCCTGCTGCCTCAGCCTCCCAAGTAGCTGGGACTACAGGCATGCACCACCATGCCCAGCTAATTTTTTCTATATATTTTTAGTTGTCCAATTAATTTCTTTCTATTTTTTAGTAGAGACGGGTCTCCCTCTTGCTCAGGCTGGTTTTTTGTTTTGTTTTGTTTTGTTTTTTTTGAGACAGAGTCTTGCTTTGTTGTCCAGGCTAGAGTGAGTGCCGTGGCGTCAGCCTAGCTCACAGCAACCTCAAACTCCTGGGCTCGAGCGATCCTTCTGCCTCAGCCTCCCGAGTAGCTGGGACTACAGGCATGCGCCACCATGCCCGGCTAATTTTTTATATACATATCAGTTGGCCAATTAATTTCTTTCTATTTATAGTAGAGACGGGGTCTCGCTCTTGCTCAGGCTGGTTTTGAACTCCTGACCTTGAGCAATCCGCTGGCCTCAGCCTCCCAGAGTGCTAGGATTACAGGTGTGAGCCACCGTGGCTGGCCTCACTATCCTCTCTTTTTGCTTCTCCAGAACAAGAGAGAATTCAGCACCTGGCCAGTGAGGAATATCCTAGATATATACCAGTTTATTGACAATTCTTGAGAACAAATGAACAAACGACACGACACGATCCATCTTGTCTGATTCCTCTTGAGAAAACATGAACAAATTTTTTTTAGACTTAAAAGAAAAATGAAGGCCGAGTGCAGTGGCTCACGCCTGTAAGTGTTTTATCTACACAAGCACTTGTGAGAGCACTTAAATAACTCCTTATGACTGTGAAAAACAATGTGATCATATGATGGTTGTTTCACTTTGAAACCACTCCTATGAACACAAATTGTGCCTGGCTGTGATGTAAGCCTCACATGTACTAAGTCAACGTTCCTACATGGCATTCAAGGCTCTTAGTGATCTGCCCTGTGCTTTTTCAGGCTCATCAACCATTACTATCCACTGCCTTCTCTTACCCTTCACTTTGCTCTTTGTTGACGTGTCCCCCAAAAGCCATGCATTCTTGGGTCTCCAATGTCCAGAACTTCGAAATTACAGTTTGCTCAATTTGCCCTCCTTCTGGGTTACCAAACTTTTATCTTTGATAAGAATTGACTTCTATGAAGTCTTTCTTGCCCCACCCCCAGGTATTGAATACTCTGATCACTATGCTCCTTTTATGTACCTCCATTAGCAGTCTTTATCTGGTCTCCCCTAGTTAGACTACTTACTAAGCACCTTAGGGACAGGGATGATACCTTTTCACTTTGTTTTTTTTTTTAATTTATTTTTTCTTAAAAGACAGGAGCTCACCAGCCTGAGCCAGAGTGAAACCCCATCCCTACTTAAAAAAAAAGACAGGCAGGGTGTGCTGGCTCATGCCTGTAATCCTAGCACTGTGGGAGGCCAAAGCAGGTGGTTTGCTTGAGGTCAGGAGTTCAAAACCAGCCCGAGCAAGAACGAGACCCCGTCTCTACTATAAATAGAAAAGAAATTAATTGGACAACTAAAAATATATAGAAAAAATTAGCTGGGCATGGTGGCACATGCCTGTAGTCCCAGCTACTCAGGAAGCTGAGGCAGTAGGATTGCTTGAGCCCAGGAGTTTGAGGTTGCTGTGAGCTAGTCTGACGCCACGGCACTCACTCTAGCCTGGGCAACAAAGTGAGACTCTGTCTCAAAAGAAAAAGAAAAAAAGACAGGATCTCACTGTGTTGCCCACTCTGGATGTGAACACCTGGGCTCCAGCAATCCTCCCGCCTCAGCCTCCAAAATAACTGGGACTACAAGCATGTGCACCACTGTACTTAGTACCTTTTCACTTTGTATTCTCAGAGCCTGGCCTGGTATAGGTATATAGTCCTTCAGTCCTTCCTTCCTTCCTTCCTTCCTTCCTTCCTTCCTTCCTTCCTTCCTTCCTTCCTTCCTTCCTTCCCTCCTTCCCTCCTTCCCTCCCTCCCTCCCTCCCTCCCTCCCTCCTTCCTTCCTTCCTTCCTTCCTTCCTTCCTTCCTTCCTTCCTTCTTTTTTTTTTTTGAGACAGAGTCTCACTTTGTTGCCCAGGCTAGAGTGAGTGCCGTGGCGTCAGCCTGGCTCACAGCAACCTCAATCTCCGGGGCTCAGCAATCCTACTGCCTCAGCCTCCCGAGTAGCTGGGACTACAGGCATGCGCCACCATGCCTGGCTAATTTTTTGTATATATATTTTTAGTTGGTCAATTAATTTATTTCTATTTTTGGTAGAGACTGGGTCTCACTCAGGCTGGTTTTGAACTCCTGACCTTGAGCAATCCGCCCGCCTCAGCCTCCCAAAGTGCTAGGATTACAGGCGTGAGCCACCACGCCCGGCCTCTTTTTTTTTTTTTTTTTTGAGACAGAGTCTCACTCTGTTGCCCTAGCTACAGTACCGTGGCATCAGCCTAGCTCACAGCAATATCAAACTCCTGGGCTCAAGGGATCCTTCTGCTTCAGCCTCCCAAGTAGCTGGGACTACAGGCATGCGCCACCATGCCCGGCTAATTTTTTCTATATAATTTTAGTTGTCCAATTAATTTCTATTTTTAGTAGAGACAGGATCTTGCTCTTGCTCGGTATTTTTTTTTTTTTTTGAGACAGAATCTGACTCTGTTGCCAGAGCTAGAGTGCTGTAGCATCATCATAGCATCATCGTGGCTCACTGCAATCTCAAACTCCTGGGCTCAAGCGATCCTCTTGCCTCAGCCTCCCCAATAGCTGGGACTACAGGCACATGCCACCACGCCCGGCTAATTTTTTTGTTGAGACGGGGTCTCACTCTTGTTCAAGCTGGTCTCCAACTGCTGACCTCAAATGATCTTCTGGCCGTGGGGTCCCAGAGTGCTAGGATCATAGGCGTTAGCCACCATACCTGGCCTCTCCTTTTTCAAAAAAACTTTTCATACAATGCAAAATTCTACTTCAAAAAAAAAAAAAAACTTTTCAGAGACAGGGATCTCATTATGTTACCTAGGCTGGCCTTGAACCTCTGGGTGCAAGTGATCCTCCCACCGTAGCTGGTACTACTATAGGCCTGTGCCACCTCACTCAGCTAAAACCCCACTTTTTACACCATTCTTGTAACCTTCCCTTTCAGTAGGCTGTCAACTACAGCTAAATATAAAACTAACTGAAATTTCTTTTACCTATCCTACCTACTCTAGGATAGAAGAAAAGAAAAAGTAAGAGTCCTTCAACAAGAAAATAAAGTCTCATCGGTCTTCTAAACCTTTATTTTCTAGCTCTCTGAACAAAAAACCCTAGGTTTTCCACATCACAAGTTTGTGATAAGCAGGCTAAGATCAATCAGTGCAGTGGTGACTATAGAAGCTGGATGGAACATCTCACACATTCCTCAGTCTTTTAAGAGCCCTGGAGAGGCAAGAAATGAATCCAAAAGAGAACTGAAACAAGCTGGGCGGGCTTCTCTGTTTGGGAAGCCCAGAACTTCTTGTGAGAAATCAGGACTGGCTGCTGATGTTCTTTATGACTATTATAATTATTTAAAATGACTCATTCTGTACCTTTGCTGTGTCTTTGTTTTATGTTTCCTTATCTAAGAATTACTGTGATTCAGCCCTGCTGAGGTAGTACCTAGTACTAGGAAGGCACTCATTCAGTCCTGCAACCATTTGGTGGCTCTGATGGTCTTGAAGGCCCTGGAAGAGGAAACAAAGGCTGGAGGTAGGGGGAAATGAGATTTTTGTGTGAGGCTTGGGAAACTTGGTCAAGAACACAATTTAGTTATTGCTGGAGCTGAACTCTGGCTCAACTTTCTTGAATATTCTCTCTTCTGAGAGAGGGTTCATGAAGCCAGCCCTGACTGTAAGCCTAGATGATGGCCTCTGGAACTGGAAGACCCTTTGCTAAATGCAAGCAACAGTAGTTTGAGGTACAGTGGGAAAGAGGAAGAAAAATTGCTGAGACCACAACCCATATACATTCTTGAGAACCACAGAAGGCAGGCTCAAGGAACTGGGAGCGTCAGAGACTGGCATAGACCCCAAACAGATCACACAGAGCTTTTCTGAACATTTAAATCTGACCCCTAGGGATTCCAGTTTGGAACAAAAACAGAATTAAAACATTTCCCTTCCCCAAATACTCAAACCTCTTAGGCTCCTCAGGGAGCCTAAGCTAGCCACACCCACAAGGCGTGCTGAAGGCTAAATGTCATTTTACACTCACCAGTGACCCACACACACCCAGACCCCTGCATCCCAAGGGTGACTGGGATCCTGCCTGGCAGCTCAGCATTCAAAAAAAAGAAAGAAAGAAAGAAAGAAAGAAAAGTGAAGCAGTGTGCCTTTCCCCTTCCTCTCCTGGGACAAGCAGCCCTTAGTCCCCTCCAGAGTCCAAAGTTGAGGAGAGAGTGACACCACCCCCAGTTTCCCATTCCCAGAAAAGGAGAATGACATGTCTGGAGAAAAGGATCTGTCCTCCCAGGGCGACAAAGGAAGAGGGGAAGAGGAAGGAACGGGAGGGGAGGAGCGAAGAGAAGGGGAGGAGGGGAGGGGAGAAGAGGGGAGGAGAAGAGAGGAGAGGGGAGGGGAGGAGAGGCTCAGCGCTGGCTCTGTTTCCCCCTCCCACGAAACTGGGGCCACCCTGGGGGCGGGCGGAGGGCCGGGCTGGGGGAGGAGGTAGCTGGATTCGTAAACAAACCCTCTTGGGCCACGAGGTGCCCAGAGAAATGGGGTGGGGCTTGCCGGCCTCTCGGGCTCAGCCCAGAGCTGGATGACTGATGTGGACTGGGCTGGGGCCTCTCCACCCCCAGTTTCCGGCCAGGGGTGGGCCTTGTGGCTCTCCCCAGCCGCAAGCCCCTCCTTCCTCCTTTGCCCTCCCTCCCCGGAGCCCCAGAAGGCAGCTGAAGTTCGCGGAGGCCTAACACCTGACTTCTCCGCTCTTCTCCCGGAAGTTTTCGCTGCCCCCAGGGAGAAAAACTGGCCGAGTGGGTGGTTCCTGTGGGGGAAAGGCCCTGGATGGCCGTGCTAATTCCTTGTTGGGTTCGAAACCAGCCTGAGCAAGAGCGAGACCCCCGTCTCTACTATAAATAGAAAGAAATTAATTGGCCAACTAATATATATATATCTAAAATTAACCGGGCATGGTGGCGCATGCGTGTAGTCCCAGCTACTCTGGAGGCTGAGGCAGAAGGATTGCTTGAGCCCAGGAGTTTGAGGTTGCTGTGAGCTAGGCTGACGCCACGGCACTCACTAAGCCTGGGCAACAAGTGAGACTCTGTCTCAAAAATAAATAAAATAAAAAAATAAAATAAAATAAAATAAATAAAATAAAAAAATAAAATATAAAATAAATAATAAATAAAATAAATTAAATTAAATTAAAATTAAAAAAATAAAATAAAATAATAAATAAATTCCTTGTTGGGGCGGCCAGGGCGGCGGTGGAGAGAGGGAGAGGTGGAAGAGGACTGGAGAGTCACAGACTTTGTCTCCAGAGGGCTTCCCCGCCTCTGCCATAGGTGCCTTGCTTGGAGTGGTCACATTCTCCAATGATCACGTTCACCGCTCCTGCCTTCGCGCTGCCGCCCTTCCCCCGCCGCCGGAGGTGATCAGAAGTCCTGGACAAAGGTCCCTGGGAGTCTTCCAGGAAGAATTTCGCTTAAATCACTCACAACAAGACTAATAACTAACACCCGTAGATATTATAATGTCCCCTTTTTGAGATTAGGAAATAGAACTTGAGAACCGTGCCCAACTAAAAGCAACTTAGGCAGGACTTCCTTACTCCCAATTTTGCTTCTCAAGTATTTCCCAAAGCATAGTGTACTTACTAGTATAGTTTGAATATTTCTGTATGTGTTCTCTTAATGACTTATTTTTTTATTTATTTATTTATTTATTTTTTTTTGAGACAGAGTCTCGCTTGTTGCCCAGGCTAGAGTGAGTGCCATGGCGTCAGCCTAGCTCACAGCAACCTCAAACTCCTGGGCTCAAGCAATCCTCCTGCCTCAGCCTCCCGAGTAGCTGGGACTACAGGCATGCGCCACCATGCCCGGCTAATTATATATATACATATTAGTTGGCCAATTAATTTCTTTCTATTTATAGTAGAGACGGGTCTTGGTCTTGCTCAGGCTGGTTTCGAACTCCTGACCTCGAGCAATCCGCCCACCTCAGCCTCCCTGAGTGCTAGGATTACAGGCGTGAGCCACCACGCCCGGCTTAATGACTTATTTTTATTTATTTATTTATTTTGAGACAGAATCTCACTCTGTTGCCTGGGATAAAGTGCCGTGGCGTCAGCCTAGCTCACAGCAACCTCAAACTCCTGGGCTCAAGCGATCCTACTGCCTCAGCCTCCCTAGTAGCTGGGACTACAGGCATGCGCCACCATGCCCAGCTCATTGTTTTTCTATATATTTTAGTCGGCCAATTAATTTCTTTCTATTTTTAGTAGAGACAGGGTCTAGTTCTTGCTCAGGCTGGTCTCGAACTCCTGACCTTGAGCGATCCTCCCCCCTCAGCCTCAACCTCCTAGAGTGCTATGATAATTGGTGTGAGCCACAACACGCCCAGCACTAATGACTTTTAGAAATAAATTAAAATACTTGTCAAACCTATTATCTAACAGATTATTGTTAGAATGAAGAAAAATAATAGTGTATTATGGAGCATGTGGAACCTGATTATGGTAAAAATTATGAGGGTGGAATGTGAATGATTGAAGTTTGGAGAACTACACTGTACTATACTAGTTTTACCATCTTACATGCAGCTTTTTCTAAGGAAGGATGAAGAAGAAGGAGAGTTCTTCAGTGAGGGGGCTTCTCTAGATGATCCTCAAAGTTCCTTCCAGCACTGACATTCCAAAGTTTAAGATCAAAAAGTATTTTAAGGCCGGGCGCGGTGGCTCACGCCTGTAATCCTAGCACTCTGGGAGGCTGAGGCAGGCAGATTGCTCAAGGTCAGGAGTTCGAAATCAGCCTGAGCAAGAGCGAGACCCCGTCTCTACTATAAATAGAAAGAAATTAATTGGCCAACTAACATATATATATATATAGAAAAAATTAGCTGGGCATGATGGCACATGCCTGTAGTCCCAGCTACTTGGGAGGCTGAGGCAGGAGGATTGCTTGAGCCCCGGAGTTCGAGGTTGCTATGAGCTAGGCTGATGTCATGGCACTCACTCTAGCCTGGGTAACAAAGTGAGACTCCGTCTCAAAACAAACAAACAAAAAAAGTATTTTAAGGCCAGCATGGTGGCTCACACCTGTAATCCTAGCACTCTGGAAGGCTGAGGCAGGAGGATCACTTGAGCTCAGAAGTTCAATACCAGCGTGAACAAGGAGACCCCGTCTCTACTAAAAATAGAAAACTTAGCAGGTTGTCCATGGCATACACTTGTAGTCCTAGCTACTTGTGAGGCCAGGAGGATTGCTTGAGCCCAGGAGTTTGAGGTTGCGGTGAACTATGATGACACTACTGCACTCTACCCAGAGCTACAGAGTAAGACTGTCTCCAAAAAAAAAAAAAAAAAAAAGTATGTTCAGGCAGGAACTGGAAGCTAGAGAACAGGAAAAACTGAGCAAATAGAGTCGAGAGTTTTCTCTCAGCCATATATCACCACCAGACCCACTACCTGAAAAGGAAGTGTCCTCCCACTCTGGAGGACAGGGCAAACAGGTCTTAGAATGGTCCCACCCCAATCCTGGGAAATTTTGCCTGGTTAGTCTCATTTCTCATTCCTGCAGGGTACACACAACAGGATTGAAGGGAGGCTCCCGTTTTGCCACCCTACACCACTGCCTATGTAGTCTTTTTGTCGCCAGAACTCTTTGATTAATCCTGCTGAAGGACTGAGCCAGTCCAAGCTGCCCACATCAAGCTTTCTTAGCTGATGCTTCTCTGAAAGGCTCCCTCCTCATCTGAATCAGACAACCAGACATTGTGTGCCCCTGATGTGATGCAATAGGAAGAACACTGCATCACCTAATAAATATTCTTTCCAGAAATATTGAACCTGAATCCAGGCAAGTCTTTATACCTAATATCCAGTTTGCAGAAAATATGGGGGCTTAGAGGAACAAGGTAAATGCAAACACAAAGAAGCAAATCAGAAAAATCCAAAAGGTGAGACATTCTATAGGGCAACTGCCTCTTTCTTCAACAAGTCAATGGTATTTGGAAAGAGAGGAGGAAGGACTATTTGACTTAAAACATGTCAGAGGCAAAACGATCAAATGCAATGTGATCTTATTTTTTTGTTGTTGTTTTCTTATTTTGTTTTGTTTTTAGAGACAGGGTCTCACTCTGTTGTCCATGCTGGGGTGCAGAGTTGCAGTCACAGCCCATTTCAGCCTCAAATTTCTAGGCTCAAGTGATCCTCCTGCCTCAGCTTTCTGAGTAGCTGAGACTATAGGTGCGTGCCACCATGCCCAACTAACTTTTTATTTTTTGGAGAGATCGGGTTTCCCCATGTTACCCAGTCTGGTCTCCAATCCCTAGGCTTAAGTGATCCTCCTACCTCAGCCTCCCAAAGTACTGGGTTCACAGGCCTGAGCCACAGCATTCAGCCATGATCCATGATCCTTTTTTTTTTTTTTTTTTTTTGAGACAGAGTCTCACTTTGCTGCCCAGGCTAGAGTGAGTTCCGTGGCATCGGCCTAGCTCACAGCAACCTCAAACTCCTAGCCCCAAGCAATCCTTCTGCCTCAGTCTCCTGAGTAGCTGGGACTACAGGCATGCACCACCATGCCCGGCTAATTTTTTCTATATATATTAGTTGGCCAATTAATTTCTTTCTATTGATAGTAGAGATAGGGTCTTGCTCTTGCTCAGGCTGGTTTTTTTTTTTTTTTTGAGACAGAGTCTCGCTTTGTTGCCTAGGCTAGAGTGAGTGCCATGGCATCAGCCTAGCTCACAGCAACCTCAAACTCCTGGGCTCAAGCAATCCTACTGCCTCAGTCTCCCGAGTAGCTGGGACTACAGGCATGCGCCACCATGCCCGGCTAATTTTTTTATATATATATATATATTAGTTGGCCAATTAATTTCTTTCTATTTATAGTAGAGACGGGGTCTCGCTCTTGCTCAGGCTGGTTTCGAACTCCTGAGCTTGAGCAATCCACCTGCCTCAGCCTCCCAGAATGCTAGGACTACAGGCGTGAGCCACCACGCCCAGCCCGTGATCCTGTTTTGAACAAGCCAACTGTAAAAAGACATTTTGGGTACAGTTAGGAAAATTTGAATATGGACTGGGTATTAGATTATATTAAGAAATGATTGTTGGCCAGGCGCGGTGGCTCATGCCTGTAATCCTAGCACTGTAGGAGGCAGAGGTAGGCAGGTTGCTCGAGGTCGGGAGTTCGAAACCAGCCTAGGCAAGAGCGAGACCCCGTCTCTACTATAAATAGAAAGAAATTAATTGGCCAACTAATATATATAGAAAAAATTAGCTGGGCATGGTGGCACATGCCTGTAGTCCCAGCTACTCCGGAGGCTGAGGCAGCAGGATCGCTTGAGCCCAGGAGTTTGAGGTTGCTGTGAGCTAGGCTGTAGCCACGGCACTCACTCTAGCCTGGGCAACAAAAGTGAGACTTTGTCTCAAAAAAAAAAAAAAGAAATGATTGTTAATTTGGAGGGCATGATAATTGTATGGGATTATATTAAAAATGATTTTCTTAGTGATGCTAATTTTTGTCTTTTTTCTTTTTTCCCACAGCCTCCTGAATAGCTGGGACTACAAATGTGTGCCACTATGCCTGACAGATGCATATTGAAATATTTAAGATTTTATGTTATAATGTCTGCAAATTATCTTAAAATAATTTTTAAAATAATAACTGACATAAATATGACAATATTAATAATTGTTAAGTCCCAGGCCAGGCATCGTGATACTCACCTGTAGTCCCAGCTACTTGGGAGGCTGAGGTAGGAGGATCGCTTGAGCCCTAGAGTTTGAGGTTGCTGTCACCTGTGATGACACTACTGCACTCCAGGCTGAGTGACAGATCAAGACCCTATCTCAAAAATAAATAAATAATAATCATTAAGTCCAGATGATAGGTATTTCAGGTTCATTTTCTTCTCTTTTCTGATTTAAACAGCCTTTTAGTAACAAAATGGCTAAAAATTTTAATAAATGTTATTAATAACAATAAAAACCTCCATTGGATCATTTTCTCCTTTCAATCACCAGTCTCGAGCCTATTGCCTCCTTTCATTTTTGCTGGAGTTCAGCACCTTCTCAGCTACTCTCTCTTCTTTTCCCCTTGCCACATCAGTATGTGGCATAGTGCCAAAGACATGCCACCTCTTGCCCTACATCTCTAGGTTTGGTGGTTTAGAGGAGTGAAGCAGAAGTCTGAGACGTCTCCCACAGTGCCTGTTTAAAATCAATTTCCGAGTAGTAGTAGAATTTGGGTGAGACTCTCTCCCCCATATTGAAGCCACCCCTGTCCCAGCTAGTCAGCATCTATTTCACTGTGTGGCTAACCCAGAGACAGAAAGGACTCAAGGAAATTGAGCAGTCCTCCCTGGGTCAGGCTTCTGATCAAGGCTGAGGAGGGAGGGAATAGGCTAGAGAATTTCCTATTCTTCCCACCTGTGTGATCACCTATACCCCCACCATTTCTGCTCTTGCCACCCCCACCTAGGTCAAAGCTACTCTTTTTACTGCTGTTCCTTTCTTCAGTTTTGAACATGCTCTGTGCAAGACAGGGTGCTGGACACTGGGGAAAATGAGATGAATGAGATATGGTCCTGCCTTAACGAACCCCTAGCCTAGTAGAGGCAGATTCATGCATAGCTAATTATAATATGCTGTCTTTCCTGCAATGAAGGAGATACATACAGAAGTGATCCCTTTTTCAGGGACCTTCCACCCAATTTTCTCCCTAACAATCTTCTCTCCCTCTCAAACTTCCACCATCCTCCATCATAATGTATGTAATTAGTCATCAAGTCCCATCAATTTTATTCCACAAATATCTTTTTTTTTTTTTTTTTTTTTTTTTTTTGAGACAGAGTCTCGCTTTGTTGCCCAGGCTAGAGTGAGTGCCATGGCGTCAGCCTAGCTCACAGCAACCTCAAACTCCTGGGCTCGAGTGATCCTTCTGCCTCAGCCTCCCAGGTAGCTGGGACTACAGGCATGCGCCACCATGCCCGGCTAATTTTTTATATATATATCAATTGGCCAATTAATTTCTTTCTATTTATAGTAGAGACGGGGTCTCGCTCTTGCTCAGGCTGGTTTTGAACTCCTGACCTTGAGCAATCCGCCCGCCTCGGCCTCCCAAGAGCTAGGATTACAGGCGTGAGCCACAGCGCCCGGCCTTTTTTTTTTTTTTTTTAAGACAAAGTCTCACTCTGTTGCCTGGGCTAGAGTGCCATGGCATCAGCCTAGCTCACAGCAACCTCAAACTCCTGGGCTCAAGTGATACTTCTGCCTCAGCCTCCCAAGTAGCTTGGGCTACAGGCATGTTCCACCATGCCCGGCTAATTTTTTCTAAATATTTTTAGTTGACCAATTAATTTATTTCTATTTTTATTTTTATTTATTTATTTATTTATTTATTTTTGAGACAGAGTCTCACTTTGTTGCCTGGGCTAGAGTGCCATAGCGTCAGCCTAGCTCACAGCTACCTCAAACTCCTGGGCTCAAGCAATCCTTTTGCCTCAGCCTCCTGAGTAGCTGGGACTACAGGTATGTGCCACCATGCCTGGCTAATTTTTTCTGTATATTTTTAGCTGTCCAATTAACTTCTTTCTTTCTTTTTTTTTTTTTGAGACAGAGTCTCGCTTTGTTGTCCAGGCTAGAGTGAGTGCCATGGCGTCAGCCTAGCTCACAGCAACCTCAAATTCCTGGGCTCAGCAATCCTTCTGCCTCAGCCTCCTGAGTAGCTGGGACTACAGGCATGCGCCACCATGCCCGGCTAATTTTTTATATATATATCAGTTGGCCAATTAATTTCTTTCTATTTATAGTAGAGACGGGGTCTCGCTCTTGCTCAGGCTGGTTTTGAACTCGTGACCTTGAGCAATCCGCCCGCCTCGGCCTCCCAGAGAGCTAGGATTACAGGCGTGAGCCACTTCTTTCTATTTTTTTTTTTTTCTTTCAATAAAGCACTGTCAGAAGAATTCTTTCTATTTTTGATAGAGACGGGGGTCTCGCTCTTGCTCAGGTGGTTCTTGAACTCCTGAGCTCAAGTGATCCACTCGCCTTGGCCTCCCAGAGTGCTAGGATTACAGGCGTGAACCACCATGCCTGGCCTCTTTCCATTTTTAGTAGAGACGAGTCTTGCTCTTGCTCAGGCTGGTTTTGAACTCCTGACCTTGAGCAGTCCTCCTGACTCGGCCTCCCAGAGTAATCCATCTCTTCCTCCCTCCTCTCTCTTCATATCCCTAGTCATTGCCTTAGTTATCAGCCACACCCCTCTCATCCCTACTTGCATTGCTACTGTATACAATGGATTTCTTATCTCCAGGTTGATCCTCTTCAAAATAAGCTCCACACTGTAACCTCAGGGACTTAGTTTTTTTTTGAGAGGAGTCTCACTCTGTTGCCCAGGCTAGAGTGCCATGTGTCAGCCTAGCTCACAGCAACCTCAAACTCCTGGGCTCAAGTGATCCTCTTGCCTCAGCCTATACTCTTATCTTATTGAAGATAGACTTCATCATATGGTACAAATGGCCACCGAGGAGCCCAGCCCAAATGAAATCAAATCTTTCCAGGCCCCACCTGTCACCTAGAAGTGTAAGTGAAGCTCTAGCCATGTCCACTCAGCTACGTCTCATTCACAAAATAGGCCATCTGGCTTCCTCTGACACTGCACTGGTATACACACAGGTGTATACTAGGAGTATCCTTTTCTCGTAGTTCAAGAAGTCAACTTTCATGTCTTAGATTAAGCTTCAGCTCTGGAATCCTTTCCAGAAACATTCCTTTTCTTCTACAGTTGGCCATGCTATTCCATGTGCCCCCACTGCAACCTCTGCTGTCTTCCATTATGCAGCTTTCAACACTTTGTTGCCTTCACTTGTCAGTGCATTTATACACACAGTGAGGTGAACCTGGGTTGTGGAGCCTCACAGGCCAATTCATGTTCAGTCTTATTAACTGTGCAAATTTAAGTAAATTACTTAACTTCTCTGAGCCTTAGTTGCCTCGTCTATAAAAAGAGGATATTATTACTTTCTTAGAAGGGTTGTAGAGAAATCAAATGAAAATTCGGTTTTTTAGAGACAAGGTCTTGCTCTGTTGCCCAGATTGGAGTACAATGCCCCAATCATAGTTTACTGTAACCTCAAACTCTTAGTCACAAGCGATATTCCCATGTCAGCCTCCTGAGTAGCTATGACTACAGGCACATTGTGCCCCCACGCCCGGCTGAGTTTCTTATTTTTTCATGGAGATGGGATCTCACTATATTGTCCAGGCTGGTCTCAAACTCCTGGCTTCAAGTGATTCTCCCACCTCAGACTATAGGTGTGAGCCACCGGCCTGGCCTCAATTGTCTTTTTGTTTTTTTTGTTTTCTTTGTTTTTTTTTTTTTTTTTGAGACAGAGTCTCACTTTGTTGCCCAGGCTAGAGTGAGTGCCGTGGCGTCAGCCTAGCTCACAGCAACCTTAAACTCCTGGCTCAAGCAATCCTCCTGCCTCAGCCTCCCAAGTAGCTGGAACTACAGGCATGTGCCACCATGCCCGGCTAATTTTTTGTATATATGTATTAGTTGGCCAATTAGTTTCTTTCTATTTATAGTAGAGACGGGGTCTCGCTCTTGCTCAGGCTGGTTTCAAACTCGTGACCTTGAGCAATCCGCCCGCCTCGGCCTCCCAGAGAGCTAGGATTACAGGCGTGAGCCACCACGCCCGGCCTTGTATGTTTGTTTTTGAGATTAAAAAAAATAAGGTGGAGGCTATGTGCCTCACACCTATAATCTCAGCACTTTGGGAAGCTGAGGTGGGAGGATTGTTTGAGGCCAGGAGTTTGAGAGCAGCTTGAGCAACATAGGAAGACCCCTATCTCTGCAAAAAATGAAAAAATTATCTAGGTGTGGTAATGCACACCTGTAGTTCCAGTTACTCAGGAGACTGAGGAGTTTGAGGTTGCAATGAGCTATGATGATGGCACTACACTCCAGCAAAGTTGACAGAGAGACTCTGTGTCAAAAAAACAAAATAAAATAAAAAATAAATCAATTCTAGTAAGATATAATTTTCACACAATAAAATGTACCCATTTTAAATATACATTTTGCGCCGGGCGCGGTGGCTCACGCCTGTAATCCTAGCACTCTGGGAGGCTGAGGCGGGCGGATTGCTCGAGGTCAGGAGTTCGAAACCAGCCTGAGCAAGAGCGAGACCCCGTCTCTACTAAAAATAGAAAGAAATTAATTGACCAACTAAAAATATATATACAAAAAATTAGCTGGGCATGGTGGTGCATGCCTGTAGTCCCAGCTACTTGGGAGGCTGAGGCAAGAGGATCGCTTGAGCCCAGGAGTTTGAGGTTGCTGTGGGCTAGGCTGACGCCAGGGCACTCACTCTAGCCAGGACAACAAAAGTGAGACTCTGTCTCAAAAAAAAAAAAAAATATATATATATATATATACATTTTTTTTAACAAGTAACTGCTGGTCTAAATACATTTTGATGAATTTAGACAAATGTATATACTTGTTTAGACAAATGTATACACCACCACAACAATCAACATATACAATATTGCCCTAAAAAATTCCTTGTGCCTCATCATCCCAAACAATCCCTACTAACTTCCTCCTCAACATACACACCTTAATCCCAGACAGCCACTGACCTGCTTTCACCATAGATTAGATTTGTTTTTTCTAGAGTTTCACAGAAATGGAATTATATAGTATGTACTCTTTTTATCACCCCCTCTGGCTTCTGTCATTGAACATAATGGTTTTGAGATTCTTCCATATTGTTGGGTATATCACTATCTTGTTACTTATTAATAGTATTATTAATACTATTGTTATTATTAGTAGCATTCCATTGTCTAGATATACCACAGTTTGGTCATTCATTTGTCTTTTGATGGACATTTGGGTTGTTTTCAGGTTTTTGAGTATTATGAATAAAACTGCTATGAGTTGCATACAAGTTTTTTTATTTTATTTTTTTTTTTTGAGTTAGAGTCTCACTCTGTTGCCCAGGCTAGAGTGCCATGGTGTCAGCCTAGCTCATAGCAACCTCAAACTCCTGGGCTCAAGCAATCCTGCTGCCTTAACCTACCAAGTAGCTGGGACTACAGGCATGCGCCACCATGCCCAGCTAATTTTTTCTCTATATATTAGTTGTCCAATTAATTTCTTTCTATTTATAGTAGAGATGGGGGTCTCACTCTTGCTCAGGCTGGTTTTGAACTCCTGACCTCGACCAATCCGCCCACCTCGGCCTCCCAGAGTGCTGGGATTACAGGCGTGAGCCACCAAGTCCAGCCTATGTAACTTCTGTACAGATGAAATCTATTCATCTTTTCCTTTTGTACCTTGAGATGGGTCTTATTTATCTTCATACCCCCCGCACCTGGGCCTCGATGGGCACAAAATAGCATCCCAATGAGTATTTGTTGAATGACCCAACAACAGTGATGTATTTCACTACCCTCCCCAGGAGTTTGTAAATAGGAACACCTGTACAATTGGGACAAAGTTCCCCCACCTTAACTTGGCCTATAAGGCTGTGGATTATTTGATCTTCATCAAGTATGACTTCCATCTCCTTACCATCCACACATACTTTTAGTGTTTCCAGTGTGCCTTGTTCTCCCCCACACCAGGGTCCTCACAGAAGCTACTCTCTGCCTGGAACACCCTGCTCTCCCTCCTACCTCACCTAACTTCCAGGCACTTTTCTGGACTCATTTCAACTCTCATTCCCCAGAGAAGCCATCCTTCCCCAACTCCTGAAACAGCCTTAGGTCCCATATAACCCTGCAATTACTCCTTCAACTTTTATCTTCCCCAAAAGATTTTAAGCTCCATAAAAGAGAAAACTCTCATTTTTCTCTTTATCCTCATTGTTTAGTATTGTGGAGCCTAACGGCTCATATAGGTACTTGTTAAAGGTAGATGGATGAATGACTTAAAGACGAGCCAGGACAGAAAGGAATTGCAAGCTTCCTTAAGAAGTCTGGACTTTATCTTGGAGGTAAGGGGAGCCACGGAAAGATCTGAAACAGAGGAGTTAGACAAAAGGCACAAAAAATTCCACTGGACTGAGATGAACTGTTTAGATCATTTAAAAATAAAAATTGTACAATAATAGAGTTAACACAGAAGGGGAATCCAGCCTGGAAACACCTGAACTAAATAGGAGATCGTGCTTCTTAACCTACCTGAGGTTCTTTTAAAATTTTTTAAATTTAATTTCTTTTTCTGAGTTTCTTTTCAAAAACACCCATACACAGCCCCACTCCACTCCTATTAAATCAGTATCTCTGAGGTTGAGGCTCAGACACCTATACTTTTTTTTTTTTTTTTTTTTTTTGAGACAGAGTCTCACTTTGTTGCCCAGGCTAGAGTGAGTGCCATGGCGCCAGCCTAGCTCACAGCAACCTCAATCTCCTGGGCTCAAGCAATCCTGCTGCCTCAGCCTCCCAAGTAGCTGGGACTACAGGCATGCGCCACCATGCCCAGCTAATTTTTTTTCTATATGTATTAGTTGTCCAATTAATTTCTTTCTATTTATAGTAGAGACGGGGTCTCGCTCTTGCTCAGGCTGGTTTCCAACTCCTGACCTCCAGCAATCCACCCCCCTCGGCCTCCCAGAGTGCTAGGATTACAGGCGTGAGCCACCACGCCTGGCCACCTATACATTTTTTAAGTTCATAAAGTGATTCGAATATGCAGTCAGAGTTGAAGACCAGTGTGTTATAAGCCCATTCCAAACAGAGAGCAAAGGCAAAGAAGTGAGAAAGGGCACAGGAATAGTGAGGTCAGTGGTGGGTACATTTGGAAGCAGCTTAAGCATTGCTAGATGTAAAGTTCTAGACATAGGGAAACCTGGACTTTATCTCCTAGATTATGGAAAACTTTGGAAGGATTTTTTTTTTTTGAGACAGAGTCTCACTTTGTTGCCCAGGCTAGAGTGAGTGCTGTGGCGTCAGCCTAGCTCACAGCAACCTCAATCTCCTGGGCTCAAGCAATCCTCCTGCCTCAGCCTCCCGAGTAGCTGGGACTACAGGCATGTGCCATCATGCCCAGCTAATTTTTTTTTCTATATATTTTTAGTTGGTCAATTAATTTCTTTCTATTTTTAGTAGAGATGGGGTCTCGCTCAGGCTGGTTTCTAACTCCTGACCTTGAGCAATCCGCCCGCCTCTGCCTCCCAGAATGCTAGGATTATAGGCGTGAGCCACCGCTCCCAGCCTAGGCCTTTATTTTTTAATTTATTTTTATTATCTCTCTTTTTATTTATTTATTTATTTTTTTGAGACAAGAGTCTGGCTTTGTTGCCCAGGCTAGAGTGAGTGCCGTGCTAGCTCAGCCTAGCTCACAGCAACATCAATCTCCTGGGCTCAAGCAATCCTACTGCTTCAGCCTCCTGAGTAACTGGGACTACAGGCATGTGCCACCATGCCTGGCTAATTTTTTTCTATATATATTAGTTGACCAATTAATTTCTTTCTATTTATAGTAGAGACAGGGTCTTGCTCTTGCTCAAAGTTGGTTTCCAACTCCTGACCTCGAGCAATCCGCCCACCTCTGCCTCCCAGAGTGCTAGGATTACAGGTGTGAGCCACCATGCCGGCCTTCATTATCTTTTTATTTTTTATTTTTATTTTTTTGAGACAGAGTCTTGCTTTGTTGCCCAGGCTAGAGTGAGTGCCGTGGCGTCAGCCTAGCTCACTGCAACCTCAAACTCCTGGGCTCAAGCAATCCTCCTGCCTCAGCCTCCTGAGTAGCTGAGACTACAGGCATGCGCCACCACACCCAGCTAATTTTTTCTATATATATATATATATATTAGTTGGCCAATTAATTTCTCTCTATTTATAGTAGAGACGGGGTCTCGCTTTTGTTCAGGCTGGTTTTGAACTCCTGACCTCGAGCAGTCTGCCCGCCTCGGCCTCCCAGAGTGCTAGGATTACAGGTGTGAGCCACCGCACCCGGCCCCATTATCTTTTATAACTCTCGCAAGAAGCTCATAGCAGGTGCTCACTAAATGCACATTGATTTGTGGAGAGAATCTAGATCATGCCAGCCTCAAATCTTGGAAACTAGGCTTGTCCTTGTCCCTGTTGCTGATGGAAGCAGTAGGTATGCACTAATGTCCTCCCTAGTTTGTCTGGCTTACTTCTCCCCCACCTTGTATGTATCTCCTACTCATCCTTCACAGTTCTACGCAATAGTTATCTTTTTGGGGAAGTCTTCTCAAGACTGAGCTGGGTGCTGCTCCCCCAGCATTCAGCATTTATAATTGTCATGTGGCAGGCAATGACTTTTACTTATTTATCTTTAGGCAGTGAATTTTATATATCATCTTGTTGGTTTTCTATGAAGCTTGTTTACCCCATTTTATAGACAATGAGACTGAGGCTCAGACAGAGTGCACAACTAGCAAGTGGTGGAACCTGAAGAAACAACCTAGCCTGACTGACTTCCAAGGCAGTGTGCTTAAGCACTGCTCAAACTGCCTCCCCAAATCATACAAGCCTAGCTGCTTATTAGGCTTTCTTCCATTAGATTATGGACTTCTTGTTAAATACTATATTGTATACTTCTAACACATACCTGGCACATAGTAGATGCTCAGGAAATGTCTGTGAAAGGGGAAAAGCATCAGGTCGGGCGGGAAATAGGTGGGCACTTGCTGAACTCTGGCCTAGGTGTCAGGATACCTTTGAACCTTTGACAAGTGCTTACCCTCTCTGAGTGCAGACATGGAAAGGGGCAGAATCAGTACCATAATCTTGAGACTTTTTCCCACCCCAGCCCTTGCCTAGGCACTGACGACTTTACTACTGCCCCCTGCAAAAAGACGCCCCAAGTCCCAAGCCCAAGAGAGCAGTGATAGGTGGTGCGGTTGATCAGCTCATTTCTGCCAGCTGCTGGTACTAGGAAGCATTGCTCATTCTCCTTTCTCCACCGTGGGGGATCCAGGGAAGGTCTTCTCTAGAAAAGGTTGAAAACTCTTGCACGTTGCTTGTGCTCCTGAGGGTTCTTCTTCTTCAGAATCCCTTGTTATTTGCAGCACACTTTCACATTCCTGCTATTCCAGCACACTGAACTGAACTGAATAGTTAATTAACTTAAAGATCCTAAACTCTGAAAAGATTTTGGTGTTCACCTCTACAATAAGGGCTTCAAGACAGAATACTAAAAGTAAAATAAGTACAAGTAAGGATGTATTTAAAAATTCTGATTTTTCTCATAAGGGCTACTTTAATGTTTTTATTTTGAAAAATATGAACTATTAAATTATGTATCTTAAAATTTCTGTTGGCTTTAGTGCCCCTGCCTTACTGCCTTTTGTGCTAAACACTGCTAGGTACTGCTGGATACTACTGCATGGTACACCATGGATCCCGTTTTGGAAAAAAGAATCTTCCTGACATAAGCCTGCAACTCCCTATTTAGCCAAGGGTCTGCTTGAAGAATAGGGCTGTTGTATTTTAAGTCTTTGTCTTTCTTAGACTCCCACAGTAAGGACCTAAGAGATAATAGATCATTGTCAATGGTCTTGTTTTGTTTTGTCTTGTTTTGTTTTGTTTTGTTTTGTTTTGTTTTGTTTTAGACAGCGTCTCCCTCTGTTGCCCAGGCTAGAGTGCTGTGGCGTCAGTCTAGCTCACAACCTCAAACTCCTGGGCTCAAGTGATCCTCCTGCCTCAGCCTCTCAAGTAGCTGGGACTACAAGCATGTGCCACCATGCCTGGCTAATTTTTTATATATATTTTTTTTTTCTTTAGTTGTCCAGCTAATTTCTTTCTATTTTTTTAGTAGAGATGGGGGTCCCGCTCTTGCTCAGGCTGGTCTCAAACTCCTGAGCTCAAATGATCCTCCCACCTACATCTCCCAGAGTGCCAGGATTACAGGACTGAGCCAGGACGCCCTGCCAATGTTTGGTTTTTGATTTGTGGCTGGAATGAAAGGCCGGCTGGCCACTTTTTCTCTTTGCAAATCAGACTCCTCCCCACACCCCCCAAAAAACATGTTTCAGCTGAAATGAAGGATCCCAAAATGGCAACCTGTACCATTTGTTGATCCTGTCTTTTCAAGTGGGTTTTATTAGGAATAGCTGTCTTAGGCCAGGCGCGGTGGCTCACATCTATAATCCTAGCACTCTGGGAGGCCAAGGCAGGCAGATTGCTCAAGGTCAGGAGTTCGCAACCAGCCTGAGTGAGACCCCGTCTCTACTAAAAAATAGAAAGAAATTAATTGACCAACTAAAAATATATATGCAAAAAATTAGCCAGGCATGGTGGCGCATGCCTGTAGTCCCAGCTACTCAGGAGGCTGAGGCAGTAGAATCACTTGAGCCCAGAAGATTGAGGTTGCCGTGAGCAAGGCTGACACCACAGCACTCACTCTAGCCTGGGAAACAAAGTGAGACTCCGTCTCAAAAAAAAAAAAAAAAAAAATAGCCGTCTTGAAGGCTGGGCACAGTGGCTCATGCCTGTAATCCTAGCACCTTGGGAGGCTGAGGTGGGAGGATCATTTGAGGCCAGGAGTTTAAGACCAGTCTCAGCAACATGGTGAGACCTCATCTGTATAAAAAATAGAAAAATTATGTGGGGGCTGGGGCAGGAGGATCCCTTGAGCCCAAGAGTTGGAGGCTGCAGTGAGCTATGATGACATCACTGCACTCTAGCCTGAGCAACAGAGCAAGACCCTGTCTCAAAAAATAAAAAAGGAGTAGCCATTGAATTTTGTCAAACGGCTTCTTAGCATCTATTGAATTGATGATGTGATTTTTGTTAAACATATTAATGTGCTCCTTATTAATATAAGTGCATTATTACAGACCCATTCTAGGATTCATGAGGTAAATCAGAAATGGATCTTAGAGATCACTGAAGTCAGTGGTTCTCAATTAGATGTAGGTAAATTCCTTTTTTTTTTTTTTTTTTTTTGCGACAGAGTCATCTAGGCTAGAGTGCAGTGGCATTATCATAGCACACTGTGACCTCAAACTCCTGGGTTCCAGCAATCCTCCTGCCTCAGCCTCCCAAGTAGCTGGGACTACAGGTGCACACCACCACCATGCCAGATAATTTTTCTATTTTTTGTAGAGATGGCCTCCTTCACTCTTGCTCAGGCTGGTCTCAAACTCCTAGACTCCAGCAATCCTCCCACCTTGGCCTCTCAAAGTGCTAGGATTACAGGCATGAGCCACTACTCCTGGTTTGTTTGTTTGTTTGTTTGTTTATTTCGAGACAGAGTCTCACTTTGTTGCCCAGGCTAGAGTGAGTGCCATGGCGTCAGCCTAGCTCACAGCAACCTCAAACTCCTGGGCTCAAGCAATCCTTCTGCCTCAGCCGCCCAAGTAGCTGGGACTACAGGCATGTGCCACTATGCCCAGCTAACTTTTTCTCTATATATTAGTTGTCCAATTAATTTCTTTCTATTTATAGTAGAGACGGGGTCTCGCTCTTGCTCAGGCTGGTTTCGAACTCCTGCCCTCAAGCAGTCCACCCGCCTCAGCCTCCCAGACTGCTAGGATTACAGGCGTGAGCCACCGTGCCTGGCCTACTCCTGGTTTAAATTCCTTCATTTTTGAATGAGGAAATAGAGGCTCTTAGGTGTAAAGTGGGTCATCTATGCCTTCAAATATCATCCCTAGTTTTTCTAGTTTTTTTTTTAAGATAGAGTCTCACTCTGTTGCCCGGGCTAGAGTGCCGTGGCATTAACCTGGCTCACAGCAACATCAAACTCCTGGGCTCAAGTGATCCTCCTGCCTCAGCCTCCCAAGTAGCTGGGACTACAGGCATGCGCCACCATGCCCGGCTAATTTTTTCTATATATTTTCAGTTGTCCAGCTAATTTCTTTCTATGTTTTTAGTAGAGAAGGGTCTCACTCTTTTTCAGGCTGGTCTTGAACTCCTGAGCTCAAAGGATCTGCCAACCTTGGCCTCCCAGCGTGCTAGGATTACAGGTGTGAGCCACTGCACCTGGCCTTCCCTAGTTTTTTCTTTTTTTTAATTTTTATTTTTTTTTCAAGTTATGCTTATTTGTCTTGAGGTTTTCCTAGTTTTTTCATGTATTTCTGTTCCCTAACCAAGCTGCTAAGCTCCCAAAGAGCAAGGACTGAGAGTTATATGTGGCATTTTCTCTATAGTCTTTCACCTAAAGGGCCAAGCAATAAATGCTACTGAAATTGGTTAATAGGCTTTTTTTTTTTTTTTTGTGAGACAAAGTCTCACTCTGTTGCCCAGGCTAGAGTGAGTGCCGTGGCGTCAGCCTAGCTCCCAGCAACCTCAAACTCCTGGGCTCAAGCAATCCTCCTGCCCCAGCCTCCCGAGTAGCTGGGACTACAGGCATGTGCCACCATGCCCAGCTAATTTTTCTCTCTATATTAGTTGGCCAATTAATTCCTTTCTATTTATAGTAAAGACAGGGTCTCACTCTTGTTCAGGCTGGTTTCTAACTCCTGACCTTGAGCGATCCACTCGCCTAGGCCTCCCAGAGTGCTAGGATTACAGGCGTGAGCCACTGCACTGGGCCGGTTAATAGGATTTTATACTGGAGCTAGAGCAAAAAGTTAGGCTAAAAGGAAAGATGCCAGTTATACCAAATAAAGGATTTCTGAATAGTTGGAGAGGTAAACCATTAAACAGGTAAAGATGGCTTGAGGTAATGCCTCTCCAAGTGAGTTTGAGAAAGGAGAATATGCCTTCTAACTGGGCCACAAGACTGAGAAAAGAACACAATGAACCACCCTTATTAGCTTTGGTTCTTCTTATGATTATATAGTCTCTCATCCCTCTATGGTAACCTTATTTTTTTTGTTTTTGTTTTTTTTTCAAGACAGAGTCTCACTTTGTTGCCCAGGCTAGAGTGAGTGCCATGGCGTCAGCCTAGCTCACACCAACCTCAAACTTCTGAGCTCAAGCAATCCTGCTGCCTCAGCCTTCCGAGTAGCTGGGACTACAGGCATGCGCCACCATGCCCGGCTAATTTTTTCTATATATATTAGTTGGCCAACTAATTTCTTCCTATTTATAGTAGAGACAGGGTCTTGCTCTTGCTCAGGCTGGTTTCGAACTCCCGACCTTGAGCAACCCGCCTGCCTCCACCTCCCAGAGTGCTAGGATTACAGGTGTGAGCCACCTGCCTGGCCCCTCTATGGTAACCTTATAGTTCAGATTTTCTGGAACTTTCCAATTTTAAATATTTCCCCTAAACCAGTGAAATGTCCCAGAAAAGAAAAGACTATATATCTCTATCCTCAGCCTTTCCATAGCTCTTTCTGATACTGTATCCTTGCAGAAATATGTGCCCTTCCCAGCAACAGACAAATGTGGGATGTAAAAATTAGGCCCCTGTACTAGAAAGGTGCTGGGCAGAAGAGGATAAAGAATGGGCTGCCCTGGGGGCATACTCCCCACCCTCTTCTTCTCAATCACCAGGGTTGAGATAGAAGAGACCAGGAGAGGCATGGGTTGGAGATAGGATATCACTGGTGATGCCACAAGTCCCCAGGTTCCCAGGCTCTCTCTCTGCCCCCAGGAGTTATTCTGGTGTTCTTCTTCCTCCCCTGGGTTCCCAGAGCCCCCTGCAGCTGCACATTCTTGTCCTGTCTTTGTTTCTTGGCTGCCATGAGTGAGTCCACTGGACACTATGTGCTTCTTTCTCAAGGATTTGGAAGCAACTAGAAAGTGCTTTGAGAGTAGCTAGCACCTGAGAGGAAGCACCCCAGACTTCCTCTATCCCACGTCCCAGGATCCTGGAAAGAGGGGTCAGGCCTGATAGCCATCCAAAAGTGGAATGGGGTGATCTGCTAGGTATGATCTGCTAGGGCACATTAGATGTCTCAGTCAGTCCCCTCTGCTAAGGATAGCTTTTCTGCTGTCCTACCCTAATATTCTTGGATTCCTAAGGTCTCTTTATTTGGCAAGGAAGACCCAGGGCCCAAGGACACTTTATTTTTTAATTTTTATTTATTTATTTATTTATTTATTTGAGACAGAGTCTCACTTTGTTGCCTAGGCTAGAATGAGTGCCGTGGGGTCAGCCTAGCTCACAGCAACCTCAATCTCCTGGCCTCAAGCAATCCTTCTGCCTCAGCCTCCCAAGTGGCTGGGACTACAGGTATGCGCCACCATGCCCGGCTAATTTTTTCTATATATATTATTTGATCAATTGATTTCTTTCTATTTATAGTAGAGACGGGGTCTCGCTCTTGCTCAGGCTTATTTTTTTATTTTTCTTTTTGAAACAGAGTCTCACTTTGTTGCCCAGCCTAGAGTGAGTGCCATGGTGTCAGCCTAGCTCACAGCAACCTCAAACTCCTGGGCTCAAGTGATCCTCCTGCCTCAGCCTCCTGAGTAGCTGGGACTACAGGTATGTGCCACCATGCCCAGCTAATTTTTTCTATATATATATTAGTTGTCCAATTAATTTCTTTCTATTTATAGTAGAGACGGGTCTCGCTCTTGCTCAGGCTGGTTTCGAAATCCTGACCTTGAACAATCCGCCCACCTGGGCCTCCCAGAGTGCTAGGATTACAGGTGTGAGCCACCACGCCTGGCCCCAAGGACACTTTAGAGGGGTAAGGAGCTGGATGGAGAGCAAACGGTAATCATCTATGAATATGTTGACTTTGTGTCTCCTTCTACGACCTGGCCCCTGTGGTTCCTGTGTCGCCATGAATGCCCATGAGTGTGTGACTGTGGCATGTGGTGTGTGCCTATATCAGCCTTTGTGTGTCAGGGCAGGGGCTCCTGTGGTGTGCATATGTATTGGGAGGGGGTGATGGTGAGAGCCTGGCTCCTTCTCCTTCCTCCTCCATCCCTGCTCCCATCTGGCCTTGATCAGCTGGTCCCTGGGGAGGGAGCCGCGGTTTCAGATACAGGAAAATGTTCCAGGAAGCGGCCACTGTGCTGGGCCCTGCTCTGGCTCCCCTAGCGGAAATTGTTTAAGGAGGGAGTGAGGAAGGGAGTGTTGAGATAGGATTAGGGGAGGAGTGGGTGGGTGTCTGCCCTCCTCTCCACAGGGTAAGGGTAGATAAATTGATGGGAACCTAGATGCTGCTACCTAAATTATTTAATGCAGAAAAATTGAGAGCCAGCTTCCCTTCCCTATCTGGTTCTCTTCTCAATGAAGTTTAGGGATTGGGATCTGGGTGGCTTCTGAGGGTCCCTCTTGTTGCCCTGCTATCTTGTGCACAAGCTGGGAACCAGGACACCTGGGTCTTGTATGAAAGTGGTGTGGCTTAGTGGGGGGAGGGAGCATAGGATTCAGCTCACTCTTTTCCCCACTGAGGGGGCTTTGAAGCTTGGATCCAGGACTGGGAGGGCTGCCTAATTGGGATAATGGAGGTTAATGGGGAGCCTGGAGGGGGTGGCCACGCTCCTAGATCAAAGAGGCCAGCTCTTCCCAACCACCGCAGCTGGAGGTCACAGCTGGAGGGGGAGGGGCAGGGGCTTCGGGCCAGCCAGCAGGGGGTGCTCTGGCCCTGGGAAGCCTGGTCTCTCCCATTTCTGGCACGTTCTTCGCTTGAACTGCTTCTACCTAGTGCTTCTGGGGAACTGAGGATACGAGAATGGGGGAGCCCTGAGATTCTGACTCCTCTTTGTGTGGGTGTTGGAGAAGAGAAAGGGCTTGGGAGACTGGCGGCCTGGGTCAACCGGATGTCAGCACCGTCGGGACCTTGGGCACTGCAGGGTCCAGAGGAGGACCTGAGATCCAGTCTCAAGGAAGCCTGGGCTGAGAAGGCAGGACTCCTCTCCTAGGTTCAGGCCGTTGAGAAAGGACTGGGCAGGGCAGCTGGGGGTGCTGGCTGGGGCGGAGGCGAAAGGGGCACCCGGAGCTCCCCCGCCGCCTCCCCCCTTCCCCCGGCTGGCGCTCCCTCTCGGGCTCTAATCGGCGCGGCGGCCACAGCGGGCAGAGTCAGCGCCGCCAGTCTCCGGGACGCGACTCCCAGCAATTGTGGTCGGGACCGCAGATATGCAGCTGCCTCCTGCCCGGGCGCCTGGCCCGGCCGGCCCCGCCCGCGCCCCGCCCCCAGGTCGGCCCGCCCCTGGCCCGCACAGGGACACTGAGGCACCGCATGCAGACGAGATCCCTGGCAGCCCTGAATACAGCCTAAGCCACCAGAGACCGCCCAGCGTACCCACACCTCACGACCTGTCCGGCTGACCCAGGGCACCTATCTCTGCAACAGCTGTAGCTGGGCGCCGAGACCCCCTATCCTGCCTTAGCTTTAACCTTGCACTTTGCCTCGAACCTCCACTCTGGAAACAGACTGCTTTGAAATCCAAAGGGGGGCGTCTGATTGAGGGTGCCTGGGGAGGAGGTAGTGGTGGTGGCGGCTGAGTCCCAGGGACTCGCATTAACTCAGGCAGTGGGAAAAGGGAGGATGGGGAAGGGTGGCCTAGGCAGCTGTGGAACTTACAGGGGGTTCCATGGTAGGGGAGATGGGAGACGAGGAGTGGAGGCAGAAATGGGTGAAAAAGGAGAATGGGAATAGTTCAGGAAGGATGGGGGGCGTCCTCCTGGTGGTCTGGGGTCTACGGGCCAGTTTGTCACTGCACTGGCCCTTCACTCTTGACCTGATCCAGTGACTGTCAAGGGCTATCTTCAGAACTGAACCAATACCTCCAAAATGCCTGTGTGTACTGTGTGCAAGTGCACACACAAACACACATCAAGGGACGTCATCTGTGGCTGCTCACCTCTCACATTCTATCAGGTGACAAGTCCTCTCTACACCACCTCCTAAATATCGTCCCTCTGTTTCCCTTCATTTACTTCTCATCCCCTCTGATGTGAACCACATCTTCCCACCTCCTCCCTGGACTGCTGCAACAGACTCCTTGCCTCGGATTATGCTTCCTCCAAACTGTGACAATACTAATAGGCACCATTTATGGAGCAACTACTAAGTGCCAGGCACTGTACTAAGAATTCCACACGTGTTATTTCTAATCCTTATAACAATCCTGGGAGGTTGTCGTATTATGTTTCCCCTTTCTACAGAAATCTTTGGCATCAGAGGTTAAATAGCCTGCTCAAGCTTGCATCATAGTAAATGGCTGATTTACCCAGAACTGCCTGGCTCTAAGCCCCTATTTAATTCTCTTTGCTGCAGCCAGACTCGTCTTTCTAATATACAAATATTCCCAGGTGTTGCCTTTAGGATCAAGTCCAGACCCCTTGCATAGCTGATTAGACCTTCTCCATCAACCTCTACCCTTTGTATTCCAGTCACACTCAATGTTCAGCATCTCTATTTTTTTATTTTATTTTTATTTTTGTTTTTTGAGACAGAGTCTCACTTTGTTGCCTGGGCTAGAGTGAGTGCCGTGGTGTCAGCCTAGCTCACAGCAACCTCAAACTCCTAGGCTCAAGGGATCCTCCTGCCTCAGCCTCCGAGTAGCTGGGACTACAGGCATGCCCCACCACGCCCGGCTAATTTTTTCTATATATATTAGTTGGCCAATTAATTTCTTTTCTATTTATAGTAGAGACAGGGTCTCGCTCTTGCTCAGGTTGGTCTCGAACTCCTGAGCTCAAGCAATCTGCCCACCTTGGCCTCCCCGAGTGCTAGGATTATAGCGTGAGCCACCCGCCTGGCCTTGTTCAGCATCTCTAAAGTGGTGTTAATCCAGCATACCTCTGGGCCTTTGCATATACTCTTTCCCCCTGCCTAAAACACTCTTCCTCTCTTCACCTGGCTAACTCCTATTCATCCTTCAGTTTCTTTAGCCATTTCTTCTTCCAGGAAGCTTTCCTTGATTCCCCCAACACTGGCTTAGATTCAATCTTTTGTCTCCTATAATATACAGAGTGCTTACAAGACATCTCCCACTCTTTTATGTGAGTCGCTTGTTAGTTTGTGAGGCCAAGGACTGGGTCTGTCTTGTTCATGGTTGCATGTCCAAGCCTAGCCCTCTGTGTTTGGCACAAAGTAGGCACTCTCTGAGCTTTTGTTGAATGAAAGAATGTTCTATAGGTTCATTCCATATCTCAAAAATCTGTCTCCCAAGAAGAATGGGAGCAGTTCAGAAAAAGTAGGAGAGGTATATATTTAGGATTTTGAAAGATCATTCCTTGGGTTGTTCAGCCCTATTTCTAGGGGTAGAATATGTGATCAGGACCCCATCACCCCAAGTTCTCCTTGTTAAAGAAACTTGTATACTTCCTGGATCAGATTCCAAAGTATCTTTTTACAAAAGGTCATTCTCTAGAGATGACCAGGGTCTTAATTCAATGTTGACCCATGTGAGAAACCCACGGAGGGCAGGTACCTTAGTCCAGGCTCAGACCTCAGTCTTCTTCCTTCCATTTTCCTCTTGGTCCCCTGCCATCCCACCCTCTGCCTTCTTCCTCCTTTCCTCCTCCTTCCATAGCATTTCTCTTTCTGATTCTGATCTGCCTCCCCTAGAACTGCTGTAGAGAAGAGGGGAGCCAGGGCTAGTACTAGGAGTCCTGCGTTGTAGCCCTGGTGCTAGAAGAGGGGATGGGGATGGGGAGACCTGGCAGAGAGGGAGTGAGGTTGAGGTATGCCTGTACCTATAAATGTGCATACATATTTGTTGGGGTGGGAAGCTCCTTTTCTGAGCTGTCCTGTTCGAAGGTTGCCAGCCACTTGAAAGCTTCCTTTCTTCCCTGACTACATCCACAGATTTGCCTCCTAGATTTGTGTCCTTTTCCCCAAGCACCCTAAGCCTAAGCTCAGAATGCTGGGTCAAGGCACTGAGCAGTCTCCAAATCCTGAGACCATGAGTAGGGTGTTCCCTCAACCCAAGAAGCCTGTTTCCCTCATCACCAACCCCATTGCTCTTGGAGGACCCTACCAGATTAGCAGTTGTCCCTCAGTGTCTCTTATCTGTATCCCTACCATCTGTTTGCCCATCTCTCCCTTTGTCTTACTGTTTCCCTCTCTCTGGGTGGCTTCTTCTTTCCTGTCCCCTCTATGTTTTTTGTCACTGGAGTATCCACAGGAGATGAGGGATGGGCCTGGGTGCATGGGGTGGGGGTGGGGGGTTGGGGGTAGTGGCCAGACCAGGGGCCCGGGACATGAGCGCAACTTTCCAAGCTTCTCTTCCAGGCCCCTGTGGTTGGGGAGCTCCACAGAGGGAAAGATGAGTCAGCAGCCTGCAGAGTAGTGGGGGCCTGGGTGGTGGTGGGGATGCCGGGGTTCCCCAGGGCCAGGGAGTTTGCTGGGGCCATCTGGGTTTGAACTCTGGTGGGAATGGGGAATAAATGATCAAAGGTACCCAGATATACACTGGAGGTTCCCACACTAGTAAGAGTTGGAGATAGAATTTATAGGACTGGCAGTGGTCCCCATATGACTCTTATCCCCAGATTCTTTTTTTTTTTTTTTTCTTTTTTTGATACAGAGTCTCACTTTGTTGCCTGGGCTAGAGTGCTGTGGCATCAGCTTAGCTCACAGCAACCTCAGACTCCTGGGCTCAAGTGATCCTACTGCCTCAGCCTCCCAAGTAACTGGGACTACAGGCATGTGCCACCATGCCGGGCTAATTTTTTCTTTTTTTTTTTTTTTTTTTTTTTTTTTGAGACAGAGTCTCGCTTTGTTGCCCAGGCTAGAGTGAGTGCCATGGCGTCTGCCTAGCTCACAGCAACCTCAATCTCCTGGGCTCAAGCAATCCTCCTGCCTCAGCCTCCCAAGTAGCTAGGACCACAGGCTTGCGCCACCATGTCCGGCTAATTTTTTCTATATATATTAGTTGGCCAATTAATTTCTTTCTATTTATAGTAGAGATGGGGTCTCGCTCTTGCTCAGGCTGGTTTCGAACTCCTGACCTCGAGCAATCTACCCGCCTCTGCCTCCCAGAGAGCTAGGATTACAGGCGTGAGCCACCGCACCTGGCCCTTTTTCTATGCATTTTTAGTTGGCCAATTAATTTCTTTCTATTTTTAGTGGAGATGGGGGTCTCGGTCTTGCTCAGGCTGGTTTTGAACTCCTGACCTTGAGCCATCCACCCGCCTCCACCTCCCAGAGTGCTAGGATTACAGGTGTGAGCCACCGCACCCAGCCTCTTATCCCCAGATTCTTGTAGGGAAAGGGGTTCCTAGGTGGCCTCTAGGAGACCTCAGGAATCTCCAGAGCTGTAAAATTGTGATGATAGTCCTGTGTGTATATATATAACATTTGCTGTAGATGTGTGCATCGATGTGAGTCTGTGTGAATCTATGTGGGGAGTATTGTAGGTCACTGTGAGTCTGTATGCAGGTATACATACTGGTGTGTGCCTTTTTATGATTGGGGGTTAGGGTGTCTTGGGGTTAGCATTATCTGTATAGTGTATGTATATATCAGTGTGTGTCAATGCGGGTGCCTGCATAGTACATATATGTGTATGAATTATGTTACCCAGCTTGTGTGCAAGTGTGTGTATCTGAATGTGTGTCACACATCAGGTATATATTAGAGTATGTGTCAGTCTCTGTATTTCAGGAGCTCTATTTGCTACTCACTGGTGATTCTCTATATGACAGTCAAACTTTCTATAACAGCAACAATGAAGGGTTAGGAGTCCTTTTGAACTAGGACGGTGAGATAGCCCAGCCTAGAAGGATGTGTAGAGGACAGTGTGTGGAAAGAGATATCCTCCCTCAGAAGTAGGGGGTAGAGATCTCCCATTCGCCCCAGTTTTCACTCTCCACTGACCTTTGCTAAAAGATCCAAAATCATTAGAGAGAACTGAGGCAGGTTCCAGATTTAACCCTGTCTGACCTAGAAAGCCCACCCTGATATTCCCAGAGGAAGGAGGGAAGGGAGTGGTCCCTGTGGTTCAGCTCAATCCTGGCATTGAGAGATCAGAAAGGCACCATCCCACCCCTTCCTTCAGGGGCATCCATCCTTAGGAGCTCAGCGTCTGGGTGGCCATGGGTGGAGGCTGAGGGGCCCCCAGGGTGGTGGGGGGTGGTGGATAGAAACCAGATGCCTAGGGGGTTTATACTGGAAGGACCAGAGCCGCAGCCTCTACCCGCCCCTGCCACATGGCGCCTCTGCCTGGGCTGCCCCACCCCCTCGGAGGCTGGGCTAACGGAGGCCTGGGAGGGTGGAGGTAGGTCCTTGGTCAGGATTCCAGTTGCTGCCCCCTGCCCATGAGGGCACTGGGAAGGCGGTGGGAGCTGGACCTGGGAATCCCAGGGTCTCAGCTGGGCTGCAGGACTATCTTTAAAAAGGGTGGGGAAGAAGGCAGAACCCAGGGTCCTGAGGGCAGCCCCTCTGCCTGTTTCTGCCACAGACCTCTGGTGGGGGGGGTGCTCTGTGTCCAGGGGCTATCCTCCTGGGGCTGATATCTGGGGAATTGGGGGGCTGGCTCACAAAACTTTTTAGGATGCTGTTCCTCCTTTTTACTTCCCTAGGACTCTTTGGACCTGAATATTTCTGCCCCTTTCCAGGTAGGATTAGGAATTAAAGCCCATAGGGGAGTAGAGAAGGTTCATCCTTCTCAACTCCTCACCTCAACCCTATCCTTCCTTTCATTTTTTCATCCTTCTTATTTTTTTATTTTTTTATTTTTTGAGACAGAGTTTCACTTTGTTGCCCAGGCTAGAGTGAGTGCCGTGGCGTCAGCCTAGCTCACAGCAACCTCAAACTCCTGGGCTCAAGCAATCCTTCTGCCTCAGCCTCCTGAGTAGCTGGGACTACAGGCATGCGCCACCACGCCCGGCTAATTTTTATATATATATATTAGTTGGCCAATTACTTTCTTTCTATTTATAGTAGAGACGGGGTCTTGCTCTTGCTCAGGCTGGTTTCGAACTCCTGACCTCGAGCAATCCGCCCGCCTCGGCCTCCCAGAGTGCTAGGATTACAGGCGTGAGCCACCACGCCCGGCCCATCCTTCTTATTTTTTCTTTTAGGTCAATTTTCCCTTTCTTCCCCAGTTTAGTTGGAGCCCCAACCCCCTCCTCACCTGCTTGTTCCTAGAGTCTAGACTTTTCTCCTCTGCCTCAGTTTCCTGCCTGATCTAACTAATCTTTGGCTTTTCTGTTGGGCAATATAGAAATTTTTGTAAAGCCTCCCCTCCTTCCTCGCAGCTTCTGAGGTGGGGGCCTCAGAAATCCATGTGGCACCTGAGGCTCAGACTCCTCCGCACCAGGGGGAGACTACGAGGTCACAGGGACACCCCACCACGGGCACTTCCTCTTGGGCAGACGGGTGGGGTGGCCCGTGTAATCATCGGACACAATTATGTGCTATTTATACTCCATCCCCGCCCCCCACCTGCCTGGCCGCTTACCCCTGCAGACCTGGCCAAGCCTCAGGCTATTTTCCCTGTCCTTGGGAGCCATTGTCTCCTCATCTTTGTTCCTCTGGGCCAGTTTCCTTACTTTTTCAATTTTTTCCTGCTCTCTTGGTTTTTTTTTAAGGCCACACCTCTGGTCTTGTGTTTTCTTCTTCCCTGTCTCTTTTTTAAATCCATAAAGTCTCTTCTGATTCTCTTGTGCTGTTCCATCTGCTCTGTGCATCTCCTGGTCATTCTGTGTTTCTTCTTTTGCTTCTTTCCCTTTGTCTACCAGCCACTTGGTTCCCTGATCCATTCCCCAAAAGTTGGGCTCACAGGATTCCTTGGGGGAAATCAAATCATGGGGCTGGAATATGGAACTCCTGGGTCCTACCTTACCATTTGCTCCTGCCTGCTGGTTAAACTGCTGTGTAATCCTCCCTGGACCTCCACTTGCCCTGCCAGCCCCAATCTTTTCACTGGAGAGCTGGGAGAGCAAACGGAGCAAGGAAGTGGGCACTCAGAAAGAAAAAGTGAGGGGACTGTGTTGGGGAGTCAGGGGAGTGGAAAGGACAGGACTTTATTCCTCTGATGGGCAGAGCTGGGAGGGGAGAGGTAGGTGCTAGGGAATAACTTGCAAAAGAACCCCGGAAGACTGGGCCCCTCTGTGGACCACTTGGTGGCCCAGTCCTTTCTCTCCCATCAGCTTACCCTGGGGCCCAGGTTTCAGTTAATAGACTTTTTGGGCTTCCCTCTCTGAACCTGGTTGACATTCCTTCTCTTCTTTCCCATTGTGATGGGAAGTCAAGGTTGGGAAGTCCTTATTCAGCTCTAACTTCAATTCTTTCTGCTACAGAGGGAATTGATTCATGGCAAAGAGAAAGGAAACCAGGAGCTCCCAGAAAAGTATGATCACTCATGAGAAGAACTATCTGTCAAAGGATGGAGATGAATCTCATGGCCAAGAGGGGCCATGGGATGATAACTGGCAAGGAATGATGCAAGCTAGGGCATTTGTTTTTTGGGGGGGTTAATCCAAAGGGGCTAGGTGTAGGCATGGATGAGTTAACCCATTCAGGAAGTTGACCCTTCAACCCCTACCCTCACTCCTACCTACCTTAAATTTTCTGATCATTGGAAGATCTGTGTTCTGCCCCACAAAGTGAGGTGGACTAGGTATCATTTCCAAGCAGTGAAACTGAGGCATTGGGAGGAAGACTGAGGGACCCTCAATTCTATGTCAAACCCTCCCCTACTCCTCACCCCTTCCTACAGGCCTTTCTCTGAAACCTACCTCAGTGACTCTAAAAGTTTAGGCAGCAGAAGCCTCTATCCCAGAGCACACCCTCCCTCTCTCTCCACACAACACACACACACACACACACACACACACACACACACACACACTGCTCTCCCGATCTAGAAGTGGGTGGGTGGTTGGAGAAGCAAGCATCTCCATGGTCAGCTGGGGGTGTGTGTGTAGTGTGTGTGCTGCCAGTGTATTACTGTGTTCATTTGTGTGTGTTTGTCTGTGTTCATTCATGACAGTGGCTGCACCCGTGTGAGTAGTACTGTGTGTGCGTGTGTGCATGCATCATCCCTGTATTTGTCCATGAGTGTGTATGTCAGTGTGTTCCAGTCTCTCTGTGTGAGTGTCGTCCCCAGCCCCCCATCCCCCCCCTGGATCTCTAATTAGTGGTTTGGGGTTTGTTCCTTTTCCCTCCTGTTCCTTCCCTCAGCAGCGGCGGGCGGCAGCAGCCTCAGCAGCAGCAGTGGCAGAAGCAGCAGCGCCTGAGCAGCAGCGAGGATTCTGGAGTCAGAGTAGGACTGTAGGATCAGAGCCTGAGTGGCAAGAGGAGCAGAGCTGGCCTGGGAGAGGAGTGGATCCCTCCCAGCACCCTCAGGCCACCCGTTGCCTGCACTCTCCCTGCCAGACCTCCAGAGAGGAGAGACCCAGGACAGCCAGCCCCAGGTTCCCCCAGGTACATAATACTGGCGAGCTCTGGGAGGGGTGCCCACAAATGCCTATGGGATTGCTGTGGGTGTGTAGGACACCTGGGTCCACCATCCCTTTAACCTTTCCCCTCAGCAGCTCCCAAGGAAGCCCTGACAACTTGCCCATGTTCCTATCCCCCATTCCTGCTTCCCATCCCTTCCCTGGGCGCCCCTTTTTCTCCTCTCCCTCCCAGATCCCTTCTTTGGGAAGCTTAGCAAATGGAGCAGGAAATTTGGACCCTCTGCCTCCCTCTCTCGCCCTCCTCATTGGATCCGGAGCCTTCTCCGCTGGGAAAGCTGTAATTAGAGGGTGGATCCCTACAGACAGAGAGCAGCCCCCCCACCCCCCACCCCCCAGTCCCTTCTAACTTTAGATCTCTTCTCTCCCATTCTCCCATTCTCCCTCCCTCTCCCCTCTCCCTTTCTCTCCGGCTCGGCTCTCTCCATCTGCCTGGCTCCTTGGGACCCGTTCCCCAGCCTCAGGATGGCGTCCTCCCTGCTCGAGGTAACAGCCCCCTCTTCTCCCCAGGAAACCAGCTACAATCTTCATGATCCTAATCCCTATCCCCCCAACTCACATAGACAGTAGCTGTGGTGCTTGTCACTTCCAGGGGTCCTTCTGATGAAGAGAGAAGAGTGGGGGTCTGAGAAGTAGAGGCAGAGGGCAGGAGCAAAGGGAGGAGAGAATAGGGCAGGGATCAGAGGGCAGGGCAAGAATGGGGAGAAGGGACTAGGTCACAAGGAGGCTGGACCCCAGGGGTCAACTAAGCACACTGACTGTGAGGAGTGGAAAGGGATGGAGAAAGGAGGAGGGGGAGTGGGGGAGAGGGCTGAGAAGCAGATAAAGTGGCAGCAGAGACAGAGGCAGAGAGGATTGGCCACATGGGCATGGAGTAGCAATTGGGTACGGTTCTTTGGGGGTCCTGTCTCTCTCCTGGGACTCCTAGCCTCAGCAGGCTCTTGTCTGGTTTGTGTGTGTAGGAGATGAGGTAGGCTACAGAGAAAGGAGGAGGGCATGTGCATGTGGTGGGGCTGACCAGGGGAACCGAGCCCAGGCCTGAGAGGGAACCAAAGAGGAGGGACAGGGTCTGAGGCCGCCTGCCCAGCTCACAAATATTTAGCTTTCAGCCAAAGACAAACTCAGCTCTATTTTGGGAGTGGGAGGCTCCAGGGCGGACTGGGCCACTTCCCCTCCAGGCCTGGACCCCAGTATCCCTTGCCTCTGGTGCTGGGGATGAAGGGAACTAGGGTACCATGGGGGGCAGGATTTGGGGTCTGGAGAAATCGCTGACTCTACCAGAGTTTCTGGGGGACCCACGACACAGAGTTGGAAAAGGAGGACTCATAGGCACACAGAGCCTGAGTTCTCCCTGCTTCTGGGACTCTGTTTCTCTGTTACCATCTCTGTCCTGCTTTCTGTGTCTCTCCACAGGAATTTGGGGTCAGAGAGCCCTCCCTAAAGATCAACCCTTTTCAGTAGCCTTGACTCTTCCCTATTCTTGGGTTCCCCAAAAGCCTGTACCTCTGTTCATGGTCCCGGGGTGATGGGTCAAACAGAAAGCCAACTCATTAAACCTGTAGGAGAGGTGTGTGTGAGACAGAGCAGGCGTCTTCTAACACTTGTGTTCATTGGCCTACGAGTGTTAGGGTGCAGTCGAGCATGCCTGCGAGCAGCCGGCTTTGTGAGAGCACAGGTGTGTGTGTGTGTGTGTGTGTGTGTGTGTGTGTGTGTGTGTGTTTGTGTGTGTGTGTGCTGAGCCATCTAGAGCTGTGAGTCCAAGTGAGGAATACTGTATGAGTAGGGTCCTCAGGTAATCAGTCTGGCTGAGTTTAAGGGGATGGCATGCAAACCAATGGGATGGACTCCATGCCTCTTGTCACACTCTTTATCCAGCCAGGGGTCCCCAGGTGTTCCACTCTACCTCCCCACTGTAGTGGGGGCAGACTGTCATCCTGTCATCTCCCCTAGGAGACTATTTTGAGCCATCATTGGAACACTGTGGTCTTGAGGAAGCTGGAGGAACAAGATGCATGGAAATCCCGGGTCCACCCAGGGCAGGGGCAGTGTCAGTGGGTGTGGGCACTCTGCCAGCATTGCCAGCGTGGCGCTGGTGCCTGGGGAGGGGCTGGCCCAGAGGCCTCCTGGAAAAACATGAGATTGGGGTAGCACATGACAAGAGGAGTGTGTCATAGAAGTGAGGCTTTCACGGCCCCCTCACTCCCTGTGAGCTGGAGATGCCCTCAACACAAAGTCACTCCAGTTCCTCCAGTCCCTCCATCTCTTTACCTAGTTTTGGGGTACCTGGGCCCTCAACCTCCTCCCCACCTCCCCAGGAAACCCTCTGCCTGGTATGGTTTGGTCCTCTAGAAGTGGGAGGAACTTGGGGTTCAGAGAGGGAAGCTGCTGCTGTTTGAGGGGAGCTTCACCTGGGCCACGTGAGGTGCAGGGGGACAGGCAGGAGGGAGCAATGGTGAGGATTAGATGGGAATGGAGTAGTGCGAAGCTGGGAGAACTAAGAGATAGGAGAAGGCTGGGAAAGTTGAGAACTGGAAACTGGGCCCTTGGTTCCTCAGAACATAAGGCCAGTGAGCCCTCAGATGCAGTGAGCATCTCACTGGGAGGTCTGGCTAGGCATTGCCCTGCTCCCTGGAAAGGGGATTCCCTTCCCCTGCTCTCCATCCGGGTGGGAGAGCCAGGTCAGCTCCTATATTGTTCTTTCTCCAAAGCCTCCAATTTAATACTTTAAGCCTGTGTCTTTTCTCACTTTTTTTTTTTTTTTTAAGGTAGAGGTGGTGGTGGGAGGGGAAACAACTGGAAGGTGGGACTCATGGGAAGGTAATAATACATTTGGTCAGGGATGCAGGCACATACTTAGAACCCCTAACCAGGGCCCGCTCTCCCAGGTCTCAGGAGAGGGCAATCAACAAGAGAAGGAAACTGAGGCTGTGTTGAAACTTAGATGTGTGGTGTGCCCAGCTCTTGGCCTCCAGAATGGTCTGAGTTGGTCTGGTGCCTGGCTTCTCCTTCCCTGCTCTCAGGGGCCCTGTGGGCCTCCACTCCCCAGGGCTGGGGTCTCCTTTTGGCCTGGGGCTGGCTGCCTTCTTTCACCCCTCCTTTCCTCCCCACAGCTGGGTGGGGTCCCTGGGCTTGGCTGAGGCCCCTGTGGCCACAGTGTGAGGGCCGGGCGGGGGACGGCGTCGGCGTTTTTAAAAATAAACCGACCGCAGGGAAACCATCGGAGCCGGCTGGGCAGAAGGAGAGGGGGCGGTCAGGGGGGAGGAGAAGGGAGGAGTGGCCTGGTCTGGGGGTTTTCTGGGGCCCAGCACCACCACGGTGGTTTTCTCTTAGGTAGGAAGTCTGCCTTCTTCCTCCTCCTCTCCCTTCCCCCCTTTCCTCTGTTTTCCTTTGCTCTCCTAGCCCGATCTCTTTTCCATCACCTCTCTTTTGTTTATTCTGCTTTCCTTTCTCTCCCTCCCTTTTGTCTTTTCACCTTTCTGCTCTTTGGGGTCCCTGCCCATTTCTGCCTCTTAATGTCAGTTTTCCCTCTCTGGTCCTCCTTTCCTGGTTCCTATGCGGCTTTCATGTCAGTTCCTCATGCCACGCAGGTCCTTTGTGCCCCATGTCTCTGGGCGTCTGCCTCTCTCCTTCGAACTCCATGTTTCTACCTCTCCTTTCTGCCCCATCAGCTATCCTGCCCTAGCCCACCCTCTGCTTGGAAGATCAAGGCTCCAGAGAAACCCTGACTAGGAGGAAGCCTGGGTGTTTACTGTGGCCAGTTTGGAGAAAGCTTTTAGTGGCTCCAATTTTGGGAGCCTATGGGTCAATAGAACCTTAGAGAGAGGTAAGGGCAGGAGGAGCAGCAGATTTGCACTTGGGGTGCAGTGCAGGAGTGGCGACTGCACACACTCTTTGCTGCAACCTTAAGGCCCCAGACCTACCTCTAGAATTGGTATCACACACACACACCATGTGCTGGGAGCTACCAGGCAGGTCTGAGAACCCTGGATTCTTGGGTTGTTTTTCCAGCTTTACTGGAAAGACAGCAGGCATATCAGCTTTTGAAGACCCCAAGTCAGGGAACTAGACAGGGTCAGCTTTTTTTTTTTTTTGAGACAGAGTCTCACTCTGTTGCCCGGGGCTAGAGTGCCATGGTGTCAGCCTAGCTCACAGCAAGCTCAAATTCCTGGGCTCAAGCAATCCTTCTGCCTTAGCCTTCCAAATAGCTGGGACTACAGGCATGTGCCACCATGCCCTGCTAATTATTTTCTATATATTTTTAGTTGGCCAATTAATTGCTTTCTATTTTTAGTAGAGACCGGGTCTTGAACTCCTGACCTTGAGCGATCTGGCTGCCTGGGCCTCCCAGAGTGCTAGGATTACAGTCATGAGCCACTGAGCCCAGCCCAGGGTCAGCTTTTGAGGGCATCTTTTTTTGGTGGGATTCTCAGTTATGAATGCATGTCAATGCCAGCCAAGGATGCTGGAGGGCAGCTTTACTTTGGAGGTCCTGAGCCTGACCCAGGGAGGGATATACCATGAGTTCCTGAGAAGTGGAGATCTTGAGGGTGGTTGGACTGGCAGCAGCAGCATGGTGGGCATTAAGGAGACACCGTTGCATTTCTAAAAGACCCCCATGCCCTACATCCCTATGTCTTCCTCCACTCACTGTGCTAGAAGAGTGAAGAGAGACCAGCTATGTGGCTACATGGTGGGGACACTAAGGCATGGAGGGGTGTGGCTGTAGCCAGTATCTTAGCGACCCTAATTCCCTGCCTTGGAGGGGCATGAGGACTTTGGGCTCTTCCAGCCCTCCCAAAGGGGTACGGGTTGGCACCACAAAGCAGGAGGTGCCCACTGCCCGCTTGAAAGACATTCTTGCCTCAGCCACAGTTCTGGCTTGGCGGCAGCCCTGTTCCCTCTCAATGTCCCAGTGTCTCCACGTTGCTTCCTCTTGCTCCCCAGTCCCAGAATCCCTGCCAAGTGATTCCTCACCAGGGATGTGAGGACCTCAGGGAGACCAGGCCACTGCCTTAGTCAGGAGCTGAAGCAAAGACAGGAAGCAGAACATGGGGTAAAGCCAGGAAAATCTGGAATGGGGGCAAATACTGTCCCTAGTACTTTGCCTTCTCCCTGTGCTGCTCTTTGAGCCTCATATTTCCTCTCCAAGTCCCTGACCATGGCCTCTGTTTGCTCCAAACCCACTTCCAGGGGTCAGGATCCCTAATTCTCAACTCACCCCACTGCTGCCTCTGTTTCTAGCTCTTCAGCAATTTAAAAAGAGCCGCATGTTCCTTGGAGGCCCTTTGCACACCCTGAGGAACTCCACAATGAGTTGGAGTATTAGGCTACAGTCCTGGGCCTCTGCTCCCCTTCCATGATTCCACTGTAGCTCTGCCCTGACGCTCAGTCCCCACTGGCCCACCTCTTTTACCTCTAATTCCCCATCCTCTTCAACTCTTCCCTGACCACTCTGTTCTGTTCTTGATGTTTCTAGGTCTCAGTCCTAGAATTTTGCCTTTTGTTCTGCACCTCTCCTCCTCCCTCCCTAAGCAGTGCTTCCCCTCTCTCCACAGGAGGAAGTCCACTATGGCTCCAGCCCCCTGGCCATGCTGACAGCAGCGTGCAGCAAATTCGGTGGCTCTAGCCCTCTTCGGGACTCAGCAACATTGGGCAAAGCAGGCACAAAGAAGCCATACTCTGTGGGCAGTGACCTTTCAGCCCCCAAAACCATGGGGGATGCCTACCCAGTCCCCTTTTCAAGCACCAATGGCCTTCTCTCACCTGCAGGCAGTCCTCCAGCACCCACCTCAGGCTATGCCAATGACTATCCTCCTTTTTCCCACTCATTCCCTGGACCCACGGGCACCCAGGACCCTGGGCTACTAGTGCCCAAGGGGCACAGCTCTTCTGACTGCCTGCCCAGTGTCTATACTTCTCTGGACATGGCACACCCCTACGGCTCCTGGTACAAGGCGGGCATCCATGCAGGCATTTCACCAGGCCCAGGCAATGCTCCTACTCCTTGGTGGGACATGCACCCTGGAGGCAACTGGCTAGGTGGTGGGCAGGGCCAGGGTGATGGGCTGCAAGGAACACTGCCCACAGGCCCTGCTCAGCCTCCGCTGAACCCCCAGCTGCCCACCTACCCATCCGACTTTGCTCCCCTTAATCCAGCCCCTTATCCCGCTCCCCACCTCCTGCAACCAGGGCCCCAGCATGTTCTGCCCCAAGATGTCTATAAACCCAAAGCAGTGGGCAATAGTGGGCAGCTGGAGGGGAGTGGTGGAGCCAAACCCACACGGGGCACAGGCACTGGGGGCAGTGGTGGATATGGGGGCAGTGGGGCAGGGCGCTCCTCCTGCGACTGCCCCAATTGCCAGGAGCTGGAGCGACTGGGGGCAGCAGCGGCTGGGCTGCGGAAGAAGCCCATCCACAGCTGCCACATCCCTGGTTGCGGCAAGGTGTACGGCAAGGCCTCACACTTGAAGGCCCACTTGCGATGGCACACTGGCGAGAGGCCCTTCGTCTGCAACTGGCTCTTCTGCGGCAAGAGGTTCACTCGTTCTGACGAGCTGGAGCGCCATGTGCGCACTCACACCCGAGAGAAGAAGTTCACCTGCCTTCTCTGCTCCAAGCGCTTTACCCGGAGCGACCACCTGAGCAAACACCAGCGCACCCACGGAGAGCCAGGCCCTGGACCCCCACCCAGTGGCCCCAAGGAGCTGGGGGAGGGCCGCAGCACGGGGGAAGAGGAGGCCAGTCAGACGCCCCATCCTTCAGCCTCACCAGCACCCCCAGAGAAAGCCCCTGGAGGCAGCCCTGAGCAGAGCAACCTGCTGGAGATTTGAGCTGGGTGGAGGGTCTCCAGCCCATGGCTGCCTTGCTATCCTCTTTTGGCTCTACGGACCACTGCTTGCTCCTCACTCCCTCTCCTCATGCATGCTGTCCTTTGGGGTGCTCCCCATCTCTCCCCTGGCCATTCTGGGTCTGGGTATCTCTTTGTATGCCTCCTCAGCTCACCTTTTCCCTTCACCATGGGCTTGGCTATCTGCAAACTCATCTTAGGCCCTCAACCGGTCCTGATTCCTGTACTCTGGCTTCCTAAGCTCTTTCCTGGCCCCTGCTTACAGCTTGTCTCTGCCTGGCTTTTGCCACACCAACTTGCCTTCCTTCCATTTGGGTTCCCAACACTATTTCTACATCTCACTATCTCCTTGATTGTCATATGCCCTTTTTCCTTCCCAAGCTTATTTACTGCTATCCATCAGCTTCCAGGCTCCAGTCTTCCCAGCTCTTATTCTACTGCTTTCCATTCTCCAAAGCTTTTTTCCTTTATACAAACACAGTGATGATGATGATGATAATTTATTGCCCCCTGGTGGCCTCTTCATTAGAGACCAGAGTTAGGGGGGGATTGGGGTTAATGACCTGGCCAGGAGCAGGGTGCCAAGAGGGGGGCAGACCAGTGGGGATCTGATCCCAAAGATGGGGTGACCCCAGGGTCAGGGAGGCTGCCCCCAGGCCTGTATATTTAACCCCTATGTACCAGGAGTAATGAATAGTAATAATAATAATTCTATTTATCTAAGTTATGATGACGGGTCAGTTAGAGTGAGCTGGGGAGGGAAGGGGATCCAATTCTGCTAAGGAAATTCTAGCCTAACGCATCTCTGTACACACAAAGTATTAGTGGAGATCTTGTTAATAGACTTTCTATTATCGGGGTCTCAGTTAACGTGTTTCTCTTTTAATAGAGTTTCTACAAATTCGGTTAGTTAACTAGATCTCTGTTAAAGAGTTGATGGGGTATCTCTCAATTAGGGGATCCCTAATATACCCAGCCCAAGCCAGAAGCTGTGAAACCTCAAGTCCTATGGAGGGGAGAAGGACTGGAATGCACACCACCTCCCTTGACCCCAGAGCAGGTTCTTCCACTGCCCCTTCCCCCAGACACCATGACCCCATCAGGCTAATCCCCTGTTGCCATGGTTATGGAGAGTTTACAGCTGCCATCTTAGACATGCTCTTTGGAGAAGCCCACCTAACAGGAGGACACTGGTTTGGAGGTGCCCCTCCTGAAGAATGGGTCTGGAAGACTTTCTCTGGGATCAGATTCAAATAAATCAAGTATTTATTGAGTGCCTACTCTGTGCAAGGCACTGTACTAGGCCTGGTGCCTAGAAGCCATGAGAAAGAAGAATTTATAGAGCTAGGAGGACACCCCACGCTGATTTGGAGGTGCATCCATAGGCCCCTAACCTGGGACTTCCGATGCTCCCAACTCCACCTTCAGTGACTTCTAAAGCCGCTTAGTGCCTTTAAATGCCTTTCCTGTGACTTTGGATCCTCCTTTTCTATCTGTCCCCCCTGCTCCCTCAAGGCCCCAAGTTAAAGGGTTAAAGCCGCTGGAGCTTGGGGAGAGGGTAATGTTGTGGAAGGGAAGGAATCATGCCCTTGTGGAGTCTTTTTTTTTAATTTAATAAATACAATTTTGATTTGAAAATTTGTTCTGGTGAGAAAAGGGGAAGAGGAACGGTGAAGGGTGGGCCACAGGATTTTCCCTTAGCAAACTGAAGACTCTCCACGGACGAATATTCTATTTGCACGTTTGCATATTATGCTCACGGTAAAATACTGTGTTGGCCATGCTTTCCCGTGGCCAAGCCCTCAGGCGGAGTTCAGTTTTGGACCGTACAGTGCTTTCTCTAGAGCTCGGAAGACTCAGTGGTTTATCCCCTGGCCCCTTCTCAGACTTTGCACCAACCAGTATTGGGCAGGGCAGGGACCCGGCCAGAGCACAGGCACCGCGGTTGCAGAGCCGACTACTGCGGTGACCCCAGCCGGGCCGTGCTGCTGCTCCCGGCGGGCGGACCCCGCCTGGCACGTAACCCGCCCCCTCCGCGGGCCTGCAATCAGTCGTGCCCGCCACGGAGTTAGTGTAGGAACAAAAGCCACTCTGTGGTGGCCTTCCCCCAAGCCATAATAGGGCTTTGTGCGGCCCCCGCCCCCCCAGGGCTCCCCTGCTGGGCTAAGGGGGCGCACGAGCCGCACCGCCAGGCCTGGGCCCGAATCCTGGCTGAGCTCTACGTCGGACGGGACACCTCGCCGGGTTGGAAGAGGCGCTGGAGGCACTGGAACGGGTGGGAGGGGATCCCGGGCGGCAAGCAGGCCGGACTCGGGTTATGAGCCCCCTCCTCAGAGCCGCTGCTCCAGCCCCCGCCCAGGTGCGAAATATCCTGCCCTCTGGCTGGGCGCGCTGCTTCAAAGGCGCTTTGAAGAAACCCGAGTTCCCAGGACTTCTTTAGTGGGCTGGGGGCTGTGGCGGAAGAAAGACAGGGGAGGAGGCTGGGGCGGATGAGGGGCATGTAGGGGGTGGCCTGGAGCTGCTCAGAGCGAGGAGGCGGCCGGGAGTGGACCCCCAGGATCTCGCCCCACCCCGCTAGGAGGCTGCTCCGGACCCCCCAGGGTCTGGCCCTCTAGCCTCCGGGTCTCCGCCTGTCCGGTGCCAGCTCCCGCCCGCCGCAGCCTCCTCGCGGTCCTCCCCTCCCCAGCCCCTCGGCCTCTTTCATCTTCTCTAGACTCCGCTTGGGGTTTTGCTGGTTTCTGGGAGATAAAAACCGCCTCAAATAGCGGCGGCGCGCTGCCAGGACAAACAGGGTCGGGCAGGCCATGTGCGCCTGGTTACCGGCCCCGGGCCGGGGCGCCGGGCTTCTGCAGGCCCTGGAAGGGGCGGCGGGCCGAGCTCCAGGCACCTAGGCTCCGGCGATGACTCCCAATGCGGTAGCGGGAGGGCGGGGTGCTTTTAGAAGTCTGAGGCCGCAGCCTGCGAGCTGCCCGGGTTCCCGCCCAGGTCGCAGGGAGCCACCCTGCGAAGACTGCCCGCTCAGTGTTCTGGGAGCCCACTGTGCGGCAGGTCACAGTCGCTGTGTGTCCAGGCTCCCTGGTGAAGTTGCTGGGGAAGCCCGTGAGGCCTGGACTTGGGCCTCCCTAGACCCTCCCTAGACCCCGCAAGTTGTGAAAACCATTCAACAAACGTTAACTAAGCAGTATGGGGGAGAGGGGCAGTACTGGTGGCAAGGCCAGGGCGGGGGCAAGGGGCAGAATAGCACTGTTCCTTCTCTCCAGTTCATATTACAGGGTAAGAGGCAAGCACCTACCCTATAATTGTAACATAACCTGTTGGTAAAAATCGAGGCTTCATCAAAGGGTGGTGGAAGTTGCAGGCAGGAGTGATTTCTTAGAGGTTATAAGGGGCTGGCTATTGTTGTGACCAAAATTCAAAAACACTTTGACATTGGGTTCTCAGTGCTGTCCACTAATCTGTCAGTCACTGCCTCCCTCTTCTTTAAACCTGCCTGAATCCTTTACTCAGGGAGACCTTTCTCAGCCAGGTGCCCCAAACTATCCCCAGTTCAGACTTTATGCTCTTTAAGCTTGCTGCAACTTCCCAGGTGACAGTGAACTAATCTAGCAAATTAAATTAGGCTATGAGAAAAGGTTAGTTGTAGAGCCTTGCTACTTAAAATGTGATCTGTGCAGTATCGACTGGTGGGGTTCTTTGGAAATATGGCCTCTGAGTTCCACCCCAGAATCTTCATGTTTAACAAGATCTTCAGGTGATTCCTATGTCCCTGAACATTTGAGAAGTACTAGATGGAGTAGATTTACCTACCTTCTTAGGTGAGGGGCTTTTTTCAGACTTTCTGGAGCCTTTTGTTTTCTGACCTGGGAATAACTATTGGGGGGAACTTTTCAGGTAAAAAGGAGAGGGACAGACACAGGATCCAAGAATGCTAGAACTAGAATGCCCCCTGGATTCTTTTTTTCTTTTATTATTTAATTTTTTTTTTTTTTTTGAGACAGTCTCACTTGTTGCCCAGGCTAGAGTGAGTGCCGAGGCGTCAGCTTAGCTCACAGCAACCTCAAACTCCTGGGCTCAAGCGATCCTCCTGCCTCAGCCTCCCGAGTAGCTGGGACTACAGGCATGCGCCACCATGCCTGGCTAATTTTTTCTATATATATTAGTTGGCCAATTAATTTCTTTCTATTTATAGTAGAGACGGGGTCTCGCTCTTGCTCAGGCTGGTTTCGAACTCCTGACCTTGAGCAATCCGCCTGCCTCGGCCTCCCAAGAGCTAGGATTACAGGCGTGAGCCACCGCGCCCAGCCTCACTTTTATTCCTAAATCAGAATGACTGGTGTGAGTATATCTAGGTCCAACCTCTCTGGGCCTCACTTTCCCCACGGTGATATAACAGTACCCAGCTCATGAGGTTGTTGAAAAGATTACATAAGCGCTTACTGTAAGAAGAGCTCAGGAAACGTTACTGCTTTCCAACTGTCCCCACCTCCCCTTCCAGGACACTTAACCCTGTAGGCCCAGGATCCCTGCGGGCGCAGTCCTGTCCCTCCTGAGGTCTCCTCTCTGCCTTTTCTACTCCCGGAGGTTTTTCCTCAGCTTTCCAGCCAGCTGCCTGTGACACAGTCTGTATTTTCCTTTGGACGATTCACAGGCCTAGGAGAGTTTAATTAGGTACTTCCCTGAATGTGGCTTATTTTGGCCTTTCCGAGAGCTGAGAGAGTGAGTGGGAAAAGGTGTTGGGGAATTCGGAGCCGGGAAAAGCCGTAGTCTCACAGAAAAAACAAAACAAAACAAAACAAAACAAAACACACACAACCCCCTCCGGTCAGCCCTTAACCAAAAGTTGGTCCAGCAGACGTGTCTGCGCTGTTCCACCTCCGACCGCCAGGTGGCGTGCGAGGAAGCTCCGGAAGTCTGTCCCGGGACTCCGTACGCAGCCTTCTTCCTCGTTTTTCTTTACTTCACTTCCGTTCAGCTTCGCGTCGCTGTTTGTCCCGTGCGGCTACCCGTCCGCATACGAATGTAGCCCGGGAACTAAGAGTCGCAGTGGGATCTGTGCTGTCACCGGCCAGGAGTTTGCTGACTCTAGACGTCCTCTGGACCGGCAAAATGTGCTCCCTGGCGTTGTTCCCACCGCCACCACCTAGGGGTCAAGTCACCCTATATGAGCACAATAACGAGCTGGTGACGGGCAACAGCTATGAGAGCCCGCCTCCTGACTTCCGGGGCCAGGTGGAGGGGCCGAGGAGGGAGGGAGACCTGCAGGCACGGGGGAGGGGTCAGGGAGAACTGGGGAAAGGAGGCTGCAGGGGTGGGGCGGGTTGCCAAGTCTGTCGGACTGGAACCTGCATGTCCGGGGCAGGAGAATAGCAGGGCTGGAACCTATATTCGGGCTGGAATTGGAGTATAAGGGATGCTGAGGAGTTCTCGGGCGGGCCTAGAGGATGGAGAGAATGGAGGGCAAATCCAGGGAGTGTGAGGCTCCAGGAGAACTATTAAAAACTTGCGGACAGTGTCGGAGAACTGGGAAGGCACAATTTGGAACCTTTTTTCGTGGTTTTCCTGGGAAGGAAAAGGAAGCAAATTGAGCATTTGCTGTGTAAGGAGACTCTGAGTCGGGTGCTTTCTAAAAATGTTTTACTCTTTATTAATGACAGCAACCCTATGAAATATTGTTCTGGTTTTACAGATAAGGGAGCTAAGACTCGTTTCCCGTACTCACAAGTGCTATTTTGTGGAAAAAGGAAACAGGCCTCTGGAGTCTCTTATACTTAGCCCAGTTATGGGTTGGAGATGGCAGGAGTTCAGTAAGGATCTGGGGAAGAGACTGACTCACTATCACACCCTTCACATCTTTGTTGTAGTGGATCAATCTTCCTGTCCTACACCTGGCCAAGGATCCTCTAAAGACCCCTGGGAGGCTGGACCATGGCACAAGGACTGCCTTCATCCATCACCGGGAGCAAGTGTGGAAGAGGTGCATCAACATTTGGTGAGGAATGGCAAAGGATTTCCTGGGCCGTGGTCTGCAGATCTTGGAGAAAATGGGGTCACCACCCCTGTGCCTTGTGCTGCTCTTCAAAAGGCTGGGTTTTTTTTTCCAGACTCTCTTCATCAGCTGTATATCATAAATCCTATGAAATTATCAGTCCTTACTGTGGAACTCAAGGTTGTGCGACAGTAGTTCCATTTCATCTTTCTTGCCTTGCCTTCTGGTTTGAGTATGTGAACTTGCTTGCTACCCCCATCTCATCATATCCTTACCACTTCTGAGCTTTTACCTGAAGCTCAGCCAGGTTAGATATAAGGTGGCATTGAATAATCTCATACATAAGTTATTCACTTTTGCACCTGTAGGAGTGGAACCACATGATCAGGGTTCGTTTTCTGACTATGCCACTTTTTAGCTGTGTGACCTTGGGAAAATTACTTAATCAGTCTGTGCCTCAGTTTCCTCATCTGTAATATGGAGCCTGTCTTACAAGGTTGTAGTGATGATTAAATGAGTTAATAGATGTAAAGCACTTAGAGAACAGTGCCTGGCACGTACTAATCCCTTCAATGGTCAGCTACTATTACTTTTATTTTTATTATTACCATTATCATCTATAAGATGAATTTCTAGGAAGTAAGTTGCTAGGTTCAAAGGGTATATTCGTCTGTAATTTTGGGAGCTGTGCCAAAATAGTCCTCTGTTGAAGTTGTACATATATATGGTCCCAACAGCAGTGTATGAGAGTGCCTGTTTCCCAACACATGTGCTATCAAACTTTGATATTTAGTATTGCAGTAAAGTTTCGTTAGCATGTCTCTGTGAGAGTGAAGTTGAACATCAATTCACTGTCTGAAAAGGCATTCATTCCTGGGCTCTTTCTTGCCTCCTACCTCTCCAGCTGCTGCTTCTCAGCCTTTATGGTGGCTCCTTTTCCTGATGTTCCTTGAATGTTGGTGTTCCTGGGGTTGTATTTACAATTGATACATCAGACCTGTGTGTTCACTTGTTTGACAAATACTCCTGCTTGGCTATTCCACAGACTTCAAACATTCAGCATGTTCAAACCTAATCTCTTAATTTCCCTTTCCAAACCTGGGATTTTCATTTCTAGGAATGATCATATTTTTCATTCAGGAGCAGGTGTTTTTATTGTAGACTCTGGGGTAGACAGATGGTTGAATCCTGACTTTGCTACTTTCTACTTAGGTCATCTTGTTCATATTAACTAACCTCTTCACACCTGTGTACTCCCATCTAACAATTCAGTGATACCTGTTCAATACCTGTTTTGTAGGGTTGTGATAATGGCTTAATTAGATCATATGAAGCACCTAGTCCAGGGCCTGGCATATTGTAAGCATATTAGCTGATATAACCTACATTAGTTCAACATAGGTAGTACAAAAAAATTAAGGAAAATATTATCAGCTAGATGTTTCCTTTGATATTACTCTTTTCCTTACTAATGTCTAATTAGTCCTCAGACCTTGTTCCTGCTACTTCCTGAGTCCTTCTAATGTGTCTCCTTTTCTCCAACCCTACTGGTTCAGGCCACATTCACCGTTTTCTAGATTTCTGAAGTAACCTCTTAACTGATTTCTTTCTCTCTATTCTTGTCCTCCTCTAATCTACAGACAGACTGATATTTATTTTTTTTTGAGACACGTTCTCACTTTGTTGCCTAGGCTGGAGTGCAGTAGCATGATCACAGCTCACTGCAACCCCAACATCTGGCTAATTTTTAAAAAGTTTTTTGTAGAGACAGGGTCTTGCTTATTGCCCAGGCTGGCCTGGAGTTCCTAGCCTCAAGCTGTTCTTTGGCCTTGGCCTCCCAAAGTGCTGGGATTATAGGTGTGAGCCCCCATACCTGACCCAGATTGATATTTCTAAAATACTAATGTGATCATCTTATTCCTTTGCTTAAAACCCTTCCATGGCTTTTTATTTACTGACTTAGAGCAAATCCTGACTCCTTGACTTGCTCACAAAGCCCCAGAAGATTTCTCAGCCTTAGTTGGCTCATCTGTAAATGGGCAGAATGCCATTCAGAAGATAAATGTGATAAGTAAATGAAAGGGCAATATATAGAGTGCCTGGTACATAGTTGGCACTTATTAAAAGTGAGTGCCAGCGCGGTGACTCATGCCTGTAATCCTAGCACTCTGGGAGGCAGAGGCGGGCGGATCCCTCAAGGTCAGGAGTTAGAAACCAGCCTGAGTGAGACCCCATCTACTAAAAATAGAAAGAAATTAATTGGCCAACGAATATATATAGAAAAAATTAGCCGGGGATGATGGCGCATGCCTGTAGTCCCAGCTACTTGGGAGGCTGAGGCAGCAGGATTGCTTGAGCCCAGGAGTTTGAGGTTGCTGTGAGCTAGGGTGACACCACGGCATTCACTCTAGCCTGAGCAACAAAGTGAGACTCTGTCAAAAAAAAAAAAAAAAAGCGGCTGGGCGTGGTGGCTCACACCTGTAATCCTAGCACTCTGGGAGGCTGAGGCGGGCGGATTGCTCGAGGTCAGGAGTTCGAAACCAGCCTGAGCAAGAGCGAGACCCCGCTATATAAATAGGAAGAAATTAATTGGCCAACTAATATATATATATATATAAAAAATTATCCGGGCATGGTGGTGCATGCCTGTAGTCCCAGCTACTCGGGAGGCTGAGGCAGAAGGATTACTTGAGCCCAGGAGTTTGAGGTTGCTGTGAGCTAGGCTGACGCCACGGCACTCACTCTAGCCTGGGCAACAAGCGAGACTCTGTCTCAAAAAAAAAAAAGTGCCTACATTTTTAATACATGTATCTGGAATGAATGAATGAAACTTATAGTGACTGAGTTATTAGGGTAATCTGACTCATAGTTTCCTGTCCTTATCAGGCGTGATATGGGCGTTTTTGGGGTGCTGAATGAAATTGCAAACTCAGAGGAGGAAGGTAAGTATTTTCCTCTCCTGCTTTCTCTAGTGGTTGTTATCTCTTCTCCATATTCTCTTTGAACTCATTTGGCCCAGCCTCATTCCCTTTAGTGCTATTTTTCCTGTCCTCTTCTCCATTTTTACCTACCTACCCAAATAACTCAGCGTGGATGTGTTGCTGGGCAGAAGGACCTGGGGATTGCTTGTCCTTGCTTGTCTTTTACCTAAGGGTGCCCAGTAAGAGCCCTATGAATGGTTTAATCAGAGCTGCTTCCTCTATCCCATAGTGTTTGAGTGGGTGAAGACGGCGTCCAGCTGGGCCCTGGCACTTTGTCGATGGGCCTCCTCCCTCCATGGGTCCCTGTTCCCCCATCTGTCTGTAAGTTTGGCCTCCTCCCCTACCCCTGCCCCACTTATCCCTTCAGGTCAGGGTTGGGTGTGTTGACTGCATGTAGGAGATTGGTTCCTCTGTGGGAATGTTGAGGGGATGAGCTCCTTTTGTCCAAGTGTGTGCTCTATCTGCTTTGCTCTACAGCTCAGAAGTGAAGATCTGATTGCTGAATTTGCCCAAGTCACAAATTGGTGAGTGCATAAGCTCTGGGGCTTTGTGGGAAGGAAGGCCCGACCTTGAAACAACTTCTGGGGAAAAAGATGTCAAAGCAGAAACTTCTATTCATTTCCTGACTGCTCACCACATTTCTTATTCCTCTTGGCCCACCCTACCCCCAAAAGGAATACAAGAAAAAGTAGAAAACAACTCTCTCTTCATGGGGAAGCAATCTGAGCCTCTGGGCTGGGGTATGGGTAGGTGCAGGTTCTGATGTTTCATGCTCACTCTGCCTTAGGTCCAGCTGCTGCTTGCGTGTCTTTGCATGGCACCCCCACACCAACAAGTTTGCGGTAGCCCTGCTAGATGACTCAATCCGCGTGTATAATGCCAACAGGTATGTGTGGGTGTACCAGGTGGGCTCTGACTTGTCAATCTCCCCTTCCCTCTCCAGTCTTGGTCCCAAGAGAGTCTTGCAGTTCCTGAGTCTCGTCCACAGGGCTTCTTCCAGAACTGGGGTCAGGGAAGCTCCATAATTGGATATGTCCTCTTTCTGGACCTAAACTTTATTTTCTCCTTCTGTCCCATTATACCCCTGAGCCCTGGATGGATCAACTTGCTTCTCTGTGGCTTTCGATCCTTAACCACTCTGTGGTCCCCTGACCTTTAGTGTCCCTGCTTTGACTCAGTTCCCTATACCTTCACTTCAGCAATATAGTACCCTCCCTGAAGCACCGGCTGCAGCGAAATGTGGCGACTCTGGCCTGGAAGCCCCTCAGTGCCTCTGTCTTGGCTGTGGCCTGCCAGAGCTGCATTCTCATCTGGACCCTGGACCCTACCTCCTTGTCTACCCGGTGAGTCTTGGCAGCCTGTCTTACCTTGGCCTGAGGGTTGTAGCCATGCTAGGGTTAGTGGGTGGTAAGAATGTCTGGAAGGAGGAATTCTTTGTCCTCACAACATTTCCCAAGAGTATGGGAGAAGCTAATCTAAGGTCAAGGTGGGTTGTTGAGAATACTCTAATCTAGAGAAAGGCACAGAATTTGGAGCTTTGGGGATTGTTGGGAGAATGTACCTGTGGATCATGGGTTGGAAAGATTATCTTTTTCAGAGGACTATCAAATAGAGTCTAAAGGAAAGGTGAAGAGAATGAGTACATAAAAGATTAGAAGCCAATGAAATTGGAAAAAGAATCTCATGAGAACTAACTCAAAATAAAACCAGAAACTTGTTCTTTAAATTATGAATAAAGGCCAGGTGTGGTGGCTCATGCCTGTAATCCTAGCACTTTGAGAGGCCAAGGCAGGAGGATAACTTGAGGCCAGGAGTTCAAGACCAGTCTTAGCAACATAGCGAGACCCTGTCTCTACAAAAAATAGAAAATTAGCTGGGCATGGTGGTGCGCACCTGTAGTCCAGCTACTTGGGAGGCTGAGGCAGGAGGATCACTTGAGCCCAGGAGTTTCAGGTTGCTGTGAGCTAGGCTGACGCCATCGCACTCTAGCCCCGGCAACAGAGTGAGACTCTGTCTCAAAAAAAAAAAAAAGATACCGTGTTCCATAGTACAGTAGGGTGACCATAGTTAATAATCTATTGTATAGTTCAAAATAGATGGAATGTTCCCAACATAAAGAACAGGTGAACATTTGGGGTGATGGATGTCCTAGTTACCCTTCTCATTTGATCGTTACACATTGTATGCATATATCTAAACATCACAAGTACCCCCAGAATGCGTACAACTATTACTGTATCAAGTAAAAAACTTGAAAGAAAAACTTGTTAAAGCCAGGCGAGGTGGCTCACGCCTGTAATCCTAGCACTCTGGGAGGCCGAGGCGGGCAGATCATTTGAGCTCAGGAGTTGGAGACCAGCCCGAGCAAGAGTGAGACCTTATCTCTACCAAAAATAGAAAAAATTAGCCGGGCGTGGTGGCACATGCCTGTAGTCCCAGCTACTCGGAGGCTGAGGCAGGAGGATTGCTTGAGCCCAGGAGTTTGAGGTTGCTGTGAGCTAGGCTGATGCCACAGCACTGTAGCTGGGGCTACAGAGTGAGCCTCTGTCTCAAAAAAAAAACACAAAACTTGTTAAATTTATTTAGTCTATCAGACATCTGAAGAAAGTTGTTTAAGAATAAGTATTGGGCCGGGCGCTGTGGCTCACGCCTGTAATCCTAGCTCTTGGGAGGCCGAGGCGGGCGGATTGCTCAAGGTCAGGAGTTCAAAACCAGCCTGAGCAAGAGCGAGACCCCGTCTCTACTATAAATAGAAAGAAATTAATTGGCCAACTGATATATATATGAAAAATTAGCCGGGCATGGTGGCACATGCCTGTAGTCCCAGCTACTCGGGAGGCTGAGGCAGAAGGATCACTCCAGCCCAGGAGTTTGAGGTTGCTGTGAGCTAGGCTGACGCCACGGCACTCACTCTAGCCTGGACAACAAAGCGAGACTCTGTCTCAAAAAAAAAAAAAAAAAAAAAAAAAAGAATAAGTATTAAATAAGAGCTGAATAAATGGAAAAACATGCTATATTGTTAGATAGGAAAATTTTACTCATAAAGATGTGAAATTTAGTGTAATTCTAATCAGAATTCTGCTTGGTTTTTGTTATTGTGGATTGGACAAAATGATATTTAGAGTTGGTTTTTTGTTTTTCTTTTGAGACAGAGTCTCACTCTGTTGCCCTGGCTAGAGTGCCGTGGCGTCAGCCTAGCTCACAGCAACCTCAAACTCTTGGGCTCACGCAATCCTTCTGCCTCAGCCTCCCGAGTAGCTGGGACAACAGGCATGCGCAACCATGCCCGGCTAATTTTTTCTATATATTTTTAGTTGGCCAATTAATTTCTTTCTATTTTTAGTAGAGACGAGGTCTCGCTCTTGCTCAGGCTGGTTTCTAGCTCCTGACCTTGAGCTATCCGCCTGCCTTGGCCTCCCAGAGTGCTAGGATTACAGGTGTGAGTCACTCCGCCCAGCCTAGAGTTTTTATGAAAGAATAAATGTGGAAGAATTGCTAAGAAAATTTTGAAAATGAAGCCTAGTCAGGGAAGACTTGCCCTACAAGTTGTGAAAATATTCTGTAAAGCTACAGTAATAGGAAGTTATTGGCACAAGAATAGACAAACAGATCAATGTAGCAGAATAACATTCAGGAATAGATCTAAGAATACATGGAAATTTAATATATGATAAAATTTGCTTTTCATTGCAATCAAGTTCAGATTTATTCCTTTTTTTTTTTTTTTTTTTTGACAGTCTTGCTTTGTTGCCCAAGCTAGAATGAGTGCCGTGGCGTCAGCTTAGCTCACAGCAACCTCAAACTCCTGGGCTCAAGCAATCTTGCTGCCTCAAGCCTCCCGAGTAGCTGGGACAACAGGCATGCGCCACCATGCCCGGCTAATTTTTTCGATATATTTTAGTTGGCCAATTAATTTCTTTCTATTTATAGTAGAGACGGGGTCTCACTCTTGCTAAGGCTGGTTTTGAACTCCTGACCTCGAGCAATCCGCCTGCCTTGGCCTCCCAGAGTGCTAGGATTACAGGCATGAGCCACCACGCCTGGCCCTATTCCTTTTTTTTTAAATTTATTTTTCATTTTATTATTTAGTTTTTTTTAGAGAGGGGGTTTCAGTCTGTCACCCAGGCTGGAGTGCAGTGGCACAATCATAGTTCGTTCTTTTACAGAAGGAGATCTCACTATGTTGCCCAGCTTGGTCTCAAACTCCTGGTCTCAAATGATCCTCCCACCTCTGGCTCCCAAGTAGCTCAGATAACACGCCTGAGCCATTGCACCTGGCTTGAGTTTTTTTTCTTTCTTTTTTTTTTTTTTGAGACAGAGTCTCGCTTTTTGTTGCTCAGGCTAGAGTGAGTGCCGTGGTGTCAGCCTAGCTCACAGCAACCTCAATCTCCTGAGCTTAAGCTATCCCTAGTGCCTCAGCCTGCCGAGTAGCTGAGACTACAGGCATGTGCCATCATGCCTGGCTAATTTTTTGTATATATATTTTTAGTTGGTCATTTAGTTTCTTTCTATTTTTAGTAGAGATGGGGTCTTGCTCAGGCTGGTTTCGAACTCCTGACCTTGAACAATCCACGTGCCTCAGCCTCCCATAGTGCTAGGATTATAGGCGTGAGCCACCGCGCCCGGCCTCTTTTCTTAAATGATATTTGGAATAACTGGCTATCCATTTAGAAAATAATCAAGGTAGGCCGGGCGTGGTGGCTCAGGCCTGTAATCCTAGCACTCTGGGAGACGGAGGTGGGCAGATTGCTCGAGGTCAGGAGTTCGAAACCAGCCTGAGCAAGAGCAAGACCCCGTCTCTACTATAAATAGAAAGAAATTAATTGACCAACTAATATATATAGAAAAAATTAGCCGGGCATGGTGGTGCATGCCTGTAGTCTCAGTTACTCAGGAGGCTGAGGCAGCAGGATTGCTTGAGCCCAGGAGTTTGAGGTTGCTGTGAGCTAGGCTGATGCCACAGCACTCACTCTAGCCTGGGCAACAAAGCAAGACTCTGTCTCAGAAAAAAAAAAAGAAAATAGTAAAGGTAGTCCTTGCTTCACACTTTATATACAAATAAATTCTAAGCAGACAAAAGAACTAAATATAAAAGTAAATAAATAAAAGGACTGTAGTTGAACAGCAACTGCCTAAAGCTGAGAAAAAGAAAAAGATGAATTTATAATAAAATAAATTAAAAAATATATAATAAAATTAAATAAAAAATAAAAGGACTAGGAGAAGATATGGAAGAAATTAAAATTAAGAAGTTTTATTATATCCAGTATTGGTAAGAGAAGGAAAACAGGTACTCTTATACAAAATGGTGCGAGAGTATGTTGTACTGTAAACTTTTCAGAAAATAATTCGTTGACATATTTGTTTTTTAAAAGATGTAAGCCTTTTCCAATTTAATGTTTATGCAATAATATGAATACAAAAGGTGTAGATATAGGAAATATTTTTACAGCATTTGTAATAAAAAATTACAACTCACATGTCCGTTTGTAGAAGCATGACTGAATAAATTACAGTTCATCTATTCAGAACAACATGGTGGAGCCACTGAAAATAATAAGATGGATCTTTGTGAACTGACCTGAAATGATAGATGCGATTTGTTGTAAAGTTGGAAAGAATACGTTGCATATCAGTGACCTAAGACCTCCTTAGAGCTAAAGGTGGTTTTATATTATAGTTAGGTGCAAAGGGAAAGGGTGGCATTATTTCAGGTAGTAGCCTGTACCTGTGAGGCCATGGTCATGGCTCTGGAAACACAAAGCTGAAGACATAGGAGGTGCTCTCAGGTGGTTCCCAGCTTAGTGACAGAGGTCAGTCCACATCTGGCATCTTTATGATAGGCAGCAAAAAGTGTGGAGCACAGAGGTGGGAGACATTCTGACAAGGAAGGGCAGAAAGGTGGCTGTGGAGGGTAGGGAGTTCTGGGAGTGCTAGATAACTCAGAGAATGGAAACTTGCAGTAGTGCCATAGATTATCCCTGGATGGCCAGGCTGGATGGCCTGTGGGGAGAGGGCTCTCTTCTGGGGTCAGGCATTACATCTTCCCAGCATAGTACCTTCTAGCTTGACTGGTCTTCTTGAGGCCTATAGTGAAAGCTTACTCTGTTTCATCTGGCCTTGAGACTTTACAGATGACCTGTTTTCTGTAGACCTGCTGCTAGTGACGTTATCCTTTCTTCTTTCACCTTTTTTTCTCCTTTAACTTTCATGATCCTTATTTGTTTCCCCCCACCTGGATTTGAGCTCAGAGAGGCATTGAGATTAGAAAGTTTAGGCAGGGCAGGAGGAGGCAAGGAATTAGAATCATGGGGCTTTCTTGTCGTTTTCTGACTTTGTTTCCTCTTGGCAGGCCCTCTTCTGGGTGTGCGCAAGTGCTGTCTCACCCTGGGCACACACCTGTCACCAGCTTAGCCTGGGCCCCCAGTGGGGGGCGGCTGCTCTCAGCTTCACCTGTGGATGCTGCTATCCTGGTGAGTTGGCCCCCACCCCTCTTGTGGTCATTTCAGCCACCCCTCAGCCTCGAGGAAAGCACATTCTTCAACTCCTGGTGGAAAATATGGGGGAAGGAGAGTGATCATTGTCCATTCAGTCTTGAACCCATCCAGACTGCTCAGATTTGAAATTCTGCCTGCTGCAGTTGTAAACATAAACCCATGCCCTTTTTTTTTTTTCTTTTTCTTTTAGACTTTATCTATTTAGTTAGTTTTTTGAGACAAAGTCTTTCTCTGTCACCCTGGCTAGAGTACAGTGGTGCAATCATAGCTCACTGCAACCTCAGACTCCTGGGCTCAAGCAATCCTGTTGCCTCAGTCTCCCTAGTAGCTGGGACTACGGGCATGTGCCACCATGCCTGGCTAAGTTTTCTATTTTTTGTGTAAACAGAGTCTCGCTCTTGCTCAAGCTGATCTCAAAGTCCTGAGCTCAAGTGATCATCCCACCTTGGCCTCCCAAAGTTCTGGCTACCACTCCTTCAGCTGTGGAGTGCTAGGATCCCAGAGTGCTAGGATCACAGCAGCCTGCCTCTTTTAAACTTTTTTTTTTTGAGACAGAGTCTTGCTCTGTTGCCATGGCTAGAGTGCCCCGTGGCATCAGTCTAGCTCACAGCAACCTCAAACTCCTGGGTTCAAGCAATCCTTCTGCCTCAGCCTCCCGAGTAGCTGGGACTACAGGCATGTGCCCGGCTAATTTTTTCTATATATTTTTAGTTGTCCAATTAATTTCTTTCTATTTTTTTTTTAGTAGAGATGGGGTCTCGCTCTTGCTCAGGCTGGTTTCGAGCTCCTGACCTTGAGCGATCCACCTGCCTCGGCTTCCCAGAGTGGTAGGTTTACAGGCATGAGCCACCGTGCCCGGCCTCTTTTAGACTTTTCAAAACAGAACCAATGTACCTTTATGCTCAACAGTCCTGTTCCTGCTTTCCCTCCTTTCTTATTTTTTGTATGTTAAAGAGGGCAGCCCACAGTGAGATGATAGGGTGCTTGAGTTTTCTGTCTCACTCTCCTAGGTGTGGGATGTCTCAACAGAGACCTGTGTTCCCCTTCCCTGGTTTCGAGGAGGTGGGGTTACCAACCTGCTCTGGTCCCCCGATGGCAGCAAAGTTCTGGCTACCACTCCTTCAGCTGTCTTTCGGTGAGTGGGAGAAGGGCAGAGGGAGTCCAAGGCCCTAGAGAAAGGCATTTGGCTCCTGGAACCTCTGCCAAAGGGAGGTTAGGTCCAAATTTTGGAACCTGGAGGCCCTAAGTTGTAATTTGCTTCTCTCTGGCTCAGAGTCTGGGAGGCCCAGATGTGGACTTGTGAGAGATGGCCTACTCTGTCAGGGCGCTGTCAGGTAAGAGGGAACTGTGATTCACAGAAGCTGGGGAGATGATTCCAAAGGGCCCCTGATCCCTCAAGCCTGGCCACCTCTACTTCTTTCCCTCCTACATTCCCCTGTAGACCTCCTTTCTTCTGCCTTTTTGCTCCCTGACCTTAGACTGGCTGCTGGAGCCCAGATGGAAACCGACTGCTGTTCACTGTTTTGGGGGAGCCACTGATTTACTCCTTATTGTTCCCAGAACGTTGTGGTGAGTTAGGGCAATACTTCAGGATGCAGACTATCTGGGGTGGTCAGCGGGGGGCAGCAACCTTCTGTAAGATGCTACTCTGAGGGTTAACTATAGATGTTTAGGAGACTTCATGAGTGTTGATACGGCCGGGCGCGGTGGCTCACGCCTGTAATCCTAACACTCTGGTAGGCCGAGGCAGGTGGATTGCTTGAGCTCAGGAGTTCGAAACCAGCCTGAGCAAGAGCGAGACCCCGTCTCTACTATAAATAGAAAGAAATTAATTGGCCAACTAATATATATAGAAAAAATTAGCCGGGCATGGTGGCACATGCCTGTAGTCCCAGCTACAAGGGAGGCCGAAGCAGAAGGATCGCTTGAGCCCAGGAGATTGAGGTTGCTGTGAGCTAGGCTGATGCCCTGGCACTCACTCTAGCCTGGGCAACAAAGCGAAACTCTGTCTCAAAAAAAACAAAAAGAATGTCTGCTCTTATCCACAGGTGAGGGAAAGGGGTGTGTAGGAGGTGCAAAGTCAGCAACAATTGTGGCAGATTTGTCTGAGACAACAGTACAGACACCAGATGGTGAGGAGAGGTGAGTTGAGTGGTTGAGGGAGTAGCAGTGAATGGAAGGTGGGAGGGACCACACCGAGCTCTCCTAACTCCTGTCCTCACCTATAGACTTGGGGGAGAGGCCCACTCCATGGTCTGGGATCCCAGTGGGGAACGTCTGGCTGTGCTCATGAAAGGTAAGAGGCCAGGACGAAGGGCTTTATTCAGGCCACAGCCATCATCCCCATTAATCAGGTGCATGCCCTGGCCTGTAGTTCTCTGCCCCTGCCCTGAACTCTGCCTTCCGAATATTTTCTTATCCCTGGAGCTGTTTCTTACAGGAAATCCGAGGGTACAGGATGGTAAACCAGTCATTCTCCTTTTCCGCACTCGAAATAGCCCTGTGTTTGAACTTCTTCCTTGGTAAGTGCTGGGCACGGCCCTAGAAGGTCTGGGCTTGTCACCAGCCTTCTTGTACCAAACCTACATTCTGTTACACTCACCTCCCTTCTGCCTCTAGTCTCCTGCTCATCTTTTCTTCTCCTAGTGGCATTATTCAGGGGGAGCCTGGAGCCCAGGCTCAGCTCATCACTTTCCATCCTTCCTTCAGCAAAGGGGCCCTGCTCAGTGTGGTGAGTATGCCAGGCTGCTGAATTTTGGGTCGGGGCGGGGGAAGCTGAGGGCTTGGGCTTCTGTGTGGTTCTGCCAAGTGGCCTTCTTTGGGCCCAGGCTCTGATACTTTTTTTTCCCCTCTCTGTAGTGCTGGTCCACAGGCCGAATTGCCCACATCCCTCTGTACTTTGTTAATGCCCAGTTTCCACGTTTTAGCCCAGTGCTTGGCCGGGCTCAAGAGCTCCCAGCTGGAGGTGTAAGCTCTACTCATGACCTGCCCCTCTTTACTGAGACGTGCCTAACCTCTGCCCCTTGGGACTCTCTCCCAGGACCCCCACCTGCTCAGTCCCATTCCTCTTATCCCCATATCCAATAATAAAAAATGTCTTGTTTTCCACTCAATTACCATACTTGTCTTTTCCAGGGAATTGCACTGGGGTATAGTTGGGGGTAGGAGGGCAGCATAGACTTTATACTAAGGTCCTACTCTGTCACTTTTTAGCTACTTCTGTGAATTTGGTTAAGTTATGTAACCCTAAGGACATGGATGGTTTGCAATGATTTGGAAAGCAAAGCTGAGAAGTTAGTGTGAAGGAAGGTAATACCTAGCATTGGGTTATACACTATTCCCAAGTTTGAACAAGTTCTCAGAATGGTGTAGGGCAGTGTTCCCCAACCTCTTTGGCATTAGGGACTGTTTTGTTTTTCTTTTTTTTTTTTAATTATTTTTTTTATTTTGGCATATTATGGGGGTACAGATTTTAAGGTTTCAATAAATGCCCATTTCCCCCCCTTGTTTTTCTTTTTAGACAGTCTTGCTCTGATGCCTGGGCTAGAGTGCTGTGGCATCAGCCTCACTGACAGCAACCTCAAACTCCTGGGCTCAAGCAATCCTCCTGCCTCAGACTCCCAAGTAGCTGGGACTATATGTATGCACCACCATGCCCGGCTAATTTTATATAAATAAATATATATATATATATATATTTTTTTTTTTTTTTTTTTTTTTTTTTTTGAGACAGAGTCTAACTTTGTTGCCCAGGCTAGAGTGAGTGCCATGGCATCAGCCTAACTCGCAGCAACCTCAACCTCCTGGGCTTAAGCAATCCTCCTCTCTCAGCCTCCCGAGTAACTGGGACTACACGCACCACCATGCCTGGCTAATTTTTTTGTGTATATATATATATATATATTTTTTTTTTGAGACAGAGTCTCGCTTTGTTGCCCAGGCTAGAGTGAGTGCCGTGGCGTCAGCCTAGCTCACAGCAACCTCAAACTCCTGGGCTCGAGTGATCCTTCTGCCTCAGCCTCCCGGGTAGCTGGGACTACAGGCATGCGCCACCATGCCCGGCTAATTTTTTTTTTTTTATATATATATCAGTTGGCCAATTAATTTCTTTCTATTTATAGTAGAGACGGGGTCTCGCTCTTGCTCAGGCTGGTTTTGAACTCCTGACCTTGAGCAATCCGCCCGCCTCGGCCTCCCAAGAGCTAGGATTACAGGCGTGAGCCACAGCGCCCGGCCTGTATATATATTTTTAGTTGGTCAATTAATTTCTATTTTTAGTAGAGACTGGGTCTCGCTCAGGCTGGTTTCAAACTCCTGACTTTGAGCAGTCTGCCAGCCTCGGCCTCTCAGAGTGCTAGGATTACAGGCATGAGCCACCATGTACGGCCTTATATATATTTTTAGTTGTCCAGATATTGTCTATTTTTAGTAGAGATGGGGTCTCACTCTTTCTCAGGCTGCTCTTGAACTCCTGACCTTGAGTGATCCTCCTGCCTCCGTCTCCCAGAGTGCTAGGATTATATGTGTGAGCCACCATGACTAGCCTGTTTTTTTTTTTTTTTTTTTGGAGATAGAGTCTCACTCTGTTGCCCAGGCAAGTGCCTTGGAGGCTGGTCTCGAACTTCCAAGCTCAAGCTATCCTCCTCCTGCCTGGGCCTCTCAAGAGTGCTAGGATTATAGACATGAGCCACTGAGCCTAGCCAAAGACCATTTTCATGGAAGACAAGTTTTCCATGGATGGGGGAGGATAGTTTCGGGATGATTCAAACACATTACATTTATTGTGTACTTTATTTCTATTCTTATTACACTGTAATGTATACTGAAATAATTATACAACTCACTGTAGGTTGGGGACCCCTGGTGTAGGGCAATCATGGGTCACAGATTGGGTCAGTATGAGTTGGAAGAAATTTTATTGGACTAGGGGGTTTGTGGTAGGTGTGGGCGCTGGGCCAAGGTGGCACGGGCCATGTTCAAGGCACCCTCTCGGGTGTGGTGCCCACCAATGAAGCCACTGGCATGGACGAAGATGCAGCCTGGGATCCCGCTGACCTGGTCCAGGGCCTTGTCCCGAAGACCTCGCCAGGGCTCTGGCAGAGGAAGCCTACAAATGAGCAGAAAGAGGGAGTTGGTGGGAGCAAATGGAGGCCTGAGGAGCCAAGAGAAATGGGAGCAGAGTAGAGGTCAAGGTTAGTAGCCTTCTATAACAGGGCTGAGACAGGCCTGAAGATCTGCAGTGTGGTTCCTTGGGGCCTCACCGGCTTTGGAATGAGTGGGGCTCCTTGGGCACACACTGTACCCGCCACTGTCCAGCCTGGTCAGTGTAGATAACAAAGGTGATGGCAACAGGGGGAGAGAGCCCAGATTCCAAGTGGTAGAGGTGTTCCTTCCAGGGACATCCTCCTTTTGCCAGTTCCACTATCTCTCCACTTGGGTCCACCTGAAAAGGAAGTGAAATATAGTTAGAAGGTTTAGGGTAGAAGCAGGAGCCCCTGTTGCCCAGCAGCCTGTCAGCAGCCACTGATCCCCAAGCCACAATGCCTCCTCCTAGGCCTGTACCTGAAATCGCTGGGCCAGGGCCTCTTCCACCAAGGCCCGGGCTGGCAGCCAGCTGTGTTGGTAGAAATCCAGTCTTTGCAGAAACTCCTCTTTGACCAGATCCATTGCACGCTTGAACCCTTCCTGGGAATGGCAGGAATGAGAACTATGGTGCTTGCCCAAACTTTGAATTTGCTAGGGCTTAGGAGGAACGAACACTCTCAGGGTTCTTACACGTCTCAGGGTCTCTTTCCCAGGGGCCCTCCTTACCTCAGTGTCTTGATCAGGCTGGTTCCAGGTAGGATTAAGTCTAGCAACCCGGGCACTCAAGGTAGTGGTCAGTGCGTATCGAGGCTCCCCCTCCTCCCACTGACAGATCCCATTGTCCACTGCATCCACCTCCTCCACAAAGTTCTCGTACATCTAAGGCAGGGGAAATGCTCTTGAGGCTACCTACCATTTGTGTAAAGTCTTACAGGTTTCAAAGTATTTTCGAACACGCTCTTTCACTTAATCTTCACAATAGCCCTGTGAGGATCTCAACATTAATAGGCTGAGGAAATGAAAAGGAAGAATTAGGAGTTCAATGGCTTGTTTAAGGTTAGAGAACTAATAGTGCTGAGATTGGAATTCAAATCACTTGATTTCTAATCCAGTGCTCACTCTAGTATACAAAGCCAAGGCCAACATATGGGGGCTACTGACTTTTGAACAAGGAAGGTCTCCAGTTCTTACGGGGGCTCTGTGAGTGTGGATCCTAATGGTTGAGTGCGGTGGGTAAATCTCTAGCTAGGCTGAGTAGGCTATTCAGTGACATCATTAAGGATGCACAGGAGGGTCTGGTCAAGCACAAAAGTCAAGTGCTGGACATCAAGAGCTGGATGTGGGGTTAGGGGTTCCAGGGAAGCCTATAATGTGCCACATGACATCAGCAGTTGCTGCATCTCCTGAGCCTAAAGAAGTGAGAAGATAATGCCTCAGGACTCTCAGGGCAGAAACACTATGGGATATGTTTTATGCAAAACTGCCCTATGACACAGGCCTCCATAGGAACACACCTATGGTATGTAGAAAAGTGCTACTCAGGGAGAGCTGAAAAAAGTTGGGTCTGGATACCAACCTTATGCTCGGTTAAAACATGGGTTTAGGCCAGGCGCGGTGGCTCACGCCTGTAATCCTAGCACTCTGGGAGGCTGAGACGGGCAGATCACTCAAGGTTGGGAGTTCAAAACCAGCCTGAGCAAGAGCGAGACCCCGTCTCTACTATAAATAGAAATGAATTGGCCAACTAAAAATATATATATAAAAAATTAGCCGGGCATGGTGGCACATGCCTGTAGTCCCAGCTACTAGGGAGGCTGAGGCAGAAGGATTGCTTGAGCCCAGGAGTTTTGAGGTTGCTGTGAGCTAGGCTGATGCCACGCCACTCTAGCCCAGGCTACAGAGTGAGACTCTGTCTCAAAAAACAGGGTGGGGGGAGGAAGGGCAGGGGCAATATATGTAACCCTAACAATATTTGTACCCCCATAATATGATAAAATAAAAGGAAAAACAAACAAACATACATGGGTTTAATTTAGTCAATTGTTTAGAAACCCTTTAGCAGTGGAAGGGAAAATTGACCTAGGCAGTCTAAAACCTACAAAACCTTCCAAAAACTTTTTTTTTTTTTTTTACTTTTTTTTTTCTTTTTTTTTAAAGATAGCTGTAGAAGATGAATTTTTTTTGAGACAGAGTTTCACTTTGTTGCCCAGGCTAGAGTGAGTGCTGTGGTATCAGCCTACCTCAACAGCAACCTCAATCTCCTGGGCTCAAGCAATCCCACTGCCTCAGCCTCCTGAGTAGCTGGGACTACAGGCATGCACCACCATGCCCAGCCAATTTTTTGTGTATATATATATATATATATATATTTTTAGTTGGTCAATTAATTTCTTTCTATTTTTAGTAGAGACGGGGTCTCACTCTTGCTCAGGCTGGTTTTGAACTACCGACCTCGAGCAATCCACCCGCCTCGGCCTCCCAGAGTGCTAGGATTACAAGTGTGAGCCACCATGCCCCACCCCTTCCAAAAACTTTAGTCATGGGGGTCATTAAATGGATAAGCTAAAACAGACCTGAACTCAACAGCCTACAAGCAAGATATACAGCTGACTAACCAGGTGTGACCTGTGTACTGCACAGGAGAAGGGTTAAGTAGGTGTCCTTTGATCTGATATGCATGCCAGGGCTATTAGTCTGTTCCTTCCCCAGTAGCAAGAAGCTGCTTGCAGAGGACCCTGGTGGAACCTGAAGATACTTTCATAATAAAACTCTTCCTAGCCGAGCTTCCCAACTCATGTGTCACCAGTGAATTACCGTGGTCTCTAAGATATGCTCCCCTCAACCTTCAGGGCAGCCAGAAACTCTCAGCTACATGCTTCCAAACATAAGCAGCCTCCCCTCTGTTTACCTAAAAGTACTAAACAATCATTGTTTATGTGTGTCAAGAAAAAGATTGGGATATGCTGCTTTTATGGTTTGCAAAGCTCTTCCCCATATATTACGTCAACACTTCACACAACTACCCCGGGATGTAGGCAGGGAGGAGATCACCAATCCCTTCTGAGAGGAGGCTGACTGAGGGTGAGGAGTATTAGGCCCTCTATAGGCCAGGAACCCTGATCTGAAGCCCAGTTCTGAGAGTGGCATGAGTGCCACTCCCAGCTGGCCTGGTGGAGACGTGTGGGACAGCTCTGTCCTCAGGTCCCCACCTTATCATAGAGGGTGCCCACCATGCTGTCCTCTTCACTAGTGCCCAGCAACTGGGCCAGCAGCTTGTGCCCGAAGTGCAGATAGATGAGTCCCGCACTGCTCAGCTTGGTCTGCCACGGTTTCCCAGGGGACAGGGAGCTCATGGTCTCTGTGAAAGACCTGAGGAGCAGAGGGAGGCAGAGCTGAGGTGAAGGAGCTGGCCCAGTTAACCCACAAGTGTGTGTGCACACATGTGCACATGTGTAGGCCTGGGTGGGGTGGGCAGGACGGGGAACATTGCCAGAGTTAGGAGGAGAAAGCCTGGCTGGGAAGGCTTTTGCTTGAGTCAATATGAACCTCGACTAGAGTCTCCATTCACACATTCATTCAACAGTGGTTAACTTGGGTTTTTGTTTTTTTTTTTGAGACAGAGTTTCACTTTGTTGCCCAGGCTAGAGTGAATGCCTTGGCGTCAGCCTCGCTCACAGCAACCTCAATCTCCTGGGCTCAAGCGATCCTCCTGCCTCAGCTTCCTGAGTAGCTGGGACTACTACAGGCATGTGCCACCATGCCCAGCTAATTTTTTCTACATATTTTTAGTTGTCCAGCTTATTTCTTTCTATTTTTAGTAGAGTAGCTGGGACTACAGGCATCCGCCACCATGCCCGGCTAATTTTTTCTATATATATTAGTTGGCCAATTAATTTCTTTCTATTTATAGTAGAGACAGGGTCTCGCTCTTGCTCAGGCTGGTTTCGAACTCCTGAGCTCAAGCAATCTGCCCGCCTCGGCCTCCCAGGGTGCTAGGGTTACAGGCGTGAGCCACTGCACCCGGCCCAGTGGTTAACTTGTTTATCAGACATTAGGGATAAAAAAACCAAGAGCCTGTCCTTGTGTTCAAATTCATCTGCTGGAGGCAGACAAACAAACCACAACCAAGTAAGCGAGTACTCCAGGTAGGTATATAATAAGGAAATGGATGGAGGGGATGAGGCAAGTGTTCAGTGGAGAGCTTTTACGACAGTCCTGAGAGATAAATTAGTGGGTTCTCACCACACAAAGGGTGAAGGAGCAAAAGCATTCCGAGTATAGGGAACAACATGTATGATGGGTAAGAGACAAGTCTCTTCATGGAACTGCCAAGAAAGGCAGCTCAGGTGTGGGGAGTGAGTGGCAAAGGATAAAGCTGAAAGGGCAGGCAGGGGCCAGACCACGGCAGGTCTCATATGCCCTGCTTTAGAGTTCGGACTTTATGTGTAGATAACGGGAAGTCACGGCAGGGGGGGGGGTGTTAAGCAGGTAGGTGTATGTTAGACACTGCACCAACCATCACGGAGAACAGATGCAAAAAGATTACCTGCAATGATCCAGGTGAGTGAGGAAGACAGGAATTTGAGCAGTGGGACAGAAAATAGGAAGAGGTATGATAGATGTTAGAAGTTGAAACTACACCCATGATTTAAGTATTAAATAAATACAAGAGTATTTATAAAATATTCACAAGTTACAAAGACAAATGACATAATAACCCCCCAAAGTTCAAAAAGAAGCAAAACTAAATATATTGATGGAAACAATGGCCCAGAGTCCACTGATGGAAACAGATGTGCTAACTATGCATAGGAACAAGGGTATGAAGAACACAACTGAGGATATTGCTTACTTCTGAGGGGAGGTAGGGCACAGGATAGGGAAGAAGCACACAGGTACAGATGCAAAGGTAATGGCAATGGTCAAGTCCTTAGGCTGAGAGATTGCTTCATGGGTATTCACTTTATGTTTGATATTCTAGAAATGTTATATTCTTATGTTTCAAATAATGCATAATATTTTTCTTTTTTAGTTTAGGTTTGTAAAGTAACGTATAATTTTTAAGTATATATAAACTAAACAATTTGAAAAAAAGAAGAGGTCAGTAATGCCAAGTGCCACAAAGAGGTTAAGGTGAGACCCTATGCCAGCTCCCTGGTTTGGTGCTAAGGATGCTGGTGCCATTTCACTGAGCAATTCCAGGGGGAGTTTGGGAGAGTGGGCTGGAGGGGAATGAACTGGAAGGGAAGAGATGGGGCCAGGGTCAGCTATTTTTTGAAAAGTAGCTGAGTCCTGAGGATGAGAGATTAGGCTGTAATTAGGAGAGTTTCCTCCTGATACCTTTTATAAAGGTAACCTGTACACTTAAAAAAAAAGAGAGAGAAACACAGACTTAAAACATAATCCTTCAGAGATAATTACTTTTAATAGTGTAGTATAATTGAGGGTTTTGTTTTTTATTCACTCCTTTGTTTCTTTTCAAGATGGAAGATACCTGATCAGGGTTTTAAGCTGTAGGGAAGGAGAAGTAGAAGCACCGGTGGTAGGATTGTGACATGAAGTTCCAAAGAAAAAAGTAACAGATTGGTTAAAAGACAGAAAATTAACCTCCAACAGAAGGGAACAACTTTTCCTGAATTGGTAGGAGGGAGCTGAGAATGTCTGGGGTTGGTAAACTGAGGAAATGCATGCAGAAAAAGCTTGATTTCCTTTAAGAAGAGGCAGGGACACTCACTGAGAATTTGATGCTGTAGAGACTTGGGGAGAAAGAGGGGAAAGGATTGGAATGGGGGCTACCCTTAAAAAACGATTTCTCTCTCTTTTTTTTTCTTCTAAAAGGCAGAGTCTCACTCTGTTGCTTGGGCTAGAGTGCCATGGTATCAGCCTCATAGCAACCTCAAACTCCTGGGCTCAAGCAATCCTCCTGCCTCAGCCTCCCAAGTAGCTGGGACAACAGGCATGTGCCACCATACTCAGCTAACCTTTTCTATGTATTTTTAGTTGGCCAATTAATTTCTTCCTATTTTTAGTAGAGATGGAGTCTCGCTCTTGCTCAGGCTGGTTTCAAACTCCTGACCTTGAGCGATCCTCCCTCCCGCCTCGGCCTCCCAGAGTGCTAGGATTACAGGCATGAGCCACCTTGCCCGGCCTGAACAAGGATTTCTCAACGGAAAGGTGCAAGTGAAGTAGATGACTACATATATCATAACTGTCGCCAAGTGCCACAATCATGTGGGCCCAGTGGTCAGGTGAGGCATATGAATGGATTAATCCTAAATGGGCTTGTTAGTTGGGGTGATGACAGTGCTGGTGGGGGTAAAAAACCTAAGCCAAGGGAAGAAGTGAGTCAGGAGGAGTTTGAGGGGTGCACTGGGAAACAAGGGAAGTCCAAGACCAGGGAGATGGGTGAAGAGCAGGCACAGCTGGAAGGATGGCTATAGTCCCAATGGGACACAGGAGTTTGATTTCAATGATGGCCCTTTGCTGACTGTGACCGTGGCTGTGGATGACTTAATTGAAGCAGAGGAAGCTAAAGGAATAGTATCTGGAACTCACCTCTGGTGATGGTCATATCGGTGTCTCTGTGGGTCATACTCGCCGCCCACGTCCACCACGATGTCACATGAAGCCAGTTTTTCCGGATCCCGGGTCCGAACAATCTCTGCATCCTGTGGGGGTCGTAGGTAAAGTGTCTGCCAGGGGGCCTCGCAGGTAGGGAATTAATGTTGGGTTTCCAGGGGATGGGGGCCGGTAGGAGGGGTGCTTGAGCTGCATGAGCTACCAGAGGGAGCCTGTTAAAGGCAGGCGGCCCGCCCCGGAGTCCGGCAGCCAGTTTCCGTGGACGTACCCGGTACTCTGGGAGGAGGCGAAGCAATGCGCATGCCAGCGCCTCGTCGCAGTGGAAGGTGCCGTTGTGCGTCCCGATCCGGAGCGGTGCCATGAGGTTGTTGCGGGGTCGTTTGGGGGGCACGACGGACTCTGGGCCAAGCATGCGGTGCCACGTTCGGAGGGGAGGCGGAGACGACGGCAGCAGCAGCAGTGTTAAAAGGCAGCGAAAGCAGCGGCGGCCCATGCGGCCCGCTCGTGGGAAGGCGGAAGCACCAACCCGGAAGGAAAAGCGTGCAGGTTACCGCATTTCCGCTTGCCCACCATTCCCATGGCAACCGGTTCCGCAGAGTACACAGCCCAGCGCAGGATTTCTCCCCGGCTAACCGAACGGCTCCAGGGTGGAGCCTTCCAGAAGAGTGCTGCATCTCTTCCTGCTTATCAGGCAGGGACCCAAACTCTCGACTACCCCTATCCCATTTCATCACCAGGCCCTTGCTTAAAGCAAGAAAACACCAATATTCTGCCCAGCTCGCATATTTATTGGCATTACAAGACCCTTCCCTTCCCCGACCACAGGAAGCCACGCCCACAGAGTCCCAGGCCCCTGAAGCAGGGTCCCTCTGCCCCATTTCTGCAACAAACTCTCAGGCCTTAGCAGTAGTCTGAGCTGCCCCCAGGGCTGTGAGCTGCTGAATCTTCTGGCTCATCATTTCCATGACAGCTGTGGGGGGAGGGGGGAAAGACTCAGATACTGGTTAGAAGTTAACTGGAGAACCTAGAGTTAAGGAAAAGTGAAAAAGAAGTTTAAGGCTAGGCAGAGGACAAACTGCAGATTGCTAGTAAAACTTAGCACAGTGATCCCACTGTGGTGGTCACACACTAACACAAATTTCGAGTCCACAATGTGTGGGTCAATACGCTAATCACTGAGATATAAAAATGAACACATAACACTTGTACCCCCATAATATGCTAAAATAAATTTGTTGTCCCTGGGGAAAAAAAAATGAACACAATACGGTATTAAATGAGTCAGACATAACCAGAAAATTACAATGTGGAAAGGTTTTTGCCTTTAGAACAATGGTTCCCAACCCTGACTGTAACAGAATCACCTGGGGAGCTTTTTAAAAAGCACTGACCCCATTCAAAGCTTGCCAGAAGTAAAAGCAAAAAAAAAAAGTAAAATAAAAAATAAAAATAATAAACACTGACCTCTTAAGACCACTGCCCTTCTCCCCACTTCCAGGTTGATTTAGCTGGTCTGAAGTGCACCCATTCTTTCTTTTTTTTTGAGACAGAGTCTTGCTTTGTTGCCCAGGCTAGAGTGAGTGCCGTGGCATCAGCCTAGCTCACAGCAACCTCAAACTCCTGGGCTCAAGCAATCTTTCTGCCTCAGCCTCCCCAGCAGCTGGGACTACAGGCATGTGCCACCATGCCTGGCTAAATTTTTCTATATATTTTAGTTGGCCAATTAATTTCTTTCTATTTATAGTAGAGACGGGTCTAGCTCAGGCTGGTTTCGAACTCCTGACCTTGAGCAATCCGCCCGCCTTGGCCTCCCAGAGTACTAGGATCACAGGCGTGAGCCACCTCACCCGGCCCAAGGCTTTCTTTTTAAACTTCCTGAGTGATTCTAATATGCAGCGAAGGTTGTAATTGCTAGCTAGTATTTAGTGTTATGTTTCCTTCCTGTGTGTTCATTTACATGCATCTCATCCCCCTTTCCATTCCCATTAAATAGGAGCTCCACACAAGCATAAAGACAGATTTCCTTCGTCTACATTTCTCAAACACCCAACCCAGGAATTTAATAATAGTGGGTATGCAATACACAGATTCTGGAGAATAACACATCAAAATGCCAAAGAGAAATAAAGACACAGTTTTAATCCAGCAAAGGGGACCCCCCCCCACCATGGTTCACACTGCAATCCATGTTATTATGGAGACAGACAGGGTCAAAAGGTTCCCCAAACAGAGCTCACCCTGTTTCATGGCATGCTTCTCCTGGAGAGCTGGCTGGATTTTCTCCATCTGCTTGGTTAAGAAGTCTATTTTCCTCTTGAAGAAGTCCTTGGCATCCTCAGCCGTCTCCAAGATCAGAGGCAAATGAGGGGCTAAATGGAGATACTCCCTCCCACCCCCATGCACTTTAGATCTTCCCCTAAATTCCCCTTCTCTGTTCATTGGGGCATCACATGCTTCCTCCCACTTACCTTCTCTACATAGTAGCCAGTTCCCACATCAATGAGCACATGTTCTACATCATGTAGCTTCCCAGGGACATACATCTGAGAAGCAAGGATTAAGGGAAAAACTAGCAAGCATGAGCCACGATTCCCTGTTACCTAGGCTGCTTGGCCTCATAAGACCCTCCTTTTCCTAAAGAGCTACAAGGCATGAGGACTGAATAATCTGGAGGCCTTAGAACTATACCTCTAACTCCAAATAGAGACAGATAGAAAAACTGGTTCCTTATGTAGAAAATGATATATGCTGGAACACTTTTTTTCTGATCCCATCTCCCACCCTCCAAGCAGTTCTTGCAATTCTTCCCATTAGCCTCTGCAGAATGCCAAGAAATAACGTTTTTCTATTGCTCTAGAGCAGGCAACCTCAAACTACGGCCCTCGGGCCACATGCCGCCTGCCTAGAATATTTATCCAGCCCGCTGGGTGTTTTTGCCACTGCTGCCAGGCCTGCTTAGCAGCCGACTCGTCCCGGGCCCAGTGCCCACTCTCCAACGGTCTGAAGACAGTGAACTGGCCCCATTTAAAAAGTTTGAGGACCCCTGCTCTAGAGTAGTACAAATGAAAAAGCCGGCCTCAATTCCCCTCAATACCCTTATTCTAGCTAATTCCCGATAGATTTAATATTTAGTCTTTAACCATTCCCTACTACAATGTTTCTTTCAGCCTGGCACTTCTCAGATTACAGATTAAAGGTGCCCTATTGCCATAACTTGCTCATTCAAGTAAAACATTCAATAGATAGACACAATCCAGGTTTCTTAATGGCAGCACTTTAGGAATGAGCCACAATTAAGCTGAAATCAAGGATTAATAAACAGGCCAGGCACAGTGGCTCATGCCTGTAATCCTAGCACTCTGGGAGGCTGAGACAGGAGGATCACTTGAGGTCAGGAGTTCAAGACACCTGAGCAAAAGCAAGACCCGGTCTCTACTAAAAATAGAAAAACTTAGATGGCTGTGGTGGCATGCACCTGTAGACCCAGCTACTCAAGAGGCTGAGGCAGGAGGATCGCTTAGGTCCAGGAGTTTGAGGTTGCTGTGAGCTAGGCTGATGCCACAGCACTCTAGCCCAGGCAACAGACGACAGAGCAAGACTCTGTCTCAAAAAAAAAAAAAAAAAAAAGGATTAACAAATAGAGCCAACCTCCCTGTTTCATACTCTCTTATTTTTCTATTGTCTGTCTTCTAAATTATTAGCAAAAGTATGAACTAGCAGCTTTACCTCCGTATTAAATAACCTCAAATAGCAAAGGGAAATATCATACCTCAACTTTACATACTCCTTGGCATTAGCTAGATGTTGGTCTTAAGTCAGATACGAGAGGTGTATACAAGCGTGTATATTACTCTTATTATTCTCAAAATCATGAGGGGTACTCTGGAGTAATCAAAACTCCCCCCCCCCTTTTTGTGGGGAGCGTGAGGGAGAAAGGGAGAAGGCAGCCCGGTAGCTGTTACAATGGAAAGGATACAGAACTCGTCAGTGGGACGAGTAATTCTTTCCCTGTGAAAGCAATGAAGACAAACACCTGGGGAAGGTTGGCAGCTCCAACCTTAAGTAAGACGTTAAAGGGAGTTCCAACCCAGCACAGCGCCCACCGACAGTGTGAAAAAAAATGGCAACAGGGGCAACAGGAGCAGAGAAATGTTCTGTACATTTCAAATCTGGTAGGCAACATGCAATGGGCTCATGAAGCGGTACACAAAATGTAACGGGTTGTCTTCTCATCTCAGGTAAAGAAAGTTGGATTAGGAGGTGGGACGAGAGAAACAGGCTCACCACATTCCCCGGGTTACCCTCATACCCTCGTTGCTCTTGTTAAGCACGTTCAGACAGTCCTTGGCTTCCACATACTTGGTCTGTACCACCTTGAGCTGGGCAATGGACGTGGACAAGAACTCCACTTCCTACAAAGAACGGGAAACAGGATCAAGGTGGGGACAGAGGGGAGAAGAGCACGCCAAAGAGGGGGCGGGTCCTGGAACCGGATAGGGGTTTCGCCTGGGAAAGGTAGCCTCCCAAACTGGGAGGGAACGCGGGGTGAGGAAGTATGTATGGGCAGGGGGATGTGTAGCGGGAAAGAGGTGCCTCTGGGCCTTCCCTACCTGGTCCAGCTGATTCTTGAGCATTTCTAGTTGTGGCAGATTCAGCTCCGTGATGTTAATCGACTGCGCCATGTTGGGAAGGAGGACTAAAGAAGAGGAAGCCGGCTTGTCGAGCAACGCTCTAGCCGTCCTCTACGCATCTCGATGGCCGCGCCAGGGGGCCTAGCTGCGCCAGACATCTCTATGATCCTCCCTCCCGGAAGGGAATGAGGGGCTGGAACCTCTCAGACTCACTTTTGGTTGGAGGAGACAGAGGCGCGGTGTTTGCATAAAATATCTTAAGCCTAGCGCTGTCAAGTTGTAACGAACAGGACTCCTGCCATCAAGGAACTTAAAAATCTTAAAGTCTTCAGGACACAACCACAACATTGCAAAGTAGTGTATGCTAGCCCACGTGGGTGGTATCAGCCTAGAGACTAACAGGCCAGGAGGAAACCTGTGTTCTTCGGTCTGGGGAGTAGCACCGTGAAAGTGGTGTTTTGAGCAGATGAAGCCGAAGAGAGTCTGAAGGTGAAGAGAACAAAAAGGAGGCACCAATGCCAACCAAGTACTGCACAAGATTTATTTATTTATTTACATTTATTGTTTATTTATTTAGAGAATCTCGCTCTGTTGCTGAGGCTAGAGTGCCGTGGCATCAGCCTAGTTCACAGCAACCTCAAACTCCTGGGCCCAAGTGATCTTCCTGCCTCAGCCTCTCCTGTAGCTGAGACTGCAGGCACGCACCACCACACCAGACTAATTTTTTAGAGATTTTAGTAATCTCTAATTTTAGTAGAGATGGGGGTCTCGCTCTTGCTTAGGCTGGTCTCCAACTCCTGACCTCAAAGGATCCTCCTGCCTCAGCCTTCCAGAGTGCTAGGACTACAGGCTTGAGCCACTGCGTCCAGCCCCAGCACAAGATTTATTAATCAGTAAAATGTTTTACCATGTGCTAGATGTGAAGGGTACACGACAGTGTAAGATATGTGCTTCAAAGGAGCTTATTTAGTCAGAGAGACAAACACCATTGACCAGCAGCAAAACCCCACAAAATCTGCCGCTAAAATACATGGCACTGAGAAGTGTAACAGCCGTACACAGGAAGAGAGCAGCAGCTTCTAGCATCGACTTAGGTGGGTGGCAAGGCAACTGAGGTATTAAAGCTAGTGCCCCTCCCAGGAAACCCGAAGCAGGAAGACAGGACGGACAGGATGGTACCAGGCCAAAACACTCGCAACAGGCCTAACAGTACCCTTTCTTTGGGCCTGTCTCCACTTAGCATTGGAGTGCTAAGTGAAATTGGATCAATTCACTTTTGCACTTTTGAATGCTGCCCCTCTCTCCTTCTGCTTTGTCTGCTGAGGCCCAGCCTGGACCAGCTGTGTCCTGTGGCCTTGCTTTTCTTCCTAAGGCTCTTAGACTTGAACTCCAACTGCCTATAGTACCACATAGTGGGGAGAGGGCAGTTGTCTTTTTTTTTTTTTTTTTTTTTTTTTGAGACAGAGTCTCCCTTTGTTGCCCAGGCTACAGCGAGTACCCTGTCAGCTTAGCTCACAGCAACCTCAAACTCCTGGGCTCAAGCAATCCTGCTGCCTCGGCCTCCCAAGTAGCTGGGACTACAGGCATGCACCACCATGCCTGGCTAATTTTTTCCATATATATTAGTTGGCCAATTAATTTCTTTCTATTTATAGTAGAGACGGTGTTTCACTCTTGCTCAGGCTGGTTTCAAACTCCTGACCTCGAGCAATCCGCCCGCCTTGGCCTCCCAGAATGCTAGGATTACAGGCGTGAGCCACCGCGCCCAGCCTGTCTTGTCTTTAAATGTTCTCAGATGTACTACACAAAACAGGGTTTAAGTGATGTATCTTTATTAAGATTAAATCAAAAAGAAATATTTCATTTAAAACACTGGCGAAAATAATTTTAAAATATTTATCCTAAGGATTAAATATAACTTTGGATGTAGAACAGCCAAATGGCTTCTATGAGCAATAAGACAGTTCCAAAGGGTTACCGCAGAGAGACAGGCAAGCCATAGGCTACAGGTGCAGCCCCAATAAGATACTTGAGTCGGGGAGCCTGGCGGGCCTGGCTGATATAGTAGAGAAGGGGAGCCCCTGGGCCTGCTCCAAGCCAGCCCTGCAACAGAGCCTCCGTGTAGCGGTCAATGTCACGGTCAGTCACATCCCAGAGATTACCCAGAAACAAGGGGCTGGGAAAAGAGAAGGAAGAAATACTAAGTAAGGGTTCTAAGACAGAATGCACAGGAAAATACAATTAGTGGTGGTGGTGGGTAAGTAGAAAGGATTGAGCCAATGAGGATTAGGGTTAGGGTTAGCCCTTTGTTCCAGGAGGATAGAAGGGGCCTAAAGCAGTGGGTCCCCAACCTTTTTGGCACTAGGTACCATTTTCATGGAAGACAATTTTACCATGGAACTGGGAAAGGCAGGGATGGTTATGGGATGATTCAAGTGCATTACATCTATTGTGCACTTTATTATTATTACAGTGTAATATATGACAAAATAAGTATACAACTCACCATAGGTTGGGGACCACTGGGCTAAGGGTTAAAGGCCCAGGCATACCAGGGAACCAGGATGGGAGGAAGGTGGGGCACAAGAATAAGGATTCAGAGCTGGAAAAGGACCTGGGGTAGGGGCAGAGTCTTGATGTCCTAGGATGGATCCTGTCCCTTGAGACTCACCAGCCAGCCATGATGTACTTGAGCACGATGCCAGCCCCCTCCAGGTTTCCATGCACAGCCAAGGCCGCACTGCTGCAGCCAAACAGCAGAGCCACTGCCCGGCAGCTCAGCCGCAGGATGGCCTGCCCATCGAGGAAGCGGGCACCAGCCCCGTGCCCTGCATAGCTAAGGCAGAAGGAGGTGAGATGAGCCTTGACCTAGCAGTACCAGGCAGGCCTCTGCCTGTGTTCAGAAGCTTTAAAGTCCCAAAACAACCCATGGTGATACCATCCCCTCTCCCCACATCCTGCCCTAAGCACTCACATGTATAAGTCATGCTCTGTCAGGGCTGCCTGCAGCTGTTCAGGGCTTGGCACCTCTCCAATCACCCCTCTCCAGCCAGCTTCACTGCAGGGAAAAGGGAGAAGTAAGAATGAGGGCCAGGCATAGTGGCTCATGCCTGTAATCCCAGCACTTTAGGAGGCCAAGGCAGGAGGATTGCTTGAGGCCAGGAGTTTGGGACCAGCCTAGGTAACATAAGTGAGACCCCCGTCTTTACAACAAATAAGAAAAATTAGTAAATAGCTGGGCATGGTGGCACTCGCTTGTAGTCCCAGCTAATTGGGAGGCTGAGGTGGGAAGATCACTTGAGCCCAGCAGTTTAAGGCTGCAGTCAGCTGTGACCACACCACTACACTAGAACCTGGGTGGCAGAATGAGACCCATCTTAAGGAAAAAAAAAAAAAAGAATAGGTTCCTAGCACTCTGGGAGGCCGAGGAGGGTGGATTGCTCAAGGTCAGGAGCTCAAGACCAGCCTGAGCAAGAGTGAGACACCGTCTCTACTAGAAATAGAGATTAATTGCCCAACTAAAATATATAGAAAAAATTAGCCGGGCATAGTGGCACATGCCTATAGTCCCAGCTACTTGGGAGGCTGAGGCAGCAGGATGGCTTGAGCTCAGGAGTTTGAGGTTGCTGTGAGCTAGACTGACGCCACAGCACTCACTCTAGCCTGGGTAACAGAGTGAGACTCTGTCTAAAAAAAAAAAAAAAAAAAAAAAAGAATAGGGAACTGCACAGCAAGGGTCTTGTGGCAAAGCGGTGAACTGAACATTATTAGATGGAAGGTGGGCTGAAACAATTGATTCTGGAGAAAAGGAAGAATGTAGCCACTATATATTGTCTCTACCTTTCCCTGTCCCCCTCCTTGCCCTCAACCCCACTGACCTGCTAAAATTGGCTCGAAATTGTTCCTCTGTGCTTGTCAGGTTCTTGTGAGGGTTCAGGACATAGAAGGTACTTCTCGGATCCACTCCTTGGCTCAGCACTGATGAGGCCCCAGACTGGGAAGGAGACATTGGTGGTTTGGACCCATCAGGAGGCCCAAGCTCCAACAAACTCAGCCCCTTTGCACATCTGACCCATTCCTGTATTCCCAGGTCCCTCTGCTTCTTTTTCTTCAGGTCTCCCCCAAATACCAATCATCCTCAAATACCAGCCCCTGAACCCCCACCTCTTTCATGATGGAGTAGCTGAGTAGGAAGCGGAAGGAGGGCATCCGGGTGACAGGTAGTGCCCGGAGGCTGGGCATGCTTTCCCATGGCAGCTTCTGCAGGTCCTGGGCAAAAAGCACTCAGAGGTTACTGTCCCCAGCCAGGTATACGCAGGAGTCCCAAGGGGCATAGCGGTGAGTTGGTGCCCATTACCCACTAGACACTGTCCCTCTGCCCCAGCTCTTTACCTTGTCTAGCACCAAGACGAGGTGCTTATTGCCTGGTACTGTCTGGCCCTTTAGACGTCCTACTGCCTCATTCAGGAGCTCTTGGGCTCGCTCTGGCTGGGTTGGGCACAGCCCATAGGCCAGTGCCTGCACGTCTTGAGGGGTGAGGGTTCCGGCACCACTGAGCATGACCTGCAGGGGAACGGTGGTCGGTGAGCACCGTAACTCCCATCTCTACTCATGATGGCTAGTGGGCAGAATTAAGTCTAGTTTCTTCCCCTTGCCTGCTTTCTTAACTCACTTTCAGCAGAGTGGGGTCAGGATATTTCCAGCCACATTCCTGCAACAACTCTTGGAGGCGGGAGGCCTCCTGGGCAGGGCCAGGCTCTTCACTGGATGGCAGCAGCAGCCCCCTCCAGCAGCCCAACACAGATTTCTCCAAGGAAGTGATGAGAGCCTGAAAGCAGACGGTGGAGCCTTTCGTCAGAGGAAGCCAAGTCTCTTCCACAGACTGTGACATTTTGGAGGCGAGGAAATGGGTTTTCTATTGTGTATATTTGCCTTACATCTCTTTCTGCCAATCTTAGAAAGCAAGAATGTAGGAACCTTTTTCCATTTTCCAAAACTCTGGAGAGTATATATTATTACATATCTCTATGTTGTGACAAATATGAATAGGTGGGCACTGAAGCCAGGAAACTGATACTTGGGCTGAAATCCTTTTTATTGGCTGGGTGCAGTGGCTCACGTCTGTAGTCCCAGCACTTTGGGAGGATCACTTGAGACCGGGAGTTTGTGGCTGCAGCAAACTAGAATCCAGCCTGGATGACACAGTGAGACCTCACCTCAAAAAAAAAAAAAAAAAAGAAAAAAATCCCCTTTTTCCTGTGTATCCTTAAATATTCCATTGCCATGCTCCCCCAATTTTTGGCTTTTATGTAAAGTCTACCCCAAGTGACATAATTTTCTATTTAGGCCTACTCTTCTAGAAAGGGAAATAGCTCAGGACTGACCCAGGATATCTGATAGAGAAGACATTGGCATCACCGGGGTCATTTCTAGAGCAGGGCTGACCCCACCCATCCCGGCAGCACACACCTCCATCCTATGGTCCAGTTCTAGCCGCCCTGTCCACCATTCCCGCTTGTCAGTGCAGCTGCTGTTCTCTTTCTGTTCCTTCTGGATGGCATCAAACTCATTCAGGGCTGAACTGAGAGGAAGCTGTGGGAGAGGGGGTTGTGAGATCTCTGCTTGTGCATGAGATCACCGTCTGTCCACCCCCTGGCCAAAATGTAACCAGCCTGACCAGAAGCTCACCCCAGCCCGACTATGCTTGGCCCAGGAATCTTACCTTGTTCTGGGCAGTGGGGATCTGCACAGTGACTGGGGGACTGTCCTTTTCCAGCCGGGTCAGCAAGAGGGTGTTGCCCATAGTTCCAGGCTGGATGGTGGCCAGGGCCAACACACATACAGTCACCCCTAACAACAGGACACACCCAGGATCATTTCAGCTGTTACAAGGAATTCCCTTCCCTGGGCTTTGGTGCTCAATTCCTATCTATCACTCAAGACAACTCCAAGAAGTCTTCCCTGGAAACTGGAGTTCAAGGTGCTCTCTCTTGCCCTAATACCACTGTCTGGACAGAGACCATGTCTTGTACTTCTTTGTGTTTCTCACAGAAACTAACAAAGGGCCTTGCACAGAGCAAGGCACTAAAATCATCTGTTAACATGTTTCACATTACTGCAGGAAGATCTGAGACATCTGAACTCACCCTTGAAGATACTGAATTTGCTGATAAATCATAGTTGAGGTTAAAAAAAAAATCAACTTTTTGATTTATTTCTTTATTTTTCCCCCACCCCCCCAACTTTCTGATTTAGAGTTTGATGAGAAAAACAAAATGGCCAATAGGTGAAAAGGCATGACCTAAATCTGACCAGTACCTAAAACTCTTTCACCTAGCTCCTTAGTAAGAAGGTGCCCAAGAGGACAGAGGGCCAGCCAGAAGCCTGCCAGCATACCCCTAGGGATCAGAGCCAGGTGCTCCTGGAAACTCTCCGTCTCAGGCTGGGGGAAGTGGCCCGATCTTGAGGTCCTGAAGGAAAAGAGGTGCTGGATGCGGGCCAGGGGGACATCTCTAGGCCTCTCCTGAAGGCTCAGCCTCTGGAGCTGATCTGCCATTTCAAGCGATCCTCGATGCTTCTGGATCTTGCTGCAGGTAACACAGGTAGGAGTGAGTGCCCCTTCTTCACAGTCTGGACCCTCCTTCCAGTCTGCCCCAGCAGGGACCTTGGGGATGGTGGGTACCAACCTGAGCTGCCTGTGGAGGTGGGTGAGTAGCTGGTGGCGACAGGTGATGGAGACAGACTCGGTGACCAGGAAGGCAGTGGCATAGGGATCTCGGCTGCCCAGGCACAAGGCCAGGAAGCGGCAGAGGGGGGCATAGAGCACACTAGGAGGACAGCCACTGATGCCCCGGAAAGCAATGCTCAGTGAGTCACAGATGGAATCCAGGGTAGAAAGACCTAGAGGAAGGTCAAGATACTTGCTATAGATGAATCCCTTATTTCCTAGTTCATAGGAACTTTCAAGGAGTCCCGGTCTCATGTCCCACACAGAAAACAGCAGTTACCATTAATGAGGGGCCATGTACCAAGTAGGGTGCTATGCAACTTATAGGCATCAACTCCCTCCATCCTCCCCAAATCCCATTTTACAGTGAAGGAAATAGAAGCTCAGAGAGGTGAAGTGACTTGCACTGCACACAGTTAGTAGACAGAGTGCTGGGATTCAAACCCAGGTTCCAAGGCTACCGGATCCAGATGGGAATGCAAAGCCAGAACCACTGACAGACTGCAAGGACACAGAGATCAAAAGACCTTGAGACACAGCCCTCTTTAGGTGACTAGAGGGGGGTCAGCATATTCACCAATGGCTACAGGGGCCGAGAGGAGCCGAAGTGGAGAACAGAGGTCCCTGTCACTATCCTTGTCTGGGCACAAGATGGGCAGCTCCTCCTTGCTGGAATCTCGTCTCAACAGCTCCCGTTCTCCTATGACTGTATCAGGGCCTGAAGCTGGAGCCTTGCTACCTGGGGAGAGAGCGTGACTTTTTCATAGCACTCCCTCTTGCCATCCCCTTTGCTCTTCCTTCTATAATCTAGTCCCTTGGAGCCAGCAAAAGAACTTCCTACACTCCCTTGGCATTAGTTATTCCTTGTGCATTGGCCCCAGGGCACTCCCCACAAACACACCCCTTCTGCCTCTCACCCTTGCCATCATACCTGATGCCGAGTCTTCCCCGTCAGAGCCCCTGAGGATCTCAAAGCTCATTTCCATCTGATTTTCCATCAGTTTCTCCTCAGGGACGGTCCTCATGATCTCAGTGCCAAGCCTCGCCTGGCCAGAAAGGGCCCTCTGGGGTCCCTGCTCCTCACAATGTCTTGATGCCATCTTCTTGGCCCTCCGGTTCCTGCCACTCAGGCCAGGGGGCCCAGGAGCAACCACTGCATCAGTCTTTGCATCAGTCTTCGCGCTCAGGCCCTTTCTAGCCCCGCCCCGGCCCCGCGAGGCAGTGCCCTTTCTTTTTGGCTCCTCTGCCAGCCTTGCCTCAGCTGAGATAGGGTCTTCTAAGTCACTGTCATCACTAAAGTTCACCTAGGATGAGGGAAAGAGAGGACCAAGGGGCCTTCAGTGACAAGACACCTTTTGATAGCAGGTGGCGCTGCAGAGGCACCAGCAGGCACTATCTGAGGACTTGGGAAGTTCAAAAATTAACTTTCACATGAAACCCACCACTCTCAATCAGGGGCAGCAACTCTTGGGTGTGAAAAGAAAGAGGGAACAGAAGATAAGGAGGAAGGATGAAAAGGAAAAGGAATCTTGAAGTTAAGGAAAGTGCCTTCTATATGCAACAAAGGGAGACCTGGAACAAGGTCTTGCTGTGGAAGATGTAGGGGTCCTGCAGATAGCAGGAGAGACTAAGGTTGCACTTGGCCCTAGGGAGGGAAAGCTATCCCACAGGGACACCTGCTTTGTAGAACACTCTTCTCCAGGGCCACCTCCCCTATACCAATACTACCTGGGGACAGTCCCATCTTACCTTGAGGCGCGTCTGGACCCTCTGTTGTACCCTGGGGGCTTGGGGAACTTCTGGCTTGGGCTTTGTAGGGTAGATTTCCTCAAACACGGTGAAGGGGACACGAGGGCCGGCCTGCCTGGCCCGGCCTGAGGGCTTAGGTGTACAGGGTGGTCCTCCACCTTCCAGACCTTTCTGAGAGGTATTATGGAGAGGCAGGGGAGCAGAAGCAACCTGCTTGCGCCCTTGTCCAGAACGTTTTTGGCTCCGAGTCTTAGAGGGCTCTGAGCATGGAGGACTTTTTATTAATGGTGGCTGCCAGCCCCAGGAGCTTGAAAAAAGCTGGGCAGTACAGCAGCTGAAGCCAGCCAGCTTTGCAAGGGCCCGAATCAGGAGCAGGCTGGCTCGCCAGGGCTCTAGGTGGGGCATCCGTGCTGCTACAAACTTCAGCCCTGACTCCAGGACCTTCTGCAGGTTCTTGTTTGATGGCTGGCTCAGGCCTTCCAGTGCCAGCCGTGTGTATGCCTGCGCCAAGATCTCATCTAGGAGGCTTGGGACTGGGGACAGGGGTGTTTTATGATTTAAGGAAGCTTGGAGACCTTGGGTGAGGCGCTTAGTGGCTGCAGGGCAACCCTTCAGCACAACCTGCAGCAGATCCAGACCCTGGGCCTGATGACCCATGGCCAGACTCACCCCTGCTGTGACCAATACCCAGCGTAGACAGACTGCTGAGAGGACAGGGCTGGCACAGAGCGAGCAGTCACAGGTGGGTGAATGGGACAGGAAGCCGGGGGTGGGCTGGGGCTTGGTTTTCAGTATGGGGGAAGAATTTGTAGAAGGTGCTATGGGGCCAGGCTCCTTGGCCACAGTGGCTACTAGTTCCAGAGCAGGACCTCTTAGGAAGAGCTCCTCTTCCGGCAGCTGTGGAGGACAGGGCACCTGGGCCTGCCGCTTCCCTTTCTGCAGGTGGACCTTCTTCACAGGCTGTGGGTTCTGGGCTATCCCACCAAATTCTGGGGAGAGGGCAGAACAAGAATTACAAAACTGTCTCCTATGTGAGGGAGATGTTTAATGGCACCACTGCACTCCAGCCTGGCCACAGAACAAAACCCTATCTCTAAATAAATGGGCAAGACCCTATCTACACCCTGTCTCTAAATAAATAAATTTTTTTTATATTTTTAAATTTATTTATTTATTTTTTTTATTTTTTTTATTTTTTTGAGACAGAGTCTCGCTTTGTTGCCTAGGCTAGAGTGAGTGCCGTGGCGTCAGCCTAGCTCACAGCAACCTCAAACTCCTGGGCTCGAGCGATCCTTCTGCCTCAGCCTCCCAAGTAGCTGGGACTACAGGCATGCGCCACCATGCCCAGCTAATTTTTTCTATATATATCAGTTGGCCAATTAATTTCTTTCTATTTATAGTAGAGACGGGGTCTTGCTCTTGCTCAGGCTGGTTTTGAACTCCTGACCTTGAGCAATCTGCCCGCCTCGGCCTCCCAAGAGCTAGGATTACAGGCGTGAGCCACCGTGCCTGGCCTAAATTTATTTATTTTTTAATTTTATTGTTATATATATATATTTTTTTTTTTTTTTTTTTTGAGACAGAGTCTCGCTTTGTTGTCCAGGCTAGAGTGAGTGCCGTGGCGTCAGCCTAGCTCACAGCAACCTCAAACTCCTGGGCTCAAGCGATCCTTCTGTCTCAGCCTCCCAAGTAGCTGGGACTACAGGCATGAGCCACCATGCCCGGCTAATTTTTTCTATATATATTAGTTGGCCAATTAGTTTCTTTCTATTTATAGTAGAGACGGGGTCTCGCTCTTGCTCAGGCTGGTTTCAAACTCCTGACCTCGAGCAATCCGCCCGCCTCGGCCTCCCAGAGAGCTAGGATTACAGGCGTGAGCCACCGCGCCCGGCCTATTGTTATATATTTAAAAAAAATTTTTTTCCCATTTTTCTTCTTCTTTCATCTGAAGCCATGATTCTAAATTTATTTTTGTTTTTGGTTTTTTTGAGACAGAGTCTTACTCTGTTGCCTGGGCTAGAGTGCTGTGGCGTCAGCCTAGCTCACAGCAACCTTGAACTCCAGAGCTCAAGCGATCCTCCTGCCTCGGCCTCCTGAGTAGCTGGGACTACAGGCGCTGTTTTTAGTAGAGACAGGGTCTTGCTCTTGCTCAGGCTGGTCTTGAACTCATGACCTCAAGTGATCCTCCCACCTCGGCTTCCCAGTACTAGGATTACAGCTGTGAGCCATTGTACCTCGGCCAAATAAATAAATTTAAACAGCCAAAATGTATTGGGCCCAGCTGAAAACTAGAATCAGGGAGGGTTAGCTTGGATAGGTTATCTGAAGGAAGGAGACCAATGGTTTGAAGTGAAGAGAGTATTGCACGGGGACCAGAAGTCAATTTCTGATTTAGAAGGAACCAAACCTCTATGTATAGACATGTTGTAGTATGTGTGTGACTTTCATCACTGCCAGGGAATGGGGCACGACTGCTCACCTGTGCAAGACTCGAGCAAGAACAGAACCTGCTGCAGGTCTGACTGACAGAGGTCGATGTCATTGCGGGCCAGCTCCAGCTCACCCTTTAGCACCAGGAACAGGGCACACCTTGTTCGGAGAGGGGAGAAGAACCAATCAGAGGAATCTTTTTTCCCCTGGAATCTTTCTCTTTGCTCCTTTTCCAGACAGAGCCATCACCATCTTGCCTTGCCTCCAAAAAGCCTTCACTCCCTAAAGCTGACTTAAAGGCTCCCTACAGAAAATGCTTTATACTTCTCTCTCATTCCAACTCATCTCCGTGCATTAGGACAGAATTTCCCAAACTGCATTCCTCAAAAAAAGGATCCTGTAGGCAAATAAATGTAGGGAAACATTGTACACTAGATCTCCCTTTTGGACATTTACAATACATATGAGCATACTGTAGGACATGGAGAGTACTATAGGAAATAAAAACAACCTTGATTAACTCAGCATTTCCCACTTAATTAGCTATAGAATGCGTGCTTCCACAAATCCTTCTATTTTTTCTTTTTTAAAATTTTTTTTGTTTTTTGCCCCTACCTTCCCCTCCCCTCCCAGCCCGCATCCGTCTGCACAAATCCTTCTAAACGTAACATGTGATCTGTGGAATGGTTTGGGAATCCATGGTCAAGGGTGCGTGACACTGAGGTGCCAGAATCGGCATCCTCTTGGGCCGTGTACTCACTGGCGTGGTATCTGTAGCTTTGTAGTGAGTTTTAGGGCCTCCAAGCAAAAGGCCTTGGCTTCACTCACACTACCCAGGTAGCCCAGGCGGCAGACTAGCTTCTCTGAGCAGCTTAGCACCTCTGTAAGAACCTGCCATTTTTGTACTAGGTTTTCACCTGTAGCAAAGGAGAGAGATAAGACCATCACCACTCAGCACCAGTCCAGATCCTCTGGAGACAAAACTCCATCATACAGCTTGTCCATTCCCACAGGGGCTGCTCTCTTCCTCAGACTCACCATAGTCCAGAAATTGTGTCTCCACAGCTGATTTTTGAATTGAAAGTACATCACTGCCCATCAGCAAGAGGATGATGCTTCGAAGGAGCTTATGGGAGTCCATGAGTGCTATCTCAGGTGTCTGCCAGCCTGTGGGAGGTGGGTCAGAGAAAGAAGGGAGAAGATACAGCCAGAACTTTTGCTACCTTCAACTACTAAGATAGCAGATGCAAAGCATGCTGCCCACTCTTCCTTCTGCACCTGAGGCAGACAAAGCTAATCAATCACAGAACTCTTTCTCTCTGAGATACAGTGGGGTCACAGAATCCTTTCAGCCTAGTATTCCAGGCAGTCACTAATTAATTGGTTAGTGATAGCAGGCAAACTGAAACCCATTTGCTATCCCAGGCCTACTGTATACAGGTTCTACGTAGGCCAGTCCACACAGTTGGACAGCGGAGAGGACAAGGGCTGCAAAGAGCTGATGGCAGACAAACCATGCACATCATCCAAGGAGGGCCATCCACCCTGTTCTTTTACCTTGGGCACAGAGCTCCTCCCAGAGGGAGCCTGAGAGGCTGTTTGATGAGAGGCTAAGGTAGACTGCCGCTAGTTGCAGGGCCTGAACACGCAGCAAGTACCAAGCCTTGGATGACTTCTGGAGGGCAGGATCCCGAAGGACAGACAGCAACAAAGAGATACCCTCGGTCACCTAAGAGACAGAAGGGGCCGGAGGAGATCAGTAAGTGAAGTCAGACAAGCATGTCGGAGCTTGAGATACCTCTGGATATCTGGCTCAATCCCCTGCTTTTAAGAATGATAAAGGCTATAGAGAAAAAACTAGAGCCTGGGAGGGTACAGGACTTGGCCAAGTCACACAGCTAGTTTGAGAGAAACTCAGGTCTTTTGGATCCTACTGGATTTATAGTCTAGAGCTCCTGTGCCTTCCCAGGATCATTCTTGTCCCAGTTTTTAGTCAAAGAACAGACTTCTTCCCTCCTACCCCTGAGGAAACTGGAAAAGAATGAAAAGCTAGTATCTGTCTGTACCAGAGAAGGATTGGTGAACAAGTCATTGGCAAGGAAATATTACTACTTCTCAGGGTCAGGATCATTTTGTCTAGCTCGAGGCAAATATCCAGAAAATTCTAAATTCTAAATCTTTTTTTTTGAGACACAGTCTTGCTCTATCGCCTCAGCTGGAGTGCAGTGATATCATCGTAGCTCACTGCAACCTCAAACTCCTGGGTTCAAGCAATCTGCCTGCCTCAGATATCCTGAGTGGATAGGATCATAGGTACACATCACCATACCTAATTTTTCTACTTTTTGTACAGACAGGGTCTTGCTTTTGCTCAGGCTAATCTTTTTTTTTGAGACAGAGTCTCACTTTGTTGCCTAGGCTAGAGTGAGTGCTGTGGCGTCAGCCTAGCTCACAGCAACCTCAAACTCCTGGGCTCAAACAATCCTGCTTCAGCTTCCCGAGTAGCTGGGACTACAGGCATGCACCACCATGCCCAGATAATTTTTTCTATATATATTAGTTGGCCAATTAATTTCTTTCTATTTATAGTAGAGACAGGGTGTCACTCTTGCTCAGACTGGTTTCGAACTCCTGACCTTGAGCTATCCACCCGCCTCAGCCTCCCAGAGTGCTAGGATTACAGGCGTGAGCCACTGCGCCCGGCCTCAGGCTGGTCTTGAACTCCTGAGCTCAAGCAATCCTTCTGCCTCAGCCTCCCAGATTGCTGGGATTATAGGTGTGAGCCATTGTGCCTGGCCTAAAATCTTTCTAATACCCAGGACCTTCAGGGATTAAGAAAGTGAGAAATACCTTCTGGTGAGTCCAGTAGAGTTGACTTCGAAGTAGAACACAGGTTAGGGAAAGGAGCAGGTATGTGTCAGTGGTCTGATCAAGACGCTTCAGGCTGAATTCTGCCTCTTCCATGTATAACTAAGGAAGCAATCAGAAGACACATGAGGATAGGCAGCCAGACTCTTCAAATTTGATAGAGTACAGCATTTACAAGCAAAATGCCCAACATGTTCAGTTAAATATTAAATTATTTCAAGTATTACAAACTACAAAGGAGTTATTCATTGACTAAATAAAATGTTCATTTAACACTTCAGTTAACCACCATGCTACAAAGACAAAGCTGAATGAAGAGTAGGCAGGACCTTCTCTTTTTTTTGTTTGTTTGCTTTTTTTTGAGACAGAGTCTCGCTTTGTTGCCCAGGCTAGAGTGAGTGCCATGGCGTCAGCCTAGCTCACAGCAACTTCAAACTCCTGGGCTCAAGCGATCCTTCTGCCTCAGCCTCCCAAGTAGCTAGGACTACAGGCATGTGCCACCATGCCCGGCTAATTTTTTCTATATATATTAGTTGTCCAATTAATTTCTTTCTATTTATAGTAGAGACGGGGTCTCGCTCTTGCTCAGGCTGGATTCAAACTCCTGACCTTGAGCAATCCGCCCGCCTCAGCCTCCCAGAGTGCTAGGATTACAGGCATGAGCCACCGCACCCAGCTAGGACCTTCTGTCATATATCTTGCAAGGCAGTGGGGACACAGGCATACATATGCAATCATGACATACTGCCATGAGTATTACCCAGTGGCATGGGGACCCAGGGAAAGCAAGTGATTCTGCCCTTGAAGAAGAGGATGTAGAAGAGGATGTAGAGGATGTAGAATGCTTCATGAAGGAGGTGACAATGGAGCTAGGCTTTGAAAAGAAAGTAGAGGTTTTCTGAGGGAAATAAAAGTGGGGAGTGGTACATTTTGGGTGGAGGAACTAACAAAACCAAAGACAGAGAGGCACACATAGGGAATACAAATAACTGGTATGGTTTGGCATAAGGTTCATGGGAAGAAGTGGCAGAGAAAGCATGAACCAGAATATAAAAGATATGCAATATAAAGACATGCAACAGGGCGGGCGCGGTGGCTCACGCCTGTAATCCTAGCACTCTGGGAGGCTGAGGTGGGAGGATTGCTCGAGGTCAGGACTTCAAAACCAGATGGGGTCTCGCTCTGAGTAAGAGCGAGACCCCATCTCAACTATAAATAGAAAGAAATTAATTGGCCAACTAATATAGATAGAAAAAATTAGCTGGACATGGTGGCGCATGCCTGTAGTCCCAGCTACTCGGGAGGTTGAGGCAAGAGGATGGCTTGAGCCCAGGAGTTTGAGGTTGCTGTGAGCTAGGCTGATGCCACGGCACTCACTCTAGCCTGGGTAACAAACGAGACTCTGTCTCAAAAAATAAATAAATAAATAAAGACATGCAACATAGGCCGGGCGCGGTGGCTCATGCCTGTAATCCTAGCTCTCTGGGAGGCCGAGGCGGGCGGATTGCTCGAGGTCAGGAGTTCAAAACCAGCCTGAGGCCGGGCGCCGGTGGCTCACGCCTGTAATCCTAGCACTTTGGGAGGCCGAGGCGGGCGGATCGCTCAAGGTCAGTAGTTCGAAACCAGCCTGAGCGAGACCCCGTCTCTACCAAAAATAGAAAGAAATTAATTGACCAACTAAAAATATATATACAAAAAATTAGCCGGGCATGGTGGCGCATGCCTGTAGTCCCAGCTACTCGGGAGGCTGAGGCAGCAGGATCGCTTGAGCCCAGGAGTTTGAGGTTGCTGTGAGCTAGGCTGACGCCACGGCACTCACTCTAGCCTGGGCAACAAAGTGAGACTCTGTCTCAAAAAAAAAAAACCCAGCCTGAGCAAGAGCGAGACCCCGTCTCTACTATAAATAGAAAGAAATTAATTGGCCAACTAATATATATATATATATAAAAATTAGCCGGGCATGGTGGCGCATGCCTGTAGTCCCAGCTACTCGGGAGGCTGAGGCAGAAGGATTGCTCGAGCCAGGAGATTAAGGTTGCTGTGAGCTAGGCTGACGCCATGTCACTCACTCTAGCCTAGGCAACAAAGCGAGACTTTGTCTCAAAAAAAAAAAAAAAAAAAAAAAAAAGACATGCAACATAAATGGGACTTAGGGAAAAAGTAAAAAAAAAAAAAGGATATGCAATATAGAATCTAGACAGCATCCTTTAGATAACAGGGAAGCCACTGAAATCTTTGAAGTGGGAAAGGTAAGCTCAGACCTGAGCCTACTAGTAGTAGTTAGAAGACAAAGTAGAAAAAAGGAAACCTAGAGACAAGGAGACCAACTAGGAGACCTTGTGACAGTCCTGTGTGAGTGACGAAGCAACAACTAGGGCAGCAGAAACAGTGGGAAATACAGGATTAGCAGTATGTGCCTGGAGCAGAATCTGTAAGACTTAATGAACTGGTTTTGCAGTGGGAAGAAAGATGCCTCCGCTTCTCACAGCTGCTCTAACACTCCACACTTTACAATATTCCAGCCAAATGCGGTGGGAGAAGGCAGAGAAGCTGCCCCTTCAGTGTCCTGTCTTCTCAGGAAAAGATGAGCTTCTACAGCCATAGGCCCCATGTGACCCCCAGGCTAGGGTGGCTGGGCACTCACCTGAGCATAGCTGGGACAGCCAAGGTTCAGGAGGAGCTGGATGATGTGGCAGGAGGAGCCAACTGCCTTCACGTGATCCTCCAGTCTCTCGGAGATGATCCGCAGAAGCAGGAGGACCTCCAGAGCTTGCAGGGGCTGGTTGGCCAAGAGCAGCAAGGTTAGCCCACTCCTGCTCAAGCCTCCATTTCTACCCTCTGCTCCCCAGCCCTTTGGGACCCTGGACTGTGGTCTGAGCTCAGAGTTTGGATTGAATGTGGTTATATGGAGAGAGCAACCATCAGACATCCTCAGGGAACCCAAGATGAGAGCAGCAGGGAGACCACAAACCACCTGTTTTATAGCCTAGGTGCCAATCACCATCAATAGCCAGGGTTTACCAAGCGCTCACTATGCGTCAGGTACTGTGTCAAGAGGTCTGCATGCACCAACTCATTTAATCTTTATGGCTACTCTAATCCCGATTTTACAGCAGAGGAAACTGAGACCCATATAAGTTAAGTTGCTTGTCTAAGTTCACTAGAACCAAGACTCAAATCTAGGACTGAGGTAGTTCCCAGGCTCCTTATATGACAAATGTCATCTAATGGTTCATAGTAACAGTATGTGCAATGTTTTGGGTTTTTTTTATTTCTTTGTTTTTCTCATGTGGGGTCCAGGGAACAGCTTCAGGGTGTCTTTGACACCCCCTGAGATTGTATGTAAGAATATAAAATTGCATCTATAGGAATCTATGTATTTTCCTGAGTATATAGGCCTCAAATTATCTAATAATAATTAAAGCTAACATCTGAGCATTCCCTTTACACAAAACATCTTCCATGCATCATCATATTGAATGATAATGCTATGAAGTAGTATTATTGTCCCTATTTCAGAGATAAGGAAATTTAGACTGAGATGGTAAAGCAACTTGCCTGAGGCCATACACTAATAAATAGTGGAGCTTGGATTTAAACTCAGAGAACTAATGATAAAGCCTATGCTTCCCCCGCCCCCCCCAACTCCTGACCTCGAGCAATCCGCCTGCCTTGGCCTCCCAGAGTGCTAGGATTACAGGCGTGAGCCACCGCACCCGGCCTTTTTTTTTTTTTTTTTTTTTGAGACACAGTCTCACTCTGTCACCCTGGGTAGAGTGCAATGGCGTCATCGTAGCTTACTGCAACCTCACATTCCTGGGCTCAAGCAATCCTCCTGCCTCAACCTCCTGAGTAGGTGGGACTACAGATGCATGCCACAATGCCTGGTTAATTTTTCTAATTTTAGTAGAGACAGGGTCTCTCTCTTGCTCAGGCTTGTCTCAAACTCCTGGGTTCAAGCAATCCTCCCGCCTTGGCTTCCCAGAGTGCTAGGATTACAGATGTGAGCCACCACGTCTGGCCAACCCTATGCTCTTAGTCACTGGTTTATATGCTTCTCAGCAGGTTCACAGGCCAAAGAATCCAAAGGAGCTCAGTTCTGATTCAGCCCCTATGGGTCCCTGCCCCATTATCAATTCCCTGCCCCATTACCTTCGCCAGCAGCTGATAGAGGGCTGCTAGGATCTGCAGTGAGGCTGCTGTCTGCTGGAGACACCGCACAGCTGGAGCCTGCTCCTTTGAAACCACCTCCTTCCACAGAACCAGGGCTTGGTCCAGGCATTTGGACTGAGCTGTAAGTCAGAAGAAAGTGACTGCTCTCTCAGCACAGGCCATCTGGAGAGAAGTTGGCTTTCTCCATAACCTCTCTGCCCTTTGTGCCAACCTCCCACCCTGCAAGGCCAGCCTCTCACACTTGGGTCCCTGTCATGCTCTTAGGAAGCCATGGAGGAGACACCCATGCCACGCTACATTTACTACACTCACCAGCATCTGCAGCCAGGTTGAAGGCAATGTTACTATATAGGAAACGATCTTCCTGGAGTTTGTCTTCATAGTTCAGGTCATTGACTTCAAATTCCTCCAGGTTACTAGGGGCTTGAGCTCTCCGATCTCGCTCTATACCCTGGGTGGGGAGATCAAAGTATAAAACATGGTGGGTACAAACTTACCTGGTGGCCCAGGGAAAATAACACCCTATACCCGGTTCTGCTCAGCCCCACTCACTTCCTGCATTTTGGCTTCCAGGGTACAGATGTAGAGCCATAGCAAGGCCTGTGCTTTATCGTCCAGAAGCCGATCCCTGGCCTGGGCCTCGGGCCTCACAGACTCCAGAAGCTGCAGGGCTTCCTGGATAGCATCCAAGGCTGAGCTGTAGAGAGGGGGTGCACTTAATCTGGGCCTACTATGAGTACCTGCCACAGTGCCCTGGGAGGGGCCTGTGGCAGAACAGCTGGCCTTACCCTTTGAATGAGCTTCCATGGCCACAAAATGAAGGGGGCACTCAGGGATGAAGAGAGGGAAACTGGCTCTGAAAAGAGTGAGAGAACCTAGGGCAAGGAGCAAGAGTGGCCTCCCCAGCTATCCCTGCTCACCAGTCAGTCTGCTGGGCAAAGTTGTGGTAGCAGAGCACCTGAGCAAGTTCCACCAGGTGGGTAGCTCGTGCCCATGCCCCGGCTGGTGTTTCCTCGGGGCTCAGCTCCAGCAGGTCACAGATGACGTTGAAGCGTTCCTGTCCGGTGTCAGCTCGCACTGCCTTATAGGCTTGCAGCTCCTCCCTCAGCAGGAGGACCAGGGTCTCCGGGTCCCAGCCACTCAGGCTGTCTCGCAGAGTCCTGAGAGAGGGCAGGCTCAGCACCAGGGCAGAGCCCATGAGGCACGAAGCCTCTGCCCCATACCAAGGAGCCTCATCCTTGGCTTGCTGAGAGTTCAGTAGGTTTCCCATTATGGCTTTAAAAGTTTAAATCAGTTTGTACCCTTCTTCTGTTTAATACACTGCTGTGGGCTGCCACTAGGAACCATATCCAAATCCCTTCCATGGCCTATAAGGCCCTGTGTGACCCAGTCTCTGCCCACCTTACCCCCTCATTCCATGTGTTTCCCTAACCTACAACCCATTCCACTACCTTCCAGCGTGCTGGCTTTCTCAACATGTTCCCAAGCTAATTCCTACCTTGCAGCATTTATATTTACTATTCTATTATACTATTCCTGCTGCAAGGAATTCTCTTCCCCCAAATCTATTTTTATTTTTTTAAAAGACAGTCTTGGCTGGGCGTGGTGGCTCACACCTATAATCCTAGCACTCTGGGAGGCCGAGGCAGGCGGATCGTTTGAGCTCAGGAGTTTAAGACCAGCCTGAGCAAGAGTGAGACCCTGTCTCTACTAAAAATAGAAAGAAATTAATTGGCCAACTAAAAACATATAGAAAAAAAAATTAGCTGGGCATGGTGGCGCATGTCTGTAGTCCCAGCTACTTGGGAGGCTGAGGTAGAAGAATTGCTTCAGCCTAGGAGTTTGAGGTTGCTGTGAGCCAGGCTGACGCCACGGCGCTCACTCTAGCCTGGGCAACAAAGCAAGACTCTGTCTCAAAAAAATAAATAAAAAATAAAGACAGTCTCGCTCTGTCACCCACGCTGGATGCAGCAATATAATCACAGCTCACAGCAGCCTCAAATTTCTGGGTTCAAGCGATCCTCCTGCTTCCGCCTCTTGAGTAGCTAGGACTACAGGTACATGCTACCATGTCTGACTAATTTTTAAATTTTTTGTAGAGACAAGGTCTCACTGTGTAACCCAGGCTGGTCACTTCCCCAGGATCTTTGAAGGGTGGATTCCTCCATATCCTCTAGTCTCATCTCATATATTACTTCTTCAAAAAGGGCCCATAGAAGGCTGGGTGCGGTGGCTCATGCCTGTAATCCTAGCACTCTGGGAGGCCGAGGCGGGCGGATTGCTCCAGGTCAGGAGTTCGAAACCAGCCTGAGCAAGAGTGAGACCTGTCTCTACTATAAATAGAAATAAATTAATTGGCCAACTAATACATATATAGAAAAAATTAGCTGGGCATGGTGGCACATGCCTGTAGTCCCAGCTACTTGGGAGGCTGAGGCAGGAGGATTGCTTGAGCCCAGGAGTTTGAGGTTGCTGTGAGCTAGGCTGATGCCACGGCACTCACTCTAGCCTGGGCAACAAAGCAAGACTCTGTCTCAAAAAAAAAAAAAAAAAAAAAAAAAGGGCCCATCTAAAGTTGCTCCCTCTTTTAGCAAATCACCGTTTAATTGTCTTCATAGAACAAATATGAAATGTATTTGTTTTTTATATCTCCCCAAGTAGAATATAAGCTCCAAGAAAGCAAGAACATTGCCTATCACCACTATACCCCCTATACCTAGCACAGTGGCTGGCATATAGTAGACACTCAATGAACAACTAATGAATGAAAGAATGACTGCCTTTTTCAAACATAAGGATGGAAGGACATGACCATGAGTACAAAAGGCCACCCTATCCATGAGGCAAATGTGATTGTCTTCTCCCCACCAACTCACTTTAGCTGTAGCTCCTTGTCTCCAGCCCTGGCCGCATCCATTTTGACCCGAACCCAGAAAGTGACTGGCTCAGTCATGTGTTCAGGGCTACGAGGCTGCAGTGCTGCCAGCCACAAAGTAACCATCTTGCAGCCCTGGGCCTGTTTACCCAGTTTCTTCAAACTCTCTACATGTAGCCGGAAGCACCTGTGCAACTGACCAGAGAAAGGGAACGGGAGAGAGGAACCAATGAGTGTGTATGGTAGGAGGGTATCTGCCTGCACGAGTACATACACCGCATGGGGCAGGAGGGGATTGGCAGGTGGACCTCCTGCCACACCCCCACCCCAAAGCAGGTGACAACTAAGAACTAAATACCCTGGATGCTCTCAACCTCAAAGGCTCCATTCTACCCCACCACTATATTTATCATCTACATCCTTGAAAACCAGCTCCTCCTCCTGCAATCTTTCTCTCAGCAGATGGCACTGCCTTCTCCTGAGTCTGAAAGGCGGGGCCATGCTTGACTCTCCTTTCTCTTGCTCTCCCTCCCTCCCAGCCAGTCACTAACCATGTTAATCCTTGCAGCTTCTTCATTTCGGTTCACCATTCCCTGCCCAGGCTACTGCAGCATCCTGATTACCCAGTCTTGTCTCTTGCACTACGTTCATCACAGTGATGCCAGAGAACTTCAGAGCACCCACCTGATGTCACGCTTCCACTCACATCCTTTAGAGGCTCACCACCTCACTCAGGATGAAACCGAAGGCCCTCTACAACCCACCTTGCTTGCCAATCCAGCCAACCAATCCTTTCACAGGTATTCTTAAGAACATTGATTGGTTCTCACTCTGGTTGCCCAAAGGACCATCTGGGGGAACTTTTAAAATATTCAGATGCCTGGGCTCCAGCGCTAGAGATCCTGATGCAATTAACTTGGGCCAGGTTTTAGAATTTTTATAAAGTTCACTCAGGTTATTCTCATGAGCAGCTAGGCTGAGAACTACAGGCTTAGGATAAGGCTAAATGTAAAAATTGAGTCAATCTAAAGAAAAAAGTAAGTAACAATACAGGTGAGGTATGGGAGATCTTGCCCCAGGTACTAGTGTCAACATGCTGCTCCTAACACCCTACTCCAAGGCAAGGTCCTGGCTAAGCCCTTTCCTGCTACTCCACTACCACATAACCTTCCTTCTGCGCCCTTCCTTTTCCCTCATACCTTCTCAGGAGGCACCTCAGTATAAGTGCCTGGCTTCACCAAGCCCAGGTGCTGACAGAGTGGCTCAGAGATGGCACAGGCTTCGGCATAGAGCTTGTGACTGTAGAAGCTGTAGGCCAAGTTACTGGTGTAAGAGGCTGCAGGAGAGAGAAAGGACAAGTGACCATAGGCATGGTTCCCACTGCCCTCTCCCACTGGAGAGCCAGAGGAGAGCTCAACCTGTAGCCAGATCAGCAGCTTCCAGATCAGACAGGAACCCCTATCGTTAGGCAGTGAGGAAGGGGCGGCTCTCCCCTTCCTGCTCCAAGTTGGCCTATGCCCTCCATTCCAATAAGGCGAACCCATACCAGTTTTATAAGGCTGAGTCTGCATTCCAACACAGGCCCATCTCTCCTCATGTTCCAATCTCTCTGTTGTCCTTCAAAAGTCAGCATTTTTAGGGGAGATGCTCTGGCCTGTCTCTTACCTCCCTCTCCTTCCCTCAATCCACTGACGCCACACTACCTTCCTTGCTATTCTTCAAATGTACCAGACCCTCTCCTGCCTCCGCGCCCTGGCACTATTTCCTTGCCAGAGATGTTCTTTCCCGGGGATCCATGTGGTAACTCCCTCACTTACTCCAAGTCTTTGCTCTCACCACCCTCTCAATGAGATAGTCCCTGATCATCCGATTTAAGATGGCATCTTGCCCCCTCACCCACCCTGGACTCCTAAGATTTCCTCTCTTATCATGCTCTACTTTTCCTTTTCCCCCACATTTCTTGTTACTTTCTAACATGTTGATAATTCACTGACTTACTGAGTCTGTTGTTCATCTCCCACCCCCACCCTGAACTAGAATGGGGCTCCCTGAGTGGAGATGTTTGTTTTGTTTACTAACACATCTCAGTGCACAAAATAGAGCTTTGCTGACAATAGGTACCAAACAAATATTTGTAATAACTAATTTATGCAGTTTCTTGGCTATCAACATAGATGGCTGGGAGAAAATAAAGTCAGTCTTCAGTACTCTGTGGGAAGAATGTTCACCCTAATAATTTTTTGAGTCCTGCTGATATTTTTATCTCTATGGCTAAGTTCAACCACTGAGAATATGAAAAGTATTCCAGAACGTTCCCATAACTGAAATCCTTGGGATCATATGATTTAAACTAAAGGGCCATGCTTTTTGTAAAATGAGAGAGAAATGTATTATGAAATACAAAAATAGGCAAAGCTATTAGGATAGTTGTTGGTAGGGGGTACTGAGTGGAAGGAGACACAAAAAGGGCTTTTCTGGGATATAAGTCCTACTCTGTCAACTTCACCTAGATGTTGGTTACAAAGTGTGTTCACTTTGTAAAAATCCATCCAACTGTACACCTATGATCTACACACTCTCTCTATCCAGATATGTATATTATAATTAAAAAGGGTGGGGAGGCCGGGCGTGGTGGCTCACATCTATAATCCTAGCACTCTGGGAGGTCAAGGCAGGCGGATTGTTTGAGCTCAGGAGTTCAAGATCAGCCTGAGCAAGAGCAAGACCCCTTCTCCACGAAAAAAATAAAAAGAAATTAGCTGGACAACCAAATATATATATATATATATATATATATATAAAAATTAGCCGGGCATAGTGGTACATGCCTGTACTCCCAGCCACAAGGGAGGCTGAGGCAGGAGGATCGATTGAGCCCAGGAGTTTGAGGTTGCTGTGAGCTAGGATGACACCACGGCACTCTAGCCCAGGTAAGAGTGAGACTCTGTCTCAAAAAAAAGGGTAGGAAGATCAGGCACAGTGGGTTATGCCTGTAATCCCAGCACTTTGGGAGGCCAAGGCAGGAGGATGGCTTGAGCTCAAGAGTTCAAGACCAGCCTGGGCAACATAGTAAGACTGTCTCTACAAAGACTGTTTAAAAATAGCTGAGTGAGGCCCGGCGTGGTGGCTCACGCCTGTAATCCTAGCACTTTGGGAGGCAGAGGCGGGCGGATTGCTCAAGGTCAGGAGTTCGAAACCAGCCTGAGCGAGACCCCGTCTCTACCAAAAATAGAAATAAATTAATTGACCAACTAAAAATATTTATAGAAAAAATTAGCCGGGCATGGTGGCACATGTCTGTAGTCCCAGCTACTCGGGAGGCTGAGGCAGTAGGATCGCTGAGCCCCGGAGATTGAGGTTGCTGTGAGCCAGGCTGACACCACGGCACTCACTCTAGCCTGGGCAACAAAGTGAGACTCTGTCTCAAAAAAAAAAAAAAAAAAAAGAAATAGCTGAGTGTGGTGGCTTGCACCAATAGTCCTACCTACTTGGGAGGCTGAGGTAGCAGGATTGAGCCCAGGAGTTCAAGGCTGTAGTGAGCTATGATTGTGCCACTGCACTCCAGCTTGGGTGACAGAGTGAGACCCTGTCTCTAAAAAACAAATAGAAAAAGGGTGGGGAGAAGTATAAATGCACATTGGTTTATATATACACAATATCTCCAGAAGGATATACAGCACACTGATATTTGTTGTCTCTGCAAAAGGGAACTTGGGTGAATAGTATTAGGAATGGGAGAGGGACTTTTCACTGACTGTATGTCCCTTTGTACAACTTGAATTTTGAACCACATGGATGTTTTACCTGATTTTTAAAAATTTAAGTTAAGTACTATTTGTCTGCCAGATGAGTGATGACCCTCCCAATAACCCTGTATTTGGGCCCCACAGCACTAACCAGTCATCCCCATGTAGTCAGTCAGCTCTCGGCCTGACAGGCCCTCTAAGGCCTCCAGCATCCACACAACAATAGATTTGCAACTCTCCACTAGCTGGGCCAGGTCAGCCAAATCAGCTACCTGAAGGAACAAGAAGGGCTTGAAAGTGAGAATGGCAGGCCCAAGGTGACCTCTACCCCACCCACATCCAAAGTCAAAGCACTGCCAAAGCAATCCCAAAGCTCTATCGAGGGCAGTGGAATAACCCCAGACCCTAGGACCCTAGTCCAGGTTCCTCGATTCCCAAATGGTACCTGACAGCTTTGGGCAAAGTCATAAACCACGACAGCGTAGAGGTGAAATGCCTGAAAGTGCATCTGATACAAAGATTGCTGCTGTTTGGAGGAGACTCCACAGACCTGAGGAAGGAAGAGGAAGGTTGATTTGAGATGTAGAGATAAAAAGTGAGCTCCCAGCTGAAGACTGACCCAGAGTCCTGGAGAGCTGGCGCAGCTCAGGGGGCAGGAAGATGGACATTAGGAGGGACCTCTGCTGTCTCAGGGTAGACTAGGCTGCTTGCTGGCTGGCTAGGCCTAGTCCAGAAAGCAGCTTATCAAGGAGGGAGCCAGGGCTTCTAGATCTTACCAAAGACCGTAGGCTGGTAGTGAGTTCACAGAACCACATCCCCACCCTACCTCCAGGTCCTTAACTCACACTATCATCACGCAGCTGCTGGATAAGGGAGAAGTACCCTTGAAGAAAAGTGAAGAGGCTCAGAATAGCATCAAGTCCATAGTGCCTCTTGGTACCTCGCTCCAGACCTGAAAGGAAGAACTGGCAGGTGTCATACAATGCCCGAAGTGGGGGTGATGGTGCCTTCATACTATTGTTCAGGACAGCTGATGCGTTGATCAAAAGCTTGGCCACTGCCTGGGATCCTTCCTCCCCAGCCTGTAGCAGCTCAACTCCCAGCTGGCATAGCTGGAGGCTGGGGGTTAGATTGGTGTTCCTTATATAACCATGAACCTTCTCCACCATGCTGATGGCTTTGTTGTAGTGACAGCTCCAGCAGAAGCGACGGCAGTGTTCCAAGGTGAGCTCCAAGAGGCAGAGGGCCCTCTGGGGGGAAAGAGGACCAGGAGAGCCCTCTTCCTCACCCACTAAGACTCTGATCACATGCTTGGAGAGCAGGTCATCTAGGAAATCTGCATCTGCTTCATTCAGACCATGTCCACTTGCATCAAATAGCTGATGGGCAGCTACCACTCGACAGGCTGTTGGAGAAGCAAAGTGAGGAACCTCACAAGGAGTACTTTCATCCTCCAAGAGTACTAGGAAGCTCAAGGCCTTCAGCCGAGTTGAGAATGCAGCTCGAGGCTCCGACAGGGCTTCTGCCCCCTTCCAAAGAAGAGAAAAGCTGCCTCGAGCTATGGCTTCATAATCCTGGAGAGCAGCTTGGTGAGAGCACTGCATCAAGCAGGCATGGAGGGGCTGAGCCAGGCGGAGCATGGCCTCTGGGCTTCCTTGTGAGGCAACATTCCGTAGTAAGATGAAGAGAATTCGTTCCAGGTAGAGGAGAGGGCGCTGGAGAGTGGACCCCAAGTAGCCATCACAGGCCAACTCTGCCAGCTCTAGCAAGCTCCCCAGGTGCCCAGGGCAAGCTAGTTTGGCAGTCAGCTGCTGGTTGCAAGCCCTCAGGATGGCATCACAAGTTTGTCTCCTCTCAGCATCAGATCGGCTGCTGGAAAAACCAGCTGGAGGTTTGGACAGGAACTCCTAGGAGAAGGAAGATATGATTGGAGCTACCAAAAGAGGCAAAGAGGTAGAGATAGCAGAAATAGAGTTGATCAAGAGAGAGTCCCCTACTTATCTGGCTCTTCCAAATAAGGCAAAACACAAATAAAACAGCTCAGTTTGGAAAGCCAGGTGTATCCAGACCCACACAGCACCCCCACCTTCACATCAGGCAGCAACTCTTCAACCTCCTTCTGGCTGCTTAGCAGAGTCCCAAAGTTGACTCCTTTGAAGATCCTCATGATGCTGGAGAGCTATAGCAAAGGAGACAATTAGAGAAAGTGGAGAAGATTCGTAATGCAGCTAACTGGAGGAAGGGAGAAGGGTATGAAGGCCTCAGAAGGAGGAGGCAATGAATCCCATTTGAAATCCTACTCATGGGGGGTGGGGGGAATCATGCCAGGAGGCCGGGCTCCCGTTATAAACTGACCACGCTTCTGCTCTTCCTCCCAGCCGATGCCCACTCTCACTACCCTACTAGTCCTCCACTCCACCCTAGGGGACTCCGCCAAGCTCTTCAGCGCCCACCCGGACGTCTCAAGATCTCCCTACTCACTCTCGCAGAACTGCCTCCAGCTCTCCCCCAAGTCAACTTGGGGAACCCCATTCGCCTTGGCGCGTATATACGCTCAAGAGTCTCTCCCAGCCTTACCGCCCAAGAAATCGCCGTCCTTCCCGCATCCAGGACCTACCTGCCACACCGAGTACCCCGCAAGATCCAAAACGTAACCTTCGTTTTCCGCGCCAGCCCCTCCTTTCAAATATCGCCAGCGGCCAATCAGCGAGGGCTGCGTAACGCCGGCGTGCCGCGCGGCGCACTGGGAGTTGTAGTTCGCCCGACTCCCGGCTTCGCCTCGTTACTCCGCAACCCCGCCCGAGGTCCTGCTGCTCTGGGCGTTGAGGCCTCTTGGGGGCGCAGGCTTCACCCCTTTTTTTTTTCCTCCAGTCTGGTGAGTTCTTAGCTACTGGTGGCTTTAGTCGCTATCCGGAAGGCCAGCCTTTTTCCTCCTTCTCCCCTTTATCTTCAGAGCTCAGGCAAGAGTTTAAATTTCAAGAGAAGAGAAATAGACTAGACAACAGAAGGAACTTACTTGGAAACTCACGCGGTTTGGATTACTAGGAAAGAAGGGCGTAGCCTTCTATGAAATTCTTTTAAATATAGTTTTCTGAGGGCACTGAAATGAGTATCCATGGCTACCGCCAGCTCTTTGCCATCCAGCCTTACTCCTTCCATGGGTTGTATCAGGAAGACAGAATCTAGCGCTTTTTGATGGGAGAGAGAGGGGTGGAGTAGGAGCTGTTGAGTGAGGGAAGAAGTAGGAAAATTCATTTCCTGGGATCTTCCACAGTCTTTAATGGCTTATGTTTGGTAAGTACTAAGCACTTCCCCAAACATGAAGATTCAGCTGGTTCTGCTTTTCTTTCTTTCCTCCACCAAAGCATTCAGCTCAAAACTGGTTTCCCAGTTAGCTTTTCCCTGATGAACTCTACTGGATAATTCATCCTTCATCCTTCTCTCCATCATCATAGAGCTCTTTTAGGAGGTGAGAATCTAGAAGGGAAGACTATTTTTCTAAAAAGAAAAAAAAAAAAGAAGGAAAAGAGGCTGTATGCTGAATGCCTATAATCCAACACTTTGGGAGGCTGTAGGGGGAGGATCGCTTGAGGCCAGGAGTTCAAAACCAGCTTGAGCAACATAACAAGACCCATCTATAGGCTGGGTGTGGTGGCTTATGCCTGTAATCCTAGTACTCTGGGAGGCCCAGGCGGGAGGATGGCCTGAGGTCAGGAGTTTGAGACCAGCCTGAGCAAAAGCAAGACCCCATCTCTACTAAAAATAGAAAAAAATAGCCAGTCAACTAAAAATAGAAACAAAAAAATTAGCCGGGCTGGTGGCTCACACCTGTAGTTCCAGCTACCAAGGATTGAGGCAGGAGGATCGCTTGAGCCCAGGTGTTTGAGGTTGCTGTGAGCTAGGCTGACGCCACGGCACTCTAGCCCGGGCAACAGAGCAAGACTCTATGTCAAAAAAAGATAAATAAATAAATAAACCATCTGTAAAAAAAAGTAAGTGTTGTATGGCTGTAGATGGCTGTAGTCCTAGCTACCCAGGAGGTTGAGGCAGGATAATCACTTGAGCCCAGGAATTCAAGGTTACATACAGTGAGCTATGATTGGGCCACTACATTCCAGCCTGGGCAGTAGAGTGAGACTCTGCCTCTATAAAAACCAAAAATATTATAAACAAAAAACAAAACCTTAAAGTAAGTCCTTTTGTAGTTCATAAGCATGATGATTGGGTTTCCATGTGAATATATGAGATGTGCCCAGTGTCTTCCTCAAACCTTGTTACAACGTTGGCACATTACCCATCTGATATGAAAAAATTAATAAAATTTAAAAAATTTTAAAAACTTTAAAGCAAATGTGAGGTATTTTTATAATATTGGATCTGATCCTAAGCATGACAAACTTTTGTGGGTTTTTTTGTTTGCTTGTTTTTTGAGGCAGAGTCTTACTCTGCTGCCCAGGCTAGAGTGCCATGGCATCAGCCTAGCTCACAGCAACCTCAAACTCCTAGGCTCAAGCAATCCTCCTGCCTCAGCCTCCTGAGTAGCTGGGACTACAGGCACGCACCACCACGCCCAGCTAGTATTTTTCTATATATTTTTAGTTGGCCAATGAATTTCTTTCTATTTTTAGTAGAGACGGGGTCTCGCTCTTGCTCAGGCTGGTTTTGAACTCCTGACCTCGAGCAATCCACCTGCCTGGGCCTCCCAGAGTGCTAGGATTACAGGCATGAGCCACCACACCTGGCCCAAACTTTTGTTTTATAGACCTGTGGTTCTGTAGGGAGGTGGTAGCAGAAAATAATAAAAGGGACAGGGAGGACCATGGGATTGGGGTTAGGGACAGAACCCTTGGGAGTAGAACCTAGACCCAGCTGACAGCTGGGAACAGCCACTCCCCTCCCAGGGCAGGGATGAGATTTTCAGGAAAAGGTCATCCTCCAGGCTTCAGAACCCAGTAATGTCTGCATGCCCCAATTCTCCTGCATCCTTGTCCATTGGCTCCTAATTCCTTGGGATGTTTCTCTTCTCTTCTTAGGATCACTTAAAAGCTCCAGATCAAATAATCATGTGTCCAGCCAGATGGAAATTCAGAAAATCAGGAGCCTCTTAGTGAAAGATGGTAGTGTGCTATCCAGCCTGACCCCAAGCTGACCTTCCCACTTGAGGAAGAGGAAATGAGTTCAAGTGGAACATACTGACACCCAACTCAGCTGCTCACATACCCTAAAGTAGAAGGCATCTCAGCTTGATACTTCCATCTGGGCCAGGACTGAGGATAAACACTGCTGGGAATCCCCCAATCACTGGGATGTGTTGGAAAGTACTACACTCCAGTACAGCCCCATCCACTCATTCTCACACCCAAATCCAGATAGCTCAGCTGGATTGGAAAAGTTAAAAAATAAAATATAACAGCAAACATTTATATAGTGCTTATGCTGTGAGCCAAGAACTATTCTAAGCACTTAAATACAATAATGCATTTAATCCTCATGAGAGTCCTAAGGGGTTGAAACTATGCTATCCTCCCCACTTTACAGATGAGGAAACTGAGGCTCAGAGTGGTGAAGCCAGATTTGAACCAGTCAGGCTCTGGATCCACAGTCTTGGCCGCTTCCCTATGCTGCCTTTCTGGAGCATCATGAGCAGCGTTTTGCAGAGTGTGCACTGGATGAACCAATCCTCATTTGAGCCATATGGAGAGATACTCCAAAATGGACCAGATGACCAAATGCTCCCATTCTCTTGCCATTCTCCAACGACAGAGCTTGGGATGGGGGAGCAGGGCTAGAGACTAAAAGGCAGGTAGGTGAAGGTCCAAAATACATTTAAGGCCAAATGGACAATCCCTAAAATCCTTTCCAGCTCTTAACACACTGAGTCCAACAGGAAAGAACCACCTCCACTCTATCCGCTACTGCCCCTCTGAAGCAAGCTCAGCAAAGACAAAGCTAAAGGAACCTCATTAGTCTGTCCCCCCTACCCCCGCATTTCTGTAACACTCAGGAATGTGATGCCCCCTGCATGATTCCAACAGTAAATAACTACTGTCATCCAAAACAACAAATCATTAACTAGGCTCTAGATTCTAGTCTAATATACTTCCCCAAATGGGCGGTTCTTGAAAAGCCAGGTATGAACCAGCCTGTCTCCTCTCCAGATATGTACCAAGCACAGTCATGGGTGAAGCACCAATTTGTGTGTGTATATAGGGGAGACAAAGGTGACTAAGACAGTTTCCTCCTCCCCTCAAGATCATAGTATGATAGAAGGAGACAGAAAGTCTGCAAATAACTATAAAATATATCTAAGTCCAGCTCAACAAGGCAGAAAGAGGAAGTGGAGTTATTACAAGACTCTGTCTTCAGTCTCAAGATGATGGGGGGAAGAAAAGGAAAAGATATGTGTTTTTTGTACTTAACCTCAACCTCTGTTCCCTGCAGCCTTGCTGGGGAAACATGTCTTTTCTTCTCTGAGTAAGAACCTGAGACCACCATCCATTCCTCTCCTTAGCTTTACCGTGCAGAAGCCCTTCCATCCTGCATTCCTTCAGCAACAGTTGATGCTATCTCTCCACACAGGTTGGGACCTGCAGGTCTCTGAACATCTTGCGTCTTCCTGTCTGGGAAGTAGTCTGGGACCCAAGGAAAGGCTGTCAACCTCTTTCCAGAATGGGTGGGTCCCCCATGCCCATCTTAAGCACATTCCAGGACATACCCTTGAGCTTACCTTTCCTCTATCCCTGCCCCCCCCCCTTTTTATTTTGAGTCAGAGTCTCATTCTGTTGCCCAGGCACTGGGCTAGAGTGCTGTGGCGTCAGTCTAGCTCACAGCAACCTCAAACTCCTGGGCTCAAGCGATCCTCCTGCCTTTGCCTCCCGAGTAGCTGGAACTACAGGCATACGTCACCATGCCCGGCTAATTTTTCTATATATTTTTAGTTGGCCAATTAATTTCTATTTTTAGTAGAGACGGGGTCTTGCTCTTGCTCAGGCTGGTTTCAAACTCTCGACCTTGAGCAATCCACCCACCTCATCCTTGCCCCTTTTTTTTCTAAATTTTTATTGAAGGGTGGGAGGTTGGGAGGAGGGGTATTCAGTTGCCTTGTTTTTGTTGAGATAGAATCTCATTCTGCTGTCCTGGGTATTGTGCAGTGGCATCATTGTAGCTCACTGCAACCTCTGAATCCTGGGCTCAAGCCATCCCTCTGCCTCAGCCTTTTGGGTAGCTGGGACTACAGGCCCACCCTGCAATAAGCCACTGGGTTTTTGTTTTTTTCCTTTTTTTTTTTTTTTTTTGTAAAGATGGGGTCTTATTCTTGCTCAGGCTGGTCTGGAACTCCTGAGCTCAAGCAATCCTCCTGCCTCAGCCTCCCTGAGTGCTAGGATTACAGGCATGAGCCACCACGCCTGGCCAATCCCCACCTTTCTTAAAGCTGGCTCTGCTTTCCCTGAGAAGCCCAGGTTTTTTTTTTTTTTTTTTTTTTGAGACAGAGTCTCGCTTTGTTGTCCAGGCTAGAGTAAGTGCCGTGGCGTCAGCCTAGCTCACAGCAACCTCAAACTCCTGGGCTCAAGTGATCCTTCTGCCTCAGCCTCCCGGGTAGCTGGGACTACAGGCATGCGCCACCATGCCCGGCTAATTTTTTTTTATATATATATCAGTTGGCCAATTAATTTCTTTCTATTTATAGTAGAGACGGGGTCTCGCTCTTGCTCAGGCTGGTTTTGAACTCCTGACCTTGAGCAATCCGCCCGCCTCGGCCTCCCAAGAGCTAGGATTACAGGCGTGAGCCACAGCGCCCGGCCGAAGCCCAGGTTTTGTTGGGAGGAGAAAAGGCAGATACAATCAGAGGTGAGGCAGGGAGGGGCCCACAGAACTGGCTCACTAGTACTGTTTCCTGCCCTGATGGCTCCCTCACCCTCACTCAGGCTGGGTAGGGAAAAATCAGGTACAGACAAGATGTCCCAATCCCTTAGCCATTGACTATTCTCTTCCCTTGGCAGCCCTTCATTTAGGTTTCATGCAGGGATACAGGACCTGGTGGACTCAGATGATGCTAGACAAATGGTGCATTCATAGCCACAGAGGCAGAGGATAGGCAGCACGCATGTGTTGAGCTATAAGCTTATTCCTGTAGGAAGGGCCCTGGGTTTGCCCAAGAGATGGTCAAAGCAGGAGCCCAAGGCTCTGAAATCTTTGCTCAGTGGCCTGGCATATTGGGCATTTACCCTACATGCTCCAGAGATTGTCTTGCCCTGGATGTGGAGCAAGGGTTTTGCTTGACAACTGGAGAGGGTGCCTGTCCCACAGCAGAGAGATGTGGAGGACCTAGGAGTCTCAGGTCCTTCCCACAACTCCCAGTTTGAGCTGCAGACAGTCCAAGAAAAGTTAGAAATACAAACATTTTACTGGTAATCCTAGCTCAAAATCCCATCTCAAAACCTCCAGCTGCCCACTCACCAGAAACTACTGAGGTAGCTACAGGTGAGGATGAGTAAATCAAATCAATGATCAGTTGAAAGTGTTTATTTTTAAATGGGAAGGGGAAAGGGAGTAACACAGAGGCAACTTTTGGCACCTTCTTCCCAGTCCTTTACCTCCATGTCCTCCCCAACACAAAGCACTGGCAGGAAAAGCTGCAGGAAAGAGTCACAAAATCAGTCACAGAGAAATCTATACAACCCTGGAGAGGTGGGATTTAAGTTCATCCCAGGTGCCTTGTCCTGGAACAGGGTTAGAGTTCAGGAGCATAGGGCTCACCAGTGGGTGAGGGCACCCGCAGCTCAGCATCGTGCCTTACCACAGTGAAGAGCCCCACCACCGCCAGCAGAGCCATCACCATGACGGCAGAACAGATGCTGAACATATTCCGAGTGCCTGTTTTTCGATCACTGTCATGGAGGACAAGGAGTCCTAGGCAGGCCAGTAAGTGCAGGGGCACCCGGAACCAGTTGAGTACACCAGCCTGCTCTGTCTCAGGGATCACCTTTCTCCGTAGGAAGCTCATGCTGGGAAAGTATAGCCCACAGGCCAACTCAATAAGTAGAAAGGCTATGAAGGACTCCACTGGACTCTCCTGGCCTGGGCTGGTGGAGAAAGTCAACATGAAGAGAGAGAAGACGACGATGAGTACAGCAAGGGAGAGTAGGTGCATGGGCTGAAGGTGGTACCTCTTGGAGGTGGCAATGCGATACAGGGAAGAGCCGAGCAGGCTGGCTGCCATGAAGCTGGAGAAGACAATGCCCAGTGGGGCCCCATGTGGGTCCAGCACAGGTGTCCAAAGGAAGACAAAGATGAAGATGACACTCTCAAAAAGGGCTTGTATGGTGCCTAACAGCAGCACACGGCGGTCCGACAGGAGGCAGCGCAGGCCCCCAGCACAGGTCCTTGAGAAGGCACGCTGCCGGTCATAGTTCTCCCCCCAGTTGTGAAGGGCCAGGGCCCCAGCCAGAGCCAGGAGAGGAATGGCGGCCACAAAGGGCGCTACAGGCCCCAGCCCCATCCAGCTAGCCACAGCCTCAGCTGCCACACCTGCCACTATAGCCAGCACATGGTTCCAGAAGGCAGCTCGGGCAAAAGTAGCTGGGATCCACTCTGCAGGGAAGTCATGCCGTTCCACATGCTCATGGATGTACCAGGCCTCGAAGGCTGAGAAGAGCAGGGCTGTGGACAACCCACCAAGTGTTCTGCCCACCAGCAACACAAAGTAGTCCTGAGAGAGTTTGGTTAAACAGCACAGAGAGTAAGTGAGGGAGAACAGGACACAAGACTTCTTGCGACCCAGCCAATCTACAAGGGAGGAGGCCACAAGGCCAAAGAGGACAGTGGAGGCAAGGCCACAGACATAAAGGATGGCAATTTGACCCTCTAGGAAGTAGTAATGCTGATAGAGTTTATAGAGATAGGGAGCCTGGAGCCAGTCAGCTGCCAGGGCCAGGAAGTAGACCTGATAGAAGTCCAGCTGAAACCGAAGGAAGGAAGGATTGCTGCAAGCCCTTCCAGGGGGCTTAGCCCGGCATCTTGACAGCTCCAGCCCCAGACAAGAGGCCAGGAGCCCTACAAAAGCGAGGTAGGCAGTCACCAGCATGGTAGGCCCCCAGACGACCTGGGAAGAGAGGGAATGTCAGAGTCACATCCATTGCCCCAGTAGCACAGTCCAGGAGCTGGGTATCTAAGCAAATGGCAGCTCCACCCAACCCCCTGTCGACTCCACTCCCCCAGATCTCAGATCTCAGACCGGAGGGACCAGTTGGGTGGATGGGAGGAGTGGCCCCACCAGAAATGTCTCCTAGAACACTGTGGGGCAGGGAGGAGTAAGAGGCAAGGGGAGAGGACTGAGCTTTCGCCCCACCCTTGCCTGGTATAGCAAAGAGGGAGCCCCTTCAAAAATCCTGGTCCTTAAAGTTCTAAAGGGGCTGCAGCCCTTCTCCACAGTAGCTTCTGTCCACTTCCTGCTATTACCTCCCATCCTCGCTGGGTAGCCCATTTTTGCTCTCAGTGTGTCGTCCTCTGCTCCGGGTATCCCTCCCGCCAACGCAAGCCTCTCGAGTTGCTTTAGGGTCATGCGCGTGCATCTCAGATTCCCCTTCCTGCAGGTCACTGGCACCCCCCCCCCGCGTTCCCTAGCCCCCGCCCAGAGCCGCCACGCCCACTCACGCTTAGCCCAGACCCCGTCTCACCCGCTGGCCCGGTCTGCGGGGTCGCTCCGGACGCGTCCGGCTCCAGGCCGCCGGGCCGCCCTCCCTGCTCTGGCTCCGGCTCCCGCTCGGGTTCCAGCAGCACGCCCGCCCCTCGCAGCCTGCTTCCGGGAACCAGGCAGACCTCTGGCCGCCGCCATGATGGCCCCGTCACGTGACGGGGGCGCGGCACTAAAACTCCGCCCATGCCCCGCCTTCCTGCGCCCGGATTCGGGCGCAGAACTCCGGATGCCTAGGGAAGGGAAGGGGGCGACTGGAAACAGTGGCAGTTGCTGCTCCGGGTCTGGCTTCGCCTGCTGCCCTCTCGGTCCTCCGATTCGTGGATACCTCCGGGGCCACCCCGAAATAAAGGTTCATCTTTCTCCCGGGAAAGATGTCCGCAGCCCTGCAGGGGTAGGGGCTGAAGCTTCCTAGGGAACACAGCAGAGACGGGCTCCTTGGTTTGCCTCCTCTCCCATTGCAGTGACCTCCAAGCAAGAAGTCAGTAGGTCCAGACACCTGAGGGAGGCGGTGTGGTGTAAAGAACTTGTTCTCTGGCTACGGACAGACTAAGGCTCCAATCCTACCCCTGTCACTTACCAGCTGTGTGGTCTTGGGCAAGCCACGTAACTTCTCAGTGTCCCAGTTCCTTTGAAGTCACAGGACAGCAGTGCTGAAATAAAGAAGGCTAAAGTTCAGTGGCAGCATAGGGTTAAGAACTTCAGTCCTGGAGTTGAATTCCCACTTTCTGCCACTTACTAGCTGCTTTAGCTTGGAAGAGTATATTTAACCTCTCCCCAGCCTCAGTATTACCTCCTCAGGAGCCTACAATGGCTTCCCATCTCACTAAAGGTAAAAGCCAAAATCTTTTTTTTTTTTTTTTTGAGACAGAGTCTCGCTTTTGTTGCCCAGGCTAGAGTGAGTGCCGTGGCGTCAGCCTAGCTCACAGCAACCTCAAACTCCTGGGCTCGAGCGATCCTTTTGCCTCAGCCTCCCTGGTAGCTGGGACTACAGGCATGTGCCACCATGCCCGGCTAATTTTTTATATATATATCAGTTGGCCAATTGATTTCTTTCTATTTATAGTAGAGACGGGGTCTCGCTCTTGCTCAGGCTGGTTTTGAACTCCTGACCTTGAGCAATCCGCCCGCCTCGGCCTCCCAAGAGCTAGGATTACAGGCGTGAGCCACAGCGCCCGGCCCCAAAATCTTTATAATGGGCTACAATACCCTCTCTCCTCTGACCCTCTGCCACTCCTCTGACCTCATCCCCTACCATTCTCCTCTACTCCATTTATACTGGCTACCACCAAGGCCTTTGCACACTGCTCCCTGTGAGGAATTCTCTCCAAGATTCCACATGGTTTTCTCCCTTACCTCCTCCAGTTATATGTCCAAATGTCACCAGATCAGAGAGGCCTTCCTTGGCCATCCTGTTTAAAATAGCAACAACAACACCTCCACCTCCACCTCCACCACAGTAACCTACCTGCTTTCCTTCCAACTCTGTTCTCTTGCTGCTTTTTCTCCACGGCACTTAACACCATTTGGCATACTATATATTTTACTTGTTTATTTACTATCTCTTCTCCCTACAGATTTTTATCTGTTTTGTTCACCTGTATTCCTAAAACTTAAAACAGTCATTAGTATGTAATAAACATTCCATAAATATTCTATAAATAAATTAATGAATAAATGAATCCATGTAAATTACTGTAAAAAGTACTGGCCCATATTAACTGTTAACACTTATCAAACAGTTATCATTTACGTAAGCTCTTTTTTTTTTTTTTTTTTGAGACAGAGTCTCGCTTGTTGCCCAGGCTATAGTGAGTGCCGTGGCGTCAGCCTAGCTCACAGCAACCTCAAACTCCTGGGCTCAAGCGATCCTTCTGCCTCAGCCTCCCGAGTAGCTGGGACTACAGGCACGCGCCACCATGCCCAGGTAATTTTTTATATATATATATTAGTTGGCCGATTCATTTCTTTCTATTTTTTTATAGTAGAGACAGGGTCTCGCTCAGGCTGGTTTTGAACTCCTGACCTTGAGCAATCCGGCCCGCCTCGGCCTCCCAGAGTGCTAGGATTACAAGCGTGAGCCACCATGCCCAGCCCGTAAGCTCTTTTTAAAGAAGGTTTGGACCAACTGCTATAGATGAATTATCTCCTTAAGCTGTCACAACAACCCATAAGGTAGGTACTATTATTATCCCCCAAAGTTGGAAAGGTTAGATAACATGTCCAGAGTCACACGGTAAGAGGTGGAGTCACATTGGGACTCAGATCTTTCCAATTCCATGCTCACATCCTTTCTGAAGAGATTAAATGAGTTTACTTACCTGTACAGATGACTAGTAAATGTTGGTTTTCTGTATGCTAAAGCTTGGAGAGTAGAGAGGGGGTAGGAGAGTTTGGGATTACATCTGGAGAAATACTTCCTTATGAAAAAGTAAACTGCTGATTTATATCCTACAAGTTCCAGAGTGCCTTCATCCCTCCCTGGCAAACTACTGGAAAGTAGAAAGGGGTAATGGTTTCCATGCCTTCATCTAGAAACACTAAGATTAAAAATTATAATTTCCCCAAGGTCACTCAGTAAGTGAAAGTATGGAGGATCCAACTGCCCTCCATCTAAGTCCTGGGCTTCGGTCCCTTGAATGCATTACAGTGAGTCTCTAAATTCTTGGTGGTCTTTTCTTGGGAGTGGAGGTTGTCCTGGATGAAGGCAGTGGATAGAACAGTATGATCTTATTTATATTCCTTGTCTTCTGTTTCACAGGATGGAGACCAGTTTTCTGCCATTATTGCACTGTATTTTGCTCAGAAGCACCTGATAGAGAGAGACCAAAAGCAAGATTACCTTTTTTTTATTATCTTTGTTTATTATAGGACCTATTCAAAATATGTAAGGTTCCCCTGGTCCCTTATAGCTGTGAAGCACAGTTGGGAAAGTCATAAACATGGGGAATGTGCCAGCAGAGGACTGAGAGGATAGGGTGGCCTGGTACAGGCCAGGGAAGGCTGGGATTTGGGCTGGGAGTAGAGGGGAACCAGAGGGAAGTACTGGCTTTCAGCACTGGTGGTGAGGATGCTCTGGGAATTACAAGCAACCATGCTTATCAGAGGAACATCATTTAAAACTTGTATTATAAAAATGTTCAAATATACACAAAGGTAGAAAGCATAGTTCGATGAACCCTCATATACTTAACAGTTATTGATTTTGCCACTTTTGTTCCTTTTCCTTTCTTTCTGTCCTTTTTTCCTCTGCTGAAGTATTTTAAATTAAATGGGTCACTTTACTCCATACTTCAGCATGCATGTCTAGGAAATAAGGACCTTCTCTTACATAACTCCAGAACCATTTTGTATCTAACAAAATTAGCACTGATTCCTTAGTATCATAGAGACCCAGTCCATAATTAAATGTTCCTGTTTTTACAGTTAGGTTGTCCAAATCAGGAACCAAACAAGGTCCACATGTTCCATATAGTAGTTGTCTTTTTATTTTATTTTATTTTTTTGAGACAGAGTTTCACTTTGTTGCCCAGGCTAGAGTGATTGCTATGGTGTCAGCCTAGCTCACAGTAACCTCAAACTCCTGGGCTCAAGTAATCCTACTGCCTCAGCCTCCCAAGTAGCTGGGACTATAGGCATGCACCACCATGCCTGGCTAACTTTTTCTATATATATTAGTTGGCCAAGTAATTTCTTTCTATTTATAGTAGAGACAGAGTCTCGCTCTTGCTCAGGCTGATTTCGAACTCCTGACCTCGAGCAATCCACCCACCTTGGTCTCCCAGAGTGCTAGGATTACAGGAGTGAGCCACTGTGCCTGGCCAGTAGTTGTCTTTTTAAATCCCCTGTCACGTCACACCCCCGCCCATTGACTAGTGGAAGAAATTGGGCCAGATTTCCTTTAGAATGTCCCACATTCTGTATGTGTTTACTTAATTCCTTGTTGTGTCATTTAATTTGTTCCTCCATCCCCTGTATTTCCTGTTAATGGAAGTTAGCACTAGAGGTTTGATTAGATTCATGTTCAATTTTTTTTGTTTATTACTTTGCTTGGCAAAAATCCTTGGTAGGCCGAGTAGTGGCTCATACCTATAATCCTAGCACTCTGGGAGGCCAATGCGGGAGGATTGCTCAAGGTCAGGAGTTTGAAACCAGCCTGAGCAAGAGTGAGATGCCATCTCTACTAAAAATACAAAGAAATTAATTGGCCAACTAAAAAATATATATATAGAAAAAATTAGCCGGGCATGGTGGTGCATGCCTGTAGTCCCTGCTACTTGGGAGTCTGAGGCAGAAGGATTGCTTGAGCCCAGGAGTTTGAGGTTGCTGTGAGCTAGGCTGATGCCATGATACTCTAGCTTGGGCAACAGAGTGAGACTCTGTTTCAAAAAAAAAAAACTTTGGTAGATGATACTTAACATTGCATCACATCAGGAGGTACATGGTATCTGGCTGTGATGTTTGGATTCATCAGTGGGATTAGACTATAATGGCTCGATTCCTCCATTGTAAAGTTCTGCATCAACCATCATTCTTGGTTTCATCCATTAGGTGATTCTTGCTTTGATCAGTTATTTCATTAGGGATTGCAAAATGGTGATTTTCCTAATTCCATATTCCTGACAAGGAGAAGTAGCTGGTGGACCATGCCTGGAGGGAGTAGGGGGCTCTTGGTGGGCATCCTTCTTGTTGCGAGGCCCCAAGCGTAGGCCCAGAGAGAAGTCCATTCAGCTGCAGGAGCGCCCAGGCTGGGGGCTGGGTGAAGGGGAGGGCAGGGATGAAGCAGGAGGGGCTACTGTGAGGGGCAGGATTAAACCTAAGACACACTGAGCCTTGCTGATCCTGCAGGGAGCTCAGACCTCCCCATCCAGCCCTCCCCTTCCAGGCCTGCCAGGCCATGCTCTCCTGCCACCTCCCTCCCCTGAAAACCCTCCAACAGCACCAGACCAGAACACGTTCTTCAGATACGACGTGCACTTTCATGCCTCCAGCTCTTTGTTCACGCTGTTCCTCCTGCCTGGAGTACCCTTGCTCTCTTCTCCACTTGGGAAGGTCCTATCATCTCTGAAGTCTTCTTTAGCTAGAATTCTTCTGTAAATAAGAAGTTGGCTGGGTGTGGTGGCTCACATCTGTAATCCTAGTACTACTCTAGGAGGCTGAGGTGGGAGGATCGCTTGAGCTCAGAAGTTCGAGACTACCCTGAGCCAGAGCGAGACCCTGTCTCTGCTAAAAATAGAAAGAAATTAGCTGGACAACTAAATATATAGAAAAAATTAGCCGGGGATGGTGCCATATGCCTTTAGTCCCAGCTACTCAGGAGGCTGAGGCAGGAAGATTGCCTGAGCCCAGGAGTTTGAGGTTGCTGTGAGCTAGGCTGACGCCACGGCATTCTAGCCTGGGCAACAGAGTAAGACTCTGTCTCAAACAACAACAACAACAAAAAACAAGTTGTCTTTACCAGTTAGAGCTATTCTGAAATATAGTTTATATAGGACAGGTAGCATAAATGCTTAATTCTTTTTCTTCTTAATTGCCAACTTTCAAAATAAGTTGAAAGAACCATCATTTCAAAAACAGGTTTAGGGCAGGATGCAGTGGCTCACACCTGTAATCCAAGCACTCTGGGAGGCCGAGGCAGGCAGATTGCTCGAGGTCAGGAGTTTGAAACCAGCCTGAGCAAGAGCGATACCCCGTCTCTACTATAAATAGAAAGAAATTAATTGGTCAACTAATATATATAGAAAAAAATTAGCCAGGCATGGTGGTGCATGCCTGTAGTCCCAGCTACTTGGGAGGTTTAGGCAGTAGGATTGCTTGAGCCCAGGAGTTTGAGGTTGCTGTGAGCTAGGCTGACACCACGGCACTCACTCTAGCCTGGGCAACAAAGCGAGACTCTGTCTCAAAAACAAAAAAAACACGTTTGGGATTAAAGCTGAGCAGGGGTGGATGGCCTCAATAGTGAATGGGGAAATGGAGGCCTATTCTCATAACCATGTCCACCCCTTCCTCACTGCAGAGTATGGACCCTCTGTAGTATGGACAGAGTCCTGGCCCTTGGGAAGCAATGAGAAAGACATAACACAGGCTTGTTGTGCAGGGCCCAGGGAGATGGGGAGATAGGAGGCTGGGGGGGAAGCATGAGAGATATGAGGAGATCGAAAAAGAGAGCTAGGAAGTGAAAAAACAGCTAGACATAGAAGACAGGAAGAGAGACAAAGAAAGGGAAACAGAAATGGAAGAGATCACGAATGAAATGCACAACAAAGCAGAATAGGACAGAAAAGCAGAGAGATATGAGGTGAATGGAAAGACCAAGGAAGGAAATAGATATGAAGGCAGAGATTGAGATGGGGAAGGGGAAAGAAAAAGACGTATATGTTAAATGGATTTTAAATGAGGGAAATAGCGAAAGGAATAGAGGTAAAGGGAGGAGAAAACAGATGTAACGATCTGAAGGCAATGTGTCCCAGTGATAGAAGGAAACAGAAACAGAGAGAGTAAAGTATAAAGATAGATGGAAAAAAATAAACAGAGAAAGAAAATAACAAAGAGTTCTAGAGAAGGAGACTAAGAAAAAGAAGTCGAAAAAACAGGTTAGTGCAGGAGCCAGAGAACTTGAGAAACATGGAGGGGAGCTTAGGGACTCAGCCTACGAGCTAGTTCTGGACAGATAGCTGAGTCTCTCACTTCTAGCTTCTCTTGGAGGGGCTTCCAGCCCCACCCCCAGGGACAGGAGACTTAGCTAGCTATATGTGGGTAGGATTATTAGAAGCCTAAGTCAAGGGTTCCCAGCTTCCTTCATCCCCATGCCAGATAAGTATGGATGTCACAGATGGGACTATTGCTGCAAGATTGAGGTCATGAGGCTGAGTGAGCTCTCAGAGATTTGAAAGACAAGACATCCAAGCAGAGGGTTCCTGGCTAGAAACAAATGACCACAAAGATGTCAAAGATATCCATGGGGAGGGAGGAACCAGATACCCTCTACTCAGCCTCCTCTTCTGGTCCAAAGGCCACTAACCTCTGCCTGACTCAAGGTGAGAGGTGAGGGGTTCAGAGACTCTTGGGACAATCAGGGATGTGGGTGGAAGTCCAAGGGAGGAGAAGCGGTCTCCGGACAAAGGATCCTCTACCTACTCTAGAGGTAGAGTCCACCTCCATGGGAACTGCAGAGGAGACTCCAGTGGGGCTCAGTAGAGGGAAGAAATGGCCAACTTGCTCACCTTCAGCAGCTGTGGGGGAGGCTCTGAGAACACTTTCCATTCCAGAAGTTGCAGAAGAAGAGGTTTTGGAACCAGCAGGAGCACACCCAGAAACTAACTTCAAAGCAGATACTCCCCCAGGACTGGGCGGGAGGAGGGTTCTGAGCAGCCTGCTGCCTCTGCCTGCCTTGGTGAGGGGTCCAGCCGATCCCTCTCCCCACCCCACCCCAGCTCCTGCCTCCCTGCCTGAGGAAGCAGCTACGGACGTGCTCTAGGAGACCAACAGTCCCTTGGTGGGCATTAGTCCACCTAGACTATCAGACAGCGCCCCCGAGAAGAAGTGCGTTGTCCCCTGAAGCAGCTGCAACAGCCAGTGGTGCCTGGAGGCCCCCAGGCAGCCCCTCTGCTACAGCCGCAGCTGTCACTGCAGACCACGTGGGAGCTCAAGCAAGCAGCTCGGCCCCTGGAGCAAGGGTAAATGGGGCAAGGTGAGGGGTGGCAGCAGGCTAGGGGTGGGCCAGAGCATGAGACACAGGAAGTATGGGGACAAGTCAAGGGTGGACAAGCAGGGCAGGGAGGGCAAGAGCAGGTGCAGGGTGGGCCAGGGAGGCTGGGACAGGAGGGACAGGGAGCTGTGTAATAGGGACAGGCAGTGCAGGAGTAGGTGGAAGGGGGACAGCCAGGGCAAGGGAAGGTACAGGCAGAGGGGGGACAGGGTAGACAAGGAGAGGCAGCTGGTGGACCATGCCTGGAGGGAGTAGGGGGCTCTTGGTGGGCATTCTTCTTGTTGCGAGGCCCCAAGCGTAGGCCCAGAGAGAAGTCCATTCAGCTGCAGGAGCGCCCAGGCTGGGGGCTGGGTGAAGGGGAGGGCAGGGATGAAGCAGGAGGGGCTACTGTGAGGGGCAGGATTAAACCTAAGACACACTGAGCCTTGCTGATCCTGCAGGGAGCTCAGACCTCCCCATCCAGCCCTCCCCTTCCAGGCCTGCCAGGCCATGCTCTCCTGCCACCTCCCTCCCCTGAAAACCCTCCAACAGCACCAGACCAGAACACGTTCTTCAGATATGACGTGCACTTTCATGCCTCCAGCCCTTTGTTCACGCTGTTCCTCCTGCCTGGAGTACCCTTGCTCTCTTCTCCACATGGGGAGGTCCTATCATCTCTGAAGTCCTCTTCTTTATTCAATGAAAAATTATTTCTTGAGCTCTAGTCCCCTAAGGCCTGACTCTCTCCAATCCTGATGCCCAGAGCTGATGCTTCAGGCCCCTCAAGAGTTCCCACCGGGGACATAGAGAAGCAGTGATGGAGGCAGGAGCAACTGCAGAAGGGCTGTGAGAGACTGAGCCAGGGATGTTGGGAACTAGCAGAGGAGGTAGGTTACCTGGGTTCAGAGAGTTTGCAGAGAGAGCAAGTCTTAGGTGTGAGTGCAGGGGGCCAGCAGTCTCTGGGAGACTTGACAACCAGCCTGGGGCCTATTAGGCATCTGGTACTGACCTTGGTAGTAAATAAGATAGCTAAGTTTCCTCTCTTACAGAGTTCCCATAAAAATGAGAGGTGGGGTCGGGCAAAAAGCAAACAGGTAGATAAACAAATTATTAATATTTCAGAGCATGAGAGTAGCTATTCTCACTATTCCAAGGTGATGTGATAAAAAGTGACTCAGAAAGGTGGATCAGTCAGAAGGGGCAGCTAGATAGCCCCCAAACAGTCAGGCATGACTGCCCTTAAGGACTTTGAGGGAGATATAGTCTGTCAAGCCCTGGCAGAGGAGTGAGAGCTGGCTGAAGCTGAATGGAACCCAAGTGGCTGGGCTGTGGAGAAAAATAAAGCTGAGAAAAGGACAAGGATAAGGAATGCTAGAGGTTGCAACCTAAAATTTGGTGGTCAAGCATGGCGTCACTGAGGAAAAGATCTGAAAGAAGTGAGGGAGTAGGGCTGGGCATGGTGGCTCACTTCTGTAATCCCAGCACTTTGGGAGGCAGGAAGATCTCTTGAGCCCATGAGTTCAAGACCAGCCTGGACAACATAATGAGACTCTGTTTCTACTAAATAAATAAATAAGAAAGAAGTGAGGGAGCAAGCCATGGAAATATCTAGTGGAAGAACATTCCAGAGAGTGGGGACAGCAAGTGCCACAAGCAAAGAGGAGAGCCACAATGGCACAAGTCAGAGATTAAGGCATGAGTCCCGTCATACAGGGCCTTGTGAGCCGTAGCAGGGACTTGGATCTCATTCCAAGTAAAAAGGGAAAACCTCTGAGAGTTTTAGGCAAGAAAATGTATGGGTCTTTTTGGTTCTACACCCTGGTTATAATTTCTGCACCTGGTTAGAAAGTCCTGCTGCCTGTGTAATTGGTACTACCATTTTGGAAATCAGTTTGGTGCTATCTGATAAAATTGAACCTGTGTATACAGTTTGACTGTTGGTTCTACATCTTAGAAAAACTCTCTCATGTATGTACTGGGAAACATGTACAAGAATGTTCATAGGCACATCATTTATGATAGCCCAAACTGAAAACAACTCAAACATCCACCAACGGTAGAATAAAAAAAACAACAGTGGTGTGTTCATGCAATGAATACTATGCAACAACAAGAGGACAGCTGTGTGCAACAACTTGGATATGTCTCAGAAACAAGAAGTTGAGCAAAATAAGACACAAAAGAATAATAGAGTATCATTCCATTTATATAAATCTCAAAAACAAGCAAATTGAGCAGTATTGTTTAGGTATGCATACACAGGCACTAAAACTTTAAAGAAAAACAATTTCTGTGTTTACAATTGTTACAAAAGTCAGGATGGTGGTTACTTCTTAGGGGAGCAAGGAGACAGTGGAAAGGATACACAGGGAACTTCTGCAGTGTAGGAAAACACTCTAGGTCAGGCGTGGTGGCTCACGCCTGTAATCCTAGCACTCTGGGAGGCTGAGGCAGGAGGATCACTGGAGGTCAGGAGTTTGAAACCAGCCTGAGTAAGAGCAAGACCCATCTCTACTAAAAATAGAAAGAAATTAATTGGCCAACTAAAAATATATAGAAAAAATTAGCCGGGCATGGTGGCGCATGCCTGTAGTCCCAGCTACTCGGGAGGCTAAGGTAGGAGGATTGCTTGAGCCCAGGAGTTTGAAGTGGTTGTGAACTAGGCTGACGCCATGGCACTCTAGCCTGGGCAACAGAATTGAGACTCTGTCTCAAAAAATAAAATAAAATAAATAAATAAATAAATAAATACAATAAAAGACACTCCATTTTTTTTTTACCTTGGTGGCAATTAAATAGGTATTTACTTTATTCCAATTTATTCTGTACACTGTTCATAATATCCTCTGTACTGAAAGAGTAAATAAAAGTGCTGCTTCTTTATCTGCTTCATGCCATCTCATTCAGATCATTATACTGAAGTTAGACACTTCCTAATCCATATACCCACCTTTTCCCACCAGACCTTCCTTGTATGTCACCTATCAATGCCTGGCACATAACAGATGCTCAACAAATGTTTGCTGAATTGGATTGAATTGAATTTCCCAAGTCTCTCACACATGGGGAGGTGGGCAGCTACAGGAGGAGGAGACAAAGCCTGCTATAGCAAAGACAACTCAGGAGGCCAACGCCGTGTCTCATTCCTGTAAATCTAGCACTTTGAGAGACTGAGGTGGGAGGATTGCTTGAGGCCAGGAGTTCAAGACCAGCCTGAGCAAGAGTGAGACCCTGTCCATATAAAAAAATAGAAAAATTAAACAGGTATGGTAGCACATATCTGTAGTCTCAGCTACTTGGGAGGCTGAGGCAGGATGATCACTTGAGCCCAGGAGTTAGAGGCTTGGGCAACAGAGTGAGATCCTGTCTCAAAAAAAGAACTCAGGACCACCAACACCTTGGCTCCCATCTTAGCTCTGCCACTTCCTAGCTGTGTGATATTAAGCAAAACACTTTGTGAAATGAGAGTGATAATTAATTGCTAGCTCTCTGGACTTCTCTGCCTTGAGGATTAAATGAGATAATATACACGCCTAGCACAACACCTGGCACATAGTAGGTGCTTGAGAAAGGATAGCTTCCTAACCTCCCCCTTCCTCCAGCCCCACATCTTTTCTTCAAAGGAGCCCACCAGAAGGGACAGCCAGACATCAGAGACAGTCCCAAAGGGTAGGCCCACATCCTTGCGTCTGTGCCAGAGATGTAGTTTGGCCAAAGGCTGGCAGACAGGAAGATCTGACTGAAGCTGAACAGAACCCAGATAGTTGGTGGGAGTTGGCAGGGGAACTAGGACGCCTAGGTTCTGGGAGTTTCCATCCAGGGGAAGTCCCAGGTGTGGGTGTGAGGGTGCCAGGCTGGCCCCACCCAAGACCCTGGCCCCGGGGGATGTGGGCACAAGGAGGAAAGTGGGTCAGGGCAGGGCTGGCACTTAACTCCATTGGTCCCATGACCTCTTTGCCAGCTCCAGAGGAGGCACAGCCACAAAGAGGTCTGCTCCCTCCTCCAAAGGGCCCTCAATTCCTTTTCTTTAGAAAGGAAGAACCTTGGAACATTGTTGTGAAGGCAGGAGGAACTGAAAGTTCCCCAGTGGACAGAGGAGAGAGAACCCCCCTAACCCCTGGAAGGAGATTCTGTGCAAAACAGACAGCTACATCCACCCACGTGTTAGCTGGCAGACACCTGCAGCGCTCACCTCACACACACTGCAGGCAACTGTGAAGGCAGGCATGCTAGCTCCAGGGACTGGGACAGGTCAGGGCTGGATCAGGGGTGGTGCTGGGGTGGGGTGGGGGTGGGAGAGGATTGGTAGAGCAGGCTCAGAGGAGAAGGCTTTTCTGTCTGGTGAGGCGCCAGCTGGGAAAATGTAGGAATCCCTCACCCTGGAGGATTTGCCAATGTGGGGCCTTGTTTTCTGTAGTATAATCTCAAGTACTAAGCCTGTGATTCCTCTTCCTTCTCTTCCTCTGTTCTCCTTTCTGAAGAAGGAAATGAAGGAAAGAGTGGAATCATTCCAGGGCAGAGTCACCAGGTGTCCCAAGGTCCTGCTTTGGCCATTAGGAGGTGCTTATCATCCCTCCTTTTGGCATATTGAAATCCAGGTGGGGCACAAGAATGGAGAGGCTGTCTTCTTTCTTGGGGAGCAGGGTGGCAGAGGGCTGAGACCTCAATTCCAGGGCCTTTACACATATTCTTTTGTTGCCCTCCCTTCTCTCCACTCTCCCCTCACTCTTTTTCAAAAGGCTTTCCTGATCTCCCTGGCTGGGGGAAAATATTCCTATGCTCCATTCTCATGGTATCTCGTGCGGCTTCACACTGTTTATCTAGTCGCAATTTTGTGGATTATTTGGTTACCATCTGACTCCATCAGACTGTGAGCCTGCAAGGGCAGCTACCATACCTGGGTATTCCCAGGGCCTAGCACAGTGCTTGGCACAGATGGGATGCTTAATAAAGATTTATTGAATTAATGAATGGTGCATATTCAGGGAAGAAATTCCTAGCGCTGTTTAGGCTAGTCCTAAAGTCCTGTGTTTCAAAACCAAGGCCTTATTGTATGTGGGGATCTGGGCAGTACTGGGGCTGGGAACGACCTTCCACACACAAACCATCTCACCAGGAGAGCCAACAAGCTGGCATGCAGCAGAGTAGGCCTGGTGTAAGGATGGAATGGAGCAAGCACCAGGGGCAGGGCTGGCACCACCCTTGGCACAAAGCCAGCCTAGAGGGAGGAGGTAGGAGAGGAGGGGAGGATGGGAAAGGAGAGGATACATGTTGTACAAAACATGTTTGCATCAGGCTCTCCCTAGGAGCCCTGGTCTCCAAGCCCTGACAGCACTTCCATGCCTTAATGATGTCCTTGGGGGTTGTAACATAGCTCCCCACACCCCCCAGAGACATCTGCCAGCCAACTCTGAGCATGGCACAGGACACCTCCACAGCACCAGACTGGGCATGGGAAAATGACCTATTCAGTAGTATCCTGATGCTGGGCGGGGCGGTGGTGAGGGTGAATTAGGGTGGGACAATGTAGCAAAGTCAGGGCAAGTGCTTCCTTTACTCTCCACATATCTCCTTTTGGTCTTTGCTCTCTGATGAAGCCAGGTTCTAGGGCCCCCAAGATATCCTTTCTTCAAGTTGCCAGGGTGACAGTGTGGAGCAGTCATAAACAGCAGAGACTAGAAATAGGGATGATCCATGAGAAAGAGAAATGAGGGGACCCCTCTCCATCAGTTTCCAGAGTGGGAAGCTCTCCTCCCAAACCTCCCCCTGGAATCCCTGGAAAGGAAGCTGGCTCCATTGCAAGATAGGGAGTGGAGGGTGGGGAGAAGAATCTGAACCCCTCATAATACTCCCCTCCCTGTCCCCCAGTCTGCTGCTGCTATTTGGTTTCACTTCCAAACTGCTGCAGCCAACAGACCCCAGTCATTGGGTCCTGGGGAGGGGCAGTAGAAGAGGTGGGGTGGAGCTGGTGGCAATCCTGAGGGGAGGGGCTGGCATAGGGCGGGTCTTCCTGGGCACTGTAGCTTGGCTGCTGTCGTTGACTGGGGATGAGGAGGCCACCAGAAGGGAGGAGCTACAGTTACCAAGACTGATGGATGGATAAACACCCACCAAAGACAAAGACAGAGGCAGACAGACAAACCAAGACAAATGGGAGGGCAGGGACAGATGGAATTCTGTCCCAAATGTTTTGTTCCCTGTTTTAGCTTCCCTGTCCCCAGCTGCACAGTCTTAAGCTCCAGCTCTTGGTCTCTGGAACCAGCCCTTGAGCTCCTCTACAGAAGGAGAAGGGAAGAGTTCAGAGAGGTGATACCCAGCAGGGAGAGCGTCACAGGGTGGTGCCTGGTTTTGTGTCAGAATGCCCGTCCAAGGGAGGGAGTGGTGTCCTTGCTGGTTCATGAGGACAGGAGACTCATTCACTGTAAACCAAGTACAGATGTGCTGGGAGGAGGAGGGGGGAATTAGGGCCACATTCCCAAACCGCAGCTGGGCCCGCCGCCCTCCTTCCCCCAGCAACCACCAGGGCAGAGCAGAAGGGGTTAACTTTGCAGCCTCTTGGCAGGATCTCTGCCACACAGGCGGGGATCCATCCCACCCCAGCCTGGACGTTTAGGTCCAAGTCCCTGACACCTGCCCCTCCCACACTGCTGAGAGCTGCTCCCAGGGTAACAGAGCAAAGTCAACAGCCGCCGGGCCACCTGGGGACGAGACCCTGGAGTACCTATTCCCAGCTCTTCCCACCCCTGGAGTGAAAGGGAGGGCTTGTCTGCACCCCCTTGATGTTTCTCCTCCAGTTCTCCTGAGATAGCCACAGTATGCCTCTTCTTTCCTCCTCCTTCACCTGCCTCTACCAAAAGTGGCCTTTCCCGAGAGGGAGGATACCTGGCCCCTAGGGTGGCAGTGAGGACAGAGCAGAGTAATTTCAATATGGAAAATGTGACATGACCCACGAGCCCATGTCCCAGGTGCTGGCCACTCTGAGCATTGCTGGGGAAGGAAGGCCCCCTTTTCCTCCTTCACACTCCCAACCAACCCCAGTCCTTGTGGAAGTGTTTGGGATCTCTGCACAGAGCTTGAACTTCAGATCCCTTTTTGTCTCTCCCTCTGTCCTCAGTAGGAGAGAACCTCTGGGTTCTCACATTGAAGTCAGATAATGTCCCCATCAGACAGAGACACTGACTCTGGGCACTCTCGGACATGTGAGTCACACACAAGCACACACACACACACACAGACCCAGAGTCAACAACATTCGTGGCACATCTACCAGGCAGGCAGGCTGGTGCTGGCTGAGGCAGACACACACCCTCTTGCCTGGGCTTTCTCCCTCACACCCAGCCCAAGCTCCTCCCACTCCCAGCTACAGTTCCTTCTGCCCTCCTCTCCAGCCTCTCCCTCTCCAAATCCAAGCCTAAAGGTGGGGATGACATTGGCAGCCAGGGACCCAGGCGTGCTAACTCCTGAAGCTTACTCAGGATAAGAGAGGGGAAATCTGTGAGCCTAGGCCTCAGCACCCCCACAACCCCTCATGGCGGAACCAGGATGCTCCTGGGACCATAGGGCTGTCTGGGGTAGGCAAGGGGAAAGAGAGACTATTTTGACCTGCAGGTGAAGTCTAAGCGAAGGGTAAAGACAGTGGCATCTGCTGTAGCATATTCCCCATCACTTCACCCCTGAGAGGACGGAGGACATGGATACAGCCCTCATTGCCTACCCTGGGAAGGCACCAGAGACTGGCCTACGAGAACCACAGCCTGGCCAGAGACAACTCAGTCAGTCCCCCCAAATGGCAGGAAGGGGAAAAGTGCCAGCATCACGGGGCCAGGACAGTGACCTCCTCTGCCAGCCTTGCCGGCCTCCCAGGGGATGGAGCCACGGAAGCCCAGCAAATGGGAGGGGCAGAGACCCAGGCGTCCCGGGCCGCCCCGCCCCCTCCCGCCCCCCATCCCTCCAGCCCCAGGGCACCGAGGAGGGAGCCGGGCAGGGGCAGGCGGCAGGGGAGGGAGGAGCGAGGGCGGGAGGGGGAGGAGGGAGCCGGGCAGGGAGGGAGGTGGGGGGGTGGAGAGGGAGAAAAAGAAAGAAAATATTTTCCGTGTCCCCGCCTGCAGAGTCAGTGTGCGGTTTGGGAGAAAATGTGTCGGATATTTTGGGGCGGTCACGTGGGCGGGCGGGCTCCGAGAGGCCCCGGGACAGTCCCAGCCTAGAGCCGTGCCCCCCCCAGCCCCCCATTACCGAGAGCCCCTGACACTGCGACGCTCCATCCCGGAGACCGCCCGACGCCGGGACCTCGGGGCTCCGTGGCCTCCCTTCCCCCTCCCTCCCACTCCAGGTGAGTCAGGCGGGGAAACTGGCTCGCCTGCCCGCGGACGCCTGGGTCCTCCGGTGAGGTGGGCTGGGGGAGGGGGCGCTGAGGAGCGACACCAGTTTTATTCCCTCCCTCCCAAGTCTAGTCAGGCTGTCTGCTGGGCTTGAGTGGGGCTTCCGACTTGGGGTCAACCCTTATGTGGGAAGGGAATGGGAATGGGCTGGGTTATCTGCCCTTCATTTTGTTAAATAGTAGGGGAGAGCATTTGGGGAAGAGTCTTCAGCCAGGGGCATTTATCCTTCTACTTATGTGCTGAGAATGTGAGGGAGACAGGGATCCCTCCTATGGGGAGAGACAACCTTACTGCCCCCTTCCCCCTGGGGTTCTGAGGGGTGTATTCTATGTTCCAGGCTGGTCCAAGTTCCTCCTTCCTCAATGGAATGGCAGAGCTTGGATATCAGAAGGGCCAGGAAAGTGTCTAGAGGCAAGTGATCCTTCTAGGCCTTCTGGGTCTAGGAGTTTGGAGGAACAAGTGGATAGGAGAGGGATCTGTGAAGTTTCCTTAAACTGGCATGCCTGTTCAGGATTCCCTCTGACATGTCCCCAACCACAGGTGTGTGAGTCTTGGCTCCCTTCAGCCAAGGTGGAGGGCTTCTCTGGAGTATTCTTGAAGGAATTCCAAATGGAATGAAGGAAGAGCAGGAAGACTGGGACAGGGACCCTAGATTCTACTCTAGAGTCCCACTGACGCTGCCTCTCTGTCTTTAGCAGTTATAGCCCAGTCCCCTCAATCTGACCCAGTATGTAGGAGGGAGTGTCTCAGCAGGTGGCCAGAGGATAAGAATATGTATGTCCGGTGGTGTAGGTGGGGACAAGGGAGCCTGAGTAGGGGTCTCTAGGGCAAGATGAGTAGCTGAGATGACTGTCCTCCTCTAACTCTCATGTCCTGGGCAGTTGGCATCCCAGTCCACAAGTCTGAGGCTCCTGTCCTTAAGGTCACTCTTCAGATGCTGAGTTGGGGTTAAGGACCACAGCCAGTGTCCCCTATCCTTGAGGCAAGCAGCGAGAAGACAGGGGAGGGGAGTAGTATGTACAGGGTGCCTGGGGCTTGGGTATCCCACATAGACACACACGCGCGCGCGCACACACACACACACACACACTGTGGCTTAGAGTCTGGTAGGCAGCACAGAGCATGCCCCCCCCACGCAGGCACACCCCCACCCTGGCTCAGAAAGCCACCTAACTGGCACCTCCAGTTCCCCCCCCGCCCCACCCTGCCCGTGCCCTCCGATGCCCACACACATTCCACTGGCATTGCCTGCCTGCCTCCTGGGCACTGCCCCTCCCTGGGGCTAGTGGGGTGGAGGGAGGGCACCTGGGGATGAGAGGTGGAGACTCAAGGGTCTGGACTCCCCCAAGGGTGGCATGCAGCCAAGGAAACCTGGCCCACTGCTGCCTCCTGGGGAGCAAGCAGGCTGGGGGCCCAGGCTAAAGCAAAGGATGCCTGGGTTCTCTGCCCAGGCTGGAGATGGGGTCATGGAAAAAGGTGGTCGTGTTTATACAGAGGGGAGGGGGGCAGCGGGTGGAGAGCAGCCGACAAGAGCAGCTTTGTTCCAGGCTCTGGAGTGGGCAGGGCAGCAGGGAGACTCGCCCCCCCCCCCATCCGGCAGCCCCCTTCATCCATGCCCTCCCCTCAACTCCACCTCAGCTCTAAGAGAAGCAGCTTTGTAAGAGCCCCTTTCCCCTCGGTCATCCCCCCTGCCCCACCATCTGAGGTTGCATCTTGGGAGGAGAGAAGTGTTCTCTCCCTCTACTGGTCCCCCAAAGAAACAAGGCATCCGGGGCTCTAGTTTAGGATTTCCTTTTACTCTCCACTGCCTTCAATTCCTTGGTCCATTCCTCTACCCTGAATTTAAGACCCTTCCCTTCTCTTCCCACCCAAGGCAGAGGACCATAGCTTAGAAATGGGAGGAATCTCTGTCCCTTTCCTCTCTTTATTCAACTCCCAATCCCCTTCTCTAGGGCAAAACAGGAGGAAGGCCACAGGGAGAATGGGGTTGTCCTTGGCTCATTTCCAGCCTCATTCCTTGGTAAGGACCAGGAGTTGAGCATCCCTTTGTGGGACCCCCCCCCCCAAGTCCTCCTGCCCTACCCACAGGTTTCAGTTTCCCATTTGTAGGTGAGAAGCATGGATAAGGAGGGCTAAAGCCCTGTTCTTTAGGCCCTATTCCCTGTCTAAGCCAAGTCTGGGGAACATGGATGTTGGGGTGATCTCTAGTAGCTTCTCACCCTTGGCATTGGAGGGGTTAATCTACCTGGAATGTGGCCTGGCCAGTTGAGCTGTGGCCCAGGGGCCTCAGGGGCCCCTGGACTCCTGGCTCCACCTGGGCCTGACTGGGGTTGAGGACTTCAGGGAATAGGGGAAGGAAAAGAAGAGGAACCCTGAGGGCTTGGAGCTCAGACTTTTAGGGCCTGGGAAGACAAGGGGCTAAAGAGATTGAGGGTGCTAGGGGTATGCGTGGTGGTGCTTGGTGAGGGGCAGCTTCATGCTTCAGGGCTAAGTGAGGAGTGGTGGTGTTGGAGTCTAAGTTCCTATACCTCCATGACCACTTACCCTCAGGGGCTTGAAGGCCAAGGTAGATGGTAGATAGGAAAAAAAAAAAAGCAGAGGTACAAAGTCTGAGAGCTATTGATTCTAGAAGCAAATACTGATGGAAAGAGATGCAGAAATACCCATCACCTACCTCTGAGCCCGCCCAGCCTACACCCTGTAGTCTGTCTGGGTTTTACTCTCTTGGTCCTTTTCTGCCCTTCTCCATATCAGTCTGTTGTGGTTCTGGTTGGTGGAGGTGCCCAGGCCGGGGTGACTCTCCCTCCCCAGCCCCCTAACTCCCTAGGGAGGTGGGCAGTTCTGGGGGTCCTGGGAAAGCCACCCTTCCCCTTGTCAGAGGATCAGGAGAGGAACCGCCTGCCTGCCTAGTCCTAGGATTCCCATTTCCTCTCTCTGCCTCCTTCCCCTCACTCTCTAAAAATCTCAGAGGCAAGGCTGCATTTGGGAAGGAGAGTATGCAGGGAGACCTTCCCCAAAGCAAGGAGCCCAGAGATGAGAAAGAAAAGAAGGGGGAGATGCAAAGTAAGCTGAGGACAAGGAGAGGAGCTCCCTGGCATCATACTGGGTGCACGGGGAGGGTTCCTTCAGCACCTGTGGATTTAAAGGTGCAAGAGGGCTTAGAGAGTGAGGATAATTAGAGACAAAGAAAGAATTGGGAGGGGAAACTGGAAGAAGGAGTATCAAGGAAGACAGAAAAGGAAATGCTAATTAAAAGATAGGTATGGAGGACAAGAATGTACAAAGAGAAATAATATGAGACATTTACATAGCATTTAGTAGGTGCCCTACATTATCCTTTATACTTTACCTATGATAAGTGGCCCTATTATTATTCCCAAATGACATATGAGGAGACTGAGGCACAGAGAGATTAAGTAGCATGCCCAAAGTCCCAGAGCCAGCAAGTGGAGAGCATGTCAGTTCAGGTAGTCTGGCTGCAGAGTCTGCTCCTCACCATGCCACTGTACTCCTCTGCAGAGAAGTGTAGGGCCCCAGAGCTATAACAGAGGTATGTCTGATTTCTCTAGGGTGGTAAAGAGTTTGAATAATGGCTCTGCCACTTTTAACCATGTGACCTTAAGCCAGTCACTTAACCTCATTTTCCTCATTATGATATGGGAATCATTAATAATTCCTACTTCACAGGATTGATGTGGGGGTGCAGCCAAATGTCTAACCCACCTGGGCTTCATGATCACTTCTCAGTCTAGGAGTCCTCTCCCCAGAAGTCCTCAGACCATCATGCACCTTGGGACCTGTTTACCCTTCCCTGGAGCTAATCTGGAAAGTGTCTCAGAGCCCCTTCTACCGTACTGCAAGGGCCCAAGCCAGGGCCGTGTAAACCCCAGCAGCACAGAGAGAAGACTCCAACTGGGAGAGGGTCATGGGGCTTGGAACCTTGGAGTGATCATGCTCTTACCTCTCCTTTCCCTCTCTTTCTTCCTAGGATTCTTGGAGACCCAGTGGGCAGGCCAGGCAGGGTGGGCACGGAGCCTCCCAGGCCGGGACAGTGGGCATGGGCGGGGGCTGTGGCTGAAGACCTCCCCCGCCCAGTGCAGACCTCTGGGGACTCCCACACCGCAGCTGCCATGGCCACCAATAAGGAGCGACTCTTTGCAGCTGGTGCCTTGGGGCCTGGATCTGGCTACCCAGGGGCAGGCTTCCCCTTCGCCTTTCCAGGGGCACTCAGAGGGTCTCCACCTTTTGAGATGCTGAGCCCCAGCTTCCGGGGCCTGGGCCAGCCTGACCTCCCCAAGGAGATGGCCTCTTTGTGTGAGTCTCAGGGAATCTTGGGGGATGAGGGCAAATGGAAACAGGAGGGTATTTGGAGGGTGGATGGTATAGAAAATTGGCACCCCAGTTAGGAAGGCAGGCAGAAGATGTGGGTTTGATCTAATGGAGTAGTTGTGAGTAATGGAGAGTGGGAGTGGTGGTGAGGAGGGGGTTTGGATGTGGACTAAATGGAAGTATGCAAATGAGAGTTTTCTTGCTCAAATAGTATAAGTAGGTAGCAGGCCTAAAACTGGGGGGGTCTAAAACTGCCTCCTGAGTCAGTCAACTAGCAGAGAGAGTACCTTTGTGTAGTGGCCAAGGGTGGGTCTGGTGCAGTCTAAGGCTGCTGCCTGCATGCAGTTGCGAGATAGGGCAGCCAGGCTGGGAAGCCAGAGTCTGGGAGGCCGGTCAGCTGGCTCTGTGAGCAAGAGGGGAAATTGTTCTGAATTATGTGGAGGCTGCAAAAAGAGGAAAGAAATGTAGTGCTAGGTGTCTAAGGATGTGTGGGGTCGGGAGATTCTCCTTGGTTCTGGAGACAATGGGAACAGCCACAAAGAAGGTGGCTCTTGTACCATAAGTAATCTAGAGAGGTGCAGGGGGTGTTCCAGAAGCATCCTCTCCTCCAGCCATGTGGGTTCTGTATTCCTCCCCTGCCTCCAGGTCTGGCATGGTGCCCACATGCTGCACAGATCCCTACTTGTCCCCCAGGCTTGCCCTCCTTGGGTGCCAACCGTAGGCAAGGCTTGGGTCTCTCTTCCTCCCTCTGGGACCCCTTTCTTCCTACTTGGTAGTTGTCCCTCCTGGCCAGGCCATTATGGGTGGGGGTGACCATGAGCTGGAGGGCTGTGCTACTAGGCCCAGCATGTGAGAAAGGATTAGCATGTGAGAAATGGGAGGGAGGGATAGGGAGAGAAACAATCTCAAAGAGACAGAGACAGAGATGGAGAGAAGATGACAAAAGGATAAAGACACATCCTTTCTAGCAGCACCAGCACAGAGACAGAGGTAGAAGGGAAGGCCCCTGCCTCCAGGAGGGGGCACTCAGAGGGTTGTGTGTGTGTAAAAGGGGTGACTAGACTGGGCTGGCAGCGCCACTGGAAAGAGTGTGCTCATCTGGAGAAGGGGTGTGTGTGTGTGTGTGTGTGTGTGTGTGTGTGTGCAGCATCTCCCAGAGACTCTGCTCATATGCAGAATTCCACTGTGTGCAACAAAGACTCAGTGTGAGGAGCTAGGAGGTATTTAATAGGGCTGCTGACGGTGTGTCTAGTGTTTGGTGAGGCCTGGTGGCATGTCTTTAGCCCGACAGGGGTTATTTGAGTGGTATGCAGGTGAACAAGAGAGCACAAAGCCCCCTTTTGGGAACCTTCAGCTGGGTTTCCCCCTACCTCATTTTCACCCCATGAATCTGTCCTAGGGGCCTGGAGAAGTGGGAAGGAACCACGCTCCCCACATAAATGTATTTCTTGCAGAGAACCATACTATTTAATCTCTTGGGATTTGATTTTCCCAGGTTCTGGGAGAGGCAACTAAAGGAGCTGCAGTAACCAAGGAGAGGAGAAAGAGAGTAGCAGTGGGGAGAATGCTGAGAGCTAGAAGCCAGTCCCCAGAGAAGTTCTCCTTTTGCCCCTGTGCCCTGGACATGTTGAGATCAAGGTCAGGGTTCAAAGTGAGGTCAAGGTAGGGGAAGTGGTCAGGCTGGGATCCATCCCCAAAGGCTGTGCTGAAGGAGGGGGGCTGAAAGGAGAAATCCAAGGGAGTAGGCAGAACCAAGGCAGGTAGCTGGGGAGGGTGCGGCTAGGCTAGCATTGAGGGACAGGTCTGGGCAGAGAGGTGGCAGGAGAGGGGGAGGAGGGGAAGGCTTGGAGGTGGGTCCTTACACAGCTGAAGTGGAGGTGGGGCACACAGCACCTAATGTGAGTTCAGAGGGAGGTAGAGCAGGGAGGAAAGGATCCTAGAGTCTGGGAAAGTTCCCAGCGTGGGAGAGTGGCTCAAGGTTGAGACAGCGTCCTCTCTCATTTCTCTGACTTGATGTCCCTTTTTGGCTGGGGCCATATCTTGGAGAGAGATTAGAGCCCTACAGTTGATGCCAAAGTCATACTCACTCTAAGTGTGTGCCTCTCTCATCACCCTCTCTCTCTTATTCTACAGACCCTCTCTCTCACATAGAATAAGAGACAGAAGGTGGTCTGTGAAGAAGTCTGGCATTTCTTCCTGGGGCTGGCTTTTGGAGCATATTGCTGGGTCCTTGGCAACTTGGGGACATCCTTGTAGAGAAGGGAAGTCTTGTACCACCTATTGGGGCCTGAAAGGGTGAGGCGGGGCGTCTCAGAACTGTGTGGTAGAGGAGGGAGACACGAGGGGAGCGTGTGCTGCCCAGGCAAGCACAGGCCTGTGCACGTGGAAAGCAGAGCGGTGTGTGTGTGTTCATGCATATGCACGAAACCCCCATGTCTGTGTCCCCCTGTAGCTCTGTATTTGTGAATGCTGGTGTGCTGCATATTTGCTTCATTCAGGGAACACAGTGTGATGAGAGGGAAGGGAAGCCTTGTCCTCTTCCTCCTCCTGAGGAGATGGCTGTGGCCCTGCGGAACAGGTGACCGCTGAACCTAGTGATACTGCCCAGGACATGGGGCCATTGTCCCTAGGACAAGGAGCCCAGACTTTACCACACTGAGTCACATGGAGAAACTGAGGGCAGGCTGGCACAGGGAGAAAAAGAGTCCTATTAATACTTAAAAGAAAGTGAATAAGAAAGACTCACAGAACTGAACAAGATGAGGAATGGCTATGCAGGCCGAAAGGCATAGACTCGGGCAAGGAGAACAAGCAGGCAGTAAAGGTGGTGAGCCAACGGACAGGATGGCAGCTCCAGGAAAAAGCCCCAGCCACTGCCTCCTTTCCCCTCCCCTCTCTGGTCTCTCCTCCTCCGGGCCTGGGCTCCAGCTCCAGGCCGACACACAAACGGGGCTTTGATTGCAACAGGAAACCTCTTCGGTGGGGGGAGCCGGGCAAGCCGCCGCCACTGGGGCCCAGGCTGCACCCCCCTCTCCTGGCCCCCTACCCGGTCCCAGCCCCCATCCTGCCCAGCGCTGCTCACTCCTCACGTCCTGCCTTGGGCCCCGTCCTGCATTCACACCTCCCCACTCTCCCGCTCTTCTGCTGCCCCCTTCTCCAGAGAGCCCCTCCCTTTGCTCTTCAGGTGGGACTCCTAAGTCCGGACTTACCCTTCTGGGCAGGGCCTGCTTTACTTTGAAATGCCCTCTTTTCAGTGTTCTGAAGGAGGGTTTTGGAAAAAAGGGAGAATTTAGCATGAGGAATTCAGAGCCAGTTATCCTCAAGCCCTATCCAGAAGGTGGCAGGAGGAGGGGAAAGGAGGAGTGCATAAGAAGTTAGCTGCCTCCCCACTCCTGCTTATCCTGGCCAAACTCATCCTTGCCAGGGTGGTAGGGGCTCTGAGGGGTGCCCATGCAAGAATCCCAGTGCTATGGCCTCGGTAGTGGGGGAGGGGTACACTCCTCTTTGCCTCTGGGGCATGCCTCTGTGGGGCTCTAGCTGGGAAGGGCTGTGCCCTGGTGGTGGGGCTCAGAGGGAAAGGGGTGAGTCAGGCAGCAGCCCCCCTTATACTCCCACCAGGCTGGCGGAGAACATCTGGTTCCCATGAAATGCTAGAAGGCTAATGGGTCTAATTGCTGCAATAAGGGCTGGGGGGACTTTGGGGAAAAGAGGGGGCACTAGATCCCCCAACCTCTTACCTTCTCCCCAAGGCTGTACTGTCTGTCTACAATGGGGGATTGTGGTTGATGGGAAGGGTGGACCTGACACTCTAATGCCTGGTCCTAAGGCCCCTCTCCCTTGGATGCCTGGGAGGCACACACAGATGGGGTGATGAGGAGTGGGGTGTATCTGGAAATGAGAAAGGGGGGCTAGTGAGGATTCATGGCTTCCTGGAGCCCTCCCCCCACCCCTCCTGTGCCCTCCTCCCAACCCCCCTCCCTTTGGCCTGGCCACTTCTGGTTCTAATTACCAACCAGGCAGGCCTGACTTAATTGGGACCTTTCGGATTTTGAAGGGGGAAGGGGGGCCTGACAGCCTGAAGTTGACTAATCAAGGCTCCTTCCCCCTTGTTTTTGGGGTACTCCCCATTTTGCACATAATTGATTTTTTTTGCTGCTGGCCCGATTCAGATTCAGAAACCTATACCCCCCTTTTGTCTTTTATCTTTTTTGGGGGCAGCTAAATTCAGATATGGGGTACTTGGGGTTGGGGCACAACGGAGGAGCTCACACTGGATTGGAAAGAGCAGTGCATTCCCTCTCTTTCTCTGCTTCAAAGCCCCCTAGTCAGCCCTGCCACCCCGAGTTTCCCCCATCCACAAGTCAGGCTCTACTTCCCAGCCCTCACCCCCACCCCCGTTCCTGGCAGCCACCCTGGCCCCTCCCCCGCTCTCGCCTTCCCTCGCCTACTGTGGCACCCCTTCCTGCTGTATTCTTCCAACCGGCGCCCCGCTCCTGCAGCACCCCAGTGCGCCCCCCACCCGGTACAACAGATTCTTAGAAAAGCGCGCCCCGCCCTGGCCCAGCCACAGCCGCCAGGCGGGGGAAGGGGCCGGGCCGGGCGCCGCTCCCGCTCCCCCGGCGCTCCCCGTGTGAGCGGCGCTGACAGAGCCGGCTGGGCCGGCCCGCCAGGCGGCCGGGCGGCCGGCGGGCGGGGCGCGGGGGAGGGGGCGGTTTCCGGGAGTCGCCGCCGCTGGCGCTGTCCCGGGGCCAGGGTCCCCGATTCGGCCGGGCAAGGGCAAACTTCTGACGTGGCCAAACCACCGCCCCCCTCACCCGCTTCTCCGCCGGGCGAGGGCGCTCATGCCGGAAGGGGCAAGCAAGGGAGCAGTGTGGCGGCCCTTGGCGATCGATCTGAGGGGCACTCAGTGTGGCACTGAAGGGGAGGAGGGGCAGTTATTGCCGAGGGGAGCACTGGGCACTTTGGGGCAGTTGGCACTGTAGAAACGCTGGGGGAGGGGAGTTGGCACTCAGGAGGGCAATTTCATCTGAGGCACAATTGGCACTGTAGGGACAGTTTGGGGGCTAGTTTTGTGCTCTAAAAGTGAAGTTAGGTTCGAGAAAGGGGCATTGATAGAGACAGTTGAGGTGCTTAGGGAGTGTCAGTCGCGGGATGGGGCTTCGGGGACTTGGAGGGAGGCGGCCCGGGACGCCGCGGAGGGAGGACGGCTGGGGCTAGGAGGGGTAGACTCTCGCTAGCGCTGGAGGGGGCGGGGGACTCCGCGGCGGCGCTGGAGACCGCCTGGGCGGGGTGGGGCGGGGCCGGGTCAGGAGGAGGTGAGCGCGCCCGGCCACCCGCCCCGAGGGGGGTTCCCGGAGAGTTCACGGCGGGAGCGCGCTCCGGCCCTCGGACCGGGGGTGGGGAGAACGGGAAGGAAGGAGGAGGCAGCGCGCGCGGAGCCGCAGGAATGTACTGTTAGGCCCTGAAGCGCGCGCGCGGAGGGAGAGGGAGGAGCCAGGCCTGGGAATGAGAGGGGTGGAGGTAGTGCAGGTCCTGGGCTCTGGGAGAGCTGCCGCGCGCGAGGGACCTCTACGTTCCCTTCTCCCCAGTCATCCTTAACACCCCAGTACTGACTTGTGTGAAAAAGGGAGGATTGGGGGGTGGGGAAAAACTCTATGGGATGAAATGTTTGTGCTTGGTTCCTGCACTCCTTCCCCCAACCCCGACCTGGGAACGCGCCTAAGTGCAAATACGTGCAAAGCCTTTGGCTGTGGGAAGTATGCTTGCAAGCATTCTCCCGAGCTAGGTGTGTTGCACAAACGTGTGCACCTATGATTTTATGTGCATGCAGACATGCATGTACACTATTGCATATTTGCAAATGCTTGGTGCCTGCCAAGAAAAATGCATGCACCGATATGTGTCTAAGCAAGCGCGCGCGCCGCGGAGCGAGCGAGTGTACGTATGTGTATATGTGCGCTCCACTCTCAGCTCTGCTCATCTTGGTGCCCGGCCCCCTTCTCTCTCCAAGCCACACCCCCCACCCCTCCGGGCTTCGCTTTTACAAAAGGTCTCCCCAGTGCTGGCTGCTGGGGCGCCCAGAGTGAGCTGTACCTAGGCTGAAGCGGCAGCCCCGGCTTCGTGCCCCGCCCAGTCCCTTTCCCCTGCTGGGGATCCCCCTCTTCCCCGCCCACCCCTTACCCCGCATGCAGCCCAGCGCCCTATGCTAGCCCTCCCCCTCCCCCCCTGCAGGAGCAGGGCGCCGCCGGGGGAGGAGGGGGAATCGGCTGCGGGTCCTTGGTGTTCCTAGCACCCAGCTTCCCTCCAAGCCGGGTCGCGATGTACGACTGCATGGAAACGTTTGCCCCGGGTCCGCGACGGCTGTACGGAGCGGCCGGGCCCGGGGCCGGCTTGCTACGCAGAGCCACCGGCAGCTCCTGTTTCGCCGGACTTGAGTCTTTTGCTTGGCCGCAACCCGCCAGCCTGCAATGTAGGTACCCGAGCCCAGGGATGGGTGTGGGGTGCAGGAGAGACTGAGGCTTACTCTTTGCCTGTGTAAAGGGAGAGACTGGGGTGCAAGCGGAGATTCTGGCCCTTTCTATGTGAGGTACTGGCCCTTTAAACGTGGGGGCCTCAGCGTCTCCTTTGCGTGTGTGCAGTAATGTTTGGAGTATGTGGTTTTTATGGTGGGTGTTTAGCTAAGACCTGTGGTTGATGCCACTCCAGAGTTCCTGAGGATAGCGAGAGACCGAGGTGTGTTGGTAGTTTGTGCCCTAAAGTCCCTGTCCCTGGAGGGATATGGCACCCAGGACCATGGGTGGCGTTTGTAAGGTCCATGTGGAAGTTGGAACTGTAAAAAATATTTGCAGAGCCTGTGAATCCCTGAAGTGTGCGGCGCTCTGCCTAGGTGGTATGGGTGTGAGAGTAGGGGTCTCGCCCTCCGACAGCGTTGGCAGGTCCACATGGCTTGTGTGGGGATGTTGGTGGCGTGAGGCCGAGAGGGCGTGTGCCCTGCGTGGCTGCAGGGGTGGTTTTGGAAAGTGCTGTGTACCAGAGTGCGTCCTGTGTGTTCCAGTCCGGAGTCGAAGGGGTTGTGCACTCAGAAGGGAGAAGGCTGGGCTCTGCCCCCCCCACCCCCACCCCCACCCCCAACTTAAAAAAGAAACGTTTGGAAAGGAGTACACTGCTGTATGCAGCAGAGAGATGACTTCTACCTATGGCTCCAACACACAACTTAAGCAGGAAGCGAAAAGTTTAAAGCAAAGTCTGTGTGTGTGGTGGGGGGTGGCCCAGAGGTGACAGCAACCGGAGGAGTACAACTACTGGGTCCCTAAATGTGCATCTTCCCCCTCTGTGAAATGGGAGATGCCAGGCCTGGGGCCCTGGAACCCCTTTCCAGAGTAGTAATAAAAAGCTGGGGACTGAGAGGCAGTAAAAATGAAGTCCAGATGAGAGGCGGCTTTGAAGCCTGGGCCGCAGTGCCTGGCGGGGGTGGGGTGTGGGTAGGAGCCGGGAGGGGAGCCTGGAACACCCCCCAAATTTACCCGGGGCTGGGATGCGCTCGCAGCCCGGGCGCGGCCGGCAGGGGACGAGGGGCTGGGGGCACGCTCAGAAGGGGCGGGCAGCGGGCGGGGCGGCGGGCGCTGGGGGAGTGCGCACGCCGGGTCACCGAGCCCCCGCCAACGCGCCTCGCTCCTTGGCACTCGGCAGCGCTGTTTACAAGTTCAGATTTTCTTTTCTTTCTTTCTGTTCTTTTTCTTTCTTTCTTTTTTTTTTTTTGTATTTTGGTTCCAGGGCAGAGCTGCTCAGATTTAACAACTGGGTAACTGGAAGAGGGAGGTGGCAAACAGGAGACCATATTTTGGGGTGGGGTGGGGCAAGAATTAAAAGTGTGCCATTTCAACGGCAGAAAAAACATGGAACTATCACTTTGCACCAAATCCCTGTGAATTCTTAATCTTCTTCTCATTGCCCAATAGGATGGGGAATTGGGGTATGTTGGGGGTGGGGGTGCTGAGGTGGAGAGAATCTTCCAGGAAGGGTTTTGGGGGCTCAGCGGGGACTTTGGTCTTTTTCAGGTCCATGGAAGCCCCTTGGACTTGACTGGCTATGTGTTTTTGCATTTTAATTTGGACCAGTAGTTTTGGCCTCTAGGGTCCTGGCCAGCACACAAAGTCAGCTTCAGGCCTGCCTCCACACACTTTCAGAGGGAAAGTCACTTAGAGAGGAGGGCTGGATGGTGTGTTTGTGCCTGTTTGGAGGATTTGGTGTCCTAGTGCTGTGTTGGCAGGCTGGGGTGTTTGGTGGTAGAGCAGTTCCTTTGTGAATGTGTAGCTGAGTGTTGTGTGTCTTGTGTGCCTTGTGACTTGTAGATCTACCTTCACAGTGTGGCTAGAGTGTGTCTTTATCTCATCAGTGTGTTCCTCTGTGCCAGAATCCTGTTGGGGTTACAGGAGTGCATTTTTAATATGCCTGCTTTGCTGCCCTGTGTGTTGTTGACCTGTAGAGAGTGTGTGTCTCCAAGGAGGTGTGTGCTAGATTGTGAGTCTAGGCTGCTCAGCTTTGGGCCTCGCAGCTGGGAGCATTTACAGCCGGTTATAAAGAGTTTGTTTGAAGCTCCGCTCAGCCTGGCCAGGAATTTCCTCAATTTCAGCAATTTGGGCTTTAAAAGGAGAAAAACCTTGAGCCCACCCTCCTCCTCCCCAGCAGGGGCCCCTGCCTAGCCCAGGAGTAGCATCCTGATGGTGGGGTCTCAGCTCTGGGCTGAGTAGAGGATCAGATTGGAGTAGACCCAGTTAGCTTTCCGGGGCCTTCCAACCCAAACGAAGATTGACCTTAGAGCCACTGGGATGCACTTTAGGGTTCAGAGGGTGGGGGTGTGACAGTACCACACAGATAGGAAAAGCTGCCCCTGGGCCTGTCTTCCCACAGCCACCAGTCTTATAATTGGCTGGCACTGCCCCATGCCAGCCTGACCGCGCCCAAGTCCTTGCGCAAAAGAGGAAATGAGGCAGCGCTCTGTGGGCAGGGAGGGCGTCAGCGCCAGAGAGAGCACCACCCCATGCACAGACCTTGGGCAGAACACATGCCCACTGAGGACACTGTGGCGGGCCTGAAGTTGAGAGGTCCAGAAAGGCATTCCAGCCCTCCCCACGTCTCTCAGCACCAGCCCCTCCTGATCTCCCCCCAAGTCTTGAATAGACTCCTGGCACCCTTTTTTCTTCTCCTCCTCTCCTTTTTCATTGAGGAATCTCACTCAGGCAGGATTCTTATGCTAATTGAGTGTGTGTGTGTGTTGGGGGGTGGGGAGGGTTTCCCTCCTGTGGGGTGGGTGGAGCTAGCCTGGAACCCCAGCATCCTGGGCATTCCTTCCCCTCTCTGGATGTACTGGTGCAGCTTTCTGACCTGGTGGGCTGCAGAGAGTTAGAAGGAAGGAGGTGTTCATGATGTGGGCGCATGGAACACTCCTTAAGGGGGATCTTAGGGATTTCTTCAGTTAACTTGGGCCCTCTAGGTTTGGACAACAGGTCCTACAGGTTGAACAATTTACAGATTTTCCTAGCCTCTGCAGATGAGACACACACACACACACACACACTCTCCCTGTCACACACACACAGATATACCCAGCAGCCTCCTGAACAGAGGATGTCCTCCCCAAACTCTGTGGGGCTGAGACCCCTTCTGAGCTACAATTGGATATTTCCTTTGGAGACAGTTTAGGAGTGAAGACATAGGCTCAGAGAGGTCCAGAGATAAGTCCCCTCCCCCATCAGCCCTATTTACCCACTGTCACCTGACTACTTGGTTTGCTACACTCCCAACAGCTTCTAGACCTGAGAATCTGAGCAAATACCTCAGTCTCCCCTTCCCCAGCTTCTCTGACTCATGGCCACTTAGATCTAATCAGAGGACCTGAGAGCCTTGGCCCCACCATCTGCTGGCAGTGTGGCACTGAGCTGGTCACTTCCCCTGTCTTGACCTCAGTTCTTCAGGTGTGAGATAAGGCCTCTGCATGTCTTCTGGTTTATCATCCTGATAGCTGTGCCTCATTTGCTCCTCTGGTTTCTGGGGAAAAGGACTTTGGTGGTTATTTGGGGGTTGGTATGAGAGGGAAAAGCCTGAGGATTATCTACTCTGTACTACCTGAGATATGAGGTCCTATTCTAACTACTAAGTATCCCAGCAGGTCATTCAAACAGGTGCCAGCTACAGGTGGCCTGTAATTGCCTCCCCACCCCCAGATCTGTTGCCCCACAGGGAGGAGGATGGTGGGAAGTTGACTACCTGACAAGGATCTACAAAAGTAACAAGGAGTGACTAGACAGTTCAGAGTGCAGGGCCTTAACCTTTCCACCCACCCACTTGATTGTTAGGGAAACTAAGGCCAAGAGAGATTAATTTCCAGGATGGCCTTGGTCTGCAATTTGGAGAGTTGAACAACGTCTTATAGGGCTAGGGCTGGCGTTATTGTGGAGGAGTTGGCCAGACTGTGGGGGGTCACACTCAAAACAAGGGGCAGTAATAGTGGGTGTTGAGGGCATTCTGGGAGTGTTCACTGCGGGCCAAACCTGGTTGCAGGAACTAGTGCACTGTGGTAGTGATGGTTACCACCAGTAGGCTGGAGGAAGAAGTGCTCATGGGGTATGCATGATGAGGCCTGGAGGTCTGTGGGGTCCTTCTCCCCTGACCCTCACATCACTGCTTCCCCCTCAGCGGTGGAGACACAAAGCACTAGCTCAGAGGAGATGGTGCCCAGTTCGCCCTCACCCCCTCCGCCTCCTCGGGTCTACAAGCCATGCTTCGTGTGCAATGACAAGTCCTCGGGCTACCACTATGGGGTCAGCTCTTGTGAAGGCTGCAAGGTGTGTACTTGGTGGGGGTGGGCGGATTGGGAGTCCAGAGTTACTGGCTAAGATCAGATACCAGGGACACAGATGCTAGGGGTAGGATGGGGCTGCTTTGCGCATAGGTGGTTAATAAATTGGGTCAGGCCTGGGGGATCCTGGAAGGCCTGTGAGAGGCTGGTACTCCCAGCATCCTGTTTCAGTGGCACTCTCTACTTCCCCCAACTCCAGGGTTTCTTCCGCCGCAGCATTCAGAAGAACATGGTGTACACATGTCACCGTGACAAAAACTGTATCATCAACAAAGTGACCAGGAATCGCTGCCAGTACTGCCGGCTGCAGAAGTGCTTCGAAGTGGGCATGTCCAAGGAAGGTAGGTTCCTGTCCTGGGCCTGGGCAGGAGCACTCCTGTCCTACCCTGTGACTGGTACCCTCTCTCTTCTGGCCACCCCCACTTCCCTGACCTCTGAGACCTATCCTCCCCTTGGGTGTTACCTTCTCCCTGGCCAGTCCTGTTTGATTAGCTCCATGCACCCAGGAGGCCCCACCCTTTCCCTTTCTCCCCTCTCTGGGAGCTTAACCCTTCCTCTGAATGGGTGAATAGGGGTTAAGGCCTCCCACTCCCCCTGTTTCATGGGGAAATGAGGGAGGTAGACTTGCCAATACCCTCCCCTCTCTGGCTCCAGGACTAGCCAGAGATGGATCTGGGGTGGCCCCTCCTCTATCCCCCCCCATTGTGCTGCCAAGGCTATAAGTGGATATCCTGCCGCCTTCATATCCTGCCCCCCCCACCTCCAGCTCCTGCAGGGTGACAGGAAGGGCAGGATGGAGACATGGAGCCGAATGGCCTGGGAAGGGAGCAGGGGTTGGAGGCCCTGGGTGGGGCTAGGTAGAGCCAGCATAGGAATAGGAGTTAATATAGGAGATAGGGAAACTGAGGCATTAATTAGAGTACCAGGGAATAGATATTCATGATAAGGACTGAGCACGTTAAATTAGGGTAAGAGAGGATGTCCAAAGTGAGGCTCCAAGGGTCGTGACCCTCTCCTTGCGCCTCCACCCCCAAGCTGTTCGGAACGACCGGAACAAGAAGAAGAAAGAGGTGAAGGAAGAAGGGTCACCTGACAGCTATGAGCTGAGCCCCCAGTTAGAAGAGCTCATCACCAAGGTCAGCAAAGCCCATCAGGAGACCTTCCCCTCGCTCTGCCAGCTGGGCAAATACACCACGGTGAGGAATGGGCAGAGCCCCAGAGAGGGTAGGGCACTCTTCACATTGTCGGGGAATGGGTATGGGTTGTGTTGAAGGCTGTGGTCTGGTGATGAGGACAAGGAGGGCATAAGAATGCAGAGGGGAGAGCTTGGGGTACTGACTGAGAGAAGACAGCCCCCAGAGGTGGGCCGCAGCTCGCACTCTAACCTTCCACTCCTCCTCCTGCAGAACTCCAGTGCAGACCACCGGGTGCAGCTGGATCTGGGGCTGTGGGACAAGTTCAGTGAGTTGGCCACCAAGTGCATCATCAAGATTGTGGAGTTTGCGAAGCGGTTGCCTGGCTTTACGGGGCTCAGCATTGCTGACCAGATCACTCTGCTCAAGGCTGCCTGCCTGGACATCCTGGTACGTTAGGCCCTGTGGGTCGTGCTACAGCCTACCCTCATGTGAGACCCTCACAGTTCCTTGGTCCATACAAAGATTTCCTTATCCCACCTCACCCCAGCCATCTGGGACTCCTCAGATCTCCTCTACCTAAACTCTTCTTGTCTTAGCCCCTGCCCCTCTGACCTGATCATAGACCCAGAATGCCTAGCCTCCTGACTTCTCAGGACCTCTCCTCCCCAAGCCTCAGATCCTCCACCTCTGCATTCCTCCCCATGCCTGCTTCAGGCTGCACTCACTGGGGACTGGACCTTCTCCCTTTCCACTCATTCCCTCTTTTCCCCACCCCTCCCACACCCCCACCTTCAGATGCTGCGGATCTGCACAAGGTACACCCCAGAACAGGACACCATGACCTTCTCCGACGGGCTGACCCTGAACCGGACCCAGATGCACAATGCCGGCTTTGGGCCCCTCACAGACCTGGTCTTTGCCTTTGCTGGGCAGCTCCTGCCACTGGAGATGGATGACACAGAGACAGGGCTGCTCAGCGCCATCTGCCTCATCTGTGGAGGTGCGGGGGTGCCCCCTGGCGTCTGCTTGCTCTCCGTTCCCACAACACTCCACACCTGATCTCTGACTCCACAGGAAACCTGGTGGTCTCTTCCCTTGGGATTTTTGCACCTGGCGCCATCCACAGACTTCTCAGATCCTGTACAGGCTCCCCAGCAGCCTAGAAAATAGGACAAAAAAGAGGCAGAGCCGGGGGAGCTGAGGAAACCCTAGATACTGGTGCTGAGATAGGAATCTGGCAGGAATGATTTACCAGAGAAAGCCCCTTGCTGAGGGGAGAAGGTACAGGGCTTAGAGCAGGGGAGATAGCCTGGGTGGGGCTCAGGAACAACAGGGAAGTGGCTGATGGGACAAAGTTTGGGACCTGGACGCCCATAGGGCAGGGCCAGTTGGGAATCAGCTACCTGTCACTGTGTCCTCCCCATCTCTTCCTTCTCCTCTCACTCCACTGTGCTTGTGCCTGTAGACCGCATGGACCTGGAGGAGCCCGAAAAAGTGGACAAGCTGCAGGAGCCACTGCTGGAAGCCCTGAGGCTCTACGCCCGGCGTCGGCGGCCCAGCCAGCCCTACATGTTCCCGAGGATGCTCATGAAAATCACCGACCTCCGGGGCATCAGCACCAAGGGTTAGTTCTGAGTGAGCGTCCCCTCTGTGTCTTCTCAGAGCTGCCAGTCTCCCAGGTCAGACCGGTGACCAGCAGAGACAAGAACAGAGTGATGGAGAACCAGGCGACCTACATCAGAATGCCAGCTCTGCCTCATACTAGAAATGGGAGATGTTGGACAAATGTCTTTATTTTTTGTACCTTGTTTTCCTGTTTGTAAACTGGGCTGTACTTACACCTACCTCATAAGGTTATTGTGAGGACTAAATGAATTCATTATATACAATGTAAAGCCGGGCACAGAGTGAGCACCTGGAGGCCTAGCTGCTTTGGAGGCTGAGGTGAGGCTGAGGTGAGAGGATCACTTTAGCCTAGCAGTTCCAGGCTTAGTGCATTACAATCACACCTGTGAATATCCACTGCACTCCAGCCTGGGCGACACAGCAAGATCCCATCTCTTACACACACACACACACACACACAGTGTACTTAGACCCGTGCGGAATTAGAATTTAGTTCTGCAGTTGCAGCAGACACATTTCAAGTGCTCAATGGCCACATGTGGCCAAAAACTACTATATTGGACAGAGCAGATATTTCTGACACTGCAGAAAGTTCTGCTGGGCAGGGTAGAAGGATGCCTGGGACATAGTGTTTGGTAAATATTAGCTGTTGTTACAAATGTATTAAGAAAAGGCCTAGGATGTCAGGTGCGGTGGCTCACGCCTATAATCCTAGCACTCTGGGAGGCTGAGGTGGGAGAGGATGGCTTGAGCCCAGAAGTTTGAGGTTCTAATGAGCTGCAATGATGCCACTGCCCTGTAGGCTGGTGAGACTCTGCCTAAAAAAAAAAAAAAAAGGAACAGGCCTAGGAAAACTGGCAAGCTCTGGACATTAGAGGCAAGGTGGCTGGGGAGCAGGGCTGGAAGTTGTCTGCAGAGCAATCTTTGAATAGACTGCCTGAAATAATGGGCCAAGTGGGTGGCAGGCTTGGCAGATTAGACCAGGTAGACCTTCCCGGCAGAGGAGCAGCACCCAGAAACCCTAGTGGGGAGAGGGTGAGCTGGGGACAGAGAGGTGACAGGCCTGTGCTGTGAGTCCCCATAATCAGAGGGCAGCTGAGAAAGATTAGGGAGGTGGCCTCAAGGGCCATGTGCCTCTGTCCTCCTGAGTCTCTTTGCCTCTCCATTGCAGGAGCAGAAAGGGCCATTACCCTGAAGATGGAGATTCCAGGCCCCATGCCTCCCCTGATCCGAGAGATGCTGGAGAACCCCGAAATGTTTGAGGATGACTCTTCACAGCCTGGTCCCCATCCCAAGGCCTCTAGTGAGGATGAGGTTCCCAGGGGCCAGGACAAAGGGGGCCAAAGTCCCCAGCCTGACTAGGGCCCCTGACCTCCCCCACCGTGGGGGTTGGGGCTCCAGGCAGCAGACTGACCATCTCCCAGACACTACCAGTGACTGGGGGAGGACCTGCTCTGCCCTCTCCCCACCCCTTCCAGTGAGCTCCTTGTTTTTGCCAAAGTTTCCAGGGGTGCCTCTGTGTTCATCCCCTTCCTGCTCTAACTGGCTCCCTCACCAGTCCTGGGGGCCTGCCCTGCTCCCACCAGGAAAGAGGGCAGAGGGGTGAGCCCGGGTTTGGACTCTAAAATCTCAGCACTGCCCCTCAAATGACAGGGTCCTAGGCTCCCCAGGACAGGAGGAAGACCCTGCCATTCCACAGTCCCTTCCTCCGCCAGGTGCTTGGGCCTCTGGGAGCAAACAGGAACACTAGAGACCAAAAGGGGGACAAAGGGGGAGGGCTGAGCCCACCCTCTTGTGCCTACCCTTGGTGCCTAATGCTGTGGGATGCACTTGCTGGGTGCACGCTGCCCTCTGCGCGCTATCCTCCTGCCAGGTCGGGGGGGGGGGCAGGCTGGGCCCTGTATTTTTGGGGTGAAAGGGACAGATGCAGGTCCATTCTGCGTCTCTTTGCTTGGGGGTGGGGTTTGCCCTGTGCCCTCCATATGAGTCCTTCCCCCAGCCCTGTCACATGCCTTGGGCTCCTGCCCCCATCTCAGCCATAGGGCAGGGATGCTCCTACACTACAGAGGGGCCAGGGGATCCCTCTCTCCCTAGTGCCTTCCACCCTTGACCCCCAAGAGCAGCTTGGCCCAGGGAGGGGGGATGCTGCTTAGCTGATCCCACCCTGACCCAGAGGAAGCCTCTATTTATTTATTAGCTTTTGTTTACACCCTGGAATTGACCCCTTCCTCCAAGGGTCTTGGGTGGGGGTGCCCAGGGCCCCTGTGACCCCTCCCTTCCTTCAATCCCCAGTTTGTATTTAGCTGCCAAATAAGATTCCCACTGGCTCCCCTTTTTCTCTGGGGGGTCAGGGTGCTGTCCCCTCCCCTCTGTTTACATCTACCCTCCACCACCCCGCTGTATTGCATATTGCTGAGTTTTCTATTTTTGCAAAATAAAGTGATGGAAACTCGTGGGGTGTGGCTCCCTCTAGGAGGTAGCAGGTGGAATAACCGGCTGACCTGCAGGGGACACTGAGTGAGGAGGGCCAGCTCCTCTGTGGGCCTTGTAGCTTTCTTAAGGGGACAAAGAAAACAGGATGAAATGTGCCTGGATGGGGGTGGGGGAGTGGGGAGCCTGCAGGGCACCCTGAGTGATCCGGCCTCCCACAGCCTCCAGGTTGGTTCTATGTTGGGTGCTGGGAGCCCTGGGAAGGCGTGAATGGCCGTCAGGGGTCTCTAAGCCCAACCCCAGTCCAGCCATGCACATGTGCATATCTGCCTTTCTCTGAGCAGGGGGGTCTGTTGACTTTTCTTTGTTCTCATGAGGGTTTCTGGGCCCAGAAGAGAAGCTACAGTGTTTCCGTCTTAGAGCAGCCCCTTACCCAGTGAGCTGTCTCACCCTCTGTGACCCCTGTTCACCCCCTGACCTCCACTCCCCCGACAGCCCCACTGTTACCTTCTTTCTCAGTATCTTTCTTGCCCCAACAGGCCTTCCCTCTGCAAAGTGCCTTTGCAATGCCAGTGGCCTCTGCTGTGCACCCCATCTCTGTCTTCCCCTGCCTTCTGTGACTCTCCCTCCACACCTCCCCAGCCCCCGGCCCCTGCCATCCCCACCTTCTTCCTTGGGCCAGTGCCTTGCCTACCTTGTCCCTGGCTCTCTTCACTGGTGACGTGTACATCTGGAAAGAGGTTGAGGACCTGGGAGTAGGGGAGAAGGGAAGAGTGGGGGGAAAGCAGAAGAAGAAAGTGAAAGAAGCTCTAGAGGAAACCACAGGACTTGAGGGGAAGGAGGGGTCCTTGCCGTGGTGGGTGTGGGGGAAGGGTGTGTAATCTGTCTGGCCTACAGCCTGGGGCCCCTAAAGCCCACCCAGAGGAGGAACCCCTCCTCCCAATTGCTTCCTCCCAGCAGCTGCACTTCTGAAATCCACCTGACCTCCCACTAGGAGCTGGGCACTCTGTTAGCGGCTGTGGCTACGGCAGGGAGCCTGGCAGAGCCCTGCCTGCCCTCAGGGAGAGCTCCTTCTGGTAGGGGACACAGCCCTGTGAACACACACCTCTTGTCTCCCTCCCTCTCAAAGCTCCCAGTGGGCAAGTGCAGGCCAAGGGCACATCCCATTTTTACTTGTCACAACTTATTCTCCCTATAGGCTTCATCCTTGCCTTGGCTCCAGCTGGTGGTTCCTGCACTCTCGGTTTGTCTCAGTTCACTTCCTCTAGCCCCTTCCCAGGCTCCACTATTGTCGTGACCCCTGCCTGGCACCCCTCACACTCTCTGCCTGGCCCTGTGCCCCTCTCGCCAAGTTTCTAGCTTCCTGGACCTTGAGTTTCTCAAAACCTCTCCACTTCTCACCCCCATTACTCCTCATGCCTACCGATTATCTTGTCAAGCCCTTAGTATGTGCCAGGTAACAATTGATATCAGTTGGCACATTTAATTCTTACAATTCTATGAGTCCCACTTGAAAGATGAGAAAACAGACACAGGAAGGGTTAAGTAACTTAGTTAAGATCCTTACTACTAGTAAGTGGTGGGGCCAGGATTTGAACTCTGGCAGCTTGGCTCCATGGCCTATGTAGTTAAGCACACTGTGGTGGGCACTGGGTTTTGTTTGTTTTTGTTTTTGAGACAGTTTTGCTTTGTTGCCCAGGCTAGAGTGAGTGCCGTGGCGTCAGCCTAGCTCACAGCAACCTCAAACTCCTGGGCTCAAGCGATCCTCCTGCCTCAGCCTCCTGAGTAGCTGGGACTACGGGCATGCGCCACCATGCCCAGCTCATTTTTTCTATATATATATTAGTTGGCCAATTAATTTCTTTCTATTTATAGTAGAGACAGGGTCTCGCTCTTGCTCAGCCTGGTTTTGAACTCAGCCTGGTTTTGAACTCCTGACCTTGAGTGATCCACCCTCCTCGGCCTCCCAGAGTGCTAGGATTACAGGCGTGAGCCACCGCTGCTGGCCAGCACTGGGTTTTCAAAATGAACAAGAGTCTCTTCTCACACACACACAAAAAGAGTCTCTAAATTCCCCATCTCTATAACACTTACTGCCGCCTTAGTCCTCTTATCATGTTCCTTCCTATATGAGGAGGTTCTGAGGTCGCCAGTTTTGGAGGCAGACAGACCTGGATTTAAATCCTGGACTAGCCACTCAGCAGCTGTGAGACCTCCAGCCAAGTTCTTTACTTGCTGCCTCTAAGCTTCACTGTCTACATCTGCAAAATTGGGGGATGGGGGACTCACACCCCTCTTAGGAGGTTGTTGTATGCTTTAATTGTAATGTGAAGTGTCCAGCACGCGACGGGCTCAATAAATGAACTTCTTCCAAATCTCTGCATCATCTACTTCCTTTGCCTATCTGCTGTACCTTCTCCTAGATCAGTCACCCCCACTACCCACAAGTCTCCCCCACACCGGGGCGTGTCACTTCCTCCTCTGCAGCCTCCCAGATCAGTACACAAAGGCTGCAACTGCCTCCAGAGGAAGGGCTGCTCTGCACGCACCTGTGAGTACCAGGGCACCAGCCCTCCTACCTCCTCTCCTTGCAAGCCTAATCCCTGCTGCTCCCAACCTCCTGGGAAGAAGGTTCTCGTCTGGACACCCAGGGTCTCTCTGGACTTGAGAAAGGCTCTGACTCCTTTCTACATTCCTAAGATCCCCTGTCCCCATTCTCTCCTCCAGTTTCACAACCCTTGCCTCTATGTCCCTGGAGGGAGGGAAAAGAGGTGGGGATGTATGAGTGCTGTCATTTGAGTGCCTGCCTGGCGTCAAGGTAGGGTTCTCCCAACATTATTATTCCCTGTTGCCTTGTCTGCTGCATGATGCTTTGCCTTTAGCTCAGACTTCTTTCTTGTCGCTACCTTGGCCACAGATGCACACCCCTGGGAGACTGTGGCCCAGCAGCTCGGTTTTGTTCCCTCTTTAAGACTGAGTGGGCAGCAGAGGGTTCTGCTTGACTTGGGAGGTGGATGGGTTGGGGATAGCCTCTGTTTCTCAGCTGTGGAGGGGGACAATAGGGTGTGTATTGGAGTCAGAATGGAGTCCAGAAAAATGGAACAAGCATTTGGTCTAGGGAGAGAAGGGAAGACTGAGGAAGATCCCCAAGGAAAGAGAAATGAGATGAGGCAGAGCCTATCAGCCTATCGGGGTTAGTGGGAAGAAGACACCATATTTGATGGTGATGGTGCCTGAGTTGGAAGGCAGGCAAGCGGCAAACAGGCCAAGAGGCCTGACTTGTCTCAGTCTCTGCTCTGCCTCTAGTGCCCTGGATGACCTTGGGCCACTCTCTGGTTAGGAACAGAGGGAAAAGGAAGTAAAATGAACTGTGCAGAAATGGAGAAGAGAAAAGCAGCAGAGAGATGTAATCAAAGTTTTGAATAGGAAGGAGCCAGAGGGACAGGGGGAGAGACAGAAAGAGAGAGAAAGAGACAGATAAGCAGGTGGCAGAGCATATGTCCCCAAGGAAGGGAGAAGAGGGAAGAATTAGGAAGAAGGGGAGGGGAAGGTTGTCCAGGGAGTCCCAGGGGTCCCCTCTATGGGGAGACGAATGGGCTTGAGGTCTCTGTGTGTGTCCTATCCTGGAAACCTGTGTGGCAGCAGGGGCCCCACCTGTGAGAGATGAGTCAGAACTGTGCTCTGCGCTGCAGCATCTCAGCCTCCCCGCCGACCGACCGACCGCAGGCACGCACAGCAAGCAGGGCTGAGGTTACAGGGAGGCTCCGCCCTGGGGCGGCCTCTGGGTGTGTGTGTGGGGGGATGTGGAGGCTCCTCCCTTATCTACCTCGCCTGAGGTCACAGGTGGTGGGCGGCAGGATGGGGGAGTCAACGACTTTGCACCCCACCCTTCCCCACACTCAGTGGAGAGCATCTGGACCTGAGCCTGGGCCCAGGCTGAGGAAGACACGGATGCTTCATGACAAGGAGTGCGCTGGCCTTTCTCATATACTGCTAAAGGGCATGTGAACTGGCACAGTCCCCAAGGAGCTTACGTTGGCAATACCTTCCAATATTACAAATAACACCACAATCTATTGATCCTGCACATCCCTCAGGAATTTATCCTACAGATTGATTCGCACACATGTAAAATGATAAATGCATGACATTTCATTGTAGCATTATTTGTTGTAGTGAATAATTAGAAACAATTTAAATGCCCATCATTAAGGGACTAATTATGTCTTCTTATTTTTTATTTGTTTTATTTATTTATTTATTTTGAGACAGGGTCTCGCTCTGTCACCCTGGGTAGAGTATAGTGGCATCATAGCTCACTGCAACCTCAAATTTCTGGGCTCAAGTGAGCCTCCTGCCTCTAGAGACAGGGTCTCACTCTTCCTCAGGCTGGTCTCAAACTCCTGACCTCAAGCAGTCCTCCCACCTCTGCCTCCAAAAGTGCTAGGATTGATTACAGGTGTCAGCCACACATGCCTGGCCAGGATGATTAACTAAGATATGATGCAATGGAAGTTTATATGGCTATAAAAATGAACAAGGAACTTCTTAATTTTCTAAATTAGAAAGATCTCTAAGAAAAGTAGTTAAAATAAAAAAGAAATAGGGTGTGGTTGGCTCACTCCTGTAATCCTAACACTTTGGGAGGCTGAGGTGGGAGGATTGCTTGAGGTCAGGAGTTCAAAATAAATAAATAAATAAAATAAAACTGTGTAAAATAGTGTGTATTCTAGCATTGATAGAATTCTACCATTTGAAAAGAATATTCATATTAATTTGTATGTATATGCATAAAGCAATCTCTAGAAAGATTATGAGAAAAAAGATAATACATGATATTTATTTAGGGTAGGTATGGAGACTGGGCTGTCTTGGATGGGAGATTTCTCACTATCTTATTTAACTTTCTGATTTTTTATGATAAAATAAGCAAAAATTTATCATTTGAATCATTTTAAGTGTATAATTTTGTGGCATTAAGTATCATTCACAATGTTGTTCAACCATTGTCACTGATATCAGAACTTTTCATCACCCCCAAAACAAATTGCTGATTAAACAGTCACTCCCCATTCCCCTTTCTTCCCTGATAACTTTGTTTTTATAGACTTTTCTAGTTTGGGTATGTCATATAAATGAAATCATACAATATGTAGTCTTTCATGACTGGTTTTGTTCACTTAGCATAATGTTTTCAAGGTTCATCCATGTTGTAGCATGTCTTAGTACTTCATTGCTTTTTATGGGCAAATAGCATTCCATTGTACGGCTATACCACATTTTGTTTATTTATTCATCAGCTGATGGACATTTGGGTTGTTTCTACCTTTAGCTATTGTAAATAGTGCTTCTATGAACATTTATATACAAGTTTCTGTTTGAACATCTGTTTTCAATTTTTAGGAGTATATACCTAGGAGTGGAATTGCCAGATCATACGGTAGGGTAATTCTATATTTAACTTATTGAGGAACCAAACTGTTTTCCACAGTGGTCGTACCATTTTACATTCCCACCAGTAGTGTATAAGGATCCCAATTTCTCCACATCCTCATCAACACTTGTTGTTTTTCTTTTTTTTTTATTGTAGCCATTCTAGTGGATATAAATATGTATTATCTCCTTCTGAGTTTTGATTTACATTTTCCTGATGACCAATGGTTTCAAGCATCTTTTTTGATGCTGGTTAGCCATTTGTCTGTTTTCTTTGGAGAATTGTATATTTTAATCTTTTGCTCATTTTTTAATTGGGTTGTTTGTCCTTTTGTTGTTGAATTGTAAGAGTTCTTTATATATTATGGATACTCATCAGATATATGATCTGCAAATATTTTCTCCCATTCTGTGAGTTGTCTTTTCATTCTTTTTTGTTTGTTTGTTTGTTTTTTGAGACAGAGTCTCGCTTTGTTACCCAGGCTAGAGTGAGTGCCGTGATCATCAGCCTAGCTCACAGCAACCTCAAACTCCTGGGCTCAAGCGATCCTCCTGCCTCAGCCTCCCAAGTAGCTGGGACTACAGGCATGCGCCACCATACCCGGCTAATTTTTTTCTATATATATTAGTTGGCCAATTAATTTCTTTCTATTTATGGTAGAGACGGGGTCTCACTCTTGCTCAGGCTGGTTTCGAACTCCTGACCTCGAGCAATCCGCCCGCCTCGGCCTCCCAGAGAGCTAGGATTACAGGCGTGAGCTACGGCGCCCGGCCTTTTCACTCTTTTTATAGTGTCCTTTGATGCACAAAATTTAAAATTTTGAAGTCCAATTTATCTATTTTTTCTTTTATTATACTTCTTTTCACATATATACATTTTTTCAATTTGACCTATTTTTTTGTTGTTGTTGCTTTTGTTTTGGTTTTATAGCTAAGAATCCATTGCCAAGTACAAGATTAGGAACATTTACCCCTATATTTTCTCCTAAGAGTTTACAGTTTTAGCAGTTATATGTAGGTCTTTGATCCATTTTCAGTTATTTTTATTTTATTTTATTTTTTTGAGACAGAATCTCACTCTGTTGCCTGGCGAGAGTGCCCTAGTTCACAGCAACCTCAAACTTCTGGACTCAAGCAATCCTACTGCCTCAACCTCCCAAGTAGCTGGGACTACAGGTACATGCCATTGTGCCCAGCTAATTTTTTATATTTTTAGTAGAGATGGGGGATCTCATTCTTGCTCAGGCTGGTCTTGAACTCCTGGCCTCAAGCGATCCTCCTGTCTCAGCCTCCCAGAGTGCTAGGATTACAGGTGTGAACCACTACACCTGGCCCTTTCAGTTTATCTTTGTATATATTGTGAGGTAGGGGTCCAGCTTCATTCTTTTGCATGTGGATATTCAGTATTCCCCACAACATTTCTTGAAGACTGTTCTTTTCCCATTGAATGGTTTGGCACTATTGTTGAAAATCAGTTGACTACAGATGGATGTTTATTTCTCAATTCTATTCCATTGATCTATATATCTATCCTTATGTCAGTACCCCACTGTCTTGATTATTGTAGCTTTGTAGTAAGTTTTGACATTGGGAAGTGGGAGTCCTCCAACTTTGTTCTTTTTCAAGATTGTTTTGGCTATTTGGGGTGCCATGCAATTTCATATGAATTTTAGGAACAGCTGTTCTATTTCTGCAAAAAATGCCATTGGGATTTAATTTTTTGACTTTTGAAGCACAGTAATGGATTATCTATTCAATTTTTAAATTAATAAGTTATTTTATTTTGTTTTTTCGAGACAGGGTCTTGCTCGGTCACCAGGGCTAGAGTGAAGTGGTGTCAAATAAGTTTTTTAAAATTAGGAATTTGCCTGGTCTTCCTGGAGATCATTCCAGGAATTACCCTGCCTCCACCCCAGATTGCTTTCTCCAAATCTAGATTCCCTTTGTGCAAAGTACAGGAAAAAGAAAATCTTTACTAGCACTGGCCTTCCTTCCTCCCTTATCCCAGACCTGTAGAGAGTTCTTCCTGTGGGCTAATGTTCATTCCTCTTGCTACCATGTCAAACAAGTAGAATTACCCTTCCTGGACTCTTTCACACACTCCCTCATCTGCTCCAGCCTTCCTTCCTCTCATTCCCACTCACTGGCCCTCTTCCCTCATTTAGAATCCAGGATCATGAAGACTGCAATACCTATCAGATTATTTATTGCAATTCCCTTACTTTACAGATATGCAAACTAAGGCCCAAAGAGAAAGTCTGACTTGTCACACAGCCAGTGAGTGACTATGGCAGGACCAGAATCCAGGCTGTTTCCTGTTTGGTTCTCTCACCACTACAGCTTGGAAACTTGGTGAATAGACCTGGGTGTAGACCTCAGTCACTCCAGGACCAGCCCCCAGACCCTTTGTCAGGCCGTTTTGCTCACCCTGGCCACATGAGATCTGCACACAGGAAGGACAGGTCTTCTTGAGGCCCACACCCCAGCCTGGTACCTGCCCCTTCCCACTCTTTTGAAGAAATTGCTGAATTCACAGAAGTGAAACTATGAGGGGAGATAAAGAATTGGGATAGAGGGCCAGGCATGGTGGCTCACACCTGCAATCCTAGCACTCTGGGAGGCCAAGGTAGGAGGATCTTTTGAGCTCAGGAGTTCAAGAGCAGCCAGAGCAAGAGTGAGTAGCCCCAGTTACTCTGGAGGCTAAGGCAGGAGGATCACTAGAGCCCAGGAGTTTGAGGTTGCAGTGAGCCATGATGACACCACTGCGCTCTAGCCCAGGCGACAAAGCAAGACTCAGTCTCAAAAAAAGAAAAAAGTTGTGGTAGAGTTTTTAGAGTGGCAACCACAAGGTAAGTTTAGATGACTGAGAGCTTGGGGTCTTTCCTGAGGACCCACATGTCCTCTTTTATATCCTATTACAGGCCATGGTGGCTTTGTCAATGGTCCTTGTTTTCCTGCTGGCCCTGAGCAGTGGTGAGAGTGAGTTGGATGCCAAGATCCCATCTCCAGGGGAGGCTACAGAATGGAGGGATCCTGACCTGTCTCTTCTGGGGTCCTGCCAGCCAGCCCCTTCCTGCCAGAAGTGCATCCTCTCACACCCCAGCTGTGCATGGTGCAAGCAACTGGTAAAGATGGCCCTGTGGCCTTTGAACCATATGTATGTGTATGTGCAGCCTAGATGTATGTGTGTGATTGTGTGGGCACATGTGTGATTTTCTGAGTATATTCCATAGTCTCATGCGTGACTGAGTTTGTGCACATGGGACTCCTATGTGTGATTATGTGTGTGTGTCACATGCATGCAAGTTTCCTGTGCATGTATGATTATGTCTGTATCTGTTTGTATATAAATGCAGAGGACTTATGACCATAAATTGAGAAGAAGTATATGCTTGTGGAAATTCATGCTTGTGTATAGGTAGAGGGAACTGTTGTGCATGTATGAACTGCCATAACAGAATACCATAGACTGGGTGGCTTAAGCAACAAGAATTTCTTTCTCATAATTCTGGGGGCTGGGAAGTCCAAGATCAAAATACTGGCTGAGCCGGGCGCAGTGGCTCACGCCTGTAATCCTAGCTCTTGGGAGGCCGAGGCGGGTGGATTGCTCAAGGTCAGGAGTTCAAAACCAGCCTGAGCAAGAGCAAGACCCCATCTCTACTATAAATAGAAAGAAATTAATTGGCCAACTGATATATATATATATAAAAAAATTAGCCGGGCATGGTGGCACATGCCTGTAGTCCCAGCTACTCGGGAGGCTGAGGCAGAAGGATCGCTCGAACCCAGGAGTTTGAGGTTGCTGTGAGCTAAGCTGACGCCATGGCACTCATTCTAGCCTGGACAACAAAGCGAGACTCTGTCTCAAAAAAAAAAAAAAAAAAAAAAATACTGGCTGATTTGGTTTTCTGGTGTGAGGGCTCTCTTCCTGGATCACAGACAGGCCACCTTCTTGCTGTGTCCTCACATAGTGGAGAAAGAGAGAGAGAACAAACTCTCTGCTGCCTCTGCTTGTAGGGGCACTAATTCCATTATGAGGGCTCTACCTTTGTGACCTCATCTAAACTTAATTACCTCCCAAGGACCCATCCCCAAATACTATCACATTGAGGGTTAGGGCTTCAATATAAGAATTTGTTGGTGGTGGTGGGGGGACAGAGCTCGGTTCACAGCAGAAAGTGTGTGATTGGGTTTCTGAGTCTGTGTTTGAGATGAGGGTATTATGTTCCCGAGAGTGTAACAGCCTGTGACTGGACAGGTAGAAGGGAAGGAGTTGGAAACCTGTGGGCTTGAAGGGGTACTGGGAAGGCTTGAGCTATCTAAGTTGCCAAGAAGGATGCTGGGGTGTAGTCACCTCCCTGGCTGTTGTTTGTTTATGCTTTAAAGAGACAGGCCTCACAGAATGGCAGAGCATAAGGGGTGCCTGAGCCGGAGGTGGGCAGAGCTGTCTCTCTTACAAGAAGATGGAGAGTTAGATCAGCACAGGCTGGGAGATAAGAGCTGAGGGCAAACTCAGGCAAAAGCAGAGCTACTGATGCTGACAGGGCCAGGAGAAAGGCACCGGTGAATGTGGGAGGACAGGAAGGGCAGACTCCAAATCTGGGGTAGGTGAGAGGCAGAGGTGCAAGTCTGGAGCTGGGGAGCTGGGCCTGTTGGGACAGTTGGGTCTGTGTCTGCCTCCTCCAATCCCCAGATTAGGGGCTGGCACCCTGGTCAGCTGACAAGCAGCTATAACCATTTCCTTCCCCTGTGGTCAGGTTACTAGACAGTTAGGGGTAAGGTGTCATCTCCTTTTTGTTCCTATCCTTTTCCTTCCCAGAAACTGTGGGTCTTAGTCCGACCCCCTTCACATTTTAGTCTGAGCACGCAGGGGAGGTTGGATCAGGAGGCTAGGCTCCCCCACTTTTTTGTGGTAGTGAGGTCCCTGACATCTCAACAGGAAGTCTGTGGCTCTAGGGGAAGAAGGGTGGGTGGCTGGGGAAAAGGGGAGTTGAGATAAGGGGAGGGAAGGAGGGACTTCTATATGAAGTCGGGGCTCTGACAAGGAAGAAAGGACATAGTTCAAGGGTAGCCTGCTGAGGAGGGCAAGGAATCAGAAGGGCTCAGGGGATTGATCTGGGGTGGGGGGATTGGAGGTGGCCAGGTTCGCAGGGTGGTTGTGGGAGCGGAGCTGGGGGGCCCGTGACCGGGTCCCGACGCGCCTCCCCTTGCGGAGCAGAACTTCACGGCGTCGGGGGAGGCGGAGGCGCGGCGCTGCGCACGGCGAGAGGAGCTGCTGGCTCGCGGCTGCCCGCCGGAGGAGCTGGAGGAGCCCCGCGGCCGGCAGGAGGTGCTGCAGGACGAGCCGCTCCGCCAGGGTGCCCGTGGCGAGGGGGCCACCCAGCTGGCGCCGCAGCGGGTCCGGGTCACGCTGCGGCCGGGTGAGTTAGGGGAGGCGAGCGCGGGACAGAGGTCTAGATTGGGATTCAAAAGCGCTTCGCTTACCAGTGCCCGACACCCACCCGCCAGGGGAGCCCCAGCAGCTCCGGGTCCGCTTCCTCCGTGCCGCGGGATACCCAGTGGACCTGTACTACCTTATGGACCTGAGCTACTCCATGAAGGATGACCTTGAACGCGTGCGCCAGCTCGGGCACGCCCTGCTGGTCCGGCTGCAGGAGGTCACTCATTCCGTGCGCATTGGTGAGAGGAGCGCTGCCCCCAACCCTGTCAGCCTTTGCCTGTGCCTCTAACTTCAGCCACCGCCTTAGCCGCTGCTAACCCCGGCCTCACAAAGGCCCCACCTGTCCTCTCCCAGTTGTTAACAGACCTGGCCAGGCCACAGGCTCGTGCACCTCTCCCTACAGACACTCATCTTCTAGGTCAGAGCTGGAGGAGGTCTGAGTCTGGAGAGACCATTCAGATATATTCCCAGGGTCAGACAGCTGTCCTACACCTGCCAACCTGGAAACTGTCCTGATGCCAGTGTCTCTTGGGCAAGGCCTAGATGCCACACACAGTCCCTGGCTCCGAATTCTGTGCCATCTCTCCTCATTTCACCATCACTCCCTTTGCCTCAGGCTGCTGCTACACCCTGACCTTCTTCCTCTGCCCTCAGGAAGCCCCTGTCTGTGACCCCCTTGTGCCCTCCTCTTAATGACCCCCCCCACTTCCCTAAGCCTGTAGCCTCAACCCTTGCCCTTACCAGTTACTGGGTCCCTGCCTTATGGGCACACCCTCTCCCATCACGTCCTCCGTGATCATACTCCCCACTTCCCACGGAGTCCTCTGCAGTGACCCCAACAGCGTCCTGCTGCTGCCCAGTGGCTTCTGGCACAGCTTTCATCCTCCCCTCTCCCAGGTTTTGGTTCTTTTGTCGATAAAACAGTGCTGCCCTTTGTGAGCACGGTGCCCTCCAAGCTGCGCCACCCCTGCCCCAGCCGGGTGGAGCGCTGCCAGTCGCCCTTCAGCTTTCACCACGTGCTGTCCCTGACCGGGGATGCCCAGGCCTTTGAGCGGGAGGTGGGGCGCCAGAGTGTGTCTGGCAACCTGGACTCACCTGAAGGTGGCTTCGATGCCATTCTGCAGGCTGCACTCTGCCAGGTGAGGAGGTGGGTCTGGGATCTGAGCCTGAAGGACTGTCTGGGAACAGGACTCCCTACTCTGGTTGTGCAGTGCACAGTGCTAGGGGGTGCCATTCATACCGTAGTCAGTGTAGTTTGTGTATTTATTTTAACAATTATTTGGTGGACTAGAGTAAAATACCTTGAGGAAGATGTATATTTTTCCAATTCACAAAAAGGCCTCCCTCCACCAGCAGTGGCCTTGGTTTGGGGGCTGGGGAGAGCAAGGAGAAGCAAGGAGCTAGAGGCAAGGGGACAGATAAACTGATTCAGAGTGGGCTGGCCGAATCCTTGGCTCATAGAGCTGGGGTGGCTCAAGGGCTATTCCCTGGTGTACAGCCTGCCCCCTGCCCCCATTCACCCCAGGAGCAGATTGGCTGGAGAAATGTGTCCCGGCTGCTGGTGTTCACTTCAGATGACACATTCCACACAGCGGGGGATGGGAAGTTGGGTGGCATTTTTATGCCCAGTGATGGACACTGCCACTTGGACAGCAATGGCCTCTACAGTCGCAGCCCAGAGTTTGTGAGTTCCCCCCGCCCCTCCCCATCTAAGCCATCCCTCCTGTCCTTCAAGGACCCGTACCCCTCACTGGTGACCACCCTGTTGATAGCTTGCCGTCTTCTCCAGTAGTTCTTCCTCCCCATGTCCTTCCAGCTGTTCAGACAGGAAACCTGTGTCACTCCACTTCCTACTTCATCCCTACTCCTTATCAAGCCTCCAGGGCTCCTCCAGAGTGTGGCACCTGATTCCTGGATTCCCTGGGTGGAAGGACCTTGCATGTTGTGGGGGAAACCTGTGGTGTTCACCTTGTTCCTGCTCCCTCCCCCAGGACTACCCGTCTGTGGGTCAGGTAGCCCAGGCCCTCTCTGCAGCAAACATCCAACCCATCTTTGCCGTTACCAGTGCCACACTGCCTGTCTACCAGGTGAGAGCCAGCTACATGTCAGACTCTCTAGTTCCAGACCAGCCTTTCTATATTCCCCTAAAGATCCATTCTCCGCCCCCCATAGACCTTCCCTTCCAGACCCCCAGGAGCCCATTTTCCTAGAGTTGTGACCCACCATTTCCCTCAACTCCCCATAACTCAGGAGCTGAGTAAGCTGATTCCTAAGTCTGCAGTGGGGGAGCTGAGCGAGGACTCCAGCAATGTGGTACAGCTCATCATGGACGCTTACAATGTGAGGGGCCCGGGTGGGGAAACGGTGGCGAGGGTGGGCACTGGGGAGAGGTGGAAGGGGACCCTCAGGTGGAGTGGCAGAGCTAAGGAATGAGCTGTGGTCTCACATCCCACAGCTCCTACCTAAAGTTTGCATGTGGCTGTCATTAATACTTTACTCAGTCTCACATTCACAAATCTTAAGTGTCTGCCACGTGCAGAGCCTGGAGCCCTGCTTTGAGCAAGAAAGGAAAGTTATATTCATTGAGATTTTATTTCATGCCAAACATTGTCCTAGGTGCACAAACTGTTTGCTACCTCATTTTACCCCAACAGAACCCCTGCTTCCTAACTTTTATCCTATTTACAGATGAGGAAACAGATAAAAGGGACTAAGTGACTTGCCCGAGGTCACACAGATAACAAATGGAAAGGCTGGCATCTGTCCGTCTGTACATAAAGAATGTGAGATCTGGAGGCTGCCTTTGTTAAGTTTATAAACCATTCAGAGATATTCTTCACAAGAACCACAGAATTGCACAGGCAGAAGGAACCACAAACATTCTTAAGTGTTTTCTGGGTTTAGGTGTTATCTCTGCAACTGGACTGTAAGCTTCTTGATGATAGGGACCACATCCTAAATCCATGGCAAGGAAATCTGAGACCGCATCAAATTTCCCAGGACACTTAGTGTGATGAATCTGTCCTTTAGATCTTGCATGCATCCAGGTTATGTGTCCTGATTTGGCGTTTAACAAACACAGTCACTGCACATTTACAGCACCTGGCCAGCCCTTGACCCCCAGCAGCCCTCACTGGCAGCTACCTTGAAATGCTGTTTTAGAGGCCTTTGGAACCAGGGTGCTCCACTCAGCCTTCTCACACGCCCTTGCTCCAGAAATGCCTCCTGACCAGGCAGCATGGAAGGAGCCCCAGGTGGCAGAGGGCAGGGTGCTGGCAGAATGGGAATGGCTGGAGAGGGCAGAGGTAGGGTTGGGTCCTGCCTTCACATGGTTACCCACGCCCTTTCTTCCCACAGAGCCTGTCATCCACTGTGACCCTCGAACACTCTTCACTCCCTCCTGGGGTCCACATCTCTTACAGATCCCAGTGTGGGGGTCTTGAGAAAAGGGAGGGTGAGGCTGAGGATCGGGGACAGTGCAGCCATGTCCAAGTCAACCAGACGGTGAGAGCTCTCCAGGATAGGCAGAAGGAAGTGGGGGGTGGGCGTGGAAAACTGAAGCAGGCAGGAAAAGACAGGGGCCGGCACTGAAAACAACGTGGTAGCGTGGGGTAGTCCTTCATCCGTCCTTTCTGAGAAGGCTTAATGAGCAGCTTCCTCAGGCAAGTTTCTGGGAGATGGGTGTTATGATCCTATCCTTTAATTGATTTATTTTTAAAATTTTAAAATATTAAGGGGGTAGAAATGTTTTTGGTTACATAGATTGCTTTTGTAATGCTTGAGTAATGGTTATAGTTGTGCCCATCATCCAAATAGTGTTCATTGTACTCGTTAGGTAGGTTTCTGCCCCTCTTCTTATCCCCGTTTCCCCCTGCTTGATTTCCACTGAGTTTTACTTCCCTTTGTGCACATGTGCTCACTGGTTAGTTCCAATTTAATAATGAGTACATGTGGTGTTTGATTTAATTTTTTTTAAATTTATTTTGTTTTTTGAGACAGAGTCTCAACTCTGTTACCCCAGCTAGAGTGCCGTGGCGTCAGCCTAGCTCACAGCAACCTCAAACTCCTGGGCTCAAGTGATCCTCCTGCCTCAGCCTCCTGAGTAGCTGGGACTACAGGCATGTACCACCATGCCCGGCTAATTTTTTCTATATATGTTTAGTTGTCCAATTAATTTCTTTCTATTTTTAGTAGAGACGGGGTCTTGCCCTTGCTCAGGCTGGTCTCAAACTCCTGAGCTCAAATGATCCACCCGCCTCGGCCTCCCAGAGTGCTAGGATTACAGGCATGAGCCACTGTGCCCGGCCTGATTTAATTTTTGTTTTTTTAGAGACAGGGTCTCGCTCTGTTGCTGAGTCTAGAGTACAGTGGCATTATCATAGCTCACGGTAGCATCGAACTTCTGGGCTCAAGTGATCCTTCCGCCTCAGCCTCTATAGTAGCTGGGGCTACAGGTGTGTGCCACCACACCTAATTTTAAAATATTTTGTATTCCTCTTGTTGCTTCTTACCTGGAGTAGCAAAAAAACAAACAAACAAAAAAAAATATTTTGTAGAAATGGGGTCTAGCTATGTTGCCCAGGCTGAGTTTGCCAGCATGAGCTACTGTGCCTGGCCTATCCCTTAATTTACTAAAGGGTAGGGATTGGGATGATCAGTGGGCTGGGGTGTGCACATGTGTATAATCTGCCCACACTGTCCTCAGGTGAATTTCTGGGTTACTTTCCAAGCTACCCACTGCCTCCCAGAGCCCCATCTCCTGAGGCTCCGGGCCCTTGGCTTCTCTGAGGAACTGACTGTGGAGTTGCATACACTGTGTGGCTGTAACTGCAGTGACAGCCAGCCTCAGGCTCCCCACTGCAGTCATGGCCAGGGACACCTACAGTGTGGGGTGTGCAGGTGAGGGCCCCCTCTTCCTTTCACCCAGCTGGCTCCCCACAAATGACCAACCCTGTATTCCTCCTCCGTCACTTTCCACCCTCCCACTGGAGTCTCCTAGACATCCTAAGCCCTCCCCTTGAAGGGAACTCTCACTCTTCCACTCTGCTTCACTGCACTCTGGCACCCCTCACTCTGGCCACTCGTCTCTAACTCTTCGAGAACATGGGTTTAGAGGAACCTGGGAGAGACAGGTCAGGGATGGTCAAACTCCTGGACCCACTTCTCTCTCCTCTGCCTTTCCCTCCCAGCTGTGCCGCCGGCCGCCTGGGCCGGCTCTGTGAGTGCTCTGAGGCTGAGCTGTCCTCCCCGGATCTGGAATCTGGGTGCCGGGCCCCCAATGGAACAGGGCCCCTGTGCAGTGGAAAGGGACGGTGCCAGTGCGGACGCTGCAGCTGCAGTGGACAGAGCTCCGGGCGTCTGTGCGAGTGTGATGATGCCGGCTGTGAGCGACACGAGGGCATTCTCTGTGGAGGTACCTGGAGACTTTGGGAAGGAGGGCAGGGTCTGAGGGTCCCTCCCAAGGCAATTAGGCTCTGGGAGCTTCATGACACTGAGGGCACATGTCAAAGATTCTGGTATAATGAGTTAGGTTAGAGCATGTGTCTGGTACACTTGAAATGGGCTGAATACATGGGCCTGTGGGGGCATGTGATGGCCAATTGTGTGTGGGGATTTATGGTTGTCACCCTGTACATGGCTCTGCCCCAGGCTTCGGCCGCTGCCAATGTGGAGTATGTTACTGTCATGCCAACCGCACGGGCAGAGCATGTGAGTGCAGCGGGGACATAGACAGCTGTGTCAGTCCCGAAGGAGGGCTCTGCAGTGGGCACGGACAATGCAAATGCAACCGCTGCCAGTGCTTCGACGGCTACTATGGTGCTCTGTGCGACCAGTGCCCAGGCTGTAAGACGCCATGCGAGAGACACAGGTGAGGCCTCAGGTCTTGCATCTCAGGAGCAGGGGCACGGTGGGGCTTGAGGAGCTACTCCTGTCTGCCTGCTCTCTTTCTTGCTTGTGCTGTGGGTGGGGGCTAGTGGGTGACAACCACTCAGCTGGTAACATTGGCATCTACCACACAGGGACTGTGCAGAGTGTGGGGCCTTTGGGACTGGCCCACTGGCCACCAACTGCAGCACAGCTTGTGCCCATGCCAACGTGACCCTGGATTTGGCCCCTATCTTGGATGATGGCTGGTGCAAAGACAGGACTCTGGACAATCAGCTGTTCTTCTTCTTGGTGGAGGATGAGGCTGGAGGCAGGGTCACACTGAGAGTGAGACCCCAAGAGAGTAAGTAGGTGGAGATGCCAAGTGGAGCCCTGGAAGTTTGATGGGCAGGGCCTAAAACTCTGGGGACGTGCAGGTGAAGATAATGGGAAACCAGACTGGGGGCTGAAGCAGAATTCTGAATTCAGGGCAGGGGCAGAGGTGATGGACCAAGCAGACAAGACTAAGGTCCCGGGCAATGATGATAACCTTGGATCCTACTGGGTTCCCTTTGCTGCCAGTGAGAGGGTTGGAGAGGCTGGACACTGTGAGCAACTGTTTATCTGTCCCTATGCCCCAGCCCCCAGAAGTCTGTGTCCTGTTCTCCCCTATAGAAGGAGCAGACCACAGCCAAGCCATTGTGCTGGGTTGCATAGGGGGTATCGTGGCAGTGGGACTGGGGCTGGTCCTGGCTTACCGGCTCTCAGTGGAAATATATGACCGTCGGGAATACAGACGCTTTGAGAAGGAGCAGCAGCAACTCAACTGGAAGCAGGTAAGGAGACTGCCTCTTGCCCCACCCTGCGGGGCTGTCCTTGTTTGCCTTCCTTGGTTGGGCCCCTTTTTGCTCCCTGCTTCCTCACCTGAGCTCAGCCCTGACTCCTCTCACCCCTCTGCTGACTTCCACTGGCTCCTAGGATCCTGCTCAAGTTGTAGGCTAGCCACTTAGGACTAGATGAAGGGGACAGGGAATCCTGGGATTTTCCCTCACAATTTGCAACGTCTTTCCCCAGGACAACAATCCTCTCTACAAAAGTGCCATCACGACCACCATCAATCCCTGCTTTCAAGATGCAGACCGTCCTGCTCTCTGAGAGACTCTCAGCCTGGACTCTTCAGGACCAGCACTGTCCAGGAAGGACAGTGGGAACTGGGGGTGGCTGTCAGGCAAGAGGCTGGAAAGGCACTAAACCACCGCAGAGGCAGAGGAATGGTCACCACCCTACTTCATTTTCAGAGTGACACCCAAGAGGGCTGCTTCCTGCTGCTGCAACCTTGCCTCCCTACCTCACAAGGAGGGTTACCCCACACAAGCACACAATAAAGTCTTACCTGAGACCACAGCTGTCACTTGGCATTACCTCACCAAGGCCAATGCAGATTGTTTAGCCTGGGGCTCAGGAAAGGTCACATCCACTCTCCTTTTGCCACCTGAGGGCAGGGCAACTTGAACGTGCAGGGGACTCCTGCCACACAGCCTGGGAAGGTCTGGAGAGGGCTGGGGAGTTCCTGGGTGCCGCTGATGCAGGGCTACAGGCCACACTTTGAGAGACACCAGAGTGCCCACCCTCATCCTGTCCTGCTGTGTATGCTTTCTTCTCTTGTTCAGAACTGGTGGCCTGTTTTTACTTCTACTTCTTTCTCCTCTGTGGAGAAGGGGGCCTTTAAAATGGTGGTTTGTAGGGTGCTAGAGGTTGTGGGGTGGTTATATTAGAGAGAAAAAAGGAAACCCACTAAAACTACTCTGGCTCCCAGTGAAAGTTTCCCCAAAGGATATTCTTCCCAAAGAGCAGATAGTATGTAGAAAAGCCCCATTTTGTTTTTATTTAAATATCCTAAATATGTCACGAAGGAACATACACTGCACTTTAATGGTAAAAAGATACAAGTTTATAACATCTTATAAAAACTACCATTTAAAAGTGATCTTGTCCATTTGATATTCCCCTCCCCCATAGCAAAATAAGTATATTAAAAAAAAAAAAACAGGGTGGAGAGGAAGGGGATAGTTGAAGATAAAAGCCCCAAGGCCCAGCAGAGGCAGAGGCATCTGGGGAGAGGGTTAGAGTTGTGGTGGGAATCCACTCATTTAACCCTCCAATGTCAAGCCATGGGGCACATCAGTAGCTAAGTGATGACGAGGCTGCTGGGGGTGGACGGAAGAGACTTTGGGTGCTGGGAAGGGCAGGGCCTGACGCAGCAGCCCACCTAGGACAGGCACTCTGCTTTCCTGGATCCCCCAATTCCACATCCTGCTTTCTGAGAGCCTTCCCTATTCCATTTCCCCTCACTCTATACACACCTGAGGCATCTTTCCAGTGCTAGGCCCCACCCCAGCAAGGGAGGGTGGGGCATTGGGCCCAGAAGCCTTTGCAGCTCTCTTAGTCTGTGATTTCCCTGGGGTATAAGTGGGGTTCCTGGGCCCTCTGAGTGCTGAATCACTCCCTTTACCCCTTTGCTCCTCTCTCCTCACACATCCACTACCCCAGAGCATCAGCACCTGAACTGCACTACCTACCTGCTCCTGAGTTTCCCCTACACCCAATTCCTCAGCAGGGTGGTTCTGGCATGGCTGTTTGCACACATACTCAGAAGTTCCCTCCCTCCCCCAGGCAAGAAGCCAAGGTCTGTGGGGGGTCAGCGCACCTTCTGGCCCAGCACACACATTTGTACATGTAGAGGCATAGGTCACTTGTGATTCTCTCTACTGTCCCTCCATCCCAAACAGATTAGCTAGCTGTAAGTGGCAGGGAGAGAGGCCTCCTGTTTTCAAAAGCGTTTTTGGAGGACAGTTTTCTAAGTGTTTTATAGGTTGCTGGAAGTTGGGGAGGGTGAAGCATCCCACAAGTGAATGACAGAAAAATCCCAGCCCCAGCAGAGCCCTCTAACAGGAAGGAGGCTGGCTCACATGCAGAAAGATACCCCTGCTTACTGGGGTCACAGGGCAGATCCAAGAACTGAGATCTAAGTTTGGGACCACATCAAATGGGAGTGTCAGCATCGAGCTAGAAGAGTACAGAGCAGCAAACAATCCTCAGCGTCTCCCCCAAAAGATCTCAGATACTGTCAGGGAAAATCTAAAGGGTGCCATGTCACCTTTCTTTTTCCCTGAAATATACCAGAGGTAAGGATGAGCCTCCTCCAACCCTTATCCCCTCCAGAACAGCTAATAGCCAGGAATTGCTGCTGCTATCTACTCCCTACATTCTCAGGGAAATGAAATGCCACTTCTTGGAGGTTGCTGTCTCAGATTCCCACTGACAGCTTGAAGCTCAGGTTCAACCAGGCTCCATTACTCCTAAGATAGCTCTGCCACTATTAGTCAGGGCAGGCCACGGGGGGGCCAACCAAACTCCAGAACCTCCTATAACCATCTTTTCTTTTGCAGGAAGAAAGGGTTTTTTACACCTTAGAAAATTCATGTTCACAAGCCTTGGCTTGGCTTACAAACATCCTAACCATCAGCCTGTTGAATCGATTTTTAAAAAACCTTCCAAAACAAAGTCCTTCTGTTTCCTAAATTGTGTTTCTCAGCTCCTGCTGAGACCTCAAGCACTCTTCAGGTCTTGGTGGGAGAAGGCTGTTTTCTGTTCATCCTTCCCTAAGGTGAGGGCAAGAGAAGGGTTTGGCTCAATAACATGCCATTTCCTCCAAGCATACAAATATGAGCACTCACATATCACACATACACACACCCCACCCCTGATCACTTTTCTGGGGGTGGACGGAGTGGTGGTGTCAGAGCAGAGAGGAGCAAAGAACATGGTTAAGAATAAAACTTACATCAGGTTTCTTCCCCAGTCTTTTCTCTGCAGTATCCTCCCCCCACCCCCAATTCTTTGTTTGATGGGTAGGGATGCCCATCAAGAAGGAAGCCAAGATCTTGTTCTTTGGGACAAAGGACAGACCCCTATTTCCTCTACCTGAATACAGTGATAGGACTTGGGGAGGGAGAACAGCTCTTACTGCTCAACAGTCAGGTCAAAAGACACCAAATTCCTTTGTTTCTTGAATAGCTCTTAGCCAAACTGGGACTAGTCTTGGATTGTTCCTAAGAGGGCACAAGGAGAGAGAACCCACTCTGACATCCATAACTCCTTGCTCTATCTGGCTTTAGGAGTCAATGGCAGCGAGGTAGCCACAAATGTCTCAAGACCAATTGCCCAAAGAAAGAAGAAAAGGGCTTCACAGGACACTCTCACCCAAGTTTCCTCCTAAAGGCACTTGAGCTGAACCCATCAGGTACCAGTGTGGCATGGGCCATCACAACACCCCTGGGCACAACTCTTGCTCTTCCTTTGAGGAAGTAAGAGGTCCCATGCATTCTTTTTGGATCCAGCCCTTGCCTGCTCCTCTCACTGTTTTCCCCTTTGTCCCTACAGTGTATAAGGAGGCCAAAAAGCTCAGCTGCCATCCCTGATCCTATCATCTCTCAAACTGGAGGTGAGGTGCAGGGCTGTGGAACACTGAGGATCTATTGCAACTAAAAACTTAATTTTTGGGGAGAGCTGGACCAGCCATAGTCCGTTTTGGACCAGAACTCTATGCCTCCAGATGACCTGTATCCACAGTTTTCCTGCTGAAACTGCTTTTGGATAAACAAAAACAAGAACAGAACAAACAAACAAATCCCCTTCCCCAGTCTTTTCCATTTCAGCTGCCAGCTAGAGTCCAAGGTTGTGGGAGCCACGCTTCAGTCTTGGTCCTGTACCTTGAGTTCCCACCTATGACCTCAGCCAAGGGTCCAGGGACTAGCTCCCCTACCCAGGAATGCTGTAGGAACTTCCCCGAGATACTCATAGTCTCAGATTATTTACAGAGCTGAGGCTCTGGGGCCACTGTCCCCTGATGCACTCTTCTGGTCTCCTGGGTCCACTCCTCCAGGAGCGGGACAGGTTCAGATGTGGCGGTGGTGGGACCATCAGACCAGAGGGGGTGCGCTCTTCAGATTCTTCTGATCACTCCCACCACCCAGGGCCCCTTGCGCCTATAGAGAAAACTGCCCGTCGGAAGTCTTGGACTGGCACCCTTGGCACATCCGTTTGTGTCTGAGTAATCGATCTGTCCGAGAAAAACACTGAGAAGAAAAGGAGGGTTAAGTGCCTGAGAGGAGAAACTCAGCTACCTGTTGGCTAGCTCCTTCCCCACAAAGGAGGCGGATGTAACATTCTATATCCCCTCAGCACGTGCAGAGATGGCATGAGCACACCGTGGTTAGGAAAGCAAACTCTGAAGCCATGGTGCCTGGGTCTGAATCCTGGCTCTATCACTTAGCAACTGTTATGACCCTGGGCAAGTTATCTAACAGCATTAAATCTGTATACTCATCTGTAAAATGAGGCTAAAAGTACCTACTCACAGGGTAGCTGCTTTATTCATCAAATATTTATTGAGTATCTATCTCAAGGCAGGTACAGTTCTTGGGGCTGAGGACAGAGTGGAGAACCAGAAGGACAAAGTCTTTGCCCTCATGGAGCTTTCGTTCTAGTGTTTTGAAGATTCAATGTTAAGAATGTGGAACAAAGCTTAGGCCCTCGCAATGCATCCAGGAAGAGTTAGTTATCATCATTTCTCATCTCTTGTTCATGTCTTGTTTTGGTCTTGGCTCTTATATTCTCATCAGATCAGATAACTGACCCCTAGGGCAAAGATTGTATCTCTTCCTCCAAAGTACACGAGTTCTGAAGTTGGACTGAATACTGGCACTGCTCTTGATCTGCTGTGTCTTTGGGAAACTTAATATCTCTGAATCTCAACTGTCCCATATGTGAAATGAGGACAACACAGCTACCTCAGGAGTTAATTGCATGAGGCCAGAGAGATGTATCTCAGCAAGGTGCTAACTCTACTATGGTGAGCAATGCCAGGTGGCCCCTTAGTCGGGCAGGAATAGGGGCCAGTGCTGGTTCTTGGGGAACAAAAAGTTTGTGTAGGGAGCTGCAACAGGGATGGATGACCTGCGAGTCTTACCTGATGACACCGTTCACACTTGTAAGGCTTTTCGCCACTGTGCACACGCTTGTGGCGTTCCAGGTGGTACTTTTGGATGAAGCGCATATCACATATATCACACTCAAACGGCTTCTCACCTGGCCCGAGTGGAGAGAGAAGTGAATGTCAGGAGGGATATGGTAGGGATTTCATTCCAGTTATTTCCTCAGAAACTTTAACTCTTACCAATGTGTAGGCACCTAAGCTATCATACAAGGGAAAGGGTTCCCAAAGCAGCTGTTATCACTGACACCAGACACAGAGCCATGCAATCTCTACCTCATTCAATTATCTTCTTCCTCCATTTCTAATATTTCCCCTTTAAAATAAACCTAACTGGAGCCGCACACACATACATACACAGGATGTAAGCTACAAACTGTTCTCCCCTTTTGAATACAAGCTAGAGACTTACCGGTGTGAATAAGGATGTGCCTCTTTAGGTGGTAACTGCTCCTAAAGGCTCCAAAGCAGTGTTCACAAACAAAATTTTTGGGAATCTTTACTTGAAAAGAACCATTTTGTTCCACTACCACCACCTGGGGGCAACAGTAAGGCATGTCAGGAGGCTGTCCCTATGCCCTCTTCCTGGAGAGACCATTTTATTCTGGGTCCACTTCCAGCTGCTGGACAAAGGAACCTCTCTGATGCTGTCTAAAGGTCATTGCCCATATTCCTTAGAGTTAAAAGACCTTCTAGGGAAGGAGGTAGAGTGAGAAAGCTGTCCACCTTGTCAAATCCAACATTCCTGAGTATGACCTAAGCCGGAATCTGCCTGCCCCCCACCATGGGATCTCATGTTCCCCAAATGGTACCAGATGTTCCAGCGAGGGTAGAGATCAACTACCTCAGTGGTCTCTGGGTGAAATCAGGGGACACATTCACCTGCTTCGAGAGACCAAAGTGTCTAGGGAAAGCTCCAGGTTGAGTGATATCAGGAAGAAAGAGGAAGATTACCCCATCACTAAACTGTATCAGTTTGGGGGATTACCCCATTACCTGCCTTTTTAACAGTCTTTTTTGAATGAGAGGCCTCAGCCAAGCTGTCATCATCTTTGCGGCTCCGGGACTTATCACTGTCTTTTCGGTGGCCCTTTGAAGACAAATCAAATCTAAACTCACAGTCCATCTCAGAACACAAGATGAAACCAAATGCTGCTTTCAGATAAACAACTTATAAATGAGAATAAACCACCTGCCCCGAAAGCTTAGGGAAAATATACTCTCCAAGTATCCTGGTTTTAAGGAGGTATAGGTACAGAAAAGGCCTTCCTTAGCTCTCCAAAATAACAACAATTATTCATCCCCCATGTGGGATGAATGATTTTTCCCCAGTTCCCTAAATGGAAATACAAGGAATCAGAGCTTGGTGTCTCCTGGCAGAGAGCTTGGGCCACCCGACCCCCAGGTGCCACAATGGACTCAAGTGCTGTACCTGACTTGAGCACCTCAGCACATCAGGGCTACCTGCCCGTTCTCCATTCTCGGCCTGCTTGCTGGCAATCTGGCTCAGCATCATCTTCTTGCTGGCTGCAGTGGGAACCAAACTTACACCTGCTAGGCCTTCACATGCCAGGAGACTCGCCTAAGTTGAAAGGAGATGAGGTGTCAAATCACCTGGCAGGGCAGGGCAAAAACAGGCTGCCATCCTCTATAGAACTACCTTTTACACTCAGCTACAAACAAACTGTTCCATTACTACGGAACTATCTGCAGTACATCCTCATTGCCAAACCTTGCTTCCTTCAAGAGTCCTCCCCAACTCATCTCACCAGGAACTAGTTATTTTTCTGTTACCTCTCAGCATTTACCTACAGATCAAATGAATAATCAAGTATTACTGACACCTTTGTCATTAGCACTGTGCTAGGTAATGTGTGTGTGATTACATGTTACTGTGAAAGTATTTCTAGGTCTTAACTGTGAGTAGGTATGAGGGTCTGTCTTGCTGACCCCCTGAAATAGAGATTCCTAGGGACCTTCCTACTTTCTCTTTCGACAGTCCTCGGCTTCAGAGCCCACTTCTGACTGGCAGACGTCGCTGGTGCCAACTATACATCCTATCAGTTTGTTTTACTGATAAATAACTATGTTTATCAGTAAAATTAGGTTATTTCTTCCTCTACATTTAAAATTTCCTAAGTGTCAATTAAAACAGATATAAAAATTAAACCACTCAGAAGAATTTTGGAGTTGAATATACAATTTCTCTTGACCCCTTACCTTAGGCCTGAGATCCCCAATCCCCATCCATGGCCTGTTAGGAACAGCCCCAATACAGCAGGAGGTGAAGGGCTGGCAGGCAAATGACTGAAGCTTCATTTGTATTTACAACCACGCCCCATCACTCCCATCACCGCCTGAGCTCTGCCTCCTGTCAGATCAGCAGCAGCATTAGATTCTGTGTTTGCACATAGGAGTGCAAACACTACTGTAAACTGCATACTCGAGGGATCTAGGCTGCGTGCTCCCTATGAGAATCTAATGCCTGATGATCTGCGGTGGAGCTGAGACAGTGATGCTAGAGCTGGGGAGCAGCTGCAGATACAGATTATTACTAGCAAAGAGGTTTGACTGCACAATAAATGTAATGTGCTTGAATCATGCCGAAACCATTGCCCCTCAGCCCTGGTCCATGGAAAAATTGTCTTCCATGAAACTGGTCCTTGGTGCCAAAAAGGTTGGGGACTGCTGCCTTAAGCCACCTATATGTGTGCACATACATTTACATTTTTCACATTCCCTGCTCCACATTTAGTTTAAAAAATTAAATAAGGGATGTTTAAGCAAATTTCCTCTTTCCACTGCTACATTCTTCAAACTGACTTTGTTTAGCCAGCACTAGACAATATGCTTTTCTTGCTGAAGAAAAATTTTTAAGAAATAGTTGGTCATTCTTATCATTTACCTGTTGTGATTCAAAAAAGAAATAGTTGGTCAGCAAACTCCCAACTTTATAAAGAAATTCCTTTTGCTCTGTTACTCTCTCTCCTTCTAAAAAAAAAAAAAAAAAAAAAAAAAAAAGAAATTCCTTTTGCATATCAGTATATCTTGGGACCCCTTCTTCCACCTTCAAGGACTTTGGGGTGAAAGGTCTGGAGTTAACAATCTTAGCTCAGCTGTTTGTACTGTGTAATCTTGGGCAAGTTACTCTACCTCTTAAGTCTGTTTCCTAAATGAAAAATGTCTGTCATAGTACCTATCCTCACAGGGTTGGTGAGAATTAAACTAAGATGTAAAATACTTAGCAGTGCTCAGCAGTGCTTAGTGGAAGGCAGCCTTCTCAGAACAAGAGTGAACACAATGCTAAGAAGTGGGTTGCAAACAAAGGAAGAAGGAACCAAAGGACTCCTATTCTGCATGGGAGGAGGAAGCTGTGCATGCAGAAGCAGCTGGAAGAAAGCCAATTATACTACAATTGAGCTGCCATCCTGGTGAGACTGGTAGGGGAGGTGCCCCGGAAGAAAGCTGGGAGAAGCTCTGGGGATGTATGTACATAGCTTTTCTACCCAGATAACAACAATAGCCTATCTGGTCATTCTGTCGCTCCAATTCATCCTTGACCTCCACAATGACCTTCTAAATACACTGATCTGATGTTACTCTGCTGCTTAACATTCTTCAGGGAGTCCCCATTCTGTATAAAGTCTAATTCCTTTGCAAGGCACAAAAGGCCCTTGAGTTACACTCTGCTTACTTCTCCAGGACAGAACTCTCCTGCCCATCCATCAGTATCTATTTTTATCTCCCTAACTATCCCCATTTAAATCCTTTGCCCCATAACTACTGAATTACCTGCATTACCTGGAACCTCATCATCTCCTTCCCATGCCTCTAAGCCCCTTCCCATGCAGCTCATGTCTGAATGCCCTTCACTGGTTATTTATCTAGCAATATCCTATGCATGCTTCACACATCATCCTTTTTTTCCATCCAAGCAGAAGTATCATTCTCTCCTCTGCAGTGTACATACCTCTATTGCACATTCCTTCAATCAACAGATTCAGAGTCTCTATTACTAGCCAGTCACTATGCAAGGCATTGTCACTATAAAAACAAATAATTATCTTTCTATCCCTCCCCACACCCCAGCTAGCCTGGAAGCTTGCTGGGGATAAGGACAATGTTATTCATCTTTGTATTCCCAGCACAATGCCTTATATATAACAGGAGCTTAATACATTCCTGTTCAAAAAAAATAAATGAAGCATTCACCAGACTATTCACTCCCTTACACCCCTCAGCACTTAATGTACCAAAGGTAAACTGAGTACACATTGCTTTGTAAATGTCCCATCAGTGCCTGTGATGCAGTATAGCCTACCTCCTTCATTTGACTGGAAGCTCCCTGAAGGCAGGGGCTGTGGCCTGTCTCCTTTCCTTCCTCTAGATCTCCCCCTGGTGCTTAATACAGAGCTTGGCTCACTGAGGTTGGTCAATATGTTGACTAAGGCAGCATTCAAGAGTGAAACTGCAAACAGGCTTCCCAGTGATCTTGAAGGAGGAGGACTCTAGAGCTTTTTACCTGAGCCATGCTGATTTCTCACTTAATGCAACCAAAAGTTCAGGAGTTCCTTGATCCACCTTTCCTTAAGACACTGTTGTTTGAAAAACTGTCACCAAATTATGACAACGATTCCTTCGTGCTTCTTCAGTCCTGTTGCCATAGTGAACTTTGTCTTCAAACAGAACTTAGTGTCCTCCAAAGAAAAAAAGAGGTGTCCCAAGAATCCCTGGACTCTGCCTGGCTCCTGCCTATTGTTTGAAGAAAAGAGAGTCTGCCCGTCTTGGTTTTCCAGTTGAATTCTCTCGATGAAGCTCTTGATCTCTTTCAGAAACCTGAAACCAGAAATGGAGAGGCCACTGCTAAGTGCAACATCCTCAGGCCATACAACGTGTGATGCGCTGAACTTTTTCGATGGGTGCTCTCTGTGAAGCTCAAAAAGAGGACATGAGTCAAGATGAGTTCTCTTTCTAGGTCAGTAGGAGAAACTGGTCTCCTAGGCGAGGAGGGGTAGCTAACAGGAGCAAAAGTAACTGAGGCCTCCTATGGAGCAACTCTGCCAACAGGGCAACAGCTTGGATTTGCCATTTTAGGAATGGAAGGGGGCGGAGACCCTTTGGGGCTTTTTGTGCCGAGTGGGCCGGCCAGCAGAGCTCATACTCAAGAGACGGCCAGAACTGGGGTGGAGGAAAGCTCAGGCCATCGCTGGGCGCTTGGGTGGCGGGCAGAAACCAGACTGGCAGTGCCTACACGTGCGCGTTCTCCAAGTCCGCCCGAAGGTACAGAAACTCGCTGCGGAGGTGGAGGGCAGGCAGGCGAAGCCCAGAGCGGTGCGTTCCGTCCCGCTCGCCCGCCGGCCGGCCAGCCAGCCGCAGCACCAGCTGCACTGACCAGGAGCAGAGCAGGAGAGCGCCGAGCAGCGCGCGAGGTGCGTGCTCGCGCCCGCGTCCCCTCCAAGCAAGCCCCCCTCTCCCAGGCCCGGGCCGCGGCGGGGCGCGCAGGCGGGGGGCGGTGTGCGCGCCCGGCCTTTCCCCTCCCCCGGGGAGCTCCCTCCCTTCGCCACGCGCCCCTCCTCCCTTCCCCTCCCCCTTCCCGCGCGGCGCCCCACGGCCTGCGAGCTACTGAAGCGCTGCCGTCTGCCCTGACTACACTGTGCGCTCCCTGGTGCGTGCTCCTACCTGCCAGACGCGGCCTCCCGCAGTCTCCCCGGCTGCGCGGCGCCTCCTCCAGGGCCCAGCACAGCTTGCCAACCCTGCGGCCGCCACTGCCCCCGCCGGGACCGAGGCAAGTTTACAAACACCAACCTGGGCCCGTTTCCCCGGAAGCACTTCCCCCTCCCCCTCGTCTTCTCCGGCAAGCGGCAACATCCACTTCCGGGCTCGGGAGCTAGACGGGTGGGGGCATCCAGAAAGGGGGTGAGCCTAGGGACACACGGAGAGGTGCAGCTGGTGAGTGGGCGGTGCCGGCGCGCGGAAGGACCGGAGGAGGGCGGGCCCCACCGGCGGCGCGTGCGCCCTGGCGCATGCGAGTCCTGGCCGCCATCTTGAGTGAGGGCGGGAATCAGGGCCCTAAAATAATTAATTATGCGCTGGGTGCTTGCTCTTCGAGAGGGTTTGCTGGACTCCTTGAAAGAGTGCCATCACTGCCCTTTCTTCGCTGACGTTGTCCTCAAAGCTTCTAAGCCGCAGCTCCAAGTAGAGCCAGAATAGTTTCTTCCCAACCTTTTCACGTAACTCAGCCGAGATTGTCTTTACCTGAACTTTCCAATGGGGCCAAATCTGCAGATTTTGGGGTCAGCTGGGAGAAGAGTTAACTTTGTTTGCATACTCCTGCCTTGCATGCTCAACCACAATATGAAAATTGGTGTTCTTTCAGAGGCATTTCCTGAATAGCCCGAGGCCGCCCTGCTCTCTTACCTGCAGAAGTCAAAGCCTGGTCTGTGCACCCCAGGCCAGCCTAGTTACTTTCTACCCCTTCCACCTTTATTCCAGGCCCTACAGCATCTAACATTGGCCTCCTCACCTGGAAAAGACCGTAGGACTCCTCTCAGTGGGAGACTAGTCTCCTTGGAGACTTGGCCACGCACGTTGGCCCCTGAGCTGGGCTGTATTAGGGAAATGGAAACTTGAGCCTATCTTCAAATTCTCTTCCCTATTTTAGTCATTAGGGAGAGGTCTTGCTAAACATGGACCACGCAAATTGCACTTGATGGAGGGAAATGTCGGTTCCATTTAAGTCCTGATTTCTGCTGTACGTGATATTAGGTTGTGAGTTTAGGGGAATTAATGGCGGAAGCAAAAGAAAAAAATGTTTATGATGAAAAAAGACAAGGATTCCAGAGGATTTTTTGTACACAAATTTCCTTAAGCCACTCTACGATTTGGGCCATTGAAATCAAGTTCCTTGTCCTCTTGGAATCCTTAAGTTGAGATAAAATGAAGACAGAGAGAAACATTACCAGAAACAAGTCTTTTAAATAATCTTAAAAAAAAATTAGCTCATTATTTCTTTTACAAATCCACACAATACATAATTCAAAAGGCAAAAAATAAGATTGAGTCGCCTCCTCTATCCCATGCTCCTGAAGGTAGTCATTCTTATCTGTTTGGTATATAGCCCTCTAGACTTTTTTCTGTATTCATACAAAATTTTTTTTTTCCGTCCAGTACATATTTATTGAGCACCTGGAATGTGCCACAGTTCACATTTAAAAAATTGTTGTGTAGTGTTCCAAATTGTGTAGTGTTCCAAATTTATGTTTGTATTTCAATTTGTCTAGTCCCATCTTGAACATTTAGGTTGGTTCAGTTTTTTTGCTTTATAAACAGTGCTATAACTAACATCCTTAAATAGTTATCCTTTTGCATTTATAGATTTGTAGGTAGGATATGTGTATGTTAAGTTTTAATAGATTTTGTGAAATTGAATTGTAAAAGTTTGCAACAACTTACTCAGATCATAGTTCACTGGAACTTCAAATGCCTGGGTTGAGGGGAATCTTCCTCCCTGAGCCTTGATAATTGTTTTTATTTTTTTGTGGAGATAGAGTTTCACTATATTGGCCAGTTTGGTATGGAACTCCTGGACTCAAGTGATCCTCTCGCCTCAGCCTCACAAAATGCTGGGATTACAGGCATGAGGCACCTTGCCCTGCCCCTGCCTGAATTTTTTTGTATAGTTACTGATTTGATTAGTAGGTGAAAAATTGTATTTCATTGTTTTAATTTGCATGTCATTAATAATGAGCTTAAGCATTTCTTAGTGCTTTTTCTTTCTTCTTTCTTTTTCTTTTTTTTTTTTTTTTAAGATGTAGATCTGGATCTTGCTATGTTTGGGCTGGTCTTCAACTCCTGGGCTTAAGCAATCCTCCTGCCTGAGGCTCCCAAGTAGACAGGACTATTTTATAGCTTTCTCACCATTTTAATGGTTTTTGTAAACTGCCTGTTCATATCCTTTACCTATTAAAAAAAAGTAGATTGTCTGTTTCTTACTGATTGGTAGAAATCCTCTCTATGTTATGGATATTAACTATTTTTTGTCATCTGCATTTAAAATATTTTCTCTTCAGTTTTTATTTATCTTTCAGCTTTTTTTTTTTTTTGAGAACAAAAGTCAATTTTTATGGGAAAGCTTTTCTTTTGTTTTTTTCTTTTGAGACAGAGTTTTATTATTGCCTGGGCTACAGTGCCGTGGCATCAGCCTAGCTCACAGCAACCTCAAACTCCTGGGCTCAAGCGATCCTCCTGCCTCAGCCTCCCGAGTAGCTGGGACTACAGGCATGTGCCACCATGCCTGGCTAATTTTTTTCTATATGTTTTTAGTTGGCCAATTAATTTCTTTCTATTTTTAGTAGAGACAGGGTCTCACTCTTGCTCAGGCTGGTTTCGAACTTCTGGCCTTCAGCGATCTGCCCGCCTCGGCCTCCCAGAGTGCTAGGATTATAGGCGTGAGCCACCACACCTGACACTTTGGGAAAGTATTTGAAACATTCCTATCAAAGATGGGAACAAGTCAGGAATGTTTACCATCTAAACTAATATTCTGAGGATGGGTGTGGTGGCTCATGTCTATAATCCTAATACTCTGGTAGGCCAAGGTGGGCAGATTATTTGAGCTCAGGAGTTTGAAACCAGCCTGAGCAAGAGTGAGACCCCATCACTACTAAAAAGCTAGAAAGAAATGAGCTGGACAAATAAAAATATATAGGAAAAATTAGCCGGGCATGGTGGCACATGCCTGTAGTCCCAGCTACTCGGGAGGCTGAGGCAGGAGGATTGCTTGAGCCCAGGAGTTTGAGGTTGCTGTTAGCTAGGCTGATGCCACAGCACTCTAGCCCAGGCAACAGTGAGATTCTGTCTTGAAAAAACAAAACAAAACTAATATTCTGAGGCTGGGTGCAGTGGGAGCACTCTGGGAGGCCCAGACAAAAGATCTCTTGAGGTCTGGAATTTGAAACCAGCCTGAGCAGGAGCGAGACCTCACGCCAGTCTCTACAAAAATAGAAACTTGGCCTGGTGTGGTGATACGTGCCTGTAGTCCCAGCTACTTGGGAGGCCAAGACAGGAGGATCATTTGAGCCCAGGAGTATGAGGTTGCAGTGAGCTTTGATGAGGCCACTGCACTCTAGCCAGAGTGACAGAGGGAGACCCTGTCTCAAAACAAACAACAAAAAATCTAATATTCTGCTAGAATACCTGACCACTCCAAAATCTCATTATTTTCATGTAAATATATTCATCTATAAAGAGAAATGATTCACAGTATATTAAAACTAGTGAGTTCAGCAACATGGCCAGATGTAAGATTGACAAACAAAAATTATATAAATATCTTCTTGCTAAGGTCAGGGCTAAAAAAGGTAAAAAAAATAAAATAAAATAAAAAATTATATAAATAAAATTAAGAATAACCAACCATAAAATGTCATGAAATAGTCTCATCCACAATAAAAATATTATGTTTCTAGAAAAAAAATTAACAGGAAAGTGCAAGGCATGTATTAAGAAAACCATACTGGCTGGGCTCTGTGGCTCACACCTGTAATCCTAGCACTCTGGGACGTCAAGGCGGGCGGATTGCTTGAGGTCTGGAGTTTGAAACCAGCCTGAGTGAGACCTCGTCTCTACTAAAAGTAGAAAGAAATTAATTGATCAACTAAAAATATATATACAAAAAATTAGCCAGGCATGGTGCGCATGCCTGTAGTCCCAGCTACTCAGGAGGCTGAGGCACTTGAGCCCAGGAGTTTGAGGTTGCTGTGAGCTAGACTGACGCCATGGCACTCACTCTAGCTTGGGCAACAAAGTGAGACTCTGTCTCAAAAAAGAAAAAAAAGAAAACCATACTGCTTTAATGAAGAAAAAAAAGGATTTGATTAAATGGAGAGTTTTACCAGGTTCATGAACAGAAAGACTACTGAAAAGACATCAATTTTGGCTATAGATTAAGTTAAGATTACATTAATTTAAAACAACTTAAAGAACTTAAGCTAATTTTAAAATTTATATGAAAAAGAACAATTTAAAGGAGAGCAAAGCTTTGTGCAGTGGCAGTATCGTAGCCAATGAGGTTTATCCAAGGGGAGATTATTGCCAGCTGAAAACTTTTCAACTTTTCAATTTCAAAACTTTTCAAAACCCTGCCATGACGACTTGAAATATAGTCGGCATTGCCAATTTTTGACAGTCCCTATGGGAGCTAAGGAAAAAAAAAAGAGCAAAAAACATTTGAAAAACATTCAGTAGATAAGATAATGAGTGGGAAAAAGAAAATCATGAGTTATCCTTAACCACTTTAATAGTATCTTTATTTATAAAAAATTTAAAAAGTTTTACACTGTCAAATCTGCCTGTGGCTTTTGGGTTTTTGTGAGACGCTACCTCAAGGTTCTTAAAATATGTCGCTGTACTTCCTTCTGATATAGTTGTATATTTTCAGTTTATGTCTTTATCCTAGCTGCAGTTTATTTTTGTGTATGGTGAGAAGCAGTGAGACATGCTAGACTTAAAAGGGACCAGAGATACAGAGGAAGAGGTATTGCGTGGAAGTCAGAAAATGATCTAGGCTTGCTGCCTTGCTACCTTTAATTGTGGACAAATTAGGTCACCCTCTGTGGCCCAAAAGTCCTCATCTTGAAAATGAGAATGAGTAAGTGCCCATTCAGGCAAATTTCTGGTACTACTATGAGGATCAAATGTGGCAATAGATGATAAGGCTTTGAGAAGGAAAAAAAAAAAAACTTTGCAAATCTAAATTATCATTACTATAGATTCTTGGCTGATGGAAATGAAATGTAAGCAGAATGCAGCATTATTTTTCAGTACCTGTACATTGTTGATTCATTCAACAAATGTTTACTGAATGCCTTTGTTGAGACCCTGGGAGAGGGAAGGGAGAAGATGGGGAAGATGGAAACTAACTTTTATGGGGGTGCCTATTTTGCATTGGTTTACTTGATGAAGGGTAAGACTTAGGTCTCTCAGCCCAGGAATGTGCTGTCTAGAAGCGGTCAAAACATGGTATACACAAGGAGAGTTTGTGCCTCTGTTAATGTGAGTGTGGAGTCAGTGGGGTTTGTTGATAAGCCGACAGCACACAGGGCAGTGTTTTAACTTTCTAACAATAAGCCACTTCAAGTGGTAACTGCCTAGATCCCTTTACCCCCAGGCGGGCCTCCTCCTGTGTGACCTTCCCTAACTCCTCTTCCCTCTGGCCCACCCCATCACTTTTCTAATAGTATTGTAATGATACCTGATCAGTCCCGTCGTCCCCGCCCCCCCCCCCCCCAGCTCTCTATGTGGTTAGGGAAAGCCTGAGTGTTTGCTCCCTGGAGCCTGCCCTGAGCCAGTTGAGCAGGGTTGACAAGTTGTGCCTTTCCTTGGTGAGCACTCCACTCTGTTGTGCAAATCATGCCTTTATTTTACGTGGTAGTCTCCCTCACTGGCCTATTAGCTGCAGCCCACAGGGCAGATGCAGCACCTGGGGTAATGCCAGCCAGGTACACAGAAGTAGACACTCAGTCAATGTTTGCTGAACAAGCTGAACCCATTCCCCTCCCTGAGAGCCAGCGGGGGTTGCAGAGGTTGCATAATAGGAATGAGTGGTGTGGGTTGCTTTGCCATGCTTAGTAGACCTTTGATAATAGTAGATTGAGAAAGTTGGGAAACCACATAATATACAAATGACATTCCTTGAGCCTGGTGATTTATATATTTTGGAATACTTGCGGCCCCTAATTCCTTCATAATTTTTTGTTGTTGTTTATAAATAACCTTTAATTATATAAGTAATGTGAAATGACTGTACAAAATTATAAAGATATGGAAATATATAAATAAGAAGATTAAAATCATCCATATTTCCAATATCTAGAAAGAAGTACAGTTAACAGTTTGAAATATTTTTCCTTCTTTTTCAGTCTTTTAAAAAATGCATAGAGAGTGACCGCTAATAGTTTTGGGGTGATGAAATGTTCTGGAATTAAATAGTGGTGACTGACACACAACTTTGTGAGTATAAAAACCAGTGAATTACTTTATTTATTTTTTATTTATTTATTTTTTGTGTGAGACAGGGTTTCACTCTGTCACCCAGGCTGGAACGCAGTGGCCTGATCATAGCTCACTGCAACTTCAAGGTCCTGTTCCAGTGATTCTTCTGCCCCACCTGAATTACTTTTTTTTTTTTTGAGACAGGGTTTCACTGTATTGCCCTGGCTAGAGTGCAGTGGTGTCATTATAGCTCAATGCAACCTTAAACTCCTGGGCTCAAGTGATCCTCCAGCCTCAGCTTCCTGAATAGCTGGGAGGACAGGCACTCACCACCACGCCCAGCTAATTTTTTTTTGTTTTGTTTCTATTTTTAGTTGTCCGACTAATTTTTTCTATTTTTAGTAGAGATGGGGTCTCACTCTTGCTAAGGCTGGTCTTAAACTCCTCACCTCAACCGATCCTCCTGCGTCAGCCTCCCAGAGTGCTACCGTGTTTCCCAGAAAATAAGAGCTACCCATAAAATAAGCCCTGGCAGGATTTCTAAGCATTTGTGCAATATAAGCCCTACCCCCAAAATAAGACCCAGTGATGGGCGTGGCTCTGCAGCATATATGGACAACCCATGCATTTGGGCGTGAAGCGGTAAAGAAGATGAGCAGCCCTTCTCATCTGCCCCATGAGAGCTCTATTGCTCAACATGGGAGATTAGGGGCAATGGTTCTAGAGGAAATAGAGTCACAAGAAATTCAGGATGGAATTCGGGGTTTGGAGAGTTATGATGTTCCAGAAGAAGAGACGTAACTATATTTGAATAAATGTAGATTGTTGTACTGTACTTTAAAAAAATAACACATCCCCTGAAAATAAGCACTAGGGTGTTTTCTTGAGGAAAAATAAATGTAAGACCCTGTCTTATTTTTGGGGAAACACGGTAGGATTACAGGCATGCCAGGCAAGCCACCGTACCTGGCCCAATATTTTTTTGATTTGTGAGACTTTCTTCTCCCTGCATTTCTCTGCTTCTACTAAATGCCTTTTTTCAGTTCGTCTATGTTTCCTGTATGGTTCAAAGTTAGGGGCTTTCTTTAAGTGTCTGGTAATCCTGGGCCATATGTTCACATTTTAGAGTGAGGCACTACGACATGCTGGAAGATTCAAGTGCATGAACAGGTCATATTGACTGGTGGGCATCACTGACAGGTGATTGTGTGAGAACCAAAATAAGTATCAGTAGGTCCTTTCTTGGGCTCGTCAGTTTAGTTTCTTCAGAGAGGTGTTCTTTGATTTCCTGCCCTTGAAGAGTTTACCCCTGGTGACTAATTCTGAGAGCTGATTGGGGTTGATTTGATATGTAACTTCCTCTGAATCTTCCTGTATGCAGGACAGTGCCTCATCCCCACCTTCTGCACCTGGTGTCCTAAAGTCCTGGTCTCTCTGTTTCAGTTTCTCCAGAGAACAAACATTCTGCTTCTTTAGAAGTTGGAGGAGAGCTACCTGGCTGAGTGGGCAGGGGAAGAAGAATGAGGGTCTGGCTGTGCCTTATACAGATCATTTCATCTCCATGTTTTTATTAATGGCTGTCTCCCCACCCCCACACCTTCTAAGATAGCTAGTGCTTTCATTCCTGAGCCTTCCTGGGCTTCTGCCCCAAGAACCAGCTTGTTTCCTATTGGCTCTTTGCAGACATACTTGTTTGGCTTTCTGTTATTTGCTAACCAGTTACCACTTCTCCTCTGCTTTCTCTCTTCTGTGATTATTGAGATCTTTCACTTCTTGTCTCTTTTCTCATTTGCCTTATTCATCCAGATTGAAAATTTGATTGATGTAATTTTGGTGGAGTTTTAGGAAATAGTAGTGGTAAACATATGTGTTCTATCTGCTGTGTTTAATTGGAATGAGCACAGAGACCACGAATGATAGTGATACCAGTTTGATTGGTTATGTGGTTTTCACTAGCAGAATCCAGCAGGCTTGGTGGATTTGGTGAGAGAAGGACAGGCTAGTTGAATTGCGCTTGGAAAGAGAGTGGTTAAAACTATAGACTATACAATCTAGGTTATATAAGAGGTCTTCAAAAAATTCACGGAAAATGCATATAATGAAAAATGACGCATAGATTTCAAACTTTTTTTGCACCAAAATAAATTAATGCTAACTTGTTATAACATGTCTGAACAGGATCTAGTTTGAGGCACTAAGAAGGATAAGACATCAGTTTGACAAGAGCCTCTATCAGAGCAACATGAATTCTGTTAAAATTGAAGCAAGAACAAGCATCAAATTTATGTTGAAGTTTGGATGAAAAAATGGTGAAGTCACCGATATTTTACAAAAAGTTTATGTGGAAAATAAAACCAAAGAAATCAGGAGTTTACAAATGGACAGCCCATTTTAAGAAGAAGTGAGATAGTGTTGAAGATGAAGCCTGTAGTGACAGACCATCCACATTAATTTTGAGGAAAAATTAATCTTGTTCATGCCCTAATTAAAGAGGACTGACCACTAACAGCAGGAACAATAGCCAACACCATAGACATCTCAACTGATTCAGCTTACTCAATTCTGGCTGAAAAATCAAAGGTGAGCAAACTTTTCACTGATGGGTGCCAAACAGTTGCACCCAGATCAGCTGCAGATAAGAGCAGAGCTTTCAGTGGAAATTTTAAACACGTGGAATCAAGATCCTGAAGCCTTTCTTTGAAGAACTGTAACAGGTGATGGAATACGTCTGACCAGTGCAATCCTGAAGACAAAGCACAACCAAAGCAATGGCTACCAAGAGGTGGATGTGGCCTAGTCAGAGCAAAAGGGGGACTGGTCAAGAGCAAAGGTCATGGCAACAGTTTTTTGGGATGCTCGGGTCATTTTGCTTGTTGACTCTCTGGAGGGCCAAAGAATGATAGCATCTGTGTATTA